>NC_141875.1:334226828-336726828 GCF_056163025.1 Triticum urartu
AACTTTGGAGTACATAGCAGTAGCATAAGTATATGTCCATCTGATCTTTTTGTGCAGTTCTACTGAAATCTCCCAATGTAATGATTTGTCTGTGAGTTCAGGCTCCAAGTTACTCCTTTATGAAATCGGCAAACAGTAGCACAATACCAAATTACCAATACATATGACAAGCACAATAATTAGGATAAAGATCAGTACCAACCTGTGTGAGGTAGCATATCAATTACTATTTCCTTTGTCTGGAAGCCGAGATAAGCGAAGCGACTGACAGCAAAGGAAGGAAGCAAGCCCATATTAGCTATTGAAAGGAAAGGAAGGAAGCTGTCGAGGCAATGAAGAACCCAAAGTTTTTGTGCAGTTCCACCAAAATCGAGCATCCCTGTTGCCACATATATTCAGAGAGTGAGATTACTGTAATAGTGGGACTAGTTGATGAAACATACACTAACAAATAGAAGCACCCTCATTATCTTAATGGGTAAAGTTAGCAACATACTAGTCTTGCTTAAAGAGAGGTATTAGTTTATTTAATCAGTGCCAATTAGCTCCACACTCAAAGCATTGCCACGTATCATAGGTTGCAAAAATTTAACGTGCAAAGATAAAGGAGTTTCTCATGACAGTAGCACGATTCAAATAGAGATGATAGCAGACTAATATGGATGAAGGCCTTAGGCCGGTACCAACCTGAGCAAAAAAGCTTATTCATGTAGTCCCAGAAGAGATGATAAATCACTCACCGGAATCATTCAATAGTATATATTTTTGTGCACTTCAAATGTATGGTTGAAATCACTCTTATTTACCAGTGTTGAGATTATATCGAAAGATTATCAAGAACTTCCAGCAGAGTTGAAGCACTAGCTGGGATAGAGTTCATTGTATTGTCATGTGTATTTCCACTAAAATCTATGATTGGCACAACATGATCCCTATTTGCACAAGTAGGAACAAGGTGAAACCTTCATTATCTTAGTGAGAAAGGATAGAAAGACATTAGCGTATTACTCTAATAGTAGCATCAAATTCATGATGGACAATACGCAAAACATTGCCTCATTGAACCAATGGCAATAAATTGACATGCAAAACAATAGCACTATTATGTCATGACACTACCTAGATTCCCTCCCTGCTCCACCACATGATTCACCTCCACAGACACACATACACACATACATGATTCAACATAGGGTGCTACTAAAGATTTGTCTAACTCCGACGGGAAAATTAGGCAGCAATAAATTAGTGGTACTTAAGTACTCCTAATTAATTAAGTGACCTTGCAGGAGAGACAACAGAAGTGGAAGGGCTCCCTGGTAGATCGTCTCACATGTAAGGTAGCCGTTGTCGGAGCCCTTGAATGGCCTTGACAGAGGCCTCGGACTTCAGCAAGATCACCTTGGCACTGTTTATTCTTCTTGTTCTTCCTCTTCATGCTCTGTTTCTCTTTCTCCTCACGAGTTGGTGAAACCAAGTACATGATTGGCCTTCTATTTCAGAATTGGTTTTGTCAGTGAGGGAGTACAAGTGTACTAGTAAACAATAGCATTATTTTCTCATGGCAGTTGCAAAATAGAGATGAACACATGCATTAAATATCGTTCTTACCTAAAGGAAGGTTACGGTGCCAATATGGATGATGAGGATTGTAACATAGATCTCCGTTTTTGCAGTTCCACCAAAATGAACCAACTATTCCATTCTGATATTCCAGTTAAACAACACAAAAGTCACTTCTTTTAAGAAGTGTTTTGTGTAGTGCACCAAACGGTCAAAACAACAACCAGGTGAAATGGATATCCCTGCTTGCACAAAAAGCTATAGAGGATACAGTCAGAGTCTCAAACAATTACAGGCAAAAACATTTGGCTAAACTTGTCATGGCTTATAACAGTGGCATGGCTTCATTTTACCAAGGGCATTAGATTAAGAACAACTAAATATTTGGTACAAGGGCATGGGACAGTGGGTGCACCAGCAGTCCAGCACCATGTACCTAAACCGGGGCATAAAGTGGTGATTCAGAGTTTGTTGCCCCGAGAAACAAACATCCAAGAAACATATCTGGGCTGGTCCCATTTTTGGTGACTCTAGCCACCTACTGCAATGTGTGGATAGCAAATCTAGTCCTGGTCATACCACTGTGTACAACGTTTCCCCTATATTTCCCTTTTCGACCAAGAGACCGGTTGGGTGACCAGTCTGTACTACTTTCACCCCCTTTCCTTCCTGTTTGTACCAAGTCCAATGTACATACTAAATTCCCCCACCTCCACTTTATTTCTTGTTCGAACCAAGTACAAGATTTGACTCCAAGAAGTAGCTTTACCTCTAACAATAGAAGAAAAAAATAGGCGACATTGGACCATCCGATCGAGAGGGGCTGAGAGGTAGAAAATGATGCACATGCAGCAACGTAGCGAGCTGGGGAAGTAGAGCTAGGGCGGTTTCGAAGGAAGATATACTTGAAGGTCGTCGGGATGTGGATAGGTCGGCGGCGGGAGGCCGGATTCACCCACACTAGGGCAACGACGAAGGGATCGGAGGACCTCCCGCGCCGGCGCTCGGCCATAGATAACGGTGCGGCCGGTAGTGGGTCTACTCCCTCGCTGTCGACGACAGCCTAAATGCTGCCCCTCCTCCCCTTAATCGGCGAAGGGGGATACGCCCGGATCTGTAACCAGCGGTGAGGATAGAAAGACAGTGTTACCACCGCTATCTTGTTTAGATCTGGAGGATGAGAGTGTGTGAATAGAGCAACCCTAGCAAGCAAGCGCGGAGGCTCCGGCCTATATATACGTAGTGGGGTAGTTTTCCTTTTTCACTCCATCAAAACAATCGTTTAAAATTGTGTACGTGCCAGGTCACCGTTTTTTGAGTTGTTGATTGTTTTTTGAGATAGCTACCCTCTTATTCCAAGTGGTGTTACGGTGTGCCAGGTCGCACTTTGTATCGTTCAAGTCTGGTACAAGACACTCCATTAAATGAACAACCACCGCCTCGTAAAATTTGTGTACAAGCCCATGACTAAAATTATCAGAAACGTGGGCTGCCCCAACATGCATTATTATTTATATTTTCTATGTGGTAGTATCCTCAAAACAAAATGTGAGAGTACAATATTTATTGGGACCCTTTGTAATTGCTGCTAAATTTTGACCAAAGATTCAACTGACAAAATGTTAGTGCATGTTAACAAAAATTATGTCGTTTGATTCGTATTTGAACATAGTTTTCAATGATGTATTTTTGTGACATGCATGAACATTTGGTTAATTAAATTTATAGTCAAAATTTGGCAAGGTGCATTAATTCAACACATGCAAGTATCAAAAGGAGAGTCACAGCATGCATGCGTTGTAATTAATGCTTCGGTAAACACAAATTATTGAAATATATTGAGTGCAGTGCTTTGATGTGTCGCGTCAACTCGTACAACAACGAGAAGTTTGATTACTACAACGCCCTCTCCCTCGTGGACTAAGCTTCAGTGCCTTAACTGCACCTGCCTTTGGCTGTATGACAGGTGGGCCACCCACCTTCTGGGCCCACATATCATACACGCAAAGGCAGGAGCAGTAAGTCAATGAAGTTGTGTCCCTCCCTCGCCCATGAGCGTGGTGGTTGGTAGGACTAGGAGAAGCTTTCGCTACACGCTCTCCCTCTCGCATGCGGTGGACATGCAGTAGTTCATTCAGTGTCAGATGGCTAGAAGCATACTATAGTACTCCTCCACTGCAGTAGTACTCCATCATTGTTCGACTTCCCGAAGAGGCGAAGAGCCAAGCGCAGCCCTGACGCTCGTGTGGCAGTTTCATGTGTAGAGTAGTCTAGGATAGCATGTACCGTGCCTCTAAGCTTAAAATCGTTGGGGTCGACTCCATGCTATGAGGCCACCTCAAAGCATTTTTTTAGTTATAATAATCTTCTGGGCCTACCTGTCATCCTGGTGATTGTAGTTTGCATGCTCATCTGGTCAAGGTAGGAATATATGTGCTCGGGTAAATGTCAGAGGTTGCAACAAATATATTGTACACTGCGGGTCTTTCAGCCAAGTTTAGAAGCAAGCATGTGGGGCCAGTGCTATGATGTGTCGCGTCAACTCGTAAAGAGGAGAAGCTTGATTTTACTACTACACGCCTTCTCCCTCGCCCACACGCGCGGTGGCTCGCGACGAGGACATGCTTTTGCTTATACTACAACAAGCTATCCCTCCCACACGCGGTGGACGGACATGCAGCAGTGGATTCGATACTGTAGAAGTAGTAGTAACATCATTGTTTGTCTTCTCGAAGAGGTGAAGAGCCAAGTGCAACCTGAACATGGCAGTTGCGAACGCTCGCGTGGCAGTCTTTGTGTAGGGGTGGGGCGTGGTGTGGTGCCTTGGAGCATGCATATAGCTAGGCTCTTGCATGAGACAAAATTGCTATTTGAGCCCACTATTGTAGTACTACTTTCTAGTATAGCCCTGTAAACTGGAAAGGAGTATTTGCCTTTCTAGAGATTTCAACAAGTGACTAGACTACACCCTAAATGAGTAGTACATATGGAGCAAAATGAGTGAATCTACACCGTAAATAAATACGTAGTTCTCTCGTTTTCCTCTCCTCCTTGGTCGCGGTGCACAATATTGAGTACTCCTATATGACTAGCCGTTCTATCTACATGCGGTACATCAAAGCATCCGGGCCCGCGTGCCATCCACCAAATCACATCGAGGTGCTACAGTCGAGACTCACCGGTCACCCCGGTTCTGCCGTCATGACCCGTCATATCACAAAACCCACACCTTTACCAGAAGTGGTAAAGTGGCCTCGAAGTTGGACTGGACGAAGCAACCATCATTTCACTGGAACCCTCGTTGAAGCCCTTTCTCCCCTTTCTTGAAGAAAACCTCACTCCAGGCTACTCACTTCTACCATTTTTCTTCTGTACCGACGAAGGAAAGGTGGGCGAATCAGTGATGCTACTATATTTTCATTCCAAGAATCTTCTTTTTGTGAAGCACCGACTGATTCTCACAGCCTATTCTTTTCCCGTTTTCATTGCGATTGTGGTTTCCTTTCGATTGCTTTTTGTTTGTCAGTTCATTGATGGATCCTGGAGCACTAGGCAAAGAGTTGCTGGTGGCAACCCACTGGAGACAGCGATCTCCAGGAAGCGAGCACCGACCAACGAGTTGACCATGTTGGCGGGCCAACCCATGGAGACGAAGAACTCCAAGAAACAAGCATTGGCCAAAGAGTTGACGATGTTGGCAGACGAACTCCTCGAAGAAAGTTGGAAGAACAGCAAGGGCCCCACCGTGCCTACCCCAGTAACTCTAATGGCCACCTATGTGAGGCTCAAGGCCGAGTTCAAGGAGATAGTCGCCGTGGAGAAGCAGTATTCCCCTGGCAAGGTGATGGCCCCCATCGAGGACGAGGAGATGGCCCCGGTGGGATGGGATCCCCCGGTGAGCTGCACAAGGTAAAATAATAATAGCTTACCATAGTTGTGGTTTTTGATTATTTGCAATGTGCTTGCTAATATGTTAGGGTTGTGCAGGTGCCGGTGGACGTCCTTGATGATTCTGATGTCGCGGCCCGTCCTGTGGACAACGCCAGAGAGATCATTTTCGATGTCGCGTTCCGTCCTATTGACATCGCCCTGGAGATCAATTCTGATGTCGCTGTCCATCCTATGGACATCACCCCAGAGATCGATTCCGATGTCGCGATCCGTCCTGTGGACATCGCCCCAGTGATCGATTCCCATGCCGCTGTCCGTATTGTGGTCATTGCCCGAGAGATCGATGACAAGAAGTAGTTGGTCGCGCTAATCCTTCAGGGTAGTTTGCATTGTGTTTAATTACCAGAATGATGCGTGTTATCAAACCATCTTAGGGATAGTGCATTGTCTTGTGTGGGCAGTACTTGCTACTTTTGTTTGATAGTGAATCATGCGAACCCTCTCCGAGTTATGGAAACAGATGTATCCTCACCAGCTTTTGATGTAATATATGACATGCTTAGATGTAAGTTTGACTGTTTATCATATTAGCAGGGCTTGTTTGATGATTCTTGGTGTTAGTAGGCTAGCTAATGTGCGAGCTATAGTACTTGCAAAACACTCACCGAAGAGAAACGTTTGGGCTGATGAGCTCGTGGTACGCTTATACTGATCCGTCGTCGATCGGCCAATAGCCCAAGCTCCTAAAATTGTAGGCTTAGCGATCGATCAGACAATAGTCGACTGATACGTCTCCAACGTATCTACTTTTCCTAACGCTTCTCCTCTTGTTTTGGACTCTAATTTGCATGATTTGAATGAAACTAACCCTGGACTGATGCTGTTTTCAGCAGAACTACCATGGTGTTGTTTTTGTGTAGAAATAAAAGTTCTCGGAATGGAACGAAACTTTGCAACGATTTTTTATACAATAAATAAGAATTTTTGGAGCCAAGATCCACCGGAGAGGGGCACTTGGGTGGGCACAACCCACCAGGGCGCGCCCCCTCTCCTAGCACGCCCAAGTGGGTTGTCCCCACCTGGTGGCCCCACAGACCCTAAAACCAATGCTATAAAATCCTATTTTTCCAGAAAAAAAATCAGGGAGAAAGAATTATCGCGATCCATAAGACGGAGCCCTCGCCAAGCCCTGTTCTTCCTTGGGAGGGCATATCTGGAGTCTGTTTGGGGCTTCGGAGAGGGGGATCTTCGTTCTTCGTCATCACTAACCCTTCTCCATCGCCAATTCCATGATGCTCCCCACTAGGAGTGAGTAATTCCTTCGTAGGCTCGCTGGTCGGTGAGGAGTTGGTTGAGATTCATCATGTAATTGAGTTAGTTTTTGTTAGGGCTTGATCCATAGTATCCACTTTGTTCTTAGAATGATGTTGCTATGACTTTGCCATGCTTAATGCTTGTCACTTTGGGCCCGGGTGCCATGATTTCAGATCTGAAACATTTATGTTATCACCATTATATCCATGTTCTAGATTCGATCTTGCAAGTTATAGCCACCTACTACGTGTTATAATTCGGAAACTCTGAAGTGACAATAGCCGGGCCCACTCCTGGTGATGACCGTAGTTTGATGAGTTCATGTATTCACTATGTGTTAATATGCTTTGTTCTGGTTCTTTATTAAAAGGAGGCCTTAATATCCCTTAGTTTCCAATATGGACGCCGCTGCCACTGGAGGATAGGACAAAAGATGTCATGCAAGTTCTTTCCATAAGCATGTATGACTATTTACGGATTACATGCCTACATTATATCGATGAACTGGAGCTAGTGACATATTGCCCTAGGTTATAACTATCTCATGATGAATATCATCCAACAAGTCACCGATCCAATGCCTACGAATTTATCTTATATTGTTGTTGCTAAGTTACTACTGTTATCATCACTGTTACACTTGCTACAAAACTATTGCTATCACTGTTACGTTACCGTCACTACTGCTACTATTGTTAAAACTATCATACTCCTGTGCTGCTGATCACTTTGCTACAGATAATTAATCTCTAGGTGTGGTTGAATTGACAACTCAGCTGCTAATACCTTCAAATATTCTTTGGATCCCCTTGTGTCGAATCTATAAATTTGGGTTGAATACTCTACCCTCGAAAACTGTTGCGATCCCCTATACTTGTGGGTTATCAAGACCTTTTTCTAGCGCCATTGCTGGGGAGCTTAGCTATATTTGTTGAGTCACTTGGGATTATTATCATATTATCACTATGAAGAATCTGAAGGATGCTAAGACTAAGATATTTCCCTCAAAGATGAGGGGAGGTAAGGAACTGACATCCAGTTCTGCTTTACATTCACCTTCTATTATAAGTAAACTTGCAACACCACCACATGCTATTAATTCTGATATGTCGCAAGTTATTGGTGATGCTACTTCTGCTATGGATAATGCTTATGATGATGCTAGTACCTTGCTTAATGATGATGTGCCACTTGGTGAATTCCTTGATAAATAAATTGCTAGAGTTGTACAACATGATGTTGTTGAATCTGATGATGAGCTTGAAACTGAAACTCCCGAAACACCTACTAGAACTAGCCTTCTTAGATATGAATTGCCTAAGGTACCTGAAGGTTATGTTATGAGTGAAGAAACAACTAGAGATATTCTTGCTTGCAGAGATAGAGATGATCTAGAGAAATTATTATGCAAGTATAAAGAAAAATCTCTGAATGCTAGAACGAAATGTGATCCTAAGTTTGCTACTTCACCTATCTTTATTGATGATAAGGATTATGAATTCTCTATCGACCCAGAGTTAATTACTTTGGTTGAATCTGATCCTTTCCATGGTTTTGAAACTGAAACTGTTGTGGCACATCTCACTAAGTTGAATGACAGAGCCACCCTTTTTATCCATGATGAGAAAACTCACTATTACTTTATTCTCAAGTTATTTCCTTTCTCATTAAAGGGTGATGCTAAAGCTTGGTACAATACTCTTGCTCCTGGTTGTGTGCGTAGTCCCCAGGATATGATTTATTACTTCTCTGAAAAATATTTTCCTGCTCATAAGAAATAAGCTGCCTTACAGGAAATATTTAAATTTGTGCAAATTAAAGAAGAGAGTCTCCCACAAGCTTGGGGGAGGCTTTGCCAATTACTTAATGCTTTGCCTGATCATCCTCTTAAGAAAAATGAAATAGTTGATATCTTCTATAATGGACTAACCGATGCTTCTAGGGATTTCCTAGATAGTTGTGCTGGTTGTGTTTTCAGGGAATGAACTGTTGGGCATGCTGAAGAATTATTGAATAACATATTAAAAAATTATAATGATTGGACTCTTCCTGAAGCACCGCCTAAGCCCACTCCGAAGAAGAGGGGTGTATTATATATCAGTCCTGAAGATATGCAAGAGGCAAAGAAATCAATGAAGGAAAAAGGTATTAAAGTTGAGGATGTTAAAAATTTATCTCCTATTGAAGAAATACATGGGATTAATACACCACCACTGCCTAAGATGGTAGAGGTAAATTCTCTTATGAAGTTCAATGATAATGACAATCCTCAGAATATGCATCCTAGCCAATGCCTTTATGAGTTTGAAAACTATATTAGAAAACAAGATCACTTCAATGCAAATGTTATGAAACAATTGAAATACAATTCTGATATGATTGCTCGCTTGTGTGACTTGTTATTTAGAATATCAAATGATGTTGGAGGTGTTGGAAAGCATGCTTCTATGGTTCAAACTCAGTTAGAATAAGTTGCTAAATCTCAAAGAGAATTGCTTGATGAAATGAATAATAATAATATGCATGACTTTGCTGTTAGAGTTGCAACTAGAGGAGGTAAATGACTCAGGAACCACTTTATCCTAAGGTACACCCAAAAAGAATTGAACAAGATTCACAAAGAGCCAACACTAGTGCACCTAGTTCTTCTAAAAAAAGAAAAATGATAGGACTTTTCATGCTCCTAGTGAACCTGAAATAGGGAAACCTCCGGATAATGATAATGAAGTTTGTATCTCTGATGCTGAAACCCAGTATGGTAATGAACACTCACCTAGTGATAATGAAAAAAATATGCTGATGTTCATGAAGACACTCAACCAAATAATAAAGAACTAGACAATGATGTTGAGATAGAACCACCTGTTGATCTTGATAACCCACAACTTAATAATAAAAGGTATGATAAAAGAGACTTTGTTGCTAGAAAGCACGGTAAAGAAAGAGAACCATGGGTTCAAAAACCTATGCCTTTTCCACCTAAGACAACTAAAAAGAATGATGATGACGAATTTGAACGCTTTGCTGAAATGCTGAGGCCAGTCTTTTTGCGTACTCACTTGAGTGATATCTTGAAAATGTCTCCTTATGCAAAGCATATGAAAGACATCATCACAAATAACAGAAAAATACCGGAAGCTAAAATCTCCATGATGCTGGCTAATTATACTTTTAAAGATGGAGTACCTAAAAAACATGGAGATCCGGGAATACCAACTATACCTTGCTCCATCAAAAAGAATTATGTGAAAACTGCTTTGTGTGATTTAGGAGCTGGTGTTAGTGTTATGCCTTTCTCTTTATATAAAAGACTTGATTTGCATAAACTCACACCTACTGAAATGTATTTGCAAACGACTGATAAATCAACTGCCATACCTATCTGTATTTGTGAGGATGTGCCCATTGTTGTTGCTACTGTTACTATTTTGACTGACTTTGTTATACTTGAGATGCCCGAGGACGATGATTGCTCTCTGACTATAGCGCCAGAAAAGCTCCTGTCTGCTAGGACTATGTCGGTATTTCCCCAAAGAGGAAGGGATGATGCAGCACATTGACGGTAGGTATTTCCCTCAGTGAAGAAACCAAGGTTATCGAACCAGTAGGAGAACCAAGCAACACAACGTAAACAGCACCTGCACACAAATAACAACACCTCTCAACCCGACGTGTTAAAGGGGTTATCAATCCCTTTCGGTTAACGATGCCAGGAAATTGTAGTAGATTGAAATAATAGATCACAAATAAAATAAAGTGCAGCAAAGTATTTTTGTATTTTTGGTTTAATAGATCTGAATAAAAATGCGAAGGAAAAGTAGATCGCAAGCAAATATATGAGGAAGAAGACCCGGGGGCCGTAGGTTTCACTAGTGGCTTGTCTCGAGAAAAATAGCAAATGGTGGGTAAAAAAATTACTGTTAGGCAATTGATAGAACCTCAAATAATTATGGCGATATCCAGGCAATGATCATTACATAGGCATCACGTCCAAGATTAGTAGACCGACTCCTGCCTGCATCTACTACTATTACTCCACACACGACTGCTATCCAGCATGCTTCTAGTGTATTAAGTTCTTGGAAAAACGGAGTAATGCAATAAGAACGACGACATGATGTAGACAAGATCCGTTTATCTATTGCGTAGATATAGATCCCGTCTTTTTATCCTTAGTAGAAATGATACATACGTGTCGGTTCCCTTTCTGTCACTAGAATCGAGCACCGTAAGATCGAACCCACTACCGGGCACCTCTTCCCATTGCAAGATAAATAGATCAAGTTGGCCAAACAAAACCCAAATATCAGAGAAGAAATACGAGGCTATAAGAGATCAAAGAAACTCAAATAAATTTCATGGATATAAAAAGATATGACTGATCATAAACTCAAATTTCATCAGATCCCAACAAACACACCGCAAAAAGAGTTACATCATATGGATCTCCAAGAGACCATTGTATTGAGAATCAAGAGAGAGAGAGAGAGAGATGAAACGATCTAGCTAATAACTACGGACCCGAAGGTCTATAAAGAACTACTCACGCATCATCGAAGAGGCACCAATGGAGGTGGTGAACCCCATCCGAGATGGTTTCTAGATTGGATCTGGTTGTTCTAGACTCTGTGGCATCTGGATGAATATTTCGTTGACTCCCCTATGGTTTCTAGAATATTTGGGTATTTATAGAGCAAAGAGGCGGTCTAGGGGCACTCGAGGTGGGCACAACCCACCAGGGCGCATCTGGGCCTCCTGGCGCGCCCTGGTCGATTGTCCCCTCCTCGGGACTTCCCCCAGGTGCAACCAGGGCCCAACTTGTTCCTTTTGGTCCATAAAAAATCTTCATAAAGTTTCGTGGCATTTGGACTCTGTTTGATATTGATTTTCTGCGATGTAAAAAACACGGAAAAAATAGGAACTAGCACTTGGCACTATGTCAATAGGTTGGTACCAAAAAATGATATAAAATTATTATGAAACATCCAAGATTGATAATATAATAGCATGGAACAATAAAAAATTATAGATACGTTGGAGACGTATCAGACGACAACATGTCGATTATCCTTGGTAGACCCTTCTTGAATACTGCAGGGGCTGTTATTGATTGCAATAAAAGCAAGGTCACTTTTCATATCAATGGTAATGAGCATACGGTGCACTTTCCGAAGAAACAATTCCAAGTGAATGGTATTAATGTTATTGAGAAATCTCCGACAATCACTATTGGAAGTTTTCAAATTACTTTACCTACTGTCAACAAGAAATATGAAATGCTTATTGTTGGGGACATTCATATCCCCATTGAGGTAACCTAGTGATTTACGAAAGTTCTTCGATTTCATGCTCATCAAAAGTGGTTGTTAATAAGACTTGATCAACCTTATTAATGGATCATTTTTTAGCGTATGAAGTTGATGAATTTAGTAAGCACTACTTTATGTTCCTACTTATTATTCTCTATTTTTATTAGTTAAATAAAATAAAATGCCATGTTTTCTGATTTTCTTGTGCAATAAAAAAATGACCCAAAAATAAAAGTTCTCAGAATGCCCTGAAAATTTAATACGATTTTTTTTGAATATTTGTGAATTTTTGGTGCAAATAACATCAGAGGGAAGTGCACCAGGTGAGCACAACCCACCTAGACGTGCTAGGACCCCCAGGTGCGCCCTGGTGGGTTGTGGTCCTCACGTGGGTCCCCTCACTTATCTCTTCATACCACAACATCACCTACCTCCAGAAAAAAAATCTCAATTGCTCTCTCTCCCATGTTCTTGCTCTCAAACCCGTAGATTTCGATCTCTTTGCTCGAAGCTCTGTTTCCGAAACTGTTTCGGGGGATTGTTGCTTGGTATGTTACTCCACCGTTTGTCCAATTAGTTTTTGTTTTAGTGGTTTATATTTTGAATAATTAGCTACTCTTGGTGTTGCTGTAGATGAGCTTGCATGTTGAATTCTTAGTGTTCTAAGTAGTTTGAATGCTTGCTTTGGCCTCTATGTATTCCTATGAGTAGTTGGTATCATTTTTGTGAATTTTTGTTGAGAAAATTTTGTGGGCTAATAAATTTCAGAATTTTGTTCATTGGAAAACCATGAATATCTTTAGGAAGTTTGGCTCCAAGAAGAACTCCAAGGGTGTTATTGGGGAGTCATCTGATAGTGATCTTCGTCCTCCGAGGTTAGCGGAGGTACGACCGTGTGAGTGGCCGCACACCCGGTTCCTGGAAGAGGCTGGAATCCTTCAAGAGTTCATGCAATATGCTGCTAATGCCGGCCTCATCGACTTCATCGCCGATGAGTGTGAACAACACCAAATCCTCACAAACATCTTTGTTCAGAGCTTTGCTTTCCTGCCTAGGAATAATCCTCCTGATGTTAGCTTTGATTTATATGCTGAAAACCATCAGATACTACTTACTGAATTTTGTGACATATGCATGATCCCTTCTGATGGGAGTTTGGCCGAGCCTAGACCGACTGGGTTCAAGGCCTTTTATCGCACTTTGACAGTGGGAGATGAGAGAGGGGTGTCAGCTACCACTGCCGCTAGCTCGCATTTTCCTGCTGTTCATTACTTTGCGCTTTTCATTGGAAAATGCTTGCTTGCTAGGGAGAAGGTGGGAGCACTCAGCTCACCAGGCCTTGTTGTTTTGCGTCATGCACTAGAGGGAGACAACACATATAGCTTGGGAGCTACTGTGGTTGTCGCCTCCACCTTAATAAATCTCAGGGTAAAATCCATGGTGGGATTTATGCTACTCGCTTGGCGGCCCACTTTAATGTTGGGATACGCCCTCACGATTACCCTCTCACCAAGGTTTATCTAGACCGTGTAGCCATGGAACACCATCATTTTCTTGCACGAGATTATCCTAACAATCCTATTCCTTATAACCTGGTCTTCAATGTTGAAACTCGTGATATTATTTCGTTTCCTGCTCCTGCTTGTTTGATTCTGTAGCCAGGGGCGGATATAAGATCATGCCTACAAACATCATCGCCTACCGGAACGCTCATGCTGCTACGGAGGTAGCACAGGAGGAGTCTCCGCAGTGGGATCAGTGGATGGCCGCTCCTCAGTACCCCTACTACCATCCAGATTTCTGATCGACTACCAAGTTAGGCCAAAAGCCTAAGCTTGGGGGAGTACGTGTTTCTCACTGACATTTCATTCATGTCCACTTATTCATCCTGTCGGTGTTCACACTTTTTCATTGTATCATCCATGCTTTAATTTTATTTTTCTTGCTTTCTTCTTGTGTGTTTGAAAAACTTTAGAAAAACCAAAAAAACTAGTTGTAGCTAGTTTACTTTCCATGCATGCTTAGCTGTAGTATTAAAAAGAAAACCCAAAAAGATATCCTTGTTCTTCTTTTGCTTGTTGGGAGCTTTCCCGTGTAAATAGTTTTTCTCGTTTTTGTCTTTCCCTTTTATTTGCTTGTTCAAGAAAACCAAAAACTCCAAAAATATTTGAGTGTGTTTCTCTGAATTTCTTTTTCTTTTATTTGAGTTGTACCAAGGAGAAGACCACGATGAAAATGTTGATTGCCTCTCATATGAATAATTGTGGAACTAATAAAGAGCCCATTTTACCTTGTCTTCTCCCGTTGGATAAAATGTTTTGCAGATTCCAGCTTAGTCCATGGCACTCTTGCACTATTATTATTTTCACATCGTTCGGTCGTGCAAGTGAAAGGTAATAATGACGATATTTGATGAACTGGCCATGGCAGAGAGAAACAGGTATGAACTCAACTTGTTCTGTTTGTGTAAATATGTTTAACCTAGTATCCATGATTCAGCCCATTATGATTAAACATGTTTGCAATGACAATTAGAGATTATAGTTTCTCATGCCATACATAAGTAGCTGGGAGTTAATAATGATTTATCTTGGATATCAACATTGCGTTAAAATGATTGTGATGCAGTATGATGATATGGTATCCTCCTCTGAATGTTCGAGTGGCTTGACTTGGCACATGTTCATGCATGTAGTTGAATCAAAACCAACATAGCCTCTATGATATTTATGTTCATGGTGTTCATATCCTACTCATGCTAGTGTCCCATGTTACTTACACAAAATGCATGATCATGATCATTGTTGCTCTCTAGCTGGCCGTTTCTCAATCTAATTGCTAGCCTTTGCCTATACTAAGTGGGGATTCTGCTTGTACATCAAAACCCCTGAAACCAAAGTTATTCCAGATGAGTCCACCATATCTACCTATATGCGGTATTACCCTGTGGTCCTAAGTAAATTTGCATGTGCCACCTCTACAAACTTCTAAAAAAATATCAGTTTTGTGTGCCTAGATCGATCATGGAACGGCAGGAGGTAGTCGGTATCTTCCATGCTAAGCGGGTTATTCTTAGGTCGAGTGTTTATTCACTCGCCATCGCATGAGAAAAGGTTGGTAATTGGGATGCCCAGTCCCAAACTGCAAAATACAAAAAGAGTTAATCACTTGAATAATCAAACAAAAACTCCCAATGGGTCAAAGCCTTTACTTTTTAGCACTTGGGAACCACCACTAGCTTGTTTAGCATGGGAGATATTGATAACTAATAGTCGTGAAGGAAATGAGAAGGGTGCATGTCTCAGAATATCAATTATCTCTGTTTTAAAAACTTGAGCTCTGGCACCTCTACAAATCACTGCTTCCCTCTGCGAAGGGACTATCTATTTACTTTAATGTTGTGTCATCACCTTCTAAAACAAGCGCTAGAACCTAAGAGCACAACTTTCATGACTTATGCATTGTGTGTAGCTAATGTTGGGTGCATCATGATTGGATCTTTTTTACCATGAATTACAATGTTTAGTCGCTGCTTCGACTTTGGAGGTGCTCTGCATTTATGTTATGCGGTCTCAGAAAGGGCTAGCGAGATACAACTATTGTCAATATACTGGTTGTTTTGACAACGTGTTGCCGTTTGAGATTTATTATTATTGCTCGCTAGCTGATTATGTCATTGATATGAGTTAATATAATCTTTAAGACTTATTCTTGGCATTGTTAGTTGTAATGTTTGCTGAAAACCCAAGTGCTGTTTAAGCTTATTTATGCAAACAAGAGCAAAAGAGTTCATAAAAGTTTTTTTTCACTTTCAATTTATCAACTAAATTGCTTGAGGATAAGAAAAGGTTTAAGCTTGGGGGAGTTGATACGTCTCCAACATATCTACTTTTCCTAACGCTTTTCCTCTTGTTTTGGACTCTAATTTACATGATTTGAATGAAACTAACCCCGGACTGATGTTGCTTTCAGCAGAACTACCATGGCGTTGTTTTTGTGTAGAAGTAGAAGTTCTCGGAATGGAACGAAACTTTGCGAGGATTTTTTATACAATCAATAAGAATTTCTAGAGCCAAGATCCACCGGAGAGGGGCACCTGGGTGGGAACAACCCACCAAGGCGCGCCCCCTCTCCTAGCGCGCCCAGGTGGGTTGTCCCCACCTGGTGGCCCCGCATACCCTGAAACCGACGCTATAAAATCCTATTTTTCCAGAAAAAAATCAGGGAGAAATAATTATCGTGATCCATAAGACGGAGCCACCGCCAAGACATGTTCTTCGTCGGGAGGGCAGATCTGGAGTCCGTTTGGCGCTCCGGAGAGGGGGATCTTCGTTCTTCGTCATCACCAACCCTTCTCCATCGCCAATTCCATGATGCTCCCCACCGGGAGTGAGTAATTCCTTCGTAGGCTAGCTGGTCGGTGAGGAGTTGGATGAGATTCATCATGTAATCGAGTTAGTTTTTGTTAGGGCTTGATACCTAGTATCCACTATATTCTTAGATTGATGTTGCTATGACTTTGCGATGCTTAATGCTTGTCACTTTCGGCCTGGGTGCCATGATTTCAAATCTGAACCATTTATGTTATCACCATCATACCCATGTTCTAGATCCGACCTTGCAAGTTATAGCCATGTACTACGTGTTATGATCCGGCAACCCCGGAGTGACAATACCGGGCCCACTCCCGGTGATGAACGTAGTTTGAGGAGTTCATGTATTCACTATGTGTTAATGCTTTGTTCCAGTTCTCTATTAAAAGGAGGCCTTAATATTCCTTAGTTTCTAATATGGACCCCGCTGCCACGGGAGGATAGGACAAAAGATGTCATGCAAGTTGTTTCCTTAAGCACGTATGACTATTTACGGAATACATGCCTACATTATATCGATGAACTAGAGCTAGTGTAGGTTATAACTGTCTCATGATGAATATCATCCAGCAAGTCACCGATACAATGCCTACAAATTTATCTTATATTGCTGTTGCTAAGTTACTACTGCTATCATCACTATTACACTTGCTACAAAACTATTGCTATCACTGCTACCGCTACCGTCACTGCTGCTACTATTATCAAAATTATCATACTATTGTGCTACCGATCACTTAGCTGCAGATAATTAATCTCCTGTGTGGTTGAATTGACAACTCAGCTGCTAATACCTTCAAATATTCTTTGGTTCCCCTTGTGTCGAATCTATAAATTTGGGTTGAATACTCTACCCTCGAAGACTGTTGTGATCCCCTATACTTGTGGGTTATCATCGACATAGATACATTAAGGCCTCATTTGGTTCATAGGGTAGGAAAATCATAGCAAAAGTACAGAGACGTACAACACAAAATCATAGCAGTACAGAGACATACTCTCTCCATTCCAAAATAGATGACTCAACTTTGTACTACCAACTTTGAAAAGGAGGGAGTACAAATCCTAGGCGGGCTAGTTTGGCCTAGTGAGTTTCAGTGATATGACGTGGTACAATGCCATCCAGTCTTCGCGTGTGGTAGCAGTATTGCAGGTACAATAAGTTTTCTTGATGAAGCGGAATTCAACGAAGTCATGATGGTTCCTTCGTCTGACCAACTTACAGTGGGGAAGGTTGGGCCTGTGCTACGACCGGGTGGTCTAGGATAATTTTGTGCATGGCAGGTGGACCAGGATGGTGGACGTCCCACATGTAGGCGAATGAAAGTATTCTTTTCGATATAGAGGACGAACAACGAGTATTCATTGTTTATTTTTGATGAAAGCTATTGTCTCCACTGTTACCGCGAAGGAGTGTGAAACACGGCAGCCCAGTGAACTTGGCATGTCACTGGTGCGCGTCGGTCCTAAACAAATGGTTTTTACCCCTTTCCGCGACGGCATTTGGAACCGTCGCCAAGTGAGTGTGTGCGATAGGGTGTCCTTCCCACACGACCCAGAAATCGTCGGGGATAGGCCCTCCTGGGACCCAGGCTGGGGTCGTGTGCGATCGGGTGAGGCATCAAAACCCAATCATTTCCGTAGGTATGTACATCCCACACGGTGAATCCCAGAAATCATTTCCGTAGGCATGTACATTCCACATGGTGAATCCCAGAAATCATTTCCGTAGGTATGTACATCCCACACGGTAATCAGAGAAAATCATTTTTGTAGGTATGTACATCCCACACGGTGAATCCCAGAAAAACATTTCCGTTCGTATGTATATCACACACAGTCAATCCAAGGAATATGTTTCCGTTTTTATGTACATCCCACACGGTCAATCCAGGGAAAACGTTTCCGTTCGGACGTAAATCCCACACAATTTTATGTGTAGGCTCGTGTGTGAAAGGTGTAACTATCACACACGGTCTTCCTTGGTTAAATGTTTGCTTTTATCAACTATATCACACACGATTTGAAGAAGAAAACTGTGTGGCATTGGGCTATCCATCGCAACCGCTTTTACTGCTAGAACCGTTTACAAAGGTCCATGACACATTTAGCAGGTTTATTAGTTTACAATTAATAATTCCAGCATTACACAAATTCACATTTCATATCAAACAACTGTTTGCCAATTTCATATCAGGCACATAAATATATTATAACATCACAGTACGGTAGCTACATGAAAACAATACAGTACAACATATAGCTAGTTCAACTTCATAAGAACAATATATTCATTTGCCTAATCGAGATCATCCAGGATCGTCTTATCCACCTCTGATTTCAGTTCAGTAAGAACCCGTTTTGCACGGGCCAACTAGGAAAGTGCCTCCTCCTTCGCCAACACCATCTTAGCAAAGTCTTTAAAAAAATATGAGCTCATTCTCCACCTTCAACTTTTTATCCCGCATCTTGAAATATGCTTCAACGTTGACAAGACTTTCTCTAATCCTAGCTGTGTTCACTTCCTCATACATGCTCCAGAGCTTCGTTAGGCACATCTTCAAAGACTGTGGCCACTGTTGATCAACCGACTCCAAGTAAGAACACTTCCGTTCATCCTATAATATTTAAAACTAGACCAGTAAAGAAACATGTTAATTGTGACATATCTTCTCAAAAAGATCAATGTGCAAATGAAATAATTGGTACTGAGACAACAACCAAATTCTGGAACATCAGAAGCTATAATTAACTACAACAATGCTACAAGTTCTTACTCATGTACAATAAATAATAAATTGAACATTTTATGAGGAAGGTAAATATAACTGCAACAACATAGACACAGTGTTTGGATGACAGCAAATTGATACTAACAGGTGTGTACATGCACAAATTTAGTAACATAGAACTAATAGCACTAGGGCCGTCCACTATGTATGCCAAAACTGGTGTAAAGACAATTGTTGCTACATCTCTCACCGGTGCCCTAAACCGGCGAGCCAATGCAGTGGAAAAAAAATCAGGGACCTGGACTTCGGAGCATGTAGTTGCTCCGATGCCCAGTTCCTTCGTGCCATAAAGATTTAGTATTTTACTGCTTGGCTGCTCGGATGTGTGGACCAAAGTTGGCTGCACAAACTGCTGAAGCAGTGCCAAATAATTTTCTAATGGCACCGCTGATGAGATGGCAACAATTTAAGATGCTAGGTACAAACTGTGACACTGTCTTAGGATGCGTTTGGTTGAAGGTGTGGTATGAATGGGTTGGGACAGTGACATTGTCCGAATCACATCTAACAAATGATTTGTAACAACGGAAGAGGGTCCAACCTTCTCTGCACATGCCATAAACTTCCTCCCAGTGTCCACAGAATCAAATGCAAGTAGCTTCACGCATGGAGATTGACGGTGACAACGAGTAGATAGATCTTCAGCCACCCCACTCCATTCGTTGCCACTGATGGTCTTAGGGAGCTACAAGAGGAAGAAACGACTCAAATCGACCTCCGGGTAAAAATCCTTCATTCCAAGTCATAGCCCGAGAGAGAGAAGAGAGGCATACCCGGGTGGTGACGGAGTAGTCACCGGAGGAGGAATCGCTGGAGATGTCTTTGAAGAAGACCATGGCGACCCTGGTGCTAGGATGCGAGACGGCGAGAGCGAGGAAGCGGCTATAGCTTAGCAAGGAAGGAAAGAAGGAGGAAACAGGGGAAATGTGACTTGTGGTTGGGGAGAAAAGTGGGTGGGGAAGGGGGGTGGGGGTAGATATTTTGGCGGTATGCCAAAAATTTGGAAATGTGGAGGGAAACTTTGCGCGCGGTGCCGCCGGACCATTCACTTTGAACGATTGTGTGCATCGCAAACGATTCTTCTGCCTTATGCGCATGGGATGAGTTTGATAATTCAAATTTTGGTCTCAAGGCATGGGCACATTCACTTTGAACGCGCGTGGTGTCCCTGGACCATTCACTTTGAACGATGGTGTGCATCGCAAAGGATTCTTCTGCTTTACGCGCATGGGATGAGTTTGATAATTCAAATTTTGGTGGAAATTTCCCCGGGTACATCATTGCATAATGTAACATTGCTTGCTAATTTGGGCACACAAAAGAGCATACACCAGACAGACCACACTTACTGAATCGAGCAATTTCAGTAATTACACAGAGCCAGTTGACCTAAACATTGCTCTAACAAAAGACCAGCATTAAAAACAAAGCCTAAGTACGCATAATTAAAAATCCGCTGCCACGCCGGCCTATGCATCGCCGGTGTGAGATGAGACGTCGATGACTTGTCCCAGCGACATGCCGTCGTTGGTGGACTCCGCGTCCCTCCTGCTGAAGTTGACTGCGTCGTCATCCTCGTCCTCGGCGCCGCCCTCAAGGTTGTAGTACTCGTAGTAGTGGCTGCGCCAGAACTCGCGTTGGTACTCCATCGCCAATTACTCAATGGACAGACTCTTCTCTACCTCGACCTCGGCCACGCGCAACTCCTCCTCCTGGTGCTCCTCGATCTCCACCGCCCCCTGCATCTCCAGCTCCCGCTCGATGACCTCATGAGGAAGCAAGTGCTCCATGGCCACCGCCGCCTTTTCATATGTGGGTTGCATGCTGGAGTCCGAGGTGGCCTAAAATATCTTGGCGTGTGTATCCTCGGTCTTGGTGTGGATGGCCTCGACCCAGGCCAGGGAGACATCAGCGTCATGGACAGCAGCTCGAGCGCTCTCGGCGTTTGCAGCTGTCGTCGCAGCAGCAGCTACAGCTGTCTCGGCAGCTGCGGCTGTCCTATTAGCTACCGCAGACGCCTCTCGGCGGAAGCGTTCGCGCTCAATGCGGATGCGGCGGCACTCTCAGCATAGGCGGACGCGCTCTCGGCGGCGCTCGGGGGGGGACGCGGCCATCGTACGGGCCTTCATGAAGCATTTCCATGGCATCATCTTTGCAAGAAGGGGGCGCAGGAATGGGGACCGTGATTCATGGATTCGGGAGTTGCCGGCACTAGAGCAGACGAGCCGGCGAAGCTTAACGAGGGAGACTTAAATAGACCCAGATATTTTCATCGCAAACGGTTCTTAGAAAACAACTGTGTGTGATGTTGAAGATATTTTTATTAGCTGTGAAAGACGAATTTCGAATAAAGTGCCAACGGATGGTGTTTTAAATGAACGAGAAATTTTGTAGTACTAATACAACTTTCATGTCAAATTTTGGAAAATTTCAGGGGTCATTTGACCTTCTAAGACATTTAAGTGATTTTTAGCCATTTAATGACCGTAATTGAAATTTGAACTACATGTACATGCAACAGCTAACCATAACGGTTTGAAAACTCATATTTTGTGTACTTGTGTGCGATTTAATTCCATGTGCAGTAAATTGGAAGGAATTTTCAAACATATTGGTCTAACGGCTATGACACAATTAAGCATGGAGTGACATGGCATTTCAATTCTAGAAAATTAAAAAAATCAGGAACACATGAAACCTTGGTTGATGTAATGTCACGCCACCAAGATGATGTGGTAAAAACATTGGCATGTTTGACCAAAGTTTGGACACACACCCCTCACAAACCGGAGCAACTCACTAGAAGGCTCGTGGTTCCGAGAGGGAACAATGCATGCTTGATGACGAATGGGAGATAGCTTCCTCTTACTACATTCAAATTTTTTTCTATGTCTAACATGCACTACTACAACTGTAATGTGAATTTTTTGAAAATTCTAAGGGTCATTTGACCTTTTAAAGCCATTTAGGTGATTTTCTAGCCATTTAATGACCGTAATTCAAATTTGAACTACATCTACATGCAACGCGTAACCGAAATGGTTTGAAAAATCATATTTGTGTACTTGTGTGCGAGTTAATTCCATGTGCAGTAAACTAGAAGGAATTTTCAAACATATTTGTATCACGACATGGACACATATGCATGAATAGTATGCATGGAGTGGCATGGCATTTTAATTCCAAAAAAACAATTAGAAACACCTGAAACCTTGGTTGATGTAATGTCAGGCCACCAAGATAATGTGGTAAAGAAATTGGCATGTTTGACGAAAGTTTGGACACACACCCCTCACAAACCGGAGCAACTCGCTAGAAGGTTCGTGGTTTCGAGAGGGAACAATGCATGTTTGATGATGAACAGGAGGCTTCCTCTTACAGCCTTCAAATTTTTTTCTAGGTCTAGAGTGCACTACTACAACTATAATGTGAAATTTTGGAAAATTCTAGGGGTCATTTGGCATTTTAAAGACATTTAAGTGATTTTCTAACCATTTAATGACCGTAATTCAAATTTGAACTACATCTACATGCAACGCCTAACCAAAAGGTTTTGAAAAATCATATATGTGTACTTGTGTACGAGTTAATTCCACGTGCAGTAAATTGGAAGGAATTTTCAAACATATTGGTCTCACGACATGGACACATGTATACATATGCATGGAGTGACATGGCATTTTAATTCAAAAAATAGAAAAATGATGAGAAACACATGAAACCTTGGTTGATGTAATGTCATGCCAGCAAGATGATGTGGTAAAGAAATTGGCATGTTTGACGAACGTTTGGACACGCATCCCTCACAAACCAGAGCAACTCGCTAGAAGGTTCGTGGTTCTGAGAGGGAACAATGCATGTTTGATGATGAACGGGAGATAGCTTCCTCTTACGGGCTTCAAAAATTTTCCTACATTTTACGTGCACTAATACAACTGTCATGTGAAAATTTGGTAAATTTCAGGGGTCATTTGACCTTTTAAAGACATTTAAGTGATTTTCTAACCATTTAATTACTGTAATTCAAATTTGAACTACATCTACATGCAACGCCTAACCATAACTGTTTGAAAAGTCATATTTTTGTCTACTTGTGTGCGAGTTAATTCCGTGTGTAGTAAATTCGAAGGAATTTTCAAACATATTGGTCTCACGACATGGACACATGCATACGTATGCATGGAGTGCCTTGGCATTTTAATTCAAAAAAATAGAAAAATGATCAGAAACGCACGAAACCTTGGTTGATCTAATGTCATGCCACCAAGATGATGTGGTAAATAAATTGGCATGTTTGACGAACGTTTGGACACACGCCCCTCACAAACCGAAGCAACTCGCTAGAAGGTTCGTGGTTCCGAGAGGGAACAATGCATGTTTGATGACGAACGGGAGATAGCTTCCTCTTACGGCCTTCAAATTTTTTCCTACATTTAACATGCACTAATACAACCATCATGTGAAAATTTGGTAAATTTCAGGGGTCATTTGACCTTCTAAAGACATTTAAGTTATTTTCTAACCATTTAATGACCATAATTCAAATTTGAACTACATCTACATGCAACGCCTAACCAAAACGGTTTGAAAAATCATATTTTTGTGTACTTGTGTGCGAGTTAATTCCATGTGTAGTAAATTCGAATGAATTTTCAAACATATTGGTGTCAAGGCATGGGCACATTCATGGAGTGCATGCCATGGCATTTTAATTCCAAAAAATTAAAAATGATCAGAAAAACATGAAACCTTGCTTGATTTAATGTCATGCCACCAAGATGATGTGGTAAAAATTGGCCTGTTTGACGAAAGTTTGGACACACACCCCTCACAAACCGGAGCAACTCACTAGAAGGTTCGTGGTTCCGAGAGGGAAGAATGCATGTTTGCCGACGAACGGGAGATAGCTTCCTCTTACGCCCTTCAAATTTTTTCCTATGTTTAACATGCACTAATACAACTGTGATGTGAAAATTTGGAAATTTTCATGGGTCATTTGACCTTTTAAAGACATTTAAGTGATTTTCTAACCATTTAATGACCCTAATTCAAATTTGAACTACATCTACATGCAACGCCTAACCTAAACAGTTTGAAAAATCATTTTTTGTGTACTTGTGTGCGAGTTAAAAAATCATCAGATGATGTAAATATCTGGTGTTCAAAAAAGAAAATGTAAAGATCTGGCAAGACAACCGGCCCCCACTCGATTGGAACTCTATCTCGCGGCTCGAGGTTTGGTAGGTGATTGGCGGGGATCATTAATCAGACACGGTTCTGTATTGGAAACTGTCAACTATTATGTTCACACACATATTTGCTGCGGGAATTGTGTGTAATTCAAACTACAGTACTCGTAAATTCTGGTGGCCGGCGTGTGTACTGTCCCCGTCCATCTAGATTCCGTCCACCAATAAATACTACCTTGCTCACGTTGTCCCGCCTGCATTATCATCTACATCCTCCCCTCGCTCGCCCTCTCTCTCTCTCTCAAATCTCTGCCATGGCGCCGCCGGTCTGCCCACGCGCCGACAAGGAGTCGCCGCCCCCCGAGGATGCTCACTCGATTAGCAGCGACGAGGACCCCTTTGCGCCGCCTGATGTGGTTGTGCCAAACCCCCCAACTTTGGATTGGTTTTGGGGCTAGTACAATATTCGTCTATGGAAGTTGCTGCCACCGGCTGAGAAAGCCAGGCAAGTGGCATTCAAGAAGGAGATGGCAGAGGAGGAAGCCAGGTACAAGGCGGCTTGTGAAGCCCGTGATGCCGCCTGGAAAAAGGAGGCAGTGGAGCTTTGGGGGCGGGCGCGTCGTCGTGCCGAGGAGGTGTACGAAGATGGGTACTTCGCAAGGAAGGTCATAGGCGCTGGGCGCCTCGTCGCTATGTGGAGGTGGGCCGATAAGCTCTAGCATGCCACCGTCGAGGAGCTCCGGTGGGTGCCCAATGAAATGGCAAGATCGGCCGCACGCGTCTGCCAGCAAGAGGCAGATCGGTACGTCAAGCGCTGTGTGGCGGGGGAGTCGGAGTACTGCCTCTGCACTGGGAAGACGCCGCACACCAAGGAGCTGCTGGTGAGGGGCTGCCGGAATACTGGCCCCAGGGGGGATTATTAGTTTTAGTATTGTTTGTTTTCAATTTTATGCATTGTACCTAGTAGTTAAGTATCATCACGTATATGTGATGATATTATATATATATTCTGTGATGATCTAATGAACAATTAATATATATATATATATATATATTATGAAATTCCATTTTATATCTATTTTTGTATACTAATTTGAATCTAGCTATTACCATCCACATATACAAAATGGAAAGCATATATACACAAATTGACACAGAACATATAAGAATGGAAAACAGAGTACACACATTGAAACAGAGCAATAAACAGAGCAATACTATGATTGCTGTGAATACAAAGCTATCCACGTCGAAACAACTTTTCAAAATAAAATGCGTCCATGAGACCATGACCAGCAGCCCTTGCCTAGGGTAGCTCTTGGCTCTGCGTGAACTCGTGCAGGCGTTCGTCCAAGCGGTCGACACGCTCGCGGTACATCTGGAGCGCGATCTTGAGCTCTAAGTTGGCTATTTCATCGGAGATCACCAGCTTGAGGATGCGACGGTCATGTTCCTCTATTGCGCCCAGGTGGACACCTGGGCCAAGGAGGCGGTCGAGCCTACGGACCAGCGCGTTGGCATCCAGTGGGCCGCGGATGATACATCTCCAACGTATCTATAATTTTTGATTGCTCCATGCTATATTATCTACTGTTTTGGACTATATTGGGATTTATTTTCCACTTTTATATTATTTTTGGGACTAACCTATTAACCGGAGGCCCAGCCCAGAATTGCTGTTTTTTTGCCTATTTCAGTGTTTCGAAGAAACGGAATATCAAACGGAGTCCAAACGGAATAAAATCTTTGGGAACGTGATTTTCTCACCGAACGTGATCCAGGAGACTTGGACCCTACTCCAAGGGATCAAAGAGGAGGTCATGAGGGTGGGGGGCGCCCCCACCTAGGGCGCGCCCCCCTGCCTCGTGGGCCCCTCGGTGCTCCACCGACGCACTCCTTCCTCCTATATATACACACGTACCCCCAAACGATCAGAACAGGAGCCAAAAACCTAATTCCACCACCGCAACTTTCTGTATCCACGAGATCCCATCTTGGGGTCTGTTCCGGAGCTCCGCCGGAAGAGGGCCGTCATCACGGAGGGCTTCTACATCATCATAGCCTCTCCGATGAAGTGTGAGTAGTTTACCTCAAACCTTCGGGTCCATAGTTAGTAGCTAGATGGCTTCTTCTCTCTCTTTGAATCTCAATACAAAGTTCTCCCCCTCTCTTGTGGAGATCTATTCGATGTAATCTTCTTTTTGCGGTGTGTTTGTTGAGAACGATGAATTGTGGGTTTATGATCAAGTCTATCTATGAATAATATTTGAATCTTCTCTGAATTCTTTTATGTATGATTGGTTATGTTTGCAAGTCTCTTCGAATTATCCATTTGGTTTGGCCAACTAGATTGGTAGTTCTTGCCATGGGAGAAGTGCTTAGCTTTGGGTTCGATCTTGCGGTGTCCTTTCCCAGTGACAGAAGGGGCAGCAAGGCACGTATTGCATCGTTGCCATCGAGGATAACACGATGGGGTTTATTTCATATTGCATGAATTTATCTCTCTACATCATGTCATCTTGCTTAAGGCGTTACTCTATTTTTAACTTAATACTCTAGATGCATGCTGGATAGCAGTCGATGAGTGGAGTAATAGTAGTAGATGCAGAGTCGTTTCGGTCTACTTGTCACGGACGTAATGCCTATATACATGATCATGCCTAGATATTCTCATAACTATGCTCAATTCTATCAATTGCTCAACAGTAATTTGTTCACCCACCATAGAATACTTATGCTCTTGAGAGAAGCCACTAGTGAAACTATGGCCCCCGGGTCTATTCTCATCATATCAATCTCCATCACTTTAATCTTGCTTTACTTTTTACTTTGCCTTTAATTTTTACTTTGCATCTTTATATCAAAAATACCAAAAATATTATATCTATCAGATCTCACTCTCGTAAGTGACCGTGAAGGGATTGACAACCCCTAATCGCGTTGGTTGCAAGTAGCTATCGTTTTGTGCAGGTACGAGTGACTTGAGTGTGGCCTCCTACTGGATTGATACCTTGGTTCTCAAAAACTGAGGGAAATACTTACGCTACTCTGCTGCATCATCCCTTCCTCTTCGGGGAAAACCAACTCAAGCTCAAGACGTAGCAAAAAAGATTTCTGGCGCCGTTGCCGAGGAGTCTACGCAAAAAGTCAACATACCAAGTACCTATCACAATCCCTATCTCTCGCATTACATTATTTTCCATTTGCCTCTTGTTTTCCTCTCCCCCACTCACCCTTGCCATTTTATTCGGCCTCTCTCTCTCTATCCTCCCTCTCTGTTTGCCTCTTTTTCCCGGTTGCCCTTGTCTGCTCGTGTGCTAGTCTGTTTGCTTGTTTGTCGCGATGGCTCAACCAAGATTTGGTGATCTTCACCTCAAAAGGTTATAGGAGATCGAAAACAACGTTAGGAAGTTTATGGTTTTGCAATTTGAGCATAATAATTTCTTTAGAAACGAGCTTAAGGAACAAAAAAGTTTTATGAGTTATATGAATAAAGAGCTTGATGATATGTCTAAAGAATTTGAGAGTATAAGATCCCAGATTTCTCCTCTAGAGAAGATGACTGCTGAAATTTTGGATATGCAAGCCACCTTAGTCAATAAGATGGCCACTAAACCAAATACCTATGAAAATCAAGATGAAGATCTAAAAGTTATTGATGTGTCTCCTATTAAATCTTTGTTTTGCGATATGAATCTTGATGAAACTGAATATGATCTTCCTTTACCTAGAAGGCGCTCTAAAAATTCGGAGTATTTAGATCTTAATGATGAAATTGACGGAAGTGGGAGTGAAAGAAATAAAAATCTAGATGTTGCTAAACCCACTATATTGGATTTCAAGGAATTTAATTATGAAAGTTGCTCTTTACTTGATTGTATTTCCTTGTTGCAATCCGTGCTAAATTCTCCACATGCTTATAGTCGAAATAAAGCCTTCACCGAACATATTGTTGATGCCTTGATGCAATCTTATGAAGAAAAACTTGAGTTGAAAGTTTCTATCCCTAGAAAACTCTATGATGAGTGGGAACCAACTATTAAAATTAAAATTAAAGATCATGAGTTTTATGCTTTGTGTGATTTAGGTACTAGTGTCTCTACTATTCCCAAGACTTTGTGTGATTTACTAGATTTCCGCGATTTTGATGATTGCTCTCTAAACTTGCATCTTGCGGATTCCACTATTAAGAAACCTATGAGAAGAATTAATGATGTTCTTATTTTTGCAAATAGGAATTATGTGCCCATAGATTTCATTGTTCTTGATATAGATTGCAATCCTTCTTGCCCTATTATTCTTGGTAGACCTTTCCTTAGAACGGTTGGTGCGATTATTGATATGAAGGAAGGGAATATTAGATCTCAATTTCCATTAAAAAGGGCATGGAACACTTTCCAAGAAAGAAAATAAAATTGCCATATGAAACTATCATGAGAGCCACTTATGGATTGCCTACCAAAGATGGCAATACCTAGATCTATCCTTGCTTGTTATGCCTAGCTAGGGGCGTTAAACGATAGCGCTTGTTGGGAGGCAACCCAATTTTATTTTTATTCCTTAATTTTTGCTCCTGTTTAGTAATAAATAAATTATCTAGCCTCTGTTATGGTTGTGTTTTTTGTGTTTAATTAGTGTTTGTGCCAAGTAGAACCGTTGGGAAGACTTGGGGAAAGTCTTGTTGAACTTGCTGTAAAAAACAGAAACTTTAGCGCTCACGAGAACTGCTGTCATTTTTATTTGAAGAGTGATATTCAGTTAATTATTTTTTAAGATGATTAATAGATAAATTCCTCACGTCCAGCAATTTATTTTAGAATTTTTGGGGTTCCAGATCTTGCTCTAGCTACATATTACTACAGACTGTTCTGTTTTTGACAGATTCTGTTTTTTGTGTGTTGTTTGCTTATTTTGATGAATCTGTGGCTAGTAAAATAGTTTATAATCCATATAGAAGTTGGAATACAGTAGGTTTAACACCAATATAAATAAAGAATGAGTTCATTACAGTACCTTTAAGTGGTCTTTTGTTTTCTTTCGCTAACGGAGCTCACGAGTTTTCTATTTTGAGTTTTGTGTTGTGAAGTTTTCAAGTTTTGGGTGAATTCTTGTGATGGATTATGGAACAAGGAGTGGCAAGAGCCTAAGCTTGGGGATGCCCATGGCACCCCCAAGATAATCCAAGGACACCAAAAAGTCAAAGCTTGGGGATGCCTCGAAAGGCATCCCCTCTGATGAGGACATCAATACCATTGTTACACCCACAGCCCCTACTGTAACATATACTGGACCAATTACTAGAGCTCGCGCACGCCAATTAAATTACCAGGTACTTTCGTTTCTTGGTAATGATTCTAATGTTCATGAGATTATGATGCTGCCTAAATTGGATACATTTGTTTTGCTTACAAATGAAGGGCCTAGCTTGGAGAAGGATGAACATTGGAGCAAGAACACGCATGGAGTTGATGGCATGCGCAAGGGGATCAAGAACGGAGTTACAAGTGATGATTTCAGGACTTTGAAGCCGCCATAAGGAGTGCATGAAGCCTTGGACGAAATATACAAGATGCCACTTCATAATATTCGTCCATAGGCTATTCTAGGTGCTGCGTCACCTTATTAATGGGCCAGGCCCATGTAATTTCGAAATACTTAAGTATAGGCAATTTTTAGAGTCCGTATGTGTGGGGAAACAAGAGTTAGGGTTGGTTTTGTACCCCACCCTCAAGGGCCACGAAATTCCCCCCTCTTCCTCCATATATACAGCCCTTAGGGCGTCGTTTAGACTTTGGGTTTTGTTTAGATTAAAAGTTTGCCATAGCTGCAACTTCTCGTACTTCGTTTGTGTCCAACGACCAGACCAAGACGTCATAGAACCCCACCTTGATCAATAAAGCTTTCATCTTATATTCGCAATATCCAGATTGCAATCTCAGTTTCTTGCTTGTTCTTCATTTGCTCGCAGGAAACAGGCCCTCGTGGTCAGGTTGATCGTGCTCCGGCGTGGTCAATAACCCCTCGGAAGTTGGTTTAGCGATTGCTAAGGCGCGACGTCTCGCACGTTCGTAGTCGGATCGTCAAGGTCGACTCCCACAAAAAACGATAGCCACCATCTCATCGAAACATCGGGACACCTTTGCCTCTATCAAGTGGTATCAGATTTCCAGGTTGCTCGGTGAGATTTTTACAGTTTTTCGTAGATTAGATCGAGTCTATTCTTCATACCTACAGTCCACGAAAAAGCCACAAAAAATTAGGGTTAGTTCATCATATCCGAACAAATCTGAGCCTTTGCATAATCTTTTTAGGGTTTTTGCTTTGTTGAATTTGCGGTTGCATCGTCGTGTCAAGTTGTTGGTCTTAGAGTCTAGTCTTTTAGAGTTTCGAGTTCTGGTCATAAGTTGTCACGCCGCCGCCGCACCATCATCATCGCCCATCTACCACCATTGCTTATCCGCCACCGCTCTGAATCCGTATCCATATACCACCACCAATCCGTATCCATATACCACCACCAATCTGTATCCATATACCACCACCGCTACCATATACCACCGCCGCTGCCATATACCACAACCATATATCCACCACCAATCCGAGTTCTTCTCATATTAGGTTTGTTCTTGAGATCAATCTAAATTCCGTTTCGTGTTTTCTTGCCTGCGTAGGTCTCGGGAAAAAAAAGTCTGGAGACCCCTGGGCAGTTTTTAGGCCAAAATTTTCACGGGCAAAAATATTTTTCCCTATCCTATTTTTAGGCTTTTCTGAGTCTTTTGAGCCACGTGCCATCATAGTGATTTTTTGTCGCACTTTTTCGTCGTCGCTGCCCTGATTTCCGAAAAAAAAGTGAAAAAAAAATTTCGTGCCCATCCTATCAGTTTGACGAGGGAAGAGTTTTGAGACACTCGCCATTATAGTGATTTTTCGCAAAAAAGAAAAGAAAAAGAGGAGCGCAAAAAAAAAGAGGAGCGCAAAAAAAAGAGCGAAAAAAAAGAGTTCCAGAGTGTGCTTTTCCCTTATTTACGTGCAGCGCCGTGATTTTGTTAGTGTTCTAGGCTCGCGTTTCTAGCACGGTCTAGCCTAGGACCAGCACAGTACCGTCGTTGAGCGTTTATTCAACTTTGCATCTCTGAATTGATTATTGCTGACCCTTTTTGCTACCATACTATAAGCCTTCCCAGCTCCACATACATCTATGTCGTGCGTTTGACTCTCCCTGGCAATCGCTCTATCCAAGCTTTTGAGAGTTTTGACTACAACGGTTGCCGATCACCGCCTGCTGCTGGGTAAGAACTGGTAAGAATTTGAGATTTTCTTGACGGATTTGTGACACCCGCCACCACCACCACTTGTTAGTAGTCTGTAGGATCATATTCTTGTGTGTTTCTATTGCTGCTAACCATGCCAGGATCACAAGCCGACGAGACTGACTGGGAGAACTTGACGAACAAGGAGCTTCATGATAAGTTTCAGCAAATGATGAGTGGACAGGTGCAAGATGTGCTCAACAGATTTGAAGAGGCCATGGAGAAGATAGATGACATGGAGAAGACGTTCGAAACAAAGCTCGATAACAGGTTTAATGAATTGCTCGCGCGTCTTCCACCACCACCACCGGCTGCTCCTAACGCACCTCTACAACAACGACTACCTACACATCGTGAAACAGCCCTCCGCCGAGCGAGCCGTCTCCCTCTTGCACCTGGCCAAACTGTTGGTGCTGCTGTTGCTACTTCTGTGGCTCCTGCTGCTGATGCAGAGGAGGATGATTTTGCTGGCGATTACGAGGATGAGGTTGATCAAAATCAGAACTACGTGCCACCACCAGCACAGCAACCACCAGGTCGTCCACATGCAAATAATGGCAATGGTAGGGCTCACCCTCAGGTACGAGATCATGACCATCTCCCTAAACTAAAATTGAATATTCCACCATTTGAGGGTAGATATGTTCCTGATATATATCTTACTTGGGAGTTAGAAACTGAACAACGATTTACATGTTTACAATATCCCGAGGAGAGACGTGTTCCTGCTGCTGTTTGTGCATTCACTAGTTTTGCATGTGTTTGGTGGTCTGAGCATTGTAGATTATATCCTATTCCTGCTACTTGGGATGCTTTGAAAACTACTATGCGTACTCGTTGGGTTCCACCATATTATCAATGTGAATTACTTCAAAAATTGCAGCGCTTAAGACAGGGAAAAAATTCTGTAGAAGAATATTATCAGGAATTACAAACTGGCATGATTAGATGTGGTATTGTTGAGGAGAATGAAGCTATGCTTGCACGTTTCATGGGTGGATTAAATAGAGAGATTCAGACGATTCTAGAGTATAAGGAGTATACTAATATCACTCGTTTATTCCATCTTGCTTGTAAAGCTGAACGTGAAGTGCAGGATCGACAGGCATTGGCGCGGACTAACTTTTCTGCAGGTCAACCTTCATCATGGACACCACGTGCATCATCTACTTCCACACGTTCTGCTACACCAGCGCCTCCGTCGGCTGCCACCTCCAACCGTGATATAATAAAGCAGGCACAATCACCACTATCTGCCAAGAGCACACCTTCTGGGCCTGCAAAGACCTCTTCTTCATCCATGGCATCAACAGGGCAAACACATGATATTATTTGTCGACGTTGCAAGGGTGGAGGTCATTATGCAAGAGAATGCCCATCTAAGCGTGTGATGATTGTTACTGAGGATGGTGGGTATGAGTCCGCTAGTGACTATGATGAGGAGACTTTGGCTCTTATTACACGTGACGAACACGGTGGAGACGATTCTGATCATGAGACGCAATACATGGCTCCTGAAGATGCTGACAGGTATGAATGTTTAGTTGCTCAACGTGTTTTGAGTGTGCAGGTTACACAAGCTGAGCAAAATCAGAGGCATAATTTGTTCCATACAAAGGGAGTTGTGAAGGAACGTTCTATTCGCGTGATCATAGATGGAGGGAGTTGAAACAACTTGGCTAGCATGGAGATGGTGGAGAAGCTATCTCTCACCACAAGACCACATCCACATCCTTACTACATCCAATGGTTCAACAACAGCGGCAAGGTTAAGGTAACACGTACTATTCGTGTGCATTTTAGTATCTCTACATATGCTGATTATGTTGATTGTGATGTGGTACCTGTGCAAGCATGTTCCTTATTACTTGTTAGACCATGGCAATTTGATAAAAATCCTATTCACCATGGTAGAAACAATCAGTATACTCTTGTTCATAAGGATAAAAATATTACTTTGCTTCCTATGACTCCTGATTCCATTTTGAAAGATGATATTAATAGAGCTAATAAAGCAAAACAGGAGAAAAATAAGAGTGAAAATCAGATTGTGGCAAAAGAATTTGAGCAACAAATGTAGCCTAATAATAATAAACAATCTAGTGTTGCTTCTGAAATTAAATTGAAAAGTGCATGTTTACTTGCCACCAAATCTGATATTGATGATCTAGATTTTAGCAAATCTGTTTGCTATGCTTTTGTGTGCAAAGAGGCATTATTTTCATTCGAGGACGTGCCTTCCTCTTTGCCTCCTTCTGTCACTAACATTTTGCAGGAGTTCGCTGACGTCTTTCCACAAGACGTGCCACCGGGATTACCACCTATTCGAGGGATTGAGCATCAAATTGACTTAATTCCCGGTGCATCATTACCCAACCGTGCACCATACCGTACCAATCCAGAGGAGACGAAGGAGATTATGCATCAAGTACAAGAACTGCTCGACAAAGGTTATATACGCGAATCCCTTAGTCCTTGTGCTGTTCCTATCATTTTAGTGCCGAAAAAGGATGGTACGTCGCGTATGTGCGTTGATTGTAGAGGCATTAATAATATTACTATTCGTTATCGTCATCCTATTCCTAGGCTAGATGATATGCTTGATGAATTGAGTGGCTCTACAATATTCTCCAAAGTTGATTTGCGTAGTGGATACCATCAAATTTGTATGAAATTGGGAGATGAATGGAAAACAACATTTAAAACTAAGTTTGGATTATATGAGTGGTTAGTCATGCCTTTTGGGTTAACTAATGCACCTAGTACTTTCATGAGGTTAATGAACGAAGTTTTACGTGCTTTCATTGGACGATTTGTGGTAGTTTACTTTGATGACATATTGATTTATAGCAAATCTTTGGAGGAACATTTGGAACATTTATGTGCTGTTTTTATTGCTCTACGTGATGCACGTTTGTTTGGTAACCTTGGTAAGTGCACCTTTTGCACCGACCGAGTATCTTTTCTTGGCTATGTTGTTACTCCACAGGGAATTGAAGTTGATAAAGCCAAGATTGAAGCTATTGAGAGTTGGCCGCATCCCAAAACGGTCACACAAGTGCGGAGTTTCCTTGGCCTCGCTGGTTTCTATAGGCATTTTGTGAGAGATTTCAGCACCATTGCTGCACCTCTCAACGAGCTTACAAAGAAGGATGTGCCTTTTGTTTGGGGTACCGCACAGGAAGAAGCCTTCACGGTATTGAAAGATAAGTTGACACATGCTCCTTTACTCCAACTTCCTAATTTCAATAAGACTTTTGAGCTTGAATGTGATGCTAGTGGAATTGGATTAGGAGGTGTGTTATTACAAGATGGAAAACCTATTGCATACTTTTCTGAAAATTGAGTGGGCCTAGTCTGAACTATTCTACTTATGATAAAGAATTATATGCTCTTGTTCGGACCTTAGAAACATGGCAACATTATTTATGGCCCAAGGAATTTGTTATACATTCTGATCATGAATCTTTGAAACACATTAAAAGTCAAGCAAAACTGAACCGTCGACATGCTAAATGGGTTGAATTCATTGAGACTTTCCCTTATGTCATTAAACACAAGAAGGGTAAAGAAAATGTTATTGCTGATGCCTTGTCTCGTCGTTATACTATGCTTTCACAACTTGACTTTAAAATATTTGGTTTGGAGACCATCAAAGATCAATATGTTCATGATGCTGAATTTAAAGATGTATTGCAGAATTGTAAGGAAGGGAGAACTTGGAACAAGTTCGTTCTTAACGATGGATTTGTGTTTCGTGCTAACAAGCTATGCATTCCAGCTAGCTCCGTTTGTCTTTTGTTGTTGCAGGAGGCGCATGGAGGAGGATTAATGGGACACTTTGGCGTCAAGAAGACGGAGGATATACTTGCTACACATTTCTTTTGGCCAAAGATGAGACGGGATGTTGAGCGTTTTGTTGCTCGCTGCACTACATGTCAAAGAGCTAAGTCACGACTCAATCCTCATGGTTTATATATGCCTTTGCCTGTACCTAGTGTTCCTTGGGAGGATATATCTATGGACTTTGTTTTAGGTTTACCTTGAACAAAGAAGTGGAGGGATAGCATATTTGTTGTCGTGGATAGGTTCTTGAAAATGGCACACTTTATACCATGTCATGAAAGCGATGATGCTGTTAATGTTGCTGATTTGTTCTTTCGTGAAATTATTCGCTTACATGGTGTGCCAAATACTATTGTTTTAGATCATGATACTAAATTTCTTAGCCACTTTTGGAGATGTTTATGGGCTAAGTTGGGGACTAAGCTGCTTTTTACTACTACTTGTCACCCCCAAACTGATGGACAAACTGAAGTAGTCAATAGAACATTGTCTACTATGCTTAGGGCTGTTTTGAAGAATAACAAGAAAATGTGGGAAGAATGCTTGCCTCATATTGAATTTGCTTATAATCGTTCATTGCATTCTACTACTAAGATGTGCCCTTTTGAAATTGTGTATGGTTTCCTACCTCGTGCACCTATTGATTTGTTGCCTCTTCCATCTTCGGAGAAGGTTAATTTTGATGCTAAAGAACGTTCTGAATTGATTTTAAAAATGCATGAGTTAACTAAGGAAAACATTGAGCGTATGAATGCTAAATATAAACTTGCTGGAGATAAGGGTAGAAAACATGTTGTGTTTGCACCTGGAGATCTTGCTTAAGGCGTTACTCTGTTTTTAACTTAATACTCTAGATGCATGCTGGATAGCGGTCGATGAGTGGAGTAATAGTAGTAGATGCAAAATCATTTCGGTCTACTTTTCACGGACGTGATGCCTATATACATGATCATGCCTAGATATTCTCATAACTATGCTCAATTCTGTCAATTGCTCAACAGTAATTTGTTAATTTGTTCACCCATCGTAGAATACTTATGCTCTTGAGAGAAGCCACTAGTGAAACGTATGGCCCCCGGGTCTATTCTCATCATATCAATCTCCATCACTTTTAATCTTGCTTTACTTTTTTACTTTGCCTTTACTTTTTACTTTGCATCTTTATATCAAAAATACCAAAAATATTATATCTATCAGATCTCACTCTCGTAAGTGACCTTGAAGGGATTGACAACCCCTAATCGCGTTGGTTGCGAGTAGCTATCGTTTTGTGCAGGTACGAGGGACTTGAGCGTGGCCTCCTACTGGATTGATACCTTGGTTCTCAAAAATTGAGGGAAATACTTACGCTACTCTGCTGCATCATCCCTTCCTCTTCGGGGAAAACCAACGCAAGCTCAAGACGTAGCAGCGGACAAGGCGAACGGCAGCACCCATGCGAACTACATGGCGGGCGTCCAGTGCAAGTACAGCGTGGCCGGCATCTGGTGCAAGTATAACGCTGAGGGCCTCTGCCCACTCCTGGCGAGGAATGGGGGTACTGACGGGACATGTACCCAGCTGCGACGCCGTGTCGACAGCAGGCAAGCGCCGATGGATCCGCTCTTGTTGTGCGGCATGCCGCGCCTCTCACTCTGCGGCACAACAACGGTCTCGCCATGCGGCGAGCCGCAACCTATCGGCGCTGACGCGCCTAGCTTCCTCTGCGGCGCGCCATCGATCATGTTGTGCGGCGAGATGCAGCCTGTCGGCGCTGGCATGCCTATCTTGATCCGCGGCGCTCATGCGCCATGCGCCAAAGGTCTGCTCTACCCTGGCGATGACGTGCATCACAGCGTCATCCATCGTGTTGCCGGGGAGTGCCTCGTCCTTGATGGGCCGTGGCGCCTGCTCGTTTTCCTCGTCGACGAGGTTGATGGAAGAGGCGATGCTTTGGTGGGTTGGCATGCTTGGAAAAGGTGGATGTGCTACAGGCTGCGCTTGTCGCCTCCGTGCGTCGCGCGCCCCCTATGCGCAATATAGTAGGGTGGCGGGAAACAAGTGAGGAAATGGCAGGAAAAGGTGGCGTGTTCATAAAACGCCATCAATTAATGGAAACTTAGCATCGAGCTAGCACAAGAAGTAGATGATGATTAGATGAACACGGACCACACTAGAGATCCCGTCGGTGATGAATTCATCAATCCCAAACGGTTGAATACTAGCAAGCGTTTGCCCACAACACACATGGCCTATTCCATCACAAATAGGTCGGATGGATCAATTGTATGCCACGTATCGCACATTGTCAAAAAGTAATGCGGTAGACCTTCTTTAACATGTGTTAAAAAAAACAAGGTCCTCGAGGTTAAATTAGCCGAGGGAATGGGGCATTTCGGTCATTTGACCGAAATGACCCATCCCATCACCTAATTTAACATCGACACAATTTCCCATCCAGTCACCCATCCGATGGCTGGTCCAGCCTGAGCACACTTAACTTGATAGTTTTCTTACATGAGCTACTGGTGGAATAGCTAGTCCTTGCTAATAGGAATGCCTCTTCGCATCCTTATGGTGTATCCGGATGACCGCCCATCTGTAACACCCACAATGCGGCTATATCTCCCACGTGTCGGGGCACGACTTAGAGGCATAGCCGCATGGTAGGTTTGCGCAAGAGGGGTAATCTTCACACATCCCATGTACTAAATAAGAAATGGATAAAGAGTTGGCTTACAATCGCCACTTCACACAATACATAAATATATCATACATCATCCAAGGTACAATCAAAGGTCCGTCTACGAAACCAAAATAAAATAAGACAACCCCAAATGCTGGATCCCTGATCGTCCCAACTGGGCTCCACTACTAATCAATAGGAAACAAAACAACACAACGAACACGATCTTCATCAAGCTCCCACTTGAGCTCAGTACCGTCCCCTGCACTGGTATCATCGACAACTGCAACTGTTTGGAAGTATCTGTGAGTCATGAGGACTCAGCAATCTCACACCCACGAGATCAAGACTATTTAAGCTTATGGGTAGGAAAGGGTAGTGAGGTGGAGCTGCAGCAAGCACTAAGCATATATGGTGGCTAACTTACGCAAATAAGAGCGAGAAGAGAAGAAACACAACGGTCGTGAACTAGAAGTGATCAAGAAGTGATCATGAATCTATGTAATGCCCCAAGACCATTGCGCCAGGTGTCTTCCAGTTATTCGTTGTTGTTGCCTTGTCTTTTGCGTGTGTGTCGCTTCTTGCCATGTCATCATGTGCATTGCATCATCATGTTTTCAAAACTTGCATCCTTCCGGGTTTCTCCATGTTCCTACTGTTGTCCGTTCTGAGCCCAGACACACTTGCGCGCGCCCGCGGCACGTCCGAAATATTATTTTATAAGTGGCCGGACAATGTTCTCGGAATGGGATGAAAGTTGGCATGCGGTGTTGTTATGTTGCTAGTAGACCGCCTGCAAGTTTCATCGCATTCAGAGTTCGTTAAACGCACCAACAGATAACTATAGCGGCGGTATAGCTGGTCTAACGTCCGACGTTTTCGGTCTCCGGAAACAGTCGCCGGGCCTCTCTCTATTCTCTTCTCTCAGTTCGAGCCCTTCTGCACAGCCCACAAGTTCCAACCGACCCCTCGCGTGCGTGTCCGAAACTTCCCCGGACCCGACCCAGACAATTGTCACTGTTGGGTCCGGATCATCCCCAAACATCTACAAAACATCACCGTTTTCTTATTTGGACTTCCTAGCCTATTTTTCCTAACCGTACGATTTTGATCGGAGGAACGAGATAGCCCCTAAACTTAATCCCACCGCTATATATAAGAGGACCAAACCCTAACATCTAGGGAGATGTCCCATCCATCAAATCCTCCGCCGCCGCCACTGTTTTTCTCCCACCTCGGGATCCCCGTTGCACCAACCAGACACCACCTCTCGATCCCCACCTTTCTCATCAATTTCAGCGCCACCCAACCAGCATCCCCTCGACCCACCTCGCCCGCGAATCGCCCGCAGCTTCCCCGCCTCCTGTGTCCTCCCGTCCCCAAGCACGCAAGCCACCGGAGACCTCCGCCCCTGCCGTCTTCTTCTCCTTCAACGGACCTTCCTGCTGCCGGTGACCTCGCCCTCCGACGACCACCTACCAGGCCGCCCCTCTGCTCCCCTCCGCACATCCCTTTTTCCTCTCCTTCTCTCTCTCGTCTCTCACATCTTCCTCTCCCTCTCTCTATTTTCGCTCACAGGAACCTCACCGCCACCGTTCGAGCTCACCGGCCGGATCTCCTTCTCTGCCACCGGGAACGAGCTCCCCACGCTCGGATCCGCTCCTCCTCTGCCTGAGCCTCTCGTACACCGGAGCCCCGAGCGACACCGCCGCCATTGTTGGAAAGGGACATGGCGCCGCTCGCTCTTCTGCAAGTCAGAACAAGGACCCGTAGGACCCCCGCCGTTCAGCTCCGCGCCTTCCGCCTGGACCCGCTGCGCCACCGCGGTTCCACGTCGAGCATCACCCGCTTCCCCGGCCGGTTCCCGCCGTATACCCCGCGTCCCCGACCACCTCTCCCTCCTCTGCACGAGCGCCCGAGCGCACCCGCTTCCTTCGGCCACCAGAGCTGCTGACCAGAGACCTCGCCTCCGCCCAGGTCCTACCTGGCGCCGCCACCTTCACTTGCCTCGCCGTCGCCAAGTGCCGGCCAGTCTTCCCGCAACCCCTGCCTCGTCCGCCTCCGGTTCGTCGAGGAGACGGCGAACATTCTCGTCCTCGAGCGGTGACCACGACCGCGTGCGTTTCGTGCACATCCAGCATGGACCCGCTCCACGTCACCCACGCGAGCCTCCTCTGCTCGTCTGTGTGGGCTGCTGCGGCTGAAGGCGCCTGCCGGCCCAGCCAGCGCCCGTCGGCCTGCCTCTTCCATCGATTGGGCTTGGCCCATGGTGAGAAACCCCTCCAGCGCCCCTTTTTTTTCTTCTGTTGGGCCTGCTCCAGTGTTAGTTTCGTCCTGTTTAGGTTTTTTTTCTTCAGATTGATGAATTTGTCTTTTTCCAGAGTATTGCAGTTTTACAGGAAAGCCCTTACACTTCATGCATATCCTAACTCAACAACCGTGCATCGGATTAAAACAAACTTTATATGTAAAAAGCTTGGTTTTTCGTCTAGTTTCATAATATGCCACTTTCATCCATGTTTAAAATGTTTAAGATGCCATTTGGTTAAATTTGCTCCTATGCCATGCTAAAATGCTTTATTTCATAACTTAATAACCGTAGCTCAGTTTTAAATAAACTTTATATGTAAATGGGGTAGAAAAATGCCTAGTTTAACATGGTGTACTAGCTTCATGTTTAACAACTCTAAAATATGGTTTAGGGCAGATCAGTACCAAATCCATTTTTTGCATATGAGGATTTTCTAGACTTGTTGTTTGTTATTTCCGGCCTCATTTAAATTTGACTAGATAGGTAGTTTTTCATATGCTTCACCTCTTGCCATGTTAATCAACATTTAATATTGTGGGGTACATAAACAAGATCGAACTAAATAACTTGAATGTGGTGTTCCGTCAATATGCAACTTGTTGCATATTGAGCTCCACTTAACTTGTAGTGTTGTTTGTGCACTTTGCCATGCCATGCTTCATTAAACCGGACATGCATCATACTTGGTTGTGCATCATGCCATGTTGATGTGATGGTTGTTTGCTTCTTTCCGGTGTGCTTCTTCGGGTTGGTTCCGATAACGTCGTGTTGTGAGGATTCGTTTGACTACGTCCATTTGTCTTCTTCATGGACTCGTTCTTCTTCCTTGCGGGATCTCAGGCAAGATGGCCATACCCTCGAAATCACTTCTATCTTTGCTTGCTAGTTTCTCGATCTATTGCTATGCCGCGATACCTACCACTTGCTATATCATGCCTCCCATATTGCCATGTCAAGCCTCTAACCCACCTTTCCTAGCAAACCGTTGTTTGGCTATGTTACCGCTTTTCCTCAGCCCCTCTTATAGCGTTGTTAGTTGCAGGTGAAGATGAAATTTGCTCCTTGTTTGGAACATGGATATGTTGGGATATCACAATACCTCTTATTTAATTTAATGCATCTATATACTTGGTAAAGGGTGGAAGGCTCGGCCTTATGCCTGGTGTTTTGTTCCGCTCTTGCCGCCCTAGTTCCCGTCATACCGGTGTTATGTTCCTTGATTTTGCGTTCCTTACACGGTTGGGTGTTATGGGGACCCCTTGACAGTTTGCTTTGAATAAAACTCGTCCAGCAAGGCCCAACCTTGGTTTTACCATTTACCTCACAACGACCTACCTTTTCCCTTGGGAGTCGCGCTCCCGAGGGTCATCTTTATTTTAGCCCCCCCCGGGCCAGTGCTTGTCTAAGTGTTGGTCCGAACTAGAGTCCTTTGCAGCGCCACCTCGGGGAAACTTGAGGGCTGGTTTTAGTTGTATGGAGCGCTCATCCGGTGTTGCCCTGAGAACGAGATATGTGCAGCTCCTATCAGGATGTCGGCGCATCGGGCAGTCTTGCTGGTCTTGTTTTTACCATTGTTGAAATGTCTTGTAACCGGGATTCCGAGGCTGATCTGGTCTTCTCGGGAGAAGGAATATCCTTCATTAACCGTGAGAGCTTGTGATGGGCTAAGTTGGGACACCCCTGCAGGGTTTGAACTTTCGAAAGCCATGCCCATGGTTATGGTCAGATGGGAATTTGCTAATATCCAGTTTGTAGAGAACTTGACACTTAACTTTAACTAAAATGAATCAACCGCGTGTGTAGCTGTGATGGTCTCTTTGCGGTGGAGTCCGGGAAGTGAACACGGTTCTTGTGTTATGTTTGACGTAAGTAGCTTTTAGGATCACTTCTTGATCACTTCTAGTTCACGACCGTGCTTTGCTTCTCTTCTCGCTCTCATTTGCGTAAGTTAGCCACCATATATGCTAGTGCTTGCTGCAGATCCACCTCACTACCTTTTCCTACCCATAAGCTTAAATAGTCTTGATCGCGAGGGTGTGAGATTGCTGAGTCCTCGTGACTCACAGATACTTCCAAATAGTTGCAGGTGCCGATGATACCAGAGCAGATGACGCAACTGAGCTCAAGTGGGAGCTCGATGAAGATCGTGTTTGTTGTGTTGTTTCGTTTCTAGTTGATCAGTAGTGGGGCCCAGTTGGGTCGATCGGGGACCTAGCAATAGGGATGGTCTTTCTTTACTTGGTTTCGTGGTCGGACCTTGATTGTATTCTGGATGATGTAATGCTATATTTATGTATTGTGTGAAGTGGCGATTGTAAGCCAACTCTTTATCCCTTCTTATTCAGTACATGGGATGTGTAAAGATTACCCCTCTTGCGACATGCCTACTATGCGGTTATGCCTGTAAGTCGTGCTCCGACACATGGGAGATATAGGCGCGTCGTGGGTGTTACAAGTTGGTATTCAGAGTCTTCCTTGACTTAGGAACCCCCTACTTGATCGAATCATTGGCGTTGTCGAGTCTAAAACAAAATGTTTTGAGTCTTAGGATTATATATATCGGAGAGTAGGATTCTTTTTACTCCTAAGTCCCTTCATCGCTCTGGTGAGGCCTCCTGACATAGAGTTTTGACTCTTCTCTCCTCAAATTTCACGCATTTTTTTAGGATCACGTGGGTATCTTGGAATCGTTCTGATGGTTTTGTGACGAGAACATTGTTCTTGGTGCCTCCTGACATTTAGGGGTTGTGGCAGTGTCCTGGGGAGTTGAGCTCCGAGGTGTTGTCATCACCATTTTATCGTTGCAATTCTGGAATACCTGAGTTCGCCGACATCGAAAATCTCTTTTATGCAGTTGTTGGTGAGATAACCTCGACGCCACCCAGTACTGGGGCGGGAGTTCGGGAGTATTGCCATAACTCGTATAACGGATGCTTTTCGAAGGTTGAGGTAAATGATTTCCGAAGGTTTCTTGGTTATGCGTTGAAGGATGGATACAGCTGGATGTAGGATTTGTTAGTTTGGGTGAGATATTATGCTTCCCCTGTATCCCCAACACCTGATTGCATAACCAGAAAGTTTCGGGAGTTAATAAGTGGGAATTCAACTAGCTCCTAGGATATCTTTCCGACAGATGCATGATATGAGATTGGGGTTCGACGTCTAGTGGTCCGCCCATCCACGGTTGGTTTACAGTGGTCTCGTTGTGTCTTAAAGAGTCCTTGGCTATGCTAACTCGGGGACGCTTCATATGTCATGTGCACTGCCTTGTACATGATGGTGCTGTACGATCGAACCCGTGTGGGCCCCACCACAAAAACTTCTGACGAAATCTCTATGATATGTTTGTTCCAGCTTACTCTGCAAGCCAATGCTTTGTTTTGTTTTGAGTTGTGGTATTCGAGTTGCTTCGAAGTCAAGTGTTGATTCCATACCTTCCCTAAGTGGTGTTCTCATATTTCTATGTGAACATTAATCCTTCTTATTTATCGAGATTGTCTTCCCAATTCTATTTTCAACCGGTGCGTTTCTCTTTGAGATGATCCAATCATTCTTCCCATCCGTAAGATCTATTATCAGTTCTTCTCAACGGTGTTGTTCCATCTGCCCAAGTTGTCTTTGTTTTTCCCACCCTCCCTCCCTTTTTCTTCAAGGACTCAGATTTTCTGAATCAAGTATCCATCTTATGGATGTGAAGTTTCTTCATTATTTCTTCAATGTTCTTATCCGGTGAGTCTCAGGAAGATACAAACGGAGCTTCAAGTTCGTCATTCTTCATTCTTTTCTTCTCCGGTGGATTCAAGTCAAGATTTGTCGATCATATCCTTTTCTCGTGTCAAATGCTTTCTTATGCTGGTGCACCTCTTAATCATTCACCTCTCATTTTCCATTTGTTCTGTTGTGCCAAAGATATCTCGGAAGATTAGTGCTTCTATTCTTAATCAACCCAAGCTAGTTTTCGAGGTTGTTTTTTCATTCAAGCCATTTTAATTCAACCGGTGCAATCTTTCTTTTAAATCATTCAACGGTGTATCTTTTGAGTGGGCCCTAACCCACATGTCTTTTCCCAGGATCTTACCTGACTCTTCTAATTTTCTCGGAATTACTCCCAAATTCATTTCAAGTTTGACGTAAGAATGTTTTATCATCAGTCATATGTATTTCTCCAAGATCTTTCAAATTCTTTTCATTGTTGGTTCAACCTCTTCGCTTTTGATTCAACCGGAGTGTCTAAACAATTCATGACGGTGTTTCTCTTCATCATTCTATGATTTTGAAGACGGAAGAAGAGTTTTTCCTCCAAATTTTATCTGTTCTCTCAAAGATTCGTAATTCTAGCTTTATGCCATCCTCTCATATTTATTTTCAATTGTGAGAATTCTTTTCACCCATCCGGAACAATTCAGGAGTCTTTTCAGTTTGATTCTCCGGAACTCATCATCTCAGAATTATTCTTTCGTTGTTCTCCAAATCTTACCGGTGCATCATTCAATTATTCTCTTATCAGCTCGTGATCTCTTCGTTCTCATGTATCTAAATTCTCTCAAGTATCTTCATTCGTTCTTTAATTCTTACCGGTGATTCATCCCTTTACTCCGTTCATTTCCAATTCTTACGGTGGTTTGGTCAAAGATTCTTCTTCCTTCGTTATCATATCAATTCATTCGTTGTTTCCAAATCCTACCGGTGGTTCGTTGAAGGCCTCTTCAAGTTGGCGCTATATGTATCTTAATCCTTTTTACGAGAATAAGTAGTATGCAAAATCCGTTGCTTGTCATCAATTTAAATTGGTGAAGGATAAGCATAATGTAATTCTTATTCTTGTTTCATCGAGTAAATTCAATTCCTTATTCCGGAGGCTCATCAAGCTCTCGGGTTTCAATTGTTTATTTTTTTCCCGGAGTTCCAAGCTCTCTCAAGTATGTCACCACGAAGCTCCATTTAAATCATCGCAAGGCTTCACCTTGTGTTTTCAACTTCTAATTCCTTTTGTTTGATCATACTTTTGTTACCGGAGTTCTTCATGGAGGCTACATGGTGTTTCGTCAAGGATTCTTTTCATTCTCCCATTGTTCTTCAAGTTTTCTCTCGAAGTGATGATCCGCCAAGCTATACGTCAAGTATTCTTCATCTTGCATTTCGAAGTGCAATTCTTTCTATCTTATATTTTGAGGTGGTGTTATGTCATTTTTGACAATTGCTTTGTGTTTCATGATTCACATGTTGTCCGGAATGACATATTGTAAACCCATCATTTTCAATTCGTTCATGAGATCCTTTGCAACCCATCAATCTCTTCATTGGAGTTATCTTGAGTTACATTTCACCAAAAGCTTTCCCTAAGGATTGTTGCTATTTATGGTGGTTATAAATGACCCAAGCTCTTCATTTATCCTCCTGGTGGGATAAGCTTCTCGTCTCCTTGTTCATATCAATCCAATATATTGTTTCCATTAGTGGCAGAATTTCACCTCATAGTTTTGAGAAGTTTTCCATAAGCCCACCACAAGCTTACTCTTTTCGTTGTTGGTTTTCCAACAACTACATTCAAACTTTTCTTCGTAAGCATGCTCTTTCAATTTTAATTGCGAGAGTTTCCATTCTTCTTCTCTGTTCTTTTCTTTCCAACCATCTAGTTTTTCATTCATTTGTTCCGGAGGCAATGTGATGTTGCTCTCTTCGTCACATCATCTCATTTTGCCAAGATCATGTTCTTTCCTTTTACTTATCCATCCAACTGGAGTGTCGTGTTTTCATTCGAGTTCTCTCATCTTATCAAGTTTTACCTCCTTTCTGAACCGGAGTGTTGTCTGAAATCTTTCTTACCCCTTGTGTCATTCTTTCAATAGTTACAGAGGCAGTGTGTTGTTGATTTCATCAAGTATCCTCTCATCTTGTCAAGTTCTTGTTAATTCCTTCCATTACAGTCGGAGTGCTGTCCAAATTATATCATTCTTTTTCCTTCTCTATCTGGTTAACCGGAGTGTTGTCGTAATTGATTCTTATCGTTCCTTATACATCTCTTTTCTACCGGAGTTCTTGCTTGTACTTCTTGTCCATTGTAACACTTATATTATGCCCTTCAACCTACAAGGTTCTAGTAATGTTCCTTGTTTCTCTTTTCTACCGGAGTGCTCTCAAATTCGTTCAACTCTGTTGTGTTGTTTCTTTCTATTTGTTCAACCTCGCAAGGTTCTTTGGTCTCACTCGTTTGTCAAAGATGCAACTTAGTTTTACCTCTTCTCTTTCTCTTCCGTTTCTCTCTGGTGCCATCCTAGATCTCAGGACGAGATCCTCTCGTAGTGGTGGAGTGTTGTAACGCCCCGAGACCGTTGCGCCAGGTGTCTTCCAGTTATTCGTTGTTGTTGCCTTGTCTTTTGCGTGTGTGTCGCTTCTTGCCATGTCATCATGCGCATTCCATCATCATGTTTTTCGAAACTTGCATCCGTCCGGGCTTCTCCACGATCCTTCCGTTGTCCGTTCTGATCCCAGACACACTTGCACGTGCCCGCGGCACGTCCGGAATATTATTTTATAAGTGGCCGGAAAATGTTCTCGGAATGGGATGAAAGTAGGCATGTGGTGTTGTTATGTTGTCAGTAGACCGCCTGCCAAGTTTCATCGCATTCGGAGTTCGTTAGACACCCCAATGGATAACTATAGCGGCGGTATAGCCGGTCTAACGTCGGACGTTTTCGGTCTCCGGAAACAGTCGTCGGGCCTCTCTCTCTTCTCTTCTCTCAGTTCGAGCCCTTCTGCACAGCCCACCAATTCCAACCGACCCCTCGCATGCGTGTCCAAAACTTCCCCGGACCCGACCCGGACAATTGTCACTGTTGGGTCCGGATCATCCCCAAACATCTGGAAAACATCACCGTTTTCTTATTTGGACTTCCTAGCCTATCTTTCCTGACCGTCCGATTTTGATCGGAGGGACGAGATAGCCCCTAAACTTAATCCCACCGCTATATATAAGAGGACCAAACCCTAAAATCTAGGGAGATGTCCCATCCATCAAATCCTCCGCCGCTGCCACTGTTTTTCTCCCACCGCGGGATCCCCTTTGCACCAACCAGACACCACCTCTCGATCCCCACCTTTCTCATCAATTTCAGCGCCACCCAACCAGCATCCCCTCGACCCACCTCGCCCGCAGCTTCCCCGCCTCCTGTGTCCTCCCGTCCCTGAGCACGCAAGCCACCGGAAACCTCCACCCCTGTCGTGTTCTTCTCCTTCACCAGACCTTCCTGCTGCCGGCGACCTCGCCCTCCGACGACCACCTACCAGGCCGCCCCTCTGCTCCCCTCTGCGTGTCCCTTTTTCCTCTCCTCATCCCTCTTGTCTCTCACATCTTCCTCTCCCTCTCTCTATTTTCGCTCACAGGAACCTCGCCACCACCATTCGAGCTCACCGGCCGGATCTCCTTCTCTGTCGCCGGGAACGAGCTCCCCATGCTCGGATCCGGTCCTCCTCTGCCTGAGCCTCTCGTACGCCGGAGCCCCGAGTGCCACCGCCGCCGTTGCCGGAGAGGGACATGGCGCTGCTCGCTCTTCTGCAAGTCAGAACAAGGACCCGTAGGACCCCTGCCGTTCAGCTCCACGCCTTCCGCCTGGACCCGCTGCGCCGCCGCGGTTCCACGTCGAGCATCACCCGCTTCCCCTGCCTGTTCCCGCCGTGCACCCCGCGTCCCCGACCACCTCTCCCTCCTCTGCACGAGCGCCCGAGCACACCAGCTTCCTCCGGCCACCATAGCCGCTGACCAGAGACCTCGCCTCTGCCCAGATCCTACTTGGTGCCGCCGCCTTCGCTTGCCTCGCCGTCGCCAAGTTCCGGCCAGTCTCCCCGCAACCCCTGCCTCGTTCGCGTCCGGTTCGTCGAGGAGACGGTGAACGCTCTCGTCCTCGAGCGGTGACCACGACCGCGTGCGTTTCATGCACATCCAGCATGGACCCGCTCCACGTCACCCACGCGAGCCTCCTCTGCTCGTCTGTGTGCGCTGCCGCGGCTGAAGGCGCCTACCGACCTAGCCAGCGCCCGTCGGCCTGCCTCTTCCACCGATTGGGCTTGGCCCATGGTGAGAAACCCCTGCAGCGCCCCTTTGTTTTTTTTCTTCTGTTGGGCTTGCTCCAGTGTTAGTTTCGGCCTATTTAGTTTTTTTTTCAGATCGACGAATTTGTCTTTTTTCCAGAGTATTGCAGTTTTATAGGAAAGCCCTTACACTTCATGCATATCCTAACTCATCAACCGTGCATCGGATTAAAACAAAATTTATATGTAAAATGCTTGGTTTTTCGTCTAGTTTCATAATATGCCACTTTCATCCATGTTTAAAATGTTTAAGATGTCGTTTGGTTAAATTTGCTCCTAAGCCATGCTAAAATGCTTTATTTCATAACTTAATAACCGTAGCTCGGTTTTAAATAAATTTTACATGTAAATGGGGTAGAAAAATGCCTAGTTTAACATGGTGTACTTGCTTTGCATGTTTAACAACTCTAAAATACGGTTTAGGGCAGATCAGTACCAAATCCATTTTTTGCATATGAGGATTTTCCGGACTTGTTGTTTGTTATTTCCGGCCTCATTTAAATTTGACTAGATAGGTAGTTTTTCATATGCTTCACCTCTTGCCATGTTAATCAACATTTAATATTGTTGGGTACATAAACAAGATCAGACTAAATAACTTGAATGTGGAGTTCCGTCAATATGCAACTCGTTGCATATTGAGCTCCACTTAACTTGTAGTGTTGTTTGTGCACTTTGCCATGCCATGCTTCATTAAACCGGACATGCATCATACTTGGTTGTGCATCATGCCATGTTGATGTGATGGTTGTTTGCTTCTTTCCGGTGTAATTCTTTGGGTTGGTTCCGATAACGTCATGTTGTGAGGATTCGTTCGACTACGTCCGTTTGTCTTCTTCATGGACTCGTTCTTCTTCCTTGCGGGATCTCAGGCAAGATGGCCATACCCTTGAAATCACTTCTATCTTTGCTTGCTAGTTGCTCGATCTATTGCTATACCATGATACCTACTACTTGCTATATCATGCCTCCCATATTGCCATGTCAAGCCTCTAACCCACCTTTCCTAGCAAACTGTTGTTTGGCTATGTTACCGCTTTTCCTCAGCCCCTCTTATAGTGTTAGTTGCAGGTGAAGATGAAGTTTGTTCCTTGTTTGGAACATGGATATTTTGGGATATCACAATACCTCTTATTTAATTTAATGCATCTATATACTTGGTAAAGGGTGGAAGGCTCGGCCTTATGCCTAGTGTTTTGTTCCACTCTTGCCGCCCTAGTTTCCGTCATACCGGTGTTATGTTCCTTGATTTTGCGTTCCTTACACGGTTGGGTCTTATGGGGACCCCTTGACAGTTCGTTTGAATAAAACTCCTTCAGCAAGGCCCAACCTTGGTTTTACCATTTGCCTCACAACGACCTACCTTTTCCCTTGGGAGTCGCGCACCCGAGGGTCATCTTTATTTTAGCCCCCCGGGCCAGTGCTTGTCTAAGTGTTGGTCCGAACTAGAGTCCTTTGCAGCACCACCTCGGGGAAACTTGAGGGCTGGTTTTAGTTGTACGGAGCGCTCATCCAGTGTTGCCCTGAGCGCTCATCCGGATGTCGGTGCATCGGGCGGTCTTGCTGGTCTTGTTTTACCATTGTCGAAATGTCTTGTAACCGGGATTCCGAGGCTGATCGGGTCTTCTCGGGAGAAGGAATATCCTTCGTTAACCGTGAGAGCTTGTGATGGGCTAAGTTGGGACACCCCTGCAGGGTTTGAACTTTCGAAAGCCGTGCCCGTGGTTATGGGCAGATGGGAATTTGTTAATATCCGGTTTGTAGAGAACTTGACACTTAACTTTAGCTAAAATGAATCAACCGCGTGTGTAGCCGTGATGGTCTCTTTGCGGTGGAGTCCGGGAAGTGAACACGGTTCTTGTGTTATGTTTGACGTAAGTAGCTTTCAGGATCACTTCTTGATCACTTCTAGTTCACGACCGTGCTTTGCTTCTCTTCTCGCTCTCATTTGCGTAAGTTAGCCACCATATATGCTAGCGCTTGCTGCAGATCCACCTCACTACCTTTTCCTACCCATAAGCTTAAATAGTCTTGATCGCGAGGGTGTGAGATTGCTGAGTCCTCGTGACTCATAGATACTTCCAAATAGTTGCAGGTGCCGATGATACCAGAGCAGATGATGCAACTGAGCTCAAGTGGGAGCTCGATGAAGATCGTGTTCGTTGTGTTGTTTCGTTTCTAGTTGATTAGTAGTGGGGCCCAATTGGGTCGATCGGGGACCTAGCAATAGGGATGGTCTTTCTTTATTTGGTCTCGTGGTCGGACCTTGATTGTATTCTAGATGATGTAATGCTATATTTATGTATTGTGTGAAGTGGCGATTGTAAGCCAACTCTTTATCCCTTCTTATTCAGTACATGTGATGTGTAAAGATTACCCCTCTTGCGACATGCCTACTATGCGGTTATGCCTCTAAGTCGTGCTCCGACACGTGGGAGATATAGCCGCATCGTGGTTGTTACAATCTACTTACGCACAACCAAAACACAAGAACTGTGTTCACTTTCTGGACTCCGCCGTGAAGAGACCATCACGGCTACACACGCAGTTGATGTATTTTAATTAAGTCAAGTGTCAAGTTCTCTACAACTGGATATTAACAAATTCCCATCTGCCACATAAACGTGGGCATGACTTTCAAAAGTTCAAAACCCTGCAGGGGTCTCCCAACTTAGCCCATCACAAGCTCTCACGGTCAACGAAGGATATTCCTTCTCCCAGGAAGACCCGATCAGACTCGGAATCCTGGTTAGAAGACATTTCGACAAAGGTAAAACAAGACCAGCAAGACCGCCCGATGCGCCAACATCCTGATAGGAGCTGCACATATATCATTCTCAAGGCAACACCGGATGAACACTACGTACAACTAAAACCAACCCTCAAGTTTCCCCGAGGTGGCGCTGCAAGTGGCTCTATTTCGGACCAACACTTAGAGAAGCACTGGCCCTGGGGGTAAAATAAAGATGACCCCCGGGAGCGCGACTCCCAAGGGAAAAGTAGGTGGTGGTGAGGCAAATGGTAAAACCAAGGTTGGGCCTTGCTGCAGGAGTTTTATTCAAAGCAAACTGTCGAGGGGTTCCCATAACACCCAACCGCGTTAGGAACACAAAATAAAGGAACATAATACTGGTATGACGGAAACTAGGGAGGCAAGAGTGGAACAAAACACCAGGCATAAGGCCGAGCCTTCCACCCTTTACCAAGTATATAGATGCATTAATTAAATAAGATATAATAATGATATCCCAACAATATCCATGTTCCAACATATAACAAGCTTCAACTTCACCTGCAACTAGCAACGCCATAAGAGGGGCTGAGCAAAAGTGGTAACATAGCCAAACAAGGGTTTGCTAGGAAAGGTGGGTTAGAGGCTTGACATGGCAATATGGGAAGCATGATATGACAAGTGGTAGGTAGCGCGACATAGCGATAGAGCAAACAACTAGTAAGCAAAGATAGAAGTGATTTCGAGGGTATGGTCATCTTGCCTGAGATCCCGCAAGGAAGAAGAACGAGTCCATGAAGAAGACAAATGGACGTAGTCGAACGGATCCTCACAACTCCAGAACGAAACCGAAGCTAATGAGAGAAGCAACCTAGAAAGAAACAAGCATCATAGTAAACAACCATCACATAAGCATGGCATGATGCACAACCAAGTATGATGCATGTCCGGTTTAATGAGGCATGTCATGGCAAAATGCACAAACAATCCTACAAATTAAGTGGAGCTCAATATGCAACTTCGTTGCATATTGACGAAACACCACGTGACTTATTTAGTTCTCTCTCGTTTAGGTACTCGACAATATTAAATGTTGATTAGCATGGCAAGAGGTGAAGCATATGAAAACTACCTATCTAGGCAAGTTTAAATGAGGCCGGAACAACAAGCAACAAGTCCGGAAAATCCTCATGTGCAAATTATGGATTTGGTACTGTTCTGCCCTAAACCATATTTTGGAGTTGTTAAACATGCAAGATGAGTGCATGAAGTTAAACTAGGCGTTTTTCTACCCCATTTACATATATAGTTTAGTAGATTTGGAGCTACGGTTAATTAGTTATGAATTAAAGCATTTTAACAAGTTATTTAAGCAAATATAAACGAACAACACTTTAAACATTTTTAACATGGATGAAAGTTGGATATTATTAACCTACACAAAATTCTAAGCACTTTTCATATATAAATCATTTTAAACCGATGCACGGTTTGTGAGTTAGGATATGCATGAACATGGGGGGCTTTTCTTTAAAAACTGCAATCTCTGAAAAAAAAAACTAAAATTGCAGGCAGGGAAAAAAAGATATGGGCCGAATCTGGAGGGACTGGGAGCTGCTCACATAGGGCTCGACAGGCAGAAGCACACGCGGCTGGAGGGGAGGCTGGGCCGGCAGGGCGCTGGCTCGGCCGCGGTGAAGGCGCTGGCCCACGCGGGCGGGCCACGGTCAACGGGACGCTGGAGGCGCGGCGATGCATCACAGAACGAGGCAGGACGACGGCGGCGGTTTGGTGCGACTACGACGAGGTCCAAGGCGCGGGACGGCCGGAGATGAGGTCAGGGATGGATGGAGGAAGCGGATCGGGGCGGCGGCTCGCCGGATCCGGGGCGCCTGGCCCGGATCTGGCCGGAGCAGGCCGACAGCGAGGTGGAGTATGGCGGCGGCGGGGCGGAGTACCTGCGGGAGAGGACGAGCCCGGGGTGAGTTCGGGCATGGGGGAAGAAGGGAGAGGGCGCGATGGGGCTGGCCTGAGCGGAGGTGGTCGCTGGTGGTGACTCCGGCGGGAGGAGGCCGGCGAGGGCGATGCGGTGGTTGCGGGCGAGCTTCAGGGAGCAGCGGGGAGGCGGAGCATTCGGGCGACGGTGGCGGAGCGCTTGGGCCCCGATGGGCTTCCTAGGGTCCAAAGCGGGTCCTGGCGGGCTTGGCGGTGGTGGGAGGTTGGACGGGACGCGTGGTGCGCCCGGGTTGGAGGAGGGCGCGGTCAGGTGGCAGCGGGGCTAATGGAGGCGCGACAAGTGGCGGTGGAGGACTTGGCTGGCGCGGAAAATGAGGCAGAGGTGGGAGGTGGTGGCGGCTGAGGGTAGGGGAGGCTAGGGGTAGGGTTTAGACTAGGATTAGTCAATAAATGGACTAGGGGTGTTTAAATAGGAAAAGGAGGGCTAGAGGAGGGAGTTTTCATCTATTTTCGGACCGTTCGATCAACATCGGATGGCTCCGGAGTGGAGGGGATAGGCAGATGGGCTAAAGGGCTGTGTAGGATGGCTTGGGCTGAGAGGAGAGAGGAGAAAGAGTGTAGCCTGATGACTATTTTCGGAGACTGAAAACGTCCGACGTTAGACCGACTATAATGCCACTATAGTTATCCATTGGGGCGTCAAACGGACTCCGAATGCGATGAAACTTGGCAGGCGGCCTACTGACAACAAAAAAACATCACACGCCAACTTTCATCCCATTCCGAGAACATTTCCCGGCCACTTAAAAAATACTATCTCGAACGTGTCGCGGGGCGCGTGCTAGTGTGTCTAGGCTCAGAACGGACAACGGAAAAAACTGGAGAAACCCGGAAGGATGCAAGTTTTGAAAACATGATGATGCAATCACATGACGACATGGCAAGATGCGACACGCAAGCAAATAACAAGGCAACAATAACGAATAACTGGAAGACACCTGGCGCAACGGTCTCGGGGCGTCACAACACTCCACCACTACAAGAGGATCTCGTCCCAAGATCTAGGATGGCACCGGAGGGAAACAGAAGAGGAAGAGAAGAGGAAAAACTAAGTTGCTTCTTTGACAAATGAGTGAAACCAAATAACCTTGCGAGGTTGAAAAAATTGAAAGAAATAATATAATGAAGATGAACGAAGTTGAAAACACTCCGTTAGGAAAGAGGAACAAGGAACATTACTAGAACCTTGTAGGTTGAAAGACAAAAGAAAAGGATTGCAATGGGCAAGAAGTACATGCAAGCACTCAAGATGAAACGAGATGTACAAGGAACGATAAGGATCAATTACGACAACACTCCGGTTAAAACAAGATAGAGAAGGAATAAGAATGATATAATTTGGACAGCACTCTGACTGTAAATTGAAGGAATTGAACATGATCTTGACAAGATGAGAGGATACTTGAAAAGAGGACACAACACTCCAGTTAAAAGGATAAGCACGAAAAGAACACACTCCTCACCATTCGAGATGATGAGAGAAAAGAGCAACATCACCTGCCTCCGAAAGAAAGAATAGAAGGTCGATCATCGAAACAATAGAACAAAGGAGAAAATGACAACTTCTGCCACAAATGAGCTTGGAAAGCACCCTTCCAAGAAAATTATAACGGAGTTGTTGGAAAACCAACAACGGAATGAATAAGCTTGTAGTGGGCTTATGGAAAACTTCTCAAAATTTAGGTGAAATTCTGCCACCGAAAGCAATGATTGATCGGGAACAAAGAAGAGATGAAAAACTTCTTCACCGAGATAGGAAGGAGAAGATTGGATCATTGGTAAGCACCACAATAGCAACATTCCCAATGGAAGGCTTTCAGTGAAATCTATATGAAGATACTCCAACGAAGTAATTAATGGATTTAATTATCTCATTCCTGACAACTTGTGAATCATGAAACATGAAGGAAATTGTCAAGAGTAACATAACACCACCTCAAAGGGATAGATATGAAATATTTGCACTCCGGAATGCGAGATGAAGAATGCTTGAACTCCTCAAAACAAGACATGTGTTGAGCACCATGTTTATTTCATAGTATAGCTTGGCGGATCTTAATTTCGCGAAAAAAATCTTGGAGAACGAATGAAGAATGAAAGGAATCCTTGATGATCCACCACGTTGAGCCTCCATGAAGAACTCCGGTAATAGAAGGATGATATAATGAAGAGAAGTTGAAACACAAGGTGAAGCCTTGCAATGATTCAGATGGATCTTCGCGACGATATAATTGAGAGAGCTTGTTACTCCGGGAAAAGTATGAAGCACTTGAACCGAGAATTTATTCATCATGAACAAACTTCGAAGGAAGGAATTAATCACTTGGGTGAAAGAAGAATAAGAATTATATTATGCGTATCCTTCACCAATTTAAATTGATGACAAGCAACGGATTTGGCATACTACTTATTCTCATTGCAAGGATTAAAGAGAGATATAGCGTAAACTTGAGAAAGTCTTCGACAAACCACTGGTAGGATATAAAAAGAACGAATGAATTGATACAATAACAACGAAAGAGAATTGCTGAACGAGCCGCCGTAAGAATTTAAAAGAATGGGCGAATAAAACAAACGCATCGCCAGGAGGAATTGGAAAATCAAAGAAGATACTTGAGAGAATTTGATACAAGAGAACGAAGAGATACCGAGTTGATTAGAGGATATTTGAGCGATGCACCGGTAAGATTTGGAGAACGAGAGCTGAAAGATGGAATGATTAAACCCGAATTGATGGCCTTCGGAGAATAAAATTGAAAAGACTCCTGAAATGCTCCGAATGGGTGAAAAGAATTCTCACAATCGAATACAATTATGAGAGGATGGCAGCAAACTAGAATCATGAATCTTGAAGAGAATGGAGCATGATTTAAGAGAAACTCTTCTTCGGTCTTCCAATGTTGAGAATGATGATGAGAACCACCATGACAATTGACGAGACACTCTGGAACAATGAAGAATAGAAATGTTGAACCAACAATGAAAATGTTTTGAAAGAGATCTTGGAGAAGGAATATGACCGATGATAATTCATTCTTATGTCAAACTTTGAAAAAGAATATGAGAATAACTCCGGAAAATTTAGAAGAGTCAGGTAAGATCCTGGGAAAAGACATGTGGGTTAGGGCCCACTCAAAATATACGCCGTTGAACGATTTAAAAGAGCGATTGCGCCGGTTGAATTAAATGGCTTGATTGAGATAACAACCTCGAAATAGGTTGAACGGATCTTGAATGAAAAAAATGAGCCTTCTGAGATATCTTCAGCACTCTAGAACAAATGAATAGTGAGAAGTGAATGATTAAGAGGTGCACCGACATGGGACAGCATTAGCAATGATGAAAAGATATGATCGACAAAGCTTGAATTGAATCCACCAGAGAAGAAAACAAGTGAAGAGTGCCGAACTTGAAGCTCCCTTAGCATCTTCATAAGAAACACCGGGTAAAACATTGAAAGAAAAGGCTGAAGAGAATTCTCACAAATAAAAGGATACATGGTTAAGAAATCTGAATTCTTGAAGAAAAAGGGTGGGAGGGCGAGAAAACAAAGGCAACTTGGGATGGATGAAACCAATAACATTGAGAAGACTTTGTGTTGATCTTGTGGATGTTGAAATGATCGGATCCACTTGAAGAGAAACACGCCGGTTGAAAAAGATTTACATGACAATCTCGATTATCATGAAGGATTAGGATTCACATAGAAATATGAGAACACCGCTTAGGAAAGGTATGGAATCAACACTTGGCATTGAAGCAACTAGAATACCACAACTCAAAACAAAAACAAGGATTGGCTTAGGAAAATAAGCCGGAAACAAACATATGATAGACCCCATATCGTATCATGTGTCTGTTGGAAGGGTATCCTATGATATACTTGAATTACCACTTATAAACTCCCGAAACTTTCTGGTTATGCAGTCAGGTGTTGGGGATACAGGGGAAGCATAATATTTCACCCAAAACCAACAAATCTTACATCCAGCTGTATCCATCCTTGAACACATAACCAAGAAACCTTCGGAAATCATTTACCTCAACCTTCGAAAAGCATCCGTTATACGAGTTATGGCAATACTCCCAAACTCCCGCCCCAGTACTGGGTGGCGTCGAGGTTATCTCACCAACAACTGCATAAAAGAGATTTTCGATGTTGGCGAACTCAGTTATTCCAGAATTGCAACGATAAAATTGTGATGACAACACCTCGGAGCTCAACTCCCTGGGACACTGCCACAACCCCTAAATGTCAGGAGGCACCAAGAACAATGTTCTCGTCACAAGACTATCGGAACGATTCCAAGATACCCGCGTGATCCTAAATTTTTTTTAGTGAAATTTGAGGAGAGGGAAGTCAAAACTCTACGTCAGGAGGCCTCACCAGAGCGATGAAGGGACTGAGGAGTAAAAAGAATCCTACTCTCCGATATATATATAATCCTAAGACTCAAAACATTTTGTTCTAGACTCAACAACGTCAGCGATTCGATCAAGCAGGGGGCTCCTAAGTTGGGGAAGGCTCTGATACCAATTTGTAACACCCACAATGCGGCTATATCTCCCACATGCCGGGGCACGACTTAGAGGCATAGCCGCATGGTAGGTTTGCGCAAGAGGGGTAATCTTCACACATCCCATGTACTGAATAAGAAAGGGATAAAGAGTTGGCTTACAATTGCCAGTTCACACAATACATAAATATATCATACATCATCCAAGGTACAATCAAAGGTCCAGCTACGGAACCAAAATAAAATAAAACAACCCCAAATGCTAGACCCCGATCGTCCCAACTGGGCTCCACTACTGATCAATAGGAAACGAAACAACACAACTAACACGATCTTCATCGAGCTCCCACTTGAGCTCAGTAGCGTCCCCTGCACTGGTATCATCGGCACCTGCAACTGTTTGGAAGTATCTATGAGTCACGAGGACTCAGCAATCTCACACCCGCGAGATCAAGACTATTTAAGCTTATGGGTAGGAAAGGGTAGTGAGGTGGAGCTGCAGCAAGCACTAAGCATATATGGTGGCTAACTTACACAAATAAGAGCGAGAAGAGAAGCAACGCAACGGTCGTGAACTAGAAGTGATCAAGAAGTGATCCTGAATCTACTTACGCACAACCAAAACACAAGAACCGTGTTCACTTCCCGGACTCCGCCGAGAAGAGACCATCACGGCTACACATGCGGTTGATGTATTTCAATTATGTCAAGTGTCAAGTTCTCTACAACCACATATTAATAAATTCCCATCTGCCACATAACCACGGGCACGGCTTTTTAAAGTTCAAAACCCTGCAGGGGTGTCCCAACTTAGCCCATCACAAGTTCTCACGGTCAACGAAGGATATTCCTTCTCCCAAGAAGACCCGATCACACTCGGAATCCCGGTTACAAGACATCTCGACAATGGTAAAACAAGACCAGCAAGACCGCCTGATGCGCCGACATCCTCATTGGAGCTGCACATATCTCATTCTCAGGGCAACACCGGATGAACACTACATACAACTAAAACCAACCCTCAAGTTTCCCTGAGGTGGCGCTGCAAGTGGCTCTGTTTCGGACCAACACTTAGAAAAGCACTGGCCCGGGGGGTTAAAATAAAGATGACCCTCGGGAGCGCGACTCCCAAGGGAAAAGTAGGTGGTGGTGAGGCAAATGGTAAAACCAAGGTCAGGCCTTGCTGGAGGAGTTTTATTCAAAGCGAACTGTCAAGGGGTTCCCATAACACCCAACCGCGTGAGGATCGCAAAATCAAGGAACATAACACCGGTATGACGGAAACTAGGGCGGCAAGAGTGGAACAGAACACCAGGCATAAGGCCAAGCCTTCCACCCTTTACCAAGTATATAGATGCATTAATTAAATAAGATATAATAATGATATCCCAACAATATCCATGTTCCGACATAGAACAAGCTTCAACTTCACTTGCAACTAGCAACGCTATAAAAGGGGCTGAGCAAAAGCGGTAACATAGCCAAATAACGGTTTGCTAGGAAAGGTGGGTTAGAGGCTTGACATGGCAATATGGGAGGCTTGACATGACAAGTGGTAGGTAGCGTGACATAGCGATAGAGCGAACAACTAGCAAGCAAAGATAGAAGTGATTTCGAGGGTATGGTCATCTTGCCTGAGATCCCGCAAGGAAGAAGAACGAGTCCAGGAAGAAGAGAAACGGACATAGTCGAACGAATCCTCACAACTCCGGAACAAAACCGAAGCTAACGAGAAAAGCAACCCGGAAAGAAACAAGCATCATAGTAAACAACCATCACATAATCATGGCATGATGCACAACCAAGTATGATGCATGTCCGGATTAATGAGGCATGGAATGGCAAACTGCACAAACAATCCTACAAATTAAGTGGAGCTCAATATGCAACTCCGTTGCATATTGACGAAACACCACGTGACTTATTTAGTTCTCTCTCGTTTAGGTACTCAACAATATTAAATGTTGGTTAGAATGGCAAGAGGTGAAGCATATGAAAACTACCTATCTAGGCAAGTTTAAATAAGGCGGAACAACAAGCAACAAGTCCGGAAAATCCTCATGTGCAAATTATGGATTTGGTACTGTTCGGCCCAAAACCATATTTTAGAGTTGTTAAACATGCAATATGAGTGCACCAAGTTAAACTAGGCATTTTTCTACCCCATTTACATATAAAGTTTATTAGATTTGGAGCTACAGTTAATTAGTTATGAATTAAAGCATTTTAAAAAGTTATTTAAGCAAATATAAACAAACAACACTTTAAACATTTTTAACATGGATGGAAGTTGGATATTATTAACCTACACAAAATTCTAAGCACTTTTCATATATAAATCATTTTAAACCGATGCACGGTTTGTGAGTTAGGATATGCATGAACATGAGGGGCTTTTCTGTAAAAACTGCAGTCTCTGGAAAAAACTAAAATCGCAGGCATGGAAAAATATATATGGGCCGAATCTGGAGGGACTGGGAGCTGCTCACATAGGGCTCGACAGGCTAGAAGCACACGCGGATGGAGGGGAGGCTGGGCTAGCAGGGCGCTGGCTGGGCCGCGGTGAAGGCGCTGGCCCACGCGGGCGGGCCGCGGTCAACGAGACGCTGGAGGCGCGGCGATGTAGCACCGAACGAGGCAGGACTACGGCGGCGGTTTGGCGCGACTCCGACGAGGTCCAAGGCGCGGGACGGCCGGAGATGAGGTCAGGGACGGATGGAGGAAGCAGATCGGGGCGGCGGCTCGTCGGATCCGGGGAGCCTGGCCCGGATCTGGTCGGAGCAGGCCGACGGCAAGGCGGAGTTTGGCTGCGGCGGGGCAGAGCTCCTGCGGGAGAGGACGAGCCCGGGGTGAGTTCAGCCATGGGAGAAGAATGGAGAGGGCGCGATGGGGCTGGCCTGAGCGGAGGTGGTCACCGGTGGTGACTCCAGTGGGCGGAGGCCGGCGAGGGCGACACGATGGTTGCGGGCGAGCTTCAGGGAGGAACGGGGAGGCGGAGCATTCGGGCGATCGCGGTGGAGCGCTTGGGCCCCGATGGGCTTCCTAGGGCCCGAAGAGGGTCCTGGCGGGCTTGGCGATGGTGGGAGGTTGGCCGGGACGCGTGGCGCACCCGGGTTGGAGGAGGGCGCGGTCATGTGGCGGCGGGGCTAATGGAGGCACGACAAGTGGCGGCGCAGGACTTGGCCGGTGCGGAAAATGAGGTAGAGGTGGGAGGTGGCGGCAGCTGATGGTTAGGGGAGGGTAGGGGTAGGGTTTATACTAGGATTAGTCGAAAAATGGACTAGGGGGTGTTTAAATAGGAAAAGGAGGGCTAGAGGAGGGGATTTTCATCTGTTTTCGGACCGTTCGATCATCATCGGATGGCTCCGGATTGGAGGGGATAGGCAGGTGGGCTAAAGGGCTGTGTAGGATGGCTTGGGCTGAGAGGAGAGAGGATAAAGAGTGCAGCCCGATGACGGTTTTGGAGACCGAAAACATCCGATGTTAGACCGACCATAATGCCGCTATAGTTATCCGTTGGGGCGTCAAACGAACTCCGAGTGCGATGAAACTTGGCAGGCGGCCTACTGACAACAAAACAACATCGCACGCCAACTTTCATACCGTTCCGAGAACATTTCCCGGCCACTTATAAAATACTATTTCGGACGTGCCGCGGGCGCGTGCCAGTGTGTCTGGGCTCAGAATGGACAACGGAAAGAACTGGAGAAACACGGACGTATGCAAGTTTTGAAAACTTGATGATGCAATGCACATGATGACATGGCAAGATGCGACACACAAGCAAATGACAATGCAACAACAACGAATAACTGGAAGACACCTGGCGCAACGATCTCGGGGCGTCACACCATCCCACAATGGCCAATAGATGTTGTGTAGACAGAGCATATCACATACATCTTATAAGAAGCAATCGTCTACGTTATTATCGGTCTTCGCACACATTGTTGTTTACTGAACTGTTTGCCGTGTATCACACACATCTTGTTGTACTGAACCGTTTCTGTTCTCTTGCCTAATCACAAACAGTTCATCCGAGTGAACCGTATGCTGTACATCACACACACACCTTGATCGGGCTGTCCGTTTCTTTTGTGTTGCCTAATCATAAATAGTTCATCCGAGTGAACCGTATGCTGTACATCGCACACACCTTCATCTGGCTGCCCATTTCTTTTGTTCCTCCTCATCGCAAGTAGTTAACTGAACTGAACCGTATGCCCTTCATCGCACACGTAACTAAAACCCGAACCGTGTTTGATGCATCCGTCATTGCAAACATTTTATACATTTCTAACGGTTTTCCTACACCACCATTTGCGATCATTGCATCACACACAGTTTCTCGAAGGGTCTCTGATCGTAGTGTCGCGTTAGCAGCATCCTGTAGTAGTGTGTGCACCACTCCCTCCTTCCTCATGTAATACTACCATAGTGTTGACTATAAGGTTGGCTATAAGGTTACAACCTTTTCTCACTTTCTCGCTATCTATTTCCTCTCAAATGTTTTTTACCTTTCTTTTTTTGGACAATTTTATTTTATGCCTCTTTTTTTAGAATTAGTTTTTTATACCTAGGATCACGTGTAGAGACAGGCTCTTGCAGATCCCACTCCTTGACTTTGTCAATGCCCCTCTCTCCTCCACATAAGCGGGCTTATAACCCAGTATTTTACTAGTACTACTTGCTATGAATGCGGGCATCTGGCGTATGAGGGGGGAGCGCGCGCAGGAGGTGGGTGGGGGGGGGGTTCTGGTGGGCCAGGGCGGTCAGAAGCGGGCTTGGAAGTGGTCCAAACTCCCGCATGGCTCACCTCACATTATCACCATATATTTCTTGGAGTCCATGCGGGGCGGGCAGGTGATCTCTTCTCACTCCCCCGTCTCTCTCTTCTCAGCTGACGCCCGCCGAGTGATTAGATTTCGGCTATCGACGATTTATTCAATTGTAGTCCCACATGTCAGTGAAAATGCAAGACAACGTGTGTCCCCTCTGGTGAGCGGTGTGCAAGCCAGACTGTCGGGAGTGCGACGCGAACGCGACGCATACGAGTCGTAAGTGTGCCAACTTTTCCTTTTGAACTTGCAAAGCGTATCATTTTCGTGTGATCTATCGATAGAAATCCTGAACAAAATGATGAGGGCGGTGCTTTCCCATGCGTTAGGCAGGCTAGTTTGAGTGATATGACGTGCTATAGTGCCGTCCACTTGCTCCATTTTTATGTAAGCAAGAATCTACACTCTTACGTGGGAGGAGTGCGAAACACGGTGGATCTGATTTTGATCGAGGGATAACTGTTCCCTGCGAAATAATGGAGCACTGTTAGCGATTATAGCTTGATAGTTAGGCCTCTCCCAATGCTCCACCTTGTACAGGTGCTAAGGTTGCCAACTAAGAAAAAAAATCTGATGTGGCATGCTAATTAGGAAGAGAGAGTAGTAGTATGGTGGCCTCGGGAAGAAACGGTTCTAAGAACGTGTACCTAGGTGAAATCATAATTCTGACTCTATAACTGATTAAATGCATGAAGCTTAGCACCTACGCATTGGGGACTTTGGTTGCTAAGGCATTTAATATACTTAGCACCTCATCTAAGCACCTTTGCACTAGAAGAGATCTTAGGGCATCTCCAGCCTTGGCCCACAAATTTACACCGGCATCTGTTTGAGGACACTGATGGATGCCATCCAATGCTGCCCGTATACCTTTCGACAACTATAGGAACTAACCGGACAACATTCGTGCAAACAAAGCAAATTTCAAATTAACCGGATGAAATTGATTACATTTTGAGAACTTTTCCTATAAACTAGACGAAATTCATTACATATTTCGCACAAACCGTACTAAAACCTACTGTAAACCTAATCTAAACGATCACCGGCACCCGACCACCATGTCTGACCATGAACCCGAGAAAGCCGACCATTGCCTTTTCCTCCTCCTCATCCGTCTCAATAACCTCCTCCTCCGGAGCACAAGGTTCTGAAGATTTCCGCCTCCAGGTCGCCGTCAAGCAGCTAATTGGCCGCCGATGTTTATCCCACAAAGCTTGGCTTTGACTGAGTGGAGGAGCGGTGGCCTTCCTGGGACCAGAGCAGCAGTGACCTACCATGTACTACTCTTCCTCGCTGTTGGCTGCGCCCGCGCACACGCGCCGGTTTCGTGGTCGTGGCGGCGGAGGGCGGCCGGGGGGGAGCCGGCGATCTCCTTCAGCTGCTCCTGCGACAGTACGTCCAAGAGAGCTTTGGAGTGCGCCCGGAGCGGAGCCGCCGATGTCCTTCGTATGCTCCTGCGACAGTATGTCCAAGAGAGCTTTGGAACGCTAGGAGGCCATGGTTGCAGTGGTGCCGACAGAAGGAAGGGACCAGAGGAGAATGAGTGTGGGTCTTTGGCTATGGCTGGGAGTTGGGGCTCAAGTTAATATAGCAGGCGAATGGCAATGAGCCGCGGCGGACAGATGGACGGCTGGCGCCGGAGTAGGTTCGTCAGCAGCCGCGTGTCATTAATGTGGGAGGCAAATGGAAGGATGGGCATGGTGTCGTTAACGCGGAGCAATCGCTTGCACCGGGATGCCGCGCAGGTGGCGCTCTCTCGGCCGTCGCGCTGCTGCAATGTCGGCGCCTGTGAGAGGTCGTGTTGGGCGTGAATGCGGACGCTACTTCAGTGACTTAACTGCAGGTGCATTGGGTCACTGACATGTGGGCCCAACGGGCATCTGGCCCGCATGTCAGTGACACACCAACTGCACCTGTAGTTAAGTCCGGTGAATGCGGCATTGACGTTCTGGAGAGGCGCTGACCGTTTCAGGCGGGAAGTGCGCACTAGCGATAGAAGGGGTTTCCGTAGGCCTGGGCGGTCAGACGCTGGCGTGGTGGTAAAATGTGAACTCATGGATGACGAGCCTTTGAAGCATATGAGGCATGTATTGACAACCATGCATCCATGCAACCGCTCTTGTCGTCAGCTAGCCTTCGACGACCACCATTAGACACCACACAACCATGCATAACTTATGAATAATGGACGAATCGATCAGACACACACTCGTGTGCAGTGGCACTATGATCAGTCACTCACGATAGTACATACTCCGTACCATAGTACCCTCTCTAGCTAGGATGTTTTATAGATTGTCGTTGTGATGGACGATATACATGAGCAAGGCACCGAGTCACGAGTATGACCGTTGGTGTTGAGCTAGGTGAATATATGTTCGGTGTTCACGGAGGCCTCCAGCAAACGTCTAAACACTAATGTCAGGCACCGCCGGAGCGTGCAGGTGATGGGCTCGCCATTTGCGTTGCGCCATGAGCATGACTTGGATTGAGAGGGCGACATGCATGCATTAGCATGATCTGACAGCGTGAGCGTGAGTGTCTGCACGCGTACATGCTACTTGCCTCTATGGACGGTGAGCGCTAATGTGTGCATCACGTATAATATAAAAAAATCGGTTTGTGCATTTAACGCAAAGTATTTCATTTTCATTTTGCTGATGAGTGTGCGTTGCAGCGACGAGTCTGTGGTTTGATTCCTCACATACGCATAATTTTGGTTTTATTTCTTTCTCCACTGACAGGTAGGCCCGCATAGATAGATATATAAAGAACACGAGCTGATGAGGCGCATGCGGACTGTTTGACTAGTCAACCAGACAAATACGGAGCTATACGCTGAGCCAGTGATCGTATAATCACCATATCTCGTATATAATGATCAAAGTGAGCTATCAAGACAAGTTCGATGACCGCCAATGCATTTTACTCGATAATAAATGACTAGAAGGGGAATCCAAATATCCTCCGTCTTCTGTCCTTGAGCTCTTGACAAACCAATGCACTATACGGTTGTCCGGCCACTCCACCCCAGAGGTGTCACCAAGTGTCGTTCATGCCACCATGCTACACACTAACCGGTAAGGAAGCGATGGCATCCCACTGCACTGAGTTCCTCGCCACCCACGACTGCACACAAAATGGTAGGGAAGCTATGGCATCCCGCTGTGCCGAGTTCATCGCTGCTCGCGACCTCACACCTACGCGGGCCAAATTTGAAGCTGCCATGGCTGAATGGGCAGTAGAGCAAGAGGCGGCCAAAGCCGCACAGAGGGAGCGGAAAAGTCAGAAAGGACTCAAGAAAAGAGAGGCCCGCTGCCGCAAGAAAGAAGAGGACGCACTCGCGGCTGCAGAGAGGTTGGCGAAGATCCAAGCACGTTGGGGTGTCGCCGACAAAGCCGGGAAGGAGAACGACGGCGTCTGGCCAGCATGTGAGAAGTAGTAGTACTAGTAGTTAGTGTGTGTGTCTGTGTCGCCCGTACGTTTGTTTAATTAATTACGAGCATGTACCAGTACTAGTTACTACTATAGTTTTCAGAGCAAATTACCAGTACATTAGCCTAGACTCAATGGAAAATTCTCTATCCTATGCATCAAATGGCATCTCTTTATCTATAGGAATTGAGATGCATGTCATCTCACTTCCTATGATTTTCATATTCCTATAAAATTCCTATCCTATGTACCAAAGGAGGCCTCTGCTGGAGTTTTTATTTTTTATTTTTGATGATTGCTAGCGTTTCAACTCTTACGACCAAGGAGTGCCAAACATGGCATGTGCTGGATGTCCCACACATCGGCGAAAGGAGTGGGACATGAACAACATGGTAGAGCGTCTCCACTTCTTCCACTTCTGGGTTGGAGACCATTCGTTGTAGTACTAGTGGTATGAACGATACAAAGTGCGACCCGGAGAGAAAGACACGTCTAGTTGGAAGGTCTCGGGGCATACAAGTAAACAAATATAAAACCTAATATGTGCCTCCAATTAATATAGTAGTAGTAGAGTACTTAGGCATGTACTCCATAACATCACCGTGCATTGCACGTACACCATTTAGTGGTAGTAAGAGACAAATGCCTATATGCCATGCATGTTCATACTATTTGTGGGCGACGCTGACTGTTTCATGCGGGAAGCGCATGTCGGCAAGGAAGGGGGGTTGGGTCGGCCAGGGCGGTCAAATGCGGGTGTGGTGGTGGTATTGGTTTTGAACCGTTTCAGGTGTAGTACTAGTAGTTTGCAAAACTACTCAATTATTGCACTCAGTTTCCTAAGAAATTATGGTAAAAAAGGTTACTCCACAACCCGCTTCCCTTCTCCTTCCTCTTGCACCGCCCGCGCACATCCGCGGGAAGTGACCGGTCAACCCTTATATAGGAGTGCTAGCACAAAAAGATGCATGCATGACCACTAAAATTTCCAGATTAAAGCGCTGCTCCGGCGGGAGTATGGCGTATGTCGTTACCTTCGGTCGGGCCATGGCTACCGGGCGATGGCGACCAGAGAAGAGGCGGCGGGAGGGGAATGAATGTGGCTACTGTTTGGGTTCGCCGTTCGTCTTAAATAAATGCACACCATCACGTGTACCCGCGGGTGCACAAATTGTAACATACATGTCTGCTTAAGTGGGCGTCACGTAACTTGTGTGTGTGTGAGATTCTGAGAGACATAGTGCGTGTGTGCGACTCTACTCTTCGGACATGTACTCAACCTTTTGCATCGGGATATAAGTATAATGGTATTACACTTTAGCTAGTGATTTACGTGGCCATGTTAACGTGGTTGTGTAAAAATAATGTCACTTCCTGCTCGTGATTTGCATTATATAATTACTAGCAAGATGCTCGTGCATTGTACGGAACATCAAGATGCATTTTTTTACAAAACACCTGTTGTGATTGACCCATGCAGGAGTAATCCCATGTGTAAAAACTAATGACATCTCGAGAATTTTATTGGAAAACTGGTATCTTGAGAATTTCATCGAAAAAATGAAAGATGAGAGATAAGGTGAGGAGGAGTGGAGCGTGGTGGTGACTAGTGGTCGGACTGGGCGGAGGCATGGGGATGAACGGCGCCGACAGGGGGCAGCGGCCACCATGCTGGATTGTTCTAGAGACTTCTTTTTTTATTGCTCAGCAATGAGTTTATGGGAGATAAGGATGAATGGGGCAAGGCCTTGTCTGTAAATGTGGAGAGAGGTGCGGGTATCTTTTGTAAAACTGTCATAGTTTGCTTTCTATCTGTCAAATATAGATCATACGGTCTATATTACAAGATGGGAGACACACCATCATCACCATCATCATAGCCACTCACCTTAGTTTGCTTTCTATCCGTCAGATATAGATCGGACGGTCTATATTACAAGATGGCAGGCACACCATCATCACCAACTCGGTTTTTTATAAGAGTTGAGATGATTTGTTTGCTAACTACTAAAGTAAAGTGGAATTTGTCCATGTTATACAAGTAAATTAAGGTGAATGTTTATCATACAGGTAAGTTTGGACGAAGGGTGGTAGGAACAAATGCTCTGCCTAGAGCATGTTTGTGTGAGATGGAGTATTAGTGTGTGTGTGTGGGTGGGTGCGTGCGCGCGCATGTGTGTGGGTGACGCGGGCTCCTCGGTGGCGGATGTAATTTAAGTGTGCGTGGCTTCATCATAGAGAGGTGATGTGTATGGCAGAGGCCACCAACGAGGGGGTGTGAGAGAGAAAAGGCCCATAAATAAGGAAGAGAAGGCGTGTGCGCGTGAGAGGAGTCGACATCGAGAGAACGTGTTTGTTCGAGAGACACTGAGGAAGACTAGTATATATCGATGGTGCATGTAGGCAGGAGTTAAACGAAGGGATGGTCTTATTGGTTTCGGGGATATAGGGGAAGAGTGAGAGGGGGGTATCTAGAAGGAGATTGTTAAGTGTGAGTGTGTGTTTTACCCATCCAGCGGAAGTTATGTGCACACAAGAAGAGAATGATTCGATGTGATGTTAGCGCTGAGGGTAATTAACTACGTATGGAGACATAGGAGACCTTGAACGTGCATGTGTGAGAGGTATACATGTGTGTGTGTGTGTGCGTGCGCACGACCGAGATAAAAGAAAGAAGACATAAGTCATAAGATCAACGACATGGGAGAGACGGATCAGTATGACAATATGCATGCATGTGAGAGTGCAGGGAAGAAGGCCTGACAATTGAGCATGTGTTTTTTCTTTAAGAGATAGTGGTGTGGGCTGGAGCATGCATCTATGGTGAGCAGAGGGAGCGAGACACAACGATTGTGCAAAAGAGATCAACCTATAGATGCATGTATGGAGAGACATATATAGTGTGGGTGATAGGAAGCAAGAGTGCATGCGAGAAAGAAATGTTGATGGAGAAACTACGGATAGATACAGAGATAGAGATGATAGCTAGAGGGACATCTACTAGTTTGAGTGTTGGAGATGACCATCGGATGGTTCAGAGGGCGAAGTTATGTGTGTGAGAGAGAAAGATAAAAGGAGGGCACATGACTGCATGTAGAGAGAAACATATATAGTGTGCATGATAGGAAGCAAGAGTGAGGGTGAGAAAGAAGGCTGACGGAGAAACAGATAAATAGAAAGATAAAGATGCCAGCTAGTGTGCGTTAGACATAGGAGTCGAGTGGACCAGAAGGCTGAGTTATGTGTGTGGGTGTGAGAGAGATAGTGAGAGGGTGCATGTGAGTCACATACAAACAAATATCAGAGAGAAATGAGATCCCGAGAGACGGAGTTTTGTGTCTGCGAGAGAGAAAGATATTTCACAACTAGAGTGATAGCTAGAGAGACATATGAGGGAACGCAAGATATCTCTAGGGAGAGAGTGTGTGTGTGAGCGACATACAAGAGAATGGTGGAGAGATATGAGACCCTGGGAGATAGAGTTTGTGTTTGCGTGTGAGAAAGAGATATTTAAGAGGAAGAGTCGTAGCTTCTCATACCAAAGGAGCGAAAGCCAACTCTGTGTGAGAGGGGGTGTGCGAGTGGCACACAGGGGAATAGTAGAGAGAAATAAGACCCCGGGAGACGAAGTTTGTGTTTGTGTGAGAGAAAGAGATTTCACATGGAGAATCATAGTTAGAGACACATAGCAGGGAGCGAGATATACTTAGAGAGAGATAGAGTGATGAAGGTCAAGGGAGAGAGTATCATCAGTGTGTTACAAAGATAAAAGATCATTGTCGACATACAGGTAGCACGAGAGATACCCGGGAGACGATGAATGCGTATAGGTCTAGAGAGATACTCCTATATAAGCTTGAGTGATAGCTATATGAGACGAATATCTTGATTAAAGGGGATTCAAATATTTAAACTGGAGATCACGACATCGATAATATCATAACGCAAATTGGTGTATCAAACATGCATATTCATTTGAATTTGGGGAGACGTGTAATGTTACATAGTTTATCAATATTAGTGATCCATAGATTCCTTAATTAGAGACAATGCATGGTTTATATGCAATTAATGTCTAAACGGGATTACACTATATGTTGCGTGTGTGAAACACATTATACATGTTTGAGAAGTAAAAAACCCGCATGAAACACACATTAATTGGAGACAATTAGCGAGGAATGCATACATTGGATTTCAACATAAAGTGGTTTCAAATATTTGAAAATCCAAATTAAGATAGATACAACCTTATGAATCTGACATCATGCCATTTGTAAACCATATTTATGTATAAAGGGTGTTGTGATTTTGAAAGTATATATAAAAAATGATGTATATAGAATTTTATTCCAATCAAAAATGGATCCTGCCCGAACAAAAATAGAATACAAACTGGATTCGAATTGAGTTGGCACGGTAAACGTGCACTCTTGCTGTGCAAAAATTTGAACGAAGCAGGGAAATTGCAGTAACTGCCTGAAACCAAAATCTGCGAGATGGAAATTACTGCCTATCCCTGACACGCAAAGCCTATCGGCTCGATTTCTATAGGTTTCGATAGGGGTAGGTTTGTAATTTCACTCAAATGTGACATAACCGCCTCTCACCCGGATTCATACACGGTGGGTGCCAAAACACAATGTCTCCTCGGCCGAAATCGAGTACCTCCCCGATTCATACATGGTGGGCACCAAAACAAACTCTCGTCGGCAAATATTCTGTGTATGCGAGATTACCGTCCTATCCCCAACCAACTAATATTGCTGTGATGTAGGAAATTTTAAAGGGGCTAATTTTGTAAATTTCCTCGCATTGGAGACAAGCACACCCTGAAGACATGGTTCCCCCTTCCTCTCTCCCTCCATTTCCCCATTCGTACTCTGTGGGCGCCAAAACACCCTCTCGACCCCAGCCTCCTCCGTCCGCCACCCCGTCCACTACCGTCCTCCTCCACCATGCCGGAGCTGATACCCTGACGCCGTCGTCCATTACAAGAGATTGACCTCTCTCATCCACGGCTCCGGACCAGGATCCTTGAATCCCGTCCTCTCGCTTCATCCCCGTCGCCGTCCACCTTGCTGGCGCCGCTCCTATGACCGTCTTGTCCACTGCGCCTCGCCGCCACCTTTTACCCTCCTAGATCTGCTTCCACGCCGCTGACAGCCATCGCTACCGCAGCACCGTCAAATTCTCAGCAGATGCATACACGGTGCCGCACCAGAGGCGGTACTCTTTAGTATCTGCTCAACTTATTTATCGCAACAAGAAAATAGATCGCCACTGCTTTACTCTGATTTCTTGTCCATCACTTACTTGTTAGTTGAAAGCAAACATTGGTTGCGAAGTTGCCTTTGTCTGGTTTGCAGCTTCAGATCTGCCATGGCACCCTCAACACTATACTTGCAATGCTTATGGTTTTCCCCTCTTATATTCCACACTAGTTAAATGACAGTAGACTAAATTTTAAAATTGGGTCAGTCGATTTTTGAGAGCTTGCCGCAGTTCGCCGGTGTGAAGGAAGGGGCTTGGGTGGGGATGGTGGTTATGGGGGCGGTGGTGGGGCCTCGCCGAACGAAGAAAACTCGACGCAGGTGGGGGTGGGGGTGGCGGAGGAACACAGGCGGTGGGGGCGGTTCAGGGGAGGGCGGGGGTGTCGGGGCCAGTGGTTCGACCGGCGGCCTGTTCGGTGTTCTGTATGGGAAGAATCAGAGACGAGGTAGAAGAAGTGTTAGGAGATGTAGGATCTTCATCCAACCGCCTGAAAAGGTCGACTGACCCAAATGACAAAAGTCACGCGACTTGCATGCAGACATGCCTTTATATTTAGTACCATCATCGTAGCTGCTTAGCACTGCTCCTGAATCCATCAAGCTAAACAACGTGCCACTCATAATTCCAAACTTGTTGCTCAAATACGAATCTGATATGATGCTGATATTACTAAAACAGATAACGTTTAATTGGTCAGCTAATGTTCCTACTTTACTTTCGAACAGCACGTGCACCACATATAAAGAGACATCAGGGAGTTGCATTCTTAATGCGCTTTGGTTCATCATGTGTGGGCATTGCGCAACGAACATTTTATTATACAAAATTTGCTTGCTCTTCTTTAGCATGTTCCTCTTCCGTTCTTCTTTAATAAGTACTCTCTCCGTTCCTAAATACAAGTCTTTGTATAGATTCCACCATGGACTACATATGGAGCAAAATGAGTGAATCTACACTCTAAGATGTATCTGTATACATCTGTATGTGATCCATAGTGGAAATCTCTACAAAGACTTATATTTTGGAATGGATGGAGTATGATAGTAGTACAGTATGTTCCTTGTAGTGAAGATGAGCAGGGACATTTGTAGTCTAGAGGTCTATACGGTCGGTTGTGATGGACACTTTGAAATCTATGGGCCTCTTTGATTCGTAGGATTTTGTAAACATAGGAATATGAATTGTAGTGGCCTGCCCACTTGAATCCTATAAGATTAGCGAGGAAATGCGGGGAGCTATGTCGCCTTTGAGAGTTACACTGATATTAACAGTACCGCACCTTCAGTTGAAGAGAGCTGGTATCCTAAGCCTTTCTAGACGTACCGGCAATACTAGCACATATATTCTAGCAAGTTCCACTTTCCTGATTTTACTCCCGATGCTTATGATTTTCCCGTTATATCTACACTATGATCTGTGTACCTGCTTTGTGTCGCACTAGCAGTAGTCCACTCTTGAAGCTAAACAACACACCGATCATACGTCCTAAGGTTCTTCAAATACGAATGTGATATGATACTGACATTAGCTAGCATACACACATTTAATTGGTTAGCTAATGCTCCCAATTTAGTTTCCAAATGCATGTGGCCACATATAGAGAGACATCATAGAATTGCATTTCTTTGGGCGCTCTGATTCATCATGGGTGGGCAACCAACATTGTATAGAAAGAAGGGGAATCTCAATAATATGCTTCCTCTTCTGTTCTTTAACATGTTCCTCTTCTATTCTTATTTAGTAAGCACTGTATGTTCCTTGCCAGGAAGGGGAGCAGGGACATCTGCAGTCGACAACTCTATTGGGCTGGTTCTGCTAAATGATTTCGCACTTCGAGTTGGTATGCCATAATACCCTCAAAATGGTGGGAGCCATGTGGTCTTTGATAGACTAAACTAATAGTAACAGTTGTGCGCCTTCAGATGAATAGAGCTGGCCTGTAGGTGATCGATAGGCTGCATATTAGTAGCAGCAAAACCCTATGTTTTCCAGCCAGTTCCGCTTTCCCAATTTATTTATGGTGGTTATGGTGTACCCCTATTATCTACACTATGATATGCCTACTGGCTCTGCGCTCTCGTTATCATGGTTTGGCAATAAACTTTCTATACGGTATATTGTGAACCTATGATCTGCCAACTATCTATACATCTGGGGCCCCCAACAGGGAGCCTATTTTTGTGTAGTTGTGCCAGATTATATTAATCTACTCACCATATTACAGCACACATGGGCTCTCTCATCAGAATCCAGTGATAGGGCACAAGGGTTTACAGGGAGCCTCTATTATATTACAATATCCTCTACATTACAAAGATATTCTCACTACTATTTGTGTTTTCATGCTTTACAAATATTGTACGTAATCACAATGAATATAAGAATGCACACATTAGAAGAATATCGTGGAACAGTTCAATGGGTAACAAACTTGGCATCAAGGGATTGAGGTTCATTCTGGATGCAATCAAACCCACATGCTCCCGACCTATAGATTCGTATTCAGAATATGATCCTAATGACTATTCTGAGCTCAAGGAGTCAAAGGCAGATGGCCTATCCTGTTCACCCAATAAGGTGCCTGTTCTAATTTGGCAAGGTTTTATTGGTTGCACATATCTTGCTTAAGGTGTCTTGCATTTCTTTTGCTTCATTGCACCGCCATTTGCTTAGTTTACTCATGATATATGTGAAGATGCCATGCCCATCCATTATCAACACCTATTCCATTTGTCGTCATACCATGCTTTTCCATTCAAATATTGTTCTTGTGTTTCAGACATCCAAAAGGAAGAGGGTGATTGCAGAACCTGAAGGAGTACAAGCAAAGTCCTTGAAAAAGGTGATCCTACCGGAGAAATCACATAGCACTCGATGTATACTGGCGATAGAACCAGCATAGCAAAACCTAGGAGATCGCAACTATGCTGGTAGCTGCTTTGCTCTTGTGAGTACCTATTGTCCTATCACTGTCCTTACATTCATACCTGGTGGATTATGTGACATCATTGTGCATTATAGCTTGCTTATCCACTGTTCGCTCCAAATAATCAGATCTATATTAATGCTTAAATTAATGTAGAATAAACCCAATGCTTATGAAGAAATTTAGTTCTGCATTGTTCTTGTAAGTATATGCTGTCCTTCATCACTGTACTTATATTTGTCAGCTAGTTCTTCATGAACACTTTGCAGCTTATTTTCCCTTGTCCTCGATTTTTCTACACATCAGATGTACATTTACTCTTGCCAAAATATTGAATAGAACCAATGTTACTGAAGAAGTTTTGCTCCGCATTGCTCTTGTCAGTGCCTTCTGCCTATATGTTGTATTTACATTTGTACTATGCATCTTAAGTTAAATAATCCCCATTTGTTCCTATATTTTCACATCTATATTTACTCTTAACAAAATGTAGAATAAAGGCAATGCTCTTGAAGAAGAGTGTGCTGTAAACTTCTTGAATTGCCCCCCATCAATATGGACAAGGGTTTTATAGAGCCTGTGTTCACTACTAATGTAAGTTTGTCCTCCTCGAGCCTTCAAACTATGAACAATGGTCTGGTGAAGCTGGCCGCTCCTGCACAATGCCATTTCCTGCCGTCTTAACTATGAACAATGCCTATTATGTTAATGCTATTTTAAACCGTGTCTCTTTATTTCTGACAAAGAAATGAGATGAATTGACAGCGCTGATGCTTATACGTGCAAAACCTATTATCTACCTACTTGTTTCTCTTTCAGGGTGACAACATTGCTGCTAGGAAGAACTACCACAATGATAGTGAGACGAACCCATTGTTTGTCCCTCTAACACATATTCCAGAGGAGAAGGCAACACATCTTGAGGGTAGTGTTACAACCATGAAGTCACTTCTTGATGTAGTGTCAAACATACTCAGTGATACAAGCTCGATGAAGTCGCCGCATGAATCTGTTTGACTTCTTCAGTCTGAAATTCAAGCGGAAATACATGCTTCCGCTCAAATCCGACTGGAACTCCAATCTCTATGCAAGATTAACCGTAAGTACAAGACGTTTATTGATGCTATGCAGCTTAAGTTGGTGGATATGAGCACCAAAGAAGCGCAGTCTCATCAGGTTGCTAAGTTTCTTGCGTTGCGGCTCCAGGGCCGGGCTAACCTTTCTTGAACTGTTTTGAAGTGCTATCGGTTATGTCTATTATTTTGTCCGCCTGTTAATTTCTACTGGCGGTGACCTGCCCAGTTTATGTAATTTACTGTCTGGTTGCCCTTTATTATCACCGGTGGCGAACTTTGATGCCGAGGGGATGTAATATGCTGTAATTTCTTTGCTGTATAGTCTAGGTTTATTCTTTGTCATGATGTTGTAATTTATTTGTTGTTTCTCCTGTCGTTTCTCTGAGAGAAGGTCGTAATATTCGATTGGTGCGCAATGAACCAATAGGTTAGGTTTATAAAATAATAATTTCTGTACTAAAACTGGCCGATCGCCAATTGCTAGTACGGGCCGAACCATGGGCCTACAATCATTAGGGCCATTAGTTTGGTCTAGTCTTAATCTAGCCCACTATTAGTTTCGGGCCTTTAAAAGGCCGAGTAAACCGCTTGCCTTAATTGGGCCCGAAAATTGAATAGGCTTTTAACAGATTGGGATATTTTTGGGCCTTGGCCGACCCAATTACATGACGGGCGGGAAGCATGCCGGATATATAACAAGCCTAAATTAGGCCCAACACTCTCAAGGGCCTTTAACAGGCCTATAGGCAGTTTGGGCTAGAATGTATCCATGAAGACTACGAGCCATAATTAGGCTCAGCTGCAACTCGGGCCTTTAAATGGCCGAAAGTGAAACCGTGCCAAAAGAGGCCCATATATAGATAGGGCCACTGACAGACCGAAACTGGTACCGGGCTAAGCTATTAAACGAGCCATTAAGAGGCCAGAGAGCAAATAAGGCCGCCAATGGGCCCAATGGAACATTAGCTGTTGTAAGGGTCGTATCTGTTATGGGCCGTAATTTGGCCCAAGAAATAAAAGCCAGTTAACAGGCCGGATCAGGTGTGGACCGTAATTTGGCCCAAACTATTGCAGGCTGTTAACGGGTCGGATCTGACATGGGCCGTAAACTAGGCCCAGAATATTGCAGTCATTTAACGGCCCGTCTCTGATGTGGGCTATAATTTGGTCCAGAAAATGTTAGGGTATTAACGGGTCGGCCCATTAGATCTGATGAAATCTTGTGGGCCTGTTACCAGGCTGGCTTTTAGACCTATATGGGCCTCTATTGGGCCGTCCCATGTGTCAACGTTTCATTGGCGATCCTTGTCAAATGGATGGTTGACATCTGTCCCCACACTGAGCTGACACGTGGTTCATCGGTGAATGAGAATTTTACACGTGGAAAATCACCATTGGTCAGGGCTATTAATGGGTTATCGGATCTAAACCAGAAACCGATAGCTTAAAGGCGACCCGTTATGGTGGATGCCATGTGTCAGTCACCCTTGACGAAAGCACTTCTATGACGTGCAATTTATCGTCATGGAAGTGGACACTTCCGTGATGATAATTTTGGTAATGTGATGGAACACTTCTATGACAACACATGTATGACTATCTTGATTCTGTCATAAAATTGTCATGGATGTACATGCATGACAGAAAACGTGACCTACTGTGACAAACACGTATCATCATGGAAGTGTATTTTTTTGTAGTGTCAACACCAACAACCGCTCGACGACTTCACCATCTCCCTTGGCATCTTTGCCAAGCGACTTCACGGCATCTTTGCCTTCGCATATTCGACATCTTCGCCAACAAGAACCTCAAGGCTACGCTCAAGAGAAGCTCCCCAAGCTCAAGTCAGCAACTTCCACGAGCTACTACGACATCGAAACCGACCACGAGATTCCTTTCTATGGGACTCTCGAACCCGAGGAGTATCTCTAGTGGGAGCGCTTGATGAACGACTACCTCAAGCTACATCAAGTTCCTCCCAAAGATCAAATAAGTGCGCCACAAGGAACTTCCACAACTACGCATCGACATGGTGGCTTCACACACCTTCCGCGAGCTACGACATGAGTTGGCCAAAGACGAAGAGAGCTATGTGGCGACAGTTCATGCCTCCAACCTACACAGAACAACTTCTACGCCAATTAGAGAACACCATCCAAGGATCCAAGTCCATCGATGCGTAATTCAAAGAGATGAAGATTGCCTTATGACGAGCCGGCATGGACGACCCCATTTTGATGAAGTTCCACTTCATGATGGGATTGCACAAAGACATCTCCAAGATGATCTTCCTCGAGAACTACAAGTCCCTCGACGAAAACCACATTGGTGCTCTCAAGGCGGAACAAGAACTCATGAAGGCCAAGGCTTCTCCACCCCAAGCACACTTCGCGACGACCAAGCTCCAAGATAGTGAGCATGAGGCTAGTACCACCACTATGTCCAAGCCCGATGAGCTCCAAGACGATGCTCCCAAGTTTGACTTCACCGCATCCCTCTTTGTGGTATTGATGGTGCCGAGTCTACTTTGACTCTTTTTCAAGAAGGTGCGGCGACGACTACGACTATGGAGCCAATCAAGGAACATGCTTTGGAGGCGAACGACATGGTGACAAGCAAGGATGGTGCTTCCATCTTAGGAGGCGAGAGTGATGACGTGCCATCTTTGGCCTTCATCCACGGCGACTGTGACGAGATGGTTGGGCATGGGATTTTCCCTTTGACCACAGCGACGTATGATGACTTGAGTGACTTGTGCCACCATATTGAGGATGAGAGTGACTTCACCAGTAGCCCCATATATGACGAGTTGCCCCAATTCCCACGTGAGGAGAGCCACAACCCCTACCACTTGAGTGAGATGAGTGACTCCACCATATGTGAGTTTGAGTGCACCTATTTTGATGGTGTTAGTGAACCACCACATGTAGAGAGTGAGATAGTTGATAGGGCATGTGAGGCCACTATAATATCTAACGACTTGACCTCTACCTCTATTGTGTCTTCTCATTTGGTGCTAGGTCCCATATATGATGACACGCGATTCACGACGACTACGTCCTCCCTTTGGACAAGACGATGGCCATGGTGGAATATGATGCACTCCCACATGGTTCCATCACGATGAAGATGACCACCATTTGGTCTTTCCCACCTCACCTACACCACTTGAGTGGAATGAAAATGGTAACATGGGTGATAGTGATGCTCTAGTCCCACTGGTGGACATTCTTGACATTGATTTCTTGCATGATGTTAATCAACCTATTACCATGCTTCATGCTAGTTCGACTTCCCCATGTGATGATTTATTGCCCATTTATGATGACTATGATGATTGCCATGTGGAGTCTATTAGATGTGATGCTATGTTACATAGGATTTCTCGTGACAATTCTTTAGGTCACGTCATGTTTGACAATCCCCTTGACTTGTCATATGCTATGCATGAGATCAACCATATGTCATATTTACAATCTCATCGTAGTGACTATGCATATGCCATTAAAATGAACCCAATTTGCACATATGGCATAGATGGCAAGCCCATGGTTATTGGCATCTGTTTTTCTTGTGATGATATTGATATGCTCCCTTTGCATCATTTATCTCATATGACATGCCATGACCACCTAGCTTCGGATATGCATTGTTTTGGATGTTGTCCATTTTCTCCATATGATGTTTCCGATATTGCTCATGAGGAGACCCCCATAGTTTCCTCATACATTTTAGGAGATTTTGATCCATCCCATCCATTGTATGATTCCAATAATTATGTGCACCATATGCTCCCCATGAATAAACATGCTATTGTTGTGCCACATACTTTCCCGCTCAATTTGTGTCCCCATCATGCTATACACAATAATTGTTCTTTCATGATGGATGACATGTTCTTATACCATGCATCAAATTTCTTTGAGCGATGCTTATCTTGTGCTAACTCTCACGTGCACAAACACATCATGATGGATGATGTCTACATTTACCACACACACACTTTCTTTGGTTTGTGTCCCTTTTGTGTAGGTACCCATGAATACTTGTCAACCTCGCAATCCCACGAGTTGACAAAATGAGCTCTAGAGAGCAACGATGACTTGGGATCCCATGGATTGGTTTTCACACCATTCCCATTGCACCATGACTTCACGCATTTCTTCTACATGGCCCTCACTTGGCTATGGGTTATTGTCCATTACACATTCTATGCCCATCTTGCCATGTTCACTTTGCATGATATGCTCATTCCAATGCCTTTGCCATGGATTTGTGACCCAGGCTTTGCATTACACATGATGATTGATTCTAGTACTTGTATGCGTCTTTGCAAGTTTGGTGGAGTTATCACTCATTATTGCCATGTTCCATTTGTGACCCATTCCTATGATGATACTATGATCTTGATTTGTTTTTGTTCTTGCGATACGTCATGTGCATTGTCTATGCCTATTATTTGCTCACATGACATGATTGCCATGATTTACTCTAGTGTGTTGCATCTTCGCTCCACTAGTTTGCACGACTTGATTACTATGCTGCTTATGTTGCATCACCAATGATTCATACTTGCTCATTTCATGTGGTTGATGACAACCATCTACATGCTTTGCACATGATTATTATTCCGTCTTGTCATATATCTCCATGTGTTGCCTTGCTCATGCTAGATGATTTGACATGTATTGAGTGCAACGATGCTTTTATTCTTGCTAATGAGATTGCCCCCATAGCATTCTCGCATATATTTGGAGATTTCGACATATTCCTTGTGAAGCATGCTTGTCTTACCTCTTTTCACCATATACCTAGTGCCATGAATATAGCCATTGTTGCATCATATTATTCATGCACTTGTCCTTCTAATGGTTATGTGCAAGAGAAGACAACCATCATGATGGATGATGTGTTTATCTACCATGCGCATACGTTCTTTGTCTTCTTGTGTGCATGTGTAGAATACTTGGACTTCATGTCAACTTCCACTTCATGTGAGTTGACCATTCGAGCTCTTGAGAGCGAACCACCTTCTACTACGAAAATTCTACATCGTACTTGCTTGTGCTTCGGCATTGTGAAGGACGAACAAGGACATGCTTTCAAGGTGATATCCTTCTTTTTTGAGAACCCTCAAACCATGATCATGGATATTGCGGATCATACTACTTGTGTTGCTTGCACCATGAGACTTATTGGCCATCTTGGACCACCTGATTGCACACTGTTAGAGATCTTGCTTTGACTTGCCATTTTCACATTTCCATGCATGATGATATATATGCCTTGTGTGTTGCATTCAATTCTTGTATTACTTGCTCCTATGATATGCTTGATTGCAACAATATCATTTCTTCACATATGCCATTGCTACCTCTTGAGCATGCGTTGGTTTTCCCTTGAAGAGGAAAGGGTGATGCAGCAAAGTAGCGTAAGTATTTCCCTCAGTTTTTGAGAACCAAGGTATCAATCCAGTAGGAGGTAACACGCAAGTCCCTAGTACCTGCACAAACAAACAAGAACCTCGCTACCAACGCAATAAAGGGGTTGTCAATCCCTTCATGGTCACTTAGGAAAGTGAGATCTGAGAGAGATGATAAGATAAATATTTTTGGTATTTTTGTTGTATAGATTGGAAAATAAAAAGGTGGCAGAAATAGCAAGTAAATAATATGATGGAAGATAGACCCGGGGGCCATAGGTTTCACTAGTGGCTTCTCTCGAGATAGCAAATTCTACGATGGGTGAACAAATTACTGTCGAGCAGATGATAGAAAAGTGCATAGTTATGAGAATATCTAGGCATGATCATGTATATAGGCATCACGTCCGCGACAAGTAGACCGAAACGATTCTTCATCTACTACTATTACTCCACACATCGACCGCTATCCAGCATGCATCTAGAGTATTAAGTTCATAAGAATAGAGTAATGCATTAGGCAAGATAACATGATGTAGAGGGATAAACTCAAGCAATATGATATAAATCCCATCTTTTTATCCTCGATGGAAACAATACAATACTTGCCTTGCTGCCCCTACTCTCACTGGGAAAGGACACCGCAAGATTGAACCCAAAGCTAAGCACTTCTCCCATTGCAAGAAAGATCAATCTAGTAGGCCAAACCAAATTGATAATTTGAAGAGACTTGCAAAGATATTAAATCATGTATAAAAGAATTCAGAGAAGAATCAAATATTGTTCATAGATAATCTTACTCATAAACCCACAATTCATCGAATCTCGACAAACACACCTCAAAAAGAATTACATCGAATAGATCTCCAAGAGAATCGAGGAGAACTTTGTACTGAGATACAAAGAGAGAGAAGAAGCCATCTAGCTAATAACTATGGACCCGAAGTTCTGTGGTAAACTACTCACACATCATCGGAGAGGCTATGGTGTTGATGTAGAAGCCCTCCGTGATCGATTCCCCCCTCGGCGGAGCGCCAGAAAAGGCCCCAAGATGGGATCTCATGGGTACAGAAGGTTGTAGCGGTGGAAATAGGGTTTCATGGTGCTCCTGGATATTTTTGGGGTATATGAGTATATATAGGTAGAAGAAGTAGGTCGGCGGAGCCATGAGGGGCCCACAAGAGTCGGGCCGCACCTAGCCCCTTGGGCGCGCCCTCCTACCTCGTGGCTGCCTCGTTGCTTCCTTGACGTCCACTCCTAGTCTCCTGGATTGCGTTTGTTCCAAAAATAACTCTCCCGAAGGTTTCATTTCGTTTGGATTCCGTTTGATATTCCTTTTCTGCGAAACACTGAAATAGGAAAAAAAACAGCAATTTGCACTGGGCCTTCGGTTAGTAGGTTAGTCCCAAAAATAATATAAAAGGTATATTAAAGCCCATTAAACATCCAAAACAGATAATATAATAGCATGGAACAATCGAAAACTATAGATACGTTGGAGACGTATCAAGCATCCCCAAGCTTAATTCCTACTCGTCCTCGAGTAGGTAAATGATAAAAACAGAATTTTTGATGTGGAATGCTACCTAGCATAATTCTCAATGTAATTTTCTTTATTGTGTCATGAATGTTCAAATCCGAAAGATTCAATACTTCAAGCATACTAACAAAGCAATCATGTCTTTTCAAAGTAACATGGCCAAAGAAAGTTATCCCTACAAAATTATATAGTCTGGCTATGCTCTATCTTCATCACACAAAGTATTTAATAATGCACAACCTCGATGACAAGCCAAGCAATTGTTTCATACTTTTGATGTTCTCAAACTTTTTCAATCTTCACGCAATATATGAGCGTGAGCCATGGACATAGCACTATATGTGGAATCGATGGTGGTTGTGGAGAAGACAAAAAAGGAGAAGATAGTCTCACATCAACTAGGCGTATCAATGGGCTATGGAGATGCCCATCAATAGATATCAATGTGAGTGAGTAGGGATTGCCATGCAACAGATGCACTAGAGCTATAAGTGTATGAAAGCTCAAAAAGAAACTAAGTGGGTGTGCAACCAACTCGCTTGCTCACGAAGACCTAGGGCATTTTGAGGAAGCCCATGATTGGAATATACAATCCAAGTTCTATAATGTAAAATTCCCACTAGTATATGAAAGTGACAACATAGGAGACTCTCTATCATGAAGATCATGGTGCTACTTTGAAGCACAAGTGTGGTAAAAGGATAGTAACATTGTCCATTCTCTCTTTTTCTCTCATTTTTTTCTCCTTTTTCTTATTTGGGCCTTTCCCTTTTTTTGGCCTGTTTTTTTCTTTTCGTCTGGAGTCTCATCCCGACTTGTGGGGGAATCATAGTCTCCATCATCCTTTCCTCACTTGGGACAATGCTCTAATAATGATGATCATCACACTTTTATTTACTTACTACTCAAAAATTACAACTCGATACTGGAACAATATATGACTCTATGTGAATGCCTCCGGCGGTGTACCGGGATATGCAATGAATCAAGAGTGACATGTATGAAAGAATTATAAAGGTGGCTTTGCCACAAATACGATGTCAACTACATGATCATGCAAAGCAATATGACAATGATGAAACGTGTCATAACAAACGGAACGATGGTAAGTTGCATGGCAATATATCTCGGAATGGCTATGGAAATGCCATAATAGGTAGGTATGGTGGCTGTTTTGAGGAAGGTATATGGTGGGTGTATGATAACGGAAAAAGGTGCGCGGTATTAGAGAGGCTAGCAATGGTGGTAGGGTGAGAGTGTGTATAATCCATGGACTCAACATTAGTCATAAAGAACTCACATACTTATTGCAAAAATCTATTAGTTATCGAAACAAAGTATTACGCGCATGCTCCTAGGGGGGTAGATTGGTAGGAAAAGACCATCGCTCATCCCCGACTGCCACTCATAAGGAAGACAAACAATAAATAAATCATGCTCCGACTTCATCACATAACGGTTCACCATACGTGCATGCTACGGGAATCATAAAATTTAACACAAGTATCTCTCAAATTCACAACTACTCAACTAGCATGACTCTAATATCACCATTTTCATATCTCAAAAGAATTATCAAGTATGAAACTTCTCATAGTATTCAATGCACTTTTTATGAAAGTTTTTATTATACCCATCTTGGATGCCTATCATATTAGGACTAATTTTATAACCAAAGAAAATTACCATGTTGTTCTAAAAGACTCTCAAAATAATATAAGTGAAGCACGAGAGTTCAATAATTTCTATAAAATAAAACCACCACCGTGCTCTTAAAGATATAAGTGAAGCACTAGAGCAAAATTATCAAGCTCAAAAGATATAAGTGAAGCACATAGAGTATTCTAATAAATTTCGATTCATGTGTGTCTCTCCAAAAGGTGTGTACAACAAGGATTATTGTGGTAAAAAAAGCAAAGACTCAAATCATACAAGACGCTCCAAGCAAAACACATATCATGTGGTGAATAAAAATATAGCATCAAGTAAAGTTACCGATAGACGAAGACGAAAGAGGGGATGCCTTCCGGGGAATCCCCAAGCTTAGGCTTTTGGTTGTCCTTGAATTTTACCTTGGGGTGCCATGGGCATCCCCAATCTTAGGCTCTTTCCACTCCTTGTTCCAAAATCCATCAAATCTTTACCCAAAACTTGAAAACTTCACAACACAAAACTCAACAGAAAATCTAATGAGCTCCGTTAGTATAAGAAAACAAACCACCACTTCAAGGTACTGTAATGAACTCATTCTTTATTTATATTGGTTTTAAACCTACTGTATTCCAACTTCTCTATGGTTCATACCCCCCGATACTAGCCATAGATTCATCAAAATGAGCAAACAACACATGAAAAACAGAATCTGTCAAAAACAGAACATTCTGTAGTAATCTGTAGGTTTCGAATACTTATGTAACCCCAAAAATTCTGAAATAAATTTTTGGATGTGAGGAATTTTTCTATTAATCATCTTCAAAAATAATCAACCTAATCTCACTCTCCAGTAAAAAATGGCAGCTAATCTCGTGAGCGCTAAAGTTTCTGTTTTTTACAGCAAGATCGCAAAGACTCCCCCCAACTCTTCCCAAAGGTTCTACTTGGAACAAACACTAATAAAAAACATAGAACCACATCTAAACAGAAGCTAGATGAATTATTTATTACTAAACAGGAACAAAAAACAAGAAACAAAAATAAAATTGGGTTGCCTCCCAACAAGTGCTATCATTTAATGCCCCTAGCTAGGCATAAAAACAAGAATAGATCTAGGTATTGTCATCTTTTTGTATGCAATCCATAAGTGGATCTCATAATAGATTCATAAGGTAATTTAATTTTCTTCCTAGGAAAGTGTTCCATGCCTTTCCATAACGGAAATTGGAATCTAATATTTCCTTCTTTCATATCAATAATTGCACCAATCGTTCTAAGGAAAGGTCTACCAAGAATAATAGGACATGTAGGATTGCAATCTATATCAAGAACAATGAAATCTACGGGTGCATAATTCCTATTTGCAACAATAATAACATCATTAATCCTTCCCATAGTTTTCTTAAGGGTGGAATCAGCAAGATGCAAATTTAAAGAACAATCATTAAATTCATGGAAACCTAACACATCACACAAAGTTTTTGGAATCATTGAAACACTAGCACCCAAATCACATAAAGCATAGCATTCATGATGTCTAATTTTAATTTTAATAGTAGGTTCCCACTCATCATAAAGTTTTCTAGGGATAGAAACTTCTAATTCAAGCTTTTCTTCATAGGATTGCATTAAGGCATCAACGATATGTTTGGTAAAAGCTTTATTTTGATCATAAGCATGAGGAGAATTTAGCACGGATTGCAACAAGGAAATACAATCTATCAAAGAGCAATTATCATAATTAAATTCCTTGAAATCCAAAATAGTGGCTTCATTGCTATGTAAAGTTTTGACCTCTTCAATCCCACTTTTACCAATTTTTGCATCAGGATCTAAAAACTCCGAATCATTGGGACGCCTTTTAACTAAAGTTGACTCATCTCCAGTCCCATCATTATCAAGATTCATATTGCAAAACAAAGATTTAATATGATACACATCAATCACTTTTAGATCTTCATCCTTCTTATCGTGAAAACTAGAAGAACACGCTTTTATAAGGCAATCTTTTTTAGCATGCATCCAAGCGGTTCTTTCTTTGCACTCATCAATGGAAATTCTCATAGATTTGAGAGACTCATTGATATCATGCTTAGGTGGAATAGGTCTAAGTTTCAAAGAATCAACATCAAGAGAAATTCTATCCATGTTCCTAGCCAACTCATCAATCTTAGGCAATTTTTCTTCAAGCAAAGCATTTAAATTCTTTTGCAAAATCATAAATTCTTTAACACTAGTCTCAAAATCAGAGGGCATATTATTAAAATTTCCATAAGAGTTGTTGTAGGAATTACTAGGAAACGGCCTAGGATTAAAGTTCCCTCTATACGCGTTGTTACCAAAATTGTTCCTACCAACAAAATTCACATCCATAGATTCATTATTATTCTCAATAAAAGTAGACAAAGGCATATAATTAGGATCAGAAGAAACACTCTTATTAGCAAACAATTTCATAAGTTCATCCATCTTTCCACTTAAAACATTAATTTCTTCTATAGCATGAACCTCTTTACTAGTAGATCTTTCGGTGTGCCATTGAGAATAATTAACCATAATATTATCTAGGAGTTTAGTAGCTTCTCCTAAAGTTATTTCCATAAAAGTGCCTCCCGCGTCCGAATCTAAAAGATTTCTAGAAGAAAAATTCAATCCAACATAAAAATTTGGTATGATCATCCATAAATTTAATCCATGAGTAGGGCAATTACGTATCATTAATTTCATCGTCTCCCAAGATTGTGCAACATGATCATGATCAAGTTGCTTAAAATTCATAATATTGTTTCTAAGAGAGATGATCATAGCGGGAGGAAAATACTTAGAGATAAAAGCATCTTTGCACTTATTCCATGAATCAATACTATTTTTAGGCAAAGATGAAAACCAAGTTTTAGCATGATCTCTAAGAGAAAATGGAAATAGCTTCAATTTAACAATATCATTATCCACATATTTCTTCTTCATATCACATAAATCAACAAAGCTATTCATATGGGTAGCTGCATCTTCACTAGGAAGGCCAAAAAATGGATCTTTCATAACAAGGTTCAGTAAGACAGTATTAATTTCACAAGATTCAGCATCGGTAAGAGGAGCAATCGGAGTGATAATAAAATCATTATTGTTGGTATTGGAAAAGTCACTCAATTTAGTATTGTCTTGAGCCATCGTGACAAACAATCCAACACACAAGCACACAAGAAGCAAGCGAAACGAGACAGATGGAAAAGAGGCGAACGAAAAAGAGGGCGAATAAAACGGCGAGGGTGAAGTGGGGGGGAGGAAAACGAGAGGAAAATGGCAAATAATGTAATGCGAGGGATAAGAGTTTGTGATGGGTACTTGGTATGTCTTGACTTGTGCGTAGATCTCCCCGGCAACGGCACCAGAAATGGCTAGTTGCTGGGAGATCAAATCTTGACTTGACTTGGTCCAACCTCTTGGCAACGGCGCCAGAAATCCTTCTTGCTACCTCTTGAGCATGCGTTGGTTTTCCCTTGAAGAGGAAAGGGTGATGCAACAAAGTAGTGTAAGTATTTCCCCCAGTTTTTGAGAACCAAGGTATCAATCCAGTAGGAGGTAACACGCAAGTCCCTAGTACCTGCACACACAAACAAGAACCTCGCAACCAACGCGATAAAGGGGTTATCAATCCCTTCACGGTCACTCACGAAAGTGAGATCTGATAGAGATAATAAGATAAATATTTTTGGTATTTTTGTTTTATAGATTGGAAAATAAAAAGGCGGCAGAAATAGCAAGTAAATAATATGATGGAAGATAGACCCGGGGGCCATAGGTTTCACTAGTGGCTTCTCTCAAGATAGCAAATTCTACGGTGGGTGAACAAATTACTGTCGAGCAATTGATAGAAAAGTGCATAGTTATGAGAATATCTAGGCATGATCATGTATATAGGCATCACATCCGTGACAAGTAGACTGAAACGATTCTGCATCTACAACTATTACTCCACACATCGACCGCTATCCAACATGCATCTAGAGTATTAAGTTCATAAGAACAGAGTAACGCATTAGGAAAGATGACATGATGTATAGGGATAAACTCAAGCAATATGATATAAACCTCATCTTTTTATCCTCTATGGCAACAATACAATACGTGCCTTGCTGGCCCCGCTGTCACTGGGAAAGGACACCGCAAGATTGAACCCAAAGCTAAGCACTTCTCCCATTGAAAGAAAGATCAATCTAGTAGGCCAAACCAAACTGATCATTGGAAGAGACTTGCAAAGATATTAAATCATGCATAAAAGAATTCAGAGAAGAATCAAATATTGTTCATAGATAATCTTGATCATAAACCCACAATTCATCGGATCTCGACAAACACACCGCAAAAAGAATTACATCGAATAGATCTCCATGAGAATCAAGGAGAACTTTGTATTGAGATCCAAAGAGAGAGAAGAATCCATCTAGCTAATAACTATGGACCCGAAGGTCTGTGGTAAACTACTCACACATCATCGGAGAGGCTATGGTGTTGATGTAGAAGCCCTCCGTGATTGATTCCCCCTCCGGCGGAGCACCGGAAAAGGCCCCAAGATGGGATCTCACGGGTATAGAAGGTTGCGGCGGTGGAAATGGGGTTTCGTGGTGCTCCTGGATGTTTTGGGGGTATATGAGTATATATAGGCGAAATAAGTAGGTCGGCGGAGCCACGAGGGTGGGGGCGTGTCTACCCCCTGGGCGTGCCCTCCTACCTCGTGGCCGCCTCGTTGCTTCCTTGACGTCCACTCCAAGTCTCTTGGATTGCATTTGTTCCAAAAATAACTCTCCTTAAGGTTTCATTCCGTTTGGATTCCGTTTGATATTCCTTTTCTGTGAAACACTGAAATAGGGAAAAAACAGCAATTTGCACTGTGCCTTTGGTTAGTAGGTTAGTCCCAAAAATAATATAAAAAGGTATATTAAAGCCCAATAAACATCCAAAACAGATAATATAATAGCATGGAACAATAAAAAATTATAGATACGTTGGAGACGTATCAGCCATGTACCATTGCTTGTCACATGTTTGACTTGATTGCCTCACACATGATGCACAATTGCTCTTTCTATTGTGTTGAGTGCCATACTATCTTCACTACACCCTATGCATGCTATGCTTGGATTGTCTTGCCCTTGACCCATGTGTTTAGACACTTCATTTTATTTGGTGTTGTGAATGATTCTTATGCCTTCCATAGATCTTTGATTGAGCAATTGGTGAATGCTTGCTAAGAACTTGAGGTAGATGCTTATTCTCTAATCACACATATTTGAATCACTACCTCACATTTACATGCTTGTCCCCATGATATCTTTGCTTGTGCTCAATTTATGTGCTTACATGCCATGTCACAATCCTTTGTCAAACCATATGCTTTGAATGATGACGATACTTGTTTGGTGAACCACCTCTTGAATGCTTGGTTTTGCACTAATGCTAACCACATTTGTTTTTCCAAGTATTTGTTGTCCTTACTCCTTTTGAAGGAATCACAAGATGGTGCGACATTGGAGAGTGCCCATTTAGAGCTTCAAGATGACGAGTACTTGGTGAACGTCCACTTCTACACGGTGAAGCCATCTCTTTCCCACGGTGATTTGGTTTTTGATCCGAGGTCGGATCTTTCCCAGGGGGGGGGAGGAGATGATGCGGAGCATCCTACAGACATCACCATGTCAAGAGTCCGCGGTTATGGGCAGATGGGCAACTTGTAACGCCCTCGATGCGGCTATAGCTCCCACGTGTCGAGGCACGACTTAGAGACATAACCGCATTGAAAGCAATGTCGCAAGTTAGGAAATCATCACAAACATCCCATGTAATATAAGTAATAAGGGGAGATACATAGTTGGCTTACACTCGCCACGTCACATCAGAGTACATAAATAACATCCATCAAACAAACACTCATGGCCCGACTACGGCGCCAAAATGGAAAAGAACCCAACATGCGACAAGGCCCTGAATCGATCCCCAACTAGGCACCACTACTGATCATCCGGGAACGATACATAGTAAACGCTGAGAATCCTCGTCGAACTCCCACTTGAGCTCGTAATCGTCACCTGGGGCGGAAACACCTGGACCTGCATCTGGAGTTATAGTATCTGTGAGCCACAGGGACTCAGCAATCTCGCACTCTCGCGATCAAGACTATTTAAGCTTATAGGAAGGATAAGGCAATATGAGTGGAGCTGCAGCAAGCGACTAGCATATATGGTGGCTAACTTATACGCAAAAGAGAGCGATAAGAGGAGGCAAAGCGCGAGCGAGAATCTAGAAGAACAACCTGCGCAAGCATAACTCCAACACCGTGTCCACTTCCCGGACTCCGCCGAGAAGGGGCCGTCACGGTAACACACACAGTTGATTCATTTTAATTAAGTTTTAGTTTAAGTTATCTACAACTGGACATTAACAAATTCCCATCTGCTCATAACCGCGGGCACGGCTTTCGAAAGTTCAATCCCTGCAGGGGAGTCCCAACTTAGCCCATGACAAGCTCTCACGGTCAACGAAGGAATAGACCTCCACCCAAGACACACCGATCAGACTCGGTATCCCGGTACAACAAGACGATTCGACAGGTTAAAACAAGTCCAGCAACACCGCCCGAATGTGCCGACAAATCCCGATAGGAGCTGCACATATCTCGTTCTTAGGGCACACTCAGATGAGACATCCTACGAGTAAAACCAGCCCTCAAGTTGCCCCGAGGTGGCCCCGCAGTCTACTCGGTCGGACCAACACTCAGAGGAGCACTGGCCCGTGGGGGGGCTAAAATAAAGATGACCCTCGGGCTCCGGAAACCCAAGGGAAGAAAAAGGGTAGGTGGCAAAAAGTAAAACCAATGTTGGGCATTGCTGGAAAAGCTTTAATCAAGGCGAACTATCAAGGGGTTCCCATTATAGCCCAACCCTGTAAGGGATGCTAAAATCCGGGAACATAACACCGATATGACGGAAACTAGGGCGGCAAGAGTGGAACAAAACATTAGGCGAGAGGCCGAGCCTTCCACCCTTTACCAAGTATATAGATGCATTAAGATAACATAGCAATATGATGATATCCCAACAAGTAAATAAATGTTCCAACAAGGAACGGCTCCAATCTTCACCTGCAACTAGCAACGCTATAAGAAGGGGCTGAGCAAAGCGGTAACATAGCCAATCAATGGTTTACTAGGACATGGAGGGTTAGGGGTTCAACATGGCAATTGGGAGGCTGACAAGCAAAAGGTAGGCATCGTAGCATTGGCATAGCAAGAGCGAGCAAACTAGCATAGCAAAGATAGTAGTGATTTCGAGGGTATGATCATCTTGCCTGCAAAGCTGTCAGAGTTGTCTGGATCCCCAAAAGCAAACTCAACGGGCTCCTCGTTAGCGAACTCGTCTCCCGGCTCTACCCAAACAACACAAATAAGCAACAAGGATACAATCAACCACGTGCAAACTCAAGCAATAAGATGCAATGATGATATGCTATGCGGGATGCGATGCGGGATGCAAAATGCAAGACGTGACAGGAAATGCATGAACCTGGCCTCAACTTGGAAAACCAATTGTGCCACTGGATAGAGGGGATGAAATCGCTTGAAAACAATATAAAGATCATTGGAATCGGAGTTACGGTTTGGAAATGGCAAGCGTTTTAAGATATGACACCGGTCTGCGATTTACAGCAAGTAGGCAGCTAAACACAACGAAATGAACATGCTACAGCCACCAAACATGACAACAAAAGACATGGAAGGGATGTACTCAAGATGCTTAAAAAAACACTAGCACTGAGCCACGGCCAATTCATCCATTATGAGGTTCAAACAAGCATGGCAAAAACGAATAAGCAAAACAGATTTCAGACTTAGAGAAATTAACACTAGTCTGAAATTTCAGATCACGATGCTCTCTTCGGAGCAGCAAAACAACAAGATACATGACCTGATTATGACAAGTAAGAACATGGCATGGAGCTACTCAACAAGCTTAACAAAAGACCCAAAGTGACCTGGGGCCAAAAGGGTTCACAAAATATACTAACGAGCCCACGAACATAGATGAAACACAATCAGTTTTCAGACTTAGTGAAAACTGAGACATGCTGAAATATAACTCACGAAGGCATGTAAACGAGCTCGATGCACTCACTACGGTGCAAGTCATGGCAAGGCAAGCATACATCCATTAAGAAGGCACAAAAAGCTAGCTATACATAGCAAGAACAATGGCATAGCATGCATAGATCAACTACAATAGCTCCGGCAAAATCGCAAAAGAGTTAACGATCTGCCCAAATACACAACGATGCAAAAGTAGAGCTCGATTGAATCAAGCTAGGGTGCACCAAACTTGCAAGTAAAGACATGGATGGATAGAGCATAATATTATTAACAAAAGTCCCTTACTGATCATCCTCAAAAGAGGCACGGATCATTAGGAAACAAGCTGAACATATGGCATCATGAACTAAATAATCCCAGACATAAGTCCCTGAAAACAGATTTACCGGGTGCCTCTCTTTGCAAGCTTGCACAAGTCACCACACACATCCTAAAAATGCATGAGTTGCACCTCTGGAAAGAAGACAAAATGCTTAACAAATCATATCAAGGACTCACAGGCATATCATGCACACAACAATCATGGCAAAAATGACAAAAATCTAGGATGAACTAACGGATCTGACATTTAACTCACGGAGCCTCCTTCTAGTAGCATTTCGGGCATCAAGATGAACTCAAATGAAAATGATGCAATGGAATGAAATGATGTACTCGTCGAGACGAACATTTTGATATACTATATGTCCAAAACGGAGCTACGGATGCGGAGATATGGCAGGTCAAACTTTGCTCGAAAATTAGGGTTCGGGGGAGAAAAATCAACCGGATCTAGATCTGGAAACACTGTTCACGGGCACTGTTCATCCGGCGCGGGATTCGAGGTTGACCGGACTTGGAGCTCCGGCGAGGTGGCGAGGGGAGGCGAGCTCGGCCGGTGGAGGAGGTGGTAGCCGAGGCGGCGTGCTCCGGCCCCGGCGGCAGCGTGGCCCGCGGCGGGGAGAGCGGTCGGCTCAGGCGGCGTGGCACCGGGGCGAGTGACCGGACGTCTGACCCCGACCGGACGAATGACACTACCTGTGCGCAGCCAGGCCTTTGGCCTTGTATCCCTCTCCCACTTAACCCTCCGTGGCTTAGACTGTAAATAGACCACCTCCACCTCCTTTCTAGGGTTAACAAAGTGATAGCTCATCTGTATGTGAGCTTTGCTCCTACCTCCTCCTCTTGAGAGAGAGAGAGAGACCACTCCCATGGAGTTCAAGACCTCCATGTGAGAAGATCCCGAGGGATTCAAGCCCCCCTTCGTGGGAAGATCCTTCTAGGATTCAAGCCCCCATCTTCCTTGGATTTGGGATGAACTCTACCTTGTATCTTTCTCTTTGTTGTTCATGTACCTTGTGGATCTTATGTGTTTGATTGTCTAGTGGATGTGTGGTTGGACTTGTTCTTGAGTGTTTCCCCTTGTGATCTCTCTCCGTTCTTCCCCGTGTTCTTCATGTTCTTCGAGGGAATCCACTGCAATTGTGAAAGATCGGCCTACACCGGGTTAGCCCCGTATCATAAAGGGCATTTATTAAATTGGTTATGCTGCTCTTTTATTCATTTTAGAGTATTTAAACAGTTCATAAATGTGTGGTTTCTCCACCATAATCACCTATGCATTATCTGGCACAACTCGAAGATTTTAGTTTTATTGTTTGAAAACTTTTGTTGTTGCCTTTAATAAATTTTAACTTGAATCGGTTTTGGAACTAATGCGAGATAACAACAATAACCGAGGTGATGTGACATCATTATCAGAAGTTCACTTTAGCTTAATTATTTGGGTGTTACAATTCTCCTCCACTACAAGAAATCTCATCCTGGGATTTAGGAGGTAGAAGGAAACAATGCAGGGTACTCTTCACGTGCGCGATCCTCGCGTTCCCAAGTGGCTTCATCTTTAGAATGGTGCAGCCACTAGACCTTGAGGAACTTGATCACCTTCTGACATGTGCGGCGCTCAACTTGGTCGAGAATGTGGACTGGATGCTCTTTATAAGAGAGGTCCTGTTGCAACTCGAGCACTTCATGATCCACTACTCGGATTGGGCCTTTAAGCGGCGGCGGAGCTGTGACACATGGAACACATCGTGAACCTAAGAAAGGTTCGGCGAAATCTCTAGTTGATACGCCACTTTTCCATGCTTCTCGAGAATAGTGAATGGACCAATATAGCGAGGAGCTAGCATGCCCTTGACCCTGAAGCGGCTCGAAGATAAGCCTTTTCGCCAGGTTGATAGACCATGTCTTTATGATGACAATCATATTGACTCTTTTGACGTGACTGAGCAGTCTTCAGATTCTCGGGAATGACTCAGACTTGTTCTTCGGCGTGTTGGATAATATCCGGACCGAAGAGTGGACATTCCCCAGTTTCTGACCAGTTCAGACGGGTTCGACACTTTCGTCCATATAACGAAGGGGGCCATCTTCAGACTAGCTTGATAGCTATTATTATAAGAGAACTCAGCATACGGGAGAGATTCCTCCCATTTCTGGCCGAAGGAAGTAACACAATCTCAAAGCATGTCTTCGAGAACTTGGTTGACGCATTCAACTTGCCCTTGCGACTGAGGATGAAAAGCAGTGCTAAAAAACAGATGTGTCCCGGTAGCTTCTTGGAAACTTGCCCAGAATCTTGAAGTGAATAAGCTGCCACGGCCCGAACTGATTACTAGTGGAATACCGTGAAGTGAAACAATTCTAGACATGTAGAGGGTTGCCAGCTGACTAGCATTGATCGTTTCTTTGATGGCCAGAAAGTGTGCAACTTTGGAAAGCTGGTGAATGATGACAAGAATAACATCATTACCTTTCTGCAATTTAGGAAATCCAGTGATGAAGTCCATTTCAACATGGTCCCATCTCTATTCAGGAATAGACATAGGTTGTAGAGTTCCAGCAGGCCTTCGATGTTCTACTTTGATACGATGACAAATGACACATTCAGTAACATAACGAGCAATGTCTTTCTTCATATTAGACCACTAGAATCTTTGACGAATGTCTTGGTACATCTTGGTACTACTGGAATGAATGCACAGAGGTGTATCATGAGCTTCTTCCATACCCCCCTAAGTCATATCCAGGTTTTTCTCCTTACTTGGCACAACTAGGCGACCTTTGAAGAACAAAGTGCTAGCGTCATCAACAATGAATAATGAGGGCCTTCCTTCTATGAGATAGCATTTAATCCTCTCAACTTCATTGTTAGCCTTCTGTAGCCATTTGATGGAGTCCACGAGATCTGGTTTAGCAACCAAAGTATTGAGAGACCCCTTTGAAACAACATGGAGGTTCATTTTGCGGCACTCGGGAGGAGGGGGAGCGAGTGCACTAGGAGGAACAATATGGAGGTTCAGCTTTCTGAATTCTTCAACAAGTGAGGGATGAACTTTGCGAACCTAGAGGTGGTTGCAATATGACTTGCGGCTCAAGAAATCAGCCATTACATCAGCCTTGCCTGGTGTATATGAAATACCCAAGTCAAAGTCTGCAACAGTCTCCATCCATCTCGGTTGACGTATGTTCAGGTCTGGCTGAGTAAACTGATACTTCAGACTTTGGTGGCCGGTGAAGGTCTCGCAGCGATTACCGAGAAGGTAATCACGCCACTGTTTCAGTGCATGAATGACAACAGCAAGCTCAAGGTCATGAACTGGGTAGTTCTCTTCATGAGGGCGCAATTGACGAGAAGCATAAGCAATCACTCTGCGCTCTTGCAATAGGAAACAGCCTAATCCTTGACAGGAGGCATCACAATATATGAGGAAGTCCTTCTTAGTATATGGAGGAGCAAGCACTGGGGCAGAAGTCAACTTGTCTTTGAGTGCCTGGAAACATTCCTGACATTTGTCTATCCATTGGAACTCGACGCCTTTGTGAAGCAGGCCAGTCAAAGGCCTGGTGATCTTGGAGAAGTTCTTGATGAATCGACGGCAATAGCCGGTGAGTCCGAGAAAACTTCTGCCCCAGTGCATGAAAATACTCAAACAAATAATAAAAGGTATGACAATGATGAGGTTCATGAAAATACTCGAACAAATAATAAGGCACCAGACAATGATGTTGATATAGAGCCATTAGTTCATTTTGATAACCCACAACCTAAGAATAAAAGGTATGATAAAAGTGACTCTGTGGCTAGAAAACACGGTAAAGAAAGAGAACCGTGGGTTCAAAAACCTATGCCCTTTCCACCTAAGTCAACTAAAAGAATGATGATGAAGAATTTGAATGCTTTGCTGAAATGCCGAGGCCAGTCTTTTTTGCGTACTCGCTTGACTGATATCTTGAAAATGCCCCTTATGCAAAGTATATGAAAGACATCATCATTAATAAGAGAAAAATACCGGAAGCTGAAATCTCCACCATGCTTGCTAATTATACTTTTAAAGATGGAGTACCAAAAAAACTTGGAGATCCGCGAATACCAACTATACCTTGCTCTATCAAAAAGAATTATGTGAAAACTGCTTCTTGTGATTTAGGATCTGGTGTTAGTGTTATGCCTTTCTCTTTATATAAAAGACTTGATTTGAATAAACTCACACCTACTGAAATATCATTGAAATGGCTGAAAAATCAACTGCCATACCTATCGGTATCTGTGAGGATGTGCCCGTTGTTGTTGATAATGTTACTATTTTGACTGACTTTGTTATACTTGAGATGCCCGAGGACGACAACATGTCGATTATCCTTGGTAGACCCTTCTTGAATACTGCAGGGTTTGTTATTGATTGCAATAAAAGCAAGGTCACTTTTCACACCAATGGTAATGAGCATACGGTGCACTTTCCAAAGAAACAATTCCAAATGAATGGTATTAATGTTATTGAAAAATCTCCTGCAATCACTATTGGAAGTTTTCAAATACCTTTACCTACTGTCAAAATGAAATATGAAATGCTTATTGTTGGGGACATTCATATCCTCATTGAGGTAAATTAGTGATTTACGAAAGTTCTTCGGTTTCATGCTAATCGAAAGTGGTTGTTAATAAGACTTGATCAACCTTATCAATGGATCATTTTTGAGAGGTATGAAGTTGATGAATTTAGTAAGCACTACCTTCTATCCCTACTTTTTGTTTTCTGTTTTTATTAGTTAAATAAAATAAAATGCCATGTTTTGTCTGTTTACTAAATTTCTAGTGCAATAAAAAATGACCCAAAAATAAAAGTTCTCAGAATGCTCTAAAAATTTAATACAATTTTTTTCTGAATATTTAAGAATTTCTGGTGCAAATAATATCAGAGGGAGGTGCACCAGGTGGGCACTACCCACCTGGGCTCGCCAGGACCCCCAGGTGCGCCCTGGTGGGTTGTGGTCCCCATGTGGGCCCCCTCACTTATCCCTTCACACCACATCATCACTTACCTCCAGAAAAAAATCTACATTGCTCTCTCTCCCGTGTTCTTGCTCTCAAACCCGCGGATTTCGATCTCTTTGCTCGAAGCTGCGTTTTTGAAACTATTTCGGCGGATTGTTGCTTGCTATGTGACTCCACCATTTGTCCAATTTATTTTTGTTTTAGTGGTTTATATTTTGAATAATTAGCTACTCTTGGTGCTGCTGTAGATGAGCTTGCATGTTTAATTCTTAGAGATCTAAGTAGTTTGAATGCTTGCTATGGCCTCTATGTAACCTTATGAGTAGTTGCTATCAATCTTATAAAGTTTTGTTGATAAATTTTTGTCCCTCAAAATTTTTCAGAAAATTGTACATGAGCATGATGAACATATTTGGAAGATTTCTTCGAGGAGGAGATCCTTGGGGGCATCTTCTAGTGACAACTCCGCTTGTCCGTCTTATGTCGAACCAAGTGAAAGTTCCATTCGAGATGCAGCCACCAAAACATGCTTATCGCCTTGCGATGATTATATGATGTGTGTGGGCATTAAGGAGGAATTTGAGCAATATGTTCACAATGCCGGTCTCGGTCCCTAACTTTCAGATAAGTGCGAGCAACGCCACACTCTTACCGAATCATTTGTCAAATGATTTAAATTCCATCCCCGTGAGTCTAGGGTGCCATTTAAGCTTTATGAAAATTCATTTACCATCTCACTAGAGAGTTTTGCTCACTACTGCAAACTCCTATTCCTTGGTTCGCTTGATGAACCGCCAAGGGCTGAGTACCAATCATTCTTGACTAGTCTTTGCTACGGTGAGACGAGGGGAGTGACTCAAGGTAGAATAAAGAGCATTAATTTTCCCTCAATTCAGTACTTTGCATTATTTAACAGGAAATGTATAGTAGGAAAGCAAGACTATAGCACGCTCTGTGCTCCAGACTTGAGCCTCATACGCACCGCTCTCACCGGTGAAAGGAGTTATAACCTTGGAGCGATTGTTGCACGCAGACTGCAGCATAACGCTAATAGTGGCTATTTCTATGGTGGAATATATGCCACGCGTTTAGCACGAGGGCTTGGTGTTTCACCTTAGCCCTTTGACCCTATCCTACCCACGCAGTATTTATATTTTGACGCCTTAAAAAGTCATAAGATCCTCAAAGGAAAAATTCATCACTTCACCTACAATCTGTTGTTTAACCAAACATCTGTTGTGGACACATATTTTCCTGCGCCTGCTCTTTTTGACTATCACAACAAAGGAAGATATTTTGTTCTTGAGAGCAAGGCCCAAGCTCACAACGCGGCAGTGGAGGCAGCACGGCAGGCCGAGGCATCAGCACCGAGAGCCTCCGTGAGCTACTACACCGACTATTATCCAGATTACTGATCGATTACCAAGTTAGGCCAAAAGCCTAAGCTTGGGGAGTACTTGTTTCTATTCGACATTACATTTATGTCCACTTATTCTAGTTGTTGGTGTTCACAGTTTTTCATTGTATCATCCATGCTTAATTTATTTTCTTGCCTTCTTGTGTGTTTGAAAAATCTTAGAAAAACCAAAAAAATTAGTTGTAGTTAGTTTACTTTTTACGCATGCTTAGTTGTAATACTAAAAAGAAAACCCAAAAAGATTTCCTTGTTCTTCTTTTGCTTGTTGGGAGCTTTCCCGTGTAAATAGTTTTTCTCGTTTTTGCTTTTCCCTTTTATTTCCTTGTTCAAGAAAACCAAAAACTTCAAAAATATTTTAGTGTGGTTCTCTGAATTTCTTTCTTTTTATTCGAGTTGTACCGAGGAGAAGACCACGATGGAAATGTTGAGTGGCTCTCATATGAATAACTGTTGATCTAATAAAGAGCCCATTTTACCTTGTCTTCTCCTATTGAATAAAATGTTTTGCAGATTCCAGCTTAGCCCATGACACTCTTGCACTATTATTATTATTATTATTATTATTATTATTATTATTATTTTGATATCGTTCGGTCGTGCAAGTGAAAGGAAATAATGATGATATTCGATGAACTGGCCGTGGCAGAGGGAAACGGGTATGAACTCGACTTGTTCTGTTTGTGTAAATATGTTTAACCTAGTATCCATGATTCAGCTCATTATGATTAAACATGTTTGCAATGACAATTAGATATTATAGTTTCTCATGCCATGCATAAGTAGCTAGGAGTGGATAATGATTTATCTTGGATATCAACATTGCGTTAAAATGATTGTGATGTAGTATGATGATATGTTATCCTCCTATGAATGTTCGAGTGGCTTGACTTGGCACATGTTCATGCATGTAGTTGAATCAAAACCAACATAGCCTCTATGATATTTATGTTCATGGTGTTCATATCCTACTCATGCTAGTGTCCAATGTTACTTATGCATAATGCATGTTCATGACTGTTGTTGCTCTCTAGCTGGTCGCTTCTCAATCTAATTGCTAGCATACGCCCGTACTAAGTGGGAATTCTGCTTGTACCTAAAAATTTTGAACCAAAAGTTATTCTAGATGAGTCCACCATACCTACCTATATGCGGTACTACCCTGCCGTCCTAAGTAAATTTGCATGTGCCACCTCTAAAAACTTCTAATAAATTTCCTTTTTGTGTGCCTGGATCGTTCATGGAACGACAAGAGGTGGTTGGTATCTTCCAAGCTAAGCGGGTTATTCTCAGGTCGAGTGTTTATTCACTCGCCATCGCACGAGAAAAGGGCGGTAATAGGGATTCCCAGTCCCGAACTAAAAAATGCAAATAATTGAACAAAACTCCCCCGAGACTGTTGTTGGTTTGGACGGCACCCGTCGTTTCGGACAAGTCGTGGAGTGTAATTGCTTGTGGAGGGGGAGTAAACCTTTACTTTTATCGCTTGGGAACCGCCACTAGCGTGCTTAGAATGGAAGATATTGATAACTGATAGTCGTGAAGTAAATGAGAAGGGTGCATGTCTCAAAATATCATTTACCTCTGTTTAAAAGCTTGAGCTGTGGCACCTCTACAAATCACTGCTTCCCTTTGTGAAGGGACTATCTATTTACTTTTATGTTGTGTCATCACCTTCTAAAACAAGCGTCAGAACTTGAGAGCACTGCTGTCATGGCTTATGCATTGTGTGTAGCTAATGTTGGGTGCATCATGACTGGATCTTTTCTACCATGAATTACAATGTTTAGTCGCTGCTTGGACTTTGGAGGTGCTCTGCATTTATGTTTTGCGGTCTCAGAAAGGGCTAGTGAGATACAAATATTGTCATATTATATCATGGTTGTTTTGACAACGTGTTCCATTTGAGATATTTTATTATTGCTTGCTAGCTGATTATATCATTGACATGAGTTAATATAATCTTTAGGAGTTATTTTCGGCATGGTTAGTTATAATGTTGGCTGAAAACCTAGGTGTTGTTTAAGCTTATTTATGCAAACAAGAGCAAAAGAGTTCGTATAAGTTTTTCTTTTTCACTTTCAGTTTATCAACTGAATTGCTTGAGGAGAAGCAAAGGTTTAAACTTGGGGGAGTTGATACGTCTCCAACGTATCTAATTTTCCTAATGCATTTCCTCTTGTTTTGGACTCTAATTTGCATGATTTGAATGAAACTAACCCTGGACTGACGTTGTTTTCAGCAGAACTACCATGGTGTTGTTTTTGTGCAGAAATAAAAGTTCTCGGAATGGAATGAAACTTTGCAAGGATTTTTTATACAATAAACAAGAATTTTTGTAGCCAAGATCCATCGAAGGGGGGCACGAGGGTGGGCACAACCCACCAGGGCGCACCCCTCTCCTGGGGCGCCCAGGTAGGTTGTCCCCACCTGGTGGCCCCGCAAACCCTGAAACCAACGCTATAAAATCCTATTTTTCCAGAAAAAATCAGGGAGAAAGAATTATCACGATCCACGAGACGGAGCCGCCGTCACCTCCCGTTCTTCATCGGGAGGCCAGATCTGGAGTCCATTTGGGGCTCCAGATAGGGGGATCTTCGTTCCTCATCATCACCAACCCTTCTCCATCGCCAATTCCATGATTCTCCCCACTGGGAGTGAGTAATTCCTTCATAGGCTCGTTGGTCGGTGAGGAGTTGGATGAGATTCATCATGTAATCGAGTTAGTTTTGTTAGGGCTTGATCCCTAGTATCCACTATGTTCTAAGATTTCAGATCTGAACCATTTATGTTATCACCATTATATCCATGTTCTAGATCCGATCTTGCAAGTTATAGTCACCTACAACGTGTTATGATCTGGCAACCCCGGAGTGACAATAGTCGGGACCACTCACGGTGATGACCGTAGTTTGAGGAGTTCATGTATTCACCGTGTGTTAATGCTTTGTTCCAGTTTTCTATTAAAAGGAGGCCTTAATATCCCTTAGTTTCTAATAAGACCCTGCTGCCACGGGAGGGTAGGACAAAAGATGTCATGCAAGTTCTTTCCATAAGCACGTATGACTATTTACGGAATACATGCCTACATTCTATTTATGAACTGGAGCTAGTGCCGTATCACCCTAGGTTATAACTGTCTCATGATGAATATCATCCAACAAGTCACCGATCCAATGCCTACGAATTTATCTTATATTGTTCTTGCTAAGTTACTATTGCTATCGTTACGGTTGCACTTGCTACGAAACTATTGCTATCACTGTTACTATTACTGTTACTGTTGTCACTATTATCCAAACTATCATATTACTTTGCTACTGATCATGTTGCTGCAGATAATTAATCTCTAGGTGTGGTTGAATTGACAACTCAGCTGCTAATACCTTCAAATATTCTTTGGCTCCCCTTGTGTCGAATCTATAAATTTGGGTTGAATACTCTACCCTCGAAAACTGTTGCGATCCCCTATACTTGTGGGTTATCACCTGTCCTTTCAGCTCCCACATCGGAATCACTTGAGGGTACTCTACGAGCCGACCCGGCTTTAGTCACATCATGTAACCTGTATAGTATGTATATACCCGTGATTACCTCTCGAAGTGACCACGGCCCGATAATATAACATAGCAGACGGACAAGAAGGTAGGGCCACTGATCGAATACTATCATCCTATACTAAGCATTTAGGATAGCAGGTAAAGGTACCAACAATTGTAGAAACAATGATAGGCTATGCAACAGAAAGGAGCAATCGAATCAAAAATGGTAGCAAACCTAATGCAAGAATAAGATAGAAGAGAGTGGGCGATATCTGGTTGATCAAGGGGGGGGGGGATTTGCTTGCCTGGAAGCTTGGCAGAGAAGGACGGGTCGTCAACACCGTAGACGACCGGGCAGCAACGGCGTCAGTCTCGTAGTCTATCGGAGAGAAGAGGGGGAAGAAAGAATGAATACAATGCAAACAGATGCATGACGCTGCATGACATGACATTAAGTGGTGCTAGGTGTGCCCTAACGCGGTACTAGGCAGTACTAGCGAAGGGGAAAAACATACAGGAAAGTATTCCCGGTGTTTTGGCATTTTCGGATAGACGAACCGGAGGGGGACGTGTGGCAGATGAACTGACTGCATACTCGGATTCGTCTCGTCGTTATGAGCAACTTTCATGTACAAAGTGTTTTCATCCGAGTTACGGATTATTTTATATTAATTTTTAAAGTTTTAGTTCATTTTTGGAATTATCACATTAATTTAATTAGAAAAAGCAATTATTATGTCAGCGTGACATTAGTATGATGTCAGCAGGACCAAAGGTTGACCAGGTCAACCCTGGCAGGTGGGACCGGTCGCCATTGACTGACTAACTAACTAACTGATTAACTAGATTAGTTAGCAAGTTAATTACGTTTAATTAGTTAACTAAATAGGATTAATTAATTAGTTTTTATTTTTATTGTTATTTTTATAGCGTTCTGGGGCATGGGGCCCCACTGTCATTGGCCCAAAGGGGCCTAGCGGGGTGGGCATCAGGCGAAGCCCAAACAGGCAAGAGATGCCTAGAGCGGGCATAGCCCGGTTGGCCCCGGGCGCTAGCCGGGGCGGAGGAGAGCGCCGGCCAGGGTGGCCGAGGAGTGCCGGGCACAGCCAGGGGGCGCCATTGTTGGTGAGGCCGGGCGGCAGCAACTGCCGAGCGCGACAGCAGCGAGGCGGCGAGTAGGGGCTGCGACAGGTGACGCAGGCGCACGTGCGAGAGGCGCGACCATGGCGGGGCAAGCTCGTGGCTACGGCTGGAGCGGGCGGACGTGGACCGGAGCGCGAGGGAGCGGAGCAGCGGTGGTCGGGTGCGGGCGGCAGAGGGCAATGACGGTGGTGCAGAGGCAGGGCGGGGTCGGCGCGCTATCGGGGTGAGGTGGGGCGAGCGGGCGACGGTGGGTGGCAGTAGCAACTCGCTGCGGCAAGCAGCAGGGGGAGGCAAGCAGGCACGACCGACAACGACGACTACGGGGCGAGGCTGGCACGGTGGGGCTCTGTGAGCCCCGAGCGCGGTGGCTGCAGGTGAGGCGCGACGAGTGCGAGCTCGCTCGCGGGCGCTGGGCTCGGATGGGTGGTGGCGGTGGCCGCGAACAGCACGGGCGCGCGGGGAGGCAGGCGGGCGCCGAAGTCACGGCGTGGGCGGCGCCAACGATAGGCGGCAGTGGCGTCGACTGGCAGGGTCACACGCAGGCAGGGGGAAGAGGAGAAGGAGGGGGAGTGATGAGGACATCAATACCATTGTTACACCCACAGCCCCTACTGTTACATATACTGGACCAATTACTAGAGCTCGCGCACGCCAATTAAATTACCAGGTACTTTCGTTTCTTGGTAATGATTCTAATGTTCATGAGATTATGATGCTGCCTAAATTGGATACATTTGTTTTGCTTTCAAATGAAGGGCCTAGCTTGGAGAAGGATGAACATTGGAGCAAGAACACGCATGGAGTTGATGGCATGCGCAAGGGGATCAAGAACGGAGTTACAAGTGATGATTTCAGGACTTTGAAGCTGCCATAAGGAGTGCATGAAGCCTTGGACGAAATATACAAGATGCCACTTCATAATATTCGTCCATAGGCTATTCTAGGTGCTGCGTCACCTTATTAATGGTCCAGGCCCATGTAATTTCGAAATACTTAAGTATAGGCTATTTTTAGAGTCCGTATGTGTGGGGAAACAAGAGTTAGGGTTGGTTTCGGACCCCACCCTCAAGGGCCACGAAATTCCCCCCTCTTCCTCCATATATACAGCCCTTAGGGCGTCGTTTAGACTTTGGGTTTTGTTTAGATTAAAAGTTCGCCCTAGCTGCAACTTCTCGTACTTCGTTTGTGTCCAACGACCAGACCAAGACGTCACAGAACCCCACCTTGATCAATAAAGCTTTCATCTTATATTCGCAATATCCAGATTGCAATCTCAGTTTCTTGCTTGTTCTTCATTTGCTCGCAGGAAACAGGCCCTCGTGGTCAGGTTGATCGTGCTCCGGCGTGGTCAATAACCCCTTGGAAGTTGGTTTAGCGATTGCTAAGGCGCGACGTCTCGCACGTTCGTAGTCGGATCGTCAAGGTCGACTCCCACAGAAAACGATAGCCACCATCTCATCGAAACATCGGGACACCTTTGCCTCTATCAAGTGGTATCAGATTTCCAGGTTGCTCGGTGAGATTTTTACAGTTTTTCGTAGATTAGATCGAGTCTGTTCTTCATACCTACAGTCCACGAAAAAGCCAAAAAAAAAATTTAGGGTTAGTTCACCATATCCGAACCAATCTGAGCCTTTGCATAATCTATTTAGGGTTTTTGCTTTGTTGAATTTGCGGTTGCATCGTCGTGTCAAGTTGCTGGTCTTAGAGTCTAGTCTTTTAGAGTTTCGAGTTCTGGTCATAAGTTGTCACGCCGCCGCCGCACCATCATCATCGCCCATCTACCACCATTGCTTATCCGCCACCGTTTTGAATCCGTATCCATATACCACCACCAATCCGTATCCATATACCACCACCAATCTGTATCCATATACCACCACCAATCTGTAACCATATATCCACCACCAATCCGAGTTCTTCTCATATTAGGTTTGTTCTTGAGATCAATCTCAATTCCGATTCGTGTTTCCTTGCCTGCATAGGTCTCGGAAAAAAAAAGTCTGGAGACCCCCGGGCAGTTTTTAGGCCAAAATTTTCACGGGCAAAAATATTTTTTCCCTATCCTATTTTTAGGTTTTTCTGAGTCTTTTGAGCCACGTGCCATCATAGTGATTTTTTGTCGCACTTTTTCGTCTTCGCTGCCCTGATTTCCGAAAAAAAGTGAAAAAAAAATTCGTGCCCATCCTATCAGTTTGATGAGGGAAGAGTTTTGAGACACTCGCCATTATAGTAACTTTTCGCAAAAAAAAGAGGAGCGCAAAAAAAAGAGGAGCGCAAAAAAAGCGAAAAAAAAAGTTCCAGAGTGTGCTTTTCCCTTATTTACGTGCAGCGCCGTGATTTTGTTAGTGTTCTAGGCTCGCGTCTCTAGCACGGTCTAGCCTAGGACCAGCACAGTACCGTCGTTGAGCGTTTATTCAACTTTGCATCTCTGAATTGATTATTGCTGACCCTTTTTGCTACCATACTATAAGCCTTCCCAGCTCCACATACCTCTACGTCGTGCGTTTGACTCTCCCTGGCAATCGCTCTATCCAAGCTTTTGAGAGTTTTGACTACAACGGTTGCCGATCACCGCCTGCTGCTGGGTAAGAACTGGTAAGAATTTGAGATTTGCTTGACGGATTTGTGACACCCGCCACCAACACCTCTTGTTAGTATTCTGTAGGATCATATTCTTGTGTGTTTTCTATTGTTGCTAACCATGGCAGGATCACAAGCCGACGAGACTGACTGGGAGAACATGACGAATCAGGAGTTGCATGATAAATTTCAGCAAATGATGAATGGACAGGTGTAGGATGTGCTAAACAGATTTGAAGAGGCCATGGAGAAGATAGATGACATGGAGAAGACGTTCGAAACAAAGCTCGATAACAGGTTTAATGAATTGCTCGCGCGTCTTCCACCACCACCACCGGCTGCACCTAACGCACCTCTACAACAACAACGACGACGACTACCTACACATCGTGAAACAGCCCTCCGCCGAGCGAGCCGTCTCCCTCTTGCACCTGGCCAAACTGTTGGTGCTGCTGTTGCTACTTCTGTGGCTCCTGCTGCTGATGCGGAGGAGGATGATTTTGCTGGCGATTACGAGGATGAGGTTGATCAAAATCAGAACTACGTGCCACCACCAGCACAACAACCATCAGGTCGTCCACATGCAAATACTGGCAATGGTAGGGCTCACCCTCAGGTACGAGATCATGACCATCTCCCTAAACTAAAATTGAATATTCCACCATTTGAGGGTAGATATGTTCCTGATATATATCTTACTTGGGAGTTAGAAACTGAACAACGATTTACATGTTTACAATATCCCGAGGAGAGACGTGTTCCTGCTGCTGTTTGTGCATTCACTAGTTTTGCATGTGTTTGGTGGTCTGAGCATTGTAGATTATATCCCATTCCTGCTACTTGGGCTGCTTTGAAAACTGCTATGCGTACTCGTTGGGTTCCACCATATTATCAACGTGAATTACTTCAAAAATTGCAGCGCTTAAGACAGGGAAAAAATTCTGTAGAAGAATATTATCAGGAATTACAAACTGGCATGATTAGATGTGGTATTGTTGAGGAGAATGAAGCTATGCTTGCACGTTTTATGGGTGGATTAAATAGAGAGATTCAGACGATTCTAGAGTATAAGGAGTATACTAATATCACTCGTTTATCCCATCTTGCTTGTAAAGCTGAACGTGAAGTGCAGGATCGACAGGCATTGGCGCGGACTAACTTTTCTGCGGGTCGACCTTCTTCATGGACACCACGTGCATCATCTACTTCCACACGTTCTGCTACACCGGCGCCTCCGTCGGCTGCCACCTCCAACCGTGATACAATAAAGCAGGCACAATCACCACTATCTGCCAAGAGCACACCTTCTGGGCCTGCAAAGAGCTCTTCTTCATCCATGGCATCAACAGGGCAAACACATGATATTATTTGTCGACGTTGCAAGGGTGGAGGTCACTATGCGAGAGAATGCCCATCTAAGCGTGTTGTTGTCGTGGATAGGTTCTCAAAATGGCACACTTTATACCATGTCATAAAAGCGATGATGCTGTTAATGTTGCTGATTTGTTCTTTCGTGAAATTATTCGCTTACATGGTGTGCCAAATACTATTGTTTCAGATCGTGATACTAAATTTCTTAGCCACTTTTGGAGATGTTTATGGGCTAAGTTGGGGACTAAGCTGCTTTTTAGTACTACTTGTCACCCCCAAACTGATGGACAAACTGAAGTAGTCAATAGAACATTGTCTACTATGCTTAGGGCTGTTTTGAAGAATAACAAGAAAATGTGGGAAGAATGCTTGCCTCATATTGAATTTTCTTATAATCGTTCATTGCATTCTACTACTAAGATGTGCCCTTTTGAAATTGTGTATGGTTTCCTACCTCGTGCACCTATTGATTTGTTGCCTCTTCCATCTTCGGAGAAGGTTAATTTTGATGCTAAAGAACGTTCTGAATTGATTTTAAAAATGCATCAGTTAACTAAGGAAAACATTGAGCGTATGAATGCTAAATATAAACTTGCTGGAGATAAGGGTAGAAAACATGTTGTGTTTGCACCTGGAGATCTTGTTTGGTTACATTTGCGTAAAGATAGATTTCCTAATCTGCGCAAATCAAAGCTAATGCCACGTGCTGATGGTCCTTTTAAGGTTTTAGAGAAAATAAATGATAATGCATATAAACTTGAGCTACCTGCAGATTTTGGGGTTAGTCCCACTTTTAACATTGCAGATTTGAAGCCTTATTTGGGTGAGGAAGATGAGCTTCCGTCGAGGACGACTTCATTTCAAGAAGGGGAGGATGATGAGGACATCAATACCATTGTTACACCCACAGCCCCTACTGTTACATATACTGGACCAATTACTAGAGCTCGCGCACGCCAATTAAATTACCAGGTACTTTCGTTTCTTGGTAATGATTCTAATGTTCATGAGATTATGATGCTGCCTAAATTGGATACATTTGTTTTGCTTTCAAATGAAGGGCCTAGCTTGGAGAAGGATGAACATTGGAGCAAGAACACGCATGGAGTTGATGGCATGCGCAAGGGGATCAAGAACGGAGTTACAAGTGATGATTTCAGGACTTTGAAGCCGCCATAAGGAGTGCATGAAGCCTTGGACGAAATATACAAGATGCCACTTCATAATATTCGTCCATAGGCTATTCTAGGTGCTGCGTCACCTTATTAATGGGCCAGGCCCATGTAATTTCGAAATACTTAAGTATAGGCTATTTTTAGAGTCCGTATGTGTGGGGAAACAAGAGTTAGGGTTGGTTTCGGACCCCACCCTCAAGGGCCACGAAATTCCCCCCTCTTCCTCCATATATACAGCCCTTAGGGCGTCGTTTAGACTTTGGGTTTTGTTTAGATTAAAAGTTCGCCCTAGCTGCAACTTCTCGTACTTCGTTTGTCCAACGACCAGACCAAGACGTCACAGAACCCCACCTTGATCAATAAAGCTTTCATCTTATATTCGCAATATCCAGATTGCAATCTCAGTTTCTTGCTTGTTCTTCATTTGCTCGCAGGAAACAGGCCCTCGTGGTCAGGTTGATCGTGCTCCGGCGTGGTCAATAACCCCTCGGAAGTTGGTTTAGCGATTGCTAAGGCGCGACGTCTCGCACGTTCGTAGTCGGATCGTCAAGGTCGACTCCCACAGAAAACGATAGCCACCATCTCATCGAAACATCGGGACACCTTTGCCTCTATCAAGTGGTATCAGATTTCCAGGTTGCTCGGTGAGATTTTTACAGTTTTTCGTAGATTAGATCGAGTCTGTTCTTCATACCTACAGTCCACGAAAAAGCCAAAAAAAAAATTTAGGGTTAGTTCACCATATCCGAACCAATCTGAGCCTTTGCATAATCTATTTAGGGTTTTTGCTTTGTTGAATTTGCGGTTGCATCGTCGTGTCAAGTTGCTGGTCTTAGAGTCTAGTCTTTTAGAGTTTCGAGTTCTGGTCATAAGTTGTCACGCCGCCGCCGCACCATCATCATCGCCCATCTACCACCATTGCTTATCCGCCACCGTTTTGAATCCGTATCCATATACCACCACCAATCCGTATCCATATACCACCACCAATCTGTATCCATATACCACCACCAATCTGTAACCATATATCCACCACCAATCCGAGTTCTTCTCATATTAGGTTAGTTCTTGAGATCAATCTCAATTCCGATTCGTGTTTCCTTGCCTGCGTAGGTCTCGGAAAAAAAAAAGTCTGGAGACCCCCGGGCAGTTTTTAGGCCAAAATTTTCACGGGCAAAAATATTTTTTCCCTATCCTATTTTTAGGTTTTTCTGAGTCTTTTGAGCCACGTGCCATCATAGTGATTTTTTGTCGCACTTTTTCGTCGTCGCTGCCCTGATTTCCGAAAAAAAGTGAAAAAAAAAAATTTCGTGCCCATCCTATCAGTTTGACGAGGGAAGAGTTTTGAGACACTCGCCATTATAGTAACTTTTCGCAAAAAAAAGAGGAGCGCAAAAAAAAAGAGGAGTGCAAAAAAAAAGCGAAAAAAAAGTTCCAGAGTGTGCTTTTCCCTTATTTACGTGCAGCGCCGTGATTTTGTTAGTGTTCTAGGCTCGCGTCTCTAGCACGGTCTAGCCTAGGACCAGCACAGTACCGTCGTTGAGCGTTTATTCAACTTTGCATCTCTGAATTGATTATTGCTGACCCTTTTTGCTACCATACTATAAGCCTTCCCAGCTCCACATACCTCTACGTCGTGCGTTTGACTCTCCCTGGCAATCGCTCTATCCAAGCTTTTGAGAGTTTTGACTACAACGGTTGCCGATCACCGCCTGCTGCTGGGTAAGAACTGGTAAGAATTTGAGATTTGCTTGACGGATTTGTGACACCCGCCACCAACACCTCTTGTTAGTATTCTGTAGGATCATATTCTTGTGTGTTTTCTATTGTTGCTAACCATGGCAGGATCACAAGCCGACGAGACTGACTGGGAGAACATGACGAATCAGGAGTTGCATGATAAATTTCAGCAAATGATGAATGGACAGGTGTAGGATGTGCTAAACAGATTTGAAGAGGCCATGGAGAAGATAGATGACATGGAGAATACGTTCGAAACAAAGCTCGATAACAGGTTTAATGAATTGCTCGCGCGTCTTCCACCACCACCACCGGCTGCACCTAACGCACCTCTACAACAACAACAACGACGACTACCTACACATCGTGAAACAGCCCTCCGCCGAGCGAGCCGTCTCCCTCTTGCACCTGGCCAAACTGTTGGTGCTGCTGTTGCTACTTCTGTGGCTCCTGCTGCTGATGCGGAGGAGGATGATTTTGCTGGCGATTACGAGGATGAGGTTGATCAAAATCAGAACTACGTGCCACCACCAGCACAACAACCATCAAGTCGTCCACATGCAAATACTGGCAATGGTAGGGCTCACCCTCAGGTACGAGATCATGACCATATCCCTAAACTAAAATTGAATATTCCACCATTTGAGGGTAGATATGTTCCTGATATATATCTTACTTGGGAGTTAGAAACTGAACAACGATTTACATGTTTACAATATCCCGAGGAGAGACGTGTTCCTGCTGCTGTTTGTGCATTCACTAGTTTTGCATGTGTTTGGTGGTCTGAGCATTGTAGATTATATCCCATTCCTGCTACTTGGGCTGCTTTGAAAACTGCTATGCGTACTCGTTGGGTTCCACCATATTATCAACATGAATTACTTCAAAAATTGCAGCGCTTAAGACAGGGAAAAAATTCTGTAGAAGAATATTATCAGGAATTACAAACTGGCATGATTAGATGTGGTATTGTTGAGGAGAATGAAGCTATGCTTGCACGTTTTATGGGTGGATTAAATAGAGAGATTCAGACGATTCTAGAGTATAAGGAGTATACTAATATCACTCGTTTATCCCATCTTGCTTGTAAAGCTGAACGTGAAGTGCAGGATCGACAGGCATTGGCGCGGACTAAATTTTCTGCGGGTCGACCTTCTTCATGGACACCACGTGCATCATCTACTTCCACACGTTCTGCTACACCGGCGCCTCCGTCGGCTGCCACCTCCAACCGTGATACAATAAAGCAGGCACAATCACCACTATCTGCCAAGAGCACACCTTCTGGGCCTGCAAAGAGCTCTTCTTCATCCATGGCATCAACAGGGCAAACACATGATATTATTTGTCGACGTTGCAAGGGTGGAGGTCACTATGCGAGAGAATGCCCATCTAAGCGTGTTGTTGTCGTGGATAGGTTCTCAAAATGGCACACTTTATACCATGTCATAAAAGCGATGATGCTGTTAATGTTGCTGATTTGTTCTTTCGTGAAATTATTCGCTTACATGGTGTGCCAAATACTATTGTTTCAGATCGTGATACTAAATTTCTTAGCCACTTTTGGAGATGTTTATGGGCTAAGTTGGGGACTAAGCTGCTTTTTAGTACTACTTGTCACCCCCAAACTGATGGACAAACTGAAGTAGTCAATAGAACATTGTCTACTATGCTTAGGGCTGTTTTGAAGAATAACAAGAAAATGTGGGAAGAATGCTTGCCTCATATTGAATTTTCTTATAATCGTTCATTGCATTCTACTACTAAGATGTGCCCTTTTGAAATTGTGTATGGTTTCCTACCTCGTGCACCTATTGATTTGTTGCCTCTTCCATCTTCGGAGAAGGTTAATTTTGATGCTAAAGAACGTTCTGAATTGATTTTAAAAATGCATCAGTTAACTAAGGAAAACATTGAGCGTATGAATGCTAAATATAAACTTGCTGGAGATAAGGGTAGAAAACATGTTGTGTTTGCACCTGGAGATCTTGTTTGGTTACATTTGCGTAAAGATAGATTTCCTAATCTGCGCAAATCAAAGCTAATGCCACGTGCTGATGGTCCTTTTAAGGTTTTAGAGAAAATAAATGATAATGCATATAAACTTGAGCTACCTGCAGATTTTGGGGTTAGTCCCACTTTTAACATTGCAGATTTGAAGCCTTATTTGGGTGAGGAAGATGAGCTTCCGTCGAGGACGACTTCATTTCAAGAAGGGGAGGATGATGAGGACATCAATACCATTGTTACACCCACAGCCCCTACTGTTACATATACTGGACCAATTACTAGAGCTCGCGCACGCCAATTAAATTACCAGGTACTTTCGTTTCTTGGTAATGATTCTAATGTTCATGAGATTATGATGCTGCCTAAATTGGATACATTTGTTTTTCTTTCAAATGAAGGGCCTAGCTTGGAGAAGGATGAACATTGGAGCAAGAACACGCATGGAGTTGATGGCATGCGCAAGGGGATCAAGAACGGAGTTACAAGTGATGATTTCAGGACTTTGAAGCCGCCATAAGGAGTGCATGAAGCCTTGGACGAAATATACAAGATGCCACTTCATAATATTCGTCCATAGGCTATTCTAGGTGCTGCGTCACCTTATTAATGGGCCAGGCCCATGTAATTTCGAAATACTTAAGTATAGGCTATTTTTAGAGTCCGTATGTGTGGGGAAACAAGAGTTAGGGTTGGTTTCGGACCCCACCCTCAAGGGCCACGAAATTCCCCCCTCTTCCTCCATATATACAGCCCTTAGGGCGTCGTTTAGACTTTGGGTTTTGTTTATATTAAAAGTTCGCCCTAGCTGCAACTTCTCGTACTTCGTTTGTGTCCAACGACCAGACCAAGACGTCACAGAACCCCACCTTGATCAATAAAGCTTTCATCTTATATTCACAATATCCAGATTGCAATCTCAGTTTCTTGCTTGTTCTTCATTTGCTCGCAGGAAACAGGCCCTCGTGGTCAGGTTGATCGTGCTCCGGCGTGGTCAATAACCCCTCGGAAGTTGGTTTAGCGATTGCTAAGGCGCGACGTCTCGCACGTTCGTAGTCGGATCGTCAAGGTCGACTCCCACAGAAAACGATAGCCACCATCTCATCGAAACATCGGGACACCTTTGCCTCTATCAGGGAGCCTCTCGTGCGTCGTGAGAAGGGGGCAGCGAGGCTCGGGGGCGACCCGTGGGGAGGAGATGAGGAGCCACCGGCGGTCCGGCGAGGGGGTTCCGGGCGGCGACGTCGGTGTTTCATCCCCGATCCAAGCTGGATCGAGGGAGGAGGGAACGTGGGGAGCGAGGGGGAAGTGGGGGCGTCGGTGGGTAGGGTTCGGTCGCCCTGGGGATGATGGGGAGTGGGGCGGGCCGGCTAGGTTAGTGTGGTGGCCGGCTGGGACGTCTGGCCCAGTTGGCCAGGGGGTTCCTTCTCTTTTTATTTAATATTGTTTTGTCTTTCTCTTTTTATTTATTTTACATTTTACTGTTTTATTTTATTTTAGTTTTATAAAACATAAAAGTTGTATCTAAATTAGTATCACTAATTATACCTCTTCTATAGAAAGTTTAAACCCCCAAATAAAATAGTTTAACATTTTATAAATAATAAAAATCATTTATTAAATTGGTTTTCCTGCTATTTTATTCATTTTAGAGTATTTAAAAAGTTCATAAAAGTGTGGTTTCTCCACCATAATCACCTATTCATTATCTGGTAGAACCCGAACATTTTAGTTTTATTGTTTGAAAACTTCTGTTGTTGCCTTTAATTTCAAATTTTAACTTGAATTGGTTTTGGAACTAACGCGAGATTAACAACAGTAATCGAGGTGACATGACATCATTATTAGAGGTTCACTGTAGCTTAATTATCCAGGCGTTACAATTCTCCTCTACTACAAGAAATCTCGTCCCGAGATTTAGGAGGTAGAAGGAAACAATGAAGGGTATTTTTCACGCACGTGATCCTCGCGTTCCCAAGTGGCTTCATCTTCAGAATGGTGCAACCACTGGACCTTGAGGAACTTGATCGCCTTCTGATGTGTGCGGCGCTCAGCTTGGTTGAGAATGTGGACCGGATGCTCTTTACAAGAGAGGTCCTGTTGCAACTCAAGCACTTCGTGATCCACTACTCGGATTGGGTCCCTGAAGCAGCGGCGGAGTAGTGACACATGGAACACACCGTGAACCTCAGAAAGGTTCGGTGGAAGCTCCAGTTGATATGCCACTTTTCCATGCTTCTCAAGAATAGTGAAAGGACCAATATAGCGAGGAGCTAGCTTGCCCTTGATCCCTAAGCGGTGAGCACCCTTCATTGGTGTAACTCAAAGATAAGCCTTTTCACAAGGTTGATAGACCATGTATTTATGATGATGGTCATACTGACTCTTTTGATGTGACTGAGAAGCCTTCAGATTCTCGCGAATGACCCAGACTTGTTCTTCGGCGTGTTGGATAATATCCGGACCGAAGAGTGGACATTCCCTAGTTTCTGACCAGTTCAGAGTGGTTCGACACTTTTATCCATATAACACTTCGAAGGGGGCCATCTTCAGACTAGCTTGATAGTTATTATTACAAGATAACTCAGCATACGGGAGAGATTCCTCCCATTTCTTGCCGAAGGAAATAACACAAGCTCGAAGCATGTCTTTGAGAACTTGGTTGACGCATTCAACTTGCCCTTATGATTGAGGATGAAAAGCAGTGCTGAAAGACAAATGAGTCCCCATAGCTTCTTGGAAACTAGCCCAGAATCTTGAAGTGAATAAGCTCCCATGGTCTGAATTGATTACCATTGGAATACCGTGAAGTGAAACAATTCTTGACATGTAGAGGGTTGCTAGCTGACTAGTAGTGATCGTTTCTTTGACGGCCACAAAGTGTGCAACTTTGGAAAGCTGGTCAATGACGACAAGAATATCATCATTACCTTTCTGCGACTTAGCAAATCCAGTGACGAAGTCCATTTCAACATGGTCCCATTTCCATTCAGAAATAGGGATAGGTTATAGAGTTCTAGTGGGCCTATGATGTTCTGCTTTGATATGACGGCAAACGTCACATTCAGCAACATAACAAGCAATGTCTTGCTTCATATTAGACCACCAGAATCTTTGACGAACGTCTTGGTACATCTTGGTACTACCGGGATGAAGAGACAGAGGCGTATCATGAGCTTCATCCATAACCTCCTATGTGATATCCAGGTTTTTCTCCTTACTTGGCACAATTAGGCGGCCTTTGAAGAACAAAGTGCCAGCGTCATCAACAATGAAGAATGAGGGCCTTCCTTCTGCAACATAGCGTTTAATCCTCTCAACTTCACAGTTAGCCTTCTGTAGCCATTTGATGGAGTCCATGAGATCTGGTTTAGCAACCAAAGTATTGAGAGAACCCTGAGAAACTACATGGAGGTTCAGTTTGTGGCACTCGGGAGGAGGGGGAGCGAGTGCACCAGGAGGAACAATATGGAGGTTCAACTTTCTGAATTCTTCAACAAGTGAGGGCTGAACTTTGCGAACCTAGAGGTGGTTGCAATATGACTTGCAGCTCAAGGCATCAGCCTTGCCTGGTGTATACGAAATACCCAAGTCGAAGTCTGCAACAGTTTCCATCCATCTATGCTGACGTAGCTTCAGGTCTGGCTGAGTAAATAGATATGTCAGACTTTGGTGGTCGGTGAAGATCTGGCAATGATTCTGAGAAGGTAATGTCGCCACTATTTCAGTGCATGAATGACAACAACAAGCTCAAGGTCATGAACTGGGTAGTTATTTTCGTGAGGGCACAATTGACGTGAAGCATAAGCAATCACTCTATGCTCTTTCATTAGGACACAGTCGAATCCTTGACGGGAGGCATCGCAGTATATGACAAAGTCCTTCTTAGTATCTGGAGGAGAGAGCACTGGGGCAGAAGTCAACTTGTCTTTGAGTGCCTGGAAACTTTCCTAACATTTGTGTGTCCATTAGAACTTGACGCCTTTTTGAAGCAGGCCAGTCAGAGGCCTGGTGATCTTGGAGAAGTTCTCAATCAATCGATGGCAATAGCTGGCGAGTTAGAGAAAACTTCTGACTTGCTTGACATTCTTAGGAGGAGTCCAATCGAGAATAGCCTGAACTTGCTCAGGTGTGACGGTAATACCATCCTTGGAGATGACATGCCCAAGATAGGTTACTTCGGGAAGCCAAAATTCACACTTGGAATACTTAACATAGAGTTAATGCTCTCGAAGCTTTTCCAGGACAAGACTAAGATATTCAGCATGCTCTTCTTTATTCTTGGAGTGTACAAGGATGTCATCCAGATAAACCACGATGAATTTGTCGAGGCATTCCATGAATATATAGTTCATCATGCGAGAGAATGTAGCTAGAGCATTGGTTAGGACGAATGACATGATGGTGTACTCGTATGAACCATATCGAGCCGCAAAGGCGGTCTTTGGGGTATCCTCTTCACGAACATTGATCTGGTGGTAACCCAACCTCAAGTCGAGTTTAGAGAAGACTGCGAACTAGCTAGTGGATCATACAGATCATTGATCCGAGGAAGGGGATATTTGTTCTGGAAAGTGGCTTGGTTAATATGACGATAATCTTAGACCAATCGGTTTGTCCCATCCTTCTTCTTGACAAAGAGAGAAGGTGCTCCCCAAGGAGAGCAACTTGGGTGAATGAAACCACTGCGAAGAGATTTGTCGATTTCCTCCTTAAACACAATGAGTTCATGTGGCAGCATCTTGTAGGGTTGTTTGGCTATAGGAGTGGTGCCTGGTTTCAAATCGATGATGAAATCCACAGCTCTAGCAAGGGGAATCCATGGAAGTTCTTCAGGAAAGACGTCATGGAATTCGCGAACGACGAGAATGTTTTCAATGCCCTTGAGTGGTGCAATGTTCAATGCATTCAGGGCATATAGTCTTGCCTCGACATTCTGAACCAGACGAGTGTTGTAGCTTATTATTTCATCAGATGGGTGTAGCAGATGGACGGTCTTTGTGGCGCAAACTATAGAAGCAGTATGCGCTTTCAACCAGTCCATTCCCAGAATGAGATCAATGCTACAAGATTTCAGGACAGTGGGACATGCAAGGAATTCTAACCCTTTGATTTTAATGGGAACATTGTGATTAACAATAGAGATTTGACATTGGCCCGCAGGTATGTGTACCACTAGCGAAGTGTTCATCTCTTTGTATTTAATGCCATGCATGAATGCAAACTCAGCTAATATGAACAAAAGCGATGATCCTGTATCACATAAAATGGATGCTGGTACTGAATTTATGAGGAGTGTACCCATCACAGTAGTAGGCTGGTCTTGAGCTTCATTGAGATCAACGTGGTTGGCATGAACTCGATCATAAGGCCTAGCATTGTTGTTACGGGGCTGATTGTTTCCACGACCAGCTACTAGAAGTGTGAGTTGGTTCTTGCTCTGATTGCATTCCCTGGCGCAGTGACCTGGACGACCACACCTGAAGCACATACCATCATAAGGCTTGGGGTGGTGCAGCTGGAAGTCTTGGTTGCCTAGTCGGTGGTGGAGGTAGAAGCGGTGCATCATAAGGCTGCCTTGGAGCACGTGCATTTTGACGATACATACTGTTGGGAATCCAGATCTTACGCTGCTGCGAGGGCGGGCCCGAAGATGAGCCCGTGTCACAGTTGCGCCTGTGAGAGCCCTGGTGTTCTTGCAGACCAGTTTTGACCTGGATGGCTTTGTTCACCAAGGTGGTGAAGTCAGCAAAGTCGCGCACGACAAGTGCGACCTTGATGTCAGCTTGAAGGCCTTCGCGGAACTTCTCCTGTCTGTGAGCATCAGTTGCAATGTCCTCTTCAGCATAGCGGGCTAAGTCCAGAAACTCCCGATGATAAGCATCCACAGTTCTGTTGCCTTGGGTGAGGTTGTGGAACTCACGCTTCTTCCTGTCCATGATTCTCTAAGGAATGAAGGGGGCACGGAAAGCAGCTTGGAAATCCGCCCAAGTGATGACCGTTCCAGCAGGTAGGGAACGCCCGTGGACGTCCCACCATTGTGTCGCGGGACCCCTCAGGTAGTATGCCACGAAGGGGACATAGCTAGCAGGGGCTACTTCACCAGACTATAGCTCGAAGGTGATGTCATGGAGCCAGTCATCAGCATCAAGTGGCTGATTTGAGCTGCGGTAGATGGTTGGGTTGAGACGTGCAAAGTCTTGCACTGTCACTGGGGCTGGCTGCTCGTTCATATTGGGGCAAGGAAACAAAGCCATCATATTTGTCAGATTCGGGGTTCTGCAAACCCTTGAGAGGTTCGAACTCTGGGGTGCATGTGAAGATCTTGCCCTCCCCAGTATGCCTGCCCAACGATTCCAAGGCCTAGCTCGACGAACCCTAGGAACAAGAGACACAACAGTTTATCCTAGTTCGGACCACCTTGCGGTGTAATACCCTACTCCAGCTTTGTGGTGGATTGCCTCGAGGGGCTGAGGATGAACTATTACAATGGTAGAACAGCTTCAGGAGGTGAGGTGTTCTTGCGCTCGATGAGCTGGTGAGCTAGTCAGGGTGGAATGGATCTGATCCCCTCTATGGTGGTGGCTAAGCCCTATTTATAGGGGTCTTGGTCCTCTTCCCAATTATAGGCGGGAAGGGATACCACAATGGCCAAATTCGAAGGGAGACAACTAGTACAAGTTATCCTGACAAAAGTAGTCTTTGCCTACAGAAGCCTCTGGTGGTGACGCCACGGTGGGCTCCGCGATGACCTCCATCCTGTCGTCCTGGCGGTCTTTGTCTCGTTGCACCGATATGGAAACCTTTTCTTGATTCATCGGGACCGGGCGCCTGCGCTTGCCTCCTTAGCACCAAAGAGGAAACTAGTACACTGCGCCCGCTGGCGCCTGCCTGGCCTTGGTCATTATGGCTCACGTCATATGAACCTCGCGAGGTGGACCTTGCATAGATATCTCCGCTCCTCGGGAGCCAGCCTGGTGTGGCCGCCCCCCAGGGAGGTCTTGGTGTTGTCCGCCTCATGAGGTTGGCCCCTCGTGAGGGTCTTGGGTTGTTGATGCTGAAGCTGGGTCGTACCGGGCCATCAACGGAGCCATGACGTGGGCCGCAGGTAGGCAAGTCTAGGTACCCCCGTTTCCAGGACGCCGACAGTAGCCCCCGGGCCCAAGGCGCGCTCGAACTTGGCTTCAAGGCGAAGACAAAGGGCAAGTGCGAAGCGCCGTGGGCCCTAACCGCATGCGGCCTTGGCCGACGCATGGCAACTGATGGGACGTGGGCGCCTCCGGTCACACGCTGCCTCGGCAACTGTTCCTGACTGACAAAAAGGCTGGCATTTGCCGTGAAGCCTCCATTGCCATTCCTTCGCCTTGTTCCAGATCCCCTTTCCCTTCTACTCGGAAAACCTCCAGATCCGCCAACCTCATCCCGAATCAGCGACCGATGGCCACCGATAAGGCAGGGTCCTCCGCCGCGTCCGGGCGTCAATCCTCCTGGTTCGAGCCAGCCTTGAGCGCGTCCACCATCACCGACGAGAAGCACCTCGCCGCTGCACTCCAGGTGACGGCCGACAACAGCAATGAAAGGGGAGAGACAATGCTCCAGGTCGGCTCCGCTAAGCTAGAAACCCTGGGCGGCACCTTCTACCCCTTCTTTCAACACAGCGTCTTCACGGGGCTGGTTCCTCCTTTCTCCGACTTCTTCGCCGTTCTTCGCCAATACAAGCTCCACACCCTCCATCTTCACCCCAACTCCATCCTCCTCCTGTTGATCTTTGCCTTTTACTGCGAGGCATTCCTGGGGGTGATGCCCAATGTGGCGCTGCACCGCCACCTCTTCTACCTCCGGGTCAATGTCACCCAGTGCTCGGGGTGCGCCAACTTCGTCGCGGCGAACGGCAGCAACACGATCTCGCTAGCCAGGAAGAAGGTGGAGGTCTTTAGGAACATGTGGATCTTCATGGGCGCCAAGCGCATCCACCCCTCGCTGGTGCTACCGACCTCGTAGCCAATGCCCCAGGAAACCGAGGTGACATCACTCCTCTCAGATTTCCACTTTGATGCACATGATACATGGCTACTACCTCATATGGACACATTGTGCATACTCAGGTATCAGGGAGAAGCTAAGGAGCGAGGAGAAGAAGAAGAGGAAGATGGACGTGAAGACGGAGACGAAGTAGAAGAACTGCTCAAAGTCTAAAGGCTCCGGACAACCGACGAACCCCGGACGTCCGACGACCTCCAGGCTCCGGACGTCCGGCCCCCTCCAGACAACCGACACTTCCACACCCGAGCCAAAACAGACGGACATCTGACACCCCACGGACGACCGACGCCCGGACGTCCGATAGAAGACCACTCGAGCCGAATCTACGGACGTCCGACAGGCACCGACGTCCAGACCCTCGCGAGTCTCCGGACGGCCGGTGACCCCCGGACGTCCGACGCCTGTGCGCTATTTCATGTTGGGCCGCAGCCCATGTACCCCTTCGCCCCCTCTTTTGCACCAAGACTATATATAGACATCTTATTCCTTCTAGCTAGGGTTAGTAAAGGATTAGCTCATATTTTGTGTGAGACCTTTGCTCATCCACTTGGTTACCTTCTCCTTGGAGATTCGAGCCTCCACCGGAGAAGATCCCCCAAGCGGATTCAAGACCCCTCTTTAGGGGAAGAACTCAAGACCTCCTCACGGAGAAGACCGGTTACCGTGTATCGTCCGTTGTTGACTTTGGATCGTGTATCTTCCCCTTTGTACTTGAGGATCTAGCACATGTGTGACTTGTTCTTGTTAGTTTGAGTGTTCCTCTTGTGTTTCCCTTGTGTTTTCCCTCGTTTCCCTCCCCGTGTTCTTCATGTTCATCGCGGGATCTGCTCCTTTCGTGAAAGACTGGCCGATTAGGGTTCTACCCTACATCATCTTGGTATCATGAGCTACGTTGATCACGATTTCGGAGCCTCCCCATTGTGTTTCTAGCCTAGTTTTTGTTGTTTTTCATCCTAATTTGAAAATTCCCCACAAAAATAGCCCCAATTTTTTTGTGATTTGTTAGTGTGTTGAGATTTTGTTGGTTTGGATCCATGGATTTGCTTTGTTTTGAGTGGATCTAGCTTTTCCCCCTTGTCTCCACACTTTCCATCCACAAAATCCTCTGGATTCGATGAATTCCCACCTCCCCACCACGAACCCTAGTTGTTCATCCCGTGCCCAAATTTCGCCCACGCACCGGACGTCCGACCCCTACCGGACGTCCGGCGACCGGACGATCGGCCCAGCCCCGACGTCCGACGAACCCTAACGAAATTGATTTTTTTTCAGTTTTGCACCACCACCGCCCCACATTTCCACATACGCACCCCTACCACCTATACAACATCACCACTTCCGCATACCACCACCATTGCTTACCCGTTTTGCACTCCGACACGTGTTGCCACTTCAAGCTTTGAGAATTTGAGTTGCGGTTCCGTATCCTTTTGTGTTCCGGCTATCTAGGTACGGTTCGACATCAACATCACCGCCGCTCATCTTCGCCACGGATGCGTCATCAGCAACGATAACCTCAACTACATCTTGGTATTTGGTCCACCATTTTGACACCGTACCGTAAGCAAGAACGGTAACCTCGTCTTGGTATCATGATACATCATTCTTGCCTTTACATTGATAGCCATCATAGCCTTACTCCTTTGCGTTGCTTACCCATCGAGACTAGCCATTGAGTATTGCCGGCAACGAGACTTGTGCACATTAGTGATCATACTTCCCATAGCATACATACATCATTGTTTCATATATTGGTATCATCTCTTGTGTCACAAAGTTGTCATCACATACACAATTGCTATCTTGGTTCGTCAAGCATTGCATGAGAAAAGAGCTCAAATATCAAAGAGCCAAACAAGCTTTTAAGCAAAAGGTAAAGATAAGAAAAAAGCTTTTAAGCAAGAACCATAGCGTAATACAACATTAAGATTGTCATACTCGATCATCTTGGATCATCGCATAGAAACAACTTGCATAGAGCATACTTGGGATACAAGTCCTTGCATTTTTGCTACGTAGGTTGTGCACATGTTCTTTGTATCCGCCTATTGTGCAATCGTGCTAGTGTCTCTCTAGTGTTGTGCAACAAGAGCATTTTTGTGGATTCCACATTTTGGCTCACCCTTGGTTGCACAACCCCACCTATCTTTTTGCGTGTGTGTTTCCGTGTACCTTATATGCTTGGTCTACTTGTTACATTGCATCTTGCAAATCTTTTCCAACATTATTGAAGCTCACTTACAATTGCATCAAATTTTGTGCCACCATCCTAACCAAGCTCCACCATAAGCTTTTACTTGTGTAGGTGTGAGAAACCGACAAGAGCTAGTACCAATTGTGTTATTTCCTTGTCCTACATTGGAGTGATCATCGATCCACTTTCAACTTTGGTCAAGGTACATTTGGTATTCGTTCTTCTCTTTCTACCACTCACATTGTGTATCTTGGAATGATGGATAGGCCAAGTACTTCTACCAACCCACTCTTCATTGAGCATGACGACAACATGAACTCCTACGTCACCAAGAGCCACCTCTTTGGTGCACAACGTGCTTTGCATCAAGAGCAACAAGCTATGAGTGAACGCATCGACAACCTCGCCGCTGACTTGCGACTCTCCAAGCAACGTACAAGGGACTACTTCGACCACAAGCTCAACGATCGCAAGCAAGAAAATGATGCAAGGATGGACGAGATTCGCGCTTTGTTGCTCAACCGCTCTTCTTCCACTTCGTCTTCATCAAGAAGGACTTGCTCAAGCCGACACTCCGACTTCACCCTCTCTGGCTCAAGTACACCGACATCGAACACTCTACGCCGTGCCGCGCACAACGATCGTCAAGCAAGCCTCAATCCTCTACACAACACCAACTCTCAAGAGCGCCGACAACACCAAACTCAAGATGTAGCACCCCGTATGTAACTTGCCATAATTGTATTCCAATTCTTGCCATTTCTGGCACTAAGTTATGATATTTCCACATTGTCGGGGTTTTTGTCTCCGTGTGCTTTTGTATTTGTCATGCATCTCATATCATGTCATCATGTGCATCACATTTGCATACGTGTTCGTCTCATGCATTCGAGCATTTTCCCCGTTGTCCGTTTTGCATTCCGGCGCTCCTATGTCCTCCGGTGTCCCTTTCTACCTCTTTTCATGTGCGAGTATTAAACGTTCTCGGATTGGACCGAGACTTGCCAAGAAGCCTTAGATTACTACCGGTAGACCTCCTATCAAGTTTCGTACCATTTGGACTTCGTTTGATACCCCAACGGTTAACCGAGGGACCGAAAAGGCCTCGTGTGTGTTGCAGCCCAACACCTCTCCAAAGTGGCCCAAAACCCACCAAAACCTCCTCCATCACCTAGGCCATTCAATCACGATCGCGTGGCTGCAAACCGTGCTCAATTTGGAGCCTCCTAGCTCCCTCTACCTCTATATAAAGGCCTCCTCCCCGAAATTCCGGGTCTCCTCCACCCCTAACCCTAGCCCCAGCACATCCGCGTGGCTAGACACGTCCGGTCCGGCCGGACACAACCGCCGCCGCCAACCGGAAGCCGGCACCTGTCGCCGCCTTCTCTCTCCCGCTGTCGGCCCGGGCAAGCCCGCTCTGGGCCCTCCAAGCCCATCGACGGGGCGGCGCCCCCGCGCCTGACGCCGCCGCCTGTCTCCCTCACCGCGCCGCCCGCAAGCTGTCGAGCGCCGCCAGCCGCCGGAGTTGCACCGCCGCACGGCGCCTGCAACGCCGGCCGCCTCCGCCGCCCGCCGCCTCCTCCTCGCCGTCCAGCGCCGCCGCCGCCTCGACCGTCGTCCGCGCCACCTACTACCGCCCGGTGCCAGATCCGGCGACGCCCTGCTCTTCCCTGGCGAACAGGAGCTCCGGCGAGTTCTTTGACTCCGGCCGGCCATCTTCCGAGATCCGGGCTGCTACAGTGACCCGGATCCAGATCCAGATCCACTTGGTTGACTTTCCCTCCAAACCCTAGATATTTTTTGCGATATTCATCATGGCATAACTTCATCACCGTTGCTCTGATTCGTGCATGTAGCATATCGAAATGTGCGTCTCGTCGAGTACTTCATTTCATCTCATTGCATCATTTTCATTTGAGCTCATCTTGATGCCCTAAATGCTGTTGGAAGAGGGCTATGTGATGTTAGTTTCAGATTATTATCAGCAAATGCACTTTTGTCATTTTTGCCATGATTAATGTGTGCATGCTATGATCTTGAGCTCAACTTGTGATTTGAAGTATGCCATGCCATCTTTATAGGGGTGTATGCCATGTATTTTTGTGATCTCTGTGGTGACTAGCACAAGCATGCAAAGTACCTTACTTAATGTTGCTGATTTCAGGGACTTAGAAATATTCTAAGTCATTGCCCTGTCATTATTTTTATGCCATGTGTTCATGTTGCTACGAAGTGATCTGTGCCTCTTTTGAGCATGATCAGTAAGGATGTTTTGTAGATATTGTGGTGCTATATCCATCCATGTCTTTGTTTGCATTTATGGAGCACCCTAGCTTGAGTCAATCGAGCTCTAGTTTTGCTATAAAATGTTCCTGGCAGATTGTTAACATGTTTAGCAATTTTGTCGAGCTTGTTGTAATTGATCCGTGCATGCTATGTTGTTGTTCTTGCCATGTCTAGCTTCTATGCCATGTATACTCGTTGGGTGTAAGCTTAGTTTGTCATGCAATTCCTTGTAGTGAGTGCATCGAGCTCGTAAACATGCCTACTCAATATCTGTTTTGCCATGTTCTAGTTTTTCACTAAGTCTGAATCTGTTAACGATAGTTGTTATGTTCACGTGGTTGCAATTGTATTTTCTGATCCCTTTTGGATTATGGTCAGTAAGGGACTTTTGTTGTATGCTTTGAGTAGCTTCATGCCATGCCTTGCTTTGCCATGATATGTTCCTGTAGCATGTTGTTATCGTGCTCTAAACATTGCTTCCTGATGTTAAATTCCTGACTTGTTGTTATTTTCACTAAGTCTGAAACCTGTAATCTTTTGCACTTTTTCCATGCTTGTTTGAACCTGTTATTGAGTGAATTAGCCGTAGCTCAGTGTTCTTATTTTGTCAAGCATCTTGAGTGGACCCCTGCCATGTATTTTGTTACTATGTTAGAGTGATGTAGCATGTTGTTCTTGATGCATTTAGATGGCCTCATGCTGTTATTCGCATCTTTGTGCCATATTTGTTTTGATTGCCATTTCCAAACCGTGCATCCGATTCCTGTGATCTTTATATCGATTTCGACCGAAATCAACTCACCTTTCCTGTGGCACTCTTGGTTTTCCAATTCGAGGCCATCTTCAATCATTCCTTTCCAAATCATGCATATGCATCGCATATCACATCCCGCATATCATGCCATGTTTTGCATCATGTTGCTTGTGCATTGCACGTGGTTGATTGTGTCTCCCTTTGCTTGTAGCTCTTGCTTGGGTAGAGCCGGGAGATGAGTACGTGATCGAGGAGCCCATTGAGTACATTTACGAGGATCAAGCTACCGTCAACTCGGAGAACTTTGCAGGCAAGATGACCATACCCTTGAAATCACTTCTATCTTTGCTTGCTAGACGCTCGCTCTTTTGCTATGCCTATGCTACGATACCTACCACTTGCTTATCATGCCTCCCATATTGCCATGTCAAACCTCTAACCCACCTTGTCCTAGCATACCGTTGTTTGGCTATGTTACCGCTTTGCTCAGCCCCTCTTATAGTGTTGCTAGTTGCATGTGAAATTGGAGTTTGTTCCTTGTTGGAACATTATTTATTGTTGGGATATCATTATTATATCTTGCCTATTTTAATGCACCTATATACTTGGTAAAGGGTGGAAGGTTCGGCCTTATGCCTGGTGTTTTGTTCCACTCTTGCCGCCCTAGTTTCTGTCATACCGGTGTTATGTTCCTTGATTTTTGTGTTCCTTACACGGTTGGGTTATAATGGGAACCCCTTGACAGTTCGCCTTGAATAAAACTCCTCCAGCAATGCCCAACCTTGGTTTTACCATTTGCCACCTAGCCTCTTTTCCCTTGGGTTTTCGGAGCCCGAGGGTCATCTTTATTTAAACCCCCCCGGGCCAGTGCTCCTCTGAGTGTTGGTCCAAACTAGAGCCCTTTGCAGTGCCCCCTCGGGGAAACTCGAGGTCTGGTTTTAGTTGTACGGAGCGCTCATCTGAGTGTGCCCTGAGAACGAGATATGTGCAGCTCCTATCGGGATTTTTCGGCACATTCGGGCGGTGTTGCTGGACTTGTTTTACCATTATCAAGATGTCTTGTAACCGGGATGCCGAGTCTGATCGGATTGTCTTGGGAGAAGGAATATCCTTCGTTGACCGTGAGAGCTTGTGATGGGCTAAGTTGGGACACCCCTGCAGGGATTTGAACTTTCGAAAGCCGTGCCCGCAGTTATGGGCAGATGGGAATTTGTTAATGTCCCTTTGTAGATAACCTTAAACTTAACTTAATTAAAATGATTCAACAGAGTGTGTGGCCGTGATGGTCTCTTTTCGGCGGAGTCCGGGAAGAGAACACGGCCTCGAGTTATGTTTGAACGTAGGTTGTTCTAGGATCACTTCTTGATCATAGTTTCTCGACAGTGCCTTTGCCTTCTCTTCTCTCTCTCATTTGCATATGTTAGCCACCAAATATGCTAGTCGCTTGCTGTAGCTCCACCTCACACTTTTACCCTTCCTGTAAGCTTAAATAGTCTTGATCGCGAGGGTGTGAGATTGCTGAGTCCCCGTGACTCACAGATTCTTCCGAAACCAGATGCAGGGACCGATGATACCGCTCCAGGTGATTCAACTGAGCTCAAGTGGGAGTTCGATAGGACTCAGGACGATACTACGTTTCTTTCCCAGACGATCAGTAGTGGTGCCCAGTTGGGGCGATCGGGGACTATGTTGCATTTGGTGTTTATCTTCATTTTGGTTCCGTAGTCGGACCTTGAGTGTAAATGGATGAATGTAATGATATTTATGCTATTGTTGACGTGGCGAGTGTAAGCCAACTATGTTATCTCTTTTCCCTTATGTATTACATGGGTTGTTGTGAAGATTACCTCACTTGCGACATTGCTTTCAATGCGGTTATGCCTCTAAGTCGTGCTTCGACACGTGGGAGATATAGCCGCATCGAGGGCGTTACAAGTTGGTAATCAGAGCCTTCCCCGACCTTAGGAGCCCCCTGCTTGATCGGATCGTTGGCGTTGTTGTGTCTAGAAAAATGTTTTGAGTCATTTAGGATCATATATATCGGAGAGTAGGATTCTTTTTACTCCTCAGTCCCTTCATCGCTCTGGTGAGGCATCCTGACGTAGAGTTTTGAGTCTTCTCTTCTCAAATTTCACTAAAAAAAATTTAGGATCACGCGGGTATCTTGGAATCATTCTGATGGTTTTGTGACGAGAACATTGTTCTTGGTGCCTCCTGACATTTAGGGGTTGTGGCAGTGTCCTGGGGAGTTGAGCTCCGAGGTGTTGTCGTCACAATTTTATCATTGCAATTCTGGAATACCTGAGTTTCACCGACATCGAAAATCTCTTTTATGCAGTTGTTGGTGAGATAACCTCGACGCCACCCAGTACTGGGGTGGGAGTTCAGGAGTATTGCCATAACTCGTATAATGGATGCTTTTCGAAGGTTGAGGTAAACGATTTCCGAAGGTTTCTTGGTTACGTGTTGAAGGATGGATACAGCTGGATGTAGGATTTGCTAGCTTTGGGTGAGATATTATGCTTCCCCTGTATCCCCAACACCTGATTGCATAACCGGAAAGGTTCGGGAGTTTCATAGGTGGGAATTCATGTAGCTCTAGTATTTCTTCCGCGTATATTTGGTTTGTAATTGGGTAATCCTCACCAAGTATTTGTTCATGTCCGCACCTTGTTGTTTTATTCTTCTACCTCTATCTAAGTGGCTTCTCAATTTATGGAAGTGTGACCATTTCAATTGGAATGCATTCGTTCATTTTGTTCGAATGTTAAGACTATATGTTGCAATTTCAATCCGTTTGATTCAGCTTGAATATATGTCTGTCAAGATGCTAACAGATGTCACCCTCTCCAGGATGGCTCCTCCAATGCATATGACTCCGAATCCGGATCCGCCACCACCACCTCCACCTCCGGAGGCACGGCAAGCTGTGATGGCCGCTACCAATGCAAACACGCAGCTGATCATGAAAATTCTGCAAGAGCGCAACCAAGGGAATCATGGCCATGGCAACAATCAGAATCAGTTTGCTACACTCAACCAGTTCCTCGCTAACTAGCCAAAGACCTTCAGCAACTGTGTCGAGGCAACAGACACTGATGATTGGCTCCATCTGCAAGCATTTCGAGTGCAGCAACGTCAGGCCTGAGGACTTTGTCAAGTTTGCCTCCTTCCAACTCAAAGACCAAGCTGCGGAATGGTTTCAGCAATACAAAGATTCCAGAGGAGGCCGTGTGATTACCTAGGATGAATTCCATCAAGACTTCAAAGCTCACCACATTCCTCAGAGTGTTGTTGAGAGCAAGCGTGAGGAATTCCGCAACCTGAAGCAAGGCAACTTGTCTGTTTACCAGTATAACATCATGTTCCAGAAGCTCGCTCGTTTCGCCAAGCAGGACGTCCCCGACGAGAAGAGCACGATTTATCAGTTCAGGGGTGGCCTCAGAGAAGATCTCCAACTTGCTCTCGTGCTTTTCGAGCCTCAGAAGTACGACGAGTTTTACAACATGGCACTGAAACAAGAGACTGCTCAACTCAAGTGCGATGCTTCCAAGAAGCGAGTTAGAGATGCAACTCCTTCTTCCTCAACTCAAGTGGCTAAGCAGCAAAAGTATTGGCTGGCTCCTCCTCCGTTTCGCCAGCCTTATCAGCAGAAGAGCAAAGGTGGCAATGGATCTTCCCACCCACCCAACCCAGGCTTTCAGAACAAGACTTCGTCTCATGCTCCAAGATCAAGTGCTCCGTATCATCGTCCGCTCTCGGAGGTCACGTGCAACAAGTGTCAGCAGAAGGGTCACTATGCCAACACATGCTTCAATCAGAGGCGTCTTCCTCCTCCTCCTATGAGATCTGCTAGTACTGTAGTGGTCAAGCATAATCCCAAGCATGCCAAGGTCAACATGATGAACGCAGCTCAGGCAGAGGACTCGTCAGATGTCATCATGGGTAACCTTCCTGTTAACGATGTTCGTGCAAAAGTTCTTTTTGACACTGGTGCATCGCATTGTTTCATATCTAAACCTTTTGCATCAAAGTATGAGTGCGATTATCAGTATTTGCAAAGATCTTTACAAATTGTGTCCCCGGGCAAGCAAATGACAACTAATATCTGCGTCCCGGATGTTACTATCACGTTGGGCGACTACAAATTTCTAGCTTCTCCTATTATTCTGGGCGACTCGGATATTGATCTTATTCTCGGAATGGACTGGCTTTCTAAGCACAAGGCTCACCTTGATTGTGCTGCCAGGCCGATTCAATTGACTCACTCGTCTGAGGATGTAATCGTCTTTGCCACTCGTGATGATACCATTCGACTGTTTTCTCTCAATGAGAAGGGCGAGCTGGATGCCATCTCTCAGATTCCAGTCATTTGTGAGTATCAAGACGTCTTTCCAGAAGAGCTTCGAGGAATGCCGCCGCACCGGCTAGTTGAATTCGTCATCGATCTTGAGCCTGGCACGGAACCTGTTTGCAAACGTCCTTACAATCTTGGACCTGAAGAGTTGAAGGAGCTGAAGAAGCAACTCGATATTCAAGAGCGTATGGGTCTCATCCGACCAAGTTCTTCTCCATGGGGTTGTGGCATTCTTTTCATCAAGAAGAAGGATGGAACGGACCGACTTTGTGTCGACTACCGTCCATTGAACAAGAAGACCATAAAGAACAAGTACCCACTTCCCAACATCAATGAGCTTTTTGAACAACTCAAAGGTGCTCAAGTTTTCTCCAAGCTTGATCTCCGTATGGGCTATCATCAGATTCGCATTCGTGAACAAGATATCCCTAAGACAGCTTTCAGAACAAGCTATGGTTCATATGAATACACTGTCATGTCGTTCGGCCTCGTCAATGCTCCTCCAACATTCTCTCGCATGATGAATTTCATCTTCAACGCCTACACAAATGACTTCATCTTGGTCTACCTTGATGACATTTTGGTCTTTTCCAAGAAGAAGGAGGATCATGCCAAACACTTGAGATTGGTGCTGGATAAACTCAGAGAACATCAGTTCTATGCAAAGTTTTCAAAGTGCGAGTTTTGGCTCGATGAGGTTCTCTACCTTGGGCATATCATCTCCGCCAAGGGCATAGCTGTTAATCCTGAGAAGGTGTCTGCAATTATGAATTGGGAACCACCTCAGAATGTGAAGCAACTCCACAGCTTCCTTGGGCTCGCAAGCTATTGTCGAAGGTTCGTTGAGAACTTCTCTAAGATCGCGGAGCCTCTTTCCAACCTTCTCCAGAAGCATGTGAAGTACGGCTGGTCGCCTGAATGTGACATCGCTTTCAACACCCTGAAAGAGAAGTTAGTCACTGCTCCAGTTCTGACTCCTCCTGATGAATCCAAACCGTTCGAGGTTTTCTGTGATGCTTCCCTTCAAGGTCATGGTGCAGTGTTGATGCAAGAGAAGAAAGTTGTGGCCTATACCTCTCACCAGTTGAAGCCCAATGAAAAGAACTACCCCACTCATGACCTCGAGTTGGCGGCAGTTGTCCATGCTCTTTTAACTTGGAGACATCTCTTATTGGGACGAAAAGTGGACATCGTCACTGATCATAAGAGTCTCAAGTACATCTTCACTCAGCCTAATCTCAACCTCGGGCAGACTCATTGGGTCGAAATGATTCAAGAGTATAATCCAAGTATCGAATATACTCCACACAAGGCCAATGTAATTGCTGACGCATTGAGTAGGAAGGCTTACTGCAACAGTTTGATTCTCAAGCCTTACCAACCGGAGCTTTGTGAAGCTTTCCGCAAACTCAATCTGCAAGTTGTTCCTCAAGGATTTTTGGCCAACCTCCAAGTCTCTCCTACTTTGGAAGATTAGATTCGTGAGGCTCAACTTCTTGATGCTATGGTGAAGAAGGTGAAGATTGGGATTGCCAAGAGTCAACCCAAGCACAAGTGATATCGCCTTGATGACAAGGATACTCTATTCTTCGAGGATCGCATTGTTGTGCCTAAAGGTGACCTTCGTAAAGTCATTATGAACGAGGCTCACAATTCACTCCTCTCTATTCACCCTGGAAGTACAAAGATGTACCATGACCTCAAGCAGTCGTATTGGTGACCTCGAATGAACCGCGAGATTGCTCAGTTCGTGAATGAATGTGATGTCTGCAGAAGAGTGAAAGCAGAACACCAATGACCAGCCGGTCTCCTCCAACCTCTTGCTATTCCAGAATGGAAGTTTGACCATATTGAGATGGACTTCGTGACTGGATTTCCAAAGTCCAAGCATGGCAATGATGCTATCTTTGTTGTCATCGACAAACTCACTAAAGTGGCTCATTTTCTTCCTATCAAAGAATCTATCACAACAGCTCAGTTGGCAGAACTATATACCTCCACGATTGTCTCCTTGCATGGCATTCCGCAGTTGATATCTTCAGATCGTGGCAGCATCTTTACCTCCAAGTTTTGGGATTCTTTTCAGAAGGCCATGGGCACCAACATTCGCTTCAACACAGCTTTTCATCCTCAAACCAGTGGCCAAGTCGAGCGAGTAAATCAGATTCTTGAAGATATGCTCAGGGCTTGTGTCATCTCTTTCGGTATGAAGTGGGAAGATTGTCTTCCATATGTCGAGTTCTCCTACAACAACAGCTTCCAAGCGAGTTCGGGCAAGGCCCCATTCGAGATTCTCTATGGCAGGAAGTGATGTACTCCTCTTAACTGGTCAGAGACTGGTGAACGCCAACTTCTTGGCAATGACTTGATCATAGAGGCTGAAGAAATGTGCAAAGTCATTCGTGAAAAATCTCAAAGCTGCGCAATCGCACCAGAAGAGTTACTATGATAGAAAGCATCGTGACTTGGCTTTCAAGATCGGAGACCATGCCTACCTCCGTGTCTCTCCAATGAAAGGTACTCGTCACTTCGATATCAAAGGGAAGCTTGCCCCTAGATACGTGGGTCCTTTCGAGATCATCAGCAAAAAGAGGCGATCTCGCCTATCAACTTGAGCTTCCCTCCAACTTTGCAAACATGCACGACGTGTTTCACGTGTCTCAACTCCGCAAGTGCTTCAAGACCCCTGATCGCACCATCAATTTTGAAGACATTGATCTCCAAGAAGACATGTCTTATCGTGAGCACCACGTTGCTATTCTTGAAGAAACTGAGCGCAAGACTCGCAACAAGTCAATCAAATTCCTGAAAGTCAAGTGGTCACACCATTCTGACCATGAAGCCACCTGGGAACGCGAGGATCACCTCCGTTCTGAGTACCCGGAGTTTTCCAGTCCTAGATCTCGGGACGAGATCCTTTCATAGTGGTGGAGTGTTGTAACACCCTGTATGCAACTTGCCATAATTGTATTCCAACTCTTGCCATTTCCGACACTAAGTTATGATATTTCCTCGTTGTTGGGTTTTTGTCTCCATGTGCTTTTGTCTTTGTCATGCATCTCATATCATGTCATCATGTGCATCGCATTTGCATACATGTTCGTCTCATGCATTCGAGCATTTTCCCCGTTGTCCGTTTTGCATTTCGGCGCTCCTATGTCCTCCGGTGTCCCTTTCTACCTCTTTCCGTGTGCACATATTAAACGTTCTCGGATTGGACCGAGACTTGCCAAGCGGCCTTGGTTTACTACTGGTAGACCGCCTGTCAAGTTTCGTACCATTTGGACTTCGTTTGATACCCCAACGGTTAACCGAGGGACCAAAAAGGCCTCATGTGTGTTGCAGCCCAACACCTCTCCAATGTGGCTCAAAACCCACCTAAACCTCCTCCATCACCTAGGTTGTTCGTTCACGATTGCGTGGCCGCAAACCGTGCTCAATTTGGAGCCTCCTAGCTCCCTCTACCTCTATATAAAGGCCTCCTCCCCGAAATTCCGGGTCTCCTCCACCCCTAACCCTAGCCCCAGCACATCCGCGTGGCTAGACACGTCCGGTCCGGCCGGACACAACCGCCGCCGCCAACCGGAAGCCGGCACCTGTCGCCGCCTTCTCTCTCCCGCTGTCGTCCTGGGCAAGCCCGCTCTGGGCCCTCCAAGCCCATCGACGGGGCGGCGCCCCCGCGCCTGACGCCGCCGCCTGTCTCCCTCACCGCGCCGCCCGCAAGCTGTCGAGCGCCGCCCGCCGCCGGAGTTGCTCCGCCGAACGCCGCCTCCAACGCCGGCCGCCTCCGCCGCCCGCCGCCTCCTCCTCGCCGCCCAGCGCCACCGCCGCCTCGACCGCCGTCCGCGCCGCCTACTGCCGCCCGGTGTCAGATCCGGCGACGCCCTGCTCTTCCCCGGCGAACAGGAGCTCCGGCGAGTTCTTCGACTCCGGCCGGCCATCTTTGAGATCCGCGCAGCTAGAGTGACCCGGATCCAGATCCAGATCCACTCGGTTGACTTTCCCTCCAAACCCTAGATATTTTTTTGCAATATTCATCATAGCATAACTTCATTATAGTTGCTCCGATTCGTGCGTGTAGCATATGGAAATGTTCGTCTCGTCGAGTACTTCATTTCATCTCATTGCATCATTTTCATTTGAGCTCATCTTGATGCCCTAAATGCTGTTGGAAATGGGCTATGTGATGTTAGTTTCAGATTATTATCAGCAAATGCACTTTTGTCATTTTTGCCATGATTAATGTGTGCATGCTATGATCTCGAGCTCAACTTGTGATTTGAAGTATGCCATGCCATCTTTATAGGGGTGTATGCGATGTATTTTTGTGATCTCTGTGGTGACTAGAATAAGCATGCAAAGTAGCTTACTTAATGTTGCTGATTTCAGGGACTTAGAAATATTCTAAGTCATTGCCCTGTCATTATTTTTATGCCATGTGTTCATGTTGCTACCAAGTGATCCGTGCCTCTTTTGAGCATGATCAGTAAGGATGTTTTGTAGATATTGTGGTGCTCTATCCATCCATGTCTTTGTTTGCATTTATGGAGCACCCTAGCTTGAGTCAACCGAGCTCTACTTTTGCTATAAAATGTTCCTGGCAGATTGTTAACATGTTTAGCAATTTTGCCGAGCTTGTTGTAATTGATCTGTGCATGCTATGTTGTTGTTCTTGCCATGTCTAGATTCTATGCCATGTCTACTTGCTGGGTGTAAGCTTAGTTTGTCATGCAATGCCTTGTAGTGAGTGCATCGAGCTCGTAAACATGCCTACTCAATATCTGTTTTGACATGTTCCAGTTTTTCACTAAGTCTGAATCTGTTAATGATAATTGTTATGTTCACGTGGTTGCAATTGTGTATTCTGATCCCTTTTGGCTTATGGTCAGTAAGGGACTTTTGTTGTATGCTTTGAGTAGCTTCATGCCATGACTTTATTTTCCATGGTATGTTCCTGTAGCATATTGTTATCGTGCTCTAAACATTGCTTCCTGATGTTAAATTCCTGACTTGTTATTTTCACTAAGTCTGAAACTTGTAATCGTTTGCACTTTTGCCATGCTTGTTTGAACCTGTTATTGAGTGAATTAGCCGTAGCTCAGTGTTCTTATTTTGTCAAGCATCTTGAGTGGATCCCTGCCATGTATTCTGTTGCTATGTTAGAGTGTTGTAGCATGTTGTTCTTGATGCATTTTGATGGCCTCGTGCTGTTAATCGCAGCTTTGTGCCATATTTGTTTTGCTTGCCATTTCCAAACCGTGCATCCGATTCCGGTGATCTTTATATCGATTTCGACCGAAATCAACTCACCTTTCCAGTGGCACTCTTGGTTTTCCAAGTTGAGGCCAGGTTCAATCATTTCTTTCCAAATCATGCATATGCATCGCATATCACATCCCACATATCATGCCATCTTTTGTATCATGTTGCTTGTGCATTGCACGTGGTTGATTGTGTCTCCCTTTGCTTGTTGTTCTTGCTTGGGTAGAGCCGGGAGACGAGTACCTGATCGAGGAGCCCGTTGAGTATGTTTACGAGGATCAAGCTAACGTCAACTCGGAGAACTTTGCAGGCAAGATTACCATACCCTCGAAATCACTTCTATCTTTGCTTGCTAGATGCTCACTCTTTTGATATGCCTATGCTACGATAACTACCACTTGCTTATCATGCCTCCCATATTGCCATGTCAAACCTCTAACCCACCTTGTCCTAGCAAACTATTGTTTGGCTATGTTACCGCTTTGCTTAGCCCCTCTTATAGCGTTGCTAGTTGCAGGTGAAGATTGGAGTTTGTTCCTTGTTGGAACATTGTTTATTATTAGGATATCATTATTATATCTTGTCTATTTTAATGCACCTATATACTTGGTAAAGGGTGGAAGGTTCGGCCTTATGCCTGGTGTTTTGTTCCACTCTTGCCGCCCTAGTTTCCGTCATACCGGTGTTATGTTCCTTGATTTTTGCGTTCCTTACACGGTTGGGTTATAATGGGAACCCCTTGACAGTTCGCCTTGAATAAAACTCCTCCAGCAATGCCCAACCTTGGTTTTACCATTTGCCACCTAGCCTCTTTTCCCTTGGGTTTCCGGAGCCCTAAGGCCATCTTTATTTAAACCCCCCCGGGCCAGTGCTCCTCTGAGTGTTGGTCCAAACTAGAGCCCTTTGTAGCGCCCCCTCGGGGAAACTCAAGGTCTAGTTTTAGTTGTATGGAGCGCTCATCTGAGTATGCCCTGAGAACGAGATATGTGCAGCTCCTATCGGGATTTGTCGACACATTCGGGCAGTGTTGCTGGACTTGTTTTACCATTGTCGAGATGTCTTGTAATCAGGATGCCGAGTCTGATCGGATTGTCTTGGGAGAAGGAATATCCTTCGTTGACCGTGAGAGCTTGTGATGGGCTAAGTTGGGACACCCCTGCAGGGATTTGAACTTTCGAAAGCCGTGCCCGCAGTTATGGGCAGATGGGAATTTGTTAATGTCCCTTTGTAGATAACCTTAAACTTAACTTAATTAAAATGATTCAACAGAGTGTGTGGCCGTGATGGTCTCTTTTCGGCGGACTCCAGGAAGAGAACACGGTCTCGAGTTATGTTTGAACGTAGGTTGTTCTAGGATCACTTCTTGATGATAGTTTCTCGACCGTGCCTTTGCCTTCTCTTCTCGCTCTCAGTTGCGTATGTTAGCCACCAAATATGCTAGTCGCTTGCTGTAGCTCCACCTCATACTTTTACCCTTCCTATAAGCTTAAATAGTCTTGATCGCGAGGGTGTGAGATTGCTGAGTCCCCGTGACTCATAGATTCTTCCAAAACCAGATGTAGGGACCGATGATACCGCTCCAGGTGATTCAACTGAGCTCAAGTGGGAGTTCGATGAGGACTCAGGACGATACTACGTTTCTTTCCCAGACGATCAGTAGTAGTGCCCGGTTGGGGCGGGGGACTATGTTACATTTGGGGTTTATATTCATTTTGGTTCCGTAGTCGGACCTTGAGTGTAACTGGATGAATGTAATGATATTTATGCTATTGTGTGACGTGGCGAGTGTAAGCCAACTATGTTATCTCTTTTCCCTTATGTATTACATGGGTTGTTGTGAAGATTACCTCACTTGCGACATTGCTTTCAATGCGGTTATGCCTCTAAGTTGTGCTTCGACACGTGGGAGATATAGCCGCATCGAGGGCGTTACACAAGAGGCTTTTGCACTAGCACGAGAATGGCAACGGGAACGCCAACATGAAGAGGAAGAGCGCGCGCGTCTACACCAAGTTGCACAAGATGCTGAGGCACAACGCCAAGAACAACAACTCCGTGAAGCTCAAGCACTTGCGGCGCAACAAGCCCTCCAAGATTCAAGTAGAGCCGTAGCCAACCGAGGACGACAAGCTCGAGAACAAGAAGAAGCACTTCCCGAAGAAATTCAAGAACGGAGATTTCAAGGTCACGTGCATCGTCAAGTTCCTCAAACTCCTACTCGAGCTCGACAAGCTCCTCCACAAGCTCTCCAAGAACACCACGTTCATCAAGAGCATGACAACAATGGAAATCCTCCATGCCAAGAGCAACATGAGGTTGACAACCCTCCTCACCAAGAGCGACACGAGCTTGACAATCCTCAACAACATGGGCGTCATCATCCCCGACCCCAACACAATGAAGAGCAACGCTACGGAAAGCTCAAGTTCACCATGCCTAAGTACAATGGAAGCAACGATCCCGAAGAGTACCTTTCATGGGCATTGAAGGTCGACAAAATCTTCTGTTTGCACAACTACGACGAAGAGAAGAAGATCGCGAAGGCATCCCTTGAGTTCCAAGACTATGTCCTCATTTGGTGGGAACAAGTTATCGAGTGCCGAGAGGCAAGAGGTGAACCACCTATCACTACTTGGGCGCAAATGAAGGATGTCATGAGAGCACGCTTTGTGCCTACCTACTACAGCCGCAACCTCTTCAAGAAACTCCAACTACTCAAGCAAGGAACCAAGAGCGTTGAAGAGTACTACAAGGAGATGGAGATTGCCATGATAAGAGCCAATGTCACGGAAGATGATGAGAAAACTATGGCACGTTTCTTGAATGGACTCAACCATCCTATCAAGAAGATCGCCGACTTCCAACCATACTCGAACCTCATCAAGCTAGTGCATCAAGCTACCAAAGCGGAATGCCAAGTGCAAGATGACTTCAAGTATGCTAAGTTCTCTTCCAAGTCATACGGCTTCTCCAACAACCAAGCTTCAACGACTCCAACACCATCTACCAAGCCTTCTACAAGCAACGTCGACAAGTCAAGTTCCAAGAAAGCTTCGTCATCCCCAAGTCATCCTCCTACTACGAGCAACTTCAAGCCGAGAGCTTCATCATCCTCAACACCCACCGATGAGACCGTTAAGACAAGTTCCTTCAAATGCTTCACATGCGGAGGCCGAGGCCACAAGTCCTATGAGTGCACCAACAAGCGGACCATGATCCTCAATGACGACGACACCTACGACTCGATGAGTGAAGGAGAAATAGACACTCTTGAGCAAGTCGCCATGCACCGACAAGTGAATGATGAAGAGGAACAAGTCTTTTGCGATGAAGATTCAAGTCCCGCTCTTGTTGTCTCCAAGGTCTTGACTCTCTAGCATCACCAAGAAGAAGACCAAAGATTCCACATATTCCACACCAAGGCCGGCATCAATGGACGATCCATCAAAGTCATCATCGATGGAGGGAGTTGTCATAACCTCGCAAGTGAAGAACTTTTCTCCAAGCTCCAATTGCCCAAGACGAGGCACCCACATCCATACAAAGTGCAATGGCTTAGCGACTCCGGCACTATCCAAGTCGAGCACCGAGTACAAGTTTCCTTTAAAATTGGCGCCTACGAAGACACCTTGGAGTGCGACGTCGTTCCAATGACCGTTTGCCACCTTCTCCTTGGACGCCCATGGCAATTTGATAGAGGAGCCATCCACAACGGCCGAACGAACCACTACATCTTCAAGATGAAGGGCAAGGAGTACGTACTTCGTCCCATGTCTCCAAGCCAAGTTGTGTAGGACCTTGAAGTAGATGTGTCTATCTAGAGGGGGGGTGATTAGACACTTAATGCTAAAGTTGCAGTTTTTAAGCTTTTTCGGTTTAAGTGGAGTTTAGGCACAATTTCAACATTCACAATTCATATCAAGCAAGCATGCAAAGAGTATATAGGCAGCGGAAAGTAAAGCATGCAACTTGCAAGAATGTAAAGGGAAGGGTTTGGAGAATTCAAACGCAATTGGAGACACGGATGTTTTTCCCGTGGTTCGGATAGGTGGTGCTATCCTACATCCACGTTGATGGAGACTTCAACCCACGAAGGGTAACGGTTGCGCGAGTCCACGGAGGGCTCCACCCACGAAGGGTCCACGAAGAAGCAACCTTGTCTATCCCACCATGGCCATCGCCCACGAAGGACTTGCCTCACTAGCGGTAGATCTTCACGAAGTAGGCGATCTCGTTGCCCTTACAAACTCCTTGGTTCAACTCCACAATCTTTTCGGAGGCTCCCAAGTGACACCTAGCCAATCTAGGAGACACCACTCTCCAAGAAGTAACAAATGGTGTGTTGATGATGAACTCCTTGCTCTTGTGCTTCAAATGATAGTCTCCCCAACACTCAACTCTCTCTCACAGGATTTGGATTTGGTGGAAAGAAGATTTGAGTGGAAAGCAACTTGGGGAAGGCTAGAGATCAAGATTCATATGGTAGGAATGGAATATCTTGGCCTCAACACATGAGTAGGTGGTTCTCTCTCAGAACATATGAGTTGGAAGTGTAGATGTGTTCTGATGGCTCTCTCCACGAGTGAAGAGGAGGTGGAGGGGTATATATAGCCTCCACACAAAATCTAACCGTTACACACAATTTACCAATCTCGGTGGGACCGAATCAACAAACTCGGTCGGACCGAAATAGTAAACCTAGTGACCGTTAGGGTTTTCGGTGGGACCGACTGGATCAACTCGGTGGGACCGATGTGCTAGGGTTAGGGTAAATCCAAAACTCGGTTTGACCGATTACTCAAACTCGGTGGGACCGATTTGGGTAATAAGTGAAACAGAGAGTTGGCCAAGCAAACTCGGTGGGGCCGATTGCATATTTCGGTGGGACCGAAAATATTGCAGTAGGTAACAGAGAGTTTGCAAGCCCAGCTCGGTGAGACCGAGATCCCATCGGTGAGACCGAATTGATTAGGGTTTTGGCAGTGACTAAGACAAGTGAAACTCGGTGGCGCCGGATAGAAATAATCGGTAGGTCTGAGTTTGGCTTGGGTTTAGGTCATATGTGGAAGTGGGAAAGTAGCTGAGGATTTTGGAGCATATCATCAACCACTTGAAGCAAGAGGCTCATTAAGCAACACCTCATCCCTCCTTGATAGTATTGGCTTTTCCTATGGACTCAATGTGATCTTGGATCACTAAAGTGTAAAATGAAGAGTCTTGAGATTTAAGCTTTAGCCAATCCTTTGTCCTTAGCATCTTGGAGAATTTCCCACAACCTTTAGTCCATGCCACTCCATTGTTGAACTTATCTGAAACATACTAGATAGAAACGTTAGTCCAACAAGAGATATGTTGTCATTAATTACCAAAACCACCTAGGGAGCACTTGTGCTTTCAAGTTGTCGCCGATAAGCAAGCCACCCATCATGGAGATCATAGTGAGAGAGTGAGCACCACAAGCCCAAATCAAACACCTCCATGATGAGCGACAAGAAGAACTTAGTCCTATTTGCCACCAAAAGTGAGATAAGAGGAGTGTGTGAGAACCCATCTTGTGTCCTACACTACGTCCTTGTGTGCAAGGACAATGCACCACAAACTAACACTTCTCACACTCTTCCTCTAGTGTTGTCTTCTCTTTTACAAGAATTTCATGATGGTTTCCCCGACAAGCTACCTCCGGGACTACCTCCACTACGAGGGATTGAGCACCGCATCGACCTCGTCCCCGGAGCACCGCTTCCGAACAAAGCTACCTACCGCGTCAACCCCGAAGAAACCAAAGAAATACAAAGGCAAGTAAAGCATCTCATAGACCATGGACATGTGCGTGAAAGTTTGAGCCCTTGTGCCGTCCCGGTCATTCTTGTGCCAAAATGAGATGGTAGCTTTCGCATGTGCTCCGATTGTAGACCTATCAATGCTATCACCGTTAATTATAGGTATCCCATTCCACGCCTAGATGATATGCTTGGCGAACTTAGTGGTGCCACTATCTTTTCCAAAATTGATCTTAAGAGCAGTTACTATCAAATCTGCATACAAGAGGGTGGTGAATGGAAAACCGCTTCAAAACCAAGTTTGGCTTGTATGAGTGCTTAGTCATGCCTATGGGTCTATCGGAAGCACCGGGTACTTTTATGCGTCTTATGAATCATGTTTTTTGCCCCTACATTGGTGTGTTTGTTGCGGTCTACTTCGATGATATCCTCATTTTTAGCAAGTCTCTCAAAGAGCATGTCGCCCATGTCCGAACCGTTTTGCAAACTCGTCGAAAAGAGCATCTCTATGCTAATATGGAGAAATGCCTTTTTGGCATTGACAATCTTGTTTTCTTGGGTTTTGTTGTTTCCTCTAAGGGTGTTCATGTTGATGAGTCCAAGATCAATGCTATTAAGACTTGGCCACAACCAACCAATTTGCAACAAGTGCGTAGCTTTCTTGGCCTTGCGGGTTTCTATCATCACTTTGTGAAAGATTTTAGCACCATTGCTTCGCCTTTGCATGCTTTGAGCAAGAAGAACGCACCTTTTTTTGGGGACCATCCCAAGATACCGCTTTCAATGAGATTAAGAATTCGCTTACTCGTGCCCCCGTGCTTGCTTTACCCAACTTCGACAAACCTTTTGAGATTCATTGCAATGCTAGTGGTAACAACATAAGAGGTGTGTTAATGCAAGAGAAGAGCCCCATAGCTTACTTTAGTGAGAAACTCTCCGGCGCGCAACTCAATTATCCCATCTATGACAAAGAGCTATATGCTTTAGTTCGCGTTTTGCATGAATGGGAACACTATCTTCGCCCTCATGAGTTTATCATTCATACCGATCATGAAACGCTCAAGCATCTTAAGGGCCAAACCAAGTTGAACAAGCGTCATGCTAAATGGAGTGAATTTAGTGAGTCTTTTCCTTATGTCATCAAGTACATTAAGGGTAAGGAATACATTGTGGCGGATGCCCTTTCCCGCATTTGCATGCTTTTCACTCAACTTGAATTGGATGTCATTGGTTTTGAGCATATCAAAGACTTGTATGAGCATGATCCTACCTTTGCTACTCCTTATGCCAAGTGTTTGACGCATACCTCTTGGGAACAAGCTTTGCATCCCCGAGTCTTCTCTTCGTTTGTTTCTTTTGCAGGAATCTCATGGAGGAGGCTTCATGGGACATTTTGGATGAGACAAGATGTTCGCCACGCTCTCGAAGAACTACTTTTGGCCCAAGATGTTTTGCGACATCAACCACTTCACCAATGGATGCTCTACATGTCGCAAAGCTAAGTCAAAAGCTCAATCCCATGACCTTTATATGCCTCTACCAATTCCATATCAACCATGGGAAGACATTAGCATGGACTTTGTACTTGGTTTGCCTAGGAATCGAAATGGGAAGCATTCGATATTTGTCATTGTGGACCGTTTCTCAAAAAATGGCACATTTCATTCCTTGCAACAAGATAGACGATGCTTCACATGTTGCTACTCTCTTTTGTAGGGAAATATTGCGTCTACACGGAGTGCCAAAGACTATTGTCTCGGACCGCGACATCAAGTTCCTTAGCTACTTTTGGAAGACCCTATGCGCCAAGATCGGAATCAAGCTACTTTTCTCCATGGCATATCATCCACAAACCGACGGCCAAACGGAAGTTACCAACCGCACACTCTTCGCTCTACTTTGAGTACTCATCAAGAAGAACATAAAGGAGTGGGAGGAGTGCCTACCTATCGCCGAGTTCGCCTACAACCGAGCACGACACTCAACAACCGGCAAGTCCCCCTTCGAGGTCGTCTATGGATTCAACCCTTTGTCCCCTTTGGACATTCTCCCTCTACCACTCCAAGAGTGCATCGATTTGGATGCAAGTGCACGTGTGACACATCTCAAGAAGGTGCATGAACATACAAGAAACACCATCGAGTGCCAAGTTCAACGCCTTGCAACCAAGCTCAACTTCAACAAGCAACCTATGGTCTTCAACATTGGTGATCTCGTGTGGCTACACCTTCGCAAGGACCATTTTCCACAAGAACGCAAGTCCAAGCTTCGACCATGAGTGGATGGACCCTTCAAGGTGCTTGCTCGCTACAACGACAACGCCTACAAGATCGACATTCCACGCGACAAGTACTCCGTGAGCGACATCTTCAACATCAAAGATCTCTCTCCCTACCATGGTGATGAAGAATTTGATCCGAGGACGGATCTTCCCCAAGGGAGGGAAGATGATGCGGAGCATCCCAAGGTCATCCCCATGGACCTACCATCGCCTCACCAAGTGCATAGCGGACACATGACACGATCACGTGCAAGAGCTCTCGAAACCGAGGTGACATCACTCCTCTCAGATTTCCACTTCGATGCACATGAGACATGGCTACTACCTCATATGGACACATTGTGCATACTCAGGTATCAGGGAGAAGCTAAGGAGCGAGGAGAAGAAGAAGAGGAAGATGGACGTGAAGACGGAGACGAAGTAGAAGTACTGCTCAAAGTCTCCAGGCTCCGGACGACTGACGAACCCCGGACGTCCGACGACCTCCAGGATCCGGACGTCCGGCCCCCTCCGGATGACCGACACTTCCACACCCGAGCCAAAACAGACAGACACCTAACGCCCCACGGACGACCGACGCCCGGACGTCCGACAGAAGACCACCCGAGCCGAATCTATGAACGTCCGACAGGCACCGGACATCCGGACCCTCGCGAGCCTCCGGACGACCGGTGACCCCCGGATGTCCGACGCCTATGCGCTGTTTCATGTTGGGCCGCAGCCCATGTACCTCTTCGCCCCCTCTTTTGCACCAAGACTATATATGGACCTCTTATTCCTTCTAGCTAGGGTTAGCAAAGGATTAGCTCATATTTTGTGTGAGAGCTTTGCTCATCCACTTGGTTACTTTCTCCTCGGAGATTTGAGCCTCCACCAGAGAAGATCCCCCAAGCAGATTCAAGACCCCTCTTTAGGGAAGAACTCAAGACCTCCTCACGGAGAAGACCGGTTACCGTGTATCGTCCGTTGTTGACTTTGGATCGTGTATCTTCCCCTTTGTACTCGAGGATCTAGCACATGTGTGACTTGTTCTTGTTAGTTTAAGTGTTCCTCTTATGTTTCCCTTGTGTTTTCCCTTGTTTCCCTCCTCGTGTTCTTCGTGTTCATCACGGGATCCGCTCCTTTCGTGAAAGACCGGCCGATTAGGGTTCTACCCTACATCAGATGGACTCACGAGAAGCTCACTGATCCCAGGGCGGAGCCATTGCTAGAGAGGATGGCGGCAGACCTGAAGACCGACGGCCGGAAGGCGGAGAAGCTGACGGGGGCCATGATAATCAAGGAATTCCTAACGCAGTGCCTGGCTCTACTCCAGGCACACTTGTGCCCCCTCTGGAAGTTCAAGGGAACAGGAGATGACCTCCGGCTGCGCCCAGGCGACTTGTCCTAGGAGGAGCTAGACCAGATTGTGTGCACCCTGCTCGGGAAGGACCAGGGTTGCCCCCCGGACTGCCATCTTCCGTTGTACCGCCGCCTAGACTGAGAGAAGATCGCCGGTGCCATGCATGTCTTCGACGAGCGCGGGCTCGTTCCTTTGGAGACTTCCTGGCTCCCAGGACCGGTGGTGCCAGTATCTTTCGGCGAGTCTGACCAGGAGGAGAGGGCAGACTCAGAGGCGACCTGGGAGGGGGTGGGGGAGACCTCTCCCCCGCGCTAGACTGATCTCCTCCGCACCCTCTCCAATGATGACGACGCCAACGAGCACTCTGTCAGGGAGTCGCCACGCTCTGCCGGGGTCTCCACAACGTCCAAGGGCACCCCTTCGATGGAGCTGAGGCAAGGGGTGCCGGAAAGAAGAGCAGGTCGGCGCTGATCCCGCGAGGCGGTGCCCCCGCCTCATCGCCGGCCGAGACTACCGTGGACCTAGGCCCCGCGCCCTTGTCCGCCGCTGGGGCTCGCGTGCCAACACCCCGGTCCATGAGGCATGTGGGCATGGTGCTTCAGAAGATGGTGAGCGACTGCGCCACCGTGGACCAGTAAGTGCGCCATCTTGGTCTTCGTTCCTTATTCTTGCCATAGTGACTTGGTGCCTCCCTCTTGTACGACTAGGCCAATGCTAGTGGCAAAGAAGAAGAAGGAGACAGCCGGAACCACCGTGGCCCGACAGCTTGTTGTGGTTGCGCCACCTCTGCCGCAGAAGGACGGGGCTGGCCTATGCGCTCCTGCAACTGGGTCATCCTTCAGAGGCCCAGAGGCCCGACCTCATGAGGGGGTGATCTCCGCGGCGGAGTCGACTCCGGAGGCGCTCGCCTTCAGCTCGCCTACTGAAGTCCTAAAGGCTCCAGAGCCCCCGGCCCCTTCTGCTCCGCCTGATGCTCTGGAGGAGGCTCTTTCTGCGTTAAACCAGCTTCGTGGCGATCTTCAAGGCACCGATCGGCGCCTGGCATGAGGGCGCCTGGAGCTGATCTCGGGATGGCTTCAAGTTGACGCGTCTGTCAGGGTGGCATGGAGCCAGGCCGTGGCAGCCTCAGAAGAGGGCAAACAGGCTGCTGGCCTAGCCGCGGCCACCCGCGACGTGACTGTGAAGGATGCCAAGGAGCGTTGTCGGGTGGCGGAGGCCGAACTGAAGGCCCTCTGCGGCCAACAGGTCATCGAGGCCCGTCAGCGCGAGGCACGAGAGGAGAAGCTGAAGGCTCGGGAAGATGTGGTCATCGATCATGACACCGAGTTGGAGTGATCGGCACGGGAGCAGGCCGCTGAGCACGGTTGCCTAGTGAAGCTGAAGGAGGAGGTGGAGGCGAAGAAGGCCCAGCTGGAGACCAAGGCAAAAGTTCTTCCCAAAGATCATGCCGCCTTCAATTCTCTTGAGGAGAGGTTCTGCAAGGCACTGCAGGATCTCTATGGGATGGGGTTGAAGGAGCCGTTGGTGATTGCTGAGGAAGGCCCCGCCGAGCTACCCCCCCCCCCAGCTTGTCACGGCGCTTGAGGGCGTTGTCCTTGGAGTCGGCCCCATGGTGGAAGGAGAAGCCTGCGCGCTCTCCGCCTCGACCGTGACTCGCGTCTTCAGCCACCTCCATCTTCACGACTCCAACTTCGACTTGGAGGCCCTGCTTAAGCCTATGGACATGTAGCACTGCACCGCCGCTGGTAAAGCCGTGAAGGACTAGGTGGAGGCCTTGCTGCGGAAGTTTCTCGCCATCGACCCCGCGCCCACAGCTGACGGCGTCGTCGAGCCCACAGCCACAGCTGGCGGCATAGGCGACGGCAATGTTGTCGACGACGGGGCACCCCTCACGGGCGATGGTGACGCCCAAGGCTAAAGAAGAAGCTTGCTGGTGGCACTCCCCTTCATCTTATCTCTAGCAACATGTATCGTGCCTCGTGGGGGCATAAGAACTTATGTGCTTGGCACTTTTAATAGACAGTATGTATTGTAATAATTTGCTAGGATTTTATGACTTCCTTCCCGTTTGCGTTAATGTTCTACGTCGGCAGGGCCCGGCCCCGCGCATACCTCAGTCGTCGTTGGGTCGTTCAGATTACCAGGACGAGACCAAGGGGTGAGGTGCTACGTGACTAGTTAGGCTCCTCAGTCGCGATGCTCAGGAGTTCCCCTTGACGTACAAACAACCCTCGGGAAGGAGATGCGAGAGTAGGTCTTAGCGTTCTGCGTCGGCAGGGCCCGGCCCTGCGCATACCTCAGCCGCCGTTGGGTCGTCCGGATCACCAGGACGAGACCAAGGGGTGAGGGGCTACGTGACCAGTTAGGCTCCTGAGTCGTCCCCCTTGACGTATGAACAGACCTCCATACCTTTCCTCGCCGAGGTCCCACTCGGGAGTGGCGCGCGACGACCAGGTCTGAGGGACCTGATAGGGAGGCGTATGCTAGGCGAGGCCTGAGCGTATCTCCCGTGCCTAATACGTCTCCGTCGTATCTACTTTTCCAAACACTTTTGCCCTAGTTTTGGACTCTAACTTGCATGATTTGAATGGAACTAACCCGGACTGATGCTGTTTTCAGCAGAATTGCCATGGTGTTATTTTTGTGCAGAAATAAAAGTTCTCGGAATGACCTGAAAATAAATGAGATTACTTTTGGAATATATAAAAATACTGGAAGAAGAATCCACGTCAGGGGGCTCACACCCTGTCCACGAGGGTGGGGGCGTGCCTACCCCCTGGTCGCGCCCCCTGACTCATAGGCCCCCCGACGCTCCACCAATCCCACCTCCAAGTCCATATATTCGTGTTCGGGGAGAAAAAACTCAGAGAGAAGGATTCATCGCGTTTTACAATATGGAGCCGCCGCCAAGCCCTAAACTCTCTCGGGAGGGCTGATCTGGAGTCCGTTCGGGGCTCCGGAGAGGGGAATCCGTCGCCATCGTCATCATCAACCTTCCTCCATCACCAATTTCATGATGCTCACTGCCATGCGTGAGTAATTCCATCATAGGCTTGCTGGATTGTGATGGGTTGGATGAGATTTATCATGTAATCGAGTTAGTTTTGTTAGGGTTTGATCCCCAGTATCCACTATGTTCTGAGATTGATGTTGCTATGACTTTTCTATGCTTAATGCTTGTCACTAGGGCCTGAGTGCCATGATTTCAGATCTGAACCTATTATGTTTTCATGAATATATGTGAGTTCTTGATCCTATCTTGCAAGTCTATAGTCACCTATTATGTGTTATGATCCGTTAACCCCGAAGTGACAATAATCAGGACCATTACCGGTGATGACCGTAGTTTGAGGAGTTCATGTATTCACTATGTGTTAATGCTTTGGTCCGGTACTCTATTAAAAGGAGGCCTTAATATCCCTTAGTTTCCAATAGGACCCCGCTGCCACGGGAGGGTAGGACAAAAGATGTCATGCAAGTTCTTTTCCATAAGCACATATGACTATATTTGCAATACATGCCTACATTACATTGATGAACTGGAGCTAGTTCTGTGTCACCCTATGTTATAACTATTGCATGATCGATCACATCTAACATAATTCTCCATCACCGATCCAATGCATACGAGCTTTTGATATATTGTTGTTTGCTTATTTACTTTTCCGTTGCTACTGTTACAATCACTATAAAACCAAAAATATTACTTTTACCACTGTTGCCACTACTATCATATTACTTTGCTACTAAATACCTTGCTGCAGATATTAAGTTTCCAGGTGTGGTTGAATTGACAACTTAGCTACTAATACTTGAGAATATTCTTTGCCTCCCCTTGTGTCGAATCAATAAATTTGGGTTGAATACTCTACCCTCGAAAACTCTTGCGATCCCCTATACTTGTGGGTTATCAAGACTATTTTCTGGCCCCGTTGCCGGGGAGCATAGCTCTATTCTTTGAGTCACTTGGGATTTATATCTGCTTATCCTTATGAAGAACTTGAAAGATCAAAGAACCAAGATTTTTCCCTCAACTAAGAGGGGAGGTAAGGAACTGCCATCTAGCTCTGCACTTGATTCACCTTATGTTTTGAGTAAACTTGCGACACCTACACATGCTATTGATTCCGATAGGTCGCATGTTATTGATGATTCCACTTCTGCTTTGCATGATACTTATGATGAAACTACTTCTATGCTTGATACTACTGTGCCATTAGGTGAATTTCTTGATGAACAACTTGCTAGGGCTAGAGAGGGTAAAATTATTGAACCTGATAATATTGATGAAAGTGATGATGAAGATTCTCCACCTAGATATGAATTGCCCGTTGTTCCTGAAGGTTATGTTATGGATGAAGAAACTGCTAGAGACTTCTTAGCTTGCAATGATAGATCTGATCTTAAGAAATGATTAGCTAAGCATAAAGAAAATTCTTTGAATGCTAGAATGAAATATGACCCTGCTTTTGCTACTTCACCCATCTTTATTACTAATAAGGATTATGATTTCTCTGTCGATCCTGAGTTAATTACTTTGGTTGAATATGATCCTTTTTATGGCTATGAATCTAAAACTGTTGTGGCACATCTTACTAAATTAAATGATATAGCCACCCTCTTTACACATGATGAGAAAACTCGCTATTACTTTATCCTTAAGTTGTTTCCGTTCTCATTAAAGGGTAATGCTAAGACATGGTTTAATTCTCTTGATCCTGGTTGTGTGCGTAGTCCCCAGGATATGATTTATTACTTCTCTGCTAAATATTTCCCTGCTCATTAGAAACAAGCTGCCTTAAGGGAAATATATAATTTTGTGCAAATTGAAGAAGAGAGTCTCCCACAAGCTTGGGGGAGGCTTCTCTGATTACTTAATGCTTTGCCTGATCATCCTCTTAATAAAAATGAAATACTTGATATCTTTTATAATGGACTAACCGATGCTTCCACAGACCAGCTGGATAGTTGTGCTGGTTGTGTTTTCAGGGAAAGAACTGTTGATCAAGCTGAATTATTATTGAATAATATGTTAACTAATGAAAATAATTGGACACTTCCTGAACCAACTCCTAAGCCAACTCCAAAGAAAAGGGGTGTTCTATTTCTCAGTCCTGAAGATATGCAAGAGGCAAAGAAATCTATGAAAGAAAAAGGAATTAAAGCTAAAGATGTTAAGAATTTACCACCTATTGAAGAAATCCATGGTCTTGATAACCCAACAAATGTAGTAAAGGTAAATTCTCTCTATAGATTTGATAAATGTGAAATTCCATTTACTAAGTTTGCTAGCCAATGCTTGCATGAGTTTGATGACTTTATGGTTAAACAAGAAAACTTCAATGCTTATGTCGGTAGACAATTGAAACACAATGCTGATATGCTTGAACACTTGAGTGATTATATGGCTAATGTTAAAGGTGAACTTAAACTTATTTGTAAACATGCTTCTATGGTTACCACTCAAGTAGAACAAGTACTTAAGGCTCAGAATGATTTGCTTAATGAATTAAATAATAAGAAGAATGATAATGCTATTAGAGTTATGACTAGAGGTGGTAAGATGACTCGGGAACCTTTGTATCATGAGGGCCATCCTAAGAGAATTGAGCAAGATTCTCAGAGAACTAATATTGATGCACCTATTCCTTCTAAGAGGAAGAAAAAGAAAACTGATAAGATTTTGCATGCTTCTAGTGAACCTGTTGTTGACACACTTGAGAATCCCAATGCTATTTCTATTTCTGATGCTGAAACACAATCTGGTAATGAACATGAACCTAGTGATAATGTTAATGATGATGTTCATGTTGATGCTCAACCTAGCAATGATAGTGATGTAGAGATTGAACCTGCTGTTGATCTTGATAACCCACGATCAAAGAATCAACGTTATGATAAGAGAGACTTTGTTGCTAGGAAGCACGGTAAGGAAAGAGAACCATGGGTTCAGAAACCCATGCCTTTTTCCTCCTAAACCTTCCAAGAAAAAGGATGATGAGGATTTTGAGCGCTTTGCTGAAATGATTAGACCTATCTTTTTGCGTATGCGTTTGACTGATATGCTTAAAATGAACCCTTATGCTAAATATATGAAGGAAATTGTTAGAAATAAAAGAAAGATACCGGAAGCTGAAATTTCCACCATGCTTGCTAATTACACTTTTAAGGGTGGAATACCAAAGAAACATGGAGATTCTGGTGTACCAACTATACCATGCTCCATTAAAAGGAACTATGTTAAAACTGCTTTATGTGATCTTGGAGCCGGTGTTATGCCTCTCTCTTTATGTCGTGGACTTGATTTGAATAAGTTGACACCTACTGAAATATCTTTACAAATGGCTGATAAATCAACTGCTATACCAGTCGTTATTTGTGAGGATGTGCCTGTTGTGGTTGCAAACGTTACTATTTTAACGGACTTTGTTATTCTTGATATTCCCGAGGACAATAGTATGTCTATTATTCTTGGAAGACCCTTTTTGAATACTGCAGGGGCTGTTATTGATTGCAATAAAGGCAATGTCACTTTTCATGTTAATGGTAATGAGCATACGTTACACTTTCCGAGGAAACAACCTCAAGTCCACAGTATCAAATCTATTGGAAAAAATTCAACAATTAATATTGGAGGTTTTGAATTTCCTTTTCCTACTATCAAGAAGAAATATGATATTCTTATTGCTGGGGATGTGCATATCCCCGTTGAGGTAACCTAGTATTATTCGAAAATTCTCCGGTTTCATGTTATTCAAAATGAGTTTGTTAACAAGACCTGACCAACCTTGTTAGTGGATTCCTTTTGATGAGCATGACATGGATGAATTTAGAAAACACAACCTTCTGTACGCCCTTTTTACTTTCTCTTATTTATATTAAATAAAGCAAAAATAGTATTTTATGTCGGTTTTCTGAATTATCCTTGCAATAAAAAATACCCTAAAAATAAAAGTTCTCCAAATGCCATGAAAATTAAATATGTTTTTTCTAGAATATTTGAGAATATCTGGCACTGAGAACACAGCAGGGGAGCATCCACGTGCCCACGAGGGTGGAGGGCGTGCCCCCTGCCTCATGGGCCCCACATGGGTCCCCTCCACTTATTCGAGCCACCACACACTCCTTATTCCTCCCCAAAAAATCACTAGCCAGCTCAAACCTGAGTTCTTGCTCCTCTTGCTGCCATTTTTGATATCCTTGCTCAAAGCTCCATTCACAAAACTGCTTTGGGGGATTGTTCTTCGGTATGTGACTCCTCCAATTGTCCAATTAGTTTTCGTTCTAGTGCTTTATTCATTGCAAATTTTTGCTACTTAGGTGACCCTGTTCTTGAGCTTGCATGTCAAATTTATATGGTCAAAAGTAGTTTTAATGCATAATATAGCCTCTAGGCACTTGTTGGAGTAGTTGTTATCAATCTTGTTGAGTCTGATTCACTTTTATTTTTGAGTTACTAAAAATTTCAGAAATTTTTCAGAAGAAGAAATATGTTTAGGAAAATGTACCAAGGTGGTTCCTCAAGGAAGCAAGGACCAAGGTCCGCAATACGCGAGCCGGACAATGAACTACCAAGAGATGCTCAAGTGTGGCCTTGTGAATGGTCGTCAGAGGACTTCATGGTTCGAGCAGGAATCAAGGAGGAATTTGAAGCATATGTGCGTAATTCCGATCTTGAGAGCTTCGTGGCAGATAAGTGCTGTCGGTACCTCTATTTAAGTGATTCATTTGCGAGAAGGTTTAAATTTACATCATCACACAATTCTCACACTGTCCTATTTGATTTTTATGATAAATCATATACCATGGACTTAGAAGATTTTAACACTGCTTGTAAACTCCCACAGTGGGGTAATGTTAGTGAACCCCACAAATCTGAATATAAAGACTTTCTGTTGGGGAACGTTGCAGAAAACAAAAAATTTCCTACTCGTTTCACCAAGATCATCTAGGAGTTCATCTAGCAACGAGTCATTGGATGCATCTACATACCTTTGTAGATCGCGCACGGAAGCGTTCAAAGAACGGTGATGATGTAGTCGAACACGACGTGATCCAAATCACCGATGACTAAGCGCCGAACCGAAGGCACCTCCGCGTTCAACACACGTACGGGACGGGAGACGTCTCCTCCTTCTTGATCCATCAAGGGGAAGGAGAGGTTGATGAAGATCCAGCAGCACGACGGCGTGGTGGTGGATGCAGGGCGTCACAGTAGCAGGGCTTCGCCTATACTACGAGGGAGAGACGTAAAGGGGGAAGAGGGAGGCGCCAAGGCTCAGGTATGAAGTCCCTCCCTCTCCTCAACTATATATAGGGGTGCCAGGGGGGCGCCGGCCCTAGTAGATGAGATCTACTAGGGGGGCGGCGGCCTAGGGTGGGGGGCTTGCCCCCCAAGCAAGGGGGCGCCCCCTCTAGGGTTTCCCCTCAACCCTAGCCGCATGGGCCCTAGGGGGGTGGCGCCCCAGCCCACTATGGGCTGGGTTCCCTCCTACTTCAGCCCATGGGGCCCTCCGGGATAGGTGGCCCCACCCGGTGGACCCCCGGGACCCTTCCGGTGGTCCCGGTACAATACCGGTGACCCCGAAACTTGTCCCGATGGCCGAAACGGCACTTCCTATATATAATTCTTTACCTCCAGACCATTCCGGAACTCCTCGTGACGTCCGGGATCTCATCCGGGACTCCGAACAATATTCGGGTTACTGCATATACATATCTTCACAACCCTAGCGTCACCGAACCTTAAGTGTGTAGACCCTACGGGTTCGAGAGACAAGCAGACATGACCGAGACGACTCTCCGGTCAATAACCAATAGCGGGGTCTGGATACCCATATTGGCTCCCACATGCTCCACGATGATCTCATCGGATGAACCACGATGTCGAGGATTCAATCAACCCCGTATGCAATTCCCTTTGTCAATCGATATGTTACTTGCCCGAGATTCGATCGTCGGTATCCCAATACCTCGTTCAATCTCGTTACCGGCAAGTCACTTTACTCGTACCGTAATGCATGATCCCGTGACCAGACACTTGGTCACTTTGAGCTCATTATGATGATGCATTACCGAGTGGGCCCGGTGATACCTCTCCGTCATACGGAGTGACAAATCCCAGTCTTGATCCATGTCAACTCAACAGACACTTTCGGAGGTACCCGTAGTCTACCTTTATAGTCACCCAGTTACGTTGTGACGTTTGGTACACCCAAAGCACTCCTACGGTATCCGGGAGTTACACGATCTCATGGTCTAAGGAAAAGATACTTTGACATTGGAAAACTCTAGCAAACGAACTATACGATCTTGTGCTATGTTTAGGATTGGGTCTTGTCCATCACATCATTCTCCTAATGATGTGATCTCGTTATCAATGACATCCAATGTCCATAGTCAGGAAACCATGACTATCCGTTGATCAACGAGCTAGTCAACTAGAGGCTTACTAGGGACATGTTGGTGTCTGTTATTCACACATGTATTACGATTTCCGGATAACACAATTATAGCATGAATAAAGACAATTATCATGAATAAGGAAATATAATAATAATGCTTTTATTATTGCCTCTAGGGCATATTTCCAACAGTCTCCCACTTGCACTAGAGTCAATAATCTAGTTACATTGTGATGAATCGAACACCCATGGAATTCTGGTGTTGATCATGTTTTGCTCTAGGGAGAGGTTTAGTCAACGGATCCGCTACATTCAGGTCCGTATGCACTTTACAAATCTCTATGTCTCCATCTTGAACATTTTCACGAATGGAGTTGAAGCGACGCTTGATGTGCCTTGTCTTCTTGTGAAACCTGGGCTCCTTGGCAAGAGCAACAGCTCCAGTGTTGTCACAGAAGAGCTTGATCGGCCCCGATGCATTGGGTATGACTCCTAGGTCGGTGATGAACTCCTTCACCCATATTGCTTCATGTGCTGCCTCCGAGGCTGCCATGTACTCCGCTTCACATGTAGATCCCGCCACGACGCTTTGCTTGCAACTGCACCAGCTTACTGCCCCACCATTCAAAATATACACGTATCCGGTTTGTGACTTAGAGTCAACCAGATCTGTGTCGAAGCTAGCGTCGACGTAACCCTTTACGACGAGCTCTTCGTCACCTCCATAAACGAGAAACATTTCCTTAGTCCTTTTCAGGTACTTCAGGATATTCTTGACCGCTGTCCAGTGTTCCTTGCCGGGATTACTTTGGTACCTTCCTACCAAACTTACGGCAAGGTTTACATCAGGTCTGGTACACAGCATGGCATACATAATAGAACCTATGGCTGAGGCATAGGGGATGACGCTCATCTCTTCTATATCTTCTGCCGTGGTCGGACATTGAGCTGAGCTCATTTTCACACCTTGCAACACAGGCAAGAACCCCTTCTTAGACTGATCCATATTGAACTTCTTCAATATCTTATCAAGGTATGTGCTTTGTGAAAGACCTATGAGGCGTCTTGATCTATCTCTATAGATCTTGATGCCTAATATATAAGCAGCTTCTCCAAGGTCCTTCATTGAAAAACTCTTATTCAAGTAGGCCTTGATGCTGTCCAAGAGTTCTATATCATTTCCCATCAAAAGTATGTCATCTACATATAATATGAGAAATGCTACAGAGCTCCCACTCACTTTCTTGTAAATGCAGGCTTCTCCATAAGTCTGCGTAAACCCAAACGCTTTGATCATCTCATCAAAGCGAATGTTCCAACTCCGAGATGCTTGCACCAGCCCATAAATCGAGCGTTGGAGCTTGCACACCTTGTCAGCATTCTTAGGATCGACAAAACCTTCCGGCTGCATCATATACAATTCTTCCTTAAGGAAACCATTAAGGAATGCCGTTTTGACGTCCATTTGCCATATCTCATAATCGTAGAATGCGGCAATTGCTAACATGATTCGGACGGACTTTAGCTTCGCTACCGGTGAGAAAGTCTCATCGTAGTCAACCCCTTGAACTTGTCGATAACCCTTAGCGACAAGTCGAGCTTTATAGATGGTCACATTACCATCCGCGTCTGTCTTCTTCTTAAAGATCCATTTATTTTCTATGGCTCGCCGTTCAACGGGCAAGTTAGTCAAAGTCCATACTTCGTTTTCATACATGGGTCATATCTCGGATTTCATGGCTTCTAGCCATTTTTCGGAATCCGGACCCGCCAACGCTTCTTCATAGTTCGAAGGTTCACCGTTGTCTAACAACATGATTTCCAAGACAGGGTTGCCATACCACTCTGGTGCGGAACGTGTCCTTGTGGACCTTCGAATTTCAGTAGGAGCTTGATCAGAAGTATCTTGATCATTATCATTAACTTCCTCTCTAGTCGGTGCAGGCACCTCAGGAACATTTTCTTGAGCTACGCCATTTTCCGGTTCAAGAGGTAATACTTCATCAAGCCCTACTTTCCTCCCACTTACTTCTTTCGAGAGAAACTCTTTCTCCAGAAAGAGTCCGTTCTTGGCAACAAAGATCTTGCCTTCGGATCTGAGGTAGAAGGTGTACCCAATAGTTTCTTTAGGGTATCCTATGAAGACGCATTTTTCCGACTTGGGTTCGAGCTTCTCAGGTTGAAGTTTCTTGACATAAGCATCGCATCCCCAAACTTTTAGAAACGACAGCTTAGGTTTCTTCCCAAACCATAATTCATACGGTGTCGTCTCAACGGATTTCGACGTAGCCCTATTTAAAGTGAATGCGGCAGTCTCTAAAGCATAGCCCCAAAAAGATAGCGGTAAATCAGTAAGAGACATCATAGACCGCACCATATCCAATAGAGTGCGATTACGACGTTCGGACACACCGTTACGCTGAGGTGTTCCAGGCGGCGTGAGTTGTGAAACTATTCCACATTTTCTTAAGTGTGTGCCAAATTCGTGACTCAAGTATTCTCCTCCACGATCCGATCGTAGAAACTTGATTTTCCTGTCACGTTGATTCTCAACCTCACTCTGAAATTCCTTGAACTTTTCAAAGGTTTCAGACTTGTGTTTCATTAAGTAGACATATCCATATCTACTCAAGTCATCAGTGAGGGTGAGAACATAACGATAGCCACCGCGAGCCTCAACACTCATTGGACCGCACACATCAGTATGTATGATTTCCAATAAGTTGGTTGCTCGCTCCATTGTTCCTGAGAACGGAGTCTTGGTCATTTTACCCATGAGGCATGGTTCGCACGTGTCAAAGGATTCATAATCAAGAGACTCTAAAAGTCCATCTGCATGGAGCTTCTTCATGCGTTTGACACCTATGTGACCAAGGCGGCAGTGCCACAAGTATGTGGGACTATCATTATCAACCTTACATCTTTTGGTACTCACATTATGAACATGTGTAGTAATACGTCCGAGATTCATTAAGAATAAACCATTCACCATAGGAGCATGACCATAAAACATATCTCTCATATAAATGGAACAACCATTATTCTCAGATTTAAATGAGTAGCCATCTCGAATTAAACGAGATCCCGATACAATGTTCATGCTCAAAGCTGGCACTAAATAACAGTTATTGAGGTTTAAAACTAATCCCGTAGGTAAATGTAGAGGCAGCGTGCCGACGGCGATCACATCAACCTTGGAACCATTCCCGACGCGCATCGTCACCTCGTCCTTCGCCAGTCTCCGTTTATTCCGCAGCTCCTGCTGTGAGTTACAAATATGAGCAACGGCACCGGTATCAAATACCCAGGAGTCACTACGAGTACTGGTAAGGTACACATCAATTACATGTATATCAAATATACCTTTGGCGTTGCCGGCCTTCTTGTCCGCTAAGTATTTGGGGCAGTTCCGTTTCCAGTGACCCTTCCCTTTGCAATAAAAGCACTCCGTCTCAGGCTTGGGTCCATTCTTTGGCTTCTTCCCGGCAGCTTGCTTGCCGGGCGCGGCAACTTCCTTGCCATCCTTCTTGAAGTTCTTTTTACCCTTGCCTTTCTTGAACTTAGTGGTTTTATTGACCATCAACACTTGATGCTCCTTCTTGACTTCTACCTCCGCTGATTTCAGCATTGAGAACAACTCAGGAATGATCTTTTGCATCCCCTGCATGTTGAAGTTCATCACAAAGCTCTTGTAGCTTGGTGGAAGCGACTGGAGGATTCTGTCAATGACCGCATCATCCGGGAGATTAACTCCCAGCTGAGACAAGCGGTTGTGTAACCCAGACATAGTGAGTATGTGCTCATTGACAGAACTATTTTCCTCCATCTTACAGCTGAAGAACTTATCGGAGACTTCATATCTCTCGATCCGGGCATGAGCTTGAAAAACCATTTTCAGCTCTTCGAACATCTCATATGCTCCATGTCTCTCAAAACGCTTCTGGAGCCCCGGCTCTAAGCTGTAAAGCATGCCGCACTGAACGAGGGAGTAGTCGTCAACACGTGTCTGCCAAGCGTTCATAACGTCTTGGTTCTGTGGGACGGGTGGATCACCTAGCGGTGCTTGTAGGACATAATCTTTCTTGGCAGCTATGAGGATGATCCTCAGGTTCCGGACCCAGTCCGTATAGTTGCTGCCATCGTCTTTCAGCTTGGTTTTCTCTAGGAACGCGTTGAAGTTGAGGACTACGTTGGCCATTTGATCTACAAGACATATTGCAAAGATTTTAGACTAAGTTCATGATAATTAAGTTCATCTAATCAAATTATTAATGAACTCCCACTTAGATTAGACATCCCTCTAGTCATCTAAGTATTACATGATCCGAGTTTGACTAGGCCGTGTCCGATCATCACGTGAGACGGACTAGTCAACGTCAGTGAACATCTTCATGTTGATCGTATCTTCTATACGACTCATGCTCGACCTTTCGGTCTTCTGTGTTCCGAGGCCATGTCTGTACATGCCAGGCTCGTCAAGTTAACCCTAAGTGTTTTGCATGTGTTCCGAGGCCATGTCTGTACATGCTAGGCTCGTCAACACCCGTTGTATGTGAACGTAAGGATCCATCACACCCGATCATCACGGCGTGCTTAGAAACGACGAACTTTAGGAACGGTGCACAGTTAGGGGAGAACACTTCTTGAAATTGTTATGAGGGATCATCTTATTTACTACCGTCGTTCTAAGTAAACAAGATGCAAAACATGATAAACATCACATGTAATCAAAAAATTAACGTGACATGATATGGCCAATATCACATAGCTCCTTTGATCTCCATCTTGGGGCTCCATGATCATCGTGTCACCGGCTTGACACCATGATCTCCATCATCATGATCTCCATCATCGTGTCTCCATGAAGTTGCTCGCCAACTATTACTTCTACTACTATGGCTAACGCGTTTAGCAATAAAGTAAAGTAATTTACATGGCGTTTCTTGATGACACGCAGGTCATATAAAAGAATAAAGACAACTCCTATGGCTCCTGTCGGTTGTCATACTCATCGACATGCAAGTCGTGATTCCTATTACAATAGCATGAACATCTCATACATCACATATAGATCATTCATCATTCATCACAACTTTGGCCATATCATATCACAAACCACTTGCTGCAAAAACAAGTTAGACGTCCTCTAATTGTTGTTGCAAGTTTTACGTGGCTGAATTAGGGTTCTAGCAAGAACGTCTTCTTACCTACGTTAAAGCCACAACATGATTTGTCAACTTCTATTTACCCTTCATAAGGACCCTGTTCATCGAATCCGCTCCAACTAAAGTGGGAGAGACAGACACCCGCCAGCCACCTTATGCAACTAGTGCATGTTAGTCGGTGGAACCGGTCTCACGTAAGCGTACGTGTAAGGTTGGTCCAGGCCGCTTCATCCCACAATACCGCTGAAGCAAGAAAAGACTAGTAACGGCAAGAAAGTTGACAAATCTACGCCCACAACTAATTGTGTTCTACTCGCGCAAGAAGAACTACGCATAGACCTAGCTCATGATGCCACTGTTGGGGAACGTTGCAGAAAACAAAAATTTTCCTACTCGTTTCACCAAGATCATCTAGGAGTTCATCTAGCAACGAGTCATTGGATGCATCTACATACCTTTGTAGATCGCGCACGAAAGCGTTCAAAGAACGGTGATGATGTAGTCGAACACGACGTGATCCAAATCACCGATGACTAAGCGCCGAACCGACGGCACCTCCGCGTTCAACACACGTACGGGACGGGAGACGTCTCCTCCTTCTTGATCCATCAAGGGGAAGGAGAGGTTGATGAAGATCCAGCAGCACGACGGCGTGGTGGTGGATGCAGGGCGTCACAGTAGCAGGGCTTCGCCTATACTACGAGGGAGAGACGTAAAGGGGGAAGAGGGAGGCGCCAAGGCTCAGGTATGAAGTCCCTCCCTCTCCTCAACTATATATAGGGGTGCCAGGGGGGCGCCGGCCCTAGTAGATGAGATCTACTAGGGGGGCGGCGGCCTAGGGTGGGGGGCTTGCCCACCAAGCAAGGGGGCGCCCCCTCTAGGGTTTCCCCTCAACCCTAGCCGCATGGGCCCTAGGGGGGTGGCTCCCCAGCCCACTATGGGCTGGGTTCCCTCCTACTTCAGCCCATGGGGCCCTCCGGGATAGGTGGCCCCACCCGGTGGACCCCCGGGACCCTTCCGGTGGTCCCGGTACAATACCGGTGACCCCGAAACTTGTCCCGATGGCCGAAACAGCACTTCCTATATATAATTCTTTACCTCTGGACCATTCCGGAACTCCTCGTGACATCCGGGATCTCATCCGGGACTCCGAACAATATTCGGGTTACTGCATATACATATCTTCACAACCCTAGCGTCACCGAACCTTAAGTGTGTAGACCCTACGGGTTCGAGAGACAAGCAGACATGACCGAGACGACTCTCCGATCAATAACCAACAGCGGGATCTGGATACCCATGTTGGCTCCCACATGCTCCACGATGATCTCATCGGATGAACCACGATGTCTAGGATTCAATCAACCCCGTATGCAATTCCCTTTGTTAATCGATATGTTACTTGCCCGAGATTCGATCGTCGGTATCCCAATACCTCGTTCAATCTCGTTACCGGCAAGTCACTTTACTCGTACCGTAATGCATGATCCCGTGACCAGACACTTGGTCACTTTGAGCTCATTATGATGATGCATTACCGAGTGGGCCCGGTGATACCTCTCCGTCATACGGAGTGACAAATCCCAGTCTTGATCCATGTCAACTCAACAGACACTTTCGGAGGTACCCGTAGTCTACCTTTATAGTCACCCAGTTACGTTGTGATGTTTGGTACACCCAAAGCACTCCTACGGTATCCGGGAGTTACACGATCTCATGGTCTAAGGAAAAGATACTTTGACATTGGAAAACTCTAGCAAACGAACTATACGATCTTGTGCTATGTTTAGGATTGGGTCTTGTCCATCACATCATTCTCCTAATGATGTGATCTTGTTATCAATGACATCCAATGTCCATAGTCAGGAAACCATGACTATCCGTTGATCAACGAGCTAGTCAACTAGAGGCTTACTAGGGACATGTTGGTGTCTGTTATTCACACATGTATTACGATTTCCGGATAACACAATTATAGCATGAATAAAGACAATTATCATGAATAAGAAAATATAATAATAATGCTTTTATTATTGCCTCTAGGGCATATTTCCAACACTTTCTTGCTAGTATAACTGTGGGGGAATCAAGGGAAATCACACAAGCTACCATAGGGAGCATTCATTTTCCTGCAATACATTATTTTGCTCTCTTCATAGGTAGATGCATAAATGGTAAGGATGAGGCATGTCACATGTGTGTTCCTAATCTTAGTGTTCTCAGGAGTGCTGTATTAGGAGATAGACAATATAACTTAGGGGCCATTGTTGCACGTAGGTTGCATAATAATAGTACTGATGGAGATTTCTGGTGGAATTTATGCAACCCATTTAGCTGATTTTCCTGAGATACCCATATGTGGAGATGATATTGAGTTGCCTCCTGCTTATTTAGATTATAATGCCATGGTAAGTCAATCAGTTTGTTGAGAGGAACAATTAGTTCCTCCAGTACCGACTAATCTTCGACAGACGACACACCTATCACGTCGCTCTCCCTACTCCTCCTTTCTTTGACTTTCAGGAAAAAGGGAGATATGTTATAACCAGGGAGGAGGCGACCGAGTACGAGAGGAGGGCGGAGGCAGCTCGCCTCCAAGCTGCAGCTCATCAGGCAATTGCCGCTGCATCTCAGTACGACCCCAGCTACAACTTTGATCCATGAGCATAGACCAACTTAGGCCAAAAGCCTAAGCTTGGGGGAGTATGTATCTCTCACCGACATTACATTCATGTTCACACACTCATGCCAGTTGTCGGTGCTCATACTTCTTCATTGTAACATCCATGCTAGTTTATTTTCATTTTCTTGCTTTCTTCTTGTGTGTTTGAAAAACCTTAAGAAAAACCAAAAAAATAGTTGTAGCTTTTAGTTCGTTTACTTTCCATGCCTGTAGCAGTAGTAATTAAAAAGAAAACCCAAAAAGATTTCTTGTTCTTCTTTTGCTTGTTGGGAGCTTTCATGTGTAAATAGTTTTGTTTCTTTTCTTTCCTTTGGGGTCGAGAGGAGAAGACCATGATGAAAATGTTGAGTGGCTATTATATGCATTATTTCTGATCTAACAAAGAGCCCATATTACCTTTGTCTTCTCTCTTGAATTGAATGCTTGCAGATTCCAGCTTAGTCCAATGCACGTGCACTATTATTATTATCCACACCGTTCGGTTGTGCAAGTGAAAGGCAATAATGAGGATATATGATGAACTTATTGAGATGAGAAAAGCTGGTATGAACTTGACCTCTCTTGTTTTTGTAAATATGATTAGTTCATTGTTCCTGATTCAGCCTATTATGAAAGAAACATGTTTGCAATGATAATTAGAGATTATAGTTGCTTATGCCATGCTTAATTAGCTAGGAGTTTATAATGGTTTACCTTGTGTGCCAACATGCTATTAAAATGGTTGTGATGTGGTATGATGGGGTGGTATCCTCCTTTGAACGATTCGAGTGGCTTAACTTGGCACATGTTCACGCATGTAGTTGAAACAAAATCAACATAGCCTCTACGATATTTATGTTCATGGTGAATTATATCCTACTCATGCTTGCATTCGGTGTTGATTAATTTTAATGCATGATCATGACTGTTGTCGCTCTCTATCTAGTCACTTCCCAGTCTTTTTCTAGCCTTCACTTGTGCATCCAATTCCATAAAGCCCAAATGTTATTCCATATGAGTCCACCATACCTACCTATATACGATATCTACCTGCGGTTCCAAGTAAATTTGTATGTGCCAAACTCTAAACCTTCAAATAAACATTCTGTTTTGTATGCTCGAATAGCTCATGTATCAACTAGGGCTGTCTGTATCCTCCATGCTAGGCGGGTTATTCTCAAGAGGAGTGGACTCCGCTCCTCACTCACGAGAAAATGGCTGGTCACCGGGATGCCCAGTCCCATGCTCAGATCAAATCAAAATAATTGCAAACAAAACTCCCCCGGGATTGTCGTTAGTTGGAGGCACCCGTTGTTTCGGGAAAGCCATGGATTGATGCTTGTTGGTCGTGGGGGATTATAAACTTTACCATTCTGCTTGGGAACCGCCTATAATGTGTGTAGCATGGAAGATATTGAGATCTCTTGGATGTTTTGTTGACAATGAAAGTATACCGCTCAAATATTGTTCATGTCTATTTCAAAATCGAGCTCTGGCACCTCTACAAATCCTTGCTTCCCTCTACGAAGGGCCTATCTATTTACTTTTATGTTGAGTCATCATCCTCTTATTAAAAAGCACTAGTTGGAGAGCACCGCTGTCATTTGCATCCATTACTGTTAGTTTACATTGAGTATGACTTGACTGTATCTCTTTTACCATGAATTACAATGTCTAGTCAGTCCTTGATCTTTAAAGGTGCTCTGCATTTATGTTTTGCGGTCTCAGAAAGGGCTAGCGAGATACCATATTGTTATATCATATTATGACTGTTTTGAGAAAATGTTGTCATCCGAGATTTATTATTATTGATCACTAGTTGATTATGCCATTGATATGAGTAAACATGAGACCTAAGTGTTATTGTGAATATGGTTAGTTCACAATCTTTGCTGAAAACTTGAATGCTGGCTTTACATATTTGCAACAACAAGAGCAAACAGAGTTTGTAAAAGTTTTTCTTTATCACTTTCAGTTTATCAATTGAATTGCTTGAGGACAAGCAAAGGTTTAAGCTTGGGGGAGTTGATACGTCTTCGTCATATCTACTTTTCCAAACACTTTTGCCCTTATTTTGGACTCTAACTTGCATGATTTGAATGGAACTAACCCAGACTGATGCTATTTTCAGCAGAATTGCCATGATGTTATTTTTGTGCAGAAATAAAAGTTCTCGGAATGACCTGAAAATCAACGGAGATTATTTTTGGAATATATAAAAAATACTGGAAGAAGAATCCACGTCAGGGGGCCCACACCCTGTCCATGAGGGTGGGGGCGCGCCTACCCCCTGCCTCGTGGGCCCCCTGACGCTCCACCGACCTCAACTCCAACTCCATATATTCGTGTTTGGGGAGAAAAAAATCAAAGAGAAGGATTCATCGCGTTTTACGATATGGAGCCGCCGCCAAGCCCTCAACTCTCTCGGGAGGGCTGATCTGGAGTCTGTTCGGGGCTCCGGAGAGGGGAATTTGTCGCCATCATCATCATCAACCTTCCTCCATCACCAATTTCATGATGCTCACCGCCGTGCGTGAGTAATTCCATCGTGGGCTTGCTGGACGGTGATGGGTTGGATGAGATTTATCATGTAATCGAGTTAGTTTTGTTAGGGTTTTGACCCCCAGTATCCACTATGTTCTGAGATTGATGTTGCTATGACTTTGCTATGCTTGATGCTTGTCACTAGGGCTCGAGTGCCATGATTTCAGATATGAACCTATTATGTTTTCATGAATATATGTGAGTTCTTGATCCTATCTTGCAAGTCTATAGTCACCTATTATGTGTTATGATCCGTTAACCCAGAAGTGACAATAATCGGGACCATTACTGGTGATGACCGTAGTTTGAGGAGCTCATGTATTCACTATGTGTTAATGCTTTGGTATGATACTCTATTAAAAGGAGGCCTTAATATCCCTTAGTTTCCAATAGGACCCCGCCGCCACGGGAGGGTAGGACAAAAGATGTCATGCAGGTTCTTTTCCATAAGCACGTATGACTATATTCGGAATACATGCCTACATTACATTGATGAACTGGAGCTAGTTTTGTGTCACCCTATGTTATAACTGTTGCATGATCGATCGCATCCGACATAATTCTCCATCACCGATCCAATGCCCACGAGCTTTTCATATATTGTTCTTCGCTTATTTACTTTTCCGTTGCTACTGTTACAATCACTATAAAACCAAAAATATTACTTTTACCATCATTACCACTACTATCATATTACTTTGCTAGTAAATACCTTGCTGCAGATATTAAGTTTCCAGGTGTGGTTGAATTGACAACTGAGCTGCTAATACTTGAGAATATTCTTTGGATCCCTTTGTGTCGAATCAATAAATTTGGGTTGAATACTCTACCCTCGAAAACTATTGCGATCCCCTATACTTGTGGGTTATCAGTGCCCAGCCCCCTCGCGTGACTCTCCCAAAGGGAAAGTGTTGCGATGAAACTGAACACCGAGCCTAGCGGCTCCCTGAGGTTAATGCGGCTGTGAGGCCGCCCCCAGTTGTTTATCACCAGCGCGAAACATGGCGCTTCCGCACTTGCACATGCATAGCCGCTCCTCGACCGTGTCGACTGCCAGCGCGGAGCATGGTGCTTCCACTTGTGCATGGGTGGGGGCTCCCTCTGAGTGGAGCCCCCGGGGCGTTTACAGCCCCGCCCTGACACGTGGCTTGCACGGCAGGGCTAGAGGAGGTGTGTCCGGGCACTCGTGAGCCAGCGCGGGACTCACGAGGCCCTACCTCAAGGCGGGCTGTGCCTGAATTTGATGTGGAACACTTGTGATGACCCTGCGACATTGTTAGACAACCTGCGCCGAATGAATCTCCTAAGGCTATCACATGAGAAGGCCAAACACCAATGACCTCAGGAGGTGACGTGAACGGGGCCGGCCCGCCAGACAGAACTCAGCAGTTGGGTTTGTCGATGCTGCAGGGACGGACCCGAGCACAGACGCCGTGCCCAGTCTTCTCATGCGAAAGTCCTGAAGAAAGACAACCGACGTGCGGCTCCCGTGGTGATGAGGCACCGTGTCGCGCGCCCTAGCTCGTCCGCCCATGATTAGCTCATGCGAGAACAAGGCACCAAGGTCCATGGGAGGTGAAGTACACGGGAGCTGGCCCACAAGCTAGAAGTCAGCCTCTTGGGTTAAGCGACGCTGCAGGGACGGACCCAAGCACAGACACCGTGCCAGTCCTTAATCATGAGGCGGTCGTGCGTGGGCTTGCAAGGGCGCACGACGTTCATGGCATCAAAGTAACGGACAAGCAGATGATAATCATAAAGCGACTCATGGAAGGAGGTAAAGCTAGCTCTGATAGATGCAAGAATGATACATGCCACAGGGACAGACCCACACGGCATGGGGATGGTGCAGCCCGAGGGGCGCCCCCAACAGAGCGACTAGAAGATGCAAGAAAGATACATGCCGCATGGACAGGCCCATGCGATCTGGGGATAATGCAGCCTGATGGGCGCCCCCAACAGAATAAACTGGAAAATGTCACCTGGGACCATTTGAAGATATGTTGGAGTAGCTGAAGATGCGTGCTGAAGAAGTCGCTCCTCACGAGCCACGTGGGTCCTGAACCTCGGGAGGCTCTGGGTGCTCAGGGGGCTCGCGAAGAACCGTCTCTATCTCCTCCAGGACCACATGGTGCTTGGCCTCTTGAGCTGCCATGATGCTCCATAGGCGGCGCTAGAAGGTAACAGCCGTGCTCGGCAGGCCAAAGGGCATGTGAACGTAGCTGTGAGGGGGACCCTCACACCAACCAGCGTGCGATGGCTAGAATTGCTCCTGGGATGCGGCCCTGTTGAGCCCTGGAATGTTGACGTAGACGCGTAGCTCGTTGTCCTCGCCAGGACAAGGAGCTGCGCCAGACGGCGGGCGGCGGTCGCCGCGCATGGCTCTTGCCTATTAAATATCCTCGGTCGCCTTGGTGATGAACTCCTGAGCAGCTGGCACCCCGTGCCTTGTGCCCTCGTGAGGGAAACATGCACTAAAGCACGCCTCCATGTGGTGCCCGAGTGCCTCCCTCGTGACATTGGCTAAGTTAGAGGCCCTCCAGAAGAGAGCCCCCGAGCCCAGCCCGAAGAGGGCACTGGGCGCGCCTTCCTATGCGCAAGAGGGAGGCGCCCCGTCGGTGGGTGCAGGTCCTGAGGTGGTGCCACTGGAGACACCGCTCTCCTGAGGCTCTTGGCGAAGCTGCTGCTTCTTCTTCTTGGGGATAGCCTAAGGAGGGTAGATGGTGCCTTCGTTGTGTGGGTCCTTGACCGCTGCAGCCTGGTAGGCGCGCTGGAGAGAGCACACTGCATCCTTCTCCTCGCAGGCGATCATGATGACGTCGCGGTTCCCTGGCATCTTGAGGACATCGTAACGATGATGAGTCACCACCATGAACTTGGCCAGGGCTGGATATCCAAGGATGCCATTGTACAGAAGGTAGATGTGGGCGACGTCAAAGTCGATGAGCTCGATTCGATAGTTGTCGCGCTGGCCGAAGGTGACAGGGAGGTAGATCTGCCCTATCGAGGTGGTGGAGTCGTCAGTCACTCCTGAGAAAGGCTTGGTGGGCTGCAGCTGATCATGGGGCACTTGGAGGCGATCGAACGTCTCGATGGAAAGAACATTGAGCCCCACACCACCATCGATGAGGGTCTTGGTGACGAGGACATTGTTGATGACGGGCGAGCAAAGCATCCGGAGGGCGCCGACAGTTGTCGTGCACTTGAGCTGGTCGGACGAGCTGAAGGTGATGGTGCACTTGGACAACCTAAGCGGGCGTGTGGCCTCGATCCTGGGGAGGGCCACGTTCACCTCACGGGCAAACTTCTTGAAGATGCGATGAGAAGCTGGGGCCAGAGCGCCGCCCAAGATGCAGGCGATGGCACGAGGCTACTGGAAGCCCCCAGCCCCCTCGTCTTGTTGGTGGTCATCGTTCCTTCTTGGTGGTGGTGGCAGCGGAGGGAGGCCAGCGTTGCCCTATGGACGGTCCTCACGAGGCTGGCCCTGCCAACAGTCCTCACAAGGCTGGTCGTGCCACTCCTGGCGGGGGCCACGGTCATCCCAGCGTCCTCCACTTCGACCTCCTCCACTGTTGTAACCTCGATCCTTGCGCTCGGGGCGACGACCGAGGTGCCCATCGCGGATGGCCCTGATCTCTTCACATTTATTGGTGTTGTGGGTGTGTACGTTGTGGAAGATGCAGAACGGACGACTGCCCTTGGATGACTCTGGGTGGTCACAGCCGCGCTTCATCTCTGGTTCAGCCGCGAGCACGGCCGCCCCCTTGCGCTTCACGTCCTTGGCCTTCTTGTCTTCTGGGTCAGCCGCTGGGAGCTCAAGGAGGGAGAAGCGTCCTTCCTCAGCTCTCGCGCACTTGGTCGCCATGTTGAACATCTCTAGAGCCGTGCATAGGTCCTCGTGTATGGCGAGCTCCTCCTTCATCTTGACATTGCGGACGCCATCAGAGAATCCTGATATGATGGCTTCGTCCGACACCTTGGGGATCTTGAGGCGAACGTTGTTGAAGCGCTGGATGTACTTCTACAGGGTTTCGCCTGGCTGCTGCTTGATGCGTCGTAGGTCACCCGCGGCAGGCGGGCGGTCGCGAGTGCCCTGGAAGTTGGCGACGAAATGCTCACGCATCTCGCCCTAGGAGGAGATCGATCCCGTGGGTAGGTTCAGGAGCCACAAGCGTGCGCCATCCTTGAGAGCCATGGGAAACTAGTTCGCCATGACTTTGTCGTTGTCGTTGGCCGACTCGATGCTTAGCTCGTAGAGCTGTAGGAACTTGGTAGGGTCGGGGGTGCCATCATAGCGTGGAGGCAGCTCAGTCTTGAACTTCCCCGGCCAGACGACGCTGCGTAGCTGCGGAGTGAAGGCTCGGCAGCCCGCGGTGGTCACGGGAGGCCGGCGTGGAGGTGGAGCCTGATCTCGGTGCTCATGCGCCACCACCGCAGGTGGCGCGCGGTCTTGACGTGGTGGTGCAGGGAGCGCTGGGGCATCTTCTTGCGGCCGTTGGACCTCCTGGCAGCTTTCTTCTTCACGTGTGGGCGCCCTGCGCGGAGAGTCACGTCGTGGGGCCGCGTGCCTTGGTCCGAGGGTGATGTCTTGACGGGGAGGTGGCGGAGGCGCTCCATGGGCTATGTCGCCTGTGTCAGGCGGCGGGCGAGGTAGCGAGAGGGACGGCGTAGGAGACCCCCCCCCCAGCGGTGCTGACAAGATCGGCAATGCGGTCCAGCTAGTCTTCGTAGAAATCATCGACCATGCGGTAGCGCTAGAGCTAGCGTGCCATGAGCAGTGCAGACTGCGTGTCCGCCGGCCCACGATGAGTGTGAGATGAAGAACCAGCCGGAGTCAGTGACGGGATGGTGGGTCCATCACACCGCACGGAGGGGTGCAGCGATGAAGCTTGCTACTCGTGCCCCACCGGGCCGGTGGTGGCATTGGCGGCAGGCGATGGGAACGATGGGAAGGCCCGCCGATGGGTGCTGTCTGGGCGACGCGAGCGGCGAGAGTGGCCCGATGCTCAACATGGGCTCGACGAGCATCAGCCATGGAAGCAGTGGAGCGGCGGTGAGTCGATCGGCAGAAGAGAGGCTCCGACGCACCACTACCTGGCGCGCCAAATGTCAGATTCGGGATTCTGCAAACCCTTGAGAGGTTTGAACCCTGGGGTGCGTGCGAAGATCTCGTCCTCCCCAGTCTGCCTGTCCAACGGTTCCAAGGCCTAGCTCGACGAACCCAAGGGACAAGAGACACATCAGTTTATCCTAGTTCGGGCCACCTTGCAGTGTAATAACCTACTCCAACTTTGTGGTGGATTGCCTCAAGGGGCTGGGGATGAACTAGTACAATGGTCGAACAGCCTTAGGAGGTGAGGAGTTCTTGCGCTTGATGAGCTGGTGAGCTGGTCAGGGTGGAATGGATCCGATCCCCTCTATGGTGGTGGCTAAGCCCTATTTATAGGGGCCTTGGTCCTCTTCCCAAATATAGGCGGCATGGGATCCCACAACGGCCAAATTCGAAGGGAGGCAACTAGTACAAGGTATCCTAACAAAAGTAGTGTTCGCCTACAAAAGCCTCTAGTGGTGACGCCATGGTGGGCTTCGCGATGACCTTCGTCCTGGCGGTCTTGGTCTCGTTGCCTTGATATGGAAACCTTTGCTTGATTCCTTAGGACCCTGTGCCTGTGGTTGCCTCCTTAGCACCAAAGAGGAAACTGGTACACTACGCCCACTAGTGTCCGCCTGGCCTAGGTCGTCATGGCTCACGTCATATGAACCTCACGAGGTGCACCTTGCATAGATATCTCCGCTCCTCGGGAGCCAGCCTGGTGTGGCCGCCCCCCAGGGAGGTCTTGGTGTTGTCTGCCTCGCGAGGCTTGGCCCCTCGCGTGGGTCTTGGGTTGTTGATGCTGAAGCTGGGCCATACCGGGTCATCGACGGAGCCACACCGTGGGCTGTAGGCAGGCAAGTCTGGGTACCCTCGTTCCTAGGACGCCGACAATATTCTCCATGAACCGGTGATTCAGCTCGAACTGTTGGATCATACCAGCCATGTACTCAGGTGGTGGTGGGGCATTGCCACCACGACCACCCAGTCTAACCATCCTGCTAATATTTAGCAGGGGTAGTTTAGCATTTGAGAAATTTGCAAAGACAAGAATTGTTCATGTTGAAACATGCATGATGAAAGGAACACGATAGATAGTACACAGTAGTCCCCATATCTTACAAAAGGGGCCATGCATAGAGTTCAGTACATGGACTAGCGACATAGCAAGTGGCACACAGGCTCGCGGGGAATGCATCTAGTACTAATAAGAAAGACTACATCAGTCGCAGAAGGTACTATGGAGGTACGTGTAGCCTGACAGCTGGTAGTGACGCATCGGGAAATCTTCCACGTCAGCCTGCTGCGGTCCGTGGATACTTTGGTGCAGAACCCGATGCTCAGGTGGCAAAAGAGGACCACGAGCGGGAGTGTAGCATCCAACATATGGCCAACCAAAACCACCGGGCATCATGGTCCTGGCTGGGTAGATCACAGAACTCAACAAATGCCCAACTCGGACAAAGGGGTGCAATTGCGTCAAAGCGTTGTACAGGTGCACACGGGTGGTGTACAACTCGTGGAGAAGAGCTCGGTTAGCCCGATCTAGACCATCAACATGCCTGATAAAGTTCTCGTGGGGGAAGAGCTCCCGGGTGACGGTGGAGTAGACAACAGTGTAGTATCGCTCCTCGCCATCGCTGGATGCGATGGCAATGTGCCTGAAAGGGGAAGTGTCCAATGATCGATACTCTCCACGAAGACGTGTCAGAGCTGCATAGGCAACATCATGGACTGCCATATTGATGGTCACTCCAACACCATGAGCGGTGTGCAGCATAGTAGATGAGTTATCATCCCGAGAGTAGAGCTAGACGATGGCATGGTATTGCTCCTGGTTAAAGTCCCAGTACTGCTCGTAGATGATGTACTCAGGGTGCCAGTGATAACCCGCGTAGGTCATCATGTCAGCTAGCGCAGTAGGTGATCCCGAGGCTCCAATGGTTGCCATGTGGCACACGACCTGCCTCATTGGATCCATCCAAAAGCAAAAATGTTCCAGTATGTCAAATGACAAAGTGTGTATTATTCAAAACACATTTCGAAGGAATATCTTTAGATTATCCAACTTTGGGGTGAATGCGGTTATGAGATCCTAATGTTAAGAGTTAGCAAATTCGATTAAACTGAATGGAAGAGAGATCAGAGTCCCAGAGTATAGACGAGAAGTAAAAGATCCTAGTACCACCCAATGGCGATGTGGGCCTGTATGGCACACAACCATGTTAGTAAAAAATTTGCAATGTCTAGACTTGACTTCGGCCAAGGAGTGTGGAAGGGGGGTTCCTACAGGCAGTCGACTCTGATACCAACTTGTGACGCCCCTGATTCAATTGTACACTAATCATACATGCAAATGTGTACAATCAAGATCAGGGACTCACGAGAAGATATCACAACACAACTCTAAACACAATTAGAAGTCATACAAGCATCATATTACAAGCCAAGGGCCTTGAGGGCTCAAATACAATTGCTCAAACATAAATGAGTCAGCAGAAGCAATAATATCTGAGTACAGACATAATTTAAACAAGTTGCCATAAGATGGCTAGCACAAACTGGGATAGAGATCGAAGAGGCGCATGACCCCTGCCTGGGATCCTCCTAACTACTCCTGGTTGTTGGCGGCCTGAACGTAGTAGTAGGCACCCCCCCCCCCATGTAGTAGGGGTCGTCGTTGATGGTGGCGTCTGGCTCCTGGGCTCCAATCTGATCGCAGCAACCGGGTATCGAAGGGGAAAAGGGGGAAGCAAAGTAACTGTGAGTACTCATCCAAATTACTCGCAAGCAAGGATCTACACTACATATGCATTGGTATCAATGAAATGGGTAGTATCTGTGGACCGAACTGCAGAATGCCAGAATAAGACGGGGAGAAGCTAGTCCTATCGAAGACTACGCTTCTGGCAGCCTCTATCTTGAGGCATATAGAATAGAGTAGCTGGTAAGTTCACCAAGTAGCAACGTATAGCATAAACCTACCCGGCAATCCTCCCCTCGTCGCCCTATGGGAAAGCAATCACCGGGGTCATATCTGCCACTTGAAAGGGTGTGTTTTATTAAGTATCCGGTTCTAGTTGTCATGAGGTCGGAATACAACTCTGGGTCGTCCTATTACCGTGGACACGGCAATTCGAATAGATCAATCTTCCCTGCTGGGGTGCACCACATTACCCGACATGATCGATCCCTCTGGTCGAACACACTTTCTTGGGTCATGCCCGACCTCGGAAGATGAACATGTCGCAGCCCTACCTAGGCCTAACAGAGAGGTCAGCACGCCGGTCTAAATCCTAAGTATGCATGGGTCTTGGGCCCATCGCGCTTTGCACTCTTGCATGTTGCGAACGCGGCCGGTGAGCAGACCTAGCCCCCCTTATACAAGAGCGGACGTTCCAGTCCAACCCGGCACACGTGACTTAGTCACTGACGTCTAGAAGGCCTCGGCTGATACTACGACGTCGGTTGCCCATATCTTGTCCTATGTGGCGGTTAGTGCGTATAGGTCAATACCAACTCAGCTCAAATACCCAATCTCATTAAGCGTGTTATTTGAAGTGACCATCAATATGGCAGTCCATGATGACCTTCGTCCTGCCGTCCTGCTGGTCTTGGTCTTGTTCCACCGATATGGAAACCTTTGCCTGATGCCTTGGAACTCCTCGCATGTGCTTGCCTCCTTATCACCAAAGGGGAAGCGAGGACACCGCGCTTGCTGGCGCCCGCCTGGCACCCGCCTGGTCTTGATCGTCATGGCTTACGTCATTGGAACCTCGCGAAGTTTGCCTTGCCTTGATCTCTCTGCCCCTCGCGAGCCAGCCTGGTGAGGCCGCCCCTGAGGAGGTCTTGCATCGTCCGCATCGCGAGGCTTGGACCCTCGCGAGGGTCTTGAATGTTTGCTGGTGAAGATGGGCCATATGGGGCCGCTGGAGGAGCCACGCTGCAGGCCGCGGGCAGGCAAGTCTGGGCACCCCCGTTCCCAGAACGCCACAGTAGCCCCCGGGCCCAAGGTGCGCTCGGGCTTGGCTTCGAGGCGAAGCCAAAGGGCAAGTGCGGAGTGCCATGGGCCCCAACAGCCTGCGGCCTTGGTTGACGCGTGGCGACTGATTGGACGTGGGCATCTCCGCTTCCCCACGTAGCCTCGGCAACTGGCCGACTTGACGGGTCCTAGCTGCATGTAGGAAAAAGATCATTATTACCTTAGATCATGGAGGCCGGCGGTTGGCCTCCCCTTGGCTATAGATCGGAAGTGGGGGCGGATCCCCAATCACCCGTCTCTTCCTCGCTTCGCCCGCCTCTTCTTCTTCCTTGCTCCACTCCTTGCAGTGACGCTCATGGCGCCTGTGAAGAGGCTCTCAGCCGTAGAGAAGTGGAAAGCTCGCCAGGAGGGGCCTGGCTTGCCGCCACCCAAGAGGGGGTGCGGTCGCCCTCGCAAGCACATTGCAACCCCCAACGTGGCCCCTCACAGCCGCAGTGGCACCTCTTCGCGTGGTGGCAGCCACCTAGGTCGCGGTAGCCCTGTTGAGGAAGTGAGGTGTGCCGTGGTTGCGCGGCCTCCCCGGCCACGCTTCCAATCGGCGGAGGTGATGCCGGAGTTCATCGTGTGGTCGGAGAACCCGGCTGGCACCTGGCTTTAGCTCCCGCGGTTCTTCGTCAGCGAACTGCCGTCCGCAGGTCCAGGCGGTCTCTGGCTGCAGGCGGGTGGTTGCTGCAGTAGGGCCTCATGGGTCGCGGTGGAGATCTCCGCCGCGTGCAACGTGGTCCTGGCACGCGACTGTCAGAAGTTCGCCCGCGCGCGCGGGCTGGGCAGGCGGTGTGCCCTCCACTTCAAGTACGACGGCAACACGACCCTCTTCGTGAGGGTGTTCGGGGAAGATGGTCACCATGCTGGGTGCTGCCCCGAGGACAATGACGGCGACGAGGTGCTCGGCCTTGGCGATGGTTGTGACGAGGATGGAGGCGGGCCCGGCCATGTCTCGTCCAGCTATGTTGACTCTTCCTCCGGTGGCAGCTCCAGCAGCGGCGGCTACGACCAGCCGCCATGCCACCGCGCCCGCTTCGAAGGTGGCAGCGGGTCGGCTCATCGCTACGCTCCGGTGAAGCACGAGGAGGGGTCCGACTAAGCTCGGGAGAGCTCCGCGAGCCTGTCCTCGCAACCTGCCGTAGGAGCACGTCCTTCTTTTGTTTCGTTCTTCCTTTCCTTCCTGCATTAGAGAAAGACAAGTATGGGGCCCCGTGGGGGCGTGCAACAAACTATGATTTCCAGGTTGTTATGTTGTGTTTATCATTCCTGTGCTATGTTGCAACGTTATGATCTATGCATGCGCGTAGAATGACTTAGCTCGATGTGCCTGAAGTAGATCCTGCTTAGCGATACGCGTGTTTCTCTGTACCTGACGAGGAGGAACTGTGAAAATTTGCTAGGAGATCCATACCTGGTCCACGTCGTAGCAGCCTGCTGGCTAGCACGCGTTACCTGCGAATGGCTACGACCCAACACCTCCTGTCGCAGTACCCGATGGGCATGGATCGAGGGAGATGCGCCAGCTTGCGGCTTGAACTAGGGTGCCTCGCGAAAAACAGACAGAACGCTCATGAGGGCCCGAGGGGCACCTATCCAGCCCCCTTGCAAGGGACGCGAGAGAGGGTATAGTTCAAACGAAGAACCAAAGGCAGAAACAAGGGAAAAATCGAAGGAACAAGATCAGCAAGTGACATCGGAAGGAAAATTCGATTAAAGAGGGGCAAGCCAACTGCAGAAAGCAAATGAAAAGCCGCGTCCGGCACCTAGTCTAGTCTTCTTGTCGTCTCACCAACGCGGAGCTAAGTGCTGCCACTAGTCGTGGGAGGGAGCCCCCGAGGCCCGAGGTTGGCACTCCTCAGACTCCGGGGCGTGTACAGCCCCACTCATTATTACATGAGAGTGTTACGAGCGGAGATTCTTCACAACCACTAGGCCTTGCTTCACAAGCACCGGGCCTTGCTTCATGGGTAGAACTTCCTGAGGTGCTGGATGTTCCAGGCGTTCTGGATGGGGACCCCGTCCTGCGTCTCCAGGCGCGCAGCGCCAGGCCTGGAGACATGGGCGACCCGAAACGGGCCCTCCCACATGGGCGAGAGCTTGTGCAGCCCTTCCCTGGAGAGCACCCGCCTTAGGACAAGGTCACCCACCTCGAGCGTCCTGGAGTGGACGCTGCGGCAGTGGTACCGCCACAGCGCCTGCTGGTACCTCGTAGCTCGGAGCGAGGCTTCATGGCGGCATTCCTCCCCCAGCACGAGATCCATCCCCCGCATGGCGTCCTGCCGCGTTTCATCGAACGCCAGGACCCGCGCGGAGCGATGCTTGACCTCATGTGAGAGAACCGCTTCTGCTCCATAGACGAGGAAGAACGGGGTTTATCCTGTCGGCCTGGTGGCGGTGGTGCAGATGGACCACAGCACAGACTGGAGCTCGTCGTGCCAGCCCCTGCAGCAGGCCTCGAGCTTCTTGAAAGTGCAACTATCCCTAGGTGGTTTTGGTAATTCCTAACAACATATAGCTCATTAAGCTAATGCTATTTCAAGATAAATATCTCAGGAAAGCTCAATAATTGGCATGGCATGGATGAGAAAAGTGGACCCCTCAAAATGCTAAGGACAAAGGATTGGCTCAAGCTCAAAGCTCAAGACTCTACATTTTCCATTTTAGTGATCCAAGATCACATTGAGTCTATAGGAAAAGCCAATACTATCAAGGAGGGATGAGGTGTTGCTTAATGAGGTTCTTGCTCAAAATGCTTAGTGATATGCTCCAAAAACCCTCAACTACTTTCCCACATCCACATATGACCTAAACCAAAAGTCAAACTCGGCCCCACCGATTCTTTCTATCCGGCGCCACCGAGTTTCAAATGTCATAGCCACTGCCACAAACCCTAGGCAAATCGGTCTCGCCGATAGGGATCTCGGTCTCACCGAGATGGGGTTGTAATCTCTATGTTTCCCTTCGTAACATTTCGGTCTCGCTGAGATGAGCGATCGGTCCCACCGAGATTGCAATGTAAACTCTCTATTTTCCCTTTGTAACGTTTCGGTCTCACTGAAATGAGCGATCGGTCCCACCGAGTTTAGCTGACCAACTCTCTGGTTAGCTTATTACCAAAATCGGTCTCATCGAGTTTGTGTAATCGGTCTCACCGAGATTACGTTATGCCCTAACCCTAATCATATCGGTCCTACCGAGTTGCATGTCGGTCCCACCGAAAACCCTAACGGTCACTAGCTTTGCTAAATCGGTCAGACCGAGTTTAACCATTCGGTCCCACTGAGTTTGGAAAGTTATGTGTCACGGTTAGATTTTGTGTGGAGGCTATATATACCCCTCCACCACCTCTTCATTCAGGGAGAGAGCCATCAGAACAAACTTACACTTCCAACCTATATTTTCTAAGAGAGAACCACCTACACTTGTGTTGAGACCAAGATATTCCATTCCTACCATATGAATCTTGATCTCTAGCCTTCCCCAAGTTGCTTTCCACTCAGATCTTCTTTCCACCAAATCCATATCCCGTGAGAGAGAGTTGAGTGTTGGGGAGACTATCATTTGAAGCACAAGATCAAGGAGTTCATCATCAACACACCATTTGTTACTTCTTGGAGAGTGGTGTCTCCTAGATTGGCTAGGTGTCACTTGGGAGCCTCCGACAAGATTGTGGAGTTGAACCAAGGAGTTTGTAAGGGCAAGGAGATCGCCTACTTCTTAAAGATCTACCGCTAGCGAGGCAAGTCCTTCGTGGGCGATGGCCATGGTGGGATAGACAAGGTTGCTTCTTCGTGGACCCTTCGTGGGTGGAGCCCTCCGTGGACTCGCGCAACCGTTACCCTTCGTGGGTTGAAGTCTCCATCAACGTGGATGTACGATAGCACCACCTATCGGAACCACGACAAAAACATCTGTGTCTACAATTGTGTTTGAATCCTCCAAACCCTTCCCTTTACATTCTTGCAAGTTGCATGCTTTACTTTCCGCTGCTCATATACTCTTTGCATGCTTGCTTGAATTGTGTTAAGATTGCTTGACTTGTTCAAAGTTGGTAAAATCTACCAAGAACTAAAATTGGGAAAAGGCTCTATTTTTATTTGGTCAAGTAGTCTAATCACCCCCCCCCCTCTAGACATACTTTCGATCCTACAAGTGGTATCAGAGCTTTGGTCTCCATTTGCTTTGATTTTCATAGCTTTTGGAAGTCATAGCCTTGGTTTCACAACCTAGGAGAGTATGGCGTCTAGCGAGGGAAATTACCACCATAGAGGTCCTTACTTTGATGGCACTAATTTTGCTAGTTGGAAGCATAAGATGAAAATGCAAATTCTTGGACATAACCCCGCCGTTTGGGCTATTGTGTGTATTGGCTTGCAAGGTGAATTCTTTGATGGGAGAGAACCGAATCATGAAGCTACCGCGGACGAGTTGAAGATGCTACAATACAATGCTCAAGCTTGTGATATCCTCTTCAACGGATTGTGCCCCAAAGAATTCAACAAAGTCAGCCGTCTTGAGAATGCAAAGGAAATTTGGGATACTTTGATTGATATGCACGAAGGTACCGACTCCATCAAGGAATCCAAGTTGGATGCGCTTCAAAGTCAACTTGACAAGTTCAAAATGAAGGATGGTGAAGGTGTCGCTGAAATGTACTCTAGGCTTGCTCTTATCACAAATGAGATTGTCGGCTTAGGAAGTGAAGAGATGACCGACAAATTCATCATCAAGAAGATCCTAAGAGCCTTGGATGGAAAATACGATACCGTATGCACATTGATCCAAATGATGCCAAATTACAAAGATCTCAAGCCAACGGAAGTCATTGGAAGAATTGTTGCTCATGAGATGTCACTCAAGGATAAGGAGGAGCTCCATAACAAGTCAAGTGGTGCTTACAAAGCCTCATGTGAAGCTCCCACATCATCAAGTGAGAAACAAACCTTCAATGAAGAATGGAGCCTAATGGTGAAGAACTTCAACAAGTTCTACAAGAATAGAAGAAAAGAGAGAAGTTCGAAGTCAAGGTCCTAAAATGACAAAAGATCTTCTAGTCGAGAGCGAAACTGCTACAATTGTGGAAGACCCGGACACTATTCCAATGAGTGTATGGCACCCCACAAGAGAAGAGAAGATTCTCCCAAAAGAAGAAGTAGAAGAGAAGAATCACCATCGAGGGAGAGAAGGAGTAGGGATGATCATTATGAACGAAGACCCTCCCGGAGAAGTAAGGATTCGGAAAGGAAGGACAAGTCATCAAGGAGCTACACAAAACGAAGACATCAAGCTCATGTTGGTGAATGGGTATCCGGCTCCGACTCCGACAATGACTCCGAGAGAAGCTATCACTCTGACTCCGAATATACTCAAGATGAAGGTGTTGCCGGTCTAGCACTTGTGTCAACCAACTCCTACGAAATATTTGATTCACCAAATGAAGGAATTGGAAGATGCTTCATGGCTAAAGGCCTAAAGGTATCACACCCCGAGTATGTTGATTTCAATAGTGATGAAGATGACTTGTTAGGTGATGATGATTTACTTGTTGACAACTCTAGTGATGAATACTATGATGAAACGTCAATTAATCATGCTAATCAAGATGGAATGAATGACAATGATAAGGATAAGATTGAGTCTCTAACTAAAGAATTAAACACTCTTAAGTTAGCTCATGGAACTATCTTAGGAGATCATCGAGAACTTTTAAGGACTCATGAGAAATTATGTTTTGAGAAGCTCAATCTTGAGCATGAGTTCTTAAAGGAAATCAATGATGATCTTCGCAAGAAAAGTTCTTCTTACATTGCCAAGCATTTACTCTTATCCACTTACATGCCTCAAGTCAAGTCTAGTAACAAGAACAAGAAGGATTCTTCCTCTAGTAGTAACAATAGTCATGCTAAATCCAATGTTGTTGCTTCTAGTAGTTTTCTTGATTCCACTAATGATTCTCTTAGCCAAGTTACACTTGAGCAAGAAAATAGCTTATTGAAAGGAATCATAGAGAAAGGTGTTTACAAGAGCGTTGCCGGGAGTAAGCAATTCGAGGAAATTGTACGCAAGCAAGGAAGACACCGGAAGAATCAAGGCATTGGTTTTGAATGAAAGTTCAATGCCAATGGAGTTGAGTGGGAAGAAGATCAATACCCCAAGACGAAGTTTGTTCCTCAACAAGACAAGTATGATCCTACTTCTTTCAAAGGGACACAAGCTCAAGATGATCTTCCACCACAAGACCACAAGCAAAAAGGCAAGGACAAGCTTCAAGAGGAAATTGATACATTTGAAGAAGCTCCTAAGGCCTTGGTCAAGTGGGTTCCCAAGACTACATCAAGTTCCACTTCATCAAGTACAACTACAACTCTGAGGATTCCCATCAAGATGGTGTGGATCCCGAAGAAGAAGAACTAGAGAGTTCTTGAGGGTAACTCCGCCAACATACTTCACTCTTATCATTTTGGCAAGAACAAGTGCAATCAACTTCCACATCTTGCACTACTTCAAGGAGTCACAAACCCTCTTGTTGGTAAGACAAGGGACAAGGTAACCTAATGCTCTCATAGACATCATATTGTGTGTGAATCACTCTATGTCTATGGATATCCTTGTTTGTTCCTTGTGGGACTAACCTGTGTAGGTATTGAAAGTGCAATTCACTCCAAAGGATAGCTCCGAATGATCTACATCAACTTAGAGAATTGTAACGCCCTCGATGCGGCTATATCTCCCATGTGTCGAAGCACGACTTAGAGACATAACCGCATTGAAAGCAATGTCGCAAGTGAGGTAATCTTCGCACAACCCATGTAATACATAAGGGAAAGAGATACATAGTTGGCTTACAATCGCCACTTCACACAATACAAGGATAAAGCATTACATCATCCAGATACAATCAAGGTCCGACTACGGAACCAAAATGAAAGAAGACTACCCCAAATGCTACACAGATCCCCGATCGTCCCAATTGGGCTCCACTACTGATCAACTAGAAACGGAACAACATAACGAACACGATCTTCATCGAGCTCCTCCTTGAACTCGGTTTCGTCACCTGCACGGTTCAACGGCACCTGCAAGCTGGTTTTGGAAGTATCTGTGAGTCACAGGGACTCGGCAATCTCACAGCCTCGCGATCAAGACTATTTAAGCTTATAGGAAGGATAAAAGGTATGACGTGGAGCTGCAGCAAGCGACTAGCATATATGGTGGCTAACATACGCAAATGAGAGGGAGAAGAGAAGGCAAAGCACGATCGATGAACTATGATCAATAAGTGATCCTAGAACAACCTACGTCAAACATTACTCCAACACCGTGTTCACTTCCCGGACCCCGCCGAGAAGAGACCATCACGGCTACACACGCGCTTGATGTATTTTAGTTAAGATAAACTTCAGGTTTTCTACAACCGAACATTAACAAATTCCCATCTGCCCATAACCGCGGGCATGGCTTTTGAAAGTTCAAATCCCTGCAGGGGTGTCCCAACTTAGCCCATCACAAGCTCTCACGGTCAACGAAGGATATTCCTTCTCCTAAGACAATCCGATCAGACTCGGCATCCCAGTTACAAGACATCCTCGGCAATGGTAAAACAAGTCCAGCAAAGCCACCCGAATGTGCCGACAAATCCCGATAGGAGCTGCACATATCTCGTTCTCAGGGCACACCGGATTGTCCAAACTTCCGGTAGGCCAGCCTAGAGTTGCCCCTGGTGGCCACCGACGGCTGACAAGTTGGACCAACACTCAGAGGAGCACTAGCCCGGAGGGGTTAAAATAATGATGACCCTCGGGAGCGCGACTCCCAAGGGAAAAGAAAAGGCTAGGTGGCGAATGGTAAAACCAAGGTTGGGCCTTGCTGGAGGAGTTTTATTCAAAGCGAACTGTCAAGGGGTTCCCATTATAACCCAACCGTGTAAGGAACGCAAAATCCGGGAACATAACACCGATATGACGGAAACTAGGGCGGCAAGAGTGGAACAAAACACCAGGCATAAGGTCGAGCCTTCCACCCTTTACCAAGTATATAGATGCATTAATTAAATTAGAGATATTGTGATATCCCAACAAAATATCCATGTTCCAACGAGGAACAACTCCAATCTTCACCTGCAACTAACAACGCTATAAGTGGGGCTGAGCAAAGCGGTAACATAGCCAAACAACGGTTTGCTAGGACAAGGTAGGTTAGAGGTTTGACATGGCAATGTGGGAGGCATGATAAGCAAGTGGTAGGTATCGTAGCATAGGCATAGCAAAAGAGCGAGCATCTAGCAAGAAAAGATAGAAGTGATTTTGAGGGTATGGTCATCTTGCCTAAAATCCCGCAAGGAAGAAGAACGAGTCCATGAAGAAGACAAACAGACGTAGTCGAACGGATCCTCACAAACACGACGTTATCGGAACCGACTCGAAGAAGCAACACCGGAAAGAAGCAAACACCATAGTAAACAACCACCACATAAGCATGACATGATGCACAACCAAATATGATGCATGTCCAGATTAATGAGGCATGGCATGGCAAAGTGCACAAGTAATACTACAAATTAAGTGGAGCTCAATATGCAACGGAGTTGCATATTGATGAAACACCACGTGACTTATTTAGTTCTCTCCCGTTTATGTACTCAATAATATTAAATGTTGGTTAGCATGGCAAGAGGTGAAGCATATGAAAACTACCTATCTAGGCAAGTTTAAATGAGGCCGGAACAACAAGCAACAAGTCTGGAAAATCCCCATATGCATGTCTTAGGTTTGGTACTGTTCTGCCCTAAACCATATTTTAGAGTTGTTAAACATGCAAAGTAATGCCACCATGTTAAACCATATTTTAGGTTTGGGGTAGTCTTCTTTCATTTTGGTTCCGTAGTCGGACCTTGATTGTATCTGGATGATATAATGCTTTATCCTTGTATTGTGTGAAGTGGCGATTGTAAGCCAACTATGTATCTCTTTCCCTTATGTATTACATGGGTTGTGCGAAGATTACCTCACTTGCAACATTTCTTTCAATGCGGTTATGCCTCTAAGTCGTGCTTCGACACGTGGGAGATATAGCCGCATCGAGGGCGTTACAAGCATCCACATCTTCATCACCTACATGAAGTCATCATCGATAAAACCCAAGGTTAGTTCATCCCTCTTAGGGGGATCTCACATCTAGGGGGAGCTTTGGTCTAACAATTGAGTTAAAGCAACTCTAATGGTGTGAACACAACAACGCTTTATGTAAAAGTGGTAACCCCACTTGTGCTTAAACGATGAGTATAACCTACGATCAAATGTTCTCATTTGACTCCTAAGTCAATATACTCATATATAGATGACCTAGTCATCGCCAATTGCTTGATAGATGCTAGAATTGTTTGTGCATGCTTTGCCACATATTTCATTTGACATCTTATTGTGTGAGCATGTTGGTTGCATAATTTACTCATTCGAGGACATCCACTTGTTGTTTTGATTGGTTGGTTTCTTTTTCTCTTGCCAAGTGGATGGACAAGAATGCCTAAGAACCTTCTCTAGCTATCTATGCTTTTCTCGTCTCAAACTCTATTCATGCTGCATCACAAAGTTTGATCAAGTCAGATTCGAACCACTCTGTGTGAGGAGCACTCGGAGTCCCCGATTCGTCATAGACTTAAACATCCAAAACTTCTTTGTGTGTTTCGGTTTAACCGATTCATCCATTTTGGTCATACCAAGATCACTAAGTCGATCTAGGTTTTCAATCTCGGTGCAACCGATTTGAACTTTTCGGTCACACCGAGTTTCAGTAACTGCTTGTAGTTATGAATCTCGGTGCCACCGAGTTGTTCCACTCGGTCACATCGACAGGGTCAGGCTATATATATCCACGGGTCAAATTTTCGAAAACTTTCCGAACCTCCTCGCCCGTGCTTAGCCTGCTCTGTCTCCCTGGGTCTTTGGATCATCCTCCTCGTCGCCAGCCGCCTCCTGTCGTTGGTCTCCGACGCCGTCAACGGGATCGTCTCCGCCGTTGCCGCCGTAGCTAGTTCATCACCGAACTAGGGTATGGACTTGAACTTTGTGCCGTTCTAACTCCGATTCCCCAGCACATTGCTTTGCCATGTATCTTGCCATGATTGAGATCATTCTATCCATCAAAAACACTCTGTAGTTTAGTTGTGAATTGAAGATTTAGGGTTAGGTTTCCGCCGAAACCATCTCGGACCGATCGAGTTGATGAAATCAGTTCCACCGATTTGGCTCAGGCCATTGCACATGTGATTCTCGGTCTGACAGAGAATTGCAAATCTGTGTGACCGAGTTTAGCACTTTGTGAAACCCTAGCAGTCTCGGTGCCACCGAACTGTGACTTGGTCTGACCGAGTTCACTAGTTTAGGTTCCAAAAGATGCTTCGATATCACCGAGTTTGCAAATCGGTAGATCCGAAATGCTTTCTGTGGAAAACTAAAACTAAGTTTTTAATTCAATCTTTTGCAAAAACCTCTGTACTTTGTGATGCTCATCCACTCTACCTCATCTATAATCTATTCACAGGGTTTGCTGTCAGTGTTTGCATCATGTCAGATCAGAGTGACAGTCAAAATAAGTCAGAGGAGCAGGTTCAGATGAGTGAGGGCACTAGTCCCTCTAGCAGCTCAGATGATGGAAGCAGGAGCACACCCAGCAATCTGCCAAAGGCTGCCACAAGGGCCAGCAAGAAAAGAACCTCAGAGTCAGAGGATGAGGACTATGTGGCTGAGGAAGAAGAAACCACCTCAAAGAGGAAAGTCCTGAAAAAGGAATATGGCACAACTGCTGCCACCAAGCCAGGGATGAAGCAAAAGGTTCCTGCCAAGAGAGCTCCAATGTCAAAAGTCAGAACATCTACTCAAGATACTTTGGGATCTGCACCCAAAGAGCAGGTTGTGGCAGAAAAGAAAAGAAAGGAAAGGGTCAAGAAGACCACTGCCAGAGTGCTTGGGAGATCTTCAATCATGAAAGACTCTGAAGAAGAGGAAGAGGAAGAGGATGATGCACCAGCACCTAAAGCTCAGAAACTTATGGGAGATGCCATAAGATCAGGGGCTGCTTCATCTAAGCCCAAAGGAACTCCTAAGCCAGCTGCTCCAAAACCCAAAACTGCACCCAAGAGGAGCACCAGGAACATCCCAGCAGTAGAGAAGAACAAGGCCCCAATGCCTGAAGCTGCAATAGAAGAAGAATATGATTCTGTTGTCTTGAGGAAATTGAAGCCAAAAATTCCAGATCACAATGATGCTCATCCAGTTGCAGAGAACATGAAAGTCAGGAAGGACTCTGGTCTAAGGCTATGGAGAGAGTCTGATCCATATGCCACCAGGAGAAGGACTGTTGTGGACTACAGGTTCCATACAAAGGAACAACAGGACTTCTATGAGACCATCTTGCTTGACAAGAAGCCCATAGTGTGTGACATGAGATGGGTCGATTGGACATACATTGAGGAAAATGGGATCACTTCCCTGGTGTATATGACAGCTTCAAGGCTTGTGGAGTTGATGGGTTTGTGGCTCAGAAGCTCACAAAATGGAATGATGAGCTCATCACACAGTTCTACTCCACAGCTCACTTCTACCCGGATGGAAGGATTGTCTGGATGTCTGAAGGTACTAGGTACCAGTCCACAGTTGCAGAATGGGCTAAGTTGATCAATGCCCCAGAAGAACATGAGGATGACTTGGATGTCTATGCCAAGAATAAGAAGGATCACAACACCATGGAACACATGTACAAGGAGATCCTAGATGCTGCTCTTGAGACACACAAGTTTGGATCTGTACATTACCTTCTATCAGGCTTGCCAACTATCAACTAGATCCTCAGGCACACTCTCTTGCCAAAGTCAGGTGATCACAAGATGATTAGAGGCCATGAAATTAACTTGCTTCACATCTCTGATGTCCCACAGAAGTTCAAATTCATGAGCCTAATAGTGGAAACCATAAAGAGGACAACTGCAGATCAGAAGAGGAGTTGTGGGTATGCCCCACAGATCCAGGAGTTGATTAACTCCAAGATGGGCACTAGCACATATCTGCTAGACAAGGAGAACCTGCCCATCTACCCAAACTTTGAGGACAACACTATGGTGATGGATGAAAATGAACCATCTTCTGTGCACGCACAAGCCAAGAAGGAGAAGGCAAAGGCTGAAAAGGCTGCAAGGATGCCAACTACTGAAGAAGCATCTCAGTATCTTCTGAAGAGAGCTTGGCTACTTGATTGCCTCCACTCTGAGGATTGAGAAGGGATTGGCCACCCTGACTCAAAACCAGGAGAGCTTGGAGAGGATCGTCGAGCAGAAGTTCTATGACCTAGATGTGAAGGTCACTGAGATCCAGTCAGTCGTTGAGAAACCTCAGGATGAAGTGCAGGAGAAGAAGGGCAAGACAACCACTGATGCTTTAGCTAGAGTGCCCAGAGGTCAAAGGTCTGTTGCAGTGCCTATTCCAGACACCAGAGCTACTTCATCTGCACCAGCTACAGCTTCAGTGCCACCGGCTCTAGCACCTACTCCACCAGCTCCATCTACATCGACTGATGCCTTCGTTCTTGGAGTTCTGTCTACACCACCACCTGAAGACCAAGCCTGAGTGTCGATCTAGCACTATGCATTTTTTATGAACTTTTTGGTAACTTGTTGCCAAAGGGGGAGAAAATGTATAGATCATAGGCTTCGAGAGAGAGCGTTGCTTTTTATTCTCTCTTTTTGTTTGGTGGTTAAACTTCGTTTATTTGCTTGGTTGAGATACTTTATACTTTGTGATACTTGGATGATCATGTGTTTGATCATATGCTACCTTAATGCTTGTTGGATGACATTATCCTTTTTATGTGATCATTCACTTTGCTTGGTGATGAGTGCATGTATTTTAATTATTATCATTTTGAGCGCTCCACCAAGATGTATGTGACATGGAAGAGTAACTCATGATCCTAACTCTTTGTGCATTTGCAGTCCAAACCAAATCTTAAACTATGCACAAATTCAGGGGGAGCTCTTGCTTTTCACATACTTCTCAAAGCGACAATGTTTTTTCACTCTTATTATCATTTGTCGAAGCTTTGATCTATATGTTGTCATCAATTACCAAAAAGGGGGAGATTGAAAGTGCAACTATCGCTAGGTGGTTTTGGTAATTCCTAACAACATATAGCTCATTGAGCTAATGCTATTCCAAGATTAATATCTCAGGAAAACTCAATGATTGGCATGGCATGGATGAGAAAAGTGGACCCCTCAAAATGCTATGGACAAAGGATTGGCTCAAGCTCAAAGCTCAAGACTCTACATTTTCCATTTTAGTGATCCAAGATCACATTGAGTCTATAGGAAAAGCCAATACTATCAAGGAGGGATGAGGTGTTGCTTAATGAGGTTCTTGCTCAAAATGCTTAGTGATATGCTCCAAAAACCCTCAACTACTTTCTCACATCCACATATGACCTAAACCAAAAGTCAAACTCGGCCCCACCGATTCTTCCTATCCGGCGCCATCGAGTTTCAAATGTCATAGCCACTGCCACAAACTCTAGGCAAATCGGTCTCACCGATAGGGATCTCGGTCTCACCGAGATGGGGTTGTAATCTCTCTATTTCCCTTCGTAACATTTTGGTCTCACCGAGATGAGCGATCGGTCCCACCGAGATTGCAATGTAAACTCTCTGTTTTCCCTTCGTAACGTTTCAGTCTCACCAAAATGAGCTATTGGTCCCACCGAGTTTACGTGACCAACTCTCCGGTTAGCTTATTACCAAAATCAGTCTCACCGAGTTTGTGTAATCGGTCTCACCGAGATTATGTTATGCCCTAACCCTAATCATATCGGTCCTACCGAGTTGCATGTTGGTCCCACCGAAAACTCTAACAGTCACTAGCTTTGCTAAATCGGTCAGACCGAGTTTAACCATTCGGTCCCACCGAGTTTGGAAAGTTATGTGTAACGGTTAGATTTTGTGTGGAGGCTATATATACTCCTCCACCACCTCTTCATTCAGGGAGAGAGCCATCAGAACAAACTTACACTTCCAACCTATATTTTCTGAGAGAGAACCACCTACACATGTGTTGAGACCAAGATATTCCATTCCTACCATATGAATCTTGATCTCTAGCCTTCCCCAAGTTGCTTTCCACTCAAATCTTCTTTCCACCAAATCCATATCCTGTAAGAGAGAGTTGAGTGTTGGGAGACTATCATTTGAAGCACAAGAGCAAGGAGTTCATCATCAACACACCATTTGTTACTTCTTGGAGAGTGGTGTCTCCTAGATTGGCTAGGTGTCACTTGGGAGCCTCCGACAAGATTGTGGAGTTGAACCAAGGAGTTTGTAAGGGCAAGGAGATCGCCTACTTCATGAAGATCTACCGCTAGTGAGGCAAGTCCTTCGTGGGTGATGGCCATGGTGGGATAGACAAGGTTGCTTCTTCGTGGACCCTTCGTGGGTGGAGCCCTCCGTGGACTCGCGCAACCGTTACCCTTTGTGGGTTGAAGTCTCCATCAACGTGGATGTACGATAGCACCACCTATCGGAACCACGACAAAAACATCTGTTTCTCCCATTGCGTTTGGATCCTCCAAACCCTTCCCTTTACATTCTTGCAAGTTGCATGCTTTACTTTCCGCTGCTCATATACTCATGCTTGCTTGAATTGTATTAAGATTGCTTGACTTGTTCAAAGTTGCTAAAATCTGCCAAGAACTAAAATTGGGAAAAGGCTAGATTTTTATTTGGTCAAGTAGTCTAATCACCCCCCCCTTCTAGACATACTTTAGATCCTACACTTCTTCTTGAAGGTCCTAGTCTTGAGGCCCCTCAGGAATTCCGCGTTGGCGCATTTGGCTTGGCCGTTGCTCCTGGGGTGTGCCACGGAGGCGTAGCAGATCTGCGTCCCAAGGTTAGCACAATATGTTTTGAAGAGATTGCTAGTGAACTGAGAACTGTTGTCGTGATGATGCGATTAGGGACCCCAAATCGGCTCACAATGCCCTTGATGAACTTGACTGCTGACCCGGCTGGGATGGTGCGGACGGCTTCCATTTCCGCCCACTTGGTGAATTTGTCGATGGCGATATAGAGGTAGAGGTAACCTCCAGGCACTCGAGGGAATGGACCCAGGATATCCAGCCCCCAGACCGCGAACGGCCATGAGAGTGGGATAGTCTGGAGGTCCTAAGGCGGCTGGTGGATCTGCTTGGCGTGGAATTGGCAAGCCTCGCAGGACTTCACCAGCTCGGCCGCGTTGTTGAGCGCTGTGGGCCAGTAGAACCCGCTGCGGAAAGCCTTGCCGACCAAGGTGCGCGACGATGAGTGGTGCCTGAAGTCTCCGCCATGTATGTCAGCCAGCAACTCCTTCCCCTGTTCCCTGGAAATGCATTGTAGAGAAACATCATTTGGCTCCTTCCTGTATAGCTCACCATCCTGAATGCACTACGTCGTAGCCTGCCGGGCCACGCGCTCCGTGTGTTCCTCCTTCTCTGGCAACGTGCCCTGCGTCAAGTATGCCTTGAACTCCTCGATCCAGCACCCCTCCTGAGGCTCGAGTGCCAAGAGGAGGTGCACTCCTGAGGTTGGGCCGCAGGAGGGGGCTCCCAAGACCGGCGGCTAAGGGAGCTCCTCCTGAGGTGGCGCTGGCTCCACAGGCTGAGGTGTTGTTGAAGGCTCGAAGAGCCGTTCCTCGAAGATGCCAGGCTCTTGGGGCAACCGCTTGGATGCTCTTCTGGCGATGTCATCAGCCTCTTGGTTGGTGCCACGTGGCACATGCTGCAGCTCCAGGCCCAAGAACTGCTTCTCCATTTTGCGTACCTCCGCGAGATATGCCTCCATGTGCTCGTCCTTTGGCTCATACACCTTCTTGGAGAAGTTAACGAGGAGCTGCGAGTCTCCCTTGACGGTGAGGCGCTTCACTCCCAGGGCCACCACTGCCTTGAGGCCGGCGATGATGCCCTTGTACTCTGCGATGTTGTTGGAGACCTTCTCGCCCCGCTGGAAGCAGAGCTGCACGGCGTAGTAAAGTTTGTCCTGTGTGGGCGAGATGAGTACGGCTCCAGTCCCCGCGCCCTGGCGCACGAACGCGCCGTCGAAGTACATGACCCAGCCGTCCGGCACTTCATTCCCTGGTGAGAGGGATCGGTTTTCGCCTGCTTCGAGCTCTGGTGTATCGGTCCATTCTGCCACAAAATCGGCGAGCGCAGCCCCCTTGATGACCCTAGTTGTGCTGAACTCCAGGTCAAACGCTTGCAGCTCGATGTTCCACTCGGCAACTCTCCTCGCGGCATTGGGACTCCTGGGCACTCTCTCCAATGGGTAGGCTGAGATGACCTTGATGGGGTGACCCTGGAAGTAGTGGCACAACTTACGCGAGGCCACCAGGAGCGTGAGCAAGAGCTTCTGGGGCATGGGGTATCGCGCTCTCGCATCTCACAGCACTGTGCTGACGAAGTATACTGGGTGCTCGACAAGGGTGGGAGAGCTAACAGAGTTTCTGGCTCTTGGGGACTGAGGTATTTCCTGTGGATCTCCAACTCATGTGGCTTGACAACTAGCCAGTCCAGCCGTTTCCTCAAGAACATCGTCTTGGTGTTGTGTAGCCTTATCCGGCTTGGCGGCTTCATTCGCCGAGCCCTTGACTTGGGGCTCCTCTCTGAGGGCCACCAACGCCGCGCTAGCGGAATGGGGTGTAGCAAACAGGTAGAGTACCAAGGGCTCGCGAGGACGAGGCGCCACATCACCGGCGGGCTGGTCAAGTATCTCTTGAGGTCTTGAAATGCTAGGTCGGCCTCGGGGGTCCACTCGAACGGACCCTTCTTCTTCATCAGCTTGAAAAAGAGCAAGGCGCGCTCCCCCAGCTTGGAGATGAAGCGCCCCAGCAAAGTCACGCAGCCGGCAAGCTTCTGCATCTCTTTGAGGTTTTGTGGTGGACTCATGCCTTCGATTGCCTTGACCTTCGCCGGGTTGGCCTCGATCCCTCCGTGGGATACAAGGAAGCCTAGCAGCTTGCCGGAAGGGACACCAAACACGCACTTCTCCGGATTGAGTCGCAGCTCCACCTGGCGCAGGCTCGCGAAGGTCTCCTCCAGGTCCTGAATCAAAGTTCTTGCCTCCCGAGATTTTACCACAATGTCGTCAATGTAGGCCTCAGCGTTCCTCCCGAGCTGCCACCCCAAGGCGATGTGCATCAGCCGCTGGAAGGTTGCTCCTGCGTTGCGCAGTCCGAATGGCATACAAGTGTAGCAGTATACCCCGCATGGGGTTAAGAAAGATGTCTTTTCCACACCTTCCACTGCCATCTTGATCTGGTGGTATCCTGAGAATGCATCCAGGAAGCACAGTCACACTCCGCGGGGGAGTCAACAATTTGGTCGATGCACGGCAGTGGAAACGGGTCCTGAGGGCAGGCCTTGTTGACGTTGGTGAAGTCGACACACATGCGATCCTTTCCTCCTTTCTTCGGCACAATGACTGGATTTGCCAGCCACTCCGGGTACCGGACCTCGTGAATGACACCTGATGCCTCCAGCTTATAGGTTTCCTGAACGATGAAAGACTACTTCTCTGTGGATTGTCGCATCGCCTTCTGCTTCACAGGGCGCACATTGGGGCACACCCTCATATGATGTTCGATTACTCCTCTTGGGACCCCAACTAGCTGCTTGGGCTCCCAGACAAATACTTCCTTGTTCACTCGCATGAAGTCCACCAACTCCTTCTCTTGAGCTGGGGCAAGGTCGGCGCCTATGATAAAGGTAGCGCCGGAGGCCTCGTCCATGTTGACTGGTATATGCTTCGTCTTGGCTTGACCTTGAGTGAATAGCTGCTTCTTCTTGGTCGGCGCAGCCCCCTTGGCCTTGGGCATGTCCTTGTCAGCCGGGCAAGCTGCCGCTGTGGCCCTGAAGGCTAGCTTGAGGGCCGCCACAGCTTCCTTGGTTTCCCAGCCATGGTAAGGATGCCATTGCTTCCTGGCATCTTCATGAGGTTGTAGGGAGGATGGGCCACCACCATGAACTGGGCTAGCATTGGGAATTCGAGGATGGCATTATACGGCAAACTGATGCAGGGCGATGTCGAAGTCGATTAGCTCGGTGCAGTAGTTGTCGCGCGTGCCGAAAGTCACGGGGAGACGGATTTGCCCCCGGGGGTTGGAGGTACCGCCGCCAACTCCGGAGAAGGACCGGCTGGGGTGGAGCCGCTCGAGCGGTACGTGAAGGATACTTAAGGCCTCCACAGAGAGCACGTTGAGGCCGGTACCGCCGTCGATGAGGGTCTTGGTGACGGCTACACTGCAGATGGTCGGCGTGCAAAGCATCGGCAGCATGCCCCAACCGACGGTGTTGACCGGGTGATCTCCAAAGTCGAAGACCAGGTCGGCCTTGGGCGCCGCCCACCCCGGGGGAGCCCCCTGCCGTGTGGCGGCGGTGCTGATCTGGCGAAATAACGGCTTGACGTGACGGTCCGAGGGTGGCGCCTGCGAGCACCGAGGAGAGCCGCGACGACCGGGGGTGCTGGTCCACCGAAGCGCGCGATGAAGAGGTCGCGCAGCTCCTCCCAAGAGGGCACGGAAGATTCTGGCAGATGGAGTAGCCAAGCGCGTGGCACGCCAACGAGGGCCATTGGGAACCAGTTGGCCATGATCTTGTCGTCGCCTCCGGCCTCCAAGACAGCCTCCTCGTACATCAGCAGAAAGGCCGCCAGATCTGCCGCACCATCGTAATGGGGCGGCATCTCCGGCTTGAACTTGTGCGGCCACTGCACCCGCCGCAAGGTGGGGGTGAAGGCCCAGAGCCCCCCGGCGCCGCGGAGGGCGCCCGTCGATCCGGTCGGGGAAGAGGCGGCGTCCATGAGAGTCGGTCGGAGAGGCGAGGTCGTCGAGGGGCAAAGCTTCGGCGCACCCCTACCTGGCGCGCCAAATGTCGGATTTCGGGTTCTGGCAAAACCCTTGAGGTTCGAACACTAGGGTGCGCATGAAGATCTCCCCCCTCTCTAGCTCGCACACTCAACGATCTTACGGCCTAGCTCCACAGACCCAAAGAACACGAGACACAAGATTTATACTAGTTCGGGCCACCGTTGTGGTGTAATACCCTACTCCAGTGTGGTGTGGTGGATTGCCTCTTGGGCTGAGGATGAACAGTTACAAGGGAAGAACAGCCTCCTGAGGAGAGGTGTTCTTGTGCTTGGTGAACTTGTGTGTTTAAGGATGATCTAGATCCTCTCCTCCTTTGACCTGTCCCCCTACTATGCTGGTGGCTAGTCCTATTTATAGAGGCCCAGGTCCTCTTCCCAAATATTGAGCGGGAAGGGATCCCACAACGGCCAATTTGAAGGGAGACAACTAGTACAAGTTATCGTGACAAAAGTAGTCTTCGCCTGCCAAAGGCTCTGGTGGTGACGCCTTCTTGGGCTCCACGGTGACCTCTGTCCTGCCGTCCTACTAGTCTTGGTCTTGTTCCACCGATATGGAAACCTTTGCCTGATGCCTTGGAACTCCTCGCCTGCGCTTGCCTCCTTAGCACCAAAGAGGAAGCGAGGACACCGTGCTTGCTGGCGCCCGCCTGGTCTTGATCGTCATGGCTTATGTCATTGGAACCTCGCGAGGTTTGCCTTGCCTTGATCTCTCCGCCCCTCGCGAGCCAGCCTAGTGAGGCCACCCTTGAGGAGGTCTTGCGTCGTCCGCCTTGCGAGGCTTGGCCCCTCGTGAGGGTCTTGAATGTTTGCTGGTGAAGATGGGCCTTACGGGGCCGCTGGAGGAGCGATGTTGTGGGCCCCAGGCAGGCAAGTCTAGGGACCCCCGTTCCCAGAATGTCGACACGGTTGACATAGCCACTGCCAAAAATCCTAGTAATTTGGTTACATCGATATGGATCTCGGTCTCACCGAGATGGCCCTACAAACTCTCTGTTGCCTGTTGTAATTATTTCGGTCTCATCGAAATGTGCAATCTGTCCCACCGAGTTTTCTTGACCAACTCTGTTTGCTCCTTGCTAAAATTGGTCTCACCGAGTTCAAGCAATCGGCTTCACCGAGATGAGGTTTTGCCCTACCCCTAGCACATCGGTCCCACCGAGATTCCTAACATTCACATTTTGAACTAAATCGGTCTCACTGAGTTCTTCTATTCGGTCTGACCGAGTTGGGTCAAATGTGTGTAACGGTTGGATTTTGTGTGGAGGCTATTTATAACCCTCCACCCCCTTCTCCATATGTGAGAGAGCTATCAGAACGTGCCTACACCTCCACTACTCATTTTCTGAGAGAGAACCACCTACTCTTGTGTTGAGACCAACATATTCCAATCCTACCACAAGAATCTTGATCTCTAGCCTTCCCCAAGTTGCTTTCCACTCAAATCATCTTTCGACCATAGCCAAATCTGTGAGAGAGAGTTGAATGTTGGGGAGACTATCATTTGAAGCACAAGAGCAAGGAGTTCATCATCAACACACCATCAATTACCTTTTGGAGAGTGGTGTCTCCTAGATTGGTTAGGTGTCGCTTGGGAGCCTCCGACAAGATTGTGGAGTTGAACCAAGAAGTTTGTAAGGGCAAGGCCGCCTACTTCGTGAAGATCTACTCGAGTGAGGCAAGTCTTTCATGGGCGATGGCCATGGTGGGATAGACAAGGTTGCTTCTTCGTGGACCCTTCATGGGTGGAGCCCTCCGTGGACTCGCGCAACCGTTACCCTTTGTGGGTTGAAGTCTCCATCAACGTGGTCGTACGATAGCACCACCTACCAGAACCACGCCAAAAATCTCCGTGTCTGTATTTCATTTGCTTTCTCCAAACCCTTCCCTTTACCTTCATATGCAATGTTTTACTTTCCCCTGCTACACTCTTAGAATTGCATGTGTAGGTTCATTGCTTGACTTGTACTAGTTGCTAAAAATCTGCCAACAATTAAAATTCGGAAAAGGTAAGATTTTTATTTGGTCAAGTAGTCTAATCACCCCCCTCTAGACCTACTTTCAATCCTACACTATCAACAATTGTAGAAATAATGCCAGGCTATGCAACAGAACAGGAGCTATCGGATCAACAATAGTAGCAACCTAATGCAAGAATAAGAGAGAAGAGAGTGGGCGATGTCTGGTTGATCAAGGGGGGTTTGCTTGCCTAGAAGCTCGGCAGAGAAGGACGGGTCGTCAACACCGTAGTCGATCGGGGCAGCAGCGGCGTCAGTCTCGGAGTCTACCGGAGAGAAGAGGAGGAGGAAACAATGAATACAATGCAAACAAATGCATGACAATGCATGACATGACATGTAGCGGTGCTAGGTGTGCCCTAACGCGGTACTAGGCGGTACCGGCAAAGGGGGAAAACATCCGGGAAAGCATTCCCGGTGTTTTGGCATTTTCGAAAAGACGAACCGGAGGGGGGTGGTTGCATGTTCGATATGCTAGGGACGTGTGGCATACGAATGGACTGCATATTCGGATTCGTCTTGTCGTTCTAAGCAACTTTCATGTACAAAGTATTTTTCATCTGAGTTATGGATTATTTTATATTAATTTTTAAAATTTTAATTCACTTTTGGAATTATCATATTAATTTAATTAGAAAAAGCAATTATGATGTCAGTGTGACATCAGTATGATGTCAACAGGACCAAAGGTTGACTAGGTCACCCTTGGCAGGTGGGACCCGTTCGTCATTGACTGACTAACTAACTAATAGATTAATTAGATTAGTTCGCAGGTTAATTATGTTTAATTAGTTAACTAAACATGGTTAATTAATTAATTTTTATTTATATATTTTTATAACACTTGGGGGCGTGGGGCCCCATTGTCATTGGCCCAAAGGGGCATAGCGGGGCAGGCATCGGGCGCCTGCCAGGGCGGAGGAGAGCGCCGACCAGTGCGGCCAGGAAGCGTCGGGTGCAGCCAGGGGGCGCCGTCATGGGTGAGGCCGGCTGGCCGCAGCGGCCGAGCAAGACGGCAGCGAAGTCGCGAGTAGGGGCCGCGGGCGCGGGCACAAGAGGCGCGACCACGGCGCGGCAAGCACGTGGCTGCGGTTGGAGTGGGCGAACGCGGACCAGAGCGCGAGGGGACGGAGTAGCCATGGTCAGGCGCGGGTGGCAGAGGGCAGCGGTGGTGGAGCAGAGGTAGGGTGGGGCAGCGTGCTGTCGGGGCGAGTTGGGGCGAGCGGGCGACGGTGGGTGGCAGCAGCAGCTCGCAGTGGCGAGCAGCAGGGGAAGGCGAGTAGATGCGGCCGACAACGACGACTACGGGGCGAGGCGGGCGAGGTGGGGCTCGGTGAGCCTCGGGCGCGGTGGCTGCGGGTGAGGTGCGGCGAGCACAAGCAAGCTTCCGGGCGTTAGGCTCGGACGGGGTGGTGGCGATGGAAGCGAGTGGCACGGGCGCGCGGGGAGGCTTGCAGGAGCCAAAGTCACGGCGCGGACGGCGGCAGTAGTGTCGACGTGTAGCACCCAAGATGCGATTCTATTCCAATCACGTGATGAACTCATGATCGGGGCACAATCATATTTCGAGCGCATAGCAAGGTGGATATCATTACAACATACCATGTACTGAATAGATGAGAATACAAGATAAAGTCTTACACTCGCCACAAGATACAACATCAATACAACAGTTCATCAATACATAGCAATCATCATGCAAAAGAGCAGCATCCGGCTACGGATGAAATCAAACCAGAAAGAAGAACGACGTCCGCCCTGCTAGCCCAGGCTCCCCGACCCGGAACCTATCCCTTGATCGAAGAAGGAGAACTCCAAACAAGCAAGCATCGCACTCACGTCAGACCATCTCATTACCTGTACCTGCAACTGTTGTTGTAGTAATCTGTGAGCCACGAGGACTCAGCAATCCCATTACCATGGGTATCAGGACTAGCAAAGCTTAATAGGTAAGGAAAGGATAAATGGTGAGGTTGCAGCAAGCGGCTAAGCAATGTATGGTGGCTAACTTGCGAGTACAACAATAAGATGAGAAGCTACGCAACGGTCACAAACTAGTAATGATCAAGAAGTGATCCTGAACTACTTACGTTCAAACATAACCCAACCGTGTTCTCTTCTGGAATGCACCCGAAAAGAGACACTCACGGTCACGCATGCGGTTGGCATATTTTAATTGAGTTTACTTCAAGTCCTCTACAACCGGATATTGACAAATTCTCATCTGCCACATAACCACGGGCACGGCTCTTGAAAGTTTAAACCCTGCAAGGGTGTCCCAACTTAGCCCATGACAAGCTCATGATTCGCGGAGACATTACTCCATCGCGGGACCCTCCGATCAGACTCGGAATCCCGGTGCACAAGACATTTCGACAATGGTAAAACTAATCCAGCAAGACCTCCCGGCATGCCGACACCGTGATAGTAGCCGTGCGTATCTCGTCTCAGGCCACGTTCGGATGGGTCATCCTACAGGTATATACCAAATACCTCGGGTTTCCCCAAGGCGGCCCCACAGTCTACCCGTTTGGGACCAACACCATCAACACTAGCCCCCTTTTATTAGGTTGAATAACAAACCTCGGGTAGCGCTAACTCCCTATGCGTCAAGTTTATTATCATGTTAATTTATTATGTTGAGCAAATGGTAAAACCAATGTTGGGCCTTGCTAGAAGAGTTTTATTCAAAGCGAACTGTCAAGAGGGGCCCATAAACCCTTATTGTGTTAGGGATGCAAAATCAAGGAACATAACACCGGTATGACGGAAACTAGGGCGGCAAGAATGGAACAAAACACTAGGCAAAAGGATGAGCCTTCCACCCTTTACCAAGTATATAGATGTATTAATTAAATAAGAGATATTGTGATATCCCATGATATCCATGTCCCAACATGGAACAACTGCAACTGCACCTGCAACTAGCAATGCTATAAGAGGGGCTGAGCAAAGCGGTAACATAGCCAAACAACGGTTTGTTGGGATGATGAAAAAGGTTAGAGGTTGTTTCATGGCATATTGGAAGGCTTGATAAACAAGTGGTAGGTGGCGCGACATAGCGATAGCATCTAGACAACTAGCAAAGCAAAGATAGTAGTGGTATCCACAGTAACAATCATCTTGCCTGAAATCCCGCTAGGAAGAAGAACGAGTCCATGAAGAAGTCGAGCCAACGTAGTCAAACGGATCCTCACAATCGCAACATAACCGGAACTATCAAGGAGAAGCGCAACGGGAAAGAAGCAAACATCATGATAAACAACCATCACATAAACATGGCATGATGCACAATCAAGTATGATGCATGTCCGATTTAGTAAGGCATGGCATGACAAAGTGCAACAAATAATACTACAAGTTAAGTGGATCTCAATATGCAGCGAGTTGCATATTGACGAAACACCACATTTATTTATTTAGTTCTCTCCCATTTTTGTACCCAACAATATTAAATATTGTTAAACATGGCAAGAGGTGAAGCATAACTAAACTAACTATTTAGGCAAGTTTAAATGAGTCTGAAAATATCAAACAACAATTCCGGTAAATCCTCATGTGCATTTAGCAATTTAATGCAAACACCAATTTTGAACATTTTAAATGTGGTTATCATGATGCAGATGACATATACAAGTTTATGCATTTTTATGAAAACGTTGACATGAGCATGTTATGAAGCATTTGCCACCGTGACGGAACGAAAGGGGTGCCACGGCAACGATAACTGAAATGATGACACAGCAACATTCCGATGATCCGACAACTCGTCGAGATGTCGGTGCAAAAGAAAGTGGGCGTGAGCGTGTCATGCAAGGATGGTGGGGTGATCCCGGATACCGGGTATCCCACGGGTTCGTGGAAAGGATAACAAGGAACGTGCAAGGATCAATTCGGACACGGTTCAAATATGAGCAACTCATACATCACAAACATTCGTTCACGGACGTCGTCTCGGCGGCTATACCTTTGAAGCATGCGTTTTGGGGTGGATCGAGCTTGTTGAGGGAAGTAGTGGTTCAAGTTTCGAAGAGAAACTTGACAGATTCGAATCCCTTTGGGGTTGTCGTGGTACTTGGGATCTTTGGTCTTGCCGGTCTCGTTCTTGTGACGGTAGTCGAACTTGACGTATCCAAGGTCGATGGTAGTTGTACATGACGCATTGTGGAAATAGTTGTACTCGCGGCGTATCGACAAGGTACTTGGCGCATCCTTGGTCCTTCGGGTTCGGTTTTGGCGATTTCGTAGATGGTAGAAGAGGTGCTGGATAGTTCTGGCACTTGGCAAAAATCCTGTGACGATGTATGACGATCTTGGTTCGGGATTTGGCGTCGTTCATCAGGGTACTTCTCGGGACAACCGTCCAAACCAGAGAATCACGAGGGGCACCGGTCAGGATGGAGCTCAGATCCTTAGCGAGGAAGATACATAGGGGGTCGAACGGAGCCAAGGCTAGGCCCGTCGAAGCAGGGAATGGCGAGCGAGACCGACAGAGGAGCTGCAAGAGCGGCGCTCAGTGGAGAAGGCAAGGCGGCGCGGCGCTGTGCGAACAGGAGTGTCGCCGGATATGGGCAACTCCTCGACTCTGGTAGGGAAGAGCGGGTCCGGTGAGGGAGAGGAAGGAGGCCGGGAGCTCTGCGTCATCCGGAACCAGAAGGACACGAGGCGGACAGGGCAGGAGCGCGCAGGCGGCGGCGCGGCCTGGACCAGGGAAGCAGAGGCGGCGGCATGAGGGAAAATTCCCACGGCGATGGGCACCGGCGAACGGAGGCGGGCGGCAGAGGACGTTCAGCAGCATGAGGGCTCGGCAGCGCTGGGAGGACGGCGCTGTCAAGGGAGACGAGGGAGTGAGGGAGTTTGGGATCCAGCGTGGGGCTCTCCTGGCGGTGCTAGGAGGAACGAAGGGGAGAGAGGGGATCGAGCAGAGGGTTAGGGTTAGATAGGGGTGCGGGCTAGCCTAATGGGCCGGCCTGGCTATGGGCTAAAACACATAGAAAGGAAAAAACAAAATGAGAGATGGGCCAGCCTCGATTAAGAGAAAAAAGGTCTCTTCTACTAATTATAGAAAAAAACAGAGAAGCAAAATATTTATTTGGAAGAGCCAAATAAATAGGAATTGTACTAACATTTGGCATGTGGCTACTTTGATATATCAAAGCTCCACAACTAGAGGATGAGTATTTGGAGAAGATGAAGGATTTAAAAGATTTAAAAACAAGAGGGAATTAAGATGCAAGTTTGTTATGGTTAATTCCAAAATGATGGAATATTATAATATAGCTCCCTAAATATTGGGAGGATATGTTTCAAAGAGAATTTCACCATGTGAATTTCCCTCGATTTAAATGGATAGAAGACCCATACAATTTATTTAGCTGAGTTTTAATAAGGAGTGCAAGATGACATGATGCAATGCACATGATGCAAAGATGAATGCAACGAACAAAACAAATCACACGACGAATCTCAGAATCCATGGAAGGCATCTGGAGTGCTGGTCTTGGGGCGTCACAACTCTCCTCCACTTACAAGAGATCTCGACCTGAGATCTAAGGATGGCACCGGGGAGAAATGGAAGAGGAAGAGGTAAGACAAAGTTGCTTCTTTGATGAACGAGTGAAACCATGAACCTTGAGAGGTTGAAACTTAAAGAAAAAGACATGACGGAGATAATGAAATTGAAAAGGGAAAATTTTCTTTTTGCCACTCTAGATTTTGCCAATTTTCCTTATGCCACTCTAGATTTTGACATTTCAGTTCTGCCACTCTTAACTTTTGACAATTATCACAGTTGCCATTTCGTGGCAAAACCAAAATAAATTAGAGTGGTAATTGTGATACATTGTCAAAAGCTAGAGTGGCAAAAGTGAAATAAAATTAATTTGCTAATGCCACATAATGGCAATTGTGATATTTTTCAAAAGCTAAGAGTGGCAATATTGAAATGTCAAAATCTAGAGTGGCATAAGGAAAATTGGCAAAATCTAAAGTGGCAAAAACAAAATTTCCCAATTGAAAATGCTCCGTTAGACAAGAGGAACAAGGAATATGACGAGAACAAAGAGGCTGAAGGGATAAGACAGGCTTTGAAACCACTCCGGTTAAAACAAGATAGAGAAGGGATAAGAATGAAAGAATTTGGACATCACTCGGCTGAAAATGGAAGGAATTGAACATGAACTTGATTAGATGAGATGATACTCGATGAGAGCAATAACACAATGCCTCTGGAACAAATGAAAAATAGAATGAAAAGAACGGAGATGAGAGAACCAACATCTCTCACAATTGAACTTGAGAGAGCACTCTTATGAAGGGTTGAACGGAGTTGTTGGAAAATCAACAACAAAAAGATATGATTCCCATGGACTTATGGAAATCATCTCAAAATTATGAGGTGACAACCAGCCACTACCAAAAGATTGATTAGCTAAGAGAAACGAAGAGATGGAAAAACTTCTTTCACCGCGAGAATAGGAGGAAACTTGGATCATTGATAAACACCATAATAGCAACATTCCTTAGGGAAGGATTTAAGTGAAATCTATACCAAGATAACACCAACGAAGAAATTATTGGGTTGAAAAGATCTCGTGAATGAATTGAAAATGATGGGTTTAAAATATGTCACTCTTGAAAACTTGTGAATCATGAAACACGAAGGGAAATTATCAAGAATGACGTAACACCACCTCAAAAGATAATGGAGAAGAATTGCAGTTTGGAATGCAAGATGAAGAATGCTTGAGCTCCTCCAATAAAATCTTGATGAAGACTTCGAGAATGAATTAAATCTTCCATGAACCACCATGTAGAAACTCTCGAAGAACTCCGGATAGATAAAAAGATGATCGCAAAGAAAAGAAGCTTGAAAACAATAAGATGAAGCCTTGCAATGATTTAGATGGAGCTTCGTGGCGAGTTAACTGAGAGAGCTTGGAACTCCGGAAAAGAAAGATGAACAATTGAAACCAAGAATTTTGATGAACCTCCAGAATAAGGAATTGAATTTGCTCGATGACACAAGAATAAGAATTACATTATGCTTATCCTCCATCAATTATATTGATGACCAATGGATTTGGCATACTACTCATTCTCGTTGAAAGGGGTTGAGGAGTGATATAGCGCAAACTTGAGAAGGTCTTGATGGATCCACCAGTGGGATTTGGAAACAACGAATGAATTGATACAATAATGAAGGAAGAGAAATCTTGAACGAACCACCGTAAGAATTGAAAATGAACGTAGCAAAGGCACAATTCACCGGGAATAATTAGAAAACAAATGAAGATACTTGGGGAAATTTAGATACAAGAGAATGAGGAGATCACGAGCTAACTAGGGAATACTTGAGCGATGCACCGGCAAGATTTGGACAACGAGAGCTGAAGGCTGAGAATGGATAATTCCGAAGTGATGGGCTCCAGAGAATCAACAAGAGAAGTATGATCCTACTTATTTCCAAGGAACACAGCCTCAAGATGATATTCCACCACAAGACCACAAGCAAAAAGGCAAGGACAAGCTTCAAGAGGAGATTGATGCATTTGAGGAAGCTCCCAAAGCTTTGGTTAAGTGGGTTCCCAAGACTACATCAAGTTCTACTTCATCAAGTATGACTGCAACTCCAAGGATTCCCATCAAGATGGTGTGGATCCCGAAGAAGAAGAACTAGAGAGTTCTTTAGGGTGACTCCGCCAACATACTTCACTCATATCATTTTGGCGAGGACAAGTGCAAACAACCTCCACATCTTGAAATAGTTCAAGGAGTCACAAATCCTCTTGTTGGTAAGACAATGGACAAGGTAACCTAATGCTTTCATGGACATCATCCTATGTGAACATCACTCTATGCCTATGGATATCCTTGTTTGTTCCTTGTGGGACTAACCTGTGTAGGTATTGAAAGTGCAACTCACTCTAATTGATTGCTCCAAATGATCTACATCAACATTGAGCATCCACATCTTCAACACCTACATGAAGTCATCATCGACAAAACCCAAGGTTAGTTCATCCCTCTTAGGAGGGATATCACATCTAGGGGGAGCTTTACTCTAATCAACTGAGCTAAAGCAACTCTAATGGTGTGAACACAACAATGCTTTATGTAAAAGTGGCAACCCCACTTGTGCTTAAACGATGAGTATGACCTACGATCAAATGTTCTCATTTGACTGCTCAGTCAATATACTCATATATAGATGACCTAGTCATCGCAAATTGCTTGATAGATGCTATAGTGATTGTGCATGCTTTGTCACATATTCCATTTGCCATCTTATTGTGTGAGCATGCTTTGTGCATCGCAAATTTGCCTTCCTCGGACCTGTTCTGACTATCACTCTGATCAGACATCTTGAACTGTGCATCACAAATGTGCAGCGGAGTAAGGGTTCAGATCCCTCAAGCACTTTTGATGATGGCAGCAGGAGCACTCCAAGTAAATTTCCAAAGGCAGCCACCAGATCTAGAAAGAAGAGAACCTCAGATTCAGAGGATGAGGACAATGTGGCTACTGAGGATGAAGTAAGCTCCACGAAAAAGGTGCTGAAAAAGGAGTATGGAACAACTGCTACAGTTAAGCCAGGGATGAATAAGAAGGCTCCAGCAAGAAGGATTCCTATGTCTAAGGCCAGAGCCTCCACTCAAGAGAGAATGGAGTTCACTCTTGAACCCAAAGAAGGTGGAGACGGCAAGAAGAGGAAGGAGAGGGTCAAGAAGACCATTGCCAAAGTCATTGGCAAGCCCTCCATGATGAGAGACCCCTCTGAAGATGAAGAAGAAGAGCATGCTCCAGCACCCAAAGCTCAGAAGCTTATGGGAGATGCTATAAAGTCGGGGGCTGCAACATCAAAGCCCAAAGCTGCTCCAAAAGCTCAAGCTCAAAAGCCTCCTAAGCCTAAGAGGAACAGCAGAAGTATTCCTGCTGAAGAGAAGAACAAGGCCCCAGTGCCTGAAGCTTAAGAAGAGGATGATGAGTCTCTTGTTTTGAGAAAGTTGAAACCCAAGATCCTAGACCACAATGATACTCATCCAATGGCTGAAGACATGCACATCAGAAAAGATGCTGGACTAAGATTGTGGAGACAGTTGGATCCCTATGCTGTGAGGAGAAGGACTACAGTTGACTACAGGTTCCACACAAAAGAACAACAAGACTTCTATGAAACTATTTTTCTTGACAAGAAGCCCATTGTGTGTGACATGAGATGGGTTGATTGGGAATTCATCAAGGAGAATGAAGATCACTTCCCAGGAGTATATGAAAGTTTCAAAGCATGTGGAGTCGATGAGTTTGTTGGACAGAAGCTCACAAAATGGAATAATGAGCTGATCATGCAGTTTTACTCCACTGCTCACTTTTACCTAGATGGGAAGATCATTTGGATGTCAGAAGGTACTAGGTACCAGTCCACTGTTGAAGAATGGGCCAAGCTGATAAATGCCCCAAAGGAACACGAGGATGACTTGGATGTGTATGCCAAGAAGAAGAAAGACCACAACACTATGGCAAACATGTAAAAGGAGATCCCAGATAAAGCTTTGGACACTCACAAGCTTGGATCAGTACATTACTTGTTGTCTGGTCTGCCTACCATCAACTGGATCCTTAGGCACACATTGCTACCCAAGTCAGTAGATCACAAGATGATCAGAGGGCATTCTATCAACGTGCTACAGCTTTTTGATGTCCCTCAGAAGTTCAAGGTCATGAGTATGATTGTAGAGACAATCAAGAGGACCGCCGCTGACCAGAAGAGAAGCTATGTGTATGCTCCACACATTCAGGAGCTCATCATCTCCAAGATGGGCACATAAACATATCTGTTGGATAAGGAGCATCTACCCTTATATCCTGATTTTGAAGACAATATTGTAGTGATGAATGAGGAGGAACCATCATCAGTTCAAGCACAAGAGAAGAGAGCCAAAGCAAAGGCTGAGAAAGCTGCTAAGATGCCAAGTGTTGAAGAGGCATCTCAAGTTTTCCTGAAGAGCAAGCAAGATCAACTTGCATATCTGATCCAGTCTACACTGAGGATTGAGAAGGGCTTGGCCACCCTGAATCAAAATCAGGAGAGCTTGGACAGGATCGTAGAAACTAAATTTTATGATCTTGATCTAAAGGTAACTGAGATTCAAACAGTAGTTGAGCAGCTCCAGGAGGAAGCGGAAGAGAAGAGAGGGAAGGCAACTACTGATGCATTTCAGCGAGTGCCTAGAGGACAGAGGTTTGGTGCAGTGCATGTACCTAATACGCGAGCAACAACATCAGCACCAGCAGCCACAGCCTCTGTACCACCTCCAGCAGCCACTCCACCAGCTCCAACTACATCAACGGATGCCTTCGTCCTTGGAATTCTCTCTACACCACCTCCCGAAGACCAAGCCTGAGAGACGCATAGCACTATGCATATTTGAACTTTTTGGTAACTTGTTGCCAAAGGGGGAGAAATATGTATAGATCATAGGCTTCGAGAGAGTGTTTTTCTTCTTTGCCTTTTGGTTGAACTTTTTTTATTGTATGCCTGTGTGAGATACTTTATGTCCTTGTGTGAGATACTTGTGTGATCATGTGATTGATCATATGCTACTTTAATGCTTGCTTGGATGATACTATCTTTTATTTCTCTATAAGATCATTCACTTTGCTTGGTGATGAGTGCATGCTTTTAAGTTATATCATTTTGAGCGCTCCAACAAGATGTACGTGACATGGAAGAGTGACCCATGATCCTAATCGATTGTGCATTTGCATTCAAAAGAAAATTTTAATTAATGCACAAATTTAGGGGGAGCTCTTACTTATCACATACTTCTCAAAGCGACGATGTATTTCAATCTTATAATCATTTGTCGAAGCTTTGATCTATATGTTGTCATCAATTATCAAAAAAGGGGAGATTGAAAGTGCAACTATCCCTGGGTGGTTTTGGTAATTCCTAACAACTTATAACTCATTGAGCTAATACTATTTTAAGATAAATATTTCAGGAAAGCTCAGTGATTGGCATGGCATGGATTAAAAATGTGGACCCCTCAAAATGCTAAGGACGATAGATTGGCTCAAGATCTAAAGCTCAAGACTCTACATTTTACCTTTTAGTGATCCAAGATCACATTGAGTCCATAGGAAAAGCCAATACTATTAAAAGGGGATGAGGTGTTGCTTAATGAGGTTCTGGCTCAAAATGCTTAGTGATATGCTCCAAAACCCCCCAACCACCTTCTCATGTCCACATATGTCCCAAACCAAAAGTCAAACTCTGCCCACCGAAACTTTCCATTCGGCGCCACCGAGTTCAGTTGACATAGCCACTGCCACAAACCCTAGTCACTTCGGTCCCACTGATAGGGGTCTCGGTCTCACCGAGATGGGATTGCAAACTCTCTGTTTCCCTTTGTAACTTTTCAGTCTAACCTAGATGAGCGATCGGTCCCACCGAATTCGCAATGCAAACTCTCTGTTTCCCCTTCGTAACGTTTCAGTCCAACCAAAATGAGTGAATTGGTCCCACCGAGTTTTCCTGACCAACTCTCTGTTTGCTTATTACCAAAATCGGTCCCACCGAGTTTGTGTAATCGGTCTGACCGAGATTACGTTATGCCCTAACCTTAATGAAATCGGTCCCACCGAGTTTACATGTCGGTCCCATCGAAAATCCTAACGTTCACATTTTGAACTGAATTGGTCTGACCGAGTTTTCTGATTCGGTCCCACCGAATTTGGTAAATTGTGTGTAATGGTTAGATTTTGTGTGAAGGCTATATATACCCCTCCACCCACTCTTCATTCGAGGAGAGAGCCATTAGAACATGCCTACACTTCCATCATACATTTTCTGAGAGAGAACCACATACACTTGTGTTGAGGTCAAGACATTCCATTCCAACCACATAAATCTTGATATCTAGCCTTCCTCAAGTTGCTTTCCACCCAAATCATCTTTACACCAAATCCAATCCTATGAGAGAGAGTTGAGTGTTGGGGAGACTATCATTTGAAGAACAAGAGCAAGGAGTTCATCATCAACACACCATCTATTACCTTTTGGAGACTGGTGTCTCCTAGATTGTTAGGTGTCACTTGGGAGCCTCCGTCAAGATTGTGGAGTTGAACCAAGGTGTTTGTACGGGCAAGGAGATTGCTTACTGAAGATCAACCCTAGTGAGGCAAGTCCTTCGTGGGCGATGGCCATGGTGGGATAGACAAGGTTGCTTCTTCGTGGACCCTTCGTGGGTGGAGCCCTCCGTGGACTCGCGCAACCGTTACGCTTCGTGAGTTGAAGTCTCCATCAACGTGGATGTATGATGGCACCACCTATCGGAACCACGCCAAAAATCTCTTTGTCTACATTGTGTTTCCTCCCTCCAAACTCCTCCCTTTTACCTTCATGTGCAATGTTTTACATTCCGCTGCTATACTCTTAGACTTGCATGTGTAGGTTGTTTACTTGACTAGTGCTAAGTTGCTAAAATCTGCCAAGACATAAAATTGGGAAAAGGCTAGATTTTTATTTGGTCAAGTAGTCTAATCACCCCCCTCTAGACATACTTTCGATCCTACACCATCAACCTCGGGCGCCTCCAGCGTGATCACGCCAACGCGAAAGCTGAGGCATCCCTCGCGACCTCACGTGAGGCCAGCGCTCGAGCCTTGGAGGAGGCCAGGGAGGCAGACCACCGCCGCGAGGTCGCCGAGAAGCGCAGGCAGGAGCTCCAGACCCTAAATCCCTGGAGTAGCAAGTGGAGGCGCGTAGAGCTACCTTGGCGTCGATGAAGGGGGCACCGTCCGACGAGGAAGAGATCTTGAAGTGTGAGGAAACGCTAATGTTGGAGGCCACAGAGCGGAGCCTCGAGCTTGAGCGGTTGGAGACGAGGGAGCGTCAGGTTGCTCGGGAAGAAGATGCTGCCAGCGCGCGCGAGGCCAGGATCCAGGAGGAAGCGGACCACAGGGTGGCGGAGGCTCGCACTGATCTTGCCAATAGGTACGACCTAAAGCTGAAGCTCATGGAAGCCGAAGCTGAGGGCAGGTCCACCGCCCTCAGGTCAAGGTTGGCTGAGGTGGAGCAGCGCGAGAAGGCCGCTGCAGCTGCCTTGGTCTCCGTGCAGGCCGAGTTGGCCTCTGCCCGTGCTGAGTTGCCCCCGCTTCAGCAGCGAGTTACCGCTGCTGAGTCCCTCGCGCAGTAGAGCAGGAAGGAGGCGATCCGCCGGTAGACATTGCAGCGCGAGCACGCCCCCATGCTCCGAGACCTCAGGACGAGGGCCAACCGGGCACTGGGCGCCATTTGCGATAAACATGCCCCTCATCCCCACGCAGAAGACTACGCCAGCCACCTCCGCTTCTTCACTGATGTCGTGACGTGCCTGGAGGACCGGGCCGAGAGGGCTTGCGAGCTCGTGGACGAAAAGAGCCGAGGCCTCCTTGGGCGCACGTTCTCCTGCGTCTTCAGCCATCTTCACAATGCCGACACCAACTTCGACTTCGATGCTGCCATCGCCCCAGTGCCCGGAGCTATCCGGGGCAACCTAGCACGCTGGGTGGATGATAATGTGGATGCTCTAGTCAGAGCTTTCGCTACTGATGATGCCGCAGTGGTGGTCGTGGCGGATGAAGGCGACATGGTCGATGATGGTGAAGACGACGCTGGCGACGACGCTAGCAGCATGTCCGGGGGCGATTCGGAAGATGCTGTGAGCGACATGTCTGATTGAGCTAGTGCTCCTTGTTTTGAACCTACGCACAAAAGCTTGGGCATGGCCCCTGAAGATGTAAGTGCATTTGTGGGGGAGCCCCCCATGTAATCATACTGTTGTTTTACTTCCTGAGCCATACTCGAGGCGTGCTTTTGTGGGTTCTCCAGTTCCTCTGCGAGCTTGCTGTAGTAACTTACCTCAATCCAGGCGGGCCTCGGACTGGCCTTGTAGTTGTCGATGTGTAGTTCTCCTGAGGGGAGTCCTCCACGGGCTCGTGAGGTTTCGGGCTTCTGAGGAGCCCGCTGGTCCGCCCGAGAGGGCCTTGCGAGAGGCAAGCATTAGATCATGGTGAGATGCGCGCGCATACCACGCCCAGCCCCCACTCATGAGGCGCTCGCAAGGGCGGGGCACTAGGCGCTGGCATCGAAGCAAGGCACGGAGCCAGAAAACTCGAGAAACCAGCGTGAACGAGAAAAGATGCCCCCCTTGCTTTGTCAATGAAAATAGAACTGCGAGTTCCAATCCAAAAGACGGGAAATCAAGTTACAGAAAAGGGGTTGAAAGAAAATGGCCGCATCCGGCACCTAGCTAGTCTTCTTGTCTTCTCACGGGCACGGAGCCTAGTGCTTTCACTGGCCGTGAGTGTAGTCATTGGGGGACTGTGTCGACGGCCAGCGCTGAGCATGGTGCTTCCACTAGGACGTGGATGGGAGCCCCCGAGGCCCGAGGGCGGCTCTCCGGAGACTCCGGGGCATGTACAGCCCCACTCATTATTACGTGAGAGTGTCACGGGCAGAGACCTTCACAGGCGCGAGCCTTGCTTCATATCGCCAGACGAGTCCCCCCCCCTTGCGCCACCCTCGACCACCGTTGGGGCGTCAGGAAACCAGGACGATGCCCAGGGGCAAAGGGGACGCTAGCGGCGTCCTCGGCGACCACGGGCCCTCTGCCGGGGGGAGGGCTCGCCGGCGCCTCCTCGACAGAGGACCTACCTCTGGACGACGCCTTGCCCTGCGTGACATGTGGGAGGGCCTTGATCCTGACCCCTTCCGTGCAGCCCCTAGTGCGCTGCCCCTGACTGGATTGGGGCTGCCGTGCTGGCATCACCGTCCACTGCTGTGACCTAGTCCACCTGCGACCCATAGTTAGCGTAAGCCTGCTCCTGAGATACCAGTGGTACCCCATGGTGGTTGTCGTTGGCGGGGTCGGCGAGGCTCCTGGGTGGCTCATGGAAAGCCTCGGCTTCCAGCATCTCTTCTTCCCAGCCTGACTCAAGGAACGTGCAGGGGTCGTCCTCTGGCGTCTACTCCTGATCCACCATGCGGGGCACATAGGCTTCCTGAGCTGCCTCTCCGGAACTTCTGCCGAGGCGCCCTGTGCCCCACGCCGCCGAGCCCGATGCGCCTCCCTGTTAGCTGTAGGGTGGCGCTCGATTGGGACCATGAGGAGCAACACCCGCACCTACGCCCCCGGGGGGAGGCAAGGGCATGGTTGGACGTCCGGCACTGCCGGTTGTGCTGACGCAGGCGAGCCCTCCTGGTGCACCTGGGAGCATGCGGGTGCATCGAGGCCCGTTGTGTGACCTGGCCACAACCTGAGATGTAACTAGGGAACAGAAAGGCGGCGTACCCCTGGCTGCAGCATCCAACAGCTCGGCGACGCGCTCCAGCAACGCGTTGCGCCCGCGCTCCATCAGCCGGCACCGCAGCGGCTCCCGCGCCACCATGAGCGCGGCTCGCATGTGCGCTTGTTCCCGTCGGATGTGTGTCTCCATCATTGTTGCGTAGCTTGCGGACCTTGCGGTGGCCCGCGCACGCCGCGGCGTGAGGGTGGCGGACGTCGATCCGCGCTGCCCGCGCCCGTGGGCATTGGGTGGCACGCAGGCCGCCTAGAGCGCGGAGTCGAGATCTTCTTGAGCGGATGGAGGTGCTTGAGCGGGCCAGGCCGCTGAGCAGTCGGCCTGCGTCCTTGGATCGTCAGACATCGGAGACGCGGGGCGACAGCAGGTCGACCGATGAGGAGGAAAACCTCGGTGCACCCCTACCCGGCGCACCAAATCACTACTATAGGATGTTGCTAATGTGACACTACGATCAGAGACCCTTCGACGGAACTATGTGCGATGCCATACTCGCGAACGGTGGTGTAAAAAACTCGTCAAAAAAGGTGCAACACGTTTGCGATGGAGGATGCATCAAACACGGTTCAGATTTTTGTTGCATGTGCGATTGAGGGCATACAGTTCAGTTCAGTTAACCGTTTGTGATGAGGAGGAAAAAAAGAAACGAGCAGCCAGATGAAGGTGTGTGCGACATACATCATACAGTTCACTCGGATGAACTGTTTGTGATTAGGTGTGTGCGATATACGGCATGCGGTTCACTCGGATGAACTGTTTGCGTTGAGGCAAGAGAACAGAAATGGTTCAATATAACAAGATGTTTGTGATAAGCCGCAAACAGGTCTGTAATCATAAAATGTGTGCGAATACCAATAATAGCATAAACGGTTCCCTAGTGTGGTCCGTGTTCATCCGATCATCATCTCCTTCTTGTGCTAGATCGATGTTCATTCTATGTTAAGTTTCCATTAATTGATGGCGTTTTATGAACACGCCACCGTTTCCTGCCATTTCCTGACCTGTTTCCCGCCACCCAGCGATATTGCGCATAGGCGGTGCGCGACGCACGGAGGCGACAAGCGCAGCCTGTAGCACACCCACCTTTTCCAAGCATGCCAACCCACCAAAGCGCCGCCTCTACCATCAACCTCGTCGACGAGGAAAACGAGTAGGTGCCATGGCCCGTCGAGGCCGAGGCGCTCCCCAGCAATGCGATGGACGACACCATGATGCGTGTCATCGCCAGGGTTGAGCAGACCTTTGGCGCATGGCGCTTGAGCGCCGCGGATCAAGATAGGCATGTCAGCGCCGACGGGCTGCAGCTTGCCGCACAACATGATCGATGGCGCGCTGCAGAGCAAGCTAGGCGCATCTGCGCCGATAGGCTGCGGCTCGCCACACGGTAAGACCGTTGGAGTGCCGCAGAGCGAGAGGCCGGCGCGCCGCACAGCAAGAGCGAATCCATCGGCGCTTGTCTGCTGTTGACACGGCATCGCAGCTGGGTACATGTTGGGGAACATAGTAATTTCAAAAAATTTCCTACGCACACACAAGATCATGGTGATGCATAGCAACGAGAGGGGAGAGTGTTGTCTACGTACCCTCGTAGACCGAAGCGGAAGCGTTGACGCAACATAGAGGAAGTAGTCGTACGTCTTCCCGATCCAACCGATCCAAGCACCGTTACTCCGGCACCTCCGAGTTCTTAGCACACGTATAGCTCGATGACGCTCCTCGGGCTCCGATCCAGCAAAGCTTCGGGGATGAGTTCCGTCAGCACAACGGCGTGGTGACGATGATGATGTTCTACCGATGCAGGGCTTCGCCTAAACACTACAACGATATGGCCGAGGTGGAATATGGTGGAAGGGGGCACCGCACACGGCTAAGGAACGATCACGAAGATCAACTTGTGTGTCCTAGGGTGCCCCCTGCCTCCGTATATAAAGGATCCAAGGGGGGGTGCGGCCGGCCCTAGAGGAGGCGCGCAGGAGGAGTCCTACTCCTACCGGGAGTAGGACTCCCCTCCCTTTCCTTGTCCAAGTAGGAGAGGTGGAAGAAGAGAAGGAAAAAGGGGGGCGCCGCCCCTCCCTCCTTGTCCAATTCGGACTAGGGGGAGAGGGGGCGCGCGGCCTGCCCTGGCAGCCCCTTCCTCTTCTCCACTTTAGGCCCATGAGGCCCATTAACCCCCCGGGGGGTTCCGGTAACCCCCCGGTGCTCCGGTTTTATCCGAAACTTCTCCGAAACACTTCCGGTGTCCGAATATAGTCGTCCAATATATCAATCTTTATGTCTCGACCATTTCGAGACTCCTCGTCATGTCCGTGATCACATACGGGACTCCGAACTAACTTCGGTACATCAAAATGCATAAACTCATAATAACTGTCATCGTAACGTTAAGCGTGCGGACCCTACGGTTCGAGAACAATGTAGACATGACTGAGACAAATCTCCGGTCAATAACCAACAGCGGGACCTGGATGCCCATATTGGCTCCTACATATTCTACGAAGATCTTTATCGGTCAGACCGCATAACAACATACGTTGTTCCCTTTGTCATCGGTATGTTACTTGCCCGAGATTCGATCGTCGGTATCCAATACCTAGTTCAATCTCGTTACCGGCAAGTCTCTTTACTCGTTCTATAATGCATCATCTCGCAACTAACTCATTAGTTGCAACGCTTGCAAGGCTTATGTGATGTGCATTACCGAGAGGGCCCAGAGATACCTCTCCGACAATCGGAGTGACAAATCCTAATCTCGAAATACGCCAACCCAACATGTACCTTTGGAGACACCTGTAGAGCACCTTTATAATCACCCATTTACGTTGTGATGTTTGGTAGCACACAAAGTGTTCCTCCGGCAAACGGGAGTTGCATAATCTCATAGTCATAGGAACATGTATAAGTCATGAAGAAAGCAATAGCAACATACTAAACGATCGGGTGCTAAGCTAATGGAATGGGTCATGTCAATCAGATGATTCACCTAATGATGTGATCTCGTTAATCAAATAACAACTCTTTGTTTATGGTTAGGAAACATAACCATCTTTGATTAACGAGCTAGTCAAGTAGAGGCATACTAGTGACACTCTGTTTGTCTATGTATTCACACATGTATTATGTTTCCGGTTAATACAATTCTAGCATGAATAATAAACATTTATCATGATATAAGGAAATAAATAATAACTTTATTATTGCCTCTAGGGCATATTTCCTTTAGTCTCCCACTTGCACTAGAGTCAATAATCTAGATTACACTGTAATGATTCTAACACCCATGGAGCCTTGGTGCTGATCATGTTTTGCTCGTGGAGGAGGCTTAGTCAATGAGTCTGCAACATTCAGATCCGTATGTATCTTGCAAATCTCTATGTCTCCCACCTGGACTAGATCCCGGATGGAATTGAAGCATCTCTTGATGTGCTTGGTTCTCTTGTGAAATCTGGATTCCTTTGCCAAGGCAATTGCACTAGTATTGTCACAAAAGATTTTCATTGGACCCGATGCACTAGGTATGACACTTAGATCAGATATGAACTCCTTCATCCAGACTCCTTCGTTTGCTGCTTCTGAAGCAGCTATGTACTCCGCTTCACATGTAGATCCCGCCACAACGCTTTGTTTAGAACTGCACCAACTGACAGCTCCACCGTTTAATGTAAACGCGTATCCGGTTTGCGATTTAGAATCGTCTGGATCAGTGTCAAAGCTTGCATCAACGTAACCGTTTACGATGAGCTCTTTGTCACCTCCATATACGAGAAACATATCCTTAGTCCTTTTCAGGTACTTCAGGATATTCTTGACCGCTGTCCAGTGATCCACTCCTGGATTACTTTGGTACCTCCCTGCTAGACTTATAGCAAGGCACACATCAGGTCTGGTACACAGCATTGCATACATGATAGATCCTATGGCTGAAGCATAGGGAACATCTTTCATTTTCTCTCTATCTTCTGCAGTGGTCGGGCATTGAGTTTGACTCAACTTCACACCTTGTAACACAGGAAAGAACCCTTTCTTTGCTTGATCCATTTTGAACTTCTTCAAAATCTTGTCAAAGTATGTGCTCTGTGAAAGTCCAATTAAGCGTCTTGATCTATCTCTATAGATCTTTATTCCTAATATGTAAGCAGCTTCACCGAGGTCTTTCATTGAAAAACTTTTATTCAAGTATGCCTTTATGCTATCCAGAAATTCTATATCATTTCCAATCAGTAATATGTCATCCACATATAATATCAGAAATGCTACAGAGCTCCCACTCACTTTCTTGTAAATACAGGCTTCTCCGAAAGTCTGTATAAAACCAAATGCTTTGATCACACTATCAAAGCGTTTATTCCAACTCGGAGAGGCTTGCACCAGTCCATAAATGGATCGCTGGAGCTTGCACACTTTGTTAGCTCCCTTTGGATCGACAAAACCTTCCGGTTGTATCATATACAACTCTTCTTCCAGAAATCCATTCAGGAATGCAGTTTTGACATCCATCTGCCAAATTTCATAATCATAAAATGCGGCAATTGCTAACATGATTCGGACAGACTTAAGCATCGCTACGGGTGAGAAGGTCTCATCATAGTCAATCCCTTGAACTTGTCGAAAACCTTTTGCGACAAGTCTAGCTTTGTAGACAGTAACATTACCGTCAGCGTCAGTCTTCTTCTTGAAGATCCATTTATTCTCAATTGCTTGCCGACCATCAGGCAAGTCAACCAAAGTCTACACTTCGTTCTCATACATGGATCCCATCTAAGATTTCATGGCTTCAAGCCATTTTGCGGAATCTGGGCTCACCATCGCTTCTTCATAGTTCGTAGGTTCATCGTGATCTAGTAGCATGACTTCCAGAACAGGATTACCATACCACTCTGGTGCGGATCTTACTCTGGTTGATCTACGAGGTTCAGTAGTATCTTGTTCTGAAATTTCATGATCATTATCATTATCTTCCTCACTAATTGGTGTAGGTGTCGCAGAAACAGGTTTCTGTGATGTACTACTTTCCAATAAGGGAGCAGGTACAGTTACCTCGTCAAGTTCTACTTTCCTCCCACTCACTTCTTTCGAGAGAAACTCCTTCTCTAGAAAGGATCCATTCTTAGCAACGAATGTCTTGCCTTCGGATCTGTGATAGAAGGTGTACCCAACAGTCTCCTTTGGGTATCCTATGAAGACACATTTCTCCGATTTGGGTTCGAGCTTATCAGGTTGAAGCTTTTTCAGATAAGCATCGCAGCCCCAAACTTTAAGAAACGACAACTTTGGTTTCTTGCCAAACCACAGTTCATAAGGCGTCGTCTCAACGGATTTTGATGGTGCCCTATTTAACGTGAATGCGGCCGTCTCTAAAGCATAACCCCAAAACGATAGCGGAAAATCAGTAAGAGACATCATAGATCGCACCATATCTAGTAAAGTACGATTACGACGTTCGAACACACCATTACGCTGTGGTGTTCTGGGTGGCGTGAGTTGCGAAACTATTCCGCATTGTTTCAAATGTACACCAAACTCGTAACTCAAATATTCTCCTCCACGATCAGATCGTAGAAATTTTATTTTCTTGTTACGATGATTTTCAACTTCACTCTGAAATTCTTTGAACTTTTCAAATGTTTCAGACTTGTGTTTCATTAAGTAGATATACCCATATCTGCTTAAGTCATCTGTGAAGGTGAGAAAATAACGATATCCGCCACGAGCCTCAATATTCATTGGACCACATACATCGGTATGTATGATTTCCAACAAATCTGTTGCTCTCTCCATAGTACCGGAGAATGGTGTTTTAGTCATCTTGCCCATGAGGCACGGTTCGCAAGTACCAAGTGATTCATAATCAAGTGGTTCCAAAAGTCCATCAGTATGGAGTTTCTTCATGCGTTTTATACTGATATGACCTAAACGGCAGTGCCACAAATAAGTTGCACTATCATTATCAACTCTGCATCTTTTGGCTTCAACATTATGAATATGTGTGTTACTACTATCGAGATTCATCAAAAATAGACCACTCTTCAAAGGTGCATGACCATAAAAGATATTACTCATATAAATAGAACAACCATTATTCTCTGATTTAAATGAATAACCGTCTCGCATCAAACAAGATCCAGATATAATGTTCATGCTCAATGCTGGCACCAAATAACAATTATTTAGGTCTAATACTAATCCCGAAGGTAGATGTAGAGGTAGCGTGTCGACCGCGATCACATCGACTTTGGAACCATTTCCCACGCGCATCATCACCTCGTCCTTTGCTAGTGTTCGCTTAATCCGTAGTCCCTGTTTCGAGTTGCAAATATTAGCAACAGAACCAGTATCAAATACCCAGGTGCTACTGCGAGCTCTAGTAAGGTACACATCAATAACATGTATATCACATATACCTTTGTTCACCTTGCCATCCTTCTTATCCGCCAAATACTTGGGGCAGTTCCGCTTCCAGTGACCAGTCTGCTTGCAGTAGAAGCACTCAGTTTTAGGCTTAGATCCAGACTTGGGTTTCTTCTCTTGAGCAGCAACTTGCTTGCTGTTCTTCTTGAAGTTCCCCTTCTTCTTCCCTTTGCCCTTTTTCTTGAAACTAGTGGTCTTGTTAACCATCAACACTTGATGCTCCTTTTTGATTTCTACCTCCGCAGCTTTCAGCATTGCGAAGAGCTCGGGAATAGTCTTGTTCATCCCTTGCATATTATAGTTCATCACGAAGCTCTTGTAGCTTGGTGGCAGTGATTGGAGAATTCTGTCAATGACGCAATCATCTGGAAGATTAACTCCCATCTGAATCAAGTGATTATTATACCCAGACATTTTGAGTATATGCTCACTGACAGAACTGTTCTCCTCCATCTTGCAGCTATAGAACTTATTGGAGACTTCATATCTCTCAATCCGGGCATTTGCTTGAAATATTAACTTCAACTCCTGGAACATCTCATATGCTCCATGACGTCCAAAACGTCGTTGAAGTCCCGATTCTAAGCCGTAAAGCATGGCACACTGAACTATCGAGTAGTCATCAGCTTTGCTCTGCCAGACGTTCATAACATCTGGTGTTGCTCCAGCAGCAGGCCTGGCACCCAGCGGTGCTTCCAGGACGTAATTCTTCTGTGCAGCAATGAGGATAATCCTCAAGTTATGGACCCAGTCCGTGTAATTGCTACCATCATCTTTCAACTTTGCTTTCTCAAGGAATGCATTAAAATTCAACGGAACAATAGCACGGGCCATCTATCTACAATCAAACATACATAAGCAAGATACTATCAGGTACTAAGTTCATGATAAATTTAAGTTCAATTAATCAAATTACTTAAAGAACTCCCACTTAGATAGACATCCCTCTAATCCTCTAAGTGATCACGTGATCCAAATCAACTAAACCATAACCGATCATCACGTGAAATGGAGTAGTTTTCAGTGGTGAACATCGCTATGTTGATCATATCTACTATATGATTCACGCTCGATCTTTCGATCTCAGTGTTCCGAGGCCATATCTGCATATGCTAGGCTCGTCAAGTTTAACCTGAGTATTCTGCGTGTGCAAAACTGGCTTGCACCCATTGTAGATGGACGTAGAGCTTATCACACCCGATCATCATGTGGTGTCTGGGCACGACGAACTTTGGCAACGGTGCATACTCAGGGAGAACACTTTTATCTTGATAATTTAGTGAGAGATCATCTTATAATGCTACCGTCAATCAAAGCAAGATAAGATGCATAAAAGATAAACATCACATGCAATCAATATAAGTGATATGATATGGCCATCATCATCTTGTGCCTGTGATCTCCATCTCCGAAGCACCGTCATGATCACCATCGTCACCGGCGCGACACCTTTATCTCCATCGTAGCATCGTTGTCGTCTCGCCAATCTTATGCTTCCACGACTATCGCTACCGCTTAGTGATAAAGTAAAGCATTACAGTGCGATTGCATTGCATACAATAAAGCGACAACCATATGGCTCCTGCCAGTTGCCGATAACTCGGTTACAACACATGATCATCTCATACAATAAAATTTAGCATCATGTCTTGACCATATCACATCACAACATGCCCTGCAAAAACAAGTTAGACGTCCTCTACTTTGTTGTTGCAAGTTTTACGTGGCTGCTACGGGCTTAAGCAAGAGCCAATCTTACCTACGCATCAAAACCACAATGATAGTTTGTCAAGTTGGTGTTGTTTTAACCTTCGCAAGGACCGGGCGTAGCCACACTCAGTTCAACTAAAGTTGGAGAAACTGTCACCCGCAAGCCACCTATGTGCAAAGCACGTCGGGAGAACCGGTCTCGCGTAAGCGTACGCGTAATGTCGGTCCGGGCCGCTTCGTCCAACAATACCGCCGAACCAAAGTATGACATGCTGGTAAGCAGTATGACTTATATCGCCCACAACTCACTTGTGTTCTACTTGTGCATATAACATCATCACATAAAACCTAGGCTCGGATGCCACTGTTGGGGAACGTAGTAATTTCAAAAAATTTCCTACGCACACACAAGATCATGGTGATGCATCGCAACAAGAGGGGAGAGTGTTGTCTACGTACCCTCGTAGACCGAAGCAGAAGCATTGACGCAACATAGAGGAAGTAGTCGTACGTCTTCCCGATCCGACCGATCCAAGCACCGTTACTCCGGCACCTCCGAGTTCTTAGCACACGTATAGCTCGATGACGCTCCCCGGGCTCCGATTCAGCAAAGCTTCGGGGATGAGTTCCGTCAGCACAACAGCGTGGTGACGATGATGATGTTCTACCGACGCAGGGCTTCGCCTAAACACTGCAACGATATGACCGACGTGGAATATGGTGGAAGGGGGCACCGCACACGGCTAAGGAACGATCACGAAGATCAACTTGTGTGTCCTAGGGTGCCCCCTGCCTCCGTATATAAAGGATCCAAGGGGGGGTGCGGCCGGCCCTAGAGGAGGCGCGCAGGAGGAGTCCTACTCCTACCGGGAGTAGGACTCCCCTCCCTTTCCTTGTCCAAGTAGGAGAGGTGGAAGAAGAGAAGGAAAAAGGGGGGCGCCGCCCCTCCCTCCTTGTCCAATTCGGACTAGGGGGAGAGGGGGCGCGCGGCCTGCCCTGGCAGCCCCTTCCTCTTCTCCACTTTAGGCCCATGAGGCCCATTAACCCCCCGGGGGGTTCCGGTAACCCCCCGGTGGTCCAGTTTTATCCGAAACTTCTCCGAAACACTTCCGGTGTCCGAATATAGTCGTCCAATATATCAATCTTTATGTCTCGACCATTTCGAGACTCCTCGTCATGTCCATGATCACATCCGGGACTCCGAACTAACTTCGGTACATCAAAATGCATAAACTCATAATAACTGTCATCGTAACGTTAAGCGTGCGGACCCTACGGTTCGAGAACAATGTAGACATGACTGAGACAAATCTCCGGTCAATAACCAACAACGGGACCTGGATGCCCATATTGGCTCCTACATATTCTACGAAGATCTTTATCGGTCAGCCGCATAACAACATACGTTGTTCCCTTTGTTACCGGTATGTTACTTGCCCGAGATTCGATCGTCGGTATCCAATACCTAGTTCAATCTCATTACCGGCAAGTCTCTTTACTCGTTCTGTAATGCATCATCTCGCAACTAACTCATTAGTTGCAACGCTTGCAAGGCTTATGTGATGTGCATTACCGAGAGGGCCCAGAGATACCTCTCCGACAATCGGAGTGACAAATCCTAATCTCGAAATACGCCAACCCAACATGTACCTTTGGAGACACCTGTAGAGCACCTTTATAATCACCCATTTACGTTGTGATGTTTGGTAGCACACAAAGTGTTCCTCCGGCAAACGGGAGTTGCATAATATCATAGTCATAGGAACATGTATAAGTCATGAAGAAAGCAATAGCAACATACTAAACGATCGGGTGCTAAGCTAATGGAATGGGTCATGTCAATCAGATCATTCACCTAATGATGTGATCTCGTTAATCAAATAACAACTCTTTGTTTATGGTTAGGAAACATAGCCATCTTTGATTAACGAGCTAGTCAAGTAGAGGCATACTAGTGACACTCTGTTTGTCTATGTATTCACACATGTATTATGTTTCCGGTTAATACAATTCTAGCATGAATTATAAACATTTATCATGATATAAGGAAATAAAGAATAACTTTATTATTGCCTCTAGGGCATATTTCCTTCAGTACATATCCGGTCAGTACCCCCATTCCTCACCAGGAGTGGGCAGAGGCCCTCAGCGCCGTACTTGCACCAGAGGCCGGTCGCGCCATACTTGCGTCAGACGCCCGCCGCACCATTCACACGGGTGCCGCCGTTCGCCTTGTCCGCGGCCCGCTGGATGCCAACGTGCTGGTCTGTAGGCTCGACCACGTCCTTGGCCCAGGTGTCCACCTGGGCGCAGTAGAGGAACATGGTCGTCGCATCCTCGAGCTGGTGATCTCCGATGAAATAGCCAGCTTGGAGCTCGAGATCATGCTCCAGATGTACCGCGGGCGTGTCGACCGCTTGGACGAATGCCTGCATGAGTTCAGGCAGAGCCAAGAGCTACCATAGGCAAGGGCTGCTGGTCATGGTCTCATGGACGGGTTTTATTTTGAAAAGTCGTTTCGACGTGGATAGCTATGTATTCACAGCAATCATAGTATTGCTCTGTTTATTGCTCTGTTTCAATGTGTGTACTTTGTTTTCCATTCTTATATGTTCTATTTCAATGTGTGTATATACGCTTTCTATTCTGTATATGTGGATGATAACAGCTAGATTCAAATTAGTATACAAAAACAGATAGAAAATGGAATTCATAATATATATATATATATATATAATATCATCACATATACGTGATGATACTTAACTACTAGGCACAATGCACAAAATTCAAAACAAACAATACTAAAACTAATAATCCCTTGTGGGGCCAGTATTCCGGCAGCCCCTCGCCAGCAGCTCCCTGGTGCGCGGCTGTGACGCCCCGAGACCGATGTGCCAGGTGTCCGCCAGTTATTCATTGTTGTTGCCTTGTAATTTGCTTGCGTGTTGCATCTTATCATGTCATCATGTGCATTGCATCATCATGTTTTAAAACTTGCATTCATCCGGGTTCTCCGAGTTCTCTCTGTTGTCCGTTCTGAGCCCAACCACACTTGCACGCGCCCGCGGCATGTCCGAAATAGTATTTTATAAGTGGCCGGAAAATGTTCTCGGAATGGGACGAAAGTTGGCGTGCGGTGTTGTTTTGTTATTAGTAGACCGCCTGCCAAGTTTCATCGTGTTCGGAGTCCGTTTGACGCCCCAACGGATAACTATAGCGGCAGTATAGCCGGTCTAACGTCGGACGTTTTCGGTCTTCAGAAATCGTGCCGGGCTGCATCTCTCCCCTCTTCTCTCAGACCAACCCGCTCTTCACAATCCGCCAGACCCAACCTAACCTCTCTCGTCAGCCCGCGGCCCTCCTCGCGCGCGCGTCCGAAAGTTGTCCCGGACCCGAAACGGACTTTCGTCACCGTTGGATCCGGATCATCCCCAAACATCTACAAAACGTCTCCGTTTTTATTTTTGGGCTACCTAACCTTTTTTCCCCGTCCGTCTGATTACGATCGGAGGGACCTAACCGCCCTATACTGATTTCATCTGCTATATATATAACAGTCTAAACCCTAGTCCTAGCCTGTCCCATCCTCCCTTCCCTCGCGCCGCCGCCACTTTGTTTTCCTCGGGATCCCTCCCGATCCAGCCGAGCCGACCAACTCCCTCGTTTTCAGCAAGGGCCAACCATCTCCCTCCCTCGATCCACCAATCCAGCCACCTCCCGACCCACCAACTCATCGCCACCCTCAGCCGCCTCCGGATCAAGAGCAGGAGCTCTTCCCGAGTGAGAGTGCTCGCTCTAGCCGGCGACCACGAGCCGCAGCTCGCCGGAGCAGCACTAGGCCAGTCCCGCGCCCCCCTCTCCTTCATCTCCCTCCTCTGCTCATCCCCCTCTCTCCCGGAGCTCTCAAATCCCCTCCTCTGCTTCTTATCGCAGGAATCGAACGCAATCCTCCTCGCCAGGCCGACCCAGTCCCCTTCTGTTTGCCTTGAGCGTCAAGCGCAGCTGCCTCCTCTACCAACTTGCTCCCCGCCAGACCCGGTGGCTCGTAGCACCACCGCCGCCGTCGTCCTGCTTCATGAGGACGAACCCCTGCCTCCTCGCTCGTTCCAGCGCGCCTCCGCCCGCGCCAAGGCCCCTGCCCTGCCTCTGCTTCTTTCGAATCAGGGAGGAGGACGCCCCTGCATCGGCTCGCTCAGTTCGTCCGCACGTTGACAGCGTCGTCGCCTCGTCCGGCCGCCGGAGTTCCCTCGCGTCAAGCCGCCGCCGCTTCGATCTCGCGCCGCTGCGCCTTCGCCAAGCCCTCCGTCGCGGCCTGCTTCCTTTGGTTCGAGCAGACGAAGAAGACGCAGGCTCGTCCCCACGAACGCCTCTCTCGTTGACCAAGTCATGCGAGAGGGCTGGATCGCCTGCGCGCGTGGGCTAGTCGAGCTGCTTTTCCTACCGGCCCAACCGCTTCCTCACCGACCTGGGCCGAAGCCCATGGTGAGCAACCAGCAGCTTCCCCGGCCCAGTTTGCCTCAGATCTGGCCCGTGTTGTTTTTTCCCTGAGAGGACGATTTTTTCTAATTTCCAGAGACGTCAGTTTTACAGAAAACCCCCCTAGTTTCATGCATTTAATAACTTCACAACCGTGCATCGGTTCTAAATAAATTATATATGAAACTTGCTTAGAATTTTGTGTAGTTTCATAATATGTCACTTTCATCCATGTTTAAATATGTCTAAAATGATGTTTGGTTAAATTTACTCCTATGCCATGCTAAAATGATTTAATTCCTACTAAATAACCGTAGCTCCAAATTTACTAAACTTTATATGTAAATGGGGTAGAATTTTGCCTAGTTTAACATGGTGGCTTTACTTTGCATGTTTAATAACTCTAAAATTGTGTTTAGGTCAGATCAGCACCAAATCAAAAATATGCATATGGGGATTTACCGGAATTGTTGTTCGTTGTTTCCGGCCTCATTTAACCTTGACTAGATAGGTAGTTTACATTTTTTTCACCTCTTGCCATGTTAATCATGAAGGAAATATGCCCTAGAGGCAATAATAAAGTTATTATTTATTTCCTTATATCATGATAAATGTTTATTATTCATGCTAGAATTGTATTAACCGGAAACATAATACATGTGTGAATACATAGACAAACTTAGTGTCACTAGTATGCCTCTACTTGACTAGCTTGTTAATCAAAGATGGTTATGTTTCCTAACCATGAACAAAGTGTTGTTATTTGATTAACGAGGTCACATCATTAGTTGGATGATCTGATTGACATGACCCATTCCATTAGCTTAGCACCCGATCGTTTAGTATGTTGCTATTGCTTTCTTCATAACTTATACATGTTCCTATGACTATGAGATTATGCAGCTCCCGTTTGCCGGAGGAACACTTTGTGTGCTACCAAACGTCACAACGTAAATGGGTGCTTATAAAGGAGCTCTACAGGTGTCTCCAATGGTAGATGTTGGGTTGGCGTATTTCGAGAATAGGATTTGTCACTCCGATTGTCGGAGAGGTATCTCTGGGCCCTCTCGGTAATACACATCACATAAGCCTTGCAAGCATTGCAACTAATGAGTTAGTTGCGGGATGACGTATTACGGAACGAGTAAAGAGACTTGCCGGTAACGAGATTGAACTAGGTATTGGATACCGACGATCGAATCTCGGGCAAGTAACATACCGATGACAAAGGGAACAACGTATGTTGTTATGCGGTCTGACCGATAAAGATCTTCGTAGAATATGTAGGAGCCAATATGGGCATCCAGGTCCCGCTATTGGTTATTGACCGGAGATGTGTCTCAGTCATGTCTACATTGTTCTCGAACGGTAGGGTCCGCACGCTTAACGTTACGATGACAGTTATTATGAGTTTATGCATTTTTTATGTACCGAAGTTAGTTCAGAGTCCCGGATGTGATCACGGACATGACGAGGAGTCTTGAAATGGCCGAGACATAAAGATTGATATATTGGAAGCCTATGCTTGGATATCGGAAGTGTTCCGGGTGAAATCGGGATTTTACCGGAGTACCAGGAGGTTACCGGAACCCCCCGGGAACTATATGGGCCTTAATGGGCTTTAGTGGAAAGGAGAAAAGGGGCAGCCCAAGGTGGCCGTGTGCCTCCCCCTTCCCCTAGTACTATTAGGACTAGGAGAGGTGGCCGCCCCCCCCTCTCTCTTTCCCCCTTGGGAATCTTATTTGGAATAGGATTGGGGGGGAGTCCTACTCCCGGTAGGAGTAGGACTCCTCCTGCGCCCTCCTCCTGGCCGGCCGCCCCCTCCCCCTTGGCTCCTTTATATACAGGGGCAGGGGGGCACCTCTAGACACACAAGTTGATTCTTGAGATCGTTCCTTAGCCGTGTGCGGTGCCCCCTGCCACCATATTCCACCTCGATCATATCATTGTAGTGCTTAGGCGAAGCCCTACGTCGGTAGAACATCAAGATCGTCACCACGCCGTTGTGCTGACGAAACTCTTCCCTAACGCTTTGCTGGATCGGAGCCCGGGGATCGTCATCGAGCTGTACGTGTGCTAAGAACTCGGAGGTGCCGGAGTAACGGTGCTTGGATCGGTCGGATCGGGAAGACGTACGACTACTTCCTCTACGTTGTGTGATCGCTTCCGCAGCCGGTCTGCGTGGGTACGTAGACAACACTCTCCCCTCTCGTTGCTGTGCATCACCATGATCATGCGTGTGCGTAGGAAAATTTTGAAATTGCTATGTTCCCCAACAGTGGCATCTGAGCCTAGGTTTTATGGTTTGATGTTATATGCACGAGTAGAACACAAGTGAGTTGTGGGCGATATAAGTCATACTGCCTACCAGCATGTCATACTTTGGTTCGGCGGTATTGTTGGACGAGACGACCCGGACCAACCTTACGCGTACGCTTACGCGAGACCGGTTCCCCCGACGTGCTTTTGCACACAGGTGGCTTGCGGGCGACTGTCTCTCCAACTTTAGTTGAACCAAGTGTGGCTACGCCCGGTCCTTGCGAAGGTTAAAACGGAGTCTATTTGACAAACTATCGTTCTGGTTTTGATGCGTAGGTCAGATTGGTTCTTGCTTAAGCCCGTAGCAGCCACGTAAAACTTGCAACAACAAAGTAGAGGACGTCTAACTTGTTTTTGCAGGGCATGTTGTGATGTGATATGGTCAAGACATTATGCTGAATTTTATTGTATGAGGTGATCATGTTTTGTAACCGAGTTATCGGCAATTGGCAGGAGCCATATGGTTGTCACTTTATTTTATGCAATGCAATCGCGATGTAATGCTTTACTTTATCACTAAGCGGTAGCGATAGTCGTGGAAGCATAAGATTGGCGAGACGACAATGATGCTACGATGGAGATCAAGGTGTCGCGCCGGTGACGATGGTGATCATGACGGTGCTTCGAAGATGGAGATCACAGGCACAAGATGATGATGGCCATATCATATCACTTATATTGATTGCATGTGATGTTTATCTTTTTATGCATCTTATCTTGCTTTGATTGACGGTAGCATTATAAGATGATCTCTCACTAAATTATCAAGAAGTGTTCTCCCTGAGTATGCACCGTTGCGAAAGTTCTTCGTGCTGAGACAGCACGTGATGATCGGGTGTGATAGGCTCTACGTTCAAATACAACGGGTGCAAAACAGTTGCACACGCGGAATACTTAGGTTATACTTGACGAGCCAAGCATATACAGATATGACCTCGGAACACGGAGACCGAAAGATCGAGCGTGGATCATATAGAAGATATGATCAACATAGTGATGTTCACCAATGAAACTACTCCATCTCACGTGATGATCGGACATGGTTTAGTTGATTTGGATCACGTGATCACTTAGAGGATTAGAGGGATGTCTATCTAAGTGGGAGTTCTTAAGTAATTTGATTAATTGAACTTAAACTTATCATGAACTTAGTACCTGATAGTATCTTGCTTGTTCATGTTTGATTGTAGATAGATGGCTCGTGCTGTTGTTCCGTTGAATTTTAATGCGTTCCTTGAGAAAACAAAGTTGAAAGATGATGGTAGCAATTACATGGACTGGGTCCGTAACTTGAGGATTATCCTCATTGCTGCACAGAAGAATTACGTCCTGGAAGCACTGCTGGGTGCCAGGCCTGCTGCTGGAGCAACACCAGATGTTATGAACGTCTAGCAGAGCAAAGCTGATGACTACTCGATAGTTCAGTGTGCCATGCTTTACGGCTTAGAATCGGGACTTCAACGACGTTTTGAACGTCATGGAGCATATGAGATGTTCCAGGAGTTGAAGTTAATATTTCAAGCAAATGCCCGGATTGAGAGATATGAAGTCTCCAATAAGTTCTATAGCTGCAAGATGGAGGAGAACAGTTCTGTCAGTGAGCATATACTTAAAATGTCTGGGTATAATAATCACTTGATTCAGATGGGAGTTAATCTTCCAGATGATTGCGTCATTGACAGAATTCTCCAATCACTGCCACCAAGCTACAAGAGCTTCGTGATGAACTATAATATGCAAGGGATGAACAAGACTATTCCCGAGCTCTTCGCAATGCTGAAAGCTGCGGAGGTAGAAATCAAAAAGGATCATCAAGTGTTGATGGTTAACAAGACCACTAGTTTCAAGAAAAAGGGCAAAGGGAAGAAGAAGGGGAACTTCAAGAAGAACAGCAAGCAAGTTGCTGCTCAAGAGAAGAAACCCAAGTCTGGACCTAAGCCTAAAACTGAGTGCTTCTACTGCAAGCAGACTGGTCACTGGAAGCGGAACTGCCCCAAGTATTTGGCGGATAAGAAGGATGGCAAGGTGAACAAAGGTATATGTGATATACATGTTATTGATGTGTACCTTACTAATGCTCGCAGTAGCACCTGGGTATTTGATACTGGTTCGGTTGCTAATATTTGCAACTCGAAACAAGGACTACGGATTAAGCGAAGATTGGCTAAGGACGAGGTGACGATGCGCGTGGGAAACAGTTCCAAAGTCGATGTGATCGCGGTCGGCACGCTCCCTCTACATCTACCTTCGGGATTAATATTAGACCTAAATAATATGAGTAATATCTTTTATGGTCATGCACCCTTAAAGAGTGGTCTATTCTTATTGAATCTCGAGAGTAATGATACACATATTCATAATGTTGAAGCCAAAAGATGTAGAGTTGATAATGATGGTGCAACTTATTTGTGGCACTGCCATTTAGGTCATATCAGTGTAAAGCGCATGAAGAAACTCCATACTGATGGACTTTTGGAACCACTTGATTATGAATCACTTGGTACTTGCGAACCGTGCCTCATGGGCAAGATGACTAAAACACCGTTCTCCGGTACTATGGAGAGAGCAATAGATTTGTTGGAAATCATACATACAGATGTATGTGGTCCGATGAATATTGAGGCTCGTGGCAGATATCGTTATTTTCTCACCTTCACAGATGACTTAAGCAGATATGGGTATATCTACTTAATGAAACATAAGTCTGAAACATTTGAAAAGTTCAAAGAATTTCAGAGTGAAGTTGAAAATCATCGTAACAAGAAAATAAAGTTTCTACGATCTGATCGTGGAGGAGAATATTTGAGTTACGAGTTTAGTGTACATTTGAAAAATTGTGGAATAGTTTCGCAACTCACGCCACCCGGAACACCACAGCATAATGGTGTGTCCGAACGTCATAATCGTACTTTACTAGATATGGTGCGATCTATGATGTCTCTTACTGATTTACCGCTATCGTTTTGGGGATACTCTCTAGAGACGGCCGCATTCACGTTAAATAGGGCACCATCAAAATCCGTTGAGACGACGCCTTATGAACTGTGGTTTGGCAAGAAACCAAAGTTGTCGTTTCTGAAAGTTTGGGGCTGCGATGCTTATGTGAAAAAGCTTCAACCTGATAAGCTCGAACCCAAATCGGAGAAATGTGTCTTCATAGGATATCCAAAAGAAACTATTGGATACACCTTCTATCACAGATCCGAAGGCAAGACTTTTGTTGCTAAATTCGGAAACTTTCTGGAGAAGGAGTTTCTCTCGAAAGAAGTGAGTGGGAGGAAAGTAGAACTTGACGAGGTAACTGTACCTGCTCCCTTATTGGAAAGTAGTACATCACAGAAAACTGTTTCAGTGACACCTACACCAGTTAGTGAGGAAGTTAATGATGATGATCATGAAGCTTTAGGTCAAGATACTACTGAACCTCGTAGATCAACCAGAATGAGATCCACGACAGAGTGGTACGGTAATCCAGTTCTGGAAGTCATGCTACTAGATCATGATGAACCTACGAACTATGAAGAAGCGATGGTGAGCCCAGATTCCGCAAAGTGGCTTGAAACCATGAAATCTGAGATGGGATCCATGTATGAGAACAAAGTATGGACTTTGGTTGACTTGCCCGATGATCGGCAAGCAAATGAGAATAAATGGATCTTCAAGAAGAAGACTGACGCTGACGGTAATGTTACTGTCTACAAAGCTCGACTTGCTGCGAAAGGTTTTCAACAAGTTCAAGGGGTTGACTACGATGAGACCTTCTCACCCGTAGCGATGCTTAAGTCTGTCCGAATCATGTTAGCAATTGCCGCATTTTATGATTATGAAATTTGGCAAATGGATGTCAAAACTGCATTCCTGAATGGATTTCTGGAAGAAGAGTTGTATATGATGCAACCGGAAGGTTTTGTCGATCCAAAGGGAGCTAACAAAGTGTGCAAGCTCCAGCGATCCATTTATGGACTGGTGCAAGCATCTCGGAGTTGGAATAAACGCTTTGATAGTGTGATCAAAGCATTTGTGTTTATACAGACTTTCGGAGAAGCCTGTATTTACAATAAAGTGAGTGGGAGCTCTATAGCATTTCTGATATTATATGTGGATGACATATTACTGATTGGAAATGATATAGAATTTCTGGATAGCATAAAGGGATACTTGAACAAGAGTTTTTCAATGAAAGACCTCGGTAAAGCTGCTTACATATTAGGCATAAAGATCTATAGAGATAGATCAAGACGCTTAATTGGACTTCCACAAAGCACATACCTTGACAAGATTTTGAAGAAGTTCAAAATGCATCAAGCAAAGAAAGGGTTCTTGCCTGTGTTACAAGGTGTGAAGTTGAGTCAGACTCAATGTCCGACCACTGCAGAAGATAGAGAGAAAATGAAAGATGTTCCCTATGCTTCAGCCATAGGCTCTATCATGTATGCAATGCTGTGTACCAGACCTGATGTGTGCCTTGCTATAAGTTTAGCAGGGAGGTACCAAAGTAATCCAGGAGTGGATCACTGGACAGCGGTCAAGAACATCCTGAAATACCTGAAAAGGACTAAGGATATGTTTCTCGTATATGGAGGTGACAAAGAGCTCACCGTAAAAGGTTACGTTGATGCAAGCTTTGACACTGATCCGGACGATTCTAAGTCGCAAACCGGATACGTGTTTACATTAAATGGTGGAGCTGTCAGTTGGTGCAGTTCTAAACAAAGCGTCGTAGCGGGATCTACATGTGAAGAGGAGTACATAGCTGCTTCGGAAGCAGCAAACGAAGGAGTCTGGATGAAGGAGTTCATATCCGATCTAGGTGTCATACCTAGTGCATCGGGTCCAATGAAAATCTTTTGTGACAATACTGGTGCAATTGCCTTGGCAAAGGAATCCAGATTTCACAAGAGGACCAAGCACATCAAGAGACGCTTCAATTCCATCTGGGATCTAGTCCAGGTGGGAGACATAGAGATTTGCAAGATACATACGGATCTGAATGTTGCAGACACGTTGACTAAGCCTCTTCCACAAGCAAAACATGATCAGCACCAAGGCTCCATGGGTGTTAGAATCATTACTGTGTAATCTAGATTATTGACTCTAGTGCAAGTGGGAGACTGAAGGAAATATGCCCTAGAGGCAATAATAAAGTTATTATTTATTTCCTTATATCATGATAAATGTTTATTATTCATGCTAGAATTGTATTAACCGGAAACATAATACATGTGTGAATACATAGACAAACTTAGTGTCACTAGTATACCTCTACTTGACTAGCTCGTTAATCAAAGATGGTTATGTTTCCTAACCATGAACAAAGTGTTGTTATTTGATTAACGAGGTCACATCATTAGTTGAATGATCTGATTGACATGACCCATTCCATTAGCTTAGCACCCGATCGTTTAGTATGTTGCTATTGCTTTCTTCGTAACTTATACATGTTCCTATGACTATGAGATTATGCAACTCCCGTTTGCCGGAGGAACACTTTGTGTGCTACCAAACGTCACAACGTAAATGGGTGATTATAAAGGAGCTCTACAGGTGTCTCCAATGGTAGATGTTGGGTTGGCGTATTTCGAGAATAGGATTTGTCACTCCGATTGTCGGAGAGGTATCTCTGGGCCCTCCTGGTAATACACATCACATAAGCCTTGCAAGCATTGCAACTAATGAGTTAGTTGCGGGATGACGTATTATGGAACGAGTAAAGAGACTTGCCGGTAACGAGATTGAACTAGGTATTGGATACCGACGATCGAATCTCGGGCAAGTAACATACCGATGACAAAGGGAACAACGTATGTTGTTATGCGGTCTGACCAATAAAGATCTTCGTAGAATATGTAGGAGCCAATATGGGCATCCAGGTCCCGCTATTGGTTATTGACCGGAGATGTGTCTCAGTCATGTCTACATTGTTCTCGAACCGTAGGGTCCGCACGCTTAACGTTACGATGACAGTTATTATGAGTTTATGCATTTTGATGTACCGAAGTTAGTTCGGAGTCCCAGATGTGATTACGGACATGACGAGGAGTCTCGAAATGGTCGAGACATAAAGATTGATATATTGGAAGCCTATGTTTGGATATCGGAAGTGTTCCGGGTGAAATCGGGATTTTACTGGAGTACTGGGAGGTTACCGGAACCCCCCGGGAACTATATGGGCCTTAATGGGCTTTAGTGGAAAGGAGAGAAGGGGCAGCCCAAGGTGGACACGCGCCTCCCCCTTCCCCTAGTCCTATTAGGACTAGGAGAGGTGGCCGGCCCCCCCTCTCTCTCTTTCCCCTTGGGAATCCTATTTGGAATAGGATTGGGGGGGGGGAGTCCTACTCCCAGTGGGAGTAGGACTCCTCCTGCGCCCTCCTCCTGGCCGGCCGCCCCCTCCCCCTTGGCTCCTTTATATACAGGGGCAGGGGGGCACCTCTAGACACACAAGTTGATCCTTGAGATCGTTCCTTAGCCGTGTGCGGTGCCCCCTGCCACCATATTCCACCTCGATCATGTCGTTGTAGTGCTTAGGCGAAGCCCTACGTCGGTAGAACATCAAGATCGTCACCACGCCATCGTGCTGACGAAACTCTTCCCCGACGCTTTGCTGGATCGGAGCCTGGGGATCGTCATCGAGCTGTACGTGTGCTAAGAACTCGGAGGTGCCGGAGTAACGGTGCTTGGATCGGTCGGATCGGGAAGACGTACGACTACTTCCTCTACGTTGTGTGATCGCTTCCGCAGTCGGTCTGCGTGGGTACGTAGACAACACTCTCCCCTCTTGTTGCTGTGCATCACCATGATCATGCGTGTGCGTAGGAAAATTTTGAAATTACTACGTTCCCCAACAAATCAACATTTAATATTGTTGGGTACATAAACGAGATCGAACTAAATAACTTGTTGTGGTGTCTCATCAATATGCAACTCGTTGCATGTTGAGCTCCACTTAATTTGTAGGATTGTTTGTGCATTTTTTCCATGCCATGCCTCATTAAAACCGGACATGCATCATAATTGTTTGCGCATCATGCCATGTCTGTGGTGGTTGTTTACTATGTCATTTGCTTCTTTCCGGTGTTGCTTCTTCGGGTTGGTTCCGATAACGTCGCGTTTGTGAGGACCCGTTCGTCTACGTCCGTTCATCTTCTTCATGGACTCGTTCTTCTTCCTTGCGGGATTTCAGGCAAGATGACCATACCCTCGAAATCACTTCTATCTTTGCTTGCTTAGTTGCTCGCTCTTTTGCTATGCCTATGCTGCGATACCTACCACTTGCTTATCATGCCTCCTACTTTGTTGAACCAAGCCTCTAACCCACCTTGTCCTAGCAAACCGTTGTTTGGCTATGTTACCGCTTTGCTCAGCCCCTCTTATAGCGTTGTTAGTTGCAGGTGAAGATTGAAGTTTGTTCCTTGATGGAACATGGATATGTTGTTCCTTGTTGGAACATGTTTACTTGTTGGGATATCACAATATATCTTATTTAATTAATGCATCTATATACTTGGTAAAGGGTGGAAGGCTCGGCCTTATGCCTGGTGTTTTGTTCCACTCTTGCCGCCCTAGTTTCCGTCATATCGGTGTTATGTTCCCGGATTTTGCGTTCCTTACGTGGTTGGGTTATAATGGGAACCCCTTGACAGTTCGCCTTGAATAAAACTCCTCCAGCAAGGCCCAACCTTGGTTTTACCATTTGCCACCTAGCCTCTTTTTCCCTTGGGTTAGGCCAGCCCAAGGGTCATCTTATTTTAACCCCCCCGGGCCAGTGCTTCTCTAAGTGTTGGTCCAACCCAGAGCACCGTGCAAGGCCATCCCTTGGCAACTTGGGTTACGCCGGCTCCTGTACGCTTAGCTTATCCGATGTGCCCTGGGAACGAGATATGTGCAGCTCCTATCGGGATTGTCGGCACAGCTGGTGGTCTTGCTGGACTTGTTTTACCATTGTCGAGGATGTCTTGTAGAACCGGGATACCGAGTCTGATCGGAATGTCTCGGGAGGAGGTCTATTCCTTCGTTGACTGTGAGAGCTTGTGATGGGCTAAGTTGGGACACCCCTGCAGGGATTGAACTTTCGAAAGCCGTGCCCACGGTTATGGGCAGATGGGAATTTGTTAATGTCCGGTTGTAGATAACTTGAACCTTAACTTAATTAAAAATGAATCAACTGCGTGTGTAACCGTGATGGTCTCTTTCCGGCGGAGTCCGGGAAGTGAACACGGTTGTTGGAGTTATGCTTGACGTAGGTTGTTTTAGGATCACTTCTTGATCATACTTTTATCGACTGTGCTTTGCCTTCTCTTCTCGCTCTCATTTGCGTATGTTAGCCACCATATATGCTAGTCGCTTGCTGCAGCTCCACCTCATACCTTTACCTTACCCATAAGCTTAAATAGTCTTGATCGCGAGGGTGCGAGATTGCTGAGTCCCTGTGGCTCACAGATACTTCCAAAACCAGCTTGCAGGTGCCGATGAGACCGTGCAGATGACGCAACCAAGCTCAGGAGGAGCTCGATGAAGATCTTGTCCTTTGTGTTGTTTCGTTCTAGTCGATCAGTAGTGGAGCCCAGTTGGAGTCGATCGGGGACCATTGTCGCATTTGGGGTTCTTCTTTTATTTTGGTTCCGTAGTCGGACCTTGATTGTATTGTATGATGTAATGCTTTATTCATGTATTTGTGTGAAGTGGCGATTGTAAGACAACTATGTATCTCTTTCCCTTATGTAATACATGGGTTGTGTGAAGATTACCTCACTTGCGACATATGCCTTCAATGCGACTATGTCTCTAAGTCGTGCCTCGACACGTTGGAGCTATAGTCGCATCGAGGGTGTTACAGCGGCGTCTTCCCAGTGCGGAGGCAGTACTTCGCCTCCTCCGCCTCGCAGCGCTTGACGTACCGATCTGCCTCTTGCTGGCGGACGCGCGGACGATCTTGCCATTTTGTTGGGTGCCCACCGGAGCTCCTCGTCGGTGGCACGCTGGAGCTTATTGGCCCACCTCCACGCAGCGACGAGGCGCCCAACGCCAATGACCTTGCTCACGAAGTACCCGTCTTTGTATACCTCCTCGGCAGGACGACGCGTCCGGCCCCAAAGCTCCGCCGCCTCCTTTTTCCAGGCGGCATCACGGGCTTCACAGGTCGCCTGGTACCTAGCTTCCTCCTCTGCCATCTCCTTCTTGAACGCCACTTGCCTAGCTTTCTCAGCCGGCGGCAGCGACTTCCACAGACAAAGATTGTACTGGCCCCAAAACCAATCCAAAGTTGGGGGGTCCGGCGCAACCTCGTCAGGCGGCGCGTAGGGGTCCTCATCGCTGCTAATCAAGTGAGCATCCTCCGGGGGGGGGACTCCTCGTCGGCGCGTGGCCAGACCGGCGGCGCCATGGCAGAGATTTGAGAGAGAGAGAGAGAGGGCGAGCGTGGAGAGGATGTAGATGAGAATGCAGCCGGGGCAATGTGAGCAAGGTAGTATTTATTGGCGGCCGGAATATAGATCGACGGGGACAGTACAAACGCCGGTTGCCTGAATTTATGAGTATTGTAGTTTGAATTACACACGATTCCCGCAGCAAAATCCGTGTGTGAACATAATAGCCAAAATCCGTGTGTGAACATAATAGCTGACGGTTTCCAATGCAGAATCGTGTCTGATTAATAATCCCCGCCATTCACCTACCAAACCTCGAGCCGCGAGATAGACAGCAGATCATGTGGGGGCCGATTGTCTTGCCAGATCTTTACATTTCCTTTTTAGAACACCAGATATTTACATCGTCTAATGATTTTTTTAACTCTCACACAAGTACACAAAATATGATTTTTCAAATCGTTATGGTTAGGCGTTGCATGTAGATGTAGTTCAAATTTGAATTATGGTCATTAAATGGTTTGAAAATCACTTAAATGTCTTTAAAAGGTCAAATGACCCCTAAAATTTTCCAAATTTTCACAAGACAGTTGTATTAGTGGACGTTAAACATAGAAAAAAATTGAAGGCCGTAATAGGAAGCTATCTCCCGTTCGTCATCACACATGCATTGTTCCCTCTCGGAACCATGAACCTTCTAGTGAGTTGCTCCGGTTTGTGAGGGGTGTCTGTCCAAACTTTTGTCAAATAGGCCAATTTTTATACCACATCATCTGGTGTCATGACATTAAATCAAGCAAGGTTTCATGTTTTTCTGATCATTTTTTAATTTTTTGGAATTAAAATGCCATGCTACTCCATGCGTACGTATGCATGTTTCCATGTCGTGAGACAAATATGTTTGAAAATTCCTTCTAATTTACTTCACATGGAATTAAGTCACACACAAGTCCACAAATATCATTTGTCAAACTGTTATGGTTAGGCGTTGCATGTAGATGTAGTTGAAATTTGAATTAAATGGCTAGAAAATCACTTAAATGTCTTTAAAATGTCAAATGACCCCTAGAATTTTCCAAACTTGCACATTACAGTTGTAGTAGTGCACATTAAACATAGAAAGAAATTGAAGGACGTAAGAGGAAGCTATCTCCCATTCATCATCAAACATGCATTGTTCCCTCTTGGAACCACGAGCCTTCTAGTGAGTTTCTCCAGTTTGCGAGGGGTGTGTGTCCAAACTTTCGTCAAACAGGCCAATTTTTTTACCACATCATCTTGGTGGCATGACATTAAATCAAGCAAGGTTTCATGTTTTTCTGATCATTTTTTAATTTTTTTGGAATTAAAATGCCATGCTACTCCATGCATGTGTGCCCATGCCTTGAGACCAATATGTTTAAAAATTCCTTCTAATTTACTGCACATGGAATTAACTCGCACACAAGTACACAAAAATATGATTTTTCAAACCGTTATGGTTAGGCATTACATGTAGATGTAGTTCAAATTTGAATTACGATCATTAAATGGTTAGAAAATCACTTAAATGTCTTTAAAAGGTCAAATGACCCCTGAAATTTTCAAAAATTTCGCATGACAGTTGTATTAGTGCATGTTAGATGTACAAAAAAAATTGAAGGCCGTAAGAGGAAGCTATCTCCCTTTCGTCATCAAACATGCATTGTTCCCTCTCGGACCAACGAACCTTCTAATGAGTTGCTCCGGTTTGTGTGGGGTGTGTGTCCAAACTTTCGTCAAACAGACCAATTTTTTACCACATCATCTTGGTAGCACGACATTAAATTAACCAAAGTTTCATGTTTTTCTGATCATTTTTTAATTTTTTTGGAATTAAAATGCCATGTCACTCCATGCATATGTATGCATGTGTCCATGTCGTGAGACCAATATGTTTGAAAATTCCATCAAATTTACTGCACAGGGAATTAACGAGCACACAAGTACACAGATATGATTTTAGAAACCGTTTCGGTTAGGCGTTGCATGTAGATGTAGTTCAAATTTGAATTACGATCATTAAATGGCTAGAAAATCACTTAATTTTTTTAAAAGGACAAATGACCCCTAGAATTTTCAAAAAATTCACATTACAGTTGTAGTAGTGCATGTTAAACGTAGAAAAAAATTGAAGGACATAAGAGGAAGCTATCTCCCATTCATCATCAAACATGCATTGTTCCCTCTCGGAACCACAAGCCTTCTAGTGAGTTGCTCCGGTTTGTGAGCGGTGTGTGTCCAAAATTTCGTCAAACATGCCAATTTTTTTACCACATCATCTTGGTGGCATGACATTACATCAACCAAGGTTTCATGTGTTTCTGATATTTTTTAAAACTTTTGGAATTAAAATGCCATGTCACTCCATGCATACATATGCATGTGTCCATGTCGTGAGACAATTATGTTTGAAAATCCCTTCTAATTTACTGCACATGGAATTAAGTCACACAAAAGTACAGAAATATGATTTGTCAAACCGTAATGGTTAGGCGTTGCATGTAGATGTAGTTCAAATTTGAATTAAATGGCTAGAAAAGCACTTAAATGTCTTTAAAATGTCAAATGACCCCTAGAATTTTCCAAAATTTCACATTACAGTTTTAGTAGTGCACGTTAATCATAGAAAAAAATTGAAGGCTGTAAGAGGAAGCTATCTCCCGTTCGTCATCAAACATGCATTGTTCCCTCTTGGAACCATGAGCCTGCTAGTGAGTTTGTCCAGTTTGTGAGGGGTGTGTGTCCAAACTTTCATCAAACAAGCCAATTTTTCTACCACATCATCTTGGTGGCATGACATTAAATCAGGCAAGGTTTCATGTTTTTCTGATCGTTTTTTTAATTTTTTGGAATTAAAATGCCAAGCTACTCCATGCATGTGTGCCCATGCCTTGAGACCAATATGTTTGAAAATTCCTTCTAATTTACTGCACATGGAATTAACTCGCTCACAAGTACACAAAAATATGATTTTTCAAACCGTTATGGTTAGGCGTTGCATGTAGATGTAGTTGAAATTTGAATTACAGTCATTAAATGGTTAGAAAATCACTTAAATGTCTTTAAAAGAACAAATGACCCCTGAACTTTTCAGAAATTTCACATGATAGTTGTATTAGTGCACGTTAGACGTAGAAAAGAAATTGAAGGCCGTAAGAGGAAGCTATCTCCCTTTCATCATCAAACATGCATTATTCCCTCTCGGGACCACGAACCTTCTAGTGAGTTGCTCCGGTTTGTGAGGGGTGTGTGTCCAAACTTTCGTCAAACAGGCCAATTTTTTACCACATCTTCTTGGTGGCATGACATTAAATCAACCAAGGTTTCATGTCTTTCTAATCATTTTTTTACTATTTGGGAATTAAAATGCCATGTCACTTCATGCATATGTATGCATGTGCCCATGTTGTGAGACCAATATGTTTGAAAATTCCTTCTAATTTACTCCACATGGAATTAACTCGGACACAAGTACACAAAAATATGATTTTTGAAACCGTTATGGTTAGGCGTTGCATGTACATGTAGTTCAAACTTGAATTACGGTCATTAAATGGTTAAAAAATCACTTAAATGTCTTTAAATGGTCAAATAACCCCTGAAAGTTTCAAAAAAATTCACACTACAGGTGTAGTAGTGCACGTTAGACGTAGCAAAAACATTGAAGGCCGTAAGAGGAAGCTATCTCCCGTTCGTCCTCAAACATGCATTGTTCCCTCTCAGAACCACGAGCCTTCTAGTGAGTTGCTCCGGTTTGTGAGGGGTGTGTGTCCAAACTTTCGTCAAACATGCCAATTTTTTTTACCACATCATCTTGGTGGCATGACATTACATCAACCAAGGTTTCATGTGTTACTGATATTTTTTAAATTTTTTCGAATTAAAACGCCAGGTCACTCCATGCATACATATGCATGTGTCCATGTCGTCAGACAAATATGTTTGAAAATTCCTTCTAATTTCCTGCACATGGAATTAAGTCACACACAAGTACACAAATATGATTTGTCAAACCATTATGGTTAGGTGTTGCATGTAGATGTAGTTCAACTTTTAATTAAATGGCTAGAAAATCACTTAAATGTCTTTAAAAGGTCAAATGACCCCTGAAATATTCGAAAAGTTCACATGATAGTTGTATTAGTGCATGTTAGGCGTAGAAGAAAATTGAAGGCCGTAAGAGGAAGCTATCTTCCGTTCGTCATCAAACATGCATTGTTCTCACTCGGAACCACGAACGTTCTAGTGAGTTGCTCCAGTTTGTGAGCTGTGTGTGTCCAAACTTTCATCAAACAGGCCAATTTTTTTACCACATCATCTTGGTGGCATGACATTAAATCAAGCAAGGTTTCATGTTTTTGTGATCATTTTTTAACTTTTTGGAATTAAAATGCCATGCTACTCCATGCATGTGTGCCCATGCCTTGAGACTAATATGTTAGAAATTTCCTTCTAATTTACTGCACATGGAATTAACTCGCACAGAAGTACACAAAAATATAATTTTTCAAACTGTTATGGTTAGGTGTTGCATGTAGATGTAGTTTAGTTTATAATTACGGTCATTAAATGGTTAGAACATCACTTCAATGTCTTTAAAAGGTCAAATGACCCCTGAAATAGTCGAAAATTTCACATGAGAGTTGTATTAGTGCATGTTAGATGTAGAAACAAAATTGAAGGTCGTAAGAGGAAGCTATCTCCCGTTCGTCATCAAACATGCATTGTTGCCTCTCAGAACCACGAACCTTCTAGTGAGTTGCTCCGGTTTGTGAGGGGTGTGTGTCCAAACTTTTGTGAAACAGGCCAATTTTTTTACCACATCATCTTGGTGGCATGATAATAAATCAACCAAGGTTTCATGTTTTTCTAATCATTTTTTTAATATTTTGAATTAAAATGCCATGTCACTCCATGCATACGTATGCATGTGTCCATGTCGTGAGACCAATATGTTTGAAAATTCCTTCTAATTTACTACACACGGAATTAACTTGCACACAAGTACACAGATATGATTTTTCAAACCGTTTTGGTTAGGCGTTGCATGTAGATGTAGTTCAAATTTGAATTACGGTCATTAAATGGCTAGAAAATCACTTAAATTTTTTAAAAGGTCAAATGACCCCAAGAATTTTCAAAAATTTCACATTACAGTTGTAGTAGTGCATGTTAGACGTAGCAAAAAAATTGAAGGCCGTAAGAGGAAGCTATCTCCCGTTCGTCATCAAACATGCATTGTTCCCTCTCGGAACCACGAGCCTTCTAGTGAGTTGCTCCGGTTTGTGAGGGGTGTGTGTCCAAACTTTCGTCAAACATGCCAATTTTTTTTACCACATCATCTTGGTGGCATGACATTACATCAACCAAGGTTTCATGTGTTTCTGATATTTTCTAAAAAAATTCGAATTAAAACGCCAGGTCACTCCATGCATACATATGCATGTGTCCATGTCGTCAGACAAATATGTTTGAAAATTCCTTCTAATTTCCTGGACATGGAATTAAGTCACACACAAGTACACAAATATGATTTGTTAAACCTTTATGGTTAGGTGTTGCATGTAGATGTAGTTCAAATTTTAATTAAATGGCTAGAAAATCACTTAAATTACTTTAAAACGTCAAATGACCCCTGAAATATTCGAAAATTTCACATGAGAGTTGTATCAGTGCACGTTAGACGTAGAAAAAAAATCGAAGGCCGTAAGAGGAAGCTATCTTCCATTTGTCATCAAACATGCATTGTTCCCTCTCAAAACAACGAACCTTCTAGTGAGTTGCTCCAGTTTGTGAGGGGTGTCTGTCCAAACTTTCGTCAAACAGGCCAATTTTTTTACCACATCATCTTGGTGGCATGACATTAAATCAAGCAAGGTTTCATGTTTTTCTGATCATTTTTTTAACTTTTTGGAACTAAAATGCCATGCTACTCCATGCATGTGAGCCCATGCCTTGAGACTAATATGTTTGAAAATTCCTTCTAATTTACTGCACATGGAATTAACTCAGACACAAGTATACAAAAATATGATTTTTCAAACCGTTATGGTTAGGCGTTGCATGTACATGTAGTTCAAATTTTAAGTACGGTCATTGAATGGTTAGAAAATCACTTAAATGTCTTTAAATGGTCAAATAACCCCTGAAAGTTTCAAAAAATTCACATGATAGTTGTACTAGTGCACATTAGACATAGAAAAAAAATTAAAGGACGTAAGAGGAAGCTATCTCCCTTTCGTCATCAAACATGCATTGTTCCCTCTCAGAACCACGAACCTTCTAGTGAGTTGCTTTGGTTTGTGAGGGGTTTGTGTCCAAACTTTCGTCAAATAGACCAATTTTTTTACCACATCATCTTGGTAGCGTGACATTAAATTAACCAAGATTTGATGTTTTTCTGGTCATTTTTAAATTTTTTTGGAATTAAAATGCCATGTCACTCCATGCATACGTATGCATGTGTCCATGTCGTGAGACCAATATGTTTGAAAATTCCCTCTAATTTAGTGCACATGGAATTAACTTGCACACAAGTACACTGATATGATTTTTCAAACCGTTTTGGTTAGGCGTTGCATGTAGATGTAGTTCAAATTTGAATTACGGTCATTAAATGGCTAGAAAATCACTTAAATTTTTTAAAAGGTCAAATGACCCCAAGAATTTTCAAAAATTTCACATTACAGTTGTAGTAGTGCACGTTAGACGTAGCAAAAAAATTGAAGGCCGTAAGAGGAAGCTATCTTCCGTTCGTCATCAAACATGCATTGTCCCCTCTCGGAACCGCGAGCCTTCTAGTGAGTTGCTCCGGTTTGTGAGGTGTGTGTGTGTCCAAAATTTTGTCAAACATGCTAATTTTTTTACCACATCATTTTGGTGGCATGACATTACATCAACCTAGGTTTCATGTGTTTCTGATATTTTTTAATTTTTTTGGAATTAAAACGCCATGTCACTCCACGCATACATATGCATGTTTCCATGTCGTGTGACAAATATGTTTGAAAATTCCTTCTAATTTACCGCACATTGAATTAAGTCGCACACATGTACACAAATGTGATTTTTCAAACCGTTATGGTTAGGCATTGCATGTAGATGTAGTACAAATTTGAATTAAATGGCTAGAAAATCACTTAAATGTCTTTAAAATGTCAAATGACCCCAAGAATTTTCCAAAATTTCACATTATAGTTGTAGTAGTGCACGTTAAGCATAGAATAAAATTGAAGGTTGTAAGAGGAAGCTATCTCCTGTTCGTCATCAAACATGCATTGTTCCCTCTTGGAACAACGAACCTTCTAGTGAGTTGCTCCAGTTTGTGAGGGGTGTGTGTCCAAACTTTCGTCAAACTGGCCAATTTTTTACCACATCATCTTGGTGGCATGACATTAAATCAAGCAAGGTTTCATGTTTTTCTAATCATTTTTAATTTTTTGGAATTAAAATTCCATGCTACTCCATGCATGTGTGCCCATGCCGTGAGACCAATATGTTTGAAAATTCCTTCTAATTTACTGCACATGGAATTAACTTGCACACAAGTACAAATATATGATTTTTTAAACAGTTTTGGTTAGGCGTTGCATGTAGATGTATTTCAAATTTGAATTACGGTCATTAAATGGCTAGAAAATCACTTAAATTTTTTAAAAGGACAAATGACCCCTAGAATTTTCAAAAAATTCACATTACAGTTGTAGTAGTGCACGTTAAACATAGAAAAAAATTGAAGGCTGCAAGAGGAAGTTATCTCCCGTTCGTCATCAAACATGCATTGTTCCCTCTTGGAACCACGAGCCTTCTAGTGAGTTGCTCCGGTTTGTGAGGGGTGTGTGTCCAAACTTTCGTCAAACATGCCAATTTTTTACCACATCATCTTGGTGGCATGACATTACATCAACCAAGGTTTCATGTGTTTCTGATATTTTCAAATTTTTTTGGAATTAAAACGCCATGTCACTCCATGCATACATATGCATGTGTCCATGTCGTGAGACAAATGTGTTTGAAAATTCCTTGTAATTTAATGCACATGGAATTAAGTCACACACAAGTACACAAATATGATTTGTCAAACCGTTATGGTTAGGCGTTGCATGTAGATGTAGTTCAAATTTGAATTAAATGGCTAGAAAATCACTGAAATGTCTTTAAAATGTCAAATGACACCAAGAATTTTCCAAAATTTCACATTACAGTTGTAGTAGTGCACGTTAATCATATAAAAAATTGAAGGCTGTAAGAGGAAGCTATCTCCCATTCGTCATCAAACATGCATTGTCCCCTCTTGGAACCACGAGCCTGCTAGTGAGTTTCTCCGGTTTGTGAGGGGTGTGTGTCCAAATTTTCATAAAACAGGCCAATTTTTTTACCACATCATCTTGGTGGCATGACATTAAATCAAGCATGGTTTCATTTTCTCTAATCAATTTTTAATTTTTTGGAATTAAAATGCCATGCTACTCCATGCATGTGTGCCCATGCCTTGAGACCAATATGTTTGAAAATTCCTTCTAATTTACTGCACATGGAATTAACTCGCACACAAGAATACAAAAATATGATTTTTCAAACCACTATGGTTAGGCGTTGCATGTAGATGTACTTCAAATTTGAATTACCGTCATTAAATGGCTAGAAAATCACTTAAATTTTTTAAAAGGACAAATGACCCCTAGAATTTTCAAAAATTTCACATTACAGTTGTAGTAGTGCATGTTAGACGTAGAAACAAAATTGAAGGCCGTAAGAGGAAGCTATCTCCCGTTCGTCATCAAACATGCATTGTTCCCTCTCCGAACCACGAGCCTTCTAGTGAGTTGCTCCGGTTTGTGAGGGGTGTGTGTCCAAACTTTCGTCAAACATGCCAATTGTTTTACCACATCATCTTGGTAGCATGACATTACATCAAGCAAGGTTTCATGTGTTTCTGATATTTTTAAATTTTTTTGGAATTAAAATGCCATGTCACTCCATGCATACATATGCATGTGTCCATGTCGTGAGACAAATATGTTTGAAAATTCCTTCTAATTTACTACACATGGAATTAAGTCACACACAAGTACACAAACATGATCTATCAAATCGTTATGGTAAGGTGTTGCATGTAGATGTAGTTCAAATTTGAATTAAATGGCTACAAAATCACTAAAATGTCTTTAAAATGTAAAATGACCCCAAGTATTTTCCAAAATTTCACATTACAGTTGCAGTAGTGCACGTTAATCTATAAAATTGAAGGCTGTAATAGGAAGCTATCTCCCATTCGTCGTCCAACATGCATTGTTCCCTCTCGGAACCATGTACCTTATAGTGAGTTGATCCGGTTTGTGAGGGGTGTGTGCCCAAACTTTTGTCAAATAGGCCAATTTTTTTACCACATCATCTTGGTGGCATGACATTAAATCAAGCAAGGTTTCATGTTTTCTGATCGTTTTTTAATTTTTTTGGAATTAAAATGCCACGCTACTCCATGCATGTGTGCCCATGCCTTGAGACCAATATGTTTGAAAATTCCTTCTAATTTACTGCACAAGGAATTAACTCGCACACAAGTGCACAAAAATATGATTTTTCAAACCGTTATAGTTAGGTGTTGCAAGTAGATGTAGTTCAAATTTGAATTACAGTCATTAAATGGTTAGAAAATCACTTAAATGTCTTTAAAAGGTCAAATGACCCCTGAAATTTTCAAAAAATTCACATGAGAGTTCTATTAGTACACGTTAGACGTGGAAAAAAATTGAAGGCCGTAAGAGGAAGCTATCTCCCTTTCATCATCAAACATGCATTGTTCCCTCTCGGAACCATGAACCTTCTAGTGAGTTACTCTAGTTTGTGAGGGGTGTGTGTCCAAACTTTTGTCAGATAGACCAATTTTTTTACGACATCATCTTGGTAGCATGACATTAAATTAACCAAGGTTTCATGTTTTTCTGGACATTTTTTAAAAAAATTGGCATGAAAATGCCATGTCACTCCATGCATACGTATGCATGTGTCCATGTCGTGAGACCAATATGTTTGAAAATTCCTTCTAATTTACTGCACATGGAATTAACTTGAGACAAGTACATAGATATGATTTTTCAAACCGTTTTGGTTAGGCGTTGCATGTAGATGTAGTTCAAATTTGAATTACGGTCATTAAATGGCTAGAAAATAACTTAAATTTTTTAAAAGGACAAATGACCCCTAGAATTTTCAAAAATTTCACATTACAGTTGTAGTAGTGCACGTTAAACATAGTAAAAAATTGAAGGCCGTATGAGGAAGCTATTTCCCGTTCGTCATCAAACATGCATTGTTCACTCTCGGAACCACGAGCCTTCTAGTGAGTTGCTCCGGTTTGTGAGGGGTGTGTGTCCAAACTTTCGTCAAACATGCCAATTTTTTTACCACATCATCTTGGTGGCATGACATTACATCAACCAAGGTTTCATGTGTTTCTGATATTTTTTAAATTTTTTGGATTAAAACGCCATGTCACTCCATGCATACATATGCATGTGTCCATGTCGTGAGACAAATATGTTTGAAAATTCCTTCTAATTTACTGCACATGGAATTAAGTCAAACACAAGTACACAAATATGATTTGGAAAACCGTTATGGTTAGGCGTTGGATGTAGATGTAGTTCAAATTTGAATTAAATGGCTAGAAAATCATTTAAATGTCTTTAAAAGGTCAAATCACCCCTAGAATTTTCAAAAAATTCACAATACAGTTGTAGTAGTGCACGTTAGACGTAGCAAAAAACATTGAAGGCCGTAAGAGGAAGCTATCTCCCGTCGTCATCAAACATGCATTGTTCCCTCTCGAAACCACGAGCTTTCTAGTGAGTTGCTCCGGTTTGTGAGGGGTGTGTGTCCAAACTTTCGTCAAACATGCCAATTTTTTACCGCATCATATTGGTGGCATGACATTACATCAACCTAGCTTTCATATGTTTCTGATATTTTTTAGTTTTTTGGAATTAAAACGCCATGTCACTCCATGCATACATATGCATGTGTCCATGTCGTGAGACAAATATGTTTGAAAATTCCTTCTAATTTATTGCACATGGAATTAAGTCGCACACAAGTACACAAATATGATTTTTCAAACCGTTATGGTTAGGCAGTGCATGTAGATGTAGTTCAAATTTGAATTAAATGGCTAGAAAATCACTTAAATGTCTTTAAAATGTCAGTTGACCCCAGGAATTTTCCAAAACTTCACATTACAGTTTTAGTAGTGCACGTTAATCATAAAAAAATTGAAGGCTGTAAGAGGAAGCTATCTCCTGTTCATCATCAAACATGCATTGTTCCCTCTTGGAACCATGAGCCTTCAAGTGAGTTTCTCCAGTTGGTGAGGGGTGTGTGTCCAAACTTTCGTCAAACGTGCCAATTTTTTTACCACATCATCTTGGTGGCATGACATTAAATCATGCAAGGTTTCATGTTTTTCTGATCGTTTTTTAATTTTTAGGAATTAAAATGCCATGCTACTCCATGCATGTGTGCCCATGCCTTGAGACCAATATGTTCGAAAATTCCTTCTAGTTTACTGCACATGGAATTAACTCGCACACAAGTACACAAAAATATGATTTTTCAAACCGTTATGGTTAGGCGTTGCATGTAGATGTAGTTCAAATTTGAATTACCGTCATTAAATGTTTAGAAAATCACTTATATGTCTTTAAAAGGTCAAATGACCCCTGAAATTTTCGAAAAGTTCACATGAGAGTTCTATTAGTGCATGTTAGACATAGAAAAAAATTGAAGGTCGTAAGAGGAAGCTATCTCCCGTTCGTCATCAAACATGCATTGTTCCCTCTCGGAACCACAAACCTTCTAGTGAGTTCATCGAGTTTGTGAGGGGTGTGTGTCCAAACTTTCGTCAAACAGGCTAATTTTTTATCACATTATCTTGGTGGCATGACATTAAATCAACCAAGGTTTCATGTTTTTCTAATCATTTTTTAATATTTTGGAATTAGAATGCCATGTCACTCCATGCATACGTATGCATGTGTCCATGTCGTGAGATCAATATGTTTGAAAATCCTTCTAATTTAGTGCACATGGAATTAACTTGCACACAAGTACACAGATATGATTTTTCAAACCGTTTTGGTTAGGTGTTGCATGTAGATGTTGTTCAAATTTGAATTGCGGGCATTAAACGGCTAGAAAATCACTTCAATTTTTTAAAAGGTCAAATGACCCCTAGGATTTTCAAAAAATTCACATTACAGTTGTAGTAGTGCACGTTAAACGTAGAAAAAAATTGAAGGCCGTAAGAGGAAGCTATCTCCCTTTCGTCATCAAACATACATTATTCCCTCTCGGAACTACGAACCTTCTAGTGAGTTGCTCTAGTTGGTGAGGGGTGTGTGTCCAAACTTTCGTCAAACAGGCCAATTTTTTTACCACATCATCTTGGTGGCAAGACATTAAATCAAGAAAGGTCTCATGTTTTTCTGATCATTTTTTAATTTTTTGGAATTAAAATGCCATGCTACTCCATGCATGTGTGCCCATGCCTTGAGACCAATATGTTTGAAAATTCCTTCTAATTTACTACACATGGAATCAACTCGCACACAAGTACACAAAAATATGATTTTTCAAACCGTTATGGTTAGGCGTTGCATGCAGATGTAGTTCAAATTTGAATTACTGTCATAAAATGGTTAGAAAATCACTTAAATGTCTTTAAAAGGTTAAATGACCCTTGAAATTTTCAAAAATTTCACATGGCAGTTGTATTTGTGCACGTTAGACGTAGAAAAAAATTGAAGGTCGTAAGAGGAAGCTATCTTTCATTTGTCATCAAACATGCATTGTTCCCTCTCGGACCACGAACCTTCTAGTGAGTTGCTCCGATTTGTGAGGGGTGTGTGTCCAAAATTTCGTCAAGCAGGCCAATTTGTTTACCACATCATCTTGGTGGCATGACATTAAATCAAGCAAGGTTTCATGTTTTTCTGATCATTTTTTAATTTTTTGGAATTTAAATGCGATGCTACTCCATGCATGTGTGCCCATGCCTTGTGACTAATATGTTTGAAAATTCCTTCTAATTTACTGCACATGGAGTTAACTCGCACACAAGTACACAAAAATATGATTTTTCAAACCGTTATGGTTAGGCGTTGCATGCAGATGTAGTTGAAATTTGAATTACGGTCATTAAATGGTTAGAAAATCACTCAAATGTCTTTAAAAGGTCAAATGACCCCTGAAATTTTCAAATATTTCACATGGCAGTTGTATTTGTGCATGTTAGACGTAGAAAAAAATTGAAGGTCGTAAGAGGAAGCTATCTGTTCGTCATCAAACATGCATTGTTCCCTCTCGGACCACGAACCTTCTAGTGAGTTGCTCCGATTTGTGAGGGATGTGTGTCCAAACTTTTGTCAAACAGGCCAATTTTTTTACCACATCATCTTTTTGGCATGACATTAAATCAACCAAGGTTTCATGTTTTTCTAATCATTTTTTAATATTTTGGAATTAAAATGCCATGCACTCCATGCATACATATGCATGTGTCCATGTCGTGAGACCAATATGTTTGAAAATTCCTTCTAATTTAGTGCACATGGAATTAACTTGCACACAAGTACACAGATATGATTTTTCAAACCATTTTGGTTAGGCGTTGCATGTTCAGATCTAAACTAAGTATGCATCTGTATCAAAGGAAATGGGTTGTATGTGTGGACTAAATTGCAGACTGCCAGAAGAGAAGGGTAAAGCCTAGCCTATCAAAGACTAGCATGTTCAAGCATCTTGCAGCACATAGAAGAGTACAGATCGACATAATCTAGAGTAGTAGAAGTGTTATCTACCTCGGCCAGAGATCCTTTCTCGACTCCCTGCAAGAAAGCAATCCCAGAGCCACACTATCCATTTGTCATATCCATTTCTCATAACCATGTCCCATCTCAAGTATCCAGTTCTAGTTGTATAGATCGGATACAACTCCAAGTGTTCGTTACCGTAGGACAGGCTATCGATAGATGTTTTCTTCCCTGCAAGGGTGGACCAACTTACCCATCACGCTCGATTAACTCCTGCCGGACACACTCCTGGGTCATGCCCGGCCTCAGCCAAACAATACGCCGCAACCCGACCTAGGCTTAATAGAGAGGTCAGCATGCCGGACTAAACCTATGCCCCCAGGGGTCTTGGGCCATCGCCCCGGGAACTCCTGCATGTTGCGTGGGCGGCCGGTGAGCAGACCTAACTACCTCCTTCAAAAAGGCAGGTGCTTACCAGTCCAACCCGGCGCGTGCCGCTTATTCGCTGACGTCTAATAAGCTTCGGCTGATGCATACGATGCAGAACGCCCATACTATGCCCACGTGATGGTTAGTGCTATCAGGCCAGAGGCCCCTCGGATCAAATATCCAAACTGTAGTGGATTAGGAGCACGCAGTAACAAGCAGAGACTCATGAAAGATGTGACCCCGTCGCCCCATCTCGAGTCCTTGCGGCAAGGGCTAAGAATGCCCGGCCACGCCTCGTAAGTACCTCGAGGGCACCTTCCAGGTCAACCCGACTCCACATCACTCGTTATTATGCTCGCGCGGGTACCCCTCAGGGCCGACCCGTCTTTAGTAACATGGCTCAGTGCAAAGTCATAGTAACCATAGTAACTGTGTGTCTAACACCAAGGGGAAAACCCGAGGAATCACCCTCGGTGAATTCCACTCGATGTTGTCATCAAGGTGAACGTAAGAGGATCCACCCTCGAGGTTCACACTTGAGGGGTTGCACGACGGAGCCGTAACGGAAGTGGTTAAGGAGGAAATCACCCTCGATGACCTCGACCGTATAGCTACACTACAGAGATCTCATCAGGAGTGATGTAAGAGGTTCCACCCTCGGCACTCGATGGTAACTCTGCAGAGTCGTACAACTAGGGGGTGATCTGCGGTGTCGGGGCCTGGACGTCTATCACGTTGATCGAGTCATCAAACATAAAGCGGGGCAACTGGGACAAGGTGGGGGTCACTGATGGATCACTAACCAACCTATACTAAGCAGTTTAGGATAAGTAGGTAAGGTATGAAAGCAGGTAATAAAAAAAGGCTATGCATCAGAGTAGGATCATACATAAAGCAGTAGCAGTTCTAATGCAAGCATGAGAGGGAAAGAAATGGGCGGTATAAGAATTCTCAAGGGGGGTTTGCTTGCCTGGAAGCTCTCCTGAAAAGGAAGAAGTGTCATCGTCGACGTAGTCGATCACAGGGGCGGCATCGGTCTCAGGGTCTACCAGAGAGAAGAGTGGGAAGACACAGTAAATACAGAGCAAACAGATGCATCACTAAGCATTACATGACGATAGGCAGAGCTAGGGTCGTCCTAACGTAGTACTACACGTTGCAGACGGAAGGGATAAACATCCGAGGATGAATTCCCGGCGTTAGATGAATTCCGGACAGGTGGAAGAGAGGGTACGGTTCCATGTTCAGCATGCTAGGGGCATGTGACAGGGGAATGGACCACGCATTCGGATTCGTGGGATTTTTCCGAGCAACTTTCATATAGAAAGGAAATATGACGTCAGCATGACGTGTTGATGACGTCAGCAGTCAACAGTGTTGTTGACTGGTCAAAACTGACATGGGGGACCCACCTGTCATAGACAGTGGGTTAAACAGAGTTCAAACTAATCTAAATTTCGTTAGTAAAACTACTAGGCCCACCTGTCAGTGTCTAATTAACTAAACTAATTAGTTTTAATTATTAAAATGTTTTAATTAGAGGATTAAGCGGTGGGACCCGCACCTTAGTCGCACTGGGCTGTCCAGTCAGGAGTTGACTGGGTCAACCCAGTCAACTGGGGCCCGTGGGGCCCACTGGCAGTGAGCCAGGGGTGGGGCCCAGCCAGCCACGTCAGTGGAGGCAGGCGTATCGCCGCCGGTGACGCTAGGATGCGCCGGAGCCGCTCGAGCCTCGTCGGAAACGTGCTAGGGGCGGCCGTTTCGCGTGCGGTTGGCACCGTTCGAACACGCGCATGACGTCGTGTCGGGTGGTGGTGGTGGATCACCTGGGGATGGCCGGAATAACCATCGGCGGCGAGCATGGGCGGCGGCGGCGTTCGGGGTCACGTCGGGAATGGGCTAGGGGGCACGAAAGGGCGAGAGGAAGGGCTCGCCGGGCTCCTGGGAACACCAGGAGCACGACGGAGGGCTCGGATGGGGGCCATGGCAGCGGTGTCCATGGCGGTGACGCAGCGGGGCGGCGGTGAGCTACGACTATGGCGGCGGGGCGTAACACGGGCAGCGAACGAAGGGGGAAACAGAGGGGAAGCGGGGGAGCTCAACGTGCGGCGCAAGACAGGCCGTTGACGGGTTAGTAGCTGTAGGGGTAGCCGGAGTCGAGGGATCTCGCTGGTGATAGAGGTGGAAGGGGGCGAGGTCGTGCGACGTCAGCGGTGCTTCCCAGCTCCACCTGAGGGCACCAGACGACGGTGTCGACCCCGGCGGAGCTTCACGATAAGAGACGGAGCGAGGCGGTGGCTGTGGCCGCGGTGACGACAGAGAACGGCGGCGACCGCGTCGGTCTCCTCTCCAAAACAAAGCAGAGGGAGAGGTGGATCTGGGGGAGGAGAGGTGCAAGTGGGGGGGAGGGGATCGAGGCGACAGGGAGGGAGGGGATCCTTATCCCCTCTTCGGCGAGGCGTGTGGCGACGAGACCGCTCGCGCGGTTCAGTCGAACAGGAGAAAGGGGAAGACGACAGGGGAGTGGGAGTGGGCCGGCTGCTTTGATGCTATTTCATGTTGTTTGAGTCACATAATGAATTTAGGTGATGTTGTTTTTCTGAAGATAATTAGTTATGAATTATTTTGCACATGATGAACATTTTAGTTTTCATGTTTGAGCAATTTTGAATTTCACTCAGAATTAGAAATTGAAATCAACTAGAATTTTAAATGAGAGAGAACCAAGGATGATCAAACACTTGTTTAGCAAAATGATTAACTTAACCCTGAGGTTACTGTAGCATCATTACACCGGGGTGTTACAACTCTCCTCCTCTAAAAGAAATTCTCGTCCCGTGAATTAGGAGGTAGAAGGGAACAGGTCGGGGTATTCAGCCCAGAGGTTATCTTCACGTTCCCAAGTGGCTTCATCTTTAGTATGATTCGACCATTGCACCTTGAGGAACTTGGTAACCTTTTGGCGGGTTCGACGTTCAGCTTCTTCAAGAATGCAGATCGGATGCTCTTTGTATGTGAGATCATCTTGCACTTCAATCAGTTCCGGATCCTTGAAGCATCGACGAAGTTGCGACACGTGGAAGACGTCATGGACGTGAGAGAACTGAGGTGGCAACTCCAATTGATAAGCCACCAGTCCACGACGGGCGAGGATGCGGAAGTGACCAATGTAGCACGGAGCTAGCTTGTCCTTGACTCTGAACCGATGAGTGCCTCTCAAAGGAGTGACACATAAATAAGCTTGTTCACCAGGTTGATAAGTTGAACCCCGGTGTTTTCGGTCATAGATACTCTTCTGGCGGGACTGGGCCACCTTGAGATTATCCCGGACAATGCGAACCTGCTCTTCAGCTTGTTGAATAATGTCTAGACTAATGAGCATACGTTCCCCAGTTTCTGACCAATTCAGAGGGGTTCGGCACTTACGTTCATAAAGCACTTCGAAGGGTGTCATCTTCAAGCTGGCTTGATAGCTGTTGTTATAAGAGAACTCCGCATAAGGGAGAGATTCTTCCCACTTCTTATCGAAAGAAATAACACACGCCGGAAGCATGTCTTCAAGAATTTGATTGACTCGCTCGACTTGGCCTTGGGATTGGGGATGATAAGCAGTGCTCCAGGTAATATGAGTTCCCATTGCCTCTTGGAAACTATCCCAGAACTTTGAAGTGAATACACTACCACAGTCTGAACTGATCTCCTTCGGAATGCCGTGGAGTGACACAATTCGGGAGATATACAAGTTTGCTAATTGACTAGCAGTGATAGTCTCCTTGACTGGCAGAAAGTGAGCAACCTTCGAGAATTGGACGATGACGACAAAGATAGCTTCGTTACCTTTCTGTTACTTGGGAAGGCTAGTGACGAAGTCCATCTGAATCTTATCCCACTTCCATTCAGGAATAGCGAGAGGTTGCAGAAGTCCAGCCGGTTTCTGATGTTCTGCTTTGACGCGACGACAAACGTCACATTCTTCGATATATCGAGCAACATCTTGCTTCATCTTGGACCACCAATACTTCTAACGAATGTCTAAGTACATCTTGGTACTTCCCGGATGAATAGAGAGAGGGGTGTCATGCGCTTCTTTCATCACCTTCTCTGTCATAAGCTCGAACCGAGGTACTACAATACGATCTCTGAAGTATAAGGTTCCATCTTCACCAAGTGAGAAATCTCTGGATTTCTCTAAGGCAAGATCCTTTTTCATCAAATCAACATGAGGATCTTTGGCTTGTGCAGACTTAATTGCTTTTAGAAGAGTTGGTTCCAAGACAAGGTTATTCGGAGAACCCTGTGGAACTAGTTGAAGGTTCAGCTTGCATAGTTCTTCATAAAGGCGGGGTTGAGCTTTGTAGACCATGTGATTATTGCAATAAGACTTACGGCTCAGGGAATCAGCAATTACATTAGCCTTATCAGGGGTATAGGATATACCGCAGTTGTAGTCAGCAATAGCTTCCATCCATCGCTGCTGACGGAGGTTCAGATCTGGCTGAGTAAACAAATACTTCAGACTCTGATGATCAGTGAAGATCTCGCAACGATTACCGAGAAGGTATTGTCGCCATAGCTTCAGTGCATAGATAACCGCAGCAAGCTCGAGGTCATGAATTGAGTAGTTCTCTTCATGAGGACGTACTTGACAAGAAGCATAAGCAATCACTCTGCGCTCTTGCATTAGGACACAGCCTAATCCTTGACGTGAGGTGTCGCAATAGATGACGAAGTCCTTACGAGAATCAGGGGGAGCAAGCACTGGGGCAGATGTTAGCTTGTCTTTGAGTGCCTGGAAACTTTCCTGACATTTGTCTGTCCAATCGAACTTAACGCCTTTGTGAAGCAGATTGGTCAGTGGCTTGGTGATCTTGGAGAAGTTCTCGACAAAGCAGCGACAATAGCTGGCTAGACCGAGAAAGCTTCTGACTTGCTTGACAGTCTTCAGAGGGGTCCAGTCAAGAATAGCCTGCACTCGCTCTGGGTTGACGGCAATACCATCCTTGGAGATGACATGACCAAGGTAGGTGACTTCGGGTAACCAGAATTCACACTTGGAATACTTAGCATAAAGTTGATGTTCTCGAAGCTTCTCTAGAACAATCGAAGATGTTCAGCATGTTCTTCTTTGTTCTTCGAATATACCAGGATATCATCCAGATAGACTACGACGAACTTGTCGAGGTAATCCATGAATATGTAGTTCATCAGACGGGAGAATGTGGATGGAGCATTGGTCAAGCCGAAAGATATGACGGTGTACTCGTAAGAACCATACCGAGTGACGAATGTGGTCTTTGGAATAACCTCTTCACGAACATGAATCTAGTGGTAACCCAACCTCAAGTCGAGTTTAGAGAATATCGATGAACCAGCCAGTTGATCATACAGATCATTTATCTGAGGAAGCGGATATTTGTTCTGAATTGTAGCTTGGTTGATAGGACGATAGTCTTGGACCAAACGGTTCGTTCCATCCTTCTTCTTTACAAAGAGAGAAGGTGCTCCCCAAGCAAAGGAACTGGGACGAATGAGACCACTGCGAAGAGATTTTTCGATTTCCTCCTTAAGTTCAAGGAGTTCGTGAGGCGGCATCTTGTAGGGTCATTTGGCGATAGGAACGGTGTCTGGTTTCAAGTTGATGACGAACTCGACAGCCCGGGCAGGGGGTATTCCTGGAAGTTCTTCTGGGAAGACATCGAGGAAGTGGCGAACAACTAGAATCTTTTCAATTCCCTCAAGAGGTGCTGCGTTCAACGCGTTCAAAGCATAAAGTTGTGCTTCGGCGTTTTGAACAATCTGAGCATGGTAGCTTACTATCTCATTGGAAGGATGTAGGAGATGAACGACTTTGGTGGCACAAACGATAGAGGCAGTATGTGCTTTCAACCATTCCATTCCCAGAATGAGGTCAATGTTGGAAGACTCCATAATAATGGGAGAAACAAGAAACTCCAACCCTTCAATTTCAACGGGGACATCGCGACTAATCATGGTAGTTCAACACTGACCTGCAGGGGTGCGTACCACTACCGGAGTGTTCATGGGCTCGCATCGGATGTCGTGTGCGTAAGAAAAATTTTCTGACATGAATGAATGTGATGCTCCTGAATCGAATAAAACAGAAGCCGGTACTGAATTTACGAGAAGAGTACCCATCACAGTGGCGGGCTGGTCTTGAGCTTCATTCAGATCAACACGATTAGCCTGACCACGACCATAAGGTCTGACATTATATGATGATTGTTACGGCCAGTTGAAGGCACAGCCAGCTGGTTCCTTTTCTGATTGCACTCTTTGGCAAGGTGACCTGGACGGCCACATCTGAAGCACAGACCATCATTAGGATTGGTAGCAGGAGCTTGGGGTGGTACAGCTCTCAGAGACTGCCTCTGTGGTGGAGGAGGCAGACGAAGTGCAACATAGGACTGTCTTGGTGCCGGTGAAGTTGGGTGGTACATGCTGTGGGGGATCCATATCCGACACTTCTGCGCTGACGGGCCTGAAGATGAGCCAGCGTCACAGCTGCGCCTAAGGGATCCCTGGTGTTCTTGAAGACCAGTCTCAACCTGAATAGCCTTGTTCACCAAGGTGGCAAAGTCAGCAAAGTCGTGAATGAGCAGTGCTAGCTTGATATCAGGGTGAAGTCCATCATGAATGTCTTCTTCAGCATAACGTGCCAAGTCCAGAAATTCCCGCTGATAAGCATCTACAGTCTTGTTGCCTTGGGTGAGGTTGCGGAAATCTCGCTTCTTCCTGTCCATGATTCCCTGAGGAATGAAGCGGGCACGGAAGGCATCTTGGAAATCCAGCCAAGTGATGACCGTTCCAGTAGGCAGGGTACGCCTGTGGCTGTCCCACCATTGAGCAGCGGGACCCTTCAGAAAGAAAGATGCAAAGGTGACATAGCTAGCAGGGGCCACACTAGCAGACTCCATTTCATATGTGATGTCGTGGAGCCAGTCATCAGCATCAAGGGGTTGAGTTGAGTTGCGGTAAATAGTTGGGTTGAGATGCATGAAGTCCTGCAGAGTTACTGGGGTTGGCTGTTGATTCATGTTCGGACGAGGAAACTGAGCCATCATTCCTTCCATCAACTGGCGGTTCAACTCAAATTGTTGCATCATTCCAGCAAAGAATTCGGGCGGTGATGGAGCGTTGCCACCACGGCCACGACCAGCGGGCCTAACCATCCTGCTAACATGTAACAGGGGGTAGTTCAGCATTGGGCATTTGCAAAGACAAGGATCATTCATAATGAAACTTGCATAAAGAAAGAGGTACGATGGATACCACTTAGTAGTCAACTTTATAGTGTGTGTACTATTCATAATACTATTCTAAGAACTATGTCTTATCCAACTTTGGGGTGAATGTGGTCATGGGATCCTAATGTTAGAGTTAGTAGATTCGTTTAACCCGAATGGAAGAGAGATCAGAATCCCAGAGTATAGACGAGGAATAAAAGATCCTAATACCACTCGTATGGCGACGTGGGACCGTAAGACACACATCCATGTTAGTAAAAGTTTTTGTAGTGACTAGACTCGACTTCGGCCAAGGAGTTGGAAAGGGGGATCCTACAGGCAGTTGGCTCTGATACCAACTTGTGATGCCCCCGATTTGACCGTACACTAATCATACACGCAAATGTGTACGACCAAGATTAGGACTCACAGGAAGATATCACAACACAACTCTAGACACAAATAGAAATAATACAAGCTTTATATTACAAGCCAGGGGCCTCGAGGGCTCGAATACATAAGCTCGAATACACAAGAGTCAGCGGAAGCAACAATATCTGAGTACAAACATAAGTTAAACAAGTCTGCCTTAAGAAGGCTAGCACAAAAGCAACAACGATCGAACAAGCAAGGCCTCCTGCCTGGGAGCCTCCTAACTACTCCAAGTCATCAGCGGCCATCACGTTGTAGTAGGCACCCTCGGGGTAGTAGTAATCATCAGTGGTGTCGTCTGGCTCCTGGGATCCGTCATCTGGTCGCAACAAACGGGTATAGGAGAAAAGGAGGTAGCAAAGCAACCGTGAGTACTCATCCAAAGTACTCGCAAGACTTACATCAGATCTAAACTAAGTATGCATCTGTATAAAAGGAAATGGGTTGTATTTGTGGACTAAATTGCAGACTGCCAGAAGAGAAGGGGAAAGCCTAGCCTATCAAATACTAGCATATTCAAGCATCTTGCAGCACATAGAAGAGTATAGATCGACATAATCTAAAGTAGTAGAAGTGTTACCAACCTCGGCCAGAGATCCTTTCTCGACTCCCTGCGAGAAAGCAATCCCAGAGCCATACTATCCATTTGTCATATCCATTTCTCATAACCATGTCCCATCTCAAGTATCCAGTTCTAGTTGTACCGATCGGGATACAACTCCAAGTGTCCGTTACCGTAGGACAGGCTATCGATAGATGTTTTCTTCCCTGCAGGGGTGCACCAACTTACCCATCACGCTCGATTAACTTCGGCGGGACACACTTTCCTGGGTCATGCCCGGCCTCAGCCAAACAATACGCCGCAACCCGACCTAGACTTAATAGAGAGGTCAGCACGCCGTACTAAACCTATGCCCCCAGGGGTCTTGGGCCATCGCCCCAGGAACTCCTGCATGTTGCGTGGGCGACCGGTGAGCAGATCTTGAACGAAAGCAGAGTGGAAACAGGAATCTTCTGAGATATCTTCGGCACTCCGAAACAAATGAATAGCGAGACATGGATGATTAAGAGGTGCATCGGCATAAGAAAAGCATTGGGCAAAATGAAAAGGAGTATGCTCAATACCAAAGCTTGAATTAAATCCACCGGAGAAGAAAATGAGTGATGAGAGACGAACTTGCAGCTTCGTTAGCATCTTCTGAGAATCAACGGATAATAATATTGACGGAAAAGAATGGAGAGATCTCCCATCAATAAAAGGATACTTGAATAAGAAATCTGAGTCGTCGAAGAAAAAGGGTGGGTGGGCGGGAAAACAAAGGCAACTTGGGGATGGATGAAACAAACACCGTTGAGAAGAAATGATAATTGATCTTGCTGATGTTGAAATGATCGGATCCACTTGAAGAGAGACACACCAGTTGAAAAGGATTGACATGACAATCTCGATTATCATGAAGGATTAGTATTCGCATAGGAATATGAGAAAACCACTTGGAAAAAAAGGTATGGAATCAACATTTGACTTCGAAGCAACTCGAATAGCACAATTCAAAACAAAACAAAGGATTGGCTTGCGGAATAAGCCGGAACAAACATATGATAGAGATTTCGTCCGAAGATTTCGTGGTGGGGCCTACACAGGCTCGATCGTACAACACCATCATGTACAAGGCAGTGCACATGACATACGAAGCGTCCCCGAGTCGGCATAGCCAAGGACTCTTTAAGACACAATGAGACCACTATAAAACCGATTGTGAATAGGCGGACCACTAGACGTCGAACCCCAATTTCATATCATACATCTGTCGGGAAGATGTCCTAAGAGCTACTTGAATTCCCACCTATGGAACTCCCGAACCTTTCCGGTTATGCAATCAGGTGTTGGGGATACAGGGGAAGCATAATATCTCACCCAATTCTAGCAAATCCTACATCTAGCTGTATCCATCCTTCAACACATAACCGAGAAAAACTTCGGAAACCATCTACCTCAACCTTCGAAAAGCATCCGTTATACAAGTTATGGCGATACTCCCGAACTCCCGCCCCAGTACTGGGTGGCGTCGAGGTTATCTCACCAACGAACTGCATAAAAGAGATTTTCGATGTCGGCGTACTAAACTCAGGTATTCCAGAACTGCAACGATAAAATTATGACGACAACACCTCGGAGCTCAACTCCCTGGGACACTTCCACAAAACCCTTGACAGGAGGCACCAAGACAATGTTCTCATCATAAAACCGTCGGAACGATTCCAAGATACCCTCGCATGTTGGGTTATGCCTCTAAGTCGTGCTTCGACACGTGGGAGATATAGCCGCATCGAGGGCGTGACAAGTTGGTATCAGAGCCTTCCCCGACCTTAGGAGCCCCATTGCTTGATTGTTTTTAGCGGCCGAGTTGTGTCTAGAAAAATGTTTTGAGTCCTTTAGGAATTATATATCGGAGAGTTTAGGAATTCTTTTTACTCCCCAGTCCCTTCATCGCTCTGATACCAACTTGTCACGCCCTCGATGCGACTATCAAATGAACTCCGAATGCGATGAAACTTGGCAGGTGACCTACTAACAACATAACAACACCGCATGCCAACTTTCAACCCATTCCGAGAAAAATTTCCGGCCACTTATAAAATAATATTTTGGACATGTCGCGGGCGCGTGCGAGTGTGTCTGGACTCAGAACGGACAACGGAAGGAACAGGGAGAACCCGGACGGATGCAAGTTTTGAAAACATGCTGATGCAATACACATGATGACAAGATATGCAATGCATGACACACAAGCAATGACAAGGCAACAACAGCGAATAACTGGAAGACACCTGGCACATCGGTCTCGGGGCGTTACATTACCAGTCCAACCCGGCGCATGCCGCTCAGTCACTGACGTCTAATAAGCTTCGGCTGATGCATACAATGCCCACCTGATGGTTAGTGCTATCAGGCCAGAGGCCCCTCGGATCAAATATCCAAACCGTAGTGGATTAGGAGCACGCAGTAACAAGCAGAGACTCACGAAAGATGTGACCCCGTCGCCCCATCTCGAGTACTTGCGGCAAGGGCTAAGAATGCCCGGCCACGCCTCGTAAGTATCTCGCGGGCACCTTCTAGGTCAACCCGACTCCACATCACTCGCTATTAAGCTCGCGCGGGTACCCCTCAGGGCCGACCCGTCTTTAGTAACATGGTTCAGTGCAAAGTCATAGTAACCATAGTAACTGTGTGTTTAACACCAAGGGGAAACCCTGAGGAATCACCCCCGGTGAATTCCACTCGATGTTGTCATCAAGGTGAACGTAAGAGGATCCACCCCCGAGGTCACACTTGAGGGGTTGCACGACGGAGCCGTAATCGAAGTGGTTAAGGAGGAAATCACCCTCGATGACCTCGACCATGTAGCTACACTACAGAGATCACATCAGGAGTGATGTAAGAGGTTCCACCCTCGGCACTCGATGGTAACTCTGCAGAGTCGTACAACTAGGGGGTGATGTGCGGTGTCGGGGCCTGGACGTCGATCACGTTGATCGAGTCATCAAACATAAAGCGGGGCAACTAGGACAAGGTGGGGGTCACTGATGGATCACTAACCAACCTATACTAAGCAGTTTAGAATAAGCATCGGTCTCGGAGTCTACCAGAGATAAGAGTGGGAAGAAACAGTAAATACAGAGCAAACAGATGCATCACTAAGCATTACATGACGATAGGCAGAGCTAGGGTTGTCCTAACGTAGTACTACATGTTGCAGACGGAGGGGATAAACATCCGAGGATGAATTCCCGGCGTTAGACGAATTCCGGACAGGTGGAAGAGAGGGGACGGTTCCATGCTCAGCATGCTAGGGGCATGTGACAGGGGAATGGACCACGCATTCGGATTTGTGGGAATTTTATGAGCAACTTTCATATAGAAAACATTTTTATCGGAGTTACGGTTTATTTTCTATGAATTTTCAAAGTTTTAAACATTTTTGTAATTAATTAAATTAACATAAAGGAAATATGACGTCAGCTTGACGTGTAGATGACGTCAGCAGTCAACAGTCCGGTTGACTGGTCAAAACTGACATGGGGGACCCACCTATCATAGACAGTGGGTTAAACAGAGTTCAAACTAATCTAAATTTAGTTTGTAAAACTACTGGGCCCACCTGTTAGTGTCTAATTAACTAAACTAATTAGTTTTAATTATTAAAATGTTTTAATTAGAGGATTAAGCGGTGGGACCCGCACGTCAGTCGCACTGGGCTGTCTAGTCAGGAGTTGACTGGGTCAACCCAGTCAACTAGGGCCCGTGGGGCCCACTGGTAGTGAGCCAAGGGTGGGCCCGGCTAGCCACGTCGGCGGAGGCAGGCGTCTCGCTGCCGGCGATGCTAGGACGCGTCGGAGCCGCTCGGGCCTCGTCGGAAATGTGCTAGGGGCGGCCGTTTCGCGTGCTGTCGGCACCATTCGAACACGCACACGATGCCGTGTCGGGTGGTGGTGGTGGCTCGCCCGGGGACGGACGGAATAACCATCGGCGATGGCATTCGGGGTCACGTAGGGAATGTGCTAGGGGTCACGAGAGGGTGAGAGGAAGGGCTCGCCGGGCTCCTAGGAACACCACGAGCACGACGGAGGGCTCGGACGGGGGCCATGGCAGCGGTGGCAATGGCGGTGACGCAGCAGGGCGGCGGTGAGCTACGACTACGGCGCCGGGGCGTAACACGGGCAGCGAATGAATTGGGAAATAGAGGGGAAGCGGGGGAGCTCACCGTGCGGCGCAAGACAGGCCGTTGACGGGTTAGTAGCTGCAGGGGTAGCCGGAATCGAGGGATCTCGCCGGCGACAGAGGCAGAAGGTGGCAAGGTCGTGCGACGTCAGCGGTGCTTCCCAGCTCCACCTGAGGGCACCAGATGACGGTGTCGACCCCGGTGGAGCTTCACGACAAGACGGCGGGGCGAGGCTGTGGCCGCGGTGATGATGGAGAACGGCGGCGACCATGTCGATCTCCTTTCCAAAACAAAGCAGATGGAGAGGTGGATCTGGGGGAGGAGAGGTGCAAGTGGGGGAGAGGGGATCGAGGCGACAGGGAGGGAGGGGATCCTTATCCCCTCTTCGGCGAGGCGCGTGGCGACGACCGGGTTCGACGGCGACCGCTGGCGCGGTTCGGTCCAACAGGAGAAAGGGGAAGACGACAAGGGAGGGGGAGTGGGCCGGCTGGTGTGGGCCGACGGCCAGCTGGGCCATTTGGCCCAGTGGGGCAGGGGCTTTCTCTCTCTTCCCTCTGCTTTCCTTTCCTTTTCTTTTTTTTTGATTTATTCCTATTTTGCAAATTGCTTAGCCACCATTAGAGTTTTGTAAAATATGTGACTTAGCTTAACAATTATAGTGCAATATTTACCACTGCAAAAAAATGGTTTGGAGACAAAATGATTTCGTTTGAATTTTTAATAAATGATACGACACTTTAAATTTATGTTTTGATGCTGTTTCATGTTGTTTGAGTCACATAATGAATTTAGGTGATTTTGTTTTTCTAAAGATAATTAGTTGTGAATTATTTGGCACATGATTAACATTTTAGTTTTCATGTTTGAGCAATTTTGAATTTCACTCAGAATTAGAAATTGAAATCAACTGGAATTTGAAATGAGAGAGAACCAAGGATGATCAAACACTTGTTTAGCAAAATGATTAACTTAACCCCAGAGGTTACTGTAGCATCATTACACCGGGGTGTTACAACTTCAGAGCGAGGGGGGTGATCACTGCGGTCTCAAATCCATTGAAGATCAAGTCTCCACGGATATCCGCAACGTAGTTCAAGTTTCCAAATCTGGCCTGGTGGCCAGGGGCATAGCTATCGATCCGCTCCAGATGGCCGAGCGAGTTGGCCCATAGTACGAAGCCGCCGAACACGAAGATCTGTCCGGGGAGAAAGGTTTCTCCTTGGACAACGTCGCTATAGACGATTGAAGGGGCCATAGAACCTTTCGTCGACGGCACAGTGGAACTCTCAATGAAAGCACAAATATCGGTGTCAAAACTGGCGGATCTCGGGTAGGGTGTCCTGAACTGTGTGTATAGGATCGATGGTAATAGGAGACAAGGGACACAATGTTTACCCGGGTTCGGGCCCTCTCTATGGAGGTGATACCCTACGTCCTGCTTGATTGGTATTGATGAATATGGGTGTTACAAGAGTTGATCTACCACGATATCATAATGGCTAAACCCTAGAAGCTTAGCCTATTTGACTATGCTAATGAATGTGTCCTTTCCGGACTATCCCCTCCGGTTTACATAGACACCGAGGGGATCTAGGGTTTACATAGAGTCGGTTACATAAGAAGGAATCTTCATAGTCGGTCGCCAAGCTTGCCTTCCACGCTAAGGAGAGTCCAATCTGGACACAGGTACGGTCTTCGGTCTTCATGTCTTCACAGCCCATTAGTCCGGCCGATGGATAACAGGCCGGACGCCCGAGGACCCCTTAGTCCAGGACCCCCTCACTTTGTCTTTACAAATGCTCGATGTTGAACTACCCCTGTTACATGTTAGCAGGATGGTTAGACCCGCTGGTTGTGGCCATGGTGGCAACTCCACCACCGCCTGAATTCATGGTCGGAATGATGCAACAGTTTGAGCTGAATCACCAAATCATGGAAGGAATGTGGCTCAGTTTCCTCGTTCGAACATGAATCAACAGCCAACCCCAGTAACTCTACAGGACTTCATGCGCCTCAACCCAACTATTTACCGCAGCTCAACTCAACCCCTTGATGCTGATCACTGGCTCCGCGACATCACATATGAAATGGAGTCTGCTGATGTAAGCTATGTCACCTTCGCATCCCTCTTCCTCAAGGGTCCTGCCGCTCAATGGTGGGACAGCCACAGGCGTACTCTACCGGCTGGAACAATCATCACTTGGCTGGATTTCCAAGCTGCTTTCTGTGCCCTCTTCATTCCTTAGGGAATCATGGACAGGAAGAAGCGAGATTTCCGCAACCTCACCCAAGGCAACAAGTCTGTAGATGCTTATCAGTGGGAATTTCTGGACTTGGCACGTTATGCTGAAGAAGACATTGCAACTGATGCTCGTAAGCAAGAGAAGTTTCATGATGGACTTCACCCTGATATCAAGCTAGCACTGCTCGTTCATGACTTTGCCGACTTTGCCACCTTGGTGAACAAGGCTATTCAGGTTGAGACTAGTCTTCGGGAACACCAGGGATCCCTTAGGCGCAGCCGTGACGCTGGCTCATCATCGGACCCGTCAGCGCAAAAGCGTCGGATATGGATTCCCCACAGCATGTATCGTCCAACTGCACCTACACCAAGATAGTCCTATGCTGCTCCGCGTCTGCCTCCTCCACCAACGAGACAGCCTCTTCGGACAGCACCACCCCAAGTTCCTGCTCCCCAATGATGGTATCTGCTTCAAGTGTGGCCTTCCGGGTCACCGTTCCAGGAACTGCCCTCAGAATTAGAATCAGCTGGCTCTGCCTTCTAATGCTTGTGGTAACAATCAACCCCGCAACCACAATGCCAGACCTTATGGTCGTGGTCAGGCTAATCATGTTGATCTGAATGAAGGTCAAGACCAGCTTGCCACTATGATGGGTACTCTCCTTGTTAATTCAGTACCAGCATTTGTTTTATTTGATTCCGGAGCATCGCATTCATTCATGTCAGAAAATTTTGCATATGCACACGACATTTGATGCAAGCCCATGAACACTCTGATTGTGGCACGCACCCCTGCGGGTTAGTGTCGAACTACCATGATTGGTCGCGACGTCCACATTGAAATCGAAGGGTTGGAATGTCATGTTTCTACCATTATTCTGGAGTCTTCCCACATTGACATCATTCTGGGAATGGAATGGTTGAAAGCACATACTACCTCTATTGTTCGCGCCACCAAAGTCGTTCGTCTCCTACATCCTTCTGATGAGATAGTAAGCTACCATGCTCAGATTGTTCAAAATGCTGAAGCACGGCTTTATGTCTTGAATGCGTTGAACGCATCACCTCTTGAGGGAATTGAAAAGATTCCAGTTGTCCGCGACTTCCTAGACGTCTTTCCGTAAGAACTTCTAGGAATACCCCCTGCTCGGGCTGTCGAGTTCGTCATCGACTTGAAACCAGGCACCGTCCCTATCGCCAAACGACCCTACAAGATGCCGCCTCATGAGCTCCTTGAACTTAAGGAGGAAATCGACAAATCTCTTTGCAAGGGTTTCATTCGTCCAAGTTCCTTTGTTTGGGGAGCACCTTCCCTCTTCATCAAGAAGAAGGACGGAACGAACCGTTTGGTCCAAGACCACCGTCCTATCAACCAAGCTACAATTCAGAACAAATATCCACTTCCTCGGATCAATGATCTGTATGATCAATTGGTTGGTTCATCGATATTCTCTAAACTCGACTTGAGGTTGGGTTACCACCAGATCCGTGTTCGTGAAGAGGATATTCCAAAGACCGCAATCGTCACTCGTTATGGTTCTTACGAGTACACCGTCTTGTATTTTGGCTTGACGAATGCTCCATCCACATTTTCTCGTCTGATGAACTATATATTCATGGATTACCTCGACAAGTTCATCGTAGTCTATCTGGATGATATCCTGGTATATTCAAAGAACAAATAAGAACATGTTGAACATCTTCGACTTGTTCTAGAGAAGCTTCGAGAACATCAACTTTATGCCAAGTATTCCAAGTGCGAATTCTGGTTACCCAAAGTCACCTACCTTGGTCATGTCATCTCCAAGGATGGTATTGCCGTCAACCCAGAGCGCGTTCAGGCTATTCTTGATTGGACCCCTCCGAAGACAGTCAAGCAAGTCAGAAGCTTTCTCGGACTAGCCAGCTATTGTCGCCGCTTTGTCAAGAACTTTGTGGCACCCCGGCTCAGAGAAACCGGAATGCCCCGTATTCCAGCCTAGAGATCGAGGAGACGTCTCTGGAATACGGCACTGATTGACATAGAACAAATCAGCTCTTATTACAAGAATAATAATACAAGGGTCTGTTGTTACAAAGAGGCACATCAGCACGGTGACACTACGCCTGTGATACTCCACTTGCTCTATGCTAGGAGCGAAACAACTTGTAGCAGCAGAATACTTCTAGCAGCGGAACAACGACGAAGGTGGTGAACTCCACTCTGCAGGGACTCTAACTGGGACACGATCTAGCTTGCAAGCACAGAAACCTCGACAAGCAATCAAGCAATCAGGGCATCACCTGCAATCTGGCATGACACGCCATGTTAGTACATTGAATGTACTTGCAAGCTCACAACAACCATAAACATCAAGGCAAGACAATAACATAGCATTAAACAGGTTAATTATATTAACAACGATGAAGAAGCAACTACTAAGCATGGTATGAAACTACTATCATAGTGATAAACCAACATCTCAGATCTCCATAACCATATCACTCTTGGCTAACCGGCCAAGTAATATACCATCTCGATCACCTCGTGATCAAAACCAAACGGTGATCTCTCACAAATCACAATCGGAACCACACTTGGTTCAACGGGTTGCCCTGTAACCAAACGGTGATCATTCACAGATCACAAACGGAACATCCACATGCTCACCTCGTGACCACATCACAAACTGAATGATCATCCTCAAGATCATCATCAACATCCTGCCAAACTGTTACTGCTCAAAGTACATCAACATATAAATCACCTATAAGTCATTCCATCATGTGAGTGTTGATCGAACGTTGTGACCTAGTACAAACTTATGCCCATGACCAAGGACGTGGCTATCGATAGATTAAACACACACACACACACTCTGCAGAGGTAGTGCAATTTACCCACACCACGGAATCCATGGCCTCACACTCCCATTTGGGTGGACCAACGACAATCCAACAAAACCGATCTACTGCCATGACACTCTCCCGGCCACTCTAACCAACACCCCTTTTGGGTTCAGTCCTTGGTGGCCCCATGCCTACCAAAGGCACCAACGGCCATCGTCGTGGCAAAACAAAAACAGTCCCAAACGGGGACAAAAAGGCGCCTAACAACAACTACGGGCACACAAGGTTATGTCTGCTTACCGGGCCAGGGTACTGCACACCCATAACCTTCCCTCATTGGAGGCACCGGTGAGAGGCACGACAATAGACCGCATTAGGGCCTTCCCATAAAAGGCAAATGTGGTTGCACTAGAAAAAGCCCGGTTCGGTGGCACCTGGCCAACTTAATGAGGGAATTTATCCCCAAAATATAACAGTAATAATTGATACTATGATATCATTTATCAACCTATGATCCAAGTCATAGCAATATCCAACAAATAATCCAAAGCTTAATATCGTCTTGCCAAAATACTCTGAGGACAGTATAACACTACTATCATGATGAATCCAAGAACGATAATACTACTACTCAAATATCAAGAACTAACTATCCAGCTATGATCCACATGCAAGCATCATCTCCAACATCATACTCCAAAACATAATATCATCTAGCATCATTATGAAAATAACACTAGCCACTAATAATCCAAAGGCAACATGATATCCAAAGTAATACTCCAAAATAATACCAGATACAATCATGAAAATAATCATAATAGCCACTAAGAATCCAAAGGCACATGTCATCCACATAATCATCAAAACATAAGTCCTAGAACTCGAAGCAATATCATGGCAATATCAAGATCAAAACAATACTCCAAGAAATGCCATGAACAAATCATACATAGCTAATGCAATATTTTAAACAAGTTCAGATAAATAAACCATGTCACTGCATTGCAATCATGCAAATGGAGGGTGTGGCTTGCCTGGGGTGGAAGGATTCACCGGGAAGAAGTGCAGGAAGCTCGCGGAAAGAATCGCCGGAAAATGTTCACTCTAGAAGGGGGCTGATTTAGCGCAAGGGAAAAATGGTCATTTTCAAAATGTGAACACATGGTGAAAATGACTCCATCGGAATGGGATCAATGAAACGAAGAAGTGGGCTTTGGAATCACCTCATTCGGAGTTGGGATCAAAAAGTTATGAAGTGTTTTCTTCTAGGGACCTATTTGCAAAGAAAAACTTCACAAACTGGGCCTGGACAGAAAAACAGAAAGCGTAGTCTACAGAAATACGCCTTCTCTGGAAAACTTATTCCTCGCTGCAATAGAGATAAAATACGTTTTCAGAAAAGGAAAACGTACTTTGGCTGAAGGAGAGATAAAATGCGCTTCCTAAAAGCGAAAACGTACTCACGGGTTTGCACCTCCGCTTAATCTAGTCAGCATGGTGCGGGGCCGGGGCTTGGGTCTCTGAAGCATGGGGCCGCGAGGTCCACACACGGTCAACTCTCTCCTCCCGCCTCCTTCTTCTTCCCCCGACACCGCACGTAGAGCAGAGGAGAGGCGGCCAGCGCCAGCGCTCGTTCCGGCCACTCGGGCCACCTCCGGCGGAGCTTGAACTGCCAGAGTGCTCAGGACGGCGAGGCGCACCTGTCCCTCCACCACCCGAACGTCAGGGACCATCGGGCAGGGTGGGACCATGGTCGCAGCAGACGGGGCTCTCCGGGCTCCGGGGAACTCGTGGCCAGAGGCCACTGGAGAAGGAATGGGGGCACTAGGGTGGATCTAGGGTGGATGAGGAGGCCTCTGGTGGTGATAGAACGGAGGGAGAGAGCTCGACTCGCTCGGATTCGAGCAGAGGCCATCGGCGGCCGAGGCGACCATCGGAGGGCTCGGGAGCTCTTGGAGCTCAGGGAAGGGGTCGGGGAGGCTTCTTGGAGTGAGTGAGGTCGAGTGGTGAGGAGAAACACGCCCGGGACGGCCTTATATAGGCAGGGGAGGAGGAGGCCGAGCTGGCGTCGCCGCGGATGCGTGGCCGGCACCGCGGACGCGTGTGCACGCGCATGAGCTTGGGGTTAGGTGACGAGAGGGAACATGAGGGAGAGCTCACGGGGAAGAGGCGGCCAAGGGAGCGCAGGGAGGAAGAAGATGACGAGCTCCGAGCCAAACCGCCACTCTTTGCCCGTGGGCGCGCGGTGGCTTGCGTCAGTGAGGAAGCGGACGGAGGGGGAGAGGGGTCCAGGGGAACGGCGATGTTGAGGTGAAGCCAAGGGACACGCTCACGCGCGCGAAGACGACGAGAAGGGAGCGGACGAAGCAGAAACGGCGCGCTGGACACGGCCACTACGCACAGAGCGCGCACACAGGCTTGCCATCTGCGCGGTCACCACGGGACAATGCACAGGGAGCTCACAAGAGGCAAGTAAATGGTGTCTAGAGTTATGTCCTTCCAAGATGGAGCATTTATGATGCCATGGCTGGATCTGGGGTGCTACGGTTAAATGGTAATCATCGTCTGAAGTTTACTGCAGTAAACTTGGTCATGCACTGGTGATCAACAGGGACCTTATTAGAGCCAAAGAGTTTGTCTGGGGTGATCAGCTTAGGAAGGACTATAATACTGTTAACTTTGAGAAGATTTGGATCAAGGTTTAATGTAGTTGCTTTGCAACTGACCAAAATGGTCCAGAAATGAGATTAAGATGATGCACTCAAATGGCGATTCCACTTGGGCTAAAATTTTGCAAGGCTTGATGATTTGGACAAATAGAGGTGCTGTAAACATTTCATACCAATTGGATTCACCAAAATGGTACTTCCTTCACAACTATTCTCTCTGTCCAGAAAATTGCAAAAATTCTAGAGGAACATTTGCTTGATTAATTGGTCCCAAATTTGGTGGAGAGATGTTATTTGGGTAGGAACACAATCTGGTAATTTCTCAGAATTAATGAAGCAATATAAAATATACTTGCTTCACAACCTGAAAATATTAACAGAATCAAATATTTGATCATGTGCTCACATAGTTGATTGGATGGGGCGGACATTTTGAGGCGTGTGATGATATGAGCACATTAAGGAGTGTTCCAAATTTCAACTCATTTGGAAACTCCTAGCTATTACTTCCCTCACAATGCCTTCTATCTGACAGAAAGTTTGAAAAAAAAATCTGAGGAAGATTGGCTGGGCAAATAAAGTTGAATTTCGTCATGAGGAAGTTATTTGGACATAAGATAATGCCCAAAAGGTTTGGGAGCAATCAGGAAGGGATAGGTGGCACTTCCTTCACAGAAAGCCACACTGGACAAAAAAGAAGAATAATTATTGAGGAATTATTCTTGGGCTAGGGCAGGAAAGTTTGGGCATATTCGAGCAACATATGACCCAAAGAAATTATGAGAATTAATTGGGATTTTTGGGAGCGACAGAAATATAGGTTGCTTCACAACCTAGGGCGGACAGGGTTATTCCTTTAATAAAAAGGAATATTCCTGAAAAAAGAATTTTAGGGTTTGGGCTAGAATGGAAATGGGATGATCTTGGGAAAGTTTTGAGAATGATGAGCCACATGGGAGAGGAATGAGGATGATTTCCTAGGTGGCAAGGCCCCAAAACCACTCCAAAAAGAAAAACAGAGAAAAAACCAAATAAATCAGAAGAAAAAGAAAAGGGCCAAAAGCCAGGCTGTTACAAACTTCTCCAAGATCTCCAAGCCACTGACCAATCTGCTACACAAAGGCATTAAGTTTAATTGGACTAATAAGTGTCAGGAAAGTTTCCAGGCACTCAAGGACAAGCTGACATCTGCCCCAGTGCTTGCCCCCCTGATTCTCGCAAGGACTTCGTCATCTATTGCGACGCTTCACTACAAGGATTAGGCTGTGTCCTAATGCAAGAGCGCAGGGTGATTGCTTATGCCTCACGTCAAGTGCGTCCTCATGAAGAGAACTACCCAGTTCACGACCTTGAGCTTGCTGCGGTGATCTATGCACTGAAGCTATGGCGACAATACCTTCTCGGTAATCGTTGCGAGATCTTCACTGATCATCAGATTCTGAAGTACTTGTTTACTCAGCCGGATCTGAACCTCCGTCAACAGCGATGGATGGAAGCTATTGTTGACTACAACTGCGGTATATCCTATACCCCTGGTAAGGCTAATGTAATGGCCGATGCCCTGAGCCGCAAGTCTTATTGCAATAATCACATGGTCTACAAAGCTCAACCCCGCCTTTATGAAGAACTTTGCAAGCTGAACCTTCAACTAGTTCCACAGGGTTCTCTGAATAACCTTGTCTTGGAACCAACTCTTATAAAAGCAATCGAGTCTGCTCAAGCCAAAGATGCTCATGTCAATCTAATGAAAAAGGATCTTGCCTTAGATAAATCCAAAGGTTTTCCAATTGGTGAAGATCGAACCTTATACTTCAGAAATCGTATTGTAGTGCCCTGGTTCGAGCTTATGACAGAAAAGGTGATGAAAGAAGCACATGACACCCCTCTCTCTATTCATCCGGGAAGTACCAAGATGTACTTAGACATTCGTCATAAGTATTGGTGGTCCAATATGAAGCAAGACATTGCTCAATATATCGAAGAATGTGACGTTTGCCGTCGCATCAAAGCAAAACATCAGAAACCGGCTGGACTTCTGCAACCGCTTCCGATTCCTGAATGGAAGTGGGATAAGATCCAAATGGATTTCGCCACTGGCCATCCCAAGTCTCAGAAAGGCAACGATGATATCTTCGTCGTCATCGACCAATTCTCAAAAGTTGCTCACTTTTTGCCAGTCAAGGAGACTATCACTGCTAGTCAATTAGCAAACTTGTATATCTCCCGGATTGTGTCACTCCACGGCATTCCGAAGGAGATCAGTTCAGACCGCGGCAGTATTTTCACTTCAAAGTTTTGGGATAGTTTCCAAGAGGCAATGGGAACTCATATTACTTGGAGCACTGCTTATCATCCTCAATCCCAAGGCCAAGATCGCCAAGCCATTGAACAATTTGCTACACAAGGGCATTGAGTTTGATTGGACTGATAAGTGTCAGGAAAGTTTCCAGGCACTCAAGGAAAAGCTGACATCTGCCCCAGTGCTTGCTCCCCCTGATTCTCGCAAGGACTTCGTCATCTATTGCGACGTTTCACGATAAGGATTAGGCTGTGTCCTAATGCAAGAGCGCAGGGTGATTGCTTATGCCTCCCATTAAATGCATCCTCACGAAGAGAACTACCCAGTTTACGACCTTGAGCTTGTTGCGGTTATCCAAGCACTGAAGCTATGGCGACAATACCTTCTCGGTAATCGTTGCGAGATCTTCACTGATCATCAGAGTCTGAAGTACTTGTTTACTCAGCCGGATATGAACCTCCGTCAGCAGCGATGGATGGAAGCTATTGCTGACTACAACTCGTTATATCCTATAGCCCTGGTAAGGCTAATGTAATGGCCGATGCCCTGAGCCGCAAGTCTTATTGCAATAATCACATGGTCTACAAAGCTCAACCCCGCCTTTATGAAGAACTTTGCAAGCTGAACCTTCAACTAGTTCCACAGGGTTCTCTGAATAACCTTGTCCTAGAACTAACTCTTCTGAAAGCAATCAAGTCTGCTCAAGCCAAAGATGCTCATGTCGATCTGATGAAAATGGATCTTGCCTTAGAGAAATCCAGAGATTTTTCACTTGGTGAAGATGGAACCTTATACTTCAGAGATCGTATTGTAGTACCCCGGTTCGAGCTTATGACAGAGAAGGTGATTAAAGAAGCACATGACACCCCTCTCTCTATTCATATGGGAAGTACCAAGATGTACTTAGACATTCTTCAGAAGTATTGGTGGTCCAAGATGAAGAAAGACATTGCTCGATATATTGAAGAATGTGACGTTTGCCGTCGCGTCAAAGCAGAACATCAGAAACCGGTTGGACTTCTGCAACCGCTTCCGATTCTTGAATGGAAGTGGGATAAGATCCAAATGGATTTCGTCGCTGGCCTTCCCAAATCTCAAAAAGGCAACGATGCTATCTTTGTCATCATCGACCAATTCTCATAAGTTGCTCACTTTTTGCCAGTCAAGGAGACTATCACTGCTAGTCAATTAGCAAACTTGTATATCTCCCGAATTTTGTCACTCCACGGCATTCCTAAGGAGATCAGTTCAGACCGCGGCAGTATTTTCACTTCAAAGTTCTGGGATAGTTTCCAAGAGGCAATGGGACCTCATATTACCTGGAGCACTGCTTATCATCCTCAATCCCAAGGCCAAGTCGAGTGAGTCAATCAAATTCTTCAAGACATGCTTCGGGCTTGTGTTATTTCTTTCGGCAAGAAGTGGGAAGAATCTCTCCCTTATGTGGAATTCTCTTATAACAAGAGTTATCAAGCTAGCTTGAAGATGGCACCCTTCGAAGTGCTTTATGGACGTAAGTGTTGAACCCCTCTAAATTGGTCAGAAAATGGGGAACGGGCGCTCATTGATCTAGGCATTATTCAACAAGCTGAAGAGCAGGTTCGCATTGTTCGGGATAATCTCAAGGCGGCCCAGTACCGCCAGAAGAGCAATTATAATCATAAACGCTGGGGTTCAACTTATCAACCTGGTGAACAAGCGTATCTGCGTGTCACTCCATTGGGAGGCACCCACCGGTTCGGAGTCAAGGGCAACCTAGCTCCTCAATACATTGGTCCCTTCCGTATTCTCACTCGTCGTGGACTGGTGGCTTATCAACTGGAGTTGCCACCTCAGTTCTCCCACGTCCATGACGTCTTCCACGTGTCGCAACTTCGTCGATGCTTCAAGGATCCGGAACTGATTGAAGTTCAAGATGATCTCACTTACAAAGAGCATCCGATCTGCATTCTTGAAGAAGCTGAACATCAAACACGCCAGAAGGTTACCAAGTTCCTCAAGGTGCAATGGTCGAATCATACTAAAGATGAAGCCACTTGGGAACGCGAAGATAACCTAAGGGCTGAATACCCCGACCTATTCCCTTCTACCTCTTAATTCTCGGGACGAGAATTTCTTTTAGAGGAGGAGAGTTGTAACACCCCGGTGTAATGATGCTACAGTAATCTCTGGGGTCAAGTTAATCCTTTTGCTAAACAAGTGTTTGATCATCATTGTCTCCTATCTCCTTCAAATTCCAGTTGAATTCAATTTCAAATTCTGAGTGAAATTCAAAATTGCTCAAACATGAAAACTGGACCTAACCCACCTAGGCCGGCCCACGTGCCCCACCGGAGCCAGCCCAGATCCCCCTGCCCGTCCCCTTCCCTGTTCCCCTGACCGGGGTCGAAACAGGGGCGTAGCCCCGCCGAACCCACTCGCCATCATCGGCGAGGGGATAAGGCCCCCGCGCCTCCCCGCCTCCTCGATCGCCTCTCCCACTCACCTGCCCTCCTCGTTCTCTCTCTCTCTCTCGCTTGTGCTCTCTCCCCTCCAAATCCACCTCAATCGCGCTTCTCTGACGCCGCTCACCGCACTCCGCCGCGGCCATTGCCACCCCCTACACCCCGCCGACACGTCTACGAGGTCCGCCATCGTCCCCAACGCCTTCCCCGACCACGAGCCTGAGTCAGGAAGCACGGCAACACTCGCTCCACCATCATCTTCCACCTTCGGATGCGCCCGAACTCGCCGTCGATCCACGCCGCCCCAAGCACCTCGAGTCGTCCCCGTGCCTTCTCTGCAGTGGCAGTAAGCCACCTCCCCTCACCTCCTCCCCTTTGGGTCGCCAGCACTCATTAGCCGCCCCGCTGCGACGTCGTGCACGCGTTGCCGCCGTGGAGCTCGCGGCCATAGCTACCGTTGCTGCCACGCCCGTGTGTGGCCGCCGTTGTGCTCCTGGATCCCCAGGGAGTCCAATGCACCCCTGCGTGCCGTTCGCCGTGCACCGCAGCCCCGCGCCCACTTTCACCCGCAAGCCGCCGCCGCCAAACCTCGACGCCGGTGATGCTAGGATCGTCCCTGACGCCTGTCGTCGTCTCTATCGCGTGCGCGACGCTGGGCCGCACCCGTAGGTCCAAGCCACAGGACCAGAGGCCCCCTATAGCGCGGCTCCGGCCAACTCCAGGGAGTCGCCGACGTTACTTTGGTCGCCGACGACACTCTGTCACTGGCGTCCGACGTGGCGCTGCCTGTGAGGCTGACGTGTGGGCCCGGTGGGTCCTGTTGACTGGTTTGACCCAGTCAACAGCTGACTGGGCACTCCTGTGCCACTGACGTGCGGGCCCCACCGCTTAATTAGTCAAATTAAAACAATTTCTAAATAAACTTAATTAGTTAGTTTAGTGAGTCACTGACATGTGGGGCCCAGCTGTTAATTAACTATGTTTAATTAAAATAAACCTCTGTTAGCCCCTCTGTCTATGACAGGTGGGACCCACTGGTCAGTTTGACCTGGTCAGCCGTCCTGTTGACTGCTGACGTCACAGTGTTGTCATGCTGACGTAGTATTTCTTTTCTGTTAATTTAATTAATTCAAGAAATGTTTAAAAACTTTGAAAATTCGTAAAAAAATAATCTATAGCTCAGATGAAAATGTTTTCTCGATGAAAGTTGCTCAGAAAAACGAGACGAATCCGAATACGCGGTCCGTTCACCTGTCACATGCCCCTAGCATGCTGAACATGGAATCGTCCCCTCTCTTCCACCTGTCTGAGATCCGTCTAACGCCGGGAATTCATCCTCAGATGTTTATCCCCTCTGTCGGCAACGTGTAGTACTACGTTAGGACAACCCTAGCTCTGCCTATCGTCATGTAATGCTTAGTGATGCATCTGTTTGCTCTGTATTTAATGTTTCTTCCCCCTCTTCTCTCTGGTAGACCCCGAGACTGATGCTACCCCTGTGATCGACTACCTCGTCGACGATGACACTTCTTCCTTTTTAGCAGAGCTTCCAGGCAAGCAAACCCCCCTTGAGAATTCTGATATAGCCCATTCCCTTCTCTATTATGCTTGCATTAGAACTGCTACTGCTTTTTGTATGATCCTATTCTGATGCATAGCCTGTTTTTGTAACCTGCTTATTGTTACCTACCTGCTTATCCTAAACTGCTTAGTATAGGTTGGTTAGTGATCCATCAGTGACCCCCACCTTGTCCTTGTTGCCCCGCTTTATGTTTCATGACTCGATCAACGTGATCAACGTCCAAGCCCCGACACCGCACATCACCCCCTTAGTTGTACGACTCTGCAGAGTTATTATCGAGTGCCGAGGGTGACACCTCAAACATCACTCCTGATGAGATCTCTGTAGTGTAGCTATTCGGTCGTGGTCATCGAGGGTGATTTCCTCCTTAACCACTTCCGATACGACTCTGTCGTGCAACCCCTCAAGTGTGAACCTCGAGGGTGGTTCCTCTTACGTTCACCTTGATGATTACATCGAGTGGAATCCATCGAGGGTGGTTCCTCAGGGTTCCCCTTAGTGTTAGACACACGGTTACTATGGTTACTATGACTTTACCCTGAACCAGGTTACTAAAGACGGGTCGGCCCTGAGGGGTACCCGTGCGAGCTTAATTGCGAGTGATGTGGAGTCGGGTCGACCTGGAAGGTGCCCGCTAGCTACTTACGAGGCGTGGCCAGGCATTCTTAGCCCTTGCCGCAAGTACTCGTGACAGGGCGACGGGGTCACATCGATCATGAGTCTCTACTCGTTACCGCGTGCTCCTAATCCACTACGATTTGGATATTTGATCCAAGGGGCCTCTGGCCTAATATCACTAACCATCACATGGGCATAGTATGGGCGTTCTGCATCGTATGCATTAGCCGAAGCTTAATAGACGTCATGCGACTGAGCGGCGCGCGCCGGGTTGGACTGCGTAAGCACCTTCCTTTTTAAGGAGGTAGCTAGGTCTGCTAATCGGCCGCCCACGCAACGTGCAGGAGTTCCCGGAGCGATGGCCCAAGACCCCCGGGGGCATAGGTTTAGTCTGACATGCTGACCTCTCTATTAAGCCTAGGTCGGGTTGCGGCGTATTGTTTGGCCAAGGCCGGGCATGACCCAGTAAAGTGTGTCCGGCCGGAGTTAAGCGAGCGTGGTGGGTAAGTTGGTGCACCCCTGCAGGGAAGAAAATATCTATCGATAGCCTATCCTACGATAATGGACACTTGGAGTTGTATCCCGATCGATACAACTAGAACTGGATACTTGAGGTGATAACTGGGTAGTATGGCTCTGGGATTGCTTCCTCGCAGGGGGTCGAGGAAGGATCTCTGGGCGAGGTTGATAACACTACTACTACTTTTACCTTATGTTGATATGTACTCTTCTAAATGCTGCAAGATGCTTGAAGATGCTTGAAGATGCTAGTCTTCGATAGGCTAGACTTTCCCCTTCTCTTCTGGCATTATGAAGTTTAGTCCACAGATACAGCCCATTTCTTTGATACAGATGCATATTTACTTTAGATCTGATGTAAGTCTTGCCAGTACTTTGGATGAGTACTCACGGTCGCTTTGCTACCTCTTTTTCCCCATACCCGATTGTTGCGACCAGATGACGGATCCCAGGAGCCAGACAACACCACTGATGACTACTACTACCCCGAGGGTGCCTACTACTATGTTACGGCCGCTGACGACCTGGAGTAGTTAGGAGGCTCCCAGGCAGGAGGCCGTGCCTTTTCGACCGTTGTTGCTTTCGTGCTAGCCTTCTGAAGGCAGACTTGTTTAAGTTATGTTTGTACTCAGATAGTGTTGCTTCTGTTGACTCTTGTGTATTCGAGCCCTCGGGGCCCCTGGCTTGTAATGTAAAGCTTGTATTATTTTAATTTGTGTCTAGAGTTGTGTTGTGATGTCTTCCCGTGAGTCCTTGATCTTGATCGTACACATTGCGTGTATGATTAGTTTATGGTTGAATCGAGGGCGTCACAGGAAGCATGGAAGAGAAGACGAAAGAAAGGAGAAGAAGGCATCGCGGCTGCTCAGCTAGAGCTGGACATCCGGACGAAGAGCCGGATCATCCGGACGACCCCCCGCATCATCCGGGTAAACCCCCAGCCTCGAGACCTGAAGCTTACATAATCCCCTCGGCAAAGCCGAATCATCCGGACCAGGTCCCGAATCATCTGGAAGATGCCCGGATCATCTAGACCCCCGTCCAGATCGTCTGGCATTGCCTGCATGCAACATCTTGGGCCGAGGCCCATGTACCCATTTCGCCCCCTCACTTACCCCTTCGTGGCTTAGAATATAAATAGACCTCCTCCTCCCCATTTTTAGGGTTAGCATAGGTTTAGCTCATTTGAGAGATAGAGCTTTGCTCATCCTTGTGGTTCTACTCCATCGAGAGATCGCAGCCTCTACGGAGAATATCCATGCTTTGATTCAAGACCCCTCACGGGAAGATCCCTCGTGGACTCAAAGCCTCCTCACGGAGATGAACTAGCTACCATTTGTATCGCCCTTTGTTGTTTTTGGATCGTGTATGTCTCGTTGTGTTCATGGATCTAGCACATGTGTGACTGTTTCTCATTGATTCGAGTGCTTCCTCTCATTTCCCCTCGCGTTTTTCCTCTCGTGTTCTTCATGTTCTTCGCGGGATCCCCTCCAAATTGTGAAAGATCAGCCCCTAGGGTTCCACCCTACATCATTGAGTATTGCGGTCTTCATGTCAAAATTGACTATTGCTTTGAACCATCTAAAAGTCCAAATGTCCATGCTACAACAGAAAAGAATACGTTATGAATGTGTTAGGCAACATTCCACATCAAAAATACTATTTTTATCATTTACCTACTCGAGGACGAGCAGGAATTAAGCTTGGGAATGCTGATACATCTCCAACGTATCTATAATTTTTTTTATTGTTCCATGTTGTTATATTATCAATCTTGGATGTTTTACAATCATTTTATAGCAACTTTATATCATTTTTTGGGACTAGCCTACTGACATAGTGCCGAGTGCCAGTTGCTATTTTTTGCTTGTTTTTTACTTCACCGGATATCCCTACCAAACGGTGTCCAAACGCAGCAAAACTTTTTTGGAGATTTTTTTGGACCAGAAGACAACTTGGGAGCCAAGGAAGCACTTGGGGGGACGAGACACCAGGGCACGCCAGAGGCCCATGGGGTGCCCTGACGGGTTGTGGGGCCCACAGTGGGCTCCTCCACCACCTCTTAGCTCTATAAATACCCAAATATTTCAGAAACCCTAGGGGAGTCGACGAAACACAATTCCAGCTGTCGGAACTTCCAGAACCACGAGATCCAATCTAGAGCCCTATTCCGGCATTCCGGCGGAGGGGAACACGATCAGGAAGGGGTTCATCATCCTCATTGGTGCCTCTCTAATGATGTGTGAGTAGTTCACCATAGAACTACGGGTCCGTAGGAAGTAGTTAGATGGCTTCTTCTCCCTTTTTGATTCTCAATACAATGGTCTCTTGGAGATCTATTTGATGAAATGACTTTTTGCAGTGTGTTTGTTGGGATCCGATGAAGTTCGTGTTTATGATCAGATCTATATCCATGAATATTATTTGAGTCTTCTTTGATCTCTTATATGCATGATTATTTACAGCCTCGTATTTATTCTCATAATCTTTGGTTTAGTTAGGCCAACTAGATTGATTTTTCTTGCAATTGGAAGAGGTGCTTTGTGATGGTTCGATCTTGTGGTGTCCTCACCCAATGACAGAAGGGGTAGCAAGGCACTCATGTATCGTTGCTATTAAGGATAAAAAGATGGGGTCTATTCCTACATGAATAGATCTTTTCTACATCATGTCATCGTTCTTATTGCATTACTCCATTTCTCCAAGAACTTAATACACTAGATGCATGCTGGATAGCGGTCAATGTGTGAAGTAATAGTAGTAGATGTAGGTAGGAGTCGGTCCACTAATATTGGACGTGATGCCTATATTCATGATCATTGCCTTGGATATCATCATAATTATTTATTCTTCTATCAATTTCCCAGCAGTAATTTGTTTACCCACTGTGTGCTATTTCCTAGAGAGAAGCCACTAGTGAAATCTACGGCCACCGGGTCTATTCTTTATCATATTTGCTTTCTATTCTATCTTTTGCCATATTTATTTTAATATCTATGTTTCCAAAAACCCAAAAATACCTTGCTGCACTTTTTCTTTACGTACTTTATTTTGCGTTTTATCAAGATCTATTTATCCAAACTCATACAAAACAATTTATCATTTTACCATGGAGGGATTGACAACCCCTCTTACGCGTAGGGTTGCAAGTATTTGTTCTTTGTGTGCAGGTACCGTTTACATAGTGTTGCTTGGTTCTCCTACTGGATTGATACCTTGGTTTCACAACTGAGGGAAGTACCTACCGTAGTTGTACTGCATCATCTCTTTCTCTTTGGGGAAATACTGACGCAGTTTCAAGCCGCATCAGCATCTCTCTAAAGATCCTAGCAAATGGTGGGTGCACAAATTATTGCTAGGCTATTGATAGAAAAGTGCATAGTTATGATGTTATTCATGACATGATCAGTAAATAGGCACTTTTTGGATTAACCTATTAACCCAGTGCCCAGAGCCAGTTGTTGCTTTCTGCTTGTTTTTGGCTTTTTAGAAAATCAATACCAAATGAAGTTCAAACATGATGAAACTTTACTGTTTGGGAGGAGGCCAGAAGAGCTATGGGAGAGCCGCGAGCTCACAAGGCGCGTCCCAGGGGGTAGGTGCGCCCCCTAAGCTCCTGGGCTCCACGCAACTTGGTTTGACCTAAAACCACTTCTATACATTCCCAAATATTCCCAAACCTATAGAAATCCACCTGAAACACTTTTTACGATGTCGCAAGCTTCTATTCTTCTGTGATTCCATCTGGAGGCCTTTTTCGGTACTCTGCCAAAGGGGGAATTGATCAAGGAGGGCTTATACATCATCCTTTCTGCCTTCCGATGATGCGTGAGTACTTTATCACAGACCTACGGGTCCATATCTAGTATCTAGATGGCTTCTTCTCTCTCTTTGATCTTCAATACCATGTTCTCCTTGATCTTCTTGGAGTTATATCAAATGTAATGTTCTTTTGCGGTGTGTTTGTTGGGATATGATGAATTATGGGTTTATGATCAGATTATTGATTGAAAGTAACTGAGTCTTTTCTAAACTTTATTATGCATGATTGTTATAGCTTTGTAGTCCTCTCCGATCTATCCGTTTGGTTTGGCCAACTAGATTGAATTATCTTCAGTGGGAGGGTGCTTTGTGATGGGTTCAATCCTGCAGTGTCCTCACCTAGTGACAAAAAGGGTGGTGAGGAATGTATAGTGTTGTTGCCATTAAGGGTAAAACGACGGGGTTTATTCATATTGATTGGGTTTACTTTTTCTGCATCATGTTATCTTGCTTAAGGCGTTACTCTGTTTGTCATGAACTTAATACCATAGATGCTGCTGGATAGCAGTCGATTGGTGGATTAATAGTAGTATATGCACATAGGAGTCGGTCTACTTCTCACGTATGGGATGTGTAACACCCCGGATATGACTTTCCCAATTTGTACTCCAACTCTTGCCGTTTCCGGCTTTAAGTTATTTTATTTTCTCGGGTTCGGGTCTTTGTCTCCGTGTGTTGTTATCGTTGTCATGCATCTCATATCATGTCATCATGTGCATTGCATTTGCATACGTGTTCATCTCATGCATTCGAGCATTTTCCCCATTGTCCGTTTTGCATTCCGGCGCTTCGTTCTCCTCCGGTGGTCATTTGTAGCTTTCTTTCGTGTGTGGGGATCAAATATTTCCGGATTGGACCGATACTTGCCAAGCGGCCTTGGTTTACTACCGGTAGACCGTCTATCAAGTTTCGTACCATTTGGACTTCGTTTGATACTCCAACGATTAACCGAGGGACCGAAAAGGCCTCGTGTGTGTTGCAGCCCAACACCTCTCCAAGTTGGCCCAAAACCCACCTAAACCTGCTCCATCATCTAGAGCGTTCGATCATGATCGCGTGGCCAAAAACCGCACCTCATTTGGACTCTCCTAGCTCCCTCTATGCCTATATATAGATCCCCTCTCGTAAATCCCGGGTCTCTTCTCCCCCTAACCCTAGATCTCATCATCGCGCGCCACCGGACAAACCTGCCACCGACGGACACGTCCGGATCCTCCCCGCCGCTGCCACGTGTCGCCTCCTCACTCGCCATCGCCGCCTCCCTCCGCCGCCGGCCCGGGAAGCCCGGATCGGGCCCCCGCGGCCCAAGCCGGTGCGCCGCCCCGCGGCTTCATCTCTCCCATGGCCGAGCCGCCACCTCGCCGGCCGGCTTCGTCTCCGGCCGATCCCGGCGCCGCCCGGCCGCCCCTGGCGCCGCCCGGCCACCCCTGCCGCCGCCTCGCCCGACGCCTCGGCGCCGCGCCCGCCGACTCCGCCCAACTCCGACATCTCCTCCTCCCCGCGGCCCCGAGAGCTCCTCCGGCGAGCCCTCGTCGCCGGCGAGCGTCGGATCCGCCGCCGCTACAGTGGTTTCACCGGATCCAGATCCGGTGAACAGTAAACCCTAGGTCGTTTTTTTCTTCTAAGTCCCTAAATTTTCAGATCCATGTGCTCATGTTCATAGCATCGTATCTCCTCATCCGTAGCTCCGAATTGGGCACATAGCATATCAAATTGTTCGTCTGAGAGAGTACATCATTTCATTCCATTGCATCATTTTCATTTGAGTTCATCTTGATGCCCGAAATGCTGTTAGAAGAGGGCTACTTGAGATAATTGTCAGATCTGCTACTCCATTTAGACATTTGTCATTTTTGCCATGATTATTGTGTGCATGATATGCCCTGGTGCTCTACATATGTTTTGTTAAGGGTTTTGTCATCTTTCCAGAGGTGCAACCCATGTATTTTTGTGATGTGTGTGGTGACTAGCACTAGCTTGCCAAGTGAGGCACTTGGTAACTCTGTTTTCAGGGACTTAGCATTTCCACTAAGTCCTTGAGCTGTTTATCTCATGTTGTCATATGTTCATGTTGTTTCCGAGTGATCCGTGCCTCTTTTGAGGATGATCAGTAAGGATGTTTTATTAATCTTGTAGTGCTCTATCCATCCATGTCTTTGTTTGCCATTATGGAGCACCCTAGCTTGAGTCATTCGAGCTCTACTTTTGCTACTTCGTGAATCTGGGCAGATTGTCAACTTGTTTGCAGTTTTGCCGATGATGTTGGAGTTGATCCGTGCATGCTATGCTATTGTTCTTTCCATGTCTAGCTTGAATTTTGTGTGCTCTTGATAGATGTATGCTTAGCTTTTCATGACTTTCTCCGTAGTGAGTGCATCGAGCTCGTTAACATGCCTACTTAAGATATGTTTCAGCATGTGCCAGTTTTCACTAAGTCTGAAAACTGATTATGCTTTTGCTATGTTCACATGCTTGCAAATGTGTTTTCTGATCCCTTTTGGCTCAAGGTCACTAAGGGACTTTTGTTAAGCTTTTTGAGAAGCTCCATGCCATGTTTTACTTTGCCATGTTCAGGTCCTATAGCATGTAGTTTTGTTGCTCCGAAGTGGGCTACCTGATCTGAATTTCAGACAAGTGTTAATTTCACTAAGTCTGAGATCTGTTTACCATATGCATTTTTGCCATGCTTGTTTGAACCTGTTAATGGATGAATTGGACATAGCTCAGTGCTAGACTTTTGTTAAGCATCTTGAATGCATCCCTGCCATGTATTTTATTGTCATGTTTGAGTGCTGTAGCATGTTCATCTCATTGCATTTAGTTGGCTACTTGCTGTAAATGGCAGACCGATGTCATATTTGAATCGCTTGCCATTTCCAAACCGTAACTCCGATTCCGGCGTTCTTTATATTGTTTTCAAGCGATTTCATCTCATCTTTCCAGTGCCATACTTGGATTTCCAATTTGAGACCAGGTTCATGCATTACTTGTCAAATCTTGCATATGCATTCCGCATCGCATCCCACATAGCATACCATGTTTGCATCATATTGGTTGATCCTTGCACGTGGTTGATTGTGTCCTTGTTGCTTGTTTGTCTTGTTTGGGTAGAGCCTGGAGACGAGTTCGCTAACGAGGAGCCCGTTGAGTTTGCTTTCGAGGATCCAGGCAACTCTGACAACTTTGCAGGCAAGATGATCATACCCTCGAAATCACTACTATCTTTGCTATGCTAGATTGCTCGCTCTTTTGCTATGCCAATGCTACGATGCCTACCATTTGTTTTCAAGCCTCCCAAATTGCCATGTCAAACCTCTAACCCACCATGTCCTAGCAAACCGTTGATTGGCTATGTTACCGCTTTGCTCAGCCCCTCTTATAGCGTTGCTAGTTGCTGGTGAAGATTGGAGGCCGTTCCTTGTTGGAACATTTATTTACTTGTTGGGATATCATTATATTGCCATGTTATCTTAATGCATCTATATACTTGGTAAATGGTGGAAGGCTCGGCCTCTCGCCTAGTGTTTTGTTCCACTCTTGCCGCCCTAGTTTCCGTCATATCGGTGTTATGTTCCCGGATTTTGCGTTCCTTACGCGGTTGGGTTATAATGGGAACCCCTTGATAGTTCGCCTTGATTAAAGCTTTTCCAGCAATGCCCAACCTTGGCTTTACCATTTGCCACCTAGCCTCTTTTCCCTTGGGTTTCCGAAGCCCGAGGGTCATCTTATTTAACCCCCCCCCCCCCGGGCTAGTGCTCCTCTGAGTGTTGGTCCGACCGAGTAGACTGCGGGGCCACCTCGGGGAAACTTGAGGGTTGGTTTTACTCGTAGGATGTCTCATCTGAGTGTGCCCTGAGAACGAGATATGTGCAGCTCCTATTGGGATTTGTCGGCACATTCGGGCGGTGTTGCTGGTCTTGTTTTAACCTGTCGAAGTGTCTTGAAGAACCGAGATACCGAGTCTGATCGGAACGTCTCGGGAGGAGGTCTATTCCTTTGTTGACCGTGAGAGCTTGTCATGGGCTAAGTTGGGACCCCCCTGCAGGGATTTGAACTTTCGAAAGCCATGCCCGCGGTTATGGGCAGATGGGAATTTGTTAATGTCTGGTTGTAGATAACTTGAACCTTAACTTAATTAAAATGAATCAACTGAGTGTGTTACCGTGATGGCCTCTTCTCGGCAGAGTCCGGGAAGTGACACGGTGTTGGAGTAATGCTTGCGCAGGTTGTTCTCTAGATTCTCGCTCGTGCTTTGCCTCCTCTTCTCGCTCTCTTTTGCGAACAGGATAGCCACCATATATGCTAGTCGCTTGCTGCAGCTCCACTTATTTTTTTACCTTGCTTTACCTATTAAGCTTAAATAGTCTTGATCGCGAGGGTGCGAGATTGCTGAGTCCCTGTGGCTCACAGATTACTATTACACCAGATGCAGGGCCTGATGATTCCGCTCCAGGGGACGCGCTCGAGCTCAAGTGGGAGTTCGACGAGGACTCTCAGCGTTACTATGTTTCCTTTCCTGATGATCAGTAGTGGTGCCCTGTTGAGGGTGATCGGGACCGTGTCGCATGTTGGGTTATCTTTTATTTTGGGGACGTAGTCGGGCCATGAGTGTTTTGGATGATGTAATGTTATTTATGAACTTGATTGACGTGGCGAGTGTAAGCCAACTATGTTATCCCTTTTATTATCTATATTACATGGGATGTTTGTGATGATTGCCTGACTTGCGACATATGCCTTCAATGCGATTATGTCTCTAAGTCGTGCCTCGACACGTGGGAGCTATAGTCGCATCGAGGGTGTTACAAGTTGGTATCAGAGCCTTCCCCAACCTTAGGAGCCCCATTGCTTGATCGTTTTTACCAGCCGAGTTGTGTCTAGAAAAATGTTTTGAGTCATTTAGGAATTATATATCGGAGAGTTTAGGAATTATTTTTACTTCCCAGTCTCCTCATCGCTCTGGTAAGGCATCCTGACGTAGAGTTTTGACTCTTCTCTTCTCAAATTTCACTAAAAAAATTTAGGATCACGCGAGTATCTTGGAATCGTTCCGATGGTTTTATGATGAGAACATTGTCTTGGTGCCTCCTGTCAGGGGTTTTGTGGAAGTGTCCCGGGGAGTTGAGCTCTGAGGTGTTGTCGTCATATTTTTATCATTGCAATTCTGGAATACCTGAGTTTAGTACGCCGACATCGAAAATCTCTTTTATGCAGATCATTGGTGAGATAACCTCGATGCCACCCAGTACTGGGGCGGGAGTTCGGGAGTATCGCCATAACTTGTATAACGGATGCTTTTCGAAGGTTGAGGTAGATGGTTTCCGAAGTTTTTCTCGGTTATGTGTTGAAGGATGGATACAGCTGGATGTAGGATTTGCTAGATTTGGGTGAGATATTATGCTTCCCCTGTATCCCCAACACCTGATTGCATAACCGGAAAGGTTCGGGAGTTTCATAGGTGGGAATTCTCGTAGCTCTAGTTCTTCTTCCACGGATATTGGTTTGAGATTGGGATTTCTTACCGATTATTCGTTCTTGATCCGTACCTTGTTGATTTATTTCTCTACCGTAATTCTACGTGGCTTCTCAATTTATGGATAGGTGACCATTTCAAGAGGAATGCATTCGTTCATTTTGTTCGGATGTGAAGACTTTATGTTGCAATTTTCATTTCGTTGGATTCAGCTTCAATATTTTGTCTGTCAATGTGCTAATGGATGTCAACCTCTTCAGGATGGCTCGTCCAACGCGCACAACTCCGAATCCTGATCCGCCACCACCTCCACCTCCTCCGGAGGCATGGCAAGCTGTGATGGCCGCAACCAATGCAAACACACAGTTGATCATGCAAATTCTCCAAGAGCGCAATCAAGGCAACCAAGGGAATCAAGGCAACAATCAGAATCACTTTGCTACACTCAACCAGTTCCTTGCTAATGGGCCAAAGACTTTCAGGAATTGTGTTGAGGCAACCGATGCTGACGATTGGCTCATGGATCTGTGCAAGCATTTCGAGTGCAGTAACGTTAGGCCTGAAGATTTCGTCAAGTTCGCTTCCTTCCAACTCAAAGATCAAGCTGCAGAATGGTTCCAGCAGTACAAGGATTCTAGAGGTGGACGTGTGATCACTTGGGATGAATTCCGTCAAGATTTCCGAGCTCATCATATTCCCCAGAGCGTGGTTGAAAGCAAGCGTGAGGAATTCCGCAACCTGAAGCAAGGCTCTTTGTCTGTCTATGACTACAACAAGTTGTTCCAGAAGCTAGCCCGCTTTGCCAAGCAGGACGTACCTGATGAGATGAGCATGATATACCAGTTCAGGGGTGGTCCCAGAGAAGAAATCCAGCTCGCTCTTGTTCTCTTTGAGCCTTTGAGGTACGATGAGTTCTACAACATGGCACTGAAGCAAGAGGCCGCTCAACTGAGGTGTGATGCTTCCAAGAAGCGAGTGAGAGATGTTACTCCTTCTTCCTCTACTCAAGTGGCCAAGCAGCAGAAGTATTGGCTTCCTCCTCCTCCGTTCCGTCAGCCGTATCAGCAGAAGAGCAAAGGTGGCAGTGGTTCTTCCCACCCACCCAACCCTGGCTTTCAGAACAAGACTTCGTCTCAAGCTCCAAGATCAAGTGCTCCGTACCACTGTCCGCTTTCAGAGGTCACGTGCAACAAGTGCCAACAGAAGGGTCACTATCCCAACAAGTGTCTCAACCAGAGGCGTCTTCCTCCTCCTCCTCCTGTCAGATCGGCAAGTACAGCTGTGGTCAAGCATAACCCCAAGCACGCCAAGGTCAATTTGATGAATGCAGCTCAGGCAGAGGACTCATCAGATGTCATCATGGGTAACCTTCCTATTAACAATGTTCCCGCTAAAGTACTTTTTGATACTGGTGCATCGCATTCTTTCTTGTCATGCCCGTTTGCATCAAAGCACAATGTTGATACCGAGATCATGCCCAAAGCCAGGCAAGTTGTTTCTCCCGGCAAGCTTTTGACTTCTAGTTTGGTTGCTCCCGATATCTCTATCACGTTGGGCGATTACAAGTTTCTTTCTTCTCCAGTGGTTCTTGGTAATTCGGATATTGATCTTATTCTCGGAATGGATCGTCTTTCTAAGCACAAGGCACATCTTGATTGTGCAGCCAGGCAGATTCAATTGACTCATTCGTCTGAGGATGTAATTGTCTTTGCCACTCGTGATGATACCATCCGTCTGTTTTCTCTCAATGAGAAGGGTGAACTAGATGCTATCTCGCAAATTCCAGTCGTTTGTGAATATCAAGACGTCTTTCCAGAAGAGCTTCCAGGAATGCCTCCGCACCGGCCAGTGGAATTCGTTATTGATCTTGAGCCTGGCACGGAACCTGTGTGCAAGCGTCCTTACAAGCTCGGACCTGAAGAGTTGAAGGAGCTGAAGAAGCAACTCGATATTCAAGAAAGAATGGGTCTCATCCGGCCTAGTTCTTCTCCGTGGGGTTGTGGTGTTCTTTTTGTGAAGAAGAAGAAGGATGGAACGGACCAACTTTGTGTTGATTACCGTCCATTGAACAAGAAGACCATCAAGAACAAATACCCACTTCCCAACATCAACGAGCTGTTCGAACAACTCAAAGGTGCCCAAGTATTCTCCAAGCTTGATCTCCGTATGGGTTATCATCAAATTCGAATCCGTGAGCAAGATATTCCCAAGATGGCTTTCAGGACAACCTATGGTTCATATGAATACATTGTCATGTCTTTTGGCCTCGTCAATGCTCCTCCGACTTTCTCTCGCATGATGAACTTCATCTTCAACGCCTACACCAATGACTTCGTTTTGGTCTATCTCGATGAGATTCTGGTTTTCTCGAAGAACAAGGAAGATCATGCCAAGCACTTGCGTTTGGTGCTCGATAAACTCAGAGAACACCAGTTCTACGCCAAGTTCTCTAAGTGTGAATTTTGGCTCGATGAGGTTCTTTATCTTGGTCATATCATCTCTGCCAAGGGCATTGCCGTGAATCCTGAGAAGGTGTCTGCAATTGTGAATTGGGAACCTCCTCAGAACGTGAAGCAACTCCGTAGCTTCCTCGGTCTCGCAAGCTATTGTCGAAGATTCGTTGAAAACTTTTCTAAGATCGTGAAGCCTCTCTCAAATCTTCTTCAGAAGCACGTCAAGTACGTTTGGTATTCGGAGTGTGACATTGCTTTCAACACTTTGAAAGAGAAATTGATCACTGCTCCAGTTCTGACTCCGCCTGATGAATCCAAACCGTACGAGGTCTTTTGTGATGCCTCTCTCCAAGGTCTTGGCGCAGTGTTGATGCAAGAGAAGAAAGTTGTTGCTTATACCTCTCGCCAGTTGAAGCCTAATGAGAAGAACTACCCCACTCATGATCTTGAGTTGGCGGCAGTTGTGCATGCTCTTTTGACTTGGAGACATCTCTTATTGGGAAGAAAAGTGGACATTTTCATTGATCACAAGAGTCTCAAGTGCATCTTCACTCAGCCTAATCTCAACCTCAGGCAAACTCGATGGGTCGAAATGATTCAAGAGTATAATCAGAGTATCGAGTATACTCCAGGCAAGGCCAATGTGATTGCTGACGCTTTGAGCAGGAAGGCTTATTGCAACAGTCTGATTCTTAAGCCTTATCAACCCGAGATTTGTGAAGCTTTCCGCAAACTTAATCTGCAAGTTATTCCTCAAGGTTTCCTCGCCAACCTTCAAGTCTCTCCTACCTTGGAAGACCAGATTCGCCAAGCCCAGCTTCTTGATGCTATGGTGAAAAAGGTGAAGATTGGGATTGCCAAGAGTCAACCCAAGTACAAGTGCTACCGCCTTGATGACAAGGATACTCTCTTCTTCGAGGATCGTATTGTTGTGCCCAAAGGTGAACTTCGTAAAGTGATCATGAACGAGGCTCACAATTCTCTCCTCTCCATCCACCCTGGGAGCACGAAGATGTATCAGGACCTCAAGCAGGCTTATTGGTGGACTCGAATGAAGTGCGAGATTGCTCAATTCGTGAATGAGTGTGATGTCTGCAGAAGAGTGAAGGCAGAACACCAAAGGCCAGCTGGTCTCCTCCAACCTCTTGCCATTCTAGAATGGAAGTTTGACCACATTGAAATGGACTTCGTGACTGGGTTTCCAAAGTCTAAGCGTGGCAATGATGCTATATTCATTGTCATCGACAAACTCACCAAAGTGGCTCACTTTCTGCCTATCAAAGAGTCGATCACTGCAGCTCAATTGGTGGAACTCTATACCTCTCGAATTGTCTCTCTGCACGGTATTCCACAAGTGATCTCTTCAGACCGTGGCAGCATCTTTACCTCCAAGTTTTGGGATTCTTTTTAGAAGGCCATGGGCACCAACATCCATTTCAGCACAGTTTTCCATCCTCAAACTAGCGGTCAAGTCGAGCGTGTCAACCAGATTCTTGAAGATATGCTCAGGGCTTGTGTGATCTCCTTCGGCATGAAGTGGGAGGATTGTCTTCCTTATGCTGAATTCTCCTACAACAACAGTTTTCAAGCAAGTTCGGGCAAGGCCCCATTTGAAATTCTGTATGGCAGGAAGTGCCGTACCCCTCTCAACTGGTCTGAAACCGGTGAACGTCAGCTTCTTGGAAATGACTTAATCACAGAGGCAGAGGAAATGTGCAAAGTCATTCGAGATAACCTCAAAGCAGCCCAATCCCGCCAGAAGAGCTACTATGATAGTAAGCACCGTGATTTGGCTTTCGAGATCGGAGATCATGTTTACCTCCGCGTCTCTTCTATGAAAGGTACTCGTCGCTTCGGTATCAAAGGGAAGCTTGCCCCCAGAAACGTGGGACCTTTCAAGATTGTCAGCAAGAGAGGCGATCTCGCCTCTCAACTCGAGCTTCCTTCAAACTTTGCAAATGTTCATGATGTGTTCCACGTCTCTCAGCTCCGAAGGTGCTTCAAGACTCCTGACCGCACCGTCAACTTCGAGGACATTGAGCTCTAAGAATATCTCTCCTATCGTGAGCACCCAGTTGCTATTCTTGAAGAGACTGAACGCAAGACTCGCAACAAGTCAATCAAATTCCTCAAAGTCAAGTGGTCACACCATTCTGACCGTGAAGCTACCTGGGAACGCGAGGATCACCTCCGTTCTGAGTACCCGGCGTTCTTTCAGTCCTAGATCTCGGGACGAGATCCTTTCGTAGTGGTGGAGTGTTGTAACACCCCGGATATGACTTTCCCAATCTGTACTCCAACTCTTGCCGTTTCCGGCTTTAAGTTATTTTATTTTCTCGGGTTCGGGTCTTTGTCTCCGTGTGTTGTTATCGTTGTCATGCATCTCATATCATGTCATCATGTGCATTGCATTTGCATACGTGTTCATCTCATGCATTCGAGCATTTTCCCCATTGTCCGTTTTGCATTCCGGCGCTTCGTTCTCCTCCGGTGGTCATTTGTAGCTTTCTTTCGTGTGTGGGGATCAAATATTTCCGGATTGGACCGATACTTGCCAAGCGGCCTTAGTTTACTACCGGTAGACCGTCTATCAAGTTTCGTACCATTTGGACTTCGTTTGATACTCCAACGATTAACCGAGGGACCGAAAAGGCCTCGTGTGTGTTGCAGCCCAACACCTCTCCAAGTTGGCCCAAAACCCACCTAAACCTGCTCCATCATCTAGAGCGTTCGATCATGATCGCGTGGCCAAAAACCGCACCTCATTTGGACTCTCCTAGCTCCCTCTATGCCTATATATAGATCCCCTCTCGTAAATCCCGGGTCTCTTCTCCCCCTAACCCTAGATCTCATCATCGCGCGCCACCGGACAAACCTGCCACCGACGGACACGTCCGGATCCTCCCCGCCGCTGCCACGTGTCGCCTCCTCACTCGCCATCACCGCCTCCCTCCGCCGCCGGCCCGGGAAGCCCGGATCGGGCCCCCGCGGCCCAAGCCGGTGCGCCGCCCCGCGGCTTCGTCTCTCCCGTGGCCGACCCGCCACCTCGCCGGCCGGCTTCGTCTCCGGCCGATCCCGGCGCCGCCCGGCCGCCCCTGGCGCCGCCCGGCCACCCCTGCCACCGCCTCGCCCGACGCCTCGGCGCCGCGCCCGCCGACTCCGCCCAACTCCGACATCTCCTCCTCCCCGCGGCCCCGAGAGCTCCTCCGGCGAGCCCTCGTCGCCGGCGAGCGTCGGATCCGCCGCCGCTACAGTGGTTTCACCGGATCCAGATCCGGTGAACAGTAAACCCTAGGTCGTTTTTTTCTTCTAAGTCCCTAAATTTTCAGATCCATGTGCTCATGTTCATAGCATCGTATCTCCTCATCCGTAGCTCCGAATTGGGCATATAGCATATCAAATTGTTCGTCTGAGAGAGTACATCATTTCATTCCATTGCATCATTTTCATTTGAGTTCATCTTGATGCCCGAAATGCTGTTAGAAGAGGGCTACTTGAGATAATTGTCAGATCTGCTACTCCATTTAGACATTTGTCATTTTTGCCATGATTATTGTGTGCATGATATGCCCTGGTGCTCTACATATGTTTTGTTAAGGGTTTTGTCATCTTTCCAGAGGTGCAACCCATGTATTTTTGTGATGTGTGTGGTGATTAGCACTAGCTTGCCAAGTGAGGCACTTGGTAACTCTGTTTTCAGGGACTTAGCATTTCCACTAAGTCCTTGAGCTGTTTATCTCATGTTGTCATATGTTCATGTTGTTTCCGAGTGATCCGTGCCTCTTTTGAGGATGATCAGTAAGGATATTTTATTAATCTTGTAGTGCTCTATCCATCCATGTCTTTGTTTGCAATTATGGAGCACTCTAGCTTGAGTCATTCGAGCTCTACTTTTGCTACTTCGTGAATCTGGGCAGATTGTCAACTTGTTTGCAGTTTTGCCGATGATGTTGGAGTTGATCCGTGCATGCTATGCTATTGTTCTTGCCATGTCTAGCTTGAATTTTGTGTGCTCTTGATAGATTTATGCTTAGCTTTTCATGACTTTCTCCGTAGTGAGTGCATCGAGCTCGTTAACATGCCTACTTAAGATATGTTTCAGCATGTGCCAGTTTTCACTAAGTCTGAAAACTGATTATGCTTTTGCTATGTTCACATGCTTGCAAATGTGTTTTCTGATCCCTTTTGGCTCAAGGTCACTAAGGGACTTTTGTTAAGCTTTTTGAGAAGCTCCATGCCATGTTTTACTTTGCCATGTTCAGGTCCTGTAGCATGTAGTTTTGTTGCTCCGAAGTGGGCTACCTGATCTGAATTTCAGACAAGTGTTAATTTCACTAAGTCTGAGATCTGTTTACCATATGCATTTTTTCCATGCTTGTTTGAACCTGTTAATGGATGAATTGGACGTAGCTCAGTGCTAGACTTTTGTTAAGCATCTTGAATGCATCCCTGCCATGTATTTTATTGTCATGTTTGAGTGCTGTAGCATGTTCATCTCATTGCATTTAGTTGGCTACTTGCTGTAAATGGCAGACCGATGTCATATTTGAATCGCTTGCCATTTCCAAACCGTAACTCCGATTCCGGCGTTCTTTATATTGTTTTCAAGCGATTTAATCTCATCTTTCCAGTGCCATACTTGGATTTCCAATTTGAGACCAGTTTCATGCATTACTTGTCAAATCTTGCATATGCATTCCGCATCGCATCCCGCATAGCATACCATGTTTGCATCATATTGGTTGATCCTTGCACGTGGTTGATTGTGTCCTTGTTGCTTGTTTGTCTTGTTTGGGTAGAGCCTGGAGACGAGTTCGCTAACGAGGAGCCCGTTGAGTTTGCTTTCGAGGATCCAGGCAACTCTGACAACTTTGCAGGCAAGATGATCATACCCTCGAAATCACTACTATCTTTGCTATGCTAGATTGCTCGCTCTTTTGCTATGCCAATGCTACGATGCCTACCATTTGTTTTCAAGCCTCCCAAATTGCCATGTCAAACCTCTAACCCACCATGTCCTAGCAAACCGTTGATTGGCTATGTTACCGCTTTGCTCAGCCCCTCTTATAGCGTTGCTAGTTGCTGGTGAAGATTGGAGGCCGTTCCTTGTTGGAACATTTATTTACTTGTTGGGATATCATTATATTGCCATGTTATCTTAATGCATCTATATACTTGGTAAATGGTGGAAGGCTCGGCCTCTCGCCTAGTGTTTTGTTCCACTCTTGCCGCCCTAGTTTCCGTCATATCGGTGTTATGTTCCCGGATTTTGCGTTCCTTACGCGGTTGGGTTATAATGGGAACCCCTTGATAGTTCGCCTTGATTAAAGCTTTTCCAGCAATGCCCAACCTTGGTTTTACCATTTGCCACCTAGCCTCTTTTCCCTTGGGTTTCCGAAGCCCGAGGGTCATCTTATTTAACCCCCCCCCCCCGGGCTAGTGCTCCTCTGAGTGTTGGTCCGACCGAGTAGACTGCGGGGCCACCTCGGGGCAACTTGAGGGTTGGTTTTACTCGTAGGATGTCTCATCTGAGTGTGCCCTGAGAACGAGATATGTGCAGCTCCTATCGGGATTTGTCTACTTTTACATATTATTAAAACCAAAAATACCTTGCTGCAATTTATTTATTTTTATTTTGTTTTGCAATTTACTTATCTATCTATCACTATCGGAATTAATCTTTGCAAGTAACGAGTTCAAGGGGATTGACAACCCTCTTGCCTGCAATGGGTGCAAGTATTTGCTTTTGCGTATGTAGGTGTCGTCAAAGGGGGTTTGCTTGGTTCTCCTATTGGTTTGATAACCTTGGTTCTCACTGAGGGAAATACTTATCTCTACTTTACTACTTCACCCCTCCTCTTTGGGGAAATCCCAACACAGTTCACAAGTAGCAGTTATGAATTAAGATAATATCGTCTATAATCAATTGTAATAACACGGAGTGTTGACATGTGATCTTGCTCCTTAGACCATGAGAGTATTGTGGTCACTTCTTACTACACGGTGGGCTTTGAGGTTGCTCAAACGTCACATGTAACATGGTGATCATAATGAAAACTTACAGGTTCATCGGAAAGTTTGACAAGTGGTTGGATAGCTCGAGAGTGGGTTTTGCTCCTCCGACGACGGAGAGATATTCTTAGGGCCCTCTCGGTGTGACGGCATCCATCATCGCCTGGCCAGACACAGGTGATTTCATCATGGGGATGCTGGAACACAACAACAAGAAACAAGAACAAAACCGGTAACGAGGATAACTGTATAGTGAGCATGGTGATGAGTCAGGAGGATACCGGTACATCCCGGGTTTTGTGAAGTATTGCGAAGCAAAGGGAACATAACATGATAACCAAAGGTTCACTCAAATATCATTTGTGTGCTAATAGGGACCGATGTGGATGTCCTCGGTTCCATTGTACGTCATTGAACGAAGGGGTTTTGTTCATGTCTATGAGTTACCGAACCTACGGGGTCACAAGTTTAAGGTAATCAAGATCTCCTGAATGTTAGTAGGCCAATATATTTGTGGAATTGTTTCATTAATATTCTGAATAGTTCCAAGAGGACCCGGAAGCGTTACGAGGTCACCGGAAGGGTTTCGGTGAATATCAGGTAATACCAGATATTACCGATAAATGTGTGTGTGTGTGTGGAAAATGCTTCTGGGGATGTTAAATTATATATATAATGGTCTAAAAGTATTTAGAACTATTTTATATTTATTTAAATATCAACGAGCCTTGAAAGGCCAAGAGGTGGAAGGCAAATTGTAACATCCCGATAATCATGCTACAGTAATCTCCCCCTAATGGTGCCATGTCATCACCTCTTTGCTAATCCATTTGTCACTTGATCAAAATTCAAATCAAATTCAAATTATAAGTGAAATAAAGAAATTCACAAAACATGGAAAAAAATAAAAGTGTTGCAAATAATCACTGGATAAATGTCATGGTGGAACCAACATTTTATGAAGTGGTTAAGTGCCCTAAAATAATTAAAAAGGGGGCCAAATCATTATTTAACATGCCTTTTCAAATTTATGAAAATACAAAATATTTTATTTAAATCCCGAACTTTTTGTGACGGTGGCTTAGTTTATAACTCTAATTGTGGAGCAAGTTTTTTATTTTATAAAACTAAAATAACATTGAAAACAAAAAGAAAACAATAGTTACATAAAAGAAAAACAGAAAAGAAAATGAAAAGAAATAAGAAAAGGAAAAGGGGCATTGTGCACAGTGCCAGCCCATTTGGCCCAGCCCTGAGCCTTCCCCTTCATCGCCCTATTCACTGTCGCGGTGGACGACGCGCCCGCGTCCATGGCACGGATGGCCACGCGTCGGCCATCCGCCGCCACCTCGACGCCCCTCGGCGTCCTACTTGACTCGCACATGACCCCGACCGAAACCCTAGCCCCCTACTCGCCCTCTCCACGCCTCTTGCCCCTCGCTCTCCATATCCTCTAGTGCCCGACGCCACATCGCCATGGCCACCGTCGCCCTCGTGCTCACCGGCACCCCCGAACCCCACTAGCATGTCTAGGACCTCCACCGTGTTCCGCTATGCCGTCTGAGACTACGAGCTCGAGCCGGGAGCCATCGCATCGCCCGCTCCATCCTCGTCTTCTTCCTCGGCCCCGACGAGCGCCATCGTCGACTCCGGCCACCTCGAGTCGTCCTTGGGCCTTCTCTGCAATGCCAGTGAGCCCTGATCCTCCTCCTCCTCTCTCTGGCTGTCGTGCGCGTCCCCTCTAGCTAGCTCTCCGTGAGGCCGATCTCCGTCGTCGCCGCGCTCACCGCTGTTGTCGCCCGTGTCTGAGCCCACAGACGCGCTCCTGGATCTCCTAGGAGGCCAACGCCACATCCGGTTCCTCCTCCTGTGCACCCTAGCACCGTCTTGCCGAGCTCCCGAACACCGCCGCCGCCTCTGCTCATCGCCAGTGCCATTCCCGGCCACTTCAACATGTGACATCGCCCCCACTTGACGCGCGCCAACACGTGCGTTCGAACGCACCTGGCCAGGCCCAAAACTATGCCCTCTAGCCACGAGCCCAACCGTGGCCGAACACCGACGCCTCCATAGCTCGTCGCCGGTGCCGTTTCCAGCAGCCCCAGCTCCGGCCACCACCACCATCCGACGTGGCGTCGAGCATGCGTCTGAATGGTGCCTCCCGTGCACCAAAAGACCCCCCCCTAGCACTTTTTCGACGAAGTCCCGTGCGCTCCACCACATTTTGAGATGTCGGAGCTCCTCCGCCAGCGCACCACTGCCACCACTGACATGGCACTGCTCGGGATCCACCCTGGGTCACTGCTAGTGCCCCGGTGGGTCCTGTTGACCATGTTGACTAGTCAACATGCTGACTGGAGTGGGTCCAGTCACTGATGTGTGGCCCCACCGCTAATTTAATTAACTAAACTAATTAATTTAACCTAATTAGACACTGACATGTGGGCCCTTCTAGTTAATTAACTAATTTAGTTAAAATTAAACCTGTTAATTTAGTTGAGTCACTGACAGTGGGGTCCCACTTGTCAGTTTGACCAGTCAACTGACTATGTTGACTGCTGACGCAATAAATCTAATTTTTGAATTATTTGAAATAGTAATAATTTCAGAAATGTTTTGATCTTTGAAAATTCATATAAATTAATCTGTAAGTCAGATGAAAATAATTTATACATGAAAGTTGCTCAGAAAAATGTAAAGAATCCAAATATGCTTTCCGTTCATCTGTCACATGCCTCTAGCATGATGAACATGGATCCTTCCCCTCTGATTCATCTGTTTGAAAAATGCCAAACGTCGGGAAAACATTCCCAGATGTTTTCCCGCTTCATCTGTCTCGTGTAGCAATGTGTTAGGTCACCTCTAGCACTGCATATTGCCATGTCATGCATAGTGATGCATCTATTTGCTTTATATTTATTGTTTCTTCCCCCTCCTCCCTCCGGTAGACACCGAGACCGATGATGCTGCCGAGTACGACTACACCCCTGACGTTCAGCCACTCTCAGCAGAGCTTCCCAGCAAGCATACCCCCCTTGATAATTCCTATATTGCCCATTCCATTCTCTCTCATGCTTGCATTACATTTTGCTACTGTAATTGATTTCTCCTATCTAATGCATAGCCTGCTTTTGTAACCTGCTATTGTACCTTACCTGCTTATCTTATATGCTTAGTATAGGTTGGTTAGTGATCCATCAGTGACCCCTCACCTTGTCCTTGTTACCCCGTTGGTTTACCAGATGACTCGAACAACGTGATCGATGTCCAAAGCCCGACACATCACCTCACACCCCTTTAGTTGTACGACTCTGCAGAGCTACTATCGAGTGTCGAGGGTGATACCTCGTTTAGCACTTCTGATGAGATCTCTGTAGTGTAGCTAATCGGTCGTGCTCTACAGAGGGTGATTCCTCTTTCACCACTCCTAATAATGACTCTGTCATGCAACACCTCAAGTGTGAACCCCTCGAGGGTGATTCCTCCAAGTTCACCTTGACAGTTACATCGAGGGTGATTCCTCGAGGTTCCCCCTTGATGTTATGGACACATGGTTACTTTGAATTTACCTAGAACCATGTTGAAGTCGGGTCGGCCCCGATGGGTACCCACGAGAGTGATGTGGAGTTGGCTTGACCAGGAGGGTACCCATGAGATGATTATGCGGCACGGCAGGGCATTCCTCGGCCTTATCGTAAGTACGTGAGATGGGGTGACAGGACTACATATCGTGGATCATTGATCATCTCCGCGCGCTCCTAAGACACTAACAGTTTGGATATGTGATTCGAGTAGGCCTCTGGCCTTTTTGCACTGACGACCACACGGGAATAAGTATGGGCATTCGATGTTGTGTGATTCTTCAAAAGCTCTTCATACGTCAGCGATTGAGCGGCGTGTGCCCGGTTGGACGGTAACCACCTGCACTTGTATAGAAGGGTGGGTCTGCTCTAGGCCGCGTACGCAACATGCAGGAGTGCAAAGGGCGATGGGCCCAAGACCCCTGTGTGCTTAGGGTGTAGACCGGCGTGATGGCCTCTCTATTGAGCCTAGGTAGGACTACAGCGTGCCGATCAGCCGAGGCCGGGCATGACCCAGGAAAGTGTGTTCGGCCTGAGTTAATCAAGCATGTTGGGTAAGTTTTGTGCACCCTTGAAGGGAAGTTAATCTATTTGAATAGTCGTCTCCATAGTAACGGGCGCTCAGAGTTGTATCCCGATCTATACAACTAGAACTGGATACTCGAGGCGTGAAAAGGATATGTTGGCTCCGGGATTGCTTTCTCACAAGGAGTCAAGGAAGGATCTCTGGTCGTGGATGCTACGACTTACTTACTACTATATATTATGCTAATCTGCACTCTTCTAATGCTGCAAGATGCTTCCAGATGCTACTCTTTGATAGGCTAGGCTTTCCCTTCTCTTCTGGCATTTATGTAGTCTAGTCCAAAGATATATCCCCATTCCTTTGATACCAATGCATACTTAGCATAGTTTTGATGTAAGTCTTGCGAGTACTTTGGATGAGTACTCATTGTTGCTTTGCTACCCCCCTTTTTTCCCCTATATCCGATTGATGCGATCAAATGACGGATCCCAGGAGCCAGATGACACCACCGACGACGATTACTACTACCCCAATGGAGCCTACTACTACGTGGAGGCTGCCGGCGACCAGGAGTAGTTAGGAGGCTCCCAGGCAGGAGGCCTCGCCTTTTCAATCGTTGTTGTTATTTTTTGCTAGCCTTCTTAAGACAGACTTGTTTACCTTATATCTGTACTCATATATTGTGGCTTCCGCTAACTCATGTGTATTCGAGCCCTCGAGGCCCCTGGCTTGTAATATAAAGCTTGTATATTTTAATTTGTGTCTAGAGTTGTGTTGTGATATCTTCCCGTGAGTCTCTGATCTTGATCGTGCATATTTGCGTGTATGATTAGTGCACGATTAAGTCAGGGCATCACACAACTTGGGCCACAAAGGCCCAAGTGGGGAGGTGCCTCCGTCCCCATGTGGCGCCCCTTCTCTCCCCTCCAACCTATATATATACTAGAGTATTTCCACCCTTTTGATATACTCCCTCCGTTCCGAATTACTCGTCGCAGAAATGGATGTATCTTGATGTATTTTCTAGATACATCCATTTCTGCGACGAGTAATTCGGAACGAAGGGAGTACAAGTTCTGGAGCCTCCTCTAGTTTTTCTAGTTCTAGTTCTTGCTGGTCCTAATTAACTAATCAGAACTAGACTAATCCTCAGAATTAATTAGAAGCCATGTGTGGTTCTAATCTCCTCTAATTCTTCAGCGACGATTAGCTGTAACGCCCCCGATTTGACCGTACACTAATCATACACGCAAATGTGTACGATCAAGATCAAGGACTCACGGGAAGATATCACAACACAACTCTAGATTCAAATTAAAATAATACAAGCTTTATATTACAATCCAGGGGCCTCAAGGGCTCGAGTACATAAGCTCGAATACACAAGAGTCAGCGGAAGCAACAATATCTGAGTACAGACATAAGTTAAACAAGTTTGCCTTAAGAAGGCTAGCACAAAAGCAACATTGATCGAAAAGGCAAGGCCTCCTGCCTGGGAGCCTCCTAACTACTCCTGGTCGTCGGCGGTCTTCACGTAGTAGTAGGCACCCTCGAGGTAGTAGTAGCCATCAGTGGCGTCGTCTGGCTCCTGGGATCCGTCATCTGGTCGCAGCAATCGGGTATGGGGGAAAAAGAGGTAGCAAAGCAACCATGAGTACTCATCCAAAGTCCTCGCAAGACTTACATCAGATCTAAACTAAGTATGCATCTGTATTAAAGGAATGGGTTGTATCTGTGGACTAAACTGCAGAATGCCAGAAAAGAAGAGGAAAGCCTAGCCTATCAACGACTAGCATCTCCAAGCATCTTGCAGCATATAGAAGAGTGCAGATCAACATAATGTAAAGTAGTAGTAGTGTTATCAACCTCGGCCAGAGATCCTTTCTCAACTCCCAGCGAGAAAGGAATCCCAGAGCCATACTATCCAGTTCTCATTTCCATTTCTCATCTCAGGTATCCAGTTCTAGCTGTATCGATCGGGATACAACTCCAAGTGTCCGTTACCGTAGGGAAGGCTATCGATAGATGTTTCTTCCCTGCATGGGTGCACCAACTTACCCACCATGCACTTTCCTGGGTCATGCCCGGCCTCGGCCAAACAATACGCCGCAACCCGACCTAGGCTTAATAGAGAGATCAGCACGCCGGACTAAACCTATGCCCCCAGGGGTCATGGGCCATCTCCCCGGGATCCTGCATGTTGCATACGCGGCCGGTGAGCAGACCTAGCTACCTCCTTCAAAAAGGCAGGTGCTTACCAGTCCAACCAGGCGCGCGCCGCTCAGTCGCTGACGTATATTAAGCTTCGGCTGATGTATACGACGCAGAACGCCCATACTATGCCCACGTGATGGTTAGTGCTATCAGGACAGAGGCCCCTCGGATCAAATATCCAAATCGTAGTGGATTAGGAGCACGCGGTAACGAGTAGAGACTCACGATCGATGTGGCCCCATCGCCCCGTCTCGAGTACTTGCAGCAAGGGCTAAGAATGCCCGGCCACGCCTCGTAAGTATCTCGCGGGCACCTCCCAGGTCAACCCGACTCCACATCACTCACTATTAAGCTCGCGTGGGTACCCCTCAGGGCCGACCCGTCTTTAGTAACATGGCTCAGTGCAAAGTCATAGTAACCATAGTAACTGTGTGTCTAACACCAAGGGGAAAACCCGAGGAATCACCCCCAGTGAATTCCACTTGATGTTGTCATCAAGGTGAACATAAGAGGATCCACCCTCGAGGTTCACACTTGAGGGGTTGCATGACAGAGCCGTATCGGAAGTGGTTAAGGAGGAAATCACCCTCGATGACCATGACCAAATAGCTACACTACAGAGATCTCATCAGGAGTGATGTAAGAGGTTCCACCCTCGGCACTCGATGGTAACTCTGTAGAGTCGTACACTAGGGGGGTGATGTGAAGTGTCGAGGCCTGGACGTCGATCACATTGATCGAGTCATCAAACATAAAGCGGGGCAACTGGGACAAGGTGGGGGTCACTGATGGATCACTAACCAACCTATACTAAGCTGTTTAGAATAAGCAAGTAAGGTATGAAAGCAGGTAACAAAGACAGGCTATGCATTAGAGTAGGATCATACATAAAGCAGTAGCAGTTCTAATGCAAGCATGAGAGGGAAAGAAATGGGCGATATCGGAATGCTCAAGGGGGATTTGCTTGCCTGGTTGCTCTGGCAAGGAGGGGGTCATCGTCGACGTAGTCGATCATAGGGGAAGCATCAGTCTCGGGGTCTGTCGGAGAGAAGAGGGGGAAGAAATAGTAAATAAAAGGCAAACATAGCATCACAAAGCATAACGTGGCAAGATGATGTGCCGGGTGTGACCTAACATATGGCTACATGATATAGGTGAAGGGGGAATTCAACCGGGAATGTTTTCCCGATTCTGGACCTGTGTCAGACAGATAACCGGAGAGGGAATGTTCCATGTTCAGATAGATAGGGTCATGCGACAGATGAACGGACCACGTATTCAGATTCGTTGGATTTTTCTAAGCAACGTTCATGTAGAAAACATTTTCATCCGAGTTACGGTTTAGTTTATATGAATTTTTAAAGATTTAAATATTTTTAGGAATTATTTAAATTAACAAAAACAACAGAAAAGGAATATGACGTCAGCATGACATGAAGATGACATCAGCAGTCAACAGTCGCATTGACTAGGTCAAACCTGACTAGTGGGGCCACCGGGACCCACATGTCAGCCTCTGTGGGTTAATCAGTGGATTAATTTGACTAACAGTACTAGTTAGGGGTGTGGGCCCCGTTAGTCAGTGACTAATTAATGATTAAAACTAATTAACAGATTAGTTAACGTTTTATCTACTTATAAAACATGTTTAATTAGTGCGGGGCCCACATGTCAGTGGTACTGGGTGCGGCCACGTTAGTGTTGACCCAAGTTAACCCAAGTCAACATGTCAAAGGGGGGCCCTGGGCCCACCAGTCAGTGTCCCAAGCGGTGCCACCTGGGTGCCACGTCGAACACCGGCCGGAGACGTGCCGGAGTTGACTCCGGCGAGCCAAACGCAGCGGCGCCGCTCGGGAGGGTCGCGGATTTCGCGCACAGGGGGTTTGCGGGGTTCTGGCTGGGCACGTTCGACGCGGCTCGGCGTCGCGCATCGAACGGAGGTGGCCGGAGTGGCTGGAACGGACGGGGGCGAGCGCTTCGATCTCGTCGGGGCGAGGTGCTTCGGGCGAGCAACGACAACGGTGGTATGGCGCGAGTTCGGGCTATCCAGAGAGCGGGGCGAGGCCTACGTGCACGCGCGAGCAAGATGGGCGCAAGCAAAAGACCAAAAGGTCGCCGGAACGACGCCGGCGACGAGCTACGTGGAGGTGCATCCGGTCGGAGCACGGGGTCGGTGCTACGGGGCTCGACAAAGCGTGAGGGAGGGGTGCAACGGGCCCGCACGGACGTGCTGAGCACGATCCCGAGATCATATGAGCTCGACGGGCAGCAACGGCACGGCTACGAGCACGCCGGCGGAAGCAGAGGCACGGCAACGACGGCAAACTAGCTAGGGACGAATGCGGCTGCGGGAAGAAGGAAAGAAGGGAGAGAGGAGCTCACCAAGCGGCCAAGAAAAGCCCTCGACGGATTAGTAGCTGCCGGGTTCGTCGGACACGACGAGGATCGTCGGTGATAGAGGTGGAAGGGGGTGGAGCAGAATGCCCTCAGCGGAGCCTACCAGCTCCTGCTGATCGTCGGAGACGAAGGAGCGGAGAACGTCGGAGCTCGTGGAGGCGTTGGTGAAGGTCGGGGTCGCCGGTTGCCGTGGCGGTGCAAGAAGAACGGCGACGACAGCGTCGGGCGACGTGGGGGAAGAGGCCACAAGGAGAGCGGGGTGGATCTGGGGGGAGAGGAAGCAAGTGCGGAGGGACGCTAGGGTTCGTCCGGGGCAGGGGCAACCTAGTAGGCGCCGAGGAGCCACCGGATGGCCGCCTTGGGTCATCGACGGCCATGGACGGCGCGCGCGCGTCCACCCAGCCCCTGGTGAACAGAGGTAGGGGACGGCAGGGTTAGGTGGGCTGGGCTGCACTATTGCGCGGCTGGGCCAAGTGCACAGTGCAGCCTGGCCCCCTTTTTCCTTTTTATTTTATTTCTAATGCTCTTTTATTTTTATAGGGAAAGGCTATGAAATATTTGAGTTTCCAAAAGGATTTTGTAAAGTGTGGAACTGGGCCACATAATTACATTGTAGTAGTTGGCACTGCCACAAAAGATTGTGAGGCTTTAGAAATAGTTTGCAACCTTCATAATTTAAAAAGGCATTTAAACTATAGTTTTAGCCACTGTTTTAAAGTGGTTTAGGGCATTTAGACATTTGCAAAAATGTTGGTTCACTACCAATATTAGTTATGGATTATTTGGCACATGAAGAACATTTTAGTTTTCATGTTTGAGAAATTTTGAATTTTACTCAGAATTTGAATTTGAATTTGACTTTGATTTTTCATCAAGTGATAATTAGCTCACTGAGCATGGTGACCTGGCACCATTAACAGGGGATTACTGTAGCATGACACTGGGGGTGTTACAAATCTCCTCCACTACAAGAAATCTCGTCCCGAAATTTAAGTGGGGAAGTAAAGAGTAACTTCGGGAGAACTGACCCATATAGGGTTAATTGTCTGGTGAACAATGCAGGGAATGAGGCAGAAGTATCTCTTGAGTTGAAACTTAATAAACATCGAGAGCAAAGTATGAAGGTACCATGAGAAGTTTTAATGGGCAGGCAATCATTCGATGCCTAATCAAAAGGTGAAAGGGGTTCAGAGCAACAACAACAAAAATTATTGCGTTAGATACTAGAATAGATCACTAGGAAGGTGGCTCATGAATTACATACGAAGTCAAGTGAAAAAGGATACTTCGGAATCAAGGATGTACATGAGTCAGGTTTTGATCCTGTAGAACTATGGGTTATGGGCCCACCATGTGGTTCAAAAGTAGGAAGGACGCCGACATATTGCACGGTCATGGTAGCAAGGCATGGCAGAGGATAACTTGTCAGTTATGTTGGCAACAACGTTGGTAAGGGCAAGGGACGAAGAGAACCATTTTCCTGCTCATTGAACGAGGCGGACCAATAGGCAAAGTTCTCGTCCTTCGGGGGTTACCAGGATGTTGTCAGCAATAGTATCAGGGTCACACTGACAAAGTTGTACACTGAGGTGTTTACCTAAGCAGGAAATTATCTCTACTGAGATAAGTTAGTTTACCAGAAAGGTTAAACAAAAGAATGGAAAGGAAAATATGATTAGTATATTAATCATAACAATGGAAAGGAAAATGTGTTTAAACACAATTATCAGGAGTATATCCTTCCCAAGGACAAGTAGAGGAAGATATCCATGACAGGATAGTAATTAGATAACCAATTAGGTAAAGGGGTGAGGGAATTCATGATGTTACACGTACAACGGTGTTTGGATAAATGAACAAGAAACATTTAGCATTATGCTTCCAATGTTCTTGTTGATGTTTGAGTACCACAATCATGCTTCGGGATATCATTGACATGGTCATCAGGTAAAGGTCGAACCTTGGATTCACAAAGGATTCATCGGGAATTTCTAGAACATATCATGTTATTTTATCAGGAAAAAGATGAGAAGGTGGCCGATGGGTTCAGTAGCAATCCATCGACATGTCAACAAGGATGTATTCCCAAAATTAATATGATCAAGTTTGTGTTGGGGGAAGATAAGAATGTTGTTGATGCTAACACTAATCATCGAGAGGCAAAGATGGTATTTCTAGCCATGAATTCAATTGACATCTCTGAAGAAGCCAAAGTGTGACGGTGATCAAGACAAAGTTTGTCGAGAGATTCTAGGAAGATGCCATCGAGCAGAAAAGAGAGGATGAAGTGAAAGGCTATGAGTACCACAGATTCGACACAAGCTCAAAGTCAAGCTTGTTGTTCGAGGTGAAATGATAAGATGAGGAAGATCGATGTAAGCTTAGCTCATCGTCAGAAGTTGCTCCGGGCATAAGGACCAGGTAGCGCCTCTAAAAAGTTGTCATGATAAAAATATAGCCGATCAGGCTAGTAATGATGTGATGGGGTATAAAGCTTCTCAGTATCAAGTACTAGGTGTAATGCCAGAAGGTAAATCGGAGTAGAGGTTGGACGGGGGAAATGATTTGCATAGGATAAGTAATTTTAACTTACCCGGTAAATGGGATCAAGGAGGAAATATGGTCGGGACCATAACTGAAAGGGATCCAATTTACAATACCGGAAGAATTATTCAAATGATTAAATATCCTTGCAAGAAGCTTTCATGATAAGTTTCACACCGTGTCCGTGGGCATGAACACAAAGGTTCAGGGTCGACTCCCACTTCTACAATGCATAACCTTTCATTTTACTTCTCACTCTTGATGAAGCTGTAGTATTGGAATTTTATCTGGCAAACCACCAGAAGATTGAGACTCGTTAAAACTCGCGAGTTCAAAAGGATTAGGTGGGGCATAGGTTCAACCCATAGGGGCATCTTAGGAACCTATTCCACAAACTTCAGAAGTAAACAACACAAGCTGGAAAGCAGAGTATGGTTGACAAGAGGAGAGGATATAATTTACCAAAGGTATTATGTAACCGAGGAAAGGTTCAAAAGCTTATTGAATATGAAGGACATTGTCAGATAAAATCCGAAAAAGGGGTCTGGTGGTCCACAAGGGATCTGATGTGAGCCTCAGTATTCAACCATAGGAAGAAAGAATGCAAGGAGATCAGATTATAGAAACAATTGACTAACTCAAAGCATCAATTGCAAAGGAATTATGAATTCCAAGACAAGGGATCAGAAGCAATGCTCTGATTAGGGATGGATAGGTAGAATAGGCTTAGGAGTACAATCGATGGCGATTTGATTGGTCAAGATTCAGCGCATGTTAAAATGATGTCTGAGCCGGAAGGAAGAATTCTAGGATCTGATTGATGATTGCGAGCATTCGCAACATATTGTATCAACGGACTCAAAATGATAATGACAAAGGCTGAAAATAAGATTACTAGACTTATGGTATTAACCATAATGCAAGCAAGAAAGAAATTCAAGAACAATAGGCTGTTGAGGATTTTTCACAAGAACGAATGGTATTATGAAGACTTTTGTGAAGTACATGAATCAACTGAGGATGAGCAGATACTCGATCTGTGCACAAGTCATCCGTAGGGGTATTCAGGTGACAAGGAACTGCAAGGCAGTAAGCTCAAAGGATTCTCCGAAAAAGGAGAGCAGTTCAGGGCATCTTGTAATAACAAGATCAATGGGATAGAATGTAAGATTGACAAGTGTGTGTAGTTATCCATAAGGATATTTTGGTGGTAGGGAATTGCAAAGGCAACAGGCACAAAGTCTCGAGAGAATATCGTAGAGTATCTTTGGAATCTTCTGATGCAGCATGCGATTATCTGAAATAAGGGGCTCTCCGGGCAGATGTGATCACGAGATCCTAATGTTCGAGTTAGTAAAACCATTTAACCCGAATACAAGAGAGATCAAAGTCCCAGAATATAGGTCGAGGAATAAAAGATCCTAATACCACCCAATGGCGACATGGGCCCGTAAGCCGCACATCCATGTTAGTAAAAGTTTTTCGATGACTAGACTCAACTTCGGCCAAGGAATTTGGAAGGGGGATTTCTATAGGCAGTCAGCTCTGATACCAACTTGTGACGCCCCTGATTTGACCGTACACTAATCATACACGCAAATGTATACGATCAAGATCAAGCACTCACGGGAAGATATCACAACACAACTCTAGACTCAAATTAAAATAATACAAGCTTTATATTACAAGCCAGGGGCCTCGAGGGCTCGAATACATAAGCTCAAATACACAAGAGTCAGCGGAAGCAACAATATCTGAGTACAGCCATAAGTTAAACAAGTTTGCCTTAAGAAGGCTAGCACAAAAGCAACATTGATCGAAAAGGCAAGGCCTCCTGCCTGGGAGCCTTCTAACTACTCCTGGTCGTCGGGGGTCTTCACGTAGTAGTAGGCACCCTCGGGGTAGTAGTAGTCATCAGTGGCATCGTCTGGCTCCTGGGATCCGTCATCTGGTCGCAGCAATCGGGTATGGGGGAAAAAGAGGTAGCAAAGCAACCGTGAGTACTCATCCAAAGTGCTCGCAAGACTTACATCAGATCTAAACTAAGTATGCATATGTATCAAAGGAATGGGTTGTATCTGTGGACTAAACTGAAGAATGCCGGAAAAGAAGGGGAAAAGCCTAGCCTATCGAAGACTAGCATCTTCATGCATCTTGCAGCATATAGAAGAGTACAGATCAACATAATGTAAAGTAGTAGTAGTGTTATCAACCTCGGCCAGAGATCCTTTCTCGACTCCTAGCAAGAAAGCAATCCCAGAGCCATACTATCTAGTTCTCATTTCCATTTCTCATCTCAGGTATCCAGTTCTAGTTGTATCGATCAGGATACAACTCCAAGTGTCCATTACCATAGGACAGGCTATCGATAGATGTTTTCTTCCCTGCAGGGGTGCACCAACTTACCCACCATGCTCGATTAACTCCAGCCGGACACACTTTCCTAGGTCATGCCCGGCCTCGGCCAAACAATACGCCGCAACCCAACCTAGGCTTAATAGAGAGGTCAGCACGCCGGACTAAACCTATGCCCCCAGGGGTCATGGGCCATCTCCCCGGGAACTCCTGCATGTTGCGTACGCGGCCGATGAGCAGACCTAGCTAACTCCTTCAAAAAGGCAGGTGCTTACCAGTCCAACCCGGCGCGCTGCTCAGTCGCTGACGTCTAGTAAGCGTCGGCTGATGTATACGACGCAGAACGCCCATACTATGCCCACGTGATGGTTAGTGCTATCAGGCCAGAGGCCCCTCGGATCAAATATCCTAATCGTAGTGGATTAGGAACACGCGGTAATGAGCAAAGACTCACGATCGATGTGACCCCGTCGCCCCGTCTCGAGTACTTGCAGCAAGGGCTAAGAATGCCCGGCCACGCCTCGTAAGTATCTCGCGGGCACCTCCCAGGTCAACCCGACTCCACATCACTCGCTATTAAGCTCGCGCGGGTACCCCTCAGGGCCGACCCGTCATTAGTAACATGGCTCAGTTCAAAGTCATAGTAACCATAGTAACTGTGTGTCTAACACCAAGGGGAAAACCCGAGGAATCACCCGCGGTGAAATTCCACTCGATGTTGTCATCAAGGTGAACGTAAGAGGATCCACCCTCGCGGTTCACACTTGAGGGGTTGCACAACAAAGCCGTATCGGAAGTGGTTAAGGAGGAAATCACCCTCGATGACCACGACCGAATAGCTACACTATAGATATCTCATCAGGAGTGATGTAAGAGGTTCCACCCTCGGCACTCGATGGTAACTCTGTAGAGTCGTACACTAGGGGGTGATGTGAAGTGTCGGTGCCTGGATGTCGATCATGTTGATTGAGTCATCAAACATAAAGCGGGGCAACTGGGACAAGGTGGGGTCACTGATGGATCACTAACCAACCTATACTAAGCAGTTTAGAATAAGCAGGTAAGGTATGAAAGCAGGTAACAAAAACAGGCTATGCATCAGAGTAGGATCATACATAAAGCAGTAGTAGTTCTAATGCAAGCATGAGAGGGAAAGAAATGGGCGATATTGGAATGCTCAAGGGGGTTTGCTTGCCTGGTTGCTCTGGCAAGGAGGGGGTCATCGTCGACGTAGTCAATCACAGGGGCAGCATCGGTCTCGGGGTCTACCGGAGAGAAGAGGGGGAAGAAACAGTAAATAAAAAGCAAACATAGCATCACAAAGCATAACGTGGCAAGATGTTGTGCCGGGTGTGACCTAACGTATGGCTACACGATATAGGTGAAGGGGGAATTCAACCGGGAATGTTTTCCCGGTTCTGGACCTGTGTCAAACAGATGACCGGAGAGGGAATGTTCCATGTTCATATAGATAGGGGCATGTGACAGATGAATCGGCTGCGTATTCGGATTCGTTGGATTTTTCTGAGCAACTTTCATGTAGAAAACATTTTCATCCGAGTTATGGTTTAGTTTATATGAATTTTTAAAGATTTAAACATTTTCTGGAATTATTTAAATTAACAGAAACAACAGAAAAGGAATATGACGTCAGCATGACATGAAGATGACGTCATCAGTCAACAGTCGCACTGACCAGGTCAAACCTGACCAGTGTGCCACCGAGACCCACATGTCAGCCTCTGTGGGTTAATCAGTGGATTAATTTGACTAACAGTACTAGTTAGGGGTGTGGGCCCCGTTAGTCAGTGACTAATTAGTGATTAAAACTAATTAACAGATTAATTAATGTTTTATCTACTTATAAAACATGTTTAATTAGCGTGGGGCCCACATGTCAGTGGTACTGGGTGTGGCCACGTCAGTGTTGACCCAATTTGACCCAAGTCAACATGTCAAAGGGGCCGGAGTGGCTGGAACGGACAGGGGCGAGCACTTCGAGCTCGCCGGCGGCGAGGTGCTTCGGGCGAGCAATGACAACGGTGGTACGGCGCGAGTTCGGGCTATCCAGAGAGTGGGGCGATGCCTACGTGCACGCGTAAGCAAGATGGGCGCGAGCAAAAGACCAAAAGGTTGCCGGAACGACGCCGGCGACGAGCTACGCGGAGGCGCATCCGGTCGGAGCACGGGGTCGGCGCTACGGGGCTCGACAAAGTGCGAGGGAGGGGTGCAAGGGCCCGCACGGACGTGCTGAGCATGATCCCGAGCTCATCTGAGCTCGACGGGCAGCAACGGCACGGCTACGAGCACGCCGGCGGAAGCAGAGGCACGGCAACGGCGGCGAACTAGCTAGGGACGAACGCAGTTGTGGGAAGAAGGAAAGGAGGGAGAGAGGAGCTCACCGAGTGGCCAAGAAAAGCCCTCGACGGATTAGTAGCTGCCGGGTTCGTCGGAGACGACGAGGATCATCGGCGACAGAGGCGGAAGAGGGCGGAGCAGAATGCCCTTAGCGGAGCCTCCCAACTCCTGCTAATGGTCGAAGATGAAGGAGCGGAGAACGTCGGAGATCGTGGAGGCGTTGGTGAAGCTCGGGGTCGCCGGTCGCCGTGGCAGTGCGAGAAGAATGGCGACGACAGCGGGCGACGTGGGGGAAGAGGCCAGAGGGAGAGCGGGGTGGATCTGGGGGGAGAGGAGGCAAGTGGGGAGGGACACTAGGGTTCGTCCGGGGCAGGGCGACCTAGTAGGCGCCGAGGAGCCACCAGATGGCCGCCCCGTGGTAGTGGGCCACATAATTACATTGTAGTAGTTGGCACTGCCACAAAATATTGTGAGGCTTTAGAAATAGTTTGCAACCTTCATAATTTGAAAAGGCATTTAAACTATAGTTTTAGCCACTATTTTAAAGTGGTTTAGGGCACTTAGACATTTGCAAAAATGTTGGTTCACTACCAATATTAGTTATGGATTATTTGGCACATGAAGAACATTTTAGTTTTCATGTTTGAGAAATTTTGAATTTTACTCAAAATTTGAATTTGAATTTGACTTTGATTTTTCATCAAGTGATAATTAGCTCACTGAGCATGGTGACCTGGCACCATTAACAGGGGATTACTGTAGCATGACACTGGGGGTGTTACATTAGCTCTGGACAACGAAGCGCTATCGGATTGTGAAGGTTGCACGCTTGCAACCAAGTAAAGAAGTCGTGTTTTCGGTCTTCGGTTTGAGGGATTATTCATGGGTGGTTTGCGGGATCGTTCATTGATGGTTTGAGGGACTCCAAGTATGATCTACAACGACACGTTCTTCTTCCGCTGCAACTCGGTGACGATAACGATCGTGAGCTCATCCTGTTACACATCTTCATATTGATCTTGGGTGTGCGTAGGCGCGATTTATTTGTTTTCTACTACGTTTCCCAACATATAGAAGTCACTGCCAGATTGAACCCACTACATAGCACCTCTCCCACTGAAGATAAATCATTCACACTTGGCCAAAGCAGACGGAAAGATCGAAGAGAAATACAAAGCTATAGAATTAGGCAACAAAGAAACTTCAAAAGATTCATATATATTCAATGAACAATTTGATCATAAATCCACAATTCATTGGACCCCAACAAACACACAACAAGAACTACATCAGATGGATATCTGGAGAGATCATTGTATTGAGGATCAAGAGAGAGAGAGAGAGCTACTACTATGGACTTGTAGGTCTTGAAAGAACTACACACGCATCATTTTGAACATGGGAAGGTTGATGATGATGGCCTCCCCAATGACCCCCCCCCCCTCCAACAGAGTGCCAGAACAAGCCTCTTGATGGGACCGCGTCGGAACACAGACTTCGGCAGCGATAAAATTGTTTCAGGTCTCGCTCCGAGGTTTTCAGAATATATGTAAATTTATAGGCCGGAGATTATGGTAAGCGAAGCATCAGGGGACCCACAAGCCAGGGTGGTGCCCCCTACCCCCAGGGCGCACCCTCTGGGCTTGTGGCCGAAGGAAATATGCCCTAGAGGCAATAATAAAGTTATTATTTATTTCCTTATATCATGATAAATTTTTATTATTCATGCTAGAATTGTATTAACCGGAAACATAATACATGTGTGAATACATAGACAAACTTAGTGTCACTAGTATGCCTCTACTTGACTAGCTCGTTAATCAAAGATGGTTATGTTTCCTAACCATGAACAAAGAGTTGTTATTTGCTTAATTGGATCACATCATTAGGTGAATGATCTGATTGACATGACCCATTCCATTAGCTTAGCACCCGATCGTTTAGTATGTTGCTATTGCTTTCTTCATGACTTATACATGTTCCTATGACTATGAGATTATGCAACTCCCGTTTGCCGGAGGAACACTTTGTGTGCTACCAAACGTCACAACGTAACTGGGTGATTATAAAGGAGCTCTACAGGTGTCTCCAAAGGTAGATGTTGGGTTGGCGTATTTCGAGAATAGGATTTGTCACTCCGATTGTCGGAGAGGTATCTCTGGGCCCTCTCGGTAATGCACATCACATAAGCCTTGCAAGCATTGCAACTAATGAGTTAGTTGCGAGATGATGTATTACGGAACGAGTAAAGAGACTTGCCGGTAACGAGATTGAACTAGGTATTGGATACCGACGATCGAATCTCGGGCAAGTAACATACCGATAACAAAGGGAACAACGTATGTTGTTATGCGGTCTGACCGATAAAGATCTTCGTAGAATATGTAGGAGCCAATATGGTCATCCAGGTCCCGCTATTGGTTATTGACCGGAGATATGTCTCAGTCATGTCTACATTGTTCTCGAACCGTAGGGTCCGCACGCTTAACGTTACGATGACAGTTATTATGAGTTTATGCATTTTGATGTACCGAAGTTAGTTCGGAGTCCCGGATGTGATCACGGACATGACGACGAGTCTAAAAATGGTCAAGACATAAAGATTGATATATTGGATGACAATATTCGGACACCGGAAGCGTTCCGGAGAAGTATCGGATAAAACCGGAGCACCGGGGGGTTACCGGAACCCCCCGGGGGGTTAATGGGCCTCATGGGCCTAAAGTGGAGAAGAGGAAGGGGCTGCTAGGGCAGGCCGCACGCCCCCTCTCCCCCTAGTCCGAATTGGACAAGGAGGGAGGGGCGGCGCCCCCCCTTTCCTATTCTCCATCCACCTCTCCTAGTTGGACAAGGAACGGGAGGGGAGTCCTACTCCCGGTAGGAGTAGGACTCCTCCTGCGCGCCTCCATAGGGCCGGCCGCACCCCCCCCCTTTGGATCCTTTACATACGGGGGCAAGGGGCACCCCTAGACACACAAGTTGATCCACGTGATCGTTCCTTAGCCGTGTGCGGTGCCCCCCGCCACCATATTCCACCTCGATCATATCGTTGTAGTGCTTAGGCGAAGCCCTGCGTCGGTAGAACATCATCATCGTCACCACGCCGTTGTGCTGACGGAACTCATCCCCGAAGCTTTGCTGGATCGAAGCCCGGGGAGGATCATCGAGCTGTACGTGTGCTAAGAACTCGGAGGTGCCGGAGTAACAGTGCTTGGATCGGTCAGATCGGGAAGACGTACGACTACTTCCTCTGCGTTGCGTCAACGCTTCCGTTGCGGTCTACGAGGGTACGTAGACAACACTCTCCCCTCTCGTTGCTATGCATCACCATGATCTTGCGTGTGCGTAGGAATTTTTTTGAAATTACTACGTTCCCCAACAGTGGCATCCGAGCCTGGTTTTCTGGTTTGATGTTATATGCGCGAGTAGAACACAAGTGAGTTGTGGGCGATATAAGTCATACTGCCTACCAGCATGTCATACTTTGGTTTGGCGGTATTGTTGGATGAAGCGGCCCGGACCGACATTACGCGTACGCTTACGCGAGACCGGTTCTCCCGACGTGCTTTGCACAAAGGTGGCTTGCGGGTGACTGTTTATCCAACTTTAGTTGAACCAAGTGTGGCTACGCCCGGTCCTTGCGAAGGTTAAAACGGCATCAACTTGACAAACTATCGTTGTGGTTTTGATGCGTAGGTGAGATTGGTTCTTGCTTAAGCCCGTAGCAGCCACGTAAAACTTGCAACAACAAGGTAGAGGACGTCTAACTTGTTTTTGTAGGGCGTGTTGTGATGTGATATGGTCAAGACATGATGCTAAATTTTATTGTATGAGATGATCATGTTTTGTAACCGAGTTATCGGCAACTGGCAGGAGCCATATAGTTGTCGCTTTATTGTATGCAATGCAATCGCGATGTAATGCTTTACTTTATCACTAAGCGGTAGCGATAGTCGTGGAAGCATAAGATTGGCGAGACGACAATGATGCTACGATGGAGATCAAGGTGTCGCGCCGGTGACGATGGTGATCATAACGGTGCTTCGGAGATGGAGATCACAGGCACAAGATGATGATGGCCATATCATATCACTTATATTGATTGCATGTGATGTTTATCTTTTATGCATCTTATCTTGCTTTGATTGACGGTAGCATTATAAGATGATCTCTCACTAATTATCAAGAAGTGTTCTCCCTGAGTATGCACCGTTGCGAAAGTTCTTCGTGCTGAGACACCACGTGATGATCGGGTGTGATAGGCTCTACGTTCAAATACAACGGGTGCAAAACTGTTGCACACGCGGAATACTCAGGTTATACTTGACGAGCCAAGCATATACAGATATGGCCTCGGAACACGGAGACCGAAAGGTCGAGCGTGAATCATATAGTAGATATGATCAACATAGCGATGTTCACCAATGAAACTACTCCATCTCACGTGATGATCGGACATGGTTTAGTTGATTTGGATCACATGATCACTTAGAGGATTAGAGGGATGTCTATCTAAGTGGGAGTTCTTAAGTAATTTGATTAATTGAACTTAAATTTATCATGAACTTAGTACCTGATAGTATCTTGCTTGTTTATGTTTGATTGTAGATAGATGGCTCGTGTTGTTGTTCCGTTGAATTTTAATGCGTTCCTTGAGAAAGCAAAGTTGAAAGATGTTAGTAGCAATGATGCGGATTGGATCCGTGATCTGAGGTTTATCCTCATTGCTGCACAATTATGTCCTTGTTGCACCGCTAGGTGGCAGACCTATTGCAGGAGCAGATGCAGACGTTATGAACATTTGGCTAGCTCAATATGATGACTACTTGATAGTTTAGTGCACCATGCTTAATGGCTTAGAATCGGGACTTCAAAGACGTTTTGAACGTCATGGACCATATGAGATGTTCCAGGAGTTGAAGTTAATATTTCAAGCAAATACCCGAGTTGAGAGATATGAAGTCTCCAACAAGTTCTATAGCTAAAAGATGGAGGAGAATCGCTCAACTAGTGAGCATGTGCTCAGATTGTCTGGGTACTACAATCGCTTGAATCAAGTGGGAGTTAATCTTCCAGATAAGATAGTGATTGACAGAATTCTCTAGTCACCATCACCAAGTTAGTAGAACTTCGTGATGAACTATAATATGCAAGGGATAACGGAAACAACTCCCAAGCTCTTCGTGATGCTGAAATCAACGAAGGTAGAAATCAAGAAAAACATCAAGTGTTGATGGTTGACAAGACCACTAGTTTCAAGAAAAGGGCAAAGGGAAGAAGGGGAACTTCAAGAAGAACGGCAAGCAAGTTGCTGCTCAAGTGAAGAAGCCCAAGTCTGATCCTAAGCCTGAGACTGAGTGCTTCTGCTGCAAAGGGACTGGTCACTGGAAGTGGAACTGCCCCAAGTATTTGGCGGATAAGAAGGATGGTAAAGTGAACATAAGTATATTTGATATACATGTTATTGATGTGTACTTTACTAGTGTTTATAGAAACCCCTCAGTATTTGATGCTAGTTCAGTTGCTAAGAGTAGTAACTCGAAACGGGAGTTGCAGAATGAACAGAGACTAGTTAAGGGTGAAGTGACGATGTGTGTTGGAAGTGGTTCCAAGATTGATATGATCATCATCGCACACTCCCTATACTTTCGGGATTAGTGTTGAACCTAAATAAGTGTTATTTGGTGTTTGCGTTGAGCATGAATATGATTTGATCATGTTTATTGCAATACGGTTATTCATTTAAGTAAGAGAATAAATTGTTGTTCTGTTTACATTAGTAAAACCTTCTATGGTCATACACCCAATGAAAATGGTTCATTGGATCTCGATCGTAGTGACACACATATTCATAATATTGAAACCAAAAGATGCAAAGTTAATAATGATAGTGCAACTTATTTGTGGCACTGCCGTTTAGGTCATATTGGTGTAAAGCGCATGAAGAAAATCCATGCTGATGGGCTTTTGGAATCACTTGATTATGAATCAGTTGGTGCTTGCGAACCATGCCTCATAGGCAAGATGACTAAGACTCCGTTCTCCGGAACAATGGAGCGAGCAACAGATTTGTTGGAAATCATACATACTGATGTATGTGGTCCGATGAATATTGAGTCTCGCGACAGGTATCATAATTTTCTGATCTTCACAGATGATTTGAGCAGATATGAGTATATCTACTTGATGAAACATAAGTCTGAAACATTTGAAAAGTTCAAAGAATTTCAGAGTGAAGTGGAAAATCATCGTAACAAGAAAATAAAGTTTCTGCGATCTGATCGTGGAGAAGAGTATTTGAGTTACGAGTTTGGTCTTCAGTTAAAACAATGTGAAATAGTTTCACTACTCACGCCACCTGGAACACCACAGTGTAATGGTGTGTCCTAACGTCGTAATCGTACTTTATTTGATATGGTGTGATCTATGATGTCTCTTACAGAATTTGCCGCTATCGTTTTGGGGTTATGCATTAAAGACAGCTGCATTCACGTTTAAAAGGGCACCATCTAAGTCCGTTGAGACGACACAATCTGAACTGTGGTTTGGCAAGAAACCAAAGTTGTCGTTTCTTAAAGTTTGGGATTGTGATGCTTATATGAAAAGGTTTCATCCTAATAAGCTCAAAACCAAATCGGAGAAATATGTCTTCATAGGATACCCAAAGGAAACTGTTGGGTACACCTTCTATCACAGATCCGAAGGCAAGACATTCGTTGCTAAGAATGGATCCTTTCCAGAGAAGGAGTTTCTCTCGAAAGAAGTGAGTGGGAGGAAAGTAGAAAACTTGATAAGGTAATTGTACCTTCTCCCTTATTGGAAAGTAGTTCATCACAAAAATCTGTTCTTGTGACTACTACACCAATTAGTGAGGAAGCTAATGATGATGATCATGTAACTTCAGATCAAGTTACTACCGAATCTCGTAGGTAAACCAGAGTGAGATCCGCACCAGAGTGGTACGGTAATCCTATTCTGGAGGTCATGTTACTTGACCATGACGAACCTACGAACTATGAAGAAGCGATGGTGAGCCCAGATTCCGCAAAATGGCTTGAAGCCATGAAATCTGAGATGGGATCCATGTATGAGAACAAAGTATGGACTTTGGTTGACTTGCCCGATGATCGGCAAGCAATTGAGAATAAATGGATCTTCAAGAAGAAGACTGATGCTGACGGTAATATTACTGTCTACAAAGCTCGACTTGTCGCAAAAGGTTTTTGACAAGTTCAAGGGGTTGACTACGATGAGACCTTCTCACCCGTAGCGATGCTTAAGTCTGTCCGAATCATGTTAGCAATTGCCGCATTTTATGATTATGAAATTTGGCAGATGGATGTCAAAACTGCATTCCTGAATGGATTTCTGGAAGAAGAGTTGTATATGATGCAACCGGAAGGTTTTGTCGATCCAAAGGGAGCTAACAAAGTGTGCAAGCTCCAGCGATCCATTTATGGACTGGTGCAAGCCTCTCGGAGTTGGAATAAACGTTTTGATAGTGTGATCAAAGCATTTGGTTTTATACAGACTTTCGGAGAAGCCTGTATTTACAAGAAAGTGAGTGGGAGCTCTGTAGCATTTCTGATATTATATGTGGATGACATATTACTGATTGGAAATGATATAGAATTTCTGGATAGCATAAAGGGATACTTGAATAAGAGTTTTTCAATGAAAGACCTCGGTGAAGTTGCTTGCATATTAGGCATAAAGATCTATAGAGATAGATCAAGACGCCTAATTGGACTTTCACAAAACACATACCTTGACAAGATTTTGAAAAGTTCAAAATGGATCAAGCAAAGAAAGGGTTCTTGCCTGTGTTGCATGGTGTGAAGTTGAGTCAGACTCAATGCCCGACCACTGCAGAAGATAGAGAGAAAATGAAAGATGTTCCCTATGCTTCAGCCATAGGCTCTATCATGTATGCAATGCTGTGTACCAGACCTGATGTGTGCCTTGCTATAAGCTTAGCAGGGAGGTACCAAAGTAATCTAGGAGTGGATCACTGGACAGCGGTCAAGAACATCCTGAAATACCTGAAAAGGACTAAGGATATGTTTCTCGTATATGGAGGTGACAAAGAGCTCATCGTAAAAGGTTACGTTGATGCAAGCTTTGACACTGATCCGGATGATTCTAAATCGCAGACCGGATACGTGTTTACATTAAACGGTGGAGCTGTCAGTTGGTGCAGTTCTAAACAAAACGTCGTAGCGGGATCTACATGTGAAGCAGAGTACATAGCTGCTTCGGAAGCAGCAAATGAAGGAGTCTGGATGAGGGAGTTCATATCCGATCTAGGTGTCATACCTAGTGCATCGGGTCCAATGAAAATCTTTTGTGACAATACTGGTGCAATTGCCTTGGCAAAGGAATCCAGATTTCACAAGAGAACCAAGCACATCAAGAGACGCTTCAATTCCATCCGGGATCTAGTCCAGGTGGGAGACATAGAGATTTGCAAGATACATATGGATCTGAATGTTGCAGACCCATTGACTAAGCCTCTTCCACGAGCAAAACATGATCAGCACCAAGACTCCATGGGTGTTAGAATCATTACTATGTAATCTAGATTATTGACTCTAGTGCAAGTGGGAGACTGAAGGAAATATGCCCTAGAGGCAATAATAAAGTTATTATTTATTTCCTTATATCATGATAAATGTTTATTATTCATGCTAGAATTGTATTAACCGGAAACATAATACATGTGTGAATACATAGACAAACTTAGTGTCACTAGTATGCCTCTACTTGACTAGCTCGTTAATCAAAGATGGTTATGTTTCCTAACCATGAACAAAGAGTTGTTATTTGATTAACGGGATCACATCATTAGGTGAATGATCTGATTGACATGACCCATTCCATTAGCTTAGCACCCGATCGTTTAGTATGTTGCTATTGCTTTCTTCATGACTTATACATGTTCCTATGACTATGAGATTATGCAACTCCCGTTTGCCGGAGGAACACTTTGTGTGCTACCAAACGTCACAACGTAACTGGGTGATTATAAAGGAGCTCTACAGGTGTCTCCAAAGGTAGATGTTGGGTTGGCGTATTTCGAGAATAGGATTTGTCACTCCGATTGTCGGAGAGGTATCTCTGGGCCCTCTCGGTAATGCACATCACATAAGCCTTGCAAGCATTGCAACTAATGAGTTAGTTGCGAGATGATGTATTACGGAACGAGTAAAGAGACTTGCCGGTAACGAGATTGAACTAGGTATTGGATACCGACGATCGAATCTTGGGCAAGTAACATACCGATGACAAAGGGAACAACGTATGTTGTTATGCGGTCTGACCGATAAAGATCTTCGTAGAATATGTAGGAGCCAATATGGGCATCCAGGTCCCGCTATTGGTTATTGACCGGAGATATGTCTCAGTCATGTCTACATTGTTCTCGAACCGTAGGGTCCGCACGCTTAACGTTACGATGACAGTTATTATGAGTTTATGCATTTTGATGTACCGAAGTTAGTTCGGAGTCCCGGATGTGATCACGGACATGACGAGGAGTCTCGAAATGGTCGAGACATAAAGATTGATATATTGGATGACAATATTCGGACACCGGAAGCGTTCCGGAGAAGTATCGGATAAAACCGGAGCACCGGGGGGTTACCGGAACCCCCCGGGGGGTTAATGGGCCTCATGGGCCTAAAGTGGAGAAGAGGAAGGGGCTGCCAGGGCAGGCCGCACGCCCCCTCTCCCCCTAGTCCGAATTGGACAAGGAGGGAGGGGCGGCGCCCCCCCTTTCCTATTCTCCATCCACCTCTCCTAGTTGGACAAGGAACGGGAGGGGAGTCCTACTCCCGGTAGGAGTAGGACTCCTCCTGCGCGCCTCCATAGGGCCGGCCGCACCCCCCCCCCTTTGGATCCTTTATATACGGGGGCAAGGGGCACCCCTAGACACACAAGTTGATCCACGTGATCGTTCCTTAGCCGTGTGCGGTGCCCCCCGCCACCATATTCCACCTCGATCATATCGTTGTAGTGCTTAGGCGAAGCCCTGCGTCGGTAGAACATCATCATTGTCACCACGCCATTGTGCTGACGGAACTCATCCCCGAAGCTTTGCTGGATCGGAGCCCGGGGAGCGTCATCGAGATGTACGTGTGCTAAGAACTCGGAGGTGCCGGAGTAACGGTGCTTGGATCGGTCAGATCGGGAAGACGTACGACTACTTCCTCTACGTTGCGTCAACGCTTCCGTTGCGGTCTACGAGGGTACGTAGACAACACTCTCCCCTCTCGTTGCTATGCATCACCATGATCTTGCGTGTGCGTAGGAATTTTTTTGAAATTACTACGTTCCCCAACAGTGGCCCCCTCATGGATCTCCTGGTCTCTCCCCAGAGCTTCTGGGGTTTTTTATGTTTCAGAAAAAAGTGTCAAAAAGTTTCGTCGTGTTTGGACCTTCGTAGGTATCGATTTTGTGTAGAACCAAAAACAAGCGGAAAGCAACAGCTGGCGCTGGACACTGGATTAATATGTTAGTAAAAAAATATAAAATTATGGCCAAAGTATGTAAGAATGATAATATAATCGCATTTAATAGTAAAAGTTATAGATATGTTTGAAACATATCAGTCTCCTTCGCGCGGGGAGGCTCATCAAGCGGGCGGTGAGGTGTCTGTCTCTGGTGTTGCGGCGCATGAGGGGAGTGCGGGAAGAGGCAGAGCACGGCCGAGAAGGGAGGAGATGTGGTCTTCTCGGGGCGGCGGTGTTGGAGCTGGAGGTCGCGGTGTGGACGGGCCTTGGTGGCAGCGGATCTCGACCAGGATGGGGAGGTCGGGAGAGGCGGCCAGAAGCCGCTGCGGAGGCTAGGGCGCACGGTGCGACTACTGATGTCGCCGGAGTGGACATGGAAGGTGGCACTTTGGGGTGTGGGTGACTGCCCGGGGTGGCTTTGGAAGCTCGGTCCAGCGCTTTGCGGCCGGGTATGCCGTTAGGGGCGGTCACCCACGTGCGGTTGGCGCGGCACGCTGCCTCTCGCGTGCAAGGCCCTGGGTCGATGCCACAGCTTGGCTGGCTGTCAGGAGGTGGCCTGTCCAGCCCCCGCTTGTGGTGTCGGCGGATCTGAGCGATGTTGGCTGTGAGTGGTTTGGAGCCTGTCTTCTTCGACCGTGCAGGAGCTAGGTGTTAGTTTGAGTGCTCTCGGTCGTGTGAGGGCCGTTCTTCCACGACGGTTTGATCATGACGGTGAGGTACTGCGGCAACGATGGCGTGACCCCGATAGTTCGGCCAGGGGCGGAGCCAGGCTAGAGCTGGGCCCCAGGCCTGCTTCGTTGCTACAGTGATGTACAGTGACTAACAATACCATTTCTGCTACAATCAACAAAGGCTACTCCTGCCACGACCCGGGCCAAGGCCCCCCAGGCCTGGGGTATAGCTCCGCCACTGAGTTCGGCCAAACCTGATGGTAGGGGCGGGAGGTGTGCGATGGTGTGGATGAAAATCCTGCTTGGCTTTGGTCGGAGCTCGCGACGACGCGCCCGTGGGCGTCGTTTCCCTCCTTGGAAGCGACGCCAAGGTTGTCGGCATCTTCCCTTCTTGATTGAGTTGTGGTCTTCGGCCGAAAGCCTTGGTCCGTTGTAGGACCGGCGATGGCGGCGTCTTGGTGTCATTACTCTGTTGAGAGCATCACAAGCAGAGACTTGGCTTGGAGGTCCTATGATGTGGTTCTCCGGTGCTTGCCGCTAGTCCGAATTGATCTTCACGGGCGCTAAGTATGCGGGTGTCAATGCCCCAAGACGTTGGCTTTCTCAAGTCCGACCGAGTCCCGCTATTCGCTCGTCGTCTCCTCTTAGGCATTCAAGGGCTATCCGCTCGTCGTCTCATCTTAGGCATTCAAGGGTGGGTAGTGCATTGACAAAGAAAGTCCGGCTAAAGTTATTTGCTCTTGTGGTGATCGGCGTTTGTTGTGGCGCAGCTAGATGATTGGTTTAGAACAAGACCTTTTGCGTTGTGTTTGTAATTATCATGGTGGCTAATATGTTGATTAGCTCGGGTGTGAAGTCCTTGCTATACTTGTTGCTCGCATCAAGTTATAGTGTCTTGTAATTCAACTTCTACCTTCTATAAAAATATGGTGATATGTCAGTAAATTAATGCCCAAAGCCAGACAGAAGGGTTTTAAACAACTAGATGATACCCCGCATGTTGTTGCGAGAATATTCTACATCATATTTGAATGTGTTTCATAGTATGAAACAGGAATGTTTGAAGTAATAATATAAAAAACTAAAACTAAAAATACATATAATTTATTATGCTTGATTACTACTCATATGTAAATATAGCATAATAAAATGAAAATCCTCATATGTTTACACGTTGAGACGGGTTTTTTTTATGCATGTCATGATGAAGTGACATGCTCGTATATTGAGAGATATATGATAGTGGGAGTGAGCTTTTTTTCATGCATGTTGTGCGATGATATGACATCATGTGCAACATCAGGTGAATTATGTTAATGAAGTTGAGCTCGTCAATCTCATTACGCAAGAGCTTAAGATGGGGCTTTAGCTTTCCCTCAAAAAAAAGATGGGGCTTTAGCTGGAGAGTCAATGCGATCTGTGAGGGGTGTTATCTTCTCATCCGTCGTGATTATAACATACGTCTCTTTTTTCTTCTATATATATAAAGCTATTGTAAGCAGTTGTTTTTTTCTTAAAAAAAAGAAAAAAATAACGAGTCACACACTAAGCATAGCAATTACATTAAATGATTTATCAATTTTCATTAAATCTTATAGAAAGAGGTATAATTTCTTCTTTTGCAGGGATTTCAGGAAAAAAGTCAAGTACTCTTCAAAAAAACAAAAAAAAACAAAACAGCCTGCTAGGTCAGGTATATATTCTTCAATAACATCAGAAGAAGAAATATAGATGATTCATATACATATGCATGTCTGCACTGTGTTCAGCCCCTAAGAAACGTACTAACAAATTGCATATCATTTCAAGTAGTTACGGCTGCATACGCCTTAACACTGTTAAGATACATCAAGGCGGTGAGTATAGTCATCGAATGCACTTATTCCACAAAATTTACTACTAGTCCAAACTAACTTGTTCCGCCTCCAATTTGAAACAGATAATCAACGGAGCAGTATTGGAAAACCTTTACACCATGACCAAAGTTCCTGTTTCGCCGCGACCCTATAAAATGGAGTATCAGCAAACTGTCACGTAACAAAATATAAAAGAAACAATGCTTCCGAGTAATTTTAAAGAAAAATGCATAGTGCCACTAGCACATACTCCTATCCATTAAATATTCAGGAACAAGCCGTCCAAAACTATACTAGGGTTTGTCGCTGATTTTTCTGTTATGAACAGCTCATGACAGTTTTTGATCAAATACACCCAACTATTCTCAAATAACATGCGGTTTACTTTAGATTTTTTTTCCTTTACAAATCAAGCTGAGTAAGAAGTAACCAGACCACCTCACTAACACAACATGCAATGCCTGTGCAGACTTACTAATCCAATTAGCAAGAGGCCACCTCCCATTAACACAACATGCAATGCACGTGCAAACTTACTAATCCAAATGAGCAAGTGAGAGTAAATGTACAGCAACAAATTAATGAGCAATACTGGTAAAAATAATAATTAGTAGACAGTATGAGGTAATGGGACACATCGTCCATGTCAGAAGGTAACCATTGATGTGTGACCCCATGGCTATAACCAGCCGGCTCACCAACAGACAATGAAACATGGTGAATCCAACTGAGTTTAGTGCATTTGGTTTTCTACTTCCCACAGACAAGGAAGTGGGAACCTAAGGGAGCAAAAACTAAAAATTGCATTTCTCATGTATTATTGTTGATGATATATCACCCATGGATTTCTATCCAAATTATGTTCACTGCAACTTATATTCATGATCAAAGTATCAAACATTACTTGATATTTTTGTCAACATATAGAAAAACAAAATATACAAATTGCTGTGGACTAGAAATAACATAGTATATGAAAACCTGTGATAGCTACAAAAAGGTAAGTGCATCGAGCTGTTTTTAGGGTGTGGTGCTTGGAAAGAATGCTCGTCTGCACATTAATTTCATGTAGTTCATGAACTGAGCTATGTTCACCATTTTTATATCAGCATTGCTTGTTTATTATGCAAACAAATAGGGCATAAGGTATTTAACTTAGCCAAGCTACCTTACATCATCCTTGGGATCAACTCATCAATAATCTAAATCTAGGAGTGTAACAAGGATTGCATAGCTGAAGGTCCTACTAGTAGCAGATATCCCATCAGCCAGCTTACTGAAAAAGGCTACAAAACCGCTTTGAAACATAGGATCTTCTATTTGTTAAATCACGATTCAAGGAGTTATTAACCTCTCGCCTAGGCATTTGGTCCCCCGCCTAGGCGTAACCCCATTCATTATTCTGCAATCACTAGCCATGTCAATTTTGTAACAGAGAAATATAATTCAATCACTTCTTAAAACTCAATAGCGAAAGAATCAAGGCATGTATACACCAACACTTAATGCATTGCTACAACATGCCTGTTGAATTCATTAATGACACTACACACGCCTAGTGTTGGGGTTACGTCCATAGGCAACTGTCCAATGCACACACTCAAATGTACCATCCCGCGCATAAAGGTAATCAAAAAATCAAAAAATACAGCCAGAACAAGAGGCTTAACAAATATCAAGAACGTATGGGAATGCCACTGGTTACATGGCTAGACTGAAAATCTAGAACTGACAGCTTCGTATGGGCACGCCACTGGTTACAAAACCAAGCATAGGAAGATCAATTAATCTAGCCAGGACGGTTATGACAAACAAATCTAAGAATCTGCAGAACTTCAGTAACTCTTCAAAACTAGGAAAAGTGGCAGGCATTCATTAGTACTAGTGCAGCTTACATGGCTTAGCCTGGCTATAAGTTTCATACTGAAATCCATATAATAATATCAGAACAACTAATCTAAACCATATAAACCGGATGTGTATATGATTGTTCGATGATCTATCGATCCGCCATACAAGCTGCTAGCTGTCAGAACAAATTACAGTTACTCAGTTGTGTAGCTACGTAATTATGTACTGCCAAGTACTCAGTAGATACTTAATGTGTTGGACGGAGATGTCCATTAACTAGCATTAAATAACATCTTCCACTATATCTCTTTCACAATCAAGACTGAATTTTACATTCAGGTGAAAAGCATAGAACTCGCTTGCCATGTGTGTGCACCCACAACAAGGACTGAATAGAAGTAGGAAAGAAGGCCTTAAAGTGTTGGTTATTACATCAGAGCAGTAAAAATATCAAGATACAAGGCACATAAGGTTGCAAAGCACCAAAGGAGTATTAAAGATGTAGTAGTATATTGCTAGTTTGGTACAGCAAAATAATGTGCATGGAGAGTCAATCCACACCTTGCGACATCAGAGGAATTACTGTGCTGTTGCCTCAAACTTCTGAAGCATATCACAGTGTGGTGTCTGGTAGGCTAACCCCCATTGGCGACGCTGCAGCTCAACCCTACAATTCTGTGTTATTATCGAGTAGTAATCCCTCTCAACATGCCGCTCCAGTGTTGTACGCTCAGTGCTCTGGTGTGGATACTGATCCTCAAAATTAGGCAGCTTGACATAGTATGTTACTCCACGTTGAGTTTGAAATTTGTGCTCATAAGGGTAGGAGCGGGATAGGGAGTAGACTGGCTCAGAGGATGGCAGGAAGTTGAGCAACAGAAGCAGCAGGACAGGCAACAGCTGAACAAGCATACGGACAGTGGAGCCACCAGAACCCTGCTGCGCACCATGAGCATGATGCATCCCGCCAGTCCTGAAATGAAACGTCCCAAACTGCCCAAACTGCCTGGTGGTGGCAGGAGCCATCCCACCAAAGAAGAAGTTCCTGAATATCTCATCCGGGTCAATGTCATCTTCGTAGAACCCATTGTACGAACGGGCAGTGGATGCCGCCCTCCTGTTGTATGCCGGCGGGTCATCAGAACCAACAAGATCGAAGCGCTTGCGGCTCTCTGCATCGCTGAGGCACTGGAAGGCCTTGGAGACAGCCTTAAAGGCATCCTCGGCACCAGGGGCCTTGTTCTTGTCAGGGTGCACCTTGAGAGAGAGCTTGCGGTAGGCTTTGCGCACGTCCTCGACAGTGCAGTCCTTTTCGAGGCCCAGGATCTTGTAGTAATCCCTAGCGTGCTTCTTGATCTGGTGGACCACCTCCAGCTGCTCCTCCGTGTACGTCCTCACCCCAGCAGTATCACCGCCACCCTCCTCCCCATCCTTCTTCTTGCCCTTCTGCTTCCTTTCCCTCAAGCCGTCAGCACCGGCTGCTGATGATGCAGCTCGCGATGGCGGAGGCGGTGGGGGATGTGGGGCAGATGACGATGATGACGAGGCCGGTGAGGAGGACGGGTCATCCTTGTTGAGGAGGGGGTTGAGGAGGTGATCGATGGGGAGCAAGGGGTCCAGCCGCTTGGCCTTAGACAGAAACTTGAGGGCGCGGGCGGTATCGCCGGCGTCGAGGGCGTTCTTGCCGATGCGCATGGCCTTGACAGCGTCGTCCTTGTTGCCGTCCATGGCGGACGCGGCAGATCTGTGGCCTGCGACAGCAAGCGACCCCTCCTCAAGCTTCTCTAGACGCCAGCAGAGTCCGATCAGATCGGATCGGATCGGCTCCAGTCCAGTAAACTTCAATCCAATCAAATCCAATCTGAGTAGGTAGTTTGGGACAGAAAGCATAAGAACAATTCCGCACAAACCCTAGACTAGACGAATTTGGACGAACAAATATTCTTACCTCGCCGGAGTTGACTGGAGGCCAGATCGGCAACCGGCGCGGAGTAGGAGAGGTGGGGGAGATGGGAGAGGATTGGGCAACGCCGACGCGACGACCCCAACCTCTTTTGTTGGAAATTTTGTTTCCTTTCGACGCGTGAAGGAAAAGAGTGCAGACTCTATTGGCCCAGTCCAAAGCCTGTCTCTCTCTCCCCCTGTGGTGGTTTAGCGCGGCGACTATCGCGAGAGCTATATCTGGCTCAAAGCGAGACGGAAGAAAGTCTCGCCTGAAGATTCCCTCCCACCTGTAGAAACTGGCCCGGCCCATATACTGTTTTTCCCGTCCACTGGGTCGGTTTGCCCCAGTTTTTTATTAGTACTATTAAGCGTGCACGTGTAACACACGTATAATTATAGGAAAGAATTTCGTCTTTTGTCACAATTGGCAGACAACTATATAAAATAAAAAAAAGTCTCGCAATCAAATGTATATGTCACACATCAACGGCAATCAATTGGTTGAACTTCTCCATAGAGAAGATAGAGGCATAGGCTATTTAGTCTAGTGCATAGTAAAAAAAAGAGTCAAATATCCTAGAATGTCTATATTCTATAATGCAAACTTCATAGTAATTATGAAACATGTAAGAATTGTCCAAATGAACATGGCCAAGATGCAAACTTGGAACAAAATTGTAAAGTTTCTCAGAAGTATAACTCATAAAGGCCATATACTGTGGCATGGGATAAACACTGGCTTTTAAAGCAGTGAACAAAAGAAGTAAAATCATAATATGATTCTTCATAGTTATTACGTGGACCACAATTTTTCCCAAAAATATAAAGAAAAATGGATAATATATAATTTGATTTAAGAACAAGCTCATGTCATACATGCATGAGAATAACGGCAGATTCACAAATAAACTTCAACCTTAATAAGCAGAACAATGTCACGTGAAGGCTTTCAATACTACATGAATCATCAGTTATAATTGTGCCGGGCCGCGAAACAACTCACCAATCTAACTGATCACAATGTCATTTAATTTTACACATAGAAGCATTGAACATGACCTTGCCTGTCATCTGATTCTATGACTCTTGGGGCTGAGCATCCCCATGCCTTCTGCTTAACCGTGTCCTTGTCTGCGCCATGCAGTGTACGCAGCTCAGCTCAAGGAACACAACCCTTAATTGCCTCTATCAATGGAATAGTACGCAACATGTATATTCACGGGAAAAAAGTACTCTCTTCTTTTTTTATCACCATCTAGATGTTCTAACCAAAATTGAACAAAACATAGGAGCAAGCTAGCACTCTTTATACAGTAGTTAAGCACACGAAATGCACATCTTGACTACTATAAATATAAAAAAAATGAATTGTAAGTGTTAGGAGTGTAAAAAATACATATGCTTTTAGACTAAAAATAACCTTTCTAGAGTTATGCCAGCCTATGTGTTATGCTTATAGGTGAAATACGTACATGGCCAGCCACAAGACAATGCAAGAGATTGTCCATCACTTCCATAATAAAATGCTCAGTTGTACCGAGTGCAGAATTTCTTTTTTTACCTCTATGACATATTAATGATCTATCATCAAAAGATTCAGGCAGGTCAATGAGGTCATGTATACCAGGTTGCCGCCAATAGACGATCGCCCAGGCTTCTTGGTTTATCCTTTTCCTTCAAAAGCTCCACATAGTCACCTGTCAGAATAACACTTCAGTATACCAAGAAATGAGTTCATGTGTTTATAGTTAAACATCCCTTCATGATCATCTATTTGCTTATTAGATTTAAGAAAAAACTCAGATGAGTATTAGATCAATACTCTGCAACCACAACTGAATTGGCATTGCCATCATCATTGTTGCAGACCTACAATCCTCATGCAATCACACACACCACCGTCATCACAAGGACATTCATGCCGTGGTAACTGTGTATTTAAAAGAAAAACGATAATCAAAATAGGGCCTTGGTGTTTCTTTTTCATGCTCAGACATGAACATGGCCACAAAAAGGGGTTTGGCACGCCCTATTAACCCTTTAGAAACTCCCCTACCCATAAGTAAGACCATCTATGATTACGCAACCTTCCATATATAGCCTAGATAAATGATGAAACCAATTGAAGATCCTCTGCATGCATATAAATTGTAGAAGAAAAGTTTTGGTAAAAAAATCACAACAAACTAACTTTAGAATGTTGCAAATGTACTGGCGCCCAGTCACAGTATATATGCAATTATGCACGAGTCTATGATTCTGACACAAGGATCAAATAGACAACAATTTGGAGCATGGTGTTGTGTGACATCTCACAAAGTGAATGAATGAATTTTCGATTGTTACAGAAAATTGCATATATAGATTTTCAACGTAAAAACGAACTTTATGCCCATGTTATTTGTACATACATAATGTCTTTCTTGGTTCCCGAAGAGGTTCAGTATAACCATCCTAAGTAAGCAATCGAACATACCTTGAATCACTTTAGCAAAAATATTGCAGACGGAAGTAAGTCCAGCCCATGTCTTATCAACTGCAAAAAGATTCCTCAGGCAAAACTTGCAAAAAATGGTCACCCTCATATCTACTGTTTGATATCAACAATCTCCTGAAACATGTCATCAGACAAACCATTTTTGGTTCAGTTTGAAGGCATGGCCAAAATGAAGAGTACTGCGATATAAAAGGAAACAAAAACATCATAGACATAGGAACACTATGCATGCTGAACAATTATATGGGTCTGACATATGGAGTTAGTAGTTTCCCTAAAACAACAACTTTCTGAATATTATTGTCTCGACATTATGCCCACAAAAGGAAAGAGAAAACTTATGTAAACAAAATATTACAGTGGACAAACAAAGAGTTTTTCAGAAAAAGGAACACTTCCCAGGAAACTTACAGTCCTTGAAGAAAGGATAACCTTCCTACAAATACACCATCCAATGCAGGTACATACAGTTTTCATTGTGAACAAATGATGCAACATACAGATTCAGGCCAATGCGACAAAATGTCCAGTGAGAAGTTCATTGAAACTTTGAAAGGCAATCATTTTTTATCAACAAGTTAGTACAAGTTTGCTACAATGTGCTTCCAATGTCAGGATACTTCAACACCTAAAATCAAAGTTGCTACAGTCTACTAAATGATTTTTAACCAAACTATACAATTAGTGGTCCAGCCATAAATATTATTATTTTTTGCATCATGAAGAGTCGTATATGAAGTACCTTTGGAATTCTGCATAGAGAAACAACATGTACTGTACAATCAAACTTGATTCTTCTTGGGATAAGCCAATGTTCAAGCTCCAAGGCTTACAGATATGTTTTAGTTAAAGCCGCAACATCTTTTGAATGGCACACATAAAAATCGATAATTCCATTGTGCAGTCATCAAGTCTAGTAAGTTCTCTTTTTTGCCATTAACTTCGTGAACTTGAGGCGTCCGATTTCTGCTTGTCGATGTTAGCTTGCCTCAATGTGTATGCTACAACAAAACATTAGGTGAAAATCTATCCATCTACAAATGTTCAGCATTTCCATTGGAAGAATTGTACAAAGCAAAACAAAATGAAACCCAATAAGCCAAACTCGTGCACAAGATTCAACCTCTATTTCAGGTAGCTAGTAGCTACCAATTGAATATTTGTACGCATCAGTGAGAGTTCCTTAAATACCAGATCGAGCAATATCAATTTCTATGTGCAGTTGCAAGACATTAATCCTGTAGTATTAAATACCTGGTCCAGAGGCATGTGGCGACCTGGATTGGGAGCGGCAAGATGTAGCAAAGAGCGAGCTGGATGGGGAGTCCCAGACTCCTAGTGGTGCTTGCTGTAAGGTGAGACGGGCGGCGAGCCAAGTGGCCAGCCACAAGCTTGGCAGCAGACCCGGACGGAGACCTCGTCCGGCTCAGCGGCGGCCCAAGCGTCGCCCTCCTCGTGCGGTGTAGCGGCGAACTGTTGCCCAATACGGCAATACGGCGACCCAGCGTCCTGCGCCGAGGAAGAGGAAGAAAGGGACAGGGAGGAGACGTGAGAGTGCAGCGTCGACCAGACTAAGGGAGCACCCTCGCTGGAATCAACCGCACAGGGCGGCGGCCGGGCACGGCACGTATCCCTCTTCGCCGGTGAGACACGGGGAGGGGGAGGCATGCGAGAGCTGCCTGCCGCGTGAGTTTCGTTCGAGGGAGGGGCGGCGACGGCGGGCGCGTGGGGGTCGTGCGAGAGAGGAGGCAGGAGCGGTTTGTTTTTCTTTTTTTTAAGGGCGAGTGGAGGTGGGAAGCGGGGAGACCGGCGTTTGTTTAGCGTTAAACACGGGATGATTTTGAGCCCTATGATCTGCTGCATTAATGGATAGGATGAATTGGTTCTCCGTCCTCTCGTGCTTTTATAGTGGTAGTAGATAGTAGACTAGAACAATGTCCGCCCCCCTCAAAAAAAAAACTAGAACAATGTCCATGCGTTGCAACGGGATATAAATATTCTACTACGTTAGATTGTGATTTACCTCTCAATAATAATACGATTGTGTAAATAAATATTCATCAATTTTTGATCGCGAATTATCTTATATTGTGATTAGAAGTTTGGTAAGTAAATTAAAGTGGAATTGATTCAGAAAGTAAGTAAATTAAGGTGATTGATTATCATATACTAGTAGAGTGCCCGTGCGTTGCCACGGGCTCTTGACAAAGTTTACAAGAGTTACATGTTAAATTTCACATGCATAAACAATATAACACGAACACAATTGCTGAACAATTGAAGTCCATTTTGCAATGAAAATTGATAACAAAAAAAAGACTAACGACATGTCCACGTAACAAACTGAGCGATGTTTCATCTAAACATCTATTACAAAATTATCAATATCTAGATGATGCATTTAAGAAATTTTTTAACAATATCAGAAAAGTTGTCTTTAGCTTCATTCCCACGGTGTTTGTCACTCATACATCCAAGCGGCGCCCAATAGACTCCGTAAAATCTAACCATGCAACCAGCTCAGGCTCCCCAAAATTTGGGCCACCCGCGATGGCCAAAATGTTATAACAGGCCGTACTTGTATGAAGTATAGAAAACAATGATTCAGCTAAGTAATGTAACATATCTACTTTGACACGCTTAAGAAATTCATGTATAACTTAGATATGTTGTCTTTGGCGTAATTCACATGGTATTTAAGCAAGTGTACAAAGATTGTAACTATCCCACATGAGCAATATATGTTGTTAGCATGAGGCTATTATGTGCAATATGTAAGAATATGCATTATAAAATACTCACCGTGCAAAATGGATGAAGCAATTAGGTAGATGAATACACTATCGCTGATCATTATCTTTGATGTTATTACAAAGAAATAATACAAGTAATGATTTTCAAGTATTCAACTGTCCTGGCTCGTTGAAATACCAACCAATGATTTACCTGTCGAAGTTAATATCTTTAGAATACCAACCAGTGATTTACGTGACCATATAAATGTAGCTTCAAGGGCGCAGGCATAATCTATCACGCGTGAGTCAAATTAGTTACAACCAATAAAAATGAAATGATCATAACCACAGTGAAATTAAGTACCTCGTGGGATGACCTTTAAAAAAATATTACAATGCTTTAGTTTGGGCTTCAGCAGGAAACTGGAATATAGCAAACATACACAGGCTCCCCAATCTGTTATATAAAACAGTTCAAAGAAATCTGTTATATAAAAAATATTCTAAAAAAATATTCGGAAGTTCTCATAGGAAGATGTGCACACCACCATCTTTGTGTGCGGTGGCTGTGTAAACAAAATGTGGCAATTGTTTCTTAAAAAGGCGATAACGTTTTCTCGAAATAATTTGATATACAATGAAAAAATTGCAGTTATCCTAAACAATATGGTGCCCTTTTCTTTCTAAAAGAAAGATACTCTTCAAAGTAGTACATTAGCTATGTAGGAAAAAGTGGCGATTGTTTCAAACAATTGGGTAAGTTCTCCTAACATTTGATCATTATATAAACAACACAAGTAAACTGATGATATTTTTTAGGGCAATACGCCAACATGGTGTTTTATATTTCAGGCTCAAATATGGATGCATCGTTTTCCAAAACATCAACAAGAAATCCGGAGGCTCCGATTGCCAAACAATGGATCGATCGCACCCCGCCTTGCTAGCTAAAACGTCCGCCACCGTTTTGGCCTCTCTATGACAATGATTAAAAGTAATAGAAGAAAATTTTCAACTAAGGAAGGAACATTCTTCATAGATGGCCGCTGCTGGTCCTAGCAAATTACCCTCATTGACCATTACGTCAATCAACTCCATACAATCAGCTTCAAGAATTACTTTATGGCAGCCAACGATACCCGCCAAAATCAGGCCATCCTTCAGAGCTCGAACTGATGATATGATAATACGTACATGCCCTAAAAAGTTATTTATGTGGTGATGGATGCTTATAGGACTGACTGGCATAAATAAGCAAATTGATGGCCTACTACCGATAACATGATGATGCTAATTGGCAGTCACGTACTGTACATAGGAGAGCAAAGAGAGGCAAGCCTCACAACAATCTAGCAAAGCATAGTCGTAGTAGACTGCAGCGAGGGGTGCAAAATGAACATCAGAATGCACAGCATGCGGAAGAGATTTTTTTTCTTTGTTTGACGACGGCTTGTGTGTTTGCGTGCAATGCACCAGATGGTTCGGATACGGCGCTGCTGCACAGTATGTTAAAAAAGTTTCTAGAAAAAGAAAAGGCAAACTCACGCAGACTCCTGTCACTGCCTCACTCTCTTCCTCTCTCATCTCGCCGAACGTTCTCTCGGCGCCGTCACCCGGCGGTTCGATCCCTCCGCCGCCGTACGACCTCTCGCGCCACTGCTAGGCGCCGAGCCCACGCGCTCGCAGATCCGCGATCCTCGGCAGTCAGATTCGACTTGGATGGACGGAAGAGCTCGCTGTCTGGATCTAGGTGGCACTACCTCCCTTAGAGCTGGTCGTGGGAGAAGCTGTCACGCATCTTGCGGCCTGCCGCCGCCGCAGGTTAGCTGCTCCCGCCGGCCGCATGCCCCACTCCCCGGCCGCCGCGCTCCGCTGTGGCGCTGCTGACTCTCCTGCTCGTCGCGTGGTGGTCTCATCTCCCCGGTCGCCCTTCTCATTTGCATCCAGCCACAGCTCTGCCTCCTTCCTCATGCCGCTCGAGTTGTTCCAGTGAGGCTACAGAGCAGTCTACTACTGGTGAGTTTCCATATTCTGACATGGTGGATTCCTGATTACTGTTTGGTTGTCTATTTCTTCGTTTTTTGTGGTGTTCGTTCAGGTTGTATATAATCTGTGTTCTTAAATTCGGTTGATGTTGAATGGATCTGAATGAATGAATGGGGGAATTACCTGATGAAAATTCAGGCTACATGAGTGTCTATGCATTTTTATTCAGAGTTCAGGCAACATCAGTTACTTAGTAATTGATTCAGACAATTGGTCCACACTCAAAAGCTATCCTCGTGCTTGTTCAGACGTTCAAGCGGTCCAGTGTGTAGTACCAAATCAACTGAGTGATACATAGTGAACTATTAATAAATGTTGTTCGACAAGAAAACTGAAAACAATATACTCCTACATGATATTTGATTTCTGTTGGTTTCATGAATTCTTGCTGATAGCTATAACTACTAATTTCTCTTAGGGTAATAATTATTAATTTTTGGATATACATGAACTAATGAATACAACCTCTAATATATTTGTACTGTTTGATTTGCTTCGTAATTTGTCTCTTAGAGAACAGAAAATAGCAGTAGTGAAGGCCCTAGAGCAACCACCTGTAAACAAAAATTAAAAAGAAGGGTAATTGGTACTAAAACAAAAACGTTCCATGTAATGTGAATCTGGAGCTTACATAGCTTGAGAGTTTAGAACTTTAGAAGTAGAGTGGAGTTTGGAAGTTAACTTAAGTCGAGGGTGGGGTGGAGCTCTCTGAAACACACCCTAAGCCTAAAATGTAGTGATCTACTATATGATTACAATTGCCTCACTCCAGAGTTACACAGTGGTACGTAGATACCAGAGGCATCTCATACCTAGCTTTTCTAGTATATAAAAGCATATCAGTACCCTTTTCACATTAAAACTGGAGCACTGAGATCTTACGTTATTTGAAACTGGCTATCAGGCTTCAGGGCCTCATATATTCTCACGACGCTTTCTGAAGTGTAACTCTGTAAGTTACTAAGTTGAAATCTGTTCTGTCAGCACTATTTTATCATGTATGATATTTTTTCTTTCTTTCCAAGAAATTGTCTCTTTCCTTGTTTTGGAACTGATATTTTATATGGTTGCTTGACAGTATGAGCCAGAGCTATTTACTGGTCTGATTTCTCCTGGGTATACTCTGCTTTCGGGTGTCTGATCTGATGATAAGAATATTGTGTCAACGGTCAACCTGGTCTGTAAATTGGAACTAGAAGCAATAGCTCTCCAGGCACGCAATGTAGAGTATAACCCCAAGGTAAAATCATTATCCTAATGCATTCTTCATGATGTTTGCTTTTTCTCTTATTGGGCTTGTGATGCTATAGTTCCAAAAACATCCAAATTTTATCACTTTGCTAGCATCCTTTGTGAATCCTGGTGTGTAGACGGTGGATAGCCTGGTAAAAGAGTAGAGACTTTGTACATGGGTTCTTTTGTGTACCCTTCTGAATTTGTGCTCATTCGCTGAGAAAATAGAGAACAATAGCTTACTAAATAGTTTTGATCCAATGGTGAGTTGAGACTCTCTACCTGACCACCTTTTCGGCTTTAGCATGAGGTAAGGTTATTCGAACATGTAAACGGTCAACTAATAAGCTGAAGGGTTATACCACACAAAAGTTATTATACGTGGACGCTTTACGACAATCAAACAATGTGTCAGGACCCCGATTCCAAGCCACATCGATCTAGCCGGTAACACCTCATATCACTTTGCGGCCTCACGCACGGTATCCCACAGGTGTCGCCTTACCATGGCCCGGGACCGTTTGCGCCTTTTGGCTCACGTATATGATAGTGTCGCTAGCATCCATATGACAGAGAACCCGGTCCGACATGGCTAGTCGTGAACCCAAAGCGGCACAGACCTATGGAGACAGGCACACATGAATTACATCGAGCATGTCGGTCATCAGCGAGTGATTCCGGGCTGTAGCACTGGGCTAACAGGACTCCGGGGAAACCGGGCTGTAGTAGGCTAGGCAGGACTCCGGAAGTCACCGCGTGACATTTCCCCGAAGGGACAGACATAGGAACGAAGTGAAACACATGCCGGCCAGTCAAGTGTCCTGAACAGTAGTGCTGGGCTAGCGGGGCTCCGGTGAACCGGGCTGTAGCGGACTACTATGGCTCGAGGAACACTAGACTACATTTCCCCATAAGAAAGGATGCCAAGGATAAAAAACTAGATTGTCGGATCCCACTCATACCAAGCATTTCAATCATACACACAATATGCCCGATATGAGTACATACAACATGGCATCACAACAAAACTCTACAACTCAAGTACTTTATCTAAAGGCTCCAGAGAGCCATACATAACATGTTCATACAGATAGGGGTCACATGACCCGACACTCAAGTCATACAATCATACAAGCACATGCGGAAGCAACTAGTCTGAGTATAGACACTAGAAAGAAAGAAGGCTTCTCGAAGCCTGTCTATCTATATAGGGCCCTCCATGGCCAGGATCACCACCTGGGTGGCTAGTCACTCGTCGACGTCAAGGTCTACGTAGAACCCATCGGAGGGGGCGGTGTTGTCGTCTGAAAACAGTAATTAAGCAATCACGAGTACAAAGGTACTCAGCAAGTCTTACATCAGAACCTAATATACATGCTCATTCTCAAGAGGGTGGTGGGGTTATTGCAGCAAGCCAGCTTTGACTCTTGGCTAAGCTATCCTACGGAACTTCACTAGTAAAATAGTTTTCGCACACGAGTCCACTACTCACCAACACAATACTCCACCGTGGATCCTCCCTCGTCATCCTACGAGAGGGCCATCCTCGGTACTCACACTTATCTCGAGTCTTTTAGTAGTATCCATTAACTTGTTTATGAACTGTATAGGAAACCAAGTAGTCCTTTACCGCGGACGCGGCTATTCGAATAGTTTTATACCCTACAGGGGTGTACTTCTTCATACACGCTTTCACCACTTACCGCCGTTTACACGACATGTACTCGGCAACCTTCAAGCGGAAGCCCAGCGAGGGTGTCGGCCACAGCCTACCTAAACACTTAAGTCTCTAGTCCAGGTTTATCGCCTATCCAGGTTCCATCCGCAGGGAGTCCGGCCGAGGTTTCCACATACGGCCCCGAACGATGTGAACAGGGTTTCCGAGACACCAAACGGGTGACTCGGTACACCGTGCCACGGTGTATCTACCGCAACATAGCCCACCCCTAGGGTCAGCGCTACGCACGGCCGCCAACACATAACCTACAAACACCAGAAACTATTTGCAACTCCTGGACAGAGTACTAGGGTGATTAAGAAGCCGAGAGGGTCCATTGGTTTCGGGCCCAATGTATGGTAGTAACTGCATCTTAAATCACACATACAGATCTCAGTTCTTATGGACGGTCTCAATGAAACAACCCACCATGTACTCCTACATGGCCTCTCATCGATACCTTTATCAAAACATGTTTAACACATCCCTCACGTTACCGACATAAGCATTTCACTCTAGCCCATCACCCAGATGAACCAGACCTGACACAACTCTAAGCATAGCAGGCATAGCAAGGTAGGAATCACATACATGGCTTAATCAACTCCTACACATGCTAGTGGGTTTCATCTAGTTACTGTGGCAGTGACAGGTCATGCAGAGGATAAGGGTTCAACTACCGTAGCACACAGCAGTTTGAAACGCGTTGTCTTAATGCAGTAAACAAGAGCAGAAGCGAGAACATGGGTTTGTATCGGAATGATCAATGGGTTGCTTGCCTGATGGAGTGGTAGTGGGATACTGCCCTTCAGTTGGATACTCGTGAATATCCTTGGAGACAGAACCTACCACGAAGAACACATCGGAACACAATCAACACATGACGATATGCAACAATATGATGCATGCTATGACATGGCAATATGAATGTGTCTTGGCCTAATGCAAGATAAAACAGAAGGGGATGAACTCATTTGAATCAAAGATTCAAATATTAGCTCATTAAACATGGCCTTATTAATGCATTACCTTATTCTGCTTAAACAGCAAGGTAAACTTGTTTTGTCATGCATGAAACCATTACAGATGGATAGATTGAATTTTTTCTGATCATTTTTCATATATAAATCTTTGCATTTGGAGCTATGGTTGATTTTCTATGAATTTTTGAAGTTTGAACTATTTTCTGAAATTTCCTGTATAAAAATAATTCCAGTAATTTAATTACTGCGTCAGCATTACGTCAGGGTGACGTCAGTGGTCAACGGGGACGTCCAGGTCAACCTGACCAGTGGGTCCCGCGTGTCAGTAGTTAATTAAACTAATTATTTTTAGTTAAACTAATTTGATTTAGTTAGCAGGGGGGCCCACTTGTCATTGACTCAGGGAAGTCAACCTGGGGTCAAACCCCTGGTCAGCGGGGCTAATCCCGCCGGCGTTAAGCCGCCGGCGAGGCCGAGACGGCGGAGAGCTTCGGATTTGGTCCTCCGGTGACCAAATCGCCGGTGGAGACGTGCTACGCGTAGCTAGGGAGCTGCCGCATCCAGTGGTGCAAGTGGTTGGACACGGGGACGCCGGAAACGACGCCGGCGAGCTCGACAGCGGCGGCCGGAGTTCGGACGGGGTTGGTTTCGACGCTACGGTGCACGGGAGAAAGAGCTGGTGGTGGCTACGGGCTCCTGGTGCTGCGCTGAGCACAACGATGAGCTTGGCTTTGAGCCACTGTGGCTCTGGCCACGACGGCGCCATGGCCGGCGGCGGGGAGCGTTCGGGTGCGGTGGAAGTGGCGACTACAGAGGCCAAACGAGCACGGGAGCTAGGGGAGAGGAAGAGGAGCTCACAGCGGGGTCGGAGAGGGGGTCAGCGAGCTCGGGGAGGTCCTGGCGGCGGCGAATCGACCGGAGACGACTCGGGTGCCCGAGGTTGAAGACGAGGGCGAAGACGACGTTCAGCGGCGTTTGGAGTCGCGTGGGTTAGCGGAGAGGTCCAGGGCGACGAGGCGGAGCTATTGGGCATGTCGGAGGGGCGAGGGGGTGGCTCTGGTGACGTCTACGGCGAACGGCGACGAGGAACGCGCTCGACCATCGCGGGAGAGGGTGAGGGAGACGAGGGGGAGAGTGAGGGAGGATGAGAGGGGGGCGTGGGGGTCGGCGTGGCATCCCTGGACGTCTCCAGGGCGTCGGCAGAAGCAGGAGGTGGCCGGCGTGTGGCCGGTGCGCGGCGAGCACGCGCCCCTGCCTTCTGGCGCGAGGTAGGGGGTGACTGGCGCTGGCCAGTCGGCTGGGCCGAGCCAGGTCGGCTGGGCCAGCACAGGTAAGGCCCAGGTGGTTTCCCTCTTTCTCTTTTTTATTTTTTTCTATTTAATTGCAACTGTTGGGCTTTATTAAAAATACTAAAATGTTTCCAAAAATCCTGAAAATAATTGTGGGCTTTGTTTAGAAAATTTTCAACCGCAAACATTTATTTCCAGAATTATTTGAGTATTTAAATTATTTTATAGCATTTAAATGCCCAAACACAAATACTTATGATTTAATTCAATGACCTTCTGTTGACCTAGAAAATTGTGCACCAATTTTGCCAGAGGTTCTAACCTAAGACAAAGGGAGTGAACTTTTTAGAAGGGCATTTCAGGTTCATTGAAAATAATTTTAGTAAACCCTAGTTGTTTCCAGGGGGGTGTTGGGGGTTCTGTCTTCCCCATTTCAAATTTAGGAGGAAATTAAACATGATGCACACTCTAATGCTTGAACTAAACTAGGGTGTGACAACTCACCCCCACTCAAAAGAATCTCGTCCTGAGATTTAGGATCCTCCGGGAAGAAGGTGGGGTACTCGAGTCGAAGACGATCCTCCCTTTCTCAAGTGGTTTCTTTTTCGGAATGGTGTGACCATTGAACCTTGAGAAACTTGATATTACGACGTCGAGTGGTACGCTCGGCTTGATCAAGGATACGAACGGGATATTCCCGATAGGAGAGGTTATCTTGTAGATCAAGCGTTTCGTGGTCCACTTCACGGATAGGATCCGCGAAGCAACGCCTGAGTTGTGAAACGTGGAAAACATCGTGAACTCTGGAAAGATGCGGAAGTAGTTTCAATTGGTAGGCAACTTCTCGTTTGGCAAGAATGCGAAAGGGTCCAATATAACGAGGAGCCAATTTGCCTTTGATACCGAAACGATGGGTTCCCTTTAACGGAGTAACCCGAAGGTAAGCCTTCTCGTCGACTTTATAAGTCATAGGCTTATGTTTACGATCATATTGACTTTTTTGACGAGATTGGGCTGTTTTCAATTTCTCACGAATAATGCGAACCTTCTCTTCTGCTTCTTGAATCATATCCGGGCCAAAGAGTTGTCTTTCTCCGGTTTCTGACCAGTTAAGAGGCGTTCGACATTTTCGTCCATAGAGAACTTCGAAAGGAGCCTTGCCCAAGCTGGCTTGATAACTATTGTTATAAGCAAACTCCGCGAATGGAAGGCAATTCTCCCAACTCATTCCGAACGAGATGACAGAAGCTCGGAGCATATCTTCCAGAATTTGATTGACTCGCTCTACTTGACCACTTGATTGAGGATGGGAGGCGGTACTAAAAGAGAGACGAGTTCCCATAGCATTTTGGAAACTTTCCCAAAATCGAGAGGTGAAGAGACTCCCACGGTCTGAGTTAATTTCCAATAGAACACCATGAAGAGACACTATTCGGGAGATGTATAAATCGGCTAGCTGGCTAGCGGTGATACTCTCACAAACAGGTAGAAAGTGGGCTACTTTGGAAAGTCGGTCGATCACGACGAAGATGGCATTATTCCCTCTCTTGGTCCTGGGAAACCCAGTGATGAAATCCATACTGATTTTATCCCATTTCCATTCAGGAATAGCCAAAGGTTGAAGGGTGCCAGCAGGCCGTTGATGCTCTGCTTTAACATGACGGCAAACGTCGCAATTAGCAATGTATTGAGCGATTTCTCTCTTCATCCTAGTCCACCAAAACCTCTGGCGTAGGTCTTGATACATTTTGGTACTACCGGGATGAATGGTGAGAGGGGATTCATGAGCTTCCTTAAGGATCAGCCGCCTCAGGTTTCGTGCCTTTGGAACCACTAGGAGATTTTCAAAGTATACGATACCTTGATCATCAATGGAGAAACAATTCGCGACTCCTTTCTTAATGTTTCTTGTAATACGGGAGATTCCCGGATCTACCTTCTGTGTCTTGATGATCTGATCTGTAAGGGTAGGTTTCGCCACCAGGGTGGATAGGAATCCTCAAGGAACAATGTGAAGATTAAGCTTACGAAATTCCTCATGGAGAAGTGGTTGACTTTGTTATAATATCAGGTTGTTATAATAGGACTTACGGCTTAGCGTATCAGCCATGACATTGGCTTTGCCCGGGGTGTAAGTTATTCCTAAGTCGTAATCCGAAATCAACTCGACCCAACGTCTTTGCCTGAGATTCAAATCTGGTTGGGTGAAGATATATTTCAAACTTTGGTGATCGGTGAAGATCTCGCAACGATTACCGAGAAGGTAATGTCGCCAGGTTTTAAGTGTATGGACTACAGCTGCAAGCTCTAGATCATGTGTGGGATAATTTTCCTCATGTGGGTGTAATTGCCGTGAAGCATAGGCAATTACCTGACGATCCTGCATGAGTATGCAACCTAGTCCTTGTCGCGAGGCGTCGTAATAGATAATAAAGTCCTTGGATAAATCTGGCGGTACCAGTACGGGAGCAGATGTCAGGCGTCTTCTCAGTTCCTGAAAGCTGAACTCGCACTGTGGAGTCCACTGGAATTTTTTATCTTTCTTGAGGAGTTCAGTTAGAGGTTTAGCAACCTTGGAGAAATTCTCGACGAAGCGGCGGCAATAGCTCGCTAAGCCAAGGAAGCTCCGAACTTGCTTGACCGTCTCAGGTGGAGTCCAATCAAGGACGGCTTGAACTCGCTCGGGATTGACAGCAATACCCTTGCCAGAGATTACATGGCCTAGATAGGCCACTTCTGGCAACCAAAATTCACACTTGGAGAATTTGGCGTAAAGGCGATGCTCTCGAAGTTTCATCAATACCAGCCTTAAATGTTCGGCATGTTCCTTTTCATTCTTGGAGTAGATGAGTATGTCATCGAGGTATACTACGACGAATTTATCCAAGTACTCCATGAAGACCGAGTTCATTAACCGAGAGAAGGTAGCTGGGGCATTGGTTAAACCGAAGGACATAACGGTGTACTCGTATTGGCCATAACGAGTAACAAAGGCCGTTTTGGGAATGTCCCCGTTTCTGATTTTGATTTGATGGTAGCCCAACCTCAAATCCATCTTGGAAAAGACTGAGGATCCAGCGAGCTGATCATAAAGATCGTTGATCCTGGGAAGTGGGTATTTGTTCTTGATGGTGACCAAATTGACAGGTCGGTAATCCACAACCATTCGATCCGTTCCATCCTTCTTCTTGACGAAGAGGATGGGGCAAGCCCAAGGAGAGGAACTAGGACGGATGAAACCCTTTTTCAAGGACTCATCGAGTTGGTTCTTAAGCTCGGCTAATTTTAAGGGTGCCATCTTGTAGGGTCTTCTAGAAATTGAAACGGTTCCTGGAACAAGGTCTATCACAAACTCGACATCCCTGTCAGGTGGTACACCTGGCAGTTCTTCTGGAAAGACATCCGGAAAGTCTCGGACTACCGGAACATCCTCAAGGTCTAGAAGGGGGTTGGCATTTAGGGAGTAAAGCTGGCACTTGGCCACTCGAGTTAAGACATTGACTGTCTTGCCCGATGGGTGAGTAAGTTGAAAGGTTCTAGTGGCACAATCAATCTTAGCATAATGAGCTGACATCCAGTCCATACCCAAGATGATGTTTATGTCCGAGGACTTGAGAGCTATTAAGGATGCAAGAAAGACAAGTCTATCGACAAGAATTTCGTTCCCATGGCTTACTCTAGAAGTTTGCCATTTGGAACCTGGAGTTTGAATTACCATGGAAGTGGGCATGTCACAGAATGTCGTGTTATGCAATCGAGCATAGTTCTCGGATATGAATGAATGAGATGCTCCAGTATCGAAAAGAACATATGCCGGATGGCAGTTAACAAGGAGCATACCAAGGACGACGTTAGAATCCTCATGAGCCTCCTCGGCTGAAACATAGTTGACATGGCCACGGGCAATGGTGGACGGCTTGGCGTAGAATGTCTTTCCCGCGGGCTTACCACGGCCAACGGACTTTCCAGTCTGATTGGGGTTGTTCTGGGGACACTCTCGACTATAGTGACCCGGCTCTCCACACTTAAAGCATGTCACCACATTGGGGCATGGAGCAGCATTAGCAGTGGGGCCACCATAGGGTTTGGGCGGTGCAAATTGCTGGTTGGGACGAGGCGCCTCAAAGGATGGCCTCGGGATGCACCTGGGTGGCAGTGCCGTGCTTGGGATCCACACCCGGCGCTTCTGAGCTCCAGAGCCGGATGAAGAGCCAAAATCACGGGAGTGCTTGCGTGAAGCGTCATGATCAGTCTGGCCTATCTCAGCACTGATGGCTTTATTCCAACTTCTAAAAGGAGGTGCACTCGTGCAGACGAAGATCGCGGCTAAGCTCAGGGCTAAGTCCCTTGCGGAACCTTGCCTGCTTCTTAGCGTCAGTAGACACCTCTTCAGGGGCATAACGTGCCAGATTCCTAAATTCACGACTATAAGCATCCACAGTCAGTCTTTTTTGGGTGAAGTTGCAGAACTCCTCCCTCTTGCGATCCACGAGACCTTCCGGAATGTGATGCTCACGGAAAGCCTCACTGAATTCAGCCCAAGTAGTGATTTAGCCGATCGGGCGCATAGCTTCGAAGTTTTCCCACCAAAGGATAGCAGGGCCTTCGAGGTGATAAGCAGCATAAGTAACCTTGTCGGCTTCGGCTACGTTGGCAGAACGTAGCTTGTGGGTGATGCTGTGAAGCCAGTCATCCGCATCGAGGGGCTCGACGGAATGGTTAAACTTTGGTGGGTACAACTTGATAAAGTCATTGATTGACACCAAGTCATTTAGCTGATGGCGTGTAGTGTTCTACTCAATCCGCTCTAGCAGGCGGTTAGTCTCACGCTTGTTTCTTTCCGCCTCCAGCATCACTTCGGCCAGAGAAGGCGGGTGATGCAGATTTTCACCCCTAGCTGCACTGGCTTCCCCCTGCTCCGGGGCAGCAGGGTTGCTGCGGGTGTTGACCATCCTAGGAGAAAACAAGACAACGGTTTAGACAATGATGGCTCAAACTTAGCAAGAAAGTGCAGAATGTAATGGATAACACGGAATGCAGAGATGTTCATCCGTATGTCATGGTAATATAAAATTGTCATATATATACCAACGGTCATACACATCATACATAGTTTAGTACAAGCCCAGGCTACAGTACAACTATGATGAAAGACGTTACATCTCATCGGAGGCATTCCAAGCTCCTATACATTATTTGTCTACACCTCCGGAATTGATTACACACAAAGTCATATTTCACAAGTCACGCAGGACAGTGGAGATACAACTACTACAATACTAGTGATACTACTACTAACTCAGACAGCTCCGTAGTAGTCCTCATAGAAGTCACCTCCATAGTCTGGAAGTTCAACGTGATCATCCGAGAACAGACGGTCCTGAGGAGCCTGTGGACCATAGGGACTAGGATGAGGTCTTGGACCAACAAACGGTGGCCTGCGGGGACCACGGGGTGGGGTGATGCTTCCCACATCACGCTAATCCACCATGTCTGGAAGAGCAGATCTCACAGGATACAGATCCCTTGTATCCATACATCCAGCTTGCACCGCAGGTGCAAACCGAGTCAATGTGGCCCAATGATCAGCACGGGTATTGAAAAGCTCCAGCCTCAAGGCCCGATTCTCTCGGTCCTTATCTTCGAGCATCTCAGCAGTGGTACGAGTTAATGAGTCCTCCTGAGTGGAGTCAGCATAGATAGCCTGAAGATACCCTTGCGCTCCCGGAAGTGAAGCTGGCATGTAACGGAAGTCGGTGTTCCGAAGCAGACCAGTCGGGACTCGCATGATGGTCATCATGGAATAGGCAGCATCCTGCACAGCCATCTCAACAGTAACCCCGAGTCCATAGGAACAGTGAAGGGGCTCGGTAGATCCAGGATAAGAGGGAAATATCCTGACGGTGCAGAAATATTGGCTTTGATTAAAGTCGCGAACTGCTCTTCGACAGTATATTCGGGATACCAGCGGTAACCCGTCTCGATCATTACCCGGACTAACATAGCAGTATGACCGGGCACGTCGAGGCACCGGGTCAGGCAAACCACTTGGTTTTGAACACGGTTGGCCATCTGAAAGCACAACCACAAAGCAAAGACATTAGAATTTCTAGGGAAAATTGGACAGCAAAGCAGCTGTAAATGCTCAGAAAAAGATTTGAGACATCCACAATAGTCTGCAATACCACTCAACAACATCATATCAAGGTTCTGATCCAATTAGCAACATACTAAAAAAATAGTAGAAACTAAACTGGGACTTGTAACAACAATCCTATAAGCTACTACGGATTAGTAACACGTGAACCTGATAGAAGAAGAGAGCCTAGTCCTTAACCCACGTTGAATGAGAAGAGAATGACTCAGATCAGAGGGCATAAGGTAAAGGAGTAAAAGAGCCTTACGTTCCCTCCCACAATCAATTTCCCTACATATAACTAAAGCATTTGTAGACTCGACATCGACCAGTTTGGCTCAACGAACCTACAGGCAGTCCGGCTCTGATACCAACGCTGTCAGGACCCCGATTCCAAGCCACATCGATCTAGGCGGTAACACCTCATATCACTTTGCGGCCTCACGCATGGTATCCCACGGGTGTCGCCTTACCATGGCCCGGGACCGTTTGCGCCTTTTGGCTCACGTATATGATAGTGTCGCTAGCATCCATATGACAGAGAACCCGGGCCGACATGGCTAGTCATGAAACCAAAGCGGCACAGACCTATGGAGACAAGCATACATGAATCACATCGAGCATGTCGGTCATCAGCGAGTGATTCCGGGCTGTAGCACTGGGCTAATAGGACTCCGGGGAAACTGGGCTGTAGCAGGCTAGGCAGGACTCCGGAAGTCACCGCGTGACATTTCCCCGAAGGGACAGACATAGGAACGAAGTGAAACACATGCCGGCCAGTCAAGTGTCCTGAACAGTAGTGCTGGGCTAGCAGGACTCCAGTGAACCGGGCTGTAGCGGACTACTATGGCTCGAGGAGCACTAGACTACATTTCCCCCATAAGAAAGGCTGCCAAAGATAAACAACTAGATTGTCGGATCCCACTCATACCAAGCATTTCAATCATACACACAATATGCCTGATATGAGTACATACAACATGGCATCACAGCAAAACTCTACAACTCAAGTACTTTATCTAAAGGCTCCAGAGAGCCATACATAACATGTTCATACAGATAGGGGTCACATGACCCGACACTCAAGTCATACAATCATACAAGCACATGCGGAAGCAACTAGTCTGAGTACAGACGCTAGAAAGAAAGAAGGCTTCTCGAAGCCTGTCTATCTACATAGGGCCCTCCATGGCCAGGATCACCACCTGGGTGGCTAGTCACTCGTCGACGTCAAGGTCTACGTAGAACCAATCGGAGGGGGCAGTGTTGTCGTCTGAAAACAGTAATTAAGCAATCATGAGTACAAAGGTACTCAGCAAGTCTTACATCAGAACCTAATATACATGCTCATTCTCAAGAGGGTGGTGGGGTTATTGCAGCAAGCCAGCTTTGACTCTTGGCTAAGCTATCCTACGGAACTTCACTAGTAAAATAGTTTTCGCACATGAGTCCACTACTCACCAACACAATACTCCACCATGGATCCTCCCTCGTCATCCTACGAGAGGGCCATCCTCGGTACTCACACTTATCTTGAGTCTTTTAGTAGTATCCATTAACTTGTCTATGAACTGTATAGGAAACCAAGTAGTCCTTTACTGCGGACGTGGCTATTCGAATAGTTTTATACCCTGCAGGGGTGTACTTCTTCATACACGCTTTCACGACTTACCGCCGTTTACACGACATGTACTCGGCAACCTTCAAGCGGAAGCCCAGCGAGGGTGTCGGCCACGGCCTATCTAAACACTTAAGTCTCTAGTCCAGGTTTATCGCCTATTCAGGTTCCATCCGCAGGGAGTCCGACCGAGGTTTCCACATACGACCCCGAACGATGTGAACAGGGTTCCCGAGACACCAAACGGGTGACTCGGTACACCGTGCCACGGTGTATCTACCGCAACATAGCCCACCCCTAGGGTCAGCGCTACGCACGACCGCCAACACATAACCTACAAACACCAGAAACTATTTGCAACTCCTGGACAGAGTACTAGGGTGATTAAGAAGCCGAGAGGGTCCATTGGTTTCGGGCCCAATGTACGGTAGTAACTGCATCTTAAATCACACATACAGATCTCAGTTCTTATGGACGGTCCCAATGAAACAACCCACCATGTACTCCTACATGGCCTCTCATCGATACCTTTACCAAAACATGTTCAACACATCCCTCACGTTACCGACATAAGCATTTCACTCTAGCCCATCACCCAGATGCACCAGACCTGACACAACTCTAAGCATAGCAGGCATAGCAAGGTAGGAATCACATACATGGCTCAATCAACTCCTACACATGCTAGTGGGTTTCATCTAGTTACTGTGGCAATGACAGGTCATGCAGAGGATAAGGGTTCAACTACCGTAGCACACAGCAGTTTGAAACGCGTTGTCTTAATGCAGTAAACAAGAGCAGAAGCGAGAACATGTGTTTGTATCGGAATGATCAATGGGTTGCTTGCCTGATGGAGTGGTAGTGGGATACTGCCCCTTCAGTTGGATACTCGTGAATATCCTCGGAGGCAGAACCTACCACGAAGAACACATCGGAACACAATCAACACATGACGATATGCAACAATATGATGCATGCTATGACATGGCAATATGAATGTGTCTTGGCCTAATGCAAGATAAAACAGAAGGGGATGAACTCATTTGAATCAAAGATTCAAATATTAGCTCATTAAACATGGCCTTATTAGTGCATTACCTTATTCTGCTTAAACAGCAAGGTAAACTTGTTTTGTCATGCATGAAACCATTAAAGATGGATAGATTGAATTTTTCTGATCATTTTTCATATATAAATCTTCGCATTTGGAGCTATGGTTGATTTTCTATGAATTTTTGAAGTTTGAACTATTTTCTGGAATTTCCTGTATAAGAATAATTCCAGTAATTTAATTACTGCGTCAGCATTACGTCAGGGTGACGTCAGTGGTCAATGGGGACATCCAGGTCAACCTGACCAGTGGGTCCCGCATGTCAGTAGTTAATTAAATTAATTATTTTTAGTTAAACTAATTTGATTTAGTTAGCAGGGGGCCCACTTGTCATTGACTCAGGGAAGTCAACCTGGGGTCAAACCCCTGGTCAGCGGGGCTAATCCCGCCGGCGTTGAGTCGCAGGCGAGGCCGAGACGGCGGAGAGCTTCAGATTTGGTCCTCCGGTGACCAAATCGCCGGTGGAGACGTGCTACGCGTAGCTGGGGAGCTGCCGCATCCAGTGGTGCAAGTGGTTGGACACGGGGACGCCGGAAACGACGCCGGCGAGCTCGACAGCGGCGGCCAGAGTTCGGACGGGGTTGGTTTCGACGCTACGGTGCACGGGAGAAAGAGCTGGTGGTGGCTACGGGCTCCTGGTGCTGCGCTGAGCACAACGGTGAGCTTGGCTTTGAGTCACTGTGGCTCTGGCCATGACGGCGCCATGGCCGGCGGCGGGGAGCGTTCGGGTGCGGTGGAAGTGGCGACTACAGAGGCCAAACGAGCACGGGAGCTAGGGGGAGAGGAAGAGGAGCTCACAGCGAGGTCGGAGAGGGGGTCAGCGAGCTCGGGGAGGTCCTGGCGGCGGCGAATCGACCGGAGACGGCTCGGGTGCCCGAGGTTGAAGACGAGGGCGGAGACGGCGTTCGGCGGTGTTTGGAGTCGCGTGGGTCAGCGGAGAGGTCCAGGGCGACGAGGCGGAGCTATTGGGCATGTCGGAGGGGCGAGGGGGTGGCTCTGGTGACGTCTACGGCGAACGGCGGCGAGGAACGCGCTCGGCCATCGCGGGAGAGGGTGAGGGAGACGAGGGGGAAAGTGAGGGAGGATGAGAGGGGGACGTGGGGGTTGGCGTGGCATCCCTGGACGTCTCCAGGGCGTCGGCAGAAGCAGGAGGTGGCCGGCGCGTGGTCGGCGCGCGGCGAGCACGCGCCCTTGCCTTCTGGTGCGAGGTAGGGGGTGACTGGCGCTGGCCAGTCGGCTGGGCCGAGCCAGGTGGGCTGGGCCAACACAGGTAAGGCAACACAGGTAAAGCCCAGGTAGTTTCCCTCTCTCTCTTTTTTTTGATTTCTTTTTCTTTTTCTATTTAACTGCAACTGTTGGGCTTTATTAAAAATACTAAAATGTTTCTAAAAATCCTGAAAATAATTGTGGGCTCTGTTTAGAAAATTTTGAACAGCAAACATTTATTTTCAGAATTATTTGAGCATTTAAATTATTCTATAGCATTTAATGCCCAAACTTAAATACTTATGATTTAATTCAATGACCTTCTGTTGACCTAGAAAATTGTGCACCAATTTTGCCAGAGGTTCTAACCCAAGGCAAAGGGAGTGAACTTTTTAGAAGGGCATTTCAGGTTCATTGAAAATAATTTTAGTAAACCCTAGTTGTTTCGGGGAGGGGGGTGTTGGGGGTTCTGTCTTCCCCATTTCAAATTTTGGAGAAAATTAAACATGATGCACACTCTAATGCTTGAACTAAACTAGGGTGTGACACAATGAACTTAGGGAATCTACAACTAAAGCATGCTTGACATCCATCTTAACAAATTTTAGACATGTAAGCACAAAAAAAAGCATACAAGACTACTGATTAGTCCTTGCATACTGGTATGTTGTACACTCTAGGGGATCCCCTAAAGGGACATATTTTGAATGTAAGTTTTAGAAAATAAAATGGAGGCAATTATTATTGGTTAACCCTACACCTACCTATGGAACGAATGTGCTGTATTATGTGTCTCTGTACAAGCATGGTTAGTTATCAAGTGCACATAAAAATTCTGACTTGGATGAAAACATGCAGCTAAGAAAAAGAAAAGGAACAAGTTATGACTTAGGAACAATAGATCGCAGAAAAGACCAATGCATTCTCAAATTATTTGCTCCTTCTGAGCTAAAAACTCCCTGCGGAGCAAATGGTCGAGCTGGCCGTAGGAAGGAACACATTAAAACATGTCAAGAAAAGTGCATTGGTAAAAACAAAACAAAAAGAAAATATAGGAACAACCAGGACGGGGTTAATGGTTTGGGAGCTGAGAGAGTTGATGGGAGGGACAACCGGAGAAGCAAACCTAGCAGAAATTCGCATATGCTTTTCCAAGATGATGTGCTGCTCGGTGGATGATCATCATCATGCATCCACAGTAAAGGTCCTCGATTCTTATATGCATTCAATTTCTGCAAGTTCAAAAGGTAGTTCTATATAATCACTAAACAGAGGCACTAACGTGATACTGAATTTATAGAATAAGTGCAGACCCTTTGTTGAGTCCTCTGCAATCTCAATACTCTGGATCCAACTAAATGTTCTTGTCTTGCCCTGCAAATATATACATGATTCAGTCTATTTTCAGAAATTAGGATTTCTATTTTCTATGCGATCCACATAGAACATGAGGAATCACCTAAGCTTAGCTACTGTATCAGACCCAGAACATTCACTAATGCAGTTAAATATATGTACAAATATAAAGAACATGAACTTACAACTTCATGGCTCATTATATGGACAAAAAGACCCATGTCAAGAGATCTAGAGAGAGAGGAACTAAAGGTAAACCATGAACCACGTCTAGCTCCTTGCTCTTGCTACGATTCGTGTTCGACCCACTCCTTGCGTGCACCAACGACCTCATCCATGAGACAAGGGGGGAAAGAGGGGGGGGGGGGAGGAAGATAGAGACAAACCTGAACCGCCTCAACCTTCTTGCTCCTACTGCTCCAACCAGCAAGTCTCCCTCCACGGCCGACCCCGCCCACATTCGCCACTGCACCAACTCCGCTGCTTTCCCCATCAAGGCAGAGCTCCCGTGCGCGTCTTGTTCGGAGGGGCTCTCCGAGGCCTCGAGGTCCTCATCAAGATCTCGTCCTCCGAGTACTTCACCCCATACTTTTCGCCTACTGTTCTGTACACCTGAATTGTTCTGTACACCTGAATTAACATTTAGAACACAAGCCATATTAATCAAACCACCATATGCATACCCAATTAACAGAGGAAAGGGAGATCTTTATCAGTAATTCGTTATGCATGAAGAAACAAATCCACACAACCCAGAAATGAATAGCAGAAACAAATCTGCCCAGGTTCTCACAACCCGAATCTACGAACATACACGAACGGAACGGGCTATGGGAGCACGGATCAGGTCGATCCAAATGCCACGCATTGTCTCAGCATGTGCACCGCATAGAAAACATGCAAGCCTCCGTCAACCATGGGAACGACCAGCAGAATTGAGTGGAACAAACAGAGGAACATGAATTGGAGTTGCGGTATATGGGGGAAGGGCGTAGGCCGACCTGGGCCATGGACTCGGTGGGGGCGAGGATGGTGCCGGCAGCGTCGACGAGGATGGCCTTGTGCGTGATGTCGCCGTAGATGGCCCGCCGGTAGTCGTAGTACTCCCGCGCGCCCATCGGCTCCCACCTCGCACCGCCCGCCCCGACGACCGCCTCCGGGGCCTCCGCCGCGGTCGCCGGCGCGCTGGAGCCGGGCCGCCACCGCCACGCTGGCCAACCGCAGGGGTGGGTGTGCTGCGTAGGGGTCGACAGGTGTGGCGGCGTGGCTGTTTGAGGGACCATCTCAAATAGTGTCAAACATGTATTTTCTTAGTCTTGCTGATCTTGGTTAATTTGTAATAGCTAGACCCATCATGTTTGAGGGACCATCCCAAGGGTTTGACTCCGAAGAGCGTTGCAACATGCCATGTAGCTTGGAAAACATACTGACAAGGGTTAAAATGCAAACAAAAACGTAGTTGTCAGTTTACAAGAGCAAGTACTCGGAGTACTTGAAGTATAATCCAATTAAAGTGTATTGAAACTAAGAAGAACATGCACATGACATCCACACACCTGATCAATCTTCATGTCAAGCCAATAATCGGTAAACAAACACAAGGCCAGCAGAGAAAATCTGAACCAATGCTCCTGCTCCTCGTCCTTCCCGACACAATATCTACTGCTGGTTCAAGAAGTTACTCCTTTAGAATGAGGACCTATTTTTTTAAACTGAGTTTTTCACAAGCAGAAAAAGAAAAAAACTAACATGTAAGATAAGAATAAAATCTACATCTTGGGAAATTAAGTATACACACAACAGAACTATATTTCTGTGACAACAGTAGTAACTTTGTTGGGAGCTTGAATACAAATATTCATGTTGCTTGTTCCTCAAGCAAATAACAGAAAATGGTTAGAAAAGTTAGGATATGTTCTATTTTCATGTGACATTTAAAGATATGATCATTAAAAATACATTGTTATGACCTAATCCTGTATGTACTAAAACATTATTTCGGAATATGCTCTATATGAAGCCACACATTATTTCGGAATCTCAGATTACAAATAACACGGTACGCTGTGTGACATGTACATTGCCAGAAACATTGCGATAGTGGAAAGCAAATAACAGTGATAAAGGTAAAAATAATAATTAAACATGATGCAGATCTTCATGAAGCCAATCATTATTTCTGATTCTAGTATTACACATAACACAGTACGATGTGTTGTTGGAAATATGCCCTAGAGGCAATAATAAAAGCATTATTATTATATTTCCTTGTTCATGATAATTGTCTTTATTCATGCTATAATTGTGTTATCTGGAAATCGTAATACATGTGTGAATAACAGACACCAACATGTCCCTAGTAAGCCTCTAGTTGACTAGTTCGTTGATCGACAGATAGTCATGGTTTCCTGACTATGGACATTGGATGTCATTGATAACGAGATCACATCATTAGGAGAATGATGTGATGGACAAGACCCAATCCTAAACATAGCATAAAGATCGTATAGTTCGTTTGCTAGAGTTTTTCCAATGTCAAGTATCTTTTCCTTAGACCATGAGATCGTGTAACTCCCGGATACCGTAGGAGTGCTTTGGGTATACCAAACGTCACAACGTAACTGGGTGACTATAAAGGTAGACTACGGGTATCTCCGAAAGTGTCTGTTGGGTTGACACGGATCAAGACTGGGATTTGTCACTCTGTATGACGGAGAGGTATCACTGGGCCCACTCGGTAATGCATCATCATTATGAGCTCAAAGTGACCAAGTGTCTGGTCACGGGATCATGCATTACGGTACGAGTAAAGTGACTTGCCGGTAACGAGATTGAACGAGGTATTGGGATACCGACGATCGAATCTCGGGCAAGTAACATATCGATTGACAAAGGGAATTGCATACGGAGTTGCTTGAATCCTCGACATCGTGGTTCATCCGATGAGATCATCGTGGAGCATGTGGGAGCCAACATGGGTATCCAGATCCCGCTGTTGGTTATTGACCGGAGAGTCGTCTCGGTCATGTCTGCATGTCTCCCGAACCCGTAGGGTCTACACACTTAAGGTTTGGTGACGCTAGGGTTGTAGGGATATGTATATGCAGTAACCCGAATGTTGTTCGGAGTCCCGGATGAGATCCCGGACGTCACGAGGAGTTCCAGAATGGTCCGGAGGTAAAGAATTATATATAGGAAGTGCTATTTCGGCCATCGGGACAAGTTTCGGGGTTATCGGTATTGTACCGGGACCACCGGAAGGGTCCCGGGGGGTCCACCGGGTGGGGCCACCTGCCCCGGGGGGCCACATGGGCTGTAGGGGGTGCGCCTTGGCCTACATGGGCCAAGGGCACCAGCCCAATAGGCCCATGAGCCTAGGGTTCACAAAAGGGAAGAGTCCCACTGGTGGAAGGCACCTCCTAGGTGCCTTGGGGGGGAGGGAAACCTCCCTTGGCCGCCGCACCCCCTAGGAGATTGGATCTCCTAGGGCCGGCGCCCCCCTGGCCCTCCTATATATAGTGGGGGAAGGAGGGCTTTTCATCCATGCCTTTGGTTGCCTCCTTCTCCCTCTCCAACAACCTCTCCTCCTCCATAGTGCTTGGCGAAGCCCTGACGGAGTACTGCAGCTTCACCATCACCACGCCGTCGTGCTGTTGCTGGAGCCATCTTCCTCAACCCCTCCTTTCCCCTTGCTGGATCAAGAAGGAGACGTTATGCTAACCGTACGTGTGTTGAACGCGGAGGTGCCGTCCGTTCGGCGCTAGGATCTCCGGTGATTTGGATCACGTCGTGTTCGACTACATCATCCCCGTTCTTTGAACGCTTCCGCTCGCGATCTACAAAGGTATGTAGATGTATCCGATCACTCGTTGCTAGATGAACTCATAGATGGATCTTGGTGAAACTGTAGGAAATTTTTTGTTTTCTGCTACGTTCCCCACAGTGGCATCATGAGCTAGGTCTATGCGTAGTTCTTCTTGCGCGAGTAGAACACAATTTGTTGTGGGCGTAGATGTTGTCAACTTTCTTGCCGCTACTAGTCTTATCTTGCTTCAACGGTATTGTGGGATGAAGCGACCCGGACCAACCTTACACGTACGCTTACGTGAGACCGGTTCCACCGACTAACATGCACTAGTTGCATAAGGTGGCTGGCGGGTGTCTGTCTCTCCCGTTTTAGTTGGAGCGGATTCGATGAAAAGGGTCCTTATGAAGGGTAAATAGAAGTTGACAAAACACGTTGTGGCTTTCACGTAGGTAAGAAAACGTTCTTGCTAGAACCCTAATTCAGCCACGTAAAACTTGCAACAACAATTAGAGGACGTCTAACTTGTTTTTGCAGCAAGTGCTTTGTGATATGATATGGCCAAAGTTGTGATGAATGATGAATGATATATATGTGATGTATGAGTTGTTCATGCTATTGTAATAGGAATCACGACTTGCATGTCGATGAGTATGACAACCGGCAGGAGCCATAGGAGTTGTCTTTATTTTTTGTATGACCTGCGTGTCATTGAGAAACGCCATGTAAATTACTTTACTTTATTGCTAAACACGTTAGCCATAGTAGTAGAAGTAATAGTTGGCGAGCAACTTCATGGAGACACGATGATGGGGATCATGATGATGGAGATCATGGTGTCAAGCCGGTGACAAGATGATCATGGAGCCCCAAGATGGAGATCAAAGGAGCTATGTGATAATGGCCATATCATGTCACTATTATTATTTGATTGCATTTGATGTTTATCATGTTTTGCATCTTGTTTACTTAGAACAACGGTAGTAAATAAGATGATCCCTCATAATAATTTCAAGAAAGTGTTCCCCCTAACTGTGCACCGTTGCGACAGTTTGTTGTTTCAATGCACCACGTGATGATCGGATGTTTGATTCAAACGTTCACATACAATGGGTGTAAGACAGATTTACACATGCAAACACTTAGGTTGACTTGACGAGCCTAGCATGTGTATAGACATGGCCTCGGAACACAGAAGACCGAAAGGTCGAGCATGAGTCGTATAGAAGATACGATCAACATGAAGATGTTCACCGACGTTGACTAGTTCGTCTCACGTGATGATCGGACACGGCCTAGTTGACTCGGATCATATTATACTTAGATGACTAGCAGAGGGATGTCTATCTAAGTGGGAGTTCATTGAATAATTTGATTAAATGAACTTTATTATCATGAACTTAGTCTAAAAATCTTTGCAATATGTCTTGTAGATCAAATGGCCAACGTAGTCCTCAACTTCAATGCGTTCCTAGAGAAAACCAAGCTGAAAGACGATGGCAGCAACTATACAGACTGGGTCCGGAACCTGAGGATCATCCTCATAGCTGCCAAGAAAGAATATGTCCTACAAGCACCGCTAGGTGACGCACCCGTCCCACAGAACCAAGACGTTATGAACGCTTGACAGACACGTGTCGATGACTACTCCCTCGTTCAGTGTGGCATGCTTTACAGCCTAGAGCCGGGGCTCCAAAAGCGTTTTGAGAGACATGGAGCATATGAGATGTTCGAAGAGCTGAAAATGATTTTTCAAGCTCATGCCCGGGTCGAGAGATATGAAGTCTCCGACAAATTCTTCAGCTGTAAGATGGAGGAAAATAGTTCTGTCAGTGAGCACATACTTACTATGTTTGGGTTACATAACCGCTTGACTCAGCTGGGAGTTAATCTCCCGGATGATGCGGTCATTGACAGAATCCTCCAGTCGCTTCCATCAAGCTACAAGAGCTTTGTGATGAACTTCAATATGCAGGGGATGGAAAAGACCATTCCTGAGGTATTTTCAATGCTGAAATCAGCAGAGGTAGAAGTCAAGAAGGAACATCAAGTGTTGATGGTGAATAAAACCACTAAGTTCAAGAAGGGCAAGGGTAAAAAGAACTTCAAGAAGGACGACAAAGGAGTTGCCGCGTCCGGCAAGCAAGCTGCTGGGAAGAAGTCAAAGAATGGACCCAAGCCCGAGACTGAGTGCTTTTATTGCAAGGGAAGTGGTCACTGGAAGCGGAACTGCCCCAAATACTTAGCGGACAAGAAGGCCGGCAAAACAAAAGGTATATATGATATACATGTAATTGATGTGTACCTTACTAGTACCCGTAGTAGCTCCTGGGTATTTGATACCGGTGCAGTTGCTCACATTTGTAACTCAAAGCAGGGGCTGCGGAATAAGCAGAGACTGGTAAAGGACGAGGTGACGATGCGCGTCGGGAATGGTTCCAAGGTCAATGTGATCGCCGTCGGCACGCTACCTCTACATTTACCTTCGGGATTAGTTTTAAACCTTAATAATTGTTATTTAGTGCCAGCTTTGAGCATGAACATTGTATCGGATCTCGTTTAATTCGAGATGGCTACTCATTTAAATCCGAAAATAATGGTTGTTCTATTTATATGAGAGATATGTTTTATGGTCATGCTCCTATGGTGAATGGTTTATTCTTAATGAATCTCGAGCATAATGCTACACATATTCATAGTGTGAGTACCAAAAGATGTAAAGTTGATAATGATAGTCCCACATACTTGTGGCACTGCCGCCTTGGTCACATAGGTGTCAAACGCATGAAGAAGCTCCATGCAGATGGACTTTTAGAGTCTCTTGATTACGAATCATTTGACACGTGCGAACCATGCCTCATGGGTAAGATGACCAAGACTCCGTTTTCAGGAACAATGGAGCGAGCAACCAACTTATTGAAAATCATACATACTGATGTGTGCGGTCCAATGAGTGTTGAGGCTCGCGGTGGCTATCGTTATGTCCTCACCCTCACTGATGATTTGAGTAGATATGGGTATATCTACTTAATGAAACACAAGTCTGAAACCTTTGAAAAGTTCCAAGGAATTTCAGAGTGAGGTTGAGAATCAACGTGACAGGAAAATCAAGTTTCTACGATCAGATCGTGGAGGAGAATACTTGAGTCACGAATTTGGCACACACTTAAGAAAATGTGGAATAGTTTCACAACTCACGCCGCCTGGAACACCTCAGCGTAATGCTGTGTCCGAACGTCGTAATCGCACTTTATTAGATATGGTACGATCTATGATGTCTCTTACCGATTTACCGCTATCTTTTTGGGGCTATGCTTTAGAGACTGCCGCATTCACTTTAAATAGGGCTCCGTTGAAATCCGTTGAGACGATACCGTTTGAATTATGATTTGGGAAGAAACCTAAGCTGTCGTTTCTAAAAGTTTGGGGATGCGATGCTTATGTCAAGAAACTTCAACCTGAAAAGCTCGAACCCAAGTCGGAAAAATGCGTCTTCATAGGATACCCTAAAGAAACTGTTGGGTATACCTTCTACCTCAGATCCGAAGGCAAGATCTTTGTTGCCAAGAATGGATTCTTTCTAGAGAAAGAGTTTCTCTCGAAAGAAGTAAGTGGGAGGAAAGTAGAACTTGATGAAGTGTTACCTCTTGAACCGGAAAATGGCGCAACTCAAGAAAATGTTCCTGGGGTGCCTGCACCGACTAGAGAGGAAGTTATTGATGATGATCAAGATACTTCTGATCAAACTCCTACTGAAATTCGAAGGTCCACAAGGACACGTTCCGCACCAGAGTGGTACGGCAACCCTGTCTTGGAAATCATGTTGTTAGACAACGGTGAACCTTCGAACTATGAAGAAGCGATGGCGGGCCCGGATTCCGACAAATGGCTAGAAGCCATGAAATTCGAGATAGGATCCATGTATGAAAACGAAGTATGGACTTTGACTGACTTGCCCGTTGAACGGCGAGCCATAGAAAATAAATGGATCTTTAAGAAGAAGACAGACGCGGATGGTAATGTGACCATCTATAAAGCTAGGCTTGTCGCTAAGGGTTATCGACAAGTTCAAGGGGTTGACTACGATGAGACTTTCTCACCGGTAGCGAAGCTAAAGTCCGTCCGAATCATGTTAGCAATTGCCGCATTCTACGATTATGAAATATGGCAAATGGATGTCAAAACGGCATTCCTTAATGGTTTCCTTAAGGAAGAATTGTATATGATGTAGCCGGAAGGTTTTGTCGATCCTAAGAATGCTAACAAGGTGTGCAAGCTCCAACGCTCGATTTATGGGCTGGTGCAAGCATCTCGGAGTTGGAACATTCGCTTTGATGAGATGATCAAAGCGTTTGGGTTTACGCAGACTTATGGAGAAGCCTGCGTTTACAAGAAAGTGAGTGGGAGCTCTGTAGCATTTCTCATACTATATGTAGATGACATACTTTTGATGGGAAATGATATAGAACTCTTGGACAGCATCAAGGCCTACTTGAATAAGAGTTTTTCAATGAAGGACCTTGGAGAAGCTGCTTATATATTAGGCATCAAGATCTATAGAGATAGATCAAGACGCCTCATAGGTCTTTCACAAAGCACATACCTTGATAAGATATTGAAGAAGTTCAATATGGATCAGTCTAAGAAGGGGTTCTTGCCTGTGTTGCAAGGTGTGAAAATGAGCTCAGCTTAATGTCCGACCACGGCAGAAGATATAGAAGAGATGAGCGTCATCCCCTATGCCTCAGCCATAGGTTCTATTATGTATGCCATGCTGTGTACCAGACCTGATGTAAACCTTGCCGTAAGTTTGGTAGGAAGGTACCAAAGTAATCTCGGCAAGGAACACTGGACAGCGGTCAAGAATATCCTGAAGTACCTGAAAAGGACTAAGGAAATGTTTCTCGTTTATGGAGGTGACGAAGAGCTCGTCGTAAAGGGTTACGTCGACGCTACCTTCGACACAGATCTGGATGACTCAAAGTCACAAACCGGATACGTGTATATTTTGAATGGTGGGGCAGTAAGCTGGTGCAGTTGCAAGCAGAGTGTCGTGGCAGGATCTACATGTGAAGCGGAGTACATGGCAGCCTCGGAGGCAGCACATGAAGCAATATGGGTGAAGGAGTTCATCACCAACCTAGGAGTCATACCCAATGCGTCGGGGCCAATCAAACTCTTCTGTGACAACACTGGAGCTATTGCACTTGCCAAGGAGCCCAGGTTTCACAAGAAGACAAGGCACATCAAGCGTCGTTTCAACTCCATTCGTGAAAATGTTCAAGATGGAGACATAGATATTTGTAAAGTACATACGGACCTGAATGTAGCAGATCCGTTGACTAAACCTCTCCCTAGGGTAAAACATGATCAACACCAGAATTCCATGGGTGTTCGATTCATCACAATGTAACTAGATTATTGACTCTAGTGCAAGTGGGAGACTGTTGGAAATATGCCCTAGAGGCAATAATAAAAGCATTATTATTATATTTCCTTGTTCATGATAATTGTCTTTATTCATGCTATAATTGTGTTATCTGGAAATCGTAATACATGTGTGAATAACAGACACCAACATGTCCCTAGTAAGCCTCTAGTTGACTAGTTCGTTGATCGACAGATAGTCATGGTTTCCTGACTATGGACATTGGATGTCATTGATAACGAGATCACATCATTAGGAGAATGATGTGATGGACAAGACCCAATCCTAAACATAGCATAAAGATCGTATAGTTCGTTTGCTAGAGTTTTTCCAATGTCAAGTATCTTTTCCTTAGACCATGAGATCGTGTAACTCCCGGATACCGTAGGAGTGCTTTGGGTATACCAAACGTCACAACGTAACTGGGTGACTATAAAGGTAGACTACGGGTATCTCCGAAAGTGTCTGTTGGGTTGACACGGATCAAGACTGGGATTTGTCACTCTGTATGACGGAGAGGTATCACTGGGCCCACTCGGTAATGCATCATCATTATGAGCTCAAAGTGACCAAGTGTCTGGTCACGGGATCATGCATTACGGTACGAGTAAAGTGACTTGCCGGTAACGAGATTGAACGAGGTATTGGGATACCGACGATCGAATCTCGGGCAAGTAACATATCGATTGACAAAGGGAATTGCATACGGAGTTGCTTGAATCCTCGACATCGTGGTTCATCCGATGAGATCATCGTGGAGCATGTGGGAGCCAACATGGGTATCCAGATCCCGCTGTTGGTTATTGACCGGAGAGTCGTCTCGGTCATGTCTGCATGTCTCCCGAACCCGTAGGGTCTACACACTTAAGGTTTGGTGACGCTAGGTTTGTAGGGATATGTATATGCAGTAACCCGAATGTTGTTCGGAGTCCCGGATGAGATCCCGGACGTCACGAGGAGTTCCGGAATGGTCCGGAGGTAAAGAATTATATATAGGAAGTGCTATTTCGGCCATCGGGACAAGTTTCGGGGTTATCGGTATTGTACCGGGACCACCGGAAGGGTCCCAGGGGGTCCACCGGGTGGGGCCACCTGCCCCGGGGGGCCACATGGGCTGTAGGGGGTGCGCCTTGGCCTACATGGGCCAAGGGCACCAGCCCCAATAGGCCCATGAGCCTAGGGTTCACAAAAGGGAAGAGTCCCACTGGTGGAAGGCACCTCCTAGGTGCCTTGGGGGGGAGGGAAACCTCCCTTGGCCGGCGCCCCCCTAGGAGATTGGATCTCCTAGGGCCGGCGCCCCCCCCCTTGGCCCTCCTATATATAGTGGGGGGAGGAGGGCTTTTCATCCATGCCTTTGGTTGCCTCCTTCTCCCTCTCCAACAACCCCTCCTCCTCCATAGTGCTTGGTGAAGCCCTGACGGAGTACTGCAGCTTCACCATCACCACGCCGTCGTGCTGTTGCTGGAGCCATCTTCCTCAACCTCTCCTTTCCCCTTGCTGGATCAAGAAGAAGGAGACGTTACGCTAACCGTACGTGTGTTGAACGCGGAGGTGCCGTCCGTTCGGTGCTAGGATCTCCGGTGATTTGGATCACGTCGTGTTCGACTACATCATCCCCGTTCTTTGAACGCTTCTGCTCGCGATCTACAAAGGTATGTAGATGTATCCGATCACTCGTTGCTAGATGAACTCATAGATGGATCTTGGTGAAACCGTAGGAAAATTTTTGTTTTCTGCTACGTTCCCCAACATGTGTGACATGTACAATGTCAGATTACACATAGCACAATATACATTTATTGAAATGCAGTTATTACTTGAACTGATTGGTGTATACCTCTAACAACCAAGATACCAAATGAAAAAATATGTCATAGAACCGAATTACAGCAATTCTTGACCATCGGAAGAGTAAATTGCATATATAAATACAGCAGGTCTTATAAGAACAGACTTCAGCCTGTAAGTACTTCCTTGTAGACGATGTTCTTCATTGAGGTCAGCAAGGACACGGTCGGTCTTTTACACTTCTTCGGGTTGTTAAGTTGCTTCTTGGCCTTATCCTTTGGCTTCTCCTTCTGAATAAGTATTTTAATGTTTCTCTTCGCGGTGGCTCGAGACAAAGCAACATAGAGTTGACCATGAGAGAACACTGGATTAGGTAGATACACACCAACAATTGGGATGGTCTGCCCTTGAGCCTTGTTAATCGTCATAGCAAAGCTAAGCCTTATAGGAAATTGCTTCCTCTTAAACTTGAAAGGAAACATGTCGTTGTCAGATGGGCATAGAGGTATTCGAGGAAGGAAGACCCTCCTACCAGCGTGTTGTCCAATCACGATTTCTGCATCAATGGTGTTCCTCTCAAAACCTCTAACAACAAGCCTAGTCCCGTTACACAGACCGTTAGCTGGATCAATGTTCCTTAGAAGTATCACAGGGCAGTTCAGCTTTAGTTTGAGTGCATGCGGAGGAAGACCATTGGGAGTCAATCCGTTTAGAAACTCAGGAGCATAGTAGCCATATGGGTCGTCCTCCGCACTGTCAAAGCTATGGTAGATTACTTCATCTCCTTGGAAACGTTCTATCATGCGGATGTTTATCTTGTCGACGTTGTCATTTGTCGTGGAAAGGATTGCGCGAGATGTCATGTAACTCGAATCTGCCATGTTTTCATCTAGACTTGGAAACACGTGGTCAATCAGCTTCTCCAGGTCGTCAACCTCGCCTGTAGATGGCAGACAAATATCATCAGGGAGTAGTATGTTGCATTGGTCGTCGGCTTCCTCAGTGCCATTACCGACCCTGAGCAAGTAATCTGCAAACCACGTGTCATTACCAGCCCTCATGTTGGTGATGAGCCGAAGCTGCCGCATACTCTTCCATAGATGAGAACTTCGGAGGCTTGCATCAATTATCTGGCCGCGTGACCCCCTTCTGACGACCGGAAGCACCTGCCTAAAGTCCCCGCCAAAAACAACAGTCTTTCCTCCAAAGGGTAGGTCGTGTATTCCCATGATGTCGCGCATGCTATTGTCTAATGCCTCAACCACTTGTCGCTTAGTCATGCTGGCCTCGTCCCATAGTATCAATGAGGCCATCCTTAGCAGCTTGGCGGTCCCACTCTGCTTGGTGAAGCTGCACGACGCTCCATCATCGCAACTCAGTGGGATTTTGAACCTTGAGTGGGCAGTCCTGCCGCCAGGCATGATAGAAGCAGCGACGCCCGACGTCGCGGTAGCGATAGCAATCTTGCCCTCGCGCCTCACCTTGGCGAGCATCACCCTGTAGAGGAAGGTCTTCCCCGTACCTCCAGGGCCATCAACAAAGAATATACCCCCATCACCGCGTTCAACAGCCGCTAGTATTTCGTCGTATGCAGCCCTTTGCTCAAAATTCAGGGAAGATGACAATTTAGTGTCACTTTCATCAAACTCAACAGTTGATTCCTCGATGATCTCTTTGGCCTCGCCCTCGGTTGGGTCAAACGCATCATCAATCGTTGGAAGAGCGAAATCAATAATGTCTTTACCCATAGACTGCAACATACCCCTAATGTCAAGCAACACCATCTGCTCCACCTTGTTCGGGGACGTGCGTGTCCGATGGTAGTCATCGGACATAGGCTCGAGGTGTCTATCCCATAAACCGCGCACGTCGCCTGGCTCGCAGTGCACCAATATTGTTGCAAAGAGCCTCCTAAGAGAACATGGCATAGCCCACTGCTCCGCCTCAGTAAGACAGTCGTCGAGCGTGTTGTCTGCCTCGATGAGTCCCAACCTTTCACCAGCCTCTCTAAAGCTCCCACATACCACGCTGTCGACAGTGAGCAAGTCCTCAAATGATGTTTTCCCCGGAACATGGTTCAACAACACACGAAGGTAGTATCGCTCCCCCTCGGCAGGATTGGCAGACACGATACGACCTATTTGAAAACGCTCCACCCGCCTCTTCCAGAACTTCTTTTTCTTCTCCCACGTGAAGCTTCCGGGGAAATCCTTGTACAATATATGCCTTGCCCAAGGGTGTTCTTCGTTTGCCTTGAAATACTCCGTTAACATGGATTTTGAAGCATTCTCGGAGGATACAACATTCTTCAAGTCAGCCTGTGCATTGAATGCAACCTTGTGCATATTCGGGAGATGAAGAGGCAACTGCAAGACAGGCAGGTGATTGGCACACAGTGGGAAACCAAATATCCTCCACATAGCCTCCGGAGGGGTGACCCATCTTGCGTCAACGTATCTCTTGATCTCATCAATGTTGCCATCAGCGTCTGGCTGGTCGATGCTGAAAGAAGCCTTATCATGTCCCTTATAAATGTACTTATAAATGTATTTTACAGCCTTTATGCTAGAGCAGACCTCGACGTTGATGTGGCAATTAAACATCCGCAGAAGGTAAGGGTTATATGGCACAACCCATCGGTTGTCCAACATTTTCCCTCGAACCTTAGCACGTCTACCATCGTCTCTACGCCGATAAACTGGGTATGAGTCCTTGCCTTGTATCGTGTTCTCATTGAACGGCCGCGGGTATCTGCACTTGCATTCATTATCTTGCATGCAAACATTCTTCGGGTTGAGAGCACCGCATGGTCCGTGCATCATATGTTTTGCCATCATTGCATACAATTCCGGATACTTCTGTTTGTCTGGGAGCTCTGCGGAAATGAGCCGGTCATACTGCTCTGGGACAAGAAGCTTATAATTTGAATCCATGATCAACAAAAAATGTGCGTGGGGGAGGCCTCTCTTCTGGAACTCGACTACGTAAACATAAGCAACAACAACACCCATGACCATCTTCTTGAGCAACAAGTCTTTCATAGCCTCTAGTTTGCCATAGAACACGCGAGACACAATATCAGGTCGGTCTTGCGCCGTCTGTCCAGGAAGCAACTCATTTGTTATCTCTTCCCATTTAGGGTTGCAAGTCATGGTCAAGAAGATGTCAGGCTTCCCGTATGTATGGACAATTGCCATGGCATCCATTTGTCTCTTCTTCATGTCGCGATCGCCACCAGGGTAAGTTCCAGGGAGCACTATTCTCACCCCAACAGCGCTTGCTCGCGTCTCCCCCGATGTGATCGCATCAACAACTCCTTTATACAAATCAGCACGGATCTGCGTCTGGTTCTTCCTGTACCACCTCAACCAACAGCTCTCAATCTTGATGTACATGTCAACCGCCCATTGCTGCAGTAGGCGTGCTCCACAGAGTATTGGATTGAAGATCGCAGGCCGTGTTTGCAGCATGTAACAGTAGTAGTCTCTCACGGAGACGCATAACCTGCTATTTCCCCTCTGCACAAGTTTGAGTGCCATCGCGTGAGCATTATTTTTAGAAACAAGAAATTATTTGTAACAAATTGATACACAAAAGACATACCTGCATCATCCTCATCATCATGACACAAGCCATGATTTTGTACAAGCTCCCAAGAAACATTACGTTTAGGTAGCTTCGGATGCCAACCTAGCTCCCCCATTGGATAGAATAATGGATAAGACAACGGGTCATATGCCCCTGAGGTCACACGTATACTATGCCTTTCGTTGTTGTTACCACAAAGTGTTATCCTGCGGTCAAACCTTTTTGCTAGCTCAGTGCCTTCAACCCAAATAGCAGCGACCTCAGATGACACCGGTCTATTATATCTTCTTTGGTCAAGCCTCTTATCGGTGTTTAGGTCTATCCTATAATCATCAAGGTTGTCCTTGTGGGAACCCAAACTCCTAAATTGCTGGGAGTATGGGTTTTCTTTGAGTATGTCTACTAACCTCTTGACGACATCCTGGTCTAATTGCTTGGTGGCCGCCTTACGATGATTTAGGTTAGGGTCGTCGTCATAGAAGTACAATTGTAGATGTTCTGGACGGGAGCTAGGCCCGAAAGAATGGACATTGTGGTAGATGGTACCGTGTGCTCGGAATGTGTACACCCCAGACTTCATGTTCGTGTAGTTTTCATCTAGGCTGACGCCAAGGGTTGTGAAGGCGAAATGCCCGTTGAAGAACCGTATGTTATCCCGAAAATGTCTAGAATCTGCATCCATGCTGGACCATAGCCTCATAAGCTCTGGGATTGGTTCCGGCTGCTTAAGCTGGATTTGGCCATTGCGACAGCAGAAGCCGCCAGTCTCAGACTCAAACTTCCTGGCATTGCAGTGTTTGCAATCTTCGTCAAGTTTCAGGATGTGAGTGCGGTCTGGAATGTTTGAGTAGACAACGTCAAATGGATCAATCTTGCTAGGTTTAGCGCTAGACATGCTCGCTTCCTCGTCATCATCCAACATGTCATTATCGGATCCTATGGGCAATTGTTAAAAAATCACGTTGAAAACAGTAACAAATAATACAGGACACAACAATAAATCTACACAGTGTCATGGCGTAGAGTTGGCAATACCTTCGTTGCAAAACATGTAGTACTCCTCATCAATCACGTCGTGTGTTTCCTGCTCATCGCCCATGGTGCCACGTTGGAATGCATCAACTTCTTCTGCATTGTCGTCGTACAGAATGCGGCAAAAGACAGGATCATGTTAGAACGACATGGTGAGAAAGAGCATAAGAAACTGACAATCGCAATTTCATACCATCAGCACCGGCAGTGTATCTCGGCATGTTCGTCCCGGGATCACCATCAGATGAATCATCTAGTGCGGCCCGGGAGACGGGTGATGCGTGGATTGGGGAAGTGGGACATTCAGAGGTTGAGTTTGCTAGGCCTGTAAGGGGGATTGCGATGCATCTTTGCATGGTGTTTTTTTTCCTTCTTTCATAATTGGCCTTCCTATGTGCACTTGACTCCCCCTTCTCAATCACCGTCATGCTTTTGCGGCGCTGCATGCGCTTCACTCGTATATTTTCATTCATTGTTTCTCTGACCTCCACCGTTAAATTGTCATTTTTCTTCTGATGGCATGCTCTGCCTACTTGCGTTTTTCTGCTCCCTTTGCTTGTTTGTTAAGTTACGTTTCCGCTCATTGTCTCTTTGCCTCCTTGCTAGAACAGTGTCCTGAATGACAGACGCGTCTACAGTTGAAGGGGGACATGTTGCTCCCTCATTCATTGGTTCTGTAACGCTAGAGCTTTTCATATCATCTGGTTCAATCATATTTTTCAAAACATAGTTAGACCAGTTTGATTTATCGGCTCTGAGGAGTGCCATCTTGATTAGTAGGGCCTGACAACGAAAGGGATACTGAACGTAAGCGTATACCTGAAGTATCAGATGGACGTTTGTTTTGATCTTCGATACGCTTAGCCTTGTTCCTGCAATAAGCAGCTCGCCGCAGGGCGTTTCTATGATCTCTCTTGCGTTCATCTTCTGTTTTCTGCTCTGTTACTTGTGTGTCATTCAAATTCACATCTGGATACATTTCACACAATCCCGAAAATTAGTGATCATACCAATCAAATTTTCGCAATTGCTGTTTTAGTAGGAAAAAGATTGATTACCATGTAGATCGTTGTAATTAAAGATCCCAGATGATACCGTAGTTGTATCAGGAAATTCTGACGCCTCATACTCGATTGAGGTATAGTTAGAGTTAGTGGGGTTGTCTGTTGAACCAAATTAATCCAAACATATTAATGCTAAATTAGTAAGACGGTTCTGACCATAATGGTTAAATCATAATAAGCTTACCTGATAAATTAAGGGTCTGTGCATGTTCAACTTGGACATTATGTTGTTTCTTCCGCCGATAGGAAGCCCTCCTCAGAGCGTTTCTATGGTCTCTCTTGCGTTCTTCTTCCGTTTGTTGCTCTGTTTCTGTGGTGTCAGGCAAGATTACACTCATATCTGGTGTCATTCAGAACATTCCCGAAAATTAGATAATAAAACAGATACATGCAAGCAATGTTTACCTTGAAGCTCGTTGTCATTGATTAGTCCAGATGAGACAACATTTGAACTCGGAAATGTTGTAGTGCTGGTTGGGTTGTCTGGTGAACCAGATATTACAAAACATATTAATGCTTAGTGGTTAAGACGGTACTGAGTACAATGTTTTAACATTTTAAAATTACTCCCTCTGTAAATTAATATAAGAGCGTTTAGATCACTAAAATAGTGATTTAAACGCTCTTATATTAGTTTACGGAGGGAGTACCTGATAAAAGAAGGGTCAGTGCATTTTCATCTCGCACATTGGGTTGTTTTTTCCGCCGATATGAAGCCCTCCTCAATGCGTTTCTATGGTCTCTCTTGCGCTCTTCTTCCATTTTATGCTCTGTACGTCTGGTCTCATTCAAGATTACATTTGCATCTGGTGTCATACAGGGCAAACCCCAATATTAGATAATATAACAGATACATGAGAGGCATTGCTGAATGAGTAGGCAAAATATGTTTACCTTGTAGCTCTATGTCATTAATGAGACCATAAGTGACCGTAGTTGTACCAGGAAATGTTGACGCGTCATGCGAGATTGATGTATAGTTAGAGCTAGTTGGGTTGTCTGGTTAAACGCGGATGTCCAATCATATGTCAGCTTAACGGTTTAGATGGTACGGACCCTCATGTTAAAACAATATAAGCTCACCTGATGAATGAAGGGCATGTGCATTTTCATCTCGGACATTAGGATGTTTTTTACGCCGACTAAAAGCCATTTCCAGTGCGTTTATTTGGTCTATTTTGCAAAAAACTTCTGTCATTCGCGTATATAGTTTGGTGCCATTAAAGTCACATAACGATGCCATTCATGTCATTATCTCTAAAGCCAAATGAGAAAACAAAGACTTTGCATCTAATGAACATGGAGATTATGATATCATATTACCTTCTTTATCTCTCACACAACGGGCATCGGATGCGCCCGTAGCTTCATGAGGGTATGTTGCATCATTAGGCGAGACTGAGGTATAGTCCGAGCTAGCTGAATTATATGATTCAACAAGCTAGGTCGGTAATAATTATTTAAGTTGCGTAAAAAGTGACTACCTTCGTGCAAACACAGCACAAACGGGACGTGGATCAATTTACCAACCATGATAATCTCGTCTGGGTTTACTTATCTCCCTGTCTTCGAGAACATTTGTGATATCACATAGAGATTGGCAACAGGCTGACTGCCCATTGAAACTATGTTTATCCAAACAACCTGGCTTGATATTGTGATAAGCCGCCCGCCTACGAGCGTTGATAAGATCCCTATGATCTGATGTGCAACATAGTATTAGCATCATATCATCTCTAATCAAGGATGTAGGTTAATACAACGTATCATGTGCAAAATATATATATGAACATCAAACTAAGAGCAGCCAGCAACATCACGTTAATCAACTCACCAGATTTAGCAAGTATAGGCTGATTCTTATCTTGTAAGTTAACAATATCATTATCTTTTTTCTTCCGATAAGCAGCACGCTTCCGTGCATTGTACTGATCCCTTGCTTCCTCAGCGTATTTTTTACATTCATTAATTAAAGATCCAGTTTCAGCCTTTTCGAAAGCTGTGTTGTCTGCATCATGTTGTCCAGGCATTACCCATTCTGATCCATATGTAGAGCTCGAGTCAGCATGATTACAAAACCAATGTATGCCTCGTATGCATGCAGAAAAAAATTATATCTTCAATGAAGTAGCTAACTGTATGAAGTAGCTACCTGTTTCAGTCGTGTATATTGGGTCAACAATTGCAGCCACGGTTACGTTGCTTTGATTATATTCTTCCAGATTTGTCTCGTTCGTAGGGGCTGCGGAACATTAAGCATGATGCATGACATTGTCAGATATGCACGTCAGGCAATACCAGCCAGTTTATTTCATACAGTTATATACCATGTTGCGTCGCGTAAATAGCTTCATGTTTCTCATCAAAGGGTATCAAGGTTGGACTGTATTCTACATTTTGTTCACTCCCTTGACCTGTACATTCTTATGCAAAAAGCTTGTTACTGTCAGAAATGCATGTAAAACTAGTGCAGTGCTTAATACCTGTAGCTACGTCCTCTTCCTTTTGATGTTCACCGGCTTTGCTTTTTGCATTACCCATTCGCAACTGGAATGACCGCTACCTCCGTCTTGAGGCCTGGAAGACACATAAAGGAAACCTGACTCGGATGGAGATGGTAGATTCAAGATGAAAGCAAGAGAGATGGCGCATGCACAATATGGTAAATTACTTGAACGCTTTCATAGTTTATCATTCTGTTCCTAGTCACGGTTGCTTATGCACCATTTCATCTGCAGGGTCCTTTCTCATATTCCCATGGAGTGCTTGGCTTGCTTCATGCATTATAGGTAACCGCGTTTGCATTGTATTATTCTGCTGTACTATGTAACTAAAAATAGGCTATTTGACATACTGTATATAGTTAAGTTGCAAAAATGTATTGACAATAGGATCTCTTTAGTATGCACAGGTGGAAGTCAACAAAGGTTTAGTCCCAGGAATTCATATCTCACACGATTAGCACCATGCAATACTTGTTGCAGACAAGGTGAGTTATTGTTTGTGTTTGCTTCTGTGCCATTTATTGTTGAACAAATTGGCTTGTGCCCCAGTGTGTCACAAATCACGAAAAACAACCCTAATTGCCAATTCCAAACCCTAAGATGTGTAGAACAGAAAACAAACTTGCAGTATTGCAGTGTTCTTAATAAGCTGGAAGATTTCTAACTGATTTCGTTTGGTATGGCAGAAGCACAAGCTTTTGGATGTCTTCAAGTGGTGATTAGAGATAAAGTACTTATGGAAGCCATGAAATTTGCATCTACTATGTGAAAGCATCTCCGTGAAAGCACTCGCATGAGGAGTAAAATGATAATGCCATGGCTGTACGACATGCGATGGATGTACGAGATGTGAGATGTATGAGATGCGAATGATGTATGACATGTGACTGCTGTATCTAATAATACCTGTATATCGGATCCCGGACGTGTTCGGGACGGAGGCCGGCGGCGTATCTGGTCCAGGATCAGCGCCGAACCCTTGCGGTGTTTTGCGGCGGATCCTTGACGCCTTCGGCGACGGGTCCTCTTAGGGATCGGCGCCGGATCCTGTAAGCGTTCAGTGGAGGGTCCTGAACGGGACCAGCGCCGGATTAGTGGAGTCCGGCGGTTTTGACGTGCGGTGACGCAGGGATGGAGCGGTGGCGGTGAAGGATCGAAAGGCGGCGGCGGGCGAAGGAGGGCAGAGTCGGGCCACTGTTCCTCGCACGAGGAACAGGAGACCTCGATCGAAGGGCGGAGGCGGACACAGATTTGGGCGTTTTTTTGTCGCTGGTTATTTTTCGCCGGTTTGTTTTCGATGGTTTTTTTGAACTAGGTGGTACAATTGCGATGGGAGGTTGGGAGTGTTTGGCACTCGATCACGGGGTTTTCTTCGGTTTTTCAGGGCTGAGCGAGAGGTGGGAGCAAGTACCAAAGAAGTACCAAAAAAGACCGGGTGAGGTGGGACGAGAATAAAACCTGGAACACGGACTACCAACCGAGACATTAGGAGTAGAGATACATGGAAGGTTGGACGAAGGGGTAGTGGAAAGAAAAATGAAATGGGAACCTTACGTTCTTTTTTAAATGGTATAGAGATGGTAGAGAAGAGATAGAGATAGATTACGATAGACATGGTATTTTTTGCCAAAAAAATATGTATGGTTGTGCTTTTTTGCTAACCTAGCTTTCGATGTAGTGGTTTCTTGTGATTCACTCGTGATTCCTAGATAGGTCATCCAGCTGCAGACAACTTTCCAAGGCTTCTATAATATTTTTGAAGAACCGGAACAATGTGTATTGCAACGGGATATAAATATTTTAATATGTTAGCTTGCGATTTACCTGTCAGTAATAATACGATTGTGTAAATAAATGTTCATTATATTCTAATCGTGAATTACCTTATATTTTAATTAGAAGTTTGGTAAGTAAATTGGAATTGATTCAGAATTTAAGTAAATTAAGGTGATTAATTATCATATTACATGAAAGATTAGACCAAGGGGCGGTGCGAAGAAAGATGAAATGGGAATCTTACGTTCTTTTTAAGTAGTAGAGTTTTTTTTATTTTCTTCTATTTATCTTTACGTTTCTCGGTTTTCTTTTTTTTCATCATTTTGATCATTTTTAATTGTTTCTACCGGTTTTCTTTGGTTCTTCCTGGTTTTCATTGGTTTTTTTCTTTCTATTTCTCTATAGTTTTTCTGTTTCTTTCTCGGTTATCTTCGGTTTTTCTTGTTCTTTGTTTACTTTTTTTTCCAGTTTTTCTTGGTTTTCAGTACGCATTTAACATTATTTGTATACATCAGAAACATTTTATATATACAGATTTAACATTTCAAAATACATGATTAATATTTTTTGAAATCTTATATTTTTTATGTCTACTTTTTTCTATAAACATTGTACATTTCCTGTATATATCTAGGAGTAATACATTTTTCAAATATACATTTAATATTTTTTGTATACATGATCAATATTTTTTGTATACATATTTTTAACATTTTCAAATGCTTAATTTACATTTTTATAATGCAAGATTAACATTTTTTAATACATCGACAGATACACATTTAGCATTTTCAAATGCTTCATTAACATTATTCGAAAACAAGATTAACAGTTTTTCCAATACATGATCAACATTTTTTCTATACACATTTCTAAAATGCTTTATTAATATATTTTTAATACATGGTCAACATTTTTTATATACACGTCTAACATTTTCAAATGCTTAATTAACATTTTCAATACTTGTTTAATATTTCTTCAAATGTTTGATTTTTTTAAATACATGATCATATTTTTTCATACATATTGTATTTTTTGTATACATGAGAAACATTTTCTCTATACGCATTTAACATTTTTTAAATGCTTGGTTAATATTTTTCAAATGTTTTATGTAAAGTGTTTTTTGTAATATATTCATTTAGAATATTTGGAAGTATAAACAAAAGTAAAAAATAAGTAATAAAGAAAAACAAAAACAAACAAAAAATTAAGCGCGGCCTCCTGTGCGCCTGAACTGGACCATCTCATGCGTCCCCCCACGCGAGGCCTCCCTCTGTCTCGTGTAAAGTGAGACAGGGAGGCGCTCGACGACTATATCTCGCTTTACCCTGAAGGGTTTCCTCCATGTGTAGCTACGGGACATCACATTTCCGTCTTCTTTTTCTCTATTTCTAACGATTCGTTCGCTTTCGCTTGATCGCTTGATCGCTTCGACTTCCTTTTCATTTGTTTTTGTTTTTACACATGTTCTTTTTCATCTTTTTGTTCGTTTTACCAGTTTTCCTTCGTTTCTTTCACGGCTTTAACTAGTTTTTTCTTTCTTTCTCGGTTTTCCTCCTTTTGCTTTTATATCCTTCTTCATTTTTCTTCATTACTGGCTTGATTTTCTCAGCTTTATTTGTTTTTCTTTCTTTCCCGGTTTTTATTGTTTCCATTCTTTTCCATTAATTATCATCAGTTTTAATTTTATATTTTTCTTTTTTTATTGAGTTTCTTCATTTTTCTATTTTTTTTGGCGATTTTCATCAGTTGCTTTTTTTCAACACATGTCAACCTTTTTCAGTATACATTCAATTTTCTTACACATCATAAACACTTGTTATACATGCTTATCATTTTGAAACACATGAGTAAGATTTTTTGAAAACAATTGTTTATCTATCTTTTTCATACAATACATTTTTGGTATATATACAATACATTTTTAATATATGTTTAACATTCTTCAAATATAAGATTAATATTTTTAAATATATGGTCAACATTTTGTCAATACACGGTGAACATTTTTAATTTGTAACAAACAATTATTTTTCACACACAAAGTACCTTTTTCATATACATCAGGAATTTTTTTACATACATGTTTAAATTTTGCAAATAAATAATTCAATTTTTAAAATATATGTTGTTTGATGTCTACTTTTATTTAATGTATGATTTATTTTTTTCATATACACCCGAAACTTTTTTATACATCTTTCAAAAAATACACATTTTATATTTTGTATATATTTCCATATACTGACAAAGTCTATTTTAATGAAAATTCTAATGTTCCTAAATTTTATGGACTTTTCCGGTATTGACGATTTCCGAAATAATAGCTATTATTCTTTTAAGTTTTATACACATTTAACATTTTTTAAATACTTGATCATCATTGTTTCTTAAGACATGATCAACTTTTTCATACATATTTTACATTTTATATACATAAGAAACATTTTCTTTATACATAACCTTTTTTAAAAGCTTGGTTAATATTTTCGAATGTATATATGTATGTATGTATGTGTGTGTGTGTGTCTATATATATAGTGTTACTATTCATCACCCAAGGTGCAGAATAAGTTATTCTTCACCTGAGGTAATCTTACGATCATTTCATAATTAAATTACGTTTGGAATTCAAATAGTTACATTTCTATTGATTCACTACGTAAAATTTGACATAAGAAAATAAAAATATAGGTCATAAGACAAGAAAATTTGTAGTTTATGTGTATTTTAGACTATGTTTTTACGTTTGTAATTTTACATCACATAAAATATTTTTTACGGCGATTATATATTTTCTTACGATCTCTCTTTGCGTCGGAAATAAGACAAAAACTTACGGAACGTAAAATTACGGTGCATTGATGGTAAAATAGAGGGGGGTGAAGAATAACTATTTCTCATCCTGGGTGACGAATAGTATATATATTTTTAAATATTATACATACATACATACATATATAGAGTGAGCTGAAATTCTTATTATTTTTACCGAGGACACATAGATGCATATTTTGACAATCCCTCCGTTGGATCATCTTATTACATTAGAAAGATGCTCCCATATTTATTTCATATTTTTTGATAACTTTTAAACCGTTAAAAGTTTAGCGACCCTTAACTAATTTTTCCTACTACCGGGTGTATTTACTCCTACTTTTGTTGCATACGTTCTGGATAGTATCTATCATATCGGAGAATATGTACATGTAGTATGTAGTATATAAGAATGTTTAGGTAGTATATATACTACTTTTTTGGTAGTATGCATCATATTTTATGCATACTCTATTTCACGTACAAATATGTATGTATTTCACAAATACAATAAAACCATGAGCTCACCTGTAATTTTTTCATATAACTTACTTTGAAGTATCTTAGATATAGTATATGAACATAATAAAAATAATGAAGTAGACTATATACTACCACATGGTAGTATATGATAAATGGGTGTAGCTACACCCAGTAGTAGGATGAATTTTCTTTCTATATATGTATGTATGTATGTATAATATTTAAAAATATAAACAAAAATGGAAAAAAGTTTTTTTGAGACACTCTTGCTAAGCTTTATTAACCTTCCAGAGCGTTTACAACTATGAAAAGAATTTCCCCTGGTTGGCCTAACCAGACATGGCATCCAAACCCAAGGGTTAAAGCATGCTTAGAGCATCTCCAGCCGCCCCCCGACGCATAAAAATTGCCCCCTGGGGGCGAGCCGGCGATACAATCGGCGCTAGGGGCGGTTTCGCGCCCAGTCGTCGCCCCCAGGCGCCGATATAGGCTCACTTTTCAGCCCCATTTTGGCGAATAAAGGGCCCATATGGGCGACAATAGGCCCATATTCGGCGTGGTTCGCCGTTGTTCGGCGTTCAATTATGCACATATTTCATCACAGAAATATCAAATACTTCAAGAAAATAGTACAACAACAAATAGTTCAATACAAATTATATAGTTCAACAAATAAAAACTCATATTTCATCACATGTCGTGCCCGACGTCGCCCTTGAGCCTCCATAGATGCTCTATCAGATCTTGCTGCAGTTGATGATGCACCTGTGGGTCTCGGATCTCCTGACGCATACTGAGATAGGCAGTCCAGGTTGCCGGTAGCTGGTGATCAACTTCGGCTAGAGGACCCTGCCTGTAGTATGGTTCAATGTCAAACACTGGGTCTTCTTGTTCGCTCTCGATGATCATGTTGTGCAAGATGGCACAACAAGTCATAATCTCCCACATTTGATTTTTCGACCAGGTCTGAGCGGGGTAGCAGACAACAACAAATCGAGATTGGAGCACACCAAATGCCCGCTCGACATCCTTCCTACAAGCCTCCTGAACCTTCGCAAACCAGGCGTTCTTGCCTCCTGGCACAGGGTTTGAGATACTCTTCACAAATGTTGACCATCTCGGATAGATGCCATCAGCTAGATAGTACCCCTTGTTGTAGTGCCGCCCATTGATCTCGAAATTCACCGGAGGAGAATGACCTTCAACAAGCTTGGCAAAGACAGGAGAGCATTGCAGCACGTTGATGTCATTGTGAGTTCCTGGCATACCAAAGAAGGAGTGCCAAATCCAGAGGTCCTGTGTGGCCACCGCCTCAAGTACCACACTGCAACCGCCTTTTGCGCCTTTGTACATCCCCTTCCAAGCAAATGGGTAATTCTTCCGTTTCCAATGCATGTAGTCGATGCTTCCAAGCATCCCAGGAAATCCTCCTGTTGCATTCTGTTCTAGGATCCGAGTAGTGTCTTCCGCATTGGGTGTTCTCAAGTATTGCGGTCCAAACACAGCCACCACTGCCCGACAAAACTTGTAGAAACACTCTATGCTGGTGGACTCGGCCATGCGCCCATAGTCGTTGACTGAATCACCGGGAGCTCCGTATGCAAGCATCCTCATCGTTGTCGTGCACTTCTGGATGGAGGTGAATCCAAGGGCGCCGGTGCAATCCATCTTGCACTTGAAGTAGTTGTCGAACTCCCGGACGGAATTCACAATCCCGAGGAAGAACTTTTGGCTCATCCGATAATGACACCGAAATGTTTTCTCGCCGTGAAGTGAAGCATCGACGAAGTTGTAACGCCCCGGATATAACTTTCCCAATTTGTACTCCAACTCTTGCCGTTTCCGGTGCTAAGTTATATTTATTTCTCGGGTTCGGGTCTTTGTCTCTGTGTGTTGTTTTCGTTTTCATGCATCTCGCATCATGTCATCATGTGCATTGCATTCGCATACGTGTTCATATCTTGCATTCGAGCATTTTCCCCGTTGTCCGTTTTGCATTCCGGCGCTTCGTTCTCCTCCGGTGGTCATTTCTTCCTTTCTTTCGTGTGTGGGGTTTAAACATTTCCGGATTGGACCGAGACTTGTCATGCGGCCTTGGTTTACTACCGGTAGACCGTCTGCCAAGTTTTGTATCATTTGGACTTCGTTTGATACTCCAACGGTTAACCGAGGGACTGAAAAGGCACCGTATGTGTTGCAGCACAACACCCCTCCAATTTAGCCCAAAACCCACCAAACTCTGCTCCATGTCCTAGAGCGTTCGATCACGATCGCGTGGCCGAAAACCGCACCTCATTCGGACTCTCCTAGCTCCACTTATGCCTATATATACCCCCTCCATTTTCGGATCTCGTCTTCCCCGTCCAAACCCTACCCCAAAAATAAAATCCTTCCGCGCCGATGGACGTGTCCGCGCTAGGCCGGACAACGTCCGCCGCCGCCCGCCTCAGCCACCCGGGTCGCGCCACGTGGCGCCGGACCACATCCCCGCCGTCAGGCCCGGCAGGCCCGTGGCCGGCCCCCAAGGCCCACGCCGCCGCCCGACTCCCTCAGCGCCTCCCCGCCGCCTCCTTCGCCATCCGCCGCCGGCATCGCCGGTCGCCGCCGCACCGGTCCGCCGCCCGACCGGCCGCCCCATCGCCGGATCTGCCGCCTCCAGCCGCTGCCGCGCCGCCCGCCGCCTCTAGCCGCTGCCGCGCCGCCCGCGCTCCTCGCCGCCGCCTGGGCGCACCGACGACCGCGCCCACCCGCCGGACTTCGCCGGCCGGGTCGCCGGCGCCGTCCCGCACCGCCACCACCGTCGGCCATCGCCGGCCTCCTCGTCCCCGGATCGGATCCGATCGGGAGTGGGATCAGATCCACCCACTCCCCGATCCAAACGCAGCCCCGCCGCCCGGATCCCGCCGTCCCGGGATACCCTCGTCCCGTTGACTTTTTGCGCAGGGTATAAATTTCGTCTAAGTCCCAGAATTCTTGATCCATATGCCTATGTTCGAGGCCCTGTAACTTTGCATCCGTAGCTCCATTTTGGACATATAGTATATCAAAATGTTCGTCTCGACGAGTACATCATTTCACTACATTGCATCATTTTCATTTGAGTTCATATTAATGCCCGAAATGCTGTTAAAAGGAGGCTTCGTGAGTTAAGTGTCAGATCCGTTAGTTCATCCTAAACTTTTATCATTTTTGCCATGATTAATGTGTGCATGATATGCCTGTGAGTCCTTGACATGATTTGTTAAGCATTTTGTCTTCTTTCCAGAGGTGCAACCCATGCATTTTTAGGATGTGTGTGGTGACTTATGAAAGCTTGCAAAGTGAGGCACCCGGTAAATCAGTTTTCAGGGACTTAGTTGTTTTCACTAAGTCTGGGATATTTTAGTTCGCGATGCCATATGTTCAGCTTATTTCCTATTGATCCGTGCCTCTTTTGAGGATGATCAGTAAGGGACTTTTGTTAATCATGTTATGCTCTATCCATCCATGTCTTTACTTGAAAGTTTGGTGCACCCTAGCTTGAGTCAATCGAGCTCTACTTTTGCATCATTGTGAATTTGGGCAGATCGTTAACTCTTTTGCGATTTTGCCGGTGCTATTGTAGTTGATCCGTGCATGCTATGCCATTGTTCTTGCCATGTCTAGCTAGAATTTTGTGCCTTCTTAATGGATGTATGCTTGCCTTGTCATGACTTGCACCGTAGTGAGTGCATCGAGCTCGTTTACATGCCTTCGTGAGTTATATTTCAGCATGTCTCAGTTTTCACTTAGTCTGAAAACTGATTGTGTTTTATCTATGTTCGTGGGCTCGTTAGTATATTTTGTGATCCCTTTTGGCCCCAGGTCATTTTGGGACTTTTGTTAAGATTGTTGAGTAGCTCCATGCCATGTTCTTACTTTTCATAATGAGGTTATGTATCATGTTGTTTCGCCGCTCCGATGAGAGCATCATGGTCTGAAATTTCAGAGTAGTGTTGATTTCACTAAGTCTGAAATCTGTTTTGCTTATTCGTTTTTGCCATGCTTGTTTGAACCTCATAATGGTTGATTTGGCCGTGGCTCAGTGCTAGTGTTTTGTTAAGCATCTTGTGTACATCACTGCCACGTATTTTGTTGTCATGTTTGGTGGCTGTAGCATGTTCATTTTGTTGCGTTTAGATGCCTACTTGCTGTAAATCGCAGACCGGTTCATTTCGTAAAACGCTTGCCATTTCCAAACCGTAACTCCGATTCCAATGATCTTTATATCGTTTTCAAGCGATTTCATCCCCTCTATCCAGTGGTACACTTGGTTTTCCAAGTTGAGGCCAGGTTCATGCTTTTCCTGTCACGTCTTGCATTTCGCATCCCGCATCGCACCCCGCATTGCATGTCATCTTTGCATCTTATTGTTCGACCTTGCACGTGGTTGATTGTATTCTTGTTGCTTGTTTGTCTTGTTGGGTAGATCCGGGAGACGAGTTCGCTAACGAGGAGCCCGTTGAGTTTGCTTGTGACGGTCCAGACAACTCTGACAGCTTTGCAGGCAAGATGATCATATCCTCGAAATCACTACTATCTTTGGTATGCTAGTTTTGCTCGCTCTTGCTATGCCAATGCTACGATGCCTACCTTTTGCTTGTCAGCCTCCCAATTGCCATGTTGAACCTCTAACCCACCATGTCCTAGCAAACCATTGATTGGCTATGTTACCGCTTTGCTCAGCCCCTCTTATAGCGTTGCTAGTTGTAGGTGAAGATTGGAGCCGTTCCTTGTTGGAACCATTTATTTACTTGTTGGGATATCACTATATTGCTATGTTATATTTATGCATCTATATACTTGGTAAAGGGTGGAAGGCTCGGCCTCTCGCCTGGTGTTTTGTTCCACTCTTGCCGCCCTAGTTTCCGTCATATCGGTGTTATGTTCCCGGATTTTGCGTCCCTCACGCGGTTGGGTTATAATGGGAACCCCTTGGTAGTTCGCCTTGATTAAAGCTTTTCCAGCAATGCCCAACCTTGGTTTTACCATTTGCCACCTAGCCTTTTTCTTCCCTTGGGTTCTACAGACTCAAGGGTCATCTTATTTTAACCCCCCCGGGCCAGTGCTCTTCTGAGTGTTGGTCCCACTGAGCGATGTCCGAGGCTACCAGGGGCAACTCTGGGCTGGCTTACCCGACGTCTTGCTCATCTGAGTGTGCCCTGAGAAAGAGATATGTGCAGCTCCTATCGGGATTTGTCGGCACATTCGAGCGGTGTTGCTGGTCTTGTTTTAACCTGTCGAATCGTCTTGTTGTACCGGGATACCGAGTCTGATCGGTGTGTCTTGGGTGGAGGTCTATTCCTTCGTTGACCGTGAGAGCTTGTCATGGGCTAAGTTGGGACTCCCCTGCAGGGATTGAACTTTCGAAAGCCGTGCCCACGGTTATGGGCAGATGGGAATTTGTTAATGTCCGGTTGTAGATAACTTGAACTAAACTTAATTAAAATGAATCAACCGCATGTGTTACCGTGATGGCCCCTTCTCGGCGGAGTCCGGGAAGTGCACACGGTGTTGGAGTTATGCTTGCGCAGGTTGTTCTTCTAGAATCTCGCTCGTGCTTTGCCTCCTCTTCTCGCTCTCCTTTGCGTTTAAGTTAGCCACCATATATGCTAGTCGCTTGCTGCAGCTCCACTTACATTGCCTTATCCTTCCTACAAGCTTAAATAGTTTTGATCGCGAGGGTGCGAGATTGCTGAGTCCCTGTGGCTCACAGATACTATAACTCTAGATGCAGGTCCAGGTGATTCCGCTCTAGGTGACGATTACGAGCTCAAGTGGGAGTTCGACGAGGACTCGCAGCGTTACTACGTGTCTTTTCCTGATGATCAGTAGTGGTGCCTAGTTGGGGTTCGATCAGGGCCTTGTCGCATGTTGGGTTCTTTTCTATTTTGGCGCCGTAGTCGGGCCATGAGTGTTTGTTTGATGGATGTTATTTATGTACTTTGATGTGACGTGGCGAGTGTAAGCCAACTATGTATCTCCCCTTATTACTTATATTACATGGGATGTTTGTGATGATTTCCTAACTTGCGACATTGCTTTCAATGCGGTTATGTCTCTAAGTCGTGCCTCGACACGTGGGAGCTATAGCCGCATCGAGGGCGTTACAAGTTGGTAATCAGAGCCTTCCCCGACCTTAGGAGCCCCATTGCTTGATCGTTTTTAGCAGCCGAGTTGTGTCTAGAAAATGTTTTGAGTCATTTAGGAATTATATATCGGAGAGCTTAGGAATTCTTTTTACTTCCCAGTCTCCTCATCGCTCTGGTAAGGCATCCTGACGTAGAGTTTTGACTCTTCTCTTCTCTAATTTCACTAATTTTTTTAGGATCACGCGAGTATCTTGGATTTGTTCCAATGGCTTATGATGAGAATACTGTCTTGGTGCCTCCTGTCAGGGGTTTAGTGGAAGTGTCCCGGGGAGTTGAGCTCTGAGGTGTTGTCATCATAATTTTATCGTTGCAATTCTGGAATACTTGAGATATGTTCGCCGACATCGAAAATCTCTTTTATGCAGTTCGTTGGTGAGATAACCTCGACGCCACCCAGTACCGGGGCGGGAGTTCGGGAGTATCGCCATAACTTGTATAACGGATGCTTTTCGAAGGTTGAGGTAGATGGTTTCCGAAGGTTTCTTGGTTATGTGTTGAAGGATGGATACAGCTGGATGTAGGTATTGCTAGTTTGGGTGAGATATTATGCTTCCCCTGTATCCCCAACACCTGATTGCATAACCGGAAAATTTCGGGAGTTTCATAGGTGGGAATTCTTGTAGCTCTAGTTCTTCTTCCACGGATATTGGTTTGAGATTGGGATTTCTTATCGATTACTCGTTCTTGAGCCGTATCCTTGTTGATTTAATTCTTCTACCTTATTCTTCGTGGCTTTGCAATTTAGGGATATGTGACCACTTCAAGAGAAATACATTCGTTCATTTTGTTCGGATGTGAAGACTTTATGTTGCAATTTTCATTTCGTTGGATTCAGCTTCAATATTTTGTCTATCAATGTGCTAATGGTAGTCAACCTCTTCAGGATGGATCCTCCAACGCGCACGACTCTGAATCCTGATCTGCCACCTCCTCCTCCTCCTCCGGAAGCATGGCAAGCTGTGATGGCCGCTACTAATGCAAACACACAGTTGATCATGCAAATCCTCCAAGAGCACAATCAAGGAAGGCAAGGGAATCAAGGCAACAATCAGCACCACTTTGCTGCACTGAACCGGTTCCTCGCAAATGGTCCAAAGACGTTCAACAGTTGTGTTGAGGCTTCCGATGCTGATGATTGGCTTGTGGATTTGGGCAAGCATTTTGAATGCAGCAACGTCAGGCCTGAAGATTTCGTCAAGTTCGCTTCTTTCCAGCTCAAAGATCAGGCAGCAGAATGGTTCCAGCAGTACAAGGATTCCAGAGGTGGACGCTTGATCACTTGGGATGATTTCCATCAAGATAAGCTCATCACATCCCTCAAAGTGTGGTTGAAAGTATGCGTCAGGAATTCCGCAATCTGAAGCAAGGTTCTTTGTCTGTCTATGACTACAACAAGTTGTTCCAGAAGCTCGCCCGCTTTGCCAAGCAGGATGTTCCTGATGAGAAGAGCATGATATATCAGTTCAGGGGTGGTCTTCGTGAAGAAATTCAGCTCGCTCTTGTCCTCTTTGAGCCGTTGAGATACGATGAGTTCTACAACATGGCACTGAAGCAAGAGGCTACTCAGTTGAGGTGTGATGCTTCCAAGAAGCAAGTCAGAGATGCTACTCCTTCTTCCTCTACTCAAGTGACCAAGCAGCAGAAGTTTTGGCTTCCTCCTCCTCCGTTCCGTCAGCCGTATCAGCAGAAGAGCAAAGGTGGCATTGGTTCTTCCCACCCACCCAACCCTGGCTTTCAGAACAAGTCTTCGTATCAACCTCCAAGACCGAGTGCTCCGTACCACCGTCCGCTTTCAGAGGTCACGTGCAACAAGTGCCAACAGAAGGGTCACTATGCCAACAAGTGTACCAACCAGAGGCGTCTTCCTCCTCCTCCTCCTGTGAGATCGGTAAGTACAGCTGTGGTCAAGCATAATCCCAAGTCCGCCAAGGTCAACTTGCTGAATGCAGCTCAGGCAAAGGACTCACCAGATGTGATCATGGGTAACCTTCCTGTTAATGACATTCCCGCAAGAGTTCTTTTTTGACACGGGTGCATCTTTATCATTTTTATCGAAGCCTTTTGCATCCATGCATGACGTGCATACTATTGATTTGCCTAAGCCGATAGCGGTTTCTTCTCCGGGTTTGTTCATGAACACCAAAATGATGGCTCCGGATATTTCTATCACATTGGGCGACTACAAGTTTCTTTCTTCTCCTATGGTTCTTGGTAACTCGGATATCGATCTTATTCTCGGAATGGATTGGCTGTCTAAGCACAAGGCTCAGCTTGATTGTGCAGCCAGGAAGATTCAACTGACTCATTTGTCTGAGGATGTAATTGTCTTTGCCGCTCGTGATGATACCATCCGTCTGTTTTCTCTCAATGAGAAGGGTGAACTCGATGCTATCTCGCAAATTCCAGTCATTTGTGAGTATCAAGACGTCTTTCCAGAAGAGCTCCCAGGAATGCCTCCGCACCGGCCAGTCGAATTTGTGATTGATCTTGAGCCCGGCACGGAACCTGTGTGGAAACGTCCTTACAAGCTCAGACCTGAAGAGTTGAAGGAGCTGAAGAAACAACTCGATGAGCAAGAAAGATTGGGTCTCATCCGGCCTAGTTCTTCTCCGTGGGGTTGTGGTGTTCTTTTTGTGAAGAAGAAGGATGGTTCGGAACGACTTTGTGTTGATTACCGTCTAGTGAACAAGAAGACCATCAAGAACAAGTACCCACTTCCCAACATCAATGAGCTGTTCGAACAACTCAAGGGTGCCCAAGTATTCTCCAAGCTTGATCTCCGTATGGGTTATCATCAGATTCGTATCCGTGAGCAAGATATTCCCAAGACAGCATTCAGGACAAGCTTTGGTTCATATGAATACACTGTCATGTCTTTTGGTCTCGTCAACGCTCCTCCGACGTTCTCTCGCATGATGAACTTCATCTTCAACGCCTACACCAATGACTTCATTTTGGTCTATCTCGACGACATTCTGGTTTTCTCCAAGAACAAGGAAGATCATGCCAAGCACTTGCGTTTGGTTCTTGATAAGCTCAGGGAACATCAGTTCTACGCCAAGTTCTCCAAGTGTGAATTTTGGCTCGATGAGGTTCTTTATCTTGGTCATATCATCTCTGCCAAGGGCATTGCCGTGAATCCTGAGAAGGTGTCTGCAATTGTGAATTGGGAACCTCCTCAGAATGTGAAGCAACTCCGTAGTTTCCTCGATCTCGCAAGCTATAGCAGAAGATTCGTTGAAAACTTTTCCAAGATTGCGAAGCCTCTCTCAAATCTTCTTCAGAAGCACGTCAAGTACGTTTAGTCTCCGGAGTGTGATATTGCTTTCAACACTTTGAAAGAGAAGTTGATCACTGCTCCAGTCTTGACTCCGCCTGATGAATCCAAACCGTACGAGGTCTTTTGTGATGCCTCTCTCCAAGGTCTCGGTGCAGTTTTGATGCAAGAGAAGAAAGTTGTTGCTTATACCTCTCGCCAGTTGAAGCCTAATGAGAAGAACTACCCCACTCATGATCTCGAGTTGGCGGCAGTTGTGCATGCTTTGTTGACTTGGAGACATCTTCTATTGGGAAGAAAAATGGACATTTTCACTGATCACAAGAGTCTCAAGTACATCTTCACCCAGCCTAATCTCAACCTCAGGCAAACTCGATGGGTTGAGATGATTCAAGAGTATAATCCGAGTATCGAGTATACTCCAGGCAAGGCAAATGTGATCGCTGACTCTTTGAGCAGGAAAGCATATTGCAACAGTCTGATTCTTAAGCCTTATCAACCCGAGCTTTGTGAAGCTTTCCGCAAACTGAATCTGCAAGTTGTTCCTCAAGGTTTCCTCGCCAACCTTCAAGTCTCTCCTACCTTAGAAGACCAGATTCGCCAAGCCCAGCTACTTGATGCTATGGTGAAAAAGGTGAAGTTTGGGATTGCCAAGAGTCAGTCCAAGTACAACTGCTACCGCCTTGATGACAAGGACACTCTCTTCTTTGAGGATCGAATTGTTGTACCCAAAGGTGACCTTCGTAAAGTGATCATGAACGAGGCTCACAATTCTCTCCTCTCCATCCACCCTGGGAGTACGAAGATGTATCAGGATCTCAAGCAAGCTTATTGGTGGACTCGAATGAAGCGCGAGATCGCTCAATTTGTGAACGAGTGTGATGTCTGCAGAAGAGTGAAGGCAGAACACCAAAGCCCAGCAGGTCTCCTCCAACCTCTTGCCATTCCAGAATGGAAGTTTGACCACATTAAAATGGACTTCGTGACTGGGTTTCCAAAGTCCAAGCGTGGCAATGATGCTATATTCGTTGTCATCGACAAGCTCACCAAAGTGGCTCACTTTCTGCCTATCAAAGAGTCGATCACTGCAGCTCAATTGGCGGAACTCTATACCTCTCGTATTGTCTCTCTGCACGGTATTCCTCAAGTGATATCTTCAGACCGTGGCAGCATCTTTACCTCCAAGTTTTGGGATTCTTTTCAGAAGGCCATGGGCACCAACATCCGCTTCAGCACTGCTTTCCATCCTCAAACAAGCGGTCAAGTCGAGCGTGTCAACCAGATTCTTGAAGATATGCTCAGGGCTTGTGTGATCTCCTTCGGCATGAAGTGGGAGGATTGTCTTCCTTATGCTGAATTCTCGTACAACAACAGTTTTCAAGCAAGTTCGGGCAAGGCCCCATTTGAAATTCTGTATGGCAGGAAGTGCCGCACCCCTCTCAACTGGTCTGAAACCGGTGAACGTCAGCTGCTAGGTAATGACTTAATCACAGAGGCAGAAGAAATGTGCAAAGTCATTCGTGATAACCTCAAAGCAGCCCAATCCCGCCAGAAGAGCTACTATGATAGTAAGCACCGTGATTTGGCTTTCGAGATCGGAGATCATGTTTACCTCCGCGTCTCTCCTATGAAAGGTACTCGTCGCTTCGGTATCAAAGGGAAGCTTGCCCCTAGATACGTGGGACCTTTCAAGATTGTCAGCAAAAGAGGCGACCTCGCCTATCAACTCGAGCTTCCTTCAAACTTTGCAAATGTTTATGATGTGTTCCATGTCTCTCAGCTTCGAAAGTGCTTCAAGACGCCTGACCGCACCGTCAACTTCGAGGACATTGAGCTCCAAGAAGATCTCTCCTATCGTGAGCACCCAGTTGCCATTCTTGAAGAGACTGAACGAAAGACCCGCAACAAGTCAATCAAATTTCTCAAAGTCAAGTGGTCTCACCATTCCGACCGTGAAGCTACCTGGGAACGCGAGGATCACCTCCGTTCTGAGTACCCGGCGTTCTTTCAGTCCTAGATCTCGGGACGAGATCTTTTCGTAGTGGTGGAGTGTTGTAACGCCCCGGAGATAACTTTCCCAATTTGTACTCCAACTCTTGCCGTTTCCGGCGCTAAGTTATATTTATTTCTCGGGTTCGGGTCTTTGTCTCCGTGTGTTGTTTTCGTTTTCATGCATCTCGCATCATGTCATCATGTGCATTGCATTCGCATACGTGTTCATCTCTTGCATTCGAGCATTTTCCCCGTTGTCCGTTTTGCATTCCGGCGCTTCGTTCTCCTCCGGTGGTCATTTCTTCCTTTCTTTCGTGTGTGGGGTTTAAACATTTTCGGATTGGACCGAGACTTGTCATGCGGCCTTGGTTTACTACCGGTAGACCGCCTGCCAAGTTTCGTATCATTTGGACTTCGTTTGATACTCCAACGGTTAACCGAGGGACCGAAAAGGCACCGTGTGTGTTGCAGCCCAACACCCCTCCAATTTAGCCCAAAACCCACCAAACTCTGCTCCATGTCCTAGAGCGTTCGATCACGATCGCGTGGCCGAAAACCGCACCTCATTCGGACTCTCCTAGCTCCACTTATGCCTATATATACCCCCCTCCATTTTCGGATCTCGTCTTCCCCGTCCAAACCCTACCCCCCCCCCCCAAAAAAAATCCTTCCGCGCCGACGGACGTCTCCGCGCCAGGCCGGACAACGTCCGCCGCCGCCCGCCTCAGCCACCCGGGTCGCGCCACGTGGCGCCGGACCACATCCCCGCCGTCAGGCCCGGCAGGCCCGTGGCCGGCCCCCAAGGCCCACGCCGCCGCCCGACTCCCTCAGCGCCTCCCCGCCGCCTCCTTCGCCATCCGCCGCCGCCGGCATCGCCGGTCGCCGCCGCACCGGTCCGCCGCCCGACCGGCCGCCCCATCGCCGGATCCGCCGCCTCCAGCCGCTGCCGCGCCGCCCGCCGCCTCTAGCCGCTGCCGCGCCACCCGCACTCCTCGCCGCCGCCTGGGCGCACCGGCGACCGCGCGCACCCGCCAGACTTCGCCGGCCGGGTCGCCGGCGTCGTCCCGCACCGCCACCACCGTCGGCCATCGCCGGCCTCCTCGTCCCCGGACCGGATCCGATCGGGAGTGGGATCAGATCCACCCACTCCCCGATCCAAACGCAGCCCCGCCGCCCGGATCCCGCCGTCCCGGGATACCCTCGTCCCGTTGACTTTTTGCGCAGGGTATAAATTTCGTCTAAGTCCCAGAATTCTTGATCCATATGCCTATGTTCGAGGCCCCGTAACTTTGCATCCGTAGCTCCGTTTTGGACATATAGTATATCAAAATGTTCGCCTCGACGAGTACATAATTTCATTCCATTGCATCATTTTCATTTGAGTCCATATTAATGCCCGAAATGTCAGATCCATTAGTTCATCCTAGACTTTTGTCATTTTTGCCATGATTAATGTGTGCATGATATGCCTGTGAGTCCTTGACGTGATTTGTTAAGCATTTTGTCTTCTTTCCAGAGGTGCAACCCATGCATTTTTAGGATGTGTGTGGTGACTTGTGCAAGCTTGCAAAGTGAGGCACCCGGTAAATTAGTTTTCAGGGACTTAGTTGTTTTCACTAAGTCTAGGATATTTTAGTTCGCGATGCCATATGTTCAGCTTATTTCCTATTGATTCGTGCCTCTTTTGAGGATGATCAGTAAGGGACTTTTGTTAATCATGTTATGCTCTATCCATCTATGTCTTTACTTGAAAGTTTGGTGCACCCTAGCTTGAGTCAATCGAGCTCTACTTTTGCATCATTGTGAATTTGGGCAGATCGTTAACTCTTTTGCGATTTTGCCGGTGCTATTGTAGTTGATCCGTGCATGCTATGCCATTGTTCTTGCCATGTCTAGCTAGAATTTTGTGCCTTCTTAATGGATGTATGCTTGCCTTGTCATGACTTGCACCGTAGTGAGTGCATCGAGCTCGTTTACATGCCTTCGTGAGTTATATTTCAGCATGTCTCAGTTTTCACTTAGTCTGAAAACTGATTGTGTTTTATCTATGTTCGTGGGCTCGTTAGTATATTTTGTGATCCCTTTTGGCCCCAGGTCATTTTGGGACTTTTGTTAAGATTGTTGAGTAGCTCCATGCCATGTTCTTACTTTTCATAATGAGGTTATGTATCATGTTGTTTCGCCGCTCCGATGAGAGCATCATGGTCTGAAATTTCAGACTAGTGTTGATTTCACTAAGTCTGAAATCTGTTTTGCTTATTCGTTTTTGCCATGCTTGTTTGAACCTCATAATGGTTGATTTGGCCATGGCTCAGTGCTAGTGTTTTGTTAAGCATCTTGTGTACATCACTGCCATGTGTTTTGTTGTCATGTTTGGTGGCTGTAGCATGTTCATTTCGTTGCGTTTAGATGCCTACTTGCTGTAAATCGCAGACCGGTTCATTTCGTAAAACGCTTGCCATTTCCAAACCGTAACTCCGATTCCAATGATCTTTATATCGTTTTCAAGCGATTTCATCCCCTCTATCCAGTGCACACTTGGTTTTCCAAGTTGAGGCCAGGTTCATGATTTTCCTGTCACGTCTTGCATTTCGCATCCCGCATCGCATCCCGCATTGCATGTCATCTTTACATCTTATTGTTCGAGCTTGCACGTGGTTGATTGTATTCTTGTTGCTTGTTTGTCTTGTTGGGTAGAGCCGGGAGACGAGTTCGCTAATGATGAGCCCGTTGAGTTTGCTTGTGAGGGTCCAGACAACTCTGACAGCTTTGCAGGCAAGATGATCATACCCTCGAAATCACTACTATCTTTGCTATGCTAGTTTTGCTCGCTCTTGCTATGGCAATGCTATGATGCCTACCTTTTGCTTGTGAGCCTCCCAATTTCCATGTTGAAACTCTAACCCACCATGTCCTAGCAAACCATTGGTTGGCTATGTTACCGCTTTGCTCAGCCCCTCTTATAGCGTTGCTAGTTGCAGGTGAAGATTGGAGCCGTTCCTTGTTGGAACCATTTATTTACTTGTTGGGATATCACTATATTGCTATGTTATATTTATGCATCTATATACTTGGTAAAGGGTGGAAGGCTCGGCCTCTCGCCTGGTGTTTTGTTCCACTCTTGCCGCCCTAGTTTCCGTCATATCGGTGTTATGTTCCCGGATTTTGCGTCCCTCACGCGGTTGGGTTATAATGGGAACCCCTTGGTAGTTCGCCTTGATTAAAGCTTTTCCAGCAATGCCCAACCTTGGTTTTACCATTTGCCACCTAGCCTTTTTCTTCCCTTGGGTTCTACAGACTCAAGGGTCATCTTATTTTAACCCCCCCGGGCCAGTGCTCTTCTGAGTGTTGGTCCCACTGAGCGATGTCCGAGGCTACCAGGGGCAACTCTGGGCTGGCTTACCCGACGTCTTGCTCATCTGAGTGTGCCCTGAGAAAGAGATATGTGCAGCTCCTATCAGGATTTGTCGGCACATTCGGGCGGTGTTGCTGGTCTTGTTTTAACCTGTCGAATCGTCTTATTGTACCGGGATACCGAGTCTGATCGGTGTGTCTTGGGTGGAGGTCTATTCCTTCGTTGACCGTGAGAGCTTGTCATGGGCTAAGTTGGGACTCCCTTGCAGGGATTAAACTTTCGAAAGCCGTGCCCGCGGTTATGGGCAGATGGGAATTTGTTAATGTCCGGTTGTAGATAACTTGAACTAAACTTAATTAAAATGAATCAACCGCATGTGTTACCGTGATGGCCCCTTCTCGGCGGAGTCCGGGAAGTGGACACGGTGTTGGAGTTATGCTTGCGCAGGTTGTTCTTCTAGAATCTCGCTCGTGCTTTGCCTCCTCTTCTCGCTCTCCTTTGCGTTTAAGTTAGCCACCATATATGCTAGTCGCTTGCTGCAGCTCCACTTACATTGCCTTATCCTTCCTACAAGCTTAAATAGTTTTAATCGCGAGGGTGCGAGACTGCTGAGTCCCTGTGGCTCATAGATACTATAACTCCAGATGCAGGTCCAGGTGATTCCGCTCCAGGTGACGATTACGAGCTCAAGTGGGAGTTCGACGAGGACTCGCAGCGTTACTACGTGTCTTTTCCTGATGATCAGTAGTGGTGCCTAGTTGGGGTTCGATCAGGGCCTTGTCGCATGTTGGGTTCTTTTCTATTTTGGCGCCGTAGTCGGGCCATGAGTGTTTGTTTGATGGATGTTATTTATGTACTTTGATGTGACGTGGCGAGTGTAAGCCAACTATGTATCTCCCCTTATTACTTATATTACATGGGATGTTTGTGATGATTTCCTAACTTGCGACATTGCTTTCAATGCGGTTATGTCTCTAAGTCGTGCCTCGACACGTGGGAGCTATAGCCGCATCGAGGGCGTTACAGAAGTAGTCGGAGTAGAGCATGCAGTAGCCTTCGAGACGATGTCGGTTCTTTGCTTTCACCCGCCCCGGCGCCGAGCCACCTCGCCGCGGCTTTTCATTGCTCGCTAGCAGCTGGGCGAGGGTGACGAGCACCATGAGATGCTCTTCTTCCTAGGCGTCGGCCTTGGCTTCCTCCTCCAGCAGCGCGGCGAGCGCTTCCTCATCATCCGAGTCCATCCTCGAGGCAGGCAAATCGCCGAACACCTTGCGCCCGGTGGGCGTGTACCCACCGCTAAACTGCCCCTCCGCGGCCGGAAACGCCCAGCTGCCGTTGGAGGGGCTGCCGTGGCGAAGCTCTGCTATTTTTCTGGCGTGGAATGGCTATCTAGTGGTGAAAGGCGGCGGGCGGCGCCGGGATATAGCTACTAGCGGCCGAGGGCGCGGGGGGGAGGGGGGTGGGAGGCGAGTCGGGGAAGAAAACCTTGACTTTTCCCCTGACGGCGTGAGAGACTTGGACTCTATCTTCTCTTTGCCCAAAAGTGACGTGAGAGGAATTTTTGAACAACATATGAACTTCTCTCTTTCCCTTATCTTCATATGTGGATTGCACAAATGTCCCATACACCTGCAATTAGACATGGCACAAAAGTTTGTGAAGTATTTTTGTCGTGGATGACATAAATAAAGTATTGCATAGTTTGCATTAGAAATCACCTCACAAATATACATGTATGCAATATTTTTGGTCATATCCAAGGTAGTCATGTGCTCGTCATCCTCCTCTTCTTGAAAACAAAGCCGTCCTCGGTGTTGCTTAATCTTGAAATGTGGCTAACAAAAGAGATAAGGTGTATATGTTTTATATGTATATGTCATCCATTTTTACTTTCCTTAATTTTTCCACATATGACACATGTATACATGAGTAACTTTCATAGTTCATAAAATGTAAAGCCAAAATATTATCACAAGTATTAGAAGGCATGAAAATATTGCAACTCAATTTGCACATATAAGTGAAGCTCTTATTCATCTCAAAGGATTGACAATGTTCATCATTAAACCATCCTAACATTGGTGAATAAACCTTACTAGCATCAAATTTACATGCTACAACATGCTTAAATAAGCAAACATGCAATAAGTCATTTGAGACAGAATCATCACCAAGATTAGAGGTCATATCAAAATGATTAAACATTGGTTCTTTTGCATCAACAATTAATTCAATGGGTGCACTCAAAATTGTTGGTATTTTAGCTGTTTGATCACATGACACATTCATGATAGTAACATGATTCTCTAAAATAGCTGGTGTGCTCAAATCAATAGGTAACTCAACACATGATGTATTCAAGTTAACTAGGCATGCATCATTCTCATGTGAAAGTGGAAAATCTGTGCCTTTGTCATTACCTCTTATGATCAACTCAGACGATGTAGGCACTCTTGGTGGTGATGTGTCACATGGTGGAGATGATGTAGTCCTCGCAACAATGGATGCGGTTGTCGTAGTACGCCTAGTAGCTGAAGAAACATCTATATCAACTCTTGGAATATGCACCGCACGCTTGTTCTCCTCATGGGCAACACGTCGTTTTATTTCCTGTTCAGCTTTGCAAGCAAGACAAAACAAATGATCCATAGGATAACACTCATCATGAATTAGTATCTCTTGAATATCTCGGTTTAATCCTCTCCAAAATCTATCCATAAAATCTTCTTCACTTTCTTCTAAAAATGAGTGCCACAATGTAGTTTGTAAATCATCACAATATTTTGTTACCGTGTTAGTGCCTTGTTTTAAATGTTGTAATTTTTTAATCATGCCACGAGTATAATAAACATCAACGAATCTATCTCTCATGACAAGTCTTAAATCATCCCGAGTAGTAGGTACAAAATCAGGATTTAACCGACAGTATTCACTCCACCAAACTAAAGCAAAGCTACTCAAAGTAATAAACGCAGCTTGAAATTTTCCATGCTCGTCAAAATTATGAGAAGCAAATATAGCATTTATTTCTTACTCCCATTCAATATATAAATCAGGCTTAAACGACCAGTAAATGGTGGCATAGAAACATTAACCTGATTATGTGCATTCTGATGTTGTTGCTCCTCTTGTGACGGTTGTTGTATTTTCTTAGGTGATGGCAAATCTCCCACGATCGATGAAGCCCAAGAACTAACAACTCCGGAACCTGCCATAGTTAGTAGAAAACAAGAAACAAAATCCGAGAATAATGTTCCTATGAACTGCTAGGATGTGGTGGTAAAACACTCACAGTATAGCGAATATCAATATCTTACAAGTTCTTACCATGCACCAGGCAGTGACAGGCAATCAACGGTGTCAAATAACTCCGAAGATTGAGTATAGCGATTGCCAGGGGAACGTACGTATACCCGGTGTAGAAATATGTGGAGCTTGGAATGCTTAAGTATATGGTAGCAAAAGATTAGCACTAATCAATTCAGAGATGCAATGTTGAATAAACGCTCAACGACGATACTGTGCTGGTCCTAGGCTAGACCGGACTAGAGACGCGAGCCTAGAACACTAATGAGGCCACGATGTAGCACAACTAGCATCAATAAAGGATAAAAATAGCTCTGCACAGCAAGATATAAGTGAAGATAACAACGGCAGTAAAGATAATCATGTGAAACAACTGCCAAGCAGGATATACCAACACCTTTCTCTCCAACTTTCCTCTAGAAAAGTCCGTGTCAATTTTCTGATAATTTTTCTCAAGAATGGAACTGACTCAAGATTTCAAACGCAAAGAGAATCACTCAATTCTGAGTTGATATGAGGAGTCAATTTTTTTTAAAACTGGTCTAAAAAACTGGAACAAGCTGTGTTTGCGAACTTCGGAGGGAAAAAAGACCTATTTAGAAGCCGATTTTGAGGTGTCAAATATTGAACTAGCTTCTAAACCTACTTAGATGCGGCTCATCACTAGCTTTAATTTGAGTACTCACGGAGCCAAAATGGACTTTGTACGAGGAAGTTATACCTGTTTTACTGAACAGTGCGCAAAACAGATTCCAATCCGAATTCAGGTACGAGATTGAGTCTAGATAGATCTGAATTTTGTTTTTCTTTATTCTCTCCTTTTTTCTTACACTTTTTTATTTTTCTTTCTCTCTTTTTTTCTCTGTCTTTTTTAAACTTTTTTCTCTCTCTCTTTTTTTCTCCCCCCTTTCCAAAACAACTAGATAAGATGCAGATTGGATCAAGGAAGATGTGAACGACCTCAACTATGATTGTGACAATGAACAGTGGGTAGCACGTGGCGGAAGTTGATGGTGGACAGTGGAAGGGAAAATGATGCAGTGGCGGCGTGACTAATGTGAACAAAACTTGAAACTCTAAAGGAACTAGACACTAAGACCAGCAACTCGACACGACGATGCAACCGATAATTCAATAGTGCAAACAATGAAAAGAAATTCGCAAAGGCTCGGACTGGTTTGGACAAAGGATGAATAGATCTAACTTCTTTTTGTGGCTTTTTCTTGGACAATAAGGAAGAAAATAAATATAATCTAGGGAAAGTTGGAAATTCTCACCAAGCAACCTGAAAATTGATACCACTTGATAGAGGCGAGGGGCCTGATCTTTTGATGCAATGTCCCATACACCTGCAATTTGACATTTCACAAAAGTCTGTGAAATATTTTTGTCCTGGATGATATAAATAAATTATTGCATAGTTTGCATTAGAATCCACCTCACAAATATACATGTATGCAATATTTTTGGTCGTATCCAAGGTAGTCATGTCCTCATCAACATTCGAGCTCCTAAACCCATGAACAATGTTACAAGTTGAAAAACTCCTCGAACGCTCTATTATTTCATGCACTGGTTATTAAAATAGTGGATCAACAATACTTAACCACACCATTTATTTAAAAACATAATTTATGTGGATTTATATTGGCCCCAAACAATTTGTACCAATCCAGAATAATACAATATAATTATGTGACAAGTTTCACATTTTACAAAAATCATTTGATGGCAAAACAAAATGCAAAATAGTGGCTACAATAGGAAGCAGAAAAGAAGAAGGAAAAAGGGGGAAACCTACTCTACAGTTGGGCCCTAAGCAACTACACTTCAGCCTAGCCCGCGGAAGCCGGCCTTCCCTTACCTCCCGCCGCCGCCTGGGCAAAGGCCGCCCGAGTGCCATGCTGCGACCCTCGCACTGCACCACCGTGGGTGTGGATAAGATTGCCTCCAATCATCTCCCGGAGACCCTAGACGAACCCTAGCCGCCTCCCAAACTTTCCCCTCTCGCAACTCTCTCTCCCCTCCTCTTCTTGTGCCCCCGCAACCGTCTGAGAGTGCGCCGCCGCCATTGCCTGCTCGCCCGGGTAGCCACCAGCCTCCCTACGCCTCCGGAGCTTGTCCGGGAGGACCACCATCGACCACCGCTTCTCCTCCGAGTCCCCGTTTGCCAAGGGCTGCACCACCACGACTACATCGACGGGTCTTTCCACCGGACTATGCGATGCTGGTCTACGCCGCCTCGTTCTCCCCGGACCTCCCCGAGCTCATCTCCCCCCTCAAAGTGAGCCAGTGCATCTTTCCCCTAAGGTTCAAGCTTGATTCCGAGCTTCAGCTATGTAGTTCGTCTTCATGTGCTCCGGCCATCGTCAAGCGGGGTCACCGCCGTCGTTTCCATTGTCCTCGGCTTACCCTACAAGCATCAGTGGATGTGTCGCTTCGCGTGCATGCGTTTAACTATCGCCATTGCCCATTTTGGTCACCGTGAGCGAATTCGGTGAGCCACCACCATGTCGGGCTCGCCGCCGGCGTACGCTATGTGCGTGCGTGTTTAAACTGGCTGGCTGGCCCACGTGTCGGCGGGCCTGGCCTAACAAAAGATTAGGCTAAGCCTAAGTACCCCCCTAAACTTTCACTGATAGGTGGACCCCCACCGACTAAATAATCCTTTCATTTTAAAATGTTGCAATGACTGCGGGGACCACCCCTAATTAACCTAATTAATCAACTAGATAAACCTTGTTTTACTAATTGAGTCACTTGCAGTGGGGCCCCGCTTGTAAGTGTGACCAGGTCAACAGTCAACCCATTGGACTGCTGACTAGGTTGCTAACTAAGCGGTGGCCCACCTGCCATCCACTATGGGTAGCCCACAGTGGGTATAAAAAATATATTCTATTTTTAATTTCAAATTTAGAATAATCCAGGAATTCTAGAAATTGTTTAAAACTTTGAAAGAACATATAAAATAATCTGTAACTCGGATGAAAATAATTTATATATGAAAAATGATCAGAAATATAAGAAGAATCCGAATATGCTATCCACATACCTGTCACATGCCTCGAACATAGCAAACATGGAACATTCTTGATGTAGGGTAGAACCCTAGATGCCCGATCTTTCACGAAATGGAGTGGATCCTACGAAGAACACGAAGAACACGAAGAGAAACACGCGAGAAATCACTCAAACGAACAAGATTGGACTACACATGTGCTAGATCCTAGAAACACAAAGAGATACACAATCCAAAGTCAACAAAGGACGATACATAGGGTAACTAGTTCATCTCTGTGCGGAGGCCTTAAGGGGGTCTTCTCGTGAGGGGTCTTGAATCTGCTTGGGGGATCTTCTCCAAAGAGGTCGTGAACTCCAATGGAGAAGTAACCAAGTGGATGAGCAAAGCTCTATTTCTCAAATGAGCTAATCCTTTGTTGCCCCTAAAATGGAGGAGGTGGAGGAGTATATATAGTCTAGGTCTACGAAGGGGTAAGTGAGGGGCGAAGGGGTACATGGGCCTCGGCCTTGATACACTGTGCGCAGACAGACGTTGGACGTCCGACGGGTGTTGATCGTCCGGTCGCTTGCCGGCGTCTGGTCGTTCGGAGGAGGCTGGACTTCTGACGTTTCGGCTCGGATGAGGTGGCGCCAGATTTCTGAACAATGTCGGTCGTCCGATGGCTGATGGTCGTCAGACGTCCGGCCTTGGTCGGTCGTCCAGACGCTGTAGACTTTAGCAGCCATGGGTGTTCTGGCAGGTGGAAACTCCAGGCGTCGGACGTTCGGTATGGACCGATCGTCCGGTGGCTATCGGATGTCAGAGAGCTGTAGCTTGCAGGCAGCTCCTTCTCTTGCTCCGACTCCTCGCCGTCTTGTCGAATGCTCCTAGCCGCTTCATGGTCTTCCTCTTGGTTCCTAGTCAAGCATAGCACATATGTTTGAGGTAGTAGACATGTCTCACATGTGGAAAGTGAAGGTTCAAAGAGGAGCGAATTAACCTTGTGTCCAATGGCGTATACTTGAGGTCTCGTCTTATGTCCTCTTGGGGCTTGAAGAGTAGACGTAGTGTACATGGGGATGACCATAGGATGCTCCGCACCATCTCCCCCCCTTGGGAAAGATCTGACCTCGGATCGTGATCCTCATCACCATGGAAATGGTTGTCGTGGACGAACTTGTAGTTGAACGTAGATGAAGATATTGCGCAATCCAAGTATTCCAAGGTGTCTCCGGTATGTGGTACATGCAAAATGAGCAAACACAAAGTACACTTGGAAATACAATGGTTAGCGCACACAAAGTGTCCATCATGTAAGTATGAGTCCGTTTGGCAAGATTGTGCGTGGCAAGACACATGATGCTTATCCAAAAGATGTAGAATGATATGTAATGTATTCATCAGAGAAAATTCATTCAGCGTGCACTCACTGGTATGGTGCTTTTCATGGCGCACAAAAGCTACATATTCTACCATTGTGCAAAATGATGTCATAATGGGATGGTGTATCAAAAGCATGAACATGGTAACTGGTGCTCAATGCTATTATGTTATCATGCAATTGATAGCGGGCAATGTGATCATTATGTATGAATATGCCATCAAGGAAGATCACAACAAATTTGCTAAGGAAATGCACAAGCTCATATATCATGGATGACATGGGAATACAAGATGCAACAAGGCAAGCACAATGTGAGTCAATCCATGCATGGGTGCAAACTTGTGGCGAGTATGATATGTCCATTGAGCATGACATGTGTGAGCACAATCAACAAATATGGGGGTGTTGGTGCAATGTGCCAAAGGAGTGTTGATGTCCCAATGCTCGATGTCGTGGCATGAGTGGAGGTTCGAAGGTGCATCCAATAAGTCCGAGCGCTCCTCAACTTGAAGGTCCATAGAGTCCATCTCCAATGTCACTCCTCCATTAGTGAGATGTATCATGTAGACAACAAGAAGGAAACAACAATGAAAGAATGACCCATCCAATATGCGTATTTGAGGATGGCTCAAAGGGAAGGAGTTCACCTTTATGAGAATGTCGAAAATGTTGGTGTCACGCATCGTGTATGCCTTCACATGACGAAGTTGTCTCGTGATGGTACCACCTTGTGAATCCGAAAGAACATGACAAACACTCGGAAAAACAAATGAGGTTAGCGGGAGTGCAAAACCTATGATTCATGTGGTAAGATACCCAACAAGTGTATGCATCATGCTCATCATAAGAAAGGACAAGGGAGCATTTCATAGTATGGAGGCATATGATGCGAGAACAACCAAATACAATAGGCTCAATAAAACAAGCATGCATCACAAGTAAGGCGCCAAAGTCTCCAAGATCAATAAGCATAGCATGGTTTCACTCACTACAAGTGGATATGAGAGTTGCAACTAATGGAGACAAGCGACAATGATCAAGATATATCATGTGAGAGGCATGCACATATATGTCATCAACCCAAGAAAGCGAGTAAGAATGGAACATGGGTGATGCGACAAGGAAAACAATCATAGCGATCAAGTGGTCCAAGCTAGTAGTGCGAAGATGCAATGTACTAGAGGTAATCATGGCAATCATGTCATGTGTGCAAATATTGGGCATGAATAATTCACATGACATAGCACAAGCATGAAAGCAAGATAAGAGCAAAGTAAGTTCATTGTATTGGCAAGAAGTCCTATGTAAATAGCAATGGAACATCATGACTCTCCCAACACAAGAATCAACAATAGCATAGAGCATGTATATAACATGGCAATAACAACAAGTATCTCCACCAAGCATGCAAATAGACATAGGAGTAGTATAATGGTGAATCATGGGTAAGTGCAAGCAAGGGTCACAATTGCATGGCAAAAGCATAGAAGCAAGCATAACATGCAAACTGAACATGGTAAAATGGGCATAATGTGAAAAGTAATATATAGCCCATAGCCGTGTGAGAGCCAAGTAAAAGGAATGCGCGAAGTCATTGCGCGAAGAGAGCGGTGGTAAGGATAATCCATGGAATCCCAAATCTTCGTTGCTCTCAAGAGCCCGTTTCGTCAACTCATGGGATTGTGAGGTTGACGAGTGTTCATAAGTACCTACACAAAACAAATACAAAGGGAAAATTGTGCGTGTGTGGTATATGTACACATCGTCCATTATGATGCGCACATGCTTTTGTTGGTTAGCACCAAATATCCAATGCTCAAATAAATGAGATGTGTGATATAGAAACATGTCATCCATCATGATAGGTTTGTTGTTATGTATAACATAATGGAGACTCAAATTGTGTAATGCATCCCTAGTAACATCTAGAGCATTGTGATTCATGGAATGCATATGGTGTACACTATCATGGGAATCATGCAAAGTATGGAATGCATCAAAATATCCTAATATGTATGTGTTGGAAACGTAGTAATTCAAAAAAATTCCTACGATCACGCAAGATCTCTCTAGGAGAAGCATAGAAACAAGACGGAAGAGTGTGTCCACGTACCCTCGTAGATCGAAAGCGAAAGCGGTATGTAACACGGTTGATGTAGTCGAACATCTTCACGATCCAACCGATCCAAGTACCGAACGTACGGCACCTCTGTGTTTAGCACATGTTCAGCACGATGACGTCCCTCGAGCTCTTGATCCAGTAGAGGATCAAGGGAGAGTTCCGCCAGCACGACGGCGTGGCGAAGGTGTTGGTGATGTGATCCTCACAGGGCTTCGCCTAAGCACTACGACAATATGACCGAGGTGGTAAACTGTGGAGGGGGGCACCACACACGGCTAAAGAACAATTGATGTGTCTTTGGGGTGCCTCCCGCCCCCGTATATAAAGGAGGAGGGGAGGAGGTGGCCGACCTAGGGGGCACGCCAAAGGGGGGAGTCCAACTAGGACTCCCAATCCTAGTTGGACTCCCTTTCCTTTTCCGGAGGGGGGAAAGAGGGAAGGCAGAGGAAGAGGAGAAGGAAAGGGGGGCGCGCCCCCCTCCCTAGTCCAATTTGGACTCCCTATAGGGAGGGGGCGTGGCTACCCCTTATGGGCTACCTCCCCTCTCCCTATGGCCCATGTAGGCCAAATATCCCCCCCCCCGGGGGGGGGGGGGTCCGGTAACCCCTCGGTGCTCCGGTAAAATACCTGAATCACTCGGAACCATTCCGATGTCTGAATACAACCATCCAATATATGAATCTTTACCTCTCGATCATTCCGAGACTCCTCATCATGTTCGTGATCCCATCCGGGACCCGGAACAAACTTCGGTCACCAAAACACATAACTCATAATACAAATCATCATCGAACGTTAAGCGTGCGGACCCTACGGGTTCGAGAACTATGTAGACATGACCGAGAAACATCTCCGGTCAATAACAAATAGCGGAACCTAGATGCTCATATTGGCTCCTACATATTGTATGAAGATCTCTATCGGTCAATCTGCATAACAACATACATTATTCCCTTTGTCATCGGTATGTTACTTGCCCGAGATTCGATCGTCGGTATCATCATACCTAGTTCAATCTCATTACCGGCAAGTCTCTTTACTCGTTCCGTAATGCATCTGTTGGGGAATGCAGTATTTCAAAAAAATTCCTACGATCACGCAAGATATATCTAGGAGATGCATAGCAACGAGAGGGGGAGAGTATGTCTACATACCCTTGTAGACCAAAAGCGGAAGCGTTATGAAACGCGGTTGATGTAGTCACACGTCTTCGCGATCCAACCGATCAAGTACTGAACGCACGACACCTGCACAATCTGCACACGTTCAGCTCGGTGACGTCCCTCGTACTCTTGATCCAACTGAGGCCAAGGGAGAAGTTTCATCAGCACGACGGCGTGATGATGGTGATGATGAAGTTACCGACGCAGGGCTTCGCCTAAGCACTACAACGATATGACCGAGGTGGAATTCTGTTGAGGGGGGCACCGCACACGGCTAAACAATCAACTTGTGTGTCTATGGGGTGCCCCCTCCCCCGTATATAAAGGAGGGGAGGAGGGGGCCGGCCGGCCCTTCATGGTGCGCCCCAAGGGGGGATTCCTACTCCTACTAGGAGTAGGTTTCCCCCTTTCCTAGTCCTAATAGGAGGGGGAAGGAGGGGGAAGAGGAGAGGAAGGAAAGGGGGCCCGGCCCCCCTCCCAATTCGGATTGGGCTTGGGGGGTGCGCCCCCACCTCTTGGCCGCCTCCTCTCTCTCCCACTAAAGCCCATGTAGGCCCATATAGCCCCCGGGGGGTTCCGTTAACCCCCCGGTACTCCGGTATATGCCCGAACTCATCTGAAACCTTTTTGGTGTCCAAACATAACCTTCCAATATATCAATCTTCATGTCTCGACCATTTCGAAACTCCTCGTCATGTCCGTGATCATATCCGAGACTCCGAACTACCTTCGGCTCATCAAAAACCATAAACTCATAATACCGATCATCATCGAACGTTAAGCGTGCGGACCCTACTGGTTCGAGAACTATGTAGACATGACCGAGACTCACTTCCAGTCAATAACCAATAGCGGAACCTGGATGCTCATATTGGTTCCCACATATTCTACGAAGATCTTTATCGGTCAAACCACATAACAACATACGTTGTTTCCTTTGTCATCGGTATGTTACTTTCCCGAGATTCGATCGCCGGTATCTTAATACCTAGTTCAATCTCGTTACCGACAAGCCTCTTTACTCGTTCTGTAATGCATCATCCCGCAACTAACTCATTAGTCACATTGCTTGCAAGGCTTATAGTGATGTGCATTACCGAGAGGGCCCAGAGATACCTCTCTGACAATCGGAGTGACAAATCCTAATCTCGATCTATGCCAAGTCAACAAACACTATTGGAGACACATGTAGAGCATCTTTGTAATCACCCAGTTACTTGTGATGTTTGATAGCACACTAAGTGTTCCTCCGGTATTCGGGAGTTGCATAACCTCATAGTCATAGGAACATGTATAAGTTATGGAGAAAGCAATAGCAATAAACTAAACGATCATAGTGCTAAGCTAACGGATGGGTCAAGTCAATCACATCATTCTCTAATGATGTGATCTCGTTCATCAAATGACAACTCATGTCTATGGTTAGGAAACTTAACCATCTTTGATTAACGAGCTAGTGAAGTAGAGACATACTAGTGACACTTTGTTTGTCTATGTATTCACACATGTACTAAGTTTCCAGTTAATACAATTCTAGCATGAATAATAAACATTTATCATGATATAAGGAAACATAAATAACAACTTTATTATTGCCTCTAGGGCATATTTCCTTTAGTCTCCCACTTGCACTAGAGTCAATAATCTAGATTACAGTAATGATTCTAACACCCATGGAGTCTTGGTGCTGATCATGTTTTGCTCGTGAGAGAGGCTTAGTCAATGGATCTACAACATTGAGATCCGTATGTGTCTTGCAAATCTCTATGTCTCCCTCCTTGACTTGATCGCAGATGGAATTGAAGCGTCTCTTGATGTGCTTGGTTCTCTTGTGAAATTTGGATTCCTTTGCCAAGGCAATTGCACCAGTATTGTCACAAAAGATTTTCATTGGACCCGATGCACTAGGTATGACACCTAGATCGGATATGAACTCCTTCATCCAGACTCCTTCATTTGCTGCTTCCGAAGCAGCTATGTACTCCGCTTCACACGTAGATCCCGCCACGACGCTTTGCTTGGAACTACACCAACTGACAACTCCACCATTCAATAAAAATACGTATCTGGTTTGTGACTTAGAGTCATCCAGGTCAGTGTCAAAGCTTGCATCGATGTAACCATTTACGATGAGCTCTTTCTCACCTCCATAAACAAGAAACATATCCTTAGTCCTTTTCAGGTATTTCAAGATGTTCTTGACCGTGCTGTCTAGTGATCCACTCCTGGATTCCTCTGGCACCTCCCTACTAAGCTAATAGGAAGGCACTCATCAGGTCTGGCACACAACATTGCATACATGATAGAACCTATGGCTGAAGCATAAGGAATGACTTTCATTTTCTCTCTATCTTTTACAGTGGTCGGGCATTGAGTCTGACTCAACTTCACACCTTGTAACACAGGCAAGAACCCTTTCTTTGCTTGATCCATTTTGAACTTCTTCAAAACTTTATCAAGGTATGTTCTTTGTGAAAGTCTAATTAAGCGTCTTGATCTATCTCTATAGATATTGATGCCTAATATATAAGTAGCTTCACCGAGGTCTTTCATTGAAAAATTCTTATTCAAGTATCCTTTTATGCTATTCAGAAATTCAGTATCATTTCAGATCAACAATATGTCATCCACATATAATATCAGAAACGCTATAGAGCTCCCACTCACTTTCTTGTAAATACAGGCTTCTCCAAAAGTCTGTATAAAACCATATGCTTTGATCACATTATCAAAGCGCATATTCCAACTCCGGGAGGCTTGCACCAGTCCATAAATGAATCGCTGGAGCTTGCACTTTGTTAGCACCTTTTGGATCGACAAAACCTTCTGGTTGCATCATATACAACTCTTCTCTAAGATATCCATTAAGGAATGCAGTTTTGACATCCATTTGCCAAATTTCATAATCATAAAATGCGGCAATTGCTAACATGATTCAGACGGACTTAAGCATCGTTATGGGTGAGAAGGTCTCATCGTAGTCAACTTCTTGAACTTGTCAAAAACCTTTCACAACAAGTTGAGCTTTGTAGACAATAATATTACCGTCAGTGTCTGTCTTATTCTTGAAGATCCATTTATTCTCTATGGCTTGCCGATCATCAGGCAAGTCAACCAAAGTCCACACTTTGTTCTCATACATGGATCCCATCTCAGATTTTATGGCTTCAAGCCATTTCGCGGAATCTGGGCTCATCATCGCTTCCTCATAGTTCATAGGTTCATCATGGTCAAGTAACATGACCTCCATAACATGATTACTGTACCACTCTGGTGCGGATCTTACTCTGGTTGACCTACGAGGTTCGGTAGTAACTTGATCAGAAGTTTCATAATCATCATCATTAATTTCCTCACTTACTAGTGTAGGGATCACTGGAACTGATTTCTGTGATGAACTACTTTCCAATAAGGGAGCAGATACAGTTACCTCATCAAGTTCTACTTTCCTCCCACTCACTTCTTTCGAGAGAAACTCCTTCTCTAGAAAGGATCCATTCTTAGCAACGAATCTTTTGCCTTCGGATCTGTGATAGAAGGTGTACCCAACAGTCTCTTTTGGGTATCCTATGAAGACACATTTCTCCGATTTGGGTTTGAGCTTATCAGGTTGAAGCTTTTTCACATAAGCTTCACAGCCCCAAATTTTAAGAAACGACAACTTGGGTTATTACGCTATGGTGTTCCGGGTGGCGTGAGTTGCGAAACTATTCCGCATTGTTTCAAATGAAGACCAAACTCGTAACTCAAATATTCTCCTCCACGATCAGATCATAGAATCTTAATTTTCTTGTTACGATGATTTTCCACTTCACTCTGAAATTATTTGAACTTTTCAAATGTTTCAAACTTATGTTTCATTAAGTAGATATACCCATATCTGCTCAAATCATCTGTGAAGGTAAGAAAATAACGATACCCGCCATGAGCATCAACACTTGTTGGACCGCATACATCGGTATGTATTATTTCCAACAAGTCTATTGCTCGCTCCATTGTTCCGGAGAACGAAGTCTTAGTCATCTTGCCCATGAGGCATGGTTCGCAAGAATCAAGTGATTCCAAAAGACCATTAGTATGGAGTTTCTTCATGCGCTTTACACCAATATGACCTAAACGGCAGTGCCACAAATAAGTTGCACTATCATTATTAAACTTATATCTTTTGGCTTCAATACTATGAACATGTGTATCACTACTATCAAGATTTAGTAAAAATAGACCACTCATCAAGGATGCTTGACCATAAAAGATATTATTCATATAAATAGAACAACCATTATTCTCTGATTTAAATGAATAGCCGTCTTGCATCATACAGGATCCAGATATAATCTCCATGCTTAACGTGGCACCAAATAACAATTATTCAGGTCTAAAACTAATCCAGAAGGTAGATGTAGAGGTAGCGTGCCGACGGCGATCACATCGACTTTGGAACCATTTCCCACGCGCATCGTCACCTCGTCCTTAGCCAATCTTCGCTTAATCCATAGCCCCTGTTTCGAGTTGCAAATATTAGAAACAGAGCCAGTATCAAATAGCCATGCGCTACTGCGAGCATTAGTAAGGTACACATCAATAACATGTATATCAAATATACCTTTCACTTTGCCATCCTTCTTCTCCACCAAATACTTGGGGTAGTTCCGCTTCCAGTGACCAGTCCCTTTGCAGTGGAAGCACTCAGTCTCATGCTTAGGTCCACACTTGGGCTTCTTCACTTGAGCAGCAACTTGCTTGCTATTCTTCTTGAAGTTCCCCTTCTTCCCTTTGCCCTTCTTCTTGAGACTGGTGGTCTTGTTGACCATCAACACTTGATGCTCCTTCTTGATTTCTACCTCCGCAGACTTTAGCATTGCGAAGAGCTCGGGAATTGTCTTATCCATCCCTTGCATATTATAGTTCATCACAAAGCTCTTGTAGCATGGTGGCAGTGATTGAAGAACTTTGTCAATGACACTATCATCAGGAAGATTAACTCCCAGTTGAGTCAAGTGGTTTGGTACCCAGACATTCTGAGTATATGTTCACTAACAGAACTATTCCCCTCCATTTTGCAGCTGTAGAACTTATTGGAGACTTCATATCTCTCAATTCGGCATTTGCTCGAAATATTAACTTCAACTCCTGGAACATCTCATATGCTCCATGACGTTCAAAACGTCGTTGCAGTCCCGGTTCTAAGCGGTGCTTCCAGGACGTAATTCTTCTGTGCAGCAATGAGGATAATCCTCAAGTTACGGACCCAGTCCGTGTAATTGCTACCGTCATCTTTCAACTTAGCTTTCTCTAGGAACACATTAAAATTCAATGGAACAACAGCACGGGCCATATATCTACAACAACATAGACATGCAAAATACTATCAGGTACTAAGTTCATGATAAATTAAAGTTCAATTAATCATATTACTTAAGAACTCCCACTTAGATAGACATCCCTCTAATCATCTAAGTGATCACGTGATCCATATCAACTAAACCATGTCCGATCATCACGTGAGATGGAGTAGTTTTCAACGGTGAACATCACTAGGTTGATCATATCTACTATATGATTCACGCTCGACCTTTCGGTCTCAGTGTTCTGAGGCCATATCTGCATATGCTATGCTCGTCAAGTTTAACCTGAGTATTCTGCTTGTGCAAAATTGGCTTGCACCCGTTGTATGTGAACGTAGAGCTTATCACACCCGATCATCACGTGGTGTCTCGGCACGACGAACTATAGCAACGGTGCATACTCAGGGAGAACACTTATACCTTGAAATTTAGTGAGAGATCATCTTATAATGCTACCGCCGTACTAAGCAAAATAAGATGCATAAAGGATAAACATCACATGCAATCAATATAAGTGATATGATATGGCCATCATCATCTTGTGCCTTTGATCTCCATCTCCAAAGCACCGTCATGATCACCATCGTCACCGGCTTGACACCTTGATCTCCATCGTAGCATCATTGTCGTCTCACCAACTATTGCTTCTACGACTATCGCTACCGCTTAGTGATAAAGTAAAGCAATTACACGACGATTGCATTTCATACAATAAAGCGACAACCATATGGCTCCTACCAGTTGCCGATAACTGTGTTACAAAACATGATCATCTCATACAACAATTTATACAATCACGTCTTGACCACATCACATCACAACATGCCCTACAAAAACAAGTTAGACGTCCTCTACTTTGTTGTTGCAAGTTTTATGTGGCTGCTACGGGCTTAGCAAGAACCGTTCTTACCTTCACATCAAAAAACACAACGCGGTATAGTGATTGCTTTTTTATCTTCAGAAAGAACCCTATTTATTGAATCCGATTCAACTAAAATTGGAGAAATAGACACCCACTAGCCACCTGTGTGGGAAGTATGTCGGTAGAACCAGTCTCGCGTAAGCGTACACGTAATGTTGGTCTGAGCCGCTTCATCCAACAATACCGCTGAATCAAGAATCAACTAGTGATGACAAGCAATATGTATATACCCACGCCCACAACTCCTTTGTGTTCTACTCATGCATATAACATCCAAGCATAGACCTGGTTTGGATGCCACTGTTGGGGAACACATTATTTCAAAAAAATTCCTACGATCATGCAAGATCTATCTAGGAGATGCATAGCAACTACAGGGGGAGAGTATGTCTACGTACCCTCATAGACTGAAAGCGGAAGCGTTATGAAACGCGGTTGATGTAGTCAAACGTCTTCGCGATCCAACCGATCAAGTATCGAACGCACGACACCTCCGCGATCTGCACACGTTCAGCTCGGTGACGTCCCTCGTACTCATGATCCAGCTGAGGCCGAGGGAGATTTTCGTCAGCACGACGACATGATGACGGTGATGATGAAGTTACGGATGCAGGGCTTCGCCTAAGCACTACAACAATATGACCGAGGTGGAATTCTGTGGAGGGGGGCACCGCACACGGCTAAACAATCAACTTGTGTGTCTATGGGGTGCCCCCTCCCCCGTATATAAAGGAAGGGAGGAGGGGGCCGGCCGACCCTTCATGGTGCGCGCCAAGGGGGGATTCCTACTCCTACTAGGAGTAGGTTTCCCCCCTTTCCTAGTCCTAATAGGTGGGGGAAGGAAGGGGAAGAGGAGAGGAAGGAAAGGGGGGACGCCCCCCCTCCCAATTCGGATTGAGCTTGGGGGGGGGCACCTCTTGGCCGCCTCCTCTCTCTCCTACTAAAGCCCATGTAGGCCCATATAGCCCCGGGGGGATCGGTAAGCCCCCGATACTCCGGTATATGCGTGAACTCATCTGAAACCTTTCTGGTGTCCAAACATAACCTTCCAATATATCAATCTTCATGTCTCGACCATTCTGAGACGCCTCGTCATGTCCGTGATCATATTCAGGACCCCGAACTACCTTCGGTTCATCAAAAACCATAAACTCATAATACCGTTCGTCATCGAACGTTAAGCGTGCGGACCCTACAGGTTCGAGAACTATGTAGACATGACCGAGACTCACTTCCAGTCAATAACCAATAGCGGAACCTGGATGCTCATATTGGTTCCCACATATTCTACGAAGATCTTTATCGGTCAAACCACATAACAACATACGTTGTTTCCTTTGTCATCGGTATGTTACTTTCCCGAGATTCGATCGCCGGTATCTTAATACCTAGTTCAATCTCGTTACCGACAAGCCTCTTTACTCGTTCTGTAATGCATCATCCCGCAACTAACTCATTAGTCACATTGCTTGCAAGGCTTATAGTGATGTGCATTACCGAGAGGGCCCAGAGATACCTCTCTGACAATCGGAGTGACAAATCCTAATCTCGATCTATGCCAAGTCAACAAACACTATTGGAGACACATGTAGAGCATCTTTGTAATCACCCAGTTACTTGTGATGTTTGATAGCACACTAAGTGTTCCTCCGGTATTCGGGAGTTGCATAACCTCATAGTCATAGGAACATGTATAAGTTATGGAGAAAGCAATAGCAATAAACTAAACGATCATAGTGCTAAGCTAACGGATGGGTCAAGTCAATCACATCATTCTCTAATGATGTGATCTCGTTCATCAAATGACAACTCATGTCTATGGTTAGGAAACTTAACCATCTTTGATTAACGAGCTAGTGAAGTAGAGACATACTAGTGACACTTTGTTTGTCTATGTATTCACACATGTACTAAGTTTCCAGTTAATACAATTCTAGCATGAATAATAAACATTTATCATGATATAAGGAAACATAAATAACAACTTTATTATTGCCTCTAGGGCATATTTCCTTTAGTCTCCCACTTGCACTAGAGTCAATAATCTAGATTACAGTAATGATTCTAACACCCATGGAGTCTTGGTGCTGATCATGTTTTGCTCGTGAGAGAGGCTTAGTCAATGGATCTACAACATTGAGATCCGTATGTGTCTTGCAAATCTCTATGTCTCCCTCCTTGACTTGATCGCAGATGGAATTGAAGCGTCTCTTGATGTGCTTGGTTCTCTTGTGAAATTTGGATTCCTTTGCCAAGGCAATTGCACCAGTATTGTCACAAAAGATTTTCATTAGACCCGATGCACTAGGTATGACACCTAGATCAGATATGAACTCCTTCATTCAGACTCCTTCATTTGCTGCTTCCGAAGCAGGTATGTACTCCGCTTCACATGTAGATCCCGCCATGACGCTTTGCTTGGAACTGCACCAACTGACAACTCCACCATTCAATAAAAATACGTATCTGGTTTGTGACTTAGAGTCATCCGGATCAGTGTCAAAGCTTGCATCGACGTAACTTTTTACGACGAGCTCTTTGTCACCTCCATAAACGAGAAATATATCCTTACTCCTTTTCAGGTATTTCAGGATGTTCTTGACTGCTGTCGAGTGATCCACTCCTGGATTACTTTGGTACCTCCTTGTTAAACTTATAGCAAGGCACACATCAGGTCTGGTACGAAACATTGCATACATGATAGAACCTATGGCTTAGGCATAGGGAATGACTTCCATTTTCTCTCTATCTTCTACAGTGGTCGGGCATTGAGTCTGACTCAACTTCACACCTTGTAACATAGGCAAGAACCCTTTCATTGACTGATCCATTTTGAACTTCTTCAAAACTTTTTCAAGGTATGTGCTCTGTGAAAGTCCAGTTAAGTGTCTTGATCTATCTCTTTAGATTTTGATGCCCAATATATAAGCAGCTTCACTGAGGTCTTTCATTGAAAAATTCTTATTAAAGTATCCTTTTATGCTATCCAGAAATTCTGTATTAATCAAGAATATGTCATCCACATATAATATTAGAAATGCTACAGAGCTCCCACTCACTTTAAATACATGCTTCTCCAAAAGTCTGTATAAAACCATATGCTTTGATCACACTATCAAAGCGTATATTCCAACTCCGAGAGGCTTGCACCAGTCCATAAATGGATCACTAGAGCTTGCACACTTTGTTAGCACCTTTAGGATCGACAAAACCTTCTTGTTGCATAATATACAACTCTTCTTTAAGATATCCATTAAGGAATGCAGTTTTGACATCCATTTGCCAAATTTCATAGTCATAAAATGCGACAATTGCTAACATGATTCGGAAAGACTTAAGCATTGCTACGGGTGAGAAGGTCTCATCGTAGTCAACTCCTTGAACTTGTCGAAACCTTTTGCAATAGGTCAAGCTTTGTAGACAGTAACATTACCGTCAGCGTCAGTTTTCTTCTTGAAGATCCATTTATTTTCTATGGCGAGCTGATCATCGGGCAAGTCAACCAAAGTCCACACTTTGTTCTCATAAATGGATCCCATCTCAGATTTCATGGCATCAAGCCATTTCGCGGAATCTGGGCTCATCATCGCTTCCTCATAGTTCGTAGGTTAGTCATGGTCAAGTAACATGACCTCCATAACAGGGTTACGGTACCACTCTGGTGCGGACCATACTCTGGTTGATCTACGAGGTTCGGTAGTAACTTGATCTGAAGTTTCATGATCATCATCATTAGCTTCCTCACTAATTGGTGCAGGAATCACTGGAACTGATTTCTGTGACGAACTACTTTCCAATTCGGGAGAAGGTACAATTACCTCATCAAGTTCTACTTTCCTCCCACTCACTTCTTTCGAGAGAAACTCCTTCTCTAGAAAAGATCCATTCTTAGCAACGAATATCTTGCCTTCGGATCTGTGATAGAAGGTGTACCCAATAGTCTCCTTTGGGTATCCTATGAAGACACATTTCTCCGATTTGGGTTCGAGCTTACCAGGTTGAAGCTTTCTCACATAAGCATCGCAACCCCAAACTTTACGAAACGACAACTTACGTTTCTTGCTAAACCACAGTTCATTTGATGTCGTCTCAATGAATGGAGGTGAGGAAAAGCTCGCCGTAAGGGGTTACGCTGATGCTAGTTTCCAAACCGACATAGATGATTGTCGATCGCAGTCCGGCTTCGTGTATGTCATGGACGGAGGAGCAGTGATCTGGATGAGTTCCAAGCAAGATACGGTGGCCGATTCTACCATAGAAGCCGAATACATTGCAACTTGTGAAGCTGCAAAGGAAGGTGTTTGGATTCGGAACTTTCTGGATGATCTTGATATTTTCCCAGCCTCGGTAAAATCGTTGGACCTTTATTGTGTTAATTCTGGTGCCATCGCACAAGCCAAGGAGCCAAGGGATCACCACAAGACCAGACACATAGATCAGAAATATCACCTGATACAAAAGATCGTAAAGAATGGTGATGTTGAGTTATGCAAAATTCACATGGATGCAAATGTTGTAGATCCATTGACTAAGCCGCTTCCACAATCCAAGCATGAGGGGCACGTTAGAGCTATGGGCATTCGATGTCTATTCGATTGACTCTAGTGCAAGTGGGAGACTGTTGGAGATATGCCCTAGAGGCAATCATGTATGATGATATATCCTATGTGTTTATGAATAAAGATAGTCCTTGGACATTATCAATGATGTGTATCAGCAAGTACGTGACTTGTTTGTGGGACTATGCATTGTATGATGACTGTCCTAAAAGGTCCCTAGTCGAAATGGTTGTGTGGACGCGCAACCGACTGGACTAGAATATGACACGGTCGATGGCTTGGTCTCACTAGCCATGGAGCATTGGATGCTAACCGGATAATATGGACTTGGAAGGATCTGGTCGGATTCGACGAGTCGGATCCAAGTCGAGATAAGGTCCGAGTCGGACAGACCCAACTATGAGACGCAACGATATGTCATCTGTGAGTCTCTAGTACAACATACGTTCTATGTCCTAATACCTGAGCTGGCGCATGTACTCAGGATGGTGACAGACTTGCTTTGGGCCAACCAAATGCTACTCCGTGACTGGGTAGTTACAAAGGTAGGTTTCGGGCTTGTCCATACCCATGCTGCGAGACATGGTCGAGCAAGATGGGATTTGCCCCTCCGATTAGGAGAGATATACTATGGGCCCCTCGTGTGATCCGACCAAGATAAGCATGGCCATGCAACATGGATTATGAGATAATCCGGTTTGTGGTCGGCATCACTGGAACGAGAAAGAGGTCGGGCTAGCACAAGGATGACAGACTCGCCTTGAGCCTGAGAACATGTATTGTGTGGCAAAGGGAACAAAAGCATGATGTTCGGGTTTGCCTAACCAGCTTCATAGTCTGCTTGGTGTTCGGCATGCCCAGCTAGGGGCCGCTACCAACCATGTAGTTCGGAGGTGATCCGATCTGTGACCAAGCCGGCTTGAACCTAAGGGGTCGCGCGCTTAAGGGAAGGAACCTATGAGGTCGGATCCGGGGACACTGGTCGGATGTGATCCGAGCTGTATTCGGATTGTGGCCGAGTAGACTTATGGGCTTTAGGGTCCGTGTGTTGCCCAAGTGTTGAGCCCACGATGGACGCCTATATAAAGTGGGGTGCGGCACACTCATGCGGTTGATCGCTACGGCGATGTCACTAGGGTTTGCATCTGTTGCGAATAGACAACTCCACTCGCTGCTGGTTGTGTGATCGGACCTAGCAGTCCGCTGCACGACGTTCCTCCTGCACGCACGGATACTGTTAGAGGTAGTGCACCTCTGCCTCTCCGAAGAACTTGTACGTGAGATCCGGCGACCGGCTGTTCGAGGGAGATCAGACGATGAGGAGACGATCCACGCGGACGCGTTGCCACAACTCTTCTTCCGCTGCACGGCATTGCGCGTCTAGTGGTAACGATTTGTGATCCATCTCCCGTAGCATGTTCTTGGTTGTTCTGCGCATAGGAAAATTATAATTTGCAGTCGACGCACCCTACCGTAGAGCCCAACAAGGCCACACCCCACGCTGTGCTCTGGCCGCGCCTGCTGGCCCCCATGCGTGCCCCGCCTTTGCCTCAGCATGCTCCCGCCTTGCCCGCCTTTGTTGGCTGATGTGTCACCCGCCACTGCCCGCACCTCCCCTTATGTCGACCACTCCTCCTACTATAGCCGCTAGCTTCTGCTACCGTTGCTCTATTAGTCACTGCTGCTCTTGCATACTGCCGCTCACGCTACGCGCTGCTGCTGTTGCACCTGCCGCAGCGTACGCCCGGCCGCCCCTCCCGAGCTCGCCCGCTGCTTGCCCCGGTGGCGCTCCGCTCGACACCGACGCCCCAATAGATCGCCTCCGCACCTATCACCACCCTCATCCGAAGCGTCTCTTCACATGCTCTCCAACGCGCTCGCCCACGCCCCTAACGGCCGCCAGAGTCGGCCGGAGGGAGTCCCTCCACCGCCCTTTGTAACCGTCGCTGAACGCCGGTGGATTAAACCACCACCCTGCTACCTCTTGAGCACTATGTTGGTTTTCCCTTGAAGAGGAAAGGGTGATGCAGTCCAGTAGCGTAAGTATTTCCCTCAGTTTTTGAGAACCAAGGTATCAATCCAGTAGGAGATCACGCTCGTGTCCCACACACCTACACAAACAAATAAGAACCTCGCAACCAACGCGATAAAGGGGTTGTCAATCCCTTCACGGTCACTTACGAGAGTGAGATCTGATAGATATGATAAGATAATATTTTTGATATTTTTATGATAAAGAGAAATAAAGATGCAAAGTAAAATAAATGGCAATAGAAATAACTAAGTATTGGAAGATTAATATGATGGAAGATAGACCCGGGGGCCATAGGTTTCACTAGTGGCTTCTCTCAAGAGCATAAGTATTACGGTGGGTAAACGAATTACTGTCGAGCAATTGATAGAATTGAGCATAGTTATGAGAATATCTAGGTATGATCATGTATATAGGCATCACGTCGGAGACAAGTAAACCGAAACGATTCTGCATCTACTACTATTACTCCACACATCGACCGCTATCTAGCATGCATCTAGAGTATTAAGTTCATAAGAACAGAGTAATGCTTTAAGGAAGATGACATGATGTAGAGGGATAAACTCATGCAATATGATATAAACCCCATCTTTTATCCTCGATGGCAACAATACAATACGTGTCGGTTCCATTTCTGTCACTGGGATCGAGCACCGCAAGATTGAACCCAAAGGTAAGCACTTCTCCCATTGCAAGAAAGATCAATCTAGTAGGCCAAACCAAACTGATAATTTGAAGAGACTTGCAAAGATAAACCAATCATACATAAAAGAATTCATAGGAGAATCAAATAATGTTCATAGATAATCTGGATCATAAACCCACAATTCATCGGATCTCGACAAACACACTGCAAAATAAGATTACATCGAATAGATCTCCAAGAAGATCGAGGAGAACTTTGTATTGAGATCCAAAGAGAGAGAAGAAGCCATCTAGCTAATAACTATGGACCCAAAGGTCTGAAGTAAACTGCTCACAGATCACCAGAGATGCCATGGAGTTGATGTAGAGGCACATCGTGATCAACACCCCCTCCGGTGGAGCTCCGGAAAAGGCCCCAAGATGGGATCTCTTGGGTATAGAAGGTTGTGGCGGTGGAATTAGGTTTTCGTGGTGCTCCTGGATGTTTGGGGGTACGTGGATATATATAGGAGGAAGAAGTACGTCGGTGGAGCAACGAGGGGTCCACGAGGGTGGAGGGCGCGCCCAGGGGGGTAGGCGCGCCCCCTGCCTCGTGCCCTCCTCGATCGTTTCTTGACGCACACTCCAAGTCTCCTGGATCACGTTTGTTGAGAAAATCATGTTCCCGAAGGTTTCATTCTGTTTGGACTCCGTTTGATATTCCTTTTCTTCGAAACCCTAAAATAGGCAAAAATAGCAATTTGGGTTGGGCCTCCGGTTAGTAGGTTAGTCCCAAAAATGATATAAAAGTGTAAAATAAAGCCCATTAACATCCAAAATAGATAATATAATAGCATGGAGCAATCCAAAATTATAGATATGTTGGAGACGTATCAAGCATCCCCAAGCTTATTCCTGCTCGTCCTCGAGTAGGTAAATGATAAAAGAAGAATTTTTGATGTGGAATGGTTTCTAACATATTTCTCAATGTAATTTTTCTTTATTGTGGCATGAATGTTCAGGTCCATCAGATTCAAGACAAAAGTTTAATATTGACATAAAAATAATAATACTTCAAGCATACTAACTAAGCAATCATGTCTTCTCAAAATAACATGGCGAAAGAAAGTTATCCCTACAAAATCATATAGTCTCGCTATGCTCTATCTTCACCACACAAAATATTTAAATCATGCACAACCCCGATGACAAGCTAAGCAATTGTTTCATACTTTTGATGTTCTCAAACTTTTTCAATCTTCACGCAATATATGAGCGTGAGCCATGGATATAGCACTATATGTGGAATATAATGGTGGTTGTGGAGAAGACAAAAAGGAGAAGATAGTCTCACATCAACTAGGCGTATCAACGGGCTATGGAGATGCCCATTAATAGATATCAATGTGAGTGAGTAGGGATTGCCATGCAACGGATGCACTAGAGCTATAAGTGTATGAAAGCTCAACAAAAGAACTAAGTGGGTGTGCATCCAACTTGCTTGCTCATGAAGACCTAGGCCAATTTTGAGCAAGCCCATCACTGGAATATACAAGCCAAGTTCTATAATGAAAAATCCCCACTAGTATATGAAAGTGATAACATAGGAGACTCACTACCATGAAGATCATGGTGCTACTTTGAAGTACAAGTGTGGAATAAGGATAGTAGCATTGTCCCTTCTCTCTTTCTCTCTCATTTTTTCTTTTTGGCCTCTTTTTTTTTCGTCCGGAGTCTCATCCCGACTTGTGGGGGAATCATAGTCTCCATCATCCTTTCCTCACTGGGACAATGCTCTAATAGTGATGATCATCACACTTTATTTACTTACAACTCAAGAATTACAACTCGATACTTAGAACAAGATATGACTCTATGTGAATGCCTCCAACGGTGTACCGGGATGTGCAATGATGCATGAGCGACATGTATGAAAATTATGAATGGTGGCTTTGCCACAAATACGATGTCAACTACATGATCATGCAAGCAATATGACAATGATGAAGCGTGTCATAATAACGGAATGATGGAAAGTTGCATGGCAACATATCTCGGAATGGCTATGGGAATGCCATAATAGGTAGGTATGGTGGCTGTTTTGAGGAAGGTATATGGTGGGTTTATGGTACCGGAGAAAGTTGCGCGATACTAGAGAGGCTAGCAATGGTGGAAGGGTGAGAGTGCATATAATCCATGGACTCAACATTAGTCATAAAGAACTCACATACTTATTGCAAAAATCTATTAGTTATCGAAACAAAGTATTACGCGCATGCTCCTAGGGGGATAGATTGGTAGGAAAAGACCATCACTCTTCCCCGACTGCCACTCATAAGGAAGACAATCAATAAATAAATCATGTTCCAACTTCATCACATAACGGTTCACCATACGTGCATGCTACGGGAATCACAAACTCTAACACAAGTATTTCTCATTCACAACTACTCAACTAGCATGACTCTAATATCACCATCTCCATATCTCAAAACAATTATCAAGTATCAAACTTCTCATAGTATTCAATGCACTTGTATGAAAGTTCTTATTATTGCCATGTTGTTCTAAAGGACTCTCAAAATAATATAAGTTAAGCATGAGAGATCAATTATTTCTATAAAATAAAACCACCACCGTGCTCTAACAGATATAAGTGAAGTACTAGAGCAAAAACTATATAGCTCAAAAGATATAAGTGAAGCACATAGAGTATTCTAATAAATTCCCAATCATGTGAGTCTCTATCAAAAGGTGTGTACAGAAAGTATGATTGTGGTAAAATAAAAAGAAAAGACTCAAATCATACAAGACGCTCCAAACAAAACACATATCATGTGGTGAATAAAAATATAGCTTCAAGTAAAGTTACCGATAGAAGAACACGAAAGAGGGGATGCCTTCCGGGGCATCCCCAAGCTTAGGCTTTTTGGTGTCCTTCAATTTTACCTTTGGGTGCCATGGTCATCCCCAAGATTAGTCTCTTGCCACTCCTTGTTCCATAATCCATCAAATCTTTACCCAAAACTTGAAAACTTCACAACACAAAACTCAAACTAGAAAATCTCGTGAACTCCATTAGCGAAAGAAAACAAAACACCACTTCAAGGTACTGTAATGAACTCATTCTTGATTTATATTGGTGTTAAAACTACTGTATTCCAACTTATCTATGGTTTTTAAACTCTTTTACTAGCCATAGATTCACCAAAATAAGCAAACAACACACGGAAAACAGAATCTGTCAAAAACATAACAGTCTGTAGTAATCTGTAGCTAACGCAACTTCTGGAACCCCAAATATTCTAAAATAAATTGCTGGACGTGAGGAATTTATCTATTAATCATCTGAAAAAATAATTAACTAAATAGCACTCTCCAAATAAAAATGGCAGCAATTCTCGTGAGCGCTAAAGTTTCTGTTTTTTACAACAAGATCAAAAAGACTTTCCCCAAGTCTTCCCAACGGTTCTACTTGGAACAAACATTAATTAAACACAAAAAACACAACCAAAACAGAGGCTAGATAAATTATTAATTACTAAAAAGGAGAAAAAAAGCAAGGAATAAAAATAAAATTGGGTTGCCTCCCAACAAGTGCTATTGTTTAACGCCCCTAGCTAGGCATAAAAGCGAAGATAGATCTAGGTATTGCCATCTTTGATAGGCAATCCATAAATGGCTCTCATAATAGATTCATATGGTAATTTAATTTTCTTTTGAAGGAAGTGTTCCATGCCTTTCCTTAACGTAAATTGGAATTTAATATTCCCTTCCTTCATATCGATAATTGCACCAATCGTTCTAAGGAAAGGTCTACCAAGAATAATAGGACATGAAGGATTGCAATCTATGTCAAGAACAATGAAATATATGGGCACATAGTTCCTATTTGCAACAATAAGAACATAATTAATTCTTCCCATAGGTTTCTTAATAGTGGAATCTGCAAGGTGCAAGTTTAAAGAACAATCATCAAAATCACAGAAACCTAGCAAATCACACAAAGTTTTTGGAATCGTGGAAACACTAGCACCCAAATCACACAAAGCATAGCATTCATGATCTTTAATTTTAATTTTAATAGTAGGTTCCCACTCATCATAAAGTTTTCTAGGGATAGAAACTTCCAACTCAAGTTTTTCTTCATAAGATTGCATCAAAGCATCAACGATATGTTTAGTAAAAGCTTTATTTTGACTATAAGCATGAGGAGAATTAGCATGGATCTCAACAAGGAAATACAATCTATCAAAGAGCAATTATCATAATTAAATTCCTTGAAATCCAATATAGGGGGTTCATTGCAATTTAAATTTTTAATCTCTTCAATCCCACTTTTAACAATTTTTGCATCAAGATCTAAAGACTCTGAATTTTTGGAACGCCTTCTAGGTAAAGGTGGCTCATCTTCAGTCCCATCATTATCAAGATTCATATTGCAACACAAAGATTCAATAGGGGACACATCAATAACTTTTAGATCGTCATCCTTATTATCATGAAAACTAGAAGAACACGCTTTCACAAAGCAATCTTTCTTAGCATGCATCCTAGCGGTTCTTTCTTTGCACTCATCAATGGAAATTCTCATGGCTTTGAGAGACTCATTGATATCATTCTTAGGTGGAATATATCTAAGTTTCAAAGAATCAACATCAAGAGAAATTCTATCAACGTTCCTAGCCAACTCATCAATCTTAAGCAATTTTTCTTCAATCAAAGCATTGAAACTCTTTTGCGAACTAATAAATTCTTTAATATTAGATTCAAAACCAGAGGGCATCTTATTAAAATTTCCATAAGAATTGTTGTAGGAATTGCCGTAATTATTAGAGGAATTACTAGGAAACGGCCTAGAATTAAAATTACCTCTATACGCGTTGTTACCAAATTGTTCCTACCAACAAAATTCACATCCATAGATTCATTATTATTCTCAATCAAAGTAGACAAAGGCATATCATTAGGATCACTAGGAGCACTCTTATTAGCAAGAAATTTCATAAGTTCATCCATCTTTCCACTCAAAACATTAATCTCTTCAATTGCATGAACTTTTTTACTAGTAGATCTTTCAGTGTGCCATTGAGAATAATTAACCATAATATTATCTAGGAGTTTGGTAGCTTCTCCTAAAGTGATTTCCATGAAAGTGCCTCCCGCGGCCGAATCTAAAAGATTTCTGGAAGCAAAATTCAGTCCGGCACAAAAATTCTGTATAATCATCCATAAATTCAAACCATGTGATGGGAAATTACGTATCATTGATTTCATCCTCTCCCAAGATTGTGCAACATGTTCATGATCAAGTTGCTTAAAATTCATAATATCGTTTCTAAGAGAGATGATCTTAGCGGGAGGAAAATACTTAGAGATAAAAGCATCTTTGCACTTATTCCATGAATCAATACTATTTTTAGGCAAAGATGAAAACCAAGTTTTAGCACGATCTCTAAGCGAAAACGGAAATAGCTTCAATTTAACAATATCATTATCCACACCTTTCTTCTTTTGCATATAACAAAAATCAACAAATTTGTTTAGATGGGTAGCGGCATCTTCACTAGGAAGGCCAGAAAACGGATCTTTCATGACAAGATTCAACAAAGCAGTATTAATTTCACAAGATTCAGCATCGGTAAGAGGAGCAATCAGAGTGCCAATAAAATCATTATTGTTGGTATTGGCAAAGTCACACAATTTAGTATTATCTTGAGCCATCGTGACGAGCAAGCAATCCAACACACAAGCAAACAAGAAACGGGCAAAAGGGCAAATAGAAAAAGAGAAGGGGAACGTAAAGAAAGTGAGAGAGGAAAAGAGGGCGAATAAAATGGCAAGGGTGAAGTGGGGGAGAGGAAAACGAGAGGCAAATGGAAAATAATGTAATGCGAGGGATAAGAGTTTGTGATGGGTACTTGGTATGTCTTGACTTGTGCGTACACTCCCCAACAACGGTGCCAGTAATGGGTCGTCGTTGGGAGTCAAACCTTGACTTGACTTGGCGTGAATCTCCCCGGCAACGGCGCCAGAAATCCTTCTTACTACCTCTTGAGCACTACATTGGTTTTCCCTTGAAGAGGAAAGGGTGATGCAGTAAAGTAGCGTAAGTATTTCCCTCAGTTTTTGAGAACCAAGGTATCAATCCAGTAGGAGATCACACTCGAGTCCCACGCACCTACACAAACAAATAAGAACCTCGCAACCAACGCGATAAAGGGGTTGTCAATCCCTTCACGGTCACTGAGAGTGAGATCTGGTAGATATGGTAAGATAATATTTTTGGTATTTTTATGATAAAGAGAAATAAAGATGCAAATTAAAATAAATGGCAATAGAAATAACTAAGTATTGGAAGATTAATATGATGGAAGATAGACCCGGGGGCCATAGGTTTCACTAGTGGCTTCTCTCAAGAGCATAAGTATTACGGTGGGTAAACGAATTACTGTCGAGCAACTGATAGAATTGAGCATAGTTATGAGAATATCTAGGTATAATCATGTATATAGGCATCACATCGGAGACAAGTAGACCGAAACGATTCTGCATCTACTACTATTACTCCACACATCGACCGCTATCCAACATGCATCTAGAGTATTAAGTTCATAAGAACAGAGTAATGCTTTAAGGAAGATGACATGATGTAGAGGGATAAACTCATGCAATATGATATAAACCCCATCTTTTTATCCTCGATGGCAACAATACAATACATGCCGGTTCCCTTTCTGTCACTAGGATCGAGCACCGCAAGATTGAACCCAAAGCTAAGCACTTCTCCCATTGCAAGAAAGATCAATCTAGTAGGCCAAACCAAACTGATAATTCGAAGAGACTTGCAAAGATAAACCAATCATACATATTCAGAGGATAATCAAATATTGTTCATAGATAATCTAGATCATAAACCCACAATTCATCGGATCTCGACAAACACACCGCAAAAGAAGATTACAACGAATAGATATCCAAGAAGATCGAGGAGAACTTTGTATTGAGATCCAAAGAGAGAGAAGAAGCAATCTAGCTAATAACTATGGACCCGAAGGTCTAAAGTAAACTGCTCACACATCACCGGAGAGGCCATGGAGTTGATGTAGAGGCCCACTGTGATTAATGCCCCCTCCGGTGGAGCTTCAGAAAAGGCCCCAAGATGGGACCTCTCGGGTACAGAAGGTTGCGGCGGTGGAATTAGGTTTTCGTGGTGCTCCTGGATGTTTGGGGGTACGTGGATATATATAGGAGGAAGAAGTGCATCGGTGGAGCAACGAGGGGCCCACGAGGGTGGAGGGCGCGCCCAGGGGGTAGGCGTGCCCCCTGCCTCGTGCCCTCCTCGATGTTTCTTGATGCACACTCCAAGTCTCCTGGATCATGTTTGTTGAGAAAATCACGTTCCCGAAGGTTTCATTCCATTTGGACTCCGTTTGATATTCCTTTTCTTCGAAACCCTAAAATAGGCAAAAAACAACAATTTGGGCTGGGCCTCCAGTTAGTAGGTTAGTCGCAAAAATGATATAAAAGTGTAAAATAAAGCCCATTAACATCCAAAATAGATAATATAATAGCATGGAGAAATCAAAAATTATAGATACGTTGGAGGCGTATCACACCCGGGGTCACTGACTCGTGGGCCCCGCTAGTTTAGCCTCTAACCCGCCACTAAACCTCCCTAACACCGAGCCCCGCCGGCCCTAATAACCTTATTAAAAAATATAACCTTGATAGCTAACTTGAGAATGACATGTGGGCCCGTTCTACCGTTTAAGTGGTTAAGATTTATTAAAAGCTAACAATGGTTGACATATGGGTCCCTGTTGACCCAGTTGACCACTCAACAGGTCAAAGGTTGACCTGCTGACTCAGCCCCCTAGCCCCACATGTCAGCCACACACATGCACATCTATGGGTACACTTTTGTGCACCCATAGCATTTATCAGTTAAATGTTTTTCGAATTAAATTTAGTCCATAAATTCAAAAATCATTTAAAAACTTTGAAAAAACATATAAAATAATCTATAACTTAGATGAAAATAATTTATATATGAAAGTTGCTCAAAAAAGTCCAATGAATCCATTTATGCAATTCGTTCATTTGTCACATGCCTCTAGCATGCTGAACATGGAACCATCCCCCTCTTTTAATCTGTCCAAAAAATGTCAAACTCCGAGAAAACATTTTGCTTGCTTATTTATTTTCTTACTGTCTTGTTTATTTTTTTCTTTGTAGTCATTGCAGTTCTTTTTCAGTGGTAACCTTTTTATTTAGAACTAGGCTACAATAACCACGTGCAACATAAGGACCGTTGTAATCATGGTCTGCTGCCTATTGTAGCGGGCCTCCTAAGGTCCGTAGTATCCATGGGTCTTCTATGGCCCGAAAATTCAATGGGCCTTCTATGGGCCGTATGATCAATTGGCCAAACATGGGTCGTACTTTCATGGACCGTTAACGGACCGTAATATGGGCCGTAAACGGGCTAGAATGGGAATCGTCTTTTTATGGGCCGACCATAACATGCCGTTCATAGGCGGATGTGTACAACGTGCTTAATTCTATCGACATGCATAACAGATCGTTAATGGGCCATATTTGATGATTCTATGAAAACGACCCAATGGATTAACGGACCACGGACGGGCCGACTTTAACCATGGGCTGAATTTGGCCCACTAGCAGAACCGGCCAGTAATGGACCGTAAGTAACCGAATCCCGGAAATGAGCCCAAAAATAAATGCGCCCTTAGAAGGCCGAAAGATAACACGGGCTAGAAACGTCCGAATGGCATAATGGGCCGTTAATGGTATAAAGTGATATACTATTCACTTTGGGCCAATTTCACCACGGGCCGTTTATGGGCCAAGAGTTACAAAGGGCCTCATATGGACCGAAAGACGTCATGGGCCATACATGGGCCGGAAGTTACAATGAGATGGAATCATATTGGATGGCCCATATGACGCTACTGGGCCTAATTCAGATAGGTTATAACGGGCCGTGAGTTAGCAGGCTGTAAATGGGCTATATGCGAACATGCCATTAACATGATTTCTATGGGTCGAGCCGCTACCTTTTGACCAAGTCAAACGGGTCGGCCTTTTGACCTGACTGGGCCACTGTTGGGCCGAGCCACGTGTCGACATATCATAGGCGCATCCGGTCCATTCGCTGGATGACATCTATCCCGACATTGAGCTGACACGTGGATACTCCAGCGAATGAGAAATTTACATGTGGAAAATCCCCATTGGTCAGGGTTGTTAACGGGTTATCATATCCAAACCGAAACCCGATATCTTAACGGCAACCCTTATGGTGGATGCCACATGTCAGTTACCCTTGACGAAAACACTTCCATGACACGTGATTTATCGTCATGGAAGTGGACACATCCTTGATGATAATTTTGGTATTGTCATGGAACACTTCTACGACGACACATGTATGACTATCTTGATTCTATCATAAAATTGTAACACCCCGGGTGTAATTTACCTTATCTGTACTCCAACTCTTGCCGTTTCCGGCCTAAGTTATTTTATTTTCTCGGTGTCGGGTTTTTGTCTCCGTGTGTTGTTGCCTTTGTCATGCATCTCATATCATGTCATCATGTGCATTGCATTTGCATACGTGTTCGTCTTATGCATTCGAGCATTTTCCCCGTTGTCCATTTTGCATTCCGGCGCTCCTATGCCCTCCGGTGGTCCTTTCTACGTCTTTTCGTGTGTGGGGGCTAAACATTTCCGAATTAGACCGAGACTTGTCATGCGGCCTTGGTTTACTACCGGTAGACCGCCTGTCAAGTTTCAGGCCATTTGGACTTCGTTTGATACTCCAACGGTTAACCGAGGGACCGAGAAGGCCTCGTTTGTGTTCCAGCCCAACACCCTTTCCAATTTGGCCCAAAACCCACCTAAACCCTCTCCATCACCTAGAGCGTTCGATCACGATCGCGTGGCCGAAAACCGTGCTCAATTTGGAGCCTCCTAGCTCCTCCTACCTATAAATATAGACACTCCCCCGAAATTTCGGGTCATTTCCAACCCTACCCTAGCTCCCCGCTCCTTCGCCGCGCCGGACACGTCCGGAGCGGACCGGACGCGTCCGCCGCCGCCGTCCGCGCCAATCAGGAGCTGCCAAGTGGCTCCACTCCAGCCGCCGCCGCCGTAGCCCGCTCGGGCCCGGGGCAGGCCCTCCCCGGCCCGCGCCTTCCCGCCGCCTGCGCCCCGCGCGAGGGAGCCGCGCCGCCCGCGCCGGCCTCCCGCTCCGCCGCCGATGCGCCTCGATGCCCGTGCCGCCCGCCGCCACCATCCGCTCCAAGTCCGGCGCCGAGCCCCGCCGCCATCCGCTTCCAGCGCCGCCACCGACCACCGCGCCCGACGCCGCCGTCCTCCTCTCCGTCGCCGGCGCACCCCGGCGAGCCCCTCCACTCCGGCCGCCGCGTTCTTCGTCCCCGGCGAGCCTCGGCATCCGCACTGCTATAGTACCGGATCTGGATCCAGATCCATATTCAAACGAGGGTTGACTTTTATCCCCGAACCCTAGTCTTTTTGCAAACTTTGGCATGCCGTAACTTCCTCTCCGTAGCTCCGATTCGCGCGTGTAGCATATTAAAATGTTCGCCTCGACGAGTACATCATTTCATCTCATTGCATAATTTTCATTTGAGCTCATCTTGATGCTCGAAATGCTGTTAGAAGAGGGCTATGTGATGAATTTGTCAGATCTGTTTCAGCAAATGACATTTTGTCATTTTTTCCATGATTAATGTGTGCATGCTATGATCCTGAGCTCTACATTAGTTTTGTTATATGCCATGCCATCTTTACAGAGGTTCTTACCATGTATTTTTGTGATATTTGTGGTGACTAGCACAAGCTTGCAAAGTAGCGTAGTCGGTAATGCTGATTTCAGGGACTTAGAATTTCACTAAGTCCTTGTCCTGATTTTGTCGTTAGGCCATATGTTCATGTTGTTTCCTAGTGATCCATGCCTCTTTTTAGGATGATCAGTAAGGATGTTTTGTTAACATTGTGGTTCTCTATCCATCCATGTCTTTGTTTGCATTTATGGAGCACCCTATCTTGAGTCAATCGAGCTCTACTTTTGCTATAAAGTGAATCCTGGAAGATTGTTGACATGTTTAGCGATTTTGCCGAGGATGTTGCTATTGATCCGTGCATGCTATGTTGTTGTTCTTGCCATGTCTAGCTTCTATGCCATGTATTCTTGATGGGTGTATGCTTAGTTTATCATGCCATGCTCTGTAGTGAGTGCATAGAGCTCGTAAACATGCCTACCCGTTAACTGATTTGCATGCTCGAGTGTTTCACTAAGTCTGAGATCTGTTTGTGTTTTTGCCATGTTCACATGCTTGCAATTGTATTTTCTGATCCCTTTTGGCTCAAGGTCACTAAGGGACTTTTGTTAAGTGCTTTGAGTAGCTTCATGCCATGCCTTGATTTGCCATGTTAAGTTCCTGTAGCATGTAGTTTGCATGCTCTAAAGTGTGCTTCCTGATGATAAATTCCAGACTTGTGTTAATTTCACTAAGTCTGAAACCTGTTATCGTTTGCTCTTTTGCCATGCTTGTTTGAGCCTGTTAATGAGTGAAGTAGCCGTAGCTCGGTGTTCATATTTTGTCAAGCTTCATGAGTGGATCCTTGCCATGTATTGTTTTGTCATGTTTGAGTGCTGTAGCATATTTATCTTGATGCATTTAGTTGGTCATTTGCTGATTATCGCAGACCGGTGCCATATTTGTTTTGCTTGCCATTTCCAAACCGTGCATCCGATTCCGGTGATCTTTATATCGATTTCAACCGAAATCACCTCACCTTTCCAGTGGCACTCTTGGATTTCCAAGTTGAGGCCAGGTTCAACCATTCCTTGTCAAATCTTGCATATGCATCGCATATCGCATCCCGCATATCATACCATGTTTGCATCATGTTGTTTGAGCATTGCACGTGGTTGATTGTGTTCCGTTTGCTTGTTGTTCTTGTTTGGGTAGAGCCGGGAGACGAGTTCGTGAACGAGGAGCCCGTCGAGTTCGCTTACGAGGATCAAGTCAACTCTGAGAACTTTGCAGGCAAGATGACCATACCCTCGAAATCACTTCTATCTTTGCTTGCTAGATGCTCGCTCTTTTGCTATGCCTATGCTACGATACCTGCCACTTTCTTATCATGCCTCCCAAATTTCCATGTCAAACCTCTAACCCACCATGTCCTAGCAAACCGTTGATTGGCTATGTTACCGCTTTGCTCAGCCCCTCTTATAGCGTTGCTAGTTGTAGGTGAAGATTGGAGATCGTTCCTTGTTGGAACATTGTTTATTGTTGGGATATCACCATATTATCTTGTTTATCTTAATGCACCTATATACTTGGTAAAGGGTGGAAGGCTCGGCCTTTTGCCTAGTGTTTTGTTCCACTCTTGCCGCCCTAGTTTCCGTCATATCGGTGTTATGTTTCCGGATTTTGCGTTCCTTACGCGGTTGGGTTATAATGGGAACCCCTTGACAGTTCGCCTTGAATAAAACTCCTCCAGCAATGCCCAACCTTGGTTTTACCATTTGCCACCTAGCCTCTTTTTCCCTTGGGTTTCCGGAGCCCGAGGGTCATCTTTATTTAAACCCCCCCCCCCCCCCCAGGCCAGTGCTCCTCTGAGTGTTGGTCCAAACTAGAGCCCTGTGCAGCGCCCCGTCGGGGAAACTCGAGGTTTGGTTTTAGTTGTATGGAGCGCTCATCTGAGTGTGCCCTGAGAATGAGATATGTGTAGCTCCTATCGGGATTTGTCGGCACATTCGGGCGGTGTTGCTGGACTTGTTTTACCATTGTCGAGGATGTCTTGTAACCGAGATGCCGAGTCTGATTGGAATGTCTCGGGAGAAGGAATATCCTTCGTTGACCGTGAGAGCTTGTGATGGGCTAAGTTGGGGCTCCCCTGTAGGGATTTGAACTTTCGAAAGCCATGCCCGCGGTTATGGGCAGATGTGAATTTGTTAATGTCCGGTTGTAGATAACATGAAACTTAACTTAATTAAAATGAATCAACCGCGTGTGTAACCGTGATGGTCTCTTCTCGGCGGAGTCCGGGAAGTGAACACGATGTTGGAGTAATGCTTGATGTAGGTTGTTCTAGGATCACTTCTTGATCATAGTTGTTCGACCGTGCTTTTGCCTTCTCTTCTCGCTCTCTTTTGCGAACAGGTTAGCCACCATAAATGCTAGTCGCTTGCTGCAGCTCCACCTCATACCTTTGCCTTACCTATAAGCTTAAATAGTCTTGATCGCGAGGGTGTGAGATTGCTGAGTCCCCGTGACTCACAGTTTAGTTCCAAAACCAGATGCAGGGACCGATGATACCGTTCCAGACGATGCGCTTGAGCTCAAGTGGGAGTTCGATGAAGACTCTCGCCGTTACTATGTGTCTTTCCCAGATGATCAGTAGTGGTGCCCAGTTGGGGCGATCGGGGACCGTGTCGCATGTGGGGGTTGATCTTTATTTTGGTACCATAGTCGGACCATGAGTGTATTGGATGATTGTAATGTTATTCATGTATTTGTGTGACGTGGCGAGTGTAAGCCAACTATGTATCTTTTCCCCTTTGATCTATTTACATGGGTTGTTGTGAAGATTACCTTACTTGCGACATTGCTTTCAATGCGGTTATGCCTCTAAGTCATGATTTGACACGTAGGAGATATAGCCGCATCGAGGGCGTTACAAGTTGGTAATCAGAGCCTTCCCCGACCTTAGGAGCCCCCTGCTTGATCGAATCGTTGGTGTTGTTGAGTCTAGAAAAATGTTTTGAGTCATTTAGGATTATATATATCGGAGAGTTAGGAATTCTTTTTACTCCCTAGTCCCTTCTTAGCTCTGGTGAGGCATCCTGATGTAGAGTTTTGACTCTTCTCTTCTCAAATTTCACTAAAAAAATTTTAGGATCACGCGGGTATCTTGGAATCATTCTGATCGATTTGTGATGAGAACATTGTTCTTGGTGCCTCCTATCATTTAGGGGTTGTGGCAGTGTCCCGGGGAGTTGAGCTCCGAGGTGTTGTCGTCACAATTTTATCGTTGAGATTCTGGAATACCTGAGTTTCGCCGACATCGAAAATCTCTTCTATGCAGTTGTTGGTGAGATAACCTCGACGCCACCCAGTACTGGGGCGGGAGTTCGGGAGTATTGCCATAACTCGTATAACGGATGCTTTTCGAAGGTTGAGGTAAATGATTTCCGAAGGTTTTTTGGTTTTGTGTTGAAGGATGGATATAGTTGGATGTAGGATTTGCTAGATTTGGGTGAGATATTATGCTTCCCCTGTATCCCCAACACCTGATTGCATAACCGGAAATGTTTGGGAGTTCCATAGGTGGGAATTCTCGTAGCTCTAGTTCTTTTTCCGTGGATATTTGGTTTGGGATTGGTAATCCTCACCAAGTATTTGTTCTTGTCCGTACCTTGTTGTTTTTTTCTACCTCAATTCTAAGTGGCTTCTCAATTTATGGAAATGTGACCATTTCAATTGGAATGCATTCGTTCATTTTGTTCGGATGTGAAGACTATATGTTGCAATTTCAACCCGTTTGATTCAGCTTCAATATTTGTCTGTCAATGTGCTAACGGATGTCAACCTCTTCAGGATGGCTCCTCCAACACGCACGACTCCGAATCCTGATCCGCCACCACCACCTCCACCTCCGGAGGCATGGCAAGCTGTGAGGGCCGCTACCAATGCAAACACGCAGCTGATCATGCAACTTCTTCAAGAGCGCAGCCAAGGGAACCAGGGCCATGGCAACAATCAGAATCAGTTTGCTACACTCAACCAGTTCCTTGCTAACCAGCCAAAGACCTTCAACACTTGTGTTGAGGCAACAGACGCTGATGATTGGCTCGTGGACATATGCAAGCATTTCGAGTGCAGTAACGTCAGGCCTGAGAACTTTGTCAAGTTCGCTTCCTTCCAACTCAAAGAGCAAGCTGCAAAATGGTTTCAGCAGTACAAAGATTCCAGAGGAGGCCGTGTGATTACCTGGGATGAATTCTGTCAAGACTTCAAAGCTCATCATATTCCTCAGAGTGTGGTTGAAAGCAAGCATGAGGAATTCCACAACCTGAAGCAAGGCACTATGTCTGTTTACCAGTACAACATCATGTTTCAGAAGTTCGCCCATTTTGCTAAGCAAGACGTCCCTGACGAGAAGAGCATGATATACCAGTTCAGGGGTGGTCTCAGAGAAGAACTCCAGCTAGCTCTCGTCCTCTTTGAGCCCAAGAAGTACGATGAGTTTTACAACATGGCAATGAAGCAAGAGAGTGCTCAACTGAAGTGCGATGCTTCCAAGAAGCGAGTCAGAGATGCAACTCCTTCTTCCTCAACTCAAGTGGCTAAGCAGCAAAAGTATTGGCTGCCTCCTCCTTCGTTCCGTCAGCCTTATCAGCAGAAGAGCAAAGGTGGCAGTGGATCTTCCCACCCACCCAACCATGGCTTTTAGAACAAGACTTCGTCTCAAGCTCCAAGATTAAGTGCTCCGTATCACCGTCCGCTCTCGGAGGTCACGTGCAACAAGTGCCAACAGAAGGGTCACTATGCCAACAAATGCTTCAATCAGAGGCGTCTCCCTCCTCCTCCTCCTGTGAGATCGGCAAGTACAGCTGTGGTCAAGCATAACCCCAAGTACGCCAAGGTCAATGTCGGTGTCAAAACCAGTGGATCTCGGGTAGGGGGTCCCGAACTGTGCGTCTAGGCCGGATGGTAACAGGAGGCAAGGGACACGAAGTTTTACCCAGGTTCGGGCCCTCTTGATGGAGGTAAAACCCTACGTCCTGCTTGATTAATATTGATGATATGGGTAGTACAAGAGTAGATCTACCACGAGATTAGAGAGGCTAAACCCTAGAAGCTAGCCTATGGTATGATTGTTCTGTATCTTGTCCTATGGACTAAAACCCTCCGGTTTATATAGACACCGGATAGGGTTAGGGTTACACAAAGTCGGTTAAAATGGTAGGAGATCTTCATATCCATATCGCCAAGCTTGCCTTCCACGCCAAGGAAAGTCCCTTCCGGACACGGGACGAAGTCTTCAATCTTGTACCTTCATAGTCCAGGAGTCCGGCTGAAGGTATAGTCTGGCCATCCGGACACCCCCTAATCCAGGACTCCCTCAGTAGCCCACGAACCAGGCTTCAATGACGATGAGTCCAGCGCGCAGATTGTCTTCGGCATTGCAAGGCGGGTTCTCCTCCAAATTCCGTGTACCTGTTGAATAAAGTCCGGTTTCTTGTAAATGTTGCGCTCCTCGGCTTCTACGCCCAATAATGGTCGTTTCCCACGTGTCAAACAAATATGAAAAGTCTGAGTGTTTTTACATCCACACCCCTAGCCGCGTAAATGAGCCGCCATTTAAGGGGACGAGGATTTAGATCCAAACCACACCTTCTCCCCTTCGCGAGTGTTCATCAGAGCGCATCCGACAAAGGTCCATACCACCATGGCCAGTCATCGCAACTCCTCCTCTCGCCCTTCCAGCCCTCAGCCTGGATATTGGGAGAGATGCTCCATCCCGCATAGCGAGCTAGTGACACTCCAGACCAAGGGATTTCTCCCCCCGGCCTATATGGTCCCGGTTTGAGCCGGTCTTGCCATCTATAATGGCGGAGAGCAAGCGGAGAGTGCCCCTAATCCCTCCAAAGGAGAGCGGGTGTGCCTCGTCCCTTATTTAATAAGAGGGCTCGGATTTCCAATCCATCCATTTCTCCGGGGGCTCCGGGAGTTCTATGGCCTCCAGCTACACACTCTCATGCCTGCCTCCGTATTGCATATCGCGGGCTTCGTAGCCCTCTGCGAGCTGTTCTTGGGTGTTGAGGCTCATTTCGGGTTGTGGAAAGAGCTATTCTGCCTTGTGCCCCGTTCTCAGAAGGGGTCGATATTTCAAGTGGGCGGAGCCGAAGTGTGGCGCATCGCCGGGACCGGATATCTATCCGGAACCCCAAAGAAGGCGTCCGAGGACTGGCCTTCAGAATGGTTTTACATAGAGGACGTCCCGCTGCCGGATCCTGTCCGGATCGGCCTCCCTGAGTTCGACAGTGCTCCACTAAAGAAGCGCCTAAGTTGGCGTCCACGGAGCCCTCAGAGGGAAAGTGACAAGGACGTCTGTTACCTGATGGGCCAGATAAGATTGTTAGCTCATTCCGGACTGACCATGATCGGGGTCATGGACACATGCATCATGCGAGGGGTGCAGCCGCTACAGTACAGAGGCCACCCCATGTGGGACTTCAACGGGGAGGACGACGCCACCTGCTACGGCCGTAAGGGGCCGGATTCGGCTGCGGCTCTAACAAAGACCTTGTCCGCTTTGTACAAGGGAGAAGATGAGGATTTTCTCCGCGTCGACCCAAAGGGTGAATTTTCTATGTACAATCCCCCAAGCTAGGTAGTGGTCATGACGGTGTCCTGGACTAGGGGGTACTCAACACGTCATCTCCCGATCTGATAGATTGGGCCGAGGACCCCCGTGGCCGTATACTCATGGGCCAGTTCGGGCAGCTGCCGCATACAAGGAAGATTCCACAAAAACTTGGCGATCAAGACGAGGACTTCTCCCCACCGGCGTATTCGGCTAGGACTCTTGTTAACCTAGGCCTCTGGTGCATTATATAAACCAGGGCCAGGCTAGTCGAAACAACTCCATATACAACAATCATACCATAGGCTAGCTTCTAGGGTTTAGCCTCCTTGATCTCGTGGTAGATCTACTCTTGTACTACCCATATCATCAATATTAATCAAGCAGGACGTAGGATTTTACCTCCATCAAGAGGGCCCGAACCTGGGTAAAACATCGTGTTCCCTGCCTCTTGTTACCATCCGGCCTAGACGCACAGTTCGAAACCCCCTACCCGAGATCCGCCAATTTTGACACCGACATTGGTGCTTTCATTGAGAGTTCCGCCGTGTGATCGACAAAAGGATCGATGGCTCGCCTGCAGATCAACTGCGACTTCGGCATCTTCGTCACCAGCTCGACTGGTCACCTTGGTTAGACCAAGAATTGCGCCCCGTGTTCGGATCACCATGTCCGGACGAGGGCCTTTATCAAACATCAACTCCGATCTCTACCAAGATCACGGAGGAATCATCTATGGAGCTCGGGGGCTCAACGTCAACATTGCCCTCAAGCGACCGTGCTGTTTTTCTAGACAGCGAACTCGTATCTGCCACCACCACCTCCTCGAGTATCGCTTTGACGATCTCTTTGGTGGAATTGTGCGGAATTGAGTCTACAACAACCCTGGAAAATTTCGTCGAGTTCCGATGGAGGAATCTCTGGCAATCCATGATATACCGGAGCCCTATCAAATCTGGACGGGAATTTGGATGAGTTTAGGGCGTGGTGTCCAGCTTCTAGATCGACGTCCTTTGGAAGATCCAACCGTTGATCGGCTGCGGAATTCCTATATCTACCACCTCTCAAAATTTCGGCTCAATCCGACCGTCCAAACTCCGGGAACCTTCCGATTAGTGCATCACTTTTCGGATCTGTTTTCTGCGCGAAAACGAATTCGACCCGAGTTCATCTTTTTTATGAACAGGATTTCAGACATCCCTTTTGAAGGAAGTTTTGTATGGGGTATTGTGTTTTGTTCCCGAACACATCCCACTAACTTTAAGATCTTTTGAACATGATCTTCAACATCATGCTGGTGTCAAACCAGTCCGGCAATATTACTCCACGGCCGCCGACCTGCGCTAGACACGTCGTCACTTTAGCCGAGCTCAACTTCTTCGGATCATCATCTCGGCAAGCCGAACAAGAGTCCGGCATCGTGAAGGATAAATCATCATCAACATCGCCGCCCCACGGATTACACGGAGCGGGCATACCGGCATCGCCGCACGGTCGCTTCATCAAGCCGGCATCGACCACGTCACGACCTGCATCGACAGGGTCGCACTATTGCTTCTTCAAGCTGGCGTCCATCACGCCGTCCTACTTCGACATCTCGGCGGGACCGGGGGCTTCGCCATCTCTTCATTGACCGTGCACAGAAAAATGATCCGGGGACTTCGACGTCACTCTGCCGGTCTGCATTGACCGTGCTATGTCACCACTTCGGCGTGTGGAGCTCTCCGCTCCGCCACCTCGGGACCAGCCTGGGGGATGGAACCTTGCCCCGCATCAAGCTCGGACCGCATCATCAATACCGAACGCATTAACCAGCTAAGTCGCTTTCATGCTCAAAGCTTTAATTTCTAACTTGTGTTCGGTTTGACCAAGCATTATACTTTTTTGGAAAAAAGTTGCTTGTAAATTTTTTTCCTTGTCCATACTTTGTTTGTGACGCATAAATTCAAATACCCCGTTTACTTGGGGCTTCCTATATGAAGCTTTTCCTCTTGCATATGATTATACTTGTACGGCTTTGTTCCTTGTTCGTGTATTACGCCACAATATGCACCATATTGACTTAAGCGATTTGCAAGCTGGGTTGCCTCGCTCCTGTGTTTACCCCTACGTTCCCGATTGTTCGGCTAGGGAGTAAAGGGAGCACCTCTGCGATTGTCATGATCGGGTCACCCGAGCCGGACCTCAGACTGGGTGAAGCCGAAAGCTAGCGCTCTTATTGTTTTCAATGATGGTCGGCACACAACGGAACTCATGAGTACAAAAAATCTATTGCACAAGTCTCATAATAACAATGAGCGCCGAAGAAAGGTATCGGTGGGGGTACTATTTTCTTCGAAGATGCTTCTTACACTTTGTAGTAATATAGCATAAGTTCCCTGAGCGCGCTTTGTCTGTTACAGCCTTATGGCCTGATTGCCTGGTTATTGGAAACACCATCGATATTCTCGACAGATGGAGTACATAACACTTTTTGGTCCTTGACCGAAGAGGGAGAAGCCGACGGTCGGTTAAGACGCGTTTAAAGTTCGGTTGAACATAGATATGATATAAGTACTTCGGTACATGGAATCATTCTTTTACTCAAGTCACTTGGGGGCTCTTAAGTTTATTTGAGCCGTTTTATAATAAGTGTTCTTCTTCTTAGTCGTTGCAAAGTTTTATTATTATTATTATTATTATTATTTATCACTCCTTTTTTCGACGCGAGTGTGCGGTCACTAGCCGGGGAGCCTAATTTCTCTCTCAAAGCCGCTAGAGTTTAGTTTGCTAAACTGGCCTAATGAGAAGTACTCCGCCCTCGGGATAGGAGGTTGAAGCCGTAGGATGACCCGCTCGAAGTCTTGAGATAGGATGTACCATGTTAAAGCACGACAGAAGCACTTCTTTTTTCTAAGATCAATTTTCGGATTGGCACCGAACACTTGATATTGTTCGGACGTCATGTTTTTACTGACGTTTCTTGGTTTTCCAAGCTTTTTGGCACTTTTAAACTATTTGTGCTTTTCCAGCATTAGTCCCGCAGTGCAACGCCGGACACCTTTAGGGATTCGGCAAAAACATTCTCAGATATTGCTATATATGCATCGGTTTTGAATTGTGTCTTCGGTCAATAGTTGGGTCGCCCGGCTCCTGCAGTTGCTTCCTACGTTCCGTTTTGTTCGGCTAGGCGTGCAAAGGGAGAACCACTGCGATTGTGCTTCCAGCTCACATGGTTAAGCACCTCAGTGGAGAAAGCCGAAAACTGACTGTCACAATAAGCGTAAACTGGTCAGCGATCCGATGACTATGTTAAAAGACAGGCCGTTCATAACATTGGCCGAAGTGTTTACGGCTTGACCCCGACTGTCGCCGAACACTACCGGGGGCTATTAACTGGCCTCCTAAACTAAATCCTCGATATTTTGCTCTTACATTAGAGCTGAGATTTAATGATCATGCTTAGCATGACAACCCAAAGAAAGGAACCGATAGCGGGGCTATTTTCTTTGGAAGACATTTCTTCTGTTAAACAGTAATATAACATATCTCTCTGCGTACCTTTGTTTGTAAAACTATATGGCCAGATTGCCTTGTTTGTTGTAAATCTTTGCCCTCATAAAGGCTTTATATAGTAGGACAAACACTCCTCGGCTACTGGCCGAGGAGGTGGAAGCCGATGGTCGGTCAACAAAGTTTTGTACAATGCGGATCCGAGCATTAATGACGTAAAGTACTTGGATACATAGAGTCATTACACATAATTTGTGATTTTACTATGGATATTGATCCTTAATTCGGCCACCCATGCCCGCATTAAAGCTCAGCGGCTACTGGGCTTCGGGCTTTTTATTTACAAATATTAAAGGGGCACATCGATCCCCTGATCTAGTGTTGCCACCCGACCAGTGTCTCGGGGGCTACTGCATTGCCTGTTCAATGCAGAAAATTTTAAGTGCAATACAGTTGCCGAGGAGATTTTGATCCTTACGTTGGTCGGCCGCACCCAACCTAAGTCTCGAGGAGTAAGCACGTCGCTTTTTGTGTCCCGAAGTATTCTGCCGAGCTAGGACTTGATCCTCAGGCCGATCTTGCAAATCAACCTGAGTCTCAGCGGCTACTGGGATCAGCGGTCTTACGTCATCCTTCATGTGCATCTCGGGTTTTAGACCGATACACACCTTGAGGGCTACTGGCTATATATCTCGACAGAGAATAAATTGCACCAATAAAAAATATTGACAAAAAATCGGCCTATAGTCGGGGTGGTGCACCACCTTGGAAGCAGTCCGGCATAAAGCTCGGGCGCTAGTGGTTGGCTCCGTAGAGGGCATTTCCGGCATTAAGCTCGGCTAAACTCCTTCAACTTTTTTGAACCAAGGTGATATGACACCTCGGATATAGTCCGGCGTTGGAGCTTGGACACAGTCCGGCGTTGGAGCTCGGATACATTCCGGCGTTGGAGCTCGAAAAGCAGTCCGACGTTGGTGCTCGGCTGCAAAAGATACCTCTAATGCAGTCCAGCGTTGGAGCTCGGACGCAAGAGGACACTGCCTCCCGGGAACAACTTCAAACCCGAGGTGTGGCATAAAAATAACAAGGCATTGATAAAGGCCGGAAACTTAAAGGGGCTCCTCGGATACCCGACGTGTAAACCCGTCGAATGCATTTCGGCGATCCTCAAGATCGAAGATAAAGAAGATTTGTTGAACCAGTTTTCAAGACCGACGACTAAAGATGAAGAACAGTTCGGAAGAATCGAGGAGCGTCCCTAACTTGAAGACCGGTTCAGGGGGCTACTGACGGTGTCCTGGACTAGGGGGTACTCAACACGTCATCTCCCGATCTGATAGATTGGGCCGAGGACCCCCGTGGCCGTATACTCATGGGCCAGTTTGGGCAGCTGCCGCATACAAGGAAGATTCCACAAAGACTTGGCGATCAAGACGAGGACTTCTCCCCACCGGCGTATTCGGCTAGGACTCTTGTTAACCTAGGCCTCTGGTGCATTATATAAACCAGGGCCAGGCTAGTCGAAACAACTCCATATACAACAATCGTACCATAGGCTAGCTTCTAGGGTTTAGCCTCCTTGATCTCGTGGTAGATCTACTCTTGTACTACCCATATCATCAATATTAATCAAGCAGGACGTAGGGTTTTACCTCCATCAAGAGGGCCCGAACCTGGGTAAAACATCGTGTTCCCTGCCTCCTGTTACCATCCGGCCTAGATGCACAGTTCGGGACCCCCTACCCGAGATCCGCCGGTTTTGACACCGACAGGTCACATTTACCTGCCCATTCGTTTTATATTCCCATTGTTAAATATTCAGTCTAACGACTTCAACGCAGGAGCTGCGCCAGGCTGTTAAAGAAATGAACAACCCTCCTCCACAACCCGAGGACCCAGGACGGTCCCTCGGCCCGGCCTCTCGAGAGGATCCAGACTTATCTGTGGAGCTGATTGATGGAGTGTTCCATCAATTGAGCAAGGACAACGCCTTGGTGGCCATTACGGCCGATTACCCGGGGCTGATCCCGACCTCCCAGGTAACTGAGATCGAAGTCCCAGTACCCCGAATAGGGGTCCGCCCTCTCATGTTTTCACTTTCCTGATTACAACCGAACTTTGTAGGGGAGGTTTTTGAGACGAGAGGCCGAACCTGCGGCGACAAGCCAATGAGGGGCCGCAGGACCCCGTTGGCAGAAAAGAGGTGTAGTCCGGACCGAGGCGTCAGCGCAAAGGTATGGAGCGCCCCCTTATCTAGGTGTTATACCTTCAAGGCATATTAACACTCGTGCTCTCTTCAGGACAAAGAGACCTCACCGGACTATATCCGGAGAGGTTGCCAATCGCGCCTCCACCAGCCAGGCTCCAAAGCCTGGTCCGGAGGCGGGGGCGAACACAAGGCGCGCACCGGACACTCCTCCGATGGAGGATGTGGACAGGTTGTCTGCCACCCACTCTGAGGTGGAGAGTGCCATGAACCACAGGCGTCGCCGGACAATTCTTCGCGACGCTTGTTTCTCCCAAGAGGCATTAGATGCCTTTAATTCAGGAGATGCGTAGCTCCGTGCCGCTCAAAATGGTCTAGCCAGAGCCACGGAGCAATATGTAAAAGACATACGGGTAAGAAAATTTTGGTAATTATATATATATGCCAGTAGCCCCCGAGACTTGAATCAGTTAGAATAACTGATTTAAGGATCATTTGTTATGCAGATTCTTACAGAAAAGAATTCCCTACTGTCCAAGGAGCTGGAAGAGTGCAAAGCCCAACTTGAGGCCGCACTAGCCGCGGTAGGGGAGCCTAAGGAGACCCCCTCTGGTAATATACACTTTGAGAGATAAGTATTTTGCAAAGCACGGCATGGGTGCAAATCTGAAAAATGAAATTGCAGATGGCGCCGGATTGAATCCGGAAACGCAACACCTCCTACGCCAGCTGAAGGCTGGTGAGAAGGTGCTGACAAAGGTGAGACGGGAGAAGAACGATCTCCAAGATGCCAACACCAAGCTGGGCGTCGACCTTTGAAAAAAAGGTCGACGGGGAAGTTAACTAACAGAGTAATGTCTATAGGTGTGCTAACAGGTCGTCCTGCAGAGGAGATGCCCGGTTCTACGGGTGACCCTCTTCCCGAGCTCTCGCAACTGCTCGAGCGAGTTCGGAAGGCGATGCAAGGCGTCGCCCAGGCCCTGTGGCCATCCATCTCCATGCCCGAAGGTCTTCGAGAGCTTGCGGAGAAGCTAAAGGGAGCACAGCGGCGCTTCCGATTGTGGAAGATATTGGCCTGCCGTCAAGGCGCTAGAGAGGCCTGGGCCATGGTGAAGACGCGGTACACCAAGGCTGACCCCAACCACATGGCCGAGGTCAGTCCTGTGGGGCCCGATGGGAAGGAGATCCCTGTAAGCTTAGTATACGGCTAAGTAGAATTGGCCGCAAAGTATTCCCAGCAGGACTGTAAATTAGACAACCTGTTAGATGGTATTGAAGAGGAATACAATCAGTCAGAATGACTATGTAATTTAATTGACATTTATAATGCCTTCTAGCCGGATTGTAGATCGTTTGTCATGGCCGACCTTTTCGCTTCAGCCTCGGGACCTGACGGTCCGGAGTGTGTCCGAATTCCCATGCAGTTATATAAGAACCGGGGAATGCATGGAGACCAGGCATAGGGGTCATTAGTGCGTGAACAGACAAGTGCCCGACTAGTTATGTTATATTACATGGTTAGTAAGAAACATCTTCCAGGGAGAATAGTTCCGTTAGGGGTTCCTTTCCCTGGGAGGCATGCCCTAAAGTGCATGCCCATTCTGCGAAAAAGATGCAGGAAAAAGCATCTGGGGGCGCATAAATAAATAAGTGAAAAGATCATCTTTTAGGTCACCGACCGAATATTCCCTTAAGAACGCTAGCGTTCGGCTTCACCCAGTCTGAGGTACACATCCGGCTGATCCGGCAATAACAATCGCAGAGGTGCTCCCTTTACCACCTAGCCGAATAATCGGGAACGTAGGGGTAAGCACAGGAGCCAGGCAACCCAGCTTGGCCAAAACTTAAGTCATATCGATGCATATAATGGTGAAATAAAAGGTACATGCGGAAGTGTAACACATGTGTTGGGCATGAAGCCCGTATAAATAAGCTTCTGTTAAAAGAAGCCCCCAGGTTTAATGAGTGCGAATAGCACGTCATTTGATGAGCCTTTAAAGGCTATAAGAGAAAGGAAGGGGAGAAGGAGAGAAATGTAAGACATACATTATATAAAAAATGGACAGGGGAAGGAGACGAACACAGAGTCCGGCGCTAGGCATAGAATCTTCGGAGACGGGCTGCGTTCCATGGGTTCGGCTCGAGTCAGTTATCCGACGCATCTCGCAGGCGGTACGCTCCACCAGTCAAGACTTGGTCAATTATGAAGGGACCTTCCCACTTGGCCTTGAGTTTGTCCTTTTCCTTGTCCGGCAGGCGTAGAACTAATTCGCCAATGTTGTAATTTTTGGCCCGTACTTCTCTGCTTTGGTATCTTCGAGCCTGCTGTTGATAGAATGCGGAACGGGCTTTTGCCACGTCACGCTCCTCCTCCAATGCGTCCAAACTGTCCTGCCGATCGAGTTCGGCTTCTCTTTCTTCATACATGCGCACTCGAGGTGAGTCATGAATTATGTCGCAAGGCAGAACTGCCTCTGCACCGTACACCATAAAGAATGGTGTGTATCCGGTGGTGCGATTCGGCGTGGTCCGTAGCCCCCAGAGTACGAAGTCGAGCTCCTCTACCCAGTGCGTGTTAGATTCCTTGAGGGACCGCACTAATCTGGGTTTGATGCCGCTCATGATAAGACCATTTGCATGTTCGACCTGACCGTTAGTTTGTGGGTGATATACGGAAGCATAATTGAGCTTGATGCCCATGTTTTTGCACCAGAGTTTTACCTCGTCGGCCGTAAAGTTCGTGCCATTATCAGTGATGATGCTGTGGGGGATGCCGTAGCGGTGTACAACCCCCGATATAAAGTCTATCACCGGTCCGGATTTGGCCGTCTTAACAGGCTTGGCTTCTATCCATTTGGTGAACTTATCCACCATGACCAGTAAGTATTTTTGCTTGTGGGTTCCGCCTTTAAGGGGTCCAACCATGTCAAGCCCCCAGACCGCGAAGGGCCAAGTGATGGGGATAGTTTGGAGGGCGGTGCGTGGCATATGGCTTTGGTTTGCAAAAAGCTGGCAACCCGCACATCGTTGGACTAAGTCCTGGGCGTCTGCCCGGGCCGTCGGCCAATAAAAGCCTGTACGGAAGGCCTTGCTTACAAGGGACCGAGCTGCAGCGTGATGACCGCTGAGTCTGGCATGAATTTCAGCCAGGAGGTTCCGCCCTTCCTCTTCGGAGATGCACCTTTGAAGGACTCCGGTAGTGCTTTTCTTATAAAGCTCTCCCTCGTGAACTTTGTAGGCTTTAGATCGCCGCACTATGCAGCGTGCCTCGTTTTGGTCCTCGGGGAGTTCCTGCCTAGTAAGGTAGGCGAGGAATGGTTTTGTCCACGGGGCGATGACGACCATTACTACGTGGGCTGAAGGTGTTATTTCATTGGCAGAGCCTCCGATTGTGTCAGAATGTTCGGTGTCAGGCAGTGCGGTTGGGTCTGGGCTGTTATTGTTCGGCTCCCCTTACCATACTACGGATGGCTTGAACAGCCTTTCCAAGAAGATGTTGGGGGGGGGGACTACATCGCGTTTTGCGCCGATGCGTGCCAGGACATCTGCCGCCTGATTATTTTCCCGGGCTATATGGTGAAATTCAAGCCCTTCGAACCGAGCTGACATTTTTAGGACGGCATTGCGGTAAGCTACCATTTTTGGATCCTTGGCATCGAAGTCTCCATTTATTTGGGATATTGCGAGGTTCGAGTCCCCGCGCACCTCTAGGCGTTGAATGCCCATGGATACTGCCATCTGGAGACCATGTAAAAGGGCCTCATATTCGGCTGCATTGTTGGAGGCTGTGTACATAATCTGGAGTACGTATTGAACTGTGTCTCCTGTGGGGGACGTCAAAACAACGCCAACCCCTAGTCCGGCCAACATCTTGGAGCCGTAGAAATGCATGATCCAATTTGAATATGTGCCGTACTCTTTAGGGAGTTCGGCCTCCGTCCATTCTGCGACGAAGTCGGCCAAAACTTATGACTTGATGGCTCACCGTGGCTTATAAGTTATGTCGAACGGGAGGAGCTCAATGGCCCATTTTGCAATCTGGCCCGTTGTGTCACGGTTGTTTATAATATCGTTAATTGGTACTTCCGAGGCTACTGTTATTGAACACTCTTGAAAGTAGTGTCATAGCTTCCGGGATGCCATGAATACCACGTAAGCAATCTTTTGATAATGCGGGTACCGTGATTTGCATGGAGTGAGGACAGTGGACACATAATAGACCGGCTTTTGAAGGGGGAATTTGTGTCCGTCCGTTTCTCGTTCGACGACGAGCACTGCGCTTACAACCTGATGTGTTGCTGCAATGTACAATAGCATTGGTTCGCCAATGTTTGGCGCGGCCAGGACTGGGTTTGTTGCCAATATGGCTTTTATTCCGTCGAGTCCGGCCGTGGCTGCATCCGTCCATTCGAAGTGTTCGGTGCGCCGAAGGAGGCGGTAAAGGGGGAGGGCCTTTTCTCCCAAGTGGGAGATAAAGCGGCTTAGAGCCGCCACGCATCCGGTTAACTTTTGTATTTGTTTGAGGTCTTTTGGGATATCCAATTGTGACAGAGCTCGGATCTTGGCTGGATTTGCTTCAATTCCTCTACCGGATACAATGAAGCCCAAGAGCTTTCCGGCTGGAACGCCAAAAACGCGTTTTTCCGGGTTGAGCTTGATGTCGTATGTTCGGAGGTTATCAAATGTGAGCCTCAAGTCGTCTACTAGAGATTCGACATGTCTTGTTTTGACGACCACATCATCTACATATGCCTCCACTGTTTTGCCGATCTGGTTTGCCAGACATGTCTGAATCATGCGCTGATATGTTGCGCCGGCGTTTTTGAGCCCGAAGGGCATTGTGTTGAGGCAGAATGGGCCGTATGGTGTGATAAATGCCGTTGCGGCTTGGTCTGATTCTGCCATCTTGATTTGATGGTAGCCGGAATATGCGTCGAGGAAACACAACGAATCATGTCCTGCGGTAGCGTCGATAATTTGATCGATGCGAGGGAGGGGGAAGGGATCCTTTGGGCAAGCCTTGTTAAGGTCTTTAAAATCGATGCACAGGCGCCAGGATTTGTCCTTCTTTGGTACCATCACCAGGTTTGCTAGCCAGTCCGGATGTTTTATATCTCTGATGAATCCGGCCTCCAATAGCTTTGCTAGCTCCTCTCCCATGGCCTGTTGCTTCGGTTCGAAAAAGCACCGAAGAGCCTGTTTGACAGGTTTGAATCCTTTTAGGATATTTAAGCTGTGCTCGGCCAGCCTTCGTGGGATTCCTGGCATGTCTGAAGGGTGCCAGGCAAAAATGTCCCAGTTCTCTCGTAGGAACTCTCGCAGTGCGGCGTCTACATCAGGGTTTAACTGTGCCCCGATGGAAGCTGTTTTATTGGGGTCCGTTGGATGGACCTGGAATTTGACTATTTCGTCCACCGGTTTAAAGGAGGTGGACTTGGATCTTTTGTCGAGTACCACATCATCCCTGTTCACCATGGAGCGCAGCGCAGTCAGTTCCTCAGCCGCTAGGGCTTCGAATAGTGCCTCGAGGGCCAGTGCGGCTCTCTTGTTTTCGGCGCGGAGTGCTATGTCCGGATCACTAGCGAGAGTGATGATCCCATTAGGCCCGGGCATCTTGAACTTCATGTACCCGTAATGGGGTATTTCTTTGAAGATTGTAAACGCTTCCCGCCCTAGCAGAGTGTGATAACCGCTGCTGAACGGAGCCACATGGAACATGACCTCTTCGGACCTGTAATTATCCGGCGTGCCGAACACTACATCTAGTGTGATTTTTCCTGTACAGCGCGCTTCCCGACTGGGGATTATTCCTCTAAAGGTTGTGCTGCTTCGCTCAATGCGGTTCCGGCCTATTTCCATTTTTTGAAGGGTTTCCTCATAAATGAGGTTCAATCCGCTGCCGCCGTCCATGAGTACCTTGGTAAGAAGAAAGCCGTCCACTATTGGACTCAGGACCAATGCGGCTGGTGCTCGGGCTATTCGGAATTTAGGTTCATCACTAGCGTTAAAGGTAATAGCCGTGTCACTCCATGGGTTTATTGTTGCTACTTGGTAGACTTCGGCAAGGCTGCGGAGTGTCCTTCAACATGGTGAATGCAGCTCAGGCAGAGGACTCGTCAGATGTCATCATGGGTAACCTTCCTGTTAAGAATGTTCCTGCAAAAGTTCTTTTTGACACTGGTGCATCACATTGCTTCATTTCTAAACCTTTTGCATCAAAGTATGAGTGCGATTATCAGCATTTGCAAAGACCTTTGCAAATCATGTCATCGGGCAAGCAAATGACAGCTAATATCTGCGTCGCGGATGTTACTATCACGTTGTGCGACTACAAGTTTCTGGCTTCTCCTATTGTTCTGGGCGACTCAGATATTGATCTTATTCTCAGAATGGATTGGCTTTCTAAGCACAAGGCTCATCTTGATTGTGCTGTCAGGCAGATTCAATTGACTCATTCGTCTGAGGATGTAATTGTCTTTGCCGCTCGGGACAATACCATCCGTCTTTTTTCTCTCAATGAGAAGGGTGAACTGGATTCCATCTCTCAAATTCCAGTCGTTTGCGAATATCAAGACGTCTTTCTAGAAGAGCTTCCAGGAATGCCTCCGCACCGGCCAGTTGAATTTGTCATCGATCTTGAGCCTGGCACGGAACCTGTTTGCAAACGTCCTTACAAGCTTGGACTTGAAGAGTTGAAGGAGCTGAAGAAGCAACTCGATATTCAAGAGCGAATGGGTCTCATCCGACCTAGTTCTTCTCCGTGGGGTTTTGGAGTTCTTTTTGTGAAGAAGAAGGATGGAACGGACCGACTCTGTGTTGACTATCGTCCATTGAACAAGAAGACTATAAAGAACAAGTACCCACTTCCCAACATCAACGAGCTGTTTGAACAACTCAAAGGTGCTCAAGTATTCTCCAAGCTTGATCTCCGTATGGGCTATCACCAGATTTGAATTCGTGAGTAAGATATCCCCAAGACCGCATTCAGAACAAGCTATGGTTCATATGAATACACTGTCATGTCTTTTGGCCTCGTGAATGCTCCTCCGACTTTCTCTCGCATGATGAACTTCATCTTCAACCCCTACACAAATGACTTCGTCTTGGTCTACCTCGATAACATTTTGGTCTTTTCCAAGAACAAGGAAGATCATGCCAAGCACTTGCGTTTGGTGCTCGATAAGCTCAGAGAACATCAGTTCTATGCCAAGTTTTCAAAGTGCGAGTTTTGGCTCGATGAGGTTCTCTACCTTGGGCATATCATCTCTGCCAAGGGCATAGCGGTGAATCCTGAGAAGGTGTCTGCAATTGTGAATTGGGAACCACCTCAGAACGTGAAGCAACTCTGCAGTTTCCTTGGTCTCGCAAGCTACTGTCGAAGGTTCATTGAGAACTTTTGAAAGATCGCAAAGCCTCTTTCCAACCTTCTCCAGAAGCACGTGAAGTACGTTTGGTCTCCTAAGTGTGACATCGCTTTCAACACCTTGAAAGAGAAATTAGTCACTGCTCCAGTTCTGACTCCTCCTGATGAATCCAAACCGTTCGAGGTCTTCTGTGATGCCTCTCTTCAAGGTCTTGGTGCAATGTTGATGCAAGAGAAGCAAGTTGTGGCTTATACCTCTCGCCAGTTGAAGCCCAACGAGAAGAACTACCCCACTCACGACCTCGAGTTGGCGGCAGTTGTGCATGCTCTTTTGACTTGGAGACATCTCTTATTGGGAAGAAAAGTGGACATCTTCACTAATCATAAGAGTCTCAAGTACATCTTCAGTCAGCCTAATCTCAACCTCAGGCAGACCCTTGGGTCGAAATGATTCAAGAGTATAATCCGAGCATCGAATATACTCCAGACAAGGCCAATGTAATTGCTGACACTTTGAGCAGGAAGGCTTACTACAACAGTTTGATTCTCAAGCCTTACCAACCCGAGCTTTGTGAAGCTTTCCGCAAACTCAATCTGCAAGTTTTTCCTCAAGGTTTCCTCGCCAACCTCCAAGTCTCACCTACTTTGGAAGATCAGATTCACGAGGCTCAACTTCTTGATGCTATGGTGAAGAAGGTGAAGATTGGGATTGCCAAGGGTCAACCCAAGTACAAGTGCTATCGCCTTGATGACAATGATACTCTATTCTTCGAGGATTGCATTGTTGTGCCTAAAGGTGACCTTCGTAAAGTCATTATGAACAAGGCTCACAATTCACTCCTCTCCATCCACCCTGGAAGCACGAAGATGTACCATGACCTCAAGCAGGCTTATTGGTGGACTCGAATGAAGCACGAGATTGCTCAGTTCATGAATGAATGTGATGTCTATAGAAGAGTGAAGGCAGAACACCAATGACCAGCTAGTCTCCTCCAACCTCTTGCCATTCCAGAATGGAAGTTTGACCACATTGAGATGTACTTCGTGACTGGGTTTCCAAAGTCTAAGCATGGCAATGATGCTATATTCGTTGTCATCGACAAACTCACTAAAGTGGCTCACTTTCTGCCTATCAAAGAGTCTATCACAGCAGCTCAATTGGCGGATCTTTATACCTCTCGGATTGTCTCTCTGCACGGCATTCCACAGTTGATTTCTTCAGATCGTGGCAGCATCTTCACCTCGAAGTTTTGGGATTCTTTTCAGAAGGCCATGGGCACCAACATCCGTTTCAGCACAGCTTTTCATCCTCAAACTAGTGGCCAAGTTGAGCGTGTCAATCAGATTCTTGAAGATATGCTCAGGGCTTGCGTTATCTCCTTCGGTATGAAGTGGGAAGATTGTCTTCCATATGCCGAGTTCTCCTACAACAACAGCTTTCAAGCGAGTTCGGGCAAGGCCCCTTTTGAAATTCTCTATGGCAGGAAGTGCCGTACTCCTCTTAACTGGTCAGAGACTGGTGAACGTCAACTTCTCGGAAATGACTTGATCACAGAGGCAGAGGAGGTGTGCAAAGTCATTCGTGATAACCTCAAAGCAGCGCAATCGCGCCAGAAGAGCTACTATGATAGTAAGTCGTGATTTGGCTTTCGAGATCGGAGACCATGTTTACCTCCGCGTCTCTCCAATGAAAGGTACTCTTCGCTTTGGTATCAAAGGGAAGCTTGCCCTAGATACGTGGGTCCTTTCAAGATCATCAGCAAGAGAGGCAATCTCGCCTATCAACTCGAGCTTCCCTCCAACTTCGCAAACATGCACGAGGTGTTCCATGTCTCTCAGCTCCGCAAGTGCTTCAAGACCCGTGACCGCACCGTCAACTTCGAAGACATTGATCTCCAAGAAGACCTTTCTTATCGTGAGCACCCAGTTGCTATTCTTGAAGAAACTGAGCGCAAGACTCGCAATAAGTCAATTAAATTCCTCAAAGTCAAGTGGTCACACCATTCCGACCGTGAAGCCACCTGGGAATGCGAGGATCACCTCCGTTCTGAGTACCCGGCGTTTTTCCAGTCCTAGATCTCGGGACGAGATCCTTTCGTAGTGGTGGAGTGTTGTAACACCCCGGGTGTAATTTACCTTATCTGTACTCCAACTCTTGCCGTTTTCGGCCTAAGTTATTTTATTTTCTTGGTGTCGGGCTTTTGTCTCCGTGTGTTGTTGTCTTTGTCATGCATCTCATAACATGTCATCATGTGCATTGCATTTGCATACGTGTTCGTCTCATGCATTCGAGCATTTTCCCCGTTGTCCGTTTTGCATTCCGGCGCTCCTATGCCCTCCGGTGGTCCTTTCTACCTCTTTTCGTGTGTGGGGGTTAAACATATCCGGATTAGACCGAGACTTGTCATGCGGCCTTAGTTTACTACCGGTAGACCGCCTGTCAAGTTTCGCGCCATTTGGACTTTGTTTGATACTCCAACGGTTAACCGAGGGACCGAGAAGGCCTCGTTTGTGTTACAGCCCAACACCCTTTCCAATTTGGCCCAAAACCCACCTAAACCCTCTCCATCACCTAGAGCATTCGATCACGATCACGTGGCCGAAAACCGTGCTCAATTTGGAGCCTCCTAGCTCCTCCTACCTATGAATATAGACACTCCCCCGAAATTTCGGGTCATTTCCAACCCTACCCTAGCTCCCCGCTCCTTCGCCGCGCCGGACACGTCCGGAGCGGACCGGACGCATCCACCACCGCCGTCCGCGCCAATCAGGAGCTTCCAAGTGGCTCCACTCTGGCCGCCGCCACCGCAGCCCGCTCGGGCCCGGGGCAGGCCCTCCCCAGCCCGCGCGGCCCCGCGCGAGGGAGTCGCGCCGCCCGCGCTGGCCTCCCGCTCCGCCGCCGACGCGCCTCGACGCCGGTGCCGCCCGCCGCCGCCATCCGCTCCAAGTCTGGCGCCGAGCCCCGCCGCTATCCGCTTCCGGCGCCGCCACCGACCACCGCGCCCGACGCCGCCGTCCTCCTCTCCGGCACCGGCGCACCTCGGCGAGCCCCTCCACTCCGGCCGCCGCGTTCTTCGTCCCTGGCGAACCTCGGCATCCGCGCTGCTACAGTACCGGATCTGCATCCAGATCCATATTCAAACGAGGGTTGACTTTTATCCCCGAACCCTAGTCTTTTTGCAAAATTTGACATGCCGTAACTTCCTCTCCGTCGCTCCGATTCACGCGTGTATCATATCAAAATGTTCGTCTCGACGAGTACATCATTTCATCTCATTGCATCATTTTCATTTGAGCTCATCTTGATGCCCGAAATGCGGTTGGAAGAGGGCTATGTGATGAATTTGTCAGATCTGTTTCAGCAAATGGCATTTTGTCATTTTTTCCATGATTAATGTGTGCATGCTATGATCCTGAGCTCTACATGAGTTTTTTATATGCCATGCCATATTTACAAAGGTTCTTACCATCTATTTTTGTGATATTTGTGGTGACTAGCACAAGCTTGCAAAGTAGCGTAATCAGTAATGCCGATTTCAGGGACTTAGAATTTCACTAAGTCCTTGTCCTGATTTTGTTGTTAGGCCATATGTTCATGTTGTTTCCTAGTGATCCGTGCCTCTTTTGAGGATGATCAGTAAGGATGTTTTGTTAACATTGTGGTGCCCTATCCATCCATGTCTTTGTTTGCATTTATGGAGCACCCTATCTTGAGTCAATCGATCTCTACTTTTGCTATAAAGTGAATCCTGGCAGATTGTTGACATGTTTAGCGATTTTGCCGAGGATGTTGCTATTGATCCGTGCATGCTATGTTGTTGTTCTTGCCATGTCTAGCTTCTATGCCATGTATTCTTGATGGGTGTATGCTTAGTTTATCATGCCATGCTCTGTAGTGAGTGCATAGAGCTCGTAAACATGCCTACCCGTTAACTGATTTGCATGCTCGAGTGTTTCACTAAGTCTGAGATATGTTTGTGTTTTTGCCATGTTCACATGCTTGCAATTGTATTTTCTGATCCCTTTTGGCTCAAGGTCACTAAGGGACTTTTGTTAAGTGCTTTGAGTAGCTTCATGCCATGCCTTGATTTGCCATGTTAAGTTCCTGTAGCATGTAGTTTGCATGCTCTAAAGTGTGCTTCCTGATGATAAATTCCAGACTTGTGTTAATTTCACTAAGTCTGAAACCTGTTATCGTTTGCTCTTTTGCCATGCTTGTTTGAGCCTGTTAATGAGTGAAGTAGCCGTAGCTCGGTGTTCATCTTTTGTCAAGCTTCATGAGTGGATCCTTGCCATGTATTGTGTTGTCATGTTTGAGTGCTGTAGCATATTTATCTTGATGCATTTAGTTGGTCATTTGCTGATTATCGCAGACCGGTGCCATATTTGTTTTGCTTGCCATTTCCAAACCATGCATCCGATTCCGGTGATCTTTATATCGATTTCAACCGAAATCACATCACCTTTCCAGTGGCACTCTTGGATTTCCAAGTTGAGGCCAGGTTCAACCATTCCTTGTCAAATCTTGCATATGCATCGCATATCGCATCCCGCATATCATACCATGTTTGCATCATGTTGTTTGAGCATTGCACGTGGTTGATTGTGTTCCGTTTGCTTGTTGTTCTTGTTTGGGTAGAGCCGGGAGACGAGTTCGTGAACGAGGAGCCCTTCGAGTTTGCTTACGAGGATCAAGTCAACTCTGAGAACTTTGCAGGCAAGATGACCATACCCTCGAAATCACTTCTATCTTTGCTTGCTAGATGCTCGCTCTTTTGCTATGCCTATGCTACGATACCTGCCACTTTCTTATCATGCCTCCCAAATTTCCACGTCAAACCTCTAACCCACCATGTCCTAGCAAACCGTTGATTGGCTATGTTACCGCTTTGCTCAGCCCCTCTTATAGCGTTGCTAGTTGCAGGTGAAGATTGGAGATCGTTCCTTGTTGGAACATTGTTTATTGTTGGGATATCACCATATTATCTTGTTTATCTTAATGCACCTATATACTTGGTAAAGGGTGGAAGGCTCGGCCTTTTGCCTAGTGTTTTGTTCCACTCTTGCCGCCCTAGTTTCCGTCATATCGGTGTTATGTTCCCGGATTTTGCGTTCCTTACGCGGTTGGGTTATAATGAGAACCCCTTGACAGTTCGCCTTGAATAAAACTCCTCCAGCAATGCCCAACCTTGGTTTTACCATTTGCCACCTAGCTTATTTTTCCCTTGGGTTTCCGGAGCCCGAGGGTCATCTTTATTTAAACCCCCCCAGGCCAGTGCTCCTCTGAGTGTTGGTCCAAACTAGAGCCCTGTGCAGCGCCCCGTCGGGGAAACTCGAGGTTTGGTTTTAGTTGTATGGAGTGCTCATCTGAGTGTGCCCTGAGAATGAGATATGTGTAGCTCCTATCGGGATTTGTCGGCACATTCGGGCGGTGTTGCTGGACTTGTTTTACCATTGTCGAGGATGTCTTGTAACCGAGATGCCGAGTCTGATTGGAATGTCTCGGGAGAAGGAATATCCTTCGTTGACCGTGAGAGCTTGTGATGGGCTAAGTTGGGGCTCCCCTGTAGGGATTTGAACTTTCGAAAGCCATGCCCGCGGTTATGGGCAGATGTGAATTTGTTAATGTCCGGTTGTAGATAACATGAAACTTAACTTAATTAAAATGAATCAACCGCGTGTGTAACCGTGATGGTCTCTTCTCGGTGGAGTCCGGGAAGTGAACATGATGTTGGAGTAATGCTTGACGTAGGTTGTTCTAGGATCACTTCTTGATCATAGTTGTTCGACCGTGCTTTTACCTTCTCTTCTCGCTCTCTTTTGCGAACATGTTAGCCACCATAAATGCTAGTCGCTTGCTGCAGCTCCACCTCATACCTTTGCCTTACCTATAAGCTTAAATAGTCTTGATCGCGAGGGTGTGAGATTGCTGAGTCCCCATGACTCACAGTTTAGTTCCAAAACCAGATGCAGGGACCGATGATACCGTTCCAGACGATGCGCTTGAGCTCAAGTGGGAGTTCGATGAAGACTCTCGCCGTTACTATGTGTCTTTCCCAGATGATCAGTAGTGGTGCCCAGTTGGGGCGATCGGGGACCGTGTCGCATGTGGGGGTTGATCTTTATTTTGGTACCATAGTCGGACCATGAGTGTATTGGATGATTGTAATGTTATTCATGTATTTGTGTGACGTGGCGAGTGTAAGCCAACTATGTATCTTTTCCCCTTTGATCTATTTACATGGGTTGTTGTGAAGATTACCTTACTTGCGACATTGCTTTCAATGCGGTTATGCCTCTAAGTCATCATTCGACACATAGGAGATATAGCCGCATCGAGGGCGTTACAAAAATTGTCATGGATGTACATGCATGACAGAAAACGTGACCTACTGTAACAAACACGTATCATCACAGAAGTGTTTTTTTGTAGTGCGATTAAGATCATAGACTCACGGGAAGATATCACAACACAACTCTAAGCACAAATTAAAGTCATACTAGATTCATATTACAAGCCAGGGGCCTCGAGGGCTTGAATACATATGCTCGGTACAAATGAGTCAGCGGAAGCAACAATATTTGAGTACAGACATAAGTTAAACAAGTCTACCTTAAGAAGGCTAGCACAAACATCAACAATGATCGAAAAGGCAAGGCCTCATACCCGGGAGGCTCCTAACTACTCCTAGTCATCGGCGGCCTCCACGTAGTAGTAGGCACCCTCGGTGTAGTAGTAGTCGTCGGTGGCGGCATCTGGCTCCTGGGATCCATCATCTGATCACAACAACCAGGTATGGGGGGAAATAGGTAACAAAGCAACCATGAGTACTCATCTGAAGTAGGTTATCAATGAAGATTATGATAACAAGAGTGACCCTTCAAAAATTGCTGACGCGAAGCAATTGGTTCGGTGCTTGTCTGAAGGAAGTGACTATGACCGAGGAGATTGAAGACGAAGTAAAGACGTAGCATTTATTTTGTTGTTTCTCTTCTCTTTATTGAGTCACGAGACCACTATACTATAAGAGGGGTGTTGAATTTGAAACTTTGATTCTCTCATGCTAAATCCAAGTCATATGAAAGTTGCGAGAGAAATATCTTTGTGTTCTGAGCAAATACTTGCCACCAAGAGACTGTGACCTTCTTTGCTGCGAGAGATTTGTCTCAGACCGAGGAGTTAGCATTACTTGTTCCGCAAGCAATGTTACCATTGATCTTACAATCCGACCTTTGTAAACATGTCGGTTGGCCATTGGCTAGACCACGTGTCCAAAATGGTCATTTCCCACTAAGGAAGCCTATGGCTATAAATAGCCACCCTGCACCAATGTTGTTCGGCGGCTGCTCCGTTTGATTGTGAGAATATTGTTGAGCAACCCCCACTCCAGAGTGATTTGAGTTTAAAATCCACCGAGAGAAAAACATAGAGCCAAAAAATTAGATAGTGGTTCAACATCACTCAGATCTATATCCAATACGCGCCGCCTATTACTCTTGAGAGCTGCAAACTCTCTAGACAGTTAGGTGTCAATTTCTTCAGAGACCAAGAGTAATTAGGGTTCTCGAAGAAGGCCGTAAAGGTTTGGAGATCACCTCAAGTATCTACCATGAGTGATCGACATTGGTTGACGAACCAATTGTCGGGGAGAATAGGGCGAAGAGAGTTTATCTTTCGTGTTAAGTCACAACCCCTCTAACTAGACGTAGTCCTTGTGCAGAAGGACGAACTAGTCTACCAAATTCCTTGTCGCCATAGAGCATCACTTGTTACCTCTGCTTCTCCTATTTACATTCTAAATGTATCTATCATGTGATTTGCCTTGATGCATGCTTCTAGTTTCCGTTCGTTAGTTTACATTCGCTTTGCTACTGGGTTCCGAGAGTTTTGATATTTCTGAAGAAAATTTAAAACTCCCATTCACCACCCTCTCGTGCAGATACTTCATTCCTATATTTATGATGTTAACTGGCTTTGTCATACTTAATAGACCCTTTCTTAACACTGCAGGGACTGTTATTGATTGTAATAAGACCAAACTTTTCATGTCAATGTCAATGAGCATACAATTTATTTGCCCAAGAAAGCAAACAAGGGATGCAATCTCAACTCCACTTGAAAAAATTATGACTATCACTATTGGAGACTTTGAATTCCCTATTCTGGTTCCTGAAACAAAAATCTAACTATTATGATTGGCACCATGTTTATTCATGTTGATGTAACTTAGTGTATTATAAATTCTTCGGTTTTATATTACTCTAAAATAGTTTGTTAATAAGACTTGATCAAACTTGTAAATAGATTGTTTTTGAAAAGCATATCATCGATGAATTCTATAAGCACAACTTTCTATCATTTTTTATTTTGCCATCTATTTAGTTATGTTAATGTTTAAATGCTTTTAGAATAGCTAGTTCTGCCCAGATTCCGACTTTCGTACAAATAAAAAGGCGTAAAAAAGTTCCTGAAATGACCTAAAAAATTAGGAGATTTTTTCTATAAAAAAATTGGTACCTCAGACAACTCAGGGGGCCATCAAGCCTCCACACGCCCAAGTAGCGCACCCTCTTAGGGTGCACCATGGGGCATGTGGGGCCTACATTGCCCCTCTCAAGCAATGCTAGTGCCCTACCTTCTCCTACCTCTAGAAAAAATTCACAAAAAGTTTCAGCATGATTTCTTGCTCCTTTGCGAACGTTTTTCACTCTCTTTGCTTTGAACTCCATTTTTGCATTTATTTGGAGGGATTTCTCCTTGTATGTGACTTCTACATTGGCCCAATTAGTTTTTCCTCTAGCTACTACCATTTGTTTTAGGTTTTGTTAACTTTTCTTGAGATGTTGAAAAAATATCAAAAAATGGAGATGATGAGGAACTATCTTTTGAGGGGCACCGGGTGTTCTTCGAGCTAGAGCACCGTGAGGGGAGCCTACCATGAACCACAATTCAATATCGCTTGGTAGAAGTAAGACCTTGCCAATGTGAAAGGACGTGGATATCGCCTAGATGGGGTGTGAAATGGCTGGTTTTCGAAACAATGGTGGTTTAGCCTTGAATAAAAGTGGAACAAAACCAGCATTTAATTTATCACGCACAAAACCTAAATAATCTAGGCTCAACTATATGCACCAACAACCTATGCTAGTACTACTACTAGTAGTACTCACCCGACTGCGCACCAGGCAGACCAAGCTCGTGTTGTGTTGGTGCCGTGTGCGGCCCACACATTAAACCAAAACATCACGCCTCCAGCTGAGCCTCCGCATTTTAAACTTCTCAATCTTAAGGCCAAGGAGCAACGTGAACCTATGATAGATCCAATCGAATGGTTGAGAACACTACAATTTGTAGCTACAAATGCGTGTGTGAGAGAGGACGAGTGCATGCGTGCACCTCTTCTCTTCGTGTACAACGTACTAAACATAGAGTACAAGTGTATGTGGGTGGCATCGACCTAGATAGCTAGAGATGGTGCGTGCGAGAAGTCCCAAGATACTAGGTGTGTGCGTGGGAAAGAGGGAGAGAGATGATATGTGTCGATGTAATGCGTGTGAAAAAACACTAGTCAATATCTCACCACGAGGCTATTCCTGGCGAACGCCCCAATAACTAAGATATGTATCCGACGGTGCCAGTTATTGCATGTACACAACAGTAGAAAAAGAAGTGTCGTGGCATATTACAAAACTGGCACACCACGCCCCTCCCCTACCCATGAAACTACCACTCGAGTGTTCACAACTTCCATGGTCCACTCCTATGTGCAATCTTCAATTTTTTAAAGGGATCTACAATAAAAGGCCAGGCTTTAGGCACGCAGTAGGTGAGGGAGCTTGGCCTGTCGGTTTGCTACAACTCACATGTGGTCGAACATAAGTGATGTACCAAGCCGATGCACGTCGCTTCGGTGAGCAGCGGGCCGGACAAACTGTATGTTCATGTTAAGTGGCAGACCGACCGTGTGTTGGTGCTACTTCTTACATGCAGTCGCACATGTCAGTGACGCACCAAGCCGATGCCTGTCCCTTTGGTGAGCGGTAGGCCACACCGACTGTGTGTTGGGGCGACGCCATCGCGACGGGCTGTAAGTTTACCGCCTAACTTAATTTGTAAAGGGTAACATGTGATTTGCCTCCTTAAAGAGTCGGTCGCTAGAAATCCTCATTACATACGTTTCTTGGACGCATACATGGGCCCGCGTTCTCAAAGGCCGTCGTGGTGGTGCCAAACGCCCGCAACCTCTCAGAGCAAAAAATGAGTAGCCCGCTGCTGGCTATTTCTATAATCAGTTTAGAAATTCTCAATTTCATGTGTGGCGCGATATTAGCCATTCATTGATGTTGATCCAATGGTCTAAGTGCCTAGGAATGGCTAGGATCGCGTCTACAGTAACCTCACTGTACCCAACAGTGTCTACGTTCTTTTGGAAGCATCAACATGTCAGTGTGATCAATCGACGCAAGAAGCTGGCAAACAACACCTCCACATGTGCCATGTGGCTTCATTGAGCTCCCCCATCATTTTATTCAAAAATATATTGACTGGAAAAAGAGACATCTCCCGAAACAAAAACTTCCTAGTATTTTATTTCCTACTTGCTTTGCATGTACTGGAAGAGCAAGTATAATAAGTTACAGTCAGCAGGCTATAATGAATAAACAATTATATTTGTGTTGAGTTGGATGAGAGAGAAGAGAAGAGAGAAGGGAAGTGGTTTTGGGATTAACATCCGTCTACAACACAGACTCTAAGAAACATGGTGACAGTGTATAGTGGGCCATGCATTAATAAAGTAGTACTGCTTAGCAACTAGCTATACTATACACATTGGCTATTAGGTTGACTATATATGACATGGCAACTCCATATAGCCGATTGTTGTCTATACTATTAACCATGCTCAAAGTACTAGTGCCACGTCATCTAACAAGTCTTTCAACATGCGCAAAATTTGGCATAGATTACAATGGGGACCAATAAACCAGGACGGAGGTAGACTGGTCACCATCGTGTTTTGTGGCAAATTTTGATTTACTAAAATTTCAAGATAAAATTGTGTTCTCCCCAAGTGTGCACCATTCTAAAAGTTCATCATTTCGAAGCACCACATGATGATCGGGTGTGATAGACTCTACGTTCGCATACAATGGTGTTGGCATGGAAGCACGATCACCAATGGGGCAGGGGTGCCCCTTTGTGCCCCTTTGCAGGTTTTCTTGCACAAAGAGCAGAAGCAATAGGGAATGGCACGACAATGGACATCTTGATTTTTACCCAGGTTCGGGCCGCTTTGCAGCGTAAAACCCTACTCCTGCTTTGGTGGATTGATTTGGAGGTGGACAAAGGCTCGACGCGCTCTGGCCCGGCAAGGGTGCCTCAGGGAGAGCGACGTGAGCTTACAAGCACAGCGGTTCGAAGTGTTCGCACCCTATGTTAGGTTGCCTCGGGCCTCCTTTTATAGGTTAAGGGGTGACCACAGTGGTAAAAAAATCATTTGGATGTGATTAGATATCTAATAGTGCTATCATACCTAACTCTGACAGTTAGGAAAGGTGCATTAAATTCATAGTTGGTGTCGTGTCGAGGGCGAATCTCGGCATGCCTGTTGCGTCACTAATCTGCCTCTTCTCATCATCTTGACATGCCTCCTGGACAGGTGTAAATAAAGCAAAGCTCTTCTCTTTGATGCTGCCACGTGCCTGATAGGATCCTCGTTTCTTAGCACCTTGACACCACACTGACAAGTGACTTGGGTGTGATGGGGTGGAGTGGTGGCATCTTGGTTATGATCCTTTGAAGGAGCCTGGCGGGGTTTGATCTTGGCGGCCCCGGCAAGCCTACCAGGGCGGACCTGGCCTTGTTCTTGGGGCGGCCTCGACCTGGCCAGGTTTTCTTGCCGGCAAGGGAGGCCCTCCCAAGCTGGCTCACAACTATTTTGTTCTTCTTAATGCTCTCCTTGATCTCATGAAGAGCGGATTTTCTCGATTGGCTTGATGCCATGCCTTGGAGATTGAATATGCGATTGTCGCCATGCCTATGCATAGGTTCGGTCAGCAAACATGGATGTTTGTTGCACCGACAGGAGCCCATGGGCCTGGCCCACACGTGCTGCTGGGCAGCGGTAGGGTAGGCCCTAACATTGCAGAGGTAGGCAGGATGACCTTGCCGTGGCGGGATCCAAGCCTCTGAGATTTTCCTTGCTTCTTCATTAACCCAAGATTGAATCAATCCCGGGTTCTACGCAAGTTGTGTGATGTCAGGCGGCGTGGGTCTATCCATGTAACGGGCCAGACGACCCCCCACGTTCGCGGGGAGTTAAGTGAAGTGCCCGCGCACGACCCCAGTGGAGGGGGAACTGCCATTTCACTCTTCCCACCACGCCTGCCGTTTCCGCCATGTATGCTGCATGAATTGCACAGGGTAGGTGGCAGACGGGTAGGGTGCGGGAATAAGCGCCATGGCAGAAAGCATGGTGCCTCGGATTGGCGCGGGAAGGCGGTCCGCAAATCTAGGCGCCTGATATGTCTCCAACGTATCTATAATTTTTTTATTGTTCCATGCTATTATATTATATGTTGGATGTTTTATATGCATTAATATGCTATTTTATATTATTTTTGGGACTAACCTATTAACCTAGAGCTCAGTGTCAGTTCCTGTTTTTTCCCTGTTATTGTGTTTCGCAGGAAAGGAATACCAAACAAAGTCCAAACAGAATAAAACCTTCGTGATGATTTTCTTGGACCAGAAGACAACTAGGAGACTTGGAGATGAAGTCGGAGGAGCCACGAGGCGGCCACAAGGACGGAGGGCACGCCCCCTCCCTTGTGGGCCCCTCATGCACTCCCTGACCTAATTCTTTCGCTTATATATACTCTTATATCCCCAAACCACCAGAACAAGCCACGAAAACACTTTTCCACCGCCGAACCTTCTGTACGTGTGAGATCCCATCTAGGGGCCTTTTCTGGCGTCCTGCTGGAGGGGGTTCGATAATGGAGGGCTTCTACATCAACTATATTGCCCTTTTGATGAAGCGTGAGTAGTTTATTTCAGACCTACGGGTCCATAGCTAGTAGCTAGATGGCTTCTTCTCTCTCTTTGATTCTCAATACCATGTTCTCCTCGATGTTCTTGGAGATCTATTTGATGTAACACTTTTTGCGGTGTGTTTGCCAAGATCCGATGAATTGTGGATTTATGATCAGCTTATCTATGAATATTATATGAATCTCCTCTAAATTCTTGTATGCTTGATTTGATATCTTTGTAATTCTCTTCGAACTATCGGTTTGGTTTGGCCAACTAGATTGGTTTTTCTTGCAATGGGAGAAGTGCTTAGCTTTGGGTTGGATCTTGCAGTGTCCTTTCATAGTGACAGTAGGGGCAGCAAGGCACGTATTGTATTGTTGCCATCGAGGATAAAAAGATGGGGTTTTCATCATATTGCTTGAGTTAATTCCTCTACATCATGTCATCTTGCTTAATGTGTTACTCCGTTCTTTATGAACTTAATACTCTAGATGCATGTTGGATAGTGGTCGATGTGTGGAGTAATAGTAGTAGATGCAGAATCGTTTCGGTCTACTTGACACGGACGTGATGCCTATATTCATGATCATTGCCTTAGATATCGTCATAACTTTGAGCTTTTCTATCAATTGCTCGACAGTAATTTGTTCACCCACCGTATTATTTACTATCTTGAGAGAAGCCTCGAGTGAAACCTATGGCCCCCGGGTCTATTTTCCATCATATAAGTTTTTGATCTACAATATTAGTTTCCGGTTTACACTTTTTGCAATCTTTTACTTTTCTATCTATAAACCAAAAATACCAAAAATATTTACTTTACCGTTTATCTATCTCTATTAGATTTCACTTTTGCAAGTAACCGTGAAGGGATTGACAACCCCTTTATCGCGTTGGGTGCAAGTTGTTTGTTTGTTTGTGTAGGTATTCGGTGATTTGTGCGTTGTCTCCTACTGGATTGATACCTTGGTTCTCAAACTAAGGGAAATACTTATCTCTACTTTGCTACATCACCCTTTCCTCTTCAAGGGAAAACTAGCACAAGCTCAAGAAGTGGCGCAAATGCGTCAGATTGGCGGAGCGGAGCAGTTGCCACTGGATAGTGGGGAGCCAGCCCCACTGCCACGCTCTGCTATAAAAAGGGCCACGGAGGTGGACTAAAGGGCTCGCCCACGCATCTTCTCCTTCTCGTGCTCTCCTCGCGTCCTTCTCCCATCATGGTGAGAGGAAGAGGGTGCGCTCAAGCTTCGGCGGCGGTGACAAGGGCCTCCTCTAGGCATCGCATCCCTGCCCCTATTGGGGATGCAGGAGCAGGATCCAGTGTGCAAGGTGGTGCTGTAGGACGTGGTCATGGCCGGTGCGGTGTTCGGGGCTGGGGAGGACGCGGTGGTGCTCCGGTCGCCCCTCCCCCAGCCGCCCTGACTCCAATGGAGGGGACATGTCGGGGATACGCTGCTGTAGTTCATTGTCAGGTTGCGTGAGCCACCATGCAGCTGTCTTCGGCTTCATGGTCCTTTTGCAAGGGCGATGGAGGTTGAACAACCGCATGGATTGAAGTTGCACATGAGGGGTTGTTGTCATGGCAACATGCGGGTGGACGTCGAGTTCCCCGCACCTCATGTCATGCTTCTCCAGCATGGCTAGAAAACTTTTGCACATGCCCATAGCTTGGCGGAGGGGCACATCCTTCATTTTAAGCTAATGGAGGCTAATCTTCTCTCCATCAAGGTCTTCAGGCGTCCGGGTGATCGCTTAGGATGCTGCGTGGAGAGCTCGATTGATGAAGAAAGCTCCCCGAGCGACAGCGACGAAGAGGACACTAATGGCGAAGACGACGACGTCGAGCCCCCGGTCATCTAGCATGAAGCTGACGACTTGGACTCCGGCTGAGTGCCTGATGCACAGTCACCATCAACTACGTGCCGGCAGCACCACTATCTGCAGTTGGGCCCCCGGCAGAGTGATTTGCCGGGGGTGCTTGGCCCGGTTGACTCCGCTTCCACTAGCTGGACCCCGGCAGGCTTCCTCGTGGAGTCCGGCTTCATCTTCCCTGCTGGTGTCCCTCCTGCAGCCTTCCTCTGGTCCTCGCGGGGGTGAACAGGGCATCGCCTAGCCGCTTCCCCCGTCTTCAGCCTCTTCTTCCTTGCCGAGGAGGCGCCCTCCCGATCTTGTCAGGCTGCGTCCCGCGGGCCTGAATGGGGTTGGGCTGGGCTTCTACCCAGGCGCTCCTTTTACCCTCTTTCCTTCTTGATGCAACTCCTAGGAGGAGAGGGACAAGAAAGGCATTATGGGGCACTTGTCATTTTCCAATTGAAAAGATGTAAGTGTTGGGAAACGTTGTAGAAAACAAAAAAATCACACCTAGGATCACCAAGATCAATATGAACATGCATAACGGTTTGGGATCAATGATCTTTACTGACTCCGGAGTGCAGCGGAAGAAGGTGAGTTAGTGTAGATCGTACTTGAAGTCCCTCGAATGTAGATGACGATCCCGCGAACCGTCCTCAAACGATCCCTCGAACGGAAGACCGAAAGCACGACCTCTCTACTTGGTTGCAAGAGTACGGTCTTCATGATCTGGCAGCGTTTCACCGACCAGAGCTAATCGTTGCCGGAGAATTAGAGGGAGGATATTAGAACCATACTGGGTTTCTAATTATGAGGATTAGAGATTGCTAGGTCTAGCTCTAATTAGTCAACTTGGACCAACTAGAACTAGAACTAGATCAACTAGAGGAGGCTCCAAAACTTGTGTGTCAATAGGGTGGAAAACCTCTAGTATATATAGGTTAGTAGGGGAGGAGAGGGCGCCACCAAGGGAGGAAAGACTCCCTTGGTGCGCCGGCTAAGGGAGTGGGAGTAGGACTCCCGTCCCTAGTCCAATTCGGCCCCGTTCCTTAGGGAAGGGTGGCACTTTCCCACTTGGGCCTTTTTGGCCCAAGTTGCCTTCCACCTCTTGGCCTTTTAAGGCCCGTTGATATTTTAATTATATATAAAATACTTTAATTTTTTTAGATTAATATATATATATATATATATATATTAACATCCCTAGAAATATTTTCCACCTATATATAATTAATCGGCAATGCCCGGTATTACCCGATATTCACCGAAACCCTTCCGGTGACCCCGAAACGTTTCTGGAACCTCTTCGAACTATTCCGGATATTGATGAAACTATTTCACGAATATATTCTCATCACTCCCGTATGACTAACACTCAGCAAACCGTGATTATCTTAAGCTTGTGACCCCATAGGTTTGGTAAATCATAGACATGAACGAAACCCCTTCATTCAATGACTGATAGCGGAACCGTGGACATCCATAACGGCCCATATGATTACATGAATGATATTCGAGTGAAACTTTGGTTATAATGTGATGTTCCCTTTTCTTCGCTATACTTTACAAAACCCATTGTGCATCGGTATCCTCCAGAGTCATCACCATGCTCACTATACCATTGCTCCCGTTACCAGTTTTGTTCTTCTTTCTCGTTGACGTGTTCTTGAAGGAAATATGCCCTAGAGGCAATAATAAAGTTATTATTTATTTCCTTATTTCATGATAAATGTTTATTATTCATGCTAGAATTGTATTAACCGGAAACATAATACATGTGTGAATACATAGACAAACAGATTGTCACTAGTATGCCTCTACTTGACTAGCTCGTTGAATCAATGATGGTTACGTTTCCTAACCATAGGCATGCGTTGTCATTTGATTAACGGGATCACATCATTAAGAATGATGTGTTTGACATGACCCATTCTGTTAGCTTAGCACATGATCGTTTAGTTTACTGCTATTGCTTTCTTCATGACTTATACATGTTCCTATGACTATGAGATTATGCAACTCCCGATTACCGGAGGAACACTTTGTGTGCTCCCAAACGTCACAACGTAACTGGGTGATTATAAAGGTGCTCTACAGGTGTCTCCAATGGTACTTGTTGAGTTGGCATAGATCGAGACTAGGATTGGTCACTCCGGTTGTCAGAGAGGTATCTCTGGGCCCTCTCGGTAATGCACATCACTATAAGCCTTGCAAGCAATGCAACTAATGAGTTAGTTGCAGGATGATGCATTACAGAATGAGTAAAGAGACTTGCTGGTAACGAGATTGATCTAGGTATTGAGATACTGAAGATCGAATCTCGGGAAAGTAACATATCGATGACAAAGGGAACAATGTATGTTGTTATGCGGGTTTGACCGATAAAGATCTTCGTACAATATGTAGGAACCAATATGAGCATCTAGGTTCTGCTATTGGTTATTGACCGGAGACGTGTCTCGGTCATGTCTACATAGTTCTCGAACCCGTAGGGTCCGCACACTTAAAGTTCTGTGACGATCTATATTATGAGTTTTTGTGTTTTGATGTACCGAAGGTAGTTCGGAGTCCCGGATATGATCACAGACATGACGAGGAGTCTCGAAATGGTCGAGATGTAAAGATCGATATATTGGATGACTATGTTCGGACACCAGAAGGGTTCCGGAAGGTTTCAGACATATACCGGAGTACCGGGGGTTACCGGACCCCCTGAAAGTGCAACTATCCCTAGGTGGTTTTGGTAATTCATAACAACATATAGCTCATTGAGCTAATGCTATTCCAAGATGATTATTTCAGGAAAGCTCAATGATTGGCATGGCATGGATGTGAAAGTGGAACCCTCAAAATGCTAAGGACAAAGAATTGGCTCAAGCTCAAAAGTTCAAGACTCTTCATTTTATATTTTAGTGATCCAAGATCACATTGAGTCTTTAGGAAAAGCCAATACTATCAAGGAGGGATGAGGTGTTGCTTAATGAGCCTCTTGCTTTATGTGCTTGGTGATATGCTCCAAAATCCTCAACCACTTTTCCATAGCCACAAATGACCTAAACTCTAAGCCAAACTCGGTCATACCGATTCTTTCAATCCGGCGCCACCGAGTTTCACTTGTCATTTTCCACTGCCAAACCCTAGCAATTCGGTCCTACCGATAAGGATCTCGGTCTCACCGAGATGGGGTTGCAAACTTTCTGTTTCCCTTTCATAACTTTTCGGTCTCACCGAAAGAGCGAATCGGTCCCACCGAGATTGCAATGTAAACTCTATGTTTCCTTCTTGTAACTTTTCGGTCTCACCGGAAGAGCGAGTCGGTCCCACTGAGTTTACCTGACCAACTCTCTGGTTAGCTTATTGCCAAACTCGGTCTCACCGAGTTTGTGCAATCGGTCTCACCGAGATTACGTTATGCCCAAACCCTAACCGAATCGGTCCTACCGAGTTGCATGTCAGTCCCACCGAAATCTCTAATGGTCACTAGGTTTGCTGAATTGGTCCGACCGAGTTTAACCATTCGGTCCCACCGAGTTTGGCAAATTGTGTGTAACGGTTGGATTTTGTGTGGAGGCTATAAATACCCCTCCACCTCCTCTTCATTCGAAGAGAGAGCCATCAGAACACATACACCATTCCAACTCATATGTTCTAATAAAGAACCACCTACTCATGTGTTGAGACCAAGACATTCCATTCCAACCATATGAATCTTGATCTCTAGCCTTCCCCAAGTTGCTTTCCACTCAAATCCTCTTTCCACCAGATCCAAATCCTATGAGAGAGAGTTGAGTGCTGGGGAGACTATCATTAGAAGCACAAGAGCAAGGAGTTCATCATCAACACACCATTTGTTACTTCTTGGAGAGTGGTGTCTCCTAGATTGGCTAGGTGTCACTTGGGAGCCTCCGACAAGATTGTGGAGTTGAACCAAGGAGTTTGTAAGGGCAATGAGATCGCCTACTTCGTGAAGATCTACCGCTAGTGAGGCAAGTCCTTCGTGGGTGATGGCCATGGTGGGATAGACAAGGTTGCTTCTTCGTGGACCCTTCGTGGGTGGAGCCCTCCGTGGACTCGCGCAACCGTTACCCTTCGTGGGTTGAAGTCTCCATCAACGTGGATGTAGGATAGCACCACCTATCCGAACCATGGGAAAAACATCCGTGTCTCCAATTGCGTTTGAATCCTCCAAACCCTTCCCTTTACATTCTTGCAAGTTGCATGCTTTACTTTCTGCTGACAATATACTCTTTGCATGCTTGCTTGAATTGTGTGATGATTGCTTGACTTGTCCTAAGATAGCTAAAATCTGCCAAGAACTAAAATTGGGAAAAGGTTAAGTTTTTATTCTGTCAAGTAGTCTAATCACCCCCCCTCTAGACATACTTTCGATCCTACAAGTGGTATCAGAGCTTTGGTCTCCATTTTCCTTGATCTCCATAGGTTTTGGTGATCATAGCCTTGGTTTCACAACCTAGGAGAGTATGTCGTCTAGCGAGGGAAACTATCACCGTAGAGGTCCTTACTTTGATGGCCCTAATTTTGCTAGTTGGAAGCATAAAATGAAAATGCATATTCTTGGACATAACCCCGCCGTATGGGCTATTGTTTGTGTTGGTTTGCAAGGTGACTTCTTTGATGGGAGAGAACCAAACCGTGAAGCTACCGCAGATGAGTTGAAGATGTTGCAATACAATGCTCAAGCTTGTGATATTCTCTTCAACGGATTGTGCCCTGAAGAATTCAACAAAATCAGCCGTCTTGAGAATGCAAAGGAAATTTGGGACACTTTGATTGATATGCACGAAGGTACCGACTCCGTCAAGGAATCCAAGTTGGACGTGCTCCAAAGTCAACTTGACAAGTTCAAGATGAAAGATGGTGAAGGTCTCGCTGAAATGTACTCTAGGCTTGCTCTCATCACAAATGAGATTGCCGGCTTAGGAAGTGAAGAAATGACCAATAGATTCATCATCAAGAAGATCCTAAGAGCCTTGGATGGGAAATATGATACCGTGTGCACATTGATCCAAATGATGCCCAATTACAAAGATCTCAAACCAACGGAAGTAATTGGAAGGATTGTTGCTCATGAGATGTCACTCAAGGATAAAGAGGAACTTCACAACAAATCAAGTGGTGCCTACAAAGCGTCATGTGAAGTCCCCACATCATAAAATGAGAAACAAAACTTCAATGAAGAATTGAGCTTAATGGTGAAGAACTTCAACAAGTTCTACAAGAGAAGAAGCAAAGATAGAAGCTTCAAGTCAAGGTCCTACAATGACAAAAGATCTTCTAGTCGAGAGCGAAACTGCTACAATTGTGGAAGACCCGGACACTATTCCAATGAGTGTACGGCTCCCTACAAGAGAAGAGAAGATTCTCCAAAGAGAAGAAACAAAGAATCACCACCAAGAGAGAGAAGGAGTAGAGATGATCGTTATGAACGGAGATACTCACGGATAAGCAAGGATTCAGAAAGGAAAGAAAAATCATCAAGGAGCTACACAAAACAAAGACATCAAGCTCATGTTGGTGAATGGGTATCCGGCTCCGACTCCGACAGCCACTCCGAGAGAAGTTATCACTCCGACTCCGAAGATACTCAAGATGAAGGTGTTTCCGGTCTAGCACTTGTGTCAACCAACTCCTACGACATATTTGACTCACCAAATGAAGGAATTGGAAGATGCTTCATGGCCAAAGGTCCTAAGGTAACACACCCCGAGTATGTTGATTTTAATAGTGATGAAGATGACTTGTTAGGTGATGATGATTTGCTTGTTGACAACTCTAGTGATGAGTACTATGATGAAACATCAATTAATCATGCTAATCAAGATAAAACGAATGACAATGATAAGGAGAAGATTGAGGCTCTAACTAAAGAACTAAACACTCTTAAGTTAGCTCATGAAACTATCTTCGAAGATCATCAAGAACTTTTAAGAGCTCATGAGAAATTACGCTTTGAAAAGCTCAATCTTGAACAAGAGCATGAGTTCTTAAAAGCAATCAATGATGATCTCCGCAAGAAAAGTTCTTCTTACATTGCCAAGCGTTTACTATTATCCACTTACATGCCTCAAGTCAAGTCTAGTAACAAGAACAAGAAAGATTCTTCCTCTAGTAGTAACAATGATCTTGCTAAATCCAATATTGTTGCTTCTAGTAGTTCTCTTGATTCCACTAATGATTCTCTTAGCCAAGTTACACTTGAGCAACAAAATAGCTTATTGAAGGGAATTATATTGAAAGGAGTATACAAAAGCCTTGCCGGGAGTAAGCAATTCGAGGAAATTGTGCGCAAGCAAGGAATGCACCGGAAGAATCAAGGTGTTGGTTTTTGAACGAAAGTTCAATGCCAATGGAGTTGAGTGGGAAGAAGATCAATACCCCAAGACAAAGTTTGTTCCTCAACAAGAGAAGTATGATACTTCTTTCAAGGGGACACAAGCCCAAGATGATCTTCCACCACAAGACTACAAGCAAAAAGGCAAGGACAAGCTTCAAGAGGAGATTGATGCATTTGAAGAAGCTCCTAAGACCTTAGTCAAGTGGATTCCCAAGACCACGTCAAGTTCCACTTCATCAAGTATGACTACAACTCCAAGGATTCCCATCAAGATGGTGTGGATCCAAAAGAAGAAGAACTAGAGAGTTCTTGAGGGTGACTCCGCCAACATATTTCACTATTATCATTTTGGCAAGAACAAGTGCAATCAACTTCCACATCATGCACTAGTTCAAGGAGTCACAAACCCTCTTGTTGGTAAGACAAGGGACAAGGTAACTTAAAGTTTTCATGGACATCATCTTGCGTGTGCATCACTCTATGTCTATGGATATCCTTGTTTGTTCCTTGTGGGACTAACCCATGTAGGTATTGAAAGTGCAATTCACTCAAATGGATAGCTCCAAGTGATCTACGTCAACATTGAGCATCCACATCTTCAACATCTACATGAAGTCATCATCGACAAAACCCAAGGTTAGTTCATCCCTCTTAGGGGGGATATCACATCTAGGGGGAGCTTTACTCTAAAACTTGAGTTAGAGCAACTCTAAAGATGTGAATACAACAATGCTTTATGTAAAAGTGGTAAGCCCACTTGAGCTTAAACGATGAGTATGACCTACGATCAAGTGTTCTCACTTGACTCCTAAGTCAATATACTCATATATAGATGACCTAGTCATCGCAAATTGCTTGATAGATGCTAGAATTGGTTGTGCATGCTTTGCCACATATTTCATTTGCCATTTTATTGTGTGAGCATGTTGGTTGCATATTTTACTCATTCGAGGACATCCACTTGTTGTTTTGATTGCTTGGCTTTATTTCCTTTTGCCAAGTGGATGGACAAGAATGCCTAAGAACCTCCTCTAGCTATCTATGCTTTTCTCGTCTCAAACTCTATTCATGCTGCATCACAAAATTTGATCAAGTCAGATTCGAACCACTCTATGTGAGGAGCGCTCGGAGTCCCCCGATTCGTCATAGACTTAAAATTCCAAAACCTCTTTGTGATTCTCGGTCTGACCGATTCCATACTTTCGGTCCTACCGAGATCATTAAGTTGATCTAGGTTTTCGATCTTGGTGCAACCGATTTGAACTACTCGGTCACACCGAGTTGCAATAACTGTATACAGTTTTGCATCTCAGTGCCACTGAGTTGTTCCACTCGGTCACACCGACAGGGTCGGGCTATATATAGTCACGGGCAAAATTTGGAAATTCCTCCGAACCCCTTCGCCCGCGCGATAGCCTGCTCTGCCTTCGTGGTCTCCGGATCGTCTCCTCGCCGCCAGCCGCCTCCAGTCGCTGGTCTCCGTCGCCGTCAACGGGAATTCTGCCCCGCTGTTGTTCGCCGTAGCGAGTCTCCGCCGAACTAGGGTATGGACTCGATCTTTGTGCTATTCTCCAATCCGATTCCTAGCACATTGTGATCATCATGATTCTTGCCACGTTTGATAAACTCCTATCCAGTCAATGAACTCGTAGATTAGGTTTAATTCGAAAATTTTAGGGTTAGGTTTCCGCCGAAACCATCTCGGACCCACCGAGTTGAAAAACTCGGTCCCACCGATTTGGCTTATGCCATTGCACAAGTGAAACTCGGTCTGACCGAGAGTTACTTATCGGTGTGACCGATTTTGGAACTCTGTGAAACCCTAGCAGTCTCGGTGCCACCGAACTGTAACTAGGTCTGACCGAGTTCACTAGTTCTGGTGCCAAAACTGCTTCGGTGTCACCGAGTTTAGAAATCGGTAGATCCGAGATGCTTTCAGTGGAAAACTAAAACTAAGTTTTTGAATTACTCTTTTGCAAAAATCTCTGTATTTTGTGATACTCATCCACTCTATCTCATCTATAATCTATTCACAGGGTCAGCAGTCAGAGTTTGCATCATGTCAGACCAAAGTGACAGCCAAAATTTGTCAGAGCAGCAAGTACAGTTGAGTGAGGGCACTAGTCCCTCAAGCTCCTTAGATGATGGCAGTAGGAGCACCCCCAGCAATCTGTCTAAAGCTGCCACACGTCAGAGAAGGAAGAGAACCTCAGACTCCGAAGATGAGGATTATGTGGCAGAGGAGGAAGCCACCTCCAAGAGAGTTGAGCCAGCACAGGGCACAAAGCCAGGGCTGAAGATCAAAAGGCCAGCAGGCAGGCAGCCCATGTCTAAGGCAAGAGCTTCAACTGAGAAGCCCACTCCCATTGAGCCAGTTGCTGCTGAAGGCAAAAAGAGGAAGGAAAGAGTAAAGAAGACTGTAGCCAGAGTGCTTGGCAAGGCCTCCATCATGGAAGATGAGGAGGAAGAAGAAGAAGAGGTAGCCGCACCAGCACCTAAGGCACCCAAGCTAATGGGTGATGCCATAAAATCAGGAGGAGCTGCTTCCAAGGCCAAGTCAGCTCCAAAGCCAAAGCCAAAGAGAAACACAAGAAGCATCCCAGCCACTGAAAAGAACAAGGCCCCAGTGCCTGAAGCTGCAGAGGAAGAGGAAGAGAATGTCCTTAGGAAGCTCAAGCCCAAGATCCCAGACCACAACGATGCTCATCCTGTGGCTGAGAATATGAAGCTCAGGAAAGATTCAGGGCTGAGGAAGTGGAGAGAGACAGATCCCTATGCTACCAGAAGGAGGACTGCAGTGGACTACAGGTTTCACACCAAGGAGCAGCAGGATTTTTATGAGACAGTGCTGCTAGACAAGAAGCCAATTGTATGTGATATGAGATGGGTCAACTGGCAATACATCAAGGAGAATGAAGAGCACTACCCTGGAGTGCAGGACAGCTTCAAGGCGTGTGGAGTAGAGGACTTTGTTGGGCAGAAGCTCACAAAGTGGAATGAGGAACTTATCATGCAGTTCTACTCCACAGCCCATTTCTATCCAGATGGCAGGATTGTTTGGATGTCAGAGGGTACGAGGTACCAGTCCACAGTTGCTGAATGGGCACAGCTTATCAATGCCCCAGAGGAAAACGAAGATGACTTAGATGTCTACTCCAAGAAGAATATGGATCATAACTCTATGGCAAATATGTACAAGGAGATTCCAACAGATGATCTTGACACTCACCAGTTTGGGTCTGTGAAACACTTGCTGTCAGGATTGCCTACGATCAACTGGATCCTTAGGCACACACTTTTGCCCAAGTCTGGAGATCACAGGATGATCAGAGGTCATGCCATTAACTTGCTACATATCTTTGATGTACCTCAGAAATTCAAAGTCATGAGCCTCATAGTGGAAACAGTCAAGAGGACAGCTGCCGACCAGAAGAGGAGTTGTGGGTATGCCCCACAGATTCAAGAGCTCATCAACTCAAAGATGGGCACGGGCACATACTTGTTGGACAAGGAACATTTGCCTATCTATCCAGAGTTCGAGGACAACCAAGTTGTGATGACCAAAGATGAACCATCTTCAGCCCATGCACAAGCCAAGAAGGAGAAGGCGAAGAAGGAGAAAGCTGCCAGGATGCCTACTCAAGAGGAGGCATCTGAATATTTTCTGAAAACCAAACAAGAGCAGCTTGGTTACCTGATTGCGTCCACCCTGCGGATTGAGCAAGGACTAGCCACCCTAACTCAGAACCAGGCAAGCTTAGAGAGGATCATGGAACAGAGGTTCTATGACATGGACATCAAGGTGACAGAGATACAGACTGCCGTGGAGCAGCTCCAGGATGACATGAATGAGAGAAGAGGCAGGACTACGACTGATGCCTTTGCCAGGGTGCCACGAGGTCCGAGGTCGTCTGCAATGCTAGTTGCTGACACCAGAGCCACCACGTCTGCACCAGCCACAGCCTCAGTTCCACCAGCTCTAGCATCCACTTCAGCCTCAACTCTGACCACGTCTACCGAAGGCTTCGTCCTTGGAGTGCTCCGGACTCCACCACCACCTGAAGATCAAGCCTGAGTGTCGACTTAGCACTATGCATTTTCTAGGAACTTTTTGGTAACTTGTTGCCAAAGGGGGAGAAAATGTATAGATCATAGGCTTCGAGGGAGAGTGTTGCTTTTATTCTCTCTTGTTTTATTTGGTGGTTTTTCAAACTTTATTTGCTTGTACGTGAGATACTATGCCCTTATCCGTGTGAGACATCGATGATCATGTGTTTGATCATAAGCTACACTTAATGCTTGCTTAATATTATTATCCTATCTATCTTATGTGATCATTCACTATTCTTGGTGATGAGTGCATGTATTTCATTCTTATCATTTTAAGCGCTCCACCAAGATGTATGTGACATGGAAGAGTAACCCATGACTCTAACTCTTTGTGCATTTGCAGTCCAAAGCAAATTTTAAATATGCACAAATTTAGGGGGAGCTCTTGCTTGTCACATACTTCTCAAAGCGACGATATACTTCATGATTATTATAATTTGTCGAAGCTTTGATCTATATGTTGTCATCGATTACCAAAAAGGGGGAGATTGAAAGTGCAACTATCCCTAGGTGGTTTTGGTAATTCATAACAACATATAGCTCATTGAGCTAATGCTATTCCAAGATGATTATTTCAGGAAAGCTCAATGATTGGCATGGCATGGATGTGAAAGTGGAACCCTCAAAATGCTAAGGACAAAGAATTGGCTCAAGCTCAAAAGTTCAAGACTCTTCATTTTATATTTTAGTGATCCAAGATCACATTGAGTCTTTAGGAAAAGCCAATACTATCAAGGAGGGATGAGGTGTTGCTTAATGAGCCTCTTGCTTTATGTGCTTGGTGATATGCTCCAAAATCCTCAACCACTTTTCCATAGCCACAAATGACCTAAACTCTAAGCCAAACTCGGTCATACCAATTCTTTCAATCCGGCGCCACCGAGTTTCACTTGTCATTTTCCACTGCCAAACCCTAGCAATTCGGTCCTACCGATAAGGATCTCGGTCTCACCGAGATGGGGTTGCAAACTCTCTGTTTCCCTTTCATAACTTTTTGGTCTCACCGAAAGAGCGAATCGGTCCCACCGAGATTGCAATGTAAACTCTATGTTTCCTTCTTGTAACTTTTCGGTCTCACCGAAAGAGCGAGTCGGTCCCACTGAGTTTACCTGACCAACTCTCTGGTTAGCTTATTGCCAAACTCGGTCTCACCGAGTTTGTGCAATCGGTCTCACCAAGATTACGTTATGCCCAAACCCTAACCGAATCGGTCCTACCGAGTTGCATGTCAGTCCCACCGAAATCTCTAATGGTCACTAGGTTTGCTGAATCGGGCCGACCGAGTTTAACCATTCGGTCCCACCGAGTTTGGCAAATTGTGTGTAACGGTTGGATTTTGTGTGGAGGCTATAAATACCCCTCCACCTCCTCTTCATTCGAAGAGAGAGCCATCAGAACACATACACCATTCCAACTCATATGTTCTGAGAAAGAACCACCTACTCATGTGTTGAGACCAAGACATTCCATTCCAACCATATGAATCTTGATCTCTAGCCTTCCCCAAGTTGCTTTCCACTCAAATCCTCTTTCCACCAGATCCAAATCCTATGAGAGAGAGTTGAGTGTTGGGGAGACTATCATTAGAAGCACAAGAGCAAGGAGTTCATCATCAACACACCATTTGTTACTTCTTGGAGAGTGGTGTCTCCTAGATTGGCTAGGTGTCACTTGGGAGCCTCCGACAAGATTGTGGAGTTGAACCAAGGAGTTTGTAAGGGCAAGGAGATCGCCTACTTCGTGAAGATCTACCGCTAGTGAGGCAAGTCCTTCGTGGGCGATGGCCATGGTGGGATAGACAAGGTTGCTTCTTCGTGGACCCTTCGTGGGTGGAGCCCTCCGTGGACTCGCGCAACCGTTACCCTTCGTGGGTTGAAGTCTCCATCAACGTGGATGTAGGATAGCACCACCTATCCGAACCATGGGAAAAACATCCGTGTCTCCAATTGCGTTTGAATCCTCCAAACCCTTCCCTTTACATTCTTGCAAGTTGCATGCTTTACTTTCCGCTGCCAATATACTCTTTGCATGCTTGCTTGAATTGTGTGATGATTGCTTGACTTGTCCTAAGATAGCTAAAATCTGCCAAGAACTAAAATTGGGAAAAGGTTAAGTTTTTATTTGGTCAAGTAGTCTAATCACCCCCCCTCTAGACATACTTTCGATCCTACACCCCCCCGAGAAGCTATTGGGCCTTATGGGCCTTAGTGGAGAAGAGAGAGGGCAGCCAGGAGGTGGCGCGTGGCCCTCCTTGCCCATATCCGAATTGGACAAGGGGAAGGGGCAGTGGCCCCCCTCTCCTTCCTTCTCTTCACCTCCTCCTCCCCCCTTCTCCTTCTTGGAATAGGAAGGGGGGGACAAACCTACTTGGAGTAGGATTGCCCCCCCCCCCTTGGGCGCTCCTCTCCCTTGGCCGGACCTCTCCTCCTCCCCCCTTTATATACGAGGGCAGAGGGCACCCCAAAGACACAACAATTGATCCGTTGATCTCTTAGCCATGTGCCGTGCTCCCCTCCACCATAATCCACCTCGGTTATATCATAGCGGTGCTTAGGCGAAGCCCTGCGTCGGTAGCTTCATCAACATCGTCACCATGCTGTCGTGCTCACGAAACTCTTCCTCGAGCTCTACTGGATCATGAGTTTGCGGGACGTCGCCGAGCTGAACGTGTGCTAAACGCGGAGGTGCCGTACGTTCGGTGTTGAGGATCGGTCGATCGTGAAGACGTATGACCACATCAACCGCGTTGTTATAACGCTTCCGCTTAATGACCGAGGAGGGTACGTAGAAGACACTCTCCCCTCTCGTTGCTATGCATCACCATGATCTTGCGTGTGCGTAGGAAAATTTTGAAATTACTACGTTCCCGAATAGTGGTATCAGAGCCAGGTTTATGCGTAGATGTTATATGCATGAGTAGAACACAAGTGAGTTATGGGCGATACAAGTCATACTTCTTACCAGCATGTCATACTTTGGTTCGGCGGTATTGTTGGATGAAGCGGCCCGGACCGACATTACGTGTACGCTTACGCAAGACTGGTTCTACCGACGTGCTTTGCACACAGGTGGCTGCCCGGGTGTCAGTTTCTCCAACTTTAGTTTAACCGAGTGTGGCTATGCCCGGTCCTTGAGAAGGTTAAAACAACACTAACTTGACGAACTATCGTTGTGGTTTTGATGCATAGGTAAGAACGGTTCTTGCTCAGCCCATAGCAACCATGTAAAACTTGCAACAACAAAGTAGAGGACGTCTAACTTGTTTTTGCAGGGCACGTTGTGATGTGATATGGTCAAGACATGATGCTATATTTATTGTATGAGATGATCATGTTTTGTAACGGAGTTATCGGCAACTTGCAGGAGCCATATGGTTGTCGCTTTATTGTATGCAATGCAATCGCCCTGAATTGCTTTACTTTATCACTAAGCGGTAGCGATAGTCATAGAATCAATAGTTAGCGAGACGACAACGATGCTACGATGGGGATCAAGGTGTCACGCCAGTGACGATGGTGATCATAATGGTGCTTTGGAGATGGAGATCAAAGGCACAAGATGATGATGGCCATATCATATCACTTATATTGATTGCATGTGATGTTTATCCTTTATGCATCTTATTTTCCTTAGTACGACGGTAGCATTATAAGATGATCTCTCACTAAATTTCAAGGTAAAAGTGTTCTCCCTGAGTATGCACCGTTGCCAAAGTTCGTCGTGCTGAGACACCACATGATGATCGGGTGTGATAAGCTCAACGTTCATCTAGAACGGGTGTAAGATAGTTTTACACACCCATAATACTTGGGTTAAACTTGATGAGCCTAGCATATGCAGATATGGCCTCAGAACACTGAGACCTAAAGGTCGAGCGTGAATCATATAGTAGATATGATCAACATAGTGATGTTCACCATTGAAAACTACTCCATTTCACGTGATGATCGGTTATGGTTTAGTTGATATGGATAACATGATCACTTAGATGATTAGAGTGATGTCTATCTAAGTGGGAGTTCTTAAGTAATATGATTAATTGAACTTAAATTTATCATGAACTTAGTAACTGATAGTATTTTGCTTGTCTATGTTATTGCAGATAGATGGCCCATGTTGTTGTTCCATTGAATTTTAATGCGTTCCTTGAGAAAGCAAAGTTGAAAGATGATGGTAGCAATTACACGGACTGGGTCCGTAACTTGAGGATTATCCTCATTGCTGCACAGAAGAATTACGTCCTGGAAGCACCGCTAGGTGCCAAACCCGCTGCAGGAGCAATGCCAGATGTTATGAACGTCTGGCAGAGCAAAGATGATGACTACTCAATAGTTCAGTGTGCTATGCTTTACGGCTTAGAATTGGGACTTCAACGACGTTTTGAACGTCATGGAGCATATGAGATGTTCCAGGAGTTGAAGTTAATATTTCAAGCAAATGCCCGGATTGAGAGATATGAAGTCTCCAATAAGTTCTATAGCTGCAAGATGGAGGAGAATAGTTCTGTTAGTGAACATATACTCAGAATGTCTAGGTACCATAACCACTTGACCAGCTGGGAGTTAATCTTCCGGTTGATAGTGTCATTGACAGAGTTCTTCAATCACCGCCACCAAGCTACAAGAGCTTCGTGATGAACTATAATATGCAAGGGATGGATAAGACGATTCCCGAGCTCTTCACAATGCTAAAGGCTGTGGAGGTAGAAATAAAGAAGGAGCATCAAGTGTTGATGGTCAACAAGACAACCATTTTTAAGAAAAAGGGTAAAGGGAAGAAGAAAGGGAACTTCAAGAAGAACGGCAAACAAGTTGCTGCTCAAGAGAAGAAACCCAAGTCTGGACCTAAGCCTGAGACTAAGTGCTTCTACTGCAAAAGGACTGGTCACTGGAAGCGGAACTGCCCCAAGTATTTGGCGGATAAGAAGGATGGCAAGGTGAACAAAGGTATACGTGATATACATGTTATTTATGTGTACCTTACTAGAGCTGGTAGTAGCACCTGGGGATTTGATACTAGTTCTGTTGCTAATATTTGCAACTCGAAACAGGGACTACGGATTAAGCGAAGACTGGCTAAGGACGAGGTGACGATGCGCGTGGGAAATGGTTCCAAAGTCGATGTGATCGCCGTCGGCACACTACCTATACATCTACCTTCGGGATTAGTTTTAGACCTAAATAATTGTTATTTGGTGCCAGCATTAAGCATGAACATTATATCTGGATCTTGTTTGATGCGAGATGGTTATTCATTTAAATCTGAGAATAATGGTTGTTCTATTTATATGAGTAATATCTTTTATGGTCATTCACCCTTGAAGAGCGATCTATTTGTGTTGAATCTCGATAGTACTGATACACATATTCATAATGTTGAAGCCAAAAGATGTAGAGTTGATAATGATAGTGCAACTTATTTGTGGCACTGCTGTTTGGGTCATATTGGTGTAAAGCACATGAAGAAACTCCATACTGATGGACTTCTGGAATCACTTGATTATGAATCACTTGGTACTTGCGAACCATGCCTCATGGGTAAGATGACTAAAACACCGTTCTCTGGAACAATGGAGCGAGCAATGGATTTGTTGGAAATCATACATACTGATGTATGTGGTCCAATGAATATTGAGGCTCATGGCAGGTATCGTTAATTTCTCACCTTCACCGATGATTTGAGAAGATATGGGTATATCTACTTAATGAAACATAAGTCTGAAACATTTGAAAAGTTCAAAGAATTTCAGAGTGAAGTGGTAAATCATCGTAACAAGAAAAATAAAGTTTCTACGATCTGATCGTGGAGGAGAATATGTGAGTTACGAGTTTGGTCTACATTTGAAACAATGTGGAATCGTTTCGCAACTCACGCCACCCGGAACACCACAGCGTAATGGTGTGTCCGAACATCGTAATCGTACTTTACTAGATATGGTGCGATCTATGATTTCTCTTACTGATTTACCGCTATCATTTTGGGGTTATGCTTTAGAGACAGCTGCATTCATGTTAAATAGGGCACCATCGAAATCCGTTGAGACGACGCCTTATGAACTGTGGTTTGGCAAGAAACCAAAGTTGTCGTTTCTTAAAGTTTGGGGCTGCGATGCTTATGTGAAAAAGCTTCAACCTGATAAGCTTGAACCCAAATTGGAGAAATGTGTCTTCATAGGATACCCAAAGGAAACTGTTGGGTACACCTTCTATCACAGATCTGACGGCAAGACATTCGTTGCTAAGAATGGATCCTTTCTAGAGAAGGAGTTTCTCTCGAAAGAAGTGAGTGGGAGGAAAGTAGAACTTGATGAGGTAACTATACCTGCTCCCTTATTGGAAAGTAGTTCATCACAAAAACCGGTTCTTGTGACACCTACACCAATTAGTGAGGAAGCTAATGATGTTGATCATGAAACTTCAGATCAAGTTACTACCAATGTTCAAGAAATCGTTAACTGGCAGCTGCTCGGTCGGTTTAGGAGTCGCAATTAATCGGTGAATCAACCTATTAACTAGATTAATTAGTCGACCATTAATTGGTAAATTGAATAGGAACTTGCCAACATATATCTAGATTTTTTAATGTATTATACCATACTCTCATGCTCTCATCTATGTAGTATACCAAAACATGCCGCCATACACATATGAAAAGCATAGAGAGGAGGTAAAGTTTTTAATCCTAGCGATTAAGGAGTGGCATGGGGCAGGAAGGGGTTAGAGACTAAAAATTTGGGCTTTGTTTGCCCACTCGTAATGGGCCAACACAGATTAATCGGCATGGCAACTGATTAATCGGTCTAACTGGCCAATTAATCGGCCTGACAAGTTTATGCGACGAATAGGTGTTATTCAATTCGGCCATGCTATGAGTAGTGATTTATTGGCCTGTTAACTGATTTATCGGGTGAATTCTAGAACAATGGTTACTACCAAACCGCGTAGGTCAACCAGAGTAAGATCCGCACCACAGTGGTACGGTAATCCTATTTTGGACGTCATGTTGCTTGACCATGGCGAGCCTACGAACTATGAGGAAGCGATGATGAGCCCAGATTCCGCAAAATGGCTTGAAGCCATGAAATCTGAGATGGGATCCATGTATGAGAACAAAGTGTGGACTTTGGTTGACTTGCCCGATGATCGGCAAGCCATCGAGAATAAATGGATCTTCAAGAAGAAGACTGACGCTGACGGTAACGTTACTGTCTACAAAGCTCGACTTATTGCGAAAGGTTTTTGACAAGTCCAAGGAGTTGACTACGATGAGACCTTCTCACCCGTAGCGATGCTTAAGTCCGTCCGAATCATGTTAGCAATTGCCGCATTTTATGATTATGAAATTTGGCAAATGGATGTCAAGACTGCATTCCTGAATGGATTTCTGGAAGAAGAGTTGTATATGATGCAACCTGAAGGTTTTATCGATCCAAAGGGTACTAACAAAGTGTGCAAGCTCCAGCGATCCATTTATGGACTGGTGCAAGCCTCTCGGAGTTGTAATATATGCTTTGATAGTGTGATCAAAGCATATGGTTTTATACAGACTTTTGGAGAAGCCTGTATTTACAAGAAAGTGAGTGGGAGCTCTGTAGCTCTAATATTATATGTGGATGAGATATTGTTGATTGGAAATGATATACAATTTCTGGATAGCATAAAAGGATACTTGAATAAGAGTTTTTCAATGAAAGACCTCGGTGAAGCTGCTTATATATTGGGCATCAAGATCTATAGAGATAGATCAAGATGCTTGAATGGACTTTCACAAAGCACATACCTTGATAAAGTTTTGAAGAAGTTCAAAATGGATCAAGCTAAGCAAGGGTTCTTGCCTGTGTTACAAGGTGTGAAGTTGAGTAAGACTCAATGCCCGACCACTGCAGAAGATAGAGAGAAAATGAAAAGTGTTCCCTATGCTTGAGCCATAGGCTCTATCATGTATGCAATGATGTGTACTAGACCTGATGTGTGTCTTGCTATTAGTTTAGCAGGGAGGTACCAAAGTAATCCAGGAGTGGATCACTGGACAGCGGTTGTCGTGGATTTGTCACGGCAGATGTCCTAGTGTGAGAACTTAGTCGCGAGGCCAACGCATCTATGTGGTAGCTTGAGAGGGGTTGAGCGGGATGAGAGACGCAGGGCGGATCAACATGCAAGACAAGGATTTAGACAGCTTCGGGCCCCGGGAAACATCATCCGGTAACAACCCTACATGCTGTTTGAGGCTAGGTCTCATTATCATCATGAGGGAGTCGCCGTAAACCGGCTCTTTGTGTCTAGCCCTAGAGATTGTTTTCTTGTTTCTTCCTCTCCCTCTTTGGGGAGCCCTGCCCCTCCTTATATATGTTGAAGGGGCGGTTTACATGTGGAGTTCTATTAGGATTAGGACTAGTCTATCTCTAATACAAACCGGATACGAGTCCCAGTCTTAACTCCTTGTAAGGTAAATATTCCTTATGCCTTTCCTCTTAAACCGGCCCACCATAGTATGAATCGGGCTTCATGAACCGCCTGTTGGGCCACCGGGTCTTGTCGCTCCTCTGCCCTGCCTGCCGGTTTACCAATGAGTCCTAATGACCAGGCGGGTTGCTTGTAAACCGCCAGGTCAGGGCGGGTCGCCAGTAACTCACCAAGTGCCAGCGGGGTCTTCAGATAAACCGCCAAGTCCGACCGGGTTACACTTCCGGCCGGTTTACACCGCGGGGTATATCCCCGACATTAGCCCCCAGTTTAATTTGGATTTATCCATGTTAAACTGATCCTGTAAAACAAATACAAGAACAAATTTGATAGATTATGCTCCGGGTTAAGAATTCTTGTAAACCGGCATCCGATCATCCTTAATTCCTTGCCATTTCCTTCTTCTAGAAAATCCAGGTCAATAAGCCAACTTCATACTTAATTTGCCGACATTGGTTTGTCACCGAGAAATATTGTGAAGAATAACTCCTTTGACTCAGCTCCCAAAGCACCGGTTTAAGAAATATGGGTCTGAAAACACTTATCTGATATTCAGCCGGTTTGAAGATGTAAAACTTGCCGGTTTAATATTACCAAAATGGCCGGTTTATAAATATTGATGGCACCGGGTCATAATTGTTGTCGACACCGGGTCATGTAATTGATCTTCCTGATTTGCTCAAAACTGATAAAATGAAGATGTTCCTCCTTTATATGCATAATACCTGTAGCCCCCAAGTCTTAAGAGGAGAACATAGTGATAACTTAAGACTTGCTCAAATAAGTGTTTCAACCTTGAAGAAATCCGGTTTGTTCATCTCGATCATATAAACTGAATACTCCATATATGTAGCCCCCAAGTGCCGGGTTGTCATGCTTGCAGCAACCTGGGACTTGCAATTGCTTATAAAAACTTCAATCAGTGTAGCCCCCAAGGGCCGGCTTAGTAAGATAATAATAAACCGGGACTTGATATATACTTCAATGAAAATAACATCTGATAATGTAGCTTCCATCGTAGGGCTTGAACCCACGTCCACAAGGTTAAGAGCTTTGTGTTTTACCAACTGAGCAATGGATCCTTCAATATTATGGACGAAAACTTGTGTACCTTGAATTGTTGACAGGAGCAATTGGTAGCCCCCAAGGGCCGGCTCATTATAATATGATGAGTCGGGTCTTCAATAAGACTAGTAAAAATGACTTTGCATTAGCCCCCAAGTGTCATGGTGCATGCTTGCAGCGACATGAGACTTGCATGTAATCTCAATTTGAATAATGCAGCCCCCAAGTGCCGGGTTGTAAGCCTGCAGTGACTCGGGACTATTCCTTCCATTGTAGAATAAATCATATCCTTTGATAAAATAATAGCCATTGCGCTAAAGCGACTTTGAAAATTCAATAATACCGGTTATTAATAACCATAAAATCCAGCCATGTTGGCTATTCAAGATAATATAATCTGGTATGAAAACCTTATTCATTCAACATCATAATGAAAATTCAGCCAAGTTTGGCTATTTGAATAATATAACCCAATGATTTATAAGCGCATAATTCCAATGGCACAATCCAAATATATATACTGGTGACTTATAGTCCAAAGCCAGGCCGGTTTAACAAACACCGGATCATACTACCGGTTTAATAAACACCGGTGATTTATAATCATGCTTTATTCAACCTGTTTCTGCATACAACAAGTTTAAAGTGTCCTGGCGGTTTACCGCCGGACGGGTCATAATGCCCAACATATAACCCGGGTTTATAACCAAGGTTGTACTTAAGAATAGTCAAATATGAAATAGATCATACCTGTGACATTGAATCACATTGTTGGTTTTACCAACTTTTTGTAGTAAGGGTGATAACCCAAATCTTGAGTACTGATAACTCCTTCCATATTGTGCCGGTTTATGATAAAACCGTGCCGGGCTGTGATAAACACCGGATTAACCACATATAATACTGGGGACTTGTAGTCAAACCAGACCGGGTTGATAGTCTCCGGATTATAACTTGATCGTGTACTGACAACTTGTAGTTGACAGCCTAACCGGGTTGATAAACGCCGATTTGAAAGCATCACAAATCTTATCAAAAGAAAACAAAACTTAGCAAAAAGCAAATAAAACCACTGTAGTCAAGGCTTTTCACAGGCTGCCAGGCCACAAATTCGAGGCTTTTCATGGGCTGCCAGGCCACTGAGTTAAACCATTTTGCAAAGCCTTTTAAGATGGTCCTCAATCCTTAACCAATCATCGTTTTAACTTGACAAGTTCAGGGTCTTCATTTTAGAGTAACTTGTCAAAGTTCGAAGGGTCATACCAGGTTTACCTGGGCGGAGTGACTTACTTAAATAGGCAGGTTAACCTGGGGTTTTAGGTGTATTCACCAGGCTTCCAAGCCATGGCTTGATAGCCCATTACAAGTGTAGATTCTAAGTTCATTTCGATAGCAAAGAATCCCCAAGTAACGTTTTGAGCTGTGCTCAGTGGGTGCCTATGTTTGAGTTTTTGTTTTACAACACTGTCTTTGGCCCCAGATTGATTTGGCTTTGAGCCGATCAAAAGGTGTAACTATGGTTCGGATACAACCAAGCCCCCAAGTGATGTTGTAATATGATAAGCCAATAAGGCAGGATACCCATGTTTGAACCGCGCATCGTGGCAGCAGGTCCTCTTCGGCAATTTTTAACCTTTACAAGAGATAAATTCTTCTTTGAATAGGGATCTTGAACCGAATATAGAGAGCTTCAAAGCTTTGTGGGAGACATCTTCCCCTTGAACCGGATTTTAAACCGCAATCTTCATTTTTAGCCAGAAATTTTCTGACGGCCTTTAAACTCGATCTTGCGAGAAGTTAATTCCCTTTTGAACCGGAAATTCTTAAACCGGATTTGAGAGCTTCAGAGCTTTGTTGGAGAACAAATTTCCCTTGTACCGGATTGTAAACCGGAATCCTTTTCTGATGACCCGAGACTTCTTCATTGAGCCGGGATTTTGTAACTGTCATATACTTTCTAATCCGGAAATCTTCTGACAGCACGATGTGAATCCGGGACCGGGTTATCTTTCCCTCCAACGTATTGGGGTTCTTGACTTCACTGAAAACCGGCAACGTTTGCTAAGTCACATCATTGTAGCCCTCAAGTCTCAAGGTGACTCGAGGAGTTGGCTTGAGATTCTCCATATTTGACCGTGATATAAACCGGCATAACTTGTATATCATTGGTGTTGATAGCACGATGTGAATCCACAGAAGGTTGAGGTGACTGCAGCGGGTTGTAAATGATCCTGTATGAACCGTGTCAGCAACTCTGCCAATGGTTCCTTCCAACTGGTTGTTTCAAGCTTAACCAAACTGTAGTGGCGGCGATTTGTGCGCCTGCCCATTGAGCCATCCATTGCAGACGGCCGTTGATAATATATGATAATTTGCCTCCAACTTGTTGGAAGAAAACCGGGCTTCCTAAGCAGTGACTTGCTCATACTCAATAAACAGCTCATGCAGATAGGTGCGGCCCGGTATGTTGATGTAGACCAGGCCACGAGAGACGGACGACAAAAGCGACCGCAACATCAGAGGCAGCTCGGATAGATGAATCGGCCGCAGCATTGTAAACCGGTGCGGACGGGGAAGATCGGCACCGGTGTCGTAAACCGGCACGGACGGGCGAGTTAATCGCGGGCGCAGTCCCGGCAAGTTGATGTAGATCGAATTGCACAGGCGGCGGCTTGCGCACACCCGTCCAACAGCAAACGATAAATCATTGTCCTGCCTATATATAAATACACAGACAAAGTAATTGTTCCTTGAAGAAAACAATATATGCTGAAAATAATAAGAAAAGATGGCAGCTGGCATGTGTTGGATAAATGAGTATCATAGTACTTGAAGTACCGTGCCAGGCCTCCGCCATTGGCTTTTGTTTCTAGTAGCCTTCTGAACTAGCTTTGCTCAATCAACATCAGACATCCACTCTAGGATTGATGTATGTTGGCAGCCCCAGGACTTGTCCACTTGACTTTTCCTCCAACCAATATCCTCTTATCTCTTTCTCTTTCACTTACAGGGGAGCGCACGGGAGTAAAATCCTGGGTGACTCATGGCCATAACCCATAGCAGAGGGGCGCAAGACGCGGCAGCTCGGGCAGAACCAACAGGGCCGCGGCGGTTCATATAACCGGCTCGTGGAGATGACGCGAAGGCGAGCGGGCCATAGCGGTGGAGGCGACTTACAAGCGGACAGAGCGACGCAACGATGACATGGTGCCGGCGCGACCACGGGAACACATCAGAACAAGGAGGGACGAGAGTGAGGCCGAGTCGGAGCAGCTCGGGGCGGAGGCCACTCAGAGTCAGAGCCCGGGCACGGGTCGGCCGCGGGGACTCAAGGGAGGCGCGATTCGTGGTTTGCAGAGAGCGGAGCTGGCGATTTGGCGGCTTGGACCTGCCGCAGCAAAGCAGTGCAGCGGCTCGTGGGCGGCGATTTGGAGCTGAAGGTGTGGTGGCGATCTTGGCACAGACGTCCGCCAGGGCGAAGGTGCCTTGGGAGCAATGGTGGTTTCGGATTGATGGCGGTTCAGCGAGGAGAGGCGAAGGACGGCAGCGGAAAGGCCTGGATGGCCCGAGTGCGATGGAGATGGCGTCTCAGCAGGGAGATACAGTGAGGCCGGTAGAGGCGACTCATGGTCTAGGCCAGCGAACTGGCGAGGCTGGTCTGCGATGGTAGAAGCCAGGAATAGTAAAGCTGGACGGTGAGTTACAACCATGGAGGCCGAGTCCGTGTCCACCCTTGGGTCTTCCTCCGGGTCGTGGCCGGTTTCAAGGCTGAGTCCAATTCCTGTTTTCTTGTCGTATGGAACAATCGCAACTTTTCCTTACGTGCACCCATCGTAGTAGTATGCACGAATCAGTAGGGTTTTGGAGGATTGGCACTGCTGACGTCGGATCACCGGATCGTAGGTACGCGCCATGGCACGCAACTCTAACTTCTGATGTAGATCTTTTCAAACCGGCTCTTCTTCATCCGGAAAATTGAAAGCTCCTCGATCCCTAGGAAAGATCCCTTCAAGAACTCAACACCACCATGCGCGAGCCCCAAGGTGGGCGCCAACTGTCATGGATTTGTCACGGCAGATGTCCTAGTGTGAGGACTTAGTCGCGAGGCCAACGCATCTATGTGGTAGCTTGAAAGGGGTTGAGCGGGACGAGAGACGCAGGGCGGATCAACACGCAAGACAAGGATTTAGACAGCTTCGGGCCCCGGGAAACATCATCCGGTAACAACCCTACATGCTGTTTGAGGCTAGGTCTCATTATCATCATGAGGGAGTCGCCGTAAACCGGCTCTTTGTGTCTAGCCCTAGAGATTGTTTTCTTGTTTCTTCCTCTCCCTCTTTGGGGAGCCCTGACCCTCCTTATATATGTTGAAGGGGTGGTTTACATGTGGAGTCCTATTAGGATTAGGACTAGTCTATCTCTAATACAAACCGGATACGAGTCCTGGTCTTAACTCCTTGTAAGGTAAATATTCCTTATGCCTTTCCTCTTAAACCGGCCCACCATAGTATGAACCGGGCTTCATGAACCGCCCGTTGGGCCACCGGGTCTTGTCGCTCCTCTGACCCGCCTGTCGGTTTACCAATGAGTCATAATGACTAGGTGGGTTGCTTGTAAACCGCCAGGTCAGGGCGGGTCGCCAGTAACTCACCAAGTGCCAGCGGGGTCTTCAGATAAACCGCCAAGTCTGACCGGGTTACACTTCCGGCCGGTTTACACCGCGGGGTATATCCCCGACAGCAGTCAAGAACATCCTGAAATACCTGAAAAGGACTAAGGATATGTTTCTCGCTTATGGAGGTGACAAAGAGCTCGTCGTAAATGGTTACGTCGATGCAAGCTTTGACACTGATCCAGACGATTCTAAATCGCAAACCGGATACGTGTTTATATTGAATAGTGGAGCTGTCAGTTGGAGCAGTTCTAAACAAAGCGTCGTGGCGGGATCTACGTGTGAAGCGGAGTACATAGCTGCTTCAGAAGCAGCAAATGAAGAAGTCTGGATGAAGGAGTTCATATCCGATCTAGGTGTCATACCTAGTGCATCGGGTCCAATGAAAATCTTTTGTGACAATACTGGTGCAATTGCCTTAGCAAAGGAATCCAGATTTCACAAGAGGACCAAACACATCAAGAGATGCTTCAATTCCATCCGCGATCAAGTCCAGGTGGGAGACATAGAGATTTGCAAGATACATATGGATCTGAATGTTGCAGACCCATTGACTAAGCCTCTCTCACGAGAAAAACATGATCAGCACCAAGGCTCCATGGGTTTTAGAATCATTACTGTGTAATCTAGATTATTGACTCTAGTTCAAGTGGGAGACTGAAGGAAATATGCCCGAGAGGCAATAATAAAGTTATTATTTATTTCCTTATTTCATGGTAAATGTTTATTATTCATGCTAGAATTGTATTAACCGGAAACATAATACATGTGTGAATACATAGACAAACAGATTGTCACTAGTATGCCTCTACTTGACTAGCTCGTTGAATCAATGATGGTTATGTTTCCTAACCATAGACATGAGTTGTCATTTGATTAATGAGATCACATCATTAGAGAATGATGTGATTGACATGACCCATTCCGTTAGCTTAGCACATGATCTTTTAGTTTACTGCTATTGCTTTCTTCATGACTTATACATGTTCCTATGACTATGAGATTATGCAACTCCCGATTACCAGAGGAACACTTTGTGTGCTACCAAACGTCACAACGTAAGTGGGTGATTATAAAGGTGCTCTACATGTGTCTCCAATGGTACTTGTTGAGTTGGCATGGATCGAGACTAGGATTTGTCACTCCGATTGTCGGAGAGGTATCTCTGGGCCCTCTCGGTAATGCACACCACTATAAGCCTTGCAAGCAATGCAACTAATGAGTTAGTTGCGGGATGATGCATTATGTAACGAGTAAAGAGACTTGCCGGTAACGAGATTGAGCTAGGTATTGAGATATCGACGATCGAATCCGGGCAAGTAACATACCAATGACAAAGGGAACAACGTATGTTGTCATGTGGTTTTGACCGATAAAGATCTTCGTAGAATATGTACGAAGCAATATGAGCATCCAGGTTCCGCTATTGGTTATTGACCAGAGACGTGTCTCGATCATGTCTATATAGTTCTTGAACCCGTAGGGTCCGCATGCTTAAAGTTCTGTGACGATCAGTATTATGAGTTTTTGTGTTTTGATGTACCAAAGGTAGTTCGGAGTCCCGGATATGATCACAAACATGACGAGGAGTGTCGAAATGGTCGAGACGTAAAGATCGATATATTGGATGACTATGTTCGGACACCGGAAGGGTTCCGGAAGGTTTCAGACATATACCGGAGTACCGGGGGTTACCGGAACCCCCCGGGAAGCTATTGGGCCTTATGTGCCTTAGTGGAGAAGAGAGAGGGCAGCCAGGAGGTGGCGGGTGACCCCCTTGCCCTATCCGAATTGGACAAGGGGAAGGGGCGGCGGGCCCCCCTCTCCATCCTTGCTCCACCTCCTCCTTCCCCCTTCTCCTTCTTGGAATAGGAAGGGGGGGGGGACAAACCTACTTGGAGTAGGATTGCCCCCCCCCCTTGGGTGCTCCTCTCCCTTGGCCGGCCCTCTCCTCCTCCCCCCTTTATATAAGGGGGCAGGGGGGCACCCCAAAGACACAACAATTGATCTATTGATCTCTTATCCATGTGCGGTGCCCCCTCCACCATAATCCACCTCGGTTATATCGTAGCGGTGCTTACTCGAAGCCCTGCGTTGGTAGCTTCATCAACATTGTCACCACGCCGTCATGCTGACGAAACTCTTCCTCGAGCTCTACTGGATCGTGAGTTCGCGGGATGTCACCGAGCTGAACGTGTGCTGAACGCGGAGGTGCCGTACATTCGATGCTGAGGATCGGTCGATCGTGAAGACGTATGAATACATCAACCACGTTGTTATAACGCTTCCGCTTAATGATCTACGAGGGTACACAGACGACACTCTCCCCTATCGTTGCTATGCATCACCATGATCTTGCGTGTGCGTAGGAAATTTTTGAAATTACTACGTTCCCCAACAGTTCTGGCATCCCCGTGACATAGTCACCTGTCTCTGGCCAGACAATGATGGATGCTGTCACACCGAGAGGGCCCTAAGAATATCTCTCCATCATCGAAGGAGCAAATCCCACTCTCGAGCTGTCTGGTAACTTGTGAAACATTCTGGTGTGCGTGAAAGTTGTCGTTATGATCACCTTGTTACAGATGACATTTGAGCAACCCCAAAGCTCACCATCCATTTAGGAAATGACTGAGACACACTCATGGTCTGAGGAACTAAAACACATGCTAACACTCTGTGTTATAACAGATGATTTCAGACGATATGATCACATAGTGTAACAGACAAGTATTGGGTCGATTCAATATGATTGTTCTTTTAACATCATACCCTCAATGTTGTTTTAGGACTATCATAACACTTAACGATATCCTAAGATCTGGAAAACGTGATCACCAACAACACTTGAGCCGGTCATAGAGGCGAGACCGGGAACCTATTGTTTACCGTTTATCATTCCACATGTGCATACGAGTTTTCCATTGAATCACATATTCCAAGATCATAGCAGTTATAGCATGGAATATAAACTCTTAACTATGAATAATGGAAATATAATAATACAATATCATTGCCTCTAGGGCATATTTGCAACAGTATCCCACTTGCACTAGAGTCAATAATCTAGTTAGCACTTTTAACTTTTACACCAATGGCAATCTGGTGTCAGTCCATGCTTTGCTTGTGGTATATACATCATCCTATTGTATTTGACAACTTCAAATCCGCGTGTACCATATGCATTTCTATGCATCTATAATGCTTTCACAAGAATTCATAAATTTTGTGAAATTATCTTTGTATATTGAATCACCGGTAGAACCTTTGATTCCTTAGACTGAGTTATGGAACCCCTATTAAAAATAGTGGTCGATACAATCAGCTAGAAACGATACCATGCTCATGAATGAACTTCCGATTCATCACCCTTCATTTTTGCATCTAAAGCAATAATATACTTAGCCTTTTGATATAGAATTCACCATAGTAACTTTTTGGACCAATTCCAACTTACCGTGCCACCATAAATCACTTTTAATTCGAAATCGAATAATCACTTGGAGCATAGATGAAGATTTTATCGATGTACACTGGTACACGTTGGTGCTATACACAGGGTTTTTAACCCCTTTCCGTGATGGCATTTGGAACCATCGCCAAGTGAGTGTGGGCGATAGGGGGGGGGGTTCCTTCCCACATAACCCAGAAACAATCGGGGAAATGGAGCCATGATCCAAAGGCCTTGCAAAATGTAATCGTGTGCGATGCAGCACACACTAAATTCTTTCGCACATGTGGGATCTGTGATTAAATGTTTCTAATGACGTGGTGAAACCAAACGGTGTGTCGTAATGAACCGTTTGGGAAACAGTATGTAAGGCATATGGGCTAACATATGAACTGTGTGCGATATGTGCCCCATCACACATGAGTTTTCTGCGGAACCCATCTTGCATGCAAGACTCCATCACACACGTTTCCCAACAATTACCGTGTGCGATAATGTTCTATCATAAATGGTTCAGGAGCCCCTTCGCACACATACAAGTGCTGCAGACCATTTGTGATTTGTTGTGTATCACCGACGGTTGCGGCAAGAATGACGTGTGCTTTTTGTTTGGGATCCCACACGTTTCCTGAAAAAATTACGGCTGGGATTGTATTTTGCATTGGGTACGGTTTACTCCGAGCTCTCGTGTGCGATACCGTGATATCACAAACAGTTCCGGAGACCCTACGCGCACGTAGTAGCGCCGCAAATCGTTTGTGATCTCGTGTGTATAACCGACAGTTCCGCTACAATTGACGTATGCTTTCCGATGTGGATCACACACACTCATTTAGTTGAACCGTGTGCGGAGAAATTTCCAGGTTAAAACAAAAACATCCCATTTTGAATCAGCACGCAAAAAGAAAATTCGCCACAATATTTAATTAGACAAATAGTGTCCACAGGACGAACATTCATCAGATTTCGCAGCAATTGCAATTGAACATATGGTAGCTAAATTCCAATGATTTGTCCACACATATATGCATTACATAATTAAACATAGTGTACGAAATACGAAGACCTCATCAGATGGAAAACAAAGGATCCATGCGTATCTGTTTAGCGGCTAACTCTTACTCAATCTTTCAGGAGAACGCATGCTGAAATCTTCATTATCACCAGTGGGATTGATGTAGTTGAAAGTGAAATCATGCCCCTTAATCATATTTTGATGTTGATGACAACATGCATATTGAGACTAATCATGTTTATCGAGTATTTCTTAGGATTATGTGTGAAGGGCTATGTGTGTGTGGATCCTGACTACGGACATAAAACATATATCACTCAAGAGCAGAGACACAAGACAAAGATAAAAAGCTTCATCTCCTTGTTTTCGGTTTGTTCTTGAGTGTAGGGATCCCGCACTATTAAGAGGGGATCGATGGGTGTCGCGAAAGAACTTGCTCAAAACCACAAAATTCCCTCTCATACCATCTCAAAATTCTTCCTCTAACTTTTGCAAAAATGGTAGTATGTTTCTAAGCTAAAAGGTCCAAATTTCACCGGACGTCCAAAGTCTACGGACGTCCGGCCTCTGTCAACCAACCGGACATCCGACTCTCTCCAGTCGTCCGGTGAGTCTTCACAGAACTGATATTAGCGGAAGACCGGTCACACCGGACGTCCGCTCATCTCCGGAAATCCGGTGTGCTCTAACAGAACTACAATTAACGGATTTCCGACAACACCGGACGTCCGGGCTCCGGACGACCGGCACCTTCCGGATGTCCGTTGCCTATGCATCCCACTCCTCACCTGTGTCCCCGGTTCGTCTCCCAGCCACCGACGACCGGCAGCCCCGCCGGACGTCCGGTCCTATCCGTGTCATCGGTCGTCCGATATCCACCATATGTCCGTCTGCACTAAGTGGCTCAATGGTCTGTTTTGCTCTCACACTATATATAGCCTTCTCCCTCTCTTGGGATGAGGTTGACCATTCACTTTGAGCTTGCTAAGAACACATTTCACTCACTCTCTCACTCTTCCACACCAAATCTTAGATCCCCAAGGGATTTGAGAGCACTTGAGAGAAGTTCTCCAATCAAGTGATAGATCCACTCCTTCCCCTTCTTTGCACCAAAGGAATTCGTGATTTGAGCAAGTATTGAGCTTTTCCCCATCGTTCTTGTTACTCTTGGAGGTTGGAGACTCCTAGGCGGTAGGAGTCTTTCGGAGAGGAATCGACCATTGTGATTACCCCCCGGAAAATTTTGTGAGGGTTTGGAGACCACCCCAAGGTCTACCACTAGTGGTTGAGAAACCCCTTCGTGGTGTTGTATCAAAGGGAGAATAGGGTGAGCCTTCATGGCGTTGGTGTGCCTTCGTGGTAACATCCACCTCTCTAACGGTGACGTAGCTTCCCTCCAAGGAAGTGAACATCGGCATACATCCTCATCTCCTGGAGTTGCGGTTATTCCTAACCCTAACTCTCTACTTGTGGTTACTTTTCTCTTAGCACTTACTTATATCACATTGTGCTTGCTTACTTACATACTTGTGATACTTGTTTATCCTGCTTATCTCCTTGTACTACACTTGCAATTGTTAGGCTCATCTTCATATTCCGCATTATTGCCTAAAATTGCTAAGTAATAATTAAAATTTGTAATTGTACCTATTCACCCCCCTCTAGGTCCATCTCGATCCTTTCAATTGGTATCAAAGCCTCATGCTCTATTCTTGTGGCTTAACCGCCCTAGAGCGAGATGAACCCCGATGGGACTCCCCTTGTTACAAATCCGAAGGATAAAGGTGAGGCTTCTTCAGAAGTCAAGTCCTTTACTTCTGAGGATCTGGAACGGGCCCTTGCTAAGAAAAAAGAGGAGCATGATGCTTCTCTTGAGGCCTTGGTCCAAATGAGACTAGCCACGTTGTCCACGGTGCTTGCACCACTTTCTGGTGGTGCGGCTTTGAGGCCAACTGTGCCTACTCCGTCATTTGGTCAAAAACCTCCTAACAATGATCACTCCAGTGTTCCTTGGCTTTATGCAAGACCCCAAGTTGAGAAACCAAAATGTAACCCTCAAGGAAAACCTCCTTTACTTGATGCCACTTCCGATTTTTCCTTGTGGAGAGTTGCTATGGAGGATCATCTTCGATATGGACACGATGAGATGCTGGAGATCTTGGAGTATGGTTACCATGTGGTTGATCCAAAGAATCCTACACCAAGAGAAATGTATGACAAGAATCTCAATGACACTGCAACCATGTGTATAAGGAGAGGTATGGTTGAAAAGCAAAGGAGACCTTTCATACACATCACAAGCGCAAAGGAACTATGGGAAAGTATTATAAGATCCAAGACCGGTACCTCCACCCTCCAGAGTGCTCAATATGAAATTGCCAAGGGGCAATTACAAAACTTTTGTATGGAGAAAGGTGAAACTCCCAATCAACTCCTTGAGCATCTCATGATTCTCACTTCTGACATTGAGTCGTGTGAGTGTGACAAGACACAAGATGGATTCAACATGACTAAGTGATTTCTTATGGATAAGTTGCTTCATGCTCTTGCCCCATATCACCACCAAATGGTGTGGGACATAAGACAACACCATGCCTTCAAGGAAATGACTACAAATGACATCATATCCACCTTCCAACTATTTGAAGAGTCAAAGGCAAATGCCACAAAACATCTTGCTATGCATGGTACTCCAACATCAAAGATCAATCTTGCATTGAAGGCCAAGCATGTATGTGAAGATGAGCAAAGTGAAGAAGAAGATGATGATGATGATGATGAGGTTGAATCCGATGAGGGCCCTTCATATGAAGACATGGCTCTCTTTGTCAAGAAGTTTAGTGCGGAAAATTCAAGGGAAGATTTCAAAAGAAGAAAGTAAGAAAATGCTACAACTGTGAAGAGACCAACCACTTCTCCGACGAGTGCCCTTATGAGAAGAGGGACGATAAACCAAGGTTTCCCAAGACCTTCCCCAAGAAGAAGTTGCCAAATCCCTTGAACTCCAAGCTCAAGAAGAAAGATGGGAAAGCAATGGTTGCTCAAGAAGAATCCGATCCGGATGATGTTAGTGGTGTTGCTGGAGTTGCTCAAGATTCTCAAAACACGTTGAGGCTAGTCAACAAGAGTGGTGATGTTGTCACCTACAACTATATGAAGGACTACAAGGGCAACGCTCACAAGTGCCTAATGGCAAAGGCCGTGGTAGAAGATGGAAATGACCAAAGCTCTCTCGACAAGGTCAAGGTAACTCCACGATCAAATCCTCCTCTTTTCACTCCTCCTACTCCTAGTGATGAGTATCTTGATGCAGAGGATAGTCATGAGGATGACGATATAGATGATCCTATGCTTGCTAAACTAAATAAGTTCATGTTCTCCCTCAAAGGAAAGAAGCTCACTATGTTTCATATGCTTATGGAGATGGTGAGTAACACACCATCACCATTAAGGAACTCGAAACCCTCGTCACGGAGGAAAAGGAAAAATATAAAATACTTGAGCGGAAAGTCCAATATGAGGAAACACGAAATGATGAGCTATGCTTGAAAATTGGTGCAAACATTGATGTTCATACTAAAGATCTTGCCTCCTTGAAAAAGGCTATTGACTCTTGCGAAGAGTTGATGAATGATAAAAGTAAGCTTGTGAAGTCGAATGCTTCTCTCTCTAAGGATTGTGAGCTCCTATCCATGTCCCTCAAGACTAAGGAAGAAGAGCTCACCCTTCTTACAAAGAGTTTTGAGACACTCAATCTTACTTATCTTGAAACTCTAGCCAAGGCTTACTCTTCTCCTATAATCAATGTTGATGTTTGTACTACTAACTCTAGTAGTGATGTAGCACCTATTCTTGAGGAAAATCGCTTTCTTGAGGCTCAAGTCGAGAAAGGGCTCATGACGTGTGCTCAAGGGAAAAAGAACCTTAATGAGGTATTGAGCCAACACAATGAAGTGTTCATCAAAGAGGGACTCGGGTTTGACCCTAGCACAAGCAAGAAGAAGACATCCTCTCAAAAGTGCACCACCCCTCTAAAAGAAACTTTTGTACGACAAGGGCACAAGGAGAAAGGTAAGGTTGTTAGTGGGAAGGCCACGAGGGGCATGCCCACTCTCAACAAGCCAAAAGAGTTTATGCCTCCATCCTCTGTACTTCGTAAGGCTAAGGATGGAGAGGTTTATGCAAAGTTTGTTGGTCCTCGAAATGCATTCCGGTTTTATGCTATTTGGGTCCCTAAGACCCTTGTGACTAAATTGAGAGGTCCCATTGCAAAATGGGTGCCTCTATCCAAGTCATAATTGTGTGTAGGTTGCTTTCTCTGGTGGAGTAAAATGGGTGATTGATAGTGGATGTACCAATCATATGACCGGAGATAGCAAGTTGCTCTACGATTTCATGGAAGCTATTCAACCATTTATGAGCATTATGTTTGGTGGAGGATCAAAAGGAAAGGTACTCGGGTTGGGCAAGGTGGCTATCACAAATGAAATGTCGCTTGCAAATGTCATGCTTGTCCAATCCCTTAAATACCATTTGCTTTCTGTTCGCCAATTGGCTTCTGTTGGTTATGATACACTCTTTGGACTAACGGATGTGAATGTCTTTAAGAGAGATACTCTCGAAGTGGCCTTTGTTGGAGAGTTGGATGGCAACCTTTACACGGTTGATTTCTCTAAAGAGAGCACATTCCATGCAACTTGTCTAATGGCCAAGGCCAACAAGGGGTGGCTATGGCATCGCCGGCTAGCCCATGTTGGCATGAGAAATCTTAAAGATCTCTTAAAGGGTAATCACATCCTTGGACTAACAAATGTCTCTTTTGAGAAATATCATGTGTTTAGTGCATGCATAGCCGGGAAGAAACATCAATCAAAGAACCCACCCAAGAATATTGTGTCTACCTCAGGGCCTTTGGAGCTCCTTCATGTGGATCTTTTTGGGCTGCCTTCATTGGATAGTCTTGGTGGAAAAAAGTATGGACTTATTATTGTTGATGATTACTCAAGATATACATGGGTTTTCTTCCTCAAGTCCAAGGACGAGACGAAGATCACCTTCATTGATTTTTACAAGCAAGCACAATGCAAGTTTGACAAAGAAATCTTGGCAATAAGAAGTGATAATGGCTCTGAGTTCAAGAACTACACCTTGGAAGGATTTCTTAGTGATGAAGGGATTGAACATAAATATTCAGCTCCATACACTCCCCAACAAAACGGTGCAACAGAGAGAAAGAACCGCACACTTGTGCAGATGGCAAGGTCCATGTTGGATGGATACAAGTCACCACATAGTTTTTGGGCCGAGGCTGTCAACACTGCTTGCCATGCATCAAACCGGCTCTTTCTCCGCGCTATATTGGAAAAGACCCCATATGAGCTTCTAACTGGGAACAAGCCAAATGTCAAGTACTTTCGGGTATTTGGGTGCAAATGTTTCATTCTCAACAAAAGAGAACGGTTAGGAAAATTTCAATCCAAAACCATTGAGGGCATATTTGTTGGCTATGGATCAAACTCTCACGCCTATAGAGTCTACAAAAAATCCAATGGATGTGTTGTAGAAACTTGTGACATGGTGTTTGATGAATTTAATGGCTCCCATGGGGAGCAAGTTGATCTAAGTGATGTAGGTGAAGAAGATTCTTCTCAAGATATCTTGACCATGGGTGTTGGTGCGCCTCTTCCAATGGAGCAAGAACCTCATGATGATGAAGAAGAATATGGAAGCTTCACGCATCATCAAACTACTTCAACACCCATACCACCTCAAGCTCCTATTGTTCAACAAATACCCGTAGACCAAGTACCAGATGATGATCAAGTTCCTCTTCATGATAAACATCAAGAACAAGATCATCACCAAGGACAAGAACAAGAAAGTGCAATCATTGACAATGAACCTCAACAAATGGAAGATGAAGAAGAAGACCTTCCACCACACATCAATGATCCTTATGTTGAGGATGTGGATGATGGACATGAAGTTGAACCTCGCGAAACCTTAACCTCCATCATGCCTCGAGTGGCCGGTCGTGTTGATGTTGAAAAAATTCTCACGGGCATATCGGAAGGTAGAGTCACTCATAAACAATTGACAAACTTTTGTGCTCACTTCCCGTTTGTGTCTAGTGTTGAGCCTCTCAAGGTACAAGAGGCATTAATGGACAACGATTGGCTCATTCCTATGCAAGAAGAGTTGAACAGTTTTGAACACAACCAAGTGTGGTCATTAGTCAAGAGGCCTACTACCGAGCACAACGTCATTGGAACAAAATGGATTTTCAAGAACAAGCAAGATGAGAATGGTGTAATCATCCGTAATAAGGCAAGGTTAGTGGCACAAGGGTACTCACAAGTTGAAGGTTTGGACTTTGGTGAGACCTTTGCTCCCGTTGCCCGTCTTGAATCCATCCGCATCTTACTTGCTTATGCTGCTTTCAATGGCTTTACTTTACATCAAATGGATGTGAAGAGTGCTTTCCTTAACGACCCTCTACAAAAAGAAGTATATGTATCACAACCACCTGGGTTCATTGATCCCGATCACAAAGACTATGTATATAAAATTGACAAGGCCTTGATGGTCTCAAACAAGCACCTCGTGCTTGGTATGATCATCTTAAGAAGTTTTTACTCGATGATGGTTTTGTGAGAGGGGTGATTGATCCCACTCTTTTTACTAAGAGGGATGAGGGTGATTTGATCTTATGCCAAATCTATGTAGATGATATCATTTTTGGTTCTCCTAACATTCATTTGTGCAAGAAGTTTGCAGCTTCCATGACCAAGAATTTTGAAATGTCACTCAATGCGGATTTGAAGTTCTTCCTCGGATTTCAAATTCAACAATTTCAAGAAGGAATTTTCTTGTCTCAAGCAAAATACCTCAAGGATATCCTAGCAAAATTTGGCATGTCTGATGCTAGCCCATGTAAGACACCTATGCCAACCAAAATTGTACTCATTGAAGACACAAACGGTATCCCCTTCGACCCATCTAAATACCGCTCTATGATTGGTTCATTGCTTTATCTTTACGCATCTAGACCAGACATCATGTTTAGTGTATGCATGTGTGCTAGATTTCAAGCTTCCCCTAGGGAAAGTCATCATAAGGCGGTTAGGCATATTCTTAGATACCTTGTTCACACCCCAAAGTTGGGTCTATGGTACCCCAAGGATGCTAAGTTTGATCTCATTGGGTACACGGATGCGGATTGGGCTGGAGACAAAGTGGACCGTAAGTCCACTTCCAGTGCACGTCAATTCCTTGGACGCTCTTTGGTAAGTTGGTCCTCGAAGAAACAAAATTGTGTTGCCCTCTCCACCGCCGAAGCTGAATACATTGCAACCACCAATTGTGCAACTCAGTTACTATGGATGAGGCAAACTTTGAAGGATTACAGTATCACCTATAGACATGTGCCTCTTCTATGTGATAATGAAAGTGCCATCAATATTGCTGAGAACCCCAAATGTCATACCCGCACCAAGCACATTGACATTAGGTACCACTTCTTGAGAGCTTATGTGGAGAAGGGTGATATTGACATTGCTCATGTTGGCACAGATATGCAACTTGCAGATATTTTCACCAAGCCATTGGATGAAGCAAGGTTTTGTCAACTTAGGCGTGAACTTGGTATCTTAGAGCTTGACAATATTATGTGAAATCTAGTACCCATTCATGCATGAACTTAATGTCTTGTCTTGATGTAGGCATATACTTAGGGGGAGACATTCAATTCATGAGTATTCTCACCCTACACAATGCATAAATAGAACAAACACTCTCAAAGCTATCATGTTATTCTAACGATGGTGCTTTCAATGATGGAGTAGTGACTATGCACCCAAGTTCAAATTGTTGGGAAGCCATGTCAAGAATACTCATACATGGTGGCCTTGGCCACCGCTCTTGTCATCAGAACAATATCTGAGCGATGTGTTTTAGAGTTGACATAGGTTCCTCACTGCTTAATATATTGTGATTTTGCATCCTACTACGTTTTGAACTCATCATCTCCCCATGATGGTCATTAGCACCAACTATGACCCCAAGTATGGCTCCTTTGTGTTCTAAATAAATTAATTAAAAAAATTTAAAAATTTAATAAATCCACAAGTGCTTCCGGTCGTCCGCTATGTACCGGACGTCCGTAACATCCTCTCTGGTGCCATACTACTGGACGTCCGCTGAGTCTAGACGTCCGCTAATTTTTGCCATGGACAATCACATGGGATATTCGGTAATACCGGTCGTCCGCTATTTCCTTCCCTGCTCAGACCCATCGGACGTCCGGGCGTTGCCGGTCGTCCACTCCCTGACACATCTGTTTGCCTTCTCAGGCCCCAGACGTCCGCTCCGCACCGGTCGTCTGGTCAACTCTTGGCCCGCCTATATATATATAGCCCGCGTCTTGTAGCGGTTCCTAAACCTAAAAACCGCCGCCGCTCTCATATCTTCTCCGCCGCCGCCGCTCAATCTCCTTGCTGGGGGTGCATGCCGGCCGTAGTCCTTGTCGTCTTTGCACGGGCGGTCACCGTCGGGACCCCGCCCATCCTCCTCTAGTCCCGGCCGGCGTCGGGGAAACCCGTTCATCTCCATCGCATATCCTCCTCGCCCTCCCGAGGTAGAAACCCTCTTTCTCCCCTCATTTCTCGAACTTCATTGATCCATGGCGGTGATTAAGTCAACTGGGGCTTCCTCCTTCTCTAGGTCGCTATGCCAAGGACCAAGCACTCCGCGCGCAAGCAAGTCACCGGTGGACCATCCGCCCCTCCTCGTCATGGTGGCTCTGACGATTAACAAGAGAGGGCCCGTCCCCGGAAGCGTTCCGCCCTCCCTCACAGCTCGTCTAGCGAATCCTCATCGGAGGGATCCGACTATGAGGACGAAATGGCGGATTTGGTGCAGCCCGCCTATGTCGCTGTTCGCACCTCCGCACCTAAACCGGGAACACGCCGGCCCATTTCAAGCCTCCTCCTCCTCCTCCTCCGGAACAACCTCAAGGTGATGCCCGTTGCATCTCTCTTGAACCTCCACTTCCTCATGGTCGCATCATTAAAAGGTTCAATGAGGTCCCCACTGCTTCCTATCTTAGGCTTCGTCGTGACATAGATCAATTCACCGTTGTTAGCGACTCACATGATGCTCATTTTCGCACTAATGTCCAAGCTGACATTTTTACCACTATCATCATTCCTAAAGGTCTATCTCTACATGTATGCATTGACTTAGAGCATATTCGTGCTCATCCGACTAAATATCCGAGATCTATTGAGCTCATTGAGTCATCCAACCTTGCTGCCCCATTTGAATTTCAACATGATTTTAACCAAGCTGCCATTCATCAATTCTATGTCACATGTTATTTTGGTCCAAATAACACCGTCACTTGGATGACCTCCGACACCATGCTCACGGCATCTTATTCTCAATTTGTTGCTGCTCTTGGGTTTCCTGACACCGGGTTCAAAATCCATAAGGATGACCCCAACCATAGGCCCAAGGGCATTGAAGTCTGTATGGGTCTTCTCAAACCAGTAGGAGATTTGACTAATGATGAGAAAAAAAGGTCTAAACCAAGTCTCCATTTGGCGCTCACCTTTCTACATCATCTATCACTGTGTCATTCGTACCATCTATCCCAAGATGGGTGACAAGGGGTCATGTAATAGCTACTGCATTAATCTCATGCATCGCCTCTATGTATCTCCAAAGGGGAAGATAAATGTCCCTCATTTTCTGTGGCATGAGATCCGTCTTGCTTGTTTTCAACACAAGTGAGACTTTCCTCATGCCCCCTTTCTTCAGGCATTTATCAATAGTGTTGCTCCATTTCCCATTGCCCGCACTCACTTGCATGAACGGTGGGTCATTCCACCTCACATGGCGGATGATTGGGTTCCCAAGGACTCTTCTGCTCCTGCTCGTCGCACTTCGGCTAGTGTTCTTCCTCCTACCACTCGTTCTACTTCTTCCGTCTCTACATCTTTTGGTCGCATTTCTCGTTTCCTTGGGAAAGCTCACTCTGCCATGATGAAGATGTTTACCTTTCATTGCTCCCAAAATCACGACGTTGTCACACACTTGGTCACCTCCAAGAATGCTCTGAAGGCTCGTCTGAGAGACTCCGGAGTTTAGGATGTGAGTGACGATGAACGTCTTCCTAATGATCCACCTTTTGACTTTGGTTTTCCTTCGGGTCCTGAGTGGGCTAACTTCCTTGATGAGGCTGGTGGTAGTGGTGCTCATGATGATGATGACGATGATGCTCTTTGATGCTGTTATGACACCTACTTTTGGGTATTTGCTGCCAAGGGGGAGTAGGCACTTATTTATGTGATATGATGCTATGATATTATCTTATTATCTTGTTATCGAACTCTTGTTATCGAACTCATGCTATGTGATTAACCTGTTATTGAACTTATGATATGTTTGTAACGACTTATGTTATATGCTATGAGTGATGAATCTTTGTGGAGCCTATTCTAAAACTGATGTTATCTTGATTATCTTGTGTATGAGTTTAGGTTGTGTTGGTATCATATTGAGGTGGAGCTCTCTTCATGCTTACCCATTAGTTATTGCTCATATTTAGGGGGAGCTCCACAACAAATCCTTCGATATTCAATGTTTTCAAATTCTTTCGATATTCAAAGCTTTATTCTAAAAAGTGCATGTATGCTATCATCAACTACCAAAAAGGGGGAGATTGAAAGTGCAATCATGCCACTTAATCATATTTTGATGTTGTTGACAACATGCATATTGAGACTAATCATGTTTATCGAATATTTCTCAGGATTATGTCTCAAGGGCTATGTGTGTGTGGATCATGACTACGGAGATAAAACATATATCACTCAAGAGCAGAGACACAAGACAAAGATAAAAAGCTTCGGCTCCTTGTTTTCGGTTTATTCTTGAGTGTAGGGATCCCGCACTATTAAGAGGGGATCGATGGGTTTCGTGAAAGATGTCAGGACCCTGATTCCAAGTCACATCGATCTAGCCGGTAACACCTCATATCACTTTGCGGCCTCACGCACGGTATTCCACGGGTGTTGCCTTACCATGGCCCGGGACCATTTGCGCCTTTTGGCTCATGTATATGATAGTGTCGCTAGCATCCATACGACAGAGAACCCAGGCCGACATGGCTAGTCGTGAACCCAAAGCGGCACCAACCTATGGGGACATGCATACATGAATCACATCGAGCATGTCGGTCAGCAGCGTGTGAATCCGGGCTGTAGCACTGGGCTAACAAGACTCCAGGAACCTGGGCTGTTGCAGGCTAGGAAGGACTCCGGATGTCACTGGGCTAACAGGACTCCAAGTTGTTGTTTAGCTTAACTAATTAGTTCAGAGGTATCTAACACAGATTCTTGGAGAAAAGGGTGGTTTGCAAGAAACCAACTTGATCACGAACTCAACATAGCGGTCAAGTGACAACCTGGTAATACTTTCGAGAAGATATTCAGAACATCATGAAGCACCGATATGTCTCTAAGCTCGAGATCAATCTTGCTTTTCAAGGAAAGACGACATGATCAGAAGAGCAAGGGATTCAATCCTAACTCAAAGATCGAGGAGTGCACCAGAAATAAGGACAAGGTAGCACGATCTATCTTAGAGATGATGATTCAATAACCAACACGCTAAGAATGAGAATATTGTCCATTTACTACCAAGCAACTAGTTGCTAGGAGTATTATTTCACACATCACAATCACTTGTCAGCATTCTAGTTACAACAACACGAGGACCGAGAAATGAATGATGATGGTGCGAAGTATCACTGCATCAAGAATTCATAAGAGATGGTGCAATTTCCATGACATTCTTGATATAAAGATGGTAATACTCCAAGGTAGAACAAAATCAAAAGCTGGATTGGCATTTGATTTGCGGATTACAACTGCTTTGACCCAATCCCAGATATGGATGAGGTACTGGAGTTTGTTTCTCCTAGTCATTCTGGATTAGAATGGCTTGACGGACCGCAAGAACGATAGGCACCGATGAACGAATGCTCACATACTCTTGACTATCAACTGATAGATGAAGGTCGGAATATAACTGAAGGGGGACAACTCAAAGGAACATATAACTTTCTGAGTTGTGGATGCATAGATTAGTATGTCGAACAAGTTCAACATATTTCTTCCGGATAACCCATGCAGAAAGGTAGAACTGGCAGATTCACAATGTAGAACGAAGAACTCATCAAGAGCACTCTGATTGTGATCTTTTGATCCAACAAACTTCTGCCATAAGTGGTTTATAGTATTTGGAAGAAAGAAATACCATGGACCTCGAGGACTAATGCAAAGGTTACTAATAACCTAAAGGAACGAGCAAACACTATCAACATGAAGTAAGTAGGGTGAATCTCGGGTTCAAAAACCCAGGAATAGAATGCCTACTAACTAATGGCATCACGGGATGCTTCAGGATTAATGGCCAGAATCATCACACTGGGAATACAAAGCATTGCTAGATTACTAGGTGACTCCCCAAGACACCTAGGGTCATAATAATAGCTCCAACATATATGTCGAGGCAATAGAGTACCTCAACTCATCGATTAGTGTGGTTGAACTGGCCCAAAGGGACATCAGGAATGGAAGGAAGGGATTTGCAAATGCATCAGACTATTTAGAAACCTGGGATGACTCGGACAGCATAACGGCTCTAAATGCTCAAAAATATTTGAGACATCCTGCAAAATGGTGGCATAACCACTCAACAACATCATATTAGGGTTCTGAGGCCATTTAACAACACACTGGAGTTGTAGAAACTGAACCGAGGCTCGAGACCAACAATCCTATGAATCTACAGATTAGTAACACGTGATCCTGATAGAAAGATGAGAAGGCCTAGTTTCTTTACCCCGTAGAAAAGAAGAGGTTGACTCAGATCAGAAGGGCATATGGTAAAGGAGTAAAAAGAGCCTTACGTTCCCTTCCACAATCAATTCCCTTATATAACTAAAGCATTTCTAGACACGACTTCGACCAGCTTGGCTTAGTAATCCTACAGGCAGTCAGGCTCTGATACCAAAGCTGTCAGGACCCTGATTCCAAGTCACATCAATCTAGCCGGTAACACCTCATATCACTCTGCAGCCTCACGCACGGTATTCCACGGGTGTTGCCTTACCATGGCCCGGGACCGTTTGCGCCTTTTGGCTTACGTATATGATAGTGTCGCTAGCATCCATACGACAGAGAACCCATCCGACATGGCTAGTCGTGAACCCAAAGCGGCACCAACCTATGGGGACAGGCATACATGAATCACATCGAGCATGTCGGTCAGCAGCGTGTAAATCCGGGCTGTAGCACTGGGCTAACAGGACTCCGGGAACCCGGGCTGTAGCAGGCTAGGCAGGACTCCGGATGTCACCGCGTGACATTTCCCTGAAGGGACAGACACAGGAACAAAGTGAAACACATGCCGGCCAGTCAAGTGTCCTGAGTAGTAGTGCTGGGCTAGCAGGACTCCGGTGAACCGGGCTGTAGCGGACTACTATGGCTCATGGAAGCACTAGACTACATTTCCCCATAAGAGAGGCTGCCAAGGATAAACAACTAGGTTGTTAGATCCCACACATACCAAGCATTTCAATCATACACACAATATGCTCGATATGTGTAAATACAACATGGCATCACAACATAACTCTATGACTCAAGTATTATTCATTAGGCTCCGAGGAGCGAGATATACAAACATGGGTCTCATGACCCAACAATCATAACATACAAATCAAAGCACATGCGGAAGCTTAACATGTCTGAGTACAGACATCTACAAATGAAAAAGGCTAAGAAGCCTGACTATCTACCAGATCCTGCCGAGGGCACAAGATCGTAGCTGAGGTATCAAGCTAAACGTTGAAGTCCATGCGAAACTACTAGCGAGACTGAAGTCTCTCTGCAAAACATAAATTAAGCAAACGTGAGTACAAATGTACCCAGCAAGACTTACATCAGAACTAACTACATATGCATCGGTATCAACAAAGGGGTAGTGGAGTTTAACTGCAGCAAGCCAGCTTTGACCCAGTGGCTAACCTGAACTACGACTACAAGCAACTCTTTTGAGGTGGCACACACGAGTCCACATATTCACCATATCAATACACCACTATGGATCTGCTCCTGTCTCCCTACGAGAAGGCCATCCATAGCACTCACGCTTATCTTGCGAGTTTTAGAGTATCCACTTTAAGTTATCTATGAACTGTATAGGCAACCAAGCAGTCCTTTACTGCGGATGCGGCTATTCGAATAGATGATGTTAACCCTGCAGGGGTGTACTTCTTCATACACGCTCTCACCATTTACCGTCATTTACACGACATGTACTCGGCAACCTGCAAGCGGAAGCCCAACGAGGGTGTCGGCCACGGCCTACCTAACACTCAAGTCTCTAGTCCAGGTTTATCGCCTATCCAGGTTCCATCCACAGGGAGTCCGACCGAGGTTTCACATACGGCCCCGAACGATGTGTACAGGGTTCCGAGACACCAAACGGGCGCCCGGTATACCCGGCCATGGTGTATCTACCGCATCATAGCCCACCCCTAGGGTCAGCACTACGCACGGCCGCCAACACATATCCTATAAACACCAGAAACTAGTTGCAACTCCTGGACAGAGGACTAGGGTGATTAAGAAGCTGAGAGGGTCAATTAAGGATCCCAATGCATGGTAGTAACTTCTTCTTAAATCACACATACAGATCTCGGTGCTTAAGGACGGTTCCAATGAAACAACCCACCATGTACTCCTACATGGCCTCTCATCGATACCTTTACCAAATCGTGTTCAACACACTTAGCTCACACACAGTAGGACATGTTCACAACTTTCCAATTCATCCCCTATGAATCAAACCTGACACAACTCTAAGCAATAGCAGGCATGACAAGCAAACATGAATGAGTAGGCACATCAGGGCTCAAACAACTCCTACTCATGCTAGTGGGTTTCATCTATTTACTGTGGCAACGACAGATCATGCAAAGGAAAGGGGTTCAACTACCGCATCATGTAACAGTTGAGTCGTTGTTGTCCTAATGCAGTAAAAGAGAGAAGGAGCGAGAGACTGGGATTGTATCGTAATGAACAAGGGGTTTTTGCTTGCCTGGCACTTCTGAAGATAGTATAACTCTTCATCGGTGTCCTCGAACTCATTGTCGAAACATATCTACTGAGAGGGGACAATTACCAGCAAAGGAACATAAACAACATTCAATTAATGCAATGCACAAGCAAATGAATGATATGACATATTAAGGCACTGAATTGAGCTAATGCAACAACAAGTCATTTTAATTGAAGTGGAATTCAAACTACATCAAATTCCAACTCCAAACCTATTTTTCAAATTTACCTTAATCATGTTTTATCCTAATCAATGGAGTTAACTTGCTCAAACATGCATGAGCATGGCATAAACAAATTCTTTGGATTTTTCTGATCATTTTTCATATATAAATTATTTCCATTGGAGTTATAGATTATTTTCTATGATTTATTTTTGAAATTTTAACTATTTTCTGGAATTTCCTGGTTATTGAAAATGCCAGAAAAGCTTTATGGCGTCAGCAAGGTCAACAGTGACGTTAGCAGGTCAATTGACCCGGTCCAGGTCAAACCTGACCTATCGGGCCCACTGGTCAGTGACAGAGGCACTAATCCCGCGTTGACTCGTGCTTTGACTCGACGCGGGGCCCACTGTCAGTGGCTGTGGGGTGGTTAGCTGGCAGGGATTAGTTATAATGATGGCCACGTCGGCAGTCGCCGGAGTTCGGCTGACGGCGACCAAAACCACGGCGGCAACTCGCCGGATTTGCACTATGAGCGACGGCTTGACGCGCGAAGACCACCAGAAGATAGCCCGCGCTCGACCGCGTCTAGCAGAGCGATCGGGAGGCCTCGGGGTCGCTGGAAACGACGACGACGAGCACAGAGGCGGTGGCCGGAGTTCGGCCACGACGAACACGGGGATGCGGTGGACGGCAGGAGCAGTGGGTGTGGGTTTTGGGCTTCTGGCATTGCTCTGAGCATGGTGGTGTGCTTGGTTGCGGCTCGAGGTGACGGTGGCCACGGCGGTGACATGGCTGGGCGGCGGTGAGCTTCGGGCACGGTGGCGCTAGCGCTAGGGGGCGTGCGAGGCGACGGGGAAAGGGGCGAATGGAAGAGCAGCTCACAGAGGACTCGCAGAGAAGCCCAGCGGGGTCGGGGAAGCGTCAGAGGCAGCGAATCGAAGGGCGGCGATCGTCGGGGCAGAGGACGACGATGAGCTCGATGGCGACGTTTCAGGCATCCCGTGAGCACGTGCTTCGTCTTGGTGATCCACGGCATCGAGGCAAGCCCATTGGACAAAGTAGAGGACGAGGGGAGCTCGGTGGACGCGGTGGCAGTGAACGGCGGCGAAGGAGCGCTCTCGGGCGTCCTCGGGGAGGGGGCTAGAGGAGAGGGAGAGAGTTCCAGGGTGAGGGGAAAGGCAGAGGGGGATGCGGGGCACCTCCCAGGCAACGCGGATGGGCATGGGGACGCTCGGGAGGTGGCAAGCAGGAGGTGGCCCTCGCCTCCTGTGCGTGCGCCACGGACAGTGCACACTAGTGGGAGGAAGGGGATGACTGGCATGTTGCCTGGTGGGCTGGGCCGCTAGCAACAATGCCAGGCCACAGGTGAGTGGGCTCTAGGTAGGCCTCTGCTCTGTTTTATTTCTGTTTTGTTTTGTTTTTATTTATTCATTTTGCCACTGATTCAAAATTCAAAATAAATTCAAAACAGGGCAAAACCTTCTGAATATTTTTATGTTGCCATTATGGACTTTTCCAGAGGCACATAAATAATTCCAGGGCCTTTTGAATTATATTCTGTAAAAATGAATATAATCCAAAACTCAAATACTTATTGATTTGATTTCAAAGTCCCAAAATAATTCCTTCAAAAATGTTCACTATTTTTGGTTTGGTCTCAAAGCCTTGCCAAAATTATCAAACATTTATGAAGTCATTTTGGAAACAATGAATGCAATTTAAAGGGTTCTTGCCCTTCTTTTAAAATGATTTCTGAGGCTTTCAAATTCCTCATTTCAAGTTTCTTGAAATTAAAAGGATGCATGATGCTCACTGATGCAACCATCTGCAACCAATTCTAGGGCTGTGACAAAAGAACTTGCCCAAAACCACAAAATTCCCGCTCATACCATCTCAAAATTCCTCCTCTAACTTGTGCAAAAATGGTAGTATGTTTCTGAGCTAAAAGGTCCAACTTTCACCGGACGTCCGAAGTCTACGGATGTCCGGCCTCTCTCAACCAACCGGACATCCGACTCTCTCCAGTCGTCCGGTGAGTCTTCAGAGAACTGATATTAGTGGAAGACCGGTCACACTAGACGTCCGGCCACCGGACGTCCGCTCATCTCCGGAAATCCGGTGCGCTCTAACAGAACTACAATTAATGTATTTCCGACAACACTGGACAACCGGGCTCCAGACGACCGGCGCCTTCCAGACGTCCGCTGCCTATGCGTCCCACTCCTCACCTGTGTCCCCGGTTTGTGTCCCAGCCACCGGACGACCGGCAGCCCTGCCGGACGTCCGGTCCTATCTGTGTCACCGGTCGTCCGGTATCCATCGGACGTCCGTCTGCACTAAGTGTCTCAACGGTCTGTTTTGCTCTCACACTATATATAGCCTTCTCCCTCTCTCGGGATGAGGTTGACCATTCACTTTGAGCTTACTAAGAACACATTTCACTCACTCTCTCACTCTTCCACACCAAGTCTTAGATCCCCAAGGGATTTGAGAGCACTTGAGAGAAGTTCTCCAATCAAGTGATAGATCCACTCCTTCCCCTTCTTTGCACCAAAGGAATTCGTGATTTGAGCAAGTCTTGAGCTTTTCCCCATCGTTCTTGTTACTCTTGGAGGTTGGAGACTCCTAGGCGGTAAGATTCTTTTGGAGAGGAATTGACCATTGTGATTACCCCCCGGAAAAGTTTGTGAGGGTTTGGAGACCACCCCAAGGTCTACCACTAGTGGTTGAGAAACGCCTTCGTGGTGTTGTCTCAAAGGGAGAATAGGGTGAGCCTTCGTGGCGTTGGTGTGCCTTCGTGGTAACATCCACCTCTCTAACGGTGACGTAGCTTCCCTCCAAGGAAGTGAACATCTGCATACATCCTCGTCTCCCGGAGTTGCGGTTATTCCTAACCCTAACTCTCTACTTGTGGTTACTTATCTCTTAGCACTTACTTGTATCATATTGTGCTTTCTTACTTACATACTTGTGATACTTGTTTATCCTGCTTAGCTCCTTGTATTACACTTGCAATTGTTAGGCTCATCTTCATATTCCGCATTATTGCCTAAAATTGCAAAGTAATAATTAAAATTTGTAATTGTACCTATTCACCCCCCTCTAGGTCCATCTTGATCCTTTCAGTAGTGATTCAGGAAGAAGTCGCTGATAAATCTCTGAACCATCAGCAATTCGCCAGTCGGGAGCGGTTCAGGGATTCTCTGTTCTAAGATGAGCTGTAGTACTTTTATGATTAAAATGTGCCATATGAGTGGAGTAGAAGATTTTAATTAAGATAGACTTACTGGTACTAATTCACGAGGATCGTCACAAATATCAGCAGATTTGCAGATGGAGATCATGTGTCTGCAAACATAGTATCCACAAAGGTTGATCCCTGCTTGTTGCTGAGGACACTGAATTTTTTTTGTACAGAATTAGTCATGTATTTGTCCTATTATGAATAAACTAACAGGTTTTAGATGTATTATTTTTTCTTTGGGCAAAAATAGAAATAGGTTTATTTAGAAGCTTGAACATTTGAATAGCATAAGAAAAGGTATTTGCAGACTATTGGATAAATTTTCCGAAAATAACAGATTTCGGTGTGTTACCGGAGAAACGATCTCGTGCTGCAGAGGTAGTTCCCTCTTGAACAGGTTCCCTGGTTTAGTTTTCCGCAATGCGAGCACACTGCAAATGAATATGAATTTTGGCAACATCAATTATTGAACCAGATATGAATGCAAATTAATTTCAACATCATAGAATTCAATACTTATCCATGAATTGCTGAAGATGCGTCAGATCCTGAGCGTTTGTTGACTCTCTGAGAGAATCCATGTAGTAAACTGTGTTCTTGTTTGGAACATTGAATACCAATATCAAGTGATCGCTACATATTAAGAAAGCCATGAACTAACGAATTATGTCGAAATCTGAAAGACAATCAGTGTAGGAGTGGTTGTTTACTTGACTTACTGTTCATGATATGGCTAGAGAAATGATTCTGCATGAGACATGTTTTTGAAGAGACAGACGGCCGTGTTAATGGCCCAGTCCCGTAGGTCCTTACCATCTAATGATGTGCCATTTGCTAATGCAGGATCTATGGAATACACACTCTCCTTTTCACTTACAAGGAGCCTTCATTGATGTAACTCCTTACATCAATCTCTTCATTTTCTCCATGTGTGAGAAACATGTCGTTAATCCTTAATGACATTTTTCATTGTTGTCCTATGATCAACAATTTGACCATACTAGTAACTTTTACTCACAACTAACTTGGAGTATTACAAATATCTGGTTGTTTACATATCATATTTCACTCATCAGTATTTCAGGATACCGAATCCTTCCATGTGATATTGATAGGAAACTCTTCTTGACATTTCACATACTAAACTGCTTTAGTATCTTGTCAATATGTATTTTGGCTAAGTCTGATTAGACACTATTATCTCCATAGATCATTATGTCTAATTATTACCAAGACTATTCATTGCCTAAGTATTATTGAAAAACTAGTTTCAATAAAGTATTAATCCATGTCAAGAAATTTACATAACTTCTAATCAACAATATGTCATGTACATATAGTGTTTAGAAATATTATCATGCTCCCACTTACTTTCTTGTAAATACAAGCATGTTTTCTTTACTCGATGAAATCAATTTATTTGACCATTTCATCAGTACGTAGATTCCAACTCAATTATGCTTGCTTCCTATCATTATGGGACCTCTTGAAGTTTGCATACTTACTAGCATCCTCTGGATTGACAAAATTACCTTGGATCATACGAAACATACAACCTTTGTTCTATTTCCATCTCATGGAATTATTTTGACATCCTTCTGTTTTATCTCATAATTGAAATATTTAATAATTGCTAGTTTAACCTGAACTGACTTGAAGTATTGCTATGATGAGACAATCTCATTATAGTAAATTCTTTGATCTCGTCATAAACTATTTGTAACAAGTCAAGCATTATAAAATAGTTTTGATCCTTGTCAATTTATAGATCCATCACTATTCTTTAGACTCTAAGTCTTTTGAAGGGTTCATCAAGTTCTAAGCTTGAATTATGTGAATGGATACTATCTCAGATTATGTTGGCATATAGCCAATTTTCGGAGTCAGGGCCCATAAACGCTTCTCTGTAATTTATAGGTTCATTGTTTGCCCAACAATATTTCACCTGCATAGCACAAAGGTCTACATGAATTTTCCCAACCTTTATAGCCCAGCTGCAAGTTCGACCGTAATCTCTACATCTCGTGTAGAGGCTTTTGTATCAGTCGCAGTAAGAAATTCTAGAATTACTTCTAGTGTTTCTTTTCTTTGAGCTGATTACAAAGATTCTGCAATCTTGTCGAGTTGCACTATCCTCCCACTCATTCTTTCGTAGAAAACATTTTATTTAGAACTTCTGCACTCTATGGCAACACTTTGCCTTGGTGTAGTGATAGAGGACTACCCAACTATTTGGGATAACATACAAAGTAGCACTTATTTCAATAAATTGGATGGCTCTCCCTTTTTCAGTGTGAAAGCCATAGTCTCTAAAGCATCACTTTAAAATTATATTGGCAAAATAATTAATTTCATCTTTGACCTCACCATGTCATGCATAGTTTCATTGCATCTACTTAAAACAATCTACTCTCAGTAGTGTTTTTAGGAGGTGCAAGCTATAAAATTCTTTTATAGCTCATCAGACAGTCGCTAAATTTGTAAATCAAATAACATAATTTCTTATTACAATAATTTCTACTTCATTCTGAAAACCTTCTGAAACACTTCAAAAGATCCAAATTTATGCCTCAATTAGTAAATATAAATATCTACTCGAGTCATCCTTGAAGATAGATAAATCCACTGCTTGCAACAATACTTATTGGACTACACACATCGATATGCATATTGCCAATTATTTTGTTGCTCGTTCTCTATGGCTTGTGAATGGTATTTTATTTTACTTCACTAATTGGACAAAACTTGCAAGTGTCAGATGATTCTCAACCAGATGACTTCAAAATTCAGCACTATGAAATTTGTCCATGCTAGTTTCTCCAACGTGACAAAATGCAGTGCCACACATATGTGGTATTCTTTTAGTCTTGCAACATTTAGCTCCAGTGTTATGGATGTTCAATTTATTATCAATATTCATAACATACATCTTTATTCACAATAAGAGTATGCCCTCTTGTTCATAATATTGAACAACTATTGTTCTGTCATGGACAACCTCCTTCATAACATCGAACACTTTTGTTCTGTCATGAAGAATCTCCTTGCAACTTCTATGCAATGGGCTAGAGTATACAAAAACTCTAAAATGGATTATGATAATAAATACAAAGGAAATACACTGATAGAAATATTGTAACCTTTTACAATCCATCAAAATATGTTAACCTCATTATTTATTCATCATTTAGGCCATCCGAAGTTTCTTGCAACGATTTGCAATAATATGCAATTGAGTCGATGTCCTTGTGATTAACCTTTTAACCACAATACTGAAGAATCAGTAATCAACAAATTGATCATTTTCCCAAGAACTACACTTTACTTGACCAACCACCTTTCCATCTCATAACTTGTATGACATTCATACTCGAGCTGGACATTCCTGTCTTCTTTTTCTTTCTGCCTTTTACTTCTTATAGTTTTACTTCAATATTTATCTTAGAGTGGCGTGAGCCCTGAACTTCCCTAGGCGTGTAAGTCTCATTACATCCTTTGGTTTTGTTCTTACTCTACAAGTTTCACCGTCAACACATGACTGGCTTTCTTCCGGATCTTACGCATTTCAGTCTTAAACATAGTTGAACACTTCACTAGAATTTCCAAACAAAATACTTCTTTAGATATCGCATATCTTTTATCCTTTGTTTGTTTCTGAAAACAATTTTTAGTTCCAAGAATATCACATAACTATCCCAAACTTTTTGATGTTCGGGTTTCTTGGAAGCAAGAAGACCGTAATGCAATTCTAGATTTTGGATCGAAGGACGTGAGTCTCGTCATCCATAGCATCAGCAAGAGAGTATTCTAAACATGCAGTAGGACAAAATCTTTCTTGGCACTTTTAGAGGACGATCCTCTCAAACATAAAGTTTCAACCAGATAAATAACAATCAATCTATTTCAACAACAAAGGTGGAACTATGAGCCATAATTCTACAACTATAGTGCAAACTACACATAGACATTGTTCATAATTAATTTTCACTAGTTATTAAACTTAATTAATACATAATTGTGCTCCCACTCAAATCAATATCTCTCATAATTAATTGTGAGTGATTCAAGATTCAAGTCAAGTTCTCATCCATTGATGTGTGCATCACTGATGACAAGAATTTTGACCGGTGGGCAAGATTTTGCCAATCATATCTCCATATGACTCTTGTTCATCTTTTGATGCTTTGTGGTCTGAGCTTAGAACTATTTTTCCAGAACTTCAAGACAACCCAATGCAAACTGCATGTATGGTCTGACCATCGCTGCCTTACACCCAACAATCTATTTGTACCCATGTGGACATGACGCACTCTGGATCGTTAAGTGTTATAGATGGTTACTACACTAGGAAGAGCACCTTTTGAATTGATATTTTAGTGAGAGATCACCCTAATAATTGACTACCGCACAATCAAAGGGTGCAAACAACAAAGGGATAAACATCTCAGGCAATTCATAATAGCATGATATGGTATAGACCTGGGCGCCGAGAGTCCTCCATGATCATCTTCAATCTCCAGTTGAAGCGACGTGATGGCCAATATTTCGTTACCGAGGCAATTCTTTCAAAAAGATTGTCGTGGTGGAAATCTCAGAAAATATTGTTGTGGCGACCATTTCAGAAAACATTGTCGTGGAAACAAAATCTGAAATTCCGACATGGTATGAAATTATATATAGCTCCTCATCGGGGTCCTCCATGTACGTTTTGCCACCATCACCTGTAACCTATTTCTACGATGTTTACAATAAGGTGGCAATCCCGTGGCTCAAGCCATCATGCCATGACGTGCGGTCCACTTAACATTACAACATATAACCATGTCATACATAAACTCATTATCATGACGAAGCTATACCACATCATATCCAAACCCTGCAAAACCAAGTTAGACATCTTCTAATCGGTTTTAGCAAATTTTTAGTTATATGGTTAACCAGTTTTATTGGTTAAGACTAGTTACCTACGCAAGCACAACAAAGCGATGTTCTTGATGCTAGATTACGTTTCCGGGTGTGTGAAAGAGAGACTTAATTAAAAGTCTAGTCCCCCACACTAAACTTCGTCAACACACGTGACCCCCCTAGAAGATCATCCATCTTCGGCACCCTCTTGTGTATGCGACAATTCACTATTCCGGACTATGTTGTATCCCAAGGAACTGTTAGCAGATCGTCGTCAGCCAAAGCCGATCGATTGTTAGAACCTTGTAGCAAAACTACATCATTCTGCCGATGAACTGAACCGAAGCACCACTCATGGGAAGCATAGCAAGAATGTCAACCCTCACTTATCATATGTGATATAGATCGCAACCTGCATCTACTCATAAACCTGCTCATGATGCCACTATTGGGAAACATAGTAGAGAAAAATTCGCACCTACGATCACCAGGATCAATATGAAGATGCATAACAGGTTAGGATCAACGATTGTTACCGACTCCGGAGTGCACTGGAAGAAGGTGAATTGGTGTAGATCGTACTTGAAGTCCCTTGAATGTTGATGACGATCCCGCAAACCGTCCTCGAACGGAAGACCGAAAGCACAACCTCTCTACTTGGTTGCAAGTGTATGGTCTTCAGGATCCGGCAGCGCTTCACCGTCCAAAGCTAATCGTCATTAGATAATTAGAGGGAGGAGATTAGAACCACACTGGGATTATAATTAATAGGATTAGAGGTGGCTAGGGCTAGCTCTAATTAGTCAAATAGGACCAACTAGAACTAGAACCAGATCAACTAGAGGAGGCTCCAAAACGTGTGTGTCAATAGGGTGGAAAACCTCTAGTATATATAGGTTAGGAGAGGAGGAGAGGGCAGCCACCAAGGGAGAAAATCCTCCCTTGGTGCGCTGGCTAAGGGGATGGGAGTAGGACTCCCACCACTAGTCCAATTCATCCCCCTTCCTTAGGGAAGGGTGGCACTTTCCCACTTGGGCCTTTTTGGCCCAAGTTGCCCTCCACCTCTTGACCTTTTAAGGCCCGTTGATATTTAAATTATATATAAAATACCTTAAATATTTCAGAGTATTATATATTTATTTTAACACCCCGGAAACATTTTCCACCTATATATAATTAATCGGTAATACCCGGTATTACCCAATATTCACCGAAACCCTTCCGGTGACCCCAAAACATTTCCGGAACCACTCAGAACTATTCCGAATATTAATGAAATTATTTGATGAATATATTCTCATCACTCCCGTAGTACTAACACTCAGCAGATCATGATTACCTTAAGCTTGTGACCCCGTAGGTTCGGTAAATCATAAACATGAAGGAAACCCCTTCGTTCAATGACCGATAGCGGAACCGTGGACATCCATATCGGTCCCAATGATTACACGAATGATATTAGAGTGAAATTTGGTTACCATGTGATGTTCCTTTTGCTTCGCGATACTTTACAAAGCCCGGTGTGCATCGGTATCCTCCAGAGTCATCACCATGCTCACTATTCTGTTGCCCCCGTTAATGGTTTTGTTCTTCTTTCTTGTTGATGTGTTCCGACATCCCCGTGACGTAGTCACCTGTGTCTGGCCAGATGATGATGGATGCCATCACATTGAGGGATCTCTAAGAATATCTCTCCATCATTGTAGGAGCAAATCCCACTCTCGAGTTGTCCAGTCACTTGTCAAATGTTCCGGTGTGCCTGAAAGTTGTCATTGCGATCACCTTCTTACAGATGAAGTTTGAGAAACCCCAAAGCCCACCGTCCGGTTAGGAAGTGACCGAGACACTCTCATGGTCTGAGGAACTAAAACACATGCTAACACTCCGTGTTATAACATATGATTTGAGACGATATGATCACATAGTATAATAGACAAGTATTGGGTCGATTCAATATGATTGTTCTTCTAACATCATACCCTCAATGTTATTTTAGGACTATTACACTTAACGATATCCTAAGATCCGGAAAACATGATCACCAACAACACTTGAGCCAGTCTTAGAGGCGAGACCGGGAACCAATTGTTTACCGTTTATCATTCCACACATCTACGAGTTTTCCACTGAATCGCATATTCCAGGATCATAGTAGCTATAGGATGGAATATAAACTCTTAACTATGAGTAATGGAAGTATAATAATACAATATTATTGCCTCTAGGGCATATTTCCAACAGTAGGCACTAGCCAAGTTTCTAGTTCAAATCATGTAATCCTCTACCCATGTTTGTATCCTGTATGATTTCTAGTTGTTTGTTTGTGTACTAATGAAAAAAGAGTGTATGACAGGTATTTGTGCATGTATCATGTCCATGCTAAGGAATGATTCCTCATTACTTCCAAGTAAACAAAGTTCCCCGGCAAGACCTCCTACCGGTCCCTTCGACAGTTGCTACTGAACCCTGTCTGATGGGCTAGGGGCATGAATGGAAACCGCCCCTTGTCTGTCCTCCCCCCAAATGCTACTTCGACCAACTTGACTGAAGAAACTTCAAATCAAAGGATGGGAGCACAGATGTTTGCAGTGACAAGGTTTCCTTACGCCCAAGTTTTTCATACAGAGATACATTATGGATGGCTAGATGAACTTATCTGCGTTCGCTGTCCTTCTTATCGTTCCCGATGGGGTGGGGCTGTCGGGGACCAATATGTTGGCTCGTTCTCATTCTCCCTTCCGGGAAGTTCACCTTCGGCGGGGGCCCTACTGTTGATCAAAAAGAAGTGCAGGGAAGAAAACAGCGGCATATGATCTTTTTGTGAAGGATCAATTAGCTCATGCTAGGGTTATCGTAACCAAAATATAGTCATACTTAATTAAACATGCATGCAAGTCTCATGCCAGTGCTTCATTTTATTATCTTTGCATAGGGTCTTCGCCTGGCTTTGTACAAAGGGTTACAAGTCCAGAGGACTATGGTTTGTACAAAACAGACTTCCGAGGCAAGGCCTGGCAGCCGCGCCTTACGAGTAGAACCTACGAAGATGCTCAATATTCCATGAGTTTTGCATTGGGATGCCATCTTCGGTCTTCATACGGACTGCGCCAGGCCATAGTGACACGTACTACCTAGTAAGGGCCTTCCCACTTTGGTGTCAACTTGTTTGAACCCTTGGCGGATTGAACATGCCTAAGGACAAGTTCACCTTCCTCAAGGCCCTGGGAATGAACCCTGTGGCTGTGATGGCGGCGCAAGGCTTGCTGGTATCGTGCAGCACGCACAGTTGCCCAGAGATGGTCCTCCTCGGGGAGCATGGCATCGTCATGCCATAGTTGCTCTTGCGCTACTTCATCGTAGGCAAGTACCCGAGGTGACCCGTATACGAGTTCTGTGGGGAGCACTGTTTTTTTCCCCGTATACTAGGGAGAAGGGAGTCTGGCCAGTGGCTCGATTCGATGTCGTCCTGATTGAACAAAGAACCAATGGCAACTCATCAATCCAGTGCTTGCCGCATTTCCGTAGTCTATCGAAGGTTCCTGTCTCCAGGCCCTGTAGCACTTCAGCGTTCATCCTATCAGCCTGCTCGTTGCTCCTTGGGAGGGCAATGGAGGCGAAAGAGACCTTCACTAGTGGAAAAAGTGCTAACCACAACTTTCGTTGGTGGCACGCAATTTACAACCAACGCTACCACTATTTTTTCAAAGATTTGTGGCATTGGCTTATTTGGTACGACATTAGTAGGGGCATAGTGGTGGCATGGGAAAATAGCGTAGCGTCAGAAGTTGATGGGATCAACAATTTGTACCAGGCGTAATATAGTGCTGTTGTGGAATAGCATGGAACGCCAGTACTATTATATATAGTTGTGGCGTGTTGTTGGTTCCGACGCTAGTATTATTATTTTGTCAATGCTAACATTCTTATATTTTTGGTATATTCTTCTTTATAGTATATTATATTTTAATTTTATTAAATTTCTATTATTTTAAATAGAAATAATGACATTTTTAAAATATGTACTTTGGGACTTTAAATTGCTTTTTTTCCTTTTTTAGTTTAAGACTTGAAATATATAATTTTGAGCCTTCAAATATGTAGTTTGACACTTCCAATTTTTTTCTTTTTCATTTTTTATGTACTGGTGATCTTTTTATAGTATATTTGTCGGCATCTTGGGAACGGGGGTCGCCAGACTTGCCAGCCTACGGCCCATGGCATGGCTCCACCAGCGGCCCTGTACGACCCATCCTCATCAGCGAACACTCAAGACCCTCGCGAGGCGAATGACACAAGACCTCCTCGGGGGAAGCCTCACTAGGCTATCTCGCGAGGGGCGGAGAGATCAAGGCGAGGGGCACCTCGTGAGCTCCCTGTGACGCAAGCCATGACGGGCATGGCCAGGTGGGCGCCAGGCGGGCGCCAGCGCGCGCAGTGTACTTGTTTCCTCTTTGGTGCTAAAGAGGCAAGCGCAGGTGAGGAGTCCCGATGCATTAGGCAAATGTTTCCATATCGGTGCAACAAGACCAAGACCAGCAGGACAGAGGTCACCATGGAGCCCAGGACGGCGTCACCACCAGAGCCTTTGGCAGGCGAAGACCACCTTTAGTTAGGATAACTTGTACTGGTTGTCTCCCTTTAAATTTGGCCGTTGTTGGATCCCTTGCCGCCTTCATTTGGGAAGAGGACCAGGGCCTCTATAAATAGGACTGGCCACCACAGTAGGGGGGGGGGGTTCGAAAGACTGATCTTGGACCATTCGGATCATCCTCAACCACATAAGCTCACTGAGCTCAAGGACACCTCTCCTCAGGAGGTTGTTCTTCCCTTGTACTCGTTCATCCTCAGCCCAAGAGGCAATCCATCACACCACACTGGAGTAGGGTATTACACCACATCGGTGGCCCAAACCAGTATAAACCCTGTGTCCTTTGTTCTACGAGTTCGTCGAGCTGATCTTTGAGATTGTGGTGAGAGCACGTGCTAGGGGGAGGAGAGATCTTCGTGCGCACCCCAGAGTTCGAACCTCAAGGGTTTTGCCGGAACCCGAAATCCGACATTTGGCGCGCCAGGTAGGGGTGCGCCGAAGCCTCTCTTCCATCAGCAGACCCGCCAGCACTCTGCAGCGCCGATGTCCGGCGACCTGAGGGATAACGCCAACCAATGGGCAGCTTGGCCAGCCCGGGTGGCGTCGTCCGCCCAAGAAGACCTCAACTCCGCGCTTCAGGTAGCACGCGCGCCGCCAAACGCTGCAGGGCGCGGGCGGCGCGTTCCGACGCCGTCCACCCTTACCCCGCGGCGCGTGCGGGCCACCGCAAGGGCCTCAAGCTACGCCGCGGCGATGACGTTGCACACCCGACGAGAACAAGCGAACATGAGGGACACGCTCACAGTGGCACGGGGAGCTGCTGCGGTGCCGACTAACAAAGAGCGGCCGAGATTCATTGTTGGAGCGCGTTGTCGAGTTGTTGGACACCGCAGCCAGGGGTACGCCGCCTTTCTGCTCCTTGCTTACGCCTCAGGCTGCAGCTGGATCACACGGTGGGCCTCGTCGCGCCCGCATGCCCCCGGGTGCACCAGGAGGTTTCGTCGGCATCAGCGCAACCAGCGGCGCCGGACAGCCAACCGCACCTGTGCCTCCCCCGATGGGCGCAGGTATGCGCATTGCCACCCACGGTCCCGGCAGGACGCTGCCCTACCATCCTTAGAGTGGCGCGCTGGGCCGGGCGATGTGGAGCGCGGGCACTTCAGCGAGGTTTCCGGGGTGACGGCTCCGGAGGCCTATGTGCCCCGCATGATGGACCAGGAGTACATGCCGGAAGAGGACCCCGGTTCATTCCTCGAGCCGGGTTTGGAAGAGGAGACACTAGAAGTTGAGGCCTTCGAGGAGCCACCCGGGAGCCTCACCGACCACGCCGGCGACAACAGCTACAGGGTACCACTAACCTCTCAGGAGCATGCTTACACTAACCATGGGTCGCAAGTGAATCAGGTCATAGCGGTGGACGACGGCCCCAGCACGGCAGCCCCCCTTTCACCAGGGGAAGTGCACCGGGGGCTGCATGGGAGGAGCCAGGAGCAAGGCCCCTCCCCGCATCGCACAGAGCAAGGCGTTGCCCGGAGGTAGGCCCTCTGTCGGGGAGGCACTGGTGAGCCTTCTCCCGGCAGAGGGCCCGTGGTTGCCGAGGGCGCCGTTAGCGTCCCCTTTGCCCCTTCGCATCGTCCTGGTTTCAGGACGCATTCTCCCGCTCTTTTCGCCCACAAGCTCGCCAACCCTCTCAGCTCGGTTCTCCAGGCGCGTCACGACGTCGGCAATGAAGCGAAGATGGCTCACATAGTCCTCGGCATGTGGGTGGGGAGCGTGCTCATCGCAGATGGTACCAAGCGCCTGATTGGCCCCCGTCCTGAGGTCCCGAAGCATGAGAACATGCTCGCGCAGTAGCGTCTGCCGGTGAAGCGCCTCCTCCCTGCTCTACCGCGCGAAGGACTCGGCGCTGGCAACCCGGTGGTGAAGAAAGAGCAGCTCGGCACGGCCGGAGGCCGGCTCAGCCTGCACTGAGATTAGGGCGGCTGCGGCGGCTTTCTCGCGACATTCTGCCTCAGCCGGCCCTGACCTGAGGGCAGCGGTCCTGGACACAACTTCGGCTTCCACGAGCTTCAATTTCAGGCCGTACCTACCAGCAAGATCCGCGCGAGCCTCGGCCACCCTGCGGTCGACCTCCTCCTAGGCCCTGGCCTCACGCGCGCCGATAGCATCCTCTGCTTGGGCGACTTGGAGCTCCCTCGTATCCAACCGCTCAAGCTCGAGGCTGCGCTCCGTGACCTCCAGTAACAGTGCTTCCTTGCGCCTCGAGATCTCCTACTCGTCGGACGGTGCGGCCTTCATCAACGACAAGGCAGCTCTGCGCGCCTCCACCTGCTACTCTAGGGAGGCGTTCAAGGCCTGGAGCTCCCGCCTGCGCTCCTCGGCGGCCGCACAACGATGGTCCACCTCCCTGGCCTCCTCCAAGGCCCGGGCACTGGCCTCACGCGAGGTTGCCAGGGATGCCTCGGCCTTCGCATTAGCGTGCTCACGTTGGAGCCGCCCAAGGTTGATAGCCGCCTTCAGTTGATTCCACTCCTCCACCAGCCAGAGACCCTCGGCTTCAAGGCGAGCATCAACATCCAAGAGTTCACCGTTGTGTCGGCTCAGCGCACCCATTGCCTCCTAGAAGAGCTCGTGGCGGATGACACCCCGCTCCTGCGTAAACTTGAGCACGCGACCAGGTCCATCCCCCATAGCAGGGGTTGCCGAAGGGATCCGAAGCGGCTTGCTCCCTCCCAGCAGGGGGCTGAAGGCCAGCGCTTACCTAGTCGCCGTCTGGGGCTCAGCGGAGGCCCGGATGGGTAGGGATCCATTGCTCGAAGAAGAAGCCGGGATCGAGGTCATCCAGCCGCCGTCCATGACTAGGCTTGGAGCCCTTGGCACACCCCCCGCACCCCAGACCAGGCCATGAAGGAAGGGCAGCAGGATCAAGGCGCCAGGCCGACACACCCATCTCCCTCACCGATCTTGCGCCGAGCGCAGCGGGCTGGCATGAGACACTCAAAGTCAACGGAGGGTGCGAGGTAGGAGGAGGTTGCTCTTCTGGAGATTTCATCACCCTGACGAAAGGGGTCTTGAGAAACCCTGATCAGAAGAGAACATGGCACCCAAGAAATTACAAAGATAAGGTACTCACTCGTCCATGGCAATATACTTCCTCTTCTTTAATGGCCGGAAGGCATCACCGCTGCAGCTTGGAGACCCCTTCCTCTTGCGGAGCGCATCGAAGTCCATTCGGAGCCGGCCAAAGCCCTGGGCGCGGCCACCAACACTGGGCACGGCTAGTGAGGCTCCTGAGGGGGCGGCCTCGGGAGTGCTGGGCTGAGGGGAGCCCTCGGGCTCCTCCTCAGGGTGACCCGTCGGGGCCTTGGGGGCTTCGGCCTCAGGAGCAGTGGATCGTGTCGCCCCCTCAACCGTCACCTCAGGGCGAAGGTCATGAGCCCTGGGAGATGGTGCCTCGGGAGCCTCGAGCAGTGTCGACACCGTAACAGTCGCGTCTCCAGCCCTTGGTAGCGCTGCCCCCCCTCCCCGCACCCACTCTTGGGGCGAGCTCGGCACTAGCGGCAAGGAGGGGAAACATGCAGACAGGGTTCTCGCGAGGCCCTACAAGGCCGGCTAGACGCAGGCCCCACTCGTCGAAAGGGACATCTGCCTCGCGAACTCCACCCTGTTCGAGCAGCAGTACAAAAGACAACCCTCCTGCGGCATGTCACCTAGCGAAGGGTCGCCCGTCAGGACCTCGAGCACCGTTCGTCATGCCTCGGGAGGAAGTCCCGACTCATGGAGCCTCATACAATCCTTGCTGTCGGACAAGGCCCACATCGTTCGAGAATGGCGCTGGAGTGGAGCGACGCGGCGCCGGAGGAACTCCTTCGTCACCATGGGCGCGGTCATGTCGAGATCTTTCAGCCTCTTCAGCCGAAGCGAGACGAAGGCAAGACGTGGGTCAGCAAGCCTCTTGTGGCCCCAGCCGTAGCTGGGGACGGTAGGCGCCGACGGAGGCAAGAGCAGGGGGCTGAGCACAATGACGTCCACAAACACCCACTGCGTCCGGAACCCGCTCGCGGACGGTGGGAGCTCAAAGTCAGTCCCTGAGCCGGCCGTCGCAGCCACGGCATGGAAGCTCAGGCATCCCGAGCATTGCCGAGGATTAGTCAGGTGCAGATAGAAGAAATGGTGTAGTAGGGCCACGGAAGGAGCAATGCCCACCATGGCCTCGCACACGAAGGCGAAAACGGCAAGAAGAGCAACAGATTGGGGATCTAGACGCAGCATATGGATCTGATAGTGGGAAAGCACGACATTGAAGAAGGCAGAGAAAGGAGGAACCAGGCCGGCCCATAGGGCGTCAATGAAGAATTGGACTTCGGTGGCTATCCTATCAACAGAGGCGTGGGACGTAGGCCAGGTCACTGTCTCCCCCCATTCGCTGAAGCCGGCGGCGAGCGCTGGGCGGACCTTGTCCATGGCTTCCTGGTTGAGCACCAATGACCGACCAACGACAGGTTCAATGGCCGGAGGTGTCTTGGCTGAAGACTGGGACTTCTTCCTCCCCTTGCCCATTTGGCTCGGCGCCATGGCAATGGGGAGGGCCGAGCTTAGGTTGGATTAGGAGAGGAGGTTGTTGTTGTGGGAAGATAGAGGAGTTGGGGAAGTGCGTCACCAGCAATGAGGGAATAACTGTGTAGGTCACGGTGGCCGCCTAGCCAGGCGGATATCACGGCCACATGGGGAAGCGGGGACGCCCACGTCCCGTCAATCGCCACATGTCAACCGAGGCCGCAGGCTGTTGGGGCCCGCGGCGCTTCGTACTTGCTCCTTGAAGCCAAGCCCGAGCGTGCCTTGGGCCCGGGGGCTACTGTCGGCGTCCTGGGAACGGGGGTCCCTAGACTTGCCTGCCTGCGGCCCATGGCGTGGCTCCACCAGCGGCCCTATACGACCCATCCTCATCAGCGAACACTCAAGACCCTCGCGAGGGGCCAAGCCTCGCGAGGCGGACGATGCAATACCTCCTCGGGGGAAGCCTCACCAGGTTGGCTCGCGAGGGGCGGAGAGCTCAAGGCGAGGGGCACCTCGCGAGGTCCCTATGATGCAAGCCATGACGACCAAGGCCAGGCGGGCGCCAACGTGTGCAATGTACCCGTTTCCTCTTTGGTGCTAAAGAGGCAAGCGCAGGCAAGGAGTCCCGAGGCATCAGGCAAAGGTTTCCATATCGGTGCAACAAGACCAAGACTAGCAGGACGGCAGGACAGAGGTCACCATGGAGCCCAGGACGACGTCACCACCAGACCCTTTGGTAGGCGAAGACCACCTTTAGTCAGGATAACTTGTACTGGTTGTCTCCCTTCAAATTTGGCCGTTGTTGGATCCCTTCCCGCCTACATTTGGGAAGAGGACCAGGACCTCTATAAATAGGACTAGCCACCACAGTAGGGGGGGGGGGGGGTCAAAAGACTGATCTTGGACCATTCAGATCATCCTCAACCACACAAGCTCACCGAGCTCAAGGACACCTCTCCTTAGGAGGCTGTTCTTCCCTTGTACTCGTTCATCCTCAGCCCAAAAGGCAATCCACCACACCACACTGGAGTAGGGTATTACACCACATCGGTGGCCCGAACCAATATAAACCCTGTGTCCTTTATTCTGCGAGTTCGTCGAGTTGAGCTTTGAGATTGTGGTGAAAGCGTGAGCTAGGGGGAGGAGAGATCTTCGTGTGCACCCAGAGTTCGAACCTCAAGGGTTTTGCTGGAACCCGAAATTCGATAATATTATAGTTTACTTTTATTAAATTTCTATTATTTTAAAATGGAAATAATGTCACTTTTTTAAATATGTATTTGAGACTTTAAATTTACTTTTTTTCTTTTCAGTTTAAAACTTGAAATATGTAGTTTTGAGCCTTCAAATATGTGGTTTGACACTTCCAATTTTTTTATTTTTTGTTTTTATGTGGTGATCTTTTTTATAGTATATCATAGTTTACTTTTATTAAATTTCTATTATTTTTAAATGGAAATAATGACATTTTTAAAAATTACTTTGAGACTTTAAATTTACTTTTTCCCTTTTTAGTTTAAGACTTGAAATATATAGTTTTGAGCCTTCAAATATGTGGTTTGACACTTCCAATTTTTTTTAGTTTTTATGTGGTGATCTTTTTTATAGTATATCATAGTTTACTTTTATTAAATTTCTATTATTTTTAAATGGAAATAATGACATTTTTAAAAATTACTTTGAGACTTTAAATTTACCTTTTCCCTTTTTAGTTTAAGACTTGAAATATATAGTTATGAGCCTTCAAATATGTGGTTTGACACTTCCAATTTATTTTATTTTTAGTTTTTTATGTGGTGATCTTTTTTGTAGTATATTATAGTTTACTTTTATTAAATATCTACTACTTTTAAATGGAAATAATGACATTTTTTAAAATGTGTACTTTGAGACTTTAAATTTACTATTTTTTTCCTTTTTAGTTTAAGACTTGGAATATATAGTTTTGAGGCTTCAAATATGTGATTTGACACTTCCAATTTTTTTATTTTTAGTTTTTATGTGGTGATTTTTTATAGTATATTATAGTTTACTTTTATTAAATTTATATTATTTTTAAATGGAAATAATGACGTTTTTAAAATATGTACTTTGAAACTTTAAATTTACTTTTTTCTCTTTTTAGTTTAAGACACGAATTGAGCGTTCAAATATGTGCTTTGACCATTGTTCAAGAATTCACCCGATTAGTCAGTTAACGGGCCAGTAAATCGCTACTCATAGCATGGCCGAATTGAATAACACCTATTCGTCGCATTAACTTGTCAGGCCGATTAATTGGCCAGTTAGACCAGTTAGACCGATTAATCAGTTGCCATGCCGATTAATCTGTGTTGGCCCATTACGAGTGGGCAAACAAAGCCCAAATTTTTAGTCTGTAACCCCTTCATGCCCCATGCCACTCCTTAATCGCTAGGATTAAAAAATTTACCTCCTCTCTATGCTTTTCATATGTGTATGGCGGCATGTTTTGGTATACTACATAGATGAGAGCATGAGAGTATGGTATAATACATTAAAAAATCTAGATATATGTTGGCAAGTTCCTATTCAATCTACCAATTAATGGTCAGCTAATTAATCCAGTTAATAGGCCGATTCACCGATTAATCGCGACTCCTAATCCGACCGAGCAGCTGCTAGTTAACCATTTCATGAACATTGTGTTTGACACATCAAATTTTTTTCTTTTTAGTTTTTATGTGCTGATCTTTTTTATAGTATATTATAGTTTACTTTTATTACTTTTCTATTATTTTTAAATGGAAATAATGACATTTTTTAAAATATGTATTTTGAGACTTTAAATTTTCTTTTTCCTTTTTAGTTTAAGACTTGAAATATATAGTTTTGAGCCTTCAAAAAGTTTATATATTTTTTATTTTTAGTTTTTTATATGGTGACCTTTTTTATAGCATTGGGCCAAGCCCAAGTATTAGGAGGCCGTGGGGTTCAAAACCAGGGCAACGACACCCTCACCCCACACCCTCTCTCACGTTCCCCTTCCTCTCCCTATCTCTCCGCTCGTCATCGCCGCTCTCTCCCTCTCGCGCCGGTGGTTAGGTAATATTTTGCTTTCTCCCCCTCTCTCCCTCTTTTGCTGCTCGTTGCCCTCCAATTTGATTGGAGTTCATTTCGTTTTGAGATAGGGTTTCTTCGACGGTGGCGGTGGAAGCGACGACGGCAGTGGAAGCGACAGACTGCTAGGGTATATTGCCTCCATCTTCGTCCCTCGATGAGTTCATCGCCTCCATCTTCGCCTCTTGTAGTGTTCCTAATTAATGTAGTGTTTCTAATACTAAATTGTAGTGTTAAATTGAAGTGTTCCTAATGTAGTGTTCCTAATGCTAAATAGTAGGGTCTTTGATAAAGGAAGAGCGTAAAACAAACAGAAATGTAGTGTTCACTAAAAGGACTTGTTAGTTATCACTGCCAGTATTTGTAGTATATACAATTTCTTTGCTTGTTTATCATGTTTTTAGGTTTCTACAACATAACTAAAATGAAACAGAACTAACGATAAATGAAGATAGCAGGTGGTATCATTATCGAGGCCTTTTAGTTGTATGGTAACATGAATGAAAATATATATGACAGTGGCAGTGGCATTTTGTATCTGCATTTTGCATCAGTGATCATCATGTGGAAGTTTAGATCAGGGTTCCATTGTTTACTCCCATAAAAGAACATAATTTCCTTTGTTTACTTGACAAGTTAGCATGCCTCTGTATAGATCAGTTAGGTTGTAGAATTTGTGTAAATGTATTAGATCACTTGCCATACTTTGACTGGCATTATTATCAACTTACTTGTTATTATTGTTATGATTAGCATTAGATCACATGCCATACTTGCCATACTTTGATTGGCATTATTATCAACTTACTTGTTCTTCTTGTTTGATCAGCAAGGCAATATTATCAACTTACAAATCATTTTCCAACTTGCAACACATAGCAAAGATGGGCATGGATGCAACTTACTTGAAACTTACTTGTTATTCTCGTTTGACATGTGTGTTTGGTTCTTGTCAGAACAAATAATTTTTTTGTTAGAACTAAGGAAATACTTGTTTGACATTGTGATGCTATCTATATACATTTTTGTAGTGATTGACATTACATCACTTGCCATGTGTGTTTGGTTCTTGTCATAATAACAAATACTTGTCATTATTTTGAAGTTCCAGACATGACTAGCTGGAACAACCACTACCAGTCCTCATGCAACTTCGCGGCCTATGATGAAGTTGACAAAGGCGAAACGAGCACCAACCAAGTAAGATTACAAAAACATCCATGATCATTGCAAACACATGCATATATACATATATCATCTAACCATTCTTTATTGATGATTTCAAATATTTGACTTGCCAGGTGTATGTATGAGATCCATCTCCAGAACCGGTCCAGCAGCAGCTACCGGTACGTGACGTGGACATGCTCAGACATGAGCTTGTCATGTCAAAGGAGAGTACAATGAAGGCACTTAACAAGTTGAATGACTCCTTGAAGAAAGAGAACGACGATATGATCTCTGATCTCTACGATAAGAAATTGAAGCTCATCGACCAGAAGCAGCTACTGGCCATCGAGATTGAGTCTATGAAGAAGGAGATATGGCTCCTGAAGGCCGAGAGGGAGGAGTTGAAGACCCGCAAAGTCTATTTCGGAAAGGAGGGAGAGAGCGGCAGGAACAAGTTGCGTGAGATGAGGATCATTCTTCATCGTAGCTAGTAAGCGCGTGGATAATAAGTTGTGTGAGATCGGTGACGATACTTTTGCTTGTATAGAGCTAGTCACTGGATAAGTTTTGCTTGTAGGTAGTAGAAAGCTAAGTTTAAATGGCTGCACATATACTAATCGCTGGTTATTTTTTATTGCTGAAAAATACAAATTGCTGGCATGGCCTCACAATAAACGCTAGATAACACAATATATTTCTGGCGTTAGCCAAGTGGCACGCCATCAGTACTAAAATGCTGCTGACGTGTCTACCAACGCCACCACTAAACTGTTTTCACTGTTGCCATATTGGTGGCATTGGGTCTCTATGCGAGCAAGGCACTTTTTGCCATGCCATAGCTAGGCTTTTTTCCACTAGTGCTTGCTCCCAAGGTTCTGGATGTACTGCATGAAGGTGTGGCTTGTAAATTGGGTGCCGTTGTCAGTGATTATCCTATTGGGCACTCCAAAACGACACACCAGTCCCTTGAAGAACTTGATAGCTGACTGCGCCATCACCTTTCTCACTGCTTCCACTTCGGGTCACTTTGTAAACTTAACGATTGCAACATACAAGAATTCAAAGCTCCTGGTAGCATGGGGGAAGGGGCCCAAGATGTCGAGCCCCCATACCGTGAAAGGCTAGGAAAAAGGGATGGTCTGTAAGGCTTGAGCTGGATGATGAATATTCTTGGAGTGGAACTGACATGCTTCACACTTGGTGATGAGCTCAGTTGCATCATGGAGGGCGGTGGGCTAGTAGAATCCTTGTCGGAAGGCTTTCCTGACAAGTGCTCTTGATCCCAGATGTGAGTCATACGAGCCTCCATGTATCTCCGCCAACAGCTCTACTCCATTTTCTTGACTGATGCACTTCAAATTCACACCGTTTGGCCTCTTTCTATATAGAATGTTGTCCACAAACTGGTACATACTCGATTACTGGGCTACTTTCTTAGATTGCTTTGGATCATCAGGAAGTTCCCTAGTTTGCAGGAATTGGACTATATGTTGTGATCATGCCGGAGACTGGGGCTCGACGACAAGGACTAAAGGCGTCTCTTCAGCTGTGGGAGCACTTGCTTCGACGGAAAGAACCTGGGATTCCTCCTGAGAGTGTGGCTCCCCATCTGGCGCAGGATTTCTCCCGACAGCCTTTTCACCAGCAGCTCCAGGGAGCCCTGCCGAGAAATGCTTGCCAGTGTTGAGCTTCCTTTTTCTGGCCAAGGCTGACGAAGAAACTATTGGTTGGGTGAGGTGGAGCACAAAAGTGTGCGGTTCCATGGGAAGCTTCAGTGCAACACACTTTGACATGTGATCAACGATGTTGTTTTCTGCACAGGGTACGTGCTCTGTTTGCAGCCCATCGAAGTGCTCTTCCAACTTCCTCACATCTTCCACATAGGCTTCCATCGGTGGGATTTGATATCTTTATTCACCTGCTTCACAACAAGCTGGGAGTCACCGCGTATGATCAACTTCCTGATCCCAATTCGACATTAATTCGAAGCCCGATAAGGGGTCCTTCATATTTTACCGTGTTGTTGGTGGCATCTTCCCTGGGGAAATGCATTTGGACCACGTACTTGAGGTGTTCTCCGGTGGGTGCAACGAGTAATACTCCTGCACCAGCACCTTGGAGCGAGAAAGCACCGTCAAAGTACATGATCCATTCCTTAGGGGCCTCCTTGCCGGGGAGGGCACTTTCCACATGTTCTGCATCAGGAGTTGGAATCCATTCTGCTATGAATTCTGCTAATGCTCTGCTTTGGATGGTTATTGTGCTTTCAAACTTCAAGGCCAAACTTGATAGCTCCAGAGCCCATTCTACTATCCTGCTGGTAGCTTCGGGGTTCCTCAAGATCCGCTGTAGTGGGAGGCGAGTCACAACAATGATCACGTGGGCTTGAAAGTAATGGCGCATCTTCCTTGAGACAATGAGGAGGCCAAAGATCATCCTTTGGACTCCAGAGTACCTTGACCTAGCCCCCTGTAAGAGGGAGCTGACAAAGTAAACTGGTCGCTGCACCACCTTCTTTCTTGCCACCCCCTCCTGTTCGTCAGTACTGATATGTGGATCCCCCCTCGTCGCCGCCGGCAAGCCTTGTTGGGGATAAATTTGGCTCAAGGCTGGCGGGTCCTACCTCAATAGCTTCTCCACTTTCTACTTCCCTCTACGCCATGAAGGCCACTAACCACTTGATTTGTTGCCTCTAGGTATAGCAGCAACGGCTCTTGTAGTTTGGGTGCGACCTAGGTTGGAGCCGAAAAAAGGTAAGCTTTCATATCTTGCAGCGCAGCCTCGGCCTCTAGAGTCCATGTTACTGGCCAGCCTTCGTTAGAATTTTGAAGAACAGCAAGGCGCGCTCAGCAGATTTAGAAATGAACCTGCTTAGTGCGGCCACACAGCCAGTCAAGCGCCTCACATCCTTAACTATCTTTTGGGCTTGGATCTGTTGTATTGCTTTGATCTTGTCGGGGTTGGCTTCTATCCCTTACTGAGACACAAAGAACCCAAGGAGCTTGCCGAACGGAACGCCAAATACACATTTCTCTCGATTAAGCTTCAAGTTCATCTTCCGCAAATTTGCAAAGGTCTCTTCTAAATCTTCTATTAGTGAAGATTTGTCTTTGGTTTTGACCACAGTATCATCCATGTGTGCTTGCATGTTCATGTACAGCTGTGGCTCAAACCTAGTCTGCACGGCCCTTGCGAACATATAACCAGCATTCTTCAGTCCAAATGGTATACTCACGAAGCAGCATGTGCCGCACGGGGTGATGAAGATGGTTTTTCTTTCGTCTTCCTTGGCCATGAAGATTTGGTGATCCCAGAATATGCATCCATGAAGGACAACAAGTCACATCCAGAGGTGGAGTCAACAATCCGGTCAATGCGCGGCAAAGGGGAAGGGGTCCTTTGGACAAGTTTTGTTCAAGTCAGTGAAGTCAATACAAGTCTCCACTTCCTGTTAGCCTTGTGCACCACCACTGGATTAGCTAACCAAGTTGGATGCAGTACTCCTCGGACCAAACATGCTGCCTCTAGCTGCTTGATCTCTTCAGTAATGAACTGTTGCCTCTCCAAGGCCTGCTTTCACACTTTTTGCTTGATGGGTTGGGCATGATGACAGAAAACAAGGTGGTGCTCAATTACCTCCCCGGGAACACTGGGGATATCAGAAAGTTGCCAACAAACACATCGACATTCGCCTGCAGGAAGGTAATGAGCATGCTTTCCTATTTTTCGTCAAGGGTAGCACTGATGGTGAAGGTTCCATCAGAGCCGTCCTATCGAGCCGAAACATTCTTGGTTACCGGGGGAACAGCCTTGGATCTCTTGCTATTTGAACTTTTCGGCAAGTCGCTACCGGGCGCGGCATACTCCAAAGATATGCGCTTCTCGGAGTCTTTATTGGAGTTCTCGCCGGTAACCTTGGCTTTCTTCTCTCTCTTGGCAGGAGTTGGGGACCTGGCAGCCTCTGCTGCAACCGCATCCATATACATCTTATCAACATAGACAAATTCATCTCTCTTGTCCAGCGGGATGGTGATGACTCTCATAGGACGAGGCATCTTCAATGTGTTGTAGGCGTAGTGGGACGCCACCATGAACTTGGCCAGAGCTGGCCAGCCAAGAATCCCGTTAAATGGAAGGGGAAGTTCAACCACGTCGAACACAATCTTCTCCATCCTGAAGTTTATTTTCCCGCCAAAAGTTACCAGCAAGGTAATCTTTTCCTTCAGCTGGCTCCTTCCTTGCTTGATTCCCTAGAAAGTGCCAGTTTTCTTCAAGTACTCATATGGAATTTGGAGTTTCTTCAGCACACCCAGAGAAATCAAATTCAAGCCTGCCCCATCATCAACCAACATCTTAGTGACCTTTAGGTTGCGGATTTTTGGCGAAACCAACAATGGCAAGCATCCTACCGTAGTGGTGCGGTCTGGATAATCCTCAATGTCAAAAAATGATGGGCGTGCAGGACCACTTGAGTGGTTCCCGAGCGCTTGCTATGGGTTCTGCTGCATTAACCTCACGCACCCACTGCTTGAGCTAGCAGTGAGAGGAGTGCAAAGATGCACCCCCATCAATGCACATCGCCTCAGTAGCTTTCTTGAACTCATGTTCACTGGTCTCATCATCTTCCCCTTCACTACCTCTGCCGGGTTTTTCCTTCTGCTGATCAGACTTGTCGCGGTGTCCATTACGACCACCACGGCCCTTCCCGCCAGTACCATTCTGGTTTCTCTCCTTGTCGCTCCTTTCATATTCGGCTTTCTGTTTCTCAACTAATTGCTCAACTTGCTTGCAATCTTGGAGATCATGACCCTTGCTCCTATGGATCTTGCAGTATGGTCCGTCAGATTTGCCGGTTTTCTCATCAGCCGCTGCCGTCCGACAATCAGCGCATGTAGAAGCTTCCTTGCCAGGCATCTCAGTTTTTGCTTTCTGGCCGGTGCTAAGATCACCAGTACCGTCAACGGCCATTACCGCCTTCTCCTTTCGCTTCTTGCTGTGTTTCTTATTTTTCTTCCTGGGGTGGCGGCGTCGTCGTCTTCTGAATCGACTTCGACGCCAGCCTCTTCCCCTGGAAGTCTTCTCCCTTCTTTAGCACGAGTGCACTTATCCGCCAACGTGTAGAGCTTGCTGACTATCTTGGGCAACCAAACGTTCACCTTAGCCCGCATTCTGTGATTACGCACGTTTGTATGAAATGCAGCAATCACAACTACCGAGTGAATCTTTGGGATATTGCGGTGCACTCGGCTGAACCTCTGTAGATACCTGCACAAACTTTCTCCCTCTTTCTGCAAGTGGGTTTGTAGATTGCTAGGCCGGCCCGGTTCTTGGTGGCCGCCTGTGAAGGCGCCCACAAACTCGTCGCATAAGTCGGCCCAGCAGGAAATGGAATCTTCTGGCGGGTGCATCAGCCAGGACCCCACATTTGGTTTGAGGGCCATCGGGAAGTAGTTGGAGAGCACCTTTTCATCCCTTCCCTCGGCAGCTTGAACGACAATCGTATAGATGCCCAAAAACTCTATCGGGTTCAGTTTTCCGTCGTACTCCTCTGGCAGGTCAGGCTTGAAGGTGCGAGATGATGGCCACTGGACTTGCCGTAGCTCACATGTGAAGGCCGGGCACCCAACCTCGTAAGGTAGACACCCGCTAGCACTGGGCATGGGTTCGTCGACATCAGCCCCGTTGGCCTGTCAAACTAACAACGCATCTCGCGACGCCGCTCAATGGTGACACGGGCTTCTTCCTTCTTCCTTTCCCTCAGTACCTGACTTTGGTCCTGCCAGAGTCACTGATCGGATGAGGCCATTGACACCTCATGGCAAGCATCATTGTCTGGTGGCCATTGAGTTTGCCATGTCTTCCCTTGAGAGAGCTGCCGCGGCGGGGACTGCACAGTGGGCATGGTTTTCCCGTCTTGGCCACCGGTGGGAGTCGCCAACGTTGGCGGCGGGCGCCACGATGGCTCCGTACCTAGTGGCTTGTTGACATCAACGAACCCGAGGAGACTTTGAATGGTAGCTCTCCATTCATCCATATTGTCTGCTACTGGAGGGAAATCCAGCAGCAGCTGAGCTATTGCTACCGCTTCAACCGCCGTTTCTGGCATGGCGTGGGAGGAAAAGCATGACACCACTCAACTCCTGGACGAGCCAGAAGGAGCGCCATCGGGCTCTCGCCGCCTTGGACCAGTAGCCAGAGGGACTTGATGCGGCCTAAGCTGTTCTTGTAGACCAGACTCTTGGGCAGTCGGACCCTTCCATGCGGGCGTGGTCGCTGGGGTCGATGGCGCCGTTCGGTGTGTTGTCGCGGTTTCCCGACGCGGGCCGAGGTGCATGCCCTGTCCCCGCCCCTCCGGCCGGCGCGGCCAATGGATCTTGGCTCGCGCCAGAGCAGGCATCGATGTTGCGTTGGTTGGTCACATCGGTGGGTTGAGCAGGAGGAAGCTGAGCGCCTCCGTGACTCATTCTGGCAGGAGCTTGATCAATGATGTCTACTACACAACATTCTTCTTGTAGACGTTGTTGGGCCTCCAAGTGCAGAGGTTTGTAGGACAGTAGCAAATTTCCCTCAAGTGCATGACCTAAGGTTTATCAATCTGTAGGAGGCATAGGATGAAGATGGTCTCTCTCAAGCAACCCTGCAACCAAATAACAAAGAGTCTCTTGTGTCCCCAACACACCCAATACAATGGTAAATTGTATAGGTGCACTAGTTCGGCGAAGAGATGGTGATACAAGTGGTATATGGATAGTAGATAAAGGTTTTTGTAATCTGAAAATATAAAAACAGCAAGGTAACTAATGATAAAAGTGAGCACAAGCGGTATTGCAATGCTAGGAAACAAGGCCTAGGGTTCATACTTTCACTAGTGCAAGTCCTCTCAACAATAATAACATAATTGGATTATATAACTATCCCTCAACATGCAACAAAGAGTCACTCCAAAGTCACTAATAGCGGAGAACAAACAAAGAGATTATGGTAGGGTACGAAACCACCTCAAAGTTATCCCTTCTGATCGATCTATTCAAGAGTCCGTAGTAAAATAACACGAAGCTATTCTTTCCGTTCAATCTATCATAGAGTTCGTACCAGAATAACACCTTAAGACACAAATCAACCAAAACCCTAATGTCACCTAGATACTCCAATGTCACCTCAAGTATCCGTGGGTATGATTATACGATATGCATCACACAATCTCAGATTCATCTATTCAAACCAACACAAAGTACTTCAAACAGTGCCCCAAAGTTCCTACCGGAGAGTCAAGACGAAAACGTGTGCCAACCCCTATGCATAGGTTCATGGGCGGAACCCGCAAGTTGATCACCAAAACATACAACAAGTGGATCAATAGAATACCCCATTGTCACCACGGGTATCCCACGCAAGATATACATCAAGTGTTCTCAAATCCTTAAAGACTCAATCCGATAAGATAACTTCAAAGGGAAAACTCAATCCATTACAAGAGAGTAGAGGGGGAGAAACATCATAAGATCCAACCATAATAGCAAAGCTCGCGATACATCAAGATCGTACCACCTCAAGAACACGAGAGAGAGAGAGAGAGAGAGAGATCAAACACATAGCTACTTGTACATACCCTCAGCCCCGAGGGAGAACTACCCCCTCCTCGTCATGGAGAGCGCCGGGATGATGAAGATGGCACTGGTGAGTGATTCCCCCTTCGGCGGGGTGCCAGAACGGGTCGAGATTGGTTTTCGGTTGCTACGGAGGCTTCTGGCGGCAGAACTCCTGATCTATTCTACTCCTCGAAGTTTTTAGGGTATATGGGTATATATAGGAGGAAGAAGTACGTCGGTGGATCTCAGGGCTGTCCACGAGGCAGGGGGCGCGCCCAGGGGGGTGGGCGCGCCCCCCACCCTCGTGGGCAGCCTGGGACTCTTCTGGTCCATCTCCGATACACCGTGGGCTTCTTCTAGTCCAAAAATAAGTTCCGTGAAGTTTCAGGTCAATTGGACTCCGTTTGATTTTCCTTTTCTGCGATACTCTAAAACAAGGAAAAAACAGAAACTGGCACTAGGCTCTGGGTTAATAGGTTAGTCCCAAAAATAATATAAAGGTGCATAATAAAGCCCATAAACATCTAAAACAGATAATATAATAGCATGGAACAGTAAAAAATTGTAGATACGTTGGAGACGTATCGATCAATGACATGTTGAAGGGGTTGGTTAGTCATTTGGGTGTGATTAGATATCTAACAGTGCTATCATACCTAACTCTGGCAGTTTGGACAAAGTGCCGGAACGGGTCTAGATTGGTTTTCGGTGGCTACAGAGGCTTTTGGCGGTGGAACTCCCGATCTATTCTGCTCCTCGAAGTTTTTAGGGTATGTGGGTATATATAGGAGGAAGAAGTACGTCGGTGGATCTCCGGGCTGTCCACGAGGCAGGGGGCGCACCCACGGGGTGGGCGCGCCCCCACCCTCGTGGGCAGCCCAAGACGCTTCTGGTCCATCTCCGATACTCCGTGGGCTTCTTCTGGTCCAAAAATAAGTTCCGTGAAGATTTAGGTCAATTGGACTCCGTTTGATTTTCCTTTTCTGTGATACTCTAAAACAAGGAAAAAACAGAAACTAGCACTGGGCTCTGGGTTAATAGGTTAGTCCCAAAAAAATATAAAAGTGCATAATAAAGCCCATAAACATCCAAAACAGATAAAATAATAGCATGGATCAATAAAAAATTATAGATACATTGGAGACGTATCAAGCATCCCCAAGCTTAATTCCTACCCGTCCTCAAGTAGGTAAATGATAAAAACGGAATTTTTGATGTGGAATGCTACTTGGCATAATTTCAATGTAATTCTCTTAATTGTGGTATGAATATTCAGATCCAAAAGATTCAAGACAAAAGTTCAATATTGACATAGAAATAATAATACTTCGAGCATACTAACTAAGCAATTATGTCTCCTCAAAATAACATGGCCAAAGAAAGTTATCCCTACAAAATCATATAGTCTGGCTATGCTCCATCTTCACCACTCAAAGTATTTAAATCATGCACAACCCCGATGACAAGCCAGGCAATTGTTTCATACTTTTGGTGTTCTCAAACCTTTTCAATCTTCACGCAATACATGAGCATGAGCCATGGACATAGCACTATATGTGGAATAGAATGGTGGTTGTGGAGAAGACAAAAAGGGAGAAGATAGTCTCACATCAACTAGGCGTATCAACAAGCTATGGAGATGCCCATTAATAGATATCAATGTGAGTGAGTAGGGATTGCCATGCAGCGGATGCACTAGAGCTATAAGTATATGAAAGCTCAACAAAAAGAACTAAGTGGGTGTGCATCCAACTTGCTTGCTCATGAAGACCTAGGGCATTTTGATGAAGCCCATCATTGGAATATACAAGCCAAGTTCTATAATGAAAAATTCCCACTAGTATACGAAAGTGATAGCATAGGAGACTCTCTATCATGAAGATCATGGTGCTACTTTGAAGCACAAGTGTGGAAAAAAAGGATAGTAGTATTGCCCCTTTTTATTTATTTATTCTTTTTTGGGCCTTCTTTTTTTATTTGGCCTTTCTCTCTTTTTTTGGGACAATACTCTATGAATGATGATCATCACACTTCTATTTATTTACAACTCAATGATTACAACTCGATACTAGAACAAAGTATGACTCTATATGAATTCTTCCTGCGGTATACCGGGATAGCAATGATGCATGAGTGACTTATATGAAAGAATTATGAACGGTGGCTTTGCCACAACTAAAATGTCAACTACATGATCATGCGAAGCAATATGAAAATGATGGAGCGTGTCATAGTAAATGGAACGGTGGAAAGTTGCATGGCAATATATCTCGGAATGGCTATGGAAATGCCATGATAGGTAGGTATGGTGGCTGTTTTGAGGAAGGTATATGGTGGGTGTATGATACCAGCGAAAGGTGCGCGGTATTCGAGAAGCTAGCAATGGTGGAAGGGTGAGAGTGCGTATAATCCATGGACTCAACATTAGTCATAAAGAACTCACATACTTATTGCAAAAGTCTATTAGTTATCGAAACAAAGTACTACGCGCATGCTCCTAGGGGGATAGATTGGTAGGAAAAGACCATTGCTCGTCCCCGACCGCCACTCATAAGGAAGGCAATCATAAATAAATCATGCTCCGACTTCATCACATAACGGTTCACCATACGTGCATGTTATGGGAATCACAAACTTCAACACAAGTATTTCTCAAATTCACAACTACTCAACTAGCATGACTCTAATATCACCATCTCCATATCTCAAAACAATTATCAAGTATCAAACTTCTCATAGTATTCAATGCACTTTATATGAAAGTTTTTATTATATCCCTCTTGGATACCCATCATTAGGACTAGTTTCATAACCAAAGCAAACTACCATGCTGTTCTAAAGACTCTCAAAATAATATAAGTGAAGCACGAGAGTTCATTAATTTCTATAAAATACAACCACCGCCGTGCTCTAAAAAGATATAAGTAAAGCACTAGAGCAAATAACAAACTACTCCAAAAGATATAAGTGAAGCTCAATGAGTAGTCGAATAATTATGCAACTATGTGAAGACTCTCTAACATTTAATAATTTCAGATCTTGGTATTTTATTCAAAAATCAAGCAAAACTAAATAAAATAAAATGACGCTCCAAGCAAAACACATATCGTGTGGTAAATAAAAATATAGCTCCAAGTAAAGTTACCTATGAACAAAGACGAAAGAGGGGATGCCTTCCGGGGCATCCCCAAGCTTAGGCTCTTGGTTTTCCTTGAATATTTCCTTGGGGTGCCTTGGGCATCCCCAAGCTTAGGCTCTTTCCACTCCTTATTCCATAATCCATCGAATCTTTACCCAAAACTTGAAAACTTCACAACACAAAACTCAAAATAGAAAATCTCGTGAGCTCCGTTAGCGAAAGAAAACAAAACACCACTTCAAGGTAATGTAATGAAATCATTCTTGATTTATATTGGTGTTAAACCTACTTTATTCCAACTTCTCTATGGTTTATAAACTCTTTTACTAGCCATAGATTCATCAAAATAAGTAAACAACACATAGAAAACAGAATTTGTCAAAAACAGAACAGTCTGTAGTAATCTGGATCAAACATATACTTCTGGAACCCCAAAAATTCTAAAATAAACTTCTGGATGTGAGGAATTTATCTATTAATCGTATGCAAAAATAATTAACTAAATATCACTCTTCAATAAAAAATGGCAGAAATTCTCGTGAGCGCTAAAGTTTCTGTTTTTTACAGCATGATCGCAAAGACTTTCCCCAAGTCTTCCCAACGGTTCTACTTGGCACAAATACTAATTAAAACATAAAAATCAAATCATAACAGAGGCTAGATAAATTATTTATTACTAAAAAGGAGCAAAAATCAAGGAACAAAAATAAAATTGGGTTGCCTCCCAACAAGTGCTATCGTTTAACGCCCCTAGCTAGGCATGATGATTTCAATGATGCTCACATAAAAGATAAGAATTGAAACATAAAGAGAGCATCATGAATAATATGATTAGCACATTTAAGTCTAACCCTCTTCCTATGCATAGGTATTTTGTGAGCAAACAATTTATGGGAGCAATAATCAACTAGCATAGGGAGGCAAAACAAGCATAACTTTAAAACTTTAAGCACATAGAGAGGAAACTTGGTATTATTGCAATTCCTACAAGCATATGTTCCTCCCTCATAATAATTTTCAGTAATATCATGAATTAATTCAAAAATATAACCAGCACCTAAAGCATTCTTTTCATGATCTACAAGCATATAAATTTTATTACTCTCCACATAAGCAAAATTCTTCTCATTCGGAATAATAGTGGGAGCAAACTCAACAAAATAATTATCATGTGAGGCATAATCCAATTGAAAACTAAAATCATGATGACAAGTTTCATGGATGTCATTATTCTTTATAGCATACAAGTCATCACAATAATCATCATAGATAACAACTTTGTTCTCATAATCAATTGGAACCTCTTCCGGAATAGTGGATTCATCACAAAATAAAGTCACGACCTCTCCAAATCCACTTTCATCAATATAATCATCATAAATAGGAGGCATGCTTTCATCATAATAAATTTTCTCATCAAAACTTGGGGGACAAAAAATATCATCTTCATCAAACATAGCTTCCCCAAGCTTGTGGCTTTGCATATCATTATTATCATGGATATTCAAGGAATTCATACTAACAACATTGCAATCATGCTCATCATTCAAATATTTAGTGCCAAACATTTTAATGCATTCTTCTTCTAACACTTCGGTGCAATTTTCCCTTCCATCATACTCACGAAAGACATTAAAATGATGAAGCGTATGAGGCAAACTCAATTCCATATTTTTTTGTAGTTTTCTTTTATAAACTAAACTAGTGCTAAAAAAAGAAACAAAAATATTCGATTACAAGATCTAAAGATATACCGTCAAGCGCTAACCTCCCCGGCAACGGTGCCAGAAAAGAGCTTGATGTCTACTACACAACCTTCTTCTTGTAGACGTTGTTGGGCCTTGAAGTGCAGAGGTTTGTAGGACAGTTGCAAATTTACCTCAAGTGGATGAACTAAGGTTTATCAATCCGTAGGAGACGTAGGATGAAGATGGTCTCTCTCAAGCAACCCTGCAACCAAATAACAAAGAGTCTCTTGTGTCCCCAACACACCCAATACAATGGTAAATTGCATAGGTGCACTAGTTCGGCGAAGAGATGGTGATATAAGTGGTATATGGATAGTAGATAAAGGTCTTTGTAATCAGAAAATATAAAAACAACAAGGTAACTAATGATAAAAGTGAGCACAAACGGTATTGCAATGCTAGGAAACAAGGCCTAGGGTTCATACTTTCACTAGTGCAAGTCCTCTCAACAATAATAACATAATTGGATCATATACCTATCCCTCAACATGCAACAAAGAGTCACTCCAAAGTCACTAATAGCGGAGAACAAACGAAGAGATTATGGTAGGGTACGAAACCACCTCAAAGTTATCCTTTCTGATCGATCTATTCAAGAGTCCGTAGTAAAATAACACGAAGCTATTCTTTCCGTTCAATCTATCATAGAGTTCATACTAGAATAACACCTTAAGACACAAATCAACCAAAACCCTAATGTCACCTAGATACTCCAATGTCACCTCAAGTATCCGTGGGTATGATTATGCGATATGCATCACACAATCTCAGATTCATCTATTCAAACCAACACAAAGTACTTCAAAGAGTGCCCCAAAGTTCCTATCGGAGAGTCAAGACGAAAACGTGTGCCAACCCCTATGCATAGGTTCATGGGCGGAACCCGCAAGTTGATCCCAAAACATACATCAAGTGGATCAATAGAATACCCCATTGTCACCACGGGTATCCCACGCAAGACATACATGAAGTGTTCTCAAATCCTTAAAGACTCAATCCGATAAGATAACTTCAAAGGGAAAACTCAATCCATTACAAGAGAGTAGAGGGGGAGAAACATCATAAGATCCAACTATAATAGCAAAGCTCGCGATACATCAAGATCGTACCACCTCAAGAACACGAGAGAGAGAGAGATCAAACACATAGCTACTGGTACATACCCTCAGCCCCGAGGGAGAACTACTCCCTCCTCGTCATGGAGAGCACGGGGATGACGAAGATGGCCACCGGTGAGGGATTCCCCCTCCGGCAGGGTGCCAGAATGGGTCTAGATTGGTTTTCGGTGGCTGCGGAGGCTTCTGGCAGCGGAACCCCTGATCTATTCCGCTCCTTGAAGTTTTTAGGGTATATGGGTATATATAGGAGGAAGAAGTACATCGGTGGATCTCCGGGCTGTCCACGAGGTAGGTGGGCGCGCCCAGGGGGGTGGGCGCGCCCCCACCCTCGTGGGCAGCCCGAGACTCTTCTGGTCCATCTCCGATACTCCGTGGGCTTCTTATGGTCCAAAAATAAGTTCCGTGAAGTTTCAGGTCAATTGGACTCCGTTTGATTTTCCTTTTCTGCGATAGTCTAAAACAAGGAAAAAAACAGAAACTGGCACTGGGCTCTGGGTTAATAGGTTAGTCCCAAAAATAATATAAAATTGCATAATAAAGCCCATAAACATCTAAAACAGATAATATAATAGCATGGAACAATAAAAAAATTATAGATACGTTGGAGACGTATCGATCAACGACATGTTGAAGGGGTTGGTTAGTCATTTGGGTGTGATTAGATATCTAAGAGTGTTATCATACCTAACTCTGGCAGTTAGGAAAAAGTGCATTAAATGCATAGCTAGGTGTCGTGTCGAGGGCGAATCCCGGCAAGCCTATTGCATCGCTTATCCGCATGTTCTCATCAACTTGACACGCCTCCTGGATGGGTGTCAATAAAGCTAATCTCTTCTCTTTGATGCTGCCACATGCCTGATAGGATCCTCCGGGTTGCTAAGCACCTTGTCACCGCACTAATAAGTGACTTGGGTGTGACAGGGTGGAGTGGTGGCGTCTTGGTGATGATCCTTTGAAGGTGTATGGCGGGGTTTGATCTTGGCGGCCTCGGCAAGCCTGCGGGGGCGTACGTGGACTTGTTCTTGGGGGCGGCCTCGACCTGGCCAGGCTTTCCTGCCCTACAAGGGAGGCCCTCCCAAGGTGGCTCACAGCTATTTTGTTCTTCTTAATGCTCTTCTTGATCTCACGAAGAGCGGATTTTCTAGCTTGGCTTGATGACATGCCTTGGAGATTGAATATGTGATCGTTGCCATGCCTGTGCATGGGTTCAGTCAGCAAATGTGGATGTTTGTTGCACCAACAAATGGGTGCAAGCCAGTTTTGCACATGCGGAACACTTGGGTTAAACTTGACGGGCCTATCATGTACATACATGGCCTCGGAATACAAGAGACCGAAAGGTTGAACATGAGTCATATAGTAGATATGATCAACATGGAGATGTTCACCATTGAAACCACCTCTTCTCACATGATGATCGGACTTGGGTTGGTGAATTTGGATCATGTTACACTCGGACAACCGGAGGTACGTTGATTTGAGTGGGAGTTCTTAGGTAATATGATTAATTGAACTCATTATCTTGAACAATAGTCTAAGTTATCTTTGCAAATTATGTTGTAGATCAATGGCTCGTGCAGTAGCTCACCTGAATTTCAATGCGTTCCTAGAGAAAGCTAAGCTGAAAGATGATGGAAGAAACTTTGTGGACTGGGCCCATAATATGTGGATTATCCTCAAGGCTGCCCAAAAGTCTTATGTCCTTGATGCACTGCTTGGTGCGCCACCCCCTCCAGCGACTGTTGACGTTGTTAACGCCTCGCAGTCGCGTGTTGATGACCACTCAATTGTTCAGTGCGCCATGTTGTATTTCTTACAACCAGGACTTCAAAGGCGTTTTGAACATCATGGAGCATATGTGTGAAGGAAATATGCCCTAGAGGCAATAATAAAGTTGTTATTTTATATTTCGTTATTCATGGTAAAGGTTTATTATTCATGCTAGAATTGTATTGATCGGAAACTTAAATGCATGTGTGAATACATAAACAAATACCGTGTCCCTAGTAAGCCTCTACTAGACTAGCTCGTTGATCAAAGATGGTTAAGGTTTCCTAACCATAGACATGTGTTGTCATTTGATAACGGGATCACATCATTAGGAGAATGTGTGATGGAGAAGACCCATCCGTTAGCATAGCATATTGATCGTTCAGTTTATTGCTATTGCTTTCTTCATGACAAATACATATTCCTTCGACTATGAGATTACGCAACCCCCAAATATCAAAGGAATACCTTGTGTGCTATCAAACGTCACAACGTAACCGGTTGATCATAAAGATGCTCTACAGGTATCTCCAAAGGTGTTTATTGAGTTGGCATAGATCGACATTAGGATTTGTCACTCCGAGTATCGGAGAGGTATCTCTGGGCCTGTAACACCCTGAGAATCATGCTACAGTGATCTCCCCTTTAATGATGCCATGTCATCATGTTTTTCAGAATAAATTGCCACTTGAGAAAATTCAAATCCAAATTCCTTTTGAAATACAAGCCAAATTCTTATTTATTTAATCTGTCAAATAAAAATGTTCGATGGGTTGCAAGTATTTGCCAAGTAATTGTCATGAATAAATCAACTCAAATTGGATTTCTATTTTTGCCATGGCAATATTTTGGTGGACCAACAACATTTAATTTGGTCGTTTAAATTCTAACATATTTTCTTACTTTTCCTGAACCACAAGAAACTTTGTGTGTGGGCCTATGCTATCGTACTGTATTTATGTGCCAAGTTTCGTCTATAACAAAATTCGTTTGCTCACTCAAATAAATACCAAGCTGTAGCTAGAAACAAAAAAGAAAGGTGAAAGTTTAAAACAGAAAAGATAAAAGGAGATGAAGAAAATATACTGTGCACTTAGGCCCGCTAGCTACAGGTGCGGCCCAGCCCACCTGGAGTTCTCCTCCTACCTACTGCTCACATCGCGCGCGGTGGCCATCGGGCACTCGTCGATGTCGTAGATCGCCACGTGTCATCCATCCGTGCTCCCCGACGTCCTATAAGTCGTCGTCGAGCCCCCGGGCAAACCCTAGCCCCCACTCACCCCCTCCCTCGCTCGTTCTCCTCTCTCCCGCACGCAACAGAGCTGTCCCCCGCCATGACCGCCGCCGTTCTCATGGCCACCATCGTCCCCGGGCCTCACAAAGATGTTCGGAGGCGCGCCTCCGTCGTCTACGTCGACCACCGTGGTCGGTTCGAGAAAGACCGCCCCGGGAAGACCGGATCGAGTCACTACATCCCCGTCCATCACCGCCGTCCGCCACCTCGATTCGTCGCCGTCCTGCACTTATAAGACTCCGAAGAGCCTCCATGAGCTCCGTCGGTGAGCCCCGCCCCCCTTTGCCTCTCTTCCCGAGCTCCGGCTCCTCCCCTAGCAAGAAATCCACAAGCTCCGGCACCACTGTCCGCCATGGTCGTCGAATACGACGAGGCCGTGCTCACCTTCTCCTTCTGATGGTGTGTGTGTGCACGAGACACCAAGTATATGCCGCCTAACCCGTTGCCCTGCTCGTTTCCGAGCTCATGTGTCGTTCTGGCCGAACGCCGCGGCCATGCGCTGCTAGTCTGCTGCTTGTTGTTCCTTGCCGCGACATGCTCTGCTGCTACTAGCGCCCCTACCCGCGCCCTCATGCATGTGCGCGCGCGGCCTCGCCACCACGTGTTGCTTGCTGTTGCGTGCTGCGGCTGCCTCCCCTTGGTGCCGTTTGTTATGCTGCTGCTGCCTAACCCCTACTGATGCTCTGCACTGCTGCCGCCGCTAGCCATGGCCGTGGTGTTGTGCAGCGTGGTGTGTGTGTGTGTGTGACTATGTGTCACTGTAGCGCGTGCTAGCTTTTGCAAATCTATGCTGGATGCCAATTTGCACAGCAGCAAAACAACAACAAAACTTTTCCCAATGTGAGTAAAAATTATATGGATATGTAGTACACTTGACAAGGTTCAAAACATTTCATTGGACCAATTTCAAAAGGTGTGAGGTTTAAATGCTATGAAAATGACGAGAGTCTAAGTTCTGTTAAGTGAAAGGCTGAAAGCAGCTTTATTTTCATGACTACTTTAGAGCCGTTGATGATCAAGATAATGAGCACTAATATAGATAAAAGTGATACTAAAGTGTAGATTGCAGAAAAATGCTCACAATTGATATAAGGCACAAAATCATAGGATGTACAGATCAATAGCAATTGCCTTCGGAAAACGGCTAAGTGGTGTTTAAAACTGAAGGCTTTTCAGACTTAGCAGAATTTGAGGGATTTTCAGGATTTTGCTTAAAGCTTTGAAAATTAATAGAAAATAATCTGTAACTCGGATGAAAAAGTTTTATACATGAAATTTTCTCAGAATGACGAGACGAATCCGAATACTCGGTCCGTTCATCTGTCACATGCCCCTAGCATGCTGAACATGGAACATTCCCCCTCCGATCATCTGTCTGACACAGGACCGGAACCGAGAAAACTTTCCCGGTTAACTTAATCTTTCACCGGTATCGGGTAGCACCGCGTTAGAATATGTCTAGCTTTGTCTGTTGTCCTATTATGCTTTGTTTGCTCTGTATTTACTATTTCTTCCTCCCTCTTGTAACGCCCTCGATGCGGCTATATCTCCCACGTGTCGAGGCACGACTTAGAGGCATAACCGCATTGAAAGCAATGTCGCAAGTTAGGCAATCTTCACAACATCCCATGTAATATAGATAATAAAAGGGGAGATAACATAGTTGGCTTACACTCGCCACGTCAATCAAGTACATAAATAGCATTACAACATTCAACACTCATGGCCCGACTATGGCACCAAAATAAAAGATAACCCAACATGCGACACAGTCCCGATCACCCCAGCTGGGCACCACTACTGATCATCAGGGAAAGACACGTAGTAACGTTGAGAGTCCTCGTCGAACTCCCACTTGAGCTCAAGCGCGCCATCTGGAGCGGAATCATCAGGCCCTGCATCTAGTGTAATAGTAATCTGTGAGCCACAGGGACTCAGCAATCTCGCACCCTCGCGATCAAGACTATTTAAGCTTAAAGGTAAGGTAAGGTAAATATGTGTGGAGCTGCAGCAAGCGACTAGCATATATGGTGGCTATCCTGTTCGCAAAAGAGAGCGAGAAGAGAAGGCAAAGCGCGAACGCATAACTAGAGGGCAATCCTGCGGCAAGCATTACTCCAACACCGTGTCCACTTCCCGGACTCCGCCAAAAAGAGGCTATCACGGTAACTCACACGGTTGATTCATTTTAATTAAGTAAAGGTTCAAGTTATCTACAACCGGACATTAACAAATTCCCATCTGCCCATAACCGTGGGCACGGCTTTCGAAAGTTCAAATCCCTGCAGGGGAGTCCCAACATAGCCCATGACAAGCTCTCACGGTCAACGAAGGAATAGACCTCCTCCCGACACGTTTCGATCAGACTCAGTACCTCGGTTCTTCAAGACACTTCGACAGGTTAAAACAAATCCAGCAACACCGCCCGAATGTGCCGACAAATCCTGATAGGAGCTACACATATCTCGTTCTCAGGGCACACTCAGATGAGCGCTCCATACAACTAAAACCAAACCTCGAGTTTCCCCGAGGGGGTGCTGCACAGGACTCTAGTTTGGACCAACACTCAGAGGAGCACTGGCCCGGGGGGGGGGGGGTTAAAATAAGATGACCCTCGGGCTCCGGAAACCCAAGGGAAAAAAATGCTAGGTGGAAAATGGTAAAACCAAGGTTGGGAATTGCTGGAAAAGCTTTAATCAAGGCGAACTATCAAGGGGTTCCCATTATAACCCAACCGCGTAAGGAACGCAAAATCCGGGAACATAACACCGATATGACGGAAACTAGGGCGGCAAGAGTGGAACAAAACACTAGGCGAGAGGCCGAGCCTTCCACCCTTTACCAAGTATATAGATGCATTAAGATAACATGGCAATATAATGATATCCCAACAAGTAAAATAATGTTCCAACAAGGAACGGTCTCCAATCTTCACCTGCAACTAGCAACGCTATAAGAGGGGCTGAGCAAAGCGGTAACATAGCCAATCAACGGTTTGCTAGGACATGGTGGGTTAGAGGTTTGACATGGCAATTTGGGAGGCTTGAAATCAAGGGGTAGGCATCGTAGCATTGGCATAGCAAAAGAGCGAGCATCTAGCAAAGCAAAGATAGTAGTGATTTCGAGGGTATGATCATCTTGCCTGCAAAGTTGTCAGAGTTGACTGGATCCTCGAAAGCAAACTCAACGGGCTCCTCATTAGCGAACTCGTCTCCTGGCTCCACCCAAACAAGACAAACAAGCAACAAGGACACAATCAACCACGTGCAAAGCTCAAACAATTTGATGCAAGGATGGTATGCTATGCGGGATGCAATATGTGATGCATATGCAAGATTTGACAAGGAATGCATGAACCTGGCCTCAACTTGGAAAACCAAGTGTTCCAATGGAAAGATGAGATGAAATCGCTTGAAAACAATATAAAGATCACCAGAAATGGAGTTACGATTTGGAAATGGCAAGCAATTCAAATATGACCACGTTCTGCGATTTACAGCAGTAGCCATCTAAATGCAACAAGATGAACATGCTACAGCACCCAAACATGGCATCAAAATACATGGCAGGGATGAATTCAAGATGCTTAACAAAAGTCTGGCACTGAGCTACGGCCAATTCATACATTAACAGGTTCAAACAAGCATAGCAAAAATGCATATGGTAAACAGATTTCAGACTTAGTGAAATTAACACTTGTCTGGAATTTCAGATCAGGTAGCACTCTTTGGAGCAACAAAACTACCTGCTACAGGATCTGAACATGGCAAAGTAAAGCATGGCATGGAGCTACTCAAAGATCTTAACAAAAGTCCCTTAGTGACCTTGAGCCAAAAGGGATCAGAAAATACAATTGCAAGCATGTGAATATGGCAAAAAAAACATAATCAGTTCTCAGACTTAGTGAAAACTGGAGCATGCTGAAAGAGATATCAAGTAGGCATGTTTACGAGCTCGATGCACTCACTACAGAGCAAGTCATGACAATATAAGCATACATCCATCAAGAATACACAAAATACAAGCTAGACATGGCAAGAACAATAACATAGCATGCACGGATCAACTACAACATCATCGGCAAAATCGCTAACAAGTAGACAATCTGCCCAGATTCACGAAATAGCAAAAGTAGAGCTCGATTGACTCAAGCTAGGGTGCTCCATAATTGCAAACAAAGACACAGATGGATAGAGCACTACAAGATTAACAAAACATCCTTACTGATCATCCTCAAAAGAGGCACGGATCACTAGGAAACAACATGAACATATGGCCATATGAGATAAACAGGTCAAGGACTTAGTGGAAATGCTAAGTCCCTGAAATCAGCATTACCAAGTGCCTCACTTTGCAAGCTTGTGCTAGACACCACACACATCACAAAAATACATGGGTTTCACCTCTAGAAAGATGGAAAAACCCTTAACAAAACATATGTAGAGCTCATGGGCATATCATGCACACCATAATCATGGCAAAAATGACAAATATCTAAATGGAGCAGCAGATCTGACAATTATCTCAAGTAGCACTCTTCTAACAGCATTTTGGGCATCAAGATGAACTCAAATGAAAATGATGCAATGGAATGAAATGATGTACTCTCTGAGACGAAGCTCCGGGCGGCGAGGTTGGATGCGAGCCGCGGCGCGGGGGCGTCGGGCTCCGGCGGCCGGAGCTGCTGGGTCGGTTCGCCGGTGACCTTGCGCGGCGGCCGGAGGGCGCCGGCGACGGAGAAGAAGGCGGCGGGAGGAGGCGCGGGCGGCACTAGGCGAGGAAGGCGCGGGCGGTGGCTCCCTGGGCCGCGGGGGCCTCGAGCAGGCTCGGCGGGCCGCGGGCGGCAAAGTGAGGCTCTCCCGGGGACACGTGGCAGCGGCCCGTTGGTCGGCGGCGGCGGGCGGACGTGTCCGGCCTGATTCGGACACGTCCGGTGGCGAGGGGAGCAGATTTTTTATGGTTTTGAAGAAGGGGATCCGGAATTTCGGAGGAGGACCTATTTATAGGCATAGAGGGAGCTAGGAGAGTCCAAATCAGGTGCGGTGTTCGTCCACGCGATCGTGATTGAACGCTCTAGATGATGGAGAGGGTTTTTGTGAGTTTTGGGCCAAAATGGAGGGGTGTTGGGCTGCAACACACACGAAGCCTTTTCGGTCCCTCGGTTAACCGTTGGAGCATCAAACGAAGTCCAAATGGTACGAAACTTGACAGGCGGTCTACCGGTAGTAAACCAAGGCCGCTTGGCAAGTCTCGGTCCAAGGAAATGTTTAATCCCCACACACGAAAGAAATGTAGAAATGACCACCGGAGGAGAACGAAGCGCCGGAATGCAAAACGGACAATGGGGAAAATGCTCGAATGCATGAGATGAACACGTATGCAAATGCAATGCACACGATGACATGATATGAGATGCATGACAACGATAACAACACACGGAGACAAAGACCCGAACCCGAGAAAATAAAATAACTTAAGGCCGGAAACAGCAAGAGTTGGAGTACATATTGGGTAAATCATATCCGGGGTGTTACAACACTCCACCACTACGAACGGATCTCGTCCCGAGATCTAGGACTGAAAGAACGCCGGGTACTCAGAACGGAGGTGATCCTCGCGTTCCCAGGTAGCTTTGCGGTCGGAATGGTGTGACCACTTGACTTTGAGGAATTTGATTGACTTGTTGCGGGTCTTGTGTTCAGTCTCTTCAAGGATATCAACGGGGTGCTCACGATATGAGAGATCTTCTTGGAGCTCAATGTCCTCGAAGTTGACAGTGCGGTCAGGAGTCTTGAAGCACTTTCGGAGCTGAGAGACATGGAACACGTCATGAACATTTGCAAAGTTTGAAGGAAGCTCGAGTTGATAGGCGAGGTCACCTCTCTTGCTGACAATCTTGAAAGGTCCCATGTATCTGGGGGCAAGCTTCCCTTTGATACCGAAGCGACGAGTACCTTTCATCGGAGAGACGCGGAGGTAAACATGATCTCCGATCTTGAAAGCCAAATCACGGTGCTTACTATCATAGTAGCTCTTCTGGCGGGATTGGGCTACTTTGAGGTTATCTCGAATGACTTTGCACATTTCCTCTGCCTCTATGATTAAGTCATTACCCAAAAGCTGACGTTCACCGGTTTCAGACCAGTTGAGAGGGGTATGACACTTCCTGCCATACAGAATTTCAAATGGGGCCTTGCCCGAACTTGCTTCAAACTGTTGTTGTAGGAGAATTCAGCATATGGAAGACAATCCTCCCACTTCATGCCGAAGGAGATCACACAAGCCCTGAGCATATCTTCAAGAATCTGGTTGACACGCTCGACTTGACCGCTAGTTTGAGGATGGAAAGCTGTGCTGAAGCGGATGTTGGTGCCCATGGCCTTCTGAAAAGAATCCCAAAACTTGGAGGTAAAGATGCTGCCATGGTCTGAAGAGATCACTTGTGGAATACCGTGCAGAGAGACAATCCGAGAGGTATAGAGTTCCGCCAATTGAGCTGCAGTGATTGACTCTTTGACAGGCAGAAAGTGAGCCACTTTAGTGAGTTTGTCGATGACAATGAATATAGCATCATTGCCACGCTTGGACTTTGGAAACCCAGTCACGAAGTCCATCTCAATGTGGTCAAACTTCCATTCTGGAATGGCAAGAGGTTGGAGGAGACCAGCTGGCCTTTGGTGTTCTGCCTTCACTCTTCTGCAGACATCACATTCATTCACGAATTGAGCAATCTCGCGCTTCATTCGAGTCCACCAATAAGCCCGCTTGAGGTCCTGCTACATCTTCGTGCTCCCAGGGTGGACGGAGAGGAGAGAATTGTGAGCCTCATTCATGATCACTTTACGAAGTTCACCTTTGGGCACAACAATACGATCCTCGAAGAAGAGAGTATCCTTGTCATCATGGCGGTAGCACTTGTACTTGGGTTGACTCTTGGCAATCCCAATCTTCACCTTTTTCGCCATAGCATCAAGAAGCTAGGCTTGCCGAATCTGGTCTTCTAAGGTAGGAGAGACTTGAAGGTTGGCGAGGAAACCTTGAGGAACAACTTGCAGATTAAGTTTGCGGAAAGCTTCACAAAGCTCGGGTTGGTAAGGCTTGAGAATCAGACTGTTGCAATAAGCCTTCCTGCTCAATGCGTCAGCCATCACATTGGCCTTGCCTGGAGTATACTCGATACTCGGATTATACTCTTGAATCATTTTGACCCATCGAGTCTGCCTGAGGTTGAGATTAGGCTGAGTGAAGATGTACTTGAGACTCTTGTGATCAGTGAAAATGTCCACTTTTCTTCCCAATAAGAGATGTCTCCAAGTCAAAAGAGCATGCACAACTGCCGCCAACTCAAGATCATGAGTGGGGTAGTTCTTCTCATTGGGCTTCAACTGGCGAGAGGTATAAGACACAACTTTCTTCTCTTGCATCAACACTGCGCCAAGACCTTGGAGAGAGGCATCACAAAAGACCTCGTACGGCTTGGATTCATCAGGCGGAGTCAGAACTGGAGCGGTGACCAATTTCTCTTTCAAGGTGTTGAAAGCAATGTCACACTCCGGAGACCAAACGTACTTGATTTGCTTCTGGAGAAGATTTGAGAGAGGCTTCGCGATCTTAGAAAAGTTTTCAACGAATCTTCGAAAATAGCTTGCGAGACCGAGGAAGCTACGGAGTTGCTTCACGTTCTGAGGAGGTTCCCAATTCACAATTGCAGACACCTTATCAGGATTCACCGCAATGCCCTTGGCAGAGATGATATGACCAAGATAAAGAACCTCATCGAGCCAAAATTCGCACTTGGAGAACTTAGCGTAGAACTGGTGTTCCCTCAGCTTATCGAGAACCAAACGCAAGTGCTTGGCATGATCTTCCTTGTTCTTCGAGAAAACCAGAATGTCGTCGAGATAGACCAAAACGAAGTCATTGGTGTAGGAGTTGAAGATGAAGTTCATCATGCTAGAGAACGTCGGAGGAGCGTTGACGAGGCCAAAAGACATCACAGTGTATTCATATGACCCATAGCTTGTCCTGAAAGCCGTCTTGGGAATATCTTGCTCACGTATTCGAATCTGATGATAACCCATACAGAGATCAAGCTTGGAGAATACTTGGGCACATTTGAGTTGTTCGAACAGCTCGTTGATGTTGGGAAGTGGGTATTTGTTCTTGATGGTCTTCTTGTTCAATGGACGGTAATCAACACAAAGTCGGTCCGTTCCATCCTTCTTCACAAAAAGAACACCACAACCCCACGGAGAAGAACTAGGCCGGATGAGACCCATACTCTCTTGAATATCGAGTTGCTTCTTCAGCTCCTTCAACTCTTCAGGTCCGAGCTTGTAAGGACGCTTGCACACAGGTTCCGTGCCAGGCTCAAGATCAATGACGAATTCAACTGGCCGGTGCGAAGGCATTCCTAGAAGCTCTTCTGGAAAGACGTCTTGATATTCGCAAACGACTGGAATTTGCGAGATAGCATCCAGTTCACCCTTCTCATTGAGAGAAAACAGACGGATGGTATCGTCACAAGCGGCAAAGACAATTACATCCTCAGACAAATGAGTTAATTGAATCTGCCTGGCTGCACAATCAAGATGCGCCTTGTGCTTAGAAAGCCAATCCATTCCGAGAATAAGATCAATATCCAAATCACCAAGAACAATAGGAGAAGCTAGAAATTTGTAGTCACCCAAAGTGATAGTAACATCCAGAATGCAGATATTAGCTGTTATCTGCTTGCCCGGTGACACGATTTGCAGGGAACTTTGCAGATACTGATAATCGCACTCATACTTAGATGCAAAAGGTTTGGAAATGAAGCAATGCGATGCACCAGTGTCAAAAAGAACTCTTGCAGGAATATCGTTAACAGGAAGGTTACCCATGATGACATCTGATGAATCCTCTGCCTGAGCTGCATTCACCATATTGACCTTGGCGTCCTTGGGGTTATGCTTGACCACAGCTGTACTTGCCGATCTCACAGGAGGAGGAGGAGGGAGGCGCCTCTGATTGAGACACTTGTTGGCATAGTGACCCTTCTGTTGGCACTTGTTGCACGTGACCTCTGAAAGCGGACGGTGGTACGGAGCACTCGATCTTGGAGCTTGAGAAGAAGTCTTGTTCTGAAAGCCAGGGTTGGGTGGGTGGGAAGATCCACTACCACCTTTGCTCTTCTGCTGATACGGCTGACGGAACAGAGGAGGAGGAAGCCAATACTTCTGCTACTTGGCCACTTGAGTAGAGGAAGAAGGAGTAGCATCTCTGACTCGCTTCTTGGAAGCATCACACCTCAGTTGAGCGGCCTCTTGCTTCAATGCCATGTTATAGAACTCATCGTACCTCAAGGGCTCAAAGAGAACAAGAGCTAGCTGGATTTCTTCTCTGAGACCACCCCTGAACTGGTATATCATGCTCTTCTCATCAGGGACGTCCTGCTTAGCAAAGCGGGTGAGCTTCTGAAACAACTTGTTGTAGTCATAGACAGACAAAGAGCCTTGCTTCAGGTTGCGGAATTCCTCACGCTTGCTTTCAACCACGCTTTGAGGGATATGATGAGCTCTGAAATCTTGACGGAATTCATCCCAGGTAATCACACGTCCTCCTCTGGAATCCTTGTACTGCTGGAACCATTCTGCAGCTTGGTCTTTGAGTTGGAAGGAAGCGAACTTGACAAAGTCCTCAGGCCTGACGTTACTGCACTCAAAATGCTTGCACAGATCCACGAGCCAATCGTCAGCATCAGTTGCCTCAACACAATTGCTGAAAGTCTTTGGCCCGTTAGCAAGGAACTGGTTGAGTGTAGCAAAGTGATTCTGATTGTTGCCTTGGTTCCCTTGGTTGCCTTGGTTCGCTTGATAGCACTCTTGAAGAATTTGCATGATCAACTGCGTGTTTTCATTGGTTGCGGCCATCACAGCTTGCCATGCCTTCGGAGGAGGTGGAGGTGGTGGCGGATCAGGATTCGGAGTCGTGCGTGTTGGAGGAGCCATCCTGAAGAGGTTGACATCCATTAGCACATTGATAGGTAATATTGAAGCTGAATCCAACGGAATGAAAATTGCAACATATAGTCTTCACATCCGAACAAAATGAACGAATGCATTCCTCTTGAAATGGTCACATATCCATAAATTGAGAAGCCACTTAGAATTTAGGTAGAGAACTAAATCAACAAGGTATGGATCAAGAATGAATACTCGGTAAGAAATCCCAATCTCAAACCAAATATTCGTGGAAGAAGAACTAGAGCTACAAGAATTCCCACCTATGAAACTCCCGAACCTTTCCGGTTATGCAATCAGGTGTTGGGGATACAGGGGAAGCATAATATCTCACCCAAATCTAGAAAATCCTACATCCAGCTGTATCCATCCTTCAACACATAACCAAGAAAAACTTCGGAAACCATCTACCTCAACCTTCGAAAAGCATCCGTTATACAAGTTATGGCGATACTCCCGAACTCCCACCCCAGTACTGGGTGGCGTCGAGGTTATCTCACCAACGAACTGCATAAAAGAGATTTTCGATGTCGGCATACTAGACTCAGGTATTCCAAAACTGCAATGATAAAATTATGATTACAACACCTCGGAGCTCAACTCCCCGGGACACTTCCACAAAACCCCTCACAGGAGGCACCAAGACAATGTTCTCGTCACAAAACCATCGGAACGATTCCAAGATACCCGCGTGATCCTAATTTTTTTAGTGAAATTTGAGAAGAGAAGAGTCAAAACTCTACGTCAGGATGCCTTACCAGAGCGATGAGGAGACTGGGAAGTAAAAAGAATTCCTAAACTCTCTGATATATAATTCCTAAATGACTCAAAACATTTTTTTTCTAGACACAACTCGGCTGCTAAAAACGATCAATCAGTGGGGGCTCCTAAGGTCGGGGAAGGCTCTGATACCAACTTGTAACGCCCTCAATGCGGCTATATCTCCCACGTGTCGAGGCATGACTTAGAGGCATAACCGCATTGAAAGCTATGTCGCAAGTTAGGCAATCTTCACAACATCCCATGTAATATAGATAATAAAAGGGGAGATAACATAGTTGGCTTACACTCACCACGTCAATCAAGTACATAAATAGCATTACAACATTCAACACTCATGGCCCGACTACGGCACCAAAATAAAAGATAACCCAACATGCGACACGGTCCCGATCACCCCAACTGGGCACCACTACTGATCATTAGGGAAAGACACGTAGTAACGTTGAGAGTCCTCGTCGAACTCCCACTTGAGCTCAAGCGCGCCATCTGGAGCAGAATCATCAGGCCCTGCATCTGGTGTAATAGTAATCTGTGAGCCACAGGGACTCAGCAATCTCGCACCCTCGCGATCAAGACTATTTAAGCTTAATAGGTAAGGTAAGGTAAATATGTGTGGAGCTGCAGCAAGCGACTAGCATATATGGTGGCTATCCTGTTCGCAAAAGAGAGCGAGAAGAGAAGGCAAAGCGCGAACGCATAACTAGAGGGCAATCCTGCGGCAAGCATTACTACAACACTGTGTCCACTTCCCGGACTCCGCCGAAAAGAGGCCATCACGGTAACTCACACGGTTGATTCATTTTAATTAAGTTAAGGTTCAAGTTATCTACAACCGGACATTAACAAATTCCCATCTGCCCATAACCGCGGGCACGGCTTTCGAAAGTTCAAATCCCTGCAGGGGAGTCCCAACTTAGCCCATGACAAGCTCTCACGGTCAACGAAGGAATAGACCTCCTCCCGAGACGTTCCGATCAGACTCGGTACCTCGGTTCTTCAAGACACTTCGACAGGTTAAAACAAATCCAGCAACACCGCCCGAATGTGCCAACAAATCCCGATAGGAGCTGCACATATCTCGTTCTCAGGGCACACTCAGATGAGCGCTCCATACAACTAAAACCAAACCTTGAGTTTCCCCGAGGGGGCGCTGCACAGGACTCTAGTTTGGACCAACACTCAGAGGAGCACTGGCCCGGGGGGGTTTAAAATAAGATGACCCTCGGGCTCCGAAAACCCAAGGGAAAAAGAGGCTAGGTGGCAAATGGTAAAACCAAGGTTGGGCATTATTGGAAAAGCTTTAATCAAGGCGAACTATCAAGGGGTTCCCATTATAACCCAACCGCGTAAGGAACGCAAAATCCGGGAACATAACACCGATATGACGGAAACTAGGGCGGCAAGAGTGGAACAAAACACTAGGCGAGAGGCCGAGCCTTCCACCCTTTACCAAGTATATAGATGCATTAAGATAACATGGCAATATAATGATATCCCAACAAGTAAAATAATGTTCCAACAAGGAACAGTCTCCAATCTTCACCTGCAACTAGCAACGCTATAAGAGGGGCTGAGCAAAGCGGTAACATAGCCAATCAACGATTTGCTAGGACATGGTGGGTTAGAGGTTTGACATGGCAATTTGGGAGGCTTGAAATCAAGTGGTAGGCATCGTAGCATTGGCATAGCAAAAGAGCGAGCATCTAGCAAAGCAAAGATAGTAGTGATTTCGAGGGTATGATCATCTTGCCTGCAAAGTTGTCAGAGTTGACTGGATCCTCGAAAGCAAACTCAACGGGCTCCTCATTAGTGAACTCGTCTCTCGGCTCTACCCAAACAAGACAAACAAGCAACAAGGACACAATCAACCACGTGCAAAGCTCAAACAATATGATGCAAGGATGGTATGCTATGCGGGATGCAATATGTGATGCATATGCAAGATTTGACAAGGAATGCATGAACCTGGCCTCAACTTGGAAAACCAAGTGTTCCACTAGAAAGATGAGATGAAATCGCTTGAAAACAATATAAAGATCACCGGAAACGGAGTTACGATTTGGAAATGGCAAGCAATTCAAATATGACCACGTTCTGCGATTTACAGCAAGTAGCCATCTAAATGTAACAAGATGAACATGCTACAGCACCCAAACATGGCATCAAAATACATGGCAGGGATGAATTCAAGATGCTTAACAAAAGTCTGGCAGTGAGCTACGGCCAATTCATACATTAACAGGTTCAAACAAGCATGGCAAAAATGCATATGGTAAACAGATTTCAGACTTAGTGAAATTAACACTTGTCTGGAATTTCAGATCAGGTAGCACTCTTTGGAGCAACAAAACTACCTGCTACAGGATCTGAACATGGCAAAGTAGAGCATGGCATGGAGCTACTCAAAGATCTTAACAAAAGTCCCTTAGTGACCTTGAGCCAAAAGGGATCAGAAAATACAATTGCAAGCATGTGAATATGGCAAAAAAAACATAATCAGTTCTCAGACTTAGTGAAAACTGGAGCATGCTGAAACAGATATCAAGTAGGCATGTTTACGAGCTCGATGCACTCACTACAGAGCAAGTCATGACAATATAAGCATACATCCATCAAGAATACACAAAATACAAGCTAGACATGGCCAGAACAATAACATAGCATGCACGGATCAACTACAACATCATCGGCAAAATCGCTAACAAGTAGACAATCTGCCCAGATTCACGAAATAGCAAAAGTAGAGCTCGATTGACTCAAGCTAGGGTGCTCCATAATTGCAAACAAAGACACAGATGGATAGAGCACTACAAGATTAACAAAACATCCTTACTGATCATCCTCAAAAGAGGCACGGATCACTAGGAAACAACATGAACATATGGCCATATGAGATAAACAGGTCAAGGACTTAGTGGAAATGCTAAGTCCCTGAAATCAGCATTACCAAGTGCCTCACTTTGCAAGCTTGTGCTAGACACCACACACATCACAAAAATACATGGGTTGCACCTCTAGAAAGATGGAAAAACCCTTAACAGAACATATTAGAGCTCATGGGCATATCATGCACACCATAATCATGGCAAAAATGACAAATATCTAAATGGAGCAGCAGATCTGACAATTATCTCAAGTAGCACTCTTCTAACAGCATTTTGGGCATCAAGATGAACTCAAATGAAAATGATGCAATGGAATGAAATGATGTACTCTCTGAGACGAACATTTTGATATGCTATATGCCCAAAACGGAGCTACGGATGCAAAGTTATAGCACGATGAACAGGGCAATATGAACTAGGGTTTCGGGAGAAAGTCAACCCCAAACGTCCAGATCCAGATCCGGTGCACGGGAACCGAGGTTGGCCGGAAACTGCGACTGGGATCGCCGGAGTTGTCGTTCCGAGGAGGAGGAAGGATAGGGAGCCAGATCCGGGGCGTGAGGGCGGCAGAGGAGCTCCGGGCGGCGAGGTTGGATGCGAGCCGCGGCGCGGGGGCGTCGGGCTCCGGCGGCCGGAGGGCGCCGGCGACGGAGAAGAAGGCGGCGGGAGGAGGCGCGGGCGGCACTAGGCGAGGAAGGCGCGGGCGGTGGCTCCCTGGGCCGCGGGGGCCCCGAGCAGGCTCGGCGGGCCGCGGGCGGCAAAGTGAGGCTCTCCCGGGGACACGTGGCAGCGGCCCGTTGGTCGGCGGCGGCGGGCGGACGTGTCCGGCCTGATTCGGACACGTCCGGTGGCGAGGGGAGCAGATTTTTTATGGTTTTGAAGAAGGGGATCCGGAATTTCGGAGGAGGACCTATTTATAGGCATAGAGGGAGCTAGGAGAGTCCAAATCAGGTGCGGTGTTCGGCCACGCGATCGTGATTGAACGCTCTAGATGATGGAGAGGGTTTTGGTGAGTTTTGGGCCAAAATGGAGGGGTGTTGGGCTGCAACACACACGAAGCCTTTTCGGTCCCTCGGTTAACCGTTGGAGCATCAAACGAAGTCCAAATGGTACGAAACTTGACAGGCGGTCTACCGGTAGTAAACCAAGGCCGCTTGGCAAGTCTCGGTCCAAGGAAATGTTTAATCCCCACACACGAAAGAAATGTAGAAATGACCACCGGAGGAGAACGAAGCGCCGGAATGCAAAACGGACAATGGGGAAAATGCTCGAATGCATGAGATGAACACGTATGCAAATGCAATGCACACGATGACATGATATGAGATGCATGACAACGATAACAACACACGGAGACAAAGACCCGAACCCGAGAAAATAAAATAACTTAAGGCCGGAAACAGCAAGAGTTGGAGTACATATTGGGTAAATCATATCCGGGGTGTTACAACACTCCACCACTACGAACGGATCTCGTCCCGAGATCTAGGACTGAAAGAACGCCGGGTACTCAGAACGGAGGTGATCCTCGCGTTCCCAGGTAGCTTTGCGGTCGGAATGGTGTGACCACTTGACTTTGAGGAATTTGATTGACTTGTTGCGGGTCTTGTGTTCAGTCTCTTCAAGGATATCAACGGGGTGCTCACGATATGAGAGATCTTCTTGGAGCTCAATGTCCTCGAAGTTGACAGTGCGGTCAGGAGTCTTGAAGCACTTTCGGAGCTGAGAGACATGGAACACGTCATGAACATTTGCAAAGTTTGAAGGAAGCTCGAGTTGATAGGCGAGGTCACCTCTCTTGCTGACAATCTTGAAAGGTCCCATGTATCTGGGGGCAAGCTTCCCTTTGATACCGAAGCGACGAGTACCTTTCATCGGAGAGACGCGGAGGTAAACATGATCTCCGATCTTGAAAGCCAAATCACGGTGCTTACTATCATAGTAGCTCTTCTGGCGGGATTGGGCTACTTTGAGGTTATCTCGAATGACTTTGCACATTTCCTCTGCCTCTATGATTAAGTCATTACCCAAAAGCTGACGTTCACCGGTTTCAGACCAGTTGAGAGGGGTATGACACTTCCTGCCATACAGAATTTCAAATGGGGCCTTGCCCGAACTTGCTTGAAAACTGTTGTTGTAGGAGAATTCAGCATATGGAAGACAATCCTCCCACTTCATGCCGAAGGAGATCACACAAGCCCTGAGCATATCTTCAAGAATCTGGTTGACACGCTCGACTTGACCGCTAGTTTGAGGATGGAAAGCTGTGCTGAAGCGGATGTTGGTGCCCATGGCCTTCTGAAAAGAATCCCAAAACTTGGAGGTAAAGATGCTGCCATGGTCTGAAGAGATCACTTGTGGAATACCATGCAGAGAGACAATCCGAGAGGTATAGAGTTCCGCCAATTGAGCTGCAGTGATTGACTCTTTGACAGGCAGAAAGTGAGCCACTTTAGTGAGTTTGTCGATGACAATGAATATAGCATCATTGCCACGCTTGGACTTTGGAAACCCAGTCACGAAGTCCATCTCAATGTGGTCAAACTTCCATTCTGGAATGGCAAGAGGTTGGAGGAGACCAGCTGGCCTTTGGTGTTCTGCCTTCACTCTTCTGCAGACATCACATTCATTCACGAATTGAGCAATCTCGCGCTTCATTCGAGTCCACCAATAAGCCCGCTTGAGGTCCTGCTACATCTTCGTGCTCCCAGGGTGGACGGAGAGGAGAGAATTGTGAGCCTCATTCATGATCACTTTACGAAGTTCACCTTTGGGCACAACAATACGATCCTCGAAGAAGAGAGTATCCTTGTCATCATGGCGGTAGCACTTGTACTTGGGTTGACTCTTGGCAATCCCAATCTTCACCTTTTTCGCCATAGCATCAAGAAGCTAGGCTTGCCGAATCTGGTCTTCTAAGGTAGGAGAGACTTGAAGGTTGGCGAGGAAACCTTGAGGAACAACTTGCAGATTAAGTTTGCGGAAAGCTTCACAAAGCTCGGGTTGGTAAGGCTTGAGAATCAGACTGTTGCAATAAGCCTTCCTGCTCAATGCGTCAGCCATCACATTGGCCTTGCCTGGAGTATACTCGATACTCGGATTATACTCTTGAATCATTTTGACCCATCGAGTCTGCCTGAGGTTGAGATTAGGCTGAGTGAAGATGTACTTGAGACTCTTGTGATCAGTGAAAATGTCCACTTTTCTTCCCAATAAGAGATGTCTCCAAGTCAAAAGAGCATGCACAACTGCCGCCAACTCAAGATCATGAGTGGGGTAGTTCTTCTCATTGGGCTTCAACTGGCGAGAGGTATAAGACACAACTTTCTTCTCTTGCATCAACACTGCGCCAAGACCTTGGAGAGAGGCATCACAAAAGACCTCGTACGGCTTGGATTCATCAGGCGGAGTCAGAACTGGAGCGGTGACCAATTTCTCTTTCAAGGTGTTGAAAGCAATGTCACACTCCGGAGACCAAACGTACTTGATTTGCTTCTGGAGAAGATTTGAGAGAGGCTTCGCGATCTTAGAAAAGTTTTCAACGAATCTTCGAAAATAGCTTGCGAGACCGAGGAAGCTACGGAGTTGCTTCACGTTCTGAGGAGGTTCCCAATTCACAATTGCAGACACCTTATCAGGATTCACCGCAATGCCCTTGGCAGAGATGATATGACCAAGATAAAGAACCTCATCGAGCCAAAATTCGCACTTGGAGAACTTAGCGTAGAACTGGTGTTCCCTCAGCTTATCGAGAACCAAACGCAAGTGCTTGGCATGATCTTCCTTGTTCTTCGAGAAAACCAGAATGTCGTCGAGATAGACCAAAACGAAGTCATTGGTGTAGGAGTTGAAGATGAAGTTCATCATGCTAGAGAACGTCGGAGGAGCGTTGACGAGGCCAAAAGACATCACAGTGTATTCATATGACCCATAGCTTGTCCTGAAAGCCGTCTTGGGAATATCTTGCTCACGTATTCGAATCTGATGATAACCCATACAGAGATCAAGCTTGGAGAATACTTGGGCACATTTGAGTTGTTCGAACAGCTCGTTGATGTTGGGAAGTGGGTATTTGTTCTTGATGGTCTTCTTGTTCAATGGACGGTAATCAACACAAAGTCGGTCCGTTCCATCCTTCTTCACAAAAAGAACACCACAACCCCACGGAGAAGAACTAGGCCGGATGAGACCCATACTCTCTTGAATATCGAGTTGCTTCTTCAGCTCCTTCAACTCTTCAGGTCCGAGCTTGTAAGGACGCTTGCACACAGGTTCCGTGCCAGGCTCAAGATCAATGACGAATTCAACTGGCCGGTGCGAAGGCATTCCTAGAAGCTCTTCTGGAAAGACGTCTTGATATTCGCAAACGACTGGAATTTGCGAGATAGCATCCAGTTCACCCTTCTCATTGAGAGAAAACAGACGGATGGTATCGTCACAAGCGGCAAAGACAATTACATCCTCAGACAAATGAGTTAATTGAATCTGCCTGGCTGCACAATCAAGATGCGCCTTGTGCTTAGAAAGCCAATCCATTCCGAGAATAAGATCAATATCCAAATCACCAAGAACAATAGGAGAAGCTAGAAATTTGTAGTCACCCAAAGTGATAGTAACATCCAGAATGCAGATATTAGCTGTTATCTGCTTGCCCGGTGACACGATTTGCAGGGAACTTTGCAGATACTGATAATCGCACTCATACTTAGATGCAAAAGGTTTGGAAATGAAGCAATGCGATGCACCAGTGTCAAAAAGAACTCTTGCAGGAATATCGTTAACAGGAAGGTTACCCATGATGACATCTGATGAATCCTCTGCCTGAGCTGCATTCACCATATTGACCTTGGCGTCCTTGGGGTTATGCTTGACCACAGCTGTACTTGCCGATCTCACAGGAGGAGGAGGAGGGAGGCGCCTCTGATTGAGACACTTGTTGGCATAGTGACCCTTCTGTTGGCACTTGTTGCACGTGACCTCTGAAAGCGGACGGTGGTACGGAGCACTCGATCTTGGAGCTTGAGAAGAAGTCTTGTTCTGAAAGCCAGGGTTGGGTGGGTGGGAAGATCCACTACCACCTTTGCTCTTCTGCTGATACGGCTGACGGAACAGAGGAGGAGGAAGCCAATACTTCTGCTACTTGGCCACTTGAGTAGAGGAAGAAGGAGTAGCATCTCTGACTCGCTTCTTGGAAGCATCACACCTCAGTTGAGCGGCCTCTTGCTTCAATGCCATGTTATAGAACTCATCGTACCTCAAGGGCTCAAAGAGAACAAGAGCTAGCTGGATTTCTTCTCTGAGACCACCCCTGAACTGGTATATCATGCTCTTCTCATCAGGGACGTCCTGCTTAGCAAAGCGGGCGAGCTTCTGAAACAACTTGTTGTAGTCATAGACAGACAAAGAGCCTTGCTTCAGGTTGCGGAATTCCTCACGCTTGCTTTCAACCACGCTTTGAGGGATATGATGAGCTCTGAAATCTTGACGGAATTCATCCCAGGTAATCACACGTCCTCCTCTGGAATCCTTGTACTGCTGGAACCATTCTGCAGCTTGGTCTTTGAGTTGGAAGGAAGCGAACTTGACAAAGTCCTCAGGCCTGACGTTACTGCACTCAAAATGCTTGCACAGATCCACGAGCCAATCGTCAGCATCAGTTGCCTCAACACAATTGCTGAAAGTCTTTGGCCCGTTAGCAAGGAACTGGTTGAGTGTAGCAAAGTGATTCTGATTGTTGCCTTGGTTCCCTTGGTTGCCTTGGTTCGCTTGATAGCACTCTTGAAGAATTTGCATGATCAACTGCGTGTTTTCATTGGTTGCGGCCATCACAGCTTGCCATGCCTTCGGAGGAGGTGGAGGTGGTGGCGGATCAGGATTCGGAGTCGTGCGTGTTGGAGGAGCCATCCTGAAGAGGTTGACATCCATTAGCACATTGATAGGTAATATTGAAGCTGAATCCAACGGAATGAAAATTGCAACATATAGTCTTCACATCCGAACAAAATGAACGAATGCATTCCTCTTGAAATGGTCACATATCCATAAATTGAGAAGCCACTTAGAATTTAGGTAGAGAACTAAATCAACAAGGTATGGATCAAGAATGAATACTCGGTAAGAAATCCCAATCTCAAACCAAATATTCGTGGAAGAAGAACTAGAGCTACAAGAATTCCCACCTATGAAACTCCCGAACCTTTCCGGTTATGCAATCAGGTGTTGGGGATACAGGGGAAGCATAATATCTCACCCAAATCTAGAAAATCCTACATCCAGCTGTATCCATCCTTCAACACATAACCAAGAAAAACTTCGGAAACCATCTACCTCAACCTTCGAAAAGCATCCGTTATACAAGTTATGGTGATACTCCCGAACTCCCACCCCAGTACTGGGTGGCGTCGAGGTTATCTCACCAACGAACTGCATAAAAGAGATTTTCGATGTCGGCATACTAGACTCAGGTATTCCAAAACTGCAATGATAAAATTATGATTACAACACCTCGGAGCTCAACTCCCCGGGACACTTCCACAAAACCCCTCACAGGAGGCACCAAGACAATGTTCTCGTCACAAAACCATCGGAACGATTCCAAGATACCCGCGTGATCCTAATTTTTTTAGTGAAATTTGAGAAGAGAAGAGTCAAAACTCTACGTCAGGATGCCTTACCAGAGCGATGAGGAGACTGGGAAGTAAAAAGAATTCCTAAACTCTCTGATATATAATTCCTAAATGACTCAAAACATTTTTTTTCTAGACACAACTCGGCTGCTAAAAACGATCAATCAGTGGGGGCTCCTAAGGTCGGGGAAGGCTCTGATACCAACTTGTAACGCCCTCAATGCGGCTATATCTCCCACGTGTCGAGGCATGACTTAGAGGCATAACCGCATTGAAAGCCATGTCGCAAGTTAGGCAATCTTCACAACATCCCATGTAATATAGATAATAAAAGGGGAGATAACATAGTTGGCTTACACTCACCACGTCAATCAAGTACATAAATAGCATTACAACATTCAACACTCATGGCCCGACTACGGCACCAAAATAAAAGATAACCCAACATGCGACACGGTCCCGATCACCCCAACTGGGCACCACTACTGATCATTAGGGAAAGACACGTAGTAACGTTGAGAGTCCTCGTCGAACTCCCACTTGAGCTCAAGCGCGCCATCTGGAGCAGAATCATCAGGCCCTGCATCTGGTGTAATAGTAATCTGTGAGCCACAGGGACTCAGCAATCTCGCACCCTCGCGATCAAGACTATTTAAGCTTAATAGGTAAGGTAAGGTAAATATGTGTGGAGCTGCAGCAAGCGACTAGCATATATGGTGGCTATCCTGTTCGCAAAAGAGAGCGAGAAGAGAAGGCAAAGCGCGAACGCATAACTAGAGGGCAATCCTGCGGCAAGCATTACTACAACACTGTGTCCACTTCCCGGACTCCGCCGAAAAGAGGCCATCACGGTAACTCACACGGTTGATTCATTTTAATTAAGTTAAGGTTCAAGTTATCTACAACCGGACATTAACAAATTCCCATCTGCCCATAACCGCGGGCACGGCTTTCGAAAGTTCAAATCCTTGCAGGGGAGTCCCAACTTAGCCCATGACAAGCTCTCACGGTCAACGAAGGAATAGACCTCCTCCCGAGACGTTCCGATCAGACTCGGTACCTCGGTTCTTCAAGACACTTCGACAGGTTAAAACAAATCCAGCAACACCGCCCGAATGTGCCAACAAATCCCGATAGGAGCTGCACATATCTCGTTCTCAGGGCACACTCAGATGAGCGCTCCATACAACTAAAACCAAACCTTGAGTTTCCCCGAGGGGGCGCTGCACAGGACTCTAGTTTGGACCAACACTCAGAGGAGCACTGGCCCGGGGGGGTTTAAAATAAGATGACCCTCGGGCTCCGAAAACCCAAGGGAAAAAGAGGCTAGGTGGCAAATGGTAAAACCAAGGTTGGGCATTGCTGGAAAAGCTTTAATCAAGGCGAACTATCAAGGGGTTCCCATTATAACCCAACCGCGTAAGGAACGCAAAATCCGGGAACATAACACCGATATGACGGAAACTAGGGCGGCAAGAGTGGAACAAAACACTAGGCGAGAGGCCGAGCCTTCCACCCTTTACCAAGTATATAGATGCATTAAGATAACATGGCAATATAATGATATCCCAACAAGTAAAATAATGTTCCAACAAGGAACAGTCTCCAATCTTCACCTGCAACTAGCAACGCTATAAGAGGGGCTGAGCAAAGCGGTAACATAGCCAATCAATGATTTGCTAGGACATGGTGGGTTAGAGGTTTGACATGGCAATTTGGGAGGCTTGAAATCAAGTGGTAGGCATCGTAGCATTGGCATAGCAAAAGAGCGAGCATCTAGCAAAGCAAAGATAGTAGTGATTTCGAGGGTATGATCATCTTGCCTGCAAAGTTGTCAGAGTTGACTGGATCCTCGAAAGCAAACTCAACGGGCTCCTCATTAGTGAACTCGTCTCTCGGCTCTACCCAAACAAGACAAACAAGCAACAAGGACACAATCAACCACGTGCAAAGCTCAAACAATATGATGCAAGGATGGTATGCTATGCGGGATGCAATATGTGATGCATATGCAAGATTTGACAAGGAATGCATGAACCTGGCCTCAACTTGGAAAACCAAGTGTTCCACTGGAAAGATGAGATGAAATCGCTTGAAAACAATATAAAGATCACCGGAAACGGAGTTATGATTTGGAAATGGCAAGCAATTCAAATATGACCACGTTCTGCGATTTACAGCAAGTAGCCATCTAAATGCAACAAGATGAACATGCTACAGCACCCAAACATGGCATCAAAATACATGGCAGGGATGAATTCAAGATGCTTAACAAAAGTCTGGCAGTGAGCTATGGCCAATTCATACATTAACAGGTTCAAACAAGCATGGCAAAAATGCATATGGTAAACAGATTTCAGACTTAGTGAAATTAACACTTGTCTGGAATTTCAGATCAGGTAGCACTCTTTGGAGCAACAAAACTACCTGCTACAGGATCTGAACATGGCAAAGTAGAGCATGGCATGGAGCTACTCAAAGATCTTAACAAAAGTCCCTTAGTGACCTTGAGCCAAAAGGGATCAGAAAATACAATTGCAAGCATGTGAATATGGCAAAAAAAACATAATCAGTTCTCAGACTTAGTGAAAACTGGAGCATGCTGAAACAGATATCAAGTAGGCATGTTTACGAGCTCGATGCACTCACTACAGAGCAAGTCATGACAATATAAGCATACATCCATCAAGAATACACAAAATACAAGCTAGACATGGCCAGAACAATAACATAGCATGCACGGATCAACTACAACATCATCGGCAAAATCGCTAACAAGTAGACAATCTGCCCAGATTCACGAAATAGCAAAAGTAGAGCTCGATTGACTCAAGCTAGGGTGCTCCATAATTGCAAATAAAGACACAGATGGATAGAGCACTACAAGATTAACAAAACATCCTTACTGATCATCCTCAAAAGAGGCACGGATCACTAGGAAACAACATGAACATATGGCCATATGAGATAAACAGGTCAAGGACTTAGTGGAAATGCTAAGTCCCTGAAATCAGCATTACCAAGTGCCTCACTTTGCAAGCTTGTGCTAGACACCACACACATCACAAAAATACATGGGTTGCACCTCTAGAAAGATGGAAAAACCCTTAACAGAACATATTAGAGCTCATGGGCATATCATGCACACCATAATCATGGCAAAAATGACAAATATCTAAATGGAGCAGCAGATCTGACAATTATCTCAAGTAGCACTCTTCTAACAGCATTTTGGGCATCAAGATGAACTCAAATGAAAATGATGCAATGGAATGAAGTGATGTACTCTCTGAGACGAACATTTTGATATGCTATATGCCCAAAATGGAGCTACGGATGCAAAGTTATAGCACGATGAACAAGGCAATATGAACTAGGGTTTCGGGAGAAAGTCAACCCCAAACGTCCAGATCCAGATCCGATGCACGGGAACCGAGGTTGGCCGGAAACTGCGACTGGGATCGCCGGAGTTGTTGTTACGAGGAGGAGGAAGGAGAGGGAGCCGGATCCGGGGCGCGAGGGCGGCGGAGGAGCTCCGGGCGGCGAGGTTGGATGGGAGCCGCGGCGCGGGGGCGCCGGGCTCCGGCCGCCGGAGCTGCTGGGTCGGTTCGCCGGTGAGCTTGCGCGGCGGCCGGAGGGCGCCGGCGACGGAGAAGAAGGTGGCGGGAGGAGGCGCGGGTGGCACTAGGCGAGGAAGGCGCGGGCGGCGGCTCCCTGGGCCGCGGGGCTCGGGGCCGCGGGCGGCGGCGGCGAAGTGGGGCTCTCCCGGGGACACGTGGCAGCAGCCCGTTGGTCGGCGGCGGCGGGCGGACGTGTCCGGCCCGATTCGGACACGTCCGTCGGCGAGGGGAGCAGATTTTTTAGGGTTTTGAAGAAGGGGATACGGAATTTCGAAGGAGGACCTATTTATAGGCATAGAGGGAGCTAGGAGAGTCCAAATGCGGTGTTCGGCCACGCGATCGTGATCGAACATTCTAGATGATGGAGAGGGTTTTGGTGAGTTTTGGGCCAAAATGGAGGGGTGTTGGGCTGCACACACACGAGGCCTTTTCGGTCCCTCGGTTAACCGTTGGAGCATCAAACGAAGTCCAAATGGTACGAAACTTGACAGATGGTCTACCGGTAGTAAACCAAGGCCGCTTGGCAAGTCTCGGTCCAATCCGGAAATGTTTAATCCCCACACACGAAAGAAAGGTAGAAATGACCACCGGAGGAGAACGAAGCGTCGGAATGCAAAACGGACAATGGGGAAAATGCTCGAATGCATGAGATGAACACGTATGCAAATGCAATGCACATGATGACATGATATGAGATGCATGACAACAATAACAACACACGGAGACAAAGACCCGAACCCGAGAAAATAAAATAACTTAAGGCCGGAAACAGCAAGAGTTGGAGTAAATATTGGGTAAATCATATCCGGGGTGTTACACCTCTTCTCTTCGGTAGACCCCATGGCGGCTGCCGATGCCGCTATGTTCGACTACTTCACCGACGACCCTCCTTGTCTGAGCAACCAGGCAAGCCCCCCCCTTTGATCATTCCGATATCGCACATTCCATTCTCCCATGCTTGCATTCGTTTTTGCTACTGTTATTGTTTGCTCCTATTCTGATGCATAGCCTACTTTTGTAACCTGCTCATTGTACCTTACCTGCTTATCCTAAACTTCTTAGTATAGGTTGGTCAGTGACCCCCACCTTGTCTTTGTTGCCCCTGCTTCATCATTGAAGACCCGATCAATGGGATCGAAGACCAGGCCCCGTCACCGCACATCACTTTCCCCTTAGTTGCTCGACACTACTGGGTTACTATCGAGTGCCGAGGGTGAGACCTCTACAATACTTCTGATGTTAACCCTGTAGTGTAGCTATTCGGTCGTGGTCATCAAGGGTGATTCCGCCTTAACCACTTCCGATACGACTCTGTCGTGCAACCCCTCAAGTGTGAACCTCGGGGGTGGTTCCTCTTATGTTCACCTTGATGATTACATCAAGTGGAATCCACCGGGGGTGATTCCTCAAGTTTTCCCCTTGATGTTTGGACACACAGTTACTATGGTTACTATGACTTTACACTGAACCATGTTACTAAAGACGGGTCGGCCCTGAGGGGTACCCGCGCGAGCTTAATTACGAGTGATGTGGAGACAGGTTGACCTGGAGGGTGCCCGCGAGATAATTACGAGGCGAGGCCGGGCATTCCTAGCCCTTGCCGCAAGTCCTCGAGACGGGGCAACAGGGTCACATCTTTCGTGAGTCTCTGCTTGTTACCGCGCGTTCCTAATCCACTACGATTTGGATATTTGATCCGAGGGGCCTCTGGCCTGATAGCACTAACCATCACGTGGGCATAGTATGGGCGTTCTGCGTCGTATACATCAGCCAAAGCTTAATAAACGTCAGCGATTGAGCGGCGCGTGCCGGGTTGGACTGCGTAAGCGCCTTCCTTGTTGAAGGAGGTAGCTAGGCCAGCTCACCGGCCGCGTTCGCAACGTGCAGGAGTTCCCAGGGAGATGGCCCATGACCCCCGGGGGCATAGGTTTAGTCCGGCGTGCTGACCTCTCTATTAAGCCTAGGTCGGGTTGCGGTGTATTGTTTGGCCGAGGCCGGGCATGACCCAGGAAAGTGTGTCCGGCCGGAGTTAATCGAGCGTGGTGGGTAAGTTGGTGCACCCCTGCAGGGAAGAAAACATCTATCGATAGCATGTCCTACGATAACGGACACTTGGAGTTGTAACCCGATCGATACAACTAGAACTGGATACTTGTGATGAGAACTGGATGGTGATGAGAATTGGATTGTGATGACACTTGGATAGTATGGCTCTGGGATTACTTTCTCGCAGGGAGTCGAGAAAGGATCTCTGGCTGAGGTTGATAACACTTCTACTACTTTACTTTATGCTACTCTACTCCCTCTTGTTGCTGCAAGATGATGGTTTCCAGAAGATGCTAGTCTTTGATAGGCTAGGCTTTCCCCTTCTCTTCTGACATTCTGCAGTCCAGTCCACAGATACAGCCATTTTCATTGATATCGATGCATATGTAGTGTAGATCCTTGCTTGCGAGTACTTTCCATGAGTACTCACGGTTGCTTTGCTCCCCTTTTCCCCCTTCTTTCTTCTTTCTGGTTGATGCAACTAGATGGTGGAGCCCAGGATCCAGACGACCCCACCGACGACTGCTACTACCCCGAGGGTGCCTACTACCACATGGAGACTGCCGACGACCAGGAGTAGTTAGGAGGCTCCCAGGCAGGAGGCCTTGCCTTTTCGATCAATGTTGCTTTTGTGCTAGCCTTCTTAAGGCAAACTTGTCTAACCTATGTCTGTACTCAGATATTGTTGCTTCCGCTAACTCTTGATTTTTTGATCTTATGTATTCGAGCCCTCGAGGCCCCTGGCTTGTAATATAAAGCTTATTTTGTTTCAATTGTGTCTAGAGTTGTGTTGTGATATCTTCCCGTGAGTCCTTGATCTTGATCGTACACATTTGCGTGTATGATTAGTGTATGATTGAATCAAGGGCGTCACAAGTTGGTATCAGAGCCGACTGCTTGTAGGATCCCCTTTTCTAACTCCTTGGCCGAAGTTGAGTCTAGAAACCAAAAATCGTTTTACTAACTTGGCTGTGTGGCTTACGGGCCCACGTCGCCAATTGGGTGGTATTAGGATCTTTTATTCCTTGTCTATACTCCACGACTCTGATCTCTCTTCCATTCGGGTTAAACGATTTTTCTAACTCTAACATTAGGATTTTGTAACTACCTCCCAGAGAGCCCCTTATTACAGATGATCGCCTGCGGCACCAGAAGATTCCGAAGATACTCTCCGATGTTATCCCGATAACTTGTGCTCATCGCGTTTGCAATTCCCTACCACCGAAAAGCCCCTATGACTAACTGTATATCCTTGTCGCTTATACCTTCATCCCTAGTTGCTCTTGTTATTACAAGATACCCCGAAATACGTGTCGTTGTTTCAAGAATCCTTTTGTGCCTACTGCCTTGCAGTTCCTTATTGCCTGAATACACCGACAAATTAATCCTCACACATATCGAGGATTTGTTTTTCCCCAGTTGTTCATATGTTTCACAAAAGTCTTTGAAATACTATTCGATCTTTTGATAATCCTCAACACCTTGTTGTTCTTAAAATTCTTGCTTGTTTGCATTATGGATAATCCCATAAGTCTAGTAATCTTATTGGCATCCTTTGTCATTATCCTTTTGAGTCTGTTGATTCAATATGTTGCGGATGCTCGCAATCCTCAGTCGGATCATAGAATTCATCCTTCCGGCTTGGACGTCATTTGACCAAAAGCTATTTCTTGACCAATCAAATTGCTGTCGATTGTATCCTTAAGGCTCTTCAACCTACTTATCTTTTGATCAGAGCATCTGCTTCTGATCTTCTATTTTTGAAATCATGAGGTCTTTGCATTTAAGCATCGAATTATTCAGACGTTTCTATAATCCGAAGCGTTTGCATTCTTTCTTCTTCTGGTTGAGTACCGATACTCACATCAGATCCTATGTGGACCGGCAGATCCTTTGTTGGATTTTATCCGACAACGTCCTTCATATTCAATAACCTTTGGAGCCTTTCCTTGGATACATAATGCCTTTGGTAAATTGTATCCTCTGCCTTCTCAACCATGCTCTGCCTTCGAGCTTGTGTTATATTACTCCTGAGGTTTGTGGTATATGTTCCTAAGATGCCCCTATGGGTTGAACCTATGCCTTCCCAAATCCGTGTGAACCCGAGAGTTTTCATGAGTCATACTCTTCTGGTGTTTTTCCAGATATAATTTCAACACTAGAACTTCATCGAAAGCGTGAAGTAAATGAAATGATATGCATTGAAGAAGTGGGAGTCGACCTTGAACTTTGTGTTCATGCCCGTGGACACGATGTAGATCTTATCATGGAAGCTTCTTGTGATAATAATAACCCCCTTGTTATAAGTTCATCTGGTAACTATGTTTGTTCCTTTGCAACCGTGGTTCTGACCATGATTGTTCCCCTTTGATTCCATTTCTCGGGCAAGTTAAAGCACTTGTCTTCTGCAGATAAATGCATCTTTGCAACCTCTATCTTGACCTTCCTTTGAGTATTACCCTCTGGTATCTCGAGAATAACAAAGAACTATGTTGCTTCCTATGAGTCTTCATCTGGTATTGCTCCTTAGCGATTTTAGATTGCCCCGGGTTCCGAGTTATTAGTCACTCGAGAACACCGATAAGTGAATCGATTCGGCACTCCGACTCAATAACTCTAAGCTATTTCCGTTTCTTACGAGTTTAATAATCCTTCAAGTCATTCATAGCCTGATCGACTATATCATTATCGAGCCAATTTTAACTGTGCTATCCGGTCCTTCTTTTTGGAGCATAAATTTCGACGACGAGCTAAGCTTACGTCGATCTTCCTCATGTTATCATTTCACCTCAAACAACAAGCTTGTTTTCGAGCTTGTGTCTCATCCGTGGTTCCAATAAACTTTTGCTTCATCATTCCTTTTGCTTGATGTGGTCGCTGTTCGATGGCCTCTTCATAGTACCTCGACAAAATCTGGCGTGATCCCCATCTATATACTGACCTGTTTCAGGATAAAAATTGAATTCATGATGAGAAATACCATCCTCGCCCCTCTATGATTGTGTTATCATCGACAACGTACTTGACTTCCTGCCAACACAGACCTGATTGTGTTTGGTTATACCTTACGTTCCGAGATAATCTTGGAAATGTTCCTTTGAATCTCTTATGATCTACAGACCCAATCCATAATTGGAACACCATGTCGGTGCTATCTCAAAGCATGTCTTTGGTACTCCAATTTTCAATAAAACATTTTTAAGCCCAATGCTAAAGGTTTCTTGCTCAATTATCCAAACACCGTTGTTTTGGTAATGTCATGAAATTTCTCTCCCCTTGCCTAAATGGTTTTCTACTTTCTATCATGTCGTGGATATCATGCTCTGCTTGTCCTTGCGAAGGATATACCCCTGAAATATGTGTCCAAACACATTTTCCTTTCCATTGTTCTGTTTACTCTGGACATCACATTTTCCTTTCCGTTGTTTTGTTTAACCTTTCTTGTGGTCTATATGCTATGAGCAGTAATACTTCCGGCATATATAAACACCTCGGTGTCAACTCTGTCGGTAAGACCCTGTTACTACTGTTGATGACAATCCGGTAACCACCGATGGACGAGAACTTTGCCTATTGGTCCGCCTCGTCTTAACGAGCAGGAAAATGGTTCTCTTCGTCCCTAGCCCTTGGTACCAACATTGTTGCCAACATAACTGACGGTCTATCCTTCGACATGCCTTGCTATCGGCCCCCTTTCTACTTTTAACCCACATGGTGGGCCCATAACCCACAGGTCCGAGGATTGAAACCTGACTCTCGTGTACACCCTTGATGCTAAAGTATCCTTTGCACTTGGCTTCGTATGTAATAAACGAGCGAATTTCCTTACCATGTTTTTGTTCTAGTATCAGACGCGATGATTATTCTCATTGCTCTGAAACCATTTCACCTTCTGATTAGGCATTGAACGATTGTCTACCCGGTTTAAGCTTCTTATTGCACCTCACCTTGCTCTCGATGAATTTCTTGAATTTCAACTCGAGAGATGCCTCATGCCACGTTTACTGAGATAGTCCCCACGTAACTATCTTGTGTTGAGCTCTGTCCTTCCTGAATCTTTCCCCCTTACTCCACCCCTTAAATCTTGGGACGAGATTTCTTATAGTGGAGGAGATTTGTAACACTCCGAGAATCATGCTACAGTGATCTCCCCTTTAATGATGCCATGTCATCATGTTTTTCAGACTAAATTGCCACTTGAGAAAATTCAAATCCAAATTCCTTTTGAAATACAAGCCAAATTCTTATTTCTTTAATCTGTCAAATAACAATGTTCGATGGGTTGCAAGTATTTGCCAAGTAATTGTCATGAAGAAATCAACTCAAATTGGATTTCTATTTTGGCCATGGCAATATTTTGGTGGACCAACAACATTTAATTTGGTCATTTAAATTCCAACATATTTTCTTACTTTTCCTGAACCATAGGAAACTTTGTGTGTGGGCCTATGCTATGGTACTGTATTTATGTGCCAAGTTTCATCTATGACAAAATTTGTTTGCTCACTCAAATAAATACCAAGCTATAGCTAGAAACATAAAACAAAGGTGAACTTTAAAACAGAAAAGATAAAAGCAGATGAAGAAAATCTACTGTGCACTTAGGCTCGCTAGCTACAGGTGCGGCCCAGCCCACCTGGAGTTCTCCTCCTACCTACTGCTCACCTCGCGCGCGGTGGCCGCCGGGCGCTCGTCGACGCCGTAGATCGCCACATGTCGTCCATCCGTGCTCCCCGACATCCTATAAGTCGTCGTCGAGCCCCCGGGCAAACCCTAGCCCCCACTCACCCCTCCCTCGCTCGTTCTCCACTCTCCCGCACGCAACAGAGCCGTCCGCCGCCACGACCATCGCCGTTCTCGCGGCCACCATCGTCCCCGGGCCTCGCGAAGATGTCCGGAGGCGCGCCTCCGTCGTCTACGTCGACTACCATGGTCGGTTCGAGAAAGACCGCCCCGGGCAGACCGGATCGAGTCACTACATCCCCGTCGATCACCGCCGTCCGCCGCCTCGATTTGTCGCCGTCCTGCACTTCTAAGCCTCCGAAGAGCCTCCATGAGCTCCGTCGGTGAGCCTCGCCCCCTTTGCCTCTCTTCCCGAGCTCCGACTCCTCCCCTAGCAAGAAAGCCACAAGCTCCGGCACCACTGTCCGCCATGGCCGTCGAATACGACGAGGTCGTGCTCACCTGCTCCTTCTGATGGTGTGTGCGTGCACGAGACACCGAGTATATGCCGCCTAACCCGTTGCCCTGCTCGTTTCTGAGCTCATGTGCCGTTCTGGCCGAACGCCCTGACCACGCGCTGCTAGTCTGCTGCTTGTTGTTCCTTGCCGCAACATGCTCTGCTGCTACTAGCGCCCCTACCCGCGCCCTCATGCATGTGCGCGCGTGGCCTCGCCACCACGTGTTGCTTGCTGTTGCGTGCTGCGGCTGCCTCCCCTTGGTGCCGTTTGTTCTGCTACTGCTGCCTAACCCCTACTGATGCTCTGCACTGCTGCCGCCACTAGCCATCACCGTGGTGTTGTGCAGCATGGTGTGTGTGCGTGAGTGTGTGTCACTGTAGCGCGTGCTAGCTTTTGCAAATCTACGCTGGATGCCAATTTGCACAGCAGCAAAACAACAACAAAACTTTTCCCAATGTGAGTAAAAATTATATGGATATGTAGTACACTTGACAAGGTTCAAAACATTTCATTGGACCAATTTCAAAAGGTGCGAGGTTTAAATGCTATGAAAATGACAAAAGTCTAAGTTCTGTTAAGTGAAAGACTGAAAGCAGCTTTATTTTCATGACTACTTTAGAGCCGTTGATGATCAAGCTAATGAGCACTAATATAGATAAAAGTGATACTAAAGTGTAGATCGCAGAAAAATGCTCACAATTGATATAAGGCACAAAATCATAGGATGTACAGATCAATAGCAATTGCCTTCGGAAAACGGCTAAGTGGTGTTTAAAACTGAGGGCTTTTCAGACTTAGCAGAATTTGAGGGATTTTTAGGATGTTGCTTAAAGCTTTGAAAATTAATAGAAAATAATCCATAACTTGGATGAAAAAGTTTTATACATGAAAGTTACTCAGAATGACGAGACGAATCCGAATACGCGGTCCGTTCATCTGTCACATGCCCCTAGCATGCTGAACATGGAACATTCCCCCTCCGGTCATCTGTCTGACATAGGTCTGGAACCGAGAAAACATTCCCGCTTGACTTCCCCTTTCACCGGTATCGTGTAGCACCGCGTTAGAACACGTCTAGCTTTGTTTGTTGTCCTGTTATGCTTTGTTTGCTCTGTATTTACTGTTTCTTCCTCCCTCTTCTCTTTGGTAGACCCCGTGGCGGCTGCCGATGCCGCTATGTTCGACTACATCACCGACGACCCTCCTCGTCTGAGGAACCAAGCAAGCCCCCTTTGATCATTCTGATATCACCCATTCCATTCTCTCATGCTTGCATTAGTTTTTGCTACTGTTATTGTTTGCTCCTATTCTGATGCATAGCCTACTTTTGTAACCTGCTCATTGTACCTTACCTGCTTATCCTAAACTGCTTAGTATAGGTTGGTCAGTGACCCCCACCTTGTCCTTGTTGCCCCTGCTTCATCATTGAAGACCCGATCAACGGGATCGAAGACCGGCCCCGTCACCGCACATCACTTTCCCCTTTCCCCTTTTCCCCCTTCTTTCTTCTTTCTGGTTGATGCAACCAGATGGTGGAGCCTAGGATCCAGACGACCCCACCGACAACTTCTACTACCCCAAGGGTTCCTACTACCACGTGGAGACCGCCGACGACCAGGAGTAGTTAGGAGGCTCCCAGGCAGGAGGCCTTGCCTTTTTGATCGATGTTGCTTTTGTGCTAGCCTTCTTAATGCAAACTTGTCTAACCTATGTATGTACTCAGATATTGTTGCTTCCGCCGACTCTTGTGTTTTCGAGCTTATGTATTTGAGCCCTCGAGGCCCCTGGCTTGTAATATAAAGCATATTTTATTTTAATTGTGTCTAGAGTTGTGTTGTGATATCTTCCCATGAGTCCTTGATCTTGATCGCACACATTTGCGTGTATGATTAGTGTACGATTGAATCGAGGGCGTCACAGGGCCCTCTCGGTAATACACATCATAAGCTTGCAAGCAAATGACTAAGGATTTAGTTAAGAGGTGATGTATTACAAAATGAGTAAAGGGACTTTCTAGTAACGAGATTGAACTAGGTATGAAGATACCGACGATCAAATCCCGGGCAAGTAACATACCGACGGACAAAGGGAATTATGTATGTTGTCATACGGTTCGACCGATAAAGATCTTCGTATAATATGTAGGTACCAATATGAGCATCCAAGTTTCGCTATTGGTTATTGACCGGAGAGTTATTTCGGTCATGTCTACATAGTTCTCGAACCCGTAGGGTCCGCACGTTTAACATTTGTTGACGATATAGTGTTATATGAGTTATATGATTTGGTGACCGAATGTTGTTCGGAGTCCTGGATGAGATCACGGACATGACGAGGAGTCTAGAAGTGGTCAAGAGGTAAAGATTGATATATAGGACGATGGTATTCAGACATCAGAATAGCTTCGGAGTGCACCGGGTAGTCATCGGGTCATCGGAAGGGGTTCCAGACCAAAGGAGGGGATAGACCAGCCCACTAGGGGGCTGGTGCGCCCCTCTACATGGCTGGCCGGCCCTATGGGAAGGAAAGGAGAGGGGTGGCCCCTCCTGCCTTTCCCTCCTCGTGAGAGAAAGGAAAGGGGTGGCGCCTCCTCCTCCTGCCCTCCTCCCACACTCATATATGGAAAAGGGGGCGTGGCTTGGGAAGTGCTCAAGTAGGATTCATCCCTACTTGGGGCGCCCCTTGGCCTCTCCCCTCTCCCCATCTATATATATGTGGGAAGGGGGCACCTAGCACAACCACGACAATTGCTTAGCCGTGTTCGGCGCCCTCCTCCACCATTTACACACTCGGTCATATTTTTGTAGTGCTTAGGCGAAGCCCTGCGCAGATAGATTCACCATCACCGTCACCAGTTGTCGTGATGCTAGAACTCATCCAATACCTCGCTGTCTTGCCGGATCAAGAAGGTGGAGGACGTCACCGAGCTGAACGTGTGCTAAACACGGAGGTGACGTACGTTTGGTACTCGATCGGTTGGAGTGCGAAGAAGTTCGGCTACATCAACCGCGTTAACAAACGCTTCCACTTATGGCCTACAAGGGTATGTAGAGACACTCTCCCCTCTCATTGCTATGCATCTCCTTGATAGATCTTGCATGTGCGTAGAATTTTTTTGTTTTCCATGCAACGTTCCCCAACAGTGGCATCCGAGCCAGGTCTATGCGTAGATGATATGCATGAGTAGAACACAAAGAGTTGTGGGCTGTGATAGGCATACTGCTTACCACCAACATCTTATTTTGATTCAGCGGTATTGTGGGATGAAGCGGCCCAGACCAACCTTACATGTCCACGCACATGAAACCGGTTCCACCGACAAACATGCAACTAGCTTTGCATAAAGGTGGCTTGCGGGTGTTTGTTTCTCCTACTTTAGTTGAATCGAATTTGACTATGGCCGGTCCTTGAAGAAGGTTAAAACAACAAACTTGATGAATCACCATTGTGGTTTTTGTGTAGGTAAGCACGGTTCTTGCCAGAAGCCCATAGCAGCCACGTAAAACTTGTAACAACAAAGTAGAGGATGTCTAACTTGTTTTGGCAGGGCATGTTGTGATGTGATATGGTCAAGATATGATGTGATATATGTTGATGTATGAGATGATCATGTTTGTAATATTGACAACCGTCAGGAGCCTTAGGGTTGTCTCTTTATTGTATGAAATGCAAGTGCCATGTAATTGCTTTACTTTACCGCTATGTGTTAGCAATAGTTGTAGAAGTAATAGTTGGTGAGACAACCCCGACGCAACGATGGAGATCATGGTGTAGAGCCGGTGACGATGGAGATCATGACGATGCTTTGGAGATGGAGATCAAAATCACAAGATGATGATGGCTATATCATGTCACATATTTTGATTGCATCTGATGTTTATCCTTTATGCATCTTATTTTGCTTAGAACGATGGTAGCATTATAAGATGATCCCTTCACTAAATTTCAAGATAAAAATGTTCTCCCCGAGTATGCACCATTGCCAAAGTTCATCGTTTTGAAGCACCTTGTGATGATCGGGTGTGATAGACTCTACGTTGACATACAACGGGTGTAAGACAGTTTCGCACATGAAGAATACTTGGGTTAAACTTGATGAGCCTACCATGTACTGACATGGTCTCGGAACACTATAGACTAAAAGGTCGAACGTGAGTCATATAGTAGATATGATCAACATAGAGATGTTCACCATTGATGACTACCCCATCTCACGTGATGATCAGACATAAGTTAGTTGACATGGATCACATATCACTTAGATAACTTGAGGGATGTTTATTTAACTGGGAGTTCATTAGTAATTTGATTAATTGAACTTAATTTATCATGAACTTAATCTTAAAAGTTTTGCATATCTATATTGTAGATCAATACCTCGCGATATAGCTCCCCTATATTTTTTATATGTTCCTAGAGAAAACTAAGTTGCAAGAGGATGGTAGCAATAATGCAGACCAGGTTCGTGATCTGAGGATTATCTTCACTACTGCATAGAAGAATTATGTCCTTGATGCACCGCTAGGTGACATACCTGTTGTAGGAGCTAATGCAGATGTTATGAACGTTTGACAAGCTCGATATGATGACTACTTAATAGTTTAGTGCGCCATGCTTCACGGTTTAGAATTGGGGCTTCAAATACGTTTTGAACGCCATGGAACATATGAGATGTTCCAAGAGCTGAAATTGGTATTTCAGACTTATGCCCGTGTTGAGAGGTATGAGACCTCTGACAAGTACTTTGTCTACAAGATGGAGGAGAATAGCTCAGCCAGTGAGCATGTACTTAGAATGTCTGGGTACTACAATCGCTTCTATCAAGTGGGAGTTAATCATCCAGATAAGATAGTGATTGACAGACTTCTCTAGTGACTATCACCAAGATACTAGAACTTCGTGTTGAACTATAATATGCAAGGGATGACAAAAATGATCCCCGAGGTCTTCGCGATGTTGAAATTGGCGAAGATACAAATCAATAAAGAGAATCAAGTGTTGATGGTTAACAAGACCTCTAGTTTCAAGAAAAAGGGCGAGGGAAAGAAAGGGAACTTCAAGAATAATGGCAAGCAAGTAGTCGCTCCCATGAAGAATCCCAAAGCTGGACCCAAGCCTGAAACTGAGTGCTTCTACTGCAAAGGAAATAGTCACTGGAAGCGGAACTGCCCCAAATACTTGGCGGATAAGAAGGATGGCAAAGTGAACAAAAGTATATTTGATATACATGTTATTGATGTCTACCTTACTAGTGTTCGTAGTAGCACCTGGGTATTCGATACTGGTTCAGTTGCTAAGATTAGTAACTCGAAACAGGAGTTGCAGAATAAACAGAGACTAGTTAAGTGCGAGGTGGCGATGTGTGTTGGAAGTGATTCCAAGGTTGATACGATCACCCGTCGCACACTCCCTCTACCTTCGGGATTAGTGTTGAACCTAAATAAATGTTATTTCGTGTTTGCCTTGAGCATGAATATGATTAGATCATGTTTATTGCAATACGGTTATTCATTTAAGTTAGAGAATAATTGTTGTTCTGTTTACATGAATAAAACCTTCTACGGTCATACACCCAATGTGAATGGTTTATTGAATCTCGATCATAGTGATACACATATTCATAGTATTGATGCCAAAAGATGCAAAGTTGGTAATGATAGTGCAACATACTTGTGGCACTGTCATTTAGGTCATATTGGTGTAAAGCGCATGAAGAAACTCCATGCAGATGGACTTTTGGAGTCACTTGATTATGAATCATTTGATACTTGTGAACGATGCCTCATGGGAAATATGACTAAACTCCATTCTCTAGAACAATGTAGCAAGCTAATGACTTACTGGAAATAATACATACCGATGTTTGCGGTCTGATGAGTGTTGAGGCACGTGGCGGGTATCTTTATTTTCTCACCTTCACAGATGATTTGAGTAGGTATGGGTATATCTACTTGATGAAACACAAGTCTGAAACATTTGAAAAGTTCAAAGAATTTCAGAGCGAAGTGGATAATCATCATAACAAGAAAATAAAGTTTCTATGATTTGATCGTGGACGCGAATATTTGAGTTACGAGTTTGGCCTTCATTTAAAACAATGTGGAATTATTTCACAACTCACCCCACCAGGAACACCACATCGTAATGGTGAGTCCAAACGTCATAACCGTACTTTATTAGATATGGTGCGATCTATGATGTCTCTTACCGATTTACCACTATCGTTTTGGAGTTATGCATTAGAGACAGCCGCATTCACGTTAAATAGGGCACCATCTAAATCCGTTGAGACAACACCGTGTGAACTATGGTTTGGCACGAAACCTAAGCTATCGTTTCTTAAATTTTGGGGTTGCGACACTTATGTCAAAAGGCTTTATCCTGATAATGATAGTACAACGAGGTGCTATACAAACGGTATTTAACTCCTTTCTGCGATGACATTTGGAACCGCCGCCTAGTGAGTGACTGCGATAGGGGGTTCCTTCCCACACGACCAAGAAACTATCGGGGATATGCCCTCATGGCACACACACTCGACAAAAGGAGGTCATGTGCGACTGGCGAGCGATCAAATACAGTTATACGTATAGTAGTGCTAAAAAAATTCAATTATACAGGCGAAATCATTTCCGGTCGTAAGTTCATCCCACACAGTTAGTCCCTGCTAAACGTTTCTGTTCGTATATACATTCCACATAGTCGCTCCAAGGAAAACATTTCTGTTTGCAGGTACATCACACACAGTTTTCCCCGTTAAATCGTTTGTGATAGCATTTCCATTGCACACGGTATTAACAATTTTATTGTCTGTGTTATTGAATGCATCACACACGGTGCATAGAAGAGACTGTGGAAAAGGCTGTCCATCACACACAGTTTTTATGTGGTAAACCTTTGCGCTAGGTGGCCTAACACAAACAGTTTTCAAGAGGATGTCGTGCGTGATTGTTCATTAATCCAACACAGTTTATTCCTAGAAACTGTGTGCGTTGCTTGAGGTCATCGCCCATGGTGTTTTCTCAATAACCCTTTGCAATAGGAAGATCCAATTAGCAGGCTAATTATCCTATTGTTAATAATCCATTTATTAATCTTATTGACATTTCATATTAAGCACACAATATATTTCATTTTCATAATTGAAATACATCAGAGTACAACATCATATAGCTTTAGCACTCAGCTACCCCATTACACAACTGCACCAGCACCAAGTTTCACATGCAACATCTATAACATTTTGAAATTAGCATCAAAGACGGTACATAGACAGATGTATCTCATCTGGAAAACTGCTGAAGCAGAAGGCGAATATTGAGCCTTCATTGATGTTGAAGGTCTTTGCAACTTTAGGCCAGTGCCTGTGGATGATTAACCGTCCATCCTCCGCCCTCTTCAGGAACACTTCAATATTGAACCGTGGGTGTTGTATGAATACCTTCCTCGCCTCCTAACCATACAGGTGGTCTGAGAGGTAATCATCAGTGAACTACTTCGAAAAGGACTGAAAACAAGAATGTGCATAAATATCTTCTCTATATTGGAAATGGGGCAAAGGAATAAAAAGGCAAGGTATAATAGTTAGGACCATCCTGTAGTGAACTGATGTCTTCTTCATTGTGCAGAAAAGATCTTGTTGTTTTTTGTCGCTAATTTCTTTATCCTAACAATCTTTCTAAGTTTCTTGACTTGACTGATATTCATGGACAACTCATTTCCCCATATGCAAAAAGGGTCGAACAGTGGGCTAAAACCTCTGACAGCAGGACCTACATGTGCAAGACCAAATTGTTAAAAACCTAAATATTAGAATGGTTCCTGCAATTGCACAATAATGTGCTATTATACAAAGGACCATGCATGTGCAAACCTCGATTGTAAACCTCAATGCTTCCCATTGTTTCCCTGAACCACATATAAGGTAGTTAGTGATCAGGTTAAGTGAGGGTTCGCATGCTATTAGTAAAATATGTTGATGAAAAATAAGCACATTGCAGATTCATCAGATTAATTCAAGCCACATGGAAAACCCATTTATCCAAACCAACCACGATTAAGAACTTGGAAATATAGCAATTGTATATGTTTCTCATGTATTAAGTGCGACCGAATTCGATTATTCCTCACATGCACAACAATACAAAATTCTACCCACAACAATTGGACATCGCATTGCAGAATTGAACCAAGCAGTTAACTAAACACCACAATAAATGAGCCAAACATTAACTAAGAACCACATTGCACAATATAACATACTCCTAATAGAAGATCAGACAGTCAACCAAACCAAGCATGCTTAACAACTTGGAAATATCGCAATTGTATTTGTTTCTCATGTATTTAGTATAGCCAAATTCGATTTATTTCTCACATGGTATACATTAACATAATGCACCCACAACAATTGAACATCGCATTGCAAAATTGAACCAAATAGTTAACTAAAAACCACAACAAATGAACCAAACTTTAACTGAGCACCACATTGCACAATGTATAACATACCAGAAGATCAGACAGTTAACCAAACCAATCATGCTAGACAACTTGGAAATATAGCAATTATATTTGTTTCTCATGTATTTTGTAAACAAAAATTTGATATAGAACCCTGAAGAATTGAACATCACGTTTGAAGAATTGAACCAAACAGTTAACTGAACACGACAACTAATTAACCAAACAGTTAATAAGTGAGCACCACATTGCACGACATATAGAACATATACACTAGAGCAACAGATTGCATGGTAAAAGTAGATAGCACAATTACTAGAATTTGTTAAGGAAAGGCAGTAGCTAGCAAACTAAACATGGGTCCTTATAGTGAGCTAATAAGACAAGCTACTCCTCATTGTTGGAGATATCGATGACGATAAGCTCCTTGGACATGGAAGAGGGCGAGGCCTCCGCATCTTGTGTGCCCTCGTCATAGTGGTGAGTTGCCTGAGCCGCTCTGGGCACCAACCTACTGGCTCTCGAGTTGAGGTAAGCACGTGCACGTTGAGAAAACACCTCATTGTCTTCGTCGAAGGCACCGAGGGTGGCCTCGAGAAAACGTCATGAACTATCATTTAAAGTAGCCAAGCGTGTGGCAGCGTCGACGCGCGAGGATTCGATGGTGGCCTCGACAGCGAGGTGCTCCTTGATACGTCTCCAACGTATCTATAATTTTTCATTGCTCCATGCTATATTATCTACTATTTTGGACTATATTGGGCTTTATTTTCCACTTTTATATTATTTTTGGGACTAACCTATTAACCGGAGGCCCAGCTCAGAATTACTGTTTTTTGTCTATTTCAGTGTTTCGGATAAACAGAATATCAAACAGAGTTCAAACGGAATAAAATCTTCGGAAACATGATTTTCTCACCGAACGTGATCCAGGAGATTTGGACCCTACTGCAATGGATCAAAGAGGTGGTCACGAGGGTGGGGGCGCGCCCCCTCTAGGGCGCGCCCCCTGCCTCGTGGGCCCCTCAGTGCTCCACCGACGTACTCCCAAACGATCAGAATAGGAGCCAAAAACCTAATTCCACCGCCGCAACTTTCTGTATCCACGAGATCCCATCTCGGGGCCTGTTCCGGAGCTCCGCCGGAAGAGGGCCGTCATCACGGAGGGCTTCTACATCATCCTAGCCCCTCCGATGAAGTGTGAGTAGTTTACCTCAGACCTTCGGGTCCATAGTTAGTAGCTAGATGGCTTCTTCTCTCTCTTTGAATCTCAATTCAAAGTTCTCCCCCTCTCTTGTGGAGATCTATTCGATGTAATCTTCTTTTTGCGGTGTGTTTGTTGAGACCGATGAATTGTGGGTTTATGATCAAGTCTATCTATGAATAATATTTGAATCTTCTCTAAATTCTTTTATGCATGATTGGTTATCTTTGCAAGTCTCTTCGAATTATCCGTTTGGTTTGGCCAACTAGATTGGTAGTTCTTGCCATGGGAGAAGTGCTTAGCTTTGGGTTCGATCTTGCGGTGTCCTTACCCAGTGACAGAAGGGGCAGCAAGGCACGTATTGTATCATTGCCATCGAGGATAACAAGATGGGGTTTATTTCATATTGCATGAATTTATCTCTCTACATCATGTCATCTTGCTTAAAGTGTTACTATGTTTTTAACTTAATACTCTAGATGCATGCTGGATAGCGGTCGATGAGTGGAGTAATAGTAGTAGATGCAGAATCATTTCGATATACTTGTCACGGACGTGATGCCTATATACATGATCATGCCTAGATATTCTCATAATTATGCACAATTCTATCAATTGCTCAACAATAATTTGTTCACCCACCGTAGAATACTTATGTTCTTGAGAGAAGCCACTAGTGAAACCTATGGCCCCCGGGTCTATTCTCATCATATCAATCTCCATCACTTTTATATTGTTTTGTTATTTACTTTGCCTTTACCTTTTACTTTGCATCTTTATATCAAAAATACCAAAAATATTATATCTATCAGATCTCACTCTCGTAAGTGACCGTGAAGGGCTTGACACCCCTAATCGTGTTGGTTGCGAGTAGCTATTGCTTTGTGCAGGTACGAGGGACTTGAGCGTGGGCTCCCACTGGATTGATACCTTGGTTCTCAAAAACCGAGGGAAATACTTACGCTACTCTGCTGCATCATCCCTTCCTCTTCGGGGAAAACCAATGCAAGCTCAAGACGTAGCAAGAAGGATTTCTAGAGCCGCTGCTGGGGAGTCTACACAAAAAGTCAATATACCAAGTACCCATCACAATCCCTATCTCTCGCATTACATTATTTGCCATTTGCCTCTCGTTTTCCTATCCCCCCAATTCACCCTTGCCGTTTTATTCACCCTCTCTCTCTCTCTATCCCCCCTCTCTGTTTGCCTCTTTTGCCCGCTTGCTTTTTGTTTGCTCATGTGTTAGATTGCTTGTTTGTCGCAATGGCTCAAGATACTACCAAATTGTGTGAGTTAACCAATACCAATAATAATGATTTCCTTAGCACTCCGATTGCTCCTCTTACCGATGCTGAATCTTGTGAAATTAATACTGCTTTGTTGAATCTTGTTATGAAAGATCAATTCACCGGCCTTCCTAGTGAAGATGCCGCTACTCATCTGAATAGCTTCATTGATTTATGTGATATGCAAAAGAATAAAGATGTCAATAATGATGTCGTTAAATTGAAGCTATTTCCTTTTTCTCTTAGAGATCGTGCTAAAGCTTGGTTTTTGTCTTTCCTAAGAATAGTATTGATTCATGGAACAAATGCAAATATGCTTTTATCTCTAAGTATTTTCCTCCCGCTAAGATCATCTCTCTTAGAAACGATATTATGAACTTTAAACAACTTGATCATGAACATGTTGCACAAGCTTGGGAGAGAATGAAATTAATGATACGTAATTGCCCTACTCATGGTTTGAATTTATGGATGATTATACAAAATTTTTATGCCAGATTGAATTTTGCTTCTAGAAATCTTTTAGATTCGGCCACGGGAGGCACTTTTATGGAAATCACTTTAGGAGATGCTACTAAACTCCTAGATAATATTATGGTTAATTATTCTCAATGGCATACTGAAAGAACTTCTAATAAAAAAGTGCATGCGATAGAAGAAATTAATGTGTTGAGTGGAAAGATGGATGAACTTATGAAATTATTTGCTACTAAGAGTGTTTCTTCTGATCCTAATGATATGCCTTTGTCTACTTTGATTGAGAATAACAATGAATCTATGCATGTGAATTTTGTTGGTAGGAATAATTTTGGTAACAACGCTTATAGAGGGAATTTTAATCCTAGGCCATATCCTAGTAATCCTTCTAATAATTATGGGAATTCCTACAACAACTCTTATGGAAATTATAATAAGATGCCCTATGATTTTGAATCTAATATTAAATAATTTATTTCTTTGCAAAAGAATTTTAATGCTATGATTGAAGAAAAATTGCTTAAGATTGATGATTTGGCTAGGAACATTGATAGAATTGCTTGAGATGTTGATGATTTGAAACTTAGATCTATTCCACCTAAGCATGATATCAATGAGTCTCTTAAAGCCATGAGAATTTCAATTGATGAGTGTAAAGAAAGAACCGCTAGGATGCGTGCTTCCAAAGATGCCTTTATTAAAGCGTGTTCTTCCAATTCCTATGAAAGTAACGATGAAGATCTAAAAGTTATTGATGTGTCTCCCATTAAATCTTTATTTTGCAATATGAATCTTGATGAAACTGAATATGATCTTCCTTTACCTAGAAAGCGTTCTAAAAATTCGGAGTATTTAGATCTTATTGATGAAAGAGGGATTGAAAGAAAAAAAAAGTATAGAAGTTGCTAAACCCACTATATTGGATTTCAAGGAATTTAATTATGAAAATTTCTCTTTGATTGATTGTATTTCCTTGTTGCAATCCATGCTAAATTCTCCACATTCTTATAGTCGAAATAAAGCCTTCACCGAACATATTGTTGATGCCTTGATGCAATCTTATGAAGAAAAACTTGAGTTGAAAGTTTCTATCCATAGAAAACTCTATGATGAGTGGGAACCAACTATTAAAATTAAAATTAAAGATTATGAGTTTTATGCTTTGTGTGATTTGGGTGCTAGTGTCTCTACTATTCCCAAGACTTTGTGTGATTTACTAGATTTCCGTAATTTTGATGATTGCTCTCTAAACTTGCATCTTGCGGATTCCACTATTAAGAAACCTATGGGAAGAATTAATGATGTTGTTATAGTTGCAAATAGGAATTATGTGCCCGTAGATTTCATTGTTCTTGATATATATTGCAATCCTTCTTGCCCTATTATTCTTGGTAGACCTTTCCTTAGAACGGTTGGTGCGATTATTGATATGAAGGAAGGGAATATTAGATTTAAATTTCCATCAAAAAAGGGCATGGAACACTTTCCAAGAAATAAAATAAAATTACCATACGAAACTATCATGAGAGCCAATTATGGATTGCCTACCAAAGATGGCAATACCTAGATCTATCCTTGCTTGTTATGCCTAGCTAGGGGCGTTAAACGATAGCGCTTGTTGGGAGGCAACCCAATTTTATTTTTATTCTTGCTATTTGCTACTGTTTAGTAATAAATAAATTATTTAGCCTCTGTTTAGATTGTGTTTTTTGTGTTTAATTAGTGTTTGTGCCAAGTAGAACCGTCGGGAAGACTTGGGGAAAGTCTTGTTGAACTTGCTGTAAAAAACAGAAACTTTAGCTCTCACGAGAACTGATGCCATTTTTATTTGAAGAGTGATATTTAGTTAATTCTTTTTGAAGATGATTAATAGATAAATTACTCACTTCCAGAAATTTATTTTATAATTTTTGGGGTTCCAGATCTTGCGCTAGCTACAGATTACTACAGACTGTTCTGTTTTTGACAGATTCTGTTTTTCGTGTGTTGTTTGCTTATTTTGATGAATCTATGGCTAGTAAAATTGTTTATGATCCATAGAGAAGTTGGAATACAGTAGGTTTAAAACGAATATAAATAAATAATGACTTCATTACAGTACCTTGAAGTGGTATTTTGTTTTCTTTCGCTAACGGAGCTCACGAGTTTTCTATTTTGAGTTTTGTGTTGTGAAGTTTTCAAGTTTTGGGTGAATTCTTTTGATGGATCATGGAACAAGGAGTGGCAAGAGCCTAAGCTTTGGTATGCCCATGTCACCCCCAAGATAATCCAAGGACACCAAAAATTTAAAGCTTGGGGATGCCCCGGAAGGCATCCCCTCTTTTCGTCCACTTCCATCGGTAATTTACTTGGAGCTATATTTTTATTCACCAACATGATATGTGTTTTGTTTGGAGCGTCTTGTATTATTTGTGTCTTTGTTTGCTAGTATACCACAATCAACCTTGCTGTACACACCTTTTGAGAGAGCCATACATGAATTAAAATTTGATAGAATACTCTATGTGCTTCACTTATATCTTTTGAGCTAGATAATTTCGCTCTATGTGCTTCACTTATATCCTTTGAGCTAGATAATTTTGCTCTATGTGCTTCACTTAGATCTTTTAGAGCATGGTGGTGGATTTATTTTAAAGAAACTATTGATCTCTCATGCTTCACTTAAATTATTTTGAGAGTCTCTTAATAGCATGGTAATTTGCCTAATAATAATATGCGTGGTATTCTAGATTTGTGAAGCTTTCTTTTGAGTGTGTTGAATACTAAGAAAAGATTAAAGCATGATAATTGTTTTGAAATATGTAGGTGATAACATTAAAGTCATGCTAGTTGAGTAGTTGTGAATTTAAAGAATACTTGTGTTGAAGTTTGTGATTCCCGTAGCATGCACGTATGGTGAACCGTTATGTGATGAAGTCGGAGCATGATTTATTTATTGATTGTCTTCCTTATGAGTGGCGGTCAGGGACGAGCGATGGTCTTTTCCTACCAATCTATCCCCCTAGGAGCATGCGTGTAATACTTTGCTTTGATAACTTCTAAATTTTTGCAATAAGTATATGAGTTCTTTATGACTAATGTTGAGTCCATGGATTATACACACTCCCACCCTTCCACCCTTGCTAGCCTATCTAATACCGCGCAACTTTCGCCGGTATCATACACCTACCATATACCTTCCTTAAAACAGCCACCATACCTACCTATTATGGCATTTCCATAGCCATTCCGAGATATATTGCCATGCAACTTTCCACCATCTAGTTCATCATGACACATCCATCATTGTCATATTGCTTAGCATGATCATGTAGTTGACATAGTATTTGTGGCAAAGCCACCGTTCATAATTCTTTCATACTTGTCACTCGTGATTCATTGCATATCCCAGTACACCGCCGAAGGCATTCATATAGAGTCATACCTTGTTTTAGTATCGAGTTGTAATCATTGAGTTGTAAATAAATAGAAGTGTGATGATCATCATTCAATAGAGCATTGTCCCAAAAAAGAGAAAGGCCAAAAAAGAAAAAAAAGAAGGCCCAAAAAAATAAAAAGGGGCAATGCTACTATCCTTTTTTCCACACTTGTGCTTCAAAGTAGCACCATGTTCTTCATATATCAAGTCTCATATTTTGTGCTTCAAAGTAGCACCATGTTCTTCATATAGAGAGTCTCATATGTTGTCACTTTCATATACTAGTGGGAATTTTACGTTATAGAACTTGGCTTGTATATTCCAATGATGGGCTTCCTCAAATTGCCCTAGGTCTTCGTGAGCAAGCAAGTTGGATGCACACCCACTAGTTTCTTTTGTTGAGCTTTCATACATTTATAGCTCTAGTGCATCCGTTGCATGGCAATCCCTACTCACTCACATTGATATCTATTGATGGGCATCTCCATAGCCCATTGATACACCTAGTTGATGTGAGACTATCTTCTCCCTTGTTGTCTTCTCCACAACCACCATTCTATTCCACCTATAGTGCTATATCCATGGCTCACGCTCATGTATTGCGTGAAGATTGAAAAAGTTTTGAAAAAGTTAGAGTATGAAACAATTGCTTGGCTTGTCATCGGGGTTGTGCATGATTTAAATACTTTGTGTGGGGAAGATGGAGCATAACCAGACTATATGATTTTGTAGGGATAACTTTCTTTGGCCATGTTATTTTGAGAAGACATAATTGCTTTGTTAGTATGCTTGAAGTATTATTATTTTCTATGTCAATATAAACTTTTGTCTTGAATCCTTCTAATCTGAATATTCATACCACAATTAATAAGATTTGCATTGAAATTATGCCAAGTAGCAATCCGCATCAAAAATTCTCTTTTCATCATTTACCTACTCGAGGACGAGTAGGAATTAAGCTTGGGGATGCCTGATACGTCTCCAACGTATCTATAATTTTTGATTGCTCCATGCTATATTATCTACTGTTTTGGACTATATTGGGCTTTATTTTCCACTTTTATATCATTTTTGGGACTAACCTATTAACTAGAGGCCCAGCCCAGAATTGCTGTTTTTTGCCTACTCAGTGTTTCGGATAAACAGAATATCAAATGGAGTCCAAACGGAATAAAATCTTCGGAAACGTGATTTTCTCACCGAACATGATCCAGGAGACTTGGACCCTACTGCAAGGGATCAAACAGGTGGTCACGAGGGTGGGGGCGCCCCCCTAGGGCGCGCCCCCTGCCTCGTGGGCCCCTCGGTGCTCCACCGACGTACTCCTTCCTCCTATATATACACATGTACCCCCAAACGATCAAAACAGGAGCCAAAAACCTAATTCCACCGCCGCAACTTTCTGTATCCACGAGATCCCATCTTGGGGCCTGTTCCGGAGCTCCGCCGGAAGAGGGCCGTCATCACGGAGGGCTTCTACATCATCCTAGCCCCTCCGATGAAGTGTGAGTAGTTTACCTCAGACCTTCGGGTCCATAGTTAGTAGCTAGATGGCTTCTTCTCTCCCTTTGAATCTCAATACAAAGTTCTCCCCCTCTCTTGTGGAGATCTATTCGATGTAATCTTCTTTTTGCGGTGTGTTTGTTGAGACCGATGAATTGTGGGTTTATGATCAATTCTATCTATGAATAATATTTGAATCTTCTCTGAATTCTTTTATGCATGATTGGTTATGTTTGCAAGTCTCTTCGAATTATCCGTTTGGTTTGGCCAACTAGATTGGTAGTTCTTGCCATGGGAGAAGTGCTTAGCTTTGGGTTCGATCTTGCGGTGTCCTTACCCAGTGACAGAAGGGGCAGCAAGGCACGTATTGTATCATTGCCATCGAGGATAACAAGATGGGGTTTATTTCATATTGCATGAATTTATCTCTCTACATCATGTCATCTTGCTTAAAGTGTTACTATGTTTTTAACTTAATACTCTAGATGCATGCTGGATAGCGGTCGATGAGTGGAGTAATAGTAGTAGATGCAGAATCATTTCGATATACTTGTCACGGACGTGATGCCTATATACATGATCATGCCTAGATATTCTCATAATTATGCACAATTCTATCAATTGCTCAACAATAATTTGTTCACCCACCGTAGAATACTTATGTTCTTGAGAGAAGCCACTAGTGAAACCTATGGCCCCCGGGTCTATTCTCATCATATCAATCTCCATCACTTTTATATTGTTTTGTTATTTACTTTGCCTTTACCTTTTACTTTGCATCTTTATATCAAAAATACCAAAAATATTATATCTATCAGATCACACTCTCGTAAGTGACCGTGAAGGGCTTGACAACCCCTAATCGCGTTGGTTGCGAGTAGCTATCGCTTTGTGCAGGTACGAGGGACTTGAGCGTGGGCTCCTACTGGATTGATACCTTGGTTCTCAAAAACTAAGGGAAATACTTACGCTACTCTGCTGCATCATCCCTTCCTCTTCGGGGAAAACCAATGCAAGCTCAAGACGTAGCACTCCTCCAAGATCTGGGGGTCAGCACGAATGGCAGCAATCGTGACCTCATCCGCACGTACGGCCGCGATTTGCTTCTCCGCTACCAAATGAACCTTGAGCTCCTAGCTATACTACATGCACCATGGCTTAGGGCGGCACTTATTTGGTGGAGGGGTCGGTGATTTGGGTGGAAGGTGTCACGTCAGTGGCCGGGGAATGTGGGATGTGGGAGGAGGAGGATGTGGGTCGAGTGTGGATTACCTGCCTGGATAGACGAGGCCGAGCGACATGAAGGAGGGTCGTTGGCGAGGAGACGGCACTGCAAGCAAGGAGTGAAGGTTTCAACTTGGAAAGGAAGGTGGAAACAAGGGAAATGTGGCTTTTGTTAAGGGCGAGGGGCGGGGAGGTAGATATTTCCACGGAAGCCAAAAAAAATTGAATCGGTTCAGCGAAAAAATTGGGGCGCAAAGTGTTATCAGACACGGTCCCTTATTCATCATTGTGTATGATATGTGAACATCACAAACGATTCAGATAGCTTAATCTGTGAGTGATGAGTTTGAACATAAAAAATTTTGGTTCAAATTTCCCTGGTTACAGTGGTCATCCACGTCATTGCATAATTTGCGTACACAAAGGAGACTACAGCACACCCACACTTCTTAATCGAGCAATTTCAACAATTAAACAGAGCTAGCTGACCTAAACATTACTCTAAGAAATTAAAGACCGACGCTCTTAATTAAACAAAACAAAGAGTACTACTACAGCTGGTTCTCGCCGATCTCCGCCGCCTCCTCCTCCATGTCCATCTCGCGCCCGACAATCTCCTGGGAAGGGGCTCCATGGCTTCCATCGCACCATACTCGGAAAGCATCTCGCCATCCACATCCGCCATATCTTTGGAATAGGATTCCACAAGCTTGGCATGGGCGGCCATGATCTTGGTTTAGGCGGGCTCTGCCGTGGCAAGGTATGCCGTGCAGGAATGGACGGCTGCTCAACGCTCTCGGTGATTGCCAAGTCTTCAGCCGTGGGTTGCCGACCATTTTTTTTGACTGGTGACTGTAGGGAAAACCCCCCACAAGATTCAACATTTATTCATAGTATAAAAATACAATGTACATGGATTACAAGGGGTAATCAAGAAGAAAGACAAGTAAAAAAGCTAAGAAGCTAGCTTACAAAACCTCATGGAGGTAGATATGAAATCCATCTTAACAGCTCCTCCTTATATCTTGGCTTAACTCTGTGCTGCATGAGTGTGATATCATGGACGAAAGCACTCCTCCATCTGTTAAAACATTGTCTCTCATGTCTGAATACTCTTGCATTCCTCATTATCCAATTGTTCCAGCAAACAAAAAAAAACAAGCTCAGTGAAGAAAGGTTTTGCAAAGTCTTTCTTAGCTTGCATGACAATGGTGGACATGTCATCCCCAGGAGGCCATAAGACTTGGAGATAATTCCATATTCTCACACTGAAATTACATTTAAAGAATAAGTGATTCTTGGTCTCATGTGTCAACAGGGGACAATGCACACAATTAACCCCATCATCCAAATGCGAGTGCCTTCTTTCAACCATGTCTTTTGTGTTAAGCCTATCCATAATTTGCATCCAGGCAAATAATTTTATTTTCATTGTACAGGAAGATTTCCATATCCAAAAAATAACAGGATTAAAAGTCATGTTTGAATGTATTAGAGAATAAAACAACTTGGGCTTGTAAGCATGACATGTCCCCTGCCAGTACCAAATGTCATTTGCATCCACTTCCCTATTGCAATTGGCCATCAGATTCTGCACTGTCATACACTCCTAGTATGCCTATGCAGATAAAGGTAAGTAGAACATCTGGGTGATATCCTAGGATTGGAAAGCTTCAGAAAAAGTAAGCCATTCATCTTTCACATATGAAAAGAGCCTTGGAAATTGTGCTTGCAATGGGGCCACTGAGTCACCAATCTTCCACTTATCAGACCAAAACAAAGCTGAGTTCCCAGAATTTATTTCTACCCATGTTGTGTTCCTAAAATGATCCATCAATTTACAAATATCTCTCCACCAAAAAGAACCACAACAATCAGTCCCCTGGGGTACAAAAAAATGATAATATGTATCCCAAATAAGTGAGACCCAAGGAAGATCCATCCTATTTAAGAATTTATGCAAATGCTTAAGCAAAAGAGCCATATTCTATACACCCAGGTTCAAGATGCCCAGTCCACCTTTATTTTTGGGCCTACAAATTAGGTCCCAAGCTGCCAAGGATGGTGAGGGCTCATCTCTATGCTTTCTCCACAAGCACTATCTCTGTATTCTCTCCAATTGCTTTAAGATTCTAGCAGGAACAAGTAAGCTGCCAAGATAGAAGATGGGCATGGAGGACAGTGCAGAATTCAAAAACGGAAGCCTTTCCCCTGATTTAGAAAGGAAGAACTAGTTGACATTCTTCTCTACATACAATCAACCAGGGGCATGAAGTCCACCATTTTGGGCCTCGTAGTACCAACAGGCAGACCAAGATATGTAACGGGCATTTTGCTAAACTGACATCCAAAAGCAGTAGCCAAACCAATGGTAGTGTCCTCATCAACATTTATGGGTACCATGGAAGATTTATGATAGTTCACCACTAAACCAGTAGAAGTGAAAAACACCTGAAGCATGTCCTTGAGAGCCAATAGCTGAGCTTTATCTGCTGGTAAGATGATAAGAGTATCATCAGCATATTGCACTATGGGATAATCTTGGTCATGACATGGTGGGAAATTTTAAAATTCCCCTTCTGAACATATCATTTACTACTAATTGCAAAAGTTCAACAGTAATAAGAAAGAGTAAGGGTGAAAGACAATCCCCTTGCCTGTCACCCTTTTTACAAAGAAATTGCCTTCTAGGTACCCCATTTAAAAGAACTGATGATGTTCCAGTGGAGAGCAACTGCTTAACCCAAGAAATCCATTTCTGATTAAAACCCTTGTACTTCAGAATTTGCAAGATAGCTTCATGTTCAATGGAGTCAAAGGCCTTTTCAAAATCCAATTTGAGAATAACAATAGGTCTCTTTGACTGATGACATTGATGCAAATATTCAAGGGACCAACCAATACAGTCCTGGATAGTCCTGCTTTTAATAAAGCCATATTGATTCTTATGAATACACTTCATAATTATTTTTTGAAATCTATTGGTAGCCATCTTGGACAGGAACTTGAGGCCCATCCCAGTCAAGGAAATTGGCCTATAATCCCCAACACCTTCAGGAGCCAGCTTCTTTGGGATGAGTGTGATATAAGAACCATTAATATTTTCCAAATTTGCAGTGCCATTATGGAAAGCTTCAGCCAATTCATAAAAATCTTGACAAATAATGTGCCAGTATTTTCTGAAGAATAACCCATTAAAACCATTTGGACCAGGGGCTTTGTCAATGGGCATATGTTTGACAATGTCATCCATTTCCTCTTTTGTAAATGGCTCTGCAAGGAAATCTAACCCATCAATTGCTTGAAGCAAAGCACTTAAGTCAAAGACCATTATTATTCCAGCAGATACTCCCATTCTATTTTTGAAACAATTCCATATGATGCCCTCCATCTGACAGTGCTGTGAAACCACAGACCCATCTATATCTTTCAAGGAAGTAATGGAGTTTCTTCTATGTCTCTCAGTGGCCATAGCATGGAAAAATTTGGTGTTCTCCCCACCAAGTTTAATATACCTGATTGTACACCTCTTCTTCCAATATATAAACTGAAGATGCAAGAGTTTTTCCACATGCAATTTGACCACCTTCCTGAAATTAAATTCAGGTCTATACAAAGGCCAGACCTCTTCTAGGCCATCAAGGCACAAAATTACCTCGTTACACTTTGAGATCAACACTTTCAGTTTGGAGATATTCATCTGCCATTTCTTAAGAGCCCCTCTCAAACTCTTAAACTTATCTGCAATTCGGCCAGTGATATGAGATTTGTGAGAAGGTTTCTGCCATGCCTTCTTAACACAATCCATAAACGCCTCAAGCTCAACCCAATAATTTTCAAACCTAAAGATTGTAGATTTAGGAATAGAGGTCTTAATGGTCACCACACAGGGTACATGATCAGAAGCAGTTCCGGCCAAAGGCAAAACTTCAGTCATGGGATATGAGGATAACCAATCAGCAGATGTAAAAAACCAATCCAGTTGCTCTAAAAGGGGATTATCCTACATATTAGACCATGTATAAGATCTCCCCTTTAGAGGTAGCTCAAGCAAACCTAGGTGAGCAATTATTTCATTGAAAATGACTATATCATTCAAATCACCCGCAGGAAAATTGCTATTTTCAAGTGAGCTCATGAAGTTAAAATATCCTACCACAAGCCAGTTTTCACCCATTGGTATTTGCACATTATACAACCAGCTAACAAAGTTATCCCTAGCTTCCCCTTGGCATGGACCATACACAAAAAATTAAAGACCATTGCTCATTATTCTGTTTGGAGATGAACTAAATTACAACTGCAAATTGTTGAATCTCAATCACAGTGCCCCAAACAATAGATGAATTCCACACTACCAAAATGCCCCCAGGAGCACCCTCAGAAGGAGAGAAAGCAAAACAATCAAATATTTTAGGGCAAAAAGATCTAATAGACCTGAAATCAAAAGAGGCATTTTTGGTTTCTTGAAAGCAAGCAATAGCACACTGACTCTCATCCAATTTCTACCTGGCAGCTCTTTGTCTAGCATCAGAATTCAAACCCCTAACATTCCAACATAGCACACTCCAGTTCTTACATGCATTACTCATTAATACAAAGATGAGTAGAGAACAGAGTCTGATGACACTTAATGCCACCACAAACAGCAAGCACACATGTCCAACAAGATACATTCAAATTATTACAGCGAACAGCAAAAGACAAATGCCCTGTAACTAAAGAACAAAAGAAAACACCTGCCACCCCCATTTAGCTAGCTGATAACTAAACATTTGCACCATTGTTTTTAGGAGTGGAAGGATCAACCATAAGCTTCTCCACAAAGACTAGCTCTTCAGCAATGCCAAGCTCATGACCAATCTGTTGCAGCTTGCTGATAGGTGTTGGAGGTGGAAGATCATCAATTGGCTTCTGCTGCATATTCTCAGATACTATAGCTGCAAGAGGCTTGGCCTTTGGATTCCTCCTCTTGGACTGCATTGGTATCTCCTGGAAGGTTGGTTTGAAGCCATCTCTGTGTAAAGATCCACAAGTGCACCTTCTTACTGAAATTTCAACAACAGGAGTTGGAGCCATAGTATTCCTGGGCCTTCTAACCTTTCTCTGCTCATTTCCAGTGGCATCAGAAATCAAAGGAGATGTAGTTTGCTCTGCTAGCTCAGATGAATGCTGTGTTTCACAAATAGAAGAAGATTCATTGTGCATAGCTGGGAAAAGAGACCTTGCCACATGCCTATGCTCCAGTTCAGCACTGTCATAAGTCAGTCTTGGCACATCAAAGGCCAAGTTCCAGCTTCTCTTGGACAGCAAAGCAGATTGAAAAGGCAACACTGTATGGGCTGAGGAATTTCATAAGTGATGTCAGAGTGTAGGATAGCCTCAAAATTCCTTCGTTTGATTTGTGCGGTGACCGCCATGAGCTGGGCATGGGTGGCCTCGACATGGTCGTGGGCGGCCTCCAACAGGGATAAGGCCGCCGCCGCGGAATGGACAGCTATGTGCCGCTCTCGTCTGTTGCTATCCCCGAGGTAGATGTTGCTGCCGACACCTGAGAAGCAACAACGGCCGTTTGGGCTGCCTTGGCCGCCCGGTCACAGATTGCGGCCGCACTCACGAAGCCTATTAGCACACGCCTGGCAGCTGCGGGCGCGCTCTCACCGGAGTGGGCCACCGAATTTGCCCTCGTGAAGCGGGTCCACGTCCCCATCTTTCACCGGAGACGATTGAACAGTGAAATGATATTTGGGGAGCAAGCTAGTATGCTTGACACACTGGCTATGGACTATAGCAGATGGACCTTCTTGCATAAGCCGTATGCATACCTGTCGGATTCGGGGCTCCGCAGAACCAAGATAGATTCAAACTCCGGGGTGCGTGTGAAGAACTCAACCTCCCCAGCCTACCAACTCGTCGATCTCGTGGCCTAGCTCGATGAACCGAGGAGGAAAGGGACAAGGTAGTTTACCCAGGTTCGGGCCACCTTGCGGTGTAATACCCTACTCCTGCTTTGTGGTGGATTAGCCTCGAGGTGGGCTAAGGATGAAGTGGTACAAGGGGAGAACAACCTCAGGAGGTGTGTTCTTGTGTTTGTGTGAGCTGGTGAGGGTGTGGATGATCTGGATCCTCCCTTCCTGTATGGTGGTGGCTAGGCTATATTTATAGTGGCATTGGTCCTCCTCCCCCAAAATGAAGGCGGGAAGGGATCCCACAACGGCCAAATTTTAAGGGAGACAACTAGTACATCTTATCCTGACCAAAGGTGGTCTGCACCTGCAAAGCATCCGGCCATGATGTCATGGTGGGCTCGGTGATGACCTCCATCCTGCCGTCCTGGCGGTCTTGGTTTTGTAGCGTAGAAATGGAAACCTTTGGTTGATGCATCGGGACTCCGCGCCTACGCTTGCCTCTTTAGCACCAAAGAGGAAACCTGCTGCACTGCGCCCGCTGGCACCTGCCTGGCCTTGGTCATCATGGCTGGCATCATCTGAACCTCACAAGGTGAGGGCTCGTGTGGAAATCTCCGCTCCTCAAGAGCCAGCCTGCAGGGGCCGCTCCTTCTGGAGGTCTTGGCGTCACCCGCCTCGTGAGGCTTGGCCCCTCGCGAGGGTCTTGTGTTGTTGTTGCTAGAGATCAGCCATACCAGGCCGCCGATCGAGCCATGCCGTGGGCCGCACGAAGGCAAGTCTGGGTACCCTGGTTCCCAGAATGCCAATAGTAGCCCCCAGGCCCAAGGCGCGCTTGGACTTGGCTTTGAGGCGAAGCGAAAGGGCAAGGGCGAAGTGCCGCGGGCCCCAACCGCCTGCGGACCCGATTAACGCATGGCGCTTGATGGGACGTGGGCATCTCTGCTTCCCCATGCTGCCACGGCACCTGTCCCGGGCTGACGAAAAGGCTGGCGCCTGCCGCTGAGCCTTCATTGCCTTCCCTTCACATTGCTCCAGATCCCTTTCTCTCCCTGCTCAGAGCGCCTCCAAATCTGTCGACCATCTCCCCGACCTCACCACCGATGGCAACTGAGAAAGTGAAATACACCACTCCTCCCGCGTGCCCGGCCCCCTCGCTTGAGCCGGCCCTCAACGGTCCACCATCAGCAAGGAGAACCACCTCGTCGATGTGCTCCTACTGACGGCGAGCAATGACAACAAGGGGAGGGAGACGGAGCTTCGTGTCGGCTCCGCCAGGCGGGACGCCTTGGGGGAAACCTTCTACCCCTTCTTCCTACACAATGTCTTTGCGGGGCTTGTCCCCCCTTTCTCCAATTTCTTCTTCACCGTCCTCGACCATTATTAGATCCATGCCCTTCATCTTCATCTGAACTCCATCCTCCTCCTGTCGATCTTCGCCTTCTACTGCGAGGCGTTTGTGGGAGTGGCGCCCTATGTTGCGCTGCTCTACCACTTCTTCTACCTCCGGATGCGTAGCACCCAGTGCTCCAGCTGCGTCTGCTTTGTCGCGTCTCATGGTAGCAACGCGATCTCAAGGGCCGAGAGGTAGGTGGAGGACTTTCGGTGCAAGTGGATCTTCATGGACGCCAAGTGCTCTCATGCTCGGTTGGAGTTGCCAACCGCATTGCCAGCGAAGCTGGATGGATGGGCTCAGAAGAAGCTCACTGATCCTTGGGCGGAGCTGCTGCTGGAGAAGATGACGGCGGACTTGGAGGCAAAGAAGCTGACAGGGGCCATACTCGTCAGGGAGTTCCTGACGCAGTGCCTGGCTCCGCTCCAAGCGCACTCGCGCCCTCTGTAGAGTCTTAAGGGCGGGGAAGATAACCTCCGGCTATGGCCACAAGACTGGACCAAAGAAGAGCTGAGCAAGGCCATGCGCACCTTCCTTGACAAGGACCCAGGCAGTGCTATCTTCTGCTGTACCGCCGCGACAACGGGGTGAAGGTGGCCGCCGCCATGCCCGTCTTCAACGAGCGAGGGCTTGTGCCGCTGAAGCTTCGCCAGCCCCCGAACTCCCCGGTGCCGGTGTCCTCCAGCGAGATCCCTGGGGAGGAGGGGAAGGTGGACTCGAAGGTGACCCTGGAGGGAGTGGGGGAGACCTCTCCACCGCGGTAGAGCGATATCCTCCGCGGCTTCTCCGATGATGACGACGCCGGCGAGTACCTGGTCGAGGGTTTGCCGCGCTCCATCGGGGTTTCCACGAGGTCGGGGGGCACCCCTCCGAGGAGGCTGAAGCTGGGGACCCCGAAGAAGGGCAGGACGGCGTCGCTTCCCTAAGGTGATGCCCTCGCCTCATCGCCGACTGCCACCATTGTAGAGCCAGTTGTCATGTGCTCGTCCGCTCCTAAGAGTGCGACGAAGCTCATGCCCAAGAAGCTCGGGGGCGCCGCACTCCTGGCCAAGAGGAGGGCGTACATTGCCGATGCTGAGTAAGTATTTCTACCTTGTTTCTGCTCCCCATCCTGGATGCCGCACTCACGATACCCTCCTCCTGGTGGCCAGGCTACAGCTGGTGGTGAAGAGGAAGAAGCAGGAGTCCAAGGCCTCCGAGGCCACGCGTCCTGTTGTGGCTGCGGCGACCCCGGCATGGGAGGAAGAGGCTGTCGGCGTTCTGGGAACGGGGTCCCCAGACTTGCCTGCCTGCGGCCTGCGGCGTGGCTCAAAGGGGGACCAGCATGGCTCGTCTTCATCAACACAGACCCAAGACCCTCGCGAGGGGCCAAGCCTCGCGGGGCGGACGACATGGAGCTTCCTCAGGCACGGCCTCATCAGGCTGGCTCGCGAGGAGGCGGAGAGATCAAGGCGGGGTACCTCTCAAGGTGCCCGTCACGCAAGCCATGACGACCAAGGGTGCCAGGCGGGCGCCAGCCCGCACAGTGTCCTCCTTTCCTCTTTGGTGCAAAGGGAGCAAGCGCAGGTGAGAGCATCAAGCAAAGGCACCAATTTCGGTGCAACGAGACCAAAACCAGTCCAACGGCAGGGAGGAAGTCATTGTGGAGCCCAAGCCAGCGTCACCACCAGAGCCTTTGGCAGGCGAGGACCAACTTTAGTCAGGATAAGTGTACCAGATGTTCCCCTTCAAAATGGCCAATTGTTGGCGCCCTTCCCGCTCAATATTTGGGAAGAGGCCCAGGGCCTTTGCCTATAAATAGGACTAGCCACCACCTTAGAGAGGGGACGAATCATTGAGACCACATACACATGCACAAGCACTCCGAGTTCAAGAACACCCCAACCTCAGGAGGTTGTTCTCCCCTTGTACTGTTCATCATCAGCCCTAGAGGCAATCCACCGCCACCACACTGGAGTAGGGTATTACACCACAACGGTGGCCCGAACCAGTATAAACCCTGTGTCTGTTGTGCTATTCTTTCCATAGCTTAGATCTTAGCGTGGCGGTGGGGCGCAGGTAGGTAGAAGGCGAAATCTCCGCGCGCACCCCAGTGTTCGAACCTCAAGGGTCTGCCGGAACCCGGAATCCGACATTTGGCGCGCCAGGTAGGGGTGCACCGGAATCCACCTTCTACCGCTTCGTGTCCAGTCGCGTCGTCATCACCATGTCTGGCGACCAGGAGGGCAACCCAGATCCTTGGGCGGCGTGGCCCGCCAGCGCAGAGCCGCTCGCCTCGGGCGACCCCATGCCCCAGGCAGCTCATGGTCCGCAGGGCGCTGCAGGCCGCGGGCGACGCGGACAAGCTTCGACAGCTCTCACGCCGCGGCAGGCGCGGTCAGCAGCAAGGGCCTCCAATCACGCCGCGACCATGACACCGTACACCCGCCGGGAGCAGGCGAACTCGAGGGCCGCGCTCACGGTGGCCCGAGAGCTGCTGCAGTGCAGGCTGTTGGAGGGCGGCCGCGACGTGCTGCTGGAGTGGGTGGCAGAGCTCCTGGGCTTCGCCGCCTCGGGGGCTCACCCCTTCTGAACCCAGCTCCCGTCTCAAGCCCAGGGCAGCCCGCGCGGGGGCTCCGCACGCACCCGCGGGCTCCAAGGCTACTCCAACGCCAGCGAAGCTGTCAGCACCGGACCGATGGCGGCGCTGCCCCCGCTCCCGGTCTGCGAGGAAGAAGGACTCGACGCGACCCACGGCCCCAGTGGACGGCCGCGCTATCACCCCATGGTGGGCGCGTCAAGCAGAGCTGCATGGCACGCGGAGCACTAAGGCGCGGCCTTCGGGATAACGGCGCCAGAAGAATACGTGCCCCACATGATGGACCATGGGCACCCTCACGAGGGCAAACAAGGCTCGCTCCTCAGCCCAAGCTGGGGGGACGAGGCGCTAGAAGCTGAGCTCTTCCAGGAGCCCCGGGACGGTCCCACCGGCCACGCTGGAGGCAGCGATTACCGGGTACCACTAATTCCTCAGGAGCAGGCATACGCTAATCATGGATCGCAGGAGGTGCAGGTCACCACAGCGAGCAGCTGCCCCGCTCCCACAGTCTCCTACCCCTCAGGAGGAGGGCGCAGGGGGCTGCAGGAGAGGGGCCGAGAACCGACATCACCACCGCGACATTCGGAGCAAGGCATTCTCAGGAGGTAGGCCCTCTGCTGGGGAGGTGCCTCAGGGCCTGCCCCTGGCGGAGGACCCGTGGTCGTCGGGGGAACCGCTGGCGACCGCTCTACCCCATCGGCGGCGTCCTGGTTTCCAGTCGTCGTTGATGGCACTAGAGTGTGGCGCAAGGCGGGGCCCTCGTCTGGCGATATGAAGCAAGGCCGATACTTGTGAAGAAGGCCCAGTGCCTGTGAAGCTCGCCGCCCCGTGACACTCTCACGTAATAATGAGTGGGGTTGTACACGCCTCGGAGTCTCAGGGGTGCCGGCCTCAGGCCCTGGGGCTCCCTCCCATGCCCAGTGGCAGCACTTAGCTCCGCGCTAGTGAGAAGACGTCCAAGACTAGATTAGGTGCCGGACGCGGCCTTTTGTCTGCTTTCATTGCTCTTCCCTTTGGTTGTCGCTTTCCCCCGCTGGATTTAAGTTGGATTTGAATTTGAGATTTGCGTGTGTTCGGGGAAGGGGTGCTTAGTCTCGTTCGAGCAATTTCTCGCGTTTTGGTTACCACCTCGCCTCAGCTGCCTCCCCTCGTGAGCCCCTCGCGAGCCGGGTCAGGCCCAGCTTGCGCGCAGCCCAGACTGCCGCCGCCGCGTCCTCTCAGGAGGGTTTTTTACTGCAGATCCTACGGATTCGGTCAGGGAACACTCGGGACACCACAGCCTCCCACAGGCTACCTCAGGGCCCGCGCGGGACAAAGGTAAACTAGCCGACCAACGCGTCGCTTAAGCCAACCACTTGGCGCGGGCGCATGGGCAATGTAGCGTCTACTAATACGATGAACACAAGTTTTACATGAGGGGCTGCCCCTCCAAAATGCTCTCACAGCCATCAGGCCAAAACCTGAGTTCTATTCATGCAGGGTAAGGAAGCAGGAACGATGCACAATCAGTCGGATAAATCCCCCAATGCATCCTCAGGAGCACCACCCGAACCGTTGCTGGCGTCGCTGGACTCGCCATCTTCGTCTGCGTCGCCACCAGCGGCGGTAGGTGTCGGATTTCGGGTTCCGGCAGACCCTTAAGGTTCGTACTCTGGGGTGCGCACGGAGATTACGCCTTCTACCGCACCGTCTTGCAAAGATCTAGACTACTGAAAGAACTGCACAAGAGACACAAGGTTTATACTGGTTCGGGCCACCGTTGCGGTGTAATACCCTACTCCAGTGTGTGGTGGGTGGATTGCCTCTTGGGGCTGATGATGATGAACAATACAAGGAAGAACAGCCTCGCGAGGGTCAGCTCTTGGCTGGGGCGATGAACTGTTCGGAGGAGTTCAGTCACCCTCTCTCTCTATCTCTCTTTGATTTCGATCGATCCCCCCTACCCTGTGGGTGGCTGGTCCTATTTATAGAGGCCCTGGTCCTCTTCCCAAATATCGAGCGGGAAGGGAGCCAACAATGGCGGGCTAATTTGAAGGGGGACAGCAAGTATCAGCTATTCTGACAAAAGCAGTCTTCGCCTGCGCAAAGCTCTGGTGATGACGCCGTCTTGGGCTCCATGGTGACCTCCGTCTCATAGTCCTCCTGGCTTGGTCTCGTTGCACCGAAATGGCAACCTTTGCCTGATGCCTCGGTACTCCGCGGCTGCGCTTGCCCCCTTTGCAACAAAGAGGAAAGGAGGACGCTGCGCGGGCTGGCACCCGCCTGGCGCCTTTGATCGTCATGGATTACGTCACGGGCACCTCGCGAGGTACCCCGCCTTGATCTCTCCGCCTCCTCGTGAGCCAGCCTGACGAGGCCGCACCTGAGGAAGCTCCACGTTGTCCGCCCCGCGAGGCTTGGCCCCTCGTGAGGGTCTTGAGTCTTGTGTTGATGAAGATGGGCCGTGCTGGGCCCCCTTTGAGCCACGCCGCAGGCCGCAGGCAGGCAATTCTGGGGACCCCCGTTCCCAGAACACCGACAGTAGCCCCCTGGCCCAAGGCGCGCCCGGACTTGGCCGTGCTGAGAAGCGAAAGGGCAAGGGAGAAGCGCTGCATGCCCTAACAGCCTGCGGCCTTGGGCGCCGCGTGGCGGTTGATTGGACGTGGGCGTCTCCACTTCCCCATGGCGCCTCGGCAACTGCACGGATTGGACAAGTCCCTGCATGCAAAGCGGGTCATAATTACCTATGATCGTGGGGGGCGTTGGTTGGCCATCGCCAGCCATAAGTACGGGCCGGCGCGCGCCCTTCCAGTTCATCCCCCCTTGCTTCTCCTTTTTCTTCATGGCCCCATCGAGGAGGTTCTCGGCTGCCGAGAAGGGGAAGGCTTGCCGGGTTGAGCCCGCCTCTCCCCCACCCAAGCGTGGCCGAGGGCGCCCTCGCAAGCATCCTGTGGCCACCACGGTGGCTCCCCGCGGCCGTGGAGGCTATCTTCAGCACGGCGACGGACGGGTTGCTGCAGTCGGGGGGCGCGCTCCGGCTGCGCGTCCTCCCAGGCCGCGCGTTCGTGCTGCTGAAGTGCTGCCGGAGTTCGTCGTGTGGTCAACGGAGCCGGCTAGCACCCGGCTCCCACTTCCTTGCTTCCTCCTCGGTGAGCTCCCGGCCGGCGCCCTGGGCGGCCTCTGGCTCCAGGCCGACGGCTGCTGCAGCCGGGCCTCATGGGTCTCCCTGGAGGTCTCCGCGGCCGGGAGCCTGTCCCTGGCCCGCGGTTGGCAGACGTTTGTCCGTGCACGTGGCCTGAGCCGTCGGTGCACCCTACACTTCAAGTTCGACGGCGACGCCACCCTCTACGTGAGGGTGTTTGGGGAAGATGGTCGCTGCACAGGGTGTTGCCCCAAGGGTGACGACCGCAGCTAGGAACCCAGCTCCGGTGATGATGGAGGGAGCAGCGCTCGCGCGGCTGGCGGCGTTCGGGGTTTCTCAAGCTTCTTCGATTCTTCTTCAGGCGGCGACTCCTCTAGCGGTGGCCGCGATCAGCCTCCACGCCGTCGTATCTGCTTGGGGGGTGGCAACGGGTCCGCACGCCGCCGTGCCCTGGTGAAGCGCGAGAGGGAGTCCGCCTGAGCTCCGGAGGCAGCTCGGGCCTTCCCCGCGGGTCGGTGTGAGGCGAGTCGCGCCGGATTTGTTCCTCCTTTTCCCTTTTTCCTGCATAACAAAGACAATAGTGCGGAGCCCCGTGGGGGCGTGTTTGGGTTATTGCTATTAATCATCGTTTTGCTTTCGTTACCGTTCCTTCCGGCTATGTGCCCGAGCGTGGATAGTTCCCGACCCCGGCTGTGGGGGGGCGACCGACCCAGGCCCTTTGTTTGTGTCGCGGTGCCCGTGGGGCACGGACTGGAGGGGTGCTCCTGTAAGGGGCCCAGGTCGCGAACTCTTTGAATGACTAGGACAGGAACGCTTGTGAGGGCGCTCAGCTGCCCCCCTCGCGAGGCCTTGCGCAAGAGAAATCGAGGCAGGAGAGTGAAAAGCCGAAGAACCGCGAGCCAAAGACGGCAACAACTTCAATTAAACTTCAAATGAGAAGGAACAAGCCAACTGCGGAAAGCAAATGAAAAGCCGCGTCCGGCACCTAATCTAGTCTTCGACGTCTTCTCACCAGTGCGGAGCTAAGTGTTGCCACTGGGCGTGGGAGGGAGCCCCAGGGCCTGAGGTCGGCGCTCCTGAGACTCCGGGGCGTGTACAGCCCCAACTCATTATTACGTGAGAGTGTCACAGGCGGCAAGCTTCACAGGCATTGGCCTTCTTCACAGGCTCCGGGCCTTTTCCAAAATGCGATAGCTTCACAGGCACTCACCTTGCTTCACAGGCTCTGGGCCTTTTCTAAAATGGGATAGCTTCACAGGCACTCGCCTTGCTTCACAGACTCTGGGCCTTTTCCAAAATGCGATAGCTTCACAGGCACTCGCCTTGCTTCACAGGCTCTGCGCCTTTTCCAAAATGCGATAGCTTCACAGGCACTCTCCTTGCTTCACAGGCTCTGGGCCTTTTCCAAAATGCGATAGCTTCACAGGCACTCGCCTTGCTTCACAGGCTCTGGGCCTTTTCCAAAATGTGATAGCTTCACAGGCACTCGCCTTGCTTCACAGGCTCTGGGCCTTTTCAGGGGTAGAACCTCCGGAGGTGCTGGATGTTCCATGCATTCTGGACCTGTAAGTGCATCTAGTACCACCCCTAGTTGGTTTTGGAGTATTGACGACAAACCTAGTTGAGGGACTAATTTGTTTGTGAGAATTGCAGGATAACACAGGAAGAAGTCCCTCATTGATTCGGTTTTACTACCAGAGATGACCCCTAAAAATGTACGAAGACATTGAAGTCAATGGTGGTATATGAAGATATTCACAATGAAGACTATGACAAGAGAAGACACCACGTGAAGCCTATGGAACTCGAAGACTTAGATCTTTCGTAGTTCTCTTTCCTTTGTGTTGAGTCATAGGAACCACCGTACTGTTAAGTGGGGTCCAAGAGAACCAGTCAGAATGACTGAAGTGATGCCTGATTCAAAAACCTATGTCTTCGAGCGAAGACTATGAGAGCAAATCTTGTCCAGAGTCGGACAAGTCAGCTTTGCTTGTAGCTCAAGTAAAGTTGCCGTGTGAGTTCGAAATCTGACCGTTGGAACACGTGTCAGTTCCTTAGTGACCCAGGGTCATTTCGGACAAATCAGGTCGGGTTGCCTAGTGGCTATAAATAGCCCACCCCCTACAACCATAAACGGTTGGCTGCTCAGATTTCAGTGCATGGCTTTTGTCGTTTGAGAGCAACCCACCTCGAAGCCTTTGAGAGAAAATTCCTAGCGAGGAGAAAAGCCCTAACCACCCAGAGCCAGAGAGAATTGGGCATCACTTAAGTCTTCTTGTCTGAGTGATCTGAAGACTTATTACGCTTGAGGACTGTGCATCCTCCAGCCGGTTAGGCGTCGCGTTCTGAGCATCCAAGAGACATTGTGGATTGCCGGTGAACGAAGTCTGTGAAGGTTTGGGAGTCTACCTTGAAGACTTACCAGAGTGATTGGGCGAGGTCTGTGTGACCTTAGCTCAAGGAGAATACGGTGAGGACTGGGTGTCCTGAGCTGCCTGTTCAGGACTGGGTGTCCGGGACTGTGTGTCCTTTGGTTTAAATACCTAGCCGCTCCAACCAGACGTACAGTTGTCACAGCAACTGGAACTGGTCCAACAAATCATTGTCTTCAACGAGTCACTGGTTTCATCTTCACTTCCTTTTACTTACTGCTACTCATTGTGAAGTCATTGCATGCTTGCTATATCTTCTGTCTTCACAACGTGACTGTATGATCTGTTTGGCTTCATAACTTCTTCCTACCTGATCCTTATTACACTGCAGCTATTTGTCACTGTGCTTTCACTCTATTGAATACTTGACCATGGCTTGCCTAGTGTAATCTAACTTCCACTGCATAGTGATAGGCCTATCTCTACCGTTTGTCTTCATAACTTCCACGTTTTGAAGACTTTCATAAAAATCGCCTATTCAATCCCCCCCTCTAGTCGATATAACGCACTTTCAATTGGTATCAGAGCAAGGTGCTCCCTTGTTCTATGTGATTCGGTTTAACCACCTGGAGTTTTAGCTATGTCGACTGCAGGGATAATCAAAGTCTCCGCTGCGTGCCCCGTCTTCGATGGAACTGAATATCCCTACTAGAAGAATAAGATGCGCATGCATCTTGAAGCCATTGACGTCGACCTATGGTATGTTGTCGAGAACGGCGTTCCCAAGGCTGGAGAAGGTGTCACTGCTGCTGATGTCAAGAAGTTCACTCAACTGGACTCTACTGCCAAGAATATCATCTGTGGTCATCTGACCAAAGGACAGTATGGCCGTGTGAGTGCCTTGAAGACATCCAAGCTGGTCTGGGACTGGCTCTCCAAGGTCAATGAAGGCATCTCAACCCAGAGAGATCAAAGAATCAGTGTTCTTCGAACCTCTTCAACCGCTTCAAGCGAAATGACAATTAGAATGTCCAGCACACATTTGACCGGCTCACTCACAAATGAGCTTCAAGCCCTCGGCGCCACTGAGATCACCAAACATGAAATCGTCAAGACGCTGCTGAGATCACTTGATAGTTCGTTTGACATCCTAGCCCTGATGATTCAAGAACGTCCTGATTTCAAGACACTCGATCCGTCTGACATACTTGAGAGGCTCAACACACATGCGTTTCAGCTTTCTGAGAAAAGAGATATCTACGGTCCAAACTATGGGCGAACTCGTGCCTTGAAGGCAAAAGCTGTTTCCTCATCTGAAGAAGAATCTGACAGCAGTTCTGATGATCCTGAAGACATTGTAAGGGAACTTGCAATGCTAGTGAAGAAGTTCCAAAAATTCACCAAGAAGAAAGGCTTCGGAAAGTCTTCACGATCAAGCTCAAGGAATGATGAAGCTTCTGCTCATGACTACAAGAAGAAAACATGTCACAAGTGCAAGAAAACTGGACACTTCATCTCTGAGTGTCCACAGTGGGACAATGAGAACAGAAAGAAAAAGAAGAGCAAGGAATATGACTCTGACGACAAGAAGAAGAAGAAATACTCAAAGTCTTCTTCCAAGTCTTCCTCAAAGTCTTCATCACACAAGAAGAGCTCATCTGGCAAGGCACGTGCGTTTGTTGGCAAGGAAATGGATTCAGAGAAGGAGTCCGCTTCTGAGGAGGCAGAGGTGGAATCTGAGGAGGAGTCTGATTCTGGCATTGCAAGTCTGGCTACAGCATACGTCGCCAAGTCCATCTTCAACACTGAAGACAATGACTTCATCATCGATGCAAATGACAAGGACGACTCCACTCCTACCTACTGCTTCATGGCACGCGGTGCCAAGGTAAACACATGCACTACTCACTATCAAACATCTAGTGACGATGACTCTGATTGTGACTCAAAACCTAGCTACAAAACACTTGCTAAAATTACAACTGAACAACAGAAAGCCATGGAACATATTCAAAAACTGTTAGACAGAAGCGATGATCTGTTGGGTGCTGAAATGACTCGATCTGAATCCTTAATTGAAGACATAAAAAATCTTCACGTTAAGTATCAGGAACTTGAAGATCGTCATGATACTCTCTCAACAACTCATGAAAAGCTTTCCTATGATTATCTTCAAAGGAAGCAAGATCTTGAGAAATTGAGAGCGACTCATGAAGACCTTCAAAAGGAAAACGAGTCACTTCGCGCCGAACAGATCAGTTCCGCTCAGGAAGGATTTGAACCACCATGCCTTAAATGCATTGAGCGTGATAATGCTACTTCTGTTGCTGAATGTTCCACTACTATTGCTGTTGCAATATCTTCAACTGTTGAAGTGGTAACTAACCCCTCTGCTGAGGATACCACTGCTATTGCTGATGAAAATGCTAGGTTGAAGACATTGCTTGAAACAGGGTTGTACAAAAGTCTTAAAGGGCATCAGACATTATGTGATGTCCTCAAGAAGTAGATTCTGTACCAAAACCCTAGGAGAGAGGGTGTTGGGTTTGTAAGGAAAATAAATGCAGATGGCTCTTACTGGAAACCTGAGCAGTACCCCAAAACCACATGGGCTGCTGCAAAGGAATCTTCAGCAGATCCATCCAATCTATCTGGATTCACTTGTGCTAACCCCATTATCATTGATGAATCCTTTGATGCAAACTATAAACTGTTTAAAAATCAGAATGGTGAAGTGTTTGCCAGGTACATTGGTACTAACTGCATGAATGGACCGCCTATGAAGAGGATCTGGGTTCCAAAAACGTGTCTGGAGAATCTTCCTGTGAATGTCTTCATGACACCTCACATGAAGAAGACAAACCTCAGACCAAAGGCTTCATACGGTCCAAAGGCTTCATACAGACAGAGGACTCACCTGAGTCGCACTAACGCAAATGTTTTGCAGGGAAACCATACTCAGGCATATGAATATGAGAGCGGTTCATCAAACCGCCATGTTCATATGACCAAGAATTATTCTGCCTATTCTTATGAGTACTATTGTTCGCCTGCTAGACTGTTTGCTAGGGCTCCAAAGCCAAAATTCTTAGATGCTGCACTTAGACTTATTGCTTCTAGGCCACCCTTGAAGATGTGGGTGGTTAAGAAAGCTTAACTCTCTTTTGCAGGGAAAGGTCTCCAGCAGAAAACCAAAATCTTCTGACGCTATTGCTGGGGACCTTAAAAATCTTGTTGGGCGCAAGATCAAATGCCCGAATGGCATCACTATGTATTTCGTTCCTGAATCGCATGCTACTCTCCCTATTAGTCCTAATCTGGATCTAAGTTTTCATAACCCACTAGTTCGTCAAATGTTTTTGCTTCACAATTCTCTTCGTGAAGCCTATCCCCCTAACTGCACTGTAGGGTACGACACCAGCGTCTTCAGAATGGATTATTGACAGTGGGTGTACAAATAACATGACTGGCAAAAGAAGCCTTCTCATGGACTCAACCTTACGTCCATCCGACAAGAGCCACATCACATTTGCAGACACTGGTAAAAGTAAGGTATTGGGTCTAGGTAGAGTTGCAATCTCAAAGGATCAACACATGGATAAAGTCATGCTTGTTGAATCCCTTGGCTTCAACTTAATGTCTGTCTCAATGCTTTGCGATTTGAACATGATCGTAATATTTGGAAAATATCGTTGCCTGGTACTAATGGAATCTGACAAGTCTCTAGTGTTTGAAGGGTATCGGAAAGATGATTTGTATGTGGTAGATTTCTCAACAGGGCCACAGCTTGCAGTATGCCTTCTGGCAAAGGCTTCAGAATGCTGGCTTTGGCATCGGAGGCTTGGGCATGCTGGCATGAGGAACCTCCACACCCTTGCAAAGAATAAGCATGTCATAGGCATCGAAGGCTTCAAGTTCAAGAAAGATCACTTATACGGTGCCTTTGAAGCAGGGAAGATGACGAGGGCAAAACATCCCTCGAAGACAATCATGACCACTACTCGACCCTTCGAACTGCTTCACATGGATCTGTTTGGTCCCACTCACTACTCAACCTTTTCCACTACTGCTTGCCTCTATGGCTTTGTCATTGTTGATGATTACTCTAGATATACTTGGGTGCACATAATCCTTTACAAGACTGAAGTGCAGGATGTCTTCAGACGCTTCGCCAATCGAGCTATGAACAATTATGGCGCCAAGATAAAGCACATCAGAAGTGACAATGGCACTGAATTCAAGAACACTGGCCTTGATACATATCTTGATACTTTGGGCATCACACATGAATTCTCAGCTCCGTACACGCCACAGCAGAATGGCGTCGTCGAACGCAAGAACAGAACACTCATTGAGATGGCCAGAACGATGCTAGATGAATACAAGACTCCAAGAAAATTCTGGCCTGAAGCCATTGACACTGCATGCCATACAATCAATCGTGTATATCTTCACAAGCTTCTGAACAAGACATCTTATGAACTCCTAACTGGCAAGAAGCCAAATGTCAGTTACTTCAGAGTATTTGGCGCAAGGTGCTGGATCAAGGACCCACATCACACCTCAAAGTTTGCACCAAAAGCACATGAGGGTTTTATGCTTGGATATGGAAAGGATTCGCACTCCTACAGAGTCTTCAATCTCTTTCATTACAAAGTGGTTGAAACAGTGGATGTGCGGTTCGATGAAACCAATGGTTCACAAAGAGAGCAACTGCCAAATGTGCTAGATGAAGTTCCAGCTAGTGAATCAATCAAGCTAATGGGAACTGGAGAGATTATACCTTCTGAAGCTCATCCTGAAGAAGAACTTATCATCTCAGCACCTAATCCACATGAAGACAATGCTCAGCCTAAAGACATTCCTCCCAACAACAACACAGATCAGCAAGAGCAAAGTCTTCGCCCTGTACATCCTCATGTTGCCAATGAAGTGCAGATTGACAGAATAATTGACAGCATCAATGCACCCGGTCCACTCACTCGTTCAAGGGCAACTCAACTAGCAAATTTCTGTGGGCACTTCGCATTTGTCTCAATTTCAGAACCCAAGAAAGTTGAAGAAGCCTTTATGGAACCTGAATGGATTCAAGCAATGCAAGAAGAGCTTCAACAGTTTGAGCTGAACAATGTATGGGAACTGGTTAAGCGTCATGATCCACGGAAGCACAATATAATAGGAACCAAATGGATATACCGCAACAAGCAAGATGAGCATGGTCAAATTGTCAGAAACAAAGCTCGCCTCATTGCTCAAGGATATACTCAAGTGGAAGGCATTGACTTCGATGAAACATTTGCTCCTGTGGCTAGACTTGAAGCCATACGTATACTGCTGGCCTATGCAAATCATCATAACATACTGTTATATCAAATGGATGTGAAGAGTGACTTTCTCAATGGAAAGATTGAAGAAGAAGTGTATGTTGCACAACCGCCTGGGTTTGAAGATCCAAAACATCCTGACATGGTATACAAGCTCAATAAGGCACTGTATGGCCTCAAACAAGCCCCTCGGGCCTGGTATGACACACTCAAATACTTCCTGAAGAGCAAAGGCTTCATACCTGGTTCCCTAGATCCCACTCTCTTCACGAAGACATATGATGGTGAACTGTTTGTGTGCCAAATATATGTGGATGACATTATCTTCGGCTGCACCAATCAGAAATACAGTGAAGAGTTTGGCTATATGATGCAAGAGCAATATCAGATGTCTATGATGGGGGAGCTGAAGTTCTTCCTCGGTCTTCAAATACGACAACAACGCAATGGCATCTTCATATCTCAAGAGAAGTATCTCAAAGAGTGCCTGAAGAAGTTTGGTATGCAAGATTGCAAAGGCTTCACAACACCAATGCCAGCCAAACACCATCTGGGTCCCGACGACAATGGTAAAGAATTTGATCAAAAGGTATACCGCTCCATGATTGGTTCTTTGCTTTATTTATGTGCATCTAGGCCAGATATTATGCTTAGTGTTTGCATGTGTGCTCGATTTCAAGCGGCACCAAAGGAGTCGCATCACTTAGCTGTGAAGCGAATTCTTCGATATTTGGCTCACGCCCCAACTCTAGGATTATGGTATCCAAATGGCTCAGAGTTTGATATGGTTGGATTCTCGGATGCTGATTATGCTGGTGACAAGGTTGATCGGAAGTCTACATCAGGCACATGCCACTTTCTGGGACGATCAGTTGTATGTTGGTCTTCAAAGAAGCAGAACTGTGTATCCCTCTCCACTGCTGAATCTGAATACATTGCTGCTGGATCTTGCTGCGCTCAGCTTCTGTGGATGAAGCAAACTCTCAAGGACTATGGCATTCATCTGAAGCAAGTGCCACTTTATTGCGACAACGAAAGCGCCATCAAGATTGCCAACAACCCAGTTCAGCACTCGAAGACAAAGCACATTGAAATTCGTCATCACTTTCTCAGAGATCATGTCGTGAAGGAAGATATTGATATCATACACGTCAACACGGAAGAGCAATTGGCAGATATCTTCACCAAGCCCTTGGATGAGAAGAGATTTTGCAAGTTACAGTGTGAGCGAAATATCTTGGAAATCCTCAAATGTCCTGTGATCAGGCACACATCCTAACACTTATGCATATTGATGACTTAGATGTGCAACACACGAGGTAACGTATATCTTCAATCAGTGAAGACATACATTCTAAGTGTGAATACATTAATATGGAAATTGACTTCGGAGCGCCACGATAATTGTGCGCCTTGTCTGGGTCTAATACTTCCTATACGGTGGGTAATGCCACCACCAAACGTTCTATTTTGAAGTGTTTCACTCATGGCGTTACCTTGCAATGTCTTCACATTTGGTTTGGCTTCAATCTCAACATGTCTTCATGATTATCTTCACTACGTTGATTATATATATATATATATATATATATATATATATATATATATACTAGTGTTCTGTCCTCTACAGCATTCACTTATAGCTATGTCTTCTTGTTTGAATCTTTTGAACTAAGTGAATGTGATCGGACCCTAACCTCTCTATGCTCTCTATCTCAAATTCTATCTTTCCAAGTCATATGCATTCTATTGAAACTGTCGAATGTCTTCTCTGCGTCCTTGTCAGCAGAAGACACAGAGACAACCTTGATGTCCGTTTTCAATGCTCATTTATCCACATCAAATCCGGAGAAGTAGGAACAACCACCCGACAATCCAGGCGTGCGTGGGACGTGGAACTGCCCCCAAAATACCGCATGATGGCCACGTTCTACTCAGATGCGAATCGCCAGGGGCACCTGTGCAATAGCGCAGTGCCGCCCCTGTAACTATAAATACACACTCACCGCGGTCATTATCTCCTTCTTCCTCCCTCGCACAAACCCTAGCGCCACTGCTAGCTCTCGACGACGCCGGCGACGAAGCGCTTCGCTGCCGCAACCTCTCCGACGCCGTCTTCACGCCGATCGCGGACATCGTCCTCTCCGCCGTCGCCGTAGGTGTCTTCCATCGCCAAGTTAGGGCACGGAAGATTGAACTGCTCGGCCTCATCTCCCACTCCGTCTAGCAGTTCCAAGTGTGGTACATAAAACTTCTTTTTACAGCCCCTTTTGATCCTATGGTTCTGTCACTTTCTACCATAAGAAGTTTCTATTCACACAAGTTAGATCTCTCTCAATCTGCATCTCATAACATGCCTAGTATATTCACTTGTGCTTCATGAAGTAGTTAGATTCCTCACTTGTACTGATCTGTGGGTTCGTACAAATCTGGAACCAACTTCTTATCTATGAGTGAATTTCTTCGCATGATGAGGTCAATGTCTTCTAAACTGATTTATCTTCAAAATCTTCTAAGAATGCATATGACCTCTTCCCCTTCCCTCGCACCTTAATGCTGTCACAGGTACATGTCCGTGGGAGAATCCTTTGGTTCTCATAGTCTGCATTCATTTGCAGAATTCTTACAGCATCACATAAATTCTCCTGAAGCCAGTTCCTGTTGGTCCAGCAAAAGGAAGCCTTTGAACGTCTTGAAGCCTTCCAAGTTAAGGTTTATGGCTTCAGAGACAGCAGCAAGAAAGGGGGGCAGACAGCGTCGTGGCGGAACATCCAAAGATCTGCCTGATGAACTGGCAGAGATGTATAAAATAGATCCTGAAGAGAATTATGGTCAGCGCAAGACCCGAATCCAATGGATTCGACGCTATTGGGAAGAACAATGGTTTCAATACCGCTTCGTAACCCAGGAGTATGCTGAGAAGAATGCCATCAAGAGACCGTGGGGAGACATCCTATACAAAAATCTCATACCCAGGTCCAGAGATGAAGCAATTGCTCAAGGCTTCTATCCATGCATGGTCCGAGGACCACAGCCTGCTGATGCACATCCATCGTCACTACTTTGGTGTCGTGACGACAATCTGTTCAAGCGCAACTTCCAGTTTGCCCAGAACTCAGTGAAGCAGAACAAGAAGACGCTGGGGTTAGACTTCAACCCTGGTCCCTCCGCACCAAGGGTAGATGGCACACGCGACGCAGAACCCAATATCATCGGTCCGTATGCCAATCTTGAGGGCCTCATCACCCGCATCTTAGTCCAAGGGACTGCCGTGAATGACCCTCCAGCTGACTCTGAGTCTAAGAAGCACCTGCTGTACCGAAGCCAAAGCAGTCGAAGAAGCCAAAAGCTTCAAAGCCGGCCCCTTCACCCAAAATCTCAAGGGCGAAGCCATTGGCAACTGCACCTCCTGAAGACAGTGTGCAGTCTGAAGACTTATCACGCGTCTCCAAGCCCCAGAAGGCTAAGATGCCTCAGCCACACACCGGCAAAGAGCTCACAGCTGCTGCCATTCTGCACAGTGAAACCATTGATCTGTCAAGTGATGAAGATCTTGGAGATGACGCTCTTGAGCAACTCATCAAGAGCAAAGAAGAAGCTGAAATCTTCAACAATCTGCCTCTCTTTGATGTCGCCATCATCCACACCTTCATTGACGAGTGGTTTGCCACACCAAACATCAGTTTTGAAGATGTGCAGCTACATGTTGGCCTCAGCGTCGCCTTCCAAGGCGCTATTGCTTCAGAACTTGCGATTGCCCAGCACATTGTTGAACTGAAGCAGAAAATTGATCATGAAAAGGCTCAGTTCAAGAAGCATATGGCCAAGCTCAGCGTGCAAGAAGTGAAGAGCTTCAAGATCATGTTGCACGAGCTAAAGGAAAACTTTCTGAAGAAGCGTGCAGAAGCTCAGGGTTCGCGTGAGCGGATGAAGACTCTGGCTGACAGATGTGTGCAAGCCTACAACGAGGCTGAGAAGCGCAAGGCACTTGGGCGTCCTGGCATCGACCCCAGGATGGCCGCGAAGAAGAAGAAGAAGCTTGCTACAGCTAAACCAGATGCACCAAGGCAGGAAGCAGTTCCGATTGTCTTCCCAACTGCAACGACTGGCTCGAAGCCAAAGAGCCGGTCAACCGCTTCAGAGCTCAAGAAGACAAGAACTGCAGAGGCTGAAGCCAGGAAGAGGAAACACTCTGAAGCCTCTCCTTCTGGCCCCACCCAGAAAAAGCGAAAGATCAAGAAAGCTCGGGCTGCTCCCACAGAGCCCTTGATGGTTGAACCCCTCTCTGTAGTCTATCCCGACGCAAAAGGTCAACTGACAGTTCATGAGCCTGCTCCCACAGAGGGTCTTGAAGCTGAAGACATTCCAGCAGCCTACCCCATCGCTGCTGAAGACATTGGTCATCATGACAATGTACAAGATGATGCAGCCCTTCCTCAGTATGAAAATAGCGAACTCATCAGCATTGGTCGTCCTCTGACGCCAATTGCACAAGATGCGTCATGGGCGGATTGCCCACAAGTGGAAGAAGAATCTGAGGTCTAGCCCACTCCAACTCCACAAGCGTCGTCTGCATTCCGCAGGCTTCGCAAAGGTCCACGGCCTCAAGACTCTGCTGACGACATTCCGGCTGCATCAGCCGCAGAAGATGAAGAAGTACCACAAGATCCCACCCCCCCGCTCCACCAAGAAGCAGTTCTCCAGGAGAACGTGCCTGAGTCTGACCCTCCAGCTAGTCAAGTGGAGGCTGAAAATATTGAGGCTGCCACAACTACCATTGAAGCTAATATGGAGTCCTCCCCACCGAAAGCATCAGAAGACAGTGAAGCCACTGACCCTGATACTTCTGTTCCTGAGTCTGCTGCCGGTCCCCAATTTGATTACCATGTTGAGCACAGGCCTCAGGTACAAAAGCCGATCCCACGACTACCAAGGTTCCCAGGTCCTGCATCAGCACCTGGCTCCTTCAACGTCAATGGCTTCAAGGCAGACAATACCTTCTTCAACAGCTCCAAGAACCCCTATTCAAGGGAAAGGATTTCATCAGATAGGTTCTGGAGTTATCCTCAGCGCAGCTACTACTCATGCATCCTGTACAACCAAGGTCGCATCTTCCCACACAAGCGCCTTGATGTTGAAGCTGTTGCTGGTCTGCCCTGTCTAGAAGAAGCGTTGGATTGCTTCAAGCAAGTGGGTCTGCTGTAGTTTATTACTGATGAAGAGCATTGGAATGAAGAGCTCCTGCTACAATTCTATGCCACCCTCCACATCAAAGGATACAACAGAGATCCGAAGACTTGGGTCCTGGAGTGGATGACCGGCAATGTTCATCATGAAGCCAATGCATTTGATATCATTGAGCTCACCGGCCTGCCCACTCCTGGTGAATTCTTCGAGGAAGGCTGTCAGCTACACACTGAAGCTATTGAGAGCATATTTTAGAGGCCTGAACCCAATATGAGTCAAATGCTCTCCATGATGAAGCCATTGCCCCACGATGCTCCTTATCCAACAGAGTTCTTCGTTGAAGACCTTGAGTACCTACCCAGAACCATCTATCACATCATCCGGCGGACTCTCTGGCCCATTAAAGGACACTCTCCACATGCCAAGATTGAGGGTGCAATGAAGACTCTGATATTCTGTATCCTTCATGGCAAATGCTTCAACGCACAGGACTTCTTCATACGCCAACTAGCTGCATCAGGCTCAGATCTGTTTGGTTTAAAGTTCTATGCTCCTTGGGTAATGAGGCTGATCAAGCTTCACTCTGCGATCTCATATCAGCCCTCAGCCCGCAACCATCGGATCTTCTTGCCAGATGTGGATACCTCTGCTGAAGCCATCTATCCCGAACATGCCAAGAAACCTCTGTGTTTTCAGAATGCAGAACACCAGAGCTTTACTCAAAATGTTGAAGGTGTTGAAGCCATCTCTAGGGTGTATCCGTTGGCTGGCACTACACGTGCACCACGCCCTGCCTCTACTGAAGCCACTGACAGCACAACTGCTCCAAGACCCAAGAAGCGCGCTCATGCTCTTACTAACAGAGAGCTTCTTGTGGCCCTTCATCAAAAGCAGGATAGGCATCATGACTGGCTAAAGCGTCAGATGAAGAGCCTCATGGTGGATGTAAATCGGATTAGAAATCTTGCCACCAAGAATGCATTCGTTGCACATGAAACCTGTCGCCGCACCTAGAAAGGACTCGCGATGATGTGTCCTGAAGCTGATCTTCAAGAGGATGGCTTCACATAGCGCTTCAAATTTGACTCCACGCCTCCTCGAAGGGCTGTGCTGCGCGGAACTCCATCCCTTGAAGATTCTGAGTTCTCTTCATCTGCTGCCACACTGACTGCCAGAATCATCAACGAAGAAGACGATGCTACATCACCGCCACCTTCTTCAGCACGCGTCGACTCTGCACCAAGCTCTTCAGCACCGCCAAACACCTCCAACGACCCTGCTGCTCATGGGAACGCGTAGAGAACTCTATGTCTTCAAACCTTTTTGGTCCTCACTGAAGTTGATAGTCTTAAAGCGGGTCAATATGGGCGGGCGGGTGCCTTATATTTTGCTATATTTTGCTTCGTGCTTACAACTCCCGTTTTGCTACATTTGCTTCTTTGAGTTGTAACACTTAAACTCGATGGTCGTCTGCTACTTGTTTGCCACTTTGTTTTGCGAAGATAAATTCCGCATGTGCAACGATAAATTCCGCACTTAGATCATTCTGCAGACGTCCATTTTTCATTATGCATGTCATTATCTTCATATACTTCTACATGCATAGTGGATTGTCATCATAAGTTGAAGTGGATCTCCACAAGTACAACCTGCCATGTGCATTTGCATTCCAAAAGCAAATTACTTATATGCACATCTTCAGGGGGAGCCCTTGCAGCTTATGAAGACAATTCCTTTACAATTTCACAAATTATATTCCCCGTTGAAAACTTCAACTAGTTTTTCATTAATCACCAAAAAGGGGGAGATTGTAAGTGCATCTAGTGCCACCCCTAGTTGGTTTTGGAGTATTGACGACAAAACTAGTTGAGGGACTAATGTGTTTGTGAGAATTGCAGGATAACACAGGAAGAAGTCCCTCATTGATTCGGTTTTACTACCAGAGATGACCCCTAAAAATGTACGAAGACATTGAAGTCAATGGTGGTATATGAAGATATTCACAATGAAGACTATGACAAGAGAAGACACCACGTGAAGCCTATGGAACTCGAAGACTTAGATCTTTCGTAGTTCTCTTTCCTTTGTGTTGAGTCATAGGAACCACCGTACTGTTAAGTGGGGTCCAAGAGAACCAGTCAGAATGACTGAAGTGATGCCTGATTCAAAAACCTATGTCTTCGAGCGAAGACTATGAGAGCAAATCTTGTCCAGAGTCGGACAAGTCAGCTTTGCTTGTAGCTCAAGTAAAGTTGCCGTGTGAGTTCGAAATCTGACCGTTGGAACACGTGTCAGTTCCTTAGTGACCCAGGGTCATTTCGGACAAATCAGGTCGGGTTGCCTAGTGGCTATAAATAGCCCACCCCCTACAACCATAAACGGTTGGCTGCTCAGATTTCAGTGCATGGCTTTTGTCGTTTGAGAGCAACCCACCTCGAAGCCTTTGAGAGAAAATTCCTAGCGAGGAGAAAAGCCCTAACCACCCAGAGCCAGAGAGAATTGGGCATCACTTAAGTCTTCTTGTCTGAGTGATCTGAAGACTTATTACGCTTGAGGACTGTGCATCCTCCAGCCGGTTAGGCGTCGCGTTCTGAGCATCCAAGAGACATTGTGGATTGCCGGTGAACGAAGTCTGTGAAGGTTTGGGAGTCTACCTTGAAGACTTACCAGAGTGATTGGGCGAGGTCTGTGTGACCTTAGCTCAAGGAGAATACGGTGAGGACTGGGTGTCCTGAGCTGCCTGTTCAGGACTGGGTGTCCTTTGGTTTAAATACCTAGCCGCTCCAACCAGACGTACAGTTGTCACAGCAACTGGAACTGGTCCAACAAATCATTGTCTTCAACGAGTCACTGGTTTCATCTTCACTTCCTTTTACTTACTGTTACTCATTGTGAAGTCATTGCATGCTTGCTATATCTTCTGTCTTCACAACGTGACTGTATGATCTGTTTGGCTTCATAACTTCTTCCTACCTGATCCTTATTACACTGCAGCTATTTGTCACTGTGCTTTAACTCTATTGAATACTTGACCATGGCTTGCCTAGTGTAATCTAACTTCCTCTGCATAGTGATAGGCCTATCTCTACTGTTTGTCTTCATAACTTCCACATTTTGAAGACTTTCATAAAAATCGCCTATTCACCCCCCCTCTAGTCGATATAACGCACTTTCAGGACCGGCACTCCCTCCTGAGTCTCCAAGCACGCGGAGCTGGGCCTGGAAACATGAGCAACCTTGAACGGGCCCTCCCACATGGGAGAGAGCTTGTGCAGTCCCTCCCTGGAGAGAACCCGCCTGAGCACGAGGTCTCCTACCTCAAGAGTCCTGGGACGGATGTTGCGGCAGTGATATCGCTGCAGCGCTTGCTGGTACCTCACCGCTTGCAGCGCGGCTTCTTGGCGACGTTCCTCCCCCGGCACGAGGTCCATCCCCCGCATGGCGTCCTGCTGTGCCTCGTCGAACGCCAGGACCCGCACGGAGCGACTTCTGACCTCGTGAGGGAGGACCGCTTCCGCTCTGTAGACCAGGAAGAACGGGGTCTCTCCAGTCGGTTTTGTCGCGGTGGTGCGGATGGACCACATCACAGACTGAAGCTCGTCGTACCAACCTCTGCCACACGCCTCCAGCTTCTTCTTGAACGTCCTGGTCTTGAGGCCCCTCAGGACCTCCGCGTTGGCTCGCTCGGCCTGGCCGTTGCTTCGGGGGTGCGCCACTGAGGCGTAGCATATCTGCGTTCCAAGGTTAGCACAGTATGTTTTGAAGAGGTTACTGGTGAACTGCGAACCGTTGTCCGTGATGATGCGATTCGGCACCCCGAACCGGCTCATGATGCCCTTGATGAACTTGATCGCGGAACCCGCGGGAATGGTGCGGACAGCCTCTACTTCAGCCCACTTGGTGAATTTGTCCACGACAACGTAGAGGTAGCGGTAGCCCCCTGGCGCCCGAGGAAATGGGCCCAAGATGTCCAGCCCCCAGACTGCGAATGGCCAGGAAAGGGGGATAGTCTGCAAGCCTCCTGCTGGCTGATGGATCTGCTTGGCGTGGAACTGGCAGGCTTCACAAGCTTTCACTAGTTCCACGGCGTCATTGAGCGCGGTGGGCCAATAAAACTCACTGTGGAACGCCTTGCCGACGAGGGTCCACGATGATGAATGATGTCCGCAGTCTCCGCCGTGTATATCTTCCAGTAGTTCCTTCCCTTGCTACCTGGAGATGCAGCGTAGGGATACATCGTTTGGTCGCTTCCGGTAGAGCTCTCCGTCTTTGATGCAGTATGCCGTGGCCTGGCGTGCCACTCGCTCCGCTTCCTCGTCCTTCTCCGGCAAGGTCCCTCGCGCTAAGTAGCTCCGGAGCTCTGTGATCCAACATCCCTCCTGAGGTTCCATCGTCAGGAGCAGGCGCGCTCCTGAGGCCGGACCACAGGTCGGAGCTCCTGAGGCAGGTGGCTGGGGGAGCTCCTCCCAGGGCTGAGCCATGTTTGACAATGACGCCAGAGCTGAGGGCTTGAAGAGCCGCTCCTCGAAAACGCCAGGCTCTTGGGGTAACCATCTGGACGCACGTTTGGCGATGTCGTCGGCCTCCTGATTGGTGCCACGGGGCACATGCTGCAACTCCAACCCCCAGAATTGCTTCTCCATCCTGCGGACTTCCGCAAGGTAGGCTTCCATGTGCTCATCCTTCGGCTCATACACCTTGTTGGAGAAATTGACAAGGAGCTGTGAATCGCCCTTGATGGTGAGGCGTTTCATTCCCAGGGAAGCCGCGGCCTTTAAGCCCGCTATTAAACCTTCATACTTCGCTATGTTGTTGGAGACCTTTTCGCCTTGCTGGAAACAGAGTTGCATGGCGTAATGGAGCTTGTCCTGTGTGGGCGATATAAGCACCGCCCCAGCTCCAGCGCCATGCCTGGAGAACGCCCCATCGAAGTACATGACCCAGCCTTCTGGCGCCTCGCTTCCCGGGGATAGGGACCGATCCTCATCGGCCTTGAGGCCTGGCGCCTCCGTCCACTTTGCCACAAAATCCGCCAACGCTGCTCCCTTGATGACCCTGGTCGTGCTGAATTCGAGCTGAAACGCTTGCAGTTCTATGTTCCACTCAGCGACCCTTCCAGCTGAATTAGGGCTCCTGAGCACTCTCTGCAGGGGGTATGACGAGACGGCCTTGATGGGGTGACCCTGAAAATAGTGTCGCAGCTTGCGTGAAGCCACCAGTAGCGCGAGGAGGAGTTTCTGAGGCATGGGGTACCGTGCTCTTGCATGCCGCAGCACTGTGCTGATGAAGTACACTGGGTGCTCAACGAGGCGGAGCGCGTCAGTGCTGGTGGCTCCTTCCGGAGACCGTGGCACCTCTTGAGGCAATGAGACCTCCTGAGACTGGCCATCTGGAAGAGGGGCCTCTTCCGCCTCTGGGGCGCCCCTCTGCGGCGGCTGATCCTCCTCAGCCGCGGTGGCGATTTCTGTAGGCCTTCCTTGTCCCTGTTCTGCCTTGTCCCGGGCTACTGCCGTAGTTCTGATTCAGCGCTCCTCTTTGACTGCCACCAAGGCTGCGCTGGCGGAGTAGGGAGTGGCGGCGAGGTAAAGCACCAGGGCTCCTGAGGGCGCGGAGCCACCATGACCGGTGGGCTGGTCAGGTATCTCTTGAGATCCTGGCACGCCTTGTCGGCCTCTTCAGTCCACTCGAAGGGCCCCTTCTTCTTCATTAGCTGGAAGAAGGGCAGGGCTCGCTCTCCCAACTTGGAGATGAAGCGCCCTAGCGCGGTCACGCACCCCGTGAGCTTCTGTATTTCTCTTAGGGTCTTTGGCGGGCTCATGTCTTCCATCGCCTTGACCTTCTCTAGGTTAGCCTCGATGCCTCAGTGGGACATGAGGAAACCCAAGAGCTTGCCCGAGGGGACTCCGAACACACACTTCTCTGGGTTGAGCCGTAGGTTCACTGCGTCGAGGCTCGCGAAGGTTTCCTCCAAGTCCTGTATCAAGGTCCCGGCCTCCCGAGACTTTACCACAATGTCATCGACGTAAGCTTCAACATTCTTCCCAAGCTGCGGGCCCAAGGTGATGTGCATTAGCCGCTGAAAGGTTGCCCCTGCATTACGTAGCCCGAAGGGCATGCACGTGTAGCAGTATACCCCACACGGGGTTAGGAAGGCTGTCTTCTCGACGTCTTCTACCGCCATCTTGATCTGGTGATACCCAGAGAAGGCATCCAGGAAGCATAGCAGGTCGCATTCCGTAGTGGAATCGACGGATCTTGTGGGCATGCTTTGTTGAGGTTGGTGAAGTCGACACACATACGCTCCTTCCCTCCCTTCTTTGGCACAACGACAGGGTTGGCCAACCAATCTGGGTATCGGACCTCGCGGATGACCCCAGTGGCCTCTAATTTGCGGGTCTCTTGGACGATGAAGGCCTGCTTTTCTGTGGACTGCCGCCTGGCCTTCTGCTTCACAGGGCGTACGTTGGGGCACACGTTGAGGTGATGCTCGATTACACTCCTGGGGATCCCTGCCAACTGGTCCGGCTTCCAAGCGAATACCTTCTTGTTTGCACGCAGGAACCCGACCAGGGCCTCCTCCTGCTCGGGTTTGAGGTGGGCGCCTATGGTGAAAGTGGCGTTGGTGGACCCGTCCTCATCGACGGGTATCTGCTTGGTTTCTGCCTTGTCTTGGGTGAACAACTGCTTCTTCTTGGCGGGTGCAGCCCCCTCGGGCCCGGGGGTCTCCAAGTCGGCGGGCTGTGCCGATGCCGCCGTCTTGAAGGCGAGCTTGAGCGCCCGCAGCGCGTCCCCGGTGTCTCCGTGCACAGTGAGGACACCGCTGCTCCCGGGCATCTTCATGAGGTTGTATGCCGGGTGCGTCACGGCCATGAATTGGGCCAGCCCTGGGTAGCCGAGGATGGCGTTGTAGGGGAGGCCGATGGGGGCGGTGTCGAAGTCAACCAGCTCCGTGCGGAAATTGTTGTAGGTGCCGAGGGTCACTGGGAGCCGGATCTGCCCCAAGGAACTGGACGGGTTGCCCCCAACGCCTGAGAAGGGCCGGCTGGGTTGCAGCCGTTCCAGGGGTATGCGGAGGAGGTTGAAGGCCTCGACCGAGAGCACGCTGAGGCCCGCACCTCCATCAACGAGGGTTCTGGTGACGGCCACCTCGCAGATGGTGGGGGTGCACAACATGGGGAGCGCGCCCGAGCAGGCCGAGTTGGAGGGGTGGTCCTCCGAGCTGAAGGTCAGTCCGGTCTCGGGCGCCACCCGATCCAGGGGAGCCCCCTGCCGCATGGAAGCGGTGCTGACTCGGCAGATGAACGGCTTGACGTGGTGACTTGTGGGCGGCGCCTGCGAGCCGCCCAGGAGGGCCGCGACGACCGGGGGTGTTGGCGTAGCGCGATGGGACGGCGCAGGAGAGCCCCCTGCGGCGCGGACGAGCTCGGCGACGCGGTCGAGCCATTCCCCGTAGACATCGTCGGCGGGGCGGCAGCGCAGGAGCTCGTTTGCCACGATGAGTGCAGCCCGAGCCTCCATGGGCACGCTAAGCGCGCGGGGGCGAAGGTCCAGCTGGGGCGAGCGAGGGAGCTGCGGTGCGGCCGTCTTGGCGCACGGATGGATGCTGAGACGATGCTTGCTGCTCGTCCCCCGCCGGGCCGGTGGCGGCGTTGACGGCAGGTGAACGGGAACAACGAGGACGCCCGCCGACAGGGGCTGTCCGGGCGACGCGGGAGGCGAGGGCAGCCCGGCGCTCCGCGCGGGCTCGACGAGCGTCTGACATGAGCATGATGGTCGGAGGAGAACGGAGCGGTGGAAGACGAATTCTGGCGCACCCCTACCTGGCGCGCCAAATGTCGGATCTCGGGTTCCGGCAGACCCTTAAGGTTCGAACTCTGAGGTGTGCGCGGAGATTACGCCTTCTACCGCACCGTCTCGCAAAGATCTAGACTACTGAAAGAACTGCACAAGAGACACAAGGTTTATACTGGTTCGGGCCACCGTTGCGGTGTAATACCCTACTCCAGTGTGTGGTGGGTGGATTGCCTCTTGGGGCTGATGATGATGAACAATACAAGGAAGAACAGCCTCGCGAGGGTCAGCTCTTGGCTGGGGCGATGAACTGTTAGGAGGAGTTCAGTCACCCTCTCTCTCTGATTTCGATCGATCCCCCCTACCCTGTGGGTGGCTGGTCCTATTTATAGAGGCCCTGGTCCTCTTCCCAAATATCGAGCGGGAAGGGAGCCAACAATGGCGGGCTAATTTGAAGGGGGAAAACAAGTATCCGCTATTCTGACAAAAGCAGTCTTCGCCTGCGCAAAGCTCTGGTGATGATGCCGTCTTGGGCTCCACGGTGACCTCCGTCTCGTAGTCCTCCTGGTCTTGGTCCCGTTGCACCGAAATGGCAACCTTTGCCTGATGCCTCGGTACTCCGCGGCTGCGCTTGCCCCCTTTGCACCAAAGAGGAAAGGAGGACGCCGCGCGGGCTGGCACCCGCCTGGCGCCTTTGATCGTCATGGCTTGCGTCACGGGCACCTCGCGAGGTACCCCGCCTTGATCTCTCCGCCTCCTCATGAGCCAGCCTGACGAGGCCGCGCCTGAGGAAGCTCCACGTTGTCTACCCCGCGAGGCTTGGCCCCTCGCGAGGGTCTTGAGTCTTGTGTTGATGAAGATGGGCCATGCTGGGCCCCCTTTGAGCCACGCCGCAGGCCGTAGGCAGGCAAGTCTGGGGACCCCCGTTCCCAGAACGCCGACAGCAGGGCCGTGCACCACACCGCCCTCGTCGGCAGCCACAATCACGCCGTCGTTGTCTGAAGCGAAGGCCCTAACAAGAGCATCCACATTATCTTCCACCCAGAGCGCCGGGTCGCCTCGGACGGCCTGGGGGACTGGGGCGACGGCGGCGTCGAAATCGAAGTGGGGATCCATGTTCTGGAGATGGCTGAAGACGCGAGAAAAGGCGCGCCGAGCAGGGCGCGGCTCCTCTCCTCCACCAACCCGTCAGCCCTGACCGACCGCGCCTCCAGCTGCGTCACCACGTCGGTGAAGAACTGAAGGTTGCCGGCATAGTTGACTGCGTGCGGCTCGCCAACAGCTGCCTCCCAGATGTTGCCCAAGGCTGTGTTGGCTCTCTCCCGGAGCGTGGTGAGCATGGGGCCGTGCTCATGCTCCAGGATCCGCCGCTGACGTATCTCGTCCGCATTCTGGCGCGCGACGACCTCAGCCTCCTCCACCCGCTGGCGAAGAAGGAGCACCACGGCCTGGGAGGTGGTTGACTCCCCTTGCGCTAACTCAAGGGCGGCCCGAAAGGCATCGGCCCGCCGCGCCGCTTCCTCCATCTTGGCCCTCAAGGCAGCAGTCCTACCTTCAGCCTCGGCCCGGATCAACCCCAGCCTCTCCTCGAACTCGGCCTCAAGGTTCAAGCGCGCCATCGCCACCCGACGTCCGACCTCCTCCAGGACACGGGCTTCCCGTGCAGCGACATCATCCTCCGCCTGCGTCACCAAGCGCTCCCTCGTATGCAGAAGCTCGTACTCGCGGGTACGTTCGGCGGCTTCCAGCGTCAGCGCCTTCTCACGCTTCAGGAGCTCTGCTGGGTCGCCAGAGGCCACCTCCATCGACACGAGGGCTGCCTCGCGCAGCTCCACTTGCTCCTCCAATGAGTGGCACCAGGCCAGGAGCTCCCGAGCCCGCTCCTCCGCCGCCTCTCGCCGCCGGTCAGCTTCCCGGGCCTCCTCAGCGGCCCGAGATCGGGCCTCCCGAGAGGCCACCAGCGACGCCTTGGCCTCTGCGTCATCAAGATCGCGCTGACGGCGCGCGAGGGCGATGGCGCCCTCCAACTTGCGCCCCTCTGCAGCCAGGCGCAGGCCCTCGGCCTCAAGGCACGCGTCTTCATCAGCAAGCTCCTCACCAAGCAGGCTCACCGCGTCAGCCGCCCTTCGAAGGAATCCTTGGCGAAGAGCGCAACGCTCCCGGGCGCGCTCGAGCACGTCTTCCACACCATCATCTGCCCCAAGCAAGCACCGGGACCACGAATCAGCACTCCCCCTCCGGGCAGGGGGCTGGGGGCTAGCACCCTCGCGACGGCTGGGCACACCACGCCAGAAGCCCGGCCTGGAGCCAGCCCGTCCCCAGATGAAGAGCGTAGGGTGCGCCTTAGCCAATCGCAGTCCACGACCAGGCGAGAAGCCCACGGCAGGCTGGCTATGCCATGAGAAGGCCCACGAAGGAGGATCGCGAGGTGCGCAGGGCCACGATGCGCCTCCGGACGGTTCGCCTCCCCGATCTCCCTCGCCACAAGGGCTCTGCTGCTCGGAGCGCTTGAGGACGGCGGAGGGGGCGAAGCCAAGGGGGACGGCACCTCAGCCATCTCCGTGAGCTCGGCTGGAAGGGGCCTGCGGAGCAAGGATTAGCAAAAGCAACAGAAGGATCGGGAGCTGGGAAAGGAGAAGGCTTACTCATCAGTGGCGAAGTACTTCCTACGCTTCAGCAGGCGACAAGGGTAATCGTCACCCAGGGCCTCCCTTCTCTTCCAGAGGGCCTCAAAGTCCACGCGGAAGCGGCCCAAGAGTTGAGCGCAGGGATCAACCTGCGACGAAGACAGGGCGTCAAGGCGATCCGCGTCAGCGGCGCCTGCCTGATGCGCGCTGCCAATCGCCTCGCCAAGAGAAGCGGCTGGAGCCTCAGGGGCCTCAGTCGCAGGCGCTGAGGGCAGCTGCTTGCCACCCTCGACCTCAGCGGCACGGGCCCCAAGAGCTGCTCCCTCATGAGCGTCGCCCGGCGCTGTCACCCCGTCGGGAGCCCCCTCGGCCTCTGGCGCCTCATGCCTCCCTGCTCCGCCACTTGAGGAAGAGTCGCCTTGGCCGACTAGAAGGGCAGTCACCATCACTGGGTTCTTGCGAGGCCCCCGGAGACCGGTGGGGCGCGGCCCCCACTCATCAAAGATAGGCATCTGATTCACAAAATCGCCCCCGTTCTGGCAGAGGTACAACAAGGCCCCGCCCTGCTGGATGCTGCCAGGGTTGGGGTCCCCAGTCAGGATCAAGAGCGCTGCCCTCAGCACTTCAGGCGCCAGGTCCTCTTCCTGGAGCCTCATACGATCATCACGCCCGCTGAAGGCCCACATCCGGCGGGAGTGGCGTTGGAGAGGAGCAACGCGGCATAGCAGGAACTCCTTCACCACCTTGGGCGCTGTCACGCCAAGCGACCTCAAGAACGCGAAGCGGTGCCAGACGAAGACGAGCCGGGGGCTCTCAAGCGTCTCCTGGCCCCAGCCCGAATTGGGCCCTGAGGCCGCTGTCTCAGACGCGGCAGCGAAGCTCACGCACGCCGAGCATTGGGTAGGGTCGACAAGACGCAGAGAGAAGAAGTGGCGTAGCAAGGCAACCGAAGGAAGGATGCCCATCATTGCCTCGCAAACAAAGGCGAAGCCCGAAAGAAGGGTGATAGATTCAGGACCCAGATGCATCATGTGGATCTGATAGTGGGAAAGCACGGCATTGAAGAAATCAGAAAAGGGGGGAACCATACCCGCCCACAGGGCATCGGCAAAATACTGGACCTCGGTGACTATCCTGTCGATGGAGAAGTGAGACGCGGGCCAGGCTGTCGTCCTCCCGCATTTGTTGAAGATAGTGGCCAGAGCTGACCTTGCCCAAGCCCTCGGCTGGGGCCGCCAATGGCGGCGAGCAAGGCGGGGGCATGGGTTTCTTCCCTCCTCCCTTCTTCGTCGGAGCCATGGCGATGGGAAGGGGGGAGAAGGTTCGAGATTGGGTTGAAAACAGAAGCTGGAGTTCGAGCGGAGGAAGGACAGAGGGCGCTCGAGCAACAGAAAGGGGAGCGGCTGTGTGTGACTACGAGTCCGCCTAGCATGGCACAAAATAAGGGGGGCGTGGGGAAACAGTGCCGCCCACGCCCAATCAACCGCCACGCGGCGCCCAAGGCCGCAGGCTATTAGGGCCCGCGGCGCTTTTCCCTTGCCCTTTCGCCTCCCTGCACGACCAAGTCCAGGCGCGCCTTGGGCCCGGGGGCTACTGTCGGCATTCTGGGAACGGGGGTCCCCAGACTTGCCTGCCTGCAGCCTGTGGCATGGCTCAAAGGGGGCCCAGCACGGCCCGTCTTCATCAACACAGACCCAAGACCCTCACGAGGGGCCAAGCCTCGCGGGGCGGATGACACGGAGCTTCCTCAGGCACGGCCTGATCAGGATGGCTCGCGAGGAGGCGGAGAGATCAAGGCGGGAGTACCTCACGAGGTGCCCGTGATGCAAGCCATGATGACCAAGGGTGCCAGGCGGGCGCCAGCCCGCGCAGTGTCCTCCTTTCCTCTTTGGTGCAAAGGGAGCAAGCGCAGGCGAGAGCATCAAGCAAAGGCACCCGTTTCGGTGCAACGAGACCAAGACCAGTCCAACGGCAGGGAGGAAGTCATTATGGAGCCCAAGCCAGTGTCACCACCAGAGCCTTTGGCAGGCGAGGACCAACTTTAGTCAGGATAAGTGTACCAGATGTTCCCCTTCAAAATGGCCAATTGTTGGCGCCCTTCCCGCTCAATATTTGGGAAGAGGCCCAGGGCCTTTGCCTATAAATAAGACTAGCCACCACCTTAGAGAGGGGACGAATCATTGAGACCACATACACACGCACAAGCACTCCGGGTTCAAGAACACCCCAACCTTAGGAGGCTGTTCTCCCCTTGTACTGTTCATCATCAGCCCTAGAGGCAATCCACCGCCACCACACTGGAGTAGGGTATTACACCACAACGGTGGCCCGAACCAGTATAAACCCTGTGTCTCTTGTGCCGTTCTTTCCATAGCTTAGATCTTAGTGTGGCGGTGGGGCGCAGGTAGGTAGAAGGCGAAATCTCTGCGCGCACCCCAGTGTTCGAACCTCAAGGGTCTGCCGGAACCCGGAATCCGACAGAGGCTGCCTCGCGTCCACCCACGATGGGGCATGCTTCCCGAGACTCAGTGGCCCAGCCTCAGGAGTAGACCGCCTCCGTGGGCAAGCCGACTCTAGAGGTGCCCGTCTCCAGCGCACCCGCTGGGGGTCCGAGGGCTCCGGAGCCCCCTACCGTTCTTCCTGCTGTTGCTTCGCCTGCCCAGGCGCCGGTGCCATGTCCTCCCCAAGCCGTCACGCTGGCGGACCATGGCTCCTCTGACATGCCCGATGCTTTGGATGAGGCCTTCACCGCGCTGGACCGGCTCTGGGCTGATCTTCAGGGCGCCGACCAATGTAACGCGATGGTGCGTCTGGGGCTGGTCTTGGGGTGGCTCCAGGCCGACTCGTCCGTCAGGACAGCCTGGGGCCAGGCTGAGGCCGCCGCTGTCGAGGGCAGGAAGGTGGTCGGCGAGGCCACAGCCGCTCACGACGCAGTGCTGACCGACGCAGCGGCTGCCAAGGAACACTACCGCACGGTGGAGGCCGAGCTAAAGGCCCTCTGTGACGAGTACACCGCCCGCACCTGTCAGCTCGAGCAGCAGGTGGAGGAGCTGAAGGCGCGGGAGGCTGCACTCGCCAACCGCGACGCCGAACTGGAGTAGGCAGCCCAGGAACAGGTTGCGGAGTGGAGCCGCTTTGGGAAGTTGAAGGAGGAGCTAGAGTCTAGGGAGAAGGCCCTCGCTGTGGCTGAGCAGGTGGCCGCTGCAGGGCGTGACGCCTTCATCTCCCTCGAGTCGAGGTCCCACGTGGTGCTCCAAGACCTTTACGGGGAAGGGTACGAGAAGCCACTGGCGGCTGCGGAGGAAGGCCCCGCCGGGCTGCTCCCCAAGCTTGCCACGACGCTCGAGGGCATCGTTGTCGGAGTGGGCCCGTTGGTGGAGGGAGAGGCTCATGCGCTTTTTACCTCAGCCGCGACGCGCATCTTCAGCCACCTTCGCCTTCAGGACCCCACCTTTGACCTTGGTGCGTTGCTCGAACCCATGGCTCCCGAGCTCCATGATGCTCCCGCCGAGGCCATGAAGAAACAAGTGGAGGCCCTGCTGCAGAAGTTCCTCTGCGTCGACCCCGCGACCATGGCTGATGGCAAGGACAGCAGTGACGTTGTGATGACGGGCCTCCCCAGGCGGGCGATGGCAGCTTCCAAGGTTGAGGAAGAGGCTCAAAGGTGGTGCTTCCCCCTTTTTTAATCCTGCAACATTTATCGTGCCTCATGGAGGCGTAAGAGCTTATGCTTTGAGTTTTCAAGAGATAGTATGTTTTGTAATAATTTGCTTAGGATTTCACAATTTTCTTTATGTTTGCTTTAGTGTTCTGTGTCGGCAGGGCCCGACCCCACGCATACCTCAGCCACCGTTGGGTCGTCCGGATCACCAGGACGAGACCACGAGGTGGGGGGCTACGCGACCAGTGAGGCCCCTGAGTCGCGATGCTCAGGGGGTCCCCCTTGACGTACGAGTAGCCATCAGGAAGGAGATGCGAGTGTAGGTTTTAGCGTTCTGCGTCGGCAGGGCCCGGTCCTGCGCATACCTCAGCCGCCGTTGGGGCGTCCGGATCACCAGGACGAGACCAAGGGGTGTGGGGCTACGTGACCAGTTAGGCCCCTGGGTGGCGACGCCCAGGGGTCCCCCTTGATGTAAGAACAACCCTCCATACCTTTCCTCATCGGGCTCTCGCTCGGGAGGAGCGCGTGAAGACCAGGTCCGAGGGACCTCATGAGGTGGCGTACGCCAGGCGTAACCTGACCATAGCCCCCGTGCCCAGCCCCATCGCGCGACTCTCTCGAGGGGAAAGCGGTGCGGTGAGGCTAAGCAGCGAGCCTGGTGGCCCTCCCGAGGTTACTACAACCGTTAGGTTGCCCTAAGTTGTTTATTCACCAACGCGGAGCATGGTGCTTCCGCTCTTGCACGGGCATAGCCGCTCCTCGACCGTGTCGTCCGCCAGCGTGGAGCATGGGGCTTCCACTAGTACGTGGGTGGGAGCTCCCTATGAGGGGAAACTCCGGGGCGTGTGCATGGCGGGACTGGAGGAGGTGTGTATTGGCACTCGTGAGGCAGCGCAGGACTCACGAGGCCTTACCTCAAGGCGGATTGCGCCTGAATTTGATTCGGAACACTCGTGATGGTCATGCGAGATGGTTAGGCAGCCTGCGCCGAGTGAAGCTCCTTAGGATATCGCATGAGAAGGCCTAACACCAACGTCCCCAGGAGGTGACGTGAACAGGACCAGCCTACCAGACAGAGCTCGGTCGTTGGGTTTATCAACACTGCAGGGACGGACCCGAGCACAGACATCGTGCCTAGTCTTCTCATGCGACGGTCCTGAAGAAATACAACCGGCACGCGGCTCCCACGGCGGCGAGGCACCGGGTCACGCGCCCTAACTTATCCGCTCCTGATTAGCTCATGCTAGAACAAGGCACCAAGGACCATGGGAGGTGACGTGCATGAGAGCTGGCCCGCGAGCCAGAGCTCAGCCACTTGGGTTTAGCGATGCTGTAGGGACGGACCTGAGCACAGACGATGTGCCAGTCCTTAATCATGAGGCGGTCATGGGCGGGTTTGCAAGGGCGTATGACGTTCATGGCGACGAAGTGCCGGACAGATAGGTGATAATAAAAAAACAACTTATGGAAGGGTAAGTCTAGTTTGGATGGATGCAAAGAACGATACATGCCGCAGGGACGGACCCACACAGCTTGGGGATAATGCAGCCCGAGGGGCGCCCCCGACTAAACAAAACAAAAAGTGTCACCTAGCACCGTTGCTGAAGAAGTGTTGAAGTAGATGGAGACGCGTGCTGCAGAAGTCGCTCCTACGAGCCGTCCAGGTCCTGAACCTTGTGAGGCTCTGGAGGCCCGAGAGGATCGCGAGGAGCCAACGCCACCTCTGATAGGATTGCCTAATGCCTGGCCTCGTGAGCCACCGGGACGCCCCGCATGTGGCGCTGGTGAGTGGCAGCCCTCTTCAGCAAACCAAAAGGCATGCTAACGTAGCTGTGAGGGGGGCCTTTGCACCGGCCAACGTGGCACGCGGCTCTATTGAGCCCTGGGATGTTGACGCAGATGCGTAGCTCGCTACCCTTGCCTCGGGAGGGAGCCGCGCTGGGTGGTGCAGGGTGACGCTCATCTCGCATGGCTCTTGCCTCCTGAAGCTCCTTGGTTGCCTTGGTGATGAACTGCTGAGCGCAAGGTTATCGAACTAGTAGGAAAACCAAGCAACACTACGTAAGCATCACCTGCACACAAATAACAAATACTCGCAACCCTACGTGTTAAAGGGGTTGTCAATCCCTCTCGGGTAACAGAGCTAGAAATTGGCAAACGGACGTGAGAAAGTTGTAATAAGTTGATAGATCAAACGCCAAATAATATAAAGTGCAGCAAGGTATTTCTGTATTTTTGGTTTAATAGATCTGAAAATAAAAGCAAAGGCAAATAGATCGCAAAGGCAAATATAATAAAGAAGAGATCCGGGGGTCGTAGGTTTCACTAGTGGCTTCTCTCGAGAAAAATAGCAAACGGTGGGTAAACGAATTACTGTTGGGCAATTGATAGAACTTCAAATAATCAAGATGATATCCAGGCAATGATCATTATATAGGCATCATGTCCAAGATTAGTAGACCGACTCCTGCCTGCATCTACTACTATTACTCCACACATCGACCGTTATCCAGCATGCATCTAGTGTATTAAGTTCATGGAGAAACGGAGTAATGCAGTAAGAATGATGACATGATGTAGACAAGATCTATTTATGTAGAAATAGAACCCATCTTGTTATCCTTAATAGCAATGATACATACATGTTGGTTCCCCTTCTGTCACTAGGATCAAGCACCATAAGATCAAACCCATCACAAAGCACCTCTTCCCATTGCAAGATAAATAGATCAAGTTGGCCAAACAAAACCCAAATATCGAAGAATAAATACGAGGCTATAAGCAATCATGCATATAAGAGATCAAAGAAGACTCAAATAACTTTCATGGATAGAAAGATAGACCCGATCATAAACTCAAAGTTCATCGGATCCCAACAAACACACCGCAAAAAGAGTTACATCATATGGATCTCCAAGAGACCATTGTATTGAGAATCAAACGAGAGAGAGGAAGCCATCTAACTACTAACTACGGACCCGAAGGTCTACAAAAGACTACTCACACATCATCGGAGAGGCACCAATGGACATGATGAACTCCTCCGTGATGGTGTCTAGATTGGATCTGGTGGTTTCTGCAACTTGCGGTGGCTGGAATTGATTTTCGTCGACTCCCCTAGGGTTTTGAATTATTGGGGTATTTATAGAGTAAAGAGGCGGTTCAGGAGGCAACCGAGGTGGGCGCACCCACCAGGGCGCGCCTAGGTCTCCAGGCGTGCCATGGTGGGATGTGCTCCCCTCGCAGCACCCCCAGGTGCTTCTCTGGCCCACTAGATGTCTTCTGGTCCAAAAAAATCCACAAAAAGTTTCGATGCGTTTGGACTCTGTTTGGTAATGATTTCATGCGATGTAAAAACATGCAAAAAATAGCAGTTGGCACTATGTCAATAGGTTAGTACCAAAAAATGATATAAAATGACTATAAAATGATTGTAAAACATCCAAGAATGATAGTATAACAACATGGAACAATAAAAAATTATAGATACGTTGGAGACGTATCAGCATCCCCAAGCTTAATTCTTGCTCGTCCTCGAGTAGGTAAATGATAAAAATAGAATTTTCGATGTGGAATGTTGCCTAACATGTCATCTCATATTCTTTTCTTTATAGCATGGACATTTGGACTTTTATATGGTTCAAAGCAATAGTATAATTTTAACATGAGCCTTAAATACTCAAGCATATCAACAAGCAACCATGACTTTCAAAATATCAATGCTAAAATAAGTTATCCCTAGCCCATTATGCTCAATCATTGATCCATTCATGAAACACACTCGCATATTAGCTACACCCAATGCTCAAGTACGATCCTAGTGCCCCCTAGTTGGTCCTTTATAAGAGAAGATGGAGACTCAAATTTTTTGCATAAAGTAAAAGAAAGGCCCTTCGCAGGCGGAAGTAGGGATTTGTAGAGGTGCTAGAGCTCAAAGCGAACAAACATAGAGATAAAAACATTTTGGAGGCATGCTTTTCCTGTCAACGAGAATGATTGAGTAGTTCCTAATACTTTCCATGCTAGATATATCATAGGCAGTTCCCAAAAAGAAATTAAAGTTTATTCCTTTATCAACCATACTTTCACTTTCCATGGCAAGCTGTATCCACGGGTGCCTTCCATACCAACACTTCCAAGGAATTTATTATTTAACAACATAAAGTAAATTCATTTTTCATTTCAGGACTGGGCGTCCCTAATACCTTTGCCTTACTCTCATGCAATGACAAGTGAATAAACACTCGTCGTGAGAATAACATATCTAGCATGGAAACATAGTAGCTACCCCCGACCATTTCATGAGCGGTACGAGCACACAAAAGAAAATTTTATTTTGAAAATTAGAGATGGCACATACAAATTTTCTTATAGCGGCAAAAGAATACCCCATATAGGTAGGTATGGTGGACTCATGTGGCAAAACTGGTTTAAAGAATTTGGATGCACAAGTAGTGATCATACTTAGTGCAAAATGAAGGCTAGCAAAAGATTGAGAAGCGACCAACCAAGAAATGAATAATCTCATAAGGGAGCATTAAGCATAATTAACACCGAATAATGCACCACAAGTAGGATGTAATTTCATTGCATAACTATTTACTTTCACGCTTGCATAGGGAATCAAAAACCTTAACACCGATATTCTTACTAAAGCATAATTACTGATCAACGTGACTCACATATCATATCATCATATCTCAAACTGTTACAAGGAATCAAGTTCATTTTGTCTAATGATCTTCATGAAAGGTTTTATTATATCCTCCTTGGATATCTATCACTTTGGGACTAATTTTCATGTGTTGCTTTTGATAAGCTCAAACAAATATAAGTGAAGATCACGAGCATAATATTTCTTTCTCTCAAATTAATTTAGGTGAAGCAAGAGAGAATTTCCTAAAAAAATTCCTAACTCTCAAATAAATCTAAGTGAAGCATGAGAACATTTCTTCAAAAGTAACGAAGCACACCGTGCTCATAAAGATATAAGTGAAACACTAGAGCAATTCCATAGCTCATAAAGATTTAAGTGAAGCATAGAGAGCAATTCTAACAAGTCATGGCATAATTTTGGCTCTCTCAATTAGGTGTGTGCAGCAAGGATTCAAGACTTAAAACGAAAATCAAAACAAGCAAAGACTAATATCATACAGGGCGCTCCAATCAAAACTCATAGTATGTGACGAATAAAAATATAGCTTCGAGTAAAATACCGATGGTCGTTAGAAGAAAGAGGGGATGCCACTTGGGCATCCCCAAGCTTAGTTGCTTGATTCTCTTTGGATAATAGCTTGGGATTCCATGGGCATCCCCAATCTTAGGCTCTTCTTACTCCTTATTCCTTCATCCATCATAACATCACCCAAAACTTGAAAACTTCAATCACACAAAACTCAACAAAACCTTCATGAGATCCGTTAGTATAAGAAAACAAATCAGTACTATAAGTACTGTTGCATCCCATTCATATTTTATTATTGCATTATATCTACTGTATTCCAACTTTTCTATGGCAAAAACTCTTCAAAGAAAACCATAGAATCATCAAAACAAGCACACAACGCATAGAAAACAGAATCTGTCAAAAACAGAACAGTCTAGCAATCTAGATATTTCAAATACTTCTGTAACCCCAAAAATTCTTAAAAATTAGGACCACGTGAGAAATTTGTATATTAATCTTCTGCAAAAAGAATTGGTATTTTATCACGCTTTTGTTCAAAATGAGAATTATTTTCGCGAGCGCGAAAGTTTCTGTTTTTCAGCAAGATCAAATCAACTATCACCCAACATGATCCCAAAGGCTTTGCTTGGCACAAACACTAATTAAAACACACAAAAAATACAATCATAACAGTAGCATAATGTTGCAAACACTTAAGAACAGAAAGCAAAAGACAAACATAAATTTCATTCATTGGGTTGCCTCCCAACAAGCGCTATCGTTTTACGCCCCTAGCTAGGCATAAGATTTTATTGATGCTCACATGAAAGATAAAAATTGTAACACAAAGAGAGCATCATGAAGCATGTGAACAACACATTTAAGTCTAACAAACTTCCTATGCATAGAAATTTTGTAGGCAAACAAATTATCAAGACACGAAATATTTAGCATATGTAAGGAAGAAGAAAGAAACAATAGCAATCTCAACAAAACGAGAGCTAATTTAGTAACATGAAAATTTCTAGAACCATATTTTCCTCTCTCATAATAATTACATGTAATATCATAATCAAATTCAACAATATAAGTATCATATAAAATTTTCTCTTCATGATCCACATGCATGCAAAGTTGACACTCTTCCAATATAGTGGGATTATCATCAAATAAAGTCATGACCTCTCCGAACCCACTCTTATAAAAAATTCCATAGGATTGAACACACTCCAAATTTGTGGGATTATTTTTTCCTAAAGTTGACGCTCTTCCAATCCCACTTACAATATTATTGCAAACATATTCATCATGAGGCTTAAATAAAATTTCAAGATCATAAGAATCATCACCCCAATCATGATCATTGCAACAAGTAGTGGACATAGCAAAATTAGCATCCCCAAGCTTGGGATTTTGCATATTATTAGCACAATTGACATTAATAGAATTTATAATAACATCATTGCAATCATTCTTTTCATCTAAGGAGCTATCATGAATCACTTTATAAATTCCTTCTTTTAACACTTCATCACAATTTTTAGATTCATGAATCTCAAGCAAAACTTCATAAAGATAATCAAGTGAACTCAATTCACTAGCAATGGGTTCATCATAATTGGATATCTTTAAAAGATTAGCAAGTGGACGAGGATCCTGTCAGATTTCGGGTTCCGGCAAAACCCTTGAGGTTCGAACACTGGGGTGCGCACGAAGATCTTTCCCCCTCTAGCTCGCACACATCATGATCTCACGGCCTAGCTCGACAAACCCAAAGAACGCGAGACACAAGAGTTTATACTGGTTCGGGCCACCGATGTGGTGTAATACCCTACTCCAGTGTGGTGTGGTGGATTGCCTCTTGGGCTGAGGATGAACAGTTACAAGGGGAGAACAACCTCCTGAGGAGAGGTGCCCTTGTGCTCGGTGCCCTTGTGTGCTTGAGGATGATCTGGATCCTGGATCCATTCCGTTACCTCCTACTTTGGTTGCTAGTCCTATTTATAGTGGCCTCGGTCCTCTTCCCAAATATTGAGTGGGAAGGGATCCCACAACGGCCAAACTCAAAGGGAGACAACTAGTACAAGTTATCCTGACTAAAGGTGGTCTTCGTATGCCAAAGGCTCTGGTGGTGACGCCGTCTTAGGCTCCATGGTGACCTCCGTCCTGCTGTCTTGCTGGTCTTGGTCTTGTTGCACCGATATGGAAACCTTTGCCTGATGCCTCGGGACACCTCGCATGCGCTTGCCTCTTTAGCACCAAAGAGGAAACGAGGACACTGCGCGCGCTGGCGCCCGCCTGGCTCCAGTCGTCATGGCTTGCGTCACAGAAACCTCGCGAGGTGCCCCTTGCCTTGATATCTCCACCCCTCGGGAGCCAGCCTGGTGAAGCTGCCCCCGAGGGGGTCTTGTGTCGTCCTCCTCGTGAGGCTTGGCCCCTCGCGAGGGTCTTGAGTGTTTGCTGGTGAAGATGGGCCGTACGGGGCCGTTGGTGGAGCCACGCCGCGGGCCACAGGCAGGCAAGTCTGGAGACCCCCATTCCCAGAACGCTGACAGATCCATACCAATTGATTTTTAGCAAGCGAAGATGCAAAGCAAATAGAAAACACATGGCAACACATGCAAACAAGAGATCTGACGCGAAAATGACAAATGAAAAAGAGGGCGAATAAAACGGCTAATTTTTGTGAAGTGGGGGAGAGGAAAACGAGTGGAAAATGGTAAATAATGTAAATTGCAAGGAGATGAGATTTGTGATTAGGAACATGGTAGATGTTGATGATGTCTCCCCGGCAACGGCGCCAGAAATTCCTTTTGATGTCTACTAGAACTACGTCGGCATTTCCCCAAAGAGGAAGGGATGATGCAGCACAGTGACGGTAGGTATTACCCTTGGTGATAACATCAAGGTTATTGAACCAGTAGGAGAACCAAACAACACTACATAAACAACACCTGCACACAAATGATAATTACTCGCAACCCGACATGTTAAAGGGGTTGGCGATCCCTTTCGGATAACGGAGCCAGGAACTGGCAAACGGACGTGAGAGAGTAGTAATAAGTTGATAGATCAAACGCCAAATAGGATAAAGTGCAGCAAGGTATTTTTGTATTTTTGGTTTAATAGAACTAAAAATAAAAGCAAAGGGAAATAGATCACAAAGGCAAATATAATAAAGAAGAGACCCGAGGGCGTTAGGTTTCACTAGTGGCTTCTCTCGAGCAAAATAGCAAACGGTAGGTAAACGAGTTACTATTGGGCAATTGATAGAACTTCAAAAAATTATGACGATATCCAGGTAATGATAATTATATAGGCATCACGTCCAAGATTAGTACACCGACTCCTGCCTGCATCTACTACTATTAATCCACACATCGACCGCTATCCAGCATGCATCTAGTGTATTAAGTTCATGGAGAAATGGAGTAATGCAATAAGAACGATGACATTATTTAGACAAGATCTATTTATGTAGAAATATACCCCATCTTGTTATCCTTAATAGCAACGATACATACGTGTCGGTTCCCCTTCTGTCACTGGGATGAAGCACCATAAGATCAAACCCATCACAAAGCACCTCTTCCCATTGCAAGATAAATAGATCAAGTTGGCCAAACAAAACCCAAATATCGGAGAAGAAATACGAGGCTATAAGCAATCATCCATATAAGAGATCAAATAAACTAAAATAACTTTCACAGATATAAAAAGATAGATCTGATCATAAACTCAAAGTTCATCGGATCCCAACAAACACACCACAAAAAGAGTTACATCACATGGATCTCCAAGAGACCATTGTATTGCGAATCAAACAAGAGAGAGGAAGCCATCTATCTACTAACTACGGACCTGAAGGTCTACAAAAGACTACTCACGCATCATCGGAGAGGCACCAATGGATATGATGAATCCCTCTGTGATGGTGTCCAGATTGGATCTGGTGGTTTCTGGAACTTGCGGTGGCTGGAACTGATTTTCATCGACTCCCCTAGGGTTTCTGGAATATTGGGGTATTTATAGAGTAAAGAGGCGGTTCGGGAGGCAACCGAGGTGGGCACAACCCACTAGGGCGCGCCTGGGCCTCCAGGTGTTCCCTGGTCGGTTGTGCTCCCCACGGAGCACCCCCAGGTGCTTCTCCGGCCCAGTGGATGTTTTCTGGTCCAAAAAATGCACAAAAAGTTTCGCTGCATTTGAACTCCATATGGTATTGATTTCCTGCGATGTAAAAACATGCAAAAAATGGCAACTGGCATTTGGCACTATGTCAATAGGTTAGTAGCAAAAAATGGTATAAAATGACTATAAAATGATTGTAAAACATCCAAGAATGATAATATAACAACATGGAATAGTAAAAAATTATAGATACGTTGGAGACGTATCAACGGCCTTAGGAGGGTAGACAACGCCCTTGTCTTCTGGATTCTCGACCGCCGTAGCCTGGTAGGCGAGCTTGAGGGAGCACACCGCGTCCTTTTTGTCGCAGGCGACCGTGATGATGCCTCCGCTCCCCGGCATCTTGACAACATTGTAGCCATGATGAGTCGCGGCCATGAACTTGGCTAGGGTTGGATACCCAAGGTTGGCGTTGTACGGGATGAAAATGTGGGCGATGTCGAAGTCGATGAGCGTAGTACAGTAGGTGTCGCGCTTGTCGAAGGTGATAGGGAGGTGGATCTGCTCTATCGGGGTAGTGGAGCCATCGGTCATCCCCAAGAAGGGCTTGGTATGCTGAAGCTGGTCGTATGGCACCTGTAGCATGTCGAACATCTCGACGGAGAGGACATTGAGTCTTGTGCTGCCATCGATGAGTGTCTTGGTGATGAGGACATTGCTGATGGTAGGCGAGCAGAGCATTGGGAGGGCGCCGATAGTGGCCGCACACTTGAGCTAATCAGTAGAGTCAAATGTGATGGTGTACTTGGACCACCTGAGCGGACGCGTCGGCTTGAGCTTGGGGAGGGCCACGTTCACCTCACGAGCGGACTGCTTGAAGATACAGTGGGAGGCATGGGCTTGAGCGCCGCCTAAGATGCAAGCGATGGCACGAGGCTCTTGGAAGCCCCCAGCCCCATCATCTTGGCGATGGTCATCGTTCCTCCTTGGTGGCGGTGGCAGCGGAGGGAGGCCAGCGTTGCCCTAATGACGGTCCTCATGAGGTTGATCCCTCCTGGGGCCCTCGCGTGGCTGGCCCTGCCAGTGGTCCTCGCGAGGCTGATCATGTGTAGGATCGAAATTATGTCTAGAGGGGGGTGATTAGACTACTTAACCAAATAAAAATCTAGCCTTTTCCCAATTTTAGTTCTTGACAAATTTTAGCTATCTTCACATGTCAAGCAATCTCCACACAATTCAAGCAAGCATGCAAAAGAGTATATGAGCAGCGGAAAGTAAAGCACGCAACTTGCAAGAATGTAAAGGGAAGGGTTTGGAGGATTCAAACGCAATTGGAGACACAGATGTTTTGTCGTGGTTCCGATAGGTGGTGCTATCGTACATCCATGTTGATGGAGATTTCAACCCACGGAGGGTAACGGTTGCACGAGTCCACGGAGGGCTCCAACCACGAAGGGTCCATGAAGAAGAAACCTTGTCTATTCCATCATGGCTGTCGCCCACGAAGGACTTGCCGCACTAGCGGTAGATCTTCACGAAGTAGGCGATCTCCTTGCCCTTACAAACTCCTTGGTTCAACTCCACAATCTTGTCAGAGGCTCCCAAGTGACACCTAGCCAATCTAGGAGACACCACTCTCCAAGAAGTAACAAATGGTGTGTTGATGATGAACTCCTTGCTCTTGTGCTTCAAATGATAGTCTCCCCAACACTCAACTCTCTCTCACAGGATTTGGATTTGGTGGAAAGAAGATTTGAGTGGAAAGCAACTTGGGGAAGGCTAGAGATCAAGATTCATATGGTTGGAATGGAATATCTTGACCTCAACACAAGTGTAGGTGGTTCTCTCTCAGAAAATGTGTATTGGAAGTGTAGGTATGTTCTGATGGCTCTCTCCACGAATGAAGAGTGGGTGGAGGGGTATATATGGCCTCCACACAAAATCTAACCATTACACACAATTTGCCAAACTCGGTGGGACCGAATGGTTAAACTCGGTCGGACCAATTCAACAAACCTAGTGACCGTTAGGATTTTCGGTGGGACTGAGATGCAACTTGGTAGGACCGATATGGTTAGGGTTAGGGCATAACGTAATCTTGGTGTGACCGATTACACAAACTCAGTGGGACCGATTTTGGTAATAAGCTAACTAGAGAGTTGGTCAGGTAAACTCGGTGGGACCGATTCGCTCATCTCGGTGGGACCGAAATGTTACAAAAGGGAAACAGAGAGTTTACATTGCAATCTCGGTGGGACCGATCGCTCATCTCGGTAAGACTAAAACGTTACAAAGGGAAACAGAGAGATTACAATCCCATCTCGGTGAGACCGAGATCCCTATCGGTAAGACCGATTTGCCTAGGGTTTGTGGAAGTGGCTATGACATTTGAAACTCGGTGGCATCAGATAGAAAGAATCGGTGGGGCCGAGTTTGACTTTTGGTTTAGGTCATATGTGGATGTGGGAAGGTAGTTGAGGGTTTTGGAGCATATCACTAAGCACTTTGAGCAAGCAAGCCATTAAGCAACACCTCATCCCTCCTTGATAGTATTGGCTTTTCCTATGGACTCAATGTGATCTTGGATCACTAAAATATAAAATGTAGAGTCTTGAGCTTCAAGCTTGAGCCAAACTTTTTGTCCTTAGAATTTTGAGGGATCCACTTTCCTCATCCATGCCATGCCATTCATTGAGCTTTTCCTGAAATATTAATCTTGGAATAATGTTAGCTCAATGAGCTATATGTTGTTAGGAATTACCAAAACCACCCAGTGATAGTTGCACTTTCAATCTCCCCCTTTTTGGTAATTGATGACAACATATAGATCAAAGCTTCGACAAATGATAATAAGAGTGAAAGATATTGTCGAGAAGTATGTGAAAAGCAAGAGCTCCCCCTAAATTTGTGCATATCTTAAGATTTGCTTTGGACTGCAAATGCACAATGAGTTAGGATCATGGGTTACTCTTCCATGTCACATACATCTTGGTGGAGCGCTCAAAATGATAAGAATTAAATACATGCACTCATCACCAAGAAAAGTGAATGATCATATAAGGATAAGTAAGATAATATCATCTAACAAGCATAAGTGTAGCTTATGATCAACCACATGATCATCAATGTCTCACATATAATAGCATAGTATCTCAAGCAATCAAAACACAAAAAAAGTTCAACCAAGAAGACAAGAGAGAACAAAAGCAAACTCTCTCTCCCGAAGCCTATGATCTATACATTTTTCTCCCCCTTTGGCAACAAGTTACCAAAAAGTTCATAGAAAATGCATAGCACTAGAACGTCTCTCAAGCTTGGTCTTCAGGTGGTGGTGCAGCAACCTCTTCTTCCTCTTGCTCTTCAGAATCTCTCATGATTGAGGATCTCCCAAGCACTCTAGCAGTGGTTTTTTTTATCCTCTCCTTCCTCTTCTTCCCTTCTGCAGTAGCCTCTTTGGGTTCAGATCCCAAAGGGACTTGAGTAGATGCTCTGGAATTCTCTTTGCAGGAACCTTTTGCTTCATGCCTGGCTTGGTGGCAGCAGCAGTGCTATATTCCTTCTTAACCACTTTCTTCTTGGAAGTGGCCTCATCCTCAACTGCCACATAATCTTTATCCTCAGACTCTGAAGTTTTCTTCTTCCTTGTTATGGTGGCAGCTTTGGGCAAGTTGTTGGGAGTGCTCCTGCTACCATCATCTGAACTACTAGAGGGCCTAGTGCCCTCACTCAGGTGAACCTGCTCCTCTGACCTGTTCTGGCTGTCACTCTGATCAGACATATTGCAAACACTGACAGCAGACCCTGTGAATAGATATAGATGTGATAGAGTGGATGAGCATCACAAAATGCAGAGGTTTTTGCAAAAGAATGAGTCAAAAACTTAGTTTTAGTTTTCCACAGAAAGCATTTCGGATCAACCGATTTGTAAACTCGGTGATACCGAAGCAGCTATTGGAACCTAAACTAGTGAACTCGGTCAGACCGAGTCACAGTTCGGTAGCACCGAGACTGCTAAGGTTTCACAAAGTCCTGAACTCGGTCACACCGATTTGCAATTCTCGGTCAGACCGAAAATTACATGTGCAATGGCCTGAGCCGAATCGGTGGTACTGAGTTCCACAACTCGGTGGGTCCGAGATGGTTTCGGCGGAAACCTAACCCTAAATTTTCAATTCAACTCAAATCTACGGAGTGTTTTGACTGGATAGAAGCGTTTCAATCATGGTAAGAATCATAATGAACACAATGTGCTAGGAATCGGACGGGGATAGCACTGTGATCGAGTCCATACCCTAGTTCAGCGATGAACTCGCTATGGCGGCAACGGCAGGGAAGAATTCCGTTGACGGCGGCGGAGACCAGCGACAGGAGGCGGCTGGCAACGAGGAGGACGATCTGGAGACCCAGGAGGCAGAGCGAGCTATGCGCGGGCGAAGGGGTTTCGCAGAAATTTCCAAAATTTTGCCCGTGAGTATATATAGCCCGACTCTGTCGGTGTGACCAAGTGGAACAACTCGGTGGCACCGAGATTCATAACTACAAGCAGTTACTGAAACTCGGTGTGACCAAAAGGTTCAAATCGGTTGCACCGAGATTGAAAACCTAGATCGACTTAGTGATCTCGGTATGACCGAAATGGAGGAATCGGTTAGACCGAAAAGCACAAAGAAGTTTTGGAAGTTTAAGTCTATGACGAATCGGGGACTCCGAGTGCTCCTCACACATAGTGGTTCGAATTTGACTTGATCAAATTTTGTGATGTAGCATGAATAGAGTTTGACACGAGAAAAGCATAGATAGCTAGATAGGGTTCTTAGGCATTCTTGTCCATCCACTTGGCAAAAGAAAAGAAAACCAATCAATCAAAACAACAAGTGGATGTCCTCGAATGAGTAAAATATGCAATCAACATGCTCACACAATAAAATGGCAATTGGAATATGTGGCAAAGCATGCACAACCAATTCTAGCATCTATCAAACAATTGGCGATGACTAGGTCATCTATATATGAGTGTATTGACTTAGGAGTCAAATGAGAACATTTGATCATAGGTCATACTCATCGTTTAAGCACAAGTGGGGTTACCACTTTTACATAAAGCATTGTTGTGTTCACACCATTAGAGTTGCTTTAGCTCAATTCTTAGAGTAAAGCTCCCCCTAGATGTGAGATCCCCCCTAAGAGGGATGAACTAACCTTGGGTTTTGTCGATGATGACTTCATGTAGATGTTGAAGATGTGGATGCTCAATGTTGATGTAGATCATTTGAAGCTATCCATTGGAGTGAGTTGCACTTTCAATACCTACACGGGTTAGTCCCACAAGGAACAAACAAGGATATCCATAGACATAGAGTGATGCACACACAAGATGATGTCTATGAAAGATTTTAGGTTACCTTGTCCCTTGTCTTACCAACAAGAGGGTTTGTGACTCCTTGAACTAGTGCAAGATGTGGAAGTTGATTGCACTTGTTCTTGCCAAGATGATAAGAGTGAAGTATGTTGGCGGAGTCACCCTCAAGAACTCTCTAGTTATTCTTCTTCGGGATCCACACCATCTTGATGGGAATCCTCGGTGTTGTAGTTGTACTTGATGAAGTGGAACTTGAAGTAGTCTTGGGAACCCACTTGACCAAGGCCTTAGGAGCTTCTTTAAATGCATCAATTTCTTCTTGAAGCTTGTCCTTGCCTTTTTGCTTGTGGTCTTGTGGTGGAAGATCATCTTGAGCTTGTGTCCCTTTGAGAGAAGTAGGATCATACTTCTCTTGTTGAGGAACAAACTTCGTCTTGGGGTATTGATCTTCTTCCCACTGAACTCCATTGGCATTGAACTTTCGTTCAAAACCAACACCTTGATTCTTCCAGTGCCTTCCTTGCTTGCGTACAATTTCCTCGAATTGCTTACTTCCGACAAGGCTCTTGTAAACACCTTTCTCTATAATTCCCTTCAATAAGCTATTTTCTTGCTCAAGTGTAACTTGGCTAAGAGAATCATTAGTGGAATCAAGAGAACTACTAGAAGCAACAATATTGGATTTAGCATGATTATTGTTACTACTAGAGGAAGAATCTTTCTTGTTCTTGTTACTAGACTTGACTTGAGGCATGTAAGTGGATAAGAGCAAACGCTTGGCAATGTAAGAAGAACTTTTCTTGCGAAGATCATCATTGATTGCTTTTAAGAACTCATGCTCTTGCTCAAGGTTGAGCTTTTCAAAGCGTAATTTCTCATGAGCCCTTAAAAGTTCTCGATGATCTCCTAAGATAGTTTCATGAGCTAACTTAAGAGTGTTTAGTTCTTTAGTTAGAGACTCAATCTTCTCCTTATCATTGTCATTCATTTTATCTTGATTAGCATGATTAATTGACGTTTCATCATAGTATTCATCACTAGAGTTGTCAACAAGTAAATCATCATCACCTAGCAAGTCATCTTCATCACTATTGAAATCAACATACTCGGGGTGTGATACCTTTGGGCCTTTAGCCATGAAGCATGTTCCAACTCCTTCATTTGGTGAGTCAAATATGTCGTAGGAGTTGGTTGTCACAAGTGCTAGACCGGCAACACCTTCATCTTGAGTATATTCGGAGCCGGAGTGATAGCTTCTCTCGGAGTGGTTGTCGGAATCGGAGCCGGATACCCATTCACCAACATGAGCTTGATGTCTTTGTTTTGTGTAGCTCCTTGATGACTTGTCCTTTCTTTCCGAATCCTTGCTTCTTCGTGAGGGTCTTCGTTCATAACGATCATCTCTACTCCTTCTTTCTCTAGATGTTGATTCTTCTCTTCTACTTCTTCTATTGGGAGAATCTTCTCTTCTCTTGTAGGGGGCCGTACACTCATTGGAATAGTGTCTGGGCCTTCCACAATTGTAGCAATTTCTCTCTCGACTAGAAGATCTTTTGTCATTGTAGGACCTTGACTTGGAGCTTCTCTCTTTGCTTCTACTCTTGTAGAACTTGTTGAAGTTCTTCACCATTAAGCTCAATTCTTCATTGAAGGTTTGTTTCTCACTCGATGATGTGGGGGCTTCACATGAGGCTTTGTAAGCACCACTTGATTTGTTGTGAAGTTCCTCTTTATCCTTGAGTGACATCTCATGAGCAACAATTCTTCCGATGACTTCCGTTGGCTTGAGATCTTTGTAATTGGGCATCATTTGGATCAATGTGCACACGGTATCATATTTTCCATCCAAGGCTCTTAGGATCTTCTTGATGATGAATCTATCGGTCATCTCTTCACTCCCTAAGCTGGCAATCTCATTTGTGATAAGAGCAAGCCTAGAGTACATTTCAGCGACACCTTCACCATCCTTCATTTTGAACTTGTCAAGTTGACTTTGAAGCACATCCAATTTGGAGTCCTTGACGGAGTCGGTACCTTCGTGTATATCAATCAAAGTATCCCAAATTTCCTTTGCATTCTCAAGATGGCTGATTTTGTTGAATTCTTCAGGGCACAATCCGTTGAAGAGGATATCACAAGCTTGAGAGTTATATTGCAGCATCTTCAACTCTTCCGCGGTAGCTTCACAGTTCGGTTCTTTCCCATCAAAGAATTCACCTTGCAAGCCAATACACACAATAGCCCAAACGGCGGGGTTATGTCCAAGAATATGCATTTTCATCTTATGCTTCCAACTAGCAAAATTAGTGCCATCAAAGTAAGGACCTCTACGGTGATAATTTCCCTCGCTAGACGCCATACTATCCTAGGTTGTGAAACCAAGGCTATGACCGCCAAAAGCTATGGAAATCAAAGCAAATGGAGACCAAATCTCTGATACCACTTGTAGGATCGACAGTATGTCTAGAGGGGGGTGATTAGACTACTTGACCAAATAAAAATCTAGCCTTTTCCCAATTTTAGTTCTTGGCAGATTTTAGCTATCTTAGCACAAGTCAAGCAATCTCCACACAATTCAAGCAAGCATGCAAAAGAGTATATGAGCAGTGGAAAGTAAAGCATGCAACTTGCAAGAATGTAAAGGGAAGGGTTTGGAGGATTCAAACGCAATTGGAGACACGGATGTTTTATCGTGGTTCCGATAGGTGGTGCTATCGTACATCCACGTTGATGGAGACTTCAACTCACGGAGGGTAACGGTTGCGCGAGTCCACGGAGGGCTCCACCCACGAAGGGTCCATGAAGAAGCAACCTTGTCTATTCCATCATAGCCGTCGCCCATGAAGGACTTGCCTCACTAGCGGTAGATCTTCACGAAGTAGGCGATCTCCTTGCCCTTACAAACTCCTTGGTTCAACTCCACAATCTTGTCGGAGGCTCCCAAGTGACACCTAGCCAATCTAGGAGACACCACTCTCCAAGAAGTAACAAATGGTGTGTTGATGATGAACTTCTTGCTCTTGTGCTTTAAATGATAGTCTCCCCAACACTCAACTCTCTCTCACAGGATTTGGATTTGGTGGAAAGAAGATTTGAGTGGAAAGCAACTTGGGGAAGGCTAGAGATCAAGATTCATATGGTTGGAATGGAATATCTTGACCTCAACACAAGTGTAGGTGGTTCTCTCTCAGAAAATGTGTATTGGAAGTGTAGGTATGTTCTGATGGCTCTCTCCACGAATGAAGAGTGGGTGGAGGGGTATATATAGCCTCCACACAAAATCTAACCGTTACACACAATTTGCCAAAATCGGTGGGACCGAATGGTTAAACTCGGTCGGACTGATTCAGCAAACCTAGTGACCGTTAGGATTTTCGGCGGGACTGAGATGCAACTCGGTAGGACCGATATGGTTAGGGTTAGGGCATAACGTAATCTCGGTGTGGCCGATTACACAAACTCGTTGGGACCGATTTTGGTAATAAGCTAACCAGAGAGTTGGTTAGGTAAACTCGGTGGGACCGATTCGCTCATCTCGGTGGGACCGAAATGTTACAAAAGGGAAACAGAGAGTTTACATTGCAATCTCAGTGGGACCGATCGCACATCTCGGTAAGACAGAAACGTTACGAAGGGAAACAGAGAGATTACAATCCCATCTCGGTGAGACCGAGATCCCTATCGGTGAGACCGATTTGCCTAGGGTTTGTGGCAGTGGCTATGACATTTGAAACTCGGTGGTGCCGGATAGAAAGAATCGATGGGGCCGAGTTTGACTTTTGGTTTAGGTCATATGTGGATGTGGGAAGGTAGTTGAGGGTTTTGGAGCATATCACTAAGCACTTTGAGCAAGCAAGCCACTAAGCAACACCTCATCCCTCCTTGATAGTATTGGCTTTTCCTATAGACTCAATGTGATCTTGGATCACTAAAATATAAAATGTAGAGTCTTGAGCTTCAAGCTTGAGCCAAACTTTTTGTCCTTAGAATTTTGAGGGATCCACTTTCCTTATCCATGCCATGCCATTCATTGAGCTTTTCCTGAAATATTAATCTTGGAATAATGTTAGCTCAATGAGCTATATGTTGTTAGTAATTACCAAAACCACACAGGGATAGTTGCACTTTCATCGCGTGAGTCCTGGCAGGGGTCACGGTTGTCCCAGCATCCCCCACCTCGGCCTCCTCCATGGCCATAGCCTCGGTCGTTGCACTCGGGGGCAACAACCGAGGCACCAGTCATGGATGGCCATGACCTCTTGGTAGTCATTGGTATTGTGGCTGTGCATGTTATGGAAGACGCAGAATGGGCGGCTACCCTTGGATGACTCGGGTGGTCGTAGTCGCACTTCATGTCGGGTTCGGCTGCGAGCACAACTGGACCCTTGCGCTTCAAGTCCTTGGTCTTAGCCTTCTTTTCTTCTGGATCAGCCTCCAAGAGCTCCAGAAGGGAGAGGCGACCTTCCTCGGCCCTTACGCACTTGGTTGCCATGTTGAACATCTCCAGAGCCAAGCACAGGTCCTCGTGTATGGCGATCTCTTCCTTCATCTTGACATCTCGGGCGCCATCAGTGAACGTCGAGATGATGGCTTTGTCCGACACCTTGGGAGTCTTGAGGCGAACGTTGGTGAAGCGCTGGATGTATTTGTGCAAGGTATCCCTTGCTACTGCTCGATGTGCCGCAAGTCAGCCATGGCAGGAGCGTGGTTGCGAGTGCCCTGGAAGTTGGCAATGAAAGGCTCGCGCATCTCATCCCAGGAGGAGATCGATCCTGTGGGGAGGTTCAGGAGCCATGAGTGGGCACCATCCTTGAGAACCATGGGGAACTAGTTCTCCATGAGCTTCTCATCGCCATTGGCCGCCTCAATGCTTAGTTCATAGAGCTGCAGGAACTCTGCAGGGTCGGGGGTGCCATCGTAGCGTGGAGGCAGGTCTGGCTTGAACTTCCCAGGCCAGACGACGCGGTGAAGCTCTAGGGTGAACGCACAGCAGCCTGCCACACTCACCAGAGCCTGTCGTGGAGGTGGGACCTAATCTTGGCGCTCGTGCACCACCGCCTCGGGCGGCACGCGGTCTTGACGTGGCGGTGCTAGGAGCGCACGCGCTTCTCCTTGGGGCCTCTGCACCACCGACACAACTTTCTTCGTCCCGCGCTGGCGCTCTGCATGGTGGGTCACGCCAAGGAGCCTCATGCCTTGGCTCAAGGACATGTCTTGCCTGGGAGGTGTAGGAGGCGCACCATGGGCCATGTCGCCCACAAGAGGCGCCGAGGGAGGCAGTGAGCGGGACGGCGCAGGGGCCTCTCCCGCGGCGCTGACGAGCTCGGCGATGCGGTCCAGCCAGTCCTTGTAGAGGTCATCGGTTGGGCGATAGCGCAGGAGCTCGCGTGCCAAGCAATGCAGCATGCGCGTTCGCCCGCCCGTGACAAGTACGAGAAGGCGAAGCCGCCGCCGGAGTCAGCGACGGAGTGGCGGTGCGTCCATCGCGCCGCACAGAAGGCTGCAGCAACGAAGCCTGCTACTCATGGGCCACGAGGCTGGTGGCGGTGTGGGCCGCATGCGGTGGGGAATGACAAGGAGCGCCATCACCTGCAGGCGCTGTCTAGGCGACTTGGGCAGCGAGGGGGCCGAGCGCTAAGCACGAAGTCGACGAGCATCAGCCATGGGAACATCGAAGCAGTGGCGAATCGGCTGGTGGAAGAGAGGCTTCGACGCACCCCTACCTGGCGCGCCAAATGTCGGATTCGGGGCTCCGCAGACCCAAGATAGATTCGAACTCTGGGGTGCGTGCGAAGGACTCAACCTCCCCAGCCTGCCAACTCGTCGATCTCACGGCCTAGCTCGATCAACTGAGGAGGAAAGGAACAAGACAGTATACCCAGGTTCGGGCCACCTTGCGGTGTAATACCCACTCCTGCTTTGTGGTGGATTAGCCTCGAGGTGGGCCGAGGATGAACTGGTACAAGGGGAGAACAACCTCAGGAGGTGTGTTCTTGTGTTTGTGTGAGCTGGTGAGGGTGTGGAAGATCTGGACCCTCCCTTCCGTATGGTGGTGGCTAGGCTACATTTATAGTGGCCTTGGTCCTCTTCCCCCAAAATGAAGGCGGGAAGGGATACCACAATGGCCAAATTTGAAGGGAGACAACTAGTATATCTTATCCTGAGGAAAGGTGGTCTGCGCCTGCAAAGCATCTGTTCGTGATGTCGTGGTGGGCTCGGCGATGCCCTCCGTCCTACCGATCTTGGTCTTGTAGCATAGAAATGAAAATCTTTGGTTGATGCCTTGGGACTCTGCGCCTACGCTTGCATCTTTAGCACCAAAGAGGAAACATACTGCACTCCGCCCCCTGGCGCTCGCCTGGCCTTGGTCGTCATGGCTGGCATCATCTGAACTCACAAGGTGAGGGCTCACATCAAAATCTCCACTCCTCAGGAGCTAGCCCGAGGGGGCCGCTCCATCTGGTGGTCTTGGTGTCGCCCGCCTCGCGAGGCTTGGCCCCTCATGAGGGTCTAGTGTTGTTGGTGCTGGAGATGGGCCGTACCAGGCCGCCGATCGAGCTATGCCATGGGCCGCAGGCAAGAAAGTCTAGGTACCCTAGTTCCCAGAAAGCCTACAGTACTATACATCGACGGTGCTCCAGGATATTTTGTACTGCATCTCACACGGTTGGTGATAATAAACAGTGTGTGATCTACTTGATTTTTTTGTCTTGATTTGAATTACATAATGGGGTCACAACTGCAAAGGATGGTGTTTGAATTGCTAGAACTTTTATCTGTAGTTAACATGCAACTATAGGTGTGTCGTCAAAAAAATTGGAATTATTGTGGGTTCTTTTGGACATTTTTATACATTAACTTGGTTTTCTAGGCATTTCAGGTGCACAATTCAAAATTAAACTACATGCACATGCTCTGGTGGACCAAAATGGGTTTTAAAATGATATATGTTTCCATGGGTTGATGCTTATGTCCCATTCAGGAAATGGGGATGAATTTCAAACACCACGACACCGTGGCTCTCCGGCAAACATTGAGGTGCTTGCTTTTGTAATTCTAGTAAATACAAAACTTTTCTAAAATTCATGAACCTTGGCATGCTATCATGGATCAACATCAACATGATGGGGTAAAAAAATATTGTCCTATTTGGGGTAGCTTATGGTATAAGCTTCTCGCAAACTAGAGCTTCTCTCTCAACAATCCTAATGGTTTCGGTAGGGAACGTGCCACCTTGGGGGATGAAAAGATATTTGTTGCCTCTTCTTAGTTTCAAAAATTTTCTCATGTCAACATAGAACAACATGAGTGTTGTGCAATTTTTGGGATTTTTCGGGGTTCACTTGGACATTTTTATACATTAACTGAGTTTTCTATGCATTCATGTGCATAATTCAAATTTCAACTACATGCACATGCTCCAGTGGATATAAACGGGTTGACAAATCAAATGTGTGTCCTTGATTGCAACCTTAGGTCCCACGCAAGAAATGGGAATGAATGTCAAACACCTTTGCCACTGTCGCTCGGCCATTAACATTGAGATACATGGTTTTAAAATTCTAGTAAATCGAAAACTCGTTTGAAATTCATGAAACTTGACATGCTATCATGGAATCGCATCAACATGCAGTGGTAAAAATATTATCCCATTTGGTGCAGGTTGGGGTATAAGCTTCTCACAAACCAGAGCTTCTCGCAACAAGCCTCATGGTTACGGTAGGGAACGTTTCACCTTTTTGTACGAAATGATATCCATTGCCTCTTCTTGATTTCAATTCTCTCACTAGTGTCAACATAGAATAACAGGAGTGTTGTGTTAAATTTTGGAATTTTGGGGGGTTCGTTTGGACATTTTTATACATTAATTGAGTTTTCAATGCATTTATGTGCATTTCAAATTTTAACTATAGACACGTGCTCTAATGCATATAAATTAGTTGAAAATTCAAATCTTTGTCCTGGATTGCATGCTTAGGTCCCATGCAAGAAATGGGAATGAATTTCAAACACCCTGCCACCGTCACTCGGCCGCAAACATTGAGATACCTGGTTTTTAAATTCTAGTAAATCCAAAACTCGTCTGAAATTCATGAAACTTGGCATGCTATCATGGAGCAGCATCAACATGCCGTGGTAAACTTTTTGTCCCATTTGGGGCAGGTTTGGTATAAGCTTCTCACAAACCAGAGCTTGTCACAACAAGCCTGATGGTTTCGGTAGGGAACGTTTCACCTGTCTGGACTAAACGATATCCGTTGCCACTTCCTGATTTCAATTTTTTCTCTAGTGTCAGCATAGAACAACAGGAGTGTTGTGTTAAATTTTGGAAATTTTTGGGGTTCGTTTGGACATTTTTATACATTAATTGAGTTTTCAATACATTTATGTGCATAATTCAAATTTGAACTACAGGAACATGCTCTAATGCATATAAATTGGTTGAAAATTCAAATATGTGTCCTTGGTTGCATGCTTAGGTCCCATACAAGAAATGTGAATGAATGTCAAACACCCTTCCACCATCACTCAGCCACAAACATTGAGATACCTGGTTTTTAAATTCTAGTAAATCCAAAACTCGTCTGAGAAATTCATGAAACTTGGCAAGAAATGTGAATGAATTTCAAACACCAGGGCACTGTTGATTGCCGGCAAAACGTTGAGATACTTTGTTTTTAAATTCTAGTAAATCCAAAACTCGTCTGAAATTCATGAAACATGGCATGCTATCATGGAATGTCACCCGACATGTTGTGGTATTTTTCGTGTACATTTTGTGAGAAGGCGTACTCGAATAACAGCCAACAAAGGCATTTTAAAACAAATAGCTGCCACTCTAACATCGCAAATGTTTTAGATAGAAGACCCGTATGTAAACCGACAGCTTCCCCAGTAAGCCAAGGGAAAATGTGCCGATCAGGATTTGAGCACCTCTTCATCGCAAATGCACCTGTATACAATGTGAGAGACATGGTCTTCCGCAGTAAGCCAAGGGAAAATTCGCCGCACAGGATTTGTGCATCTCTTCAACGCAAACGGTTCAGATTGAATAAGGTATGCAAAGCGAGACTTCGGTGCTAAGCCAAGAAAAGATTTGGCAAGCAGGATTTGTACGTCCCTTCAACGCAAACGGTTTTTTCGGATGACCTATGTGCAACCACATACAGCCAATTTGGTAAGATTTGCATCTGTCATATTGGGTATATTGCCATTTGTCAAACTGGAAAGATTAACATTTGTTGATCTAGTAACATTTCCATTTGTCAATCCTTGTAACACTACGATTTGTCAAAATATGCACCTAAAAATCACTAGCGCTATCTAATTTTTGCAACTAAAATTTAGTAATTAAGCATAGATTTTAGTCATACAGTAAGCAGTCGTTCTTAATTTATACAAACAGTTCAACTCGACAGCTAAACAGACCAAACTTTTCCCCAATTCTTGACAACCACGTACTGAAATAGCTAGTTCAAATAGATATACTAGCTAATTTTAAGTATATTGTACAGTTCCACCACATCTATAGTCAGATGAACTGAACAAAATAGCCACTACTACTACAGAGGGGCTTTGTACTACTTCCAGCAGCCTCTCCTATGCCGAGCGCGCTCAGTACGAGGAAGGGGAGGAGGAGCCTACCGACGAGCTGGACAACTGCAATACGGTGCCTGCCGCTGCTGCACCTTCAGCGACGCTCACCTCGAACGCCCTCTGCCGCTCCATACGACCCCTCTCGAAGCGACCGGACTGCTCTTAGATCTCCTGATTCCTCGCCTCTACATCGACATGTGCTGCGGCCATGACTGCGGTAATGTTCTTTGCATGCTCAACGAGGCACTCCTCCTCCTCCTCCCACAGGAACTCGATGTAGCGTGCAAGGTCGCTGACGCTCATGTGGGCCTCCACCTCCGCCTCCCTCCTTCGGGGCGGTGGTGGCAGAGCGGGTGATGATCCCGATGGTGATGATGGGCTGGCAGACACGGCGGCCAATGATGGGGTGGCGGCCACGACCACCACCTCCCGCCTTCGGGCCACGGTGGTGGAGCGTGTGATGGCCACGGTGGCCGGTAGTGGGGTGGCGGCCACGACAACCACCTCCCGCCTTCGGGCCGCGGCGGCGGAGCAGACGATGGCCCTGGCTTTCGACGGTGGTGTGGCAGCAATGGCGGCCGACAACAGCTGTCGACGGGCAGCGGCGGCGGAGCGCGTGGTGGGTGTTACGTGCACACCCAACAGGGACGCCACACGGACTACATTACACCGAGGACTGCGTCGCCGCCGTGGTGTAGCCTCCCAGTTGAAGCTGCGCTCTAATGACGGCGGAGTGGCTGAGCGACAACGACGGACCTGTGCCATTGGCGATTGTGGGAGAGGCAGACGAGATAAGCTACAGGGAGGGAGGGGAAAATGCGACGCGGCACTCGCCGGCCGTGAGGGTTTATATAGTAGGCTGGTAAGCATTGGGATTTTGGGGGATTTCACCGAGTAGGGTGGCAAGCTTGCGCGGGAACCTGGGTGGTTGCGCGGGAACGGGCTCACCACCATTTGGCCAAAAGAACACCCACGCATGCTGCTCAAGCTTGCGCTCAAAGCCGTCTGCGGTAGTGGGGTGACAAGACGTGCAAGAGGAGGACAAAAGGACACGTACACATATGGTTGATAAAAAAATGTTTGCAATTTAATTACCTACTATACCCCCATCCTGGTTTATAAGTAGGATTTAACTAATAAAATATGAATGCATGTCGCCAAAGATTATATTGTTGGATTCGTATTTGAACATAGTTTCCAGTTATATAATTTTTGTAACATGCATTAACATTTTGTTGGTTAAATTTAAGGTTATATACCAGCAAGCGTTTGCCCACAACACACACGACTTATTCCATCACAAATAGCTCGGATGGATCAACTGTATGCCACGTATTCCACGACATCGCTCTCACAGTTCGTCTTATTTGCCATGTATCACTGTGCCGGCCTCTGCTCGCATCCCTCGGCAAGCTCTACTCGTTGTTAGGCACCGCAGCACGCTGTGCTCGCCGTTAGGCACTGCGGCGCACTCTGCTCACGTTCGTCGGCGCGCTCGGCTTGTGGACAACTTTTCCTTGCTTGTTCAACTGCTATATGCATATATATGGTTGCTTACTGTTGAGGCGACCGCGGAGCGCTCTGCTCACGTCCCTCCGCGCGCGCTCTGCCAACGGTTGGGCCTACGCACGGTCACGTTGGGGGCCCCATATGCATGCGGTTGCGCCGCGCGCGTTGCCACGCGATGCAGCTACGTGCGGCACGATGGAGTTACGCACAGCAAATTAGAACCACCATCAGGGCATGCCAATATTCCAGGCCGTCTGGCTTCCCCTTTAATTCCCGCAGCCATTATAACCATAGTCTCTTCAACCTTTCGATCGCTCCCCACAACACAACAAGCACACGCATGACGATACATAGAGAGGGGATGTCTAGCGGCGCTCCAATGGTGTTTAGCGAGCATAAAGTGGAGACCCACGCGAGGGAGATGGATCTCTCGGTGGTGTACACCATCGACCCGGCCATGGTGGACGACTAAATCAACACCATTGAGTAGTTGCTTCCTCGAGACAAGTACAAGGTGGTGGCATCGACCTCTAGTACACCGTCGGTCGTCCCAACATAGATCAGAAGGTTGTCATCGCCCAGTTGTGCATGCGCCATCATGTCCTCATCTACCACTACTGCATGGCCGTAGAGCCTTCCGACCATTTCGCCAGGTTTGTCAACAGCACCGACTACAAGTTCGCTACAGTGGAAACCATCGATGATGTAAAAGCGCTCAGGGTTACGGGCTTGTCCTACGAGAACCTTGTCGAAATCCGTGAGCACTACAGGGTCTGGGGCAGCACGAAGAAGGACTCCCTAGTTGAACTTGCCTCGGCCATCATCGACCCATACTATGAAAAGTTGAAGCAGGATGCCAACAGAACACGTCTCGTATCCTGGCACGGGGCCTGGATGCGGCAACTCGATGAACCTCACCTCAGGTTTTCGGCCAAGAGCATGTACACATGCTACGAGATGCACAAGCGGATCATTGACATGAGGAAGTACCTCATTACCCAAATGGACGAGGCCGGATTGAGCCACAAGCAGAGAAAGCGTCACAAGAAGTAGATGCTGATCAGATGATCGTTTATCCTAGTTAATCATGCATGTAATATATAGTTTACTTTGGTGTGCGGAAATGTCAGGTGTGTAGTAGCCACCTATGTAATTATGCATGTAATAGTTTACTTTGGTGTGTGCAAATGCCATGGTTGTAGTAGCCACCTATGTATGTGGATGTTTAATTTGGTTATGCAACCATGTCCTTATAAGTGTGTATATATATATGTTGTTGTTCTGTATGCAATCCCATCACACAAAACACACGTCTTATTAGCATCAATCGTCTGTGTTATTATCGGTCTTCGCACACATTTCTGATTACATACCTGTTTGCCACGTATCACACACATCTTGTTATATTGAACTGTTTTTGTTTTTTTTCAACGCAAACAGTTCATCCGAGTGAACCGCATGCCATATATCACACACACCTTGATCTGGCTGACCATTTCTTTTGTGTTGCCTAATCACAAATAGTTCATCCGAGTGAACCATATGATGTATATCACACACACCTTCATCCGGCTACCCGTTTCTTTTGTTCCTCCTCATCGCAAACAGTTTATTGAATTGAATCATATGCCCTGCATCGCACACACAACTAAAATCTGAACCGTGTTTGATGCATCTGCCATCGTAAACGTTTTGCACCTTTTGATGGTTTTTTTACACCATCGTTTGCGATTATTGCATCGCACACAGTTTCATCAAAGGGTCTCTGATCATAGTGTCACATTAGCAGCATCCTGTAGTAGTGTAAGATCGAACCAAGATCGGAGAAGTGTGTCTTCATAGGATACCCTAAGGAAACAATTGGGTACACCTTCTACCATAGAGCTGAAGGCAAGATCTTTGTTGCCAAGAATGGATCCTTTCTAGAGAAGGAGTTTCTCTCGAAAGAAGTGAGTGGGAGGAAAGTAGAACTTGATGAGGTAATTATACCTTCTCTCAATTTGGAAAGTAGCACATCCGTTCCCGTGATGCCTACACCAACTAGAGAGGAAGCTAATGATGATGATCATGAAACTTCAGATCAACTTACTACTAGACCTCGTAGGTTCAACAAAGCACGTTCCGCACCAAAGTGGTACAGTAATCTTGTCCTGGAACTCATGTAATTATACCATGGCGAACCTACGAACTATGAAGAAGCTATGACGAGCCCAATTTCTGATAAATGGCTTGAGGCCATGAAATCTGAGATAGGATCCATGCATCAGAACAAAGTGTGGACTTTGGTGGACTTGTCCGATGATCGGCAAGCCATTGAGAATAAATGGATTTTCAAGAATAAGACAGACGCTGATAGTAATGTCACTATCTACAAAGCACGACTTGTTGCAAAAAGGTTTTTGATAAGTTCAAGGGGTTGACTATGATGAGACTTTCTCACTCCAGCGATGCTTAAGTCCTTCCGAATCATGTTAGCAATTGACACATTTTATGATTATGAAATCTAGCAAATGGATGTCAAAACTTCATTCCTTAATGGATATCTTAAAGAAGAGTTGTATATGATGCAACCAGAAGGTTTTGTCGATCCTAAAAGTGCTAACAAAGTGTGCGAACTCCAGCGATCCATCTATGGACTGGTGCAAGCATCTCGGAGTTGGAATATACGCTTTGATGAGGTGTTCAAAGCATATGGTTTTATACAGACTTACAGTGAAGCCTGTATTTACAAGAAAGTGAGTGGGAGCTCTATAGCATTTCTGATATTATATGTGGATGACATATTGTTGATTGGAAATGATATAGAATTTCTGGATAGCATAAAAGGATACTTGAATAAGAATTTTTCAATGAAAGACCGTGGTGAAGCTGCTTATATATTGGGCATCAAGATCTATAGGGATAGATTGAGACACTTAATAGGACAATAGTTTTGAAGAAGTTCAAAATGGATTAGTCAAAGAAGGAGTTCTAGCCTATATTGTAAGGTGTGAAGTTGAGTAAGACTCAAAACCCGACCACGACAGAAGATAGAGAGAGAATGAAAGTCATTTCCTATGCCCCAGCCATAGGTTTTATAAAGTATGCCATACTGTGTACCAGACCTATTGTGTAACTTGCCATGAGTTTGGCAAGGGGGTACAATAGTGATCCAGGAGTAGATCACTGGACAGCGGTCAAAATTATCCTTAGTTACTTAAGAGGACTAAGGAAATATTCTCGGTTATGGAGGTGATAAAGAGTTCGTCGTAAAGGTTTATGTCGATGCAAGCTTTAACACCGATTTAGATGACTCTGAGTCTCAATCTGGATACATATTTAAAGTGGGGGCAATTAGCTAGAGTAGCTCCATGCACAACATTGTAGACATAGAAACTTGCAAAATACATACGGATCCGAATGTGGCAGACGTGTTGAGTAAACCTCTATCACAAGCAAAACATCATCATACCTTAGTACTCTTTGGGTGTTAATCACATGGCAATGTGAACTAGATTATTGACTCTAGTAAACTCTTTGGGTGTTAGTCACATGGCGATGTGAACTATGGGTGTTAATCACATGACCATGTGTACTAGATTAGTGACTCTAGTGCAAGTGGGAGACAAAAGGAAATATGCCCTAGAGGCAATAATAAAGTTGTTAATTTATATTTCCTTATTCATGATAAAGGTTTATTATTCATGCTAGAATTGCATTGATCGGAAACTTAAATACATGTGTGAATACATAAAAGAATATCGTGACCCTAGTAAGCCTCTACTAGACTAGCTCATTGATCAAAGATGGTTAAGGTTTCCTAACCATAGACATGTGTTGTCATTTGATAACAGGATCACATCATTAGGAGAACGATGTGATGGACAAGACCCATCCATTAGCTTAGCATATTGATCGTTCAGTTTATTTCTATTGCTTTCTTGATGACAAATACATATTCCTTCGACTATGAGATCATGCAACCCCCGAATATCGGAGGAATACCTTGTGTGCTATCAAACGTCACAACGTAACTGGGTGATCATAAAGATGCTCTACAGGTATCTCCAAAGGTGTTTATTGAGTTGGTATAGATCAAGATTAGGATTTTTCACTCCGAGTATCGGAGAGGTATCTCTAGGCCCTGTCGATAATACACATCATAAGCTTGCAGGCAAATGACTAAGGAGTTAGTTACGAGGTGATCTATTACGGCACGAGTAAAGAGACTTGCCGGTAACTAGATCGAACTGGGTATGATGATATCGACGATTGAATCTTGGGCAAGTAACATACCGACGGACAAAGGGAATTATGTATATTGTCATCACGGTTCGACCGATAAAGATCTTCATAGAATATGTAGGAACCAATATGGGCATCCAGGTTCTGCTATTGTTTACTGACCAGAGAGGTGTCTCAGTCATGTCTACATATTTCTCGAACCCGTAGGGTCCACACGCTTAACGTTCGTTGACGATATAATGTTATATGAGTTATATGATTTGGTGACTGAATGTTGTTCAGAGTCTCGGATGATATCATGGACATGACGAGGAGTCTCGAAATGGTTGACAAGTAAAGATTGATATATAGGACGATGGTATTCGGACACTGGAATAGTTTCGAAGTGCACCGGGTAGTCATCGAGTCACCGGAAGGGGTTCTGGACAACCCCGGTAAAGTGTATGGGCTTAATGGGCCAAAGGAGGGGACAGACCAGCTCACTAGGGGGCTAGTCCGCCCTTCTACATGGCTGGCCGGACCTAGGGGAAGGAAAGGGGAGGGTTGGCCCCTCCTGCCTTTCCCTCCTCGTGAGAGAAAGGAAGGGGGGCGCCTGTCGGTGTCAAAACCGGCGGATCTCGGGTAGGGGGCCCCGAACTGTGCGTCTAAGGTTGATAGTAACAAGGGACGGGGGACATGATGTTTACCCAGGTTCGGGCCCTCTCTATGGAGGTAATACCCTACTTCCTGCTTGATTGATCTTGATGAATATGAGTATTACAAGAGTTGATCTACCTCGAGATCGTAATGGCTAAAACCCTAGAAGTCTAGCCTATGCGGTTACGACTGTCCTCGCCTCTATGGACTAAACCCTCCAGTTTATATAGACACCGGAGGGGACTAGGGTTATACAAAGTCGGTTACAGAGAAAGAAATCTTCATATCCGAACGCTAAGCTTGCCATCCACGCCAAGGAGAGTCCCATCCAGACACGGGTGAGAGTCTTCGGTCTTGTATCTTCGTAGCCCATCAGTCCGGCCCATGTCCAACAGGCCGGACGCCCGAGGACCCCTTAGTCCAGGACTCCCTCGGTAGCCCCTGAACCAGGCTTCAATGATGAGGTGTCTGGCGCGCACATTATCTTTGGCATTGCAAGGCGGGTTCCTCCTCCGAATACTCCAACACAGTCTTTGAACTCAACGAACGTGTCCGGATCTGCAAAACAAGTACCACACACCACCACATAGAGTATAATAGTTCACGAGTCCAATCTACTGACAACTTTTTGTAACGTGATATCACGTCCCTGCCCGGTTATTATTTCAAACCATTTTTCGTCCTGCCGCTCCATATTTTGAAATGCGGCTTTATTGGCATGTCTTGTCAAAGCAGAGATCGTGTCCCCTTATTGCGGGATTCTCATCAACACGGGCGAGTGGGGAGGCGCTTGATATTCGCTGCCTTTATTAGGCGATAAGGATTCACCTCTTTCACCCACGACTTCTCTCTTTCCGCCTACCCACTCTCGAGCTCCAGCGCCCAAGTTCTCATCTTTTCTACCTCAAGAAAGAACTCCAACCATGTCCGGAGCACAGGGCAAGTGGATGGCCTCCACCGTCAAGGAGAAGGACATCACCAAGCTTCGGGAGGCCGGATATTTGGCCAAGGAGGTCGCCCATCGGCTTCCGACCGAGGGACATATCGTCCCTACCCCTAAGCCCCATGAGAGGGTTGTTTTTATCCCCCACTTCGTCCGTGGGCTAGGATTTCCACTCCACCCCTTCGTCCATGGGCTCATGTTCTACTATGGGCTGGGTTTCCATGATCTGACCCCAAATTCCTTCCTTGCTATCTCGGCATTCATCGTCGTGTGTGAGGCTTTCCTCTGCATCCCACCCCACTTCGGATTGTGGCTGAAGACCTTCAATGTAAAACCGAAGGTGGTGGGCGGCCAACACGCAGAGTGCGGAGGCGCCATGGTGAGCACAATTTCCAACGTCCCGTGGCCCAAAGGCACCTTCGTGGAGACCGTCAAGGGGTGGCAGAAGTTGTGGTTCTACGCCACAGAGTCCCGCGATAGTACCTGGGCCGCGGCTCCCGAATTCAAATCCGGGGCCCAACATGGCTTACCTCCTGCAAAGAGAAGGGCCTGAATTGGTCTTCGTCGGACGAGCTGACAGTGCTTCAGACGCGCATCAGGAGCATGATGGACAAGAACGTCAAGCTTGTCAATGTGATTCAGGTGATGCTAGCTCGCCGCATCCTTCCATGCCAGAGCTGGGCTTGCCACCTATGGGAGTTCGATTCGGCCGAGCACAAGACCTTGCAACGGTTCTTCAGAACTATGCACGAAGATATCTGGAGGGTGCTCTTGAAGGCCAACGAGACGTGGCCGAAGATGACTGAGGACCGTGGGCATGACCTGGCCCATCCCGCCAGTTCGGTAAGTTTTCCATGTTTCAAGGTGTATCCCTTACTTTCTTACTCAAGGAGGATGGCCGAACTTCCCTATTTGTTTTTTCAGGATTGGACGAAGAAGGCGGAGTGGATTCAGTGTCCGGCTCCACTACCCGGGGAACCAGCCATCCCGCTTCTGATGAAAATGCTAGTTCCAGCGCCCTACAAGGAGCCGGAGAGGAAGTCCAAGAAGAAGGCCAAGGGGACTAGAGGTGGCCTCCGTCCTAAGGGTACTTCGGACATGGCATCCGAAGACGCCGAAACTCACTCCTCCATCGTCGAAGATGACGAGGAGGAGGAAGAGGAAGAAGAAAGCAACTCCCCCTCCCCGAGGGGGAAAGAAGAGGGCGGCCTCCACAAATCTGGAGGTAGAGGCATCCAAGAATGGGAAGGTCTCCCTCGCGGATAGCTCCGCGTGGGATATCGATAGCAGCCTAGAAAGGCGCCCCCGAGATAAGCCCCTGGCCAAATTATGAGTATTCAAAGACTCAACGCATTCATATATCAGCCTCTTTACTTCATAATTTTAACATGTTGAATCATGTACTTGCACTCCGGCTCGTTCCTCCCTCGAGCGGTCCTCATCTTCGGGGAATTCGCTAGACCCGAAGGTGATGAACAACGGGTCCCGTCCGACGGCCTCCTATCCCAGGGCCATGGATGACACCAAGGTGTTGTCCCAAAGGATCCCAGGTTAGGGAGAGACGCAGGAGGCCTTCAGGGCGGTGACAGAAGGCGATACCTCAACCGCCTGACACATGGGGGAGAAGATCCCCATGGAGACCGGCGATGGGGGCCACGTCCAATTCGGCCCCTAGCCGAATACGGTCTCGGAGACCTATACGGCTCCGGAATCCGGCAAGCAGCCTCCTTCGTTGGAAGGTGTGCCCATTCCGCCAGTGACCTCTGTCCAACCAGAGGCACCGACTACTCTACTGGAGGCGCTACGAAGTGCTTCCATCATTGAGGAACACCGTACCCTCATGGATGCGGTGATTGAGAAGATTTAGTACGCGAAGAGTGGACTGACTGAAGTCTGCACAAGCCTTTTAACAGGTTCTGAGGTAAGCAATGCAATTTGTGAAAATAAAGTCACAGTATAGACAGTAGACCCTGAGACTCTGTCGAGTGTTCGGAAAGAAGAGCCGAATAGAGGATCAAATAGTTATTTGCAGGAGACTAATTAGATATGTCTATGTGATAAGCAGGCATCGCTGCTAGCCGCAACTTCTCATGCTGCCGAAGTTTCCGGACTGAGTCAGAGTCTGGAGCGGGCCGAGGAAGAGCTCGACCGAGTGAAAAAGCAGCTGGAGGACAAGCAGGGTATGTAATGACCTATTCAGGTATAGTAAGATATGAATTGCTTGTGTTGATCGTATGATAATTTGTAGGAGCGGCGTCCGAGGTGGAAACTCTCAAGGCAGCGCTGGCCGAAGCCCAGAAGAGGGTGGCAGATGAACAGGCCATCCGCGAGAAGCACGAGGCCAGGGTCTGTGAGGTTCAGCATGAGCTACAGGACGCCGTGAAGAAATGCGAGTCCTTGGAGTGCAAGAATGCAGACCAAGAGTAGAACTTGCCAAGGCCCGTCAAAGTGCACAAGAGGCCCGGGTCGAAGCCCAGGGCGCCCTCCAGGAAATCCAAGAGGCCAGCAAAATCGTGATGGGTAAGGATTTTATAATGCAGAGCAAGTATGTGAAGAAGAGATATCTCTTGCTAACCCGGATTTGGAGTTATCCAGGGGCATTTGCGGATCTGGCACGTAGTGTTTCTAACGCTGCAAGATTCTTTCGAGCCGAAGAGGAGAGCTCAACGGAGGAGCTGTTATGGTCGCAATACCTTGCGCCGGAACATCCGGTGCCCTTTAGCGACCATCTAAAATAGTTGGTCGAGCTGCATAGAGTGGCCGAACTAGCCATGAAGGATTTAATAATCTGGCTGTGGTCTGCAGAAGCTATACCTGGCAGCTACTTCGGACTCGTGAAGCGGCTGGTCAATGCCTGCCCTCGGCTTGACGCCATCAAGCGGTCGGTCTGCATAGAAGGTGCGCGGATGGCCTTCGCCCATGTCAAGATACAATGGGCAAAGATGGATGCCGTCAAGCTCGCGACTGAAGGACCGCCCGTGGGCAAGGAGCACCGCACGCCCGAGCGGTATTTTGAAGATGTTCTGAAGGGATCCCGTATTGTAGAAGGCCAGTGCTCGAAAGGCATTATTTTTGAATGAATACCTTCATGTTATCCCATCCTGTATGATGAGAACAAGGCTGATATGTAATAGAAGGCTTTGTTGTTTATTATTTAAAATTTCACCTCCTGTGCGGCCGTTTTATCAAGTCTGAGAGTTGGCCAGTCGTCGGCTTCATCCCCAACGTAGGTAGTACGGGGGTGTTCGGGATGAATCTAAACACTCTTTATCTAAGAATTTGGTTCTTGAAGGAGGTGTTTAGCGCAACGAAGCAGGCAATCGGACTATGTGGCTTTATCACCCTCACTTAGCCATAGGAGTTTGACAATAAAAATTTACGCACAGCCCCTAGTATCCAAACTAGGGTGTTGTAAACACCTGATCGGAGAAGAACCGATTCATCGCATAATGCGAAAAAAAATCGCCAAAGATTTGAAACCTCCGAAGAGCTGACCGGCTCACGCCACATCATGACAGTCAATTATCGTCTTTCTCTACTGAGGTGCTCATCCGGATAAGCCAGGACACAATCGTAGTAGTTCTCCCTTTACTACCCTAGCCGATATAGCGGAACGTAAGGTAGTAAACACAGGAGCCGGGCAACCCAACTATTGACCAGAGACATGATTCGGAGCCAATGCATATAATGCTAAATTCGGGGTGCCGAACTATACTGTAAAAAGTGTTCGGACTTTGTTGCCATATTATGGGGCACAATGAAGCCCCTGGCGGGTTAAAGCGTACCAAAGTGTACGGGTGCGATTTGATAAGATTATCAAAAGAGCAAGCTAGTGCCGCAGAAGTTGGGCTGAAAACTGTTTCAATTATAGTTTGATTAATACGTCAAAGCATATTTGTACAAGTAGTGAAATAAGCAACAGGGCTATTTAATATGCCACAACCAAGGGAGAGCTGCGTGCGGGTCCTGAAAACAGGTAGAGTGATCGTTAAAGAGACCACCTAGAAATTCCCTTATACATTAGTGCTTTGTGTCGTCTTGGTGTATCTATCCTTTCGAAAGGACCTGTCATCAGGCCGTCAGAAAAGGCTTGTGGAAAAGAAACCTGAAAAGGAAAAGAAAAAGAAAAAGTGAAAGTATGTGCGTCCAGGGGAGGTCGAGCCGTATTATGGATCACAATCTAGTTATGCCTCTGTTTATGCCCATGGTATTTTGAGTGCGTAGTTATGTACGCGCGGTACGAACGCCGCCACTTGGTAGGGACTGGGATGGAGGCCAAATTGCTAGTTGAGCTCTTGATGAGCTGGGCTGTCCTGCTGTGGAGTAGTCCGGACTCGTTTGACAGTGTCCGGGAGCTCGGCCGCCGAATTAAGGTTCTGCTTGAAGAGGCCGCTCTATACTTCTGCTCCTAAAGCAGCGGTGTGCTCTTCGGTACGGAGGGAGTATTCCGTGTTTCCATTGACTGTTATGATGCCGCGTGGTCCGGGCATCTTGAGCTTGAGATAAGCATAGTGTGGCACCGCGTTGAATCAAGCAAATGCGGTTCGTCCCAGCAGTGCGTGATAGCCACTGCGGAAGGGGATGATATTGAAGATCAACTCTTCGCTTCGGAAGTTGTCCGGGGATCCGAAGACAACCTCTAGTGTGATTGAGCCCGTACAATGGGCCTCTACACCTGGTATGACTCCTTTAAAGATGGTCTTTGTGGGCTTGATCCTTGAAGGATTAATACCCATTTTATGCACTGTATCTTGATAGAGCAGGTTCAGGCTGCTGCCACCATCCATGAGGACTCGCGTGAGATGGAATCCATCAATAATTGGGTCAAGGACCAGTGTGGCTGAACCACCATGACGGATACTGGTCGGATGGTCCCTATGATCGAAAGTGATCGAGCAGAAAGACCATGGGTTGAACTTTGGGGCGACTGGCTCCATCGCGTAGACGTTCCTGAGCGCGCGTTTGCGCTCCCTCTTAGGGATATGGGTAGCGTATATCATGTTCACTGTTTTAACTTGGGGGGACTTCTTATGTCCCCAATGTGTTCGGCGGACGGGACTCCTCGTCATCGTCCTCACTTTGCAACCCCTTCTCCTTATTCTCGGCATTTAATTTGCCGGCCTGTTTAAAAACCCAACAGTCCATGTTGGTATGATTGGCTGGTTTGTCTGGGGTGCCATGGATTTGGCATGGACGATCGAGTATGCGGTCCAAGCTGGATGGTCCCGGATTGTTTCTTTTATATGGCTTCTTCCGCTGGCCGGACTTGGATCCACTGAATCCAGCATTGACCGTCGTGTCTTCGGCATTGTCACCATTGCTTCGATGCTTGTGCCTGTTGCGTCGGGGCTTGCCGTTGCTGTTTTTGGTCTCAGAGGTGCCAGCCTCGCTTGCAGTGTTTTTGCTACGGGCTAGCCAACTATCCTCGCCCGCGCAACAATGGGTCATCAGTGCCGTGAGGGCTGCCATGGACTTCGGCTTTTCTTGGTCGAGGTGACGGGTGAGCCATTCATCGCGGATGCTATGCTTAACAGCCGCTAGGGCTTCGACATCTGGATAGTCGACGATCTGGTTCTTTTTAGTTAGGAACCTGGTCCAGAATTTCCAGGCTGACTCTCCGGGCTATTGAACTATGTGACTTAAGTCATCAGCATCCGGAGGTCGTACGTATGTACCTTGAAAGTTGTCGCGGAAGGCGTCTTCCAAGTCCTCCCAGCTGCCAATAGAGTTTTCAGGCAGACTGTTTAACCAGTGCCGAGCTGGCCCTTTGAGTTTTAGCGGGAGGTATTTTATGGCATGAAGGTCATCACCGCAGGCCATATGAATATGGAGAAGAAAATGTTCAACCCATACCGCGGGATCTGTTGTTCCATCATATGATTCGATGTTCACGGGTTTAAACCCTTCAAGGAACTCATGCCCCATTACTTCATCAGTGAAGCAAAGAGGGTGTGCGGCGCCTCTATATCAGGCCATATCGCGATGTAGCTCAGATGGAGTCCGTCTGCGGCATTTGTCCCGGGCATGATTAGGCTTGTCACATCCGAATAGATAGTCGTCGTCGCGTGTCGGGGCACGCCCCCGTGATCCGTAGATCGATCTGGTATGTCCTACTCTACTGTCCAGGTCCTGCCGAAGGTCATATGTATATGCCCAAGCTCTTTTAACCATGCCTTTACAGCAAGGTAGTACGGGCTGGTGTTCGGCCTAGGTTGCCGCTTTGTCCCGGCCACATGGTGGTCGGTCAGCCGCATTGTGCGCTGATGGCTGATGACCCACAAGTGTAGGGGATCTATCGTAGCCTTTTCGATAAGTAAGAGTTTCGAACCCAACGAGGAGCAGAAGGAAATGATAAGCAGTTTTCAGTAAGGTACTCCCTGCAAGCACTGAAATTATCGGTAACAGATAGTTTTGTGATAAGGTAATTTGTACTGAGTAGCAAGTAGTAAAAGTAAATAAGGTGCAACAAGATGGCCCAATCCTTTTTGTAGCAAAGGACAAGCCTGGACAAACTCTTATATGAAGGAAAGCGCTCCCGAGGACACATGGGAATTATCGTCAAGCTAGTTTTCATCACGTTAATATGATTCGCGTTCGGTACTTTGATTATTTGATATGTGGGTGGACCGGTGCTTGGGTACTGTCCTTACTTGGACAAGCATCCCACTTATGATTAACCCCTATTGCAAGCATCCGCAACTACAACAGAAGTATTAAGGAAAACCTAACCATATCATGAAACATATGGATCCAAATCAGCCCCTTACGAAGCAACGCATAAACTAGGGTTTAAGCTTCTGTCACTCTAGCAACCCATCATCTACTTATTACTTCCCAATGCCTCCCCCTAGGCCCAAACAATGGTGAAGTGTCATGTAGTCGATGTTCACATGACACCACTAGAGGGATGACAACATACATCTTATCAAAATATCAAACGAAGACCAAATTCACATGACTACTTATAGCAAGACTTCTCCCATGTCCTCAGGAACAAACGTAACTACTCACAAAGCATATTCATGTTCATAATCAGAGGGGTATTAATATGCATAATGGATCTAAAAATATGATCTTCCACCAAGTAAACCAACTAGCATCAACTACAAGGAGTGAGCAACACTACTAGCAACCCACAGGTACCAATCTGGGGTTTGGATACAAAGATTGGATACAAGAGATGAACTATGGTTTGAGATGAGATGGTGCTGGTGAAGATGTTGATGGAGATTGACCCCCCCCCCCCAATGAGAGGATCGTTGGTGATGACGATGGTGATGATTTCCCCCTCCCGGAGGGAAGTTTCCCCGGCAAAACAGCTCTGCCGGAGCCCTAGATTGGTTCCGCCAAGGTTCCGCCTCGTGAGGGCAGAGTTTCTTCCCCAAAGCTTACTTCTTTTTTTTTCTCGGACGAAACACCTCATATAGCAGAAGATGTGCATCGGAGGGCCACCAGGGGGCCCACGAGGCAGGGGCGCGCCCACGGGGTTGGGCACGCCCCCCCCACTCTCGTGGCCAGGGTGTGGCCCCCCTCTGGAACTTTCTCCCTCTTCATGTAAACCTTGTAAAATAAGAGAGAATAGGCATACATATTGTGACATAATGTGTAATAACAGCCCATAATGCAATAAATATCGATATAAAAGCATGATGCAAAATGGACGTATCAACTCCCCCAAGCTTAGACCTCGCTTGTCCTCAAGCGAAAGCCAAAATCGAAAAATATGTCCACATGTTTGGAGATAGAGGTGTCGATAAAAATAAAAATACGGATATGAGGGCATCATGATCATTCTTACAATAGCAACATATATATATATATTGTCATATGATCTCTTATGCTAAAATAACAGTTCAATCACAATTTCAATTATGAATCATAAACTTCATTGAGAACCAACAAACTATAATCTGAGTCATTGACGCAATTGCAATTTATCATAACATAGGAAAGAGTCAATATAAGAGCTTTTCAGCAAGTCCACATACTCAACCATCTTTTAGTCTTTCATAATTGCTAACACTCGCGTGATATTTATGGTTATGAAGTATTAATCGGACACAGAGAAAGATAGGGGCTTATAGTTTTGCCTCCCAACGTTTTACCTCAAGGGTAATGTCAACAATAATAGTTCATGAAAACCCACATCCAATTAGCCATATATATCAGGATCTTTCCAACACATTGTGCTTGCCAAAGGATAAAATGTAAAAAGGAAAGGTGAAGATCACCATGACTCTTTGCATTAAGTATAAGACAAGAATAAAAGATAGGCCCTTTTCAGAGGGAAGCAGAGGTTGTCGTACGCTTTTATGGTTGGATGCATGAAATCTTAATGCAAAAGAACGTCACTTTATATTGCCACTTGTGATGTGAACCTTTATTATGCAGTCCGTCGCTTTTATTTCTTCCACAACACAAGATCGTATAAAGCTTATTTTCTCCACACTAATAAGTCATACATATTTAGAGAGCAATTTTTATTGCTTGCACCGACGACAACTTACTTGATGGATCTTACTCAATCCATAGGTAGATATGGTGGACTCTCATGGCAAAACTGGGTTTAGGGATATTTGGAAGCACAAGTAGTATCATTACTTGGTGCAAAGAAATTGGCTAGCATGAGAGGGAAAGGAAAGCTCAACATGTTGGATGATCCATGACAATATAATTTATCTCATATGTAAGAAAACATAACCCATTATGTTGTCTTCCTTGTCCAACATCAACTCTTTAGCATGTCATACTTTAATGAGTGCTCACAATTATAAAAAATGTCCAAGATAGTATATTTATATGTGAACCTCTCTTTCTTTATTACTTCCTATTAATTGCAACAATGACCAAAACTATGTTTGTCAACTCTTAACAACTTTTGTTCATCATACTCTTTATATGTGAGCTCATTACTCTCCATAAGATCCATATGATCTTTTTATTTCTTTTTATTTCTTCTATTTTATTTTATTCCCTCTAGATTATAGCAAAATAATCAAGCCCTTGACTAAACACTAATATTTATTATATATATCTCACGGACTCGATTACATAAGAAGACCATAAAGCAAAACTCATAGCTAGATCATACTAAAACTTTATTCTACTAGATCAAGATATTATCAAAAGGATCGAACTAGGAAAAACGGTGAAGATAAAAGTGATGGTGATACGATACCGAGGCACCCCCCCAAGCTTGGCAGTTGCCAAGTGGAGTGCCCATACCCATGTGATTATATCTCTTTTCTTCGGGGTTGGTGATGTGATATTCTTGGTGATGATGCCCCTCAAAATATGATTATCTTCTTCAAGCTTATTGACTTGCTGCTTGAGGCCCATTATTTCCTTTCGGAGCTTGCCCGTGACGGTTAAAGCTCCTTTAACCCATGGATGTTGCATAGCTGCGGGAGAACAAGTAACACTCTTTTTCATATTTTCATAAGAAAGAAATCTGACATTGGAAGGGATAACCGAGTTTGGAATGGCTGAGCTCTGTAGTTCCCCCATCGTGAATCTAGATTGGGAACAAGAAGTAATTCTTGATCCTCTTCCATGGCATCTATCCTTTTCAAGTCGGCCTCCATCTCTTCTTCCATTGTTGGCCCAAAGTGATCAGCATCACTGTTTGCTCTTGGTCCTGGTGTCGGATGAGACACTCGACTCTCCCTGACTGACTCTTGAGAAGACATCTTGCTCTAAATCTGCAGTAGAAACAGCTCGAAACAAAAATAGAGGATTTTTGCGTGATACGGTGGTCAAAACTTTCGGGAGATTATATAATGAATTTTTACCGACCAAAAGAAGTATCGTGCAAGAAAACGGAGTCCGGAGAGCACATGAGGTGCCCACAAGGCAGGGGGCGCGCCCAGGGGGTAGGGCGCGCCCTCCACCCTTGTGGAAGCCTCGTGTCCTTTCCGGTATGCTTCTTATTTTCCTATTTTCTTAAATATTCGAAAACGGAGAAAAATTGCCATTAGAACTGTTTTGGAGTCGGTTTACTTACCATACCACATACCTATTCCTTTTCGGAGTCTGAAACATTCCGAAAAGTGTCTCTTATGTATTCTTCTGGGGTTACGGTTTCAATAATATTAGTTTCAACATTTATGGGAACCTGAGATATAATGTTTGATTCTTTGACCGTTCACCACCTTCGGATTTGTGCCTTCGAAGTTGTTGATTTTTATGGCACCGGAACGATAGACCTCCACGATGACGTAAGGACCTTCCCATTTAGAGATAAGTTTGCCTGCTAAAAATCTTAAACGAGAGTTGTATAACAATACATAGTCACCTACATTGAACTCACGTTTTTGTATCCTTTTGTCATTCCATCTTTTAACTTTTTCTTTAAGCAGCTTGGCATTTTCATAAGCCTGGGTTCTCCATTCATCAAGTGAGCTAATGTCAAAAAGCCTCTTCTCACTTGCAAGTTTAAAGTCATAATTGAGCTTTTTAATAGCCCAATATGCCTTATGTTCTAATTTGAGAGGTAAGTGACATGCTTTTCCATAAACCATTTTATACGGAGACATACCCATAGGATTTTTATATGCAGTTCTATAAGCCCATAATGCATCATCAAGTTTCTTGGACCAATTCTTTCTAGATCTATTAACAGTCTTTTGCAAAATTAATTTGAGATCTCTGTTACTCAATTCTACTTGACCACTAGACTGCGGGTGATAAGGAGATGCAATTCTATGATTAACATCATACTTAGCAAGCATTTTACGAAAGGCACCATGAATAAAATGTGAACCACCATCAGTCATTAAGTATCTAGGGACTCGAAACCTCGGAAAAATAACTTCTTTAAGCATCTTAATAGAGGTGTTATGATCAACACTACTAGTTGGAATAACTTCTACCCACTTAGTAATGTAATCAACAGCAACTAAAATATGTGTATACCCATTAGAGGAAGGAAAAGGTCCCATATAATCGAAGCCCCAAATGTCAAATGGTTCAATAACAAGTGAATAATTCATAGGCATTTCTTGACGTCTACTAATATTACCAATTCTTTGACATTCATCACAAGATAAGACAAACTTACTGGCATCCTTGAAGAGAGTAGGCCAATAAAAACCGGATTGCAATACCTTATGTGCAGTTCTATCTCCAGCATGGTGTCCTCCATAAGCTTTGGAGTGACACTTGCGTAGGATCTGTTCCTGTTCATGCTCAGGTACACAACGTCTAATAACACCATCTACTCCTTCTTTATAAAGATGTGGGTCATCCCATAAGTAATGTGTTAAATCATAGAAAAACTTTTTCTTTTGCTGGTATGTGAAACTAGGTGGTATGAATTTAGCAACAATGTAATTAGCATAATCAGCATACCACGTAGCAGTACGAGAAGCATTTATGACAGCTAATTGTTCATCGGGAAAGCTATCATCAATAGGTAGTGGGTCATCAAGAACATTTTCTAACCTAGACAAGTTGTCTGCAACGGGGTTCTCACCTCCCTTTCTATCAATAATATGCAAATCAAATTCTTGTAGTAGGAGAACCCATCTAATAAGTCTAGGTTTAGCATCTTTCTTTTCCATAAGATATTTAATAGTAGCATGATCAGTGTGAATAGTTACTTTAGAATCAACAATATAGGTCTGAACTTATCACAAGGAAATACAACTGCTAAGAATTCCTTTTCAATAGTAGCATAATTTCTCTGGGCATTGTCTAGAGTTTTACTAGCATATTGAATAACATCTAATTTTTTATCAACTCTTTGTCCTAGAACATCACCTACAGCATAATCACTAGCATCACACATGATTTTCAAATGGTAAATTCCAATCAGGTGGCTGAACAATAGGTGCAGAAATCAAAGCTTTCTTAAGTATTTCAAATGCTTCTACACAATCATCATCAAAGACAAAAGGAATATCTTTTTGTAATAGGTTAGTCAGAGGCCGAGAACTTTTTGAGAAGTCCTTAATGAACCTCCTATAAAAACCGGCATGACCATGGAAACTTCTTATACCTTTAATGTCCTTGGGACACGGCATCTTTTCAATAGCATCAACTTTAGCTTTGTCAACTTCAATACCTCTTTCAGAAATTTTATGCCCCAAGACAATACCTTCATTAACCATAAAGTGGCACTTCTCCCAATTCAAGACAAGGTTAGTTTCTTCACATCTCTGCAAAACTCGATCAAGGTTGCTCAAGGAATCATCAAAAGAGGATCCATAAATAGAGAAATCATCCATGAAAACTTCACAGATCTTTTCACAAAAAGTCAGAGAATATAGCCATCATGCATCTTTGAAAGGTAGCAGGTGCATTACATAAACCAAAAGGCATACGTCTATAAGCAAAGGTACTGAAAGGGCAAGTAAAAGTAGTCTTTTCTTCATCATCAGCTGACACAGGTATTTGAGAGAAACCAGAGCAACCATCTAGAAAGCAAAAATGTGTATGTTTGGATAATCTTTCTAGCATTTGATCAATGAAAGGCAAAGAGTAATGATCCTTTTTAGTGGCTTTATTTAATTTGCGGAAATCAATTACCATCCTATAACCTGTAATAATTCTTTGCGAAATTAATTCATCTTTATCATTAGGAAGGACAGTGATACCTCCCTTCTTAGGGACACAATGGACAGGACTTACCCACTGACTATCAGCAACGGGATAAATTATACCTGCCTCAAGGAGCTTTAATATTTCCTTTCTTACCACTTCTTTCATCTTAGGATTTAGCCGCCGTTGGTGATCAATAACTGGTTTGGCATCTTTCTCCAAATTTATGTTGTGTTGAGATAAAGTAGGACTAATGCCCTTAAGATCACCAAGAGTATATCCAATAGCAGCACAGTGCTTATTCAGAGTTTTCAATAATCTCTCTTCTTCATGCTCTGAAAGGTTAGCACTAATAATAACATGATATATCTTCTTTTCATCAAGATAAGCATATTTAAGAGTATCAGGCAATGGTTTAAGCTCAAGCACGGGATCACCCTTGGGTGGAGGAGGATCCCCTAGGATTTCAACAGGCAAGTTGTGTTTCAGAATAGGTCCCTGTTTAAAGAATACTTCATCTATTCCCCCTTTCTCATTCATATACATATCATTTTCATGGTCTAGCAAATATTGTTCTCAAGGATCAGTAGGAGGCACAACAATAGAAGCAAGACCAATAATTTCATCTTTACTAGGCAATTCTTTATCATCGGGTTGTCTACAAAATTTAGCAAAATTAAACTCATGAGACATATCCCCTAAACCAACAGAAACAATATCCTTATTGCTGTCTATCTTAGCATTAATAGTATTCAAGAAGGGTCTACCAAATATAATGGGACAAAAGTCATCTTGTGGGGAACCAAGAAAATCAGTAGAATATTTAACTTTCCCACACAAGACTTCAACATCTCTAACAATCCCAATCGGTGAAATAGTATCTCTATTGGCAAGTTTAATGGTAACATTGATATCTTCTATCTCAGCAGGTACAATATCATGCATAATTTCTTGGTAAAAGGAATGAGGTATTGCACTTGCACTAGCACCCGTATCACATAAGCCATGATAACAGTAATCTCCTATTTTAACAGAAATAATAGGCATGCCTACAACTGGTCTATGTTTATTTTTAGCATCAGGTCTAGCAATTCTAGCAGCTTCATTGCAAAAGTAAATAACATGCCCATCAATATTATCGGCCAAGATATCTTTAACCATAGCAATCTTAGGTTCAACTTTAATTTGCTCAGGGGGTTTTGGTGTCTTAATATTACTTTTGTTAACTATAGTTGAAGCTTTAGCATGATTCTTTATTCTAACATGGAAAGGTGGTTTCTCAATATAAGCAGTAGGAACAATAGGATCATCATAAGTGATAGTCTTTTCTTCAACTTTAATAGGTGCAACTGCTTTTACTTCAATGGGAGGATTATATTTAAACCACTTCTCCTTAGGGAGATCAACATGAGTAGCAAAGGATTCACAGAAAGAAGCTACTATCTCAAAGTCAAGTCCATATTTAGTGCTAAATTCACGGAAAGCATCGGTATCCATAAAAGATTTAACACAATCAAACTTAGGTGTTATACCTGACTCCTTACCTTCATCGAGGTCCCAATCTTCAGAGTTGCGTTTAATTCTTTCCAATAAATCCCATTTGAATTCAATAGTCTTCATCATAGAAGATCCACTACAAGAAGTATCGAGCATGGAGCGATTACAGAGAGAAAGCCGAGCATAAAATTTTTGAATAATCATTTCTCTTGAGAGCTCATGATTGGGGCATGAATATAACATTGACTTAAGCCTCCCCCAAGCTTGAGCGATGCTTAATCCTTCGCGAGGCCAAAAATTATATATATAATTACGATCATGATGAACAAGATGCATAGGATAAAACTTCTGATGAAATTCCAATTTCAATCTCTTGTAGTCCCATGATCCCATATCATCACATAGCCTATACCATGTCAATGCCTCTCCCTTCAAAGATAAAGGGAAGACCTTCTTCTTGATAACATCCTCGGGCATACCTGCAAGCTTAAATAATACACAAACTTCGTCCACATAGATTAGGTGTAAATCGGGATGCAGTGTTCCATCTCCTGCAAAAGGATTAGCTAGCAGTTTCTCTATCATACCCGAAGGAATCTCAAAGTAAACATTTTCAGTAGGTTCAGTAGGTTGAGGAGCAACTCTTTGCTCTACTGGTCGGGGTGAAGATACCCCGAACAAGCCCCTCAAAGGATTATATTCCATAGTAACAAGTGACAGTAAATTTCAGCACACTATATAAATTTTTCCTTACCAAATTCCACCTGCCAAAGGCGCTTCACTCCCCGGCAACGGCGCCAGAAAAGAGTCTTGATGACCCACAAGTGTAGGGGATCTATCGTAGCCTTTTCGATAAGTAAGAGTGTCAAACCCGACGAGGAGCAGAAGGAAATGATAAGCAGTTTTCAGTAAGGTATTCTCTGCGAGCACTGAAATTATCGGTAACAGATAGTTTTGTGATAAGGTAATTTGTAGCGAGTAGCAAGTAGTTAAAGTAAATAAGGTGCAGAAAGATGCCCCAATCCTTTTTGTAGCAAAGGATAAGCCTGGACAAACTCTTATATGAAGGAAAGCACTCCCGGGGACACATGGGAATTATCGTCAAGCTAGTTTTCATCACGTTAATATGATTCGCGTTCGGTACTTTGATTATTTGATATGTGGGTGGACCGGTGCTTGGGTACTGTCCTTACTTGGACAAGCATCCCACTTATGATTAACCCCTATTGCAAGCATCCGCAACTACAACAGAAGTATTAAGGAAAACCTAACCATATCATGAAACATATGGATCCAAATCAGCCCCTTACGAAGCAACGCATAAACTAGGGTTTAAGCTTCTGTCACTCTAGCAACCCATCATCTACTTATTACTTCCCAATGCCTCCCCCTAGGCCCAAACAATGGTGAAGTGTCATGTAGTCGATGTTCACATGACACCACTAGAGGGATGACAACATACATCTTATCAAAATATCAAACGAAGACCAAATTCACATGACTACTTATAGCAAGACTTCTCCCATGTCCTCAGGAACAAACGTAAATACTCACAAAGCATATTCATGTTCATAATCAGAGGGGTATTAATATGCATAATGGATCTAAAAATATGATCTTCCACCAAGTAAACCAACTAGCATCAACTACAAGGAGTGAGCAACACTACTAGCAACCCACAGGTACCAATCTGGGGTTTGGATACAAAGATTGGATACAAGAGATGAACTAGGGTTTGAGATGAGATGGTGTTGGTGAAGATGTTGATGGAGATTGACCCCCCCCCCCCCCAATGAGAGGATCGTTGGTGATGACGATGGTGATGATTTCCCCCTCCCGGAGGGAAGTTTCCCCGGCAGAACAGCTCTGCCGGAGCCCTAGATTGGTTCCGCCAAGGTTTCGCCTCGTGGCAGCGAAGTTTCTTCCCCAAAGCTTACTTATTATTTTTTTTCTTGGACAAAAGACCTCATATAGCAGAAGATGGGCATCGGAGGGCCACCAGGGGGCCCATGAGGCAGGGGGCGCACCCAGGGGGTAGGGCACGCCCCCCCACCCTCGTTGCTTGGATGTGCCCCCTCTGGAACTTTCTTCGCTCAGTATTTTTTATATATTCTAGAAATAACTTCCGTGAAGTTTCAGGACTTTTGGAGCTGTGCAGAATAGGTCTCTAATATTTGCTCCTTTTCCAGCCCAGAATCCCAGCTGCCGGCATTCTCCTTCTTCATGTAAACCTTGTAAAATAAGAGAGAATAGGCATAAGTATTGTGACATAAGGTGTAATAACAGCCCATAATGCAATAAATATCGATATAAAAGCATGATGCAAAATGGACGTATCAATGGCATAGGCTCCAGCGCCTCGTCATCGAATTGAGGTAGTAATTTGCGCTTCGGCTAACTTTTGGGTGGTCGCTCGAGGCCGTATTCCTCGGCTGCCAGGACGTTAGTCCATCTATCATTGAGCAGATCTTGATTAGCCTGAAGCTATTGCTGCATCTTTTTCATGCTCCTTGCAGTGGCTCTTAGCCGGCGCTTAAAGCGCTCTTGCTCGAGAGGTTCCTCAGGCACGATAAAATCTTCGTTGCCGAGGCTCACTTCATCCTCTAAGAGCAGAATATAATTACTGTCCTCCGAGTCTTCATGCGCGGCCTGTTCATTACGGCTGACTCGTCCATCTTCCCGTTCGTCCTGTTCGGAAGTTGGCTGAACGGGGTCTTCATTGTCTCCGGCATCGTCTAGAGTATTGTTTTCTCCTGTGCCGGTATTGCTGTCTTTTTCACGGCGTGACTTAGAGCAGCGTTGCTGTTGTAAGCGCTTTGGCTGTATCTCAGGAGGTTTATCTTCCACTGGGTCTTTTTTGTCATCTCCGTTAACTTCTTTGGGTGTGTCCACCATGTATACGTTGTAGGAGGAGGTGGCCGTCCAGCACCCGGTAAATGGCGGGCTTTGGGCCTGCTCCTCTTCGGCATCGTCGTCCATACCATCGATGTCTCCGTAGTCATAGTAGAGCATGTCAGTTAGATCTTCGACAGTGGCTATTAAGTGGGAGGTGGGTGGGAAGCGAAATTCCCCGTCATCAGCCCCCAGTTCAAGCCGGATATAATTCAGTAGTGAGTCCCTTGCTAAAGAGAGGGTCTTTAATGAGTTTAGCACATTGCCTAAAGGTGAGTGCCGGAAGATGTCTGCGGAACTGAATTTGACGATCGGCGCCTGGTAAGGCTTGATGGACGCGGATGCATGTAGTTTGGAACCAGTGGCCGGAGATGAATCCGGGGGTCCGGTAACACAGACCCCGCTCGAGGTTGGGTCTGTGTGCGGCTCCAATGCCGCTGAGTCTGCGGCTTCCGTGGCGGGGTTAAGCTTCCCGTCTTCGGATGGCACAAGCTGCTCCGGATCTAGGGCCAGAGCACTTACAGGCACGATCTCCTAGGTATGGTCCGATGACAGATTTAGGTCATGTTCATCGCGGTGGCAGGGAGCGGCTGCCATGGGCTCAAATCCGTCGAAGATCAAGTCCCCACGGATATCAGCGACGTAGTTCAAGCTTCCAAACTTGACCTGACGACCAGGGGCGTAGCTGTCGATCTGCTCTAGATGGCCAAGTGAGTTGGCCCGCAGTGCGAAGCCGCCGAATATGAAGATCTTGCCAGGGAGAAAGACATCCCCCCGGGCAACATTGTTGTCGATCATGGATGGAGCCATCAAACCTTCTGATGATGGCACAGCGGAACTCTCAATGAAAGCACCAATGTCGGTGTCAAAACCGATGGATCTCGGGTAGGGGGTCCCGAACAGTGTGTCTAAGGTTGATGGTAACAGGAGACGAGGCACACGATGTTTACCCAGGTCCGGGCCCTCTCTATGGAGGTAATACCCTACTTCCTGCTTGATTGATCTTGATGAATATGAGTATTACAAGAGTTGATCTACCTCGAGATCGTAATGGCTAAAACCCTAGAAGTCTAGCCTATGCGATTATGATTGTCCTCGCCTCTACGGACTAAACCCTCTGGTTTATATAGACACCAGAGAGGACTAGGGTTATACAAATTCGGTTATAGAGAAAGAAATCTTCATATCTGAATGCTAAGCTTGTCATCCACGCCAAGGAGAGTCCCATCCGGACACGGGTGAGAGTCTTCGGTCTTGTATCTTCGTAGCCCATTAGTCCGACCCATGTCCAACAGGATGGACGCCCGAGGACCCTTTAGTCCAGGACTCCCTCAGCGCCCGCTCCTCCTGCCTTCCTCCCGCACTCATATATGGAAAGGGGGCGCGGCTTGGGAAGTCCCCAAGTAGGATTCAGCCCTACTTGGGGCGCCCGTTGGCCTCTCCCCTCTCCCCTACCTATATATTTGTGGGAAGGGGGCACCTAGCACAACCACGACAATTGCTTAGTCGTGTGCGGTGCCCCCCTCCACCGTTTACACCCTCAGTCATATTTTCATAGTGCTTAGGCGAAGCCCTGCGGAGATAGCTTCACCATCACCATCACCACGCCGTCGTGCTGCCAGAACTCATCCACTACCTCATCGTCTTGCTAGATCAAGAAGGCGGAGGACGTCACCGAGCTGAACGTGTGGTGAACGTGGAGGTGTTGTACGTTCGGTACTCAATTGGTTGGAGCGCGAACAAGTTCGACTACATCAACCACGTTAAAAAACGCTTCCGCTTACGGTCTACAAGGCTACATAGACACACTCTCCCCTCTCGTTGCCATGCATCTCCTTGATAGATCTTCCATGTGCGTAGATTTTTTTGTTTTCGATGCAACGTTCCCCAACAATGAGATGTTCCAGGAGTTGAAGTTAATTTTGAGAAAAATTCCTGGACCGAGAGGTATGAGACCTCCGATAAGTTCTATGCTCGCAAAATGGAGTAGAAGGGGTCTGTCAGTGAGGACATACTTAGAATATATGGGTATTACAACTGTCTGGCTGAGTTGGGAGTTGAGCTCCCGCTAGAGGGGTCGCTGACATAGTTCTTCAATCACTACCACCTAGCTACAAGAACTTTGTGTTGAACTATAACATGTAAGGGATGAACAAGTCAGTCTCCGAGCTATTCGCGATGCTGAAAGTCACTGATTTAGACATCCAGAAGGAGCATCAAGTGTTGATGGTCAATAAAACCACTAGTTTAAAGAAGAGCAAGGGAAACTTCAAGAAGAGTGGCAAAGCAATTGCTCCTCCTCCCATGAAGAAAGTCAAGGCTAGACCCAAGCCGGAAATTGAGTGATTCTATTGCAAGGGAACTGGCCACTAGAGGCAGAATTGCCCCAAGTATCTGGCCGACAAGAAGGGGGCCAACACCAATGAAGGCATATATGATATACATGTTATTGATGTGTATCTTACCAACTCTCGTTCTAGTTCCTGGGTATTTGATACTGGTGCGGTTGCTCACACTTGCAACTCTAAACAGGCACTACGGAATAGAGGAAGGTTGGCGAAGAATGGAGTGACGATGCTCGTGGGAAATGGTTCCAAGGTTGATGTCATCGCCTCAGCACACTCGCTCTTCGATTACCATCGGGATTAGTGATAAACCTAAATAATTGTTATTTAGTGCCTGCGTTGAGCATGAACATTATACCTGGATCTTGTTTAATGCGAGACGGATACTCATTTAAATCAGAGAACAATGGTTATTCTATTTATATGGGTAATATCTTTTATGGTCATGCATCCATTGTGAGGGGTTTATTCTTATTGAATCTTGATAGTGATCATATACATGTTCATAATATTAATGCCAAAAGATGTAGAGTTGATAATGATAGTACCACTTTCTTGTGGCATTGCCTCTTAGGTCATATTGGTGTAAAGCGCATGAAGAAACTCCATGCTGATGGACTTTTGGAGTCACTTGATTTTGAATCACTTGACACATGTGAACCACGCCTCATGGGCAAGATGACTAAAACCCCGTTTTCCAGAACAATGGAACGGGCAAGTGACTTGTTGGAAATCATACATACTGATGTGTGCAGCCTGATGAGTGTTGATGTGCGCGGTGGATGTCGTTACTTTCTCACCTTCACCGATGATTTAAGTATATATGGGTATATTTACTTGATGAAGCATAAGTCTGAAACGTTTGAAAAGTTCAAGCAATTTCAGAGCGAAGTTGAGAATCATCGTAACAAGAAGATTAAATTCCTATGATCTAATCGAGGGGCAGACTATCTGAGTTATTTATGAGTTTGGCAATCACTTAAGACAATGTGGAATTGTTTCATAGCTGACGCCACCTAGAACACCATAGCATAATGCATGGTGTGTCGAACACCGTAATTGTACCTTATTGGATATGGTGCATTCTATCATGTCCCTTTTCGATCTGCCACTCTCGTTATGGGGTTACACATTAGAGACATTTGCATTCACTTTCAATAGGGCACCATCTAAGTTCGTAGAGACGACATCATATGAACTATGGTTTGGCAAGAAACCTGAGCTGTCATTTCTTAAGGTTTTGGGTTGCGATACTTATGTCAAAAGGATTCAACCAGAAAAGCTCAAACTCAAAGCGGAAAAATGCGTCTTCACATGATACCCAAAGGCTTCGGTTGGGTATATCTTCTATCTCAGATCCGAGGGCAAAGTGTTTGTCGCTAAGAACGGGTCCTTTCTCGAGAAAGAGTTTCTCTCGAAAGAATTGAGTGGTAGGAAGATAGAACTTGATGAGGTTGTTGAACCTTCACTTCAACCAGAGAGTAGCACAACGCAGAAAAATGTTTTTGTGGCACCTATGTCAGTTGAAGAGGAAGCTAATGACAGTGATCATGAAGTTACAGATCAAGTTACTATCGAACCTCGTAGGTCGACAAGTGTACGTACTACTCCTGAGTGGTACGGTAACCCTGTCTTTGATGTCATGTTGTTGGACAATGATGAACCTACGAGCTATGGAGAAGCAATAGTGGGACTGGATTCTAACAAATGGTTAGAGGCCATGAAATCCTAGATGGGATCTGTCGGTGTCAAAACCGGCGGATCTCGGGTAGGGGGTCCTGAACTGTGCGTCTAGGCCGGATGGTAACAGGAGGCAAGGGACACGAAGGTTTACCCAGGTTCGGGCCCTCTTGATGGAGGTAAAACCCTACGTCCCGCTTGATTAATATTGATGATATGGGCAGTACAAGAGTAGATCTACCACGAGATTGGAGAGGCTAAACCCTAGAAGCTAGCCTATGGTATGATTGTTGTTCTATATGTTGTCCTACGGACTAAAACCCTCCGGTTTATATAGACACCGGAGAGGGTTAGGGTGACATAGAGTCGGTTACAATGGTAGGAGATCTACATATCCTTATCGCCAAGCTTGCCTTCCATGCCAAGGAAAGTCCGTTCCAGACACAGGACGAAGTCTTCAATCTTGTATCTTCATAGTCCAGGAGTCCGGCTGAAGGTATAGTCCGGCTATCCAAACACCCCCTAATCCAGGACTCCCTCAGTAGCCCCCGAACCAGGCTTCAATGACGATGACTCCGGCGCGCAGATTGTCTTCGGCATTGCAAGGCGGGTTCTCCTCCAAATTCCGTGTACCTGTTGAATAAAGTCCGATTTCTTGTAAATGTTGCGCTCCTTGGCTTCTACGCCCAATAATGGTCGTCTCCCACGTCTCAAACGAATATGAAAAGTCTGAGTGTTTTTACATCCACACCCCTAGCCGTGTAAATGAGCCGCCCATTTAAGGGGACGAGGATTTAGATCCAAACCACACCTTCTCCCCTTCGCGAGTGTTCATCAGAGCGCATCCGACAAAGGTCCATTCCACCATGGCCAGCCGTCGCAACTCCTCCTTTCGCCCTTCCAGCCCTCAGCCTGGATATTGGGAGAGATGCTCTATCCCACATAGCGAGCTAGTGACGCTCCAGACCAAGGGATTTCTCCGCCCGGCCTATATGGTCCCGGTTCGAGCCGGTCTTGCCATCTATAATGGCCGAGAGCAAGCGGAGAGTGCCCCTAATCCCTCCAAAGGAGAGCGGGTATGCCTTGTCCCTTATTTAATAAGAGGGCTCAGATTTCCAATCCATCCGTTTCTCCAGGGGATCCTGGAGTTCTATGGCCTCCAGCTACACAATCTTACGCCTGCCTCCGTATTGCATATCGCGGGCTTCGTAGCCCTTGAAGGAAATATGCCCTAGAGGCAATAATAAAGTTATTATTTATTTCCTTATATCATGATAAATGTTTATTATTCATGCTAGAATTGTATTAACCGGAAACATAATACATGTGTGAATACATAGACAAACTTAGTGTCACTAGTATGCCTCTACTTGACTAGCTCGTTAATCAAAGATGGTTATGTTTCCTAACCATGAACAAAGAGTTCTTATTTGATTAATGGGATCACATCATTAGGTGAATGATCTGATTGACATGACCCATTCCATTAGCTTAGCACCCGATCGTTTAGTATGTTGCTATTGCTTTCTTCATGACTTATACATGTTCCTATGACTATGAGATTATGCAACTCCCGTTTGCCGGAGGAACACTTTGTGTGCTACCAAACATCACAACGTAACTGGGTGATTATAAAGGAGCTCTACAGGTGTCTCCAAAGGTAGATGTTGGGTTGGCGTATTTCGAGAATAGGATTTGTCACTCCGATTGTCGGAGAGGTATCTCTGGGCCCTCTCGGTAATGCACATCACATAAGCCTTGCAAGCATTGCAACTAATGAGTTAGTTGCGAGATGATGTATTATGGAACGAGTAAAGAGACTTGCCGGTAACAAGATTGAACTAGGTATTGGATACCGACGATCGAATCTCGGGCAAGTAACATACCGATGAGAAAGGGAACAACGTATGTTGTTATGCGGTCTGACCGATAAAGATCTTCGTAGAATATGTAGGAGCCAATATGGGCATCCAGGTCCCACTATTGGTTATTGACCGGAGATATGTCTCAGTCATGTCTACATTGTTCTCGAACCGTAGGGTCTGCACGCTTAACGTTACGATGACAGTTATTATGAGTTTATGCATTTTGATGTACCGAAGTTAGTTCGGAGTCCCGGATGTGATCACGGACATGACGAGGAGTCTTGAAATGGTCGAGACATAAAGATTGATATATTGGATGACTATATTCGGACACCGGAAGCGTTCCGGAGAAGTATAGGATAAAACCAGAGCACCGGGGGGTTACCGGAACCCCCCGGGGGGTTAATGGGCCTCATGGGCCTAAAGTGGAGAAGAGGTAGGGGCTGCCAGGGCAGGCCGCGCGCCCCCTCTCCCCCTAGTCCGAATTGGACAAGGAGGGAGGGGCGGCGCCCCCCCTTTCTTTTTCTCCCTCCACCTCTCCTAGTTGGACAAGGAACGGGAGGGGAGTCCTACTCCCGGTAGGAGTAGGACTCCTCCTGCACGCCTCCATAGGGCCGGCCGCACCCCCCCTTGGATCCTTTATATACAGGGGCAGGGGGGCACCCTAGAACACACAAGTTGATCCACGTGATCGTTCCTTAGCCGTGTGCGGTGCCCCCTGCCACCATATTCCACCTCGATCATATCATTGTAGTGCTTAGGCGAAGCCCTGCGTCGGTAGAACATCATCATCATCACCACGCCGTTGTGCTGACGGAACTCATCCCCGAAGCTTTGCTGGATCGGAGCCCGGGGAGCGTCATCAAGCTGTACGTGTGCCAAGAACTCGGAGGTGCCGGAGTAACGGTGCTTGGATCGGTCAGATCGGGAAGACGTACGACTACTTCCTCTATGTTGCGTCAATGCTTCCGTTGTGGTCTACGAGGGTACGTAGACAACACTCTCCCCTCTCGTTGCTATGCATCACCATGATCTTGTGTGTGCGTAGGAAATTTTTTGAAATTACTACGTTCCCCAACAGCCCTCTGCGAGCTGTTTTCTGGGTGTTGAGGCTCATTTCGGGCTATGGAAAGAGCTATTCTGCCTTGTGCCCCATTCTCAGAAGGGGTCAATAGATCAAGTGGGCGGAGCCGAAGTGTGGCGCATCGCCGGGACCGGATATCTATCCGGAACCCCAAAGAAGGCGTCCGAGGACTAGCCTTCGGAATGGTTTTACATAGAGGACGTCCCGCTGCGGGATACTGTCCGGATCGGCTTCCCTGAGTTCGACAGTGCTCCACTAAAGAAGCGCCTAAGTTGGCGTCCACGGAGCCCTCAGAGGGAAAGTGACAAGGACATTCTTTACCTGATGGGCCGGATAAGATTGTTAGCTCATTCCGGACTGACCATGATCGGGGTCATGGCCGCATGCATCATGCGAGGGGTGCAGCCGCTACAGTATAGAGGCCACCCCATGTGGGACTTCAACAGGGAGGACGACGCCACCCGCTACGGCTGTAAGGGGCTGGATTCGGCTGCGGCTCTAACAAAGACCTTGTCCGCTTTGTACAAGGGAGAAGAGGAGGAATTTCTCCGCGTCGACCCACAGGGTGGATATTCTATGTACAATCCCCCAAGCTGGGTAAGCGGTCACATTTACTTGCCCATCCGTTTTATATTACCATTGTTAAATATTCAATCTAACGACTTCAACGCAGGAACTACGCCAGGCTGTTAAAGAAATAAACAGCCCTCCTCCACAACCCGAGGACCCAGGACGGTCCCTCGACCCGGCCTCTCAAGAGGATCCGGACTTATCTGTGGAGCTGATTGATGGAGTGTTCCATCAATTGAGCAAGGACAACGCCTTGGTGGCCATTACGGCTGATTACCCAGGGCTAATCCCGGCCTCCCAGATAACTGAGATCGAAGTCCCAGTACCCCGAATAGGGGTCCGCCCTCTCGTGTTTTCAGTTTCCTGATTACAACTGAGCTTTGTAGGGGAGGTTTTTGAGACGGGAGGCCGAACCTGCGGCGACAAGCCAACGAGGGGCCGCAGGGCCCCGTGGGCAGAAAAGAGGTGCAGTCCGGACCGAGGAGTCAGTGCAAAGGTATGGCGTGCCCCCTTATCCCAGGTGTTATACCTTCAAGGAATATTAACACTCGTGCTCTCTTCAGGACAAAGAGACCGCGCCGGACTATATCCGGAGAGGCTGCCAATCGCACCTCCACCAGCCAGGCTCCAAAGCCTGGTCCGGAGGCGGAGGCGAACACAAGGCGCGCACCAGACGCTCCTCCGACGGAGGATGTGGACAGGTTGTCTGCCACCAACTCTGAGGTGGAGAGTGCCATGAACCACAGGCGTCGCCGGACAATTCTTCGCGACGCTTGTTTCTCCCAAGAGGCATTAGATGCCTTCAATTCGGGAGATGCGTACCTCCGTGCCGCTCAAAATGGTCTAGCCAGAGCCACGGAGCAATATGTAAAAGACATACGGGTAAGAAAATTTTGGTAATTATATATATACCAGTAGCCCCCGAGACTTGAAACAGTTAGAATAACTGATTTAAGGATCATTTGTTATGCAGGTTCTTACAGAAAAGAATTCCCTACTGTCCCAGGAGCTGGAAGAGTGCAAAGCCCAACTTGAGGCCGCACTAGCCGTAGCAGGGGAGCCCAAGGAGACCCCCTCTGGTAATATACGCTTCGAAAGATAAGTATTTTGTGAAGCACGGCATGGGTGCGAATCTGACAAATGAAATTGCAGATGGCGCCGGATTGAATCTGGAAAGGCAACAACTCCTACGCCAGCTGAAGGCTGGTGAGAAGGTGCTGACAAAGGTGAGGCGGGAGAAGAACGATCTCCAAGATGCCAACACCAAGCTGGCCGTCGACCTGAAAGATGTTCGTGCCCAGCTGTCAGACTCCGTTAAGGAGAATCAGCAGCTTCGGCGCGGCATATTTAGTAAGTGCTTGAACGAACCTTTGAAAAAAGTTCAGCGGGGAAGTCGACTAACAGAGTAATGTCTGTAGGTGTGCTAACAGGTCGTCCTGCAGAGGAGATGCCCGGTTCTACGGGTGACCTTCTTCCCGAGCTCTCGCAACTGCTCGAGCGAGTTCGGCAGGCGATGCAAGGCGTCGCCCAGGCCTTGTGGCCATCCATCTCCATGCCCGAAGGTCTTGGAGAGCTTGCGGAGAAGCTAAAGGGAGCACGGCGGCGCTTCCTATTGTGGAAGATATCGGCCTGCCGTCAAGGTGCTAGGGAGGCCTGGGCCATGGTGAAGACGCTGTACACAAAGGCTGACCCCAACCACATGGCCGAGGTCCGTCCTGTGGGGCCTGATGGGAAGGAGATCCCTATAAGCTTAGTATACGGCCAAGTAGAATTGGCCGCAAAGTATTCCCAGCAGGACTATAAATTAGACAGCCTATTAGATGGTATTGAGGAGGAATACAATCAGTCAGAATGACTATGTAATTTAATTGACATTTATAATGCCTTCTAGCTGGATTGTAGATCGTTTTTCATGGCCGACCTTTTCGCTTCAGCCTCGGGACCTGACGGTCCGGAGTGTGTCCGAATTCCCATGCGATTATATAAGAACCGGGGAATGCATGGAGACCAGGCGTAGGGGTCATTAGTGCGTGAATAGACAAGTGCCCGACTAGTTATGTTATATTACATGGTTAGTAAGAAACATCTTCCAGGGAGAATAGTTCCGTTTGGGGTTCCTTTCCCTGGGAGGCATGCCCCCATTCTGCAAAAAAGACGCGAGAAAAAGCATCTGGGGGCGCATAAATAAATAAGTGAAAAGATCATCTTTTAGGTCACCGATCGAATATTCCCTTAAGAACGCTAGCTTTCGGCTTCACCCAGTCTGAGGTACACATCCAGCTGATCCGGCAGTAAGAATCGCATAGGTGCTCCCTTTACCGCCTAGCCGAATAATCGGGAACGTAGGGGTAAGCACAGGAGCTAGGCAACCCAGCTTGGCCAAAACTTAAGTCATATCGATGCATATAATGGTGAAATAAAAGGTACATGCGGAACTGTAACACATCTGTCGGGCATGAAGCCCGTATAAATAAGCTTCTGTTGAAAGAAGCCCCCAGGTTTAATGAGTGCGAATAGCACGTCATTTGATGAGCCTTTAAAGGCTATAAGAGAAAGGAAGGGGAGAAGGAGAGAAATGTAAGACAGACAGTATATAAAAATGGACAGAGGAAGGAGACGAACACAGAGTCCAGCGCTAGGCATAGAATCTTTGGAGACGGGCTACGTTCCATGGGTTCGGCTCGAGTCGGTTATCCGATGCATCTCGCAGGCGGTACGCTCCACCAGTCAGGACTTGGTCAATTATGAAGGGACCTTCCCACTTGGGCTTGAGTTTGTCCTTTTTCTTGTCCGGCAGGCGTAGAACTAATTCGCCAACGTTGTAATTTTTGGCATGTACTTCTCTGCTTTGGTATCTTCGAGCCTGCTGTTGATAGAATGCGGAATGGGCTTTTGCCACATCACGCTCCTCCTCCAATGCGTCCAAACTATCCTGCCGATCGAGCTCGGCTTCTCTTTCTTCGTACATGCGCACTTGAGGTGAGTCATGAATTATGTCGCAAGGCAAAACTGCCTCTGCGCCGTACACCATAAAGAATGGTGTGTATCCGGTGGTGCGATTCGGCGTGGTCCGCAGCCCCCAGAGTACGGAGTCGAGCTCCTCTACACAGTGCGTGTTAGATTCCTTGAGGGACCGCACTAATCTGGGTTTGATGCCGCTCATGATAAGACCATTTGCACATTCGACCTGGCCGTTAGTTTGTGGGTGATAGACAGAAGCATAATCGAGCTTGATGCCCATGTTTTTGCACCAGAGTTTTACCTCGTCGGCCGTAAAGTTCGTGCCGTTATCAGTGATGATGCTGTGGGGGACGCCGTAATGGTGTACAACCCCGGATATAAAGTCTATTACCGGTCCGGATTCGGCGGTCTTAACAGGCTTGGCTTCTATCCATTTGGTGAACTTATCCACCATGACCAGTAAGTATTTTTGCTTGTGGGTTCCGCCTTTAAGGGGTCCAACCATGTCAAGCCCCTAGACCACGAAGGGCCAGGTGATGGGGATAGTTTGGAGGGCGGTGGGTGGCATATGGCTTTGGTTTGCAAAGAGCTGGCAACCGATGCATCGTTGGACTAAGTCCTGGGCGTCTGCCTGGGCCTGTCGGCCAATAAAAGCCTGTACGGAAGGCCTTGCTTACAAGGGACCGAGCTGTAGCGTGATGACCGCCGAGTCCGGCATGAATTTCAGCCAGGAGGTTCCGCCCTTCCTCTTCGGAGATGCACCTTTGAAGGACTCCGGTAGTGCTTTTCTTATAAAGCTCTCCCTCGTGGACTTTGTAGGCTTTGGGTCGCCGCACTATGCAGCGTGCCTCATTTTGGTCCTCGGGGAGTTCCTGCCTAGTAAGGTAGGCGAGGAATGGTTCTGTCCACGGGGCGATGACGGCCATTATTACGTGGGCTGAAGGTGTTATTTCATTGGCAGAGCCTCCGATTGTGTCAGGATGTTCGGCGTCGGGCAATGCGGTTGGGTCCGGGCTGTTATTGTTCGGCTCCCCTTTCCATACTACGGATGGCTTGAACAGCCTTTCCAAGAAGATGTTGGGGGGGGACTACATCGCGTTTTGCGCCGATGCGTGCCAGGACATCTGCCGCCTGATTATTTTCCCGGGCTATATGGTGAAATTCATGCCCTTCGAACCGAGCTGACATTTTTAGGACGGCGTTGCGGTAAGCTGCCATTTTTGGATCCTTGGCATCGAAGTCTCCATTTATTTGGGATATTGCGAGGTTCGAGTCCCCGCGCACCTCTAGGCGTTGAATGCCCATGGATACTGCCATCCGGAGACCATGTAAAAGGGCCTCATATTCGGCTGCATTGTTGGAGTCTGTGTACATAATCTGGAGTACGTATTGAACTGTGTCTCCTGTGGGGGACGTCAAAACGATGCCAGCCCCTAGTCCGGCCAACATCTTGGAGCCATCGAAATGCATGATCCAATTTGAATATGTGTCGTACTCTTTAGGGAGTTCGGCCTCCGTCCATTCTGCAACGAAGTCGGCCAAAACTTGCGACTTGATGGCTCGCCGTGGCTTATAAGTTATGTCGAACAGGAGGAGCTCAATGGCCCATTTTGCAATCCAGCCCGTTGCGTCACGGTTGTTTATAATATCGTTAAGTGGTACTTCCGAGGCTACTGTTATTGAACACTCTTGAAAGTAGTGTCGTAGCTTCCGGGATGCCATGAATACCGCATACGCAATCTTATGATAATGCGGGTACCGTGATTTGCATGGAGTGAGGACAGTGGACACATAATAGACCGGCTTTTGAAGGGGGAATTTGTGTCCGTCCGTTTCTCGTTCGACGACGAGCACTGCGCTTACAACCTGATGTGTTGCTGCAATGTACAATAGCATTGGTTCGCCAATGTTTGGCGCGGCCAGGACTGGGTTTGTTGCCAATATGGCTTTTATTTCGTCGAGTCCGGCCGTGGCTACATCCGTCCATTCGAAGTGTTTGGTGCGCCGAAGGAGGCGGTAAAGGGGTAGGGCCTTTTCTCCCAAGCGGGAGATAAAGCGGCTTAGAGCCGCCACGCATCCGGTTAACTTTTGTATTTGTTTGAGGTCCTTTGGGATATCCAGTTGCGACAGAGCTCGGATCTTGGCTGGATTTTCTTCAATTCCTCTACCGGATACAATGAAGCCCAAGAGCTTTCCGGCTGGAATGCCGAAAACGCATTTTTCTGGGTTGAGCTTGATGTCGTATGTTCGGAGGTTATCAAATGTGAGCCTCAAGTCGTCTACTAGAGATTCGACATGTCTTGTTTTGATGACCACATCATCTACATATGCCTCCACTGTTTTGCCGATCTGGTTTGCCAGACATGTCTGAATCATTCGCTGATATGTTGCGCCGGCGTTTTTGAGCCTGAAGGGCATTGTGTTGAAGCAGAATGGTCCGTATGGTGTGATAAATGTTGTTGCGGCTTGGTCTGATTCTGCCATCTTGATTTGATGGTAGCCGGAATATGCGTCGAGGAAGCACAACGAATCGTATCCTGCGGTAGCGTCGATAATTTGACCGATGCGGGGGAGGGGGAAGGGATCCTTTGGGCAAGCCTTGTTAAGGTCTTTAAAATCAACGCACAGGCGCCAGGATTTGTCCTTCTTTGGTACCATCACCAGGTTTGCTAGCCAGTCCGGATGTTTTATATCTCTGATGAATCTAGCCTCCAATAGCTTTGCTAGCTCCTCCCCCATGGCATGTCTCTTAGGTTCGGAAAAACGCCGAAGAGCTTGTTTGACAGGTTTGAATCCTTTTAGGATATTTAAGCTGTGCTCGGCTAGCCTGCGTGGGATTCCTGGCATGTATGAAGGGTGCCAAGCGAAAATGTCCCAGTTCTCTCGTAGGAACTATCGCAGTGCGGCGTCTACATCAGGGTTTAACTGTGCCCCGATGGAAGCTGTTTTATTGGGGTCCGTTGGATGGACCTGGAATTTGACTATTTCGTCCGCCAGTTTAAAGGAGGTGGACTTGGATCTTTTGTCGAGTACCACATCATCCCTATCCACCATGGAGCGCAGCGCAGTCAGTTCCTCAGCCGCTAGGGCTTCGGATAGTGCCTCGAGGGCCAGTGCGGCTGTCTTGTTTTCGGCGCGGAGTGCTATGTCCGGATCACTAGCGAGAGTGATGATCCCGTTAGGCCCGGGCATCTTGAGCTTCATGTACCCGTAATGGGGTATTGCTTGGAAGATTGTAAACGCTTCCCGACCTAGCAGGGCGTGATAACCGCTGCTAAACGGAGCCACATGGAACGTGACCTCTTCGGACCTGTAATTATCCGGCGTGCCGAACACCACATCGAGTGTGATTTTTCCTGTACAGCGCGCTTCCCGACTGGGGATTATTCCTCTAAAGGTTGTGCTGCTTCGCTCAATGCGGTTCCAGTCTATTTCCATTTTTGAAGGGTTTCCTCATAAATGAGCTTCAATCCGCTGCCGCCGTCCATGAGTACCTTGGTAAGACGAAAGCCGCCCGCTATTGGACTGAGGACCAATGCGGCTGGTGCTCGGGCTGTTCGGAATTTAGGTTCATCACTGGCGTTAAAGGTAATAGCCGTGTCACTGCATGGGTTTATTGTTGCTACTTGGTAGACTTCGGCAAGGCTGCGGAGTGTCCTTTTTTGCATATTATTTGATGTGAAAGTCTCGAAGACTGTTAATACCGTATTGGTGTCTCTGGGGTGGCTTTCTGTGGCCTCCGGAATTAGGAGATCTTCGCCAATTTTAGCCACCTGCCAGAGTATCCAACATGCTCTAAGGCTGTGAGTTGGTGTGGCATCCTCTGTACTGTGAATTTTACAGGGTCCATTAAGCCATCCTTCTAGTACGATTCCATGCCCGGTAGAGGGGTTTTGCTTTTTGGTGTTTGACCCTGGTGTCTGGCGATGATGCACCCTTTTATTTCGAACTGGGTTTGTATTCAGGGCTGGATCGTCCCAAAATTTTATTTCGGTTTTCCAGGCGCTTTCCATCGCACAGTACTTTCGTACAATGGACGCCAAGTCAGCGAAGCGTGTAATATCACGGCTACTTATGGCGTTGAGGATTCCCTTGTCCGTGCAATTATTGCAGAAGATTGAGATTGTGTCTTCCTCGCGGCAGTCCCTTATCCTGTTCCTAACGAGGAGGAATCTGGCCCAATAATGATGTACTGTTTCTTCGGGCTCTTGCCTGATTTGGGATAGATCGCTTATGTTCGGGTGGGTGGGTGGAATTAAATCCGAAGCCTCGCCCAATTTGAGGCTCAGAGGCCGAGGAATTTCCGAACTCGAAAATTTGGATTCCTGGATGTTGTCCAATGAATCCAGCCCGTCGCCTGACTCTAAGTTCAGGTCTTGAGTGATGTCCTCCCCTCGGCGAGTATCCGGCTTGGAGGGATCGGGAATCCGGACGTAGCTAGTCCTTAAGATAGATGAAGGGTCGCCGCACTGTCCCTCTACCACGGCAACGTGATGGGTGACTTGGGGAGAGTTAATCTCTCTCAGATCGGGTTTAGGCCCAATCTGGTCGTAATTCGTAGCGACTCCCAGGGCGGCGATGCGATCCAAGAGCTCGTTTATGGAGGAGAGCTCCATTGGATCTACCTGCTCGGCGAGTTCCGAGCTGACATGAAGATTGTTTTCGATGGCTCGAGAGGTCATCATCGGTGCAGAAGCCGAACAGGCGGTCATAAGAAAACCACCTAGCCGGAGGGTTTGGTCGACAGCCAAAGCACCCTTAGCAACGGTGCCGTCTTTAAAGATGGGGTGAGGCATCCTTCCTGATGGCGACGACACAGAGGAACTCTCAATGAAAGCACCAATGTCGGTGTCAAAACCGGCAGATCTCGGGTAGGGGGTCCCGAACTGTGCGTCTAGGCCGGATGGTAACAGGAGGCAAGGGACACGAAGTTTTACCCAGGTTCGGGCCCTCTTGATGGAGGTAAAACCCTACGTCCTGCTTGATTAATATTGATGATATGGGTAGTACAAGAGTAGATCTACCACGAGATCGGAGAGGCTAAACCCTAGAAGCTATCCTATGGTATGATTGTTGTTCTATATGTTGTCCTACGGACTAAAACCCTCCGGTTTATATAGACACTGGAGAGGGTTAGGGTGACATAGAGTCGGTTACAATGGTAGGAGATCTACATATCTGTATCGCCAAGCTTGCCTTCCACGCCAAGGAAAGTCCCTTCCGGACACGGGACGAAGTCTTCAATCTTGTATCTTCATAGTCCAGGAGTCCGGCTGAAGGTATAGTCCGGCTATCCGAACACCCCCTAATCCAGGACTCCCTTAGGATCCATGTAGGAAAACAAAGTGTGGACTTTGGAAATTTTACCTGAAGGGCGAAAGGCCATTCAGAATAAATGGATCTTCAAGAAGAAGATGGACACAGCCGGTAATGTCACTATCTATAAAGCTCTCCTTGTGGCAAAGGGGTTTTCACAAGTTCAAGGAGTTGACTACGATGAGACTCTCTCACCCGTAGCGATGCTTAAGTTCGTCAGAATCATGTTGGCAATAGCTGCATTTTTTAATTATGAAATCTGGCAGATGGATGTCAAAACTGCATTCCTTAATGGTTTCTTTAAGGAAGAGTTGTATATGATGCAACCGGAAGGTTTTGTTGATCCAGAGAATGTTGACAAAGTGTGCAAACTCCAGCGATCCATTTATGGACTGGTGCAAGCATCTTGGAGTTGGAATCTTCGCTTTGATGAGGTGATCAAAGCGTTTGGGTTTATACAAGTTTTCAGAGAAGATTGTATTTACAAGAAAGTGAGTGGGAGCTCTATAGCATTCCTAATATTATATGTGGATGGCATATTGTTGATTGGAAACAATATAGAACTTTTGGAAAACATGAAGAATATTTCAACAAGAGTTTTCAATGAAAGACCTAGGAGAAGCTACTTTCATATTAGGCATCAAGATCTATAGAGATAGATCGAGAAGCTTAATAGGACTTTCACAAAGCACATACCTTGATAAGATTTTGAAGAAGTTCAAAATGGATCAGTCCAAGAAGGGGTTCTTGCCTACTTTGCAAGGTGTGCGGTTGAGGAAGACTCAATGCCCAGAGACTACAGAGGAAAGAGAAAAGATGAGTGTCATCCCCTATGCTTCTGCCATAGGCTCTATCATGTATGAGATGATGTGCACAAGACTAGATATCAGCCTTGCCATAAGTATGGACGTAAGGATTCAAAGTGATCCAGGAGTGGAACACTTGACAGCGGTCAAGAATAACCTCAAGTACCTGAAAAGGACTAAGGAAATGTTTCTCGTTTATGGAGGTGATCAAGAGTTTGTCATAATGGGTTACGTCGATGCAAGCTTTGACACTTATCCGGATGACTCTAAGTCTCAAACCAAATAAGTATATATTGGTAAGCTAGTGCAGTTCCAAGCAAAGCGTGGTAGCTGATTCTACATGCGAAGCGGAGTACATAGCTGCCTCGGAGGCAGCGAAGGAAGGTGTCTGGATGAAGCAGTTCATGACAGATCTTGGAGTTGTGCCCAGTGCACTGGACCCAGTGACTCTAGTCTGTGAAAACACTAGTGCCATTGCTCTGGCCAAGGAACCAAGGTTTCACAAGAGGAGCAGACACATAAAGCGACGCTTCAATACCATCTGCGATGCGATCAAGGAGGAGGACATAAACATTTGCAAAGTACATATGGATCTGAATGTTGCAGATCCGTTGACTAAACCTCTTCCACGGGCAAAACATGATCAAGACCATAACTCTATGGGTGTTAGATTCATTACCATGTAATACTAGATTATTGACTCTACACTACTGCAGGATGCTGTAACGCGACACTACGATCAAAGACCCTTCAACGAAACTGTGTGTGATGCATTAATCGCAAACGGTGGTGTAAAAAACGTCAAAAAGGTGCAAAACGTTTGCGATGGCGGAGCCATCAAACACGGTTCAGATTTTAGTTGTGTGTGTGTGATGCAAGGTATACGGTTCAGTTCAATTAACTATTTGCGATGAGGAGGAACAAAAGAAACGGGCAGCCAGATGAAGGTGTGTGTGATATATAGCATACGGTTCACTCGGATGAACTGTTTGTGATTAGGCAACACAAAATAAACTATCAGCCAGATCAAGGTGTGTGCGATATACGGCATGAAGTTCACTCAGATGAACTGTTTGCGTTGAGACAAGAGAAGAGAAACGGTTGAATATAACAACATGTGTGTGATACGCGGCAAACAGGCCTGTAATCAGAAATGTGTGCGAAGACCGATAATAACACAGAGGTTGCTGCTAATAGGACGCGTGTGTTGTGCGATGGGATTGCATACAAAACAACATACACACATACACATACACACACACACACTTATAAGGACATGGTTGCATAACCAAATTAAACATCCACTTACATCTTGACTTAAGGGGGGAAGACCATAGCTCTCACTTTGCATACGGGTGTTCTATCTAAAACGTTTGTGATCAAGAGCTACATAAATCCTGCTCGGCACATTTTCTCTTGGCTTCCTAGGGAAGCTGTCGGTTTGCATACGGGTGTTCTAACTAAAACGTTTGCGATCAAGAGCTGCACAAATCGTGCTAGGCACATTTTCCCTTGGCTGCATGGGGAAGTTGTCAGTTTGCATGCGGGTGTTCTAACTTAAACGTTTGCGATGAGAGTTTTATATTTAAAAACTGTATTAAACTGCGGCTTGGGCGCCATTAATGGAGAGGATGCAAGCAAGGCGGGCGGCCATGGAAGTCAAAGGGCTCGCTTCTCGGTGAGCCTGCGCGGCGTACAACTTGCACACTTCCCGGTGAGCCTCTGCATTGGAGTACAGCTCGCACGCATTCCATTTAGTCATGCACTTGAGCACCTGTCCGCATGGCACCTCCTAGCCATTAAAAGAGCGAGGTGTGGCGTCACGTGAATGCTTAACAGAACGCACACAATTTAAATTATACAAAACATTTGAGATGTTACAGTGGCAGCTATTTGTTTCAAAATGCCTTCATTGGTTGTTATTCGAGTGCGCCTTCCCTCAAAATGGACATGAAAAATAGCACAACATGTCGGGTGCCATTCCATTATAGCATGCCAAGTTTCATGAATTTCGGACGAGTTTTGGATTTACTAGAACTTAAAAACAAAGTATCTCAATGTTTTTCGGTAATCAACAGTGCCCTGGTGTTTAAAATTCATTCCCATTTCTTGCATGGGACCTAAGCATGCACCAAAGGACACATATTTGATTTTTCAACCAATTTATATGAACTAGAGCATGTGCATGTAGTTCAAATTTGAATTATGCACATAAAATGCCTAGAAAACCCAGTTAATGTATAAAAATGTCCAAACGAACCCCGAAAAATTCTAAAATTAAACACAACACTCATGTTATTCTATGTTGACACTAGAAATTTTTTGAAAGCAATAAGAGGCAACGGATATTGTTTCGTCCCCAAAGGTGGCACGTTCCCTACCGAAACCATCTCGCTTGTTGTGAGTAGCTCTGGTTTGTGAGAAGTTTATACCCAAACCTGCCCCACATGGGGCAATTTTTTTTACCGCGGCACGTTGATGCCGCTCCACGATAGCATGCCAAGTTTCATGAATTTCAGAGGAGTTTTCGATTATTAGAATTAAAAAACCAGGTATATCAATGTTTGCGGCCGAGTGACAGTGGGAGGGTGTTTAAAATTCATTCCCATTTCTTGCATGGGACCTAAGCATGCAGCGAAGGACACACATTTTATTTTTCAACCAATTTATATGCACTAGAGCATGTGCATGTAGTTCAAATTTGAATTATGCACATAAAATGCCTAGAAAACCCAGTTAATGTATAAAATGTCCAAACGAGCCCAGAAAAATTCCAAAAATAAACATAACACTCATGTTGTTCTATGTTGACACTAGAAATTTTTTGAAAGCAATAAGAGGCAACGAATATCGTTTTGTGGCCAAAGGTGACACGTTCCCTACCGAAACCATCATGCTTGTTATCAGAAGCTCTGGTTTGTGAGAAGCTTATACCCAAACCTGCCCCTAATGGGACAAAAAATTTACCACGACATGTTGATGCCGCTCCATGATAGCATGCCAAGTTTCTTGAATTTCAGACGAGTTTTGGATTTACTAGAATTTAAAAACCATGTATCTCAATGTTTGCGGCCGAGTGACGGTGACAGGGTGTTTGAAATTCATTCCCATTTCTTGCATGGGACCTAAGCGTGCAACCAAGGACACATATTTTATTTTTCAACCAATTTATATGCACTGGAGCATGTGCATGTTGTTCAAATTTGAATTATGCACATAAAATGCCTAGAAAACCCAGTTAATGTATAAAAATGTCCAAACAAACCCCGAAAAATTCCAAAATTAAACACTCCTGTTGTTCTATGTTGACACTAGAAAATTTTGGAAAGCAATAAGAGGTAACGAATATCGTTTCGTCCCCAATGTGTCATGTTCCCTACAGAAACCATCACGCTTGTTGTGAGAAGCTCTGGTTTGTGAGAAGCTTATACCCAAACCTACCACAAATGGGACAAAATTTTTACCATGACATGTTGATGCCGCTCCATGATAGCATGCCAAGTTTCATGAATTTCAGATGAGTTTTGGATTTACTAGAACTTAAAAACCAGGTATCTCAATGTTTCCAGCCGAGTGACGGTGGCAGGGTGTTTGTCATTCATTCCCATTTCTTGCATGGGACCTAAGCATGCAACCAAGGACACATATTTGATTTTTCAACCCATTTATATGCACTGGAGCATGTGCATGTAGTTCAAATTTGAATTATGCACCGGAAATGCCTGCAAAACCAAGTTAATGTATAAAAATGTCCAAACGAACCCTAAATAATTCCAATTTTTTTGACGACACACCTATAGTCGCATATTCACTGCAGATAAAAGTTCTAGCAATTCAAACACCATCCTTTGCAGCTATGACCCCATTATGTAATTCAAATCAAGAAGAAAAATCAAGTAGATCACACACAATTTATTATCACCAACTATGTGAGATGCAGCACAAAATATCTTGGAGCACCATCGGAGTGTCAAGCACACTAGCCCGCTCCTCAAATATCATTTCACTGTTCAATCGGCGCCAGTGAAAGATGGGGACGTGGACCCGCGTCGTGAGGGCAACTTCGATGATAGCGCAATGTGCGTCCGGGCGGCCAAGGCAACCCAAACGGACGATGTTGCTTCCCAGGCGGCAGCAGCAGCATCTGCCTTGGGGATAGCAATTGGCGAGAACGGCACAACAGCTGTTCATTCCGCAGCGGCGGCCTTAGCCCTGATGGAGGCCGCCCACGACCATGTCGAGGCCGTCCACGCCTAGCTCGTGGCGGTCATCACACAAATCGAAGCTTCTCCAACAACAGTCAGCAACCCACGGCCGAAGAGTTGGCAATCGTAGAGAGCGTTCGAGCAGCCGTCCGTTCCTACATGGCATACCTTGCCATGACGGAGCCCGCCAAACACCAGATCGCCTCCGCCCATGCCCAGCTCGTGGCAGCCTATTCCAAAGATATGGCAGACGCGGATGGTGGGATGCTTGCCGAGTATGGTGCGATAGATGCCATGGAGCCTCTCCCCCAGGAGACCATCGGGCGCGAGCTGGACATGGAGATGGCGGCGGAGATCGACGAGCACCAGCCATACTAGTACGCTTTGTTTTGTTTAATTAAGATTGCCGGTCTTTAATTTGTTAGAGTAATGTTTAGGTCAGGTAGCTCTATTTAATTGCCGAACTTGCTCGATTAAGAAGTGTGGGTGTGCTGTAGTCCCCTTTGTGTACCAAATTATGCAATGACGTAAATGACCACTGTAACCATGGAAATTCAAACCAAAATTTTTGACGTTCAAACTCATCACACACGGGTTAAGCTATCTGAATCGTTTGTGATGTTCACATGTCGTACACAGTTCTGAATAAGGGACCATGTCTGATGACACTTTGCGCACCAGTTTTTTCGTTGAAGCGATTCCAAATTTTCGGCTTCCGCGGAAATATCTACCTCCCCACCCCTCCCCCTTACCAAAAGCCACATTTCCCCTGTTTCCGTCTTCCTTTCCAAGTTGAAACCTTCACTCCTTGCTTGCAGCGCCGCCTCCTCGCCGTTGACCCTCCTTCACGCTGCTCGACCTCGCCTATCCAGGCAGGTAATCCACACCCGACCCCCATCCTCCTCCTCCTTCCACATCCCACATGCCCTGACCGCCGGTGCGACACCTTCCACCCAAATCACCGACCCCTCCACCAAATAAGCGTCGCCCTAAGCCATGGTGCATGTAGTATAGCCAGGATCTCAAGGAACATTTGGCAACGGAGAATCAAATCGTGGCCGCATGCGCGGATGAGGTCGCGATGGCTGCCATTCCTGTCGACCCCCAGATCTTGGAGGAGCACCTCGCCGTCGAGGCCACCGTCGACGCCTCGCGCGCTGATGACGCGACGCGGTTGGCTGTTTGGTTCAATTCTGCAATGTGATGTTCAATTGTTGTGGGTGCATTCTCTTATTGTATACAATGTGAGAAATAAGTTGAATTTGGCTATAGTAAATACATGAGAAACAAATACAATTTCTATATTTCCAAGTTGTTAAGCATGCTTGGTTTGGTTAACTATCTGATCTTCTATTACGAGTATGTTATATTGTGCAATGTGGTGCTCAGTTAAAGTTTGGTTCATTTGTTGTGGTGTTTAGTTAATTGTTTGGTTCAATTCTGCAATGCGATGTTCAATTGTTGTGGGTGCATTCTGTTATTGTATACCACGTGAGGAATAAATTGAATTTGGATGTACTAAATACATGAAAAACAAATGCAATTGCTATATTTCCAAGTTGTTAAGCATGCTTGGTTTGGTTAACTGTCTGATCTTCTATTTGGAGTATGTTATATTGTGCGATGTGGTGCTCAGTTAATGTTTGGTTAATTTGTTGTGGTGTTTAGTTAACTAGTTGGTTCAATTCTGCAATGCGATGTGCAATTGTCGTGGGTAGAATTTTGTATTATTGTGCATGTGAGGAATAAATCGAATTTGGCTGCACTTAATACATGAGAAACATATAAAAGTGCTATACTTCCTAGTTCTTAATCATGCTTGGTTTGGATAAATGGGGTTTCCATGTGGCTTGAATTAATCTGATGAATCTGCAATGTGCTTATTGTTTATCAACATATTTTACTGATAGCATGCGAACCCTCACTTAACCTGATGACTAACTACCTTATATGTGTTGCAGGGAAACAATGGGAAGCACTGAGGTTTACAATCGAGGTTTGTACATGCCCGGTCCTTTGTCTCATAGCACATTATTGTGCAATTGCAGGAATAATTCTAATATATAGGTTTTTAACAATTTGGTCTTGCACATGTAGGTCCTGCTGTCAGAGGTTTTGACCAACTGTTTGACCCTTTTTGCATATGGGGAAATGAGTTGTCCATGAATATCAGTCACGTCAAGAAACACGGGAAGATTGTTAGGTGATGAGGACATCAATACCATTGTTACACCCACAACCCCTGCTGCTGTACATACTGGACCAATTACTAGAGCTCGCGCACGCCAATTGAATTATCAGGTACTTTCGTTTCTTGGTAACGATTCTAATGTTCATGTGAATATGATGCTGCCTAAGTTGGATACATTTGTTTTGCTTACAAATGAAGGGCCTAGCTTGGACAAGAAAGATGAACCTTGGAGCAAGTTCAAGCATGGAGATGATGGCATGCGCAAGGGGAACAAGAACGGAGTTACAAGTGATGATTCCAGGACTCTGAAGCCACCATAATGAGTGCATGAAGCATGGGACGAAATATACAGGATGCCACCTCATAAATTTCGTCCAGAGGCTATTCTAGGTGATGCGTCACCTTATTATTGGGCCAGGCCCATGTATTTTCGAAATAGTTAAGTATAGGCTGTTTTTAGAGTCCATATGTGTGGGGAAACAAGAGTTAGGGTTGGTTTCGTACCCCTCCACCAAGGGCCACGAAATCCCCCCTCTCTCCTCCATATATACAGACCTTAGGGCATCAGTTAGACTTTGGGTTTTGTTTAGATTAAAAGTTCGCCATAGTTGCAACTTCGCGTACTTCATTTGTGTCCAATGACCAGACCAAGACGTCACAGAACCCCACCTTGATCAATAAAGCTTTTATCTTATATTCGCAATATCCAGATTGCAATCTCAGTTTCTTTCTTGTTCTTTGTTGACCTATAGGAAACAGACCTTCGTGGTCAGGTTGATCGTGCTCCGGCGTGGTCAATAACCTCTCGGAGTTGGTTTAGCGATTGCTAAGGCGCGACGTCCTCGCACGTTCGTAGTCGGATCGTCAAAGTCGACTTCCTCCAAAATGATAGCCACCATCTCATCGAAAGACGAGACACCTTTGCCCTTATCAAGTGGTGTCAGATTTCCAGGTTGCTCGGTGAGATTTTACAGTTTTTCGTAGTTTAGATCGAGTCCGTTCTTCGTACCTATAGTCCACGAAAAAGCCAAAAAGAATTAGGGTTAGTTCATCCTATCCGAACCAATCTGAGCCTTTGCATAATCTTTTCTGTATTTGCTTTGTTGAATTTGCGGTTGCATCATCGTGTCAAGTTGCTGGTCTTAGCGTCTAGTCCTTTAGAGTTTCGAGTTCTGTTCACAGGTTGTCACGTCGCCGCTACCACATATTCACCACCAATCCGAGTCCATATACGCCACCACATATCCGCCGCCATCACGCCAATCCGAGTCCACTTGCAACATATATCCGCCACCAGTCCGATTTCCACCAGATTCATCGCCGCCACCAATCCGAGATTCCAACAGATTCATCTCCGCCACCATTCCGAGTCCAGTATTTGTTGCTTTGTTTTCGAGTTCCAGATCACGCGATACTCCGAGTCGTGACAGAGTAGGACTCCCCAACTTTCGAGCCACCCGCAGAAGAAAAATAGTTCCAAACTCAAAAAAAACTAAGTCTGGAAAATTCTGGCTAGGCAGTTTTTAGACCATTTGTAGACCTTTTCGGAAAAAATTTGTTGCGGAGCAAAAAAAAGAGGAAAAAAAGTGCAAAAAAGTGAAAAAAAGAAAAAAATTCAGAGCGTGCTCCTCCCTTGTTTACATGCAACGCCGTGATTTTGTTAGTGTTCTAGGCTCGCGTCTCTAGCACGGTCTAGCCTAGGACCAGCACAGTACCGTCGTTGAGCGTTTATTCAACTTTGCATCTCTGAATTGATTATTGCTGACCCTTTTTGCTACCATATTATAAGCCTTCCCAGCTCCACATACATCTACGTTGTGCGTTTGACTCTCCCTGGTAATCGCTCTATCCAAGCTTTGAGAGTTTTGACTACGACGGTTGCCAATCACCGCCTGCTGCTGGGTAAGAACTGGTAAGAATTTGAGATTGGCTTGACGGATTTGTGACACCACCACCACCTCTTGTTAGTATTCTGTAGGATCATATTCTTGTGTGTTTCTATTGTTGTTAACCATGGAAGGATCACAAGCCGACGAGACTGGCTGGGAGAACATGATGAATAAGGAGTTGCATGATAAATTTCAGCAAATGATGAGTGGACAGGTGCAAGATGTGCTAAACAGATTTGAAGAGGCCATGGAGAAGATAGATGGCATGGAGAAGACGTTCGAAACAAAGCTCAATAACAGGTTTAATGAATTTCTCACGCGTCTTCCACCACCACCACCGGCTGCACCTAACGCACCTCTACAACAACAACAACAACAACAACAACAACAACAGCTACCTCCACATCGCGAAACAGCCCTCCGCCGAGCGAGCCGTCTCCCTCTTGCACCTGGCCAAACTATTGGTGCTGCTGTTGATACTTCTGTGGCTCCTGCTGCTGATGCGGAGGAGGATGATTTTGTGGGAGATTACGAGGATGAGGTTGATCAAAATCAGAACTACGTGCCACCACCAGCACCGCAACCACCAGGTCGTCGACATGCAAATAATGGCAATGGTAGGTCTCACCCTCAGGTACGAGATCATGACCATCTCCCTAAACTAAAATTGAATATTCCACCATTTGAGGGTAGATATGTTCCTGATATATATCTTACTTGGGAGTTAGAAACTGAACAATGATTTAGATGTTTACAATATCCTGAGGAGAGACGTGTTCCTGCTGCTGTTTGTGCTTTCACTAGCTTTGCATGTCTTTGGTGGTCTGAACATTGTAGATTATATCCTATTCCAGCTACTTGGGCTGCTTTGAAAACTGCTATGCGTACTCGTTGGGTTCCACCATATTATCAACGTGAATTACTTCAAAAATTGCAGTGCTTAAGACAAGGAAAAAATTCTGTAGAAGAATATTATCAGGAATTACTTCAAAAATTGCTCGCATCTCTAGCGCTTAAGGCATGATTAGATGTAGTATTGTTGAGGAGAATGAAGCTATGCTTGCACGTTTTATGGGTGGATTAAATAGAGAGATTCAGACCATTCTAGAGTATAAGGAGTATACTAATATCACTCGTTTATTCCATCTTGCTTGTAAAGCTGAACGTGAAGTGCAGGATCGACAGGCATTGGCGCGAACTAACTTTTCTGCAGGTCGATCTTCATCATGGACACCACGTGCATCCTCTACTTCCACTCCACTAGCACCTCCATCAGGTGCCACCTCCAGCCGTGATACAAGAAAGCAGGCACAACCACCACTATCTGCCAAGAGCACACCTGCCAGACCTGCCCAGAGCTCTTCTTCTTCCATGGCATCAACAGGGCACACAAGTGATATTATTTGTCATCGTTGTAAGGGAAGAGGACATTTTGCGAGAGAATGCCAATCTCAGCGCGTGATGATTGCTACTGAGGATGGTGGGTATGAGTCCACTAGTGACTATGATGAGGAGACTTTGGCTCTTATTACACATGAAGAACACGGTGGAGAGGATTCTGATCATGAGACGCAATACATGGCTGCTGAAGATGCAGACAGGTATGAATGTTTAGTTGCTCAACGTGTTTTGAGTGTGCAGGTTACACAAGCTGAGCAAAATCAGAGGCATAATTTGTTCCATACAAAGGGCGTTGTGAAGGAACGTTCTGTTCGCGTCATCATAGATGGAGGGAGCTGCAATAACTTGGCTAGCATGGAGATGGTGGAGAAGCTATCTCTCACCACAAGACAACATCCACATCCTTACTACATCCAATGGTTCAACAACAGCGGCAAGGTTAAGGTAACACGTACTGTTCGTGTGCATTTTAGTATCTCTACATATGCTGATTATGTTGATTGTGATGTGGTACCTATGCAAGCATGTTCCTTATTACTTGGTAGACCATGGCAATTTGATAAAATTTCTGTAAACCATGGTAGAAACAATCAGTATACTCTTGTTCATAAGGATAAAAATAGTACTTTGCTTCCTATGACTCCTGAATCCATTTTGAAAGATGATATTAATAGAGCTAATAAAGCAAAACAGGAGAAAAATAAGAGTGAAAATCAGATTGTGGCAAAAGAATTTGAGCAAAAAATGAAACCTAATAATAATTAATCTAGTGTTGCTTCTGAAATTAAATTGAAAAGTGCATGTTTACTTGCCACAAAATATGATATTGATGACCTAGATTTCGGCAAATCTGTTTGCTATGCTTTTGTGTGCAAAGAGGCATTATTTTCATTTGAGGACGTGCCTTCCTATTTGCCTCCTGCTGTCACTAACATTTTGCAGGAGTTTGCTGACGTATTTCCAGAAGACATGCCACCGGGATTACCACCTATTCGAGGGATTGAGCATCAAATCGACTTAATTCCCGGTGCATCATTACCCAACCATGCACCATACTGTACCAATCCAGAGGAGACGAAGGAGATTATGCGTCAAGTACAAGAACTGCTCGACAAAGGTTATATACGCGAATCCCTTAGTCCTTGTGATGTTCCTATCATTTTAGTGTCGAAAAAGGATGGTACGTCGCGTATGTGCGTTGATTGTAGAGGCATTAATAATATTACTATTTGTTATCGTCATACTATTCCTAGGCTAGATGATATGCTTGATGAATTGAGTGGCTCTACAATATTATCCAAAGTTGACTTGCGTAGTGGATACCATCAAATTCGTATGAAATTGGGAGATGAATGGAAAACAACATTTTAAAACTAGGTTTGGATTATATGAGTGGTTAGTCATGCCTTTTGGGTTAACTAATGCACCTAATACTTTCATGAGGTTAATGAACGAAGTTTTACGTGCTTTCATTGGATGATTTGTGGTAGTTTACTTTGATGACATATTGATTTATAGCAAATCTTTGGAGGAACATTTGGAACATTTACGTGCTGTTTTTATTGCTCTACGTGATGCACGTTTGTTTGGTAACCTTGGAAAGTGCACCTTTTGCACCAACCGAGTATCTTTTCTTGGCTATGTTGTTACTCCACGGGAAATTGAAGTTGATAAAGCCAAGATTGAAGCTATTGAGAGTTGGCCGCAGCCCAAAATGGTCACACAAGTGAGGAATTTCCTTGGCCTCGCTGGTTCTATAGGCGTTTTGTGAGAGATTTCAGCACCATTGTTGCACCTCTCAACGAGCTTACAAAGAAGGATGTGCCTTTTGTTTGGGGTATCGCACAGGAAGAAGCCTTCACGGTATTGAAAGATAAGTTGACACATGCTCCTTTACTCCAACTTCTTGATTTTAATAAGACTTTTGAGCTTGAATGTGATGCTAGTGGAATTGGATTAGGAGGTGTGTTATTACAAGATGGCAAACCTGTTGCATACTTTTCCGAAAAATTGAGTGGGCCTAGTCTGAACTATTCTACTTATGACAAAGAATTATATGCTCTTGTTCGGACCTTAGAAACATGGCAACATTATTTATGGCCCAAGGAATTTGTTATACATTCTGATCATGAATCTTTGAAACACATTAAAAGTCAAGCAAAACTGAACCGTAGACATGCTAAATGGGTGAAATTCATTGAGACTTTCCCTTATGTCATTAAACACAAGAAGGGTAAAGAAAATGTTATTGCTGATGCATTGTCTCGTCGTTATACTATGCTTTCACAACTTGACTTTAAAATATTTGGTTTGGAGACCATCTAATATCAATATGTGCATGATGCTGAATTTAAAGATGTATTGCAGAATTGTAAGGAAGGGAGAACTTGGAACAAGTTCGTTCTTAACGATGGATTTGTGTTTCGTGCTAACAAGCTATGCATTCCAGCTAGCTCCGTTCGTCTTTTGTTGTTGCAGGAGGCGCATGGAGGAGGAATAATGGGACACTTTGGCGTCAAGAAGATGGAGGATATACTTGCTACACATTTCTTTTGGCCAAAGATGAGATGGGATGTTGAGCGTTTTGTTGCTTGCTGCACTACATGTCAAAAAGCTAAGTCACGACTCAATCCTCATGGTTTATATATGCCTTTGCCTGTACCTAGTGTTCCTTGGGAGGATATATCTATGGACTTTGTTTTAGGTTTACCTCAAACAAAGAAGGGGAGGGATAGCATATTTGTTATCATGGATAGGTTCTCAAAAATGGCACACTTTATACCATGTCATAAAAGCGATGATGTTGTTAACGTTGCTGATTTGTTCTTTCGTGAAATTATTCGCTTGCATGGTGTGCCAAATACTATTGTTTCATATCGTGATACTAAATTTCTTAGCCACTTTTGGAGATGTTTATGGGCTAAGTTGGGGACTAAACTGCTTTTTAGTACTACTTGTCACCCCCAAACTGATGGACAAACTGAAGTAGTCAATAGAACTTTGTCTACTATGCTTAGGGCTGTTTTGAAGAATAATAGGAAAATGTGGGAAGAATGCTTGCCTCATATTGAATTTGCTTATAATCGTTCATTGCATTCTACTACTAAGATGTGCCCTTTTGAAATTGTGTATGGTTTCCTACCTCGTGCACCTATTGATTTGTTGCCTCTTCCATCTTCGGAGAAGGTTAATTTTGATGCTAAAGAACGTAAGGATAGATTTCCTAATTTGGGCAAATCAAAGCTAATGCCACGTGCTGATGGTCCTTTTAAGGTGTTAGAGAAAATAAATGATAATGCATATAAACTTGAGCTACCTGCAGATTTTGGGGTTAGTCCCACTTTTAACATTGCAGATTTGAAGCCTTATTTGGGTGAGGACGATGAACTTTCGTCGAGGACGACTTCATTTCAAGAAGGGGAGGATGATGAGGACATCAATACCATTGTTACACCCACAGCCCCTGCTGTTGTACATACTGGACAAATTACTAGAGCTCGCGCACGCCGATTGAATTATCAGGTACTTTCGTTTCTTGGTAACGATTCTAATGTTCATGTGAATATGATGATGCCTAAATTGGATACATTTGTTTTGCTTACAAATGAACGGCCTAGCTTGGACAAGAAAGATGAACCTTGGAGCAAGTTCAAGTATGGAGATGATGGCATGCGCAAGGGGAACAAGAACGGAGTTACAAGTGATGATTCCAGGACTCTGAAGCCACCATAATGAGTGCATGAAGCATGGGACGAAATATACAAGATGCCACTTCATAAATTTCGTCCAGAGGCTATTCTTGGTGCTGCGTCACCTTATTATTGGGCCAGGCCCATGTATTTTCGAAATACTTAAGTATAGGCTGTTTTTAGAGTCCGTATGTGTGGGGAAACAAGAGTTAGAGTTGGTTTCGGACCCCTCCACCAAGGGCCACGAAATTCCCCCTCTCTCCTCCATGTATACAGCCCTGAGGGCATCGTTTAGACTTTGGGTTTTTTTTAGATTAAAAGTTCGCCATAGCTGCAACTTCGCGTACTTCGTTTGTGTCCAATGACCAGACCAAGATGTCACAGAACCCCACCTTGATCAATAAAGCTTTCATCTTATATTCACAATATCCAGATTGCAATCTCAGTCTCTTGCTTGTTCTTCGTTTACCTGCAGGAAATAGACCTTCGTGGTTAGGTTGATCATGCTCCGGCGTGGTCAATAACCTCTCGGAGTTGGTTTAGCGATTGTTAAGGCGGGACGTCCTCGCACGTTCGTAGTCGGATCATCAAAGTCGACTTCCTCCAAAACGATAGCCACCATCTCATCGAAAGATGGGACACCCTTACCCTTATCATTAGGATAAAGAAATTGGCGACAAAAAACAACAGTATCTTTGTCTGCACAATGAAGAAGACATCAGTTCACTACAGGAAGGTACTAACTATTATACCTTTCCTTTTTTATCCTTTGCCCCATTTCCAATATATAGAAGATATTTATGCACATCCTTGTTTTCAGGCCTTTCCAAAGCAGTTCACTGATGATCACCTCTCAAACCACCTGTATGGTCAAGAGGAGAGGAAGGTATTCATACAACACCCCCGGTTCAATATTGAAGTGTTCCTGAAGAGGACGAAGCATGGACGATCAATCATCCAAAGGCACTGGCCTAAAGTTGCAAAGACCTTCAACATCAATGAAGGCTCAATATTCGCCTTCTGCTTCAGCAGTTTTCCAGATGAGATACATATGTCTATGTCCCGTCTATGATGCTGATTTCGAATGGTTATAGATGTTGCATGTGAAACTTGGTGCTGGTGTAGTTGTGTAATGGGGTAGCTGAGTGCTGAAGCTATATGATGTTCTACTCTGATTTATTTCAATTATGAAAATGAAATATATTGTTTGCTTAATATGAAATTTCAATTAGATTACTAAATGGATTATTAATAATAGGATAATTAGACTGCCAATTGGGTTTTTCTATTTTAAACGGTTATTGAGAAAACACCATGTGTGATGCATTCAATAACGCACACAGTTTCTAGGAATAAACCATGTTAGATTAATGAACAATCACACACAGCATCCTCTTGAAAACTGTTTGCGTTAGGCCACCCGGCGCAAATGTTTACCACATAAAAACTGTGTGTGATGGACAACCTTTGCCACACAGTTTCTTCTACGCACCATGTTTGATGCATCCAATAACACAAACGATAAAATTGTTAATACCGTGTGTGATGGAAACGCTATCACAGACGATTTAACAAGGAAAATTGTGTGTGATGTACTTGCGAACAGAAACGTTTTCCTTGGAGCGACTGTGTGGGATGTATGTACGAACGAAAACGTTTAGCGGGGACTGACTGTGTGGGATGTACTTACGACCGAAAATGATTTCGCATGTATAATTATATTTTTTAGCACTATTGTACGTATAACCGTATTTGGTCGCTCGCCGGTCGCACACGACCTCATTTTGCTGAGCATGTGTGCCAGGAGGGCATATCCCCGACGGTTTCTGGGTCATGTGGGAAGGACCCCCCTATCGCCCACATTCACTAGGCGACGCTTCCAAATGTCGTCACGGAACGGGGTTAAAAACTTATTGTATAGAACCTTGCTCTACTAGTGCTAATGCTAGTGCAAGTGGGAGACTGTTGGAAATATGCCCTAGAGGCAATAATAAAGTGGTTATTATTATATTTCCTTGTTCATGATAATCGTTTATTATCCATGCTATAATTGTATTGATTCGAAACTCAAATACATGTGTGGATGCATAGACCACAACATGTCCCTAGTGAGCCTCTACCGGGCTAGCTCATTGATCAAAGATGGCTATGGTTTCCTAGTCATAGACATAAGTTGTCATTTGATAACGGGATCACATCATTAGGAGAATGATGTGAGGGACAAGACCCAAACTATAAACGTAGCATATGATCATATAAAGTTTATTGCTATCGTTTTCTGCATGTCAAGTATATGTCCTATGACCATGAGATCATGCAACTCACTGACACCGGAGGAGTACCTTGTGTGTATCAAACGTCGCGACGTAACTGGGTGACTATAAAACTGCTCTACAGGTATCTCCGAGGGTGTCTGTTCAGTTGGCATGGATTAAGATTGCGATTTGTCACTCCGTATGACGGAGAGGTATCTCGAGGGCCCTCTCAGTAATACAACATCACAAGAAGCTTGCAAGCATGTAACTAATGAATTTGACTGATACATCTCCAATGTATCTATAATTTTTTGCTGTTCCATGTTGTTATATTATCAATCTTGGATGTTTTATAATCATTTTATAGTCATTTTATATCATTTTTTGGTACTAACCTATTGATATAGTGCCAAGTGCCAGTTGTTGTTTTCTGCATGTTTTTTACATCGCAGGAAATCAATATCAAACGGAGTCCAAACGCAACAAATCTTTACAGAGATTTTTTTGGACCAGAAGGAACATAATGGGCCCTGGTTGCGCCTGGGGGTGCTTCGAGGAGAGCACAACCGACCAGGGCGCGCCAGGAGGCCCAGGCGTTCCCTGGTGGGTTGTGCCCACCTCGGGTGCCCCCCGGACTACCTCTTTGCTCTATAAATACACCAATATTCCCAAAACGCTAGGGGAGTCACCGAAATATTGGTCTAGCCGTCGCAGAGTCCAGAACCACTAGATCCAATCTAGACACCATCTCGGATGGGATTCACCACTTCCATTGGTGCCTCTCCGATGATGCGTGAGTAGTTCTTTGTAGACCTTCGGGTCCATAGTTAGTAGCTAGATGGCTTCCTCTCTCTCTCTTGATTCTCAATACAATGGTCTCTTGGAGATCCATATGATGTAACTCTTTTGCGGTGTGTTTGTTGGGATCGATGAACTTTGAGTTTATGATCAGATCTATCTTTTTATATCTGTGAAAGTTATTTGAGTTTCTTTGATCTCTTATATGCATGATCTCTTATAGCCTCATATTTCTTCTCCAATATTCGGGTTTTGTTTGGACAACTTGATCTATTTATCTTGTAATGGGAAGAGGTGCTTTGTAGTGGGTTCGATCTTACGGTGCTTGATCCCAGTGACAGAAGGGGAACTGACACATATGTATCGTTGCTACTGAGGATAAAACAATGGGATCTATCTCTACATAGATAAACTTATCTACATCATGTCATCGTTCTTATTGCATTACTCCGTTTCTCCATGAACTTAATACATTAGATGCATGCTGGATAGCGATCAATGTGTGGAGTAATAGTAGTAGATGCAGGCAGGAGTCGGTCTACTAATCTTGGACGTGATGCCTATATAATGATCATTGTCTGGATATCGTCATGATTATTTTAAGTTCTATCAATTTCCCAATAGTAATTTGTTCACCCGCCATTTGCTATTTTTCTCGAGAGAAGCCACTAGTGAAACATATGGCCCCCGGGTCTCTTTCAAATATAATTGCCTTTGCGATCTACTTTTCCTTTGCATTTATTTTCAGATTTATTAAAAAAAATCCAAAAATACCTTGCCGCAATATATTCTTATTTATTTTATATGGCAATTGATCTATCAATCCATTACAACTTTTTCCCGTCCATGCACCAATTTCTGGCGCCGTTACCCAAAAGGGACTGACAACCCCTTTAACACGTCGGGTTGCGAGTGGTTGTTATTTGTGTGCAGGGGCTATTTACATTGTGTTGCTTGGTTCTCCTACTGGTTCAATAACTTTGGTTTCATATCTGAGGGAAATACCTACCGCCGTTGTGCTGCATCATCCCTTCCTCTTTGGGGAAATACCGATGTAGCTTCAAGCAACATCAAAAGGAATTTCCGGCACCCTTGCTGGGGAGGATCTTCAACATATACCAGGTTCCTAATCACGAATCTCATCTCCTCGCAATTTACATTATTTGCCATTTCCCTCTCGTCTTCCTCTCCCCCACTTCACCAAAAATTCCTGTTTATTCGCCCCTCTTTTTCCATTCGCTATTTTCTTGCCGGATCTGTTTTTGTGTGCGTTCTTGTTTGCATAGTCATGATGCCTCAAAGAAAATATTATGATGTTCCTTACCCCAACATTTTGCTTGAAATTGAGAAAAGTACTGAGTATATGACTACACAATTTGAGCATAATAAGTATTTTACTGAAGAACTTAAGGAGCACTCCGTTGTGCTGGATGCTATCACAAAACAACTTGATGATATTAGTAGAGAAGTTTGCAATCTCCAATCTAAGTATGCTTTTCCTGAAAGTATGCTAGAAAAAATATCCGATGCACAAGCCACCTTTGTAAATCAAATGGCCTCTAAACCAATCTCATTAGAAGATAAAAGTGATGAAGATCTTAAAATGATTGGTGTTTCTTCTATTGATTCCTTGTTTAGTAAAGTTAAGATTGATGAAAAAGGGACTGGAGAAGAGTCAACTTTAGCTAGAAGGCGTCCCGATATTTCAGAGGGTGAAAATCTTGTTGAGAAAATTGATAAAAGTGGGTTTGAAGAAGTCAAAACTTTAGCTAGTGATGTGCCCACTCTTTTGGATTACAAAGACTTTAATTATGATAGTTGCTCTTTGATTGATTGTATTTCTTTGTTGCAATCCATGATAAATTCACCCCATGCCTATGAACAAAATAAAGCTTTTACAAAACATATTATTGATGCTATGATAAAAGCTTTAGAAGAAAAATTGGAATTTGAAATATCAATTCCTAGAAAATTGCATGATGAATGGGAACCTACTATCAAAGTCAAGATTAAAAATTATGAATGTTTTGCTTTGTGTGACTTGGGTGCTAGTGTTTCTATAATTCCTAAATCATTATGTGATGTGCTTGGTCTTACCGATATTGAATCATGTTCTTTGAATTTGCACTTGGTGGATTCTACTATTAAAAATCCTATGGGAAGAATTATGTGACGCCCCGAGACCGATGCTCGAGAAGACTTCCATGTGTTCCGGGTTTTGCCGTGTGTTTCATTTGTGCCGCCCTTTTATTTGTGCATTGCATCATGTCATCATGTCATTTCTTTTCTTAGCCCAACTAAATAAATTGCATGGATCTTCGGTCCATTTAAACCGAGGGAATTCACATGGTGATTCTCTTTATAACATATCCTCCCGATATTAAGGAGCTATTATAAATATTTCCATTCTTTTGGAATTCACCTTAACACACTTGCAAAACCCCAATGCTTTAGTCATCATGTCATCATGTGCTTTGTGTGTTTTTCATACATATTAAGTTGTTGCATGTTCCATGCATGAATCTTGCTTCATCACCTTCTCCTTCCCTCTACTTCCTTTTTTTTGGCAAGTGTCACGTTCCCTTCTCTTTTAATGTTCATCTTTGCCTCAATATTCTAACACCATGCATCTAGCCTCTCTGTCAAATTTCATCTCTATTGAAATTGTTTTGGTTAGGGTTTAAAATGGTTCAAGTTTGAATTTAATTCAAATTTGAATTATTTTTACTTCCTTTAAAAATCTCCAAACCAATTTTGTTAAATAGAGCACATTTTCAGGACCACGAGTATATTTTTATATTTCTCTAGCTCCTCTCCTTTTTTCCTGCTCTTTCCTTTTTGTTTTTCTGTCTGAAGAAATAGAAAAGCAGCAGCAGCAGCTACCTGGGCCTCGGCCACCCGGTCGGCCCATTAGCTCAGCCAGCGCCTACTAACCCTAGGCCCTTTTTCCTCTAAGGCCCAGCCTCCTTTCTAACCCTAGGCCTTCCTGAGCCCGATCCCTCGCGCACCTCTCCCTCTCGATCCCTCCCTCGCGCCGCCAGGAGAGGCACCCCGCTCGACCCCTAGTCTCGACCGTGACCCTTTTCTCCCTGCTCGATCCCCTATCTCCCTTCGCTCTCTCCGCGCCGTTGCATCCTCTGCACGTCGATCCCCTCGCTCGTCCTCCTCCAAACCCCGGCGCCTCTCTTCCTCTGCCATGGCCTTCCTCCTGCTTCTCCTCGGCGCTACCAACCCGCCTCGACCTTGCTGCCAGCAGCAGCTGCTGCACCATCTCGCCGACGCCCGTCGTCCCCTCTGCTCTACCCTGCCTCTGCTGCCGCCCATGGCCCGACGCCCATCGCCCCCTCTGCTTCCCTGCTCCAGAACGGCTGCCAAGCCTCCTCCTCGTCCAGTGTCACCGCCCGATGCGCGAGCTCCGCCGCCCCTGCTTCCGTCGAGCTGTGTGGCTCCACCACCATCTTCAGCCGCTCCCGCCTGCAGCACCCTCAACCTGCGACCGTCTTCGACCTCGCCTCGTGCACGCTGTCGACCACCTCCTCTGCTCCAGGTGTGGACACCTCCTGCTCGAGACCCCACCTTTGGCCTCGCCATGGTTCCCCTGCACAAGATGCGTCCGCCAAGGACGTTGCCCTGCTGCCTTCTCTTGTCGAGACCGAGACCCAGTGAGCGTCAAGCTCTTCCACGATGCCCGAACAACTACGGGCTGGGATGCCAAGTCCAACGACCATTGAACAGGGAACATTGCCAAGTACCATGACAGACCGCCAAGTACCCTTTCGAATCCGTCGAGACCGTCAAGTGAACGACTACCATCGCTCAAAGATCCGAACGGTTTCGACAACATGAACATCTACGGAACGTTTACGACTACACGATGAACCGACAAGGCCGGCTACAACCCTTGTACCACTACTATCGCCAAGTACCACGACGACCGAAGCATAGTACCTCTACGTATGCCATGTACATCGACCGTCACCGAAGACCCGTGTAGCACTAACGCCAAGTTCCCCTACCGTCGCCCTCGGAAACATCGAATGTGTCAAGTCCTTCTCCGAGACGTGTACCACTACTTCCTCTACCGGCGCGAGAACGTCTACTTCCTCTACTTTGCACCGACTCGTTCTGCCTCGAAATGCACCCTTGGAAGGTATAACTGCTGGACCAACCACCATGGACAAATGCATGTTGTATGTGATGTCCGCGTTTGCACCATGTCCGAGTTGTCATTACACGTCTCCCCTCGTTTGCCTTACCGTCGACCCGTGGTAACCTGGTATCCGGGATCACCCCACCATCCTTGGGTGACTCGCTCCCGTCACACTTTCTTTTCACCGGCATCTCAATCGAGTTACCGGAACCGGAATGTTGCCATGGCATCATTTACGTTTCGTCGCCGTGGCACCCCTTTCTTTCTACCACGGTGACACAAATGCTTCTTAATTTGCTCGTATCAACATTTTCATAAATATTGCATAAAACTTGCTCATGTCATCCGCATCATGATAACAACTTCAAGATTGGTTAAAATTGTTGTTTGCTTTAAATTGCTAAATCCATATGGGGATTTTCCGGACTTGTCGTTTTGTTGTTCCGGCCTCATTTAAACTTTCCTAGATTAGATAGTTTCATCATGTTTCACCTCTTGCCATGCTAACAACATTTAATCTTGTTGGGTACATAAACGAGAGAGAACTAAATAAGTCATGTGGTGTTTCGTCAATATGCAACTCGTTGCATATTGTGCTCCACTTAATTTGTAGGGTTGCTTGTGCACTTTGCCATGCCATGCTTCATTAAACCGGACATGCATCATAATTGTTTGTGCATCATGCCATGATTATGTGGTGGTTGTTTACTATGTTGTTTGCTTCTTTCCGGTGTTGCTTCTTCGGGTTGGTTCCGATAACGTCGTGTGTGTGAGGATCCGTTCGTCTACGTCCGTTCGTCTTCTTCATGGACTCGTTCTTCTTCCTTGCGGGATTTCAGTCAAGATGACCATACCCTTGAAATCACTTCTATCTTTGCTTGCTAGTTGCTCGCTCTTTTGTTATGCCTATGCTGCGATACCTACCACTTGCTTGCCATGCCTCCCATATTGTTGAACCAAGCCTCTAACCCACCTTGTCCTAGCAAACCATTGTTTGGCTATGTTACCGCTTTGCTCAGCCCCTCTTATAGCGTTGTTAGTTGCAGGTGAAGATTGAAGTCTGTTCCTTGTTGGAACATGGAGATGTTGTTCCTTGTTGGAACATGTTTACTTGTTGGGATATCACAATATATCTTATTTAATTAATGCATCTATATACTTGGTAAAGGGTGGAAGGCTCGGCCTTATGCCTGGTGTTTTGTTCCACTCTTGCCGTCCTAGTTTCCGTCATATCGGTGTTATGTTCCCGGATTTTGCGTTCCTTACGCGGTTGGGCTATTATGGGAACCCCTTGACAGTTCGCCTTAAGTAAAGCTCTTCCAGCAATGCCCAACATTGGTTTTACCATTTGCCACCTAGCCTTTTTCCCTTGGGTTTCGCGGACTCAAGGGTCATCATTATTTTAACCCCCCTAGGCCAGTGCTCCTCTGAGTGTTGGTCCAAACTAGAGTCCTGTGCAGCGCCCCCTCGGGGAAACTCGAGGTTTGGTTTTAGTTGTATGGAGAGCTCATCTGAGTGTGCCCTGAGAACGAGATATGTGCAGCTCCTATCGGGATTTGTCGGCACATTTGGGCGGTGTTGCTGGTTTAGTTTTACCCTGTCGAAATGTCTTGTTGTACCGGGATACCGAGTCTGATCGAAATGTCTCGGGAGGAGGTCTATTCCTTAGTTGACCGTGAGAGCTTGTGATGGGCTAAGTTGGGACACCCCTGCAGGGATTTGAACTTTCGAAAGCCGTGCTCGCGGTTATGGGCAGATGGGAATTTGTTAACATCCGGTTGTAGAAAACCTGAAGTCGACCTTAATTAAAATGAATCAACAGCGTGTGTTACCGTGATGGTCTCTTTCCGGCGGAGTCCGGGAAGTGAACACGGTGTTGGAGTTATGCTTGACGTAGGTTGTTTTAGGATCACTTCTTGATCATACTTTTATCAACCGTGCTTTGCCTTCTCTTTTTGCTCTCATTTGCGCATGTTAGCCAGCATATATGCTAGTCGCTTGCTGCAGCTCCACCTCATACCTTTACCTTACCCATAAGCTTAAATAGTCTTGATCGCGAGGGTGCGAGATTGTTGTGTCCCCGTGGCTCACAGATACTTCCAAAACTAGTTTGCAGGTGCCGATGAGTCCGTGCAGATGACGCAACCAAGCTCAGGAGGAGCTCGATGAAAATCTTGTCCTTTGTGTTGTTTCGTTCTAGTTGATCAGTAGTGGAGCCCAGTTGGGGTCGATCGGGGACTTTGTCGCATTTGGGGTTCTTCTTTTATTTTGGTTCCGTAGTCGGACCTTGATTGTATTTGGATGTTGTAATGCTTTATTCATGTAATTGTGTGAAGTGGCGATTGTAAGCCAACTATGTATCTCTTTCCCTTATGTATTACATGGGTTGTGTGAAGATTACCTCTCTTGCGACATTGCTTTCAATGCGGTTATGCCTCTAAGTCGTGCTTCGACACGTGGGAGATATAGCCGCATCGAGGGTGTTACAAGTTGGTAATCAGAGCCTTCCCCGACCTTAGGAGCCCCACTGCTTGATCGTTTTTAGCGGCCGAGTTGTGTCTAGAAAAATGTTTTGAGTCATTTAGGAATTATATATCGGAGAGTTTAGGAATTCTTTTTACTTCCCAGTCTCCTCATCGCTCTACTAAGGCATCCTGACGTAGAGTTTTGACTCTTCTCTTCTCAAATTTCACTAAAAAAAATTTAGGATCACGCGGGTATCTTGGAATCGTTTCGATGGTTTTGTGACGAGAACATTGTCTTGGTGCCTCCTGTCAGGGGTTTTGTGGAAGTGTCCCAGGGAGTTTAGCTCTGAGGTGTTGTCGTCATAATTTTATCATTACAGTTCTGGAATACCTGAATTTAGTACGCCGACATCGAAAATCTCTTTTATGCAGATCGTTGGTGAGATAACCTCGACGCCACCCAGTACTGGGGCGGGAGTTCGGGAGTATCGCCATAACTTGTATAACAGATGCTTTTCGAAGGTTGAGGTAGATGATTTCCGAAGGTTTCTTGGTTATGTGTTGAAGGATGGATACAGCTGGATGTAGGATTTGCTAGTTTTGGGTGAGATATTATGCTTCCCCTGTATCCCCAACACCTGATTGCATAACCGGAAAATTTTGGGAGTTTCATAGGTGGGAATTCAAGTAGCTCTTAGGATATCTTTCCGACAGATGTATGATACGAAATTGGGGTTCGACGTCTAGTGGTCCGCCTATTCACGGTCGGTTTTACAGTGGTCTCGTTGTGTCTTAAAGAGTCCTTGGCTATGCCGACTCGGGGACGCTTCGTATGTCATGTGCACTGCCTTGTACATGATGGTGCTGTACGATCGAGCCCGTGTAGGCCACACCACGAAAACTTCGGACAAAATCTCTATCATATGTTTGTTCCGGCTTATTCTGCAAGCCAATCCTTTGTTTTGTTTTTGAGTTGTGGTATTCGAGTTGCTTCAATGTCAAATGTTGATTCCATACCTTTTCCCAAGTGGTGTTCTCATACTCCTATGTGAATACTAAACCTTCATGATAATCGAGACTGTCATGTCAATCCTTTTCAACTGGTGTGTTTCTCTTCAAGTGGATCCGATCACTTCAACATTTGCAAGATCAACTCAAGTCTTCTCAACGCTGTTTGTTTCATCCATCTCCAAGTTGCCTTTGTTTTTCCCGCCCACCCACCCCTTTTTCTTCAAGGAATCCGATGTTTTAATCAAGTATCCTTTATATTCTCGTGAAGCCTGTCCATTCCTTTTCCGTCAATATTCTTATCCGATGATTCTCATGAAGATTCTAACGAAGCTTCAAGTTCGTCATTCTTCATTCTTTTCATCTTCGGTGTTTTCAAGTCAAGCTTTGTTGATCATATCCTTTCCTCGTTTTCAATGCTTTCTCATGCCGGTGCACATCATTACCATTCCACTTCTCGTTATTCAATTGTTCCGGAGTGCTCAAGATATCTTGAAGATTCGTGTTTCTACTCTGTTTTCGTTCAAGCTCTTTTGAGGATGTTATCTCATTCAAGCCATTTAATTCAACCGGCGCAATCTCTCTTTTAAATCTTTTCAACGGTGTTTTTTCTTTTGAGTGGGACCTAACCCACAGGTTTTCTTCCAGGATCTTACCTGACTTTTCTTATTTTACCAGAGCTTCTCAAATTCTTTTCAAAGTTTGACGTAAGAATGAAGTATCATCAGTCAAATGTCTTTCTCCAAGATCTTTCAAATTCTTTCACCATTGGTTCAACCTTTCTAATTTTTTATTCCAGTGTGCCCCAATAATTCATGGTGGTGTTTCTCGTCGTCATTCTCAGTTTGGAAGACCGAAGAAGATTCTTCTTTCAACCTTGCTCCATTCTCTTCAAGTTTCGTGATTCTAGCTTGTTGCCATCCTCTCATAATTGTTCGATTGTGAGAATTCTTTTTATCCATCCGGAGCAATTCAAGAGCCTTTTAAGTTTGTTCATCCGGAGTCCATCAATTTAGGTTTATTCATTCTCAGCTTTCAGCTATCATTTCCCAAATTTTTACCGGTGCTTCGTGCAAGTGATCTCTAATCGGCTCGTGGCCTCGTCGTTCTCATGTATCTAAATCCTCTCAAGCATCTTTGTGTATTTGCTAATTCTAACCGGTGATTCATCCCTTTACTTCATTTATTTTAATTCTAACGGTGGTTCATTCAAGAGTTCTCTTACTTATCAATTTATTCGATGTTCCAATCCTACCGGTGGTTCGTTGAAGACATTCTCAAGTTTATGTTATATCTCGCTTAATCCTTTCTACAAGAATAAGTAGTATGTCAAATCCACTGCTTGTCATCTATTTAAATTGGTGAAGGATAAGCATAACATAATTCTTATTCTTGTTCATCCAAGTGATTAATTCCTTATTCCGGAGGTGCATCAACTTCTTGATTCCAATTGTGTTCATCTTTTCTTTCCCGGAGTTCCAAGCTCTAATTATCATTCCAAAGATCTATCTAATCATTGCAAGGGTTCAACTTGTGTTTTCAACTTCTCCTTCATTCCGTTTTGATCATCCTTTCGTTACCGGAGTTCTTCATGGAAGTTCTACATGAGGGTTCATCAAGGATTTATATTTCTTCTCGAAGTGTTCATCGAGATTCTTTTCTAAGAAACTCAAGCATTCTTCATCTTGCTATCCGGAGTGCAATTTCTTTCTACCGTATCTTTGGAGGTGGTATTATGTCCTTCTTGATAATTCCCCTTCGTGCTTCGTGAGTCACAAGTTACCAAGAATGAGATATTTTAAATCCATCAATCTCTTCTTTGGAGTTATCTTGGGTTATATTTCACCTATAGCCTTCCCTAAGAATCGTTGCTATTTATGGTTCTCATAAATGATCCATGTTCTTCATTTATCCTCCCGGTGAGATAGCTTCTCGTCTCCTTGTTCTTATCAATCCAATTCTTTTTCCGTGAGTGGCAGGTTGTCACCTCATAATTTGATATGTATTCCATAAGACCATATCAATCTTATTCTTTTCGTTGTTGGTTTTGCTACAATTCCGTTCGACCCTTCTCCTAAGGATGCCTTCTCAAGCTCCTTTTGGCAGAAGTTGGCATTTTCTTCTCATTTCTCCTATTTCAATTATCTATCTTCTATTCTTTTGTTCCGGAGCCATTGTGATGTTGCTCTCCTCAACCCATCTTCTCGCTTTGTCGAGATCATGTTCTTTTCATGCCTATCCATTAAATCGGAGTATTGTGCCCCTTTGTTCAAGTTCTTTTCGCCTTATCAAGTCTTACATCTCTTTTAACTGGAGTGCCATACGAATTTGTTCTTCCTTGTTCCTCTTCCCTACCGGAGTGCTTTCAACTTTGTTCTACTTTGTTGTATTCTTACTTTCAAGTTGTTCAACTTCTCAAGGTTCTTTGGTTTCACTCGTTTGTCAAAGAATCAACTTAGTTTTACCTCTTCTCTTTCTTTTCCGTTGTCCCTCCGGTGCCATTCTAGATCTCGGGACGAGATCCTCTCGTAGTGGTGGAGTGTTGTGACGCCCCGAGACCGATGCTCGAGAAGACTTCCATGTGTTCCGGGTTTCGCCGTGTGTTTCATTTGTGCCGCCCTTTTATTTGTGCATTGCATCATGTCATCATGTCATTTCTTTTCTTAGCTCAACTAAATAAATTGCATGGATCTTCGGTCCATTTAAACCGAGGGAATTCACATGGTGATTCTCTTTATAACATATCCTCCCGATATTAGGGAGTTATTATAAATATTTCCATTCTTTTGGAATTCACCTTAACACACTTGCAAAATCCCAATGCTTTAGTCATCATGTCATCATGTGCTTTGTGTGCTTTTCATACATATTAAGTTGTTGCATGTTCCATGCATGAATCTTGCTTCATCACCTTCTCCCTCCCTCTACTTCCTTTTTTTGGCAAGTTCACGTTCCCTTCTCTTTTAATGTTCATCTTTGCCTCAATATTCTAACACCATGCACCTAGCCTCTCTGTCAAATTTCATCTCTATTGAAATTGTTTTGGTTAGGTTTTAAAATGGTTCAAGTTTGAATTTAATTCAAACTTGAATTATTTTTACTTCCTTTAAAAATCTCCAAACTAATTTTGTTAAATAGAGCACATTTTCAGGATCACGAGTATATTTTTATATTTCTCTAGCTCCTCTCCTTTTTTTCCTGCTCTTTCCTTTTTGTTTTTCTGTTTGAAGAAATAGAAAAGCAGCAGCTACCTGGGCCTCGGCCACCCGGTCGGCCCATTAGCTCAGCCAGCGCCTACTAACCCTAGGCCCTTTTTCCTCTAAGGCCCAGCCTCCTTTCTAACCCTAGGCCTTCCTGAGCCCGATCCCTCGCGCACCTCTCCCTCTCGATCCCTCCCTCGCGCCGCCAGGAGAGGCACCGCACTCGACCCCTAGTCTCGACCGTGACCCTTTTCTCCCTGCTCGATCCCCTCTCTCCCTTCGCTCTCTCCGCGCCGTTGCATCCTCTGCACGTTGATCTCCTCGCTCGTCCTCCTCCAAACCCCGGTGCCGCTCTTCCTCTGCCATGGCCTTCCTCCTGCTTCTCCTCGGCGCTACCAACCCGCCTCGACCTTGCTGCCAGCAGCAGCTACTGCACCATCTCGCCGACGCCCATCGTCCCCTCTGCTCTACCCTGCCTCTGCTGCTGCCCATGGCCCGACAACCGTCGCCCCCTCTGCTTCCCTGCTCCAGAACGACTGCCAAGCCTCCTCCTCGTCCAGTGTCACCGCCCGATGCGCGAGCTCTGCCGCCCCTGCTTCCGTCGAGCTGTGTGGCTCCACCACCATCTTCAGCCGCTCCTGCCTGCAGCACCCTCAACCTGCGACCGTCTTCGACCTCGCCTCGTGCACGCCGTCGACCACCTCCTCTTCTCCAGGTGTGGACACCTCCTGCTCGAGACCCCACCTTCGGCCTCGCCATGGTTCCCCTGCACAAGCTGCGTCCGTCAAGGACGTTGCCCTGCTGCCTTCTCTTGTCGAGACCGAGACCCCGTGAGCGTCAAGCTCTTCCACGATGCCCGAACGACTACGGGCTGGGACGCCAAGTCCAACTACCATTGAACAGGGAACATCGCCAAGTACCATGACAGACCGCCAAGTACCCTTTCGAATCCGCCGAGACCGTCAAGTGAAGGACTACCATCGCTCCAAGATCCGAACGGTTTTGACGACATGAATATCTACGGAACGTTTACGACTACACGATGAACCGACAAGGCCGGCTACAACCCTTGTACCACTACTATCGCCAAGTACCACGACGACCGAAGCATAGTACCTCTACGTTTGCCATGTACATCGACCGTCACCGAAGACCCGTGTAGCCCAAACGCCAAGTTCCCCTACCATCGCCCTCGGAAACATCGAATGCGTCAAGTTCTTCTCCGAGACGTGTACCACTACTTCCTCTACCGGCGCGAGGATGTCTACTTCCTCTACTTTGCACCGACTCGTTCCGCCTCGAAATGCACCCTTGGAAGGTATAACTGTCGGACCAACCACCGCGGACAAATGCATGTTGTATGTGATGTCCGCGTTTGCACCGTGTCCGAGTTGTCATTACACGTCTCCCCTCGTTTGCCTTACCGTCGACCCATGGGAACCTAGTATCCGAGATCACCCCACCATCCTTGGGTGACTCGCTCCCGTCACACTTTCTTTTCACCGGCATCTCAATCGAGTTACCGGAACCGGAATGTTGCCATGGCATCATTTACGTTTCGTCGCCGTGGCACCCCTTTCTTTCTACCACGGTGACACAAATGCTTCTTAATTTGCTCGTATCAACATTTTCATAAATATTGCATAAAACTTGCACATGTCATCCGCATCATGATAACAACTTCAAGATTGGTTAAAATTGTTGTTTGCTTTAAATTGCTAAATCCATATGGGGATTTTCCGGACTTGTCGTTTTGTTGTTCCGGCCTCATTTAAACTTTCCTAGATTAGATAGTTTCATCATGTTTCACCTCTTGCCATGCTAACAACATTTAATCTTGTTGGGTACATAAACGAGAGAGAACTAAATAAGTCATGTGGTGTTTCGTCAATATGCAACTCGTTGCATATTGTGCTCCACTTAATTTGTAGGGTTGCTTGCGCACTTTGCCATGCCATGCTTCATTAAACCGGACATGCATCATAATTGTTTGTGCATCATGCCATGATTATGTGGTGGTTGTTTACTATGTTGTTTGCTTCTTTCCGGTGTTGCTTCTTCGGGTTGGTTCCGATAACGTCGTGTGTGTGTGAGGATCCGTTCGTCTACGTCTGTTTGTCTTCTTCATGGACTCGTTCTTCTTCCTTGCGGGATTTCAGGCAAGATGACCATACCCTCGAAATCACTTCTATCTTTGCTTGCTAGTTGCTCGCTCTTTTGTTATGCCTATGCTGCGATACCTACCACTTGCTTGCCATGCCTCCCATATTGTTGAACCAAGCCTCTAACCCACCTTGTCCTAGCAAACCATTGTTTGGCTATGTTACCGCTTTGCTCAGCCCCTCTTATAGCGTTGTTAGTTGCAGGTGAAGATTGAAGTCTGTTCCTTGTTGGAACATGGAGATGTTGTTCCTTGTTGGAACATGTTTACTTGTTGGGATATCACAATATATCTTATTTAATTAATGCATCTATATACTTGGTAAAGGGTGGAAGGCTCGGCCTTATGCCTGGTGTTTTGTTCCACTCTTGCCGTCCTAGTTTCCGTCATATCGGTGTTATGTTCCCGGATTTTGCGTTCCTTACGCGGTTGGGCTATTATGGGAACCCCTTGACAGTTCGCCTTAAGTAAAGCTCTTCCAGCAATGCCCAACATTGGTTTTACCATTTGCCACCTAGCCTTTTTCCCTTGGGTTTCGCGGACTCAAGGGTCATCATTATTTTAACCCCCCTAGGCCAGTGCTCCTCTGAGTGTTGGTCCAAACTAGAGTCCTGTGCAGCGCCCCCTCGAGGAAACTCGAGGTTTGGTTTTAGTTGTATGGAGAGCTCATCTGAGTGTGCCCTGAGCACGAGATATGTGCAGCTCCTATCGGGATTTGTCGGCACATTCGGGCGGTGTTGCTGGTTTAGTTTTACCCTGTCGAAATGTCTTGTTGTACCGGGATACCGAGTCTGATCGGAATGTCTCGGGAGGAGGTCTATTCCTTCGTTGACTGTGAGAGCTTGTGATGGGCTAAGTTGGGACACCCCTGCAGGGATTTGAACTTTCGAAAGCCGTGCCCGCAGTTATGGGCAGATGGGAATTTGTTAACATCCGGTTGTAGAAAACCTGAAGTCAACCTTAATTAAAATGAATCAACAGCGTGTGTTACCGTGATGGTCTCTTTCCGGTGGAGTCCGGGAAGTGAACACGGTGTTGGAGTTATGCTTGACGTAGGTTGTTTTAGGATCACTTCTTGATCATACTTTTATCGACCGTGCTTTGCCTTCTCTTCTCGCTCTCATTTGCGCATGTTAGCCACCATATATGCTAGTCGCTTGCTGCAGCTCCACCTCATACCTTTACCTTACCCATAAGCTTAAATAGTCTTGATCGCGAGGGTGCGAGATTGCTGAGTCCCCGTGGCTCACAGATACTTCCAAAACCAGTTTGCAGGTGCCGATGAGTCCGTGCAAATGACGCAACCAAGCTCAGGAGGAGCTCGATGAAAATCTTGTCCTTTGTGTTGTTTCGTTCTAGTTGATCAGTAGTGGAGCCCAGTTGGGGTCGATCGGGGACTTTGTCGCATTTGGGGTTCTTCTTTTATTTTGGTTCCGTAGTCGGACCTTGATTGTATTTGGATGTTGTGATGCTTTATTCATGTAATTGTGTGAAGTGGCGATTGTAAGCCAACTATGTATCTCTTTCCCTTATGTATTACATGGGTTGTGTGAAGATTACCTCTCTTGCGACATTGCTTTCAATGCGGTTATGCCTCTAAGTCGTGCTTCGACACGTGGGAATATAGCCGCATCGAGGGCGTTACAAATTAATGATGTTCTTATTCTTGCAAATAGGAATTATGTGCCCATAGATTTTATTGTTCTTGATATTGATTGCAATCCGTCTTGTCCTATTATTCTTGGTAGACCGTTTCTACACACTATCGGTGTCATGATTGACATGAAAGAAGGCAATATTAAGTTCGAATTTCCTTTGAGGAAGGGTATGGAACACTTCCCTAGAACAAGAATTAGGCCTCCATATGAATCAATCATGAGGGCATCTTATGGATCTCGAACCAAAGATGACAAAACTTAGATCCTTGCTTTATGCCTAGCTAAGGGCGTAAAACTATAGCACTTGTTGGGAGGCAACCCAATGAATAAAATTATTTTTGCTTTTTGCTTACTGTTTTTGAGTTTTAGCACAATTATGCTACTGTTATGATTGTGCTTTTTATATGTTTTAATTAGTGTTTGTGCCAATTAAAGCCTTTAGGATCTTCTTGGGTGATAGTTGTTTGATCTTGTTGAAAAAACAGAAACTTTTACGCTCGTGAAAATAATTCTCATTTTTAACCAGAGAGCGATAAAATACCCATTCCTCTTGCAGTAGATCAATATACAAATTTCTCAGGTCGTCCTAATGTTTCAGAATTTTTGGAGTTACAGAAGTATTCGAAATAGTCAAATTGCTACAGACTGTTCTGTTTTGACAGATTCTGTTTTCTTTGTGTTGTGTGCTTGTTTTGATGGATCTATGGTTTTCTTTGATGAGTTTTTGCCATAGAAAAGTTGGAATACAATAGATATAATGCAAGAACAAAATATGAATTGGTTTGATACAACACTTATTGTAGTGATTTTTTTCTTATACTAACGGATCTCACAAAGGTTTTGTTGAGTTTTGTGTGATTGAAGTTTTCAAGTTTTGGGTTATCTTACGATGGATGAAGGAATAAGGAGTAGAAGATCCTAAGCTTGGGGATGCCCCGGCATCCCAAGCTATTATCCAAAAATGAGCAACCAACTAAGCTTGGGGATGCCCCCGAGTGGCATCCCCTCTTTCTTCTAACGGCCATCGGTATTTTACTCAAAGCTATATTTTTATTTGTCACATACTATGTGTTTTGCTTGGAGCGTCTTGTATGATATAACTTTTTGCTTGTTTTATTTTGTGTTTTAAGTCTTGATCCCTTTCTGGACACACCTATTTGAGAGAGCCAAAATTATGTCATGACTTGTTAGATTGCTCTCTATGCTTCACTTAAATCTTTTATGAGCTATGGACTTGCTCTAGTGCTTCACTTATATCTTTTTGAGCACAGTGTACTTTATTATTTTTGAATAAATGACCTCTTGCTTGACTTAGATTTATTTGAAAGTTAGTAAAATTTTCAAGAAATTCTCTCTTGCTTCACTTAAATTAATTTGAGAGAAAGAAAGAAATATTATGCTCATGATCTTCACTTATATTTGTTTGAGCTCATGAAAAGCAATACATGAAAATTAGTCCCAAAGTGATAGATATCCAAGAAGGATATAATAAAAACTTTCATGAGATCATTGGACAAAATAAACTTGATTCTTATTAATAGTTTTGAGGTATGATGATGTGATATGTGAGTTATGTTGGTGAGTAATTATGCTTTAGAAAGAATATTGGTGTTAAGGTTTGTGATTCCCTATGCAAGCACGAAAGTCAATAGTCATGCAATGAAATTATCCTACATGTGGTGCATTATTTGGTGTTAATTATGCTTAATGCTTGCTTACGAGATTATTGGTTTCTTGGTTGGTCGCTTCTCAATCTTTTGCTAGCCTTCATTTTGCACTAAGTATGATCTCCACTTGTGCATCCAAAATCCTTTAAACCAGTTTTGCCACATGAGTCCACTATATCTACCTATATGCGGTATTCTTTTGCCGTTCTAAGAAAATTTGCATGTGCCATTTCTAATTTTCAAAATAAACTTCTCTTTTCTGTGTTCATTTTGCTTGTGGAGCGGTAAGGGGTGGCTAATATTTTCCATGCAAGATGTGTTATTCTCACGATGAGTGTTTATTCACTTGTCATTGCATGAGAGTAAGGCAAATGTATTAAGGATGCCAAGTCCCTGAATGAAAAATGAATTTACTTTATGTTGTCAAATAATAAATTCCTTGGAAAGTGTTGGGATGGAGGGCAACTGTGGATACGGCTAGCCATGGAAAGTGAAAGTATGGTGGAAAAGGAATAAACTTTATTTTCTGTTTTGGGAACCGCCTATGATATATCTTGCATGGAAAGTGTTGGGAACTCTAAGTCGTTTTCGTTGGTGGGATGGATACACCTCCCAAAATGTTTTTATCTCTAAGTTTTTTCGCTTTGAGCTCTGGCACTTCAACAAATCCATACTTCCCTCTACGAAGGGCCTTTCTTTTACTTTATGCATTTTTTATTTCTGAATTTGAGTCTCCATCTTCTCTTATAAAAGCACAAACTAGGAGGCAATATGATCGTACTTGAGTATTGGGTGTAGCTAATATGCCAGTGTGTTTCATGAATGGATCAATGATTGAGCATGATGGGATAGGGATAACTTATTTTAGTGTTGATATTTTGAAAGACATGGTTGCTTGTTGATATGCTCGGGTATTTAAATTATCATGTCAAAACTAGGCTATTTCTTTGAATCACATAAAAGTCCAAATGTCCATGCTATAAAGAAAGAATATTATATGACATGTTAGGCAGCATTCCATATCAAAAATTCTGTTTTTATCACTTCCCTACTCGAGGACGAGTAGGAGTTAAGCTTGGGGATGTTGATACGTCTCCAAAGTATCTATAATTTTTGATTGTTCCATGCTGTTATATTATCAATCTTGGATGTTTTATAATCATTTTATAGTCATTTTATATCATTTTTTGGTACTAACCTATTGACATAGTGCCAAGTGCTAGTTGTTGTTTTCTGCATGTTTTTTACATCGCAGGAAATCAATATCAAACGGAGTCCAAACGCAACAAAATTTTACAGAGATTTTTTTGGACCAGAAGGAACATAATGGGCCCTGGCTGCGCCTGGGTGTGCTCCGAGGAGAACACAACCCACCAGCGCGCGCCAGGAGGCCTAGGCGTGCCTTGGTGGGTTGTTCCCACCTCGGGTGCCCCCCTGACCGCCTCTTTTCTCTATAAATACCTCAATATTCCCAAAACCCTAGGGGAGTTGACGAAATATTGATCCAGCCGCCGCAGAGTCCAGAACCACCAGATCCAATCTAGACACCATCTCGGATGGGGTTCACCACCTCCATTGTTGCCTCTCCTATGATGCATGAGTAGTTCTTTGTAGACCTTCGGGTCCGTATTTACTAGCTAGATGGCTTCCTCTCTCTCTCTCTCTCTGTAGTTAGTAGCTAGATGGCTTCCTCTCTCTCGTTTGATTCTCAACACAATGGTCTCTTGGAGATCCATATGATGTAACTCTTTTGCGGTGTGTTTGCTGGGATCGATGAACTTTGAGTTTATGTTCAGATCTGTGTTTTTATATCCATGAAAGTCATTTGAGTTTCTTTTATCTCTTATATGCATGATCTCTTATAGCCTCACATTTCTTCTCCAATATTTTGGTTTTGTTTGGCCAACTTGATCTATTTATCTTGCAATGGGAAGAGGTGCTTTGTAGTGGGTTCGATCTTACGGTGCTTGGTCCCAGTTAAAGAAGGGGAACCGACACGTATGTATCATTGCTACTAAGGATAAAATGATGGGGTCTATCTCTACATAGATAGATCTTGTCTACATCATGTCATCGTTCTTATTGCATTACTCTGTTTCTCCATGAACTTAATACACTAGATGCATGCTGGATAGCAGTCGATGTGTGGAGTAATAGTAGTAGATGCAGGCAGGAGCCGGTCTACGAATCTTGAATGTGATGCCTATATAATGATCATTGCCTGGATATCGTCATGATTATTTGAAGTTCTATCAATTGCCCAACAGTAATTTGTTCACCCACCGTTTGCTATTTTCTCGAGAGAAGTCACTAGTGAAACCTACGGCCCCCGGGTCTCTTTCTCATATATTTGCCTTTGCGATCTACTTTTCCTTTGCATTTATTTTCAGACCTATTAAACCAGAAATCCAAAATACCATGCTGCAATTTATTCTTATTTATTTTATTTGGCGTTCGATCTATCAATCTATTACAACTTTCTCCCGTCCACGCACCAATTTCTGGCACTGTTACCCGAAAGTGTTTGACAACCCCTTTAACATGTCGGGTTGCGAGTGCTTGTTATTTGTGTGCAGGGGCTATTTTTGTTGTGTTGCTTGGTTCTCCTACTGGTTCGATAACCTTGGTTTCATATATGAGGGAAATACCTACCGCCGCTGTGTTGCATCATCCCTTCCTTTTTGCGGAAATACCGACGTAGCTTCAAGCGACATCATTGGTCACGGGATCTTGTATTACCGAACAAGTAAAGAGACTTGCCAGTAACGAGATTGAACTAGGTATGGCAATACCAACGATTGAATCTCGGGCAAGTAACATACCGCCGGACAAATGGAATTGTATACGGGATTAACTGAATCCTTAACATCATGGTTTGATACGTCCATTTTGCATTATGCTTTTATATTGATATTTATTGCATTATGGGCTGTTATTACACATTATATCACAATATTTATGCCTTTTCTCTCTTATTTTATAAGGTTTACATGAAGATGGAGAATGCCGACAGTTGGAATTCTGGACTGGAAAAGGAGCAAATATTAGAGTCCTATTCTGCACAACTCCAAAAGTCTTGAAACTTCACGGAGAATATTTTTGGAATATATAAAAAATATTGGGCGAAGAAAGCACCAGAGGGGGGCCACCTGCCAGCCACAAGGGTGGAGGGCATGCCCTACCCCCCTGGGCGCCCCTCCCCGTCCTTGTGGGCCCCCTGGCAGGCCCCCGACACCCATCTTCGGCTATATGGTATGTTTTGACCTGTAAAAAATCAGAAGGAAGCTTTCAGGACGAAGCGCCGCCGTCTCGAGGTGGAACTTGGGCAGAACCAATCTAGGGCTCCGGTGGAGCTGTTTTGTCGGGGAAACTTCCCTCCAGGAGGGGGAAATCGAAGCGATCGTCATCACCAACGATCCTCTCATCGAGAGGGGGTCAATCTGCATCAACATATTCACCAGCACCATCTCCTCTCAAACTCTAGTTCATCTCTTGTATCCGATCTCCCTATGTGGGTTGCTAGTAGTGTTGATTACTCCATGGAGTTGATGCTAGTTGGTTTATCCGGTGGAAGATTATATTTTCAGATCCTTAATGATAATTAATACTCCTCTTATTATGAACATGAATATGATTTGTGAGTAGTTACTTTTGTTCCTGAGGACATGGGAGAAGTCTTGTTATAAGTAATCATCTGAATTTGGTATTTGTTCGATATTTTGATGAGATGTATATTGTCTCTCCTCTAGTGGTGTTATGTAAACGTTGACTACATGACACTTCACCATTATTTGGGACTAGGGGAAGGCATTGGGAATTAATAAGTAGATGATGGGTTGCTAGAGTGACAGAATCTTAAACCCTAGTTTATGCGTTGCTTCGTAAGGGGCTGATTTGGATCCATATGTTTCATGCTATGGTTAGTTTGTCTTAATTCTTCTTTCGTAGTTTCGGATGCTTGCGAGAGGGGTTAAACATAAGTGGGAGGCTTGTCCAATGAAGGGAAGCACCCAAGCACCGGTCCACCCGCATATCAAATTATCAAAGTAACGAACGCGAATCATATGAGCATGATGAAAACTAACTTGATAGTAATTCCCATGTGTCCTCAGGAGCGCTTTGATTTATATAAGAGTTCTTCCAGGCGTGTCCTCTGCTACAAAAAGGATTGGGCCACCTTGCTGCACCTTAGTTACTTTTGTTACTTGTTACCCGTTACGAATTATCTTATCACACAACTATCTGTTACCGATAATTTTAGTGCTTGCAGAGAACACCTTGCTGAAAACCGCTTGCCATTTCCTTCTGCTCCTCGTTGGGTTCGACACTCTTATTTATCGAAAGGACTACGATAGATTCCCTATACTTGTGGGTCATCAAGACACTTTTCTGGCGCCATTGTCGGGGAGTGAAGCGACTTTGGTAAGGAAACATTTATATAGTGTGCTGAAATTTACTGTCACTTGTTACTATGGAAAATAATCCTTTGAGGGGCTTGTTCGGGGTATCTTCACCTTGACCGGAAGAGCAAAGAGTTGATCCTCAACCTACTGCACCTATGAAAATATTTACTATGAAATTCCTTTGGGTATGATAGAGAAACTGGTAGCTAATCCTTATGCTGGAGATGGAACATTACATCCTGATATGCACCTAATCTATGTGGATGAAGTTTGTGGATTATTAAAGCTTGCAGGTATGCCCGAGGATGTTTCCCATAAGAAGGTCTTCCCTTTATCTTTGAAGGGAAAGGCATTGACATGGTATAGGCTATGTGATGATATTGGATCATGGAACTACAATCGATTGAAATTGGAATTTCATCAGAAGTTTTATCCTATGCATCTGGTTCATCGTGATCGGAATTATATATATATATATATAATTTTTGGCCTCGTGAAGGATAAATTATCGCTCAAGCTTTGGGGAGGCTTAAGTCAATGTTATATTAATGCCCCAATTATGAGCTCTCAAGAGAAATTATTATTCAAAATTTTTATGCTCTGCTTTCTCATAATGACTGATCCATGCTTGATACTTGTTATACTGGTTATTTTTATGAAGAAGGACATTGAATTCAAATGGGATTTATTGGAAAGAATTAAATGCAATTCTGAAGATTGGGAACTCGATGAAGGTAAGGAGTCAGGTATAAACGTTAAGTTTAATTGTGTTAAATCTTTTATGGATACTGATGCTTTTCGTGATTTTAGCAATAAATATGGACTTAACTCTGATATAGCAGCTTCTTTTTGTGAATCATTTGCTACTCATGTTGATGTCCCTAAGGAGAAGTGGTTTAAATATCATCCTCCCATTGAAGTTAAAGTAGTTGAATCTATTAAACTTGAAGAAGAAACTATTACCTATAATGTTGTCTTATTGTTCCTACTGCTTATATTAAGAAACCACCTTTTCCTGTTAGAATAAAGGATCATGCTAAAGCTTCAACCGTGGTTCGTAAGAGTTATACTAAATCACCTACACCCCCTGAACAAATTAAAGTTGAACCTAGTATTGCTATGGTTAAAGATCTCTTGGTCGATAATATTGATGGGTGATACGTCCATTTTGCATCATGTTTACCTACTGTTATTTATAATGTTTTTATGCATAATAATGCTTTTTGGAGTAATTCTAATGCATTTTATCTCATAATATGGAAGGTACACACAAAGAGGGAGAATTTTGGCAGCTGGAAATCTGGACCTGAAAAAGTTATGTTAGGCTACCTATTCTGCACAACTCCAAATGAGCTGAAACTTTACGGGGAATTTTTATGGAATATATAAGAAATATTGGAGTCGATAAGTACCAGAGGGGGCCCACCAGGTGGGCACAACCCACCTGGCGGGCTAGGGAGCCCAGGAGCGCCCTGGTGGGTTGTACCCTCCTCGGCCCACCTCCGGTGCCCATCTTCTGGTATACAAGTCATTTTGACCTATAAAAAATAAGGAGAGGACTTTCGGGATAGAGAGCCGCCGTCTCGAGGCGGAACTTGGCAGGATCACTTTTTCCCTTCGGTGGAGCGATTCCACTAGGGGAACTTCCGTCCCGGAGGGGGAAATCATCGTCATCATCCTCACCAACAACTCTCCCATCTTGGGGAGGGCAATCTCCATCAACATCTTCAGCAACATCATGTCCTCTCAAACCCTAGTTCATCTCTTGTGTTCAATCTTTGTACCGGAACTATAGATTGGTGCTTGTGGGTGACTAGTAGTGTTGATTACTGTATAGTTTATTTGGTTGAAGATTATAGGTTCAGATCCAATATGCTATTTAATACCCCTCTGATCTTGAGCATGTTTGTCACTTGTGAGTAGTTACTTCTGTTCCTGAGGTCATGGGAGAAATCATGTTGCAAGTAATCATGTGAACTTGATATGTGTTTGATATTTTGATAGTATGTATGTTGTGATTCCCTTAGCGATGTCTTGTGAACGTCGACTACATGACACTTCACCATATCTCGGGCTAAGGGAATGCATTGTGGACTAGTTATTAGATGATGGGTTGCGAGAGTGACAGAAGCTTAAACCCTAGTTTATGTGCTATTCCGTAAGGGACCGATTGGATCCAAAAGTTTAATGCTATGGTTAGAATTTATTCTTAATACTTTTATCGTGGTTGCGGATGCCTGCGAGGGGGTTAATCATAAGTAGGAGGTTTGTTCAAGTAAGAACAACACCTAAGCACTGGTCCACCCACATATCAAATTATCAAATTAGCGAACACGAATCGAAGCAACATGATGAATGTGACTAGATGAAATTCCCGTGTACCCTCAAGAATGCTTTGCTTATTATAAGAGACCGTTTTGGTCTGTCCTTTGCCTCAAAAGGATTGGGCTACCTTGCTGCAATTTTGCTACTACTATCATTACTCTCTCATTACAAATTAATTTGCTTTCGAACTACTCTATTACTTACAATTTTGGCACTTGCAGACATTACCTTGCTGAAAACCACTTGTCATTTCCTTCTACTCCTCGTTGGATTCGACACTCTTACTTATCGAAAAGGCTACAATTGATCCCATATACTTGTGGGTCATCAAGGCTATTTTCTGCCGCCATTTCCGAGGAGTGAAGCGCTCTTGGTAAGTGGAATTTTTTTGCGGGATCTTGGTAAGTGGAAATTGGTAAGGAAAAATTATTACTACGTGCTAAAATTTATTGTCACTTGTTACTATAAAAACAATCACTTGAGTTGTTTGTTTGGGGTATCTTCACCTCGACCGGAACCACAATTAGTTATCCCTCAACCTACTACACCTACTAAAAATATTGAATATGAAATTCCTTCGGGTATGATAGAACAACTGCTAGCTAATCCTTATGCAGGAGATGGAACCGAACATCCTAATATGCACTTGATATATGTAGAAGAAATTTGTGGATTGTTTAAGCTTGTAGGTTTACCCAGAGATGAAGTTAGGAAGAAGCTTTCCCCTTTATCTTTGAAGGGAAAAGCATTTACATGGTATAGGCTATGCGATGATATTGGATCTTGGAATTGGAATAGATTGAAATTGGAGTTTCACCAAAAAATATCCTATGCATCTAGTTCATCGTGATCGGAATTATATATATAATCTTTGTCCTCGTGAAGGAGAAAGTATCGCTCTAGCTTGGGGGAGGCTTAAGTCAATGTTATATTCATGCCCCAATCATGAGCTGTCAAGAGAAATTATTATTCAGAAATTTTACGCTTGACTTTCTCGTGATGATCAATCCATGCTCGATACTTCTTGTACTGGTTCATTTATGAAGAACTCTATTGAATTCCGGTGGGATCTTTTGGAAAGAATTAACCGCAAATCTGAAGGTTGGGAACTCGATTAAGGTAAAGAGTCAGGTATTAAGCTTAAGTATGATTGTGTTATATCTTTTATGAATACCGATGCTTTTTGAAAGTCTAGCACTAAATATGGACTTGAATCTGAGATAGTAGCCTCCTTTTGTGAATCATTTTCTACTCATGTTGATCTCCCTAAGGAGAAGTGGTTTAGATATCACCCACCTATCAAAGAAGAAATTAAAGAACCGGTAGTAGCTAAAGAGGAAACTATTATCTATAATGTTGATCCAGTTGTTCCTACTGCTTATATTGAAAAACCACCTTTCCCTGTTAGGATCAAGGAACATGCTAAAGTTTCAACTGTGGTAAACAAAAGTTATATTAGAACACCTAAACCTGATGAACAAATCAAAGTAGAACCTAGTGTTGCTATGGTCAAGGATCTCCTGGAAGAAAATATAGATGGGCATGTTAGTTACTTGTGTGAAGAAGGTGCTAGAATTACCAAACCCGATAAAACGGATACACATAGACATGTTGTTGGCATGCCTGTTGTCTCAGTTAAAATAGGAGATCACTGTTATCATGGTTTATGCGACATAGGTGCTAGCGTGAGTGCTATTCCCTTTATCTTATATCAAGAAATTAAGAATGGCATATCACCCGCAGAGATAGAGGACATAGACGTTACTATTAAACTTGCTAATAGAGATACTATATCACCAATTGGAATTGTTAGAGATGTTGAAGTCTTGTGTAGGAAAATAAAATACCCTACTGATTTTCTTATTCTTGGTTCCCCACAAGATGACTTTTATCCCATTATCTTTGGTAGACCTTTCTCGAACATCGTTAATGCTAAAATAGATTGTGAGAAACGAATTTTCGGTGTTAGATTTGGTGATGAGTCTCATGAGTTTAATTTTTCCATGTTTAGTAGAAAACCTCATAAAAAAGAATTGCCTAGTAAGGATGAAATAATTGGTCTTGCTTCTATTTTTGTGCCTCCTACTGATCCACTAGAACAATACCTTCTAGACCATGAAAATGATTTACATATGCATGAAAGAAATAAAATAGATAAGATTTTCTTTGAACAACGTCCTCTGCTTAAACACAGTTTTCCTATTGAAACTCTAGGAGGTCCTCCTCCACCGAAATGTGATCCCGTGTTTGAATTAAAACAATTGCCAGACACTTTGAAATATGCTTATCTTGATGAGAAGAAGATATATCCTATTATTATTAGTGCTAACCTTTCAGAACATTAAGAAGAAAGATTATTGAAAGTTCTAAGGAAGCACCACACTGCTATTGGATATACTCTTGATGATTTAAAAGGCATTAGTCCCACTCTATGTCAGCACAAGATTAATATGGAACCTGATGCTAAACCCGTTGTTGATCACCAACGTCGGTTAAATCCAAAGATGGAGGAAGTGGTAAGAACGGAAATATTAAAACTTCTGGAAGCAGGTATAATCTATCCTATAGCTGATAGTAGATGGATAAGTCCTATTCATTGTGTCCCTAAGAAAGGAGGTATTATCTGTTGATCCTAATGATAAGAATGAACTTATTCCACAAAGAATTGTTACAAGCTATAGAATGCTAATTGATTTTGGAAAATTAAACAAAGCAACTAGAAAAGATCATTACCCTTTTCCATTTATTGATCAAATGCTAGAAAGATTATCTAAGCACACACATTTTTGCTTCCTTGATGGATACTCTGGTTTTTACAAATACATGTTTCTCTACCTGATCAAGAAAAGACCACTTTCACTTGTACCTTTAGAACTTATGCTTATAGACGTATGCCTTTTGGGTTATGCAATGCACCTGCTACCTTTCAAAGATGTATCACTGCTATATCTCTGACTTCTGTGAAAAGATTGTTGAGGTTTTCATGGATGACTTTTTTGTTTATGGGAAGTCTTTTGATGATTGTTTAAGCAATCTTGATCGAGTTTTGCAGAGATGCGAGCAAACAAATCTTGTCTTGAATTGGGAGAACTGCCACTTTATGGTTAATGAAGGTATTGTTTTGGGCCATAAAATTTCTGAAAGAGGTATTGAGGTGGACAAAGCTAAGGTTGATGCAAATGAGAAAATGCCATGTCCTAAAGATATCAAAGGTAGTCTCTTAGGTCATGCTGGTTTCTATAGGAGATTTATTGAAGACTTTTCTAAAATTTCTAGGCCTCTTAATAATCTTCTGTAAAAGGATGTTCCTTTTGATTTTGATGATGATTGTTTAGAAGCCTTTGAAACACTCAAGAAAGCCTTAATTTCAGCACCTATTGTTCAACCACCTGACTGGAACTTGCCTTTTGAAATTATGTGTGATGGTAGTGATTATGCTGTTGGTGCCGTTCTAGGACAAAGAGTTGATAAGAAACTAAATGTGATTCATTATGCTAGTAAAGCTCTAGGCAGTGCTTAAAGAAATTATGCTACTACTGAAAAATAATTTCTAGCAGTGGTGTTTGCCTGTGATAAATTTAGATCTTACATTGTTGATTCAAAAGTAATTGTTCACACTAGCCATGCTACTATTAAATATCTTATGGAAAAGAAATATGCTAAACCTAGACTTATTCAATGGGTCTCTTGCTACAAGAATTTTATTTGCATATCACTGATAGAAAAGGAGCAGAGCTCGTAGCTAATAAGTTGTCTAGGCTTGAAAATGTGCTTGATGACCCACTACCTATTGATGATAGTTTTCCTGATGAGCAGTTAGCTGCAATAAATGTTTCTCATAATACTCCTTGGTATGTTGACTATGCTAATTATATCGTTCCTAAATATTTACCACCTAGCTTTACATACCAACAAAAGAAAAAAAATTCTTCCATGATTTAAGACATTACTTTTGGGATGACACACATCTTTATAAAGAAGGAGTAGATGGTATTATTAGACATTGTGTACCTGAGCATGAATAGGGACAAATCCTATGGAAATGCCACTCCGAAGCTTATGGAGGGCATCATGCGGGAGATAGAACTTCTCACAAGGTATTGCAATTTGGGTTTTATTGGCCTACTCTCTTCAATGATGCTCGTAAGTTCGTCTTATCTTGTGATGAATTTCAAAGAATAGGTAATACCGGTAAGCGTAAAGAAATGCCATATGAATTATTCACTTTTTGTTAAACCATTTGATGTTTCGGGTTTTGATTACATGGGACCTTTTCCTTGCTCTAATGGGTATACACATATTTTGGTTGCTGTTGATTATGTTACTAAGTGGGTAGAAGCTATTCCAACTAGTAGTGTTGATCACAACACCTCTATTAAAATGCTTAAGGAAGTTATTTTCCCAAAGTTTGGAGTCCCTAGATATTTAATGATTGATGGTGGTTCACACTTTATTCATGGTGCTTTCCGTAAAATGCTTGCCAAGTATGATGTTAACCATAGAATTGCATCACCCTATCATCCTCAGTCTAGTGGTCAAGTTGAACTTAGCAATAGAGAAATAAAATTAATTTTGCAAAAGACTATCAATAGGTCCAGGAAGAATTGGTCTAAGAAATTATATGATGCACTTTGGGCTTATAGAACAACATATAAAAATCCTATGGGTATGTCTCCTTATAAAATGATTTATGGAAAATCTTGTCATTTTCCTCTTGAGTTAGAACATAAAGCATATTGGGCAATTAAAGAACTCAACTATGATTTCAAACTTGCCAATAAAAGGAGGTTATTTGGTATTAGCTCATTAGATGAATGGACAACCCAATCTTATGAAAATGCCAAGTTGTTTAAAGAAAAAGTTAAAAGATGGCATGATAAAAGAATCCAAAAGCGTGAGTTCACAGTTGGAGAATATGTTCTTTCGTACAACTCTCGTTTCAGATTCTTTGCAGGAAAACTCCTCTCCAAGTGGGAAGGACCCTATGTTATCAAGGAGGTTTATCGGTCTGGAGCTATCAAAATAAATAATGCCGAAGGTACTAACCCGAAGGTTGTTAATGGGCAACGAATAAAACATCATATCTTAGGTACGCCCATTAATGTCGAAAGTAATATTATCCAAACTATGACACCGGAAGAACACATAAAAGAGACCTTCCCGAACACTCCAGAATCGTGAAAAATGGTAGGTACATCATACGGTAAGTAAATGGACTCCGAAAAATTCACAAAAATATTTTCTATCTGTTTTGGAAAATAAAAAAATTAGGAAAATAACAAAAATTAGGAAAATAAGGAACTACCGGGAAGCCAACCCTGGTGGGCACAAGACACCAGGGCGCGCCTGGCTTGCCAGGCGCGCCCAAGTGGGTGGTGCCCACCTGGGGTACCTTCCGGACTCCGTTTTTCTTCCGTTTTCTTGTTTCCCAAGATAAAAAAATCTTTATATACCCCCTGAACCTATTTACCACCGTATCACGGAGAAGTCTTCTGTTCTCTTTTCTTGTTGTTTTCGGTCAGATCTGTTGAGCCAGGCATCATGTCTTCTTCTTCCTCCAATAATGTGGAAGAGGATGCTTGGTTGATGAAGATCGAGCTAAAGAGAGAAGAGCCCGTAGAAGCCGTCAAAGGGGACAAGAGTAAGGAGGCTACCGAAGATCAAGCGCCGGTGGTTGAGCAGGCATGGCCTGCCGAAGAAGAAGATGAAGATATCCTTAAACATTACTATGCTCATCTTACCCCGACTCAAATTGAAGCCTTTCGAATCATTGAAACAGTTCATGTGCAAAATAAATATCTCACTCATGAAAATATTCTGCATCAAGAGCACATCATCTTCCTCCGAAGCGTCATCCACAGATTGGAGCATCTCTTGATCGTGAAGGACATGATTGCTGATGTCTGCTAGAACTACGTTGGTATTTCCCCAAAGAGGAAGGGATTATGCAGCACAACAATGGTAGGTATTTCCCTCAGTGATGAGACCAAGGTTATCAAACCAGTAGGAGAATCAAGAAACACTACGTAAACATCACCTGCACACAAATAGAAAATACTCGCAACCCGACGTGTAAAAGGGGTTGTCAATCCCTTTCGGGTAACGGCGCCAGAAATTGGCAAATGGACGTAAGAGAGTTGTAAATATTGATAGATCGAATGCCAATAAAATAAATTTCTGCAAGGTATTTTTGTATTTTGGGTTTAATAGATCTGAAAATAAAAGCAAAGGAAAATAGTTCGCAAAGGCAAATAAATTAAAGAATAGGCACGGGGGCAGTAGTTTTCACTAGTGGCTTCTCTCGAGAAAAAATAGCAAATGGCGGGTAAACAAATTACTGTTGGGCGATTGATAGAACTTCAAATAATCATGATGATATACATGCAATGATCATTATATAGGCATCACGTCCAAGATTAGTAGACCGACTCCTGCCTGCATCTATTACTATTACTCCACACATCGACCGCTATCCATCCTGCATCTAGTGTATTAAGTTCATGGAGAAACGAACTAATGCAATAAGAACGATGACATGATGTAGACAAGATCTATTTATGTAGAAATATACCCCATCTTGTTATCCTTAATGGCAATGATACATACATGTCGGTTCCCCTTCTGTCACTGGGATCAAGCACCATAAGATCGAACCCATCACAAAGGACCACTTCCCATTGCCAGATAAATAGATCAAGTTGGACAAACAAAACCCAAATATTGGAGAAGAAATAGGAGGCTATAATCAATCATGCATATAAGAGATCAAAGAATACTCAAATGACTTTCATGGATAAAAAGAGATAGATCTAATCATAAACTCAAAGTTCATCGGATCCTAACAAACACACCGTAAAAGAGTTACATCATATGGATCTCCAAGAGACCATTGTGTTGAGAATCAAACGAGAGAGAGGAAGCCATCTAGCTACTAACTACAGACCCGAAGGTCTAGAAAGAACTACTCACGCATCATCGGAGAGACACCAATGGAAGTGGTGAACCCCTCCGTGATGGTGTCTAGATTGGATCTGGTGGTTCTGGACTCTGCGGTGGTTGGAATTGATTTTCGTCAACTCCCCTAGGGTTTCTGGAATATTGGGGTATTTATAGAGCAAAGAGGCGATCCGGGGGGCACCCGAGGTGGGCACAACCCACCAGGGTGCGCCTGGGCCTCCAAGCGTGCCCTGGTGGTTTGTGCTCCCCTCGGAGCACCCCCCAGGCGCTTCTTCAGCCCATTGGATGTCTTTTGGTCCCAAAAAAATCCACAAAAAGTTTCGCTGTGTTTGGACTCTGTTTGATATTGATTACCAGCAACGTAAAAAATATGCAAAAACAGCAACTGGCACTTGGCAATATGTCAATAGGTTAGTACCAAAAAATGATATAAAATTATTATAAAACATCCAAGAATGATAATATAACATCATGGAATAATAAAAAATTATAGATACGTTGGAGAAGTATCAACATCCCCAAGCTTAACTCCTGCTCGTCCTCGAGTAGGTAAATGATAAAAACAGAATTTTTGATGTGGAATGCTGCCTAACATGTCATATCATATTCTTTTCTCTATAGTATGGACATTTGGACTTTTATATTATTCAAAGCAATAGTCTAGTTTTGACATGATAATTTAGATACTCAAGCATACCAACATGCAACCATGTCTTTCAAAATATCAACGCTAAAATAAGTTATCCCTAGCCTATCATGCTCAATCATTGATCCATTCATGAAACACACTCGCATATTAACTACACCCAATGCTCAAGTAAGATCATAGTGCCCCCAAGTTGGTGCTTTTATAAGAGAAGATGGAGACTCAAAATAAATATTGCATAAAGTAAAAGAAAGGCCCTTCGTAGAGGGAAGTAGGGATTTGTAGAGGTGTCAGAGCTCAAAGCGAAAATTGAGAGATAAAAACATTTTGAGGGGCATACTTTTCCCACCAACGAAAACAACTTAGAGTTCCCAACACTTTCCATGCTAGATATATCATAGGCGGTTCCCAAACAGAAAATAAATATTATTCCTTTTTCCACCATACTTTCACTTTCCATGGCTAACCGTATCCACGGGTGCCTTCCATACCAACACTTTCCAAGTAATTTATTATTTGACAACATAAAGTAAATTCATTTTTTCATTTCGGGACTGGCATCCCTAATACTTTTGCCTTATTCTCGTGCAATTACAAGTGAATAAACACTCATCATGAGAATAACACATCTAACATGGAAAATATTAGCCACCACTCACCGCCTCGCGAGCGGTATGAGCACACAAAAGAGAAATTTATTTTGAATATTAGAGATGGCACATACAAATTTTCTTAGAACGGCAAAAGAATACCGCATATAGGTAGGTATAGTGGACTCATATGCCAAAATTGGTTTAAAGGATTTTGGATGCACAAGTAGTGATCATACTTAGTACAAAATGAAGGCTAGCAAAAGATTGAAAAGCGACCAACCAAGAAACGAATAATCTCATAAGCGAGCATTAAGCATAACTAACACCGAATAATGCACCACAAGTAGGATGTAATTTCATTGCATGACTGTTGACTTTCATTCTTGCATAGGGAATCACAAACCTTAACACCAATATTCTTACTAAAGCACAATTACTCATCAACATGACTCACATATCACATCATCATATCTCAAAACTATTACAAAGAATCAAGTTTATTTTGTCCAATGATCTTCATGAAAGTTTTTATTATATCCTTCTTGTATATCTATCACTTTGGAACTAATTTTCATGTGTTGCTTTTGATAAGCTCAAACAAATATTATGCTCATATGTATTTCTCTCAAATTAATTTAAGTGAAGCAAGAGAGAATTTCTTAAAATAATTACTAACTCCCAAATAAATCTAAGTGAAGCAAGAGATCATTTCTTCAAAAATAACAAAGCACACGGTGCTCAAAAAGATATAAGTGAAGCACTAGAGCAAATCCATAACTCGTAAAAATTTAAGTGAAGCATAGAGAGCAATTCTAATAAGTCATGGCATAATTTTGGCTCTCTCAAACAAGTGTGTCCAGCAAGGGATGAAGACTAAAAACACAAAACAAAACAAGCAAAGACTCATATCATACAAGACGCTCCAAGCGAAACTCATAGTATGTGACGAATAAAAATATAGCTTCGAGTAAAATACCGATGGTCGTTAGAAGAAAGAGGGGATGCCACTCGTGGCATCCCCAATCTTAGTTGCTTGCTTATCTTTGGATAATAGTAGGGGATGTCATGGGCATCCCCAAGCCTAGGATCTTCTTACTCCTTATTCCTTCATCCATCGTAAGATAACCCAAAACTTGAAAACTTCAATCACACAAAACTTAACAAAGCCTTCGTGAGACCCGTTAGTATAAGAAAACAAATCACTACTATAAGTGATGTTGCAAATCAATTCATATTTTATGCTTTCATTATATCTACTGTATTCCAACTTTTCTATGACAAAAACTCTTCAAATAAAATCATAGAATCATCAAAACAAGCACACAACGCAAAAAAAGCAGAATCTGTCAAAAACAGAATAGTCTGTAGCAATCTGGGTATTTCGAATACTTCTGTAACACCAAAAAGTCTGAAAACTTAGGAAGGCCTGAGAAATTTGTATATTAATCTTCTTCAAAAATAATTGGTATTTTATCGCTCTCTGGTTAAAAATGAAAATTATTTTTGTGAGCGCAAAAGTTTCTGTTTTTTAGCAAGATCAAGTCAACTATCACCCAAGAAGATCCTAAAGGCTTTACTTGGCACAAACACTAATTAAAACTAAAAAATAAAATCATAGCAGTAGCATAATTGTGCTAACACTAAAGAACAGGGAGCAAAATAAAAAATAAATTTTATTCATTGGGTTGCCTCCCAACAAGCGCTATTGTTTTATGCGCCTAGCTAGGCATAAGATTTCAACGATGCTCACATGAAAGATAATAATTGTAACACAAAGAGAGCATAATTAAACATGTGAAAAACATATTTAAGTCTAACATACTTCCTATGCATAGGAATTTTATAAGCAAACAAATTATCAGGACAAGAAATATCTAGCATATGCAAAGGAAAGGAATAAAACATCGACGATCTCAACATAACGAGATGTATTTTAGAAACATGAAAATTTCTACAACCACATTTTCCTCTCTCATAATAATTACATGTAGGATCATAATCAAATTCAACAATATAACTATCACTTAGAATATTCTCTTCATGATCCACATGCATGCAAAGTTGACACTCTTCCAAAATAGTGGGATTATCATCAAATAAAGTCATGACCTCTCCAAACCCACTTTTATCAAAAAATTCATAAGATTGAACATTCTGCAAATGTGTGGGATTATTTTTATCTAAAGTTGACACTCTTCCAAACCCACTTTTAATATTATCACAAGCATATTCATCATGAGGTTTAAATAAATTTTCAAGATCATAAGAATCATTGTCACACCAATCATGATCATTGCAAATCAGTAGTTGACATAACAAAACAAGCATCCCCAAGCTTGGGGTTTTGCATATCACTAACACAATTGAAATTAATAGAATTTTTAATAATATCATTGCAATCATGCTTTTCCTTCAAGGAGCTATCATAAATCACTTTATAAATTTCGTCATTTAACACTTTAGCACAATTTTCAGATTCATGAATCTCAAGCAAAACTTCATAAATATAATCTAGTGAATTCAATTCACTATCAATTGGTTCATCATAATTGGATCTTTTGAAAATATTAGCAAGTGGATGAGGATCCATATCAATAGATTTTTAGCAAGCAATAGAAGGCACATGGTAACACAAGTAGAGATAGCAAAAAAGAGATCTGACGAGAAAAAGGCGAACGAAAAAGAGGGCGAATAAAACAGCAAATTTGTGAAGTGGGGGAGAGGAAAACGAGAGGCAAATGGAAAATAATGTAAATTTCAAAGAGATGAGATTTAGGAACCTGGTAGATGTTGATGATGTCTCCCTGACAACGGTGCCAAAAATTCCTTTTGATGTCTGCTAGAACTACGTTGGTATTTCCCCAAAGAGGAAAAGATGATGCAGCACAACAACGGTAGGTATTTCCCTCAGTGATGAGACCAAGGTTAACGAACCAGTAGGAGAACCAAGAAACACTATGTAAACAACACATGCACAAAAATAACAAATACTCGCAACCCGACGTGTAAAAGGGTCCCTTTCGGGTAACGGCGCCAGAAATTGGCAAACAGACGTGAGAGAGTTGTAATTATTGATAGATCGAATGCAAAATAAAATAAATTGCAGCAAGGTATTTTTGGTTTAATAGATCTGAAAATAAAACCAAAGGAAAATAGATTGCAAAGGCAAATATATTAAAGAAGAGACTTGGGGGGCGTAGTTTTCACTAGTGGCTTCTCTCAAAAAAATAGTAAATGGCGGGTAACAAATTACTATTGGGAAATTGATAGGACTTTAGTAATCATGAAGACATCCAGGCAATGATCATTACATAGGCATCACATCCAAGATTAGTAGACCGACTCTTGCCAGCATCTACTACTATTACTCCACACATCGACCGCTATCCATCATGCATCTAGTGTGTTAAGTTCATGGAGAAATGGAGTAATGAAATAAGAACGATGACATGATGTAGACAAGATCTATTTATGTAGAAATAGACCCCATTTTATTATCCTTAATGGCAATGATACATACGTGTCGGTTCCCCTTCTGTCACTTGGATCAAGCACCGTAAGATCGAACCCATCACAAAACCCAAATATCGGAGAAGAAATACGAGGCTATAATCAATCATGCATATAAGATATCAAGGAAGACTTAATAACTTTCATGGATACAAAGAGATAAATCTGATCATAAACTCAAAGTTCATCGGATCCCAGCAAACACATCGCAAAAGAGTTACATCATATGGATCTCCAAGAGACCATTGTATTGAGAATCAAACGAGAGAGAGGAAGACATCTAGCTACTAATTATGGACCCGAAGTTCTACAAAGAACTACTCACGCATCATCGGAGAGGCACCAATGGAAGCGGTGAACCCCTCCGTGATGGTGTCTAGATTGGATCTAGTGGTTCTGGACTCTGCGGTGGCTGGAATTGATTTCGTTGACTCCCCTAGGGTTTCTAGAATATTGGGGTATTTATAGAGCAAAGAGGCGGTCCGGGGGGGCTGGTGGGTTGTGCTCCCCTCGGATCATCCCCATGCGCTTCTCCGGCCCATTGGATATCTTCTGGTCCAGAAAAATCCACAAAAAGTTTTGTTGTGTTTGGACTCCATTTGATATTGATTACCTGCGATGTAAAAAACATGCAAAAAACAGCAACTGGCACTTGGCACTATGTCAATAAGTAAGTACCAAAAATGATATAAAATGACTATAAAATGATTATAAAACATCCAAGAATGATAATATAACAGCATGGAACAATCAAAAATTATAGATACGTTCAAGAAGTATCAATCGCCTCTACCTCATCACCACCACCTTCTTCTTCATCACCAAAAGAAAATTGAGTATCTGGTATGGGCACTCCCCTTGGCTTCTGCCAAGCTTGGGGGAGGTGCCCCGGTATCATATCACCCCCACTATGTCTTGCCTTTACTTACCTTAGTTCAATCCATAGTTATCTTTTTGCTTTAGATGAATAAAAGTTTAGTTTGATCTTTTCTTTTTGAGAGTTTGCTTAGTGATCTATCCTTGTAATCATGTGCAATATATATAATAAAGTTTAACTTGAGTTTTTGCTTTCTTTACTTTCATGTTCCAATAAAAAGAAAGGAAATAAATGAAAAAGATCATATGCTAATCTTATGGTAGGTGATGACACCACATAAGGAAAAGTATAAGTAGTAAATTTTATTAGAGATTGACAAACATAGTATTGGTCAATGATGCAACTCATGAAAGAATTAATAAGGGAAGAGAAGATTCACATATAAATACACTATCCTAGAAATCTTTTGTGATTTTGAGCCCCCATCAAAATATTATATGCCAAAATTGTTGACGTTGGACAAGGAAGACAACATAATGATTTATGTTTGTTCATATTCACATAGAAGTTATATTGTCATAGATCCTTCAACATGTGGTGCTTGCCCCCCATGTTTGCTAGCCAAAAATTCCGCAGTAAGTAGAGATACTTCTTGTGCATCCAAAAACCCTTAAACCCAAATCTTATTTTCAAGAGTCCACCATACCTACCTAGGGATTGAGTAAGATCCTTCAAGTAAGTTGTCTTGGTGCAATAAGGCAATAAAAATTGCTTCTAAATATGTAATATCATTTAGTGTAAGAGAAAATTGAGCATTGTACGAACTTGTGATAGAAAAGAATAAAAGCGACATAATGCATAATGAAGGTTGCTATCTTAAGGGGCAATATAACTTGACACTCTTTTGCACTAAGGGGTTGAGCATATAAACAAATAAGCACATGGAAACATATGCTTCCCTCTGCGAAGGGCCTATCTTTTACTTTTATGCAAGAGTCAAAGTTTTTCTCTCTACTCCTTTTTCTTTTTCTCCTTTGGCAAGCATCATGTGGTGAGGAAAGATCTAGGAACATATGTCTAGTTGAATATGGGTAGCATGAGTACTATTGTTGACATCACCCTTGAGGTGAATATGTTGGGAGGCGAAACTATAAGCCCCTATCTTTCTATGTGTCTGGTTGAAACGTTTTTCTCATGTGTATGCGGTGAGAGTTAGCAAGCATAGAAGACTATATGATGGTTGAGTATGTGGACTTGCCAATAGAGTTGCAAAGTTGACTAAGAACATAGTTTGTTGGTTTCCAACAGAGTTTATGCTTTATACTACAATAGTGTGATGAATTGTTACTTATTCATAAGAAGTCTATGATAAAAGTTCTATGATAAAAGTTTTATGTTAAAGTTTGTTGTTGTTATGATAATTTACATGATGCTTCTACGTTCGTATTTTGTTTTTATCGACACCTCTCTCTCTCTAAGCATGTGGACATGTTTTTCGATTTTGGTTTTCGCTCGAGGACAAGCGATGTCAAAGCTTGGGGGAGTTGATACGTCCATTTTGCATCATGTTTACCTACTGTTCTTTACAATGTTTTTATGCATAATAATGCTTTTTGGAGTAATTCTAATGTCTTTTCTCTCATAATATGCAAGGTACACACAAAGAGGGAGAATTCCGGCAGCTGGAAATCTGGACCTGAAAAAGCTACGTCAGGCTACCTATTTTGCACAACTCCAAATGAGCTGAAACTTTATGGGGAATTTTTATGGGATATATAAGAAATATTGGAGTCAATAAGTACTAGAGGGGGCCTACCAGGTGGGCACAACCAACCTGGGCGCGCCAGGGAGCCCAAGCGCGCCCTGGTGGGTTGTGCCCTCCTCGGCCCACCTCCGGTGCCCATCTTCTGGTATATAAGTCACTTTGACCTAGAAAAATAAGGATAGGAATTTCGGGATGGAGCGCCGCCGTCTCGAGGTGAAACTTGGGTAGGAGCACTTTTGCCCTCCAGCGGAGCGATTGCGCCGGGGGAACTTCCCTCCCGGAGGGGGAAATCATCATCATCACCAATAACTCTCCCATCTTGGGGAGGGCAATCTCCATCAACATCTTCAACAGCACCATCTCCTCTCAAACCCTAGTTCATCTCTTGTGTTCAATCTTTGTACCGGAACTATAGATTGGTGCTTGTGGGTGATTAGTAGTGTTGATTACATGTTCTAGTTGATTACTATATGGTTTATTTGGTGGAAGATTATATGTTCAAATCCAATATGCTATTTAATACCGCTCTAATCCTGAGCATGTTTATCACTTGTGAGTAGCTACTTTTGTTCTTGAGGTCACGGGAGAAATCATGTTGCAAGTTATCATGTGAACTTGATATGTGTTAGATATTTTTGATAGTATGTATGTTGTGATTCGCTGAGTGGTTTCATGTGAACGTCGACTACATGACACCTCACCATATTTGGCCCTAAGGGAATGCATTGTGGAGTAGTTATTAAATGATGGGTTGCAAGAGTGACAGAAGCTTAAACCCTAATTTATGCGCTATTCCGTAAGGGACCGATTGGATCCAAAAGTTTAATGCTATGGTTAGAATTTATTCTTAATACTTTTCTCGTAGTTGCGGATGCTTGCGAGGGGGTTAATCATAAGTAGGAGGTTTGTTCAAGTAAGAACAACACCTAAGCACCGGTCTACCCACATATCAAATTATCAAGGTAGCGCACACCAATTGAAGCAACATGATGAATGTGACTAGATGAAATTCCCGTGTACCCTCAAGAATGCTTTGCTTATTATAAGAGACTGATTTGGCGTATCCTTTGCCTCAAAAGGATTGGGCTACCTTGCTGCACTTTTTCTACTACTATCATTACTCGCTTGTTACAAATTATTTTGCTATCAAACTACTCAGTTACTTACAATTTTAGCACTTGCAGACATTACCTTGCTGGGAACCACTTGTCATTTCCTTCTGCTCCTCGTTGGGTTTGACACTCTTACTTATCGAAAAGTCTACAATTGATCCCATATACTTGTGGGTCATCAATAGGCATGTTATTTATTTCTGTGATGAAGCTGCTAGAATTGCTAAACCGGATATGAAAGATAAACATAGTCCTATTGTTGGCATGCCTGTTGTTTCCGTTAAAGTAGGAGATCATTGTTATCATGGTTTATTTGATGTAGGTGCTAGTGTGAGTGCAATTCCTTTTTCGTTATACAAAGAAATTATGAATGATATGGCACCTGCTGAAATAGAAGATATTGATGTTACTATTAAGCTTGCTAATGGGGATACTATATCACCCATTGGGATTGTTAGAGATGTTGATGTCTTGTGTGGGAAAATAAAGTACCCTACTGATTTTCTTGTTCTTGCTTCCCCACAAGATGACTTTTCCCCATTATATTTGGTAGACCTTTCTTGAATACTATTAATTCTAAGATAGACTGTGAGAAAGGTATTGTTACTGTTGATTTAGGGGATATGTCTCATGATTTTCATTTCTCTAAATTTCGTAGACAACCCCATGATAAAGAATTGCCTAGTAAGGATTAAATTATTGGTCTTGCTTCTATTGCCGTGCCTCCTACTAATCCTTTAGAACAATATTTGCTAGACCATGAAAATGATATGTTTATGAATGAAAGAAAGGAAATAGATGAATTATTCTTTAATCAAGGTCCTATTTTGAAACACAATTTGCATGTTGAAATCCCTAGGGATCCTCCTCCACCCAAGGGTGATCCCGTGTTTGATCTTAAACAATTACTTGATACTTTGAAATATGCTTATCTTGATGAAATGAAGATATATCCTGTTATTATTAGTGCTAATCTTTTAGAGAATGAAGAAAATAAATTGTTGAAAACTCTGAAGAAGCACTGTGCCGCTATTGGATACACTCTTGATGATCTTAAGGGCATTACTCCCACTCTACATCAGCACAAAATTAATTTGGAACATGATGCTAAACCAGTGGTTGATCACCAACGACGGTTAAATCCTAAGATGAAAGACGTGGTAAGAAATGAATTACTAAAGCTCCTGGAGGCAGGTATAATTTATCATATTGCTGATAGTAGATGGGTAAGTCCCGTTCATTGTGTCCCTAAGATGGTAGGTATTACTGTTGTTCCTAATGATAAGAATGAATTGATTCCACAAAGAATTGTTACAGGTTATAGAATGGTAATTGATTTTCGCAAATTAAACAAAACTACTAGAAAAGATCATTACCCTCTACCTTTTATTGATCAAATGCTAGAAAGGCTATCCAAACATACACATACTTGCTTTCTATATGGTTATTCTGGTTTATCTCAAATACCTGTGTCAAAAGAGCACCAAGAAAAGACCACTTTTACTTGCCCTTTTGGTACCTTTTCTTATAGACGTATGCCTTTTGGTTTATGCAATGCACATTCTACCTTTCAAAGATGCATGACTTCTATATTCTCTGACTTCTGTGAAAAGATTGTTGAGGTTTTCATGGATGATTTCTCCCTTTACGGAAATTTGTTTGATGATTGCTTAAGCAACCTTGATCGAGTTTTGCGGAGATGTGAAGAAACTAATCTTGTCTTGAATTGGGAGAAGTGCCACTTTCTGGTTAATGAAGGTATTGTCTTGGGGCATAAAATTTCTGAAATAGGTATTGAAGTTGATAAAGCTAAAGTAGATGCTATTGAAAAGATGTCGTGTCCTAAAGATATCAAAGGTATAAGAAGTTTCCTTGGTCATGCTAGTTTCTATACGAGGTTTATTAAAGATTTCTCTAAAATTTCTAGGCCTCTCACTAATCTCTTGCGAAAAGATGTTCCTTTTGTTTTTTATGATGATTGTGTAGAAGCATTTGAAATACTTAAGAAAGCCTTGATTTCTGCACCTGTTGTTCAACCACCTAATTGGAATTTACCCTTTGAAATTATGTGTGATGCTAGTGATTATGCTATTGGTACTGTTCTAGGACAAAGAGTCGATATGAAATTGAATGTTATTCATTATGCTAGTAAAACTCTAGACAGTGCCCAGAGAAATTATGCTACTACTGAAAAATAATTTTTAGTAGTTGTTTTTTCTTGTGATAAGTTCAGATTTGTTGGGGTTCTGGAACGACACCTATGGGATCCCTCGACGGAATCCCTTCTACGGTTGTGGGGCGTGGGGTTGCGCAAAGAGCCGGTCTAGAAGATCAGCTCGGTGGGAGTTTTTACCCAAGTTCGGGCCGCAAGCGATGCGTAAAACCCTAGTCCTACTTTGTGTGTATTTAGTGTTCTTGAGTTCTTGAACTAGCTGTGGTGCATGCCCAGTCCAAAAAGTCTGAATCCTTCCTCAGTATGCCTCGTGCCTCCTTTTATATGTCAAAGGGGTCGCCACAGTGGCACACAGGAGGTGGAAAGTATGTACAGTGTACAAGTTTATCTCCTGACATCCTACGACAAACGCACTTAATGCGCCGCCTATGTGTCCTCTTGCTTTATCAGGGATGGTAAAGAGGCATGTCACGTCCATTGCCGCCTCGCCTTGCTTCGCTGCGCGTCCCAGGTGACGAGGCATGCAGCGCCACACTGGCTGGCTGACTGCTGAGCTGGTGCGGTGGCAGGGTCTTCACAAAGATCCGCATGCCACCACACAGGTGCTTGGCTGGTTGGCCTAGAAGCTGCATGCTACCATGCAATCGTGTGCCTAGTTGGTAGGCTGGTCGCCACATCAGACGGGCGCGGGGCAGCGAAGCTCTCTTAAGTGCGGGCCCAGCTTTGGCTCCGTAGATGCCACTGGCAAGGTCCTTGCCGGGATCTCGTGGGCGTCCCCGGCAAGGATCTTGCTAGGGCGGGGTTGCGAGCGTCCCCGGCAAGGGTCTTGCCGGGGGTCTTTGGCTTCTGGTGCTCACCTAGGCCTGCAGGCCTTCAGTTTCCACAAAGATCTGCATGCCACCATGCAGGCGCTCCCGAGCCTCGGTCTTGATGCTTGTCGATGGCGTCATAACTCTCAAGCTCAAGGGTACTGGTCTTGCTGGTGTTGGGAAAGTTTCCCCGACAAGGCTCTTGCAGGGGGAAGCCCATATTGTCCCTTTGCTCTTTATGCTTTTTGCTTGGGTGCGGCCTCGACAGCTTTGTATCTTTGCTTCCTCTACCCTGCTGATCCCAGGCGTAGGTGTGGCTATGACTACCCGTGCCCAAGTAAAGGGGTACAGAAGGGCCCCTAATTTTGTACACTAACAGGAGCCCCCAGGCCTGGGCCATACATAAGCGTGGATCATTGTTGGGCCAGGCCCAGAACGGTGCGTGGGCACCCGTGGTAGAGTTTTTACTGCGGTAAATCCTTCACCAGTTGCGCTTGCCCATGACCCGCATTGAGTGCATGATGTGGGGGTCGTGCGTGGGGTGGTTGCAGGGCGCTTGCATCACCTCACGGTGAATAGTAAAGAAGCGGCTTGTGTCTTCCCCATAAAAAAGAGGAAACCGCAGGGGCACTGCTCATTTACCCTCCGCGCCTTCTTCCAATCTCGGAAGTGCCGTTCCCCTCTTCTTCCTGAAGCACATGTCGAAGCCCTCACCTCCGCTTGCCGCCGCCGTGCCCCCATTGCCTTTGACCCCTCATCCCCTCCCAGCCGCCATGGCACCCAAGACCGGCAAGGGCAAGGGAGCGGCCAAAGACGACGAAGGGAAGGAGGCGTAGGAGAGCGAGTTGGTGGAGCTTCGGACGCAGTACGCCCTCCTCACCTCAATGGTCGACGTGCTCATCCTCAGGGACATGTTCAAGCCCACAGGGAAGGGAGACGTCGGGGCACCCCGCCACGCATATCATCCCCGCTACCTTCGCCAAGGACGGCCCAAATCTGTACCCCTTCTTCGTTGATTACTTCTCCTGTGTGCTTTGCCCCCCTTTCTCTGATTTCTTCAATGACCTTATGCACACCTTTGGCTTCCATCTTCTGGATTTTACGCCAAACGTCGTGGCGTGCATGGCCTTCTTCTCCCATCTCTATGAGGGATTCATCGGAGTGCACCCCAGCACGACGCTCTTCCGGCATTACTTCACCCCTCACATCCATCCAGGCGCGCCATCTCCGGCTGCATCACTTGGATCCCGAGGGGTCTGAGCAAGGGTGTGTACCCGGAGGGTGCCCAGAAGGAGAGGTGGGAAGAGTGGCGGGGCAGGTGGTGCTGGATCGAGGAGGCAGATCCATAGGAGTTCTGTCGGGTCCGTCAGAAGCCGCCGGTCCACCGCAAGGACTGGAGCGATGTTGACGCCGACGACAAGAGACTCACAATCTCCACCGCCAGGATCCATCACCTCACCTTGGCCGGGCTTACGCTCGAGATGATTGGGGTCGACTTAATTCGCCGCCGATTGACACACTTCACAATAAGGGGAGGCCAGTGTAACGCCCCAGATATAACTTTCCCAATTTGTAATCCAACTCTTGCCGTTTCCGGCGTTAAGTTATATTTATTTCTTGGGTTCGGGTCTTTGTCTCCGTGTGTTGTTTTCGTTTTCATGCATCTCATATCATGTCATCATGTGTATTGCATTTGCATATGTGTTCATCTCACGCATTCGAGCATTTTCCCCGTTGTCCGTTTTGCATTCCGGCGCTTCGTTCTCCTCCGGTGGTTGTTTCTAGCTTTCTTTCGTGTGTGGGGATTAAACATTTCCGGATTGGACCGTGACTTGCCAAGCGGCCTTAGTTTCCTACCGGTAGACCGCCTGTCAAGTTTCGGGTCATTTGGACTTCGTTTGATACTCCAACGGTTAACCGAGGGACCGAAAAGGCCTCATGTGTGTTGCAGCCCAACACCCCTCCAATTTGGCCCAAAACCCACCAAACTCTACTCCATCATCTAGAGCATTCGATCACGATCGCGTGGCCGAAAACCGCACCTCATTTGGACTCTCCTACCTCCACTTATGCCTATAAATAGAACCCCTTCGTTTTCGGATCTCTCTTCCCCACGAAACCCTAGCCAAAAAAAAGAGGAGCTCCGCGCCGCGCCGGACACGTCCGACCGGCCGGACACTTCGCCCGCGACCAACCCGAAGCTGCCACGTGGGCACCGCCTACCGCCGCCGCCGCCGGCCCGGGAGAGCCCGCGAACGGCCCCCGCGAGCCCATCTCCTTCGCCACCTCGCACGCCCGACTCCCTCCACGCGTCGCCGTACCTTCCGGCTCCGGTGGCCGGAGCAGCCACCGCCGCCGCACCACCTCTCCGCCACCTCACGTCGCCACCTCGCCTGGCCGCCCCTCGCCGGACCACCGCCGCCGCCGCCTCGAAGTCGCTACCGCCCCACCGCCTCGAAGTCGCCGCCCCGGCGAGCCCCCACACCGGCCGGCCAAGCCCCGGCCTCCTCTTCTTCCTCTCCGACTCCGGCGAGGAATCTGGTGACCTCGAAGTCCGTGCCATGAACAGTGCCCGCGAGATCCCGATCTGGATCTGAGTTTTCGGTTGACTTTTTCGTCCCTAACCCTAATTTTCGAGCATACTTTGACCAGTGATATCTCCGCATCCGTAGCTCCGATTTGGACATATAGTATATCAAAATGTTCGTCTCGACGAGTACATCATTTCATTCCATTGCATCATTTTCATTTGAGTTCATCTTGATGCCCGAAATGCTGCTAGAAGGAGGCTTCGTGAGTTAATTGTCAGATCTGCTAGTTCATCTTAGACTTTTGTCATTTTTGCCATGATTGTTGTGTGCATGATATGCCTGTGAGTCCTTCATATGTTTTGTTAAGCATCTTGTTATATTTCCAGAGGTGCAACCCATGCATTTTTTAGGATGTGTGTGGTGACTTGTGCAAGCTTGCAAAGTGAGGCACCCGGTAAATCTGTTTTCAGGGACTTAGTAGTTTTCACTAAGTCTGGGATTATTTAGTTCATGATGCCATATGTTCAGCTTGTTTCCTAGTGATCCGTGCCTCTTTTGAGGATGATCAGTAAAGGAGTTTTGTTAATCTTGTTATGCTCTATCCGTCCATGTCTTTACTTGCAAGTATGGAGCACCCTAGCTTGAGTCAATCGAGCTCTACTTTTGCTTCGTTGTGAATCTGGGCAGATCGTCAACTTGTTTGCGATTTTGCCGGAGTTATTGTAGTTGATCCGTGCATGCTATGCCATTGTTCTTGCCATGTCTAGCTAGAATTTTGTGCCTTCTTCATGGATATATACTTGCCTTGCCATGACTTGAACCGTAGTGAGTGCATCGAGCTCGTTTACATGCCTTCGTGAGTTAAATTTCAGCATGTCTCAGTTTTCACTAAGTCTGAAAACTGATTGTGTTTTAGCTATGTTCGTGTGCTCGTTAATATATTTTGTGAACCCTTTTTGGCCCCAGGTCACTTTGGGTCTTTTGTTAAGCTTGTTGAGTAGCTCCATGCCATGTTCTTATTTACCATAATCAGGTCATGTATCATGTTGTTTTCCTGCTCCGAAGAGAGCTTCGTGATCTGAATTTCAGACAAGTGTTAATTTCACAAAGTCTGGAATCTGTTTTGCTTTTGCGTTTTTGCCATGCTTGTTTGAACCTCATAATGGATGATTTGGCCGTGGCTCAGTGCTAGTCTTTTGTTAAGCATCTTGTGTGCATCCCTGCCATGTATTGTGTTGTCATGTTTGGTGGCTGTAGCATGTTCATTTCATTGCATTTAGATGCCTACTTGCTGTAAATCGCAGACCGGTGTCATATCTTAAATCGCTTGCCCCGTAACTCCGATTCCAATGATCTTTATATCATTTTCAAGCGATTTAATCCCATCTTTCCAGTGGCACACTTGGTTTTCCAAGTTGAGGCCAGGTTCATGCATTTCCTGTCATATGTTGCATTTTGCATCCCGCATCGCATCCCGCATAGCATGTCATCATTGCATCTTATTGTTTGAGTTTGCACGTGGTTGATTGTATCCTTGTTGCTTGTTTGTATTGTTTGGGTAGAGCCGGGAGACGATTTTGCTAACAAGGAGCCCGTTGAGTTTGGTTTTGAGGATCCAGTCAACTCTGACAGCTTTGCAGGCAAGATGATCATACCCACGAAATCACTACTATCTTTGCTATGCTAGATTGCTCGCTCTTTTGCTATGCCAATGCTACGATGCCTACCTTTTGCTTGTCAGCCTCCCAATTTCCATGTTGAACCTCTAACCCAACTTGTCCTAGCAAACCATTGATTGGCTATGTTACCGCTTTGCTCAGCCCCCCTCTTATAGCGTTGCTAGTTGCAGGTGAAGATTGGAGCTGTTCCTTGTTGGAACATTTATTTACTTGTTGGGATATCATTATATTGCTATGTTATCTTAATGCATCTATATACTTGGTAAAGGGTGGAAGGCTCGGCCTCTCGCCTAGTGTTTTGTTCCACTCTTGCCGCCCTAGTTTCCGTCATATCGGTGTTATGTTCCCGGATTTTGCGTCCCTCACGCGGTTGGGCTATAATGGGAACCCCTTGATAGTTTGCCTTGATTAAAGCTTTGCCAGCAATGCCCAACATTGGTTTTACTATTTGCCACCTAGCCTCTTTTTCCCTTGGGTCTCCGGAGCCCGAGGGTCATCTTTATTTTAGCCCCCCCACGGGCCAGTGCTCCTCTGAGTGTTGGTCCGAACTGAGCTGCCTGCAGGGCCACCTCGGGGAAACTTGAGGGTTGGTTTTACTCGTAGCTAGTCTCATCTGAGTGTGCCCTGAGAATGAGATATGTGCAGCTCCTATCGGGATTTGTCGGCACATTCGGGCGGTGTTGCTGGACTTGTTTTAACCTGTCGAAATGTCTTGTTGTACCGGGATACCGAGTCTGATCGGTGTGTCTCGGGTGGAGGTCTATTCCTTCGTTGACCGTGAGAGCTTGTCATGGGCTAAGTTGGGACTCCCCTGCGGGGATTGAACTTTCGAAAGCCGTGCCCGCGGTTATGGGCAGATGGGAATTTGTTAATGTCCGGTTGTAGATAACTTGAACATAAACGTAATTAAAATGAATCAACCGTGTGTGTTACCGTGATGGCCCCTTCTCGGCAGAGTCCGGGAAGTGGCCACGGTGTTGGAGTTATTCTTGCACAGGTTGTCCCTTTAGATTCTCGCTCGCGCTTTTGCCTCCTCTTCTCGCTCTCTTTTGCGTATAAGTTAACCACCATATATGCTAGTCGCTTGCTGCAGCTCCACTTATATTTGCCTATCCTTCCTATAAGCTTAAATAGTCTTGATTGCGAGGGTGCGAGATTGCTGAGTCCCTGTGGCTCACAGATACTATAACTCCAGATGCAGGTCCAGGTGATTCCGCTCCAGGTGACGCATACGAGCTCAAGTGGGAGTTCGACGAGGACTCTCAGTGTTACTATGTGTCTTTTCCGGATGATCAGTAGTGGTGCCTAGTTGGGGTTCGATTCAGGGCCTTGTCGCATGTTGGGTTCTTTTCCATTTTGGCGCCGTAGTCGGGCCATGAGTGTTTGAATGATGGAAGTTATTTATGTACTTTGATGTGACATGGCGAGTGTAAGCCAACTATGTATCTCCCCTTTATTACTTATTATATGGGATGTTTGTGATGATTGCCTAACTTGCGACATTGCTTTCAATGCGGTTATGTCTCTAAGTCATGCCTCGACACGTGGGAGCTATAGCCGCATCGAGGGCGTTACAAGTTGGTATCAGAGCCTTCCCCGACCTTAGGAGCCCCATTGCTTCATCGTTTCTAGCAGCCGAGTTGTGTCTAGAAAAATGTTTTGAGTCACTTAGGAATTATATATTGGAGAGCTTAGGAATTCTTTTACTTCCTAGTCTCCTCATCGCTCTGGTAAGGCATCCTGACGTAGAGTTTTGACTCTTCTCTTCTCAAATTTCACTAAATTTTTTTTAGGATCACGCGAGTATCTTGGAATTGTTCCGATGGCTTATGATGAGAATACTGTCTTGGTGCCTCCTGTCAGGGGTTTAGTGGAAGTGTCCCGGGGAGTTCAGCTCTGAGGTGTTGTCATCATAATTTTATCGTTGCAATTCTGGTATACTTGAGATATATTCGCCGACATCGAAAATCTCTTTTATGCATTTCGTTGGTGAGATAACCTCGACGCCACCCAGTACTGGGGAGGGAGTTCGGGAGTATCGCCATAACTTGTATAACGGATGCTTTTCAAAGGTTGAGGTAGATGGTTTCCGAAGGTTTCTTGGTTATGTGTTGAAGGATGGATACAGCTGGATGTAGGAATTGCTAGTTTGGGTGAGATATTATGCTTCCCCTGTATCCCCAACACCTGATTGCATAACCGGAAAATTTCGGGAGTTTCATAGGTGGGAATTCTTGTAGCTCTAGTTCTTCCTCCACGGATATTGGTTTGAGATTGGGATTTCTTATCGATTATTCGTTCTTGAGCCGTACCTTGTTGATTTACTTCTTCTACCTAATTCCACGTGGCTTCACTATTTAGGGATATGTGACCACTTCAAGAGAAATGCATTCGTTCATTTTGTTCGGATGTGAAGACTTTATGTTGCAATTTTCATTCCGTTGGATTCAGCTTCAATATTTTGTCTATCAATGTGCTAATGGTGGTCAACCTCTTCAGGATGGCTCCCGCTAAGAGCACCAGTCAGAACCAGAATCAAGATCCGCCACCACCTCCTCCTCCTCCGAAAGAATGGAAAGCTGTGATGGCCACAACCAATGCAAACACATAGTTGATCATGCAAATCCTCCAAGAGCACAATCAAGGCAGGCAAGGGAATCAAGGCAGCAATCAGAACCACTTTGCTACACTAAACCAGTTCCTTGCAAATGGTCCAAAGACGTTCAACAATTGTGTTGAGGCTTCTGATGCTGACGATTGGCTTGTGGATCTGGGCAAGCATTTTGAATGCAGCAACGTCAGGCCTGAAGATTTCGTCAAGTTCGCTTCTTTCCAACTCAAAGATCAGGCAACAGAATGGTTCCAGCAGTACAAGGATTCCAGAGGTGGACGTCTGATAACTTGGGATGATTTCCATCAAGATTTCCGAGCTCATCACATCCCTCAAAGTGTGGTTGAGAGTAAGCGTCAGGAATTCCGCAATCTGAAGCAAGGCTCTTTGTCTATCTATGACTACAACAAGTTGTTTCAGAAGCTCGCCCGCTTTGCCAAGCAGGACGTACCTGATGAGAAGAGCATGATCTATCAATTCAGGGGTGGTCTCCGTGAAGAAATTCAGCTCGCTCTTGTCCTCTTTGAGCCGTTGAGATATGATGAGTTCTACAACATGGCACTGAAGCAAGAGGCTGCTCAGTTGAGGTGTGATGCTTCCAGGAAGCGAGTCAGAGATGCTACTCCGTCTTCCTCTACTCAAGTGGCCAAGCAGCAGAAGTATTGGCTTCCTCCTCCTCTGTTCCGTCAACCGTATCAGCAGAAGAGCAAAGGTGGCAGTGGTTCTTCCCACCCACCCAACCCTGGCTTTCAGAACAAGTCTTCGTCTCAACCTCCAAGATCGAGTGCTCCATACCACCGCCCGCTTTCAGAGGTCACGTGCAACAAGTGCCAAGAAAAGGGTCATTATGCCAACAAGTGTTTCAACCAGAGGCGTCTTCCTCCTCCTCCTGTGAGATCGGCAAGTACAGCTGTGGTCAAGCATAACCCCAAGCATGCCAAGGTCAACTTGATGAACGCAGCTCAGGCAGAGGATTCTTCAGATGTGATCATGGGTAACCTTCCTGTTAATGATATTCCTGCAAAATTTCTTTTTGACTCTGGTGCATCGCATTCTTTCATGTCATTCCCATTTGCATCGGAGAACAATTTTAGCACTAAGGCATTACCTAGAGCTATGCAAGTCGTCTCTCCGGCTAAGCGACTGAGTTCTAGTATGGTGGTTCCGGATATTTCTATCTTGATGGGTGATTTCAAGTTTCTTGCTTCTCCAATGGTTCTTGGTAACTCGGATATTGATCTTATTCTTGGAATGGACTGGCTTTCTAAGCACAAGGCTCAGCTTGATTGTGCAGCCAGGCAGATTCAATTGACTCATTCGTCTGAGGAAGTTATTGTCTTTGCCACCCGGGATAATACCGTTCGTCTGTTTTCACTCAATGAGAAAGGTGAACTAGATGCTATCTCGCAAATTCCAGTCGTTTGTGAATATCAAGATGTCTTTCCAGAAGAGCTTCCAGGAATGCCTCCGCACCGGCCAGTTGAATTCGTTATTGATCTTGAGCCCGGCATGGAACCTGTGTGCAAACGTCCTTACAAGCTCGAACCTGAAGAGTTGAAGGAGCTGAAGAAACAACTCGATGAGCAAGAGAGAATGGGTCTCATCCAGCCTAGTTCTTCTCCGTGGGGTTGTGGTGTTCTCTTTGTGAAGAAGAATGATGGTTCGGACCGACTTTGTGTTGATTACCGTCCATTGAACAAGAATACCATCAAGAACAAATACCCACTCCCCAACATCAATGAGCTGTTCGAACAACTCAAAGTTGCTCAAGTATTCTCCAAGCTTGATCTCCGTATGGGTTATCATCAGATTCGTATCCGTGAGCAAGATATTCCCAAGACGGCTTTCAGAACAAGCTTTGGCTCATATGAATACACCGTCATGTCTTTTGGCCTCGTCAACGCTCCTCCGACTTTCTCTCGCATGATGAACTTCATCTTCAACGCCTACACCAATGACTTCGTTTTGGTCTATCTCGACGACATTCTGGTTTTCTCCAAGAACAAGGAAGATCATGCCAAGCACTTGCATTTGGTGCTTGATAAGCTCAGGGAACATCAATTCTATGCCAAGTTCTCCAAGTGTGAATTTTGGCTCGATGAGGTTCTTTATCTTGGTCATATCATCTCTGCCAAGGGCATTGCGGTGAATCCTGAGAAGGTGTCTGCAATTGTGAATTGGGAACCTCCTCAGAACGTGAAGCAACTCCGCAGTTTCCTTGGTCTCGCAAGCTATTGCCGAAGATTCGTTGAAAACTTTTCTAAGATCGCAAAGCCTCTCTCAAATCTCCTTCAGAAGCACGTCAAGTACGTTTGGTCTCCGGAGTGTGATATTGCTTTCAACACTTTGAAAGAGAAGTTGATCACTGCTCCATTTTTGACTCCGCCTGATGAATCCAAGCCGTACGAGGTCTTTTGTGATGCCTCTCTCCAAGGTCTCGGTGCAGTTTTGATGCAAGAGAAGAAAGTTGTTGCTTATACCTCTCGCCAGTTGAAGCCTAATGAGAAGAACTACCCCACTCATGATCTCGAGTTAGCGGCAGTTGTGCATGCTTTGTTGACTTGGAGACATCTTCTATTGGGAAGAAAAGTGGATATTTTCACTGATCACAAGAGTCTCAAGTACATCTTCACTCAGCCTAATCTCAACCTCAGGCAAACTCGATGGGTCGAAATGATTCAAGAGTATAATCCGAGTATCGAGTATACTCCAGGCAAGGCTAATGTGATTGCTGACAATTTGAGCAGAAAAGCATATTGCAACAGTCTGATTCTTAAGCCTTATCAACCCGAGCTTTGTGAAGCTTTCCGAAAACTCAATCTACAAGTTGTTCCTCAAGGTTTCCTCGCCAACCTTCAAGTCTCTCCTACCTTAGAAGACCAGATTCGCCAAGCCCAGCTTCTTGATGCTATGGTGAAAAAGGTGAAGATTGGGATTGCCAAGAGTCAGTCCAAGTACAAGTGCTACCGCCTTGATGACAAGGACACTCTCTTCTTCGAGGATCGAATTGTTGTACCCAAAGGTGATCTTCGTAAAGTGATCATGAACGAGGCTCACAATTCTCTCCTCTCCATCCACCCTGGGAGTACAAAGATGTACGAGGACCTCAAGCAAACTTATTGGTGGACTCGAATGAAGCGCGAGATTGCTCAATTCGTGAACGAATGTGATGTCTGCAGAAGAGTGAAGGCAGAACACCAAAGGCCAGCAGGTCTCCTCCAACCTCTTGCCATTCCAGAATGGAAGTTTGATCACATTGAAATGGACTTCGTGACTGGGTTTCCAAAGTCCAAGCGTGGTAATGATGCTATATTCGTTGTCATCGACAAGCTTACCAAAGTGGCTCACTTTCTGCCTATCAAAGAGTTGATCACTGCAGCTCAATTGGCGGAACTCTATACCTCTCGAATTGTCTCTCTGCACGGTATTCCTCAAGTGATATCTTCAGACCGTGGCAGCATCTTTACCTCCAAGTTTTGGGATTCTTTTCAGAAGGCCATGGGCACCAACATCTGCTTCAGCACTGCTTTCCATCCCCAAACAAGCGGTCAGGTCGAGCGTGTCAACCAGATTCTTGAAGATATGCTCAGGGCTTGTGTGATCTCCTTCGGCATGAAGTGGGAGGATTGTCTTCCTTATGCTGAATTTTCCTATAACAACAATTTTCAAGCAAGTTCGGGCAAGGCCCCATTTGAAATTCTGTATGGAAGGAAGTGTCGTACCCCTCTCAACTAGTCTGAAACCGGTGAACGTCAGCTGCTGGGTAATGACTTAATCACAGAGGCAGAAGAAATGTGCAAAGTAATTCGTGATAACCTCAAAGCAGCCCAATCCCGCCAGAAGAGCTACTATGATAGTAAGCACCGTGATTTGGCTTTCGAGATCGAAGATCATGTTTACCTCCTCGTCTCTCCTATGAAAGGTACTCATCGCTTCGGTATCAAAGGGAAGCTTGCCCCTAGATACGTGGGACCTTTTAAGATTGTCAGCAAGAGAGGCGACCTCGCCTATCAACTCGAGCTTCCTTCAAACTTTGCAAATGTTCATGATGTGTTCCATGTCTCCCAGCTTCGAAAGTGCTTCAAGACTCCTGACCGCACAGTCAACTTCGAGGACATTGAGCTCCAAGAAGATCTCTCCTATCGTGAGCACCCAGTGGCTATTCTTGAAGAGACCAAACGCAAGACTCACAACAAGTCAATCAAATTTCTCAAAGTCAAGTGGTCTCGCCATTCCGACCGTGAAGCTACCTGGGAACGCGAGGATCACCTCCGTTCTGAGTACCCGGCGTTCTTTCAGTCTTAGATCTCGGTACGAGATCCTTTCGTAGTGGTGGAGTGTTGTAACGCCCCAGATATAACTTTCCCAATTTGTAATCCAACTCTTGCCATTTCCGGCGTTAAGTTATATTTATTTCTCGGGTTCGGGTCTTTGTCTCCGTGTGTTGTTTTCATTTTCATGCATCTCATATCATGTCATCATGTGCATTGCATTTTCATACGTGTTCATCTCACGCATTCGAGCATTTTCCCCGTTGTCCGTTTTGCATTCCGGCGCTTCGTTCTCCTCCGGTGGTTGTTTCTAGCTTTCTTTCGTGTGTGGGGATTAAAAATTTCCGGATTGGACCGTGACTTGCCAAGCGGCCTTGGTTTACTACCGGTAGACCGCCTGTCAAGTTTCGGGTCATTTGGACTTCGTTTCATACTCCAACGGTTAACCGAGGGACCGAAAAGGCCTCGTGTGTGTTGCAGCCCAACACCCCTCCAATTTGGCCCAAAACCCACCAAACTCTGCTCCATCATATAGAGCGTTCGATCACAATCGCGTGGCCGAAAACCGCACCTCATTTGGACTCTCCTACCTCCACTTATGCCTATAAATAGAACCCCTTCGTTTTCGGATCTCTCTTCCCCACGAAACCCTAGCCAAAAAAAAGAGGAGCTCCGCGCCGCGCCGGACATGTCCGACCCGGCCGGACACGTCCGACCCGGCCGGACACTTCGCCCGCGACCAACCCGAAGCTGCCACGTGGGCACCGCCTACCGCCGCCGCCGCCGGCCCGGGAGAGCCCGCGAACGGCCCCCGCGAGCCCATCTCCTTCGCCACCTCGCGCGCCCGACTCCCTCCACGCGCCGCCGTCCCTTCCGGCTCCGGTGGCCGGAGCAGCCACCGCCGCCGCGCCGCCTCTCCGCCACCTCGCGTCGCCACCTCGCCCGGCCACCCTTCGCCGAACCACCGCAGCCGCCGCCTCGAAGTCGCCACCGCCCCACCGCCTCGAAGTCGCCCCCACACCGGCCGGCCAAGCCCCGGCCTCCTCTTCTTCCTCTGAGACTCCGGCGAGGAATCCGGTGACCTCGAAGTCCGCTCCATGAACAGTGCCCGCGAGATCCCGATCTGGATCTGAGTTTTCGGTTGACTTTTTCGTCCCTAACCCTAATTTTCGAGCATACTTTGACCAGTGATATCTCCGCATCCGTAGATCCGATTTGGACATATAGTATATCAAAATGTTCGTCTCGACGAGTATATCATTTCATTACATTGCATCATTTTCATTTGAGTTCATCTTGATGCCAGAAATGCTGCTAGAAGGAGGCTTCGTGAGTTAATTGTCAGATCTGCTAGTTCATCTCAGACTTTTGTCATTTTTGCCATGATTGTTGTGTGCATGATATGCCTGTGAGTCCTTCATATGTTTTGTTAAGAATCTTGTTATCTTTCCAGAGGTGCAACCCATGAATTTTTAGGATGTGTGTGGTGACTTGTGCAAGCTTGCAAAGTGAGGCACCCGGTAAATCTGTTTTCAGGGACTTAGTAGTTTTCACTAAGTCTGGGATTATTTAGTTCATGATGCCATATGTTCAGCTTGTTTCCTAGTGATCCGTGCCTCTTTTGAGGATGATCAGTAAAGGAGTTTTGTTAATCTTGTTATGCTCTATCCGTCCATGTCTTTACTTGCAAGTATGGAGCACCCTAGCTTGAGTCAATCGAGCTCTACTTTTGCTTCGTTGTGAATCTGGGCAGATCGTCAACTTGTTTGCGATTTTGCCGGAGTTATTACAGTTGATCCGTGCATGCTATGCCATTGTTCTTGCCATGTCTAGCTAGAATTTTGTGCCTTCTTCATGGATATATACTTGCCTTGCCATGACTTTCACCGTAGTGAGTGCATCGAGCTCGTTTACATGCCTTCGTGAGTTAAATTTCAGCATGTCTCAGTTTTCACTAAGTCTGAAAACTGATTGTGTTTTAGCTATGTTCGTGTGCTCGTTAATATATTTTGTGAACCCTTTTTGGCCCCGGGTCACTTTGGGTCTTTTGTTACGCTTGTTGAGTAGCTCCATGCCATGTTCTTATTTACCATAATCAGGTCATGTATCATGTTGTTTTGCTGCTCCGAAGAGAGCTTCGTGATCTGAATTTTAGACAAGTGTTAATTTCACAAAGTCTGGAATCTGTTTTGCTTTTGCGTTTTTGCCATGCTTGTTTGAACCTCATAATGGATGATTTGGCCGTGGCTCAGTGCTAGTCTTTTGTTAAGCATCTTGTGTGCATCCCTGCCATGTATTGTGTTGTCATGTTTGGTGGCTGTAGCATGTTCATTTCATTGCATTTAGATGTCTACTTGCTGTAAATCGCAGACCGGTGTCATATCTTAAATCGCTTGCCATTTCCAAACCGTAACTCCGATTCCAATGATCTTTATATCATTTTCAAGCGATTTAATCTCATCTTTCCAGTGGAACACTTGGTTTTCCAAGTTGAGGCCAGGTTCATGCATTTCCTGTCATATGTTGCATTTTGCATCCCGCATCGCATCCCGCATAGCATGTCATCATTGCATCTTATTGTTTGAGTTTGCACGTGGTTGATTGTATCCTTGTTGCTTGTTTGTCTTGTTTGGGTAGAGCCGGGAGACGAGTTCGCAAACGAGGAGCCCGTTGAGTTTGCTTTTGAGGATCCAGTCAACTCTGACAGCTTTGTAGGCAAGATGATCATACCCTCGAAATCACAACTATCTTTGCTATGCTAGTTTGCTCGCCCTTTTGCTATGCCAATGCTACGATGCCTACCTTTTGCTTGTCAGCCTCCCAATTGCCATGTTGAACCTCTAACCCAACTTGTCCTAGCAAACCATTGATTGGCTATGTTACCGCTTTGCTCAGCCCCCCTCTTATAGCGTTGCTAGTTGCAGGTGAAGATTGGAGCCGTTCCTTGTTGGAACATTTATTTACTTGTTGGGATATCATTATATTGCTATGTTATCTTAATGCATCTATATACTTGGTAAAGGGTGGAAGGCTCGGCCTCTCGCCTAGTGTTTTGTTCCACTCTTGCCGCCCTAGTTTTCGTCATATCGGTGTTATGTTCCCGGATTTTGCGTCCCTCACGCGGTTGGGCTATAATGGGAACCCCTTGATAGTTCGCCTTGATTAAAGCTTTGCCAGCAATGCCCAACATTGGTTTTACTATTTGCCACCTAGCCTCTTTTTCCCTTGGGTTTTCGGAGCCCGAGGGTCATCTTTATTTTAGCCCCCCCACGGGCCAGTGCTCCTCTGAGTGTTGGTCCGAACTGAGCTGCCTGCGGGGCCACCTCGGGGAAACTTGAGGATTGGTTTTACTCGTAGCTAGTCTCATCTGAGTGTGCCCTGAGAACGAGATATGTGCAGCTCCTATCGGGATTTGTCGGCACATTCGGGCGGTGTTGCTGGACTTGTTTTAACCTGTCGAAATGTCTTGTTGTACCGGGATACCGAGTCTGATTGGTGTGTCTCGGGTGGAGGTCTATTCCTTCGTTGACCGTGAGAGCTTGTCATGGGCTAAGTTGGGACTCCCCTGCAGGGATTGAACTTTCGAAAGCCGTGCCTGCGGTTATGGGCAGATGGGAATTTGTTAATGTCCGGTTGTAGATAACTTGAACATAAACGTAATTAAAATGAATCAACCGTGTGTGTTACCGTGACGGCCCCTTCTCGGTGGAGTCCGGGAAGTGGACACGGTGTTGGAGTTATGCTTGCGCAGGTTGTCCCTTTAGATTCTCGCTCGCGCTTTTGCCTCCTCTTCTCGCTCTCTTTTGCGTATAAGTTAGCCACCATATATGCTAGTCGCTTGCTGCAGCTCCACTTATATTTGCCTATACTTCCTATAAGCTTAAATAGTCTTGATTGCGAGGGTGTGAGATTGCTGAGTCCCTGTGGCTCACAGATACTATAACTCCAGATGCAGGTCCAGGTGATTCCGCTCCAGGTGACGCATACGAGCTCAAGTGGGAGTTCGACGAGGACTCTCAGCGTTACTATGTGTCTTTTCCGGATGATCAGTAGTGGTGCCTAGTTGGGGTTCGATTGATGGCCTTGTCGCATGTTGGGTTCTTTTCCATTTTGGTGCCGTAGTCGGGCCATGAGTGTTTGAATGATGGATGTTATTTATGTACTTTGATGTGACGTGGCGAGTGTAAGCCAACTATGTATCTCCCCTTTATTACTTATTATATGGGATGTTTGTGATGATTGCCTAACTTGCGACATTGCTTTCAATGCGGTTATGTCTCTAAGTCGTGCCTCGACACGTGGGAGCTATAGCCGCATCGAGGGCGTTACAGCCAGCCTGGGACTTCAGGAACGCGGCCGACGTCATGAGGCTCCGCCCCGACCTGAAACACAATTTCATAGTGCTGCATCACGCTCATCTTTGCCAGAAGCTCTTTCAGCGTAAGGTCGATGAGGCCGGCAGGGTCGAGAGGACCGGCAAGGCTGCCAAGGTCGGCGGGTCTCTGTTTGGGTTGCCAGCGGGAGTGGTCCCGTTGAGCAACAACTCTTGCCGGACTGCCATCATCGCCATGATTCTGGACTTCAACGTGCACGTCCTTGATCCGACCTGGGCCGAGACGGAAGCGAAGCAGGTGCAGGCATTCTTCGACAAACTATCGGAGAGGTATGTTCGCGATGAGCCACTGCTCATCCGTGACACTACTCGGGAAGAGCTGGCATACATCGCCGCCAGGGTGGAGGAGGCGGCCCTTTCTAAGGAGGCCGGCAGCGTCGGCACCATGGAGGACGAGCCTGACACGGCCGCAGAACAGAAAGTGTTCGTCGAGTGGGCGAGGCTGGCCGCGGGATCCAGCGATATCGGTGCTGGGGCCCCCTTGTCGAAGACGTGGTCGAGGAGTCGGCCGAAGAGAAGACCGAGGCGGAGGACCCCCGGCCCTGGAGAGAAAACGCGTCCTGCAGCGGGCTAGCTCCGGCGAGCCGGTCTGACTCGGCAGGACCATGCAGCGGCAACAGGCCCAGGCGCAGCCCGCGCATGAGACGAGGGCTTCGACACCGAAGAAGGCTGCGTCTGCCACTTCTTCCCCATACAAGCGGCATAGGACACCTTCGCTTTCCCCTCCCCCGCGGGCGCCGCCCCGGAGGCCGACTTCGAGCTTGGGTCCTTTAGCCCGAAGAGGAAGAGGAGGCAAGTAGAGGAGGACGAGTAAGCATCTCGCCCTTCATCATTTCTGACTCTTAGCCTGCGCCTTCTTTCCTGACTTGATCTTGTCCTTGCAGCGACACAGAGAAGCTGGCCCAGAGGGCGGCGAAGAGGGCCAAGGCTTCGATGGGCGACAAGCCCCAGGCGAGCACCCTGCGGATGCCGGAGGTGGTGCTGATCAGCCCGGACAATAGCGCTCGGCGCAACCCTCGCCTCAGCCCCCAGCGTGAGTTCATTACTCACTCCCCATCGGCAGGCGCTAGGGCGTGAATCCTTGGTGCTAACCTTGTCGGGTTTGTAGGAGTAGAGGGCAATAGGAGGAGCCACTGAGGGCCACCCCCGACACGCCGCCCCATCAACCACGCCGCTCGGAGGGGCGTCCATGGCAAGGGCACCTTCTGTCGAGCCCACGCACATGGAGGAGGAGGAGGGGGAGGCAAGCATGGGTGCTGGCGGCTTTGTCCCGGCCATGAACGTTGGCGGGGAGGGAACCACTTCTTCTCAGCCCGGCACGGGTAAGTGGCTCGCCCCCTGTCTCTGCTTTCTTCCCGTTCTTTGTTTTGGATTTTGATTTTGGCCCTGCTTCATCCTCCCTTCCGGTTTTCAGACCCTCCCTCGATGGACCATGAGGACATCGACACTGTCAGTGGGGAGGTCTCCAAGGACGCCAAAGCTGAGGCCGCCAAGATCGCGGCTGAGGAAGCCGCCAAGTCCGCCGCCGAGGAGGCCAGCAAGGGGCCTGCCAAGGAGACCAGTGGGACTGCTGCCGGGGAGGCCGGCAAGGGGCCTGTCGGGCAGCCGGCAAGGCCGCTGTCGAGGAGGACGGCAAGGGGCCTGCCGTGGAGGCCGCTGAGGGTCCCGCCGAGGAGGAGGTGGCCAATGACCAACCTTCCTCCCCTGAAGCCCCTGCCCCGAGCAAGTACCTGATGGTGGGCGATGACCTATTCGTCCACCTCCCAGGACGGCGAGCACTAGAGCGCTAGCCGAAGGGGAGGTGTTTGATGATGAGGTGCTCATCACCGCCGGGCTCTAGGTTGTCGACGAACCGAGCGTCGGTGCTGGCGGTTCCCAGGAGGAGCAGCTTCTTCGGGCCATGAGCGCCAACTTCCAGAAGCTCCAAGCGCTCCGCCGTGCCCGCCAGGACAAGCTGAAGTCCTGGATGGCGACGGTGGACAGGGCGGAGGCGGATTTTGAGGAGCGCGTCGCCCAGACACAGGTTTGGTTCGGCGAGGCCGGGGAAGAGCTAAGGACTGCCTAGCGTGAGTAGGATGAGCACAAGCGAGAGCTCATCCTAAAGCAGGCCGACATTGAGAAGGTCCAAGAGGCGGCGAAGGAGCAGGCCGCCAAGGATGAAGCCGCCCGGCAGCAGCAGCAAGCTTTGCTGGACAGCCAGGAGAAAGACCTCGTTGCGCGTGAGTAGGCGCTTGCCGCCACACTCTGTGGCAAGGACGAGGAGGTTGGGAAGATTGTTGCATAGCGGACCCAGGAGCTGAAGCTGAAGCACAAGGACGCGGTCAGTGCTCTGGCCCTGGACCACCCCGGCAAGGTGAAGGAGCTGGAGCTGGAGCGGGAGGAGCTGAAGAAGAAGGTCTCCGGACTGACGGAGGAGAGGGACGCGGCCAAACATTCTCTGGCAGATTCGCAGGTCGCCGTCTTCGACCGGATCAAGCTGCTCTTCGAGGCCAACAGCTCCATTGACGATCTGAAGCTGCAACTGGGTGCTTTGGAGGGGAAGCTTTCAAAGGTCACGGCCCGAGAGGAGACCCTGAACAAGGCCCTAGAGAACGAGAAGCAGCTGCGGAGTGATGATGCCACCGCCCATAAGGAATGTGCGGGCAGCATAAACCTCTGGATCAGCCGTCTCGCCGATGTTGCCAAGAGGCTCACTGCGTAGCTAGCCGTCATGGGCATGCTGGAGGTTAGGTACTCCCAGGAGCCGAACGTGAGCCCCAACGCCAGGCTGACCTTGTTCTTTGAGGGCGTCCTCGATGTTGTGGAACGGCTCCGCTCCAACCAAGCGACCTATCTGGCCAATGAGTCGGGGAGGCTTTGCCAGGGTGCCCTGACCAAGGTGCTGACCAAGGTGGCGTTCTGGAACCCCAACGTCAACTTTGCCGACGCGCTTGAGAGATTGTCGGAGGGCACGGACCTCATGGTGCTCAAAGAGCGCATCGAGCCCATCATCAGCTGCATCAACAGAGTCCAGAGGGTGGAGGGCCAGTGCCGGGACTAGCCACCTCGTTTCTCCTTGCTGCCGCGAGTTCATGCCCAAGATAATTTTTATCTTAAGTTAGAACTGCAACAATCATTGATGTAATCCAACTCTGTAATACTTTGAAATGAACCATGCTATCTTCCTGTTTGATCTTTCTTTGTATGTACACACCCTACGCCCAGTTGGACAAGTTTGTCGGTGCGTAAACCCATGTTGCGGCACTTTGAGGAACGGATCCTTAGCAGCCTACCGGGGGCGCTTGCTGCCGGGCAAATCACCTTGCCGTTCTCGACGCAGCCGCCTGATCCGTTGAGCGGACTCAAAACAGAATAGGAGCATTGTCAATAGCGGAAGGGTTCCCTTGCGTGCAGGTTTTCCATACAAGGAGCAAGATCTTTCGAGGAAGGTAACCCCGTAAAAAAGGAAAATTGCTCAAGGCTTTGCGTGACTTAGCTTTTTTTTGTCGCCACGCGGATGGTTGTTGCGGCTGTGGACATCACCACCCCGCCTAGCCGATGGCACCAGAGCGTGGCTAATTGGCGTTGCCTTCTTCTCTCGAACCATCACAACGGAGGAGTCGATGAGTTGGCCTCAAAAACGGATTTTACAGCCTCAGCGCCCCCCTACCTGGCGCGCCAAAGATTTCAGGGTTCTGGGACGACACCTATGGGATCCCTTGACGGAATCCCTTCTACGGTTGCGGGGCTTGGGGATGCGCAAAGAGCCGGTCTAGAAGATCAACTCGGTGGGATTTTTTTACCCAGGTTCGGGCCGCAAGCAAAGCGTAAAACCCTACTCCTACTTTGTGTGTATTTAGTGTTCTTGAGTTCTTGAACTAGCTGCGGTGCATGACCAGTCAAAAAAGTCTGAATCCTTCCTCAGTATGCCCCGGGCCTCCTTTTATATGTCAAAAGGGTCGCCAAAGTGGCACACGGGACATGGAAAGTATGTACACTGTACAAGTTTATCTCCTGACATCCTAGGACAAACGCATTAAATGCACCGCTTATGTGTCCTCTTGCTTTATCGGGGACGGTAAAGAGGCCTGTCTCGTCCATCGCTGCCTCGCCTTGCTTCGACGCGCGTCCTAGGTGAGAAGGCATGCAGCACCACGCTGGCTGGCTGACTGCTGAGCTGGTGCGGTGGCGGGGCCTTCATGAAGATCTGCATGCCACCACGTAGGTGCTTGGCCGGTTGGCCTAGAAGCTGCATGCTACGACAGAAGCATGTAACTAGTTGGTAGGTTGATTGCCACGTCGGAACGGGCGCGCGGCAGCGAACCTTTGTTAAGTGCGGGCCTCGATTTGGTTCCGTAGACGCCCCCGGCAAGGCCCTTGCCGGGATCTCATGGGTGTCCCCGGAAAGGATCTTGTTGGGGCGGGGTTGCGAGCATCCCCGAGAAGGGTCTTTCCGGGGGTCTTCGGCTTCTGGTGCTCACCTAGGCCTGTAGGCCTTCGGTTTCCACAAAGATCTGCATGCCACCATGCAGGCGCTCCCGAGCCTCGGTCTTAACGCTTGTCGATGGCGTCATAACTGTCAGGCTCAAAGGTGTCGGTGTACAAAAAGAGGGGTACACTTTTTGTACCCCTATAACTGTGCACGGGCAGTCTGAGCCGCGGATACCACCACACCAAGCAAGGCAAGGGAGGTGAGCCAGGGTAAGACCGAAGCTCAAGAGAACTAGAATGACGCCAAGGCCAAGACCACGAAGAGAAAAGGGGACGAAGCGGACTCCCCTGGCAAGATCCTTGCCAGGAGACAGTTCTAGCAGCCCCGGCAAGACCCTTGCCGCGGTGACTCGTCCCGCGCCTGTGGAGCAAATCACCCTTGAGTCCACTGCCCCCAAAGGGCAAGGATTCAGGAGACATCCCCGTGGCGGCATGCAGATCTTTGTGAAGACATTCAAGATCAGATACGCACTAAGGAGACGACAACCCTTGGCGGGATCCCAGCCGAGGAAGACCACAAGGCCCCCGGCAAGCGCCTTGCCGGGGATGACAGCAGGCGCCTCGGCAAGAACCTTGCCGGGGCCCCGGCAAGGCCCTTGCCGAGGACACCCGCAGGGCCACCATCAGGCCCACGCTGTAACGCCCTGGACACACCCGCCGGTGGTCGTTACTCCTGGCGGGATCTAGACTGGCCCCACAGATCAATACTAGTCCTTTCTGCGCACTTTGTCCTCACTCGTGCGCACCCGGGAGCAACTTCTCGGTCGGTCACCCATCCTGACACTACTCCAAGCTGAGCACGCTTAACTTTGGAGTTCTGTCTGAATGGGCTCCCGGAAAAGAAGGAATTCCTTATTGATATGAGTAGTCTATCATCCTTAATAAGCCAGGCCATCACATACACCCCCACTTAAAGGAACCGACGTCCTCGTCGGGCCACAGGAACGTTCCCTCTTGGCACAAACGTCTGTGCTTCCAGTCCGGTACATGTGCCATGTCGGGTGCCACAACGGGTCACAAACGTCATGAACAACATGACCACGCACCTGTCCGCAACCATCCGTGTAACCGCGAGGGTTGGCTCTGATACCAACTTGTAACGCCCCGGACACACCCGTCGGTGGACGTTACTCCTGGCGGGATCTAGACTGGCCCCACAGATCAATACTAGTCCTTTCTGCGCACTTTGTCCTCACTCGTGCGCACTCGGGAGCAACTTCCCGGTCGGTCACCCATCCTGACACTACTCCAAGCTGAGCACGCTTAACTTTGGAGTTCTGTCTGAATGGGCTCCCGGAAAAGAAGGAATTCCTTATTGATATGAGTAGTCTATCATCCCTAATAAGCCAGGCCATCACACACGCCGACTAAACCGCCACCACCGCATGCATGCAGCTGCCGACCCAACCAGCTGGGCAGGCACCCGTGTGGCGGCATGCAGATCTTCGTGAAGACCCACCACTGCGCCACCTCAGCTACCTGCCTACCTACATGGCATCGCAGGCGTCGCTGGCCAGGGCGCGTGTCGACACAAGAAGGAGCGGCGACGGACGAGACAGGTTTCTCCCCCGTCCCCGATAAAGTAAGGACACCTAAGCAAGACGCATTAAATGCGCCTTGTCATGTGATGCGAGGGATAACCTCGCAGCACTGTACCCTTTCCACCTCCGGTGTGCCACTATGGCAACCCCTTTTTTCTATAAAAGGAGGCCCAAGGCAACCAGAGGAAGGATTCGGCTTTTTGGAGCTCCTCACGCCCCATAGCTAGCTCAAGAACACAGATATACAATCCACCATAGCAGGAGTAGGGTTTTACGCATCCTCGCGGCCCGAACCTGGATAAACGAACCGTGTGCTATCTGTTTGATCCGCTCTTCTCACGACCCTGCGCCCCGCTAACCACAGTAGGGATTCTTGTGATCCCATAGGTGTCGTTCCCACCGACATCTTTGGCGCGCCAGGTAGGGGAAGGAGTTGTGAGAATCGTCTTCAGCAGTTAGCCCGGCACTCCTCCATCTTCGTGACCCTTGGAGAAGAAAGGAGGCCAGAAGATCGGCACTCGAGCGATTGCAAACAGAAGCTAAGTTGCACTGAACCCTTATTTGTTCTATCCTTCTTATATGAGGTTATTCCCCTCGGAGATGTCACGCCTTTGTATGAGAAACCTGAACGCCAGGGGGCTCTCCCACGATCGGCAACGCCCTTGCCCTGTTTCGAGTCCACTCAATAGCTCAAGCGGCTGCGTCGAGAATGGCAGAGTAGCCTTCCGCGATCAACAACGCCCTCGATTCTGACTCGAGTCAAGCTCGACAGTTCGAGCGGCCGCGTTCAGAACGGAAAGGTGGCTCGTCCGGTAGCATGCATACCCAGCAGGCCCATGGGGATCCGTCCCCAAAACGCCGCTAGGGGCTTCCGCGCCGGCGAGCCTACCCAATCGACGTAGGGCGCGCATACAAAGAGGAATTGAACGGGGAAATAACGTGCATGAAATTAAGAGTACTGCAAAAGTTATGTTACATCACATCATTGCCGCGGTTCTAACTAAAGATAAAATTTGTCTTGGTCGGGAACCCGCAGCGGTGAAGAAGAACGGGATTCCTAATCCCGGCGCTGGCCTTCCACCCTCTTGATTTCATTGATGCAGTCGATGATGGGCTTGATGCGCTCCTTGAGCACCGTGAGGTCAATACCATCTGGCAAGCTATCCATCGCGGCCTCGAAGTCAAGGTTGGGATTCCAGTATGCCATCTTGGTGAGGACCTTGGTTACGACCCTCCGGCAAAGTCGCCGGGCCTCCCCGGCCAACGTGGCCGCTCTGCTGGAGTGAAGATAAGCCAAGGCTCCAAGGATGCCCTCGAAGAACTGGGTCAGCTTGGCGTTGACGGTCCCGCTGTGCTCAGGGGCATACCTCACGTTTGGCATCCCCATGGTGGCCAACTGCGAGGTGACCCTGCCGGCGACGTCCTCCAGATGGCTGATCCATCTGTTCTCGCCCGCCACATATTCCTGGTGGGAGGCGGCCTCGTTCGCCCGCAGCTACTTCTCCTCCTCCAGGCTCCTGGTCAAGGTCTCCTCCCGAGCCGTGCTCTCCGACAACATCTTCTCGAGATTCTCCCGCTACAGCTTGAGATCTCTGATGGAGTTTTGCGCTTCGGAGAGCTCCCCAGCCTTGCTGATGACCGCTCCTTGCGCCTCTACCAAGGCGTTCTTGAGCATGCTCTTCTCGTTGGATAGCTTGAGGGCCTGCTCCTTCAGCTCGTCCCGCTCTACCTTCAACTCCTTCACCTTGCCGGCATGGGCCAGAGCTTGGGCGTCGAGTGCCTCTTTGTGCCTCTGCTCCAGCTCGCGAGTCCGTCGCACGACAAGGGCCTCGAGCTCCTCATCCTTGCCACGGAGCGTTGCAGCAAGCTTCGCCTCACGCATGGAGAGGTCCTCTTCCTGGGAATCCAATGCGGCTTGATGCTGGTTCCGGGCGGCCTCGGCCGTGGCAGCCACCTTTTCCTGGGCCTTCTCGATGTCAGCCATCTTCATGGTGAGCTCTACATCGCGCTTGGCCAATTCCTCCTGAAAGGACCTCTGCTCCTCGCGAGTCTGGTGAAACCAGGTCTGCGTCTCAGCAACGCGCGCCTTGAAGTCCACCTCCGCGTTGTCCACCGTTGCCATCCTGGACTTGACCTTGTCCAGGCGAGCATGGTAGAGCGCTTGGAGCTTCCGGAAATTGGCCCCCATGGCATGAAAAAGCTGCTCTCCTGGAGAACCATCGTCGCCAACGCCCGGCTCATCGACAACCTCGAGCCCGGTGGCGGCAAGCACCTCGCCGTCAAAGACTTCCCCTTCGGCGGGCGCTCGGGAACTTAACGTCCCTGGAAGATGGACGAAAAGATCGTCGCCCACCTTCAGGTATCTTCCGGGGCCCAAGGTTGAGGAGGAAGGAGGCTGATCATCAAGCACCTCTTCCTCGGCGGTGGCCTTGCCGGCTTCCCCGGCGGGCCCACCGCTGGCGCCCTCGGCAGAAGCCTCGCCGATCGCCTTGGCGTCCCCTGCAGCGGTGTCCTCGGCAGCATCCTTGGCGGCCTCATCAGCGACGGTCTCGTCAGCATCTCTGGCGGCCCCCTCGGCGGCAATCCTGTCGGCCTCCGCCGCGGCCTCCTCAGCAATATTCCCAACAACAGTATCCACGTCCTCCATACCTATTGAAGGAGGGCCTGGGTAGTAATGGGAGCATTGAAGCCAAGAAAAAGAATAAGGAAAAAACAGAGACGGAGGATAGGCGACTCACCAGTGCCAGGCTGTGAAGCAGAAGTCCCCTCCCCGCCAGCATTTGACGTCGTGGCAGAGTCACCAGCGCCCAAGTTCCCCTCTTCCTCCATGGGTGTGGGCTCCGTGCTTGATGCCCTTGCCGGGGACGCCCCTCGCGGCGGCGTAGTTGATGGGGGTGGTGTGTTGGGGGTAGCCCTCTGCGGCTCCTCCTGCTGCCGCTCCCCTCCCGCAAACCGACAAGGTCAACACCATAGCATCGAATGCCTACCACGTGTCGAATAAGAGGAGGGTGACGAACTTACGCTGGGGGCTGTGCCTGGGGCTGCTGTCTGGGCTGCTCAACACCACCAGTGGCGTCTTTGAAGCCCCAGCAGGGGGCTGACTGCTCACCGAGGCCTTCACCCTCTGGGCCAACGTATTTGCATCCCTGCAAAAGCAAAAACGAATCAAGATGAGTGACTTAATTCAGAGGAATAGAAATGGCAGTAAGGAACGGAGTACTTACTAGTCATCCATCTCCTCCTCTTCCACCACTCCCCTTTTCCTCTTCGGGCTGAGAGGCCCAAGATCAAAAGGGAGCTCCGCGTCAACATTCGAGTCGACATCTGCCGGAGGAGGCGAAGAAGGCGGGGTTTGTGCGCGCCCAGATGGGGAAGGGGCAGTTGTCTTCTTCTTCTCAGCGGCCTTCGTCAGCCTCTTCGCTGCCGTGGCCCTCGTATGACGCCCGGACCCCTCTAGGGTCAATTGAGGCCGCGCAGCCCTGCCGGGCCGGACCGGCTCGCTAGAGCCAGCCCGTCGCAGGACTCGCCCTCTTCCCCTGGTTGGCGTCGAGCCCTCCGCCACATCCTCTTCCCCCGACGACTCGTTGGCCGCATCTTCGACAAGCGGAGCTCCCGTGTCGGCGCTGCTAACCTCCCTGGAGGCCGCCGCCCACCAGGTGAGCTCCTCTTCCTCCGCAGCCGTTGCGGCCTTGTCCTCCACACCCCCGGCGCTGCCGGCCTCCATGGCAAGCTCTGCCTCCCTCGCCCTAGTGGCGATGTAGTCCAGCTCTGCCTGGGTGGTGTCCATGACAAGCCACCGCTCGGCGTCAGCATTGACATACACCTTGATCAGGGTGTCAAAGAATTGCTGCACATCAGCATCCTTCGGCTCCTTCCAGCTCGGGACAGGGCCGTGCGCGTTACAATCCGGCATCATAGCGATGATCTCGGACCAACATGAATTATTGCACAACGGGACCACCCCCGCTGGCAACTTGTAAAACTGTAACACCCCAAATGTGAAACTTCCCTTTTTTGGGCAATATGTCCACTTGATCTTTTCCAATTCCTTTGGGTTCTTTTTTTTGTGTTTATTTGTTGTTTTACTTTTTGCTTTGTCTTGTCATTTATTGTCATATTTCACTTTGCCATTCGTTGTCACATTATGGCCTCATCATGTGTTTGCATTGTGCTTGGTGTCTTTGTGCATATCCCCATCTTCATGTGCATCTTCATATGGTAGCATATTGCATTGTGACATGTTCCTATGTGAGTCATGGCATCATCTTCCCCCCTTCACTCATCACCACCTCTCCTTCTCTTTCTTTCTTTTGGCAAGTGCCATTTTTCACTCCCCCATTATTGTTCATCTTCTCCCTGTAAATCCTTCACCATGTCAGTAACCACCCTGTTAAATTTCGGCCCAGTTTGGTTTGATTTGGTTGGGTTCAAAAATGGCTCAAGTTTGAATTTAATTCAAACTTGAATTATTTTTCTACCTCAAAAATTGCCAAACCAATTCTTTTAAAATGTGCATATTTCTAGGACTCCACACATATATTCTTATCTGTCAAATTCCATTCCTGCCCATCGTTTCTTTTCCTCCAAGTGCTATCTGTTCTGGGAAATGAGAAAGGAAAGAATATATATATATATATAGAGAGAGAGAGAGAGAGAGAGAGCCCAGCGCCTCAGCCCAGCCATGGTCTAGCGCAGCCACTTAATCCCTCCGTTGCAGCCCATCCAGCCCACCAGCAGCAGCGCCCTGTTCTTCTTCTTCTCTCCTGTACGGCAGCGCATCCAGGGGCTCCACGTCGGCACCCCGACCGATTTGACGGCCGGAACAGGAGCCCCTGCTGCTACATAACCTACCACACGAGCCCCCATGCAGCCCTAGACTTCGCCCTTCCCTCCTCGCGCCGCCAACCCTTTTCCCTCACCTCTGTTTCCTCTTCTTCCTCAAGGAACAGAGAAAGAGAGAGCACCGCCGAGAGCTTCGCCGTCGCTTGCGTGGTCGGAGGCCACCACGGTCATTTCCGGCATGTGCATCTTCTTCCTCGACGTCGTCTACGTCCGTTCAGATGTCTTTCCCACCCTGGATCGCCTCCATGCCGTCGTCCACGTCTTCGTCTCCTTCCTCTGCCTCCTCTACTTCATGAACACCGACGATCAGCGCAACCCCACGCTGGCTCCTCTGCTTTCCCGACGAGTCCGCCGACTTCAGCAGCACCCCCCCATGGTGAGCCGCTGCTCCTTCCCATCTCCTTCCCCGTCATACTCAGTCGTCGTCGTTGCCGTTTTCCATGCGCACCCACGGGACCTCATCGCCGGCGAGGTTCCTGTTCATGTTTACGAAGCATCCGTCGCACCTTTAGGATCTCCGTGTAGCGCATCATCTTTCGGTGCCTTCATCTGCGAGTTCTGTCGCCGGAGTTCCTCCGACGAGTTCGCCCGCCTTGTTCTTCTCTGCTCCTTGTGTGCGCTCGCGACCGCTTGCTTCCATGCTCATGCCGCTGCTCCCACGCTTCACAACACATCGGTCCGCCCCCACGCTGCCGCTGCTGCACCCCCGCGCGCACCCTGCCGGCTTGCTGCTCGTTCACCACGCCATGCTCGCCTCTACATCGCTGTGCGCCGCAGCCGAGACGAGATCCAGCTCGATCCTCGAGCTCCGGCCTTTTTCCTCCACACCCCGCATATCTAGGCATGCACGCGCGCACCACACATGTTTCCGCATGCCCGCCACTACCCTGCTGCAACTAGCGCCGCCGTGCTTGCTCGCTGCCGTCTCCGGTAATCACCATGCGTCCATGGTGATTCTAAGGCGCTGCCTTTACCTTCTGTTAAAGTAGGGTCATTCCCTTCAGTTTAACACAAATCCAAGAGCAGCCTGGCTGGTTAGCCACTCGCGCTCAAATCCAGGAGGTCTAGGTTTGAGACCCCAACTCTCCCCTTTTTTTCCCCTGTTTTTTTTCTTTTTTCTTTTTTTTCTCCTTTTGCCTGCACGCACACACACTCAGCCATTTCGGGCCAAATCCGTCTGGGGCCTTGCATAGTGCATTGCATTCGGCCCGCAACATTTTTTTTCATTCTGTGTTTTTAGTCTTATATCTAGTGCATGCATATTTCAGAAATGCCATTAAAATTACATTGCTCATATCTAAATATCCATGCATCCAAATGAAACATGTCATATATGAAAAATGCTTAGAATTTTGTGTAGATTAATAATATGCCACTTTCACGCATGTTTGAAATGTTTAAATTACTGTTTGTTTAAATTTGTTCAAATGCCATGTTAAAATGCTTTATTCCATAACTTAATAACCGTAGCTCGGGTTTTAATAAACTTTATATGTAAATGGGGTAGAAAAATGCCTAGTTTAACATGGTGACATTGCTTTGCATGTTTAACAACTATAAAATATGGTTTAGGGCAGAACAGTACCAAAACCTAAAATATGCACATGAGAAGTTTCCGGACTTGTTGTTTGTTGTTCCAGCCTCATTTAAACTTGCCTAGATAGGTAGTTTTCATTTGCTTCACCCCTTGCCATGTTAATCAACATTTAATATTGTTGGGTACACAAACGAGATCGAACTAAATAACTTGTCGTGGTGTTTCATCAATATGCAACAGAGTTGCATATTGAGCTCCACTTAATTTGTAGAATTGTTTGTTGCATATTTCCATGCCTATTTAAACCAGACATGCATCATACTTGGTTGTGCATCATGCCATGTTTATGTGGTGGTTGTTTACTATGTTGTTTTCTTCTTTCCGGTGTTGCTTCTTCGGGTTGGTTCCGATAACGTCGCGTTTGTGAGGATTCGTTCGACTACGTCCGTTTATCTTCTTCATGGACTTGTTCTTCTTCCTTGCGGGATTTCAGGCAAGATGACCATACCCTCGAAATCACTTCTATCTTTTCTTGCCAGTTGCTCGCTCTTTTTCTATGCCTATGCTACGATACCTACCACTTGCTTATCATGCCTTCCACATTGCCATGTTCAGCCTCTAACCCACCTTATCCTAGCAAACCATTATTTGTCTATGTTACCGCTTTGCTCAGCCCCTCTTATAGTGTTGTTAGTTGCAGGCGAAGATGAAGTGTGTTCCTTGTTGGAACATGGCTTGTTGTTCCTTGTTGGAACATGGATATTTTTGTTGGGATATCACAATATCGCTTATTTAATTAATGCATCTATATACTTGGTAAAGGGTGGAAGGCTCGGCCTTATGCCTGGTGTTTTGTTCCACTCTTGCCGCCCTAGTTTTTGTCATATCGGTGTTATGTTCCCGGATTTTGCGTTCCTCACGCGGTTGGGTTATAATGGGAGCCCCTAGACAGTTCGCCTTGAATAAAACTCCTCCAGCAAGGCCCAACATTGGTTTTACCATTTGCCACCTAGCCTTTTCTTTCCCTTGAGTCGGCCGGCTCAAGGGTCATCTTTATTTAACCCCCTCGGGCCAGTGCTTCTCTAAGTGTTGGTCCAACTGAGCGATGTCCGGAGCTACCAGGGGCAACTCTGGGCTGGCTTACCCGACGTCTGGCTCATCCGGTGTGCCCTGAGAACGAGATATGTGCACCTCCTATCGGGATTTGTCGGCACATCTGGGTGGCTTTGCTGGTCTTGTTTACCATTGTTGAAATGTCTTGTAACCGGGATTCCGAGTCTGATCGGGTCTTCCCGCTAGAAGGAATATCCTTCGCTGACCGTGAGAGCTTGTGATGGGCTAAGTTGGGACACCCATGCAGGGTTTTGAACTTTCGAAAGCCGTGCCCGTGGTTATGGGCAGATGGGAATTTGTTAATGTCCGATTGTAGAAAACCTGAAGTTAACCTTAATTAAAATGCATCAACAGCGTGTGTAACCGTGATGGTCTCTTCTTGGCGGTGTCCGAGAAGTGAACACGGTGTCGGAGTTATGCTTGACGTAGGTTGTTCTAGGATCACTTCTTGATCATAGTTGTTCGACCGTGCTTTTGCCTTCTCTTCTCGCTCTCTTTTGCGTATGTTAGCCACCATATATGCTAGTCGCTTGCTGCAGCTCCACCTCATACCTTTTACCTTACCCATAAGCTTAAATAGTCTTGATCGCGAGGGTGTGAGATTGCTGAGTCCCCGTGACTCACAGATACTTCCAAAACTAGCTTGCAGGTGCCGTTGAACCGTGCAGATGACGCAACCAAGCTCAAGGAGGAGCTCGATGAAGATCTTGTCCTTTGTGTTGTTCCGTTTCCAGTTGATCAGTAGCGGAGCCCAGTTGGGGTCGATCGAGGATCTGTGTAGCTTTTGGGGTAGTCTTCTTTCATTTTGGTTCCGTAGTCGGCCCCTGATTATATCTGGATGATGTAATGCTTTATTCATGTATTTGTGTGAAGTGGGATTGTAAGCCAACTTTGTATCTCTTTCCCTTATGTATTACATGGGTTGTGTGAAGATTACCTCACTTGCGACATTGCTTTCAATGCGGTTATGCCTCTAAGTCGTGCTTCGACACGTGGGAGATATAGCCGCATCGAGGGCGTAACAAGTTGGTATCAGAGCCTTCCCCGACCTTAGGAGCCCCCTGCTTGATCGAATAGCTGGTGTTGTTGAGTCTAGAAAAATAAAATTTAGTCATTTAGGATTATATATATCGGAGAGTTAGGAATTCATTTTACTCCCCAGTCCCTTCGTCTCTCTGGTGAGGCATCCTGACGTAGAGTTTTGACTCTTCTCTTCTCAATTTTCTCTAAAAAAAATTTAGGATCACACGGGTATCTTGGAATCGTTCCGATGGTTTTGTGACGAGAACATTGTTCTTGGTGCCTCCTGTCATTTAGGGTTGTGGCAGTGTCCCGGGGAGTTGAGCTCCGATGTGTTGTCGTCACAATTTTATCATTGCAGTTCTGGAATACCTGAGATTAGTTTCGCCGACATCGAAAATCTCTTTTATGCAGTTGTTGGTGAGATAACCTCGATGCCACCCAGTACTGGGGCGGGAGTTCGGGAGTATTGCCATAACTCGTATAACGGATGCTTTTCGAAGGTTGAGGTAAACGATTTCCGAAGGTTTCTTGGTTATGTGTTGAAGGATGGATATAGCTAGATGTAGGATTTGCTAGATTTGGGTGAGATATTATGCTTCCCCTGTATCCCCAACACCTGGTTGCATAACTGGAAAATTTCGGGAGTTTATAAGTGGGAATTCAAGTAGCTCTTAGGATATCTTTCCGACAGATGTATGATATGAAATTGGGGTTCGACGTCTAGTGGTCCACCTATCCACGGTCGATTTTACAGTGGTCTCGTTGTGTCTTAAAGAGTCCTTGGCTATGCCGACTCGGGGACGCTTCGTATGTCATGTGCACTGCCTTGTACATGATGGTGTTGTACGATTGAGCCCGTGTAGGCCCCACCATGAAAACTTCGGATGAAATCTCTATCATATGTTTGTTCCGGCTTATTCTGCAAGCCAATCCTTTGTTTTGTTTTGAGTTGTGGTATTCGAGTTGCTTCGAATTCAAATGTTGATTCCATCCCTTGTCTAAGTGGTGTTCTCATATTCCTATGTGAATACTAATCCTTCTTGATCATCGAGATTGTCTTGCCAATCCTTTTCAACCGGTGTGCTTCTCTTCAAGTGGATCCGTCCATTTTCAACATTAGCAAGATTCAATCTCAGCTTTCTCAACGTTGTTCGTTTCATCCATCCCAAGTTGTCTTTGTTTTTCCCACCCTCCCACCCTTTTTCTTCAAGGACTCAGATTTCTTAATCAAGCATCCATCTTATGGATGTGTAGTCTCTCCATTCTTTTCCTTCAATGTTCTTATCCGGTGATTCTCATGAAGATACTAACGGAGCCTCAAGTTCATCAATTTTCATTCTCTTTCTTCTCCGGTGGAACCAATTCAAGCTTTCGGTGTTGATCATATTTTTTCCATATTTCAATGCTTTCTCATGCTGGTGCTATTATTAATCGTTCACCTCTCGCTATTTATTTATTCCGGAGTGCTGAAGATATCTCAGAAGATTCGTTTTCATTCTCAATCCGTTCAATCTATTTTGAGGATGTTATCTCATTCAAGCCATTTAATTCAACCGGCGCAATCTATCTTTTAAATCCTTCAATGGTGTTTCTTTTGAGTGGGCCCTAACCAACAGGTCTTTTCCAGGATCTTACCTGACTCTTCTTATTTTTCCAGAGCTATCCTCAAATTCTTTTCGAAGTTTGACGTAAGAATGAATTTTCATCAGTCAAGTGTCTTTCTCCAAGATCTTTCAAATTCTTTTCATCGCTGGCTCAACCTCTTCGCTTTTGATTCTTCCAGAGTGTCTAAATAATTCATGGTGGTGTTTCTTGTCGTCATTCTCAACATTTGAAGACCGAAGAAGAGTTTTACCTCTATTTCTTATCCATTCTCTCATAGATTCGTGGTTCTAGTTCGAGGCCATCCTCTCATAATCGTTTTCGATTGTCAGAATTTTTTTCACCCACTCAGAGCATTTCATGAGTTGTTTTCCATTTATTTCCTCCGAAGGCCATCTTTTCAAACATTATTCATTTTAGCTGGCAGCTCACATTCTCCAAATCTTACCGGTGCATCGACCAAATATCCTCTAATTAGTTCTTGATCTCTTCGTTCTCATGTATCTAAATCCCCTCAAGCTTCTTCGTTCATTTGCTAATTATTTCCGGTGTTTCTTTATATTTTTCATTGTTCATTTTCAATTCTTCCGGTGGTTCGTTGAAGACCTTCTCAAGTTTGCGCTATATCTATCTTAATCCTTTCTACGAGAATAAGTAGTATGCCAAATCCGTTGCTTGTCATCAATTTAATTGATGAAGGATAATCATAATGTAATTCTTATTCTTGTTTCATCCAAGTGTTTAATTCCTTATTCCGGAGGCTCATCAAATTCTCGGTTTCACTTGCTTTATCTTTTCTTTCCCGGAGTTCCAAGATCTCTCAATTATATCATCACGAAGATCCATCTAAAATCATTGCAAGGCTTTCAACCCTGTTCTTTTCATCCTTCATTTCGTTTGATCATTCTTTTTGTTACCGGAGTTCTTCATGAAGGATCTACATGATGGTTCATAAAGGATTTAATCCCTTCTCGAAGTGTTCATCAAGATTCTTTTCAGAGGAGTTCAAGTTTTCTTCATCTTGTAATCCGAAGTGCAATTGTTCTTCCTTATCTTTTGAGGTGGTGTTATGTAATTCTTGATAATTTGAGTTCATGTTTCACAATTCACGTGTTGTTAGGAATGAGGTATTTTAAATCCATCAATCTCCTCTTTGGAGTTATCTTGGGTTATATTTCACCTAAAGCCTTCCCTAAGGATTGTTGCTATCTATGGTGCTCATAAGTGACCCAAGTTCTTCTTTTATCCTCCCGGTGAAATAGTTTCTCGTCTCTTTGTTTATATCAATCCAATGTATTGTTTCCGTTAGTGGCAAAATTACACCTCATAATTTTGAGATGTTCTCCATAAGCCCACTACAACCTTGTTCTTCTCGTTGTTGGTAATCCAACAACTCCGTCCGAGAATATGTTGTAAGCATGCTCTCTCAAGATCTTGTTTCCCTCCGTTCATTCCATTCCATTCTATCATTTCTTCCGGAGCCATTGTGATGTTGCTCTTTTCTCTCATCATCTTGGATCGTGTTCTTTTCGTGCTTATCCATTCAACCGGAGGTTCTATCCTTTTTGCTCAAGTTCTTTTCGCCTTATCAAGCCTTGCATCCCTTCCCAACCGGAGTGCTATTCAAATTTGTTCTTCCTTGTTTCCTTTTCCTAACGGAGTGTTTTCTACTTCATTCATCTCCGTTGTATTCTTTTCGGGAAATGGTTTAACCTCTCAAGGTTCTTTGGTTTCACTCATTTGTCAAAGGAGCAACTTAGTTTTACCTCTTCTCTTCCTCTTTCATTTCTCTCCGGTGCCATCCTAGATCTCGGGACGAGATCCTCTTGTAGTGGAGGAGAGTTGTAACACCCCAAATGTGAAACTTCCCTTTTTTGGGCAATATGTCCACTTGATCTTTTCCAATTCCTTTGGGTTCTTTTATTTGTTTTTATTTGTTGTTTTACTTTTTGCTTTGTCTTGTCATTTATTGTCATATTTCACTTTGCCATTCATTGTCACATTATGGCCTCATCATGTGTTTGCATTGTGCTTGGTGTCTTTGTGCATATCCCCATCTTCATGTGCATCTTCATATGGTAGCATATTGCATTGTGACATGTTCCTATGTGAGTCATGGCATCATCTTCCCCCCTTCACTCATCACCACCTCTCCTTCTCTTTCTTTCTTTTGGCAAGTGCCATTTTTCACTCCCCCATTATTGTTCATCTTCTCCCTGTAAATCCTTCACCATGTCAGTAACCACCCTGTTAAATTTCGGCCCAGTTTGGTTCGATTTGGTTGGGTTCAAAAATGGCTCAAGTTTGAATTTAATTCAAACTTGAATTATTTTTCTACCTTAAAAATTGCCAAACCGATTCTTTTAAAATGTGCATATTTCTAGGACTCCACACATATATTCTTATCTGTCAAATTCCATTCCTGCCCATCGTTTCTTTTCCTCCAAGTGCTATCTGTTCTGGGAAATGAGAAAGGAAAGAATATATATATATATATATAGAGAGAGAGAGAGAGAGCCCAGCGCCTCAGCCCAGCCATGGTCTAGCGCAGCCACTTACTCCCTCCGTTGCAGCCCATCCAGCCCACCAGCAGCAGCGCCCTGTTCTTCTTCTTCTCTCCTGTACGGCAGCGCATCCAGGGGCTCCACGTCGGCACCCCGACTGAGTTGACGGCCGGAACAGGAGCCCCTGCTGCTACATAACCTACCATGCGAGCCCCCATGCAGCCCTAGACTTCGCCCTTCCCTCCTCGCGCCGCCAACCCTTTTCCCTCACCTCTGTTTCCTCTTCTTCCTCAAGGAACAAAGAAAGAGAGAGCACCGCCGAGAGCTTCGCTGTCGCTTGCGTGGTCGGAGGCCACCACGGTCATCTCCGGCATGTGCATCTTCTTCCTCGACGTCGTCTACGTCCGTTCAGATGTCTTTCCCACCCTGGATCGCCTCCATGCCGTCGTCCACGTCTTTGTCTCCTTCCTTTGCCTCCTCTACTTCATGAACACCGACGATCAGCGCAACCCCACGCCGGCTCCTCTGCTTTCCCGACGAGTCCGCCAACTTCAGCAGCACCCCCCATGGTGAGCTGCTGCTCCTTCCCATCTCCTTCCCCGTCATACTCAGTCGTCGTCATTGCCATTTTCCGCGCGCACCCGCGGGACCTCATCGCTGGCGAGGTTCCTGTTCATGTTTACGAAGCATCCGTAGCACCTTTAGGATTTCCGTGTACCGCAGCATCTTTCTGTGCCTTCATCTGCGAGTTTTGTCGCCGGAGTTCCTCCGACGAGTTCGCCCGCCTTGTTCTTCTCTGCTCCTTGCGTGCGCTTGTGACCGATTGCTTCCATGCTCATGCCGCTGCTCCCTCGCTTCACAACACATCGGTCCGCCCCCATGCTGCCGCTGCTGCACCCCCGCGCGCACCCTGCCGGCTTGCTGCTTGTTCACCACGCCATGCTCGCCTCTACATCGCTGTGCGCCGCAGCCGAGACAAGCTCCAGCTTGATGCTTGAGCTCCGGCCTTTTTCCTCCACACCCCGCATATCTACGCATGCACGCGCGCACCACACATGTTTCCGCATGCCCGCCACTACCCTGCTGCAGGTAGCGCCGCCGTGCTTGCTCGCTGCCGTCTCCGGCAAACACCGTGCGTCCATGGTGATTCTAAGGCGCTGCCTTTACCTTCTGTTAAAGTAGGGCCATTCACTTCAGTTTAGCACAAATCCAAGAGCAGCCTGGCTGGTTAGCCACTCACGCTCAAATCCTGAGGTCTGGGTTCGAGATCCCAACTCTCCCCTTTTTTCCCCTGTTTTCTTTTTTTTTCTTTTTTTTCTCCTTTTGCCTGCACGCACACACACTCAGCCATTTTGGGCCAGATCCGTCTGGGGCCTTGCATAGTGCATTGCATTCGGCCCGCAACGTTTTTTTTCATTCTGTGTTTTTAGTCTTATATCTAGTGCATGCATATTTCAGAAATGCCATTAAAATTGCATTGCTCATATCTAAATATCCATGCATCCAAATGAAACATGTCATATATGAAAAAAGCTTAGAATTTTGTGTAGATTAATAATATGCCACTTTCACGCATGTTTGAAATGTTTAAATTACTGTTTGTTTAAATTTGTTCAAATGCCATGTTAAAATGCTTTATTCCATAACTTAATAACCGTAGCTCGGGTTTTAATAAACTTTATATGTAAATGGGATAGAAAAATGCCTAGTTTAACATGGTGACATTGCTTTGCATGTTTAACAACTATAAAATATGGTTTAGGGCAGAACAGTACCAAAACATAAAATATGCACATGAGAAGTTTCCGGACTTGTTGTTTGTTGTTCCGGCCTCATTTAAACTTGCCTAGATAGGTAGTTTTCATTTGCTTCACCCCTTTCCATGTTAATCAACATTTACTATTGTTGGGTACACAAACGAGATCGATCTAAATAACTTGTTGTGGTGTTTCGTCAATATGCAACAGAGTTGCATATTGAGCTCCACTTAATTTGTAGAATTGTTTGTTGCATATTTCCATACCTATTTAAACCGTAGATGCATCATACTTGGTTGTGCATCATGCCATGTTTATGTGGTGGTTGTTTACTGTGTTGTTTTCTTCTTTCCGGTGTTGCTTCTTCGGGTTGGTTCCGATAACATCGCGTTTGTGAGGATTCGTTCGACTACGTCCGTTTATCTTCTTCATGGACTTGTTCTTCTTCCTTGCGGGATTTCAGGCAAGATGACCATACCCTCGAAATCACTTCTATCTTTGCTTGCCAGTTGCTCGCTCTTTTGCTACGCTTATGCTATGATACCTACCACTTGCTTATCATGCCTCCCACATTGCCATGTTCAGCCTCTAACCCACCTTGTCCTAGCAAACCGTTATTTGGCTATGTTACCGCTATGTCCTTGCAAATGTCTTGTAACCGGGATTCCGAGTCTGATCGGGTCTTCCCGCTAGAAGGAATATCATTCCCTGACTGTGAGAGCTTGTGATGGGCTAAGTTGGGACACCCCTGCAGGGTTTTGAACTTTCGAAAGCCGTGCCTGCGGTTGTGGGCAGATGGGAATTTGTTAATGTACGGTTGTAGAAAACCTGAAGTTAACCTTAATGAAAATGCATCAACCGCGTGTGTAACCGTGATGGTCTCTTCTCGGCGGTGTCCGGGAAGTGAACACAGTGTTGGAGTTATGCTTGACGTAGGTTGTTCTAGGATCACTTCTTGATCATAGTTGTTTGACCGTGCTTTTGCCTTCTCTTCTCGCTCTCTTTTGCGTATGTTAGCCACCATATATGCTAGTCGCTTGCTGCAGCTCCACCTCATACCTTTTACCTTACCCATAAGCTTAAATAGTCTTGATCGCGAGGGTGTGAGATTGCTGAGTCCCCGTGACTCACAGATACTTCCAAAACTAGCTTGCAGGTGCCGTTGAACCGTGCAGATGACGCAACCAAGCTCAAGGAGGAGCTCGATGAAGATCTTGTCCTTTGTGTTGTTCCGTTTCCAGTTGATCAGTAGCGGAGCCCAGTTGGGGTCGATCGAGGATCTGTGTAGCTTTTGGGGTAGTCTTCTTTCATTTTGGTTCCGTAGTCGGCCCCTGATTATATCTGGATGATGTAATGCTTTATTCATGTATTTGTGTGAAGTGGGATTGTAAGCCAACTATGTATCTCTTTCCCTTATGTATTACATGGGTTGTGTGAAGATTACCTCACTTGCGACATTTCTTTCAATGCGGTTATGCCTCTAAGTCGTGCTTCAACACGTGGGAGATATAGCCGCATGGAGGGCGTAACCAAAACGGCCCCTTGATCGCCTTGCCGACCTTTGCGGCAGCCCTCGCGGCCTTGCCGGTCCGTTCGACCTCGCCGTCGCGACCCACATCAAGCTGAAAAAGCCGCTGGCAGAAGTGGGCATGCGCCATCACCGTGAAATTGTGGTCGAGGCCGGGGCGGAGTCGCATAATGTCAGCCGGATTCGTAAAATGCCAGGATGGCCTGCCCTTGTTGTGCAACGGGGCGATCCGGCGACGAATGAAGTCCGCCCCGATCATCTCAAGGGTGAGTCTAGCCCGGGTGAGCCGGAGAATCCTGGTGGTGGCGACAGTGAGCCTCCCGTCGGCAACGTCGACATCACTCCAATCGCTGCCACGGACCGGCGGCACTCGGCGGACCTTGCAGAATTCCGGCGGGTCTTCATCTTCAATCCAGCACCACCGGCCACGCCATTCCTCCCACCTCTCCTTCACGGCACCGTCCGGGTATGCCCCCTTGAATCTTGAGATCCAGGTGACGCTACCAGAGACGGCACCTCCCGGTTGGATCCGAGGGAAGAAATAATGGCGGAAGAGTGCCGTGTTGGGCTGCACCCCGGCAAAGCCTTCGCAAAGATGCGCGAAGAAAGCCATGCACGCCACCACGTTCGGAGCAAAATCCAAGAGGCGAAAGCCGAAGGTGTGCATGATGTCGCAGAAAAAATCGGAAAAAGGGGGACATAACCCGCAAGAAAGATAATCGACGAAAAAGGGATACCGATTTGGGGCAGGATCGGCGCAAAGCAGCAGGAATGATGCGTGTCGCCGGATGTCCCGAATTCTCTCCCCCCGTCTTCACTCCCCATAGAGGCCTGAAGGAGGCCCGGAGCTCACGAACATCAACCGTCGAGGGGAAGAAGAAGGCGGATTTCGTCCGGTCCCCCAATAGCGCACTCTCCGGCGGCTCCACAGTCCCAGCGCCCTTATCCACCCCCTTGCCCTTGGCGGATTTGGGCGCCATGGCGGCTAAGAAAGTTAGAGGACTGAGGAAGGGGGATGGCGAAGCAACGACGGCGGGTGACGGCAGAAGCTTAGGAGGGAAGGAAGAGAGGAAACGACGGCTCTGAGATTGCAGAAGGCACGAGGAAAGAGGAGAGAGTGAGTAGCGCGCCCACGGTTATTCCTTCTTATGGGGGAAAACACGGGCCGCCTCCTTTCACATTAACTGTGATGTGACACATGCCCGCGGGAACCAACCCCACGCATGCCGCCCACGTCACGCATGCCTCCCCACGCCGCGCCACGCGCGGGAATCATGGGAAGCGCAGCGCGTGAAGAATCTTACCGCGGTAAAAACCGCCCCACCTGCCCGCGCACCGTTTTTGGGCCTAGCCCAACAACGCGTTGCGCTTATGTGTGGCCCAGGCCCAGGGGCTCCTGTCGGTCTACAAAAAGAGGGGTACACTTTTTGTACCCCTATAACTGTGCACGGGCAGTCTGAGCCGCGGATACCACCACACCAAGCAAGGCAAGGGAGGTGAGCTAGGGTAAGACCGAAGCTCAAGAGAACTAGAACGACGCTAAGGCCAAGACCACGAAGAGCAAAGGGGACGAAGCGGACTCCCCCGGCAAGATCCTTGCCGGGAGGCAGTTCTAGCATCCCCGGCAAGACCCTTGCCGTGGCAACTCGTCCCGCGCCTACGGAGCAAATCACCCTTGAGTCCACTGCCCCCAAATGGCAAGGATTCGGGAGACATCCCCGTGGCAGCATGCAGATCATTGTGAAGACATTCAAGATTAGATACGCACTAAGGAGACAACAACCCTTGGCGGTATCCCAGCCGAGGAAGACCAGAAGGCCCCCGGCAAGCGCCTTGCCGGGGATGACAACAGGCGCCTCGGCAAGACCCTTGCCGGGGCCACAGCAAGGCCCTTGCCGAGGACACCCGCAGGGCCACCATCAGGCCCACGCTGACTAAACCTCCACCACTGCATGCATGAAACTGCTGACCCAACCAGCTGGGCAGGCACCCGCGGCATGCAGATATTCGTGAAGACCCACCACTGCGCCACCTCAGCTGCCTGCCTACCTACATGGCATCGCAGGCGTCGCTGGCCAGGAGGCGTGTCGACACAAGAAGGAGCGGCGACGGACGAGACAGGTTTCTCCCCCGTCCCCGATAAAGCAGGGACACCTAAGCAAGACGCATTAAATGCGCCTTGTCATGTGATGCGAGGGATAACCTTGCAGCACTGTACCCTTTCCACCTCCGGTGTGCCACTGTGGCAACCCCTTTTTTTCTATAAAAGGAGGCCCGAGGCGACCAGAGGAAGGATTCGGCTTTTTGGAGCTCCTCACGCCCCATAGCTAGCTGAAGAACACAGATATACAATCCCCCAAAGCAGGAGTAGAGTTTTACGCATCCTCGCGGCCCGAACCTGGATAAACGAACCGTGTGCTATCTGTTTGATCCGCTCTTCTCACGACCCCGCGCCCCGCTAACCACAGTAGGGATTCTTGTGATTCCATAGGTGTTGTTCCCACCGACAAAAGGTGGCGGTCTTGCTGGTGTTGGGAAAGTTGCCCTGGCAAGGCTCTTGTCGGGGCCATGTAGGCCGCTCCGGCAAGGCTCTTGCTGGGGGAAGCCCATCTTGTCCCTTTGCTCTTTATGCGTCTGGCTTGGGTGCTGCCTCAGCAGCTTTGTATCTTTGCTTCCTATCCCCTGCCGAGCCTAGCCGCATGTGTGGCTACAATTGCCCGTGCACAAGTAAAGGGGTACAGAAGGGCCCCTACTTTTGTACACCGACAGGATCTTATATTGTTGATTCCAAAGTAACTGTCCACACTGATCATGCTGCTTTTAAATATCTTATGAAAAAGTAAGATGCTAAACCTAGACTTATTAGATGGGTTCTCTTGTTACAAGAATTTGATTTGCATATGATTGATAGAAAGGGAGCTGAGAACCCTGTTGCAAACAACTTATCTAGGTAAGAAAATGTTCTTGATGACCCACTGCCTATTGATAATAGTTTTCCTGATAAGCAATTAGCTGTCATAAGTGCTTCTCGTAATGCTCCTTGGTATGATGATTATGCTAATTACATTGTTGCTAAATTTATACCACCTAGTTTCACGTACCAGCAAAAGAAAAGGTTTTTCTATGATTTAAGGCATTAGTTTTGGAATGACCCACACCTTTATAAAGAAGGAGTAGATGGTGTTATTAGACATTGTGTACCTGAGCATGAACATGAACAGATCCTACGCAAGTGCCACTCCAAGTCTTACGGAGGACACCATGCTGTAGATAGAACTGCACACAAGGTATTGCAATCCGGTTTTTATTGGCCCACTCTCTTCAAGGATGCTCGTAAGTTTGTCTTGACTTGTGATGAATGTCAAAGAATTGGTAATATTAGTAGACGTGAGGAAATGCCTATGAATTATTCACTTGTTATTGCACCATTCGATGTTTGGGGCTTTGATTATATGGGACCTTTTCCTTCCTCTAATGGGTATACACATATTTTAGTTGCTATTGATTACATTACTAAGTGGGTAGAAGTTATTCCAACTAGTAGTGCTGATCATAATACTTCTATTAAGATGCTTAAAGAAGTTATTTTTTTGAGGTTCAGAGTCCCTAGATATTTAATGACTGATGGTGGTTCACATTTTATTCATGGTGCTTTTCGTAAAATACTTGCTAAATATGATGTTAACCATAGAATTGCATCTCCATATCATCCTCAGTCTAGTAGTCAAGTAGAATTAAGTAATAGAGAGATTAAATTGATTTTGCAAAAGACTGTTAATAGATCTAGAAAGAATTGGTCTAAGAAACTTGATGGTGCATTATGGTCTTATGGAACTACTTATAAGAATCCTATGGGTATGTCTCCGTATAAAATGGTTTATGGAAAGGCTTATCACTTAGCTCTTGAACTAGAACATAAGGCATATTGGGCTATTAAAGAGCTCAATTATGATTTCAAACTTGCCGGTGAGAAGAGGTTATTTGACATTAGCTCGCTTGATGAATGGAGAGCCCAAGCCTATGAGAATGCCAAGTTGTTTAAAGAAAAGGTTAAAATATGGCATGACAAGAGGATACAACAACGTGAGTTTAATGTAGGTGACCATGTTTTGTTATACAACTCTCGTTTAAGATTCTTTGCAAGAAAGCTTCTCTCTAAATGGGAATGTCCTTACATTATTGAGGAGGTCTACCGTTCCAGTGCCATCAAGATCAACAATGCCAAAGGAACAAATCCGAAGGTGGTAAACAGTCAAAGAATCAACATTATATCTCAGGTACTCCCATAAATGTTGAGATCAATATTATTAATACCATAACACCGGAGGAGTACATAAGGGACACTTTCCGGAATGTTTCAGACTCTAAGAAGGAATAGGTATGCGGTACGGTAAGTAAGCCGACTCCAAAACATTTCCAATGATAATTTTTCTCCATTTTGGAATTCTTAAAAAATTAGGAAAATTAAAAGCAGTCCGAAAGAGACACGAGGCAACCACAAGGGTGGAGGGGGCACCCTACCCCTGCCTACCCCCTGGGCGCGCCCCCTACCTTGTGGCCACCTCGTGTGCCCTTTGGACTCCGTTTTCTTGCACAATACTTCATTTGGTCGGTAAAAATTCATTATATAATCTCCCGAAGGTTTTGACCACCGTACCATGACAATATCTTCTGTTTTTGTTTTGAGTTGTTTCTGCAGCAGACTTAGAGCGAGATGTCTTCGCAAGAGACGGTCGGGGAGAGTCGTGTATCTCATCCAACACCGGGCCCAACAGCATACAGCGAAGCTAACCACTTCAGGCAAGCAACGGAGGAAGAGATGGAGGCTGACTTGAAAAGAGTGGATGCCATGGAGAAGGATCAGGAAGTTACCTCTCGTTTTCAAGCTTGATTCATGTTGGAGGAACTTCAGAGCTCAGCAATACCAAACTTGGTCATCCCTCCTAATGCTACATTTCTCTCTTATGAAAATATGAAAAAGAGTGTTAGTTTTTCTCCCTCAACTATGAAACATCCTTGGGTGATTGGAGCTCTAGTCGTCACGGGTAAACTTCGCAAGGAAATAATGGATCTTAAGCAGCAAAATAATAAGCTCTAGGAGGAGAATCGCATCTTAAGGGGCGTTATCGCCATGAATATCACATCATCACCTCTGAAGAAAGAGACATAAATCAATGGGTATGGGCACTCCCCTTGGCAAGTGCAAAGCTTGGGGAAGGTGCCCCGGTATCGTATCACCATCACACTTTACCTTTATCATTTTTCTTAGTTCGACACTTTTGATTATATTTTGATCTAGTAGCATACATTTTTAGTATGATCTAGCCTTGAGTTTTGCTTTATGTTCTATCTATGTAATCGAGTCCTTGATTTATATATAATAAAGAGTAGTTTTGAGTTAAGGGGTTTGCTTTCTTGCTATGATCTTGAGGGAATTAATTAAAAGAAATAAAAAGATCATATATTGATCTTATGGAGAGTAATGACTTCACATATAAAGAGTATGATGAATAGAAGTTGTTAAGAGTTGACAAACATAGTTTTGGTCGTTGTTGCAATTAATAGGAAGTAATAAAGAAAGAGAGGCTTCACATATAAATATACTATCTTGGACATCTTTTGTAATTGTGAGCATTCATTAAAATATGACATGCTAAAAAGTTGATGTTAGACAATGAAGTCAACATAATGGTATATGTTCTCTTATTTCCGAATAGAAGTTATATTGTCATGGATCCTCCAACATGTTGAGGTTGACTTTCCCTCTCATGCTAGCCAAATTCTTTGCACTAATTAGAGATACTACTAGTGCTTCCAAACATCCTGAGGGAGTCCTGGATTAGGGGGTCTCCGGACAGCCGGACTATATCCTTTGGCCGGACTGTTGGACTATGAATATACAAGATTGAAGACTTCGTCTCGTGTCCGGATAGGACTCTACTTGGCGTGGAAGGCAAGCTAGGCAATTCGGATATGTATATCTCCTCCTTCGTAACCGACCTTGTGTAACCCTAGCTACCTCTGGTGTCTATATAAACCGGAGGGTTTTAGTCCGTAGGACAACATACAGTCATACCATAGGCTAGCTTCTAGGGTTTAGCCTCTCCGATCTCGTGGTAGATCAACTCTTGTAATACTCATATCATCAAGAATAAATCAAGCAGGACGTAGGGTTTTACCTCCATCAAGAGGGCCCGAACCTGGGTAAAACATCGTGTTCCCTGCCTCCTGTTACCATCCGCCTTAGACGCACAGTTCGGGACCCCCTACCCGAGATCCGCCGGTTTTGACACCGACATTGGTGCTTTCATTGAGAGTTCCTCTGTGTTGTCGCCGTTAGGCTTGATGGCTCCTACGATCATCGATAGCGATGCAGTCCAGGGTGAGACTTTTCTCCCCGGACAGATATTTGTGTTCGGCGGCTTCGCACTACGTGCCAACTTGCTTGGCCATCTGAAGCAGATCAAAAGTTACGCCCCTGGCCACCAGGTCAGGTTTGGAAGCTTAAACTACACGAACGATATCCGCGGAGACTTGATCTTCGACGGATTCGAGCCCCTGCCTTGTGCGCCACGCGGTCACGATGAGTACGATTTAGCTCTACCATCGGACCGTATTCAGGTGATCGCACCGGCAGCCGCTCCGAGCCTCAATTCGGAGCCAGTTGCGCCATCCATGGACGGGTGGATAGACCCTGTCACGGAGGCCGTATCCTCAACGGCGATCGAGCCGAATATCGACCTTACCCTTCACGATAGCCGTGTTGCCAAACTGCCGGATCCTTCTCCGGCCACGGACTCCGAACCGCCTGCTCCCGTTCCTGTCGAATCAGATTGGGCGCCGATCATGGAGTTTACCTCCGCGGATATTTTTAAGAACTCGCCCTTTGGCGACATACTGAACTCATTAAGGTCTCTCTCCTTGTCAGGAGAGTCCTGGCCGAACTACGTCCGGCAGGATTGGGATGCGGATGACGAAGAAATTCGCCGCCCACCCACCACCCACTTAGTAGCCACTATCGACGACTTAACCGGCATGCTCGCCTTCGACTCCGAAGACATCGACGGTATGGACGACGATGCGGGAGACGAAGAGGAACCACTGCCCACAGGGCACTGGACAGCCACCTCATCATACGATATATACATGGTGGACACACCCAAAGAAGGCAATGGCGATGAGACAACGGAGGATGACCCCTCCAAATAGCAACCCAAGCACCAGCGTCAGCGGCGCCGCTCTAAGTCCCGCCAAGGCAAAAGTGGTGATACCGGCACCAGAGATAATAGCACTCCGGACAGTGCCGAAGACAACAACAATCCCCTCCAGCAAGATTTAGAGCAGGAGGATGGAGGAGTCAGCCCTCCTGAGAGAGCAGCAGATGGAGAGGCGGAGGATGATAATTACATGCCTCCCTCCGAAGACGAGGAAAGACTCGACGATGATGAATTCGTCGTGCCAGAGGATCCCGTCGAACAAGAGCGCTTCAAGCGCCGGCTTATAGCCACGGCAAATAGCCTTAAGAAAAAGCAACAGCAGCTTCAAGCTGATCAAGATTTGCTAGCTGACAGATGGACTGAAGTCCTGGCGGCCGAGGAATATAAACTCGAACACCCCTCCAATAGTTACCCAAAGTGCAGGTTGCTACCCCGACTGGAGGAGGAAGCACCGAAACCTACATCCCCAGCGTATGACGTGGCTGATCGGCCACCGCGTGGCCGCGACAGAGAGGCATTCCAGCCAAAAGCTCAGCCCGCACCCTGACGCCATTCAAATAAAAAGGCATGGGGAAATATGCCAGACCTGTGAGACGTATTGGAGGACAAAGCAAAACATGCAAGATCGATCTATGGATCACGAGGGCGCGCCACTATGCGAGACGATAATCGTCATGCCGGATACAGTAAAAGTAAGTACGGCCGGGCCGAACACAGCGGGCAAGACTCGTTCGAGCTGCGTCGCAACATAGCCCAGTACAGAGGCGCCGCACACCCGCTATGCTTCACAGACGAAGTAATGGATCATCAAATCCCAGAGGGTTTCAAACCCATAAATATAGAGTCATACGACGGCACAACAGACCCTGAGGTCTAGATCGAGGATTTCCTCCTGCATATCCACATGGCCCGTGGTGATGATCTACACGCCATTAAATACCTCCCACTCAAGCTCAAAGGACCAGCTCGGCATTGGCTCAATAGCTTGCCAGCAGAGTCCATTGGCTGTTGGGAGGATCTGGAAGCTGCATTCCTCGACAACTTACAGGGCACTTACGTGCGACCCCCAAATGCCGATGACTTGAGCCACATAATTTGGCAGCCAGAGGAATCGGCCAGGCAATTCTGGACACGGTTCCTAACAAAAAAAATCAAATCGTCGACTGTCCGGATGCAGAGGCCTAGCAGCTTTTAAGCACAACATCCGCGACAAGTGGCTCGCTCGGCACCTTGGCCAGGAAAAGCCGAAATGTATGGCAGCCCTCACGACACTCATGACCCGCTTTTGTGCGGGAGAAGACAGCTGGCTGGCTCACAGCAATAACATATCAAAGAACCATGGTACTTCGGATACCAAGGATGGCAATGGCAGGTCACGTCGCAACAAACATAAGCGCCGCATTAACAGCGACAATACCGAGGATACGGCAGTCAATGCCGGATTCAAAGGCTCTAAACCCGGTAAGCGGAAAAAGCCATTCAAAAGAAGCACTCCGGGCCCGTCCATTTTGGACCGTATACTCGATCGCTTGTGTTAAATACATGGCACCCCTGACAAGCCAGCCAACCACACCAACAGGGATTGTTGGGTGTTCAAGTAGGCCGGCAAATTAAATGCCGAAAACAAAGATAAGGGGTCACATAGCGATGATGAGGAGGAGCCCCGACAGCCGAACACCGGAGCACAGAAGAGGTTCCCCCCACAAGTGCGGACGGTGAACATTATATACACAACCCACATCCCCAAGAGGGAGCGGAAGCGTGCGCTCAGGGACGTATATGCGTTGGAGCCAGTCGCCCCAAAGTTCAACCCATGGTCTTCCTGTCCGATCACCTTCGACCGCAGGGACCACCCTACTAGTATCCGTCATGGCGGATTCGCCGCATTGGTCCTAGACCCAATCATTGATGGATTTCACCTCACTCGAGTCCATATGGATGGCGGCAACAGCCTAAACCTGCTTTATCAGGACACAGTGTGCAAAATGGGTATAGACCCCTCAAGGATCAAACCCACTAAAACAACCTTTAAAGGCATCATACCAGGTGTAGAGGCCCATTGCACAGGCTCAGTAACATTGGAAGTGGTCTTCGGATCTCTGGATAACTTCCGAAGAGAAGAGTTAATCTTCGACATAGTCCCGTTCCGAAGTGGCTACCATGCACTGCTCGGGCGAACCGCATTTGCGAGATTCAATGCGGTACCGCATTACGCATATCTCAAGCTCAAGATGCTAGGACCTCGGGGGGTCATCATAGTCAATGGAAACACAGAACGCTCTCTCCACACGGAGGAGCACACTGCGGCCCTCACAGCAGAAGCGCAAAGCAGCCTCTTAAGGCAATCCATTAGTTCGGCGAATAAGGACCCGGACACCTTCAAGCGCGCCTGGAGTAATCGGCAACAGGACCGCCTCGCACGTTCTGAGCTCGCATAGCAATGTGGCCCCCACCCCGGTCCCAGCCAAACGGCAAAATCCGTGCCACGCGTACATAATTACGCATTAAAAATACCATGGGCACATGCGGGGAGGGGGCACGACTGCGGCACGCTCCAACTCGCGGCTTAAACTGCACTAGGGGCTTCCCGCTTTGTTATTTTTCTCTTTCAAGACTTTAATCTCTAGAAACCCTGTCCGGCAACATGATTGCCGAACACATGATGCAGCAACCAAGGAGGCAGAAAGCTACGTCACACCACGGAACTCCCAGGTGGATTACGATAACGAGTGAAATATTTGCTTTAATACTATTTCTCAGTTTGCCCTTGGAAGGGACATGTCAAACAATCCTACTTTTGGCTTATCGCACTACTTGTATCATTTTTCTTTAACGCACCTTTTTGAATAAACAATGCATAGCATACTATTATTGCATTCTTCCTTTATATATATATATGTATGTTCATTCACGACATCTAGCACCCGTACACTCTGGTATGGCCAATACGCTAGGGGCTTAAGCATACCCCATAATACGGCGTGAGAAGTCCGAACACTTTCGACAGTGTGGCACCCCGAACTTATAGCATTATATGCATCAACTCCGAATCATGTCTTGGGTCAATAGTTGGGTTTGCCCGGCTCCCATGTTTTGGTACCTTACATTCCGCTATATCGGCTAAGGTAGCACTGGGAGAACTACTGCGATTGTGCCCCAGTTCTGCTAGGCTAAGCACCTCAGTAGAGAAAGCTAAAACTGACTGTCATGATAAGGCGAGAGACTGGTCGCTGTTCGAGAGGTTTCGAGTCCCTGAGGACTTATGCCGCTTAGAGCGAGGAGTCGGCCCTGTCTGGCTTAAGGCGTGTATAGCGCCCCGAATTCGGCCTTCCAAATACTAGGGGCTTCGCCAAAATTTAAAATTATAGAATTCTATGGCTGAGTGAGAGTGATAATGCATTATAGTCCGATTGCCTTGTTCGTTGTGATGAGCACCTCCCTCGAAGGACCCAAAAATGGGAACAAGAGTGCTCAGGTTTATCCCGAACACCACAGCGCTCGTGGCGTGGGGGCAGAAGCGGACGACTAGCCATCTCTCAGATTTGATAAACAGCCGAACAGAAGGTAATATTTTAAATTCAAACAAGCGTTGCATAGCGCATATGAACAAGTTTTCATAATACAGGATTACACGAGCAAGTTTACTCAAATATTACATCTTTCGTACACTCGTCCGCTACGAGACGGGTACCCTTCAGGACACCCTCATAGTACATCTCAGGGTGGCGATGCTCCTTGCACTGCGGCGGCCCTTCCTTCACCAGCTTCACGGTGTCCATCTTGGCTGAGTGCACCTTCGCACAGGCGAAAGCCCGGCGTGCACCTTCGATGCAGACGGACCGCTTGATGACTTCCAGCCATGGGCAGGCATCCACAAGCCGCCTCACCAGGCTGAAGTAGCTGTTGGGAAGGGCGTCGCCAGGCCACATCCGAACTATAAAGCCCTTCATGGCCTGTTCGGCCGCCTTGTGCAGCTCGACCAATTGCTTCAACTGGTCACTCAGAGGCATCGGGTGTTCGGTCCCAGTATACTGAGACCAGAACAGCTTCTTCGTTGAGCTTCCCTCCTCGGCCTAGTAAAACTGTGCGGCATCCGACACGCCGCGGGGCAAATCTGCGAATGCTCCTGGAGAGCTCCGGATTTGGGTAAGTAACAAGTAATTTACTTTCACATGCTTGCTTTGCATATTGAATGCCTTACCCGCCGCTATCTTCTTCATCGCATCAATCTCTTGGAGGGCCTTTTGGGCTTCGGCCTTGACACTCTTTGCACTCTCAAGGGCGGCGACAAGCTCAGACTCTCGTGTCTTCAAGTCAAGCTCCAACGCCTCGTGCTTCGTCACGAGAACGTGGAGCTCTTGCTGCACCTCGCCCACCCGTCCCTCTTGTTTCTCCCGCTCAGTGTGCTCCTTGGCCGCTTTGTTTTCGGCCTCGGATAGTGCTTCCTTCAGGGTCGCCACCTCGGTCGTGGCCCATGGCAAATTTACGATGATCCTGTCATTTTGCAATCGCATTCTTTTTATATATATCCACAAACTAGGTACTACTTACCTTTGTTCTCCTCGAGCTGCCTCTTGGCAAGGCCGAGCTCTTTCTTGGACCCCTCGAGGTCCTGCTTCAGTGCGGCGACCTCCACAGTCAGTGTAGTAGAGGCCAGCACCGAAGCCTGCATACGCATATAGACATACTTATATTAGACTCCTGCGATATTGTTTGATCCTCTATTCGGCTTTTATTTCTGAACACCGAACAAAGCATCAGGGGCTACTGTCTATGCGGTAATATTTTTCCTATATTTCAAATACTTACCTCAAAGCCTGTTAGAAGGCTGGCACAGGCTTCATTCAGTCCTCTCTTGGCGGACTGAACCTTCTGGATCACCGCACTCATAATAGTGCGGTGCTCTTCATCGATGGAAGCGCTGCGAAGCGCTCCCAGCAGATTGTCCGGTGCCCCTGGATGGGCAAAGGTCACCGGCAGAGGCGTCTTGCCCCTTTTAGAAGGAGGCCGCCTGCCCAAGTCCGGAACCACTGGAGGTTCCGGCGCGGTGTTCGGCTGAGGGCCGAACTCGGAGCCCTCGGGAGCCTTACTCCCTCTGCTCCTGGAGTCCGGAAGGTCACCTTGAGGCGCCTCCGGGATTGTATCCCCTCGACCCGGTGCCTCTTGAGACAATACCTCAGCATTATCCATAGGGAAAGGGGAGGTGGCGGTCGGAAGTGGCTCGCTATCCATATCCGATGAGTCCAAGGAGCCGCCCGACGAAGATACGTCGATACAGGCTTGGGGCGGTCTGCATAATCATATTCAGCGTTAGGAGAAGCAGTGCGACAAAGGTATGCTATGAGTTACTCTGGTATCCGAATACTTACGACTTTGCCAGGGGCTTGGCCCTGAGCAGCCACTCGTCTTCGCCTTCGGCGGCAGTGGTGGAGTAGTCCGGAAGGAGGGTCCTCCCCTTCTTGGACCCTTCGGCCCCTCCGGTCGGGGTGGTCTTCCTTTTCTTGTCTCCCCCAACTGAAGGGGGAGAATCTTCATCTTCCTCCTCGTCTTCGGGGGAGGAGTGCGTTGCGGAGTTATCGGACGGTGAGTCCAATACCACCTGGCACCGGGAACTCTTTCGGGTTCCCTTGGCCTTCTTGGTCTTCTCCGGCACCTTGTAAGGAGCCATAGTCAGCATCTCCGTCAGGAGAGCATCCGCAGTGTCTTCGGTGAGAGGGGCCGGACAGTTAATCTGCCCCGACGTCTCCACCCAGTCCTGTCAAAGGCATGGAGCTCAGACCCCGCACATGGTTAAGCTAGGGGAAATAAATATCCTATCGGATGTATAGAACTCACCGAATGCGCTAGGCGCTTCGCGCTTAGTCCGCGGTCCTCGGTAAGAGAAGGAAGGACCTCGGCGCCCTTGAACAGCACCCTCCAGACGTCCTTGTGCGTCATGTCAAAGAGCTCGCTTAGAGTCTGTTGCCGGGCCGGGTCGAACTCCCATAAGTTAAAATCCCGTTGTTGACACGGGAGGATCCGGCGGAAGAGCATGACCTGGACTATGTTGACAAGCTTGAGCTTCTTGCTTGCCATATTCCGGATACATTTCTGGAGTCCGTCCAGCTCCACCGATGAATGCCAGGACAGGCCCTTCTCTTTCCAGGAGGTGAGCTGCGTGGGGATTCCGAATCGAAACTCGGGGGCCGCCGCCCAGTTGGTGTCGCGCGGCTTGGTGATTTAGAACCACACCGATTGCCACCCCTTTATGGTCTCCACGAAGGAGCCTTCAAGCCATATAACATTGGGCATCTTGCCCACCATGGCTCCGCCGCATTTTGCTTGTTGGCCTCCCACCACCTTCGGCTTGATATTAAAGGTCTTCAGCCATAGGCCGAAGTGGGGCCGGATGCGGAGGAAAGCCTCACACACGACGATGAATGCTGAAATGTTGAGGATGAAGTTCGGGGCTAGATCATGGAAGTCCAGCCCGTAGTAGAACATGAGACCACAGACGAATGGATGGAGGGGAAACCCTAGTCCACGGAGGAAGTGGTGGAGGAAAACTACCCTCTCATGAGGTTCCGGGGTAGGAACGATCTGCCCCACAGTGGGGTGCCGATGCGCGATATTCGCGGCTAAGTATCCGGCTCCGCGCAGCTTTTTGATGTGACCCTCCGTGACGGAGGAAGCCATCCACTTGGCTCCCGCTCCAGACATATTTGGAGAAGGTTGAGGAGAAGGATGTGGACTTTGGCGTTAGAGCTTGAGTGCGCAAGAATGGATGAGCAAGGAGGAAGAAGGCGTGGGTAGAAAAAGGTTAAACCTTATCCCCTTATAAGGGCGGCCGAAACTATGCGCCCCCACTAGCCTGGTAAAACTCGCTTATCCCCCAAGCGCCGTAATTGATGGCGCGGTTGGGTTACCCACACCCATATTGATGAGAATCCCGTAATAAGGGGGACACGATCTCTGCTTTGACAAGACGTGTCAAGAAACTGCCTCGCGTTATGTGCGGGGCTAGTTAAAGGAAACGGTTCGAATAATCACCGGGCCATGGCATAATGTCATGTTGCCAAAACGTGTCAGCATATTAGATTTGTGGAAATATTATTCTCTCTATGGTGGTATGTGGAATTTATTTTGCAGGGTCGGACACTATCCTTGTATTCAAATTTTTCCGTGGTGTATTCGGAGGAGGAACCCGCCTTGCAATGCCGAAGACAACACTGCGCACCGGACTCATTGTCATTGAAGCCTGGTTCAGGGGCTACTGAGGGAGTCCTGGATTAGGGGGTCTCTAGACAGCCGGACTGTTGGACTATGAAGTTACAAGATTGAAGACTTTGTCTCATGTCCGGATAGGACTCTACTTGGCGTGGAAGGCAAGCTAGGCAATTCGGATATGTATATCTCCTCCTTTGTAACCGACCTTGTGTAACCCTAGCCCCCTCTGGTGTCTATATAAACCAGAGGGTTTTAGTCCATAGGACAACATACAATCATACCATAGGCTAGCTTCTAGGGTTTAGCCTCTCCGATCTTGTGGTAGATCAACTCTTGTAATACTCATATCATCAAGAATAAATCAAGCAAGACGTAGGGTTTTACCTCCATCAAGAGGGCCCGAACCTGGGTAAAACATCATGTTCCCTGCCTCCTGTTACCAGCCGCCTTAGACGCACAGTTCGGGACCCCCTACCCGAGATCCGCCGGTTTTGACACCGACACATCCCTTAAGCCAGTTTTGCCATGAGAGTCCACCATACCTACCTATGGATTGAGTAAGATCCTTCAAGTAGGTTGTCATTGGTGCAAGCAGTAAAAATACTCTCTAATTATGTATGATCTATTAGTGTGAAGAAAATAAGCTTTATACGAACTTGTGATATGGAAGAAATAAAAGTGACGGACTGCATAATAAAGGTCTCTATCACAAGAGGCAATATAAAGTGAAGTTCTTTTGCACTAAGATTTTATACATCCAACCATAAAAAGCATGACAACCTCTGCTTCCCTCTGTGAAGGGCCTATATTTTAATTTTATCTTCTACCCTTATACAAGATTCATGGTGATCATCACTTTTCCTTTTTACACTTTTTCCTTTGCCAAGCACTATGTGTTGGAGAGATCCGGATATATATATATATATATCCACTCGGATGTATGTTATCATAAAGTATTATTGTTGACATTACCCTTGAGGTAAAAGGTTGGGAGGAGAAACTATAAGCCCCTATCTTTCTCTGTGTCCGGCTGAAGCTTTGAACCCATAAATATCGCGTGAGTGTTAGCAATTGTGAAAGACTAAATGATAGTTGAGTATGTGGACTTGCTAAAAAGCTCTTATTTTGACTCTTTCCGATGTTATGATAAATTGCAATTGCTTCAATGACTGAGATCCTAGTTTGTTAGTTTTCAATGAAGTTTCCGATTCATACTTTACCTTGTGAATAAATAGTTACTTTAGCATAAGAAATTATATGGCATTATAAGTTGTTGTTCTAATGATGATCATGATGCCCTCATGTCCGTATTTTATTTTATCGACACCTCTATCTCTAAACATGTGGAAATATTTTTCGATTTCGACTTTCGCTTGAGGACAAGCGAGGTCTAAGCTTGGGGGAGTTGATACATCCATTTTGCATCATGCTTTTATATTGATATTTATTGCATTATGGGTTGTTATTACACATTATATCACAATATTTATGCCTTTTCTCTCTTATTTTATAAGGTTTACATGAAGAGGGAGAATGCCGGCAGCTAGAATTCTGGACTGGAAAAGGAGCAAATATTAGAGACCTATTCTGCACAACTCCAAAAGTCATGAAACTTCACGAAGAATATTTTTGGAATATATAAAAATATTGGGTGAATAAAGCACCAGAGGAGGGCCACCTGCCATCCACAAGGGTGTAGGGCGCGCCCTATCCCCCTGGGCGTGCCCCCCGTCCTTGTGGGCTCCTTGGCAGGCCCCCAATGCCCATCTTCTGCTATATGGTGTGTTTTGGCCTATAACAAATCAGAAGGAAGCTTTCAGGACGAAGCGCCGCCGTCTCGAGGCAGAACTTGGGCAGAACCAATCTAGGGCTCCGACGGAGCTATTCTACCGGGGAAACTTCCCTTCGGGAGGGGGAAATCGAAGCAATCATCATCACCAATGATCCTCGCATCGAGAGGGGCACAATCTCCATCAACATCTTCACCAGCACCATCTCCTCCCAAACCCTAGTTCATCTGCTGTATCCGATCTCTGTCTCAAAACCTCAGATTGGTACATGTGGGTTGATAGTAGTGTTGATTACTCCTTATAGTTGATGCTTGTTGGTTTATCCAGTGGAAGATTATATTTTCAGATCCTTAATGATAATTAGTACTCCTCTTATTATGAACATGAATATGCTTTGTGAGTAGTTACTTTTGTTCCTGAGGACATGGGAGAAGTTTAGTTATAAGTAATCATGTGAATTTGGTATCCGTTTGATATTTTGATGAGATGTATGTTGTCTCTCCTCTAGTGGTGTTATGTGAATGTGGACACTTCACCATCGTTTGGGCCTAGGGGAAGGCATTGGGAAGTAATAAGTAGATGATGGGTTGCTAGAGTGACAAAAGCTTAAACCCTAGTTTGTGCGTTGCTTCGTAAGGGGCTGATTTGGATCCATATGTTTCATGCTATGGTTAGATTTATCCTAATTCTTCTTTCATAGTTGCGGATGCTTGCGAGAGGGGTTAATCATAAGTGGGAGGCTTGTCCAAGGACGGGCAGCTCCCAAGCACCGTTCCACCCACATATCAACTTATCAAAATAACGAACGTGAATCATATGAGCATGATGAAAACTAACTTGACACTAATTCCCATGTGTCCTCGGGAGTGCTTTGCTTTATATAAGAGTTCGTCCAGGCTTGTCCTTTGCTACGAAAAGGATTGGGCCACCTTGTTTCACCTTAGTTACTTTTGTTACTTGTTACCCGTTATGAATTATCGTATCACACAACTATCTGTTACCGATAATTTCAATGCTTGCAGAGAATACCTTGTTGAAAACCGCTTGTCATTTCCTTCTGCTCCTCGTTGGGTTCGACACTCTTACTTATCGAAAGGACTATGATAGATCCCCAATACTTATGGGTCATCATGGTTCAACCGATAAAGATCTTCATGGAATATGTAGGAATCAATATGGGCATCCAGGTCCTGCTATTAGTTATTGACCTGAGAGGAGTCTCGGTCATGTCTACATGATTCTCGAACCCATAGGGTCACACGCTTAACGTTCGGTAGCGCTAGGGTAGTATTGAGATATTAATAGTGGAAACTCCGAAGGTTGTTTGGAGTCCCGGATGGGATCCGGGACATCACGAGGAGTTCTAGAATAGTCCGGAGATAAAGATTCATATATGGAAAGTAGTTATCGAGGTTCCGAAAAAATCCGAGTTTTTTCGTATTGTACCGGGAAGGTTCTAGAAGGTTCTGGAGTGGGGCCCACCTGCATGGGGGGCTGCTACTTCTTGAGCTTGCTTTGTTTTTTCCCTTGAAGAGGAAAGGGTGATGCAGCAAAGTAGAGTAAGTATTTCCCTCAGTTTTGGAAATCAAGGTATCAATCCAGTAGGAGACAACGCACAAGTCATCGAATACCTGCACAAACAAACAACAACTTGCACCCAACGTGATAAAGGGGTTGTTAATCCCTTCACGATTACTTGCAAAGGTGAGATCTGATAGAGATAGATAAATGGTAAAGTAAATATTTTTGGTATTTTTGGTTTATAGATCGGAAAGTAAAAGATTGCAAAGGAAGTAAATCAGAAACTAATATGATGGAAAATAGAACTTGTATGATGGAAAATAGAACTTGTATGATGGAAAATAGACCCGGTGGCCATAGGTTTCACTAGAGGCTTCTCTTAAGATAAAAAATAATACGGTGGGTGGACAAATTACTGCCGAGCAATTGATAGAAAAGCGCAAAGTTATGACGATATCTAAGGCAATGATCATGAATATAGGGATTGCATCCATGTCAAGTAGACCGAAACGATTCTACATCTACTACTATTACTCCACACATCGACCGCTATCCAGCATGCATCTAGAGTATTAAGTTCATAAAGAACGGAGTAACACATTAAGCAAGATGACATGATGTAGAGGAATTAACTCAAGCAATATGATGAAAACCCCATCTTTTTATCCTCATTGGTAACAATACAATACATGCCTTGCTGCCCCTACAGTCACTGGGAAAGGACACCGCAAGAATGAACCCAAAGCTAAGCACTTCTCCTATTGTAAGAAAAACCAATCTAGTTGGCCAAACCAAATTGATAGTTCGAAGAGACTTGCAAGGATATCAAATCATGCATATAAGAATTCAGAGAAGATTTAAATAATATTCATAGATAAGCTGATCATAAATCCACAATTCATTGGATCTCGGCAAACACACCACAAAAAGTATTACATCGAATAGATCTCCAAGAACATCGAGGAGAACATGGTATTGAGAATCAAAGAGAGACAAGAAGCCATCTAGCTACTAGCTATGAACCCATAGGTCTGAGGTAAACTACTCACACTTCATCGGAAGGGCAATGTTGTTGATGTAGAAGCCCTCCGTGATCGAATCCCCCTCCGACAGGACACCGTAAAAGGCCCCTAGATGGGATCTCATGAGTATAGAAGGTTGCGGCAGTGGAAAAGTGTTTTCGTGGCCCCCCTGTTGGTTTTGGGGTATATGAGAATATATTGGAGAAGAAACTAGGTCGGTGGAGTCACGAGGGGCCCACAAGGGTGGGGCGCACCCTCCGTCCTTGTGGCTGCCTCGTGGCTTCTCTGACTTGCACTCCAAGTCCTCTAGTTGTCTTTTAGTCCAAGAAAAATCATCGTGAAAGTTTTATTCCGTTTGGACTCCATTTGGTATTCCTTTTCTGCGAAACTCTAACACAAGGAAAAAACAGAAACTGGCACTGTGCTCTAGGTTAATAGGTTAGTCCCAAAAATAATATAAAATAGCATATTAATGCATATAAAACATCCAATACAAATAATATAATAGCATGGAACAATCAAAAAATATAGATACGTTGGAGACGTATCAAGCATCCCCATGCTTAATTCCTGCTCATCCTCGAGTAGGTAAATGATAAAAACAGAATTTTTGATGTGGAATGCTAGCTAACATATTTATCCATGTAACACTACTGGAGGATGCTGCTAATGCGACACTATGATCAGAGACCCTTTGAAAAAACTGTGTGTGATGCATTAATCGCAAATGGTGATGTAAATAAACCATCAAAAAAGATGCAAAATGTTTGTGATGAATGATACATCAAACACGGTTCAGATTTTAGTTGCGTGTGCAATGTTGGGCATACGGTTGATCCATACGAACCGTTTGTGATGAGATAGAACAATAGAAACGGGCAGCCAGATCAAGGTGTGTGCGATATACGGCATGCAGTTCGATCCGATGAACCGTTTGCGATGATCGAGGTGAACACAAACGATTCTGCGTAACAAGATGTGTGTGCTACCCAGCAAACAGGTCGGTAATCAGAATTGTGTGCGATCATTATAGACATCCCCTACGGTCTTTTATTGAATTGTGTGTGATGACCCACAAGTATAGGGGATCTACTATAGTCCTTTCGATAAGTAACAGTGTCGAACCCAACAAGGAGCAGAAGGAAATGATAAGCGGTTTCCAGCAAGGTATTCTCTGCAAGTACTGAAATAAGTGGTAACACATAGTTTTGTGATAGGATAATTTGTAACGAGCAACAAGTAAAAAAAGTAAATAAAGTGCAGCAAGGTGGCCCAATCCTTTTGTAGCAAAGGACAAGCATGGAAAAACTCTTATATGATGTAAAGCGCTCCCGAGGACACATGGGAATATCGTCAAGCTAGTTTTCATCACGTTCATATGATTCGTGTTCGGTACTTTGATAATTTGGTATGTGGGTGGACCGGTGCTTGGGTACTGCCCTTACTTGGACAAGCATCCCACTTATGATTAACCTCTATTGAAAGCATCCACAAATACAACGGAAGTATTAAGGTAAACCTAACCATATCATGAAACATATGGATCCAAATCAGCCCCTTACGAAGCAACGCATAAACTAGGGTTTAAGCTTCTATCACTCTAGCAACCCATCATCTACTTATTACTCCCCAATGCCTTCCTCTAGGCCCAAATAATGGTGAAGTGTCATGTAGTCGACGTTCACATAACACCACTAGAGGAGAGACAACATACATCTCATCAAAATATCGAACGAATACCAAATTCACATGACTACCAGTAGCAAGACTTCTCCCATGTCCTCAGGAACAAAAGTAACTACTCACAGAGCATAAACATGTTCATAATCAGAGGGGTATTAATATGCATATAGGATCTGAACATATGATCTTCCACCAATTAAACCAACTACCATCAACTACAAAGAGTAATTAACACTACTAGCAACCTACTGGCACCAATCCCGGACTTGGAGACAAGAATTGGATAGAAGAGATGAACTAGGGTTTTGAGATGAGATGGTGCTAATGAAGATGTTGATGGAGATTGCCCTCTCCCGATGAGAAGAGCGTTGGTGATGACGATGGCGATGATTTCCCCCTTCGAGAGGGAAGTTTCCCCGGCGGAACAGCTCCGCCAGAGCCCTAGATTGGTTCCGCCTCGTGGCGGCGGAGTTTCGTCCGAGAAGATGGCTTCATAATTTTTTCCCATCGAAAGACTCCATATAGCAGAAGATGGCCACCAGGGGGCCTACGAGGTAGGGGGGCGCGCCCCCCACCCTTGTGGGAAGGGTGTGGCCCCCCTGGTGAGGTTCTTGCGCTCAGTATTTTTTATATATTTTGAAAACATCATCCGTGAAGTTTCAGGACTTTTGGAGCTGTGCGGAATAGGTCTCTAATATTTGCTCCATTTCCAGCCCAGAATCCCAGCTGCCGGCATTCTCCCTCTTTATGTAAATCTTGTAAAATAAGAGAGAATAGGCATAAGTATTGTGACATAATGTGTAATAACAGCCCATAATGCAATAAATATCGATATAAAAGCATGATGCAAAATGGACGTATGAGTGTGCTCGTCGGGGCACCCAGTTCAACAAACCAACATGTGGGCGATAATGTAGAAGATCTCTGTCGAATATGTATTACTAACTGTCTACGATGAGATTAACAGGATAAACAGAGATAACAAATTAATATGAGCGAATAGAAACAGAGATATATACAGTCTGCTTAAGTTAGTCCTTCTTATTGTTGTTGTTGTTGTTGTTGTTGGATGGCCCCACGACTTTGTCTTGGCGAGGACGCTTCTTGCCGCTAACCGTTGGCTTTTCATCACTGCCGCCGCCGTCATCGTCATTGATGTCATTGTCCTCCTCTTCCTCATTCGACCATTCCTCCTCATCATCATCGTGGTCCTCTTGTTCGTCCTCCAATGGCTCCTCATCCGTATGGTTATCGTCTGACGACTCCGGAGGTGGCAGCCCTTCCATGACCCGGATATAATCGAGGTCTGGGCTCGATGCTGGACCCATGGAAGACGAGCGGGATGATTCCGATGTCGACCTATCATCGGGCACCAGACCGATGGCCGAACTGTCGTCCTCGTTGTCGCTCGACATGGCTGCAGAGTGTGTGCTAGTGTGTAGCACGGCCTGCCGGGGACGATGAAGATGGTGGACACTTAAGTGGGGTATGCAGAGAAGAGGAAATGCCAATTGAAGCGGGAATTGACGTATTTATCTAACCGCTGATATAATCAACCGCAATTATTTGTACCCAGTCGCTCCAAATTCCTGGGGTTGCACAGAACTCCTATTGGCTATTTGGCTGGTTTTGTTTTTCAGGACAAAAAGAAGGAACGAGTTTTGGATTATGCACCGGTACTAGTACAAAGGGAGGAGGACAGTTGGCAAGCAATACATTGAGCTCTCCTTATTGATAAATCCAGTAATAATCAAACTACAAAGGAAAAGAAAAAAAGACAAAGGAAAATATCTGCATGAATCTTCGCGTAACATCAATGGCATAGGACCTAGATGTGCATTACTTCGAGCACATCTAAATGTACTTTAGCAATGCTGTCAAACAAAACCCCTAATCATCATTGCAAATAGCGCATAGAACATGGCTAATGCGACAACCACAACTACAGATGCTAGTCAAACGATGAAGTCATCGGCCACTGGAGTTTGAATTGACACGTCTCCTTTTGGAAACAATGATCCTTCATGTGAGATGCTCCGGTATGGAAGGAGCAATCATCAAAACTTCTGCCAAACTTTACCATTTTTTTCCACGAGGTCGTGAGAGCACGCCATGGGCACACTTCGATTTTGATGATGTCCGGACTCCACCTAAATTTGTTGTGATTAAAATACCAACTAGGCCTACACCAGTGGCTTCTCAATGCTTCTCGAACAAACGGATGAAAACTCGCAAAGCGACGCACAAATGATTTGTACACCTTCTTTGCTAGGCTGATCGTAATGGGAGTATCATAGCTAGTATCATGCATGCCAACTATGCAATTTTGATGATCTGTCATAGAATTAAATGAAGAAAGAGTGGGTTAAGTATCATATCATGATACTGTATCATAATAAATGCTATTCTACTATGTGTCATACATGACAATAAATAAAATACTACATGATACTAACTTATGATACTATGCGCGCATTACAGAGGTAGTATGATATACTAGTATCATACGCGTGCATGATACTAGTATATGATACTCCCCATTATGCTGCTTCCAATGCATTGGTGCTTACATGAGGTGCTAAGCATATTAAATACTTTATCAACTAAGGACCCCAATGCATAGGTGCTTAACTTGTTGGTGCTAATATAAGTATCCTTCATTTAATGATTTGCAACTTAAGTTCTTCATGCATTGGTGGGATTCTTCCATTTAAGTGTTTTGCCTAGGTTCTCGTGCTTGGCATTGTTTCTTCCTGGGGTCACCACACTCATCTCTCTCCTCTTAATTACCTTGCCACATCAGATTTTTTGCCTACATGGTAGCCTTAGAACCTATACAAGATGGAGCATTGGGAGGGGCCTTACAACCAGCCTTATCATATACTAGTATCATGCATATGATACTACAGTATATGATACTACCTCCGTAATGCGCGCATAGTATCATAAGTTAGTATCTTAGGTTGCCTTATTAATTGCCATGCATGACACAAATTAGTACACCATTTAATATGATACCACACCCTCTCTTTCCTCATTTAACTGTGTGCCACTACATTATCCAAAAAGTCTAGTAGTTAGCATGCATGATACCGCTTATGATACTCCCATTACGACCAGCCTTACGGTGGCCATAGTGGGGGTATCATAGCCGGTGTCATGCACTCGGGAATAGCAAATATGATGATGTGGCAAAGAAGTAACATAGGTAGATACCGTCACATAATAAATATGCTATACTACTTTGTGTCATGCATGTCCAGAAATATGGTCATCTATGATACCACTCTACGATACTATGCACTATGAAGGTACGTACGTAGTATCATACACTAGTATCATATGCATGATACTGTAGTTATATGATACTCCCCACTATAAGGCTGGTCATAGTGGTGGTATCATAGCCGATATCATGCACTCGGAAATAGCAAGTATGCCGATGTGGCAAAGAATTAAATAAGATAGAGAGGGTTAGAGTAACATATAGGTAGATACCGTATCATGTTAAATGTGATGCTAATTTGTGTCAGGCATGGCAATAAATATGATCATCTATGATACTACTCTATTATACTATGAACTATAATTAAACGTAGTATCATACACTAGTATCATATATATATATATGCATGATACTAGTATATGACACTCTCCACTATGAGTAGCCTAAGTATAGCCTAACTAAAACACCCACATGTAGTTGTAGTAGGTTTTTTGACTTTATATGCACTAAAATGCAAGGTAAGTGCAAATAATGACTTAAACATAGCAGACGAGACCTGAAATGGGCCAGAAAATCAAACCAAGGGTATATCCGTGATTGTTTACCATGATTTTTTCCAAGGCGGAACGATGTAGTAACTGATGATATGGAGTCCGAAGTGCCGCGTCTCCTTTTGAAAACTATGATCCTTCTTGTGAGATGCTCCTGTATGGAAGGTACGAGCTCCATAACTTGTGCCAAACTTTACCAAATTTTTTCCATGCGATCGTGAGAGCACACCACAATGACACAATGATTTTCGTATTTTCCGGACTCTATATGCATTTCCTGAAATTAAAATACCAACAAGGCCTACGCCTCTAGCAGCACCCTGCGGCCGAACTGTTCGAAGTTTTTCCCCATTTCTCGGACAATGAATGAAAACTCGCAAAGGACACACAAATGATCTTGCTAACACCCACGTGTAGTTGTGACTATATATACAAATGAGATCTCTTTTTTTGCATATTCAAAGTTTGAGGTTACTAGCCAGGCCTTCCGCCTGGTAAAATGTACTAGAAAATTGAACCATAGGGTACAATCCTGATTTCTCACCATGGAAACAAAATTGGAGGCAAAACGATGAACTCATGTTTTCATTCAAACAAAAATATGATGTTAGTTAATGTAAATGCTTTCAAATAGCACACGGTTCACTCAGGAAAGACGTGTGTCCACTAAACCATGGACGATGCCCCCCTACCACGCACGCGATCTGAGTTGTGCGTTTTGATTGGCCAGAACCCAAACCCCACGGATCGTACGTCTACACCGTTGGATGCTCCTTGATCGAATGGCGACTCTCATCCCTTTCGACAGCACATGGAGTTCCGATTCATGTAAATGTTTTCAAATAGCACACGGTTCACACATGAAAGATGTGTGCCTACCAAACTGTGGTCGATGCCCCCTTGCTGCACGCACGATCTGAGTCGTGCGTTCTGATTGGCCAGAACCCAAACCCCACGGATCGTACGTCTGCACCATTGGCTTCTCCTTGATCGAACGACGATCCTCATCCCTTTCGACAGCGCATGCAATTCTGCTTCATGGAAATGTTTTCAAATAGCACACAGTTCACTCACGAAAGCTGTGTGCCCACCAAACCATGGCCGATGCCCCCCTTGTTGCGCGCCCGATCTGAATCGTGCGTTCTGATTGGCCAGAACCCAAACCCCATGGATCGAACGTCTGCACCGTTGGATTCTCCCAGATCGAACAGCAATCCTCATCCCTTTCGATAGGAAATGCAGTCCGGCTAGGATTTGATTTATATGCCAAAATGCACGGTAAATGCCAAAAATGTCTTAAATATAGCACACGAGACCTGAAATGCGCCAGCAAATCAAACCCGTGGTTTAATGGTGATTGCTTAACGTGGGAAAAGTTTAGAGGCGAAACGATGAACTCATGTCTTCAATTCAAAATTACTACTTCTTCATTTCAAACAAATTTTTTCTCTTTGTGTACATGAGCGCTTAGAGGCAACCATTTGCATAGGCCTTTCCGCGCGGCAACTGGGGATATTTTTCACCCTTTTCACCTAGGCCGCCAACACCCCCCCCCCACCGCCCGCCCGCGTTTCACTCAACTAGTCCACCCAATCTCCATCGCCAGCTCCCCCCCCCCAGATCCACAGCAGAACCCTCTCCGGCGCTGGCGTGCTCACCTTGGCTGTGTTCCCGCACTTCAGCATCAAGCCTACCTCCACTGACGTTGCCAACATGTGGCTACCCACGCCTCGCCGTCTTCGTTTGCTCGCCAGCCACCCTCGAGCTTATCGATCCTGTAACTCTCGCCTCTCCTGTGGTCCGGCCGGGTTTGCATTAAGAAGCCTGTTAGTCACTGCTCTCCATCGCCGTGAGGCATATTTCCTCGCAATCCCTCCTCCTATTTCGTTACGTATGTTCCCAAATTAGCTATAAAATAACGGAGAGCGTATATATGTTCTAACTAGTACATATAAGATGTATTTGTTCCAATAAGTTACTGTCGATTTACATATCGCGGGCACCCAAGTCACACAAACTTAACAAATTAGCCGTACATTTCTAAATTACTGCATGACATGTTTAGACAGCTTCATACCAAGTTGTTAGTTTATGCTTATCCTCCTTTCCTGAGTTTTGCATGTGTTCTCTATAGATGCCGAGTAGCAGCGACAACACTCATGCTTCAGGCGATGTATCTTCATATGATTCGGACAACCCTAGGTCTTCAGCAGATTGTGAGGGATCAAGTAATCTTGAATGGGATAGAGCTACATCAATTACCCTTCTGTTTAGGACATGGAGGAACGCTCCAAGGAAGCCCACACACACTAGCCTAAAGGTGTATATGAAGTAACCGAGATCGATTTAAAGTCTTGGGCTCCAACTAAAACAGATAAAGCACGCATGAGGTTCAGGAGTGTGTGTGGATTTGTTGGCAGGGCAAGGCTCAACATTAATCTGCCGGGTTTCGGAAGGCTGACACAGAAACACGGTGAAGGATAGTCCGGGAGATCATGGATCACTTCAACGTTCCAGAGCAGTGGAGAATGCAGGTGGAACACGCTGCACTAAAGAAGGCTAGGGATGCTTGGAGAAACTAGAAGCACGTATTGTACAAGAAGTACTTGAGTGATGGCAAGGACCCAATCCTCGCATACCCCCAAATTACAAAGGAAAACTTGGTAGAATTCAAAAGGGTCGGGGAAACTACAGAGTTTGTTGAGAAGAGTGCCAAGCAATCGGAACTTCAGAAGAAGAACATACACCCCCACCGTATGGGTGTGGCAGGATACTACGGCATGAAACCAATATGGGACCAGGAGCAAAGAAGCTGTAGCGGCGGGTGGGCAACCGGCCTTTGGTGAAATCAGGGGCAAACGTGCCAGAGACTACTTGCAGGCACGTGCAAAGAGGCATGATGACGGAACTTATTACTTTGAAAACTCACGTGACGAAGAACTGTATCAAGTGATGTTAGAGGCTTCCAAGATCCCTGGAAGGTTCTTCAGGAACTCAGGCCCATGTAACATTTTGTCCGATGCTCTGGAAACAAGAGATCCCCCTGGCCGTGCAAGGGGTATAGGTGTTAATGTCCCGCACAAGAGGGCTTTCACACTCAACAAAGAAGAGAGGCTCGTGTTGAAAAAAGCGAGGAGTGAAATGAAGCAGAATGAATTGTATGAAAGATTAAGAAAGACATGTATCCGGCTGTTCGAAAGGATATTGAGGAGTCAATGATGATGTAGAAGACTCTAACGCTGACAGATAACTAGCAGATGGGAGGGGAGGTGGGCATGGAGGATGCTGCTTATTGCGCGACAACACCGCACAAGAGTAGATGTGCATCAGCTGACCCTTGCGACACTGAGACTGTAGCTGCTCATGATGATGCTATATCTAATCTATCTAGAATGAAAGATAGACTGAAGGGCGTCCTTACACATTATGAAGGTACATTAAAATGTGCAACATCCTGGGTTTGCCCACCCTTCTTGGAAGAGGGCCTCTTGTTGGACAATGTGTCATTGAAGCTGGGCTGTGTGAAGTGGTACGTGACTGAAGTAAAGCCTGGATTCAATGAATTTGCCCTGAAGAATGTCCTAGGAGACTTTGATGAGCAAAGGACCTTGGGAGAAACACTGGTACATCACATCCAGTGCCCACGAAAGGAAATAGACTTCATCGATGAGATCCCTGAAGCCCCCGCCGAGAGCAACCAATGTCACCCCTCTACCGGTGACACTCTCCTTGCCACAGCAGCTCTCGCGTGCTTCCCCCACAGAACCTAATACTCGTAATCCGATGGCTGATGCAGCAACCTGTGATTAGCCGGCCTGACTTTGTGCCGTACAGGCCATGTCATCCTCTGCCCCAGAGCAGCCAGTGGCAAGGCCTACAACTGCTGAAGACGCACCACCAGTTCAGATGCCGGCCGCTGAAGCAGCGGAGGGGGGGGTGGCCCAGCTGTAGCACATGCTCAGCAGACTAACCTGGTGGAATGGACTGCTAAGCAGTCCAATGATTCGGAACCGCCTGCTAAGCAGTCTGTAGGTCCATAACCGACTGCTCATCAGTTTGTTAGTTCGTAGTCACGTGATCAGCATACCAATGCATCAACACTTCCTCTACAGCACGAGATCATTTCTCCAGTAACACACCGAAATCCGTTATTTTCAAAAAAAATTATCCAATAGTCTACAAATACCTTTTCTTACGCTAGTCAAATGTTCAAGCTTCTGAATAAACCTCTTTCTATTCATGTCCAAAGAAAAAATAATACATCTAACACCGGTAGGTTGTTCCTAATAAGACAAATCCATGACTAATTCTGTACAAAAAATTTCAATGTCCTCAGCAACAAGCAGGGACCAACCTTTTTGGATACTATGTTTGCAGACACATGATCTCCATCTACAAATCCGCTGATAGTTGTGAAGATCCTCGTGAATTAGTACTAGTAAGTCTATCTTAATTAATATCTTCTACTCCACTCATATGGCACATTCTAATCTTAAAAATACTGCAGCTCATCTTAGAACTGAGGACCCCTGAATCGCTCCCCGCTGGTGAATTGCTGATGGTTCAAAGATTTATCATCGACTTCTTCCTGAATCACTACATCAATCCCACCGGTGATAATGAAGATTTCAGCATGCGTTCTCCTGAAACATTGAGTAAGAGTAATCCGCTAAACATATACGCATGGATCCATTGTTTTCCATCTGCTGAGGTCTTCGTATTTCGTATGCTATGATTAATTATGTAATGCATATAAATTTGGACAAATCCTTGGAATTTAGCTACCATATGTTCAACTGCAATTGTTGCGAAATATGATGAATGTTCTTCCTGTCGACACTATTTGTTCAATTGGATATTGTGGTGAATTTTCTTTTTGCATGCTGTTTCAAAATGGAATATTTTTGTTTTAACCTGGCAATTGCTCTGCACACGGTTGAACTAAATGAGTGTGTGCGATCGACATCGGAAAGCATACGTCAATCGTAGCAGAACCGTCGGTGATACACAACAGATCGCAAACAATTTGCAGCGCTACTACATGTGCGTAGGGTCTCCAGAACCATTTGTGATATCACGGTATCGCACACGAGAGCTCGGAGTAAACCGTGCCCAATGTAAAATACAATCCTAGTCGTAATTTTTTCAGGAAATGTGTGGGATCCCAAATGAAAAGCACACATCTCTCTTGCCGCAACCGTCGGTGATACACAACAAATCACAAACGGTCTGCAGCACTTGTATGTGTGCGAAGGGGCTCCGGAACCATTTGTCATAGAACATTATCGCACATGGTAATTGTTGGGAAACATGTGCGATGGAATCTTACATGGCAGACGGGTTTCGCAGAAAACACGTGTGCGATGGGGCACATATCACACACAGTTCATACGTTGGCCCATGTGCCTTACATATTGTTTCCCAAACGGTTCATTACGACAAACCTTTGGTTTCACTTTGTCATTAGAAATGTTTAATCACCGATCCCGCACATGCGAAAGAATTTAGTGTGTGCTGCATCGCACACGATTACACTTTGCAAGTCCTCTAGATCATGACTCCATATCCCCAATGGTTTCTGGGTCGTGTCGGAAGGACCCCCTATCGCCCACACTCACTTGGTGATGGTTCCAAATGCCGTCGTGGAAAGGGGTTAAAACCGTGTGTATAGCACCGACGCGTACCAGTGTAAATTCTTTTATTGTGCATGAATGTTCAGACCCGTATGATTCAAAAGAAAAGTTTAATATTGACATAAAAACAATAATACTTCAAGCATACTAACAAGGCAATTATGTCTTTCAAAATAACACGGCCAAAGAAAGCTTATCCCTACAAAATCATATAGTATGGCTATACTCCATCTTCATCACACAAAATATTTAAATCATGCACAACCCCGATGACAAGCCAAGCAATAAGTGGGTGTGCATCCAACTTGCTTTCTCACGAAGACCTGGGGAAATTTGAGGAAGACCATCATTGGGATATACAAGCCAAGTTCTATAATGAACAATTCCCACTAGTATATGAAAGTGACAATATAGGAGACTCTCTATCATGAAGATCATGGTGCTACTTTGAAGCACAAGTGTGGTAAAATGATAGTAGCATTGCCCCTTCTCTCTTTTCTCTCATTTTTTATTTATCTGGGACTTCTCTCATTTGTTTGGCCTCTTTTTTTCGTCCGGAGTCTCATCCCGACTTGTGGGGGAATCATAGTCTGCATCATCCTTTCCTCACATGGGACAATGCTCTAATAATGAAGATCATCACACTTTTATTTACTTACAACTCAAGAAATACAACTCGATACTTAGAACAAAATATGACTCTATATGAATGCCTCCGGCGGTGTACCGAGATGTGCAATGAATCAAGAGTGACATGTATGAAAGAATTATGAACGGTGGCTTTGCCACAAATACAATGTTAACTACATGATCATGCAAAACAATATGACAATGATGGAGCGTGTCATAATGAACGGAACGGTGGAAAGTTGCATGGCAATATAACTCAGAATGGCTATGGAAATGCCATAATAGGTAGGTATGGTGGCTGTTTTGAGGAAGGTATATGGTGGGTTTATGGTACCAGCAAAAGTTGCTCCGCACTAGAAATGCTAGCAATGGTGGAAGGGTGAGAGTGCATATAATCCATGGACTCAACAGTAGTCATAAAGAACTGATATACTTATTGCAAAAATCTATTAGTTATTGGAACGAAGTACTACGCGCATGTTCCTAGGGGGGTAGATTGGTAGGAAAAGATCATCGCATCCCCGACCGCCACTCATAAGGAAGACAATCAATAAATAAATCATGCTCTGACTTCATCACATAACGGTTCACCATACGTGCATGCTACGGGAATCACAAAATTTAAACCAAGTATTTCAAAAATTCACAACTACTTACTAGCATGACTCTAATATTAGCATCTTCATATCTCAAAACAGTCATAAGGAATCAAACTTCTCATAGTATTCAATGCACTTTATATGAAAGTTTTTATTATATCCCTCTTGGATGCCTATCATATTAGGACTAAATTTATAACCAAAGAAAATTACCATGCCGTTTAGATACTCTCAAAAATATAAGTGAAGCATGAGAGTTCATCAATTTCTATAGAATAAAGCCACCACCATGCTCTAAAAAGATATAAGTGAAGCACTAGAGCAATATTGCCTAGCTCAAAAGATATAAGTGAAGCACATAGAGTATTATAATAAATCACGATTCATGCGTGTCTCTCTCAAAATGTGTGTACATCAAGGATTATTGTGGCAAACTAAAAAGCAAAGACTCAAATCATACAATACGCTCCAAGCAAAACACATATCATGTGGTGAATAAAAATATAGCCTCAAGTAAAGTTACCGATAGACGAAGACGAAAGAGGGATGCCTTCCGGGGCATCCCCAAGCTTAGGATCTTTTTTGTCCTTGAATATTACCTTGGGGTGCCTTGGGCATACCCAAGCTTAGGCTCTTGCCACTCCTTATTCCATAGTCCATCAAATCCTTACCCAAAACATGAAAACTTCACAACAAAAAACTCAACAGAAAATATCATAAGCTCCGTTAATATGAGAAAATAAATCACCACTTTTTGTACTATTGTGAACTCATTATTTATATATATTGGTGAAATATCTACTGTATTCCAACTTTTACATGGTTCATACCCCCCGATACTAGCCATAGATTCATCAAAATAAGCAAACAACACATAGAAAACAGAATCTGTCAAAAACAGAACAGTCTGTACAAATCTGTAACTCTCGAATACTTCTGTAACTCCAAAATTCTGAAAAATTAGGACAACCTAAGAAATTTGTCTATTAATCTTTTAAAAAAAAGAATCAGTATTTTATAATGCTTCTGTTAGAAATGAAAATTAATCTGCTGGGTGCAAAAGTTTCTGTTTTTCAGCAAGATCAAATCAACTATCACCGTAAGCTATCCCAAAGGTCTTACTTGGCACAAACACTAACTAAAACATAAAAACCATATCTAATCAGAGGCTAGATTAATTATTTAATGCAAAACAGAACCTAAAAAGCAAAAACAAAAATAAAATTGGGTTGCCTCCCAACAAGCGTTATAGTTTAACGCCCTTAGCTAGGCATAAAACACGAATAGATCTAGGTATTATCGTCTTTGGTATGCAATTCTTCAATTAGACACTTATAACTCTTAGGAGATTCCTTGGTTTTATCAATGATCAAACTCCTAGGCAAGTATCAGCGTTCTGGGAACGGGGTGCCCAGACTTGCCTGCCTGCGGCCTGCGGCGTGGCTCAAGTGGGGGCCCAACGTGGCCCATCTGCATCAACACAAGACTCAAGACCCTCACGAGGGGCCAAGCCTCGCGAGGCGGACGACACGGCACATCCTCAGGTGAAGCCTCATCAGGCTGGCTTGCGAGGAGGCGGAGACATCAAGGCGGGGTACCTCGCGAGGTGCCCATGATGTAAGCCATGACGACTCAGGGCACCAGGCGGGTGCCAGCGCGCGCAACGTCCTTCTTTCCTCTTTGGTGCAAAGGGGGCAAGCGCAGCCGCGGAGTACCGAGGCATCAGGAAAAGGTTGCCACTTCGGTGCAACGAGACCAAGGCCAGGAGGACTATGAGACGGAGGTCACCGTGGAGCCCAGCACGGCGTCACCACCAGAGCCTTTGGCAGGCGAAGACTGCTTTTGTCAGGATAGATGTAATAACTCTCCCCCTTCAAATTAGCCCGCCATTGTTGGCTCCCTTCCCGCTCGATATTTGGGGGAGAGGACCAGGGCCTCTATAAATAGGACTAGCCTCCCACATAACAAAGGGTTCGGTTCGGATCGGTTGGGCTCTTGGTCATCGACGAGAGCAAGAGTGTGAGAGAGAGAGAAAGGTGACTGAACCTCCTAGCAGTTCATCGCCCCAGCCAAGAAAAGACCCTCGCGAGGCTATTCGCCCTTGTATTGTTCATCATCACCAGCCCCAGGAGGCAATCCACAAACCACACACTGGAGTAGGGTATTACACCACAACGGTGGCCCGAACCAGTATAAATCTTGTGTCTCTTGCGCGTTTCTTTCAGTAGTTTAGTTCCTTGTGAGACGGAGAGGTTGAAGGCATAATCTCCGCGCGCACCACAGTGTTCGAACCTTAAGGGTCTGCCGGAACCCGAAATCCGACATTTGGCGCGCCAGGTAGGGGGGCGCCGGAATTTGTCTTCCACCACTCCGCTCTCCTCCGACCGTCGCATCCATGTCTGACGCTCGTCGGGCCCGCGCCGAGCGTCGGGCCGCCATCGCTTCTCGCGTCGCCCAGACGGCCCCCGTCGGTGGGCGTCCTCGTCGTTCCCCGTTGCCTGCCATCAACGCCGCCACCGGCCCGGCGGGGGGTGAGCAGCAGGCATCGTCTCAGCACCCGTCCGTGCGGCAAGACGACCGCACCGCTTCTCCATCGCTCGCGCCAGCCAGCTCTTCGTCCCGCGCGCTCCGCGCACCTTTGGAGGCTCGAGCTGCGCTCATCGTGGCAAACGAGCTCCTGCGCTACCGCCCCGTCGACGACGTCTACGAGGAGTGGCTCGACCGCGTCGCTGAGCTCGTCCGCGCCGCAGGGGGCTCTCCTGCGCCGTCCGCTCCGCTGCGCCGCACTCCGCCCCACGCAGGCAACGAAGCTCCGGCGCGTGCCAGCCGCCTCCTCCCCAAGAAGACGCCATGGCTCCAAGGCGCATGGCCCCTGGGCGGAACCCGCTCCGCCAGGTGCCAGCGCAGCAAGAACGAAGCTGCCAAGAAATCCCACGCCCGCAAGGGCTGCCTGGGCGCTCCCTGCTCCCGCTCCGGCATGCCAAGACCCCGCTCTGCTCCTAGCTGCAGCGCGTGGGGACCCTCAAGACCAAGCTCTCCACCAACCAAAGCCTTTCGTGGCCACCGCAGGCTGCCTCGCCTACACCACCGAGCTGCGCAGCGTCGCATGGCCCGGCAAGTTCAAGCTAGACCTGCCTCCGCGCTACGATGACACAACTGATCCCGCAGAGTTCCTCCAGCTCTATGAGCTGGGCATCGAGGCTGCCGGCGGGGACGAGAAGGTCATGGCGAACTGGTTCCCCATGGCGCTGAAGGAAGGAGCTCGCACCTGGCTCCTGAATCTGGCTCCGGGAACGTTCTCTTCCTGGGACCAGATGCGCACCCGCTTCATCGACAACTTCCAAGGTACTCGCGACCGGCCGCCCGCCGTGAGCGACATGCGCCGCATCAAGCAACAACCTGGAGAGACCCTGCAGAAGTACATCCAGCGCTTCAACAGTGCGCGCCTCAAGATCCCTAGGGTGTCCGAGGAGGCCATCATCTTGGCCTTCTCCGATGGCGTGCGCGACGTCAAGATGAAGGAGGAGCTGGCGATGCATGAGGACCTCTGCACCTCCCTGGAGCTGTTCAACTTGGCGAATAGGTGCGCCAGGGCTGAGGAGGGACGCCTCTCCCTCCTCGAGCTGCCTGCCGCAGACCCAGAAAAGAAGAAGCCCAAGGCCAAGGACGTGAAGCGCAAGGGGGCTGCCGTACTCGCAGCCGAACCAGACACCAAGCGCGGCAAGGATCTGCCCGACTCCTCCAGAGGCAGCCGGTACTGTGTGTACCACGACCTCCACACCCACAACACCAATGAATGTCAAGAACTCCGCGCCGTGCGAGAAGGAAGGATCGGCCGTCGCCCTGACCGTGCTGACCGGGGCTACGACCGAGGAGGAGGAAGAAATCCAGGGCGCTGGGAAGATCGCGGCCCGCGCCAGGGGTGGCGCGACCAACCTCGCGAGGACCGCTGGCGAGACCTGCCTCGCGAGGGCGACTGGAGGGATCAGCCTCGTGAGGATCGCCCTCACGGCAATGCAGGCCTACCTCCTCTGCCGCCTCCACCAAGAAGGAACGAAGACCGCCATCAGGACGAGGGGGCTGGGGGCTTCCAGGAGCCACGTGCAATCGCTTGCATCCTGGGCGGAGCTCAAGCCCCAGCCTCCCAACGTATCTTCAAGCAGTTTGCCCGCAAGGTGAATGCAGTTCTCCCCAAGCTCGAAGCAACGCGCCCCCTCAGGTGGTCGGCGTGCGCCATCACGTTCAGCTCAGCAGACCAGCTCGAGTGCTCGGCCACAGCCGGAGTCCTCCCAATGCTTTGCTCCCCAGTCATCAGCAACGTGCTGGTCACCAAGACCCTCATCGACGGAGGGGCAGGGCTCGATGTCCTGTCCGTGGAGACCTTCAACAACCTCCAAGTGCCCTATGACCAGCTTCAGCCAACCAAGCCTTTCTCCAGAATCACCGACGGCTCCACAGTCCCGATCGGGCAGGTCCGCCTCCCTGTCACCTTCGGGGCCCGCAGCAACTACCGCACCGAGCTCATCGACTTCGACGTCGCCGACATCCGCCTGCCGTACAACGCCATCCTCGGGTACCCAGTGCTGGCCAAGTTCATGGCCGTGACTCACCATGGCTACAACGTCCTCAAGATGCCCGGAAGTGGCGGCGTCATCACGGTGCCCTGTGAAGAGAGAGATGCAGTGTGTTCCCTGGAGCGAGCCTTTCAGGCCGCGTCACTTGAAGACCCAGATCGCGAAGCAGGAGGCTTCCTGAGGCCACCCCCAAGAAGAAGAAGATGTCGCCAGGCTCAGCCCCTCAGGAGGCAGGCCCCTCAGGGCCCGTGTCTGCCCGAGAGGACCCTCCTTCCATCGCATAGGAAAGCGCACCCGGCGCCCTCCTCAGGCAGGGCTCGGGGGCTCTCACCTGGAGGGCCACCGACCTAGCCAGGGTCATGAGGGAGGCGCTTGGGCACCATGTGGAGGCGTGTTTTGAAGCGTGTTTCCCTCGGGAAGGAGCCAGGCGAGGAAGACCAGACCAGCAGGAGTTCATCAACGAGGCCATTCAAGAGCTACAGGAGTCAAGGATCATGAGGGGTTGCCGTAGTCCACCAGCTGTGGCCCCACATCCAGGCGAGGATGGTGGGCTGCGTGTCTGCGTCGACATACCAGGGCTCAATCAGTTCGCCACGACGGAGCGTCTCTGGCCCTCGCGAGTGGGGCGCTGCGGAGGTCCTCCCCACAGCCGTGTTCGCATGCCTCACGGCCTGCCGGGCATGGCTGCGGTGTGCCAGCGCCTCACGAGGGGCATCGTGGAGGCTCAGGAAGACAGGCGTTCCGTAGCGCTGGCGGAGATGAAGGCAGCTCGCGAGGAGCCATCAGTGCCTCCGGAGCCTCCCGAGGCCCCGGGGCCTAGGGGCTCGTGAGGATCAGCTTCCGCAACCTACCGAGTCTACTGCACCAACGCCACTTCGCCAACGACATTCCCAGGTGACATCTTCCATGTTTCATTCCCAGCTGGGAGCGCCCTCCCAAGGTTGCATCACCCAGGCCGCGTGGGTCCGTCCCTGCGGCATGTATCTGCCTTTATCTTTCGGTCGTTAGTCTGCCATGTTGGGGGCGCCCCTCGGGCTGCATCATCCCCAAGCCGTTGGGGCTAGGCCCAGCGGCGTGTATCTCTATCGCGTTTATTTCCAACCATGCATTCGCCTATCACGCTTGATTGCTTGATGCCCGTTCGCGGCAACACTTCTTCTCCATGCCGACTACTTGCGCGTTAAAGGGGGGGTGCCTGAGGATCGCGACTCAGGGCTCTTACTAGCTCTCCAGCCCTCACCCTCTGGCCTTGTCCACGGCATTGCGACCTGGCATACCAGCGACGGCTGAGACAAGCTCGAGGGTTGGGACCCGAGGACGTAGAGTACCGGCATCTAACCAAACTTTGCAGGGACACATTTCAAGATACGGCCCAGTGCCGGGCGCAACCCGCCCAGAGGTAGGGCCTCGTGAGTCCCGCGCTGGCTCACGGGTGCCCAGATACACCTCACCTAGCTCTACCGTGCCAGCCACGTGTCAGGGCGGGGCTGTATACGCCCCGGGGGCTCCTCCCGGAGGGGAGCCCCCTCCCACGTACCAGTGGAAGCACCATGCTCCGCGCTGGCTAATGACACTGCCGAGGAGCGGCTATGCCTGTACACATACGGAAGCGCTATGCTCCGCGCTGGTGATAAACAACTAAGGGTGGCCTCCGGGCCGCGTTAACCTCAGGGAGCCCAGAGCTCAGTGGCTGGCCTCATCGCAACGCCTCCCCTCGGGAGCGCCGCGCGAGGGGGCTGGGCACGGGGGCTACGGCTGGGTCACGCCCAGACGTACGCCGCCCAGCCAGGCCCCTCGGGCCTGGTTCGCCGCGCGTCTCTCCCCGAGCGGAGCCAAGGTATGAAGGCCGTTTGCACGTCAAGGGGGACCCCTGGGCATCGCGACCCAGGGGCCTAACTAGTCCCGTAGCCCCTCACTCCTTAGTTTCAAAAGGCTATGCTGGGTGAGGTACGCGCGGGGCCGGGCTCTGCAGATGTAGAGCGGTAGCCACGCTTACATCTCGCCTCATCACCCGCTGTTCGCGCGTCAAGGGGGACTCCTGAGCATCGCGACTCAGGAGCCTAAATGGCTCCGTAGCCCCTCACTCCTTAGTTCCGAAAGGCTATGCTGGGTGAGGTACGCGCGGAGTCGGGCTCTGCAGACATAGAACGGAAGATACACCTACATCACGCTTCCCTACTTGTTGTTCGTGCGCCAAGGGGGACTCCTGAGCATCGCGACTCGGGAGCCTAACTTGTCACGTGGCCCCTCACTCCTATGGTCCCGTCCTGGTTTCCGGTCGGGGCTAATGCTGGGTGAGGCATGCGCGGGGCCGGGCTCTGCCGGCGTAGAACACAAACAAGTAGGGAAGAGAAGCATAAAATCCAAGGAATTTAAAAGCAAATATTACAACCCATACTGCCGTCTCAATACCAAACGCAAGTTTAAATGCCTCCCCGAGGCGTGATGCATGTGCAGGAACTGAAAGAAGAGCAGGGATGGAATGGAGTCACTTGTCGGCGGTGGCTTCGCCTCGTGGAACGGCAGGGTCGGCAGCGCCTTGCTTCGGCCTGGTGCTGAAGGCCCGGAACTTCTCCAGCAGCGCCTCCGCGCGCCCCTTCACGGCTTCGACAGCGGCGGCAGCACCCTCGCCGCTCACCAGTTCCAGCAGGCCGTCGAGGTCGGCGTTGGGATCACGGAGGTAGATGTGGGCAAAGACCCGCGTCAGCGCAGCAGAAGACAGGATGTGCGCCTCGGCCTCGTCCGCCGGGCCGATGCCAAGGGCGACGTCCCCAAGAGCCTTAACTAGGGAGGGAAGCAGCTTGGCGGGGCCGTCCTCGTCACCAGCTAGCGAGCTGTCCAGGCCGCTCTCGTAAAGCATCTTCAGCGAAGCGCGGGCGTCCTTCTCCATGTCTGCGAAGGCCACGCGATCCTCGGCGAGGACCCGAGCCTTGGCGTCCAGCTCGGCCTTCGTCACCTCCAGCTCTTTCTTCAACGCGCCTAGGTGGTCACGGCGCTTCTTGAGCTTGGCCTCCCGGTCCTCGAGCGCCGCCTCACGTGCCTTCGCCCCCTTCTCCTGCTCTTGGCGAAGGCGAACCTCCTCCGCAAGTTGGCCCCGTAGGCCTTGTAGCTCGTCCTCCAACGCCTTGCAGCGATCGCGGACTTCGACCACTTCCCCCAGGGCTGCGTCACGGGCAGCCTTCGCCTCGAGGACAGCCCGCCTCTCTTCGTCACAGGCCATCGAGGCCTGAACCAGCGCCGCCCGGATCGAAGCATCAGAGCGAATCCACCCCGAAGCCAGTTCCAAGCGCCCGGCCGCCAGGCGAGGGTCGGCGCCGAGAAGATCCTGCCGCAGCCGGTCCAGCTCAACAATGGCGTGCTCCGGGATGGAAGAAGAAGGCGGAGGAACATCCGTGCGCTCCAAGACAACAGGAGGAGCTGAGGAAGCAACGGTCAGTGGAACGGGAGGAGAAGGTAGTGGCGGCGAGGCCGCCGTGTCCCGAGGCGAAGTCCGTTGCGTCTCCGCAGCCGTAGCAGTGGTGCCTGACGAGGGCACCTCTGGAGTCGCTTGGGCCATGGGGGCTGAGCTCGCCCCCGCCAGCATGGCCAGGCCTCCCGAGGGCGATCGGGTAGGAGAAGCCCGCACGCCGCGGTCACCCCCCTCCACAGGCGGAGGCGCTGCCGCGGATGGAGCCTCAGGAGCCCGCTTCGGCTTCTTCGCCATGGGCGCACGCCTACTCAAGAGAAGCAATCATCAACCCTCATCGGCGGAACGAGAAACAAAGGGACAAGGATCAAGCGCTTACTGGTCATCGCTGGAGAGCTCGGGCAGCTTCCGGCCCAACTTCAAGCCAAACAGCCGGCTGGAAGGGTCGACCTTGGAAGCAGAAGGCGCGACTGCGGACTGCCTCGGGGTAGGGGCAGACCCGCGGGGGATCAGCCCGGTCCTGTCCTTCTTCGGGATCAGGGGCGAGCTCCCGCCACCCAGCACATCGTCGTCATCACCATCATCATCGTCATAATCATCGCTCGGCGAAAGGCGGAGAGTACGGGTCGAGCGCCGAGGAAGGGGAGCCCTCGACTCTCCGTCGGTTGCCCCAGAGTCGGGCCCCTCTCCCCGCTCCTCTTCGTCCTCCTCCTCGCTGGAGTCACCAGAGGGCATGTCCACCGGTCCTCCAGAAGACGCCACGGGCACGAGCCCATCCCCGTTGAAAACGGGCATGGACTTCACCACCTGCTTCTAGTCGTCGCGAAGGAACAAGGGCTTGGGAGCGCCCTCCAACGCTGCCACCTCGCCCCCGACCAGAGATTGAAGAACCGCGTTCACATCCTCTTCGTCCACAGCCCTCGGGGCTCGGATGAGGCCTCCACATTGGAGGAGAGTACCGCCGAAGTGGAGCCAGCTGCTGCTCTAGGAACTCCTTCAGCAGCGACGCGCCAGTCAGCTTCGCCATCGACATGCAGGCCGACTTCAAGTCCGCGTCCATATTCTCCAACACCGGTCTCACGCGAGGATCCGTGAGCTCCGCTCGGCACTAGTCACCGGCGCTCACGGGCGGCTCCGCGGGCAAGATTAGCCGAAGGTGGATGCGCCCGGCATCTACCAAGACCCACTTGCTCCGGAAGCCATCAGCCCTCTTCCCGGGACCCGAGATGGCATTGGTGCTACCATGCGCAACAAAGCTCGCGCACGCGGAAGGAGAGCTGCCAGAGGTCTGGAGGTAGAAGTAGTGGCGCAGCAAGGCCACCGAAGGCTGCACCCCCACGTGGGCCTCGCAGTAGTAAGCGAAGATCGCCAGAAGAAGAACGGAGTTGGGGTGGAGATGCAGAGCTTGGAAGTTGTAATGGCGGAGGACGGAGAAGAAGAACTCGGAGAAGGGAGGCACCAAGCCCGCAGCAATGGAGCTTACAAAGAGAGGATAGAAGGTGCTCCCTCGGCCCTCAGGGGTGGCGGAGCCGGCCTTGAATACCTCCGTCCCGTTGATGCCCTGCGCCGCTGCCATCCGGCGCAGCCGGGCAAGGCTGGCCTTGGACACATTCGGCGGGTCCAGAGCAGGAGAGTACCAAGCTTCGGCCGGGGCCTGGCGAGGCGCCATGGCTTCCTAGGTCGTGCGACCGGAGTAGATCTGGAAGTTTGGAGGAAGAAAGGGGAGGCGCAAGAAAGGGGATCTAAGCAGCAACTGGAGAAAGCAAGGGCGATGTCTGGGAAGATGCCTCTCCCTTATCAACCCGCGCAGTTGCTAAGGCACCCACGTCCAATCAACCACCACGCGGCGCCCAAGGCCGCAGGCTGTTAGGGCCCGCGGCGCTTCGCCCTTGCCCTTTTGCCTCTCGGCACGGCCAAGTCCATGCGCTCCTTGGGCCCGGGGGCTACTGTCGGCGTTCTGGGAACGGGGGTCCCCAGACTTGCCTGCCTGCGGCCTGCGGCGTGGCTCAAGTGGGCGCCCAACATGGCCCATCTGCATCAACACAAGACTCAAGACCCTCGCGAGGGGCCAAGCCTCGCGAGGCGGACGACACGGCGCATCCTCAGGCGAAGCCTCATCAGGCTGGCTCGCGAGGAGGCGGAGACATCAAGGCGGGGTACCTCGCGAGGTGCCCATGACGTAAGCCATGACGACTCAGGGCACCAGGCGGGTGCCAGCGCGCGCAGCGTCCTTCTTTCCTCTTTGGTGCAAAGGGGGCAAGCACAGCCGCGGAGTACCGAGGCATCAGGCAAAAGTTGCCACTTCGGTGCAACGAGACCAAGGCCAGGAGGACTACGAGACGGAGGTCACCATGGAGCCCAGCTCGGCGTCACCACCAGAGCCTTTGGCAGGCGAAGACTGCTTTTATCAGGATAGATGTACTAGCTGTCCCCCTTCAAATTAGCCCTCCATTGTTGGCTCCCTTCCCGCTCGATATTTGGGGGAGAGGACCAGGGCCTCTATAAATAGGACTAGCCTCCCACATAGCAAAGGGTTCGGTTCAGATCGGTTGGGCTCTTGGTCATCGACGAGAGCAAGAGTGAGAGAGAGAGAGAAAGGTGACTGAACCTCCTAGCAGTTCATCGCCCCAGCCAAGAACAGACCCTCGCGAGGCTGTTCGCCCTTGTATTGTTCATCATCACCAGCCCCAGGAGGCAATCCACAAACCACACACTGGAGTAGGGTATTACACCACAACGGTGGCCCGAACCAGTATAAATCTTGTGTCTCTTGCGCGTTTCTTTCAGTAGTTTAGTTCCTTGTGAGACGGAGAGGTTGAAGGCGTAATCTCCGCGCGCACCCCAGTGTTCGAACCTTAAGGGTCTGCCGGAACCCGAAATCCGACAGCAAGAAATCAAGAAATTCATTCATGACAATTGGTTCCTTAATGATATTGAGAAAATTGAGGTGAACACTTATCGATTTGAGATCTTCATTATCTTTGCTAGAAGATTCACCCTTATTCTTAGGAACTGTCGGATGTGGGGTTCCGGCAAACCCTTAAGGTTTGAACACTGGGGTGCGAGCGAAGTCTTTTCCTCCCACTGATCTACGCCCTAGCTCACTAAGATCTCGCGGGCGAACTCGACGAACTCGCAACACAGAAAGACACGAGGTTTATACTGATTCGGGCCACCGTTGTGGTGTAATACCCAACTCCAGTGTGGTGGTGGTGGATTGCCTCTAGGGCTAATGATGAACAGTACAAGGGAAGAACAACCTCCTGGGGTTGAGGTGTTCTTGAGCTCGGTGAGCTTGTGTGTGTGAGGATGGTGTAAATGATCCGTCCCTTGCTAAGGTGCTAGCTAGTCCTATTTATATTGGCCCTAGTCCTCTTCCCAAATATCGAGCGGGAAGGGAGCCAACAATGGCGGGCTAATTCAAAGGGGGACAACTAGTACAAGCTATCCTGACAAAAGTGGTCTTCGCATGCCACAAGCTCTGGTGGTGACGCCGTCTTGGGCTCCATGATGACCTCCGTCTTGCCGTCCTCCTGGTCTTGGTCTCATTGCACCAATATAGCAATCTTTGCCTGATGCCTCGGCACTCTTCGCCTGCGCTGGCCTCCTTTGCACCAAAGAGGAAACAAGGACGCTACGCGCGCTGGCGCCCGCCTGGGGTCATGCGTCATGGCTCACGTCACGAGGGTCTCGTGAGGTTTGCCCTGCCTTGATATCTCCGCTCCTCATGAGCCTGCCTGGCTAGGCCACTCCCGAGGAGGCCTTGCGTCGCCCACCTTGCGAGGCTTGGACCCTCGCGAGAGTTTTGGGTGCTTTGTTGGTGATGATGGGTCGTACGGCCTGCTGGCTCAGCCACGCCACGGGCCGCAGGCAGGCAAGTCTGGGGACCCTTGTTCCTAGGACACTGGCAGTAGCCCCCGGGCCCAAGGTGCGCTCGGGCTTGGCTTCGCGACGAAGCCAAGGGGCAAGTTCGGAGCACCGCGGGCCCCAAAAGCCTGCGGCCTCGATTGACGCATGGTGGATGATTGGACGTGGGCGTCTCCGCTTCCCCACGCTGCCTCGGCAACTGCTTTACTTGACAACTCCCTGCAACATGCAAGGAAAACCATCATTACCTGTGATCGTGGGAGACGCCGGTTGGCCTTCCCTTGCCATAAATGGGGAGGGGGTGGAGCCCCCATTGCCCATCTCTTCCTCGCTTGCTTGCTTCTTCCTCCTTGCTCCACTACCAACAACAATGGCGCCCATCAGAAAGTTTTCTACTGAAGAGAAAGGAAAGGCTCCCCGCGATGATCCGGGGCCTCTTCCGCCGAAGAAGAGGTCGATCCATCGCCGCGATGAAGTGACGATGCAGGTGGTGCCGAGGCCTTGGTGCGAGCGGCCTCCTCCGGGGTACCCGCTGCCCTTGTACGCCCAAGATGAGCGCTCGGGAGGACGGAGTGACGAGAAGTGCCACCCACGCTGCATCCAGGGCCGCCGCGCCACGGCGACACGTGTCGTCACCCCTGGAGTTCACGCCGCGGACTCCTCGCGCGAGTTGGTGCTGTGGGCGCCGATGCCTCCAAGCTCCTGGATCCGCTTCCCGCGGTTCTTCTCCGACGTGATACCGCCGAGGGGGCCTCTTGAGTTGTGACGCCCCCGATTTGACCGTACACTAATCATACACGCAAACGTGTACGATCAAGATCAGGGACTCATGAGAAGATATTACAACACAACTCTACAAATAAAATAAGTCATACAAGCATCATATTACAAGCTAGGGGCCCCGAGGGCTCGAGTACAAGAGCTCGATCATAGACAAGTCAGCGAAAGCAACAATATCTGAGTACAGACATAAGTTAAACAAGTTTGCCTTAATAAGGCTAGCACAAACTAGGATACAGATCGAAAGAGGCGCAGGCCTCCTGCCTGGGATCCTCCTAAACTACTCTTGGTCGTCGTCAGCGGGCTGCACGTAGTAGTAGGCACCTCGAGTGTAGTAGGAGTCGTCGTCGATGGTGGCGTCTGGCTCCTGGGCTCCATCGTGTGGTCGCAGCAATCGGGTATAGAAAGCAAAAAAGGGGGGAGCAAAGCAACTGTGAGTACTCATCCAAAGTACTCGCAAGCAAGGAGCTACACTACATATGTATGCATTGGTATCAAATGGAAAAGGGGGTATCATATGTGGACTGAACTGCAGAATGCCGGAATAAGAGGGTGATAGCTAGCCCTTTCGAAGATTACACTTCTGGTAACCTCCATCTTGCAGTAGAAGAAGAGAGTAGATAGTAAGTTCACCAAGTAACATCAGATAGCATAATCCTTACCAATGATCCTCCCCTCGCCGCCCTGTGAGAGAGCGATCACCGGTTGTATCTGGCACTTGGAAGGGTGTGTTTTATTAAGTATCTGGTTCTAGTTGTCATAAAGTCAATGTACAACTCCAAGTCGTCCTGTTACCGAAGATCACGGCTATTCGAATAGATTAACATCCCTGCAGGGGTGCACCATATTTCCCAACACGCTCGATCCCCTTTGTCCGGACACACTTGTTGGGGTCATGCCCGGCCTCGGAAGATCAACACGTCGCAGCCCTACCTAGGCACAACAGAGAGGTCAGCACGTGGGTCTAAATCCTATGGCGCAGGGGTCTGGGCCCATCGCCCATTATACACCTACATGTTGCGTACGCGGCCGGTGAGCAGACCTAGACCCCCTTATACAAGAGCAGGCATTCCAGTCCAACCCGGCGCGCGCTGCTCAGTCGCTGACGTCACGAAGGCTTCAGCTGATACCACGACGTCAAGTGCCCATAACTGTTCCCGCGTAGTTGGTTAGTGCGTATAGGCCAGTAGCCAGACATAGATCAAATACCCAGATCTCGTTAAGCGTGTTATTTTGAAGTAACCGCGGACGCCAATCTGGGCCAGGCCCACCTCTCACCTAGGTGGTCTCCGCCTGCCCTGTCGCTCCGCCTCAAAGTAACAGTCGGGGGCCGTCGGGAACCTAGGCCCACCACTACCTGGGTGGAACCACCTGCCCCTCCAGCCCCCAACATTGGAATCACTTGTGGGTACTCAATGAGCCGACCCGACTTTAGTCATAACATGTATAGTATATACCCGTGATCAACACTCGACATGATCACGGCCCAATTGTATAGCATGGCAGATAGACAAGAATGTAGGGCCGCTGATGATAAACTAGCATCCTATACTAAGCATTTAGGATTGCAGGTAAGGTATCAACAGCTATAGCAACAATGACAGGCTATGCATTGGAATAGGATTAACAAAAAGCAGTAACATGCTACACTACTCTAATACAAGTAGTATAGAGGAGAGTAGACGATATTTGGTGATCAAGGGGGGAGGCTTGCCTGGTTGCTCTGGCAAGAAGGAAGGGTCATCGTAGATGTAATCATACTCTATGGCATCAGCGCTGGTCGCGGGGTTTACCGGAAAGAAGTAACGGAAGGGAACACAATAAATAACAGAGCAATCAAAGCATCACAAAGTGTAACATGGCATTACGCGGTGCTAGAGGTGACCTAACGTAGTAGTAGGTGCTACTGACGAAGGGGGAAAACATCCAGGAAAGTATTCCCGGTGTTTGACGTTTTTGGACAGATGAACCGGAGGGGGGTTGTTGCACGTTTGCTATGCTAGGGATATGTGGCGGACGAACGGACTGCATATTTGGATTCGTCTCGTTGTTCTGAGCAACTTCCATGTATAAAGTATTTTCATCAGAGTTATGGATTATTTTATATTAATTTTTAAAGTTTTAAAAGATTTTCCCAAATTCTGGAATTATTATTAATTCGGTATTAATAGTCAAATGCTATGTGCACACACTGAAGTGTACACAGCAGGATCTACAGAGGCTGACATGGGCATGTTGACTGACATGACCCAGTCAACATTTGACTGGTCAAAGGGTGAATAGTGCAGTGGGCCCCACGTGTCATGGAGAGTAGTTGTATCTAGGTATTTTTTATACTGTTAACTAAACTAACAGATTGATTAACTAAACTTAATGATTAGGTTAATCTAATCAGGATTAATTAAGTTAATTAATTCTTTAAGTAAGTAATTAATTATTTTCTTAATTTATTTATTTTCCTTTTTTTAAACGTTCTCAGGGGCGGGCCCCACTTGTCATACACTTATTAGGGGGGTTATTGCCTTAATCCGGATTAGGCAATGGCCCCATTAACAAAACATGGGAGGTTAGCTCCTAATTAAACCGGGCAGGCCCGAATGTCAGGGAGGAACCGAGCGGCCAAAACGCACGCCCGTGCGGTGGTGCACGCTGGCAACCACCCAATGGGGCGGCGTACACCGATCTCGTCGCCTCGGTGACCAAACGTCGTGTGGAGACGACCCACCGAACGGGCGTTGTGGCCCGCGTCGACCGGTGACCGCGGTTTGACCGGGAATGGACGGCAGGCGAGCCTACGGGGGTGCGGAGCAACGCGTGCGCGACGCTAGCAGTAGCAGCACAGCAGGTGCGAGGCGCTGGCAGAGGGAAAGGGGAGGCCGTGGGCCTCACCAGTGTCAGGACCCCGATTCCAAGTCACATCGATCTAGCCGGTAACACCTCATATCACTTTGCGGCCTCACGCACGGTACTCCCACGGGTGTCGCCTTACCATGGCCCGGGACCGTTTGCGCCTTTTGTCTCACGTATATGATAGTGTCGCTAGCATCCATATGACAGAGAACCCGGGCCGACATGACTAGTCGTGAAAGCAAAGTGGCACTAACTTATGGGGATAGGCATACATGAATCAACATCGAGCATGTCGGTCAGCAGCGTGTGAATCCTGGCTATAGCACTGGGCTAACAGACTCCGGTGAACTGGGCTGTAGCAGGCTAGGCAGGACTCCGGATGTCACCGCGTGAAATTTCCCCGAAGGAACAGACACAAGAATGAAGTGAATCACGTGCCGGCCAGTCAAGTATTCCGGAGCAGTAGTGCTGGGCTAGCAGGACTCCGGTGAGCCGGGCTGTAGCGGGCTACTACGGCTCATGGAAGCACAAGACTACAGTTCCCAATAAGAGAGGCTACCAAGGATAAACAACTAGGTTGTCGGATCCCACACATACCAAGCATTTCAATCATACACACAATATGCTCAATATGTGCAATACAACATGGCATCACAACAAGACTCTACGACTCAGAGTATTTATTCATTAGGCTCCGAGGAGCGAGATATTACAAACATGGGTCTCATGACCCAACAATCATAGCATACAATCAAAGCACATGCGGAAGCTTAACATGTCTGAGTACAGACATCTATAAATGAAAAAGGCTGAGAAGCCTGACTATCTACCAGATCCTGCCGAGGGCACAAGATCGTAGCTGAGGTATCAAGCTAAACGTCGAAGTCCACACGGAACTACTAGCGAGACTGACGTCTCCGCAAAACATAAAATAGGCAAACGTGAGTACAAATGTACCCAGCAAGACCTACATCAGAACCATCTACATATGCATCGGTATCAACAAAGGGGTGGTGGAGTTTAACTGCAGCAAGCCAGCTTTGACTCAGTGGCTAACCTGAACTACGACTGCAAGTAACTCTTTTGAGGTGGCCCACACCAGTCCACATATTCACCATTCAATAGACCACTATGGATCCACTCCCGTCTTCCTACGAGAACGCCATCCATAGCACTCACGCTTATTTGCGCATTTTATAGTATCCACTTTCACTTGTCTATGAACTGTTATAGGCAACCCAAAAGTCCTTTATCGTGGACACGACTATTCGAATAGATAATGTTAACCCTACAGGGGTGTACTTCTTCACACACACTCTTGCCACTTACCACCATGTACACATCGTGTATCTCAGCAACCTTCAAGCGGAAGCCTGGCGAGGGAGTCGGCCACGACCTAACTAACCACACAAGTCTCTAGTCCAGGTTTATCGCCTATTCGGGTTCTATCCGCAAGGAGATCCGGTCGGGGTGTCGCTCACGGCCCCAAACAATGTGTGCAGGGTTCCCAAGCCCACCTCGATGGGTGGATCTACACTTGGTACACTGTGCCATGGTGCCTAGTCTGTCCCAAGCCCACCTGTACCGGGTACCACTTGGTAGACTACTAACACTACCTACAAACACCAGAAACTAGTTGCAACTCCTGGACAGAGATTAGGTTGATTAATAAGTCGAGAGGGGCACTTAAGCATTCCAATGTGTGGTAGTAACTGTTTCATGGATCACAAACACAGAACTCAGTTCCTGAGGACGGCTGCAATGAGACAACCCACCATGTACTCCTACATGGCCTCTCACCGCTACCTTTACCAAATCGTGTTCACACACTTAGCTCACACACAGTAGGACATGTTCAACACCATTCCAACTCATCCCCGATGAATCAGACCTGACTCAACTCTAAGCAGTAGCAGGCATGACAAACAAGCATGAATGAGTAGGCACATCAGGGCTCAAACAACTCCTACTCATGCTAGCGGGTTTCATCTATTTACTGTGGCAATGACAGGTCATGCAAGGAAAGGGGTTCAACTACCGCAACATGTAACAGTTGAATCGTTGTTGTCCTAATGCAGTAAAAGAGTGCAGGAGCGAGAGAGTGGGATTGTATCGGAATGAACAAGGGGGTTTTGCTTGCCTGGAACTTCTGAAGATGATATAGCTCTTCATCGGTGTAATTGATCACATCGTCGAAACATACGTCTACCGAGGGGAGGGGACAATGATCGGCAAACACAGAAAGAACACAATCAATGCAATGCAACAATATGATGTATGATCATGACATGGCAACATGCTGGTCTTTGGGCTAATGCATCTAGCAACCAGATTAAATGAAGTTGGTTTGAATAAAGGTTCAAATTCAAACTCCATGAAAGGCATTTCAAATGCCATTTATTGATTTGTCCAATTCAGCAGCTATAAGTTGTTCTAACATGCATGAAAATGCCACAGATGGATAGATTGGATTTTTCTGATATTTTTTCATATATAATTTATTTAATTCTGAGCTCCGGTTGATTTTCTATGATTTTTAGAAGTTTAGGACATTTTCTGAATTAAGCAAATCATTTCTGATTTATTTAAAATCTAGAAAAGCATTTATGACCTCATCACTGCGTCACTGTGACGTCATCCAGTCAATAGGACGGGTCCAGGTCAAACCTGACGTGTGGGGTCGCCATGTTAGTGTCTCGGGCTAGTTTGTGTGGATGACAGGTGGGACCGGTCAACGTTGACTTGACCAAAGTCAAAGCTGACACGTGGGGTCCACACATATTAGTACTAATCTTAACAAAAAATTAGACTAACCTAATTAGTCACAGGGTCCCACACATCAGTGGCTCTAGAGGGGTCATTAGTGGGCTCATTAGCAACTAATGATGTCGCCACGTCGGCCTCGCCGGAATCTGGTCGGGGGCAACCATTCCGCACGGCGGAGGCGTCGGGTTTTGCCATCCGGCGACCATTGGGCTCGCGGTTTGGCCCCACGGGTTGCTGGACGTGCACCGCATCCAACGGAGCAGGCCGCTGGGCGAGGAGAGATCAGGAACTACGGCGGCGACCACTTGGGCGGCGGCCGGAGCTACGGGCGTGCTCGGGTTGGAGCTAGGGGGCACGTGGGGAGGAGCTGGTGGGCGCTATGGGCTCCTGGAGCCACGCTGAGCACAGCGGTGTGCTCGGCTTCGAGCTACGTTCGCTCTAACCACGGTGGCGAGGAAGCGCAACGGCGGCGAGCTTCGGTGACGGTGGGGAATGGCGCTACGGCATGCAAACGAGACGGAGAATAGGGGGGTTCGAGGAAGGAGCTCATGGCGGTTGCAGTACGTGTCTCAGCGGGCTCGGGGAAGGGTTGGTGACGACGTGCGGTCGTCGGCGATCTCGGCGGCCGAGAGGTTGAAGACGACGCCATGGTCGTGGTGCGGTGCGTCCGGCGTCCTGCGGGTCGTCCAGGAGGCGTGGGTGACGGTGGAGGAGCTTCCACGCAAAACGGGAAGGCGAGAGTGGGTCGGGGAGCACGGTGGTTCACGGCGGTGCTTCCATGGCCGCGTCGGCCATCGCGGAAGAGAGCGAGGGAGAGGAGGGGATGGACGCGAGAGAAAGGGAGGGGGCCTGGGGGGAGTGCGTGGCGCCGTCCAGAGGCATCCGGGCGAGCAGGCAGAGAGGAGGTGGAGGCCTCCGGCGCGCAGGCGTCGACACGCCTCTGCCTACTCGCAGAGGTTGAAGACAACCGCTCCAGCCAGTGGGCTGGGCCGTCCAGCTAGCCGCGCCAGGTAAGTGCCCAGGTGACTCTCTCTCTTTCTGTTATTTAATTTGTTCTGTTTTTTCTATTTTTGCTATTATGTTTTGATTTAGTTCGAAGACCAAACCATTTCCAAAATTCCTGAAATGACTTGTGGGCACATTTGGAAATATTTCCAATAGCCCTCAACCACTTCTAGAATTATTTGGGAATTTTTAATTATTTATAACAATTAAATGCCCAAATTCAAATACTTAATGAGTTCATTAAAAAATCCAAATTGAGCTAGAAAAATGTGCACATTTTTGTCAGAGGTGCCAAAACCAATTCAAAAATGATGAACATTTTTAAAGGGCATTTTGGGTTCATTGAAAAGATTTAAGTTGAACCTAGTTGAATTTCATTTGCTGCTAGGGTTTAACAGTCCCCATTTCAACTTTCAAATAAATTTTAGACATGATGCATGGGTGCTGATGCAACTAATTACAAACAAATTCTAGGGCTGTGACAACTCACCCCCACTAAACAAGAATCTCGTCCCGAGATTCAAGACGTGAGGTAAGAAGACAGAGGGGACACGAAGCTAACACGATCTCCATGATCCAATTGCCATCTCGAAGACATTGATTCATTGCTTCATATTGATCTTTGACATCTTTGCTTGCGAGATCCTCACCCAACACGAGGACAAAAGAGCGAGATAACTCTACAAGGATGGATCATCTATCTTAATGAACACAAGATCAACTCACAGAATGAGACGTAGAAACATCCCTTGAGCTAAGACGTAGAACACACATCAGAGATGATGGATGAGAAACATATGACAAAGGTTCAAATTGGTAGGCGACAATTCCATGCTAGTGTAGGATAGTGCATGGTTTTCAAGGTAGTGAGGAGATAATTGCCATGATTCCATAACGGGACACCTCGGGGAAGGTGACTCGCAGAAACATTCCCTTAAGTGGCAAAAAGAATTACTTTTGATTCTGAGATCATTGGAACTCTTTATACCAGCCTAAGGCAATCACAACAATCGTTTGGCGGAGTACTAAGGGATGGTATACTCGGACTAGAATGGATGATGTGGACTACCTTGTTGAAGACAACGCAAGGGATGCTTTTTGCTTATCATCGGAGATGGATGGGACCCATGGTAGGACCGCTTTTGAAGATGATCCTGGACAACAACTATTGAGGTGCAAGCTGGGAACAAAATGCAAATGCTGGGAATGATTCTGGTGACTGGGGAAAAACTCAACAGCCGAGAGTGTTTCCAACGTTTCAATGGTTATAGAATCATCGAAGAAACTGAGAGCACAAGGATCTCTAAGGAATAACTTCTATAATAAGTCACACGAAATCCTCATAGAAAGATGGTCAAAGATACTACAATGACAGATCTTCCGGCTAGGTGCGTCGGCCAGAACATCAACCTTGTCGAGACCTACATCATAGATCCTGGAAAAGTTCCAACCATCATATCTGCCTGAGATTCAGATCTGGTTGGTAACAGGATATTTCGGACATCATATCTAGAAAAGGAAGTTTGCAACACAAACTGACGAGATGACGTTGCGAGATTCTCGGGAAATGAGCTACAATAGCAAGCTCCAAAACATGAGTTGGTTCTGCCACATACATGTGAACACACTGTTCAAGACAAGCATGACCATGTAGAAGTCTTATAATGAAACACTATCGAGCTCAGGTGGGGAACCATCATCAAGGATATTGAAGTCTCCACGCGTGGAAGTCCAAAGGATTAACGTTAGAACAGACTCCTTGTTTCTTGAACAAGTCAATCAGTGGCTTGGTGTACTAGGAGATACATATGAAATGAAGGTAGCGAGCCTGTCAAACCATAGCATACTTCGTACATGCATGACTAACTTGGGATGGTTCTAAAGGAAGCAACATTGACTTTCTCGAATTCACGGCGGCAACTTGCACCAAATGCACATGAACTTAGAGGAAGTCACTTCTTTCACCCAAACATATACCTCATGAGCGGAACACGAAGGCAATGCTTACAAAAGTTTTCTAACACTAGGTTGATGTTCAACATGAATCATTGGGGGAGACAAAATGCTGCTGATGGGCTCAACAGCAACTCACCGGAATTTCCATGTCACTGGACTTCCACCATCACGTGAGCACGGTGATAGCATTGATCAAACCAAAAGATATAATGGTGTATGCCCGAGGGACAACCACGAGTAAGACAACATTATGAACGTCGTTGGTTCTGATTTGACTTAACGATAGCCCATACTCAAGTCAAAGTTTTGACAAGGCAATAGATCCAACAACTGATCACGAGGACCAATCGATGAAGATATCATCTTTCTTCAACACACACATGCACACAAAAAGATATCCCTTAACATGAACTAAGTCAGACAAGCTTTTATCTTCCAACTCTCCAAGTTGTTGTTTGGCTTAACCAACTAGCTCAGGGGTATCCCACACAGATTCTTGGAGAAGGGGTGGTTTGCAAGAAACCATCTTGATCATGAGCTCAATATAGCGGTCAGGGGACAACCTGGTGATACTTCCAAGAAGCTATTCGGAAAATCACGAACCACCGACATGTTACTAAGCTCAACATCAATCTTGCTCTTTAGGCAAGATGATATGACCAAATAAGCAAGGATAGACATAATCCCAACTCTTGATCAAAGAGTGCACCAGGAAAAAGGACTAGGTCGCACGATCAATCTTAGAATGATGATTGCATAATCAACACACCAAGAATGAGATTATCGTCCATTAACCACCAAGCAATGGGGTTGCTAGGAGTATTGATTTCACACATCACGATTCACTTGTCGGCATTCCGGTTACAATAACACAGGAACCGAGGAATGAACAATGATGGTGTCGGTGTCAAAACCGGCGGATCTCGGGTAGGGGGTGCCGAAATGTGTGTCTATGCGGATGGTAACAGGAGGCAGGGGACACAATGTTTTACCCAGGTTCGGGCCCTCTTGATGGAGGTAAAACCCTACGTCCTGCTTGATTAATATTGATGATATGGGTAGTACAAGAGTAGATCTACCACGAGATCAAGGAGGCTAAACCCTAGAAGCTAGCCTATGGTATGATTGTTGTCCCTATGGACAAAAACCCTCTGGTTTATATAGACACCGGAGAGGGCTAGGGTTACACAGAGTCGGTTACAATGGTAGGAAATCTACATATCCGTATCGCCAAGCTTGCCTTCCACGCCAAGGAAAGTCCCTTCCGGACACGGGATGAAGTCTTCAATCTTGTATCTTCATAGTCCAGGAGTCCGGCCGAAGGTATAGTCCGGCTATCCGGACACCCCCTAATCCAGGACTCCCTCAGTAGCCCCCGAACCAGGCTTCAATGACGACGAGTCCGGCATGCAGATTGTCTTCGGCATTGCAAGGCGGGTTCTCCAAATTCCGTGTACCTGTTGAATAATGTCCGGTTTCTTGTAGCGCTCCTTGGCTTCTACGCCCAATAATGGCCGTCTTCCACGTGTCAAACGAATACGAAAAGTCAGGGTGTTTTTTTATATTTACACCCCTAGTCGCGTGAATGAGCCGCCTATTTAAGGGGACGAGGATTTAGATCCAAACCACACCTTCTCCCCTCCACGAGTATTCATTAGAGCGTATCCGACAAAGGTCCATTCTATCATGGCCGGCCGCCGCAGCTCCTCCTCTCGCCCTTCCAGCCCTCAGCCTGGAGATTGGAAGAGGTGCTCCATCCCGCACAGTGAGCTAGCGATGCTCCAGACCAAGGGATTTCTCCCCCCGGCCTATATGGTCCCAGTTCGAGCCGGTCTTGCCACCTATAATGGCGGAGAGCAAGAAGAGAGCGCCCCCAATCCCTCCAAAGGAGAGCGGGTATGCCTTGTCCCTTACTTAATAAGAGGGCTCGGATTTCCGATTCCTCCGTTTCTCCGGGGGCTCCTGGAGTTCTATGGCCTCCAGCTGCACAACCTCACGCCTGCCTCCATATTGCATATCGCGGGCTTTGTAGCCCTTTGTGAGCTGTTTTTGGGTTGCGAGGCTCATTTCGCGCTGTGGAAAAGGCTATTCTGCCTTGTGCCCTGTTCTAAGGAGTGAATATATCAAGTGGGCGGAGCCGAAGTGTGGCGCATCGCCAGGACCGGATATCTATCCGGAACCCCAAAGAAGGCGTCCGAAGACTGGCCTTCGGAATGGTTTTAGATAGAGGACGTCCCGCTGCCAGATCCTGTCCGGATCGGCCTCCCTGAGTTCGACAGTGCTCCCCTAAAGAAGTGCCTCAACTGGCGTCCACGGAGCCCTCAGAGGAAAAGCGACAAGGACGTTCTTTACCTGATGGGCCGGATAAGATTATTTGCTCATTCCAGACTTACCATGATCGGGGTCATGGCCGCATGCATCATGCGAGGGGTGCAGCCGCTTCAGTATAGAGGCCGCCCCATGTGGGACTTCAACGGGGAGGACGACGCCACCCGCCACGGCCGTAAGGGGCCGGATTCGGCTGCCTCTCTAATAAAGATCTTGTCCACTTTGTACAAGGGAGAAGAGGAGGAATTTCTCCGCGTCAACCCTCAGGGTGGATTTTCTATGTACAATCCCCCAAGTTGGGTAAGTGGACACTTTTACTTGCCCATCCGTTTTATATTCCCATTGTCAAATATTCAGTCTAACGACTTCAACGCAGGAACTGCGCCAGGCTATTAAAGAAATAAACAGCCCTCCTCCACAACCCGAGGATCCGGGACGGTTCCTCGACCCGGCCTCTCAAGAGGATCCGGACTTATCTGTGGAGCTGATTGATGGGGTGTTTCATCAATTGAGCAAGGACAACGCCTTGGTGGCCATTACGGCCGATTACCCAGGGCTACACCCAGCCTCACAGGTAACTGAGACCGAAGTCCCAGCACTTTGAAAAGAGATCTATCCTCGCGTGTTTTCGATTGCCGTATGACAACCGTGTTTTGCAGGGGACGTCCTTGAGACGGGAGGCCGAGCCTGCGGCGGCTAGCCCACGAGGGGCGGCAAGGCCCCGCGGGCTGAAAAGAAGTGCGGTCCGGACTGAGACGCCGGCACAAAGGTATAGCGCGCCATCTTATTCTCAGGTGTTATTCCTTCAAGGCATACTAACGCTCATGCTCTCTTCAGGACGAAGAGACCTCGTCGGACTATATCCGGAGAGGTTGCCAATCGCTCCTCCACCAGCCAGGCTCCAAAGCCTGGTCCGGAAGCGGAGGCAAACACGAGGCGCGCACCGGACGCTCCTCCGACAGAGGATGCGGACAGGCTGTCTGCCACCAATTCCGAGGTGGAGAGTGCCATGAACCATAGGTGTCGCCGGACAGTTCTTCGCGACGCTTGTTTCTCCCAAGAGGCATTGGATGCCTTTAATTCGGGAGATACCTACCTCCGTGCCATTCAAAATGGTCTAGCCAGAGCCACGGAGCAATATGTAAAAGACTTACGGCTAAGAAAATTTTGGTAATTATATATATACCAGTAGCCCCCGAGACTTGAAACGGTTAGAATAACTGATTTAAGGATCATTTGTTATGCAGGTTCTTATAGAAAAGAATACCCTACTGTCCCAGGAGCTGGAAGAGTGCAAAGCCCAACTTGAGGCCGCACTAGCCGCGGCAGGGGAACCCAAGGAGACCCCCTTTGGTAATATACACTTCGAAAGATAAGTATTTTGTGAAGTGCGGCATGGGTGCAAATCTGACAAATGAAATTGCAGATGGCGCTGGATTAAATCCGGAAGAGCAACAACTTCGATGCCAGCTGAAGGCTGGTGAGAGCGTGCTGACAAAGGTGAGGCGGGAGAAGAATGATCTCCAAGATGCCAACACCAAGCTAGGCGTTGAACTGAAGGATGTTCGTGCCCAGCTATTGGACTCCGTGAAGGAGAATCAGCGGCTTCGACGCGGCATATATAGTAAGTGCTTAAACGAACTTTGAAAAAAGAGTTCGGCGAGGAAGTCGACTAACAGAGTAATGTCTGTAGGTATGCTAACAGGTCGTCCTGTAGAGGAAATGCCCAGTTCTACGGGTGACTTTCTTCCCGAGCTCTCACAACTGCACGAGCGAGTTCGGCAGGTGATGCAAAGCATGCCCAGGCCTTGTGGCCATCCGTCTCCATGCCCGAAGGCCTTGGAGAGCTTGTAGAGAAGCTGAAGGGAGCGCGGCGGCGCTTCCGATTGTGGAAGATGTCTGCCTGCCGTCAAGGCGCCAGGGAGGCCTGGGCCATGGTGAAGACGCTGTACACAAAGGCTGACCCAAACCACATGGCCGAGGTCGGACCCGTGGGGCCCGATGGGAAGGAGATCCCTGTGAGCTTAGTATACGGCCAAGTAGAATTGGCCGCAAATATTCCCAATAGGACTGTAAACTAGACAGCCTGTTAGATGGTATTGAAGAGGAATACAATCAGTCAGATTGACTATGTAATTATAATTGACATGTGTAATGCCTTCTAGCCGGATTGTAGATCGTTTGTCATGGCCGGCCTTTTCGCTTCAACCTCGGGACCTGACGGTCCGGAGTGTGTCCGAATACCCTCGCGGTTATATAAGAACCGGGGTATGCATGGAGACCAGGCGTAGGGGTCATTAGTGCTTGAACAGACAAGTGCCCAACTAGTTATGTTATATTACATGGTTAGTAAGAAACATCTTCCAGGGAGAATAGTTCCGTTAGGGGTTCCTTTCCCTGGGAGGCATGCCCTAAAGTGATGTCCATTCTGCGAAAAGAGACGCAGGAAAAACATCTGGGGGTGTATAGATAAATAAGTGAAAAAGATCACCTTTAGTTCACCGACCGAATATTCCCTTAAGAACGCTAGCTTTCGGCTTCACCCAGTCTGAGGTACACATCCGGCTGACCCGGCAGTAACAATCGCAGAGGTGCTCCCTTTACCACCTAGCCGAATAATCGGGAACGTAGGGGTAAGCACAGGAGCCAGGCAACCCAGCTTGGCCAAAACTTAAGTCATATCGATGCATATAATGGTGAATAAAAGGTACATGCGGAAGTGTGACACATGTGTTGGGCATGAAGCCCGTATAAATAAGCTTCTGTTTAAGGAAGCCCCCAGGTTTAATGAGCGCGGATAGCACATCACTGTATGAGCCTTTAAAGGCTATAAGAGAGAGAGAGGAGAAGGAGAGAAATGTAAGACAGAAAGTATATAAAAAATGGATAGAGGAAGGAGACGAACACAGAGTCCGGCGCTAGGCGTAGAATCTTCGGAGACGGGCTGCGTTCCATGGGTTCGGCTCGAGTCGGTTATTCGATGCATCTCGTAGGCGGTACGCTCCACCAGTCAGGACTTGGTCAATTATGACGGGACCTTCCCACTTGGGCTTGAGTTTGTCCTTTTTCTTATCCGGCAGGTGTAGAACTAATTCGCCAACGTTGTAATTTTTGGCCCGTACTTCTCTGCTTTGGTATCTTTGAGCCTGCTGTTGATAGAATGCGGAACGGGCTTTTGCCACGTCACGCTCTTCCTCCAAGGCGTCCAAACTGTCCTACCGATCGAGCTCGGCTTCTCTTTCTTCATACATGCGCACTCAAGGTGAGTCATGAATTATGTAGCAGGGCAAAACTGCCTTTGCACCGTACACCATGAAGAATGGTGTGTATCCGGTGCTGCGATTCGGCATGGTCCGCAGCCCCTAGAGTACGGAGTCGAGCTCCTCTACCCAGTGCGTATTAGATTCCTTAAGGGACCGCACTAATCTAGGTTTGATGCCGCTCGTGATAAGACCATTTGCACGTTCGACCTGACCGTTAGTTTGTGGGTGATAGACGGAAGCATAATCGAGCTTGATGCCCATGTTTTTGCACCAGAGTTTTACCTCATCGGCCGTAAAGTTCGTGCCGTTATCAGTGATGATGCTGTGGGGGACGCCGTAACGGTGTACAACCCCGGATATAAAGTCTATCACCGGTCCGGATTTGGCCGTCTTAACAGGCTTGGCTTCTATCCATTTGGTGAACTTATCCACCATGACCAGTAAGTATTTTTTTCTTGTGGGTTCCGCCTTTAAGGGGTCCAACCATGTCAAGCCCCCAGACCGCGAAGGGCCAAGTGATGGGGATAGTTTGGAGGGCGGTGGGTGGCATATGGCTTTGGTTTGCAAAAAGTTGGCAACCGACGAATCGTTGGACTAAGTCCTGGGCGTCTGCCCGGGCCGTCGGCCAATAAAAGCCTGTACGGAAGGCCTTGCTTACAAGGGACCGAGCTGCAGCATGATGACCACCGAGTCTGGCATGAATTTCAGCCAGGAGGTTCCGCCCTTCCTCTTCGGAGATGCACCTTTGAAGGACTCCGGTAGCGCTTTTCTTATAAAGCTCTCCATCATGGACTTTATAGGCTTTAGATTGCCACACTATGCAGCGTGCCTCATTTTGGTCCTCGGGGAGTTCCTGCCTAGTAAGGTAGGCGAGGAATGGTTCTGTCCATGGGGCGATGATGGCCATTATTACGTGGGCTGAAGGTGTTATTTCATTGGTAGAGCTTCCAATTATGTCAGAGTGTTCGGTGTCGGGCAGTGCGGTTGGGTCCGGGCTGTTATTGCCGGGTTCCCCTTCCCATACTACGGATGGCTTGAACAGCCTTTCCAAGAAGATGTTGGGGGGGACTACATCGCGTTTTGCGCCGATGCGTGCCAGGACATCTGCCGCCTGATTATTTTCCCGGGCTATATGGTGAAATTCGAGCCCTTCGAACCGAGTTGACATTTTTAGGACGGCGTTGCGATAAGCTGCCATTTTTGGATCCTTGGCATCAAAGTCTCCATTTATTTGGGATATTGTGAGGTTTAAGTCCCTGCGCACCTCTAGGCGTTGAATGCCCATGGATACTGACATCCGGAGACCATGTAAAAGGGCCTCATATTCGGCTACATTGTTGGAGTCTGTGTACATTATCTGGAGTACGTATTGAACTGTGTCTCCTGTGCGGGACGGCAAAACAACGCCAGCCCCTAGACCAGCCAACATTTTGGAGCCGTCGAAGTGCATGACCCAGTTTAATATGTACCGTACTCTTTAGGGAGTTCGGCCTCCGTCCATTCTGCGACGAAGTCGGCCAAAACTTGCGACTTGATGGCTCGCCGTGGCTTGTAAGTTATGTCGAACGGGAGGAGCTCAATGGCCCACTTTGCAATCTGGCCCGTCGCGTCGCGGTTGTTTATAATATTGTTAAGTGGCACTTCCGAGGCTACTGTTATTGAACACTCTTGAAAGTAGTGTCGCAGCTTCCGGGATGCCGTATATACCGCGTACGCAATCTTTTCATAATGCGGGTACCGTGACTTGCATGGAGTAAGGACAGTGGACACATAGTAGACCGGCTTTTGAAGGGGGAATTTGTGTCCATCCGTTTCTTGTTCGACGACGAGCACTGCGCTTACGACCGGATTGGTTGCTGCAATGTATAATAGCATTGGTTCGCCAATGTTTGGCACGGCCAGGACTGGGTTTGTTGCCAAGATGGCTTTTATTTCGTCGAGCCCGCCATGGCTGCATCCGTCCACTCGAAGTGTTCGGTGTGCCGAAGGAGGCGGTAAAGGGGTAGGGCCTTTTCTCCCAAGCGGGTGATAAAGCGGCTTAGAGCCGCCACGCATCCGATTAATTTTTGTATTTATTTGAGGTCCTTTGGGATATCCAATTGTGATAGAGCTCGGATCTTGGCTGGATTTGCTTCAATTCCTCTACCGGATACAATGAAGCCCAAGAGCTTTCCGGCTGGAACGCCGAAAACGCATTTTTCCGGGTTGAGCTCGATGTCGTATGTTCGGAGGTTACCGAATGTTAGCCTCAAGTCGTCTACTAGAGATTCAACATGTCTTGTTTTAACGACCACATCATCTACGTATGCCTCCACTGTTTTGCCGATCTGGTTTGCCAGACATGTCTGAATCATGCGCTGATATGTTGCGCCGGCGTTTTTGAGCCCGAAGGGCATTGTGTTGAAGTAGAATGGGCCGTATGGTGTGATGAATGTCGTTGCGGCTTGGTCTGACTCTGCCATCTTTATTTGATGGTAGTCGGAGTATGCGTCGAGGAAACACAATGAATCGTGTCCTACGGTAGCATCGATAATTTGATCGATGCGGGGGAGTAGGAAGGGATCCTTTGGGCAAGCCTTGTTAAGGTCTTTAAAATCAACGCACAGGCGCCAGGATTTGTCCTTCTTTGGTACCATCACCAGGTTTGCTAGCCAGTCCGGGTGTTTTATATCTTTGATGAATCCGGCCTCCAGTAGCTTGGCTAGTTCCTCTCCCATGGCCTGTCTCTTAGGTTCGGAAAACGCCGAAGAGCCTGTTTGACTGGCTTGAATCCCTTTAGGATATTTAAGCTGTGTTCGGCCAGCCTGCGTGGGATTCCTGGCATGTCTGAAGGGTGCCAGGTGAAAATGTCCCAGTTCTCTCGTAGGAACTCTCACAGTGCGGCGTCTACATCAGGGTTTAACTGTGCTCCGATGGAAGCTGTTTTATTGGGGTCCGCTGGATGGACCTGGAATTTGACTATTTCGTCCGCTGGTTTAAAGGAGGTGGACTTGGATCTTTTGTCGAGTATCACATCATCCCTATTCACCATGGAGCGCAATGCAGTCAGTTCCTCAACCGCTAGGGCTTCGGATAGCGCCTCGAGGGCCAGTGCGGCTGTCTTGTTTTCGGCGCGGAGTGCTATGTCCGGATCACTAGCGAGAGTGATGATTCCATTAGGCCCGGGCATCTTGAGCTTCATGTACCCGTAATGGGATATTGCTTGGAAGATTGTAAACACTTCCGGCCCTAGCAGAGCATGATATCCGCTACTGAACGAGGCCACTTGGAACGTGACCTCTTCAGACCTGTAATTATCCGGCGTGCCGAACACCACATCTAGTGTGATTTTTCCTATACAGCGCGCTTCCCGACTGGGGATTATTCCTCTAAAGGTTGTGCTGCTTCGCTCAATGTGGTTCCAGTCTATTTCCATTTTTTGAAGGGTTTCCTCATAAATGACGTTCAATCCGCTGCCGCCATCCATGAGTACCTTGGTAAGACGAAAGCCGTCCACTATTGGACTGAGGACCAATGCGGCTAGTGCTCGGGTTGTTTGGAATTTAGGTTCATCACTGGCGTTAAAACTAATAGCCGTGTCACTCCATGGGTTTATTGTTGCTACTTGGTAGACTTTGGCAAGGCTACGGAGTGTTCTTTTTCGCATATTATTTGATGCGAAAGTCTCGAAGACTGTTAATACTGTACTGGTGTCTCTGGGGTGGCTTTCTGTGGCTTCTGGAATTAAAAGATCTTCGCCAATTTTTGCCACCTGCCGGAGTATCCAACATGCTCTAAGGCTATGAGTTGGTGTGGCACCCTCTGCACTATGAATTTTACAGGGTCCATTAAGCCATCCTTCCAGCACGGTTTCGTGCCCTGTAGAGGGCTTTTGCTTTTTGGTATTGAACCCGGGTGTCTGGCGATGATGCACCCTTTTATTTCGGACTGGGTTTGTATTCAAGGCCGGATTGTCCTAGAATTTTATTTCGGTTTTCCAGGCGCTTTCCATCGCACAGTACTTTCGTACTATGGACGCCAAGTCAGCGAAGCGTGTAATATCACGGCGACTAATGGCGTTGAGGATTCCCTTGTCCGTGCAATTATTGCAGAAGAATGAAATTTCATCTTCCTCGTGGCAGTCCTTTATCCTGTTAATAACTAGGAGGAATCTGACCCAGTAATGATGTACTGTTTCTTCGGGCTCTTGCCTAATTTGAGATAGATCGCTTATGTACGGGTGGGTGGGTGGAATCGAATCCGAAACCTCACCCAATCTGAGACCCAGGGGCCAAGGAGTTTCCGAACTCGGAAGTTTGGATTCTTGGATGTTATCCAATGAATCTAGCCCGTCGCCCGACTTTAAGTTCAGGTCTTGAGTGATGTCCTCCCCTCTGCGGGTATCTAGCTTGGAGGGATCGGGAATCCGGACATAGCTAGTCCTTAAGATAGATGAAGGGTCGCCACACTGTCCCTCTACCACGGCAACGTGATGGGTGACCTGGGGAGAGTTAATCTCTCTCTGATCGGGTTTAGGCCCAATCTGGTCGCAATCCGTAGCGACTCCTAGGGCGGCGAAGCGATCCAAGAGCTCGTTTAGGGAAGAGAGCTCCATTGGATCTAGCTGCTCGGCGAATTCCAAGATGACGTGAAGATTGCTTTTGATGACCTGAGAAGTCATCATCGGCGCAGCAGCCGAACAGGCGGTCATAAGGAAACCACCTAGCCTGAGAGTCTAGCCGACAGCCAAAGCTCCCTTAGCAACAGTGTCGTATTTAAAGACGGGATGAGGCATCCTTCCTGATGGCGACGGCACAGAGGAACTCTCAATGAAAGCACCATTGTCGGTGTCAAAACCGGCGGATCTTGGGTAGGGGGTCCCGAACTGTGCGTCTATGCGGATGGTAACAGGAGGCAGGGGACAGAATGTTTTACCCAGGTTCGGTCCCTCTTGATGGAGGTAAAACCCTACGTCCTTCTTGATTAATATTGATGATATGGGTAATACAAGAGTAGATCTACCATGAGATCAAGGAGGCTAAACCCTAGAAGCTAGCCTATGGTATGATTGTTGTCCCTACGGACAAAAACCCTCCGGTTTATATAGACACCAGAGAGGGGTAGGGTTACACAGAGTCGGTTACAATGGTAGGAAATCTACATATCCTTATCGCCAAGCTTGCCTTCCACGCCAAGGAAAGTCCCTTCCGGACACGGGACGAAGTCTTCAATCTTGTATCTTCATAGTCCAGGAGTCCGGCCGAAGGTATAGTCCGGCTATCCGGACACCCCCTAATCCAGGACTCCCTCAGATGGCAAGAAGTATCACTACGTCAAGAACTCATGAGAGATTGTGCAATTCTCCTGTCATTCATGATATGAAAGAGGGTGACACTCCAAGGTAGAACAGAACAAAAGCTGGATTGGCATTTGGATCTGTGGAATACAACTACTTTGACCCAATCCTCGAAGTGGACAAGGTACTGGAGTTTGTTTCTCCTTGTCATTCCGGAATAGAATGGCTTGACGGACTACAAGAGTAAAAGGCACCGATAAACATGAATGCACACATACTCTTGACTATCAACTGATAGGCTAAGGTCGGGGTACAACTAAAGGGGGGCAACTCAAGGAACATATAATTTTTTTTTGAGTTGTGGACGCATGGATTAGTATGTCGAACAAGTTCAATATATTTCTTCTGGATAACCCACGCAGAAGAAGAAGGACTGGCAGATTCACAATTTGAATGGAGAACTCGTCAAGAGCACTCTTATTGTGATCTTTTGGTTCAACGAACTTCTGCCATAAGCGATTCGTAGTATTTGGAAGAAGGAACTACCATGGACCTCGAGGACTAATGCAAAGGTTACTAATATCCTAAAGGAACTAGCAAACACTATCGACATGAGGTAGGTAGGGTGAAACTTGGGTTCGAGAATGGTGGCCAGAATCATCACACTGGGAACACAAAACATGGCTAGATTACTAGGTGACTCCCTAAAACACCTATGGTCATAATAACACCTCCAACATATATGTCGAGGCAACAGAGTACCTCAACTCACTGATTAGTGTGCTTATTCTGACCAAAAAGAACATCGGGAACGGAAAGAAAGGATTTGCAAATGCATTAGATAGTTTAGAGACCTGCGATGACTCGGACAGCATAACGGCTGTAAAATGCTCAAGAAGATTTGAGACATCACGCAAAATGGTGGCATAACCACTTAGCATCATCATATCAAGGTTCTGGGATTAACTAACAACACACGGAAGTAGTAGGAACTGAACTGATACTTGAATCCATCATTCCTATAAGTCTACGGATTAGTAACACGTGATCCTAATAGAAGATGGGAAAGCCTAGTTCTTAATCCCCGCAGAAAAGAAGAGGATGACTCAGATCAGAGGGCATAAGGTAAAGAAGTAAAAAGAGCCTTACGTTCCCTTCCACAATCAATTCCCTTATATAACTAAAGCATTTCTAGACACAACTTCGACCAGTTTGGCTTGGTAATCCTATAGGCAGTCAGGCTCTGATACCAAAGCTGTCAGGACCCCAATTCCAAGTCACATCGATCTAGCCGGTAACACCTCATATCACTTTGTAGCCTCACGCATGGTATTCCCACGGGTGTCGCCTTACCATGGCCTGGAACCGTTTGTGCCTTTTGGCTCACGTATATGATAGTGTTGCTAGCATCCATATGACAGAGAACCCGGGCCGACATGACTAGTCGTGAACCCAAAGTGGCACTAACTTACGGGGACAGGAATACATGAATCAACATCGAGCATGTCGATCAGCAGCGTGTGAATCCAGGCTGTAGCACTGGGCTAACAAGACTCCAGTGAACCGGGCTGTAGCAGGCGAGGCAGGACTCCGGATGTCACCGCCTGACATTTCCCCGAAGGAACAGACACAGGAACGAAGTGAATCACAGGCCGGCCAGTCAAGTGTTTCGGAGCAGTAGTGCTGGGCTAGCAGGACTCCGGTGAACCGGGCTGTAGCGGACTACTACGGCTCATGGAAGCACAAGACTACATTTCCCCATAAGAGAGGCTACCAAGGATAAACAACTAGGTTGTCGGATCCCACACATACCAAGCATTTCAATCATACACACAATATGCTCAATATGTGCAATACAACATGGCATCACAACAAGACTCTATGACTCAGAGTATTTATTCATTAGGCTCCGAGGAGCGAGATATTACAAACATGGGTCTCATGACCCAACAATCATAGCATACAATCAAAGCACATGCGGAATGTAAAACATGTCTGAGTACAGACATCTATAAATGAAAAAGGTTGAGAAGCCTGACTATCTACCAGATCCTGCCGAGGGCACAAGATCGTAGCTGAGGTATCAAGCTAAACGTCGAAGTCCACACGGAACTACTAGTGAGACTGACGTCTCTGCAAAACATAAAATAGGCAAACGTGAGTATAAATGTACCCAGCAAGACTTACATCAGAACTATCTACATATGCATCGGTATCAACAAAGGGGTGGTGGAGTTTAACTGCAGCAAGCCAGCTTTGACTCAGTGGCTAACCTGAACTACGACTGCAAGTAACTCTTTTGAGGTGGCGCACACGAGTCCACATATTCACCATTCAATACACCACTATGGATGCACTCCCGTCTTCCTACGAGAACGCCATCCATAGCACTCACGCTTATCTTGCGCATTTTAGAGTATCCACTTTCACTTGTCTATGAACTGTTATAGGCAACCCAGAAGTCCTTTACCGCGAACACGGCTATTCGAATAGATAATGTTAACCCTGTAGGGGTGTACTTCTTCACACACACTCTCGCCACTTACCACCATTTACACATCGTGTATCTCGGCAACCTTCAAGCGGAAGCCTGGCGAGGGAGTCGGCCACGACCTGACTAACCACACAAGTCTCTAGTCCAGGTTTATCGCCTATTTGGGTTCCATCCACAAGGAGATCCGGCCGGGGTGTCGCTCATGGCCCCAAACATGTGTGCAGGGTTCCCAAGCCCACCTCGACGGGTGGATCTACGCTTGGTACACCATGCCACGGTGCATAGTCTGTCCCAAGCCCACCTGTATCGGGTACCACTTGGTAGACTACTAACACTACCTACAAACACCAAAAACTAGTTGCAACTCCTGGACAGATATCAGGTTGATTAATAAGTCGAGAGGGGCACTTAAGCATTCCAATGTGTGGTAGTAACTGTTAATGGATCACAAACACAGAACTCAGTTCCTGAGGACGGCTGCAATGAGACAACCCACCATGTACTCCTACATGGCCTCTCACCGCTACCTTTACCAAATCGTGTTCACACACTTAGCTCACACACAGTAGGACATGTTCAACACCATTCCAACTCATCCCCGATGAATCAGACCTGACTCAACTCTAAGCAGTAGCAGGCATGACAAACAAGCATGAATGAGTAGGCACATCAGGGCTCAAACAACTCCTACTCATGCTAGTGGGTTTCATCTATTTACTGTGGCAATGACAGGTCATGCAAGGAAAGGGGTTCAACTACCGCAACATGTAACAGTTGAATCGTTGTTGTCCTAATGCAGTAAAAGAGTGCATGAGTGAGAGAGTTGGATTGTATCGGAATGAACAAGGGGGTTTTGCTTGCCTGGCACTTCTGAAGAGATATAGCTCTTCATCGGTGTCATTGATCACATCGTCGAAACATACGTCTACCGAGGGGGGGACAATCACCGGCAAACATAGAAAGAACACAATTAATGCAATGCAACAATATGATGTATGATCATGACATGGCAACATGCTGGTGTTCGGGCTAATGCATCTAGCAACCAGATTAAATGAAGTTGGTTTGAACCAAAGGTTCAAAATCAAACTCCATGAAAGGCATTTCAAATGCCATTTATTGATTTGTCCAATTCAGCAGCTATAAGTTGTTCTAACATGCCTGAAAATGCCACAGATGGATAGATTTGATTTTTCTGATAATTTTTCATATATAATTTATTTAATTCTGAGCTACGGTTGATTTTCTATGATTTTTAGAAGTTTAGGACATTTTTTGAATTAAACAAATCATTTCTGATTTATTTAAAATCCAAAAAAGCATTTATGACCCCATCACTGCGTCACTGTGATGTCATCCAGTCAACAGGAAGGGTCCAAGTCAAACCTGACGTGTGGGGTCGGCACGTCAGTGTCTCGGGCTGGTTTGTGTGGATGACAGGTGGGACCGGTCAACATTGACTTGACCAAAGTCAAAGCTGACACGTGGGGTCCACACATATTAGTACTAATCTTAACAAAAAATTAGACTAACCTAATTAGTCATAGGGTCCCACACGTCAGTGGCTCTAGAGGGGTCATTAGTGGGCTCATTAGCAACTAATGATGTCGCCACGTCGGCCTCGCCGAAATCTGGCCGGCGGCAACAATTCCGCACGGCGGAGGCGTCGGGTTTTGCCATCCGGCGACCATTGGGCTCGCGGTTTGGCCCCATGGGTTGCTGGACGTGCACCACATCCAACGGAGCAGGCCGCTGGGCGAGGAGAGATCGGGAACTATGGCGGCGACCACTTGGGCGGCGGCCGGAGCTACAGGCGTGCTCGGGTTGGAGCTAGGGGGCACGTGGGGAGGAGCTGGTGGGCGCTACGGGCTCTTGGAGCCGCGCTGAGCACAACGGTGTGCTCGGCTTCGAGCTACGTTCGCTCTAGCCACGGTGGCGACGAAGCGCAATGGCGGCGAGCTTCGGTGATGGTGGGGAATGGCGCTACAGCATGCAAACGAGACGGAGAGGAGGGGGGTTCGGGGAAAGAGCTCACGGCGGTTGAAGTACGCGTCTCAGCGGGCTCGGGGAAGGGTTGGTGACGGCGTGCGGTCGTCGGCGGCCGAGAGGTTGAAGACGACGCCATGGTCATGGTGCGGTGCGTCCGGCGTCCTGCGGGTCGGCCAGGAGGCGTGGGCGACGGTGGCGGAGCTTCCACGCAACATGGGAAGGCGAGAGGGGGTCGGGGAGCGCGGTGGTTCACGGCGGCACTTCCATGGCCGCGTCGGCCGTCGCGGAAGAGAGCGAGGGAGAGGAGGGGATGGACGCGAGAGAGAGGGAGGGGCCCGGTGGGAGTGTGTGGCGCCGTCCAGAGGCATCCGGGTGAGCAGGCAGAGAGGAGGTGGAGGCCTCCGGCGCGCAGGCGTCGACACGCCTCTGCCTACTCGCAGAGGTTGAAGACAACCGCTCCAGCCAGTGGGCTGGGCCGTCCAGCTAGCCGCGCCAGGTAAGTGCCCAGGTGACTCTCTCTCTTTCTGTTATTTAATTTGTTCTGTTTTTTCTAATTTTGCTATTATGTTTTGATTTAGTTCAAAGACCAAACCATTTCCAAAATTCCTGAAATGACTTGTGGGCACATTTGGAAATATTTCCAACAGCCCTCAACCACTTCTAGAATTATTTGGGCATTTTTAATTATTATAACAATTAAATGCCCAAATTCAAATACTTAATGAGTTCATTAAAAAATCCAAATTGAGCTAGAAAAATGTGCACCATTTTTGTCAGAGGTGCCAAAACCAATTCAAAAATGATGAACATTTTTAAAGGGCATTTTGGGTTCATTGAAAAGATTTAAGTTGAACCTAGTTGAATTTCATTTGCTGCTAGGATTTAATAGTCCCCATTTCTACTTTCAAATAAATTTTAGACATGATGCATGGGTGCTGATGCAACTAATTACAAACAAATTCTAGGGCTGTGACAACCAGCGATGGAGGGAAGCGGGGGCGACGTGGCTCGAGGAGGCCGGCCAGGGATGAGGACGGGGTTGCGAGGCGGCGGGTCCGGCATTGAAGCTCGACGGCGGGGCACGAGATCCACGAGCGGCAACGGCGATGTCGGCGGGGACCACGGGCATCGACGGCGACTGGGCCGTGCCCCGATCCAGATCGGATCGTGGGGAGGATACGAGGGAGCGAGAGGGGTTTGGTGGGGGCGCGAGTGGGGGTGCGGCGCTAGGGTTCCAGGGGAGTGGGGTTAAGGGGGGCGTCGGCTGGGCCGGCCTAGTGACCTGCTGGGCCGAGGCCCAGTCGGGGGGCCGGGGGGGTGTTCTACTTCTCTTTCTTTTTTTAGCTTTTGTTTTTATTTCCTTTTCTTTTATCTATTATTTTCTATTCTATTTTAGTTTTTTAGAAAATACAAAACAAACACCTAAAATATTTTTATAATATAGCCCACTACCTCAAAAAGTTTGGTGCAATAATAAAATACTTGGTACATTTTTATTATTTAAAAGGTATTTATATATTTATTTTAGCCACAATTTTATTTATTTTAGTGCATTAAATATTCTATAAAAATGTGGATTCTCCACCATAATTACTTATGCATTATTTGCCACCTCTCGTATATTTTATTTTTAATGTTTGAAAACTTCTGAAGTTGCCTTGATTTTAAATTTGAAGTTTGAACTGGGTTTCGAACCGACGCGAGTTTATCAACAATAACTGAGGTGACGTGGCATCATTAGCAGAGGTTTACTGTAGCTTAATTATCTAGGCGTCACAATTCTCCTCCACTACAAGAAATCTCGTCCCGAGATTTAGGAGCAGGAGTAAGGGGGAAGAGATTAGGTTACGAGATTCTAACGGATCTTCTCGGTTGTGGTTGCTCTTCCTGGATAGTCATCAGCCTTTCTTGGTGAACTCCATCGTACTTATCAATAAGACAAGGGGCAGCCTGACAACGATAGAATCCTATCAAGGGAAATCACCTGGGGTTTATCCCATGAATGATCACATGAGTAACTCTCGAATTGGTCGATCCATTATATTGATCACATGAGTAACTCTCGAAATGGAACACATCGAGAGCCGAGCAAGAAGGTACGGTAAGAAGTTTCAAGTGGCTAGCCAATCATTCGTTGCCTAAAACAGAGTGTGAAAGGGTTTTAGAGTAACGAGAATAAGTATTATGTCTGATACCAGAATTGATGATTTCTTGGAAGGTGGCTCGTGAATTACATACAAAGCCAAGCATGAGGAATAGACTTTAGGAGCTGGGGTGTACAGGAGAGTCAGGTTTTGATCCTGGGATTTGTGGGTTATGGGCCCACCATGTGGGTTTAAAGTAGGAGGAGCGGTGACATCTTGCATGGTCATGATAGCAAGGCATGTCAGAGGGTAGCCTGCCAGCTATGTCGGCAACAACGTCGGTACCAAGGGCGAGGGACGAAGAGAACCATCTTCCTGCTCATTGAACGAGGCGGACCAATAGGCAAAGTTCTCGTCCATCGGTGGTTACCAAAATGTCAACAACAATAGTAACAGGGTCTTACTGACAAAGTTGTACACTGAGGTGCTTATAAAAGTAGTGATGTATTACTACTTAGATCATACAAACCTCATGAAGGTTAAACAGAACAATGGAAAGGAAAATGTGATTATCAGATTAAACAGAATAATGGAAAGGAAAATGTGTTTAAACACATATTTCAGGGGTATATTCTTCCCAACAGCAAGCAGAGTATGATATCCAAGACCTGATAGAAGGTAGAAAACCACTTAGGTAAGGGGAGAGGAATTTCATGACGTTATCCATACAGTGGTTTTTGGGTAATTGAGCAGGAAACATTTAGCATTGGGCTTCAAATGTTCTCATTGAAAATCAGAGTACCACAGACAAGCTTCGAGAAAGCATTGACATGGTCTTCAAGCAAGGTCGGACTTTGGATAGTCAAAGGATTCATCAGGAACAACTTATAGAATAAGTCTTACAATTTCCTTATGGAAGAATGGATTACTTTGCTAAAAATGAAGAACTATAACAATAGGTCCTCCGGCCAGGTGTGCTAGGCATGACATCACCTTACCGGGTGATACAAAGACCAATCTCATAACTCCTGAAAATATGTTCCAACCATCATATCTGACCAAGATTCAGATCTGATTGGTGTCAGGATACCTCATACTCAGGATGCGTGAGAAGAAGGTGCAACACCTATTGTCGAGATGACATTGTAAGATTCTTAGGAAATGAACTATGGAATAGAGTTCCGAAACAAGAGTTCATCATTAAACCAAGAGGAGAATGAGGGGTGGCTGATGGTCTCAGCGACAATTCATTGGGATTTCCAAAAAGATGGATTTCCACAATTATGTGAACAAGGAGATAACATTAGTCATAACAAATGATATAATGAGGTATGCTCGAGGAAAACATACTCAATTTAACAATGATAGAAGGGTGCATCCGGAAATCTGGACTAGGTAGCACGATCAATGTTTAATGATGATCCAATAAGCAATAGACTTAGAATGAAACTATCGACCATTAACTTCAAAGCAATAGGGTTGCTATAAGTTTTGAAATTTACACCTCTCAGTCCATTTGCCGGTATTTCGGTTAGAAACAACACGGGGACCAAGAAGGAATGGTGATGGTGAGAAGTATCACTCATATCTAGAACTCTCAAGAGGTGGTGAAATTCCGACAACATTCTTGACATAAAATATGGTAATACTCCAAGGCAAAGAAGAACAAATGCTGGATAGCAAGGATCCCAAGGTATAACACAAAACATGAACAAGTTTGTGTTGAACGGAAGGCAATAAAGTGGTCGATGATAACACAAATCATCGAGGGGAAAGGATGGTATTACCCATTAAGAATTCGGTATATAAATCTTGGAAGAGCTTAGGATGTTGATGATTATCACGACACAGTTGTCGAGAGATTTCATGAAGATGTAATCGGTCGGCGATGACATCAGGTCAATGGAATGATGAAGCGAAAAATTATTGGAACCACGAGTATGACACAAACTCGAAATCAAGCTTGTTGTTCAAGGTGAAATGATATGACGAGGAAAATCGACGTAAGCTTAGCTCATCGTCGAAGGTTGTGCTCCGGGAATAAGGACGAGGTAGCACAGTTAAAATCTAGAATGATAATGGTATAGCCAATCAGGCTAGGAATGACTTGAAGGATTATTAAACTCATAAGCCACGAAAATTACAGTCATTGAATCGGAGTGCTGAATCGATTCACTTATCGGTGTTCTCAAGTGACTATTAACTCATAACCCGGGGGGCACTGGAATCGGCGAGAATAATAGTTTATGAAGAACTCATAGGAAGTTATGTAGTCCTGTGATATTCTTGAGATACCTGAGGGTATACTCGAAGGTAGAGTAGAATAGAGGTTGGATAGATGTATTGACTTGCAAAAGACAAGTGCTTTAACTTGTCCGGGAAATGGGATCAATTAGCAAATATGGTCGGAACCACGATTGCCTAGGATCCATTCACAGATACCAGATGATATTATATCATAGAAATAGTTATTATTACAAGAAGCTTCTATGGTAGGATCTACATCGTGACCATGGTCATGAACACAAAGTTCAAGGTCGACTCCCACTTGTCCAACGTATAACCTTTCATTCACCTCTCATATTTCGAAAATGACATTAGTTGTTGAAATTTTTACCTGGTGCAATACCAGATAAGTATGGCCCGTGAAATCCTTCGGGTTCACACGGATTAGGGAAGGCATAGGTTCAATCCATTAGGGCATCTTAGGAACATATACCACAAACTTCAGAGTAAATAATACAAGCTCGAAAGTAGAGCATGGTTCACAAAGCAAAGGATAAAATTTACCAAAGGCATTATGTATCCGATGAAAGGCTCACAAGTGTAATGAATATGAAGTACGGTGTTGGACAAAATCCAATAAAGGATCTGGTGGTCCATAAGGGATCTGATGTGAGTATCGGTACTCAACCAGAGAAAGAAAGAATGCAAGGAGATCAGATTATAGAAACAACTGACTAACTCAAAGCTCAAATGCAAAGGAATTATGATTTCCAGATCAAGGGATCAGAAGCAATGCTCTGATTAGGGATGGATAAGTTGAATAGCCTTAGGGGTACAATCACGGCAATTTGATTAGACGGGAACCAATTCCAATTAAAAGAATGGCAGCTCAGCCAGAAAGGTAATTTATAAGGATCAACGATGATTGCCGGCATTCGCAGACATATTGAATCAACAGAATCAAAATGATAATGACGAGTGGTGCCAATAAGACTACGAGACTTATGGGATTAACCATAATGCAAGCAAGCAAGAATTTCAAGAGGAATAGGCTGCTCGGGATTTTCGGAAGATCGAAGGGTATTTCGAAGACCTTGGTGAAACACATGATCAACGGGGAATGAGCGGATACTCGATAAGTGCGAGGAATTATCCATAAGGGTATGCATGTGGCTAAGAATTGTAAGGCAGTAGGCACATAGTATTCTTGGAACAACAATAGAGAGAATTTCAAGGTATCTTATAATAACAAGTTCAACAGGGGATGATTGAATGAATGGAAAGTGTACGTGGTTACCCATAGGGTTTATCGATGGAATGGAATTGCAAAAGCGATGGCACAAAGTCTCGGGAGAACATTTGATAGTAATGTCAGAATCTTCTGTTGAAGCAGTCGATCGTTCGGACCGAGGGTCTCTCCGGGAGAAAGTATTTATGATAACCTAGAGTTAGAGTTAGCAAATCATTTAACCTGAACAGGAGAGAGATCAGAGTCCCAGAGTATAGATGAGGAGTAAAAGATACTAATACCCCCCAATGGTGTCATGGGCCCGTAAGACACACAGCCATGTTAGTAAAAGTTTTGTAATGTCTAGACTCGACTTCGGCCAAGGAGTGTGGAAGGGGATTACTACAGGCAGTCGGCTCTGATACCAACTTGTGACGCCCCCAATTTGATCGTACAATAATCATACACGCAAACATGTACGATCAAGATCAGGGACTCACGGGAAGATATCACAACACAACTCTACAAATAAAATAAGTCATACAAGCATCATATTACAAGCCAGGGGCCTCGATGGCTCGAATACAAGAGCTCGATCATAGACGAGTCAGCGGAAGCAACAATATCTGAGTATAGACATAAGTTAAACAAGTTTGCCTTAAGAAGGCTAGCACAAACTGGGATACAGATCGAAAGAGGCACAGGCCTCCTGCCTGGGATCCTCCTAAACTACTCCCGGTCATCGTCAGCGGGCTGCACGTAGTAGTAGGCACCTCCAGTGTAGTAGGAGTCGTCGTCGATGGTGGCGTCTGGCTCCTGGGCTCCATCGTCTGGTCGCAGCAATCGGGTATAGAAAGGAAAAAAGGGGGGAGCAAAGCAACCGTGAGTACTCATCCAAAGTACTCGCAAGCAAGGACCTACACTACATATGTATGCATTGGTATCAAATGGAAAAGGGGGTATCATATGTGGACCGAACTGCAGAATGCCGGAATAAGAGGGGGATAGCTAGTCCTTTCGAAGACTACGCTTCTGGTAACCTCCATCTTGCAGCAGAAGAAGAGAGTAGATGGTATGTTCACAAAGTAACATCGCATAGCATAATCCTAACCGATGATCCTCCCCTCGTCGCCCTGTGAGAGAGCGATCATCGGTTGTATCTGGCACTTGGAAGGGTGTTTATTAAGTATCCGGTTCTAGTTGTCATAAGGTCAAGGTACAACTCCAAGTCGTCCTGTTACCGAAGATCACGACTATTCAAATAGATTAACTTCCCTGCAGGGGTGCACCATATTTCCCAACACGCTCGATCCCCTTTGTCCGGACACACTTGTCGGGGTCATGCCCGGCCTCGAAAGATCAACACGTCGCAGCCCTACCTAGGCACAATAGAGAGGTCAGTGCGCCGGTCTAAATCCTATGGCGCACGGGTCTGGGCCCATCGCCCATTGCACGCCTGCATGCTGCGTACGCGGCCGGTGAGCAGACCTAGCCTCCCTTATGCAAGAGCAGGCATTCCAGTCCAACCCGGTGCACGCCGCTCAGTTGCTGACGTCACGAAGGCTTCGGCTGATACCACGACGTCGAGTGCCCATAACTGTTCCCGTATAGTTGGTTAGTGCATACAGGCCAGTAGCCAGACTCGGATCAAATACCCAGATCTCGTTAAGCGTGTTATTTTGAAGTAACCGTGAACGCCGACCTGGGCCAGGCCCACCTCTCACCTAGGTGGTCTCCGCCTGTCCTGTCGCTCCGCCTCAAAGTAAAGTCGGGGGCCGTCGGGAACCTAGGCCCACCACTACCTGGGTGGAACCACCTGCCCCTCCAGCCCCCTACATCGGAATCATTTGCGGGTACTCAACGAGCCGACCCGACTTTAGTCATAACATGTGTAGTATGTATGTATAGTATATACCCGTGATCAACACCCGATGTGATCACGGCCCGATAGTATAGCATGGCAGACAGACAAGAATGTAGGGCCACTGATGATAAACTAGCATCCTATACTAAGCATTTAGGATTGCAGGTAAGGTTTCAACAGCTGTAGCAACAATGACAGGCTATGCATTGGAATAGGATTAACAGAAAGCAGTAACATGCTACACTACTCTAATGCAAGCAGTATAGAGGAGAGTAGGCGATATCTAGTGATCATGGGGGGGGAGCTTGCCTGGTTGCTCTGGCAAGAAGGAAGGGTCATTGTAGATGTAATCGTACTCGGTGGCATCAGCGCTGGTCTCGGGGTCTACCGGAAAGAAGTAACGGAAGGGAACACAATAAATAACAGAGCAATCAAAGCATCACAAAGTGTAACATGGCATTACGCGGTGCCAGAGGTGACCTAACGTAGTAGTAGGTGCTACTGACGAAGGGGGAAAACATCCGGGAAAGTATTCCCGGTGTTTGACGTTTTTGGACAGACGAACCGGAGGGGGGTTGTTGCATGTTTGCTATGATAGGGATATGTGGCGGACGAATGGACTGCATATTCGGATTCGTCTCGTCGTTCTGAGAAACTTTCATGTATAAAGTATTTTCATCAGAGTTACGAATTATTTTATACTAATTTTTAAAGTTTTAAAAGATTCCCCCAATTCTGGAATTATTATTAATTCGAAATTAATAGTCAAATGCTATGTGCACACACTGAAGTGTACACAGCAGGGTCTACAGAGGCTGACATGTGGGGCATGTTGACTGAGTTGACCCAGTCAACATCTGACTGGTCAAACTGTGAATAGTGCAGTGGGTCCCGTGTGTCATGGAGAGTAGTTGTATCTAGGTATTTTTTTATACTGTTAACTAAACTAACAGATTGATTAACTAAACTTAGTGATTAGGTTAATCTAATCAGGATTAATTAAGTTAATTAATTCCTTCAGTAAGTAATTAATTATTTTCTTTATTTATTTATTTTCCTTTTTTTAAACGTTCTCAGGGGCGGGCCCCACTTGTCATAAACTTATTAGGGGGGTTATCGCATTAATCCAGATTAGGCAATGACCCCTTTAACAAAACAGGGGAGGTTAGCTCCTAATTAAACCGGTCGGGCTCGCATGTCAGGGGGGAACCGAGCGGCCAAAACGCATGCTCGTGCGGTGGTGCACGCCGGTAACCACCCGACGGGGCGGCGTACACCGATCTCGTCGCCTCGGTGACCAAATGCCGCGCGGAGACGACCCACCGAACGGGCGCTGTGGCCCACGTCGACCGGTGGTCGCGGTTTGAGTGGGAATGGACGACAGGCGAGCCTACGCGAGTGCGGAGCAACGCGTGCGTGACGCTAGCAGTAGCAGCACGGCAGGTGCGAGGCACTGGCAGAGGGAAAGGGGAGGCCGTGGGCCTCACCAGTGATGGAGGGAAGCGGGGGCGGCGTGACTCGAGGAGGCCGGCTGGGGATGACGACGGGGATGCGAGGCGGCGGGTCGGGCATTGAAGATCGAAGGCGGGGCGCGAGATCCACGGGCGGCAACGGCGATGTCGGCGGGGACCACGGGCGTCGACGGCGACTGGGTCGTGCCCCGATCCAGATCGGAACAGGGGGAGGAGACGAGGGAGCGAGAGAGGTTTGGTGGGGGCGCGAGTGGGGGGTGCGACGCTAGGGTTCCAGGGGAGTGGGGTTAAGGGGGCGTCGGCTGGGCCGGCCTAGTAACTTGCTGGGCCGAGGCCCAGTCTGGGGGGGGGGGGGGGGGTGTTCTACTTCTCTATTTTAGCTTTTGTTTTTATTTCCTTTTCTTTCATCTATTATTTTCTGTTCTATTTTAGTTACACCTATTTTAGTTTTTTATAAAATACAAAACAAACTCCTAAAATATATTTATTTTAGCCACCGTTTGGTGCTATAATAAAATACTTGGTACATTTTATTATTTAAATGGTATTTATATATTTATTTTAGCCACCGTTTTATTTATTTTAGTGCATTAAATATTCTATAAAAATTTGGATTCTCCACCATAATTATTTATGCATTATTTGTCACCTCTCGAATATTTTAGTTTTAATGTTTGAAAACTTTTGATGTTGCCTTGATTTTAAATTTGAAGTTTGAACTGGGTTTCGAACCGATGTGGGTTTATCAACAATAACCGAGGTGACGTGGCATCATTAGCAGAGGTTTACTGTAGCTTAATTATCCGGGCGTCACACGAGCTCTGGCTCCAGCACGCCGACTGCAGTGCTCCGGCGACTAGAGCGGAGATCGAAGCGGTCCTCACCGGCAAGATCTTCATGACGCGCAGCTGGGGCGAGATCGCGCGGGTCTGCCGTGCGAGGGGCGTCCTTGCGATCCAGTTTGCGTACGACGGCGTCTCCATGCTCTTCTTCAAGGTCTTCGATGCCGAGGGCCGCCGCCTGGAGTGCTGCTCCAGAGAGGAGCGCGAGGCTGATGCGTGCCCTGCTCGCGACCACTCCAGCAGCAGCAGCCCTTGGTAGTCCAGCACCTCTCCTGAGCTCTATGAGACTCTGGAGACGAGCGACGACAGCTACGTGCCCCCGAGCTCTCGCCGCGCTCGGAGAAAAGCTGCGGCGTCCTGCCGTCGCCGCCGCTGATCTGGATGGGGTTGGCGCCGGCCTCCCGTGGCCCACTGTTGATGATGGCGTCCATCGCGGGAGGATGTAGATAGGATTCCCCTTAGTATTGGCTTGCGTTTCCTGTGAAGAATCATGAATTACCCCGTGGCGGCATGTAAGGGTCCGTAATGTCTTTTGTGCTTATCTTCCCTGTTATGAGAATTTGGTGAACGCATGTCCCGTTAAGGCTCGGTCCCCCCTTTCTTTCCTCGTGATAGCTTATTGCTCTACGGCGACAGGTCCCGGTCCCCAGGCAGGCAACAGCCGTCGCTGGTATGCCAGGTCGCGTGCCGTGGTCAAGGCCAGGAGGTGTGTGGCCCGAGGTCCAGTAAGAGCCCCTGAGACGCGATGCTCAGGAGGCCCCCCTTAGCGCTCAAGCATCCATGGTAAGGCGAGAAAGGGAGTTGACGTGACCGCAACGGGGTTGCGGCAAGGCGTGAGTGACCATTAGGCCCAAACATTTAGCCGATCCGAGTGCAGGACTTATCTTGTTGATCTCGTGGCGACTCCTGACGTTGCGCTAGGGCTGCGCGCCTACTCGTGCGGCATAGCTAGGCTGGCCCATACGAGTTTCCCTCCCCTCATGCTCTCCTTAGTGCCCTACGTCCTCAGGTCCCGGCCCTCGAGCGAGCTCAGCCGCCGCTGGTATGCCAGGTCGCGATGTCGTGGTCAAGGCCAGGGGTGAGGGCTGGAGAGCCAGTAGGAGCTCCTGAGTCGCGATGCTCGGGAGCCCCCCTTTTAACGCACAAGCGAATTGCACGAGGGAAAAGGAGACTTGCGGTGCCACCTGCTATCCTTCCCACGAGGTCCCTGTGAATAGGCACAAGAAGAAACACGGTTCGCCGTTACGGCTGTCAGCCTGCCGCTGGTTGCTCTGGATGAGGAGAAGGCACTAAAGGCCTGGTGAGGTGATGTGCGCGAGGCGTGCCGTGAGCCAGAGCTCGACCGCTCAGATTTGTCGGCGTGGCAGGGACGGACCCATGCACCCGCGTCGTGCCTGTGTGGAGGCCCCGAGGGAGGCGATGATCGAGCAGGTGATAGCAGTTGGCAGGTTAAGCATGGAGAGCAGATCAACTTGGATAAATGCAGGAAGATACATGCCACCGGGTCCGGCCCGAGCGGCTTGGGGATGATGCAGCCCGATGGGCGCCCCCAACAAGGTAAGCTGAAGACATAAGCAAAAGGGATACATGCCGCAGGGACGGACCCACACGGCCTGGGAATAATGAAGCCCGTGGGGCGCTCCCAGCTAAACGAGCTTGGAAGATGTCACATGGTTCTGTAGACGAAGTAGAGTTGGTGCAGCTGAAGGCGTGCGTTGAAGAAATGACTCCTCACGAGCCGCCAGAACCCTGAGCCTCGGGAGGCTCTGAGGGTTCGGGAGGTTCCCTAAAGACCGTCTCCATCTCCTCCAGAACGGTGTGGTACCTGGCTTCCTGAGCTGCTAGGACACGGCGCATGTTGGGCTGATAGGCCGACGCCACGCTCGGCAAGCCAAAAGGCATACGAACGTAGCTATGCGGCGGGCCCTCGCAGTGGCCCACACGCGAAGGCCAGAAACGCTCCTGAGATGCTGCTTTGTTGAGCCCTAGGACGTCGATGCAGACATGCAACCCAGCATTCTCGCCAAGATGCGGAGCTGCGCCTCGTGGGTGGCTGTCGCCGCGCATGGCTCTTGCTTCTTGTAGTTCCTGGGTGGTCTTGGTGATGAACTCCTGGGTGGTGGGCACTCGTTGCCCTGTGCTCTCCTGAGGGTCGCGTGTCGCGAAGCACGCCTCCAAGTGGTGCCCAAGCGCCTCCCTCGTGAGGTTGGCAAGGTCTGAGGCCCTCCAGAAGAGAGCCCCCGAGCCCTGCCTTAGGAGGGCGCCGGGCGCGCCTTCCTATGCGACGGAGGGAGGCGCCCCTGGAGCAGGCGCTGGTCCTGACATGACTTCTGTCGTGACGCCGTCCTCCTGAGGTCCTGCACGGCGTGGCTGCTTCTTCTTGGGGATGGCCTCCAGAGGGCCTTCATTTCTGCTGTCGGGGTTGTCGATTGCAGCGGCTTGAAAGGCGCACTCAAGGGACCACACCGCATCTCTCTCTCTTCACACGGGACCGTGATGACTCCTCCACTTCCTGGCATCTTGAGAACATTGTAGCCATGATGAGTGACTACCATAAACTTGGCCAAGGCCGGATACCCGAGGATGGCATTGTACGGCAGGCGGATGTGCGCGACGTCGAAGTCGATGAGCTCGGTGTGGTAGTTCTTGCGCTCCCCGAAGGTGACAGGCAGGCGGACCTGCCCTATCGGCATGGTGGAGCCGTTGGTCACTCCTAAGAAAGGCTTGGTGGGCAGGAGCTGCTCATATGGCACTTGGAGGTTGTCGAACGTGTCGACGGACAAGACGTTGAGCCCTGCGCCATCGTCGATGAGGGTCTTGGTGACCTGCACATTGCTGATGACTGGGGAACACAACATAGGGAGGGTGCCAGTGATGGCTGCGCACTTGAGCTGATTCGCCGAGTTGAATGTGATGGCGCATTGGGACCACCTGAGCGGGCGCGTGGCCTCGAGCTTGGGGAGCGCCGCGTTCACCTCGCGAGCAAACTACTTGAAGATGCGCTGAGAGGCTGGGGCATGGGCGCCGCCCAAGATGCAGGCGATCGCATGCAGCTCCTGAAAGCCCCCCAGCCCCTCATCCTGGTGGTGCTTGTTGTTCCTTCTTGGTGGCGGCAGCGGGGGAAGACCGGTGTTACCCTGGGGGCGATCCTCACGCGGCGGGTCCCTCCAGGCGCCCTCGCGAGGTTGGTCCTGCCAGTGGTCCTCGCGAGGTCGGTCGCGCCACTCCTGGCGCGGGCCACGGTCGTCCCAGCGTCCGCCTCCACGTCCTCCTCCGCGGCCGTAGCCCCGGTCGTTGCGCTCGGGGCGTCGACCGTAGCGTCCCTCGCGTATGGCGCTGAGCTCTTGACAGTCGCTGGGGTTGTGGGTGTTCAGTTTGTGGAAGGCGCAGAATGGTCGGCCGTTCTTGGATGACTCGGGCTTATCTCTGCCCCGTTTGATGTCGGGCTCCGCTATGAGCACAGCTAGCTCCTTGCGCTTCACGTCCTTGGCCTTGGCCTTCTTCTCCTCTGCGCCCACAGCTGGCGACTCAGGGAGAGAGAGGCGCCCCACCTCAGCTTTTGTGCACTTGGTCGCCAGGTTGAACAGCTCCTGAGATGTGCAGAGCTCCTCATGGATGGTGAGCTCTTCCTTTATCTTGACGTCACGGACGCCGTTGGAGAACGCGGAGATGATGGGCTCTTCCGTGACCTTGGGGATCTTGAGGCGGGTGTTGTTGAAGCGCTGGATGTACTTCTGGAGGGTCTCTCCTGGTTGCTGCCTGATGCGGCGTAGATCACCCGTGGCCGGTGGGCTGTCACATGTGCCCTGGAAGTTGGCGATGAAGCGGTCGCGCATCTCGTCCCAGGAGGAGATCGAGCCGTGCTGCAAGTTCAGGAGCCATGAGCGAGCTCCGTCCTTGAGAGCCATGGGAAACCAGTTCGCCATGACCTTTTCGTCGCCGTTGGCCGCTTTGATGCTCAGCTCATAGAGCTATAGGAACTCCGCGGGGTCGGTGGTACCGTCGTAGCGAGGAGGCAGATCCGGCTTGAACTTGCCCAGCCAGGCGACACTACGCAACTCGGGGGTGAAGGCGCGGCAGCCAGCCGTGGTTGCCGGGGCCCGCTTCGGAGGTGGAGCTTGGTGTTGACGAGGTCCGCGCTGCACCACTGCGGGCGATGCGCGGTCTTGACGAGGTGGCGCGGGGAGCGCAGGTGCAGCTTCTCGCGGCAGCGGAATTTCTTGGCAGCTTCTCTCTTCGCGCGCGGCCGCCGGGCGCGGCGGATCATGCCGCGGAGCCGCGCGCCTTGGTGCCAAGGCGCCGTCTTGGGGCTGAGGTGGTGGAGGCGCGCCAGGAGCCCCATCGACCGTGGCTGGTTGAGGGGGAGGCAGAGAGTGGGACGGCGCCGGAGAGCCCCCTGTGGCGCGGATGAGCTCGGCGACGCGTTCGAGTCACTCCTCGTAGAGGTCGTTGATGGGGCGGTAGCGTAGGAGGTCGTTCGCTGTGACGACCGCAGCCCGTGCCTCCATGGGAGCGCGGTGCGTGTGAGATAAAGAACTGGCAGGGGTCAGCGATGGAGTGGCGGTGCGGCCGTCCCGCCGCATCGAAGGATACAACAAGGACGCTTGCTGCTCGTTCCCCGCCGGGCCGGTGGCAGCGTTGGCGGTGGGGGACGGAGAACGGCGATGTGGCCCGCCGACGGGAGCCGTCTGAGCAACGCGAGCGGTCAGGGCAGCCCGACGCTCAGCTCGAGCACGGCGAGCGTCCGCCATGGAGACGACGGAGCGACGAACTAATGGAAGGGAGGCTACAGCGCACCCCTACCTGGCACGCCAAATGTCGGATGTGGGGTTCTGGCAAACCCTTAAGGTTCGAACACTGGGGTGCGCGTGAAGTCTTTTCCTCCCACCGATCTACGCCCTAGCTCACTAAGATCTCGCGGACGAACTCGACGAACTCACAACACAGAAAGACACGAGGTTTATACTGGTTCGGGCCACCGTTGTGGTGTAATACCCTACTCCAGTGTGGTGGTGGTGGATTGCATCTAGGGCTAATGATGAACAGTACAAGGGAAGAACAGCCTCCTGGGGTTGAGGTGTTCTTGAGCTCGGTGAGCTTGTGTGTGTGAGGATGGTCTGAATGATCCGTCCCTTGCTAAGGTGGTGGCTAGTCCTATTTATATTGGCCCTGGTCCTCTTCCCAAATATCGAGCGGGAAGGGAGCCAACAATGGCGGGCTAATTCAAAGGGGTACAGCTAGTACAAGCTATCCTGACAAAAGTGGTCTTCATCTGCCAAAAGCTCTGGTGGCGACGCCGTCTTGGGCTCCACGATGACCTCCATCTTGCCGTCCTCCTGGTCTTGGTCTCGTTGCACCAATATAGCAACCTTTGTCTGATGCCTCGGTACTCTTCGCCTGCGCTGGCCTCCTTTGCACCAAAGAGGAAACAAGGACGCTACATGCGCTGGTGCCCGCCTGGTGTTGTGCGTCATGGCTCACGTAACGAGGTTCTCGTGAGGTTTGCCCCGCCTTGATATCTCTGCTCCTCGTGAGCCTGCCTGGCTAGGCCACTCCCGAGGTGGCCTTGCGTCGTCCGCCTCGCGAGGCTTGGATCCTCACGAGGGTCTTGGGTGCTTTGTTGGTGATGATGGGCCGTACGGCCTGCTGGCTCAGCCACGCCGCGTGCCGCAGGCAGGCAAGTCTTGGGACCCCCGTTCCCAGGACGCCGACAGGAACATTGGTAAACTTGGCAATCTTAGTAGGAGGAAGATTTTGAGTAGTTTTAATGAGGGAAAACGCGAAACCCAAGTTGGTAATAATATCTTCTAATTTGCCAATCCTAGTAGAATCTTGATCGATCTTTTTGTTAACCATGGGTTCCTTGTCCCTAAGATTCTTTAAAGTTACTCCTACTTTAGATCCATATTGAGTAATCTGATTATGAGTCTTTTTATCCAAATTTTCAATCAACTCAACAGTAGCAATCTTATTTTCAATAATACCAAGTCTTTGCATTACATGCTCCAAGGTTAAAACAGTTCCATTGATCAAAAGAGGTGGTGGGCCTAACAAGTCTATCATGGCATTGTAAGAATCAAAAGAATGGATACCCAAGAAATTCCCTCCGGTAAAGGTATCTAGAATATATCTATTCCAAGGAGTAACGCCCACATAAAAATTGCGAAGAAGAATGGCAGTAGATTGCTTTTGAGTAGATCAATTTTGAGCATTGCAAATTCTATACCAAGCATCTTTTAGATTTACTCCCTCCCTTCGTTTAAAATTAAGAACTTCATTATTGGGAGTGCTAACAACGATGGGAGGACTTGCCATGAAAGCAGGAAAAAGGATCTAACAAATGAGAACACAAGAAGCAAGCGAAGAAGAGGAACGAAAGAGGGGCGAAGAGAAGGCGAATCTTTTTGAAAATCGTTTTAGAAGTGGGGGAGAGTAAAATGAGAGGCGAATGGTGAATAATGTAATGAAAGAGATGAGATTTTATGATGGGTACTTGGTATGGCTTGACTTGGCGTAGATCTCGCCGGAAACGGCACCAGATATTCTTCCAACTACTTCTTGAGCTCGTGTTGGTTTTTCCCTTGAAGAGGAAATGGTGATGCAACCAAGTAGAGTAAGTATTTCCCTTAGTTTTGAGAACCAAGGTATCAATCCAGTAGGAAACAACCACAAGTCATCGAATACCTGCACAAACAAACAACAACTTGCACCCAACGCGATAAAGGGGTTGTCAATCCCTTCACGGTTACTTGCAAAGATGAGATCTGATACAGATAGATAAACAGTAAAGTAAATATTTTTGGTATTTTTATTTTATAGTTTAGAAAGTAAAAGCTTGCAAATGAAGTAAATTGGAAACTAATATGATGGAAAATAGAACTTTATGATGGAAAGTAGACCCGGGGGCCATAGGTTTCACTAGAGGCTTCTCTCAAGATAGAAAATAATACGATGGGTGAACAAATTACTGCCGAGCAACTGAAAGAAAAGTGCAAAGTTATGAGGATATCTAAGGCAATGATCATGAGTATAGGCATCGCGTCCGTGTCAAGTAGACCGGAACGACTCTTCATCTACTACTATTACTCCACACATCGACCGCTATCCAGCATGCATCTAGAGTATTAAGTCCATAATGAACGGAGTAACATATTAAGCAAGATGACATGATCTAGAGGAATTAACTCAAGAAATATGATGAAAACCCCATCTTTTTATCCTCAATGGAAACAATACGATATGTGCCTTTCTGCCCTACTGTCACTAGGAAAGGACACCGCAAGATTGAACCCAAAGCTAAGCACTTCTCCCATTGCAAGAAAAACCAATCTAGTTGGCCAAACCAAATCGATAGGTCAAAGAGACTTGCAAAGATATCAAATCATGCATATAAGAATTCAGAGAAGATCAAATAATATTCATAGATAAGCTGATCATAAATCCACAATCCATCGGATCTCGGCAAACACACCGTAGAAAAGTATTACATCGAATAGATCCCCAAGAACATCGAGGAGAACATGGTATTGAGAATCAAAGAGAGAGAGAGAAGAAGCCATCTAGCTACTAGCTATGGACCCATGGGTCCAAGGTAAACTAATCACACTTCATCAGAAGGGCAATGGTGTTGATGTAGAAGCCCTTCATGATCGAATCCCCCTCTCGCAGGACGCCGGAAAAGGCCCCTAGATGGGATATCACGGGTACAGAAGGTTGTGGCGGTGGAAAAGTGTTTTCGTGGCTCCCCCTATTGGTTTTGGGGTATATGAGAATATATAGGCGAAGAAACTAGGTCGGTGGAGTCACGAGGGGCCCAGAAGGGTGGGGGCGCGCCCTACCCCCTAGGCACGCCCTCCGTCCTTGTGGCCGCCTCGTGGCTTCTCTGACTTGCACTCCAAGTCCTCTGGATGTCTTCGGGTCCAAGAAAATTCACCGCGAAAGTTTTATTCCGTTTGGACTCCATTTGGTATTCCTTTTCTGTGAAACTCTAAAACATGGAAAGAACAGAAACTGGCACTGGGCTCTAGGTTAATAGGTTAGTCCCAAAAATAATATAAAATAGCATATTAATGCATATAAAACATCCAAAACGGATAATATAATAGCATGGAACAATAAAAAATTATAGATACGTTGGAGACGTATCAAGGACCCACATGAACATGGGTAGTGGGGAAAGTCCACACAACCATGGTCTAGGCGCACCAATATCCTACCTTAAAAGGAATAGTATCATATCCCAAGGGTATAAGACCAGGATTCCTAAAAAGGGGGGATAGCAATCAGTGGGGAAGGAAAGGTGGGACTTCCTTCCTCCCCCTTTGGCCAATGGCCCTAGGACCTGGGAGGGCAAGCCACCAGCCCCCTCCACACCTGTATAAAGGTGGGGAGGCATTGGGGGTAGCAACCCTCCGACCCTTGCCCGTTACCTCTCCCAACTCCTCTTGTTTTCATCGATACGCGCTTGGCGAAGCCCTGCCGGAATTCCGCTGCCACCACCACCACCATACCGCTGTGTTGGTCCCGATCTCATCTACCCCCTCTGTCTCGCTTGCTGGATCAAGAAGGTCAGCACACTGCTGAGCCACACGTGTGCTAAACTCGGAGGTGTCATTCGTTTGACACTTGAACGGGTGTTCGTGGACGCATCGTGATTGGAGCGCAAAGATGTTTGACTACATCAACCGTGTTTCTTAACGCTTCCGCTTAGCGATCTACAAGGGTATGTGGATCCAATCTCTCCTCCTGTAGATGTGCATCTCCTAGATTGATCTTGATGAAGATAGGAAATTTTTTGTTTCCCATGAAACGTTCCCCAATAGGAGGCGCAAGCTATACCAGCCATGCCGGAGTCAAAATCTTCATCGGATTCATCAGCTTCTTCAGAGTCAAATGATTCTTCTTCATCGGAATCCATTTCCTTGATGATGTATGCCTTGGCCTTGCAAGAGGTATTCTTGCGGTTGGAGGAGGACTTGGAAGGATTCCTTGAGGAACATCTTGACAAAGATTTGGAGGCGGAGTTGTCCTTCTTCTTGAAGAACTTCTTAGTTTTCTTCTCATCATTGGAGTCATAGTTCTTGCTATTGCCTTTGCATGGTAGTTTCCTGAATCATATCTTCCACTAGCATAGCTTCCAACTTCCTAGAGAGGGCAGTCCGAAATGAAATTCCCTGACTTTTTGCACTAGGAGCAGGTGTAATCTCTGGTAGGTTTTGATGAATATTTTGAACCGCCATAGTTGCTGGATCCTTTCTTTTGGAACTGGTTCTTCTTGTGAAGGCACTGGAATATTTTCATGATTAATGTGAGATCTTTCCTGATCCTTTCTAGGTCATCAGAATCTTCTTCAACATTTCCTTTGTAGGAAGAATCAGCCACAGCCTTGAAAGCATGACTTTTGCGGTGACTTGAGCCATAGAGATCTCTCTTTTCTTCTTCTTGTTCCTCGTGGGTGTTTAGCCTTCCCATGATATCAGTAGAGTCGAGAACTTTGAAATCATCTCATTCCCTTATTATCAGAACTAGTGTGTCAAATGAGATGTCAATAGATTGGAGCAGTTTCTGCACAACTTCGTGATCAGTGATATCTTTGGCACCGAGACCTTGCAACTCGTTTGCAATGTCACTCAAATGATCGAAAGTTTGCTGGCCGCTTTCATTTCTGATTCGCTTGAACCGATTGAACTTCACCCGAAGAGTATCAATGTGAGCTTCTTTCTGAGTGGAAACACCCTCATTTATCTTTTTGAGAATTCCCCACAAGTCCTTTGCAGTTTCACACTGACGATAGGGAAGAAATTGAGAACGAGAGAGATGGCCACCAATTTCATTTTTAGCTTGAGCGTCCATCTAAATGAGTTTCTTCTCTGGTCAATGGGGACCGGAGGCCCTTCAATCATGTATCCGTTCCGCACCACGTTCCACATATCATCATCAATAGCTTAGATATTCATCTTCTCCTTCGAGAAGGGATAGTCTGTCCCATCGAATATGGGAATCTTGAGGTGCGACTTGTAGCTCACTGAAGACATACTTAAACTCCTAGGTGGTTAGACCAAAATGAGAAGAGTCAAGGAGTACCTTGCCCTGATACCAATTGTAGGTATGAAGTATGTCTACCAGAGGGGGTGAATGGGAGTTCTAAAATTTCTTCGAAGATATCAAAACTCTCGGAACCCAGCAACGGGGCGAATGCAAACAGAGTACAATGAGCGAATGTTGTTAGGAATGTAGCATGTAATTTCAAAAAAAAATCCTACGCTCACGCAATATCTATCTAGGAGATGCATAGCAACGATAGGGGAGAGTGTGTCTATGTACCCTCGTAGACCGAAATCGAAAGCATTTGACAACGTGGTTGATGTAGTCGTACACCTTCACGATCCGTCCTGATCAAGTACCGAACGTACGGCACCTCCGTGTTCAGCACACGTTCATCTCGATGACGTCCTCACCTTCTTGATCCAGCAAGACGGGCGAAGTAGTAGATGAGTTCCGACAGCAGGACGACGTGATGACGGTGTTGGTGAAGAACAATCTCTGCAGGGCTTTGCTAAGCACTACAGAAACTATGACGGAGGATAAACTAGAGGGGACGGGGTTGCCGGCACATGGCTTGGTGATTCTTGATCTCTCTTGGCTGCTAGCTGTAACGCCCTCGATGCGGCTATATCTCCCACGTGTCGAAGCATGACTTAGAGGCATAACCGCATTGAAAGCAATGTCGCAAGAGAGGTAATCTTCACACAACCCATGTAATACATAAGGGAAAGAGATACATAGTTGGCTTACAATCGCCACTTCACAAAATTACATGAATAAAGCATTACAACATCCAAATACAATCAAGGTCCGACTACGAAACCAAAATAAAAGAAGAACCCCAAATGCGACAAAGGTCCCCGATCGACCCCAACTGGGCTCCCCTACTGATCAACTAGAACGGAACAACACAAAGGACAAGATCTTCATCGAGCTCCTCCTGACCTTGGTTGCGTCATCTGCATGGACTCATCGGCACCTGCAAGCTGGTTTTGGAAGTATCTGTGAGCCACGGGGACTCAGCAATCTCGCACCCTTGCGATCAAGACTATTTAAGCTTATGGGTAAGGTAAAGGTATGAGGTGGAGCTGCAGCAAGCGACTAGCATATATGGTGGCTAACATGCGCAAATGAGAGCGAGAAGAGAAGGAAAAGCACGGTCGATAAAAGTATGATCAAGAAGTGATCCTAAAACAACCTACGTCAAGCATAACTCCAACACCGTGTTCACTTCCCGGACTCCGTCGGAAAGAGACCATCACGGTAACACACGCTGTTGATTCATTTTAATTAAGGTCGACTTCAGGTTTTCTACAACCGGACGTTAACAAATTCCCATCTGCCCATAACCGCGGGCACGGCTTTCGAAAGTTCAAATCCCTGCAGGGGTGTCCCAACTTAGCCCATGACAAGCTCTCACGGTCAACAAAGGAATAGACCTCCTCCCGAGACATTCCGATCAGACTCGGTATCCCGGTACAACAAGACATTTCGACAGGGTAAAACTATACCAGCAACACCGCCCGAATGTGCTGAAAAATCCCAATAGGAGCTGCACATATCTCGTTCTCAGGGCACACTCAGATGAGCTCTCCATACAACTAAAACCAAACCTCGAGTTTCCCCGAGGGGGCGCTGCACAGGACTCTAGTTTGGACCAACACTCAGAGGAGCACTGGCCCAGGGGGGTTAAATAATGATGACCCTTGAGTCCGCGAAACCCAAGGGAAAAAGGCTAGGTGGCAAATGGTAAAACCAATGTTGGGCATTGCTGGAAGAGCTTTACTTAAGGCGAACTGTCAAGGGGTTCCCATAATAGCCCAACCGCGTAAGGAACGCAAAATCCAGGAATATAACATCGATATGACGGAAACTAGGGCGGCAAGAGTGGAACAAAACACCAGGCATAAGGCCGAGCCTTCCACCCTTTACCAAGTATATAGATGCATTAATTAAATAAGATATATAGTGATATCCCAACAAGTAAACATGTTCCAGCAAGGAACAACATCTCCATGTTCCAACAAGGAACAAACTTCAATCTTCACCTGCAACTAACAACGCTATAAGAGGGGCTGAGCAAAGCGGTAACATAGCCAAACAATGGTTTGCTAGGACAAGGTGGGTTAGAGACTTGATTCAACAATATGGGTGGCATGATAAGCAAGTGGTAGGTATCGCAGCATAGGCATAGCAAGAGAGCGAGCAACTAAGCAAGCAAAGATAGAAGTGATTTCGAGGGTATGATCATCTTGCCTGAGATCCGGAAAGGAAGAAGAAGAGTCCATGAAGAAGACAAACGGACGTAGTCGAACGGATCCTCACACACACAACGTTATCGAAACCAACCCGAAGAAGCAACACCGGAAAGAAGCAAACAACATAGTAAACAACCACCACATAATCATGGCATGATGCACAAACAATTATGATGCATGTCCGGTTTAATGAAGCATGGCATGGCAAAGTGCACAAGCAACCCTAAAAATTAAGTGGAGCACAATATGCAACGAGTTGCATATTGACAAAACACCACATGACTTATTTAGTTCTCTCTCGTTTATGTACCCAACAAGATTAAATGTTGTTAGCATGGAAAGAGGTGAAACATGATGAAACTATCTAATCTAGGCAAGTTTAAATGAGGCCGGAACAACAAAACGACAAGTCCGGAAAATCCCCATATGGATTTAGCAATTTAAAGCAAACAACAATTTAAACCAATCTTGAAGTTGTTATCATGATGCGGATGACATGAGCAAGTTTTATGCAATATTTATGAAAATGTTGATACGAGCAAATTAAAAAGCATTTGTGTCACCGTGGTAGAAAGAAAGGGGTGCGACGGCGACGAAACGTAAATGATGCCATGGCAACATTCCGGTTCCGGTAACTCGATTGAGATGCCGGTGAAAAGAAAGTGTGACGGGAGCGAGTCACCCAAGGATGGTGGGGTGATCCTGGATACCTGGTTCCCACGGGTCGACGGTAAGGCAAACGAGGGGAGACGTGTAATGACAACTCGGACACGGTGCAAACGCGGACATCACATACAACATGCATTTGTCCACGGTGGTTGGTCCGACAGTTATACCTTCCAAGGGTGCATTTTGAGTCGGAACGAGTCGGTGCAAAGTAGAGGAAGTAGACGTTCTCGCGCTGGTAGAGGAAGTAGTGGTACACGTCTCGGAGAAGGACTTGACGCATTCGATGTTTCCGAGGGCGACGGTAGGGGAACTTGGCGTTAGTGCTACACGGGTCTTCGGTGACGGTCGATGTACATGGCAAACGTAGAGGTACTATGGTTTGGTCGTCGTGGTACTTGGCGATAGTAGTGGTACAAGGGTTGTAGCCGTCCTTGTCGGTTCATCGTGTAGTCGTAAACGTTTCGTAGATGTTCATGTCGTCGAAACCGTTCGGATCTTGGAGCGATGGTAGTCGTTCACTTGACGGTCTCGACGGATTCGAAAGGGTACTTGGCGGTCTGTCGTGGTACTTGGCGATGTTCCCTGTTCAATGGTCGTTGGACTTGGCGTCCCAGCCCGTAGTCGTTCGGGCATCGTGGAAGAGCTTGACGCTCACGGGGTCTCGGTCTCGACAAGAGAAGGCAGCAGGGCAACATCCTTGACGGACGCAGCTTGTGCAGGGGAACCATGGCGAGGCCGAAGGTGGGGTCTCGAGCAGGAGGCGTCCACACCTGGAGCAGAGGAGGTGGTCGACGGTGTGCACGAGGCGAGGTCGAAGACGGTCACAGGTTGAGGGTGCCGCAGGCGGGAGCGGCTGAAGATGGTGGTGGAGCCACACAGCTCGACGGAAGCAGGGGCGGCGGAGCTCGCGCATCGGGCGGTGACACTGGACGAGGAGGAGGCTTGGCAGCCGTTCTGGAGCAGGGAAGCAGAGGGGGCAACGGGCGTTGGGCCATGGGCGGCAGCAGAGGCAGGGTAGAGTAGAGGGGACGACAGGCGTCGGCGAGATGGTGCAGCAGCTGCTGCTGGCAGCAAGGTCGAGGCAGGTTGGTAGCGCCGCGGAGAAGCAGGTGGAAGGCCATGGCAGAGGAAGAGCGGCGCTAGGTTTTGGAGGAGGACGAGCGAGGGGATCGACGTGCAGAGGATGCAACGACGCGGAGAGAGCGAAGGAAGAGAGGGGATCGAGCAGGGAGAAAAGGGTCACGGTCGAGAGTAGGGGTCGAGCGCGGTGCCTCTCCTGGCGGCGCGAGGGAGGGATCGAGAGGGATAGGTGCGCGAGGGATCGGGCTCAGGAAGGCCTAGGGTTAGAAAGGAGGCTGGGCCTTAGAGGAAAAAGGGCCTAGGGTTAGTAGGCGCTGGCTGAGCTAATGGGACGACCGGGTGGCCGAGGCCCAGGTAGCTGCTGCTGCTGCTTTTCTATTTCTTCAGACAGAAAAACAAAAAGGAAAGAGCAGGAAAAAAAGGAGAGGAGCTAGAGAAATATAAAAATATACTCGTGATCCTGAAAATGAGCTCTATTTAACAAAATTGGTTTGGAGATTTTTAAAGGAAGTAAAAATAATTCAAGTTTGAATTAAATTCAAACTTGAACCATTTTAAACCCTAACCAAAACAATTTCAATAGAGATGAAATTTAACAGAGAGGCTAGGTGCATGGTGTTAGATTATTGAGGCAAAGATGAACATTAAAAGAGAAGGGAACGTGACACTTGCCAAAAAAAAGGAAGTAGAGGGAAGGAGAAGGTGATGAAGCAAGATTCATGCATGGAACATGCAACAACTTAATATGTATGAAAAACACACAAAGCACATGATGACATGATGACTAAAGCATTGGGATTTTGCAAGTGTGTTAAGGTGAATTCCAAAAGAATGGAAATATTTATAATAGCTCCCTAATATCGGGAGGATATGTTATAAAGAGAATCACCATGTGAATTCCCTCGGTTTAAATGGACCAAAGATCCATGCAATTTATTTAGTTGAGCTAAGAAAAGAAATGACATGATGACATGATGCAATGCACAAATAAAAGGGCGGCACAAATGAAACACACGGCGAAACCCGGAACACATGGAAGTCTTCTCGAGCATCGGTCTCGGGGCGTCACAACACTCCACCACTACGAGAGGATCTCGTCCCGAGATCTAGGATGGCACCGGAGGGAAACGGAAGAGGAAGAGAAAAGGTAAAACTAAGTTGCTTCTTTGACAAACGAGTGAAACCAAGGAACCTTGCGAGATTGAACAAATTTGAGAAAGAACACAACGAAGGTGAATAAGGTCGAAAACACTCCGATAGAAAAGAGGAACAAAGAACATTGGGAAAAAACCTTGAGGTTGGAGGGCAAGATATATATTGAAACCACTCTGGTTAAGAAGTTAAGCAAGACTTGAAATATTGAAAGAACTTGAGCAAAACGGTACAACACTCCGGTTAAATGGATAAGGGCGAAAAGAACACGATCCTGACAAAACAAGAAGATGGGTTGCAGAGAGCAACATCACAATGCCTCCGGAACGAAAGAATAGAATATAGATAATTGAAATAGGAGAAATGACGAGAAAATGCCAACTTCTGCCAAAAGAGCTTGAGAAGGCATCCTTAGGAGAAGGGTCGAACGGAGTTGTTGAAAAAAACCAACAACGAAAAGAACAGGGTTGTAGTGGGCTTATGGAGAACATCTCAAAACTTTTAGGTGAAATTCTGCCACTAACAGGAATGATATATCCGATTGATAACAACAAGGAGATGAGAAGCTTAAATCACCGGGAGGATAGGTGAATAACTTGGGTCATTTATAAACACCACTATAGCAACAAACCGTAGGGGAAGCTTTAGGTGAAATATAACCGAAGATAACTCCAACGAAGAGATTGATGGATATAATATATCTCATTCTTAACAACATGTGAATCATGGAACATGAACTCAAATTATCAAGAATGACGTAATATCACCTCCAAAGATACGATAGACAGAAATGCACTCCGGATTACAATATGAAGAAAGCTTGAGTTCTTCTGAAAAGAATCTTGATGAGCACTTCGAGAAAGATTTAAATCCTTGATGACCAGTCATGTAAAGCCTCATTGAAGAATTCCGGTAAGAAAAGAATGAACAGTCAAAATGAAGGATAAAAGAATAAGGTTGAAGCCTTGCAATGATTTAGATGGATCTCCATGATAATTAGAGCTTGGAACTCCGGGAAAGAAAAGACAAGGCATCTCGAACTGAGAATATGATATGATGAACCAGTCCGGAAAAAGGAACTAATCACTTGGGTGGAACAAGAATAAGAATTATGTTATGCGTATCCTTCATCAATTAAATTGATGCCAAGCAACGGATTTGGCATATTGCTTATTCTCATAGAAAGGAATAAGAGAGATATAGCACAAACTTCGGAAGATCTTCAATAAACCACCGTAAGAATTGAAACAACGAATAAATTGATATGATAAATGAAGGAAGAAGAATCTTGAGCGAACCACCGTAAGAATTGAAAAAGAACGAATAAAAGATAACAAATCACCGGGAAGAATTTGCAAATGAACGAAGATGCTTGAGAGAAAACTAGATACATGAGAACGAAGGGATCACGAACTGATTAGAGATCACTTGAACGAAGCACCGGTAAGATTTTGGAGAACCATACCTGAAAGCCGAGAATGAATAAATCTCAGATGATGGGCTCTGGATAAACAAACTGAACAGAATCTTGAATTGCTCCGGATAGGTGAAAAGAATTCTCACAATCGAAAACAATTATGAGAGGATGGTACGAAGCTAGAGCTATGAATCTTGAAGAGAAAGGAGCAAGATTTAGAGGAAAAATCTTCTTCGGTCTTCAATTCTGAGAATGATTACGAGAAACACCACCAAGAATAATTTAGGCACTCCGAGAGAATCAAAAGCGAATAGGTTGAGCCAACTATGAAAACAATTTGAAAGATCTTGGAGAAAGGCATTTGACTGATGATAAATCATTCTTACGTCAAACTTTGAAAAGAATTTGAGACTAACTCCGGGAGAATAAGAAGAGTCAGGTAAGAACCTGGAAAATGACCTGTGGGTTAGGGCCCACTCAAAAGATACACCATTGAATGATTTGAAAGAGAGGTTGCACCGGTTGAATTAAATGACTTGAATGAGGTAACATCCTCGAAAGATCTTGAATGAAAGCAGAGTGGAAACACGAATCTTCGGGGTATCTTGAGCACTCCGGAACAATTGAATAGCGAGAAATGAATGAATATGATGAACACCGGTATAATAAAACTTCTGAAATGAGGAAAGGATGTGATCAACACCAAAAGCTTGTATTGAAACCACCGGAGAAGAGAAGAAACAAAGAATGATAACTAGAAGCTCCGTTAGTATCTTCATGAGAATCACCGGATATAATATTGACGGAAAAGGATGGAGAGACTTCACAAGAATAAAAGATACTTGATTAAGACATCTGAGTCCTTAAAGAAACAAAGGGAGGGAGGGTGGGAAAACAAAGACAACTTGGAACGGATGAACCAAACACCGTTGAGAAGAACTGATAATTGATCTTGCAAATGTTGAAGTGATCGGATCCACTTGAAGAGAAACATGCCGGAGAGAAGGAATTTAGATGACAATCTCGATGATCAAGAAGGATTTGTATTCACATAGAAATATGAGAACACCGCTTGGAAAAGGTATGGAATCAACATTTGACTTCGAAGCAACTCGAATACCACAACTCAAAACAAAACAAAGGATTGGCTTGCAGAATAAGCCGGAACAAACATATGACTGAGATTTCGTCCGAAGTTTTCGTGGTGGGGCCTACACGGGCTCGATCGTATAGCACCATCATGCACAAGGCAGTGCACATGACATACGAAGCATCCCCGAGTCGGCATAGCCAAGGACTCTTTAAGACACAATGAGACCACTGTAAAACCGACCGTGAATAGGCGGACCACTAGACATCGAACCCCAATTTCATATCATACATCTGTCGTAAAGATATCCTAAGAGCTACTTGAACTCCCACTTATGAACTCCCGAAATTTTCCCAGTTATGCAATCAGGTGTTGGGGATACAGGGGAAGCATAATATCTCACCCAAAACTAGCAAATCCTACATCCAGCTGTATCCATCCTTCAACACATAACCAAGAAAACTTCGGAAATCGTCTACCTCAACCTTCGAAAAGCATCTGTTATACAAGTTATGGCAATACTCCCGAACTCCCGCCCCACTACTGGGTGGCGTCGAGGATATCTCACCAACGAACTGCATAAAAGAGATTTTCGATGTCGGCGTACTAAACTCAGGTATTCCAGAACTGCAACGATAAAATTATGACGACAACACCTCAGAGCTCAACTCCCCGGGACACTTCCACAAGACCCCTGACAGGAGGCACCAAGACAATGTTCTCATCATAAAACCATCGGAACGATTCCAAGATACCCGCGTGATCCTAAATTTTTTTTAGTGAAATTTGAGAAGAGAAGAGTCAAAACTCTACGTCAGGATGCCTTACCAGAGCGATGAGGAGACTAGGAAGTAAAAAGAATTCCTAAACTCTCCGATATATGATTCCTAAGTGACTCAAAAAAAAAATTCTAGACACAACTCGGCCGCTAAAAATGATCAAGCAATGGGGCTCCTAAGGTCGGGGAAGGCTCTGATTACCAACTTGTAACGCCCTCGATGCGGCTATATCTCCCACGTGTCGAAGCACGACTTAGAGGCATAACCGCATTGAAAGCAATGTCGCAAGAGAGGTAATCTTCACACAACCCATGTAATACATAAGGGAAAGAGATACATAGTTGGCTTACAATCGCCACTTCACACAATTACATGAATAAAGCATTACAACATCCAAATACAATCAAGGTCCGACTCTGGAACCAAAATAAAAGAGGAACCCCAAATGCGACAAAGGTCCCCGATCGACCCCAACCGGGCTCCACTACTGATCAACTAGAACGGAACAACACAAAGGACAAGATCTTCATCAAGCTCCTCCTGAGCTTGGTTGCGTCATCTGCATGGACTCATCGGCACCTACAAGCTGGTTTTGGAAGTATCTGTGAGCCACAGGGACTCAGCAATCTCGCACCCTCGCGATCAAGACTATTTAAGCTTATGGGTAAGGTAAAGGTATGAGGTGGAGCTGCAGCAAGCGACTAGCATATATGGTGGCTAACATGCGCAAATGAGAGTGAGAAGAGAAGGCAAAGCACGGTCGATAAAAGTATGATCAAGAAGTGATCCTAAAACAACCTACGTCAAGCATAACTCCAACACCGTGTTCACTTCCCGGACTCCGCCGGAAAGAGACCATCACGGTAACACACGCTGTTGATTCATTTTAATTAAGGTCGACTTCAGGTTTTCTACAACCAGACATTAACAAATTCCCATCTGCCCATAACCGCGGGCACAGCTTTCGAAAGTTCAAATCCCTGCAGGGGTGTCCCAACTTAGCCCATGACAAGCTCTCACGGTCAACGAAGGAATAGACCTCCTCCCGAGACATTCCGTTCAGACTCGGTATCTTGGTACAACAAGACATTTCGACAGGGTAAAACTAAACCAGCAACACCGCCCGAATGTGCCGACAAATCCCGATAGGAGCTGCACATATCTCGTTCTCAGGGCACACTCAGATGAGCTCTCCATACAACTAAAACCAAACCTCGAGTTTCCCCGAGGGGGCGCTGCACATGACTAGTTTGGACCAACACTCAGAGGAGCACTAGCCCAGGGGGGTTAAAATAATGATGACCCTTGAGTCCACGAAACCCAAGGGAAAAAGGCTAGGTGGCAAATGGTAAAACCAATGTTGGGCATTGCTGAAGAGCTTTACTTAAGGCGAACTGTCAAGGGGTTCCCATAATAGCCCAACCGCGTAAGGAACGCAAAATCCAGGAACATAACACCGATATGACGGAAACTAGGGCGGCAAGAGTGGAACAAAACACCAGGCATAAGGCCGAGCCTTCCACCCTTTACCAAGTATATAGATGCATTAATTAAATAAGATATATAGTGATATCCCAACAAGTAAACATGTTCCAGCAAGGAACAACATCTCCATGTTCTGACAAGGAACAAAGTTCAATCTTCACCTGCAACTAACAACGCTATAAGAGGGGTTGAGCAAAGCGGTAACATAGCCAAACAACGGTTTGCTAGGACAAGGTGGGTTAGAGGCTTGATTCAACAATATGGGTGGCATGATAAGCAAGTGGTAGGTATCGCAGCATAGTCATAGCAAGAGAGCGAGCAACTAAGCAAGCAAAGATAGAAGTGATTTCGAGGGTATGATCATCTTGCCTGAGATCCCGAAAGGAAGGAGAACGAGTCCATGAAGAATACAAACGGACGTAGTTGAACGGATCCTGACACACACGACGTTATCGGAACCAACCCGAAGAAGCAACACCGGAAAGAAGCAAACAACATAGTAAACAACCACCACATAATCATGGCATGATGCACAAACAATTATGATGCATGTCCGGTTTAATGAAGCATGGCATGGCAAAGTGCACAAGCAACCCTACAAATTAAGTGGAGCACAATATGCAACGAGTTGCATATTGACGAAACACCACATGACTTATTTAGTTCTCTCTCGTTTATGTACCCAACAAGATTAAATGTTGTTAGCATGGCAAGAGGTGAAACATGATGAAACTATCTAATCTAGGCAAGTTTAAATGAGGCCGGAACAACAAAATGACAAGTCCGGCAAATCCCCATATGGATTTAGCAATTTAAAGCAAACAACAATTTAAACCAATCTTGAAGTTGTTATCATGATGCGGATGACATGAGCAAGTTTTATGCAATATTTATGAAAATGTTGATACGAGCAAATTAAGAAGCATTTGTGTCACTGTGGTAGAAAGAAAGGGGTGCCACGGTGACGAAACGTAAATGATGCCATGGCAACATTCCGGTTCTGGCAACTCGATTGAGATGCCGGTGAAAAGAAAGTGTGACGGGAGCGAGTCACCCAAGGATGGTGGGGTGATCCCGGATACCAGGTTCCCACGGGTCGACGGTAAGGCAAACGAGGGGAGACATGTAATGACAACTCGGACACGGTGCAAACGCGGACATCACATACAACATGCATTTGTCCACGGTGGTTGGTCCGACAGTTATACCTTCCAAGGGTGCATTTCGAGGCGGAACGAGTCGGTGCAAAGTAGAGGAAGTAGACGTTCTCACGCCGGTAGAGGAAGTAGTGGTACACGTCTCGGAGAAGGACTTGACGCATTCGATGTTTCCGAGGGCGACGTTAGGGGAACTTGGCGTTAGTGCTACACGGGTCTTCGGTGACGGTCGATGTACATGGCAAACGTAGAGGTACTATGCTTCGGTCGTCGTGGTACTTGGCGATAGTAGTGGTACAAGGGTTGTAGCCGGCCTTGTCAGTTCATCATGTAGTCGTAAAAATTCCGTAGATGTTCATGTCGTCGAAACCGTTCGGATCTTGGAGCGATGGTAGTCGTTCACTTGACGGTCTCAACGGATTCGAAAAGGTACTTGGCGGTCTGTCGTGGTACTTGGCGATGTTCCTTGTTCAATGGTCGTTGGACTTGGCGTCCCAGCCCGTAGTCGTTCGGGCATCATGGAAGAGCTTGACGCTCACGGGGTCTCGGTCTCGACAAGAGAAGGCAGCAGGGCAACATCCTTGACGGACGCAGCTTGTGCAGGGGAACCATGGCGAGGCCGAAGGTGGGGTCTCGAGCAGGAGGCGTCCACACCTGGAGCAGAGGAGGTGGTCGACGGCGTGCACGAGGCGAGGTCGAAGACGGTCGCAGGTTGAGGGTGCCGCAGGCGGGAGCGGCTGAAGATGGTGGTGGAGCCACACAGCTCGATGGAAGCAGGGGCGGCTGTGACGCCCGGATAATTAAGCTACAGTAACTTTCTACTAATGATACCACGTCACCTCGATTACTGTTGCTAATCTCGCGTTAGTTCAGAACCGATCCAAATTCAACTTTAAATTAAAGTCAACCGATAATGTTTTCAAACATTAAAACTAAAATGTTCTAGAGGTGGAAAATAATCCATAATAAATATTGGAGGAGAAACCACATTTTTATAATGTGTTTGCATGTTCCAAAATTAATAAAACATTGATTTAAGTGTTTAGTTAAATGCCTTTTTATTATTTTGAAATACTAAACTATTCTATTTAGTAGTCAAACTTGTTATTGCAGAGGCTTATATTACAACACTAATTTAGGTGCCAATTGTGTATTTTACAAAACAAAAATGAATTGAACAATAAATAAAATAGATAAGAAAATAAGTAAAACAGGAAGCAAAAACTAAAATAAAAATAAAGGCCACCCCCTCTCACTCATGGGCCTCAGCCCACCAGGCCACCACCTAGGCCGGCCCCACAGCCCAGCTCGCTCCCCCCTTAACCCCCACTACCTCGAACCCTAACCCAAGTGCGCCCACTCCCCTCCCCCACGTCGCTCGATCCCCACCCTCTCCCTCCAGCGCCGCCAGGGGAGAGCCCCACACACGAACCCCCACTCTCCCTCTCTCCCGATCCCGATTGGATCGGGCACCCATCGCCGCCGCCTGGAGTGCCTCGCCGCCCGGAACAATGTCGCCGCGCCTCCCGTTGCCTCCCCGACCCCCTCGCCGGACCGTCCTCGCCTTCCTCCTCAGCGGCCTCCACCGAACCTCGTCGTCCCTGCCGCCATCAACCACGCCGGCGCCGCCCCGTCCACGGTCTCCTCACCGGCCGACCCCGAGCCCGCGGCCTTTTCCCTACGGCCCTCGTGAGCTTCCGCTCTCCTCCCCTTTCCCCCGTGCTGCTGCTTCCCCCCGGCCACGATCCGCACGCGCACCTTGCTCACCCCGCATCGCCTCACACGCGCGGTGGCCGCGTCCGGCTGCGCCCGTCGCCCCGCGCTGCGCCTAGCTGCTGCTGCTGCGGCCGCAACCCATCCTGCACGCACGCCTACGCCTCGCGCACCCGCGCTGGCCGCTCCCCATCACCTGCCGATGCCGCCTGCAACCGCTCGCCATGGCCACGCTGGTGGCTCGCTCCTGCACGCGCTCACCCCGACCCCCTAGTGCGTCGGGCCACGCCCTACCTCCTGGTCACGCGCCCACGCGCCGGCCTCGCGCGCCCCCTGGCCCGCCCGCAGCTTCGCCGGCGGACGCCCGCTGCCTCCAGTACCCTGGCCCGACCTCGCCCTACCCCGGCCGGCGTCGTGCCCACTGGCGCCCCTCTGGGTAATGCGGTGCACGCAAACGGGCGCCCATGCCTGCACGCCCGCACCCGAATGCCCGATCCGCCAGCCCCTTGGGGCTATGACATGTGGGGCCCAGCCCCAGAAAGAAATGAAAAAAAAGAAAATAATAATATTAATTAATTAATTAATTAAAGAATTAATTAACTTAATTAATTTTGATTAATTAACTAAGGCAACTAATTAAGCCTAACTAATTAACCTAAACCCTAATTAACTAAAACAGTCAATGACAGGGGGGTCCCACCCCTGTTGACTAGTCAAACGTTGACTGGTCAACTGGGTCCCTCTGGCCCACCTGTCAGCCACTGGGTACACTTTTGTGTACACTATGCTGGGTGCGCCTAGCAATTTAGCAATTATTTTTCGAATTAAAAATAATTCCAGAAATTAATAAAATCTTTAGAAAATCATATCTTTTAATCCGTAACTCGGATTAAATTATTTTCAACATGAAAGTTGCTCAGAACGACGAGACGAACCCGGACACGCAGCCCGTTCCTCCGCCACACACCCCTAACGTATCAAACACGCAACTTTCCCCCTCCGGTTCATCTGTCCGAAAACGTGAAACACCAGGAATACTTTCCCGGATGTTTCCCTCCTTCACCGATACCACCTTGTACCGCGTTAGGGCACACCTAGCATCATGCTTTGTCATGTCATGCATCGTCATGCATTTGTTTGCATTATATTTATTGTTTCTTCCCCCTCTTCTCTCGCTAGACACCGAGACCGACGCCGCTGCTACCCAGTACGACTACGGTGTTGACGACCACTCTCTCTTGCCAGAGCAACCAGGCAAGCCCCCCCGTTTGATCACCAGATATCGCCTACTCTTCTCTATACTGCTTGCATTAGAGTAGTGTAGTATGTTACTGCTTTCCGTTATTCCTATCCTGATGCATAGCCTATCCTTGCTACTACTGTTGATACCATTACCTGCTATCCTACTGCTTAGTATAGGATGCTAGTGTTCCATCAGTGGCCCTACACTCTTGTCCGTCTGCCATGCTATACTACTGGGCCGTGATCACTTTCGGGAGGTGATCACGGGACTTATACTGTTACATTACTTATGATACTGTTCGGAGATGGGGGCTGAAGGGGCAGGTGGCTCCATCCAGGTAGTGGTGGGCCTGGGTTCCCGACGGCCCCCGGCTGTTACTTTGTGGCGGAGCGACAGGGCAGGTTGAGACCACCTAGGAGAGAGGTGGGCCTGGCCCTAGTCGGCGTTCGCGAATACTTAACATGTTTAACGAGATCTTGGTATTTGATCTGAGTCTGGCTACTGGCCTATACGCACTAACCATCTACGCGAGGACAGTTATGGGCACTCGACGTCGTGGTATCAGCCGAAGCCTTCGTGACATCAGCGACTGAGTGGAGCGCGCCGGATTGGACCGTAAGCCTGCTCTTGTATTAAGGGGGCTAGTTCTGCTTCCGACCGCGTTCGCAACGTGCAGGTGTGCTAAGGGCGATGGGCCCAGACCCCTGGGCGCTTAGGTTTAGACCGACGTGCTGACCTCTCTGTTGGTCTAGGTGGGGCTGCGACGTGTTGATCTTTCGAGGCCGGGCATGACCCAGGAAAGTGTGTCCGGCCAAATGGGATCGAGCGTGTTGGGTTATGTGGTGCACCCCTGCAGGGAAGTTAATCTATTCGAATAGCCGTGATCTTCGGTAACAGGACGACTTGGAGTTGTACCTTGACCTTATGACAACTAGAACTGGATACTTAATAAAACACACCCTTCCAAGTGCCAGATATAACCCGGTGATCGCTCTCTAACAGGGCGACAAGGGGAGGATCATCGGTTAGGGTTATGCTATGCGATGCTACTTGGAGGACTTCAGTCTACTCTCTTCTACATGCTGCAAGACGGAGGCTGCCAGAAGCGTAGTCTTCGACAGGATTAGTTATCCCCCTCTTATTCTGGCATTCTGCAGTTCAGTCCACATATGATACCCTTATTCCATTTGATACCCATGCATATGTAGTGTCGCTTCCTGCTTGCGAGTACTTTGGATGAGTACTCACGGTTGCTTTCTCCCTCTTTTCCCCCTATCCCTTCTACCTGGTTGTCGCAACCAGATGTTGGAGCCCAGGAGCCAGACGCCACCTTCGACAACGACTCCTACTACACCGGAGGTGCCTACTACTACGTGATGCCCGCTGACGACGACCAGGAGTAGTTAGGAGGATCCCAGGCAGGAGGCCTGCGCCTCTTTCGATCTGTATCCCAGTTTGTGCTAGCCTTCTTAAGGCAAACTTGTTTAACTTATGTATGTACTCAGATATTGTTACTTCCGCTGACTCGTCTATGATCGAGCTCTTGTATTCGAGCCCTCGAGGCCCCTGGCTTGTAATATGATGCTTGTATGACTTATTTTATTTGTAGAGTTGTGTTGTGATATCTTCCCGTGAGTCCCTGATCTTGATCGTACACGTTTGCGTGTATGATTAGTGTACGATTAAATCGGGGGCGTCACAGCGGCGGAGCTCGCGCATCGGGCGGTGACATTGGACGAGGAGGAGGCTTGGCAGCCGTTCTGGAGCAGGGAAGCAGAGGGGGCGACGGGCGTCGGGCCATGGGCGGTAGCAGAGGCAGGGTAGAGCAGAGGGGACGACGGGCGTCGGCGAGATGGTGCAGCAGCTGCTGCTGGCAGCAAGGTCGAGGCGGGTTGGTAGCGCCGAGGAGAAGCAGGCGGAAGGCCATGGCAGAGGAAGAGCGGCGTCGGGGTTTGGAGGAGGACGAGCGAGGGGATCGACGTGCAGAGGATGCAATGGCGCGGAGAGAGCGAAGGGGGAGAGGGGATCGAGCAGGGAGAAAAGGGTCACGGTCAAGAGTAGGGGTCGAGCGCGGTGCCTCTCCTGGCGGCACGAGGGAGGGATCGAGAGGGAGAGGTGCGCGAGGGATCGGGATCAGGAAGGCCTAGGGTTAGAAAGGAGGCTGGGCCTTAGAGGAAAAAGGGCCTAGGGTTAGTAGGCGCTGGCTGAGCTAATGGGCCGACCGGGTGGCCGAGGCCCAGGTAGTAGCTGCTACTGCTTTTCTATTTCTTCAGACAGAAAAACAAAAAGGAAAGAGTAGGAAAAAAAGGAGAGGAGCTAGAGAAATATAAAAATATACTCGTGATCCTGAAAATGAGCTCTATTTAACAAAATTGGTTTGGAGATTTTTAAAGGAAGTAAAAATAATTCAAGTTTGAATTAAATTCAAACTTGAACCATTTTAAACCCTAACCAAAACAATTTCAATAGAGATGAAATTTGACAGAGAGGCTAGGTGCATGGTGTTAGAATATTGAGGCAAAGATGAACATTAAAAGAGAAGGGAACGTGACACTTGCCAAAAAAAGGAAGTAGAGGGAAGGAGAAGGTGATGAAGCAAGATTCATGCATGGAACATGCAACAACTTAATATGTATGAAAAACACACAAAGCACATGATGACATGATGACTAAAGCATTGGGATTTTGCAAGTGTATTAAGGTGAATTCCAAAAGAATGGAAATATTTATAATAGCTCCCTAATATCGGGAGGATATGTTATAAAGAGAATCACCATGTGAATTCCCTCGGTTTAAATGGACCGAAGATCCATGCAATTTATTTAGTTGAGCTAAGAAAAGAAATGACATGATGACATGATGCAATGCACAAATAAAAGGGCGGCACAAATGAAACACACGGCGAAACCCGGAACACATGGAAGTCTTCTCGAGCATCGGTCTCGGGGCGTCACAACACTCCACCACTACGAGAGGATCTCGTCCCGAGATCTAGGATGGCACCGGAGGGAAACGAAAGAGGAAGAGAAAAGGTAAAACTAAGTTGCTTCTTTGACAAACGAGTGAAACCAAGGAACCTTGCGAGATTGAACAAATTTGAGAAAGAACACAACGAAGGTGAATAAGGTCGAAAACACTCCGATAGAAAAGAGGAACAAAGAACATTGGGAAAAAACCTTGAGGTTGGAGGGCAAGATATATATTGAAACCACTCTGGTTAAGAAGTTAAGCAAGACTTGAAATATTGAAAGAACTTGAGCAAAAGGGTACAACACTCCGGTTAAATGGATAAGGACGAAAAGAACACGATCCTGACAAAACAAGAAGATGGGTTGCAGAGAGCAACATCACAATGCCTCCGGAACGAAAGAATAGAATATAGATAATTGAAATAGGAGAAATGACGAGAAAATGCCAACTTCTGCCAAAATAGCTTGAGAAGGCATCCTTAGGAGAAGGGTCGAACGGAGTTGTTGAAAAAAACCAACAACGAAAAGAACAGGGTTGTAGTGGGCTTATGGAGAACATCTCAAAACTTTTAGGTGAAATTCTTCCACTAACAGGAACGATATATCCGATTGATAACAACAAGGAGATGAGAAGCTTAAATCATCGGGAGGATAGGTGAATAACTTGGGTCATTTATAAACACCACTATAGCAACAAACCTTAGGGGAAGCTTTAGGTGAAATATAACCGAAGATAACTCCAACGAAGAGATTGATGGATATAATATATCTCATTATTAACAACATGTGAATCATGGAACATGAACTCAAATTATCAAGAATGATGTAATATCACCTCCAAAGATACGATAGACAGAAATGCACTCCGGATTACAATATGAAGAAAGCTTGAGTTCTTCTGAAAAGAATCTTGATGAGCACTTCGAGAAAGATTTAAATCCTTGATGACCAGTCATGTAAAGCCTCATTGAAGAATTCCGGTAAGAAAAGAATGAACAGTCAAAATGAAGGATAAAAGAATAAGGTTGAAGCCTTGCAATGATTTAGATGGATCTCCGTGATAATTAGAGCTTGGAACTCCGGGAAAGAAAAGACAAGGCATCTCGAACTGAGAATATGATATGATGAACCACTCCGGAAAAAGGAATTAATCACTTGGGTGGAACAAGAATAAGAATTATGTTATGCGTATCGTTCATCAATTAAATTAATGCCAAGCAACGGATTTGGCATATTGCTTATTCTCATAGAAAGGAATAAGGGAGATATAGCACAAACTTCGGAAGATCTTCAATAAACCACCGTAAGAATTGAAACAACGAATAGATTGATATGATAAATGAAGGAAGAAGAATCTTGAGCGAACCACCGTAAGAATTGAAAAAGAATGAATAAAAGATAACAAATCACCGGGAAGAATTTGCAAATGAACGAAGATGCTTGAGAGAAAACTAGATACATGAGAACGAAGGGATCACGAACTGATTAGAGATCACTTGAACGAAGCACCGGTAAGATTTTGGAGAACCATAGCTGAAAGCCGAGAATGAATAAATCTCAGATGATGGGCTCCGGATAAACAAACTGAACAGAATCTTGAATTGCTCCGGATAGGTGAAAAGAATTCTCACAATTGAAAACAATTATGAGAGGATGGTACGAAGCTAGTGCTATGAATCTTGAAGAGAAAGGAGCAAGATTTAGAGGAAAAATCTTCTTCGGTCTTCAATTCTGAGAATGATGACGAGAAACACCACCAAGAATAATTTAGGCACTCCGGGAGAATCAAAAGCGAATAGGTTGAGCCAACTATGAAAACAATTTGAAAGATCTTGGAGAAAGGCATTTGACTGATGATAAATCATTCTTACGTCAAACTTTGAAAAGAATTTGAGACTAACTCCGGGAGAATAAGAAGAGTCAGGTAAGAACCTGGAAAATGACCTGTGGGTTAGGGCCCACTCAAAAGATACACCGTTGAATGATTTGAAAGAGAGGTTGCACCGGTTGAATTAAATGACTTGAATGAGGTAACATCCTCGAAAGATCTTGAATGAAAGCAGAGTGGAAACACGAATATTCGGGATATCTTGAGCACTCCGGAACAATTGAATAGCGAGAAATGAATGAATATGATGAACACCGGTATAATAAAACTTCTGAAATGAGGAAAGGATATGATCAACACCAAAAGCTTGTATTGAAACCACTGGAGAAGAGAAGAAACAAAGAATGATAACTAGAATCTCCGTTAGTATCTTCATGAGAATCACCGGATAGAATATTGACGGAAAAGGATGGAGAGACTTCACAAGAATAAAAGATACTTGATTAAGACATCTGAGTCCTTAAAGAAACAAAGGGAGGGAGGGTGGGAAAACAAAGACAACTTGGAACGGATGAACCAAACACCGTTGAGAAGAACTGATAATTGATCTTGCAAATGTTGAAGTGATCGGATCCACTTGAAGAGAAACATGCCGGTAGAGAAGGAATTTAGATGACAATCTCGATGATCAAGAAGGATTTGTATTCACATAGAAATATGAGAACACCGCTTGGAAAAGGTATGGAATCAACATTTGACTTCGAAGCAACTCGAATACCACAACTCAAAACAAAACAAAGGATTGGCTTGCAGAATAAGCCGGAACAAACATATGACTGAGATTTCGTCCGAAGTTTTCATGGTGGGGCCTACACGGGCTCGATCGTATAGCACCATCATGTACAAGGCAGTGCACATGACATACGAAGCGTCCCCGAGTCGGCATAGCCAAGGACTCTTTAAGACACAACGAGACCACTATAAAACCGACCGTGAATAGGCGGACCACTAGACATCGAACCCCAATTTCATATCATACATCTGTCGGAAAGATATCCTAAGAGCTACTTGAACTCCCACTTATGAACTCCCGAAATTTTCCCAGTTATGCAATCAGGTGTTGGGGATACAGGGGAAGCATAATATCTCACCCAAAACTAGCAAATCCTACATCCAGCTGTATCCATCCTTCAACACATAACCAAGAAACCTTCGGAAATCGTCTACCTCAACCTTCGGAACGCATCCGTTATACAAGTTATGGCAATACTCTCGAACTCCCGCCCCAGTACTGGGTGGCGTCGAGGTTATCTCACCAACGAACTGCATAAAAGAGATTTTCGATGTCGGCGTACTAAAATCAGGTATTCCAGAACTGCAACAATAAAATTATGACGACAACACCTCAGAGCTCAACTCCCGGGGACACTTCCACAAGACCCCTGGCAGGAGGCACCAAGACAATGTTCTCATCATAAAACCATCGGAACGATTCCAAGATACCCGCGTGATCCTAAAATTTTTTTAGTGAAATTTGAGAAGAGAAGAGTCAAAACTCTACGTCAGAATGCCTTACCAGAGCGATGAGGAGACTGGGAAGTAAAAAGAATTCCTAAACTCTCCGATATATGATTCCTAAGTGACTCAAAACATTTTTCTAGACACAACTCGGCCGCTAAAAACGATCAAGCAATGGGGCTCCTAAGGTCGGGGAAGGCTCTGATTACCAACTTGTAACGCCCTCGATGCGGCTATATCTCCCACGTGTCGAAGCACGACTTAGAGGCATAACCGCATTGAAAGCAATGTCGCAAGAGAGGTAATCTTCACACAACCCATGTAATACATAAGGGAAAGAGATACATAGTTGGCTTACAATCGCCACTTCACACAATTACATGAATAAAGCATTACAACATCCAAATACAATCAAGGTCCGACTACGGAACCAAAATAAAAGAGTTACCCCAAATGCGACAAAGGTCCCCGATCGACCCCAACTGGGCTCCACTACTGATCAACTAGAACGGAACAACACAAAGGACAAGATCTTCATCGAGCTCCTCCTGAGCTTGGTTGCGTCATCTGCATGGACTCATCGGCACCTACAAGCTGGTTTTGGAAGTATCTGTGAGCCACGGGGACTCAGCAATCTCGCACCCTCGCGATCAAGACTATTTAAGCTTATGGGTAAGGTAAAGCTATGAGGTGGAGCTGCAGCAAGCGACTAGCATATATGATGGCTAACATGCGCAAATGAGAGCAAGAAGAGAAGGCAAAGCACGGTCGATAAAAGTATGATCAAGAAGTGATCCTAAAACAACCTACGTCAAGCATAACTCCAACACCGTGTTCACTTCCCGGACTCCGCCGGAAAGAGACCATCACGGTAACACACGCTGTTGATTCATTTTAATTAAGGTCGACTTCAGGTTTTCTACAACCAGACATTAACAAATTCCCATCTGCCCATAACCGCGGGCACGGCTTTCAAAAGTTCAAATCCCTGCAGGGGTGTCCCAACTTAGCCCATGACAAGCTCTCACGGTCAACGAAGGAATAGACCTCCTCCCGAGACATTCCGATCAGACTCGGTATCTCGGTACAACAAGACATTTTGACAGGGTAAAACTAAACCAGCAACACCGCCCGAATGTGCCGACAAATCCCGATAGGAGCTGCACATATCTCGTTCTCAGGGCACACTCAGATGAGCTCTCCATACAACTAAAACCAAACCTCGAGTTTCCCCAAGGGGGCGCTGCACAGGACTCTAGTTTGGACCAACACTCAGAGGAGCACTGGCCCAGGGGGGTTAAAATAATGATGACCCTTGAGTCCGCGAAACCCAAGGGAAAAAGGCTAGGTGGCAAATGGTAAAACCAATGTTGGGCATTGCTGGAAGAGCTTTACTTAAGGCGAACTGTCAAGGGGTTCCCATAATAGCCCAACCGCGTAAGGAACGCAAAATCCGGGAACATAACACCGATATGACGGAAACTAGGGCGGCAAGAGTGGAACAAAACACCAGGCATAAGGCCGAGCCTTCCACCCTTTACCAAGTATATAGATGCATTAATTAAATAAGATATATAGTGATATCCCAACAAGTAAACATGTTCCAGCAAGGAACAACATCTCCATGTTCCAACAAGGAACAAACTTCAATCTTCACCTGCAACTAACAACGCTATAAGAGGGGCTGAGCAAAGCGGTAACATAGCCAAACAACGGTTTGCTAGGACAAGGTGGGTTAGAGGCTTGATTCAACAATATGGGTGGCATGATAATCAAGTGGTAGGTATCGCAGCATAGGCATAGCAAGAGAGCGAGCAACTAAGCAAGCAAAGATAGAAGTGATTTCGAGGGTATGATCATCTTGCCTGAGATCTCGAAAGGAAGAAGAACGAGTCCATGAAGAAGACAAACGAAGGTAGTCGAACGGATCCTCACACACACGACGTTATCGGAACCAACCCGAAGAAGCAACACCGGAAAGAAGCAAACAACATAGTAAACAACCACCACATAATCATGGCATGATGCACAAACAATTATGATGCATGTCCGGTTTAATGAAGCATGGCATGGCAAAGTGCACAAGCAACCCTACAAATTAAGTGGAGCACAATATGCAACGAGTTGCATATTGACGAAACACCACATGACTTATTTAGTTCTCTCTCGTTTATGTACCCAACATGATTAAATGTTGTTAGCATGGCAAGAGGTGAAACATGATGAAACTATCTAATCTAGGCAAGTTTAAATGAGGCCGGAACAACAAAATGACAAGTCCGGAAAATCCCCATATGGATTTAGCAATTTAAAGCAAACAACAATTTAAACCAATCTTGAAGTTGTTATCATGATGCGGATGACATGAGCAAGTTTTATGCAATATTTATGAAAATGTTGATACGAGCAAATTAAGAAGCATTTGTGTCACCATGGTAGAAAGAAAGGGGTGCCACGGCGACGAAACGTAAATGATGCCATGGCAACATTCCGGTTCTGGTAACTCGATTGAGATGCCGATGAAAAGAAAGTGTGACGGGAGCGAGTCACCCAAGGATTGATGAGGACATCAATACCATTGTTACATCCACAGCCCCTACTGTTACATATACTGGACCAATTACTAGAGCTCGCGCACGCCAATTAAATTACCAGGTACTTTCGTTTCTTGGTAATGATTCTAATGTTCATGAGATTATGATGCTGCCTAAATTGGATACATTTGTTTTGCTTACAAATGAAGGGCCTAGCTTGGAGAAGGATGAACATTGGAGCAAGAACACGCATGGAGTTGATGGCATGCACAAGGGGATCAAGAACGGAGTTACAAGTGATGATTTCAGGACTTTGAAGCCGCCATAAGGAGTGCAGGAAGCCTTGGACGAAATATACAAGATGCCACTTCATAATATTCGTCCATAGGTTATTCTAGGTGCTGCGTCACCTTATTAATGGGCCAGGCCCATGTAATTTCGAAATACTTAAGTATAGGCTATTTTTAGAGTCCGTATGTGTGGGGAAACAAGAGTTAGGGTTGGTTTCGGACCCCACCCTCAAGGGCCACGAAATTCCCCCCTCTTCCTCCATATATACAACCCTTAGGGCGTCGTTTAGACTTTGGGGGTTTTGTTTAGATTAAAAGTTCGCCATAGCTGCAACTTCGCGTACTTCGTTTGTGTCCAACGACCAGACCAAGACGTCACGGAACCCCACCTTGATCAATAAAGCTTTCATCTTATATTCGCAATATCCAGATTGCAATCTCAGTTTCTTGCTTGTTCTTCGTTTGCTCGCAGGAAACAGACCCTCGTGGTCAGGTTGATCGTGCTCCGGCGTGGACAATAACCCTCGGAAGTTGGTTTAGCGATTGCTAAGGGCGACGTCTCGCACGTTCGTAGTCGGATCGTCAAGGTCAACTCCCACAGAAAACGATAGCCACCATCTCATCGAAACATCGGGACACCTTAGCCTCTATCAAGTGGTATCAGATTTCCAGGTTGCTCGGTGAGATTTTACAGTTTTTCGTAGATTAGATCGAGTCTGTCCTTCATACCTACAGTCCACGAAAAAGCCAGAAAAAAAATTAGGGTTAGTTCATCATATCCGAACCAATCTGAGCCTTTGCATAATCTTTTTAGGGTTTTTTCTTTGTTGAATTTGCGGTTGCATCGTCGTGTCAAGTTGCTGGTCTTAGAGTCTAGTCTTTTAGAGTTTCGAGTTCTGGTCACACGTTGTCACGCCGCCGCCGCACCATCATCATCACCCATCTACCACTTTTGCTTATCCGCCACCGCTCTGAATCCATATCCATATACCACCACCAATCCGTATCCATATACCACCATCAATCTCCATCCATATACCACCACCGCTACCATATACCACCACCGCTGCCATATACCACAACCATATATCCACCACCAATCCGAGTTCTTCTCATATTAGGTTTGTTCTTGAGATCAATCTAAATTCCGATTCGTGTTTCCTTGCCTGCGTAGGTCTCGGAAAAAAAAAGTCTGGAGACCCCCGGGCAGTTTTTAGGCCAAAATTTTCACGGGCAAATTTTTTTTTCCCTATCCTATTTTTAGACTTTTCTGAGTCTTTTGAGCCACGTGCCATCATAGTGATTTTTTGTCGCACTTTTTCGTCGTCGCTCCCCTGATTTCCGAAAAAAAAGTGAAAAACAAATTTCGTGCCCATCCTATCAGTTTGACGAGGGAAGAGTTTTGAGACACTCGCCATTATAGTGATTTTTCGCAAAAAAAAGAGGAGCGCAAAAAAAAAGAGGAGCGCAAAAAAAAGGAGCGCAAAAAAAAAAGTTCCAGAGTGTGCTTTTCCCTTATTTACGTGCAGCGCCGTGATTTTGTTAGTGTTCTAGGCTCGCGTCTCTAGCACGGTCTAGCCTAGGACCAGCACAGTACCGTCGTTGAGCGTTTATTCAACTTTGCATCTCTGAATTGATTATTGCTGACCCTTTTTGCTACCATACTATAAGCCTTCCCAGCTCCACATACATCTACGTCGTGCGTTTGACTCTCCCTGGCAATCGCTCTATCCAAGCTTTTGAGAGTTTTTGACTACAACGGTTGCCGATCACCGCCTGCTACTGGGTAAGAACTGGTAAGAATTTGATATTTGCTTGACGGATTTGTGACACCCGCCACCACCACCACTTGTTAGTAGTCTGTAGGATCATATTCTTGTGTGTTTCTATTGCTGCTAACCATGCCAGGATCACAAGCCGACGAGACTGACTGGGAGAACTTGACGAACAAGGAGCTTCATGATACGTTTCAGCAAATGATGAATGGACAGGTGCAAGATGTGATAAACAGATTTGAAGAGGCCATGGAGAAGATAGATGGCATGGAGAAGACGTTTGACACAAAGCTCGATAACAAGTTTGCTGAATTGCTTTCGCGTTTTCCACCACCACCGGCTGCTCCTGCCGCACCTCTGCAAGAACAGCAACAACACCGACTACCTCCACGTCGGGAAACAGCCCTCCGCCGAGCGAGCCGTGTCCCTCTTCAGTCGGGCCAAACTGCTGGTGCTGCTGTTGATACTTCTGTGGCTCCTACTGCTGATGTGGAGGAGGATGCTTATGTGGGAGATTATGAGGATGAGGTTGATCAAAATCAGAACTACGTGCCACCAACAGCACAGCAACCACCAGGTCGTCCACATGCAAATAATGGCAATGGTAGGGCTCACCCTCAGGTACGAGATCATGACCATCTCCCTAAACTAAAATTGAATATTCCACCATTTGAGGGTAGATATGTTCCTGATATATATCTTACTTGCGAGTTAGAAACTGAACAACGATTTACATGTTTACAATATCCCGAGGAGAGACGTGTTCCTGCTGCTGTTTGTGCTTTCACTAGTTTTGCATGTGTTTGGTGGTCTGAGCAATGTAGATTATATCCTATTCCGGCTACTTGGGCTGCTTTGAAAACTGCTATGCGTACTCGTTGGGTTCCACCATATTATCAACGTGAATTACTTCAAAAATTGCAGCGCTTAAGACAGGGAAAAAATTCTGTATAAGAATATTATCAGGAATTACAAACTGGCATGATTAGATGTGGTATTGTTGAGGAGAATGAAGCTATGCTTGCACGTTTTATGGGTGGATTAAACAGAGAGATTCAGACGATTCTAGAGTATAAGGAGTATACTAATATCACTCGTTTATTCCATCTTGCTTGTAAAGCTGAACGTGAAGTGCAGGATCGACAGGCATTGGCGCGGACTAACTTTTCTGCAGGTCGACCTTCATCATGGACACCACGTGCATCATCTACTTCCACACGTTCTGCTACACCGGCGCCTCCGTCGGCTACCACCTCCAACCGTGATACAATAAAGCAGGCACAATCACCACTATCTGCCAAGAGCACACCTTCTGGGCCTCCAAAGAGCTCTTCTTCATCCATGGCATCAACAGGGCAAACACATGATATTATTTGTCGATGTTGCAAGGGTGGAGGTCATTATGCGAGAGAATGCCCATCTAAGCGTGTGATGATTGTTACTGAGGATGGTGGGTATGAGTCCGCTAGTGACTATGATGAGGAGACTTTGGCTCTTATTACACGTGACGAACACGGTGGAGACGATTCTGATCATGAGACGCAATACATGGCTCCTGAAGATGCTGACAGGTATGGAAGTTTAGTTGCTCAACGTGTTTTGAGTGTGCAGGTTACACAAGCTGAGCAAAATCAGAGGCATAATTTGTTCCATACAAAGGGAGTTGTGAAGGAACGTTCTATTCGCGTGATCATAGATGGAGGGAGCTGCAATAACTTGGCTAGCATGGAGATGGTGGAGAAGCTATCTCTCACCACAAGACCACATCCACATCCTTACTACATCCAATGGTTCAACAACAGCGGCAAGGTTAAGGTAACACGTACTGTTCGTGTGCATTTTAGTATCTCTACATATGCTGATTATGTTGATTGTGATGTGGTACCTATGCAAGCATGTTCCTTATTACTTGGTAGACCATGGCAATTTGATAAAAATTCTGTACACCATGGTAGAAACAATCAGTATACTCTTGTTCACAATGATAAAAATATTACTTTGCTTCCTATGACTCCTGATTCCATTTTGAAAGATGATATTAATAGAGCTAATAAAGCAAAACAGGAGACAAATAAGAGTGAAAATCAGATTGTGGCAAAAGAATTTGAGCACCAAATGAAGCCTAATAATAAACCATCTACTGTTGTTTCTGAAATTAAATTGAAAAGTGCATGTTTACTTGCCACCAAATCTGATATTGATGAGCTAGATTTCAGCAAATCTGTTTGCTATGCTTTTGTGTGCAAAGAGGCATTATTTTCATTCGAGGACGTGCCTTCCTCTTTGCCCCCTGCTGTCACTAACATTTTGCAGGAGTTCGCTGACGTCTTTCCACAAGACGTGCCACCGGGATTACCACCTATTCGAGGGATTGAGCATCAAATTGACTTAATTCCCGGTGCTTCGCTACCCAACCGTGCACCATACCGTACCAATCCAGAGGAGACGAAGGAGATTATGCGTCAAGTACAAGAACTGCTCGACAAAGGTTATATACGCGAATCCCTTAGTCCTTGTGCTGTTCCTATCATTTTAGTGCCGAAAAAGGATGGTACGTCGTGTATGTGCGTTGATTGTAGAGGCATTAATAATATTACTATTCGTTATCGTCATCCTATTCCTAGGTTAGATGATATGCTTGATGAATTGAGTGGCTCTACAATATTCTCCAAAGTTGATTTGCGTAGTGGATACCATCAAATTTGTATGAAATTGGGAGATGAATGGAAAACAGCATTTAAAACTAAGTTTGGATTATATGAGTGGTTAGTCATGCCTTTTGGGTTAACTAATGCACCTAGTACTTTCATGAGGTTAATGAACGAAGTTTTACGTGCTTTCATTGGACGATTTGTGGTAGTTTACTTTGATGACATATTGATTTATAGCAAATCTTTGGAGGAACATTTGGAACATTTACGTGCTGTTTTTATTGCTCTACGTGATGCACGTTTGTTTGGAAACCTTGGAAAGTGCACCTTTTGCACCGACCGAGTATCTTTTCTTGGCTATGTTGTTACTCCACAGGGAATTGGAGTTGATAAAGCCAAGATTGAAGCTATTGAGAGCTGGCCGCAGCCCAAAACGGTCACACAAGTGAGGAGTTTCCTTGGCCTCGCTGGTTTCTATAGGTGTTTTGTGAGAGATTTCAGCACCATTGCTGCACCTCTCAACGAGCTTACAAAGAAGGATGTGCCTTTTGTTTGGGGTACCGCACAGGAAGAAGCCTTCACGGTATTGAAAGATAAGTTGACACATGCTCCTTTACTCCAACTTCCTAATTTCAATAAGACTTTTGAGCATGAATGTGATGCTAGTGGAATTGGATTAGGAGGTGTTTTATTACAAGATGGAAAACCTGTTGCATACTTTTCTGAAAAATTGAGTGGGCCTAGTCTGAACTATTCTACTTATGATAAAGAATTATATGCTCTTGTTCGGACCTTAGAAACATGGCAACATTATTTATGGCCCAAGGAATTTGTTATACATTCTGATCATGAATCTTTGAAACACATTAAAAGTCAAGCAAAACTGAACCGTAGACATGCTAAATGGGTTGAATTCATTGAGACTTTCCCTTATGTCATTAAACACAAGAAGGGTAAAGAAAATGTTATTGCTGATGCCTTGTCTCGTCGTTATACTATGCTTTCACAACTTGACTTTAAAATATTTGGTTTGGAGACCATCAAAGATCAATATGTTCATGATGCTGAATTTAAAGATGTATTGCAGAATTGTAAGGAAGGGAGAACTTGGAACAAGTTCGTTCTTAACGATGGATTTGTGTTTCGTGCTAACAAGCTATGCATTCCAGCTAGCTCTGTTCGTCTTTTGTTGTTGCAGGAGGCGCATGGAGGAGGATTAATGGGACACTTTGGCGTCAAGAAGACGGAGGATATACTTGCTACACATTTCTTTTGGCCAAAGATGAGACGGGATGTTGAGCGTTTTGTTGCTCGCTGCACTACATGTCAAAGAGCTAAGTCACGACTCAATCCTCATGGTTTATATATGCCTTTGCCTATACCTAGTGTTCCTTGGGAGGATATATCTATGGACTTTGTTTTAGGTTTACCTCGAACAAAGAAGGGGAGGGATAGCATATTTGTTGTCCTGGATAGGTTCTCAAAAATGGCACACTTTATACCATGTCATAAAAGCGATGATGTTGTTAATGTTGCTAATTTGTTCTTTCGTGAAATTATTCGCTTACATGGTGTGCCAAATACTATTGTTTCAGACCGTGATACTAAATTTCTTAGCCACTTTTGGAGATGTTTATGGGCTAAGTTGGGGACTAAGCTGCTTTTTAGTACTACTTGTCACCCCAAACTGATGGACAAACTGAAGTAGTCAATAGAACATTGTCTACTATGCTTAGGGCTGTTTTGAAGAATAACAAGAAAATGTGGGAAGAATGCTTGCCTCATATTGAATTTGCTTATAATCGCTCATTGCATTCTACTACTAAGATGTGCCCTTTTGAAATTGTGTATGGTTTCCTACCTCGTGCACCTATTGATTTGTTGCCTCTTCCATCTTCAGAGAAGGTTAATTTTGATGCTAAAGAACGTTCTGAATTGATTTTAAAAATGCATGAGTTAACTAAGGAAAACATTGAGCGTATGAATGCTAAATATAAACTTGCTGGAGATAAGGGTAGAAAACATGTTGTGTTTGCGCCTGGAGATCTTGTTTGGTTACATTTGCGTAAAGATAGATTTCCTAATCTGCGCAAATCAAAGCCAATGCCACGTGCTGATGGTCCTTTTAAGGTGTTAGAGAAAATAAATGATAATGCATATAAACTTGAGCTACCTGTAGATTTTGGGGTTAGTCCCACTTTTAACATTGCAGATTTGAAGCCTTATTTGGGTGAGGAAGATGCGCTTCCGTCGAGGACGACTTCATTTCAAGAAGGGGAGGATGATGAGGACATCAATACCATTGTTACATCCACAGCCCCTACTGTTACATATACTGGACCAATTACTAGAGCTCACGCACGCCAATTAAATTACCAGGTACTTTCGTTTCTTGGTAATGATTCTAATGTTCATGAGATTATGATGCTGCCTAAATTGGATACATTTGTTTTGCTTACAAATGAAGGGCCTAGCTTGGAGAAGGATGAACATTGGAGCAAGAACACGCATGGAGTTGATGGCATGCGCAAGGGGATCAAGAATGGAGTTACAAGTGATGATTTCAGGACTTTGAAGCCGCCATAAGGAGTGCATGAAGCCTTGGACGAAATATACAAGATGCCACTTCATGATATTCGTCCATAGGCTATTCTAGGTGCTGCGTCACCTTATTAATGGGCCAGGCCCATGTAATTTCGAAATACTTAAGTATAGGCTATTTTTAGAGTCCGTATGTGTGGGGAAACAAGAGTTAGGGTTGGTTTCGGACCCCACCCTCAAGGGCCACGAAATTCCCCCCTCTTCCTCCATATATACAGCCCTTAGGGCGTCGTTTAGACTTTGGGGGTTTTGTTTAGATTAAAAGTTCGCCATAGCTGCAACTTCGCGTACTTCGTTTGTGTCCAACGACCAGACCAAGACGTCACAGAACCCCACCTTGATCAATAAAGCTTTCATCTTATATTCGCAATATCCAGATTGCAATCTCAGTTTCTTGCTTGTTCTTCGTTTGCTCGCAGGAAACAGACCCTCGTGGTCAGGTTGATCGTGCTCCGGTGTGGTCAATAACCCTCGGAAGTTGGTTTAGCGATTGCTAAGGCGCGACGTCTCGCACGTTCGTAGTCGGATCGTCAAGGTCAACTCCCACAGAAAACGATAGCCACCATCTCATCGAAACATCGGGACACCTTAGCCTCTATCAAGGATGGTGGGGTGATCCTGGATACCAGGTTCCCAAGGGTCGACGGTAAGGCAAACGAGGGGAGACGTGTAATGACAACTCGGACACGGTGCAAACGCGGACATCACATACAACATGCATTTGTCCACGGTGGTTGGTCCGGCAGTTATACCTTCCAAGGGTGCATTTCGAGGCGGAACGAGTCGGTGCAAAGTAGAGGAAGTAGACGTTCTCGCGCCGGTATAGGAAGTAGTGGTACACGTCTCGGAGAAGGACTTGACGGATTCGATGTTTCCGAGGGCGACGGTAGGGGAACTTGGCGTTAGTGCTACACGGGTCTTCGGTGACGGTCGATGTACATGGCAAACGTAGAGGTACTATGCTTCGGTCGTCGTGGTACTTGGCGATAGTAGTGGTACAAGGGTTGTAGCCGGCCTTGTCGGTTCATCGTGTAGTCGTAAACGTTCCGTAGATGTTCATGTCGTCGGAACCGTTCGGATCTTGGAGCGATGGTAGTCGTTCACTTGACGGTCTCGACGGATTTGAAAGGGTACTTGGCGGTCTGTCGTGGTACTTGGCGATGTTCCCTGTCCAATGGTCGTTGGACTTGGCGTCCCAGCCCGTAGTCGTTCGGGCATCGTGGAAGAGCTTGACACTCACGGGGTCTCGGTCTCGACAAGAGAAGGTAGCAGGGCAACGTCCTTGACGGATGCAGCTTGTGCAGGGGAACCATGGCGAGGCCGAAGGTGGGGTCTCGAGCAGGAGGCGTCCACACCTGGAGCAGAGGAGGTGGTCGACGGCATGCACGAGGCGAGGTCGAAGACGGTCGCAGGTTGAGGGTGCTGCAGGCGGGAGCGACTGAAGATGGTGGTGGAGCCACACAGCTCGACGGAAGCAGGGGCGGCGGAGCTCGCGCATCGGGCGGTGTCACTGGACGAGGAGGAGGCTTGGCAGCCGTTCTGGAGTAGGGAAGCAGAGGGGGCGACGGGCGTCGGGCCATGGGCGGCAGCAGAGGCAGGGTAGAGCAGAGGGGACGACGGGCGTCGGCGAGATGGTGCAGCAGCTGCTGCTGGCAGTAAGGTCGAGGCGGGTTGGTAGCGCCGAGGAGAAGCAGGAGGGAGGCCATGGCAGAGGAAGAGCGGCGCCGGGGTTTGGAGGAGGACGAGCGAGGGGATCGACGTGCAGAGGATGCAACGGCGCAGAGAGAGCAAAGGGAGAGAGGGGATCGAGCAGGGAGAAAAGGGTCACGGTCGAGAGTAGGGGTCGAGCGCGGTGCCTCTCCTGGCGGCGCGAGGGAGGGATCGAGAGGGAGAGGTGCGCGAGGGATCGGGCTCAGGAAGGCCTAGGGTTAGAAAGGAGGCTGGGCCTTAGAGGAAAAAGGGCCTAGGGTTAGTAGGCGCTGGCTGAGCTAAAGGGCCGACCGGGTGGCCGAGGCCCAGGTAGCTGCTGCTGCTGCTTTTCTATTTCTTCAGACAGAAAAACAAAAAGGAAAGAGCAGGAAAAAAAGGAGAGGAGCTAGAGAAATATAAAAATATACTCGTGATCCTGAAAATGAGCTCTATTTAACAAAATTGGTTTGGAGATTTTTAAAGGAAGTAAAAATAATTCAAGTTTGAATTAAATTCAAACTTGAACCATTTTAAACCCTAATCAAAACAATTTCAATAGAGATGAAATTTGACAGAGGGGCTAGGTGCATGGTGTTAGAATATTGAGGCAAAGATGAACATTAAAAGAGAAGGGAACGTGACACTTGCCAAAAGAAAGGAAGTAGAGGGAAGGAGAAGGTGATGAAGCAAGATTCATGCATGGAACATGCAACAACTTAATATGTATGAAAAACACACAAAGCACATGATGACTAAAGCATTGGGATTTTGCAAGTGTGTTAAGGTGAATTCCAAAAGAATGGAAATATTTATAATAGCTCCCTAATATCGGGAGGATATGTTATAAAGAGAATCACCATGTGAATTCCCTCGGTTTAAATGGACCAAAGATCCATGCAATTTATTTAGTTGAGCTAAGAAAAGAAATGACATGATGACATGATGCAATGCACAAATAAAAGGGCGGCACAAATGAAACACACGGCGAAACCCGGAACACATGGAAGTCTTCTCGAGCATCGGTCTCGGGGCGTCACACTAGCCCTGCCCCTATATTTATATGTTGAGCCCTGGGATCGGAACTTGGAGTAAAAGCCTCCTCAAAGTCGGTTTTGCCCGAAAGTCAAGAGTCCCACTCAGACTCCAGGACCAAACGCCACAATCCTTGGCGTCTGGCCCAGGGCCAGACGCCAGGGTCTCCGGCGTTTGGCCTCTGACCTCCGCAAAGCTATCTTTTGCACCGACCTATAGCCGCATGGGCCTGACCCCTTGGCCTAACCATATCATACAATATATGAATCTTTACCTCCGGGCCATTTTGGAGCTCCTCGTCATGTCTGTGATCTCATCCGGGACTCCGAACAACATTCGGTCACCAACATACATAACTCATATAATATTATATCGTCAACGAACGTTTAAGCATGCGGACCCTACGGGTTCGAGAACTATGTAGACATGACCGAGACACCTCTCTGGTCAATAACCAATAGCGGAACCTGGATGCCCATATTGGCTCCTACATATTCTACGAAGATCTTTATCAGTCAAACCGCATAACAACATACGTTGTTCCCTTTGTCATCGGTATGTTACTTGCCTGAGATTCGATCGTCGGTATCCTCATACCTACTTCAATCTCGTTACCGGTAAGTCTCTTTACTTGTTCCGCAATGCATCATCCCGTTGAGGGAGTCCTGGACTAAGGGGTCCTCGGGCACCGGGCCTGTTAGCCATGGGCCGGACTGTTGGGCTGTGAAGATACGAAGACCGAAGACTCTACCCGTGTCCGGATGGGGCTCTCCTTGGCATGGAAGGTAAACTTGGCGACCAAATATGAACATTTTCCTTTTCTGTAACTGACTTTGTGTAACCCTAGATCCCTCCGGTGCCTATATAAACCAGAGGGCTAACTCCATAGAGAATAATCATAATCATAGTCATACAGGCTAGACTTCTAGGGTGTAGCCATTATGATCTCGTGGTAGATCAACTCTTGTAATACTCATATTCATCAAGATCAATCAAGTAGGAAGTAGGGTATTACCTCCATAGAGAGGGCCAGAACCTGGGTAAACATTGTGTCCCCTGTCTCCTGTTACCATCGACCTTAGACGCATAGTTTGGGACCCCCTACCCGAGATCCGCCGGTTTTGACACCGACATTGGTGCTTTCATTGAGAGTTACACTGTGCCGTCGTCAAAAGGATTGATGGTTCACCTTGTTGTCAAGGAAAATATCACCTCCGGAGGAGCCCTGACCCCAAGCCAAACCCTTCGGCTGGGCGGCTTCATCATGACCGCCCGTTTGGCCCTCAAGCCGACGATGACCTCTCGAGTCTTTGAAAATCGTCTCCGCGTTGATTCTGAATACGCTAAACGGATGGATCCGACGGAGTTATCATCTTTAAACGAACTCCTAGATCGCATTGCTGCCTTGGGGGTCGCTACAGACTACGATCGAGTTGGGCTTAAACCCGACCAGAGACAAATTAAAACTCCGCCGATCACCCACCAGATAGCGGTAGTCGAGGAGCAAGACAACTCTTCCTCTATATTGAGGACGAACTATGTTCAGATCTACGATCTCGAAGAGCCGGGCACCTACCGGCAGAAAGACACGCCTTGTGCTCCGAACATAGAATCAGACGATAAGCTCAAAAAATCAGTTGATATCCCGGAGCCCGAACTGCTAAGTCCGGAAGGTCTTCAGACTCCGGATCCAAAATTGGGTCAGGGTTCGGATTTAAATCCACCCACTCACCCATACATAAGATCTCTCTTGAGCATACAACAGCAGTCTCAGGAAACGGTCCACCACATCTGGGCCAGATTCCTCCTTGTCAAAAACAAGATTAAAGATTGCCGCGACAAAGACGCGATCTCAACGTTCCGCAACAATTGCATGGACAAAGGAATCCTCAACGCTATCAACCGCCGTCGCATATTACACTTCGCTGACTTGGCAACTATCGTACAAAAGTACATCGCAATGGAAAGCACCTGGAAAACTCAGGCAGCCCATTGGGAACCATCGGTTCCCACTCAACCCCTCGTTCAGGCGAAAAGGGCGCACCCTCATGGCATGCCCGGACCAATAGTAAAGAAATATAAGCCCGTTACGGGGCACGGAACCATTCTGGAAGGATGGCTCGATGGTCCATGCAAAATACACACAACACCGATAACATACCAACCCACAGCCTTAGAGCATGTTGGATACTCCGGCAAGTGGCCAAGAGCGGCGAGGATATCCTCACCAGGAATAGCCCAGAACAACACCCCCCAAAAGGTGATGACCTCAAAGTATTGACGGTCTTTGAGACATTCGCTTCAAACAATAGGCACAAAAGGGCACTGCGTGAACTCGCAGAAGTCTGCAATATCGCAGCAAAAAACCCTTGGAACGACATGGCTATAACTTTTAATGCCGGCGACGAGCCAAAATACAGGACAGTCCGAGCACCAGGGTTCACCAAGGTTCTCATGGACGGCGGCAGCGAACTAAACCTCATCTATGAGGATACACTCCACAAAGTGGGAATAGACATGAGCCGCGTCGAGCAAAGTAGCATGACCTTCCAAGGAATCATTCCCATTCGGGAGGCGCGGTGTACACTTGACATGTGCAGGAAAAATCACACTTGACGTGGTATTCGGCATGCCGAAGAATTATCGGTCCGAAGAGATAACCTTCCAAGTGGCCCCTTTCAACAGCGGATATCACGCCCTCTTGGGGCGAGATGCATTTACACGCTTCCAAGTTGTACCTCATTATGGATACGTGAAGCTTAAGATGCTTGGGCCCAATGGCATAATCACTCTCGCCAGTGATCCGGACATAGCACTCCGCGCCAAAAATAAAACCGCATCTCTGGCCCTTGAGGCATTATCTAAAGCCCTCACGGCCAAAGAATTAACCGCACTACGCTCCACGGTGGACAGGGACGATGTGATCGTTGACAAACGACCCAAATCCACCTCCTTCAAACTGGCAGAAGAAATAGTCAAATTCCAAGTCCATCCAACGGACCCCAAGAAGACAGCATCTATTGGAGCACAACTAGACCCAACGGTTGATGTCGCGCTGCGAGAGTTCCTGCGTGAGAACTGGGATATATTTGCCGGCCACCCTTCTGATATGCCAGGAATCCCACGCAAGTTGGCTGAACACAGCCTCAATATATTGAGGCGATATAAACCGGTCAAGCAAACACTGCGGCGCTTTTCTAAACCCAAACGTCAAGCTATGGGGAGGAGCTAGCCAAGCTAATTGAGGCCGGATTCATTAGAGAAATAAAACACCCGGACTGGCTGGCAAACTTGGTGATGGTACCAAAGAAGGACAAATCCTGGCGCCTGTGCGTCGATTTCAAAGACCTCAATAAGGCTTGCCCCAAGGATCCCTTCCCCCTCCCCCGCATCAACCAAATCATTGATGCTACCGCAGGACACGACTCATTGTGCTTCCTCGGCGCATATTCCGTATACCATCAAATTAAAATGAAGGAGTTCGATCAAGCCGCAACATCACTCATTACCCCATATGGGCCATTCTGCTTCAACACCATGCCCTTCGGGCTCAAAAACACCAGCGCCACCTACCAACACATGATTCAAACATGCCTGGAGAAATAGATCGGCAAGACAGTTGAAGCATATGTGGACGACGTCGTCATCAAAACTAGGCACATCGAAACACTCATAGACAATTTACGCCTCACATTCGACAACCTCTGTGTGTATGACATCAAGCTCAATCCAGAAAAGTGCATTTTTGGCGTCCCCGCAGGAAAACTGCTGGGCTTCATCGTTTCCAGTAGAGGAATTGAAGCAAATCCAGCCAAAATCTAAGCTTTGTCACAATTGGCTATGCCAACGGACCTTAAAAAGGTCCAAGAACATGCCGGTTGTGAGGCAGCTTTAAGCCGCTTTATCTCCAGATTGGGAGAAAAGGCATTACCACTCTATCGCCTTCTGCGGCGCACCGATCACTTCGAGTGGACGGATGCAACAATGGCCGGACTGGAAGAAATAAAAACCCTTCTAGCAAGCAACCCAATCCTCGCCGCGCCCAACATCGGCAAACCCATGTTATTATACATATCGACAACACACCAGGTGGTGAGCGCCGTGCTCGTCGTTGAGCGAGAGCAGGACAGACAAAAATTTGTGCTTCAGAAGCCGGTATACTATGTATCCACTATCCTCACACCATGCAAATCCCGGTACCCTCATTATCAAAAGATAGCATATGCGGTCTTCATGGCATCCCGAAAGCTACGACAGTACTTCCAGGAGTGTTCGATCACGGTAGCCTCTGAAGTACCACTCAATGACATAATAAACAACCGCAATGCCATGAGCCGGATTGCCAAATGGGCCATTGAGCTCCTTCCATTTGACATAACATACAAACCGCGTCGAGACATTAAATCCCAAGTACTGGCTGACTTCGTCGCCGAATTGACAGAGGTCGAATTCCCTAAAGAGTACGGCACATATTCCAACTAGGTTATGTATTTTGATTGTTCCAAAATGCTGGCAGGGCTAGGAGCGGGCGTCATTTTAACGTCCCCCACTGGAGACGTCGTCTAGTACGTACTCCAAATATTATACACAGACTCCAACAACGCTGCCGAATACGAGGCCTTATTACATGGTCTTAGGATGGCTGTCTCCATGGGCATACAATGCCTGGAAGTGCGCGGGGACTCAAACATGGCAATATCTCAAATAAATGGAGACTTCGATGCCAAAGATCCGAAGATGGCGGCTTATCGTAATGCCGTCCTAAAAATGTCGGCCCGGTTCGAGGGGCTCGAGTTTCATCACATGGCCCGAGAAAGTAATCAAGCGGCGGACATCCTTGCTTGCATCGGCGCCAAGCGCGACCCCATCCCACCTAACATCTTTCTGGAAAGGCTTTTTAAGCCATCCGTGGTGTGGCAAGGGGAGAGCGGAACATGATACATCTCCAACGTATCTATAATTTTTGATTGTTCCATGCTATTATATTATCTGTTTTGGATGTTTATGGGCTTTTTTATACACTTTTATATTATTTTTGGGACTAATCTATTAACCGGAGGCCCAACCCAAATTGTTGTTTTCTTGCCTATTTCAGTGTTTCGAAGAAAATGAATATCAAATGGAGTCCAAACGGAATGAAACCATCGGGAGAGTTATTTTTGGAACGGAAGCAATCCAGGAGACTTGGAGTAGACATCGGGGAAGCTTCGAGGTGTCCACGAGGCAGGGAGGCACGCCTGCCCCCTGGGCGCGCCCCCCACCCTCGTGGGCCCCTCGTGGCTCCCCTGGCTGACTTCTTTCGCCTATATATGTCCATATACCCTAAAAACATCGGAGAGCAGAATAGATCGGGAGTTCCGCCGCCAGAAGCCTCCGTAGCCACCGAAAACCAATCTAGACCTGTTCGGGCATACTACCGGAGGGGGGAATCCCTCTCCAGTGGCCATCCTCATCATCCCGGCTCTCGCCATGACGAGGAGGGAGTAGTTCACCCTCGAGGCTGAGGGCATGTACCGGTAGCTATGTGTTTGATCTTTCTCTCTCTCTCGTGTTCTTGAGGTGGTACGATCTTGATGTATCGCGAGCTTTGCTATTATAGTTGGATCTTATGATGTTTCTCCCCCTCTACTCTCTTGTGATGAATTGAGTTTTCCCTTTGAAGTTATCTTATCGGATTGAGTCTTTAAGGATTTGAGAACACTTGACGTATGTCTTGCATGTGCTTATCTATGGTGACAATGGGATATCACGTGATCCACTTGATGTATGTATTGGTGATCAACTTGCGAGTTCCGTGACCTCGTGAACTTATGCATAGGGGTTGGCACACGTTTTTGTCTTGACTCTCCGGTAGAAACTTTGGGCACTCTTTGAAGTACTTTGTGTTGGTTTGAATACATGAATATGAGATTGTGTGATGCATATCATATAATCATACCCACGGATACTTGAGGTGACATTGGAGTATCTAGATGACATTAGGGTTTTCGTTGATTTGCGTCTTAAGGTGTTATTTTACTACGAACTCTAGGGCTGTTTGTGACACTTATAGGAATAGCCCAACGGATTGATCGGAAAGAATAACTTTGAGGTGGTTTCATACCCTACAATAATCTCTTCGTTTGTTCTCCGCTATTAGTGACTTTGGAGTGACTCTTTGTTGCATGTTGAGGGATAGTTATATGATCCAATTATGTTATTATTGTTGATAGGACTTGAACTAGTGAAAGTATGAACCCTAGGCCTTGTTTCCTAGCATTGCAATACCGTTTACGCTCACTTTTACCACTTGCTACCTTGCTGTTTTTATATTTTCATATTACAAAAACCTTTATCTACTATCCATATTGCACTTGTATCACCATGTCTTCGCCAAACTAGTGCACCTATACAATTTACCATTGTATTGGGTGTGTTGGGGACACAAGAGACTCTTTGTTATTTGGTTGCAGGGTTGTTTGAGAGAGAGCATCTTCATCCTACGCCTCCCACGGATTGATAAACTCTTAGGTCATCCACTTGAGGGAAATTTGCTACTGTCCTACAAACCTCTGCACTTGGAGGCCCAGCAACGTCTACAAGAAGAAGGTTGTGTAGTAGACATCAAGCTCTTTTCTGGCGCTGTTGCCGGGGAGGTTAGCGCTTGAAGTTATATCTTTAGATCTTGCAATCAAATCTTTTTTGTTTCTTGTTTTAGCACTAGTTTAGTTTATAAAAGAAAACTACAAAAAAATGGAATTGAGTTTGCTTCATATGCTTCATCTTTTTAATGTCTTTCGTGAGAATGATGGAAAGGAAAATTGTGCTCAAATGCTAGAAGAAGAAGTCTATAAAATGTTTGGCATTAAATCTTTGAATAATGAGCATGATTGCAATGTTGTTAGTATGAACTCCTTGAATATCCATAGTACTAATGATGATTGCACTAGTCATGATGAAAATGTCTCTTATAAGCATGTCAACTTTTATGGAATATATAGAGCCTGCAAGTACACACCAATTAGGGAAAATAGATTTTGCAAGAGGCATAAGTATTTGGAAACTAAATGGTTGCAAGAAAGGCTAGATGTTTGTGCTGAAAATTTAAAATTTCTTCACCATAGTTGTGAACTTTGCAATGAACATGGTCATTTAAATCTCAAGTGCAAATTGTTTCATGATCGTATCGTGTCCAAAAATTGTGATGATTTTATTTCCCTTGCACATCATAATGAACTTAGTTTTCTTTTGGGTTATGAAGAAATGAAACGTATAACTAAGCATATTCCAGAATATAACCTTGAGAAATTCCTCAATATTGATCTAGAAGAAATTTTTATGTATTGTGCGGTGAATTGCATTGAAAATCCTTATATTGCCAATTACATAAAGAAAAGAAAACAAATAGAAGATGAAGAGAATACTAATGAAAGGGGAGATACTTCCCAATATCCTCCTATTATTTCTTATGATGAATCAGGTAATGAGGAGGAGCCTCCTATTCAACCAATCTCATTAATAAGGAGCTCCGAGAAGAGGATAAAACCCACACATGATGTGAAGAAGAAAAAGAAAAGACGGAGAAGCAAAGGTAAAAATGTATCCCTCCCAAATAATGTTGCTCCTATTACTCATTGTGATGATGATAATTGTTATACTATTGGTGCTATCCATACTATTAATGATGAGAGTGATTATGCTTATGATATGAAAAGGCCCAAGCTTGGGGATGCTATGTTTGATGAGAATGACAAGTTTGAGAATATATTTGCTGCAATTAATTTTTGTCCCAAGCTTGGGGATGCTATGTTTAATGAAGATGATATGTTTAGTCTCCCAAGTTTTGGTATGCAAATTTATTATGATGATAGAATGCCTCCTACTTATGATGATTATATTGATGAAAGAGGGTTTGTAAGAGTGTCAACTTTAGGAAGTAATGATCCCACTATTTTGGACGATGTTGAATCTTATTGTGACAATTATGAAAGTGGATTTGGAGAGGTCATGACTTTCTTTAGTAATGATTCCACTATCTTGGAAGAGGTTTCAATTGATTATGATGAGAACAAAGTTGCTACTTATGATGATTATTGTGAAGATACTTATGCTATAAAAAATATAGATGATTATATTTATAAAGCTTGTCATGATTATGATTACCCTTTTTCTGAACATTACTCCTTTAATGTGGAAACAATTTATAGTATTCGAGTTTCTTATGATACTCCCACTATTCCGAATGAGAAGAATTTTGCTTATGTGGAGAGTAGTAAATTTTCTATGCTTATAGATCACAAAAATAATGTTGTATGTGATGGTTATATTGTTGAATTCATTCATTATGCTACTGAAAATTATTATGAGGGAGGAATATATGCTTGTAGGAATTGCAATAATATCAAGTTTCCTCTCTATGTGCTTAAAGTTTTAAAGTTATGCTTGTTTTGCCTTCCTATGCTAGTTGATTATTGTTCTCATAAGTTGTTTGCTCACAAAAATCCCTATGCATAGGAGGAGGGTTAGACTTAAATGTTCTAGTCATATTCTTCATGATGTTCTCTTTATATTTCAATTATTATCTTTTATGTGAGCATCATTGAAATCATCATGCCTAGCTAGGGGCGTTAAACGATAGCGCTTGTTGGGAGACAACCCAACTTTATTTTTGTTCCTTGATTTTTGATCCTTTTTAGCAATAAATAATTTCTCTAGACTCTGTTATGATAGAGTATTTATGTTTTAATTAGTGTTTGTGCCAAGTAGAACCGTTGGGAAGACTTGGGGAAAGTCTTGTTGATCTTGCTGTAAAAAACAGAAACTTTAGCGCCCACGAGAATTGCTGCCATTTTTTATTGGAGATTTATATTTAGTTAATTATTTTTGAAGATGATTAATAGATAAATTCCTCACGTCTAGCAATTTATTTTAGAATTTTTGGGGTTCCAGAAATTTGCGTTAGTTACATATTACTACAGACTATTCTGTTTTTGACAGATTCTGTTTTTCATGTGTTGTTTGCTTATTTTGATGAATCTATGGCTAGTAAAAGAGTTTATAAACCATAGAGAAGTTGGAATACAGTAGGTTTAACACCAATATAAATAAAGAATGAGTTCATTACAGTACCTTGAAGTGGTGTTTTTTCTTTCTTTCCTTAACGGAGCTTACGAGCTTTCTGTTAAGTTTTGTGTTGTGAAGTTTTCAAGTTTTGGGTAAAGATTTGATGGACTATGGAATAAGGAGTGGAAAGAGCCTAAGATTGGGGATTCCCAAGGCACCCCAAGGTAATATTCAAGGACAACCAAGATCCTAAGCTTGGGGATGCCCCGGATGGCATCCCCTCTTTCGTCTTCGTTCATCGGTAACTTTACTTGGAGCTATATTTTTATTCGCCACATGATATGTGTTTTGCTTGGAGCGTCATTTTATTTTATTTTGTTTTGCTTGCTGTTTGAATAAAATATCAACATCTTAAATTCTTAAATGTTAGAGAGTCTTCACATGGTTGCATAATTATTCGACTACTCATTGATCTTCACTTATATCTTTTGGAGTAGTTTGTCATTTGCTCTAGTGATTCACTTATATCTTTTTAGAGCACGGCGGTGGTTTTATTTTGAAGAAATTGTTGAAATCTCATGCTTCACTTATATTATTTTGAGAGTCTTTAGAACAGCATGGTAATTCACTTTGGCTATAAATTTTAAATGCTAAGAGGAGTTGGATGCTTGATAGATGGTTTTGAGATATAAAGGTGGTAATATTAGAGGTGTGCTAGTTGAGTAATTGTGAAATTGATTAATACTTGTGTTGAAGTTGGCAAGTCCCGTAGCATGCACGTATGATAAACTCTATGTGACAAATTTGAAGCATGGGGTGTTCTTTGATTGCTTTACTTATGAGTGGCGGTCGGGGACGAGCGATGGTCTTTTCCTACCAATCTATCCCCCTAGGAGCATGCGCGTAGTGCTTGGTTTTGATGACTTGTATATTTTTGCAATAAGTATGTGAGTTCTTTATGACTAATGTTGAGTCCATGGATTATACGCACTCTCACCCTTCCACCATTGCTAGCCTCTTCGGTACCGTGCATTGCCCTTTCTCACCTTGAGAGTTGGTGCAAACTTCGTCGGTGCATGCAAACCACGTGATATGATACGCTCTATCACACATAAGACTCCTTATATCTTCCTCAAAACAGCCACCATACCTACCTATTATGACATTTCCATAGCCACTCCGAGATATATTGCCATGCAACTTTCCACCGTTCCATCTATTATGACACGCATCATCATTGTCATATTGCTTTGCATGATCATGTAGTTGACATCGTATTTGTGGCAAAGCCACCGTTCATAATTTTTTTCATACATGTCACTCTTGATTCATCGCAATCCCGGTACACCACTGGAGGCATTCACATAGAGTCATTTTGTTCTAAGTATCGAGTTGTAATTCTTGAGTTGTAAGAAAATAGAAGTGTGATGATCATCATTAGAGCATTGTCCCATGTGAGGAAAGGATGATGGAGACTATGATTCCCCCACAAGTCGGGATGAGACTCTAGAGGAAAAAAATGAAAAGAGGCCAAAAGAAAAAAAGGCCCAAATAATAAAATAAAATAATAATAAATAAAAGAGAGAAAAAGAGAGAAGGGACAATGTTACTATCCTTTGTCCACACTTGTGATTCAAAGTAGCACCATGATCTTCATGATAGAGAGTCTTTTATTTTGTCACTTTCATATACTAGTGGGAATTTTTTTATTATAGAACTTGTCTTGTATATTCCAATGATGGGTTTCCTCAAATGCCCTAGGTCTTCGTGAGCAAGAAAGTTGGATGCACACCCACTTAGTTTCTTTGATGAGCTTTCATATATTTATAGCTCCAGTGCATCCGTTGCATGGCAATCCCTACTCCTTGCATTGACATCAATCGGTGGGCATCTACATAGCCCATTGATTATCCGCGTCAATGTGAGACTTTATCCCTTTTTTCTTCTCACACAACCTCAATCATCATATTCTATTCCATCCATAGTGTTATGTCCATGGCTCGCGCTCATATATTGTGTAAAAGTTGAAAGAGTTTGAAAAGGCTAAGTATGAAACAATTGCTTGGCTTGACATCGGGGTTGTGCATGATGAGAGCATTTTGTGTGACGAAAATGAAGCATGGCCAAACTATATGACTTTGTAGGGATAAGTTTTCTTTGGCTATGGTATTTTGATAAGACATAATTGCTTGATTAGCATACTTGGAGTATTACTATTTTTATGTCAACAATAAACTTTTATCTTGAATCTTGCGGATCTGAACATTCATGCCACAATAGAGAGAAATACATTGAAGAATATTCTAGAAAGCATTCCACATCAAAAATTCTATTTTTATCATTTACCTACTCGTGGACGAGCAAGAATTAAGCTTGGGGATGCTGATACGTCTCCAACGTATCTATAATTTCTGATTGGTCCATGCTATTATATTATCTATTTTGGATGTTTATGGGCTTTTTATACACTTTTATATTATTTTTGGGACTAACCTATTAACTGGATGCCCAGCCCAAATTGTTGTTTTCTTGCCTATTTCAGTGTTTCGAAGAAAAGGAATATCAAACGGAGTCTAAACGGAATGAAACCTTCAGGAGAGTTATTTTTGGAACGGAAGCAATCCAGGAGACTTGGAGTAGACGTCAGGGAAGCTTCGAGGTGCCCACGAGGCAAGGAGGTGCGCCTGCCCCCCTGGGCGCGCCAACCACCCTCATGGGCCCCTCGTGGCTCCCCTGACCTACTTCTTTCGCCTATATATGTCCAATTACCCTAAAAACATCGGGAAGCGGAATGGATCGGGAGTTCCGCCGCCAGAAGCCTCCGTAGCCACCGAAAACCAATCTTGACCCGTTCTGGCACCCTGTCGGAGGGGGGAATCCCTCTCTGGTGGCCATCTTCATCATCCCGGCGCTCTCCATGACAAGGAGGGAGTAGTTCACCCTCGGGGCTGAGGGTATGTACCAGTAGCTATGTGTTTGATCTCTCTCTCTCTCTCGTGTTCTTGAGGTGGTACGATCTTGATGTATCGCGAGCTTTGCTATTATAGTTGGATCTTATGATGTTTCTCGCCCTCTACTCTCTTGTGATGAATTGAGTTTTCCCTTTGAAGTTATCTTATCGGACTGAGTCTTTAAGTATTTGAGAACACTTGATGTATGTCTTGCATGTGCTTATGTATGGTGACAATGGGATATCACGTGATCCACTTGATGTTTTTTTTGGTGATCAACTTGCGAGTTCCGTGACCTCGTGAACTTATGCATAGGGGTTGGCACACATTTTCGTCTTGACTCTCCGGTAGAAACTTTGGGGCACTCTTTGAAGTACTTTGTGTTGGTTTGAATAGATGAATATGAGATTGTGTCATGCACATCGTATAATCATACCCATGGATACTTGAGGTGACATTGGAGTATCTAGGTGACATTAGGGTTTTGGTTGATTTGCATCTTAAGGTGTTATTTTACTACGAACTCTAGGGCTGTTTGTGACACTTATAGGAATAGCCGAATGGATTGATTGGAAAGAATAACTTTGAGGTGGTTTCATACCCTACAATAATCTCTTCGTTTGTTCTCCGCTATTAGTGACTTTGGAGTGACTCTTTATTGCAAGTTGATGGATAGTTATATGATCCGATTATGTTATTATTGTTGAGAGGACTTGCACTAGTGAAAGTATGAACCCTAGGCCTTGTTTCCTAGCATTGCAATACCATTTACGCTCACTTTTACCACTTGGTACATTGTTGTTTTTATATTTTCAGATTACAAAAACTTTTATCTACTATCCATATTGCACTTGTATCACCATCTCTTCACCGAACTAGTGCACCTATACAATTTACCATTGTATTGGGTGTGTTGGGGACATAAGAGACTCTTTGTTATTTGGTTGCAGGGTTGTTTGAGATAGAGCATATTCATGCTACGCCTCCCACGGATTGATAAACCTTAGGTCATCCACTTGAGGGAAATTTGCTACTGTCTTACAAACCTCTGCACTTGGAGGCCCAACAACATCTACAACAAGAAGATTGTGTAGTAGACATCACAACACCAGTACGGATCCGAACACAACCCCAAATTCCGAACACATCGATATCATCGGGGGCTTAGCCACCGAAATAACACAGTCGGCCCATCTCATTATGGCAGTCATTGCCCCATGGACCGAACCCTTCTTGGCCTACCTTAATAGGAAGGAACTCCCTGAGGATCAGAATGAGGCCTGCCGCATTGTCTGATGTTTGAAGGCCTATAAGGTTCACGAAGGAGAGCTCTACAAGAAAAGCGCTGCCGGAGTCCTTCAAAGATGTATCTCCGAGGAAGAGGGCGGCGGCTCCTGGCTGAAATTCATGCCGATCTCAGCGGGCACCACACCGCAGCTCGGGCCCTTGTTAGCAAGGCCTTCCATACAGGTTTTTATTGGTCGGCGGCCCGAGCAGATGCACAGGACCTTGTCCAATGTTGCATCGGATGCCAACTCTTCGCCAACCAAAGCCATATGCCTCCCACCGCCTTACAAACAATCCCCATCACTTGGCCTTTCGCGGTCTGGGGGATCGATATGGTCGGACCCCTTAAAAGAGGAAGCCATAAGAAAAATTATCTGCTGGTAATGGTGGATAAATTCACCAAGTGGATAGAGGCCAAACCAGTTAAAACGGCCGAGTCCGGACCGGTGGTAGAATTCATATCCAGTGTTGTACATTGTTATGGTGTTCCACACAACATCATCACCGATAACAGCTCCAATTTCATAGTCGATGAGGTGAAAACCTGGTGCGCTAATCTGGGCATCAAACTCGATTACGCCTCTGTCTATCATCCGCAAACAAACAGTCAAGTCGAACGAGCCAATGGTCTTATTATGAGCGGCATCAAGCCTAGACTAGTGCGGTCTTGGAAAGAATCAGACAAGCACTGGGTTGAGGAGCTCGACTCCGTACTCTGGGGGCTGTGGACCACGCCCAATCGTACTACCGGATATACACCTTTCTTCATGGTGTACGGTGCAGAGGCAGTGTTACCCTGCGACATTATTCATGACTCACCTCGAGTGCGCGTGTACGAAGAGAGAGAGGCCGAGCTTGATCCACAAGACAGCTTAGATGCTCTGGAGGAAGAGCGCAACGTCGCAATAGCCCATTCCGCATTTTATCAAAAGCAGGCTCGCGGGTATTAAAGCAGAGAAGTGCGGGCCAAGACTTACAATGTTGGCGAACTCGTTCTACGCCTGCCGGAGACGAAAAAGGACAAACTCAAGCCCAAGTGGGAGGGTCCCTTCATCATTGACGAAGTTCTCACCAGAGGAGCGTACCGCCTGCGCGATGCGTCAGACAATCGCTTAGAGCCGAACCCCTGGAACGCGGCCAGACTCCGACGATTCTATGCCTAGCGCCGAACTCTGTGTTCGTCTCCTTCCCCCTGTTGTTTTCATCATTTTTTTCTCTTTTTGTTTTTTCTCTTTAGCCTTAAAGCTTTCGTGCGGCTAGACCATGCACCCCTGACGCATACATCTTCAAATATGTATGTCCATTATACTTGGAGGCTTCTTGGACAGAAGCTTGCTATTTTTGGAGCATCAAGCTCATCACATATGCGTTTTTTCTATATGTACCTTTTCTTCGCCATTATATGCATCGATATGACTTAAGTTTTGGCCAAGCTGGGTTGCCTGGCTCCTGTTCTTATGCCCTACATTCCCGTTAATTCGGCTAGGGCATAAAGGGAGCACCTCTGCGATTGTTACTGTTGGGTCATCCGGATGTGTACCTCAGACTGGGTGAAGCCGAAAGCTAGCGTTCTTAAGGGAATATTCGGTCGGTGAATTAAAGATGTTTCTGCATTCACTCCATTGTGAACCCCCAGAAGTTACATATACTGCGATTTTTCACTCACAGTTCGGACATGCACATTACACGCAAGCACACCCAAGGAAAGGAACCCTTAACGGAACTATTCTCTCTGAAAGATGTTTCTTACAATCATAATTTAATATAACATAACTAGTCAGATACAACTTGTCTTTTCAAGCAACTATGACCCCTATGGCTTGTTTCCACGCATACCCCGGTCTATTCTACCGCTCAGGTATTCGGAAACACTCCACACGTTCGAGTCCAGAGGTCGAAGCGAAAAGGTCTGCCATGACAATCGTTTTACAATTCAGCTAGAGTTACATACGCCAAGGAAGGTACATAGTCATTTCGACTCAAAAATTTCCTCCTCTATACCGTCCAGTAGGCTGTCTAACTTACAATCCTGCTGGGAATACTTGGCAGCTATTTCTACTTGGTCATATACCAAATTAACGGGAACTTCTTTTCCATCTGACCCTAGAGGTCCGACCCAAGCCATATGATTCGGATCAAGCTTGGTATACCGCATTTTCTCCATGGCCCAGGCTTCCCGTGCACCTTCCCGGTAGGCCGATATCTTCCACAATCGAAAGCACCGCCGCACTCCCTTGAACAGTTGTATAAGCTCCTCCATCTTTCCTGGAGGGGAGGCGGATGTCCATAAGGCCTTGGCAACACTTCGCATCGCCTACCAAGCCTGCTCGTGCACTTGCGACAGCTCTTGTAGTAGATCGCCCGAGAATCCGGACATCTCCTCTTCGGGACGACTGGTCAGCATACCTGCAGACAATAATTCTGTCGGTCCCCTCCACCTCCGAGTTAATTGAAGGTAAGTTCAACCACATACTGAATATGCTGCCTCGCAGCCTTTTATTCTCCTTTACAGAGTCAACCAGTTGGGCCCGTACACCTTTTCGTTCCTCACCCAGTCGGGTATTCCAATCCTGGAGCTTGTTTTTCTCCATCATGACTTTTGTTAGCACACGCTCGCCCGCGGCTAGCAGTTTTTTGGCTTCTCGTTCTCCACCTTGAGCAGCTTTCAGTTGTTCTTGCAGTTGATCTAATGATCCTAATAAGAGGTGAACAACCAGCTTAGCATTATGGGTATACCATTATGTTTCCTTGATGGAGGGGAACATTACCAGGAGACGCCTTCTTGGATTTCTCCAGTTCGGCATTGGCAGCAGTTAGCTGTGTCTGACACTTTTCTAGCTCTTGGGCTAGCAGGTCGTTCTTCTCCGTAAGAACTTGCTTATACAACGATACTTAAATCAGTTGTACCAACTGCTTCAAGTCTCGAGGGCTACTGGCATATGGTTATCATATGCGGACAAAGTAAACTTACCCGCACATCTTTTAAATGCTGCTTTGTGGCTCTGTTAAGCCCATCTCGAGCAGATCGGATCTATGCGTCAGCCGAGCTGAAGGCATTAAACGAATCTTCTAAAAAGCCAGGGTCTTGTAAAACGGCCCTTCGGCGCCGATGATTCATGGCACTCTCCACTTCCGAGTTGGTGATGGATACATCATCTGAATCCTTGGCTGGAGGACAATCAGGTGTTACCCCCGTATCAGCCCTCGTCTTTACGGCAGGATCTAGATCCTGGCTGCGGGAAGTAGGACCGGCCGGACCCCCGGACATAGTCTGGCACACTCTTTTCCCGATACAGGACAAACAGAAAGGTCACAGCTGGATGTGACTGCCAAGGTGCATATTTGCAAATCCATACCTCTTTGATGAAGGCTCAGACGTGTCTTCATTTTCCTTCCTCTTCGAAGGCTTGCACGGCGTAGGGGCCGCACTCTTTGGAGATGCCCCTGGGGCAGCATGGCGCGCCGAACACCTCCCCTTTTAAGCACAGGACAGTGCGGTGGGTGAGGCAGAATAATAGAACTCTTTCGGATGAGATGTCTCATGATTACTTACGTGTGAAGCAGGGAGAACGCCGGGATAATCTGCGGTGATAGCCACTTCTATGCCATCGTAGCTCGCCTAGTAAAACACCCCGTCCTCGAGCACCACAAATATATCCGGATCCTCTTCAAATCCAGGGTCAAGGTCCCTATTGTGGCCCTCGAGCTGCGGGGTGGGGCTGTGAAGCCCTTCCAAAATCTTTCGCCATTGCTGTTATAAATGGATGGATTAACACTCATTGAAAGTAGCTCAGGGAGTGGAGTAAGTAAGGACGGAGGAGTTGGGGCTTACCCACCTAGGAGGATTGTACATGGAAAATCCGTCTCTGTGTTTAATACGCAGAAATTCCTCTTCCTACCCTTTGAACAGTTCGGCCAATATTTTGGCCAAAGCGGCGGGGGTATCCGGACCCTTCTGACCGCAGCGGGAGGTGTCATCTTCCCCGTTGTAGTGCCACATGGGGAGACCTCTGTATTGAAGTGGTTGAACCCCCCGTACTATGGAATTCGCCATTACTTTGACTATTGATAATCCGGACTAAGCAAGCGTCCTTATCTTGCTCGTGAGTTGACGAACTTCCGCACTATCTTCCTCCTCGAGGCTCCGAGGGCGCCAGCTGTGGCGTTTCTTCAAAGGAGCGCTTGTGAACTCATGAATACCCCTCCGAACTGGGTCTGGAAGTGTGACGTCCTCGATATAGAACCATTCAGAGGGCCATTCTTCGGATGCCTTCCTTGGTGTGCCGGACAGATATCCGGTCTCAGCGATGCGCCATATTTCGGCTCCGCCTACTTCAAATACTGACCCCCCGTGGTTGCGCGGGACAAGACAGAATAACTTTCTCCACAATTCAAAGTGGGCCTCACAACCCAGGAACAGCTCACAAAGAGCAACGTAGCCCGCGATATGCAGGATGGAGGCAGGAGTTAAGTACATCTCCAATGTATCTATAATTTTTGATTGTTCCATGCTATTATATATTCTGTTTTGGATGTTAATGGGCTTTATTTTACACTTTTATATTATTTTTGGGACTAACCTATTAACCGGAGGCACAGCCCAAATTGATGTTTTTTTGCCTATTTTAGTGTTTCGTAGAAAATGATTATCAAACGGAGTCCAGACGGAATGAAACCTTCGGGAGCGTGATTTTTGGAACAAACGTGATCCGAGGGACTTGGAGTAGACATCAAGAAACAATCGAGGAGGCCACGAGGAAGGGGGCGTGCCTACCCCCCTGGGCGCGCCCTCCACCCTCGTGGCCCCCTCGTTGCTCCACCGACCTACTTCTTCCTCCTATATATATCTACGTACCCCGCAAACATCCAGGAGCACCACGAAAACCTAATTCCACCGCTGCAACCTTCTGTACCCAAGAGATCCCATCTTGGGGCCTTTCCCGGAGCTCCGCCGGAGGGGGCATTGATCACGGAGGGCCTCTACATCAATTCCATGGTCCCTCCAATGATGTGTGAGTAGTTTACTTCAAACCTTCGGGTCCATAGCTAGTAGCTAGATGGCTTCTTCTCTCTCTTTGGATCTCAATACAAAGTTCTCCTCGATTCTCTTGGAGATCTATTCGATGTAATCTTCTTTTGTGGTTTGTTTGTCGAGATCCGATGAATTGTGGGTTTATGATCAAGTTTATCTATGAACAATATTTGAATCTTCTCTGAATTCTTTTATGTATGATTGGTTTATCTTTGCAAGTCTCTTCAAATTATCAGTTTGGTTTGGCCTACTAGATTGATCTTTCTTGCAATGGGAGAAGTGCTTAGCTTTGGGTTCAACCTGGCGGTGCTCGATCCTAATGACAGAAAGGGAAACGACACGTATTGTATTGTTGCCATCGAGGATAAAAAGATGGGGTTTATATAATATTGCATGAGTTTATCCCTCTACATCATGTCATCTTGCTTAAGGCGTTACTCTGTTCTTATGAACTTAATACTCTAGATGCATGCTGGATAGCGGTCGATGTGTGGAGTAATAGTAGTAGATGCAGGCAGGAGTCGGTCTACTTGTCACAGACGTGATGCCTATATATATGATCATGCCTAGATATTCTCATAATTATTCGCTTTTCTATCAATTGATCGAAAGTAATTTGTTCACCCACCGTAATACTTATGCTATCTTGAGAGAAGCCACTAGTGAACCTATGGCCCCCAGGTCGATTTTCCATCATATAAGTTTCCCATCTATTTTATTTTGCAATCTTTACTTTCAATCTACATCATAAAAATACCAAAATTATTTATCTTATTATTATTATCTCTATTAGATCTCACTCTTGCAAGTGGCCGTGAAGGGATTGACAACCCCTTTATCGCATTGGTTGTGAGGTTCTTATTTGTTTGTGTAGGTACGAGGTGACTCGCGCGTGGTCTCCTACTGGATTGATACCTTGCTTCTCAAAAACTGAGGGAAATACTTACGCTGCTTTACTGCATCACCCTTTCCTCTTCAAGGGAAAACCAAGGCAGTGCTCAAGAGGTAGCAAGTTGGAGGCCGTATTACTCTAGAAGCCCTCGGAGGGACGGGTGAATTGGAAACCCGACACCTCTTAGCAGATAAGAAACGAAGCACACTTGTTCCCCCTAGATGGATTGGGGAAATTTTCAGCCTGAACCCCGCCATTGAAGGAGGTCAATCCAGCTCGAACACGGACTAGGTCTGCGAGGGGAAGGAATCCCTGTGTTTGCAACTTCACCCGCTGACTGTGGGATACGGAACACCTCTCCCATTCGCCTTTTTCGGGAACACCGGGGCGGGATGAAGAGCTAGGAGCGTCAGCCATATTGGAACAGACTTTCCTAGCGTGCTCAAAGGATTTTTCCGTGTGGTGCTGAATGAATCTGAGATCCGATCTCTTTAAATAGACACTCCTCCTTGCATGGCCGAGGTGTTATGCATAAAAACGCCCTGACCTCTCGCCTTCGCTCGACACGTGGAAATTGAAGTTGTTGATAGACAGAAGCCAAGGGGTACGACATTAAATGTGAGGTCGAGTACATCACTTTGAAGTCATCGGAGGAAGAACCCGCCTTGCAATGCTGGAGACAATCTACGCGCCGGACACCTTGTCATTGAAGTCTGGTTCGGAGGCTACTGAGGAAGTCCTGGACTAAGAGGTCCTCGGGCGTCCGGCCTGTTAGCCATGGGCCGGACTGTTGGGCTGTGAAGATACGAAGATCGAAGACTCTACCCATGTCCGGATGGGGCTCTCCTTAGCGTGGAAGGCAAGCTTGGAGACCAAATATGAAGATTTCCCTTTTCTGTAACCGACTTTGTGTAACCCTAGATCGCTCCGGTGCCTATATAAACTGGAGGGCTAAGTCCATAGAGAATAATCATAATCATAGTCATACAGGCTAGACTTCTAGGGTTTAGACATTACGATCTCGTGGTAGATCAACTCTTGTAATACTCATATTCATCAAGATCAATCAAGAAGGAAGTAGGGTATTACCTCCATAGAGAGGGCCCGAACCTGGGTAAACATTGTGTCCCCTGTCTCCTGCTACCATCGACCTTAGACGCATAGTTTGGGACCCCCTACCCGAGATCCGCCGGTATTTACACCGACACCCGCAACTAACTCAGTAGTCACATTGCTTGCAAGGCTTTATAGTGATGGTCATTACCGAGAGGGCCCAGAGATACCTCTCCGATACACGGAGTGACAAATCCTAATCTCGATCTATGCCAACTCAACAAACACCATCGGAGACACCTATAGAGCATCTTTATAATCACCCAGTCATGTTTTGACGTTCATAGATAGACTTGAACATAAACCCACAATTCATTTGATCTTGACAAACACACTGCAAAAGAAGATTACATCGAATAGATCTCCAAGAGAATCGAGGAGAACTTTGTATTGAGATCCATAGAGCGATAAGAAGCCATCTAGCTACTAGCTATGGACCCGAAGGTCTGAAGTAAACTACTCTCACATCACCGGAGAGGCCATGGATTTGATGTAGAGGCCCTCCGTGATCAATGCCCCCTCCGGCGGAGCTCCAAAAAAGGCCCCAAGATGGGATCTCTTGGGTACAGAAGGTTGCGGTGGTGGAATTAGGTTTTTGTGGTGCTCTTGGATGTTCTCAGGGTACGTAGATATATATAGGAGGAAGAAGTAGGTCGGTGGAGCAATGAGGGGCCCACGAGGCTGGAGGGCGTGCCTAGGGGGGTGGGCGCACCCCCCGGCCTCGTGGCCTCCTCGATTGTTTCTTGACGTCCACTCCAAGTCTCCTGGATCACGTTTGTTCCAAAAATAACGTTCCCGAAGGTTTCATTCCATTTGGACTCCATTTGATATTCCTTTTCGGCGAAACACTAAAATAGGCAAAAAATAGCAATTTGGGCTAGGCCTCCGGTTAATAGGTTAGTCCCAAAAATAATATAAAAGTGTAAAATAAAGCCCATTAACATCCAAAACAGATAATATAATAGCATGAAACAATCAAAAATTATAGATACGTTGGAGACGTATCACTAGTTCAATCTCGTTACCAGCAAGTCTCTTTACTCGTTCTGTAATGCATCATCCCGCAACTAACTCATCAGTCACATTGCTTGCAAGGCTTTATAGTGATGATCATTACCGAGAGGGCCCGGAGATATCTCTCTGATACATGGAGTGACAAATCCTAATCCAACTCAACAAACACCATCGGAGACACCTGTAGAGCATCTTTATAATCACCCAATTACGTTGTGACGTTTGATAGCACACTAAGTGTTCATCCGGTATTCGGGAGTTGCATAATCACATAGTCATAGGAACATGTATAAGTCATGAAGAAAGCAATAGCAATAAACTAAACGATCATTATGCTAAGCTAACAGATGGGTCTTGTCCATCACATCATTCTCCTAATGATGTGATCCCGTTCATCAAATGACAACACATGTCGATGGTCAGGAAACTTAACCATCTTTTATTAACGAGCTAGTCTAGTAGAGGCATACTAGGGACACTTTGTTTTGTCTATGTATTCACACATGTATCAAGTTTCCGGTTAATACAATTCTAGCATGAATAATAATCATTTATCATGATATAAGGAAATATAAATAAAAACTTTATTATTGCCTCTAGGGCATATTTCCTTTAGTCTCCCACTTGCACTAGAGTCAATAATCTAGTTCACATCGCCATGTGATTCAACACCAATAGTTCATATCACCATGTGATTAGTTCACATCGCCATGTGACTAATACCCAAAGGGTTTTACTAGAGTCAATAATCTAGTTCACATTGCTATGTGATTAACACCCAAAGAGTACTAAGGTCTGATCATGTTTTGCTTGTGAGAGAAGTATAGTCAATGGTTTTGTTACATTCAGAGCCATATGTATTCTGCAAACATTCTATGTCTACAATGCTCATGGAGCTACTCTAGCTAATTGCTCCCACTTTCAATATGTATCCAGATTGAGACCTGGAGTCATCCGGACTGGTGTAAAAGCTTGTATCGACGTAACTCTTTACGACGAACTCTTTATCACCTCCATAACCGAGAAATATTTCCTTAGTCCTCTTAGGAAACTAAGGATAACTTTGACCGCTATCCAGTGATCCACTCATGTATCACTATCATACCCCCTTACCTAACTCATGGCAAGGTACACAACACAGCATGGCGTACTTTATAGAACCTATGGCTGAGGCATAGGGAATGACTTTCATTCTCTCTCTATCTTTTGCCGTGGTCGGGTTTTCAGTCTTACTCAACTTCATACCTTACAAATCAGGCAAGAACTCCTTTTTACTGTTCCATTATGAACTACTTCAAAAAACTTGTCAATGTATGTACTCATTGAAAGAACTTATCAAGCGTCTTGATCTATATCTATAGATCTTGATGCTTCATATGTAAGCAGCTTCACCGAGGTCTTCCTTTGAAAACTAAGCTTTCCAAAAAATTCTACATCATTTCCGATCAACAATATGTCATTCACATATACTCATCAGAAAGGCTGTAGTGCTCCCACTCACTTTCTTGTAAATACAGACTTCACCGCAAGTCTGTATAAAACTATATGCTTTGATCAACTCATCAAAGCGTATATTCCAACTCCGAGATGCTTGCACCAGTCCATAAATGGATCATTGGAGCTTGCACACTTTGTTAGCATCTTTAGGATTGACAAAACCTTCTGGTTGCATCATATACAACTCTTATTTAATTAATCCATTAAGGAATGTAGTTTTGATATCCATTTGCCAGATTTCATAAAATGCGGCAACTGCTAACATGACTCAGATAAACTTTTAAGCATCGTTACAAGTGGGAAAACCTCATCGTAGTCAACACCTTGAACTTGTCGAAATCCTTTTGTGACAATTCGAGCTTTGTAGATAGTAACAATACTATCAGCATCCGTCTTCCTCTTGAAGATCCATTTATTCTGAATGGCTCACCGATCAGCGGGCAAGTTAATCAAAGTTCATACTTTGTTCTCATACATGGATCTCATCTTAGATTTCATGGCCTTAAGCCATTTCGCAGAATTTGGGCTCCTCATCGCTTCCTCATAGTTCGTAGGTTCATCATGGTCAAGTAACATGACCTCCAGAACATGATTACCGTACCACTCTAGTGCGGATCCTACTCTGGTTGACCTACGAGGTTTGGTAGTAACTTGATCAGAAGTTTTCATGATCATCATCATTAGCTTCCTCACTAATTGGTGTAGGAATCATCGGAACTGATTTCTTTGATGAACTACTTTACAATACGGGAGCAGGTACAATTACCTCATCAAGTTCTACTTTCCTCCCACTCACTTCTTTTGAGAGAAACTCCTTCTCTAGAAAGGATCCACTCTTTGCAACAAAGATCTTGCCTTCGGATCTGTGATAGAAGGTGTACCCAACAGTTTCTTTTGGGTATCCTATGAAGACGCACTTCTTCGATTTGGGTTTGATCCTATCAGTTTGAAACTTTTTCACATAAGCATCGCAACCCCAAACTTTAAGAAACAACAGCTTAGGTTTCTTGCTAAACCACAGTTCATATGGTGTCATCTCAACGGATTTTTAGGCAGTGCCCTATTTAACGTGAATGCAGTTGTCTCTAATGCATAACCCCAAAACAATAGTGGTAATTTGGTAAGATACATCATAGATTGCACCATATCTAATAAAGTATGGTTATGGCGTTCGGACACACCATTACATTGTGGTGTTCCAGGTGGCGTGAGTTGCGAAACTATTCCACATTGTTTCAAATGAAGACCAAACTCGTAACTCAAATATTTGTTTCCGTGATCAGATCATAGAAACTTTATTTTCTTGTTATGATGATTTTCCACTTCACTCTGAAATTCTTTGAACTTTTCAAATGTTTCATACTTATGTTTCATCAAGTAGATATACACATATCTGCTCAAATCATCTGTGAAGGTCAGAAAATAATGATACCCACCGCGAGTGTAGCGACCTGACCTAAATGGATCAAGTCTCTGTGCTTAAGTGTCATCCCTGGATCGGTATGCTGACACACACAGTACTCGAAGGATTTATAACAGAGGTAAATCACATGTATAAAGTAACGTAAATACTATTACCTCAATCCATATAGCGGAAGCAACAAGGTTGTGGATTCCCATCAACACCAACGGCAAAGTTGAGTGTAGAAATCATAACCCTAACGTATCACTTACTCGTCGTAAGAAACCTGCAACATGAGACGTTGTAGCCCGAAAACGGGTCAGTACATTGAATGTACTGGCAAATTCACACAATAGAGAATGATGAATAAAGGCTATCACTACATGCATATTTGGCTGGGGGAAAAGCTCTAAAGTTACAGTTTTTGCGTAAAGCCAATTTTTTCCTACTGCAAAGGAATAAATTTTATTTAACTATCATGGTGGTTGTTGAACATTGAGAATGGTTGACAGCATTCTCAATCCCAATTAAGTATCATCATTAAACCCAACAATATTCATTTAAAGTAACATGATGAGATCAACAGGATAATCCAAGAACTAGATACTCAAGACGTCCATAACCGGGGACACGGCTAACCATGATTAGTTTATTACACTCTGCAGAGGTTTGCGCACTTTTCCCCACAAGACTCGATCGCCTCCGTTGGATTTCTCGCACTACATGGTGTTTGAGAAACGGATGACCGAGACATAGTCTTTCGGAAGCGCTAGCACCTTACGATCGGGTAGAACATACCACCTACATCCCCTACATCTGCTAGTCTACCACTGTAAGAGTTCGCACAACTTAATCAACTATGCCAGAGCCCATAATGGCTTGTGGCTGCACACGGAAGTTTCTAGTATGAATAATCTCATGATCCCTTTGAGCCTGGGTGGCGGTCCAAAAGAAAAACAGGCAAGTCCTGATAGAAACCAGGTGCCTCAATCCACCCAGATGTGTATTTAAGTTCCCACCTTAAATAAACCATTAAAATTATCAAACTCACATCTGTCATGGATATCACTCACCCAATCCATGTCTACTAGCATAGCATTGCATAATAAGCAAACGTAGAAGTAACTCCCAAAGGTTTCATAATAAACAGGTAATAGGTACTACCTCATCTACTTCCCATCCCACAATTTAATTAGATCCTAATCATGCAATGTTTGAGGATGGATCTAATGCAATAAAAACTCGGTAGTAGAAAAGATATGATCAAAGTGTGAACTTGCCTGCAATGTTGATGAAGATGATTCGCACTCAAAAATCTTGATAGCTCTACTCGTCACACTCCGATCAATCTATCGTAATCAAGCAATAGTAACCACACATAAGCAATCACTCAAAAGATCAGAAAGAACGAAGAGGGCGGTTCGGAAAACTTCAAAACCAGACGAATAACTCTTGCAGCATAAAACAATTTCTAACAGTACCAAAATTATGTGAATTTGGCCTTATTAGAATGTTTAGGTCAAGAGCTTCGATTTGCAAAAAGAATCAACTCAAACGGAGCTACGGAACTCAAGTTATGATCAAACGAAGTTTGAATTCAAATCTGATCTAATTCAATTTTTAAACTTTTCAAAAACATGTTTGAGTTGGATTTATGGATAGAGGGGATCATAACGAAGATGTGGGCGTTGGTTTCGTTGGATTTGGACTAATGAGTAAAAAGTTATAGAGGTTTGAAGCAGAGGGACTAATCTGTAAAAGAAATACTACAAAGAGGTCCCTGTCTAAAACTAACAGAAAAAGAAAAAGGCTAAAAAGTGAACGTTCGCTAACTAGTTCTTAAACAGAGAACGTTCTCTAAATAGATCTAACTAAAAAAACTAAACCATTTTTTTTATGAAAACCGAACCCTAAAATAAACTGGCGAACCGGGCGGAATTATTACCGCTTCACCGTTGTTTCGACGCCGGGGGCGGTTTTTTTTTCCGCGGCGGTTGGAGTCCGGCGAGGACGGCAGATCGACGGCGAGCGGGGCGGCAGCGCGGGCGACGGTGGGGAGCGGCGCGGGGCGGAGCGGCGAGCCGGCAGCAGCAGGCGGCGGCGGTGGCAGCGCGGTGCGGCGTGGGTGGCGGCGACGGTAGCGGCAAAGTGCAGCGGCGGCGGTGGCGCGGCTTCGGCCGGATGCGGGAGGCGCGGCGAGAGGCGGGGAAGAGGAGAGAGAAGCCGGGCGGCGACGGCGGCTTTATAGGGGAGGGGAGCTGCACGAGGCTTGGAGAAGGGGCAGAGGAGGAGTCCGGCGAGGAGACGGCTCCGGCGAACCGTGGCGGCGGCGGACTCCCGCCTGGTCGCGCGGGGTGACGGGGCGGCGCGCTGGGCTGGGCCGGCCCAGTTCGGCGGAGGGAAGTTTTTTTTTTAACATTTTCGCAGACAAGAAAATAAGCAAAAATAAAATGAAATAAAAAATAATATAGGCATATTATATATCAAAATTTTCAGAAAAAGAAAATCTACAACATGAACATTTTTCTAGCATTTAATAAAATACACACAAATTTTAATAACTCAAACAGTGCTCCTGGTCTAATAAAATCCAACTAAAATCATTTTTAAAATACCAAAATGTTTTCAAATTAATTTTTCTCCAATTTTCTATTGTAGGGAATCATGTTACCCTATTTTCCATATAATTTATTTTTGGAGAAAAATAATTTGAATAAAACTCAAATAACTCCAAATTGGGAATAAATTCAAAGGGGCTTTGAATTTAATCCTTTTGAAACTCCCAACTCATATTTCATATAATTTGAAGAAGTCGTATTATCTTCTCTCGTGAAAATCATTGAGTTGCATAAAGTCTCAGAATTGAAAATATTTTCAATGAAATTCAAATATTTTCAACAACCCTTTTTATTTAATTTAAATGGAAGAAGTCATGTCATCTTCTCTCTAGGATTTTGGGTTGAAAAGAATTTGAATTCACGGAGATCGGAAGTGCAAAAATGAAATTTTGGGAAAGTCCTTTTATTCCCTCTCATTTAACTTTCAAAAGGGTTTCGAATTCACTCACTTTCAGTCAATCAATCAAACAATCAATCAAATCTATCTATTTATTATAACATTCCAAAATTTAGAATTTTGGGATGTTACAAACCTACCACCCTTAAAATGAATCTCGTCCTCGAGATTCGGAGAGGCTAGAAAGAAATAGGTTAGGTTCGGGGTCTTCAAAATTTCGTCAACCGTCTCCGGGGTCTGGGGTGCTACCACCCTTAGAAGCATGGTTACTGTTCCATCAATACTCATATACTCCATCCTTATTATTGACAGTGTCGGTCTCCTCAGGTCTTCCGTAAAATTCCTTCTCTGGCTCTTTCGGTAGTGGCATAACCTTTACCATAATTCTTATGTCCTTTCATCTTGGTAAGGTTATTTCCGAGATTGGATCTTCTTAGCTGACGGGTCTGGCGCCATTACTAAACAGCTATCGATATCTCATGGTGGTCAACAATTTATGGTTTCTCCTGCAGGAAATGGGTCTGGGTTGATCCTCACCGTATAACCTACGGTTGGCAACAACTGCCCTGTACAAGGGAAAAATACCTATACCATTCTAAGGTTTAAACAAAGTTTAATATCGTCGTCTCTACTATAGGTAAGTCACTCAGATTTACCATCCCATATAGCAAGGCGAATAATAAGAGTAAGTCGGTATGGTGATCAATCCATCCCGCACCCAAATCATTACCCTGTATACAGTTTAGCGAATCTCGCATACTAACACTTGGTCATCCTCACAAGCATTGCAGAATTTCTCTTGTCCACGAACTGTGTTCGGAATAACCCATTGATTCTGCAAGCCAAACAAACATCTATCGTTCCTTCACCACTCTCTGGTTTTGCGTAAACTCCTATAAGATCGTCTATCGATAAAATCGTATCTTCTTTCAGGGTTTTTCCTTCAGCAAGAATGTGCTTGCTTCTTGGCAGGTCCTGGGGCCTGTGGGTTATGGCCCATATTATCACTTGTAGTCCTTGAACTTATCATCGGGCAACTGATCATTATTCCAACTTCCAACTTCCTAGTATTCTTAAATCCATCCAATTGTATTGTCTTCCTTCCTTCTATTGGCACCAAAACTAGGACATGATTACTCAGACTCATCATGGAATTTCCCTTGATCCATATTTCCAACATCATACCTCATGTATATCTAATAGTAATTCATCTCTTCATCCTCGTGGGATATCCCTCATATCGAGATAAAACTTATACTTATGTAGTCCATATTCGACTCCGTGGAACATCATTATCCTTTCCAGGGTCAAGCATCCTTACAGGGAAATATTGGCCATCTCTGCATGGCACTCTTCCACTGGGAAATGTGAAACACCTCATGAACTCCTGACAGTCCTTCGGGTGACTCCAAAACTCGGTATGGTCCTACAAATCTCGAGGATAACTGTCCCTTAACTCCAATCCGTTTAAATCCTCGCATAGGGGACACGCGAAGGCATGCTCTGTCTCCAATTTCATAGACTACCTCCTTGAGTTTTTGAGTCTACATAACTCTTCTGCTTGGACTAAGCTACCTTCAGTCTATCTTGAATAAACTTAACATTCTCCTCTGACTCCTTGATCACATTTGGTCTAAACAACTGACGGTCTCCAACTTCATCCCACACACTCTTGGGGCATCACACATATCGAGACAAAACTCGTATTCCTTTTGTCCGAAATCCATTACAGGGTACTACCACCCTTAAAATGCACAAATCTTCCATAGACCATATTTCTCATATCCTCAAAAATGGTCAAAATCCTTCTTCATAGAGTAACAACTCATAGAATCCATATCAGTACCAACGATGCTAACTTTATTCATTCTCAAGTGATTACAATCTCACGCTTTTCCATTACATGTCTCAACTCAACACCTCAATATAAAAGAAAATGTTCTCACTTCTACTACTCCATTACTTTTGTTGCAAACTCAACTATCTAGCACAAGCTTCCTTTTCCTTGGGGCATTCTTTGGCAAAGTGCCTTGCTCCATTACAACTAAAACATATTTACTTATAACAAGTATCGAGGTTTCCTTTTTGGGCAACTGTTGAGGTAGTGCCCTGACTCCTTGCACCTGTAACAGATGATATGACTCAGGTTCCTCCTGGAATCCAATCTGCTTCTCTTTCTGGACTTTTCCATTCCAATTAGGGCTTCTATTACCTGTGGGTCATACTCTACTTCCTCTGTCGGGAATTCTACTAGATCCCCATTCAAACAACTTTGGGAGATGTGTCCTTCTTCTCCACATGAATAGCAAGACGTAGTGCAGGGTTTACTCGGGTCTTCTTTAGGTGTGTCCTCCACCTCTTCCTTCATCACGGTTTCTTTTAAAATTTCCATAAGGTCTCCTTTCATTACTTCTTTCTTCTGCTGGATGGTTCGTTGTACCATGGGGTAAATGTGACACTGAGCAGGATAGTGGGTAGTCCCTTCACACAGGAAACAAGTGATCTGCCTAGTTGGGCATTCTTCAGCTGGGTGACTTCCTTCACAATTAGGGCATTCCTCCTTGTGCTCTTTATGGGTGTGTCCTATTTCTCCACAAATCTTGCATGCACCAGGTTTCTTCATATCCTTTCCATAACGCTTCAACTTCTGGGACACAAGCCGAGACTTTGGCAAAGTCAACTTAAATTCTTTCCAAGTGGTTACTCCTTGCCATCCATTCATGGTTTGGTACATTCTCCACCAAGTAGCAGCACCTCTTTCAAAGCATTGAAGAGCATGCTGGGTCATATCATTTCCAACTATAGGGTTATTCTTCATGTGATCCTCCATGTTCTGAATCCATTGGTCCGTCTCCAATTGACTCATCAGTCGAGAAAATATAAGCTCATCTTCATTCATCCTCTATTGGGTCCATGGGTTTGGGGTGAGATAAGAGAGATAGAGAGGGATACACAAAATGCAAACAACAGTTTTAAAAAGACAGATTTTTATTGTGGCTGTCGGAAAAACATCAAACAAATGACAGCTCACAATCGTCGCATCTAACGTAGGTATATAACAAGGGTTTGGTCTTCTAAAGGTCAATAAATCTTTAACTCTCCAAACTCTTCAAGCCTTATTCATGTCTCTGATGGCTTCTTCCGGTCATGCTTGTCATTCTCAAGTTCTTTTGCCAGATCCTCTCTGTTGACAAAAGTTTCTCGTGACGTCCTTTAATATTCTGTAATTGCGTTCCAAACTTTTGGGTCCTGAGTTCTTCACGAAATGCTTCCTCATCAAATACTGCTTCCTGTAGATCCATCTTAACTTCTTGATGTAACAATCCAGATCCTGGTGATACACCGGCTAAGGTTAAAACTTCATCTTACTAATAGGTGCTCCATCAGCCTTCTTCCATCAAATCCATTCTGAAGAAATGCATCCTTAACTCAGCACGGTGTCAATAGCATGAGTGGGTGATGACATCACGGATAACCGTGTTTCTGCTCTTGTCATTCCCATGAGCTATCATTCCATAGTTGATATCTCCTGCCTTAGGGTCTTCTTTGACAAAACTTTGAGTTCTCAACTCTCCATGTTCCGGTCTTTCTCCCATACACCTTGATCTCGGGTATTGACAACTTCCATAGTCTGCCAAGTTCCATAAGGGTAGCCTTCCTAGGTCATACAAATCTAGGGATTCTTCAAAGCCTTCAGATTCTCCTAGTCTTCGGAGTCTTCAACCGTTGTAGTTTCCATTATTCAGATGCACAGTAAAATCCTCTTCATTCCGAAGCGGTCTTAGTTGTCCAATATCTTGTACTTCTTGGAGTGGTCTCATCAGTCGAATCTTCGTGTGGTCAAAAGGGGAAAGGGGTATGCTCTCACTAAAGGGAATTTTTGAATAAGCTCAGAAGAGAAGAGAGGTAAAAGATCTTTTGAAAGGGAAAGTTGTAGAGAAAAATCTTTGCTATGAGCTTGCCAGTTTCTAGGGTCATGTCCTACAGTCAACATATGCTCTGATACCATCTTGTAGCGACCTGACCCGAATGGATCAAGTCTCTGTGCTTAAGTGTCATCCCTGGATCGGTATGCTGACACACACGGTACTCGAAGGATTTATAACAGAGGTAAATCACATGTATAAAGTAACGTAAATACTATTACCTCAATCCATATAGCGGAAGCAACAAGGTTGTGGATTCCCATCAACACCAATGGCAAAGTTGAGTGTAGAAATCATAACCCTAACGTATCACTTACTCGTCGTAAGAAACCTGCAACATGAGACGTTGCAGCCCGAAAACGGGTCAGTACATTGAATGTACTGGCAAATTCACACCATAGAGAATGATGAATAAAGGCTATCACTACATGCATATTTGGCTGGTGGAAAAGCTCTAAAGTTACAGTTTTTGCGTAAAGCCAATTTTTCCCTACTGCAAAGGAATAAATTCTATTTAACTATCATGGTGGTTGTTGAACATTGAGAATGGTTGACAGCATTCTCAATCCCAATTAAGCATCATTAAACCCAACAATATTCATTTAAAGTAACATGATGAGATCAACAGGATAATCCAAGAACTAGATACTCAAGACGTCCATAACCGGGGACACGGCTAACCATGATTAGTTTATTACACTCTGGAGAGGTTTGCGCACTTTTCCCCACAAGACTCGATCGCCTTCGCTGGATTTCTCGCACTACATGGTGTTTGAGAAACGGATGACCGAGACATAGTCTTTCAGAAGCGCTAGCACCTTACGATCGGGTAGACCGTACCACCTACATCCCCTACATCTGCTAGTCTACCACTGTAAGAGTTCGCACAACTTAATCAACTATGCCAGAGCCCATAATGGCTTGTGGCTGCACACGGAAGTTTCTAGTATGAATAATCTCATGATCCCTTTGAGCCTGGGTGGCGGTCCAAAAGAAAAACAGGCAAGTCCTGATAGAAACCAGGTGCCTCAATCCACCCAGATGTGTATTTAAGTTGCCACCTTAAATAAACCATTAAAATTATCAAACTCACATCTGTCATGGATATCACTCACCCAATCCACGTCTACTAGCATAGCATGGCATAATAAGCAAACGTAGAAGTAACTCCCAAAGGTTTCATAATAAACAGGTAATAGGTACTACCTCATCTACTTCCCATCCCACAATTTAATTAGATCCTAATCATGCAATGTTTGAGGATGGATCTAATGCAATAAAAACTCGGTAGTAGAAAAGATATGATCAAAGTGTGAACTTGCCTGCAATGTTGATGAAGATGATTCGCACTCAAAAATCTTGATAGCTCTACTCGTCACACTCCGGTCAATCTATCGTAATCAAGCAATAGTAACCACACATAAGCAATCACTCAAAAGATCAGAAAGAACGAAGAGGGCGGTTCAGAAAACTTCAAAACCAGACGAATAACTCTTGCAGCATAAAACAATTTCTAACAGTACCAAAATTATGTGAATTTGGCCTTATTAGAATGTTTAGGTCAAGAGCTTCGATTTGCAAAAAGAATCAACTCAAACGGAGCTACGGAACTCAAGTTATGATCAAACGAAGTTTGAATTCAAATCTGATCTAATTCAATTTTTAAACTTTTCAAAAACATGTTTGAGTTGGATTTATGGATAGAGGGGATCATAACGAAGATGTGGGCGTTGGTTTCGTTGGATTTGGACTAATGAGTAAAAAGTTATAGAGGTTTGAAGCAGAGGGACTAATCTGTAAAAGAAATACTACAAAGAGGTCCCTGTCTAAAACTAACAGAAAAAGAAAAAGGCTAAAAAGTGAACGTTCGCTAACTAGTTCTTAAACAGAGAATGTTCTCTAAATAGATCTAACTAAAAAAACTAAACCGTTTTTTTACGAAAACCGAACCCTAAAATAAACCGGCGAACCGGGCGGAATTATTACCGGTTCACCGTTGTTTCGACACCGGCGGTGGTTTTTTTTTCCGCGGCGGTTGGAGTCCGGCGAGGACGGCAGATCGACGGCGAGCGGGGCGGCAGCGCGGGCGACGGCGGGGAGCGGCGCGGGGCGGAGCGGCGAGCCGGCAGCAGCAGGCAGCGGTGGTGGCAGCGCGGTGCGGCGTGGGTGGCGGCGACGGAAGCGGCGAAGTGCAGCGGCGACGGTGGCGCGGCTTCGGCCGGATGCGGGAGGCGTGGCGAGAGGCGGGGAAGAGGAGAGAGAAGCCGGGCGGCGGCGGCGGCTTTATAGGGGAGGGGAGCTGCGCGAGGCTTGGAGAAGGGGCAGAGGAGGAGTCCGGCGAGGAGACGGCTCCGGCGAACCGTGGCGGCGGCGGACTCCCGCCTGGTCGCGCGGGGTGACGGGGCGGCGCGCTGGGCTGGGCCTTGGCCTGGCAGGAGCTGGGCCGGCCCAGTTCGGCGGAGGGAAGTTTTTTTTTAACATTTTCGCAGACAAGAAAATAAGCAAAAATAAAATGAAATAAAAAATAATATAGGCATATTATATATCAAAATTTTCAAAAAAATAAAATCTACAACGTGAACATTTTTCTAGCATTTAATAAAATACACACAAATTTTAATAACTCAAACAGTGCCCCTGGTCTAATAAAATCCAACTAAAATCATTTTTAAAATACCAAAATGTTTTCAAATTAATTTTTCTCCAATTTTCTATTATAGGGAATCATGTTACCCTATTTTCCATATAATTTATTTTTGGAGAAAAATAATTTGAATAAAACTCAAATAACTCCAAATTGGGAATAAATTCAAAGGGGCTTTGGATTTAATCCTTTTGAAAGTCCCAACTCATATTTCATATAATTTGAAGAAGTCGTATTATCTTCTCTCGTGAAAATCATTGAGTTGCATAAAGTTTCAGAATTGAAAATATTTTCAATGAAATTCAAATATTTTCAACAACCCTTTTTATTTAATTTAAATGGAAGAAGTCATGTCAGCTTCTCTCTAGGATTTTGGGTTGAAAAGAATTTGAATTCACGGAGATCAGAAATGCAAAAATGAAAGTTTGGGAAAGTCCTTTTATTCCCTCTCATTTAACTTTCAAAAAGGTTTCGAATTCACTCACTTTCAGTCAATCAATCAAACAATCAATCAAATCTATCTATTTATTATAACATTCCAAAATTTAGAATTTTGGGATGTTACAGCGAGCCTCAACACTCGTTGGACCGCACACATCAGTATGTATTATTTCCAACAAGTCTGTTGCTTGCTCCATTGTTCCGAAAAATAGAGTCTTAGTCATCTTGCCCATGAGGCATGGTTCGCAAGCATCAAGTGATTCAGAATCAAGTGATTCCAAAAGTCCATCAGCATGGAGTTTCTTCATGTGCTTTACACCATTATGACCTAAACGGCAGTGCCACATATAAGTTGCACTATCATTATTAACTTTGCATCCTTTGGCTTCAATATTATGAATATGTGTATCACTACGATCGAGATTCAGTAAACCATTTATATTGAGTGTATGACCATAGAAGGTTTTATTCATGTAAATAGAACAACAATTATTCTTTGACTTAAATGAATAACCATATTGCAATAAACATGATCCAATCATATTTATGCTCAACGCAAACACCAAATAACATTTATTTTAGGTTCAACACTAATCCCGAAGGTAAAGGGAGTGTGCAATGGTGATCTTATCAACCTTGGAATCACTTCCAACTCACATCATCACCTCACCCTAAACTAGTCTTTGTTTATTTTGCAACTCCCGTTTCGAGTTACTACTCTTAGCAACTGAACCAGTATCAAATACTGAGGCTTTACTGTAGCGACCCGACCCGAATGGATCAAGTCTACTGTGCTCCGGTGTCATCCCTGGATCAGTAATGCTGACACCACACAGTACTTCGAAGGATTTATAACAGAGTGGCAATCACACACTTATTACATCGATGTCTCAAAGAGAACTTATTACAATAAATATGGCTTAAGGCCATCTAATAACGATAACAGCGGAAGACTTGGAAGATAAATGGGTCCATCAACTCCAACGGCATCACTGAGTATAGAACCACGACCTAAAACACCTTACTCGTCGTCTGAAAAGTCTGCAACATGAAAGTTGCAGCCCGAAAACGGGTCAGCACATGGAATATGCTGGCAAGGTAACACATAGAGAGTAATGAACAGCAATGAGCTATACTATATGCATGTATGGCTGGTGGAAAGCTCTATGGTTACAGTTTTGCGTAAAGCCAGTTTTTCCCTACTGCAAAGGAATAAATTTATTTAACTATCATGGTAGTTGAACATCGAGAATGGTTGACAGCATTTCGATCCCAATTAAGTGAACAAATAAAACCCTTCAATATTAATTAGAAGTAACATGATGAGATTCACACGATATTCAAGAACTAGATACTCAAGTTGTCCATAACCGGGGACACGGCTAATCATGATTAGTTTGTTACACTCTGCAGAGGTTTGCGCACTTTTCCCCACAAGACTCGATCGCCTCCGTTTGTTTTCTCGCACTACACGGTGTTTGAGAAACGGATGACCGAGACATAGTCTTTCAGAAGCGCTAGCACCTTACGTCCGGGTAGACCGTACCACCTACATCCCCTACATCTGCTAGTCTACCACTGTAAGAGTTCGCACGACTTAGTCAACTATGCTAGAGCCCATAATGGCTTGTGGATGCACACGGAAGTTACTAGCATGAAAGATCTTATGATCCCTTTGAGCCTGGGTGGCGGTCCAAAATAAAACAGGCAAGTCCTGATAGAAACCAGGTGCCTCAATCCACCCAGATGTGTATTTAAGTTGCCACCTTAGATAAACCATTAAAATTAACAAACTCACATCTGTCATGGATATCACTCACCCAATCCACGTCTACTAGCATAGCATGGCATAATAAGCAAACGTAGAAGTAACTCCCAAAGGTTTCATAATAAACAGGTAATAGGTACTACCTCATCTACTTCCCATCCCATAATTTAATTAGATCCTAATCATGCAATGTGTGAGGATTGATCTAATGCAATAAAACTGGGTTGTAGAAAAGGTGTGATCAAAGTGTTACTTGCCTTGCTGATGATCCGCGAGACCTAGGGATTCGAAGTAACAGGCGGCGCAATCCGGGTGATCTATCGCAGACAAACAACAAGCACACAATAAGAACTCATCTAATGCATAGGTAAAACTCGAACAAGAGAACGAACTAGAAAGTTCAACTTAAGAACTCCGGTTACAAAGAAAGAACGAACCGAACAAAGCAACGGAAAACAAACGGCGAAAGAAAACAACTCGGTTCTAGAAAATTGAAACTAGGTCAAATTTTACCGTAGCAAAAACTTGTTTAAGTTGATTAGACGGAACGGCGGTTTCGAAACGAAACTCCAGGCACTTGAATCACCTGATTCCGATAAACGAGCGAGAAGAAAAACTAGAACGAAGGTCGGATCTGAGATCGCGATCGCAAAATAAATCCGACGAAAAGAAAAGATGAACGGTTGAACGAACGGACGTTCGTTAACCGGGAATAACCGGTGATCACGTTCGTTAAGACGAACGGTCCGGCGAACGCTCGCTAAACAACTAAACCGAAAACAAAACGAAAAACCGATCTAGGGTTTCGGAAAAAAACTGAAACAAAGAACCGAAAAAGAAAATAAAGAACCGGAATGGTTTTCTTAAAGAAAAACCGAACGAGGGGAGGGGTGGCGCGGCTACCTTCGGCGAGGCTCCGGCGAGGGGCTCCGGCGGCGGCAAGGCGAGGCGCGGGGCGGCGGCAGCAGTGGCTAGGCGGCGGCGGCGCGGCGGCGGCAGCGCTAGGCGGCGGCGGCTAGGCGGCGGGGCTGGCGCGCGGGGCGGCTAGGGCGGCGGGCTGCGACTTGGGGAGGAGAGGGGGGGTGTTGGGTATTTATATAGGAGGGGGGTCTTGGCTTGGGGAAGGGGCAAGAGAGAGGGAGGCGGCGGCCTAGAGTCCTACTAGGACTCGGCCTAGGGCGGCGGCGGGCTGGCGCGCAGGGGCGCGAGGCGACGGGGCGGCTGGGCCGGCCGGCTGGGCCCTTGGCCCAGGCGGGCGCTGCGTCTCTTTTTTTTTAAATAGTTCCGCGCGCAGAAAAACAAAGAAAAAGAAAACTAAATGAACTCCAAAATTTCTAAAGTAAATTTTCCCCGACTCCTAAAATGAGTCAAACAAAATGAACTTTTCTCCAGGCCTAAAATGCAATTTTTGAAAACACGCATTTTTCCCTATCCAAATAAAATGCAAATAAACACCTGAAAACCAAAATTTGATCTATTTATTAAATCTTCATTTTTCCTAAATTTGGGAAAGTCATATTATTCCCTCTCTCATATTTTTTTTTGACATCGGAAAAATAATTGAAGATGAAATAAACAAATCAAACGATCCTCTTTTCAAAATTTGAGAAAACTCAAATATGAAAATAACGAAATCTCCAACTCTCTCCGAGGGTCCTTGAGTTGCGTGAAATTTCTAGGATCGGCCAAAATGCGAGAAAATATGATATGCATAATGGTCTAATGTATAACATTCCAAATTGAAAATTTGGGATGTTACATTTGCTATAAACACTGGTAAAGTACACACATCAATAACATGTATATCAAATATACCTTTGTTCACTTTGCCATCCTTCTTATCCGCCAAGTATCTAGGGCAGTTCCACTTCCAGTGACCATTTCCTTTGTAGTAGAAGCACTCGGTTTCAGGCTTGGGTCTAGCTTTGGGCTTCTTCATGGGAGTGGCAACTTGCTTGCCATTCTTCTTGAAGTTCCCTTTCTTTCCCTTGCCCTTTTATTTGAAACTAGTGGTCTTGTCAAGCATCAGCACTTGATGCTTTTATTGTTTCTACCTTCGCTGATTTCAGCATCGCGAAGAGCTCGGGAATCGTTTTCTTCATCCCTTACATATTATAGTTCACCACGAAGTTCTAGTAACTCGATGATAGTGACTAGAGAACTGTGTCAATCACTATCTTATCTGGAAGATTAACTCCCACTTGATTCAAGTGATTGTAGTACTCAGACATTCTGAGCACATGCTCACTGGTTGAGCTATTCTCCTCCATCTTGTAGGCAAAATACTTGTCAGAAGTCTCATACCTCTCGACTCGGGCATGAGTCTGAAATACAAATTTCAACTCTTGGAACATCTTATATGCTCCGTGGTGTTCAAAACGTTTTTGAAGTCCCGGTAGAAGGAAATATGCCCTAGAGGCAATAATAAAGTTATTATTTATTTCCTTATATCATGATAAATGTTTATTATTCATGCTAGAATTGTATTAACCGGAAACATAATACATGTGTGAATATATAGACAAACAGAATGTCACTAGTATGCCTCTACTTGACTAGCTCGTTGGTCAAAGATGGTTATGTTTCCTAACCATAGACATGAGTTGTCATTTTATAAATGGGATCACGTCATTAGGAGAATGATGTGATTGACTTGACCCATTCTGTTAGCTTAGCACTTGATCGTTTTAGTTTACTGCTATTGCTTTCTTCATGACTTATACATGTTCCTATCACTATGAGATTATGCAACTCCCGATTACTAGAGGAACACTTTGTGTGCTACCAAACGTCACAACGTAACTGGGTGATTATAAGGGTGCTCTACAGGTGTCTCCGATGGTACTTGTTGAGTTGGCATAGATCGAGATTAGGATTTGTCACTCCGATTGTTGGAGAGGGATCTCTGGGCCCTCTCGGTAATGCACATCACTATAAGCCTTCCAAGCAATGCAACTAATGAGTTAGTTGCGGGATGATGCATTACGGAACGAGTAAAGAGACTTGTCGGTAACGAGATTGAGCTAGGTATTGAGATAGCGACGATCGAATCTCGGGAAAGTAACATACCGATGACAAAGGGAACAACGTATGTTGTTATGTGGTTTGACCGCTAAAGATCTTCGTAGAATATGTAGGAGCCAATATGAGCATCCAGGTTCCGCTATTGGTTATTGACCGCAGACGTGTCTCGGTCATGTCTACATAGTTCTCGAACCCGTAGGGTCCGCACGCTTAACGTTCGGTAATATGAGTTTATGTAACAAAGGTAGTTTGGAGTCCCGGATGAGATCAGGGACATGACGAGGAGTCTCGAAATGGTCGAGACCTAAAGATCAATATATTGGACGACTATATTCGGACATCGGAAAGGTTCCGAGTGATTCGGGTATTTTTTGGAGTACCAGAGAGTTACGGGAATTCGCCGGGGATTATATGGGCCTTATTGGGCTTTAGGGGAAAGAGAGAGGGGAGGTTGGGCCCCCCCCCCCAAGGCTAGGGGGAGGGGTTGCGCCCCCTCCTTCCTTCTCTTCTCTTTTCTCTTTCCTTCTCTCCTACTCCTACTACATGGAAGGGGAGAATTCTACTCCCGATGGGAGTAGGACTCCCCAAGGCGCGCCATAGTAGAGGGTCGGCACTCCCCCTCCTCCACTCCTTTATATACGGGGGAATGGGGCACCCTAGGACACACAAGTTGATTGTTCCAAGCCATGTGCGGTGCCTCCCTCCACCATAATCCACCTCGATCATATCGTAGCGGTGCTTAGGTGAAGCCATGCGTCGGTAGCAACATCATCATCATCATCAAGCCGTCATGATGACAGAACTCTTCCCTGAAGCTCTGCTGGATCGAAGTTCCTAGGACGTCATCGAGCTGAACGTGTGCTGAACTCGGAGGTGCCGTACGTTCGGTACTTGGATCGGTCGGATCGTGAAGACGTATGACTACATCAACCGCGTTCTCATATCGCTTCCGCTTACGGTCTACGAGGGTACGTGGACGATACTCTTCCCTCTCTTTGCTATGCATCACCATGATCTTGTGTGTGCATAGGAATTTTTTTGAAATTACTACGTTCCCCAGCAGTGGCATCCGAGCCAGGTTTATGCGTATATGTTATATGCACGAGTAGAACACAAGTGAGTTGTGGGCGATACAAGTCATACTGCTTACCAGCATGTCATACTTTGGTTCGGCGGTATTGTTGGATGAAGCGGCCCGGACTGACATTACGCGTACGCTTACACGACACTGATTCTACCGACGTGCTTTGCACACAGGTGGCTGGCGGGTGTCAGTTTCTCCAACTTTAGCTGAACCGAGTGTGACTACGCCCGGTCCTTGTTGAAGGTTAAAACGGCACTAACTTGACGAAATATCGTTGTGGTTTTAATGCGTAGGTAAGAATGGTTCTTGCTCAGCCCGTAGCAGCCACGTAAAACTTGCAACAACAAAGTAGAGGACGTCTAACTTGTTTTTGTAGGGCATGTTGTGATTTGATATGGTCAAGATGTGATGAGATATAAGTTGTTGTATGAGATGATCATGTTTTGTTGAAGTTATCGGCAACTGGCAGAAGCCTTATGGTTGTCTCTTTATTGCGTAAGATGCAAGCGCCAAACAATTGCTTTACTTTACCGCTATGCGATAGCAATAGTTGCAAGAGTAATAGTTGGCGAGAAGACCATGTGACGACACGTTGATAAAAGATCAAGATGATGGAGATAATGGTGTCATGCCGGTAACAATGGAGATCATGGCAGTACTTTGGAGAGATCAAAGGCACAAGATGATGATGGCCATATCATGTCACATATTTTTGATTTCATGTGATGTTTATCTTTTATACATCTTACTTTGCTTAGTTCGGCGGTACCTTTATAAGATGATCCCTTACTATAAATTTCAAGGTACAAGTGTTCTCCCTAAGTATGCACCGTTGCCAAAGTTCCTCGTGCAGAGACACCACGTGATGATCGAGTGTGATAAGCTCTACGTTCACATACAACGGGTGCAGGCCAGTTTTGCACACGAAGAAATACTCGGGTTAAACTTGACGAGCCTAGCATATGCAGATATGGCCTCGGAACACTGGAGACTGAAAGGTCGAGCATGAATCATATAGTAGATATGATCAACATAATGATGTTCACCATTGAAAACTACTCCTTCTCACGTGATGACCGGACATGGTTTAGTTGATTTGGATCATGTGATCATTTAGATGACTAGAGGGATGTCTATCTAAGTGGGAGTTCTTAAGTAATATGATTAATTGAACTTTAATTTATCATGAACTTAGTCCTGATAGTATTTGCATAACTATGTTGTAGATCAATAGCTCGCGATGTAGCTCCCCGTTTATTTTGATATGTTCCTAGAGAAAAACTAAGTTGAAAGATGTTAGTAGCAATGATGCGGATTGGATCCGTGATGTGAGGATTATCCTCATTGCTGCACAGAAGAATTATGTCCTTGATGCACCGCTAGGTGACGGACCTATTGCAGGAGCATATGCAGACGTTATGAACGTTTGGCAAAGCTTGGTATGATGACTACTTGATAGTTTAGTGCACCATGCTTTATGGCCTAGAACCGGGACTTAAAAAATGTTTTGAACGCCACAGAGCATATAAGATGTTCCAAGAGTTGAAATTAGTATTTCAGACTCATGCCCATGTCGAAAGGTGTGAGACCTTTAACAAGTACTTTGCCTACAAAATGGAGGAGAATAGCTCAGCTAGTGAGCATGTGCTCAGAATGTCTGAGTGCTACAATCACTTGAATCAAGTGGGAGTTAATCTTCCAGATAAGATAGTGATTGAGAGAATTCTCTAGTCACTATCACCAAGTTACTAGAACTTCAAGATGAACCATAATATGCAAGGGATAACGGAAACGATTCCCACACTCTTCGTGATACGGAAATCAACGAAGGTAGAAATCAAGAAAAGCATCAAGTGTTGATGGTTGAAAAGACCACTAGTTTCAAGAAAAGGGCAAAGGGAAGAAGGGGAACTTCAAGAAGAACGGCAAGCAAGTTGTTGCTCAAGTGAAGAATCCCAAGTCTAGACCTAAGCCTGAGACTAAATGCTTCTATTACAAAGGGACTGGTCACTGGAAGCAGAACTGCCCCAAGTATTTGGCGGATAAGAAGGATGGCTAAGTGAACAAAGGTATATTTGATATACATGTTGTTAATGTGTACTTTACTAGTGTTTATAGCAACCCCTCAGTATTTGATACTAGTTCAGTTGCTAAGATTAGTAACTCCAAACGGGAGTTGCAAAATGAACAGAGACTAGTTAAGGGTGAAGTGATGATGTGTGTTGGAAGTGGTTCCAAAATTGATATGATCATCATCGCACACTCCCTATACTTTCGGGATTAGTGTTGAACCTAAAATAAATGTTATTTGGTGTTTCTGTTAAGCATGAATATGATTGGATCATGTTTATTGCAATACAGTTATTCATTTAAGTCAAAGAGTAATTTTTGTTCTATTTACATGAATAAAACCTTCTATGGTCATACCCTCAATATAAATGGTTTATTGAATCTCGATCGTAGTGATACACATATTCATAATATTGAAGCCAAAAGATGCAATGTTAATAATGATAGTGCAACTTATTTGTGGCACTGCCATTTAGGTCATATTGGTGTAAATCGCATGAAGAAACTCCATGTTGATGGGTTTTTGGAATCACTTGATGCTTGGGAACCATGCCTCATGGGCAAGATGACTAAGACTCCATTCTCCGGAACAATGGAGCGAGCAACTGACTTATAGGAAATAATACATACTGATGTATGCGGTCCGATGAGTGTTGAGGCTCACGGCGGGTATCGTTATTTTCTGACCTTGACAGATGATTTGAGCAGATATGGGTATATCTACTTGATGAAACATAAATCTGAAACATTTGAAAAGTTCAAAGAATTTCAGAGTGAAGTGGAAAATCATTGCAACAAGAAAATAAAGTTTTTGTGATCTGATCATGGAGGAGAATATTTGAGTTACGAGTTTGGTCTTCATTTGAAACAATGCGGAATAATTTCGCAACTCACGCCACCTGGAACACCACAGCGTAATGGTGTGTCCGAACGCCATAACCGTACTTTATTAGATATGCTGCGATCTTTGATGTCACTTACCGATTTATCAATATCATGTTGGAGTTATGCATTAGAGACAGCTGCATTCACGTTAAATAGGGCACCATCTAAATCCGTTCAGACGGCACCATATGAACTATGGTTTGGCTAGAAACCTAAGCTGTCGTTTCTTAAAGTTTGGGGCTGCGATGCTTATGTGAAAAAGTTTCAACCTGATAAGCTCAAACCCAAATCAGAGAAATGTGTCTTCATAGAATACCCAAAGGAAACTGTTGGGTACACCTTCTATCACATATCCAAAGGCAAGATCTTTGTTGCTAAAAGTGGATCCTTTGTAGAGAAGGAGTTTCTCTCAAAAGAAGTGAGTGGGAGGAATGTAGAACTTGATGAGGTAATTGTACCTTCTCTCGAATTGGAAAGTAGTTCATCACAGAAATTAGTTCTAGTGATCTCTACACCAATTAGTGAGGAAGCTAATGATGATGATCATGAAACTTCAGATCAAGTTACTACCGAACCTCGTAGGACAAACAGAGTATGGTCCGCACCAGAGCGGTACGGTAATCCTTTCTGGAAGTCATGTTACTAGACCATGATGAACCTACGAACTATGAGGAAGCGATGATGAGCCCAGATTCCGAGAAATGGCTTGAGGCCATGAAATCTGAGATGGGATCCATGTATGAGAACAAAGTATGGACTTTGATTGACTTGCCCAATGATCAGTGAGTCATTAAGAATAAATGGATCTTCTAGAGGAAGACGGACGCTGATAGTAGTGTTACTATCTACAAAGCGTGAATTGTCGCAAAATGTTTTCGACAAGTTCAAGGTGTTGACTACGATGAGATTTTCTCACTCGTGTCAATGCTTAAAAGTCTGTCCGAATCATGTTAGCAGTTGCCGCATTTTATGAAATCTGGCAAATGGATGTCAAAACTGTATTCCATAATGGATTTCTTAAAGAAGAGTTGTATATGATGCAACCATAAGGTTTTGTCGATCCTAAAGGTGCTAACAAAGTGAGCAAGCTCCAGCGATCCATCTATGAACTGGTGCAAGCATCTCGGAGTGGGAATATATGCTTTGATAAAGTGATCAAAGCATATGGTTTTATTCAGACTTGCGGTGAAGCCTGTATTTACAAGAAAGTAAGTGGGAGCACTACAGCATTTCTGATAAGTATATGTGAATGACATATTGTTGATCAGAAATAATGAAGAATTTTCTGGAAAGCATAGGAGTGTTAGGAAAGAGTTTTTCAAAGAAAGACCTCGATGAAGCTGCTTACATATTGAGCATCAAGATCTATAGAGATAGATCAAGGCGCTTGATAAGTTTTTTCAATGAGTACATACCTTAACAAGGTTTTGAAGTAGGTCAAAATGGAACAGTCAAAGAAGGAGTTCTTGCCTTTGTTGCAAGGTGTGAAGTTGAGTAAAGACTCAAAACCCGACCACGGCAGAAAATAGAAAGAGAATGAAAAGTCATTCCCTATGCCTCAGTCATAGGTTCTATAAAGAATGCTATGATGTTTACCAGTCCTATTGTATACCTTAGCATTTTTCTGGCAAGGGAGTACAATAGTGATCTAGGAGTAGATCACTGGACAGCGGTCAAAATTATCCTTAGAGGACTAAGGAAATATTCCTCGGTTATGGAGGTGATAAAAGAGTTTGTCATAAAAAGTTATGTCGATGCAAGCTTTTTACATCGATCTAGATGACTCTATGTCTCGATCTGGATACATATTGAAAGTGGGAGCAATTAGCTAGAGTAGCTCCGTGCAGAGCATTGTAGACATAGAAATTTGCGAAATACATACGGATCTGAATGTTGCAGACCCGTAGACTAAACTTCTCTCACAAGCAAAACATGATCACTCTCTGGGTATTAATCACATTGAGATGTGAACTAGATTATTGACTCTAGTAAACCCTTTGGGTATTAGTCACATGGAGATGTGAACTAATCACATAAAGATGTGAACTAGATTATTGACTCTAGTGCAAGTGGGAGACTGAAGGAAATATGCCCTAGAGGCAATAATAAAGTTATTATTTATTTACTTATATCATGATAAATGTTTATTATTCATGCTAGAATTGTATTAACCGGAAACATAATACATGTGTGAATACATAGACAAACAGAATGTCACTAGTATGCCTTTACTTGACTAGCTTGTTGGTCAAAGATGGTTACGTTTCCTAACCATAGACATGAGTTGTCATTTGATAAACGGGTCACATCATTAGGAGAATGATGTGATTGACTTGACCCATTCCGTTAGCTTAGCACTTGATCGTTTTAGTTTACTGTTGTTGCTTTCTTCATGACTTATACATGTTCCTATCACTATGAGATAATGCAACTCCCGATTATCGGAGGAACACTTTGTGTGCTACCAAATGTCACAATGTAACTGGGTGATTATAAGGGTGCTCTACAGGTGTCTCCGATGGTACTTGTTGAGTTGGCATAGATCGAGATTAGGATTTGTCACTCCGATTGTCGGAGAGGTATCTCTGGGCCCTCTAGGTAATGCACATCACTATAAGCCTTGCAAGCAATGCAACTAATGAGTTAGTGGCGGGATGATGCATTACGGAATGAGTAAAGAGACTTGCCGGTAACGAGATTGAGCTAGGTATTGAGATACCGACGATCGAATCTCGGGCAAGTAACATACCGATGACAAAGGGAACAACGTATGTTGTTATGCGGTTTGACCGATAAAGATCTTCGTAGAATATATAGGAGCCAATATGAGCATCCAGGTTCCGCTATTGGTTATTGACAGGAGACGTGTCTCGGTCATGTCTACATTGTTCTCGAACCCGTAGGGTCCGCACGCTTAACGTTCGGTGACGATCGGTAATATGAGTTTATGTATCGAAGGTAGTTTGGAGTCCCGGATGAGATCAGGGACATGACGAGGAGTCTTGAAATGGTCGAGACCTAAAGATCGATATATTGGACGACTATATTCGGACATCGGAAAGGTTCCGAGTGATTCGGGTATTTTTCAGAGTACCGGAGAGTTACGGGAATTCGCCGGGGATTATATGGGCCTTATTGGGCTTTAGGGGAAAGAGAGAGGGGAGGCTGCGCCCCCCCCCCCCGCAAGGCTTAGTCCGAATTGGACTAGGGGGAGGGGTTGCGCCCCCTCCTTTCTTCTCTTCTCTTTTCCCTTTCCTTCTCTCCTACTCCTACTACATGGAGGGGGGAATCCTACTCCTGGTGGGAGTAGGACTCCCCAGGGCGCGCCATGGTAGAGGGTCGGCACTCCGCCGCCTCCACTCCTTTATATACGGGAGGAGGGGCACCCTAGGACACACAAGTTGATTGTTCCAAGCCGTGTGCGGTGCCTCCCTCCACCATAATCCACCTCGATCGTATCGTAGCGGTGCTTAGGTGAAGCCCTGCGTCGCCGTCGGTAGCAACATCATCACTGTCATCACGTCGTCGTGCTGACGGAACTCTTCCGTGAAGCTCTGCTAGAGCGGAGTTCGTGGGACATCATCGAGTTGAACGGGTGCTGAACTCGGAGGTGCCGTACATTCGGTACTTGGATCGGTCGGATCGTTAAGACGTACGACTACATCAACCGCGTTCTCATAACGCTTCCGCTTATGGTCTACGAGGGTACGTGGACGATACTCTTCCCTCTCGTTGCTATGCATCACCATGATCTTCCATGTGCGTAGGAATTTTTTTGAAATTACTACGTTCCCCAACACCGGTTCTAAGCCATAAAGCATGGTGCACTAAACTGTCAAGTAGTCATCATACCGAGCTTTGCCAAACATTCATAACGTCTGCATCTACTCCTGCAATAGGTCCGTCACCTAGCGGTGCATCAAGGACATAATTCTTCTGTGCAGTAATGAGGATAATCCTCAGATCACGGACCTAGTCCGCATCATTGCTACTATCATCTTTCAACTTAGTTTTCTCTAGGAACATATCAAAAATAAAACAGGGAGGCTATAGCGAGCTATTGATCTACAACATAGATATGCAAAAATTATCAAGACTAAGTTCATGATAAATTAAAGTTCAATTAATCATATTCCTTAAGAACTCCCAGTGAGATAGACATCCCTCTATTCATCTAAATGATCACATGATCCATGTCAACTAAACCATGTTCGATCATCACGTGAGATGGAGTAGTTTTCAATGGTGAACATCACTATGTTGATCATATCTACTATATGATTCATGCTCGACCTTTCAGTCTCAGTGGTCCGAGGCCATATCTGCATATGCTAGGCTCGTCAAGTTTAACCCGAGTATTCTACATGTGCAAAACTGGCTTGCACCCGTTGTATGTGAACGTAGAGCTTATCACACCCGATCATCACATGGTGTCTCAGCACGAAGAACTGTCGCAACGGTGCATACTCAGGGAGAACACTTATACCTTGAAATTTAGTGAGGGATCATCTTATAATGATACCGCCGTACTATGCAAAATAAGATGCATAAAGGATAAACATCACATGCAATCAAAATAAGTGATATGATATGGCCATCATCATCTTGTGCCTTTGATCTCCATCTCCAAAGCACCGTCATGATCACAATCGTCACCGGCTTGACACCTTGATCTCCATCGTAGCATCGTTGTCGTCTCGCCAACTATTACTTCTACGACTATAGCTACCGCTTAGAGAAAAAGTAAAGCAATTACATGGCGATTGTATTTCATACAATAAAGCGACATCCATATGGCTCCTGCCAGTTGCCGATAACTGTTACAAAACATGATCATCTCATACAACAATTTATATATCATCACGTCTTGACCATATCACATCACAACATGCCCTGCAAAAACAAGTTAGACGTCCACTAGTTTGTTGTTGCAAGTTTTACATGGCTGCTACAGGCTTAGCAAGAACCGTTCTTACCTACGCATCAAAAACCACAACGCGGTATAGTGATTGCTTTTTGATCTTCAGAAAGAACCATGTTCATTGAATCCAATTCAGCTAAAGTTGGAGAAACTAACACCCGCCAGCCACCCGTGTGCAAAGCACGTCGGTAGAACCAGTCTCATGAATGCGGTCATGTAATGTCGGTCCGGGCCGCTTCATCCAACAATACCGCTGAATCAAGAAACAACTAGTGAGGGCAAGCAATATGTATATACCCACGCCCACAACTCCTTTGTATTCTACTTGTGCATATAACATCTACGCATAGACCTGGCTCTGATACCACTGTTGGGAACATAGCATGTAATTTCAAAAACAATCCTACGCTCACGCAAGATCTATCTAGGAGATGCATAGCAACGAGAGGGGAGAGTGTGTCTACGTACCCTCATAGACCGAAAGCGGAAGCGTTTGACAATGCGGTTGATGTAGTCGTACACCTTCACGATCCGTCCCAATCAATTACCGAACGTACGGCACCTCCGCGTTCAGCACACGTTCAGCTCGATGACGTCCTCGCCTTCTTGATCCAGCAAGACAGTCGAAGTAGTAGATGAGTTCCGGTAGCACGAAGGCGTGGAGACGGTGTTAGTGAAGAACAATCTCCGCAGGGCTTCACCAAGCACTACAGAAACTATGACAGAGGATAAACTAGAGAGGACAGGGTTGTCGGCAAACGGCTTGGTGATTCTTGATCTCTCTTGGGTGCTAGCCATGCCCCTCTATTTATATGTTGAGCCCTGAGGTCGATCCTTGGAGTAAAAGCGTCCTCAAAGTCGGTTTTGCCTGAAAGGCAAGAGTCTCACTCGGACTCCAGGACCAAATGCCATAATCCTTGGCATCTGGCCCGGACGCCATGGGCCTCGGCGTCTGGCCCAGGGCCTGGGGCCAGACGCCAGGGTCTCCGACGTTTGGCCTCTGACCTCTGCAAAACTATCTTTTGCACCGACCTATAGCCGCATGGGCTTGACCCCTTGGCCTAACCATATCATCCAATATATGAATCTTTACCTCCGGACCATTCTGGAGCTCCTCGTCATGTCTGTGATCTCATCCCGGGCTCCGAACAACATTCGGTCACCAACATACATAAATCATATAATACTATATCGTCAACGAACGTTTAAGCGTGCGGACCCTACGGGTTCGAGAACTATGTAGACATGACCGAGACACCTCTCTGGTCAATAACCAATAGCGGAACCTGGATGCCCATATTGGCTCCTACATATTCTACGAAGATCTTTATCGGTCAAACCGCATAACAACATACGTTGTTCCCTTTGTCATCGGTATGTTACTTGCCCGAGATTTGATCGTCGGTATCCTCATACCTAGTTTCTACCTCTTGAGCACTGCGTTGGTTTTCCCTTGAAGAGGAAAGGGTGATGCAGTAAAGCAACGTAAGTATTTCTGTTAGTTTTTGAGAACCAAAGTATCAATCCAGTAGGAGACCACGCGTGAGTCACCTCGTACCTACACAAACAAATAAGAACCTCGCAACCAACGCGATAAAGGGGTTGTCAATCCCTTCACGGCCACTTGCAAGAGTGAGATCTGATATAGATGATAATAATAAGATAAATATTTTTGGTATTTTTATGATAAATATTGAAAGTAAAGATTGCAAAATAAAGTAGATTGGAAACTTGTATGATGGAGAATAGACCCGGGGGCCATAGGTTTCACTAGTGGCTTCTCTCAAGATAGCATAAGTATTACGGTGGGTGAAAAAATTACTGTCGAGCAATTGATGGAAAAGCGAATAATTATGAGAATATCTAGGCATGATCATGTATATAGGCATCACGTCCATGACAAGTAGACCAAAACGATTCTGCATCTACTACTATTACTCCACACATCGACCGCTATCCAACATGCATCTAGAGTATTAAGTTCATAAGAACAGAGTAACGCCTTAAGCAAGATGACAAGATGTAGAGGGATAAATTCATGCAATATGATATAAACCCCATCTTTTTATCCTCGATGGCAACAATACAAGACGTGTCATTTCCCTTTCTGTCACTGGGATCGAGCACCGCAAGATTGAACCCAAAGCTAAGCACTTCTCCCATTGCAAGAAAGATCAGTCTAGTAGGCTAAACCAAACTGATAATTTGAAGAGACTTGCAAAGATAAACCAATCATATATAAAATAATTCAGAGAAGATTCAAATATTGTTCATAGATAAACTTGATCATAAACCCACAATTCATCGGATCTCGACAAACAAACCGCAAAAGAAGATTACATCGAATAGATCTCCAAGAGAATCAAGGAGAACTTTGTATTGAGATCCAAAGAGAGCGAAGAAGCCATCTAGCTACTAGCTATGGACCCGAAGGTATGAAGTAAACTACTCACACATCATCGGAGGGGCCATGGAGTTGATGTAGAGGCCCTCCGTGATCAATGCCCCCTCCGGCGGAGCTCCGGAAAAGGCCCCAAGATGGGATCTCTTGGGTACAGAAGGTTGCGGCGGTGGAATTAGGTTTTCATGGTGCTCCTGGATGTTTGTGGGGTATGTAGATATATATAGGAGGAAAAAGTAGGTTGGTGGAGCAACAAGGGGCCCACGAGGGTGGAGGGCGCGCCCGGGGGGTGGGCGCGCCCCCTGCCTCGTGGCCTCCTCGATTGTTTCTTGACGTCCACTCCAAGTCTCCTGGATCATGTTTGTTCCAAAAATAACGCTCCCGAAGGTTTCATTCCGTTTGGACTCCGTTTGATATTCCTTTTCAGCGAAACACTAAAATAGGCAAAAAAACAGCAATTTGGGCTGGGCCTCCGGTTAATAGGTTAGTCCCAAAAATAATATAAAAGTGTAAAATAAAGCCCATTTACATCCAAAACAAATAATATAATAGCATGGAAGAATCAAAAATTATAGATATGTTGGAGACATATCACTAGGTCAATCTCGTTACCAGCAAGTCTCTTTACTCGTTTCGTAATGCATTATCCCGCAACTAACTCATTAGTCACATTGCTTGCAAGGCTTTATAGTGATGATTGAAAGTGCGTTATATCGACTAGAGGGGGTGAATAGGTGATTTTTATGAATTCTTCATTGAGGAATTTCAGGGTGAGGAAATTCCTAAGTGAAGAACTACTTGCAGCGGAATAAGTACTCAAAAGTAAACATAATAGAGCATGAGCATAGTCTTCATGATGAAAACAAAACAAGCACAGAGTACAGAAAGCGTAAACACGGGATAACACAAGATGAAGACAAACGGACTGAAGAAATTGAGCTGAGGAAATAGAGAAAGTCTTCAGCCAAAGTCTTCAAACAGATATGAACAAGCACACAACACAGAAATGAGGAAATGGAAGAGTTGAGGAAATGGAACCAGTTAACTTGGTGAAGATAATGATTTGGTAGACTAGTTCAAACTGTTGTGACAGTTCTACATCTGGTTAGGGCGGCTAGGTATTTAAACCGGAGGACACACACTCCCGGACACCCAGTCCTGAACACGCAGCTCAGAACACTCAGTCCTCACCGTATTCCCCTTGAGCTAAGGTCACATAGACCTCGCCCAATCACTCATGGTAAGTCTTCAGGTGAATTCCAAACCTTCACAGACTCGGTCACTCGGCGATCCACAATTTCCTCTTGGATGCTCTAGACCATGACGCCAAACCGTCTGGAAGATGCACAATCTTCAAAGGTAACAAGCGTTGGATCCACGTAGGATCAATCTCTTCAGTGATGCTCAATCACTTTGGCTTTGTAGGTGTTTGGGTTTGGGTTTTCCTCACTTGATGATTTTCACTCAAAGTCCTCGGATGATGGGATGCTCTCAAATGACAAGTGTCTGTTTATCTCGGAGTAGCCAACCAGCTAGTGGTTGTAGGGGGTGGCTATTTATAGCCTAGGGAGCAGCCCAACATGATAAGGCATAAATGCCCTTCAATGATATGACCGTTAGGTGGGTAGATATTTTGGGACAACTTGCACATAGCATAGCAACGGTCGGAATTTTGAGTATCAAATTCCTCAGGGCTATCATGTTCCTCACTGTGTAGGCAATCCGCACTGGTGAATTCCTAACTCCTCAGTCGGAACAAATTCCTCATAGATTAGAAGAACTTTGTCTCTGTCACTGAAGAAATTGACTGAGCTATATGAGATTTCCAATGGCTTCACTCAAAGGGATTGGTAGGTGTAGGATTTGAGTTGAGCATCACTTGGAAATTTTTCCTTAGTATTTCCTCGACCCCCTTTAACAGTACGGTGTTTCCTATGACTCAAGAAGGAGAAAAAGAAACTACTAAAACAAAAGTCTTCACGCTTCATGTTCCTCGAATGAATACCAAGTCTTCAGGATTACACCAATTTCTTCACTTTCAAAGTCTTTAGGAAGTCTTCAGAAATCCAAACTCTTCAGTCGAAGAACTTCATTTTTAGGGGTCGACTTTCTCTGTATATATCAAACTCCTCATAGACTTATAGACCTGTGTACACTCACAAACGCATTAGTCCCTTAACCTATAAGTCTTCAATACACCAAAATCACTAAGGGGCACTAGATGCACTTACAACCTCCCCCTTTTTGGTGATTGATGACAATATAGGTTAAGTTTTCAATGGGGATAAACATATGAAGTGTAAATACTAAAATTGAGGAATTTGATTGCAAGATATAGAAGAACTCCCCCTGAAGATGTGCATAGTGAGGAATTTGCTTTTGAAGCAATGCACACTTTGAAGAGTAGAATCATGGAGATCTCCCCCTATATCTTGTAATTCATACACGCATTTAACATATAATATGAAGAATTTGAAATACATGACGAAATATGGTGACGGATGTAATTCAGCAGGCGTGCATTAATATTAATGAGGAATAAGCATGCAGAAAAACTCAGCAAAAGTATCATACCACCATAGAGTTTAAGATTACAACTCGATCCAGCAAAGTCTTCAAAAGAATGAGAGTTGTAACTTAGAAAAAACGCCCATATAGGTACACCCGCTTGAAGACTAACTCAAATTTCTCCCCCTTTGTCATTGAATGACCAAAAGGATCGAAAATGAGGACTAACGCCCCTAAAGAATATCAAGTTGATGGAGGAACGCCAGCGTTGTTGGGGTCGTTTGTCGTTGTAGGGCCTGCCGCAGTGTCGTCCAAGTCTTCATACTCGTCGGTGTCGCGGGATGAAGAATATGAGCTGGCCACCAAGGTAGGAACTTTGACCTTCTTGAATTTCTTCGGAGGAGGTGCAGACCAGTCAAAGTTCTCCTTGAGACCCATTTGCTTCAGATTTTCTTCACCATATAGATGTGATAAGACATCCCAGGTGCAACCGAAAACTTCATGGAGGTAGTAATGGTTTTCTTCACTGCATTATGTGTAGCCGTCATGTTGTGAAGAATTGAACCAAACTGACGCTTAACCCATTTATGGTTGCGATCCACCTTCTGGTGAAGACTAAGAAGCAGCTCATGGTCAGTCATCACCCTGGGAGCTGTGGCTTGAGGATTTGACTTGGATGCCTTTGCAGCAGAGTCATGAGTGGCAGAGTCATCATTGGTGGAATAAGATTCAGCTTTGCAAAACTGACCATCCAATGGACGAATGCCTTCATCAATGACAACAGGTGCCTTGTCCTTTTCATCAGTTGAAGTAAAAGTCTGCTTGAGGACTTCAATCGGGGGCATGTAGCTGAGGTGATTCTGAAAATCAGCATTGTAGTTGAGTGAAGACCTTGTTCTGAGGAATCTCATAATCCAAGGAGTATAAGGCTTCAACTCAAACGTAGAGAGAGCAACATTTGCTAGAGTCCTCATGAAGAAATCATAGTAATTGACAGGAATGCTATGAATGATGTTGAATAGCAGATTCTTCATGATGCCAACTATTTCCTCATCAGATGAGTCATGGCCTTTGATAGGACTCATTGTCCTCGTCAGAATGCGATAGACTGTCCTGGGCACATAGAGTAAGTCCTTCACAAGGAATTTGGTCCTTGGGGCTTGGCCGGGCTTCAGAGGCTTCATTAGAACTTGCATGTAATGAGCAGTGAGTTCAGGTTCTTGGTACAGGCAGCGAGCTCCTTCACTGGGTGGACTGATGGGAAGGGCGTGAAGTAATTCAGAGGCCAGTGCCTTATAATGAGTGTTATCGGTCATCCAGTCCAAGACCCAGGTGTTGATATCTTCAGGATCACCTGTGATGTGCAATGTTGCGTAGAACTGAAGAATAAGCTCTTCATTCCAATCAACAATGTCAGACCAAAAGTTGAGGAGGCCCGCGTCATGAAGCACACTGAGGACAGGAGAGAAACAAGGCAACGATTCCATGTCCACGTGAGGAATATGCTCATGGTAGAAGATTTTTTCCTTGTTGAAAACCGGTGAAGAATAGAAGTTGGCCTCGCTGGCAGTCCAGAAACGCTTCCTCCTTAGACGAGCAGAGTCATAAGGGTTGTAGTCAGTGAAGAATACATGCTCGCCAAAGAAGTCATCAGCCTTGAATTTTTGCTTCTTCGAGAAGGGATCCTTTGGCTTGGGGTGAGTAGTGTCAGCCAATTGCATCACAACCTCAGGGATCTCGATCTCAGGTTCCACAGGCTGAGGATTTTCAGGTTCTTCTTCAGTGACAGCCTGGGACTTCAATTCTTCATTTATAGTCTCTTCAGCACTAGTGGATGGAATTTATTCATGGAAAGATGGTGTGGCACGAGGTTCTTCAGTTCCCATTTGAACTTCAGTGGTTACAGGGGACTGAGGAATTTTTTAAAGGGGTGTGAACAGAGGAGAATTGGGGTGCTGACTTTCCCAAAATTCATCATTCATCACTGGAGTTGTGCATCCAATGTCCACATCTTCTTCTTCATCCATTTCTTCAATGATGGCCTCTTCAACAGTGAACTGAGGCATGGGCGATGAGATTATTGGGGTTGAAGGGATTTCATCCACTTCAATTTCTTCATCCAACTGCTCTGATGAAGCAGCAGAAGGAATGTCATCATCTGATCCGCTTGGGATCACGTATTCTTCATCAAAAGGAACAAGGACCTTTGATGGCATGGATGAGACAGGAATAGCATCAATTGGATTGTCATAGGAATTTGTCAGTGGCTTCATTTTCTTCGAAGCTGAAAAATCTGATGCAGTTGATGCCTTCCTTTTCTTCACAGTTGCACGCTCTGCAGTCTTGGTCTTCTTCACATCTGATGTAGATGGAAGGATAGGAGTTGGTGTAGGCGCAGGAGGAGCAGAGGAATTTGGTCCAAGATTTTCAGGAACAATTGATACAGTTGCCCTGACTTCTTCATTTTCTTCAGGCGCAACACTAGTGGTTGCCCTAGCAATTTCTTCAGCAGCTGGAATGTAGTCATCAACCCTCGAATTAGAATTTTCTTCAGCAGCCTGAGTGTCATCGGTGGTGCTGGCATTTTCTTCAGTAGGCTGAGCAGATGCTGCAGCCTGGGGAATTTCTTGTTGCGTTTGGGCAGGAACAGTGGAGGTGAAGTTGTCAGCGAGTCTCACAAAATGAACCTTGGCTCCCAGCCAATCAGCGTGGTATGTGTCAAATTCATCACTGAGTTTCTTGATCTCAGACTGCATAGTGACAAGTTCTTCAGTTGTCATAGAGACAACGTTTTTCTTCAAGAGGCGCTCCTTTTTGTACTGCACTTTCTTGATCTGCCTGGCCTTTTCAAATTTCCATTTCTCTTCCTGAATGAAGTGAGTCAACATATGACTTTGGCCAGGTGTCAACTTGAAATCAGGCATGGGAGTGTTGGGGTCCTTGTGCCAGAGATCAATGTAATCAAGGATCAACTTTGGATCCAAAAGCATAGGCACACTTGTGCCTTTGGCTCTAGCGGCCCTGACTTGCCTGTCCCTGATGATTTCAGCAAGTTCGTCATCATCAGCTTCGTCTTCATCAGACGGCACTTGAAAAGCGACCTGCTTCTTTTGAGGACTTGGTCGAGAGCCTCGTCCAATAGTTGCCTTAGTCTTCAGTAGAGTGGGGCCAGTTGAAGAATGCAGTGGAGCTGAAGAACTTGCAGAGGCGCCTGAGGCAATAGAGATGCATGTTGTCCTTTGTCACGAGGCAAGATGCGTAGGTGCTGAGGACTTTGACGGAGGAGCTGAGGACTTTGAAGAAGCTGGTGTGGGTTGAGGAATAGGCTGTGAGGGCTTGGAAGAAACTGGCCGTGAGGGCATTGCTGAAGAACATGGCCGCGAGGGCATTTGGGCAGAAGCACTTGGCTTATGAGTCGGCTTCTTTGGCATTGCCTTCTTGGGCTTACTTGCAGAGGCCTCAGCAGTGGCAGCAGCAGCAGAGTCTTCATTGAATTTCCTCACTACTTCCCGAGCAACTCTGGCAAGCTTGATCTGGCGCTTGGCCCATTCATCAGGATAATCCTCACCATGCTTGAGGCTGGTGGGATCAGCTACTTGGCTAGGTGCCAACGGAGGTCTTGGGCATGGAGGATTAAGAGCGAATTTCTTCATATACTTGGGAGTAACATATCTGTACTCCCTCCATTCCCGTGCCCATCTCCTCTCTATCCTTTGGATGCGCCCTTTGCGCTGATTTTTGTCCTCCTTGCCAAATTTGGCCTCATCAGGAGTGCAATAATCCTTGTATATATCCTCAGGGGTTTCAAACGCAGTGTTGACCTCAGGCCTCTTTCCTCCCTTATGTGGTTTCTTGCCATCTGCCATATTCTTCAGCTGAGGGTTTTGAACGATTGAGTTCTCTGAAGAGGTATGCAACTTTTCTTCAAGGAACACTGCAAATGAGTTAAGTTGATGAGAACCTAATGATTCAGCAGCGGACATGTGTACCTGTGAACAGATTATAGGTGCGAAGAATTTGGATAGGTCATATGCATTCTCAGAAGTTTTTGCAAAAAGAACAAGTTTGAGGAAATTGACCAGATGAGTCTAGAAGAATTTTACTAAGCGTTCTTTGACTTAGGTTCCAGAGTTGTACAGATTTGAAAATCCACACAATTGAGGAATCTTGAAGAAAAATGTTGCTTAGAGAAACAAATCAAGAACAGATGATATGTGAGGTGTTTAATGTGTGAAGAGTTGAGGAATAAACATCTTTTTAAGATTTGAAGAAAACATCAGAATCAACATGGGCAGTAAAAGGAACTTTTAATTACCCTTGACAAAGAACACGACGAACTAGGAAGTGTAGATTTGAAGCTCGTCAGTTTAGATCTTCCACGCCCTAACTTGTCTGAGGAAGACAGCTACGACGGCGGGAGAGTGAAGAAATCTGCGTCTGGTTCGGCGTGAGTACGGCGGCGACCAGGTCAAGGCAGTGAAGCTCTTCCTCACCGGCGATGATGGAAGTAGCGACGTCGCTAGGGTTGAAGATCTCGAGTGAGGGAGTGAGATCGAGCGGAGTAAAAGTGAAGTGAGGAAGGGAGAGGGGTATTTATAACCGAAGTGAAAAACCGTTCGCCCGAGGAAATAGGACGAACGTGCCCCTGACCTTTCTCATTCGCTTGACATGTGTCACCCGCGTATAGAGAGGTGACGATCGTGCGAGATCATGGGTGAAAAGATAAACATCACATAGAATGTCGAACGGTTTGAGCGGCAAAGCCGGAAATTTAGATAAGATAGGTTTTAAAGTTCCGTTCGCAATTTTTTCAGCTGACAAGGACACAATGAAGATTTTGAACGATATTCAAATAGGACGCACATGAAGAATTTGTGAACAGACTGGGTTGAGTTTAGCATAAAGGGGGAAGGGTCCGATCACATTCACTTAGCAGAACAAGCAACTCGAAGAATTAGCAATAAGTGAATGCTATAGAGGACACAAACTCATATATATATATAAATATATATATATTACTATTCATCACCCAGGGTGCAGAATAAGTTATTCTTCACCCGACATAATTTTACGATCATTTCATAATTAAATTACGTTTATATTTCAAATAGTTACATTCATATTGATTCACTACGTAAAATTTGGCATAAGAAAATAAAAATATAGGTCATAAAATAAGAAAATTTGCAGTTTATGTGTATTTTACACTATGTTTTTATGTTTGTAATTTTACATAACATAAAATATTTTTTATGACGATTATATATTTTCTTACGGTCTCTTTATACGTTAGAAATAAGATAGAACTTACGGAACGTAAAATTACGGTGCATTTATGGCAAAATAGAGGGGGGTGAAGAATAACTATTCCTCACCCAATGAAGAAAAACGACGGAAATAGTGAAGACAATGCAAGTTGAAAAACAACTGGGGAAATTCAAAACTGATGAAAAACTCAAATTGAAGATTTTCAACTTTTGGTGGTGGCGTGACTCACCGTATAAGAATGATGATTTCAGACACCGCGTACGGGTTCTGAGAATTAAATTCTTCGTTAATTTCTTCACACTTAGAGTGTTATTCTACATTGATTGAAGAAAAACGTTTCTTCATGTGTTACACATCTAAGTCATCAATTTTTTTGCATAAGTGTTAGGATGAGTGTCCTTTTCAAAGAACATTCGAAGATTCTAAGATATTTAGCTCACACCGCAACTTGCTAAATTTCTTCTCATCCAAGGGCTTAGTGAAGATATCGGCTAGCTGTTCTTCAGTCTTCACATGCTCAATAGAGACGTCGCCCTTCAACACATGATCACGAAGAAAATGATGATGAATCTGAATGTGCTTTGTCTTCGAGTGCTGAACTGGGTTATGAGCAATCTTGATGGCACTCTCATTGTCACAGTAGAGTGTCACATTCTTCATGTTGACGCCGTAGTCCTTGAGTGTTTGCTTCATGCATAGTAGTTGAGCACAGCAATGTACTCAGCTTCAGCAGTAGACAGTGATATGCAGTTCTGTTTCTTCGAGGACCAACAGACCAAGGATCGTCCGAGGAAATGGCATGTGCCAGATGTTGACTTGCGGTCCACACGATCACCAGCATAGTCAGAGTTTTAATATCCAATGACATCAAAAGCCGAGCCCTTGGGGTACCATAATCTAAGTGTTGGTGTGTGAGCTAGATATCGAAGAATATGCTTCACAGCCTTATGGTGTGATTCCTTCGGTGTAGCTTGAAATCGGGCACACATGCAAACACTAAGCATAATATCTGGCCTAGATGCACATAAGTACAATAAAGAGCCAATCATGGGGCGGTATACCTTTTGATCGAAGTCAATGCCATTTTCATCAGTGCATAGATGACCATTTGTGGGCATTGGAATTTCGACGCCTTTGCAATCTTGCATGCCGAATTTTCTTAGTACATCCTTGAGGTATTTCTCCTAAGATATGAATATGCCATTGCGCTGTTGACGAATCTGAAGACCTAAGAAGAATTTCAATTCTCCCATCATAGACATTTCATATTCTTCCCTCATCATATAACCAAATTCGTCAGCATAACGTTGGTCAGTACAGCCAAAGATAATATCATCAACATATATTTGGCACACAAACAATTCACCATCATAAGATTTAGTGAAAAGAGTTGGGTCAAGTGAACCGGGTTTGAAGCCTTTCTTCATGAGGAATTCCTTCAAAGTATCATACCACGCCCGTGGGGCCTGCTTGAGGCCATAGAGGGCCTTATTGAGTCTGAAGACTTTGTCAGGATGCTTTGGATCTTCAAAACCTGGGGGTTGAGCAACATGTACTTCTTCCTCAAGCTTACCATTGAGGAATGCACTTTTCACATCCATTTGATATAAAGTGATATCATGATGGTTAGCATAAGCAAGTAATATGTGAATCGCTTCAAGTCTAGCAACAGGTGCAAAAGTTCATCGAAATCTATTCCTTCAACCTGTGTGTAGCCTTGAGCTACAAGCCATGCCTTATTCCTCACCACAAGGCCATTTCATCTTGCTTGTTGCGGTAGATCCACTTTGTGCTGATGATATTGTGCCTACGAGTTTGACCAGTTCCCAGACGTTGTTGAGCTCGAATTGATGTAATTCCTCTTGCATAACTTGAATCCACTTAGGCTCCATAAATGCTTCATCTACCTTAGTGGGCTCTGTGATAGAAACGAAAGCAAAGTGCCCACAAAAGTTAGATAAATGTGAAGCTCTTGAGCGTGTGAGAGGACCTGGAATGTTGATGTCGCTGATGATTTTCTCAAATTGCACTTCATTTGCAATGCGAGGATGAGCGGGTTGTCGTTGAGGAACTTGATTAGCATTTTCTTCAGCACCATTTTCCTCAGGTGTATCAGCATGACGTTCTTCATGTTCTAGAATGACTTCTTCAGCAGATTCTTCGGTAGGAATGACATCCTCTATAGCCTTGAACTTGATAGATTCCTTAGGAGGTATTTCATCTGTCACAGGAGGTAGGTGCTCTCTTTGCGAGCCATTAGTTTCATTGAACCGCACATCTACAGTTTCAACAACCTTGTGATGACAGGTGTGGAAGACTCTGTAGGTGTGCGAGTCCTTACCATAACTGAGCATAAAACCTTCATGTGCTTTCGGTGCAAATTTAGAATTGTGATGAGGATCTCTAATCCAATATTTAGCATCGAAGACTTTGAAATAACTCACATTGGGTTTCTTGTCAGTGAGGAATTCATATGCAGTCTTCTTGAAGAATTTGTGAAGATATACCCTATTAATGATGTGGCACGCAGTATCAATTGCCTCAGGCCAAAAGCGAGGAGGCATCTTGTACTCATCAAGCATAGTGCGGGCCATCTCAACAAGAGTCTTGTTCTTGCGCTCCACGACGCCATTTTGCTGAGGAGTATAAGGAGCAGATAACTCATGAGTAATACCAAGTTTATCAAGATAGTCATCAAGACCGGTGTTATTGAACTCAGTTCCATTATCACTTCTGATGTGCTTGATCTTCACACCAAAGTTGGTTGAAGCCCTCGATGAAAATCGTTTGAAGACTTCCTGCACTTCAGTTTTGTAAGTGATGATATGGACCCATGTCTATTGAGAATAATCATCAACAATGACAAATCCATATAAGGATGCTACATTAGTAAATGTGGCATAGTGAGTAGGGCCAAAGAGATCCATGTGAAGTAATTCAAATGGTCAAGTAGTAGTCATGATAGTCTTTGCTGGATGCTTGGCCTTGGTCATTTTTCCATCTTCATAGTCTCCGCATAAGTGATCCTTGAGGAATTTGAAATTTTCAATGCCAATGACATGCTTCTTCTTCACGAGCATGTGAAAATTCCTCATGCCAGCATGACCAAGTCGACAATGCCATAGCTAGCCTTCTAAAGCTTTTGCAAGTAGACATGTAGCAGGTTGTGGTCCTGTAGTGAAATCAACAATATACAAATCTCCTCTCCTGAAGCCTTCGAAGACTTTGGAATCAGCTTCCATGATCAGAACACAACGATACTTGCCAAAGACAACAACCATATCAAGATCACAAAGCATTGAGACAGACATGAGGTTGAACCCTAAGGACTCGACAAGCATGACTTTGTCCATGTGTCGATCCTTTGAGATTGCAACTTTACCTAGACCCAATACCTTGCTTTTGCCTTTGTCAGCGTAGGTGATATGCTTTAGATGAGATGGAGATAAAGCAGTGTCCATCAATAAGCTCATGTCACCAGTCATGTGATTTGTACATCCACTATTGAGGACCCACTCAGTGGCTTTGGGTTGATCATCCCGCAGATGAATTATTGCAGCTTACGAATTCATATACTTCATAAATGAAGAATATGGTATTAAATTCAACAGATCAATTTCATCAAGCAATAAAACAGATAAAGCAGTAGGAGGACGTGACAAATGAAAATTCATTTCTTCATGATTAGCTTGCGTCCTTTCAAGCAAATTCAGGTCTCCAGCAAATTCTTCAGACAATTAAGTTCGTCTGGAGACCTGACCCTGCATAAGAGGTTAGTTCTTTTTTTCACCACCCACATCTGAAGGGGTGGCAAAGAGTTCATCATTTTGCGAGCTCCATAAGAGAAAGATGGCATAGATGCCAATCCACTTCATTTCACATAAGAGGGGTTAGGGTAAGCATAAGAGTAAGCAGAGAAATTCTTCGAGGACTTATGAACATAATGATTTGAAAAATAATGCACATATCCATAATCCTTAGTTATTCCCTACGAAATAGACGGGTTAGCACGATGATGTTCACATGAGGACTTTGATCCTTTTGAGGAATTTGATCCATGTGAGGAGTTTGGTCCGTATGAGGACTTGGATCCATATGAAGAATTTGGTCCATATGAAGAATTTGATCTGGGGTTCCTATTCGTCACAGGTGGTGTCATAATGACATTCACCTAAAGATTTTCAAGGCACCTTTTGGGAACCCAAATTTTCTTCATAGGAGGATTGTTCCTGTAGTTAGTGCCAACATATCTAGCAAATACTTCACCATTCTGATTTTTGAACAGTTTATAGTTGGAGTCAATTGACTCATCAGAAGAATATGAATATTCACATGTAAAACCAGATAAAGTAGATGGATCCACTGAAGGTCCCTTTGCAGCAACCCATGAGGTCTTGGGATACTGCTCAGGTTTCCAGTAGGTCCCATCAGCATTGATTTTCCTCTCAAAGGTAATACCCTCTTTCCTAGGGTTCCTGTTGAGGATCTGCCTTTAAAGCACGTCACAAAGAGCCTGATGCCCTTTGAGGCTTTTGTACATGCCTGTCATATACAGTTCCTTCAGCCCTACATCATCAGTGATACTAGCAATGTCCTCAGATGAGGAATTAGTGATAGCAGAGGCAGTTGAAGAATTTGCAACAATGGAAGCATTTGAGCATTCAGGTGAAGAATTAGCAGTTTCACGTTCAATGCACTTCAAACATGGAGGAATAAATTCATCCTGAGTAGCGCTGATCTGTTGAGCAAGTAATGAATCGCGCTCCTTCTGAAGATCTTCATAACTCACTCTTAACTGCTCAAGATCTTACTTTCTTTGAAGAAATTCATAAGAAAGCTTCTCATGATCAGATAGGAGAGTGTTATGATGAGCTTGAAGGGTTTCAAACCTAGACTGAAGTCTCTGAAGAGTATTAGCCAAAGCTTTCGACTGATCCATTTCTTCACCCAACATATCATCGCTTTTATCCAGCATGTTTTGAACTTTTTCCAAAGCTCTTTGTTGTTTAGTGGCAAGGGAAGCAAGTTTGACATAACTGGGTCCAAATTCATCACCAGATTCATCATCACTTGACTCAGATAAGTAGCAATCAGTTACCTTGGCACCTTTTGCCATAAGGCATGGTGCAGAGGATGATGATTCTGGATTGAAAGTCATAGCCTTGCATGATTCCATGAATTCTTCGAACCATTGTTCATGGTGAGATCGATGACCTTCATAGACCTCAGAGAGTCGGTCCCAGATGAGTTTCGCATGGTTGATATGCATAGCGTTCCTGAACTGATTTTGTGAAAAGCTAGATCAGATGATGTGCTTCGCCGTGAGGTTGAGAAGTGTGTATTTGTAAGTGCATCTAGTGCCCCTTCATGATTTTGGTGTATTGAAGACTTATAGGTTAAGGGACTAATGTGTTTTTTAGTGTACACGAGTCTATAAGTCTATGAGGAGTTTGATATTTACAGAGAAAGTCGACCCCTAAAAATGAAGTTCTTCGACTGAAGACTTTGGATTTCTGAAGACTTTCTGAAGACTTTGAAAGTGAAGAAATTGGTGCAATCCTGAAGACTTGGTATTCATCCGAGGAACATGAAGCGTGAAGACTTTTGTTTTTGTAGTTTCTTTTTCTCTTTATTGAGTCATAGGAAACACCGTACTGTTAAAGGGGGTCGAGGAAATACTAAGGAAAATTTTCCATGTGATGCTCAACTCAAAATCTTACACCTACCAATCCCTTCGAGTGAAGCCATTGGAAATCTCATACAGTTCAGTCATATTCTTCAGTGACAGAGACGAAGTTCTTCTGGTCTATGAGTAATTTGTTCTGACTGAGGAGTTAGGAATTTGCCAGTGCGGATTACCTACATAGTGAGGAACATGATAGCCCCGAGGAATTTGATACTCAAATTTCCGACCGTTGCTGTGCTATGCGCCAGCTGTCCCAAAATATCTACCCACCTTAATGGTCATATCATTGAAGGGCATTTATGTCTTATCATGTCGGGCTGCTCCCTAGGCTATAAATAGCCGCCCCCTACAACCACTAGCTGGTTGCTGCTCCAAGAGAAACTGACACTTTTCATTTGAGAGCATCCCATCCTCCGAGGACTTTGAGCGAAAATCATCAAGTGAGGAAAACCCAAACCCAAACACCTAAAAACCCCAAGTGATTGAGCATCACTGAAGAGATTGATCCTGCGTGGATCCGACGCTTGTTACCTTTGAAGATTGTGCTTCTTCCAGACGGTTAGGCGTCAAGGTCTAGAGCATCCAAGAGGAATTGTGGATCGCCGAGTGACCAAGTTTGTGAAGGTTCGGAAGTCACCTGAAGACTTACCACGAGTGATTGGGCGAGGTCTGTGTGACCTTAGCTCAAGGAGAATACGGTGAGGACTGTGTGTCCGGGACTGTGTGTCCTCAGGTTTAAATACCTAGCCGCTCCAACCAGATGTACAACTGAGACAGCGGTTGGAACTGGTCTACCAAATCATTGTCTTCACCAAGCTCACTGGTTCTATTTCCTCAACTCTTTCAGTTCCTCATAACTGTGTTGAGTTCTTGTTCGTATCTGTGTTTGAAGACTTTGATTGAAGACTTTCTCAAATTCCTTAGTTCAATTTCTTCAGTCTGTTTGTCTTCATCCTGTGTTATCCTGTGCTTACGCTTTCTGTACTCTGTGCCTGTCTTCATTTCATCATGATGACTATGCTTGTGTTCTGTTATGTTTACTTTTGAGTACTTATTCCGCTGCTAGTAGTCTTCGCTAAGGAATTTCCTCACCTGCAAATTCCTCAGTGAAGAATTCATAAAGATCGCCTATTCACCCCCCTCTAGTCGATATAACGCACTTTCAATTGGTATCAGAGCAAGGTACTCCCTTGTTCTATGTGATTTTGGTTTAACCGCCTGGAGTTTTAGTTATGTCGACCGCAGGTATGAAGAAAGTGACATGCCCCATCTTTGACGGTCACGAGTATCCCAAGTAGAAGGCCATGATGAAGAAGCGTCTCATGGCGACGAACAGCGAGCTGTGGACAATCACTGAGATTGGTCTGACCGATCTGTGAAGATGGCGGAAGCCGATGACATTGGCAAGTACACTCTTCTCAACCTCACGGCGAAGGACATCATCTGCTCCTCTCTGTCTCAAAATTAGTTCAGGAATATCATGCATCTCGATCATGCGAAGCTTATCCGGGACCGTCTCTCTGAGGTCTATGAAGGTCATTGAACCTGTCATGATCCTTGGTTTGAGGACTTCAAGGAATCTCTCAAAGCGATGACATTCGAACCAGAATCATCATCTTCTGCATCATGCCTTATGGCTAAAGGTGCTAAGGTAACTGAATGCTACCTATCCAAATCTAGTGATGATGAATCTGGTGATGAATTTGGACCCAGCTATGTCAAACTTGCTTCCCTTGCCACTAAACAACAAAGAGCTTTGGAAAAAGTTCAATACATGCTAAATAAGAGCGATGATATGTTGGGTGAAGAAATGGATCAGTCAAAAGCTTTGGCTGAAAATCTTCAGAGACTTCATACTAAGTATGACACCCTTCAAGATCATCATAACACTCTCTTATCTGATCATGAGAAGCTTTCTTATGAACTTCTTCAAACAAAATAAGATCTTGAGAAGCTAAGAGTGAGTTATGAAGATCTTCAGAAGGAGCGTGATTCATTACTTGCTCAACAAATCAGCGCTTCTCAGGAAGAATTTGTTCCTCCATGCTTGAAGTGCATTGAACGTGAATCTGCTAATTCTTCACGTGAATGTTCAAATGCTGCTAATGTTTCAAATTCTTCACCTGCCTCTGCTATCACTAATTCCTCATCTGAGGACATTGCTAGTATCACTGATGATGTAGGGCTGAAGGAACTGTATATGACAGGCATGTACAAAAGCCTCAAAGGGCATCAGGCTCTTTGTGATGTGCTTAAAAGGCAGATCCTCAACAGGAACCCTAGGAAAGAGGGTATTGCCTTTGAGAGGAAACTCAATGCTGATGGTACATATTGGAAGCCTGAGCAGTACCCCAAAACCTCATGGGTTGCTGCAAAGGGACCTCCAGTTGATCCATCTAACTTATCTGGATTTTCATGTGAATCTCCTCATTCTGATGATGAGTCATTTGACTCCAACTATAAACTGTTCAAAAATTAGAATGGTGAAGTATTTGCTAGATACGTTGGCACTAACTGCAGGCACGGTTCCCCTATGAAGAAAATCTGGGTTCCCAAAAGGTGCCTTGAAAGTCTTCAGGTGAGTGTCCTCAGGACACCACCTATGAAGAATAGGAACCCCGGATCAAATTCTTCATATGGACCAAATTCCTCAGAAGGATCATAGTCCTCACATGAATATCATTGTGCTAACAACTCTGTTTCGCAGGGGAAAGCTAAGGGTTATGAATATGAGATTCTTCTAATCATCATGTTCATGAGTCCTCGAAGAATTTATCTGCTTATTCATATGCTTATCCTAACTCCTCTTATGTGAAATGAAATGGACTGGCTTTTATGCCACCTTTCTCGTATGGAGCTCGCAGAGTGATGAACTCTTTGGCACCCCTTCAGATGTGGGTGGTGAAGAAAAAGAACTAATCTCTTCTGCAGGGTCAGGTCTCCAGACGTATGTAATCGTCTGAAGAATTTGCTGGAGACCTGAATGTGCCTGATAGGACGTAAGCTAACCATGAAGAAATGAACTTTCATTTCTCACGTCCTCATACTGCTTTATCTGTTCTATTGCTTCATGAAATTGATCTGATGATTTGATGTCATATTCTTCACTGAAGAAGTATATGAGTTCGTAAGCTGCACTAATTCATCTGCGGGATGATCAACCCAAAGCCATTGAGTGGGTCCTCGATAGTAGATGTACAAATCACATGACTGGTGACAAGAATCTATTGATGGATGCTCCATTATCTCCGTCGCATCTGAACCATATCATCTTTGCTGACAAAGGCAAAAGTCAGGTATTGGGTCTAGGTAAGGTTGCGATCACAAAGGATCAACACATGGACAAAGTCATGCTTGTCGAGTCCTTAGGATACAACCTCATGTCTGTGTCAATGCTTTGCGATCTTGATATGGTTGTTGTCTTTGGTAAGTACCGTTGTCTTGTGGTTATGGAAGCTGACAATTCCAAAGTCTTCGAAGGCTTTAGGAGAGGATGAAGGAAATATTCCCTAGAGGCAATAATAAAGTTATTATTTATTTCCTTATATCATGATAAATGTTTATTATTCATGCTAGAATTGTATTAACCGGAAACACAATACATGTGTGTGAATACATAGACAAACAGAGTGTCACTAGTATGCCTCTACTTGACTAGCTCGTTGATCAAATATGGTTATGTTTCCTAACCATAGACATGAGTTGTCATTTGATTAACGGGATCACATCATTAGGAGAATGATGTGATTGACTTGACCCATTCTGTTAGCTTAGCACTTGATCGTTTAGTTTGTTGCTATTGCTTTCTTCATGACTTATACATGTTCCTATGACTATGAGATTATGCAACTCCTATTTACCGGAGGAACACTTTGTGTGCTACCAAACGTCACAACGTAACTGGGTGATTATAAAGGTGCTATACAGGTGTCTCCGAAGGTACTTGTTGGGTTGGTGTATTTCGAGATTAGGATTTGTCACTCCGATTGTCGGAGAGGTATCTCTAGGCCCTCTCGGTAATGCACATCACTTAAGCCTTGCAAGCATTGCAACTAATGAGTTAGTTGCGGGATGATGTATTACGGAACGAGTAACGAGACTTGCCGGTAATGAGATTGAACTAGGTATTGAGATACGGACGATCGAATCTCGGGCAAGTAACATACCGATGACAAAGGGAACAATGTATGTTGTTATGCGGTCTGACCGATAAAGATCTTCGTAGAATATGTAGGAGCCAATATGAGCATCCAGGTTCCACTATTGGTTATTGACCAGAGACGTGTCTCGATCATGTCTACATAGTTCTCGAACCCGTAGGGTCCGCACGCTTAACGTTACGATGACAGTTATATTATGAGTTTATATGTTTTGATGTACCGAAGGTTGTTCGGAGTCCCGGATGTGATCACGGACATGACGAGGAGTCTCGAAATGGTCGAGACATGAAGATTGATATATTGGAAGCCTATGTTTGGATATCGGAAGTGTTCCGGGTAAAATCGGGATTTTACCGGAGTACCGGGAGGTTATCGGAACCCCCCAGGAATCAAATGGGCCTTAGTGGGCCTAGGTGGAAGAGAGGAGAGGAGGCGAGGGCTGGCCGCGCGCCCCTCCCCCCCTAGTCCGAATAGGACAAGGAGAGGGGGGCGCCCCCCCCCTTCCTTCCTTCTCCTCCACTCCTTCCCCCTCAAGTCCTAATCCAACTAGGAAAGGGGGGAGTCCTACTCCCAGTGGGAGTAGGACTCCTCCTGGCGCGCCCTCTCCCTTGGTCGGCCACACCCCCCTTTCTCCTTTATATACGGGGGCAGGGGGGCACCCTAGAGACACAACAATTGATCATTGATCTCTTAGCCGTGTGCGGTGCCCCCCTCCACCATAGTCCACCTCGATAATACTGTAGCGGTGCTTAGGCGAAGCCCTGCGTCGGTAGAACATCAACATCGTCACCACGCCGTCGTGCTGACAAAACTCTCCCTCAACACTCGGCTGGATCGGAGTTCGAGGGACGTCATCGGGCTGAACGTGTGCTGAACTTGGAGGTGCCGTACGTTCGGTACTTGATCGGTCGGATCATGAAGACGTACGACTACATCAACCGTGTTGTGCTAACGCTTCTGCTTTCGGTCTACGAGGGTACGTGGACAACACTCTCCCCTCTCGTTGTTATGCATCACCATGATCTTGTGTGTGCATAGGAAAATTTTGAAATTACTATGTTCCCCAACAGAGGAGACCTGTATTGTAACGCCCCGAGACCAATGCTCGAGAAGACTTCCATATATTCCGGGTTTCGCCGTGTGTTTCATTTGTGCCTGGCCTTTTATTTTTGCATTGCATCATGTCATCATGCCATCATCTCATAAATCTTTTGCAACTCAACTAGATAAATGGCATGGATCTTTGATCCATTTAAACCGAGGGAATTCACATGGTGATTCTCTTTAAAACATATCCTCTCGATATTTAGAGAGCTATAGTAAATATTCCAATTTATTGCATTTACCGCAAACACACTTGCAAAATATCCCAATGCCTTTGTTATCTTAATTCATGGTCTCCAACTTTGCCCATATTTTCTTTCATCGCTTTCCCGATCTCCACAAAAATTCCGAACATTTTTGGACTCTCCAAAAAAGATATGTTAATTCAAACCTATTTGAATCACATTCAAATGTGTTTGAATGCAATCCTTCCAAGCGGTGCCAAATGCATTTTCTCGGAACAAACTCATTTTTATGAGTCCGGGAAATTTAACCGCATGCCCAAATGTTTTCTCTAACCCCTTCTTTTCCATTTTTCTCCTCTCTTTGCTTTCTGTTAAAGGACATTGAGAGAGGTTAAGAAAGCAGAGCCCAGCGGCCAGGCGGCCTGCTTCCCCGCAGTCCAGTTGGGCCTCAGCATCCCATCTGCGTCTTCTAAGGCCAGCCCGCACACCCTCGTAACCCTAGGCCTCGATCCCACATCTCCCTCTCCCTTGATTCCTTCCCCTCGCGTCACCAGAAACCCTTCGCCTTGATCCCATCTCGCTCCTCTGCCCGATCCCCTGGCATCTCCCTCGCCTCCCTTCAGCGTCGTCTCTCACGCACGCTCCGAGCCAGGCAGCGCACGCTGCTCGATCCCCATCCCTTATCTCCCTCGATCTCCTTTCTTCTCCATCCCTTTCGTCCCCATCTTCCTCTCTCCCCTCGTCCAGTTCTCGCTAGCGCCGCCCAGGCCTCGCTCGACCCCCTGTCGCGGCCTCTTCAGGCGACCATGGCGCCCCGTTGGCCGGGGAGCCACCGCTGCCGCGGGCACCCGCTGACCTCCCGCTTGCCTTCCCCGACGCGCACCTCTGCTCCCTTCTCCTCGTTGTGGTTCCCCCGTGTGCCTCCCCTGCTCCATTTGGTGGACCGCGAGGCATGCCTTCGCAGCGTGCCTCCTCCCAAAGCCGAGCCGCCTACTGACTCATGCCGCCGCCTTGCCCGCTGGAGCGCCGTCCAGCCAGAGCTCCCCATCTCCCATCCATTCATGCCCGCAGTAGCGTCCAGGAGCCCGAGCTCCATCTTCCACGCCGCGTCCCTGCGAGAGGGGCTCGCTGCTCGAGCATGCATGAAGAACCATGGCGCCCTCCCGAGCACCTCCCGTGCGTGCCTCCACTCGTCCTTGTCGGCCATCCGCGAGAAGTTTTGGCATGGCCATGACCGAGAACCCCGTGCATTTTGGTTCCTTTGTGCACCTTCGTTCCTGGAGTTTTGGACCGTCAAGACTTGCTGTCGAGATAGGAACCGCCACAAGACGTTTCAGAGATCGCCAAGTACCTCTACCGTTGGCTTCGAACTCCTACGGACGTGTACGACCATGCAGATTCGCCAAGTACCACGACATCCGGAGCCCCTTGGAAACGTCAAGTTCGACTACCGTAGCGCCGAAGACCTTGGATGCTCGAACGAGTACCGAACGAAACGCCAAGTACCACTATCGCCGAGTACGACTACTTCCACGAAGATACAGGAACAACTACCATCGACCCTCGAAGCCTCCGTGGACGTCAAGTCCCTCGTCGTGATCCCGAACATCTATGGAAAATTATGCAACTAAGAACGTGAATGACTACTGCCACCAAGATCACGAGTACCTCTACCGTTGTCATGTACCCCTACTTCCACTTCGAACATCCCGAGAATGTCTACTTCCTCTACTTTGCACCAAACGAGAACCGTCCCGATTGCATGCTTCGAAGGTATAACCCCGAGACGACGGCCCGTGAACGAATGCATGTGTTGTTTGAGGTGCATGTTTGGATGTTGTATCCTCCCGTGATCGGTAGATGTTTCCCTCGCTTGGCACTGTCGTCTACCCGTGGGAACTCGTTATCCGAGATCACCCCACCGTTCATCGCATGACACGCTCACACTTGTTCCTTTCCACCGGCATCTCAATCGAGTTTCCGGAAACAGAACGTTGCAGTGGCACCGTTTCCGTTATCGTCGCCATGGCACACTTTCTTTCCACCACGGTGACAAATGCTTCTTAATGCTCTTGTCAACTTTTAATAAAAATTGCATAAACTTGAACATGTCATCCGCATCATGTTAACAACTTTAAGATGTTTAAAATTGTTGTTGCATTAAATTGCTAATGCATATGGGGATTTACTGGATTGGTTTTTTGTTATATCCGGTCCCATTTAAATTGTTTAAATGGTATAGTTTTGTTATGCTTCACCTCTTGCCATGTTAACCAACATTTAATATTGTTGAGTACCTAAACGAGAGAGAACTAAACAAGTCATGTGGTGTTTTCTTCAATATGCAACTCCGTTGCATATTGATCTCCACTTAATTTGTAGTGTTATTTGTTGCACTTTGCCATGTCATGCTTCATTAAACCGGACATGCATCATACTTGATTGTGCATCATACCATGTTTATGTGATGGTTGTTTACTTTGCTGCTTGCTTCTTTCCGGGTTGCTTCTCTCGTTAGCTTCGGTTTCGTTCCGGAGTTGTGAGGATCCGTTCGACTATGTCTGTTTGTCTTCTTCATGGACTCGTTCTTCTTCCTTGCGGGATTTCAGGCAAGATGACCATACCCTCGAAATCACTTATATCTTTCATTGCTAGTCGCTCGCCCTTTTGCTATGCCGATGCCTACCACTTGCTATATCATGCCTCCCATATTGCTAAGCCAAGTCTCTAACCCACCTTGTCCTAGCAAACCGTTTTTTGGCTATGTTACCGCTTTGCTCAGCCCCTCTTATAGCGTTGCTAGTTGTAGGTGAAGATGGAGTTTGTTCCGTGTTGGAACATGGATATTTTGTTGGGATATCACAATATCTCTTATTTAATTAATGCATCTATATACTTGGTAAAGGGTGGAAGGCTCGGCCTTATGCCAGGTGTTTTGTTCCACTCTTGCCGCCCTAGTTTCCGTCATACCGGTGTTATGTTCCTTGATTTTGCGTTCCTTACACGGTTGGGTATAATGGGAACCCCTTGACAGTTCGCCTGGAATAAAACTCCTCCAGCCAAGCCCAACCTTGGTTTTACCATTTGCACTAACAACCGGTACCTTCCCTTGGGTTCTGCAGACTCAAGGGTCATATTTATTTAACCCCCCCCCCCCCTCGGGCCAGTGCTTGTCTAAGTGTTGGTCCGAACCTGTCGACCGCCGGTGGCCACCAGGGGCAACTCTGGGCTGGCCTACTGGAAGTCAGGACAATCCGGTGTTGCCCTGAGAACGAGATATGTGCAGCTCCTATCAGGATGTCGGCGCATCGAGCGGCTTTGCTGGTCTTGTTTTACCATTGTCGAAATGTCTTGTAACCGGGATTCCGAGTCTGATCGGATTGTCTTGGGAGAAGGCATATCCTTCGTTGACCGTGAGAGCTTGTGATGGGCTAAGTTGGGACACCCCTGCAGGGTTTTGAACTTTGGAAAGCCGTGCCCGCGGTTATGGGTAGATGGGACTTTGTTAATGTTCGGTTGTAGAAAACCTATAACTTAACTTAATTAAAATGCATCAACCGCGTGTGTAGCTGTAATGGTCTCTTTCCGGTGGAGTCCGGGAAGTGAACACGTTGTTGGAGTTATGCTTGAACATAGGTTGTTCTAGGATCACTTCTTGATCATAGTTTTCTCGACCATGCTTTGCCTTCTCTTCTCGCTCTCATTTGCGTATGTTAGCCACCATATATGCTAGTGCTTGCTGCAGCTCCACCTCACTTACCTTTTACCTACCCATAAGCTTAAATAGTCTTGATCACGAGGGTGTGAGATTGCTAAGTCCCCGTGACTCACAGATTACTTCCAAAACCAGTTTGCAGGTGCCGACGATACCGTGCAGGTGACGCAACCGAGCTCAAGGAGGAGCTTGATGAAGTTCGTGTTCGTTATGTTGTTCCGTTTCCAGTTGATCAGTAGTGGAGCCTAGTTGGGACGATCGGGGATCTGTAGCATTTGGGGTAGTCTTCTTTTATTTTGGTTCCGTAGTCGGACCTTGTGTGTATCTGGATGATATAATGTTATATTCATGATTTGTGTGAAGTGGTGATTGTAAGCCACCTACGTACCTCTTTTCTTATTCATTACATGGGTTGTGTGAAGATTACCTCACTTGCGACATTGCTTACAATGCGGTTATGCCTCTAAGTCGTGCTCCGACACGTGGGAGATATAGCCGCATTGTGGGCATTACAAGTTGGTAATCAGAGCCTTCCCCGACTTACGAGCCCCCTGCTTGATCGAATCGCTGGCGCTGTTGAGTCTAGAAAAATGTTTTGAGTCTTTTAGGATTATATATATCGGAGAGTAGGATTCTTTTTACTCCTCAGTCCCTTTGTCGTTCTGGTGAGGCATCCTGACGTAGAGTTTTGACTCTTCTCTTCTCAAATTTCACTAAAAAAAATTTAGGATCACGCGGGTATCTTGGAATCGTTCCGATGGTTTTGTGACGAGAACATTGTTCTTGGTGCCTCCTGACATTTAGGGGTTGTGGCAGTGTCCCGGGGAGTTGAGCTCCGAGGTGTTGTCGTCACAATTTTATCATTGCAGTTCTGGAATACATGAGTTCGCCGACATCGAAAATCTCTTTTATGCAGTTGTTGGTGAGATAACCTCGACGCCACCCAGTACTGGGGCAGGAGTTCGGGAGTATTGCCATAACTCGTATAACTGATGCTTTTTGAAGGTTGAGGTAAACGATTTCTGAAGGTTTCTTGGTTATGTGTTGAAGGATGGATAGAGCTGGATGTAGGATTTGCTAGTTTGGGTGAGATATTATGCTTCCCCTGTATCCCCAACACCTGATTGCATAATCGGAAAATTTCGGGAGTTTATAAGTGGGAATTCAAGTAGCTCCTAGGATATCTTTCCGACAGATGTATGATATGAAATTGGGGTTCGGCGTCTAGTGGTCCGCCTATCCACTGTTGGTTTTATAGTGGTCTCGTTGTGTCTTAAAGAGTCCCTGGCTATGCTGACTCGGGGACGCTTCGTATGTCATGTGCACTGCCTTGTACATGATGGTGTTGTACGATCGAGCCCGTGTAGGCCCCACCACGAAAACTTCAGACAAAATCTCTATCATATGTTTGTTCTGGCTTATTCTGCAAGCCAATCCTTTGTTTTGTTTTGAGTTGTGGTATTCGAGTTGCTTCTATGTCAAGTGTTGATTCCATACCTTTCCGAAACGGTGTTCCCATATTTCTATGTGAATACTAATCCCTCTTGATCATCGAGGTTGTCATGTTAATTCTTTTTCAACCAGCGTGTTTTCTCTTCAAGTGGATCCGATCATTTCAACATCCGCAAGATCAACTCAGTTTTCGTCAACGTGGTTCATTTCATCTGTACCAAGTTGTCTTTGTTTTTCCCGCCCTCCCACCCTTTTTCTTCAAGGACTCAGATTTCTAAATCTAGTATCATCTTATGGATGTGAAGTCTCTCCATTCTTTTCCGCCAATGTTCTTATCCGGTGATTCTCACCAGGATGCTAACGGAGCTTCAAGATCATTATTTTTCATTATTTTCCTTCTTCGGTGGATTCATTTCAAGCTTTGTTGATCATATCCTTTCCTCGTTTCAATGCTTTCTCATGCCGGTGCAATTCTTAATCATTCACCTCTCGCTATTCATTTGTTCCAGAGTGCTGAAGATATCTCAGAAGATTCGTGTTTCCACTCTTAATCCGTGCAAGCTATTTCGAGGATGTTATCTCATTCAAGTCATTTAAATCAACCGATGCAATCTCTCTTTTCTAGCAATTGTTTCAACGGTGTTTCTTTTGAGTGGGCCCTAACCCACAGGTTTTTCCCATGATCTTACCTGACTCTTCTAATTTTCCCGGTGTTACTCTCTAATTCTTTTCCAAGTTGACGTAAGAATGAGTTATCATCAGTCAAATGCCTTCTCCAAGATCTTTCACATTCTTTTCATCGTTGGTTCAACCTTTCTAATTTTCATTCCGGAGTGCCTCAACAATTCATGGTGGTGTTTCTCGTCATCATTCTCGAATTTTGAAGCCGAAGGAGATTTTTCTCTCTCAATCTTGCCCATTCTCTCGATGATTCGTGATTCTAGATTGTTGCCATCCTCTCATAATTGTTTGCAATTGTGACAATTATTTTCATCCTTCCGGAGCAATTCAGGAGTCTTTTCAGTTTGATTCTTCGGGGCCCATCATCTCATAATTATTCATTCTAGCTTTCAGCTCTCATTCTCCAAATCTTACCGGTGCATCATTCAAATATCCTCTAATCAGTTCCTGATCTCTCTGTTCCCTTGCATCTTGATTTCTCTTAAGTACCTTCGTTCATTTGCTAATCCTTACCGGTGATTCGTTCCCCTTGCTTCATGCGTTTTCAATTCTTATGATGGTTTGCTCAAGATTCTCTTCCATGGTTATCATATTAATTCATTCATTGTTTCAATACTACCAGCGATTCGTTGAAGACCTTTCCAAGTTGACGCTATATCTATCTTAATACTTTCTACGAGAATAAGTGGTATGCCAAATCCGTTGCTTGTCATCAATTTAATTGGTGAGGGATACGCATAATGTAATTCTTACTCTTCTTTCTTCCAAGTGATTATTTCTTTATTCCAGAGGTTCATCAAATTCTCTATTTCAAATGTTTTCATCTTTTCTTTTCCGGAGTTCCATGTTTTCCGCATTATGTCACCACGAAGACCCATCTAAATCATTGCAAGGCTTCACCATGTGTTTGCAACCTCTCTTTCCTTCCGTTTGATCATCCTTTTGTTACTGGAGTTCTTCATGGAGGTTCTACATGATGGTTCATCAAAGATTTAATTCCTTCTCGAAGTGCTCATCAAGATTCTTTTCATAGGAGCTCAAGTATTCTTATCTTGCATTCCAAAGTGCAATTCTTTTTACCTTATCTTTGAGGTGGTGTTATGTCATAACTGACAATTTCTCTTCGTGTTTCATGATTCACATGTTGTAAGAATGAGATATTTTAAATCCATCAACCTCTTCATTGGAGTTATCTTGTGTTATATTTCACCTAAAGTCTTCCCTAAGGAATGTTGCTATTATGGTGCTTATCAATGATCCAAGTTTTCTCCTATCCTCCTGGTGAAAGAAGTTTTTATCTCGTTGGTGTTATCAATTATATTAGTTGTTTCCGTAGTGGCAGGATTTCACCTTAGTTTTGAGATGTTCTCCATAAGCCCACTACAAGCTTGCTCTTTTCATTGTTGTTTTTCTAACAACTCCGTTATAACCCTCTTGGAAGGGTACCTTCTAAGATCATTTGTGGAAGAAGTTGTCATTTTCTTCTCAATTCTTTCTTTTCCAACGATCCAACTTCTATTCTTTCGTTCCGGAGGCATTGTGATGTTGTTCTTTTCACCCATCATCTCGTTTTGTCAAAGATCATGTTCTTTTCGTGCTTATCCTTTTAACCGGAGTGTTGTGTCTATCATTCCTCTTCTAACCGGACTCTCATCCAAGTGCTTTCATTTTGCCAAGCTCATATTCTTTACCTTCCATTTCCAACTGGAGTGTTGTCGTAATTGATCCTTATCGCTCCTTGTGCATCTCGTTTCTACCGGAGTGCTTGCATGTACTTATTGTACATTGCAACCCTTTTTCTTATGTCTTTCAACCTACAAGGTTCTAGTAATGTTCTTTGTTCCTATTTTCTAACAGAGTGTTTTCAACTTTGTTCATCTCCGTTGTATTCTTCTTTCCAATTGTTTAACCTCGCAAGGTTCTTTGGTTTCACTCATTGGTCTAAGAAGCAACTTTGTTTTACCTCTTCCTCTTCTGTTTTCTATACGGTGCCATCCTAGATCTCGGGACGAGATCCTCTCGTAGCGGTGGAGTGTTGTAATGCCCCGAGACCGATGCTCGAGAAGACTTCCATATATTACGGGTTTCGCCATGTGTTTCATTTGTGCCTGCCGTTTTATTTTTGCATTGCATCATGTCATCATGCCATCATCTCATAAATCTTTTGCAACTCAACTAAATAAATGGCATGGATCTTTGATCCATTTAAACCGAGGGAATTCACATGGTGATTCTCTTTAAAACATATCCTCTCGATATTTAGAGAGCTATACTAAATATTCCAATTGTTTGAATTTACCGCAAACACACTTGCAAAATATCCCAATGCCTTTGTTATCTTAATTCTTGGTCTCCAACTTTGCCCATATTTTCTTTCATCGCTTTCCCAATCTCCACAAAAATTCCGAACATTTTTGGACTCTCCAAAAAATGTTTTGTTAATTCAAACCTATTTGAATCACATTCAAATGTGTTTGAATGCAATCCTTCCAAGCGGTGCCAAATGCATTTTCTCGGAACGAACTCATTTTTGTGAGTCCGGGAAATTTAACCGCATGCCCAAATGTTTTCTCTAACCCCTCCTTTTCCATTTTTCTCCTCTCTTTGCTTTCTGTTAAAGGAAATTGAGAGAGGTTAAGAAAGCAGAGCCCAGTGGCCAGGCGGCCTGCTTCCTCGCAGTCCAGTTGGGCCTCAGCAGCCCATCCGCGTCTTCCAAGGCCAGCCCGCACGCCCTCGTAACCCTAGGCCTCGATCCCACATCTCTCTCTCCCTCGATTCCTTCCCCTCGCGCTGCCAGAAACCCTTCGCCTCGATCCCATCTCGCTCCTCTGCCCGATCCCCTGGCATCTCCCTCGCCTCCCTCCGGCGCCGTCTCTCACGCACGCTCCGAGCCAGGCAGCGCACGTAGCTCGATCCCCATCCCTTATCTCCCTCGATCTCCTTTCTTCTCCATCCCTTTCGTCCCATCTTCCTCTCTCCCCTCGTCCAGTTCTCGCTAGCGCCGCCCAGGCCTCACTCGACCCCCTGTCGCAGCCTCTTCAGGCGACCATGGCGCCCCATTGGCCGGCGAGCCGCCGCTGCCGCGGGCACCCGCTGACCTCCCGCTTGCCTTCCCCGACGCGCACCTCTGCTCCCTTCTCCTCGTTGTGGTTCCCCCGTGCGCCTCCCCTGCTCCATTTGGTGGACCGCGAGGCATGCCTTCGCAGCGTGCCTCCTCCCAAAGCCGAGCCGCCTCCTGACTCATGCCGCCGCCTCGCCCGCTGGAGTGTCGTCCGGCCAGAGCTCCCCATCTCCCATCCATTCATGCCCGCAGCAGCATCCAGGAGCCCGAGCTCCATCTTCCACGCCGCGTCCCCGTGAGAGGGGCTCGCTGCTCGAGCATGCACGAAGAACCATGGCGCCCTCCCGAGCACCTCCCGTGCGTGCCTCCACTCGTCCTTGTCGGCCATCTACGAGAAGTTTTGGCATGTCCATGACCGAGAACCCCGAACATTTTGTTGCCTCTGTGCACCTTCGTTCCTGGAGTTTTGGACCGTCAAGACTTGCTGCCGAGGCAGGAACCGCCACAAGACGTTTCAGAGATTGCTAAGTACCTCTACCGTTGGCCCCGAACTCCTACGGATGTGTATGACCACACGGATTCGCCAAGTACCACGACATCCGGAGCCCCTTGGAAACGTCAAGTTCGACTACCGTAGCGCCGAAGACCTTGGATGCTCGAACGAGTACCGAACGAAATGCCAAGTACCACTATCGCCGAGTACGACTACTTCCACGAAGATACGGGAACAACTACTGTCGACCCTCGAAGCCTCCGTGGACGTCAAGTCCCTCGTCGTGATCCCGAACATCTACGGAAAATTGTGCAACTAAGAACGTGAACGACTACCGCCGCCAAGATCACGAGTACCTCTACCGTCGTCATGTACCCCTACTTCCACTTCGAACGTCCCAAGAACGTCTACTTCCTCTACTTTGCACCGAACGAGAACTGTCCTGATTGCACGCTTCGAAGGTATAACCCCGAGATGATGGCCCGTGAACGAATGCATGTGTTGTTTGAGGTGCATGTTTGGATGTTGTATCCTCCCGTGATCGGTAGATGTTTCCCTCGCTTGGCACCGTCGCCGACCCGTGGGAACTCGTTATCCGAGATCACCCCAACGTTCACCGCATGACACGCTCCCGTCACACTTGTTCCTTTCCACCGGCATCTCAATCGAGTTTCCGGAAACGGAACGTTGCCGTGGCACCGTTTCCGTTATCGTCGCCGTGGCACCCTTTCTTTCCACCACGGTGACAAATGCTTCTTAATGCTCTTGTCAACTTTTAATAAAAATTGCATAAACTTGAACATGTCATCCGCATCATGTTAACAACTTTAAGATGTTTAAAATTGTTGTTGCATTAAATTGCTAATGCATATGGGGATTTACCGGATTGGTTGATTGTTATATCCGGCCTCATTTAAATTGTTTAAATGGTATAGTTTTGTTATGCTTCACCTCTTGCCATGTTAACCAACATTTAATATTGTTGAGTACCTAAACGAGAGAGAACTAAATAAGTCATATGGTGTTTTCTTCAATATGAAACTCCGTTGCATATTGATCTCCACTTAATTTGTAGTGTTATTTGTTGCACTTTGCCATGTCATGCTTCATTAAACCGGACATGCATCATACTTGATTGTGCATCATACCATGTTTATGTGATGGTTGTTTACTTTGTTGCTTGCTTCTTTTCGGGTTGCTTCTCTTGTTAGCTTCGGTTTCGTTCCGGAGTTGTGAGGATCCGTTCGACTACGTCCGTTTGTCTTCTTCATGGACTCGTTCTTCTTCCTTGCAGGATTTCAGGCAAGATGACCATACCCTCAAAATCACTTCTATCTTTGATTACTAGTTGCTCGCTCTTTTGCTATGCCTATGCTACGATACCTACCACTTGCTATATCATGCCTCCCATATTGCTAAGCCAAGTCTCTAACCCACCTTGTCCTAGCAAACCGTTGTTTGGCTATGTTACCGCTTTGCTCAGGCCCTCTTATAGCGTTGCTAGTTGTAGGTGAAGATGGAGTTTGTTCCGTGTTGGAACATGGATATTTTGTTGGGATATCACAATATCTCTTATTTAATTAATGCATCTACATACTTGGTAAAGGGTGTAAGGCTCGACCTTATGCCTGGTGTTTTGTTCCACTCTTGCCGCCCTAGTTTCCGTCATACCGGTGTTATGTTCCTTGATTTTGCGTTCCTTACACGGTTGGGTATAATGGGAACCCCTTGACAGCTCGCCTGGAATAAAACTCCTCCAGCCAGGCCCAACCTTGGTTTTACCATTTGCACTAACAACCTACCACCTTCCCTTGGGTTTTGCAGACTCAAGGGTCATCTTTATTTAACCCCCCCCCCCTCCTGGCCAGTGCTTGTCTAAGTTTTGGTCCGAACCTGTCGACCGCCGGTGGCCACCAGGGGCAACTCTCGGCTGGCCTACCAGAAGTCAGGACAATTCGGTGTTGCCCTGAGAATGAGATATGTGCAGCTCCTATCAGGATGTTGGCGCATCGGGTGGCTTTGCTGGTCTTGTTTTACCATTGTCGAAATGTCTTGTAACCGGGATTCCGAGTCTAATCGGATTGTCTTGGGAGAAGGCATATCCTTCGTTGACCGTGAGAGCTTGTGATGGGCTAAGTTGGGACACCCCTGCAAGGTTTTGAACTTTCGAAAGCCATGCCCGCGGTTATGGGTAGATGGGAATTTGTTAATGTCCGGTTGTAGAAAACCTGTAACTTAACTTAATTAAAATGCATCAACCGCGTGTGTAGCTGTAATGGTCTCTTTCCGGTGGAGTCCGGGAAGTGAACACATTGTTGGAGTTATGCTTGAACATAGGTTGTTCTAGGATCACTTCTTGATCATAGTTTTCTCAACCATGCTTTGCCTTCTCTTCTCGCTCTCATTTGCGTATGTTAGCCACCATATATGCTAGTGCTTGCTGCAGCTCCACCTCACTTACCTTTTACCTACCCATAAGCTTAAATAGTCTTGATCGCGAGGGTGTGAGATTGCTGAGTCCTCCTGACTCACAGATTACTTCCAAAACTAGTTTGCAGGTGCCGACGATACCGTGCAGGTGACGCAACCGAGCTCAAGGAGGAGCTTGATGAAGTTCGTGTTCGTTATGTTGTTCCGTTTCCAGTTGATCAGTAGTGGAGCCTAGTTGGGACGATCGGGGATCTGTAGCATTTGGGGTAGTCTTCTTTTATTTTGGTTCCGTAGTCGGACCTTGTGTGTATCTGGATGATATAATGTTATATTCATGATTTGTGTGAAGTGGTGATTGTAAGCCAACTATGTACCTCTTTTCTTATTCATTACATGGGTTGTGTGAAGATTACTGAAAGGTCTCCAACGTATCTATAATTTTTGATTGCTCCATGCTATATTATCTACTGTTTGGGCAATATTGGGCTTTATTATCCACTTTTATATTATTTTTGGGACTAACCTATTAACCGGAGGCCCAGCCCAGATTTGTTGTTTTATGCTTATTTCAGTGTTTTGAAGAAAAGGAATATCAGACGGAGTCGAAACGGAACGAAATCAATTGGAGAAGTTATTTTTGGAAGGAAACACACCTGATGGACTTGGACCCCACGTCAGAAGATATGGGAGCTGCCCACGAGGGTGGGGGGCGCGCCCACCCCCCTAGGGCGCGCCCCTGCCTCGTGGGGCCCCCGTGGCTCCCCTGACGTGCTTCTTCTGCCTATATAACTCCATATACCCTAAAACTTCTAGAATGGAGATTATATCGGGAGTTCCGTCACCAGAAGCCTCTGTAGCCACCGAAAGCCAATCTAGAGCCGTTCCGGCACCCTGCCGGAGGGGGCAATCCCTCTCCGGTGGCCATCTTCATCATCCCAGTGCTGTCCATGACAAGGAGGGAGTAGTTCTCCCTCGGGGCTGAGGGTATGTGCCAGTAGCTATGTGTTTGATCTCTCTCTCGTGTTCTTGATTTGGCACGATCTTGATGTATCGCGAGCTTTGCTATTATAGTTGGATCCTATGTTTCTCCTCCCCCTCTTCTCTCTTGTAATGAATTGAGTTTTCCCTTTGGAGTTATCTTATCGGATTGAGTCTTTAAAGATTTGAGAACACTTGATGTATGTCTTATCGTGCATATCTGTCGTGGCAATGGGATGCCACGTGATTCACTTGATGTATGTTTTGGTGATCAACTTGCGGGTTCCGCCCATGAACCTATGCATAGGGGTTGGCACACGTTTTCGTCGTGATTCTCCGGTAGAAACTTTGGGGCACTCTTTGAGGTCCTTTGTGTTGGTTGAATAGATGAATCTGAGATTGTGTGATGCATATCGTATAATCATACCCACGGATACTTGAGGTGACATTGGAGTATCTAGGTGACATTAGGGTTTTGGTTGATTTGTGTCTTAAGGTGTTATTCTAGTATGAACTCTAGGGCTGTTTGTGACACTTATAGGAATAGCCCAACGGATTGATTGGAAAGAATAACTTTGAGGTGGTTTCGTACCCTACCATAATCTCTTCGTTCGTTCTCCGCTATTAGTGACTTTGGAGTGACTCTTTGTTGCATGTTGATGGATAGTTATGTGATCCAATTATGTTAGTATTGTTGAGGGAACTTACACTAGCGAAAGTATGAACCCTAGGCCTTATTTCCTATCATTGCAATACCGTTTACGCTCACTTTTATCATTCGTTACCTTGCTGTTTTTATATTTTCAGATTACAAATACCATTATCTACTATCCATATACCACTTGTATCACCATCTCTTCGCCGAACTAGTGCACCTATACAATTTACCATTGTATTGGGTGTGTTGGGGACACAAGAGACTCTTTGTTATTTGGTTGCAGGGTTGCTTGAGAGAGACCATCTTCATCCTATGCCTCCTACGGATTGATAAACCTTAGGTCATCCACTTGAGGGAAATTTGCTACTGTCCTACAAACCTCTGCACTTGGAGGCCCAACAACGTCTACAAGAAGAAGGTTGTGTAGTAGACATCAAGCTCTTTTCTGGCGCCGTTGCCGGGGAGGTGAGTGCTTGAAGGTATATCTTTAGATCTTGCAATCGAGTCTTTTAGTTTCTTGTTTTATCACTAGTTTAGTTTATAAAAGAAAACTGTAAAAAAATGGAATTGAGTTTGTCTCATACGCTTCACCTTTTTAATATCTTTCGTGAGTATGATGGAAAGGATAATTGTGCTCAAGTGCTAGAAGAAGAAATCTATAAAATGTTTGGCACTAAATCTTTGAATGATGAGCATGATTGCAATGTTGTTAGTTCGAATTCTTTGAATATCTATGATACTAATGATGATTGCACTAGTTATGATGAAAATGTCTCCTATAAACATGTCAATTTTTGTGGAGTGCATTGGGTTTGCAAGTACACACCAAATTGGGAAGATATATATTGCAAGAGGCATAAGTACTTAGAAACTAAATTGTTGCAAGAAGAGCTAGATGAATGTGCTGAAAGATTCAATATTTTTTGTGCCCCTTGTGAACTTTGCAATGAACATGGTCATTTAAAGCTCCAATGCTATTTGTTTCATGATCAAGTCGTGTCCAAACATTGTGATAATTTGATTACCCTTGAGCATCATAAAGAGCTTAGCCTTCTTTTGGGTTATGAAGAAATGAAACGTATAACTGAGGGAATTCTAAAGTGTAATCTCGATAGAGTTCTTGATTTTGATCTAGAGAATATTTATATGTATTGTGCAGTGAATTGCATTGAAAATCCTTATATTGCCAATTACATAAAGAAAAGAAAACAAATAGAGGATGAAGAGAATACTAATGAAAGGGAAGAGACTTCCCAATATCCTCCTATTATTTCTTATGATGAATCAGGTAACGAGGAGGAGCCTCCTATTCAACCAATCTCATTAATAAGGAGCTCCAAAAAGAGGATTGAATCCACACATTATGTGGTGAAGAAGAAAAGAAAAATGAAGAGAGGTAAAAAGATATCTCCCCCAAATAGTGCTGCTCCTATTAATATTGTGCCTCATGAAACTATAATTGTGGAAGATAATGATATTTCTTATGATCTTGAAAATCTTTTTGGCACTTGCTTGGAAGAATATGATAATTGCTATACTATTGGTGCTATCCATACTATTAATTATGAGAATGATTATGCTTATGATATGAAAAGGCCCAAGCTTGGGGATGCTATGTTTGATGAAGATGATATTTTTGAGAATATATTTGCTGCAATTAATGTTTGTCCCAAGCTTGGGGAAGCTATGATTAATGAAGATGATATTTTTAGTCTCCCAAGTTTTGATATGCAAGTTTATAATGATGATAGCATGCCTCCTACGTATGATGATTATTATGATGATACTTATGCTATAAAAAGTAGTGATTATATTTATAAAACTTGTCATGATTATTAATACCCCTTCTCTGAACATTACTCTTTTAATGTGGAAACAATTTATAGTATTCAAGTCTCTTATGATACTCCCACTATTCCGACTGAGAAGAAATTTGCTTATGTGGAGAGTAGTAAATTTTATATGCTTGTAGATCATGAAAAGAATGCTTTAGGTGCTGGTTATATTGTTGAATTCATTCATGATGCTACTGAAAATTATTATGAGGGAGGAACATATGCTTGTAGGAATTGCAATAATATCAAGTTTCCTCTCTATGTGCTTAAAGTTTTGAAGTTATGCTTGCTTTACCTTCCTATGCAAGTTGATTCTTGTTCCCACAAGTTGTTTGCTCACAAAATCCCTATGCATAGGAAGTATGTTAGACTTAAATGTGATAGTAATATTCTTTATGATGCTCTCTTTATATTACAATTCTTATCTTTTATGTGAGCATCGTTGAAATCGTCATGCCTAGCTAGGGGCGTTAAACGATAGCGCTTGTTGGGAGGCAACCCAACTTTATTTTTGTTCCTTGCCTTTTGATCCTGTTTAGTAATAAATAATTCATCAATAATCTGTTTAGATGTGTTTTTATGTTTTAATTAGTGTTTGTGCCAAGTAAAACCTTTGGGAAGACTTGGGTAAAGTCTTGTTGATCATGCTGTAAAAAATAGAAACTTTAGCCCTCACGAGAACTTCTGCCATTTTTATTTGGAGAGTTATATTTAGTTAATTATTTTTTAAGATGATTAATAGATAAATTCCTAAGGTCCATAAACTTATTTGAGAATTTTATGAGTTCCAGAAGTATACGTTTGATCCAGATTACTACAGACTGTTCTGTTTTTGACAGATTCTGTTTTTCGTGTGTTGTTTGCTTATTTTAATGAATCTATGGCTAGTAAAATAGTTTATAAACCATAGAGAAGTTGGAATAAAGTAGGTTTAACACCAATATAAATGAATAATGAGTTCATTACAGTACCTTGAAGTGGTGATTTATTTTCTTATACTAACGGAGCTTACGAGTTTTCTATTAAGTTTTGTGTTGTGAAGTTTTCAAGTTTTGGGTAAGGATTCGATGGACTATGGAATAAGGAGTGGAAAGAGCCTAATCTTGGGGATGCCCAAGGCACCCCAAGGTAATATTCAAGGACAACCAAAATCCTAAGCTTGGCGATGCCCCGGAAGGCATCCCCTCTTTCGTCTTCGTTCATCGGTAACTTTACTTGGAGCTATATTTTTATTCACCACATGATATGTGTTTTGCTTGGAGCGTCAATTTATTTTGTTAGGATTTGCTTGCTGTTATTTAGTACAATGTTTTGCATCTTTTATTTCAATAAAAGTGGCATTGATAGCCTCTGCTATGCCTATGTTACAAGTATACATGTTGCTGTTTGAAAACAGAAAGTTTACCGCTGTTGCAATAATTCCCTAGAAAAGTCAGAATGTGATAAAATATTGAAACCTTTTACATATTAAGCTCTGATAAATTTACTACAGTGGGAATTTTATTTCATAATTTTTGTAGCTAGGGAAGTATGGATGTTGCTGCATTCTTTACAGACTATCCTGTTTAGGCAGATTGCTGTTATGTTTGCATTGTTTGCATATGTTTGCTTCTTTAATGATTCTATTTGAGGATAGGGCTATTAAATATGCAGAGGCATTTAGTATGAAATGTTTAATAATAATTTTAGTGATTTTCTACAGTAGAGTATGATAAGGTTTTGGCAATGGTTTATACTAACTTATCTCACGAGTCCTTGTTGAGTTTTGTGTGGATGAAGCTTTTGAGATTTAGGGAGACCGTGATATGAGAGGAATTAAGGAGACACAAAAGCTCAAGCTTGGGGATGCCCAAGGCACCCCAAGATAATATTTCAAGAAGTTTCAAGCGTCTAAGCTTTGGGATGCCCCGGTTGGCATCCCACCTTTCTTCTTCAACAACTATCGGTCAGTATCGGTCGATCCTAAGTTTTTGCTTCTTCACATGATGTTTGCTATTCTTAGAATGTCATTTTATTTCGCTTTGCTTGCTGTTTGAATAAAATACCAAGATCTGAAATTATTAAATGTTAGAGAGTCTTCACATAGTTGCATAATTATTCAACTACTCATTGATCTTCACTTATATCTTTCGGAGTAGTTTGTCATTTGCTCTAGTGCTTCACTTATACCTTTTAGAGCATGGTGGTAGTTTTATTTTGAAGAAATAGATGAACTCTCATGATTCACTTATATTATTTTGAGAGTCTTAATAGCATGGTAATTTTCTTAAAATCCTAATATGCTAGGTATTCAAGAATAATAAAATTCTCTTATGAGTGTGTTGGATACTATGAGAAGTTTGATGCTTCATGATTGTTTTGAGATATGGAGATGGTGATATTAGAGTCATGCTAGTTGAGTAGTTGTGAATTTGAGAAATACTTGTGTTGAAGTTTGTGATTCCCGTAGCATGCACGTATGGTGAACCGTTATGTGATGAAGTTGGAGCATGATTTATTTATTGATTGTCTTCCTTATGAGTGGCGGTCGGGGACGAGCGATGGTCTTTTCCTACCAATCTATCCCCCTAGGAGCATGCGCTAGTACTTTGTTTTGATAACTAATAGATTTTTGCAATAAGTATGTGAGTTCTTTATGACTAATGTTGAGTCCATGGATTATACGCACTCTCACCCTTCCACCATTTCTAGCCTCTCTAGTACCGCGCAAATTTCGCCGGTACCATAAACCCACCATATACCTTCCTCAAAACAGCCACCATACCTACCTATTATGGCATTTCCATAGCCATTCCGAGATATATTGCCATGCAACTTTCCACCGTTCCGTTATTATGACACACTCCATCATTGTCATATTGCTTGCATGATCATGTAGTTGACATCGTATTTGTGGCAAAGCCACCATTCATAATTCTTCCATACATGTCACTCATGCATCATTGCACATCCCGGTACACCGCCGGAGGCATTCATATAGAGTCATATCTTGTTCTAAGTATCGAGTTGTAATTCTTGAGTTGTAAGTAAATAAAAGTGTGATGATCATCATTATTAGAGCATTGTCCCAGTGAGGAAAGAATGATGGAGACTATGATTCCCCCACAAGTCGGGATGAGACTCCGGACGAAAAAAAAAGAGAAATGCCATAAAAAAAGAGAAGGCCCAAAAAAAGAGAAAGGCCATAAAAAGAGAAGGCCCAAAAAATGAGAGAAAAAGAGAGAAGGGACAATGTTACTATCCTTTTACCACACTTGTGCTTCAAAGTAGCACCATGATCTTCATGATAGAGAGTCTCATATGTTGTCACTTTCATATACTAGTGGGAATCTTTCATTATAGAACTTGGCTTGTATATTCCAATGATGGGCTTCCTCAAATTGCCCTAGGTCTTCATGAGCAAGCAAGTTGGATGCACACCCACTTAGTTTCTTTTTGAGCTTTCATATACTTATAGCTCTAGTGCATCTGTTGCATGGCAATCCCTACTCACTCACATTGATATCTATTGATGGGCATCTCCATAGCCCGTTGATACGCCTAGTTGATGTGAGACTATCTTCTCCCTTTTTGTCTTCTCCAACACCACCATTCTATTCCACCTATAGTGCTATGTCCATGGCTCACGCTCATGTATTGCGTGAATATTGAAAAAGTTTGAGAACATCAAAAGTATGAAACAAATTGCTTGGCTTGTCATCGGGGTTGTGCATGATTTAAATATTTTGTGTGGTGAAGATAGAGCATAACCAGACTATATGATTTTGTAGGGATAACTTTCTTTGGCCATGTTATTTTGAGAAGACATGATTGCTTTGTTAGTATGCTTGAAGTATTATTATTTTTATGTCAATATGAACTTTTGTCTTGAATCTTTCGGATCTGAATATTCATACCACAAGTAAGAAGAATTACATTGAAATTATGCCAACTAGCATTCCACATCAAAAATTATCTTTTTATCATTTACCTACTCGAGGACGAGCAGGAATTAAGCTTGGGGATGCTTGATACGTCTCCAACGTATCTATAATTTTTGATTGCTCCATGCTATATTATCTACTGTTTTGGGCAATATTGGGCTTTATTATCCACTTTTATATTATTTTTTGGACTAACCTATTAACCGGAGGCCCAGCCCAGATTTGCTGTTTTATGCCTATTTCAGTGTTTTGAAGAAAAGGAATATCAGACGGAGTCGAAACGGAACGAAATCAACTGGAGAAGTTATTTTTGGAAGGAAACACACCTGATGGACTTGGACCCCATGTCAGATGATACAGGAGCTGCCCACGAGGGTGGGGGGCGCGCCCCCCTGCCTCGTGGGGCCCCCGTGGCTCCCCTGATGTGCTTCTTCTGCCTATATAACTCCCTATACCCTAAAACTTCCAGAACGGAGATTAGATCGGGAGTTCCGCCGCTAGAAGCCTCCGTAGCCACCGAAAGCCAATCTAGACCCGTTCCGGCACCCTGCCAGAGGGGGCATTCCCTCTCCGGTGTCCATCTTCATCATCCCAGTGCTCTCCATGATGAGGAGGGAGTAGTTCTCCCTCGGGGCTGAGGGTATGTACCAGTAGCTATGTGTTTGATCTCTCTCTCTCTCGTGTTCTTGATTTGGCACGATCTTGATGTATCGCGAGCTTTGCTATTATAGTTGGATCCTATGTTTCTCCTCCCCCTCTTCTCTCTTGTAATGAATTGAGTCTTGCCATGCGTATCTATGGTGACAATGGGATGCCACGTGATTCACTTGATGTATGTTTTGGTGATCAACTTGCGGGTTCCGCCCATGAACCTATGCATAGGGGTTGGGACACGTTTTCGTCGTGATTCTCCGGTAGAAACTTTGGGGCACTCTTTGAGGTCCTTTGTGTTGGTTGAATAGATGAATCTGAGATTGTGTGATGCATATCGTATAATCATACCCACGGATACTTGAGGTGACATTGGAGTATCTAGGTGACATTAGGGTTTTGGTTGATTTGTGTCTTAAGGTGTTATTCTAGTACGAACTCTAGGGCTGTTTGTGACACTTATAGGAATAGCCCAACGGATTGATTGGAAAGAATAACTTTGAGGTGGTTTCGTACCCTACCATAATCTCTTCGTTCGTTCTCCGCTATTAGTGACTTTGGAGTGACTCTTTGTTGCATGTTGATGGATAGTTATGTGATCCAATTATGTTAGTATTGTTGAGGGAACTTACACTAGCGAAAGTATGAACCCTAGGCCTTATTTCCTATCATTGCAATACCGTTTACGCTCACTTTTATCATTCGTTACCTTGCTGTTTTTATATTTTCAGATTACAAATACCATTATCTACTATCCATATACCACTTGTATCACCATCTCTTCGCCGAACTAGTGCACCTATACAATTTACCATTGTATTGGGTGTGTTGGGGACACAAGAGACTCTTTGTTATTTGGTTGCAGGGTTGCTTGAGAGAGACCATCTTCATCCTACGCCTCCTACGGATTGATAAACCTTAGGTCATCCACTTGAGGGAAATTTGCTACTGTCCTACAAACCTCTGCACTTGGAGGCCCAACAACGTCTACAAGAAGAAGGTTGTGTAGTAGACCTCAATTACCTCACTTGCGACATTGCTTACAATGCGGTTATGCCTCTAAGTCGTGCTCCAACACGTGGGAGATATAGCCGCATCGTGGGCGTTACATGTATATTGTTGATTTCTCTACAGGACCACAACCAGCCGTGTGCCTACTTGCAAAAGCTTCAGAGGGCTGGCTCTGGCATCGACGACTTGGTCATGCAGGCATGAGGAATTTGCACACGCTTGCGAAGAAGAAGCATGTCGTTGGCATCAAGAATGTCAAATTCCTCAAGGATCACTTATGCGGAGCCTGTGAAGCTGGGGAGATGACAAAGGCTAAGCATCCAGCGAAGACTATCATGACCACCACTCGTCCATTTGAATTGCTTCACATGGATCTCTTCGGTCCTAACCATTATTCTGCAGTCTCAAATGAGGCATCTCAATATGGCTTTGTTATTGTTGATGATTACTCTCGATACACATGGGTACACATTGTTACTTACAAACATGAAGTGTGGGAAGTCTTCAAATGATTTTCCTTGAGGGCTTCAACCAACTTTGGTGTGAAGATCAAGCACATCAGAAGTGACAATGGAACCGAGTTCAAGAATTCTGGTCTTGATGACTATCTTGATGTACTTGGTATTACTCATGAGTTATCTGATCCTTATACTCCTCAGCAGAATGGCGTCGTGGAGCGCAAGAACAGAACTCTTGTTGAGATGGCTTGCACTATGCTTGATGAATACAAGACACCTCATCGTTTCTGGATTGATGCAATTGATACTGCGTGCCACATCATCAACAGAGTATATCTTCACAAATTCTTCAAGAAGACTGCCTATGAACTCGTCACTGACAAGAAACCCAATGTAAGTTATTTCAAAGTCTTCGGTGCTAAATGTTGGATTAGAGATCCTCATCACAACTTAAAATTTGCACCAAAAGCACATGAAGGTTTCATGCTTGGTTACGGAAAGGACACGCACACCTACAGAGTCTTCAACAACGTTCTTCACAAGGTTGTTGAAACTGTAGATGTGCAGTTCGATGAAACTAATTGCTCGCAAAGAGAGCACCTACCTTCTGTGATAGATGAACCAGCACCAGAGGAAACTATCAAGTTCAAGGCTACTGAGGATGTCATTCCTACTGAAGAATCTGCTGAAGAATTCATTCCAGAACATGAAGAACATCGAGCTAATGCACCTGAAGAAAATACTGAAGAAAATGGTGCTGAAGAAAATGCTGATCAAATTCCTCAGCGACAACCAACTCATCCTCGCATTGCAAAAGAAGTGCAAGTTAAAAATATCATCAATGACATTAAAGCACCAGGTCCTCTCACATGCTCAAAAGCTTCACACTTACCTAACTTTTGTGGGCACTATGCTTTTGTCTCTATCACAGAGCCCACTAAGGTAGATGAAGCATTTCTGGATCCTGAGTGGATTCAGGCCATGCAAGAAGAATTACATCAGTTCGAGCTCAACAACATCTGGGAACTGGTCAAACGTCCAGATCCTCGCAAGCACAATATCATTGGCACAAAGTGGATCTATCGCAACAAGCAAGACGAAAATGGCCTTGTGGTAAGGAATAAGGCACGGCTTGTAGCTCAAGGCTAGACACAGGTTGAAGGAATTGATCTCGATGAAACTTTTGCACCTGTTGCTAGACTTGAGGCTATTCGCATATTACTTGCTTATGTTAACCATCATGATATCACTTTATATAAAATGGATGTGAAAAGTGCATTCCTCAATGGTAAGCTTGAGGAAGAAGTATATGTTGCCCAACCCCCATGTTTTGAAGATCCAAAGCATCCTGACAAAGTCTCCAGACTCAATAAGGCCCTCTATGGCCTCAAGCAGGCCCCACGGGCGTGGTATGATACTTTGAAGGAATACCTTATGAAGAAAGGCTTCAAACCCGGTTCACTTGACCCTACTCTTTTCACTAAATCTTATGATGGTGAATTGTTTGTGTGCCAAATATATGTTGATGATATTATCTTTGGCTGTACTGACCAACGTTATAGTGATGAATTTGCCTATATGATGAGTGAAGAATATCAAATGTCTATGATGGGAGAATTGAAATTCTTCTTAGGTTTTCAAATTCGTCAACAACGCAATGGCATATTCATATCTCAAGGGAAATACCTCAAGGATGTACTGAGGAAATTCGACATGCAAGATTGCAAAGGCGTCAAAATTCCTATGCCCACTAATGGCCATTTGTGCACTGATGAAAATGGTATCGACTTCGATCATAAGGTATACCGCTCCATGATTGGTTATTTATTGTACTTATGTGCATCTAGGCCAGATATTATGCTTAGTGTTTGCATGTGTGCTCGATTTCAAGCTACACGAAGGAATCACATCATAAGGCCGTGAAGCATATTCTTTGATATCTAGCTCACACACCAACACTTGGAATTATGGTACCCCAAAGGGCTCGGCTTTTGATCTCATTGGATATTCTGACTCTAACTATGCTGGTGATCGTGTGGACCGCAAGTCAACAACTGGTACATGTCATTTCCTCGGACGATCTTTGGTCTGTTGGTCCTCGAAGAAACAGAACTGCGTATCACTATCTACTGCTGAAGCTGAGTACATTGCCGCTGGTTCTTGCTGTGCTCAATTGCTATGGATGAAGCAAACTCTCAAGGACTACGGTGTCAACATGAAGAATGTGCCTCTCTTCTGTGACAATGAGAGTGCCATCAAGATTGCTCACAACCCAGTTCAGCACTCGAAGACAAATCACATTCATATTCGTCATCATTTTCTTCGTGATCATGTGTTGAAGGACCACATTTCTATTGAGCATGTGAAGACTGAAGAAGAGCAAGACGATATCTTCACAAAGCCCTTGGATAAGAAGAGATTTAGCAAGTTGCGGTGTGAGCTAAATATCTTAGAATCTTCGAATGTTCTTTGAAAAGGACACTCATCCTAACACTTATGCAAAATTGATGACTTAGATGTGGAACACATGAAGAAACATTTTTCTTCAATCAATGAAGAATAACACTCTAAGTGTGAAGAAATTAATGAAGAATTTGATTCTCAGAACCCTACGACAATTGTACGCGGTGTCTGAAATCATCATTCTTATACGGTGGGTCACGCCACCACCAAAAGTTGAAATTCCTCAGTTGTTCAAATTCTTCAACTTTGCATTGTCTTCACTGTTTCTGTCGTTTTTTCTTCATTGTCTATATATGAGTTTATGTCCTCTACAATATTCACTTATTGCTAATTATTCAAGTTGGTTTTTCTGCTAAGTGAATGTGATCGGACCCTTCCCACTCTATGCTAAACTCAACCCAATCTATTCACAAATTCTTCATGTGCGTTCTATTTGAAACTCGTTCAAAATCTTCACTGTGTCCTTGTCAGGTGAAGAATTTGTGAACGGAACGTTAAAACTTATCTTATCCAAATTTTCGGCTTTACCACTCAAACCGTTCCGCATCCCACGATATACTTATCTATTCACCCACGATCTAACACGATCTCCACTTCTCAGTACGTGGGTGACACATGTCATGCGAATGAGAAGGGTCAGGGGCACATTCGTCCAAATTCTTCGGGTGAACAGTTTTTCACCGTGGCTATAAATACCCCCTCTCCCCTTCCTCACTTCCTTTACTCCGCTCGACCTCCTTCTCCAGCTCGAGCTTCTCAAACCGTAGCGCCGCCGCTACTTCATCGTCACCGGTGAGGAAGAGCTTCACTGCCTCAACCTCGTCACCGTCGTACTCACGTCGGCCGCGGAAAATCTTCACTCCGCCGCCGCCGTAGCCGTCTTCCTTCGCCGAGTTAGGGCGTGGAAGATCTGCACAGACTAGCTTCACTTCTCCACCCCACAGTTTGTCGTGTTCTTCGTTCAAGCGCTCCTCAAAGAAAAATTGCATACTTCTTCAGAGAGCTCGATTGTTCAAATTCCTCAACTAAAGAAAATGGCCGATGGTAAGAAGCCACAGAAAGGAGGAAAGAAGCCAGAGGTCAACACAGCATTTGAAATCCTTGATGACATCTATGCTGGGTACTGCACGCCTCCTAAGGAAGATAAAAATCAGCGCAAGGTGCGCATTCAGAAGATAGAGAGGAGATGGGCTAGAGGGTGGAGGGAGTACAGATATGTTACTCCCAAATACATGAAGAAATTCGATGTTACCCCTCCATGCTCAAGACCTCCATTGGCACCTGGCCAAGAAGCGGATCCCACCAGTGTCAAGCGCGGTGAGGACTTTCCTGAAGAATGGGCCAAGCGCCAGGCCAAGTTGGCCAAACAAGCAAAAGAAGCAGTGAGGAAATTCAATGAAGACTCTGCTGCTCCTGCCACTGAGGCCTCTGTCAAGCCGAAGAAATCTATGGCAAAGAAGCCTGCACGTAAGCCAAGTGCTTCACCTTCAAAGCCCTCAAGGCCAATTCCTCATGCTGCTCCTGCTCCTCCAAAATCCTCAGCTCCTCCAAAGTCCTCAGCTGCTCCGACAAAGTCCTCTGCACCTGTGCATCTTGCCACGTGCCAAAGGAATACATGCATCTCTATTGCCTCAGGAGCTTCAGCTAGTTCCTCAGCTGCACCCAATTCTTCAACGGGACCCTCTCTGCTGAAGACAAAGGCAACTGGTGGACAAGGTCCTCGCCCTAGTCCTTAGAAGAAGCAGGTCGCCTTCCAAGTGCCGTCTGAAGAAGACGAAGCTGATGATGAAGAACTTGCTGAGATCATCAGAGATAGGCAAGTCAGGACCGCTAGAGCCAAAGGCACAAATGTGCCACTGCTTTTGGATCCAAGGTTGATCCTCGACTATATTGATCTCTGGCATAAGGACCCAAACACTCCTATGCCTGATTTCAAGTTGTCTCATGGCCAAAGTCACATGCTGACCCATTTCATCCAAGAAGAAAAATGGAAATATGAGAAGGCCAGGCAGATCAAGAAAGCGCAATATAAGAAGGAGAAATTTTTGAAGAACAACGTTGTCACTATGACAACTGATGAACTTGTAAAAATCCAGTCTGAAATCAAAACCCTCGGCGATGACTTCAAAGCCTACTATGCTGATTGGCAAGGAGCCAAGGTCAGGTTTGTTAAGCTGACTGAGAAGTTCACCTCAAATGTTGCAGCTCCATCGCAACAGGAAATTCCTCAGGCCGAAGCATCTGCTCAGCCAACTGAAGAACATGCCAGCACCACTGATGACTTTCAGGCTGCTGAAGAAAATGTGAGTTCCAGGGATGATGACTGCATTCCAGCCACTGAAGAAATTGCTAGGGCATCCACTAGTGGTGCGCCTGAAGAAAATGAAGAAGTCAAGGCAACTGCATCAGTTGTGCCTGAAGAAAATCAACCAGATTCCTCTGCTCCTCCTGCGCCTACACCAACTCCGATCCTTCCATCTGCATCAGATGTGAAGAAGACCAAGGATGCAGAGCCTGCAGCTGTGAAGAAAAGGAAGGCATCAACTACATCAGATTCTTCAGCTCAGAATAAGATGAAGCCATTGACTAGCTCATTTGCAAACCCCATTGATGTTGTTCCTATCTCAACCATGCCATCAAAGGACCTTGTTCCTTTTAATGAAGAATATGTGATTCCAAGTGAATCTTATGAAGAGAATCCCTCTGCTACTTCGTCAGAGTAGATGGATGAAGAAATTGAAGTGGATACAATCCCTTCAACACCAGTTATCTCCTCGCCTATGTCTCAGTTTACTGCTGAAGAGGCTGGCGTTGAAGAAATGGAAGATGAAGATGTGGACATTGGCTCTCCCACACCTGTGCTAAGTGATAAATCTTGAGAAAGTCAGCATCCCAACTCTCCACTGTTCACACCTTTACAGCAAATACCTCAGTCCCCTGCACAAACTGTTCAAATGGGCTCTGAAGAAACTCACCCCACTTTGTCTGTACATGAAGAAATTCCAGCCACTAGTGCTGAAGAAACTGTTGCTGCTGAACATCTGAAGACGCCGACTGCCACTGAAGAGGAATCAGAAATTCCTCAGCCTGAAGAACCTGAGATTGCGATTCCTGAGGTTGTGATGCAACTCACTAACACTCCTTTACCCAAGCCAAAGGATCCATTCTCTAGGAAGCAAAAATTCAAGGCTGATGATTTCTTCGGCGAGCACGTATTCTTCACAGACTACAACCCCTATGACTCTGCTCGCATTAGGAAAAGGCGTTTCTGGACTGCCAGCCAGGCTAATTTCTATTCCTCAGTGCTGTTCAACAAAGACAAAATCTTCTACCATGAGCACATTCCTCACTTGGATATGGAATCTTTGTCGTGCTTCGTGCCAGTCCTCAGTGTTCTTCACGACGCTGGACTGTTAAATTTTTGCACTGACATCTGTGATTGGAATGAAGAACTCATTCTTCAATTTTATGCGACGCTGCACATCACAGGAGATTTTGAAGATGTGAATTCATGGGTGCTAGACTAGATGTCTGAAAACACTCACTACACGGCACCAGCTACTAAATTGCTTCGTGCTTTACCACTCAGTCCTCCCCTTGAAGCTGCTCGTTGCATCTACAGTGAACCTGAGCTTACAAATCACTACATGCAAGTTCTGATGAAGCCTTTGAAGCCAGGTCAGGCCCCACGAACCAAATTCCTCGTGAAGGAATTACTATATGTGCCTCAGACTATCTATCGCATTCTGACGAGGATAATGAGTCCCATCAAAGGCCACGACTCATCTGATGAGGAAATAGTTGGCATCATGAAGAATCTGCTATTCAACATCATACATAGCATTCCTATCAACTATCACGATTTCTTCATGAGGACTCTGGCAAATGCTGCACTTTCTCTGTTTGAGCTGAAACCTTATGCACCTTGGATTATGAGATTCCTCAGGACAAGGTCTTCACTCAATTACAAGGCTGATTTTCAGAATCACCTTAGCTATCTGCCCCCGATTGAAGTCCTCAAGCAGGCTTTTACTTCAACTGATGAAAAGGGCAAGGCCCCTATAGTCATTGATGAAGGCATTCGTCCATTGGATGGTCAGTTTCGCAAAGCTGCATCTTATTCCACCAATGACGACTCTGCCACACATGACTCTGCTGCCAATGCACCCAAGTCTACTCCTCAAGCCACTGCTCCACGTGTGATGACTGACCGTGAGCTTCTGCTTAGTATTCACCAGAAGGTGGATCGAAACCATAAATGGGTTAAGCGTCAGTTTGGTTCATTTCTTCACAACATGACTGCTACACACAATGCAGTGAAGAAAAACCATTACTACCTCCATGAAGTCTTCGGTCGCACCTGGGCCATTCTATCCCATCTGTATGGTGAAGAAGATCTCAAGAAAATGGGTCTCAAGGAAGATTTTGACTGGTCTGCACCTCCACCGAAGAAATACAAGAAGGTCAAGGTTCCTACTTTGGTGACCAGCTCCTATTCTTCATCGCGCGACACCGACGAGCATGAAGACATGGACGACACTGCAGCAGGCCCTTCCACGACAAACGACCCCAACAACGCTGGTGCTCCTTCATCAACTTGATATTCTTCAGGGGCGTTAGTCCTCATTTTCGATCCTTTTGGTCATTCGATGATAAAGGGGGAGAATTTTGAGTTAGTCTTCAAGCGGGTCTGTCTATATGGGCATTTTTTTGCTAAGTTACAACTCTCGTTCTTCTGAAACTTTATTGGATTGAGTTTTAAACTTAAACCCGATGGTGCTCCGATACTTCTGATGTTCTTTTTCTGCATGCTTATTCCTCATATATGTTACTGCACGCATGCTGAATTACATCAGTCACCATATTTCATCATGCATTTCAAATTCGTCATTATGATATGTCAAATGCATGTATGAATTACAAGATATAGGGGGAGATCTCCATGATTCTACTCTTCAAGTGTGCAATGCTTCAAAAGCAAATTCCTCATCATGCACATCTTCAGGGGAGTTCTTCTATATCTTGTAATCAAATTCCTCAATATCAGTATTTACACTTCATATGTTTATCCCCATTGAAAACTTAACCTATATTGTCATCAATCACCAAAAAGGGGGATATTGTAAGTGTATCTAGTGCCCCTTAGTGATTTTGGTGTATTGAAGACTTATAGGTTAAGGGACTAATGTGTTTTTGAGTGTACACAGGTCTATAAGTCTATGAGGAGTTTGATATTTACAGAGAAAGTCGCCCCCTAAAAATGAAGTTCTTCGACTGAAGACTTTGGATTTCTGAAGACTTTGAAAGTGAAGAAATTGGTGCAATCCTGAAGACTTGGTATACATCCGAGGAACATGAAGCGTGAAGACTTTTGTTTTCGTAGTTTCTTTTTCTCTTTCTTGAGTCATAGGAAACACCGTACTGTTAAAGGGGGTCGGAAATACTAAGGAAAAATTTCCATGTGATGCTCAACTCAAAATCCTACACCTACCAATCCCTTCGAGTGAATCCATTGGAAATCTCATACAGTTCAGTCATATTCTTCAGTGACAGAGACAAAGTTCTTCTGCTCTTTGAGGAATTTGTTCTGACTGAGGAGTTAGGAATTCGCCAGCGCGGATTACCTACACGGTGAGGAACATGATAGCTAGGGATGGCAATTTTATCCACGGATCTGGTTACCCATGGATACTCGACCCAGTTGGGCAAGGGTATGGGGCGCATTTCTGCCCATGGGTTCATGGATATGGATACCCACGAACAGTCGGGTTGGGCATGGTTATATTTTGTGCTCCATGGATATCCAATGGATACCTGTATGACATGTGGGGCCATGTGACAGTGACAATAGAAAGAGCGAATCAATGGGAAATGGCAGGCAATATGCAACTGGTGCCATAAGTTATATGCTACAGAATCAGCCTCTGGTATGTCACACTTAAGGACTCATTGTATTACTTGTTGCCTACTTTTGCATGTAGTTTATGTTGTCATTTGTGAGCGAATGATGATGAGTTAATTTGACCTTTGGGAAGGCTTCATGCTGACTTTTCTATGCCCATGGAGCTCCATGGGTATGTGGGTATCCAGCGGGTTTGGGCATGGGCACAAGTTGTGCCCATGGATAATTTGGTGGATGGGCAGAGGGTAGGAAGATGGGTCATGGGTTGGATGTGGACCAGCTCCACCCGCCCCAAACCCGACCCATTGCCATCCCTAATAGCCCTGAGGAATTTGATACTCAAATTTCTGACAGTTGCTGTGCTATGCGCCAGTTGTCCCAAAATATCTACCCACCTAACGGTCATATCATTGAAGGGCATTTATGTCTTATCATGTCGGGCTGCTCCCTAGGCTATAAATAGGCGCCCCCTACAACCACTAGCTGGTTGGCTGCTCCGAGAGAAACTGACACTTGTCATTTGAGAGCATCCCATCCTCCGAGGACTTTGAGCGAAAATCATCAAGTGAGGAAAGCCCAAACCCAAACACCTACAAACCCCAAGTGATTGAGCATCACTGAAGAGATTGATCTCGCGTGGATCCGACACTTGTTACCTTTGAAGACTGTGCTTCTTCCAGACGGTTAGGCGTCAAGGTCTAGAGCATCCAAGAGGAATTGTGGATCGCCAAGTGACCAAGTTTGTGAAGGTTCGGAAGTCACCTGAAGACTTACCACGAATGATTGGGCGAGGTCTGTGTGACCTTAGTGTGTCCGGCACTGTGTGTCCTCAGGTTTAAATACCTAGCCGCTCCAACCAGATGTACAACTGAGATAGCAGTTGGAACTGGTCTACCAAATCATTGTCTTCACCAAGCTCAGTGGTTCTATTTCCCCAACTCTTTCATTTCCTCATAACTGTGTTGAGTGCTTGTTCGTATCTGTGTTTGAAGACTTTGACTGAAGACTTTCTCAAATTCCTCAGTTCAATTTCTTCAGTCTGTTTGTCTTCATCTTGTGTTATCCCGTGCTTACGCTTTCTGTACTCTGTGCCTGTCTTCATTTCATCATGATGACTATGCTTGTGTTCTATTATGTTTACATTTGAGTACTTATTCTGCTGCTAGTAGTTCTTCGCCAAGGAATTTCCTCACTGAAGAATTCATAAAAATCGCCTATTCACCCCCCCTCTAGGTGATATAACGCACTTTCAGTATTTGCGAATATCATCAGCCTCCGCCATCTTGCATAGGTCAGTGAGACCAATATCGGTGACGGTCCAGAGTTCTCTGTTCATCGCCATGAGACGCTTCTTCATCATGGCCTTCCACTTGGGATAATCATGACCGTCAAAGATGGGGCAAGTCACAGTCTTCATTCCTGTGGTCGACATAACTAAAACTCCAGGCGGTTAAACCAAAATCACACAGAACAAGGGAGTACCTTGCTCTGATACCAATTGAAAGTGCGTTATATCGACTAGAGGGGGGTGAATAGGCGATTTTTATGAATTGTTCACTGACGAATTTCAGGGTGAGGAAATTCCTAAGTGAAGAACTACTTGTAGCGGAATAAGTACTCAGAAATAAACATAACAGAGCATGAGCATAGTCTTCATGATGAAAAGAAAACAAGCACAGAGTATAGAAAGCGTAAGCACAAGATAACACAGGATGAAGACAAATAGACTAAAGAAATTGAGCTGAGGAAATAGAGAAAGTCTTCAGTCAAAGTCTTCAAACAGATATGAACAAGCACACAACACAGAAATGAGGAAATGGAAGAGTTGAGGAAATGGAACCAGTTAGCTTGGTGAAGATAATGATTTGGTAGACCAGTTCCAACTGCTGTGACAGTTGTACGTCTGGTTAGGGCGGCTAGGTATTTAAACCTGAGGACACACAGTCCCGGACACCAAGTCCTGAACACGCAGCTCAGAACACTCAGTCCTCACCGTATTCCCCTTGAGCTAAGGTCACACAGACCTCGCCCAATCACTCGTGGTAAGTCTTCAGGTGACTTCAGAACCTTCACAGACTCAGTCACTCGGCGATCCACAATTTCCTCTTGGATGCTTTAGACCATGACGCCTAACCGTCTGGAAGATGCACAGTCTTCACAAATAACAAGCGTCGAATCCACGCAGGATCAATCTCTTCAGTGATGCTCAATCACTTTGGGTTTCTAGGTGTTTGGGTTTGGGTTTTCCTCACTTGATGATTTTCACTCAAAGTCCTCGGAGGATGGGATGCTCTCAAATGACAAGTGTCAGTTTCTCTTGGAGAAGCCAACCAGCTAGCGGTTGAAGGGGGCGGCTATTTATAGCCTAGGGAGCAGCCCGACATGATAAGACATTGTAACATCCCAAATTTTCAATTTGGAATGTTATACACTAGATCATCATTGCATATCATATTTCCTCACATTTTGGTTGATCCTAGAAATTCTACACAACTCAAGGACCCTCGGAGAGAGTTGGGGATTTCATTATTTTCATATTTGAGTTTTCTCAAATTTTGAAAATAGGATCATTTGATTTTATTTATTTTATCTTCAATTATTTCAATTACAAATACTATGAGAGAGGGAATAAAATGACTTTCCCAAAATAGAAATATTGAGGATTTAATAAAAAAATCAAATAAGATTTTATTTTGGTTTTATTTGCTTTTTTTTGAATTTAGGAAAAATTGCACGTTTTCAAAAATTGCATTTAGAGCCAAAAAAATGTTCATCCTGTTCTAAATATTTTATTTAGACGGAGAAAATTTGTTTTGGCATTTTTAGATTTTTATTTATTTTTCTAGAATTTTTTTAGTCGCGCCGAAATTGTTCAAAAAAACGCGACCCCGCGCCCGACTGGGCCAAGGGCCCAGCCGAGCAGGCCGGCCCAGCCGCCCGCCGCCACCTCTCGCCGGGTCAGGACAGGAGTCCCGACCAGCGCCGCCGCCGCCCGAGTCCAGGGAGGACTCCGCCTCCCGAGGCTGACCCCTCCCCCAAGTTGCCTCTCCCTGCCCCCTTTATAACCGCCCCCCCTGCAGCCCACACCGCCGCCGCCCCACGCCACCAGCGTCGCCGCCGAACGCCGCCTGCACCACCCGCCGCCGCCGGAGCCCCAAGCCGAGGTAGCCACCGCCCATTTTTTTTAGAAAAAGTCGTTTCAGTTTTTTTTAAAACCCTAGTTTTCATTTTTTTAAAATATATCGGTTTTTCTCCGGTTTATTTTTTTAGCGAGCGTTCGCTCGTCCGTTCGTTTTAACGAACGCGCGCATCGTTTAGTTCCTATTAACGAACGTTCGTTCGTTAACCTGTTCGTCGTATTTCTTTTTCTCGGATTGAAACCGCGGTTTTTCTGATCGTGATTTCTGATCCGATGTTTGTTTTAGTTTAACTTTTCGCTCGTTTGTCGGAATCAGGCGATTCAAGCGCCTGGAGTTTCGTCTCGAAACCTTCTTTCCGTTTAACCAACTCAAACTAGTTTTTGCCTCAGTAAAATTTGCCCTAGATTCAGATTAGTAAACCAAGCTTGTTTCTTTTGTCGTTTGTCTTTCGTTGCTTCGTTCGGTTTGATTCTTTTTGCCAATCGGAGTTCTTAAGTTGAACTTTCTGGTTAGATCTCTTATTCGAGTTTTACCTGTGCATTAGTTGAGTACTTATTGTATGCTTGTTTGTTTGCGATAGAGTACCCGGAGTGCGCCGCTTGCTACTTCGAATCGCTAGGTTTTGCGGATCATCAGCAAGGCAAGTAACACTTTGATCATACCTCCTACTACCCAGTTTTTATTGCATTAGATCAATCCTCACACATTGAATGATTAGGATCTAATTAAATTGTGGGTTTGGGAAGTAGTTGAGGTAGTACCTATTACCTGTCTATTATCAAACCTTTGGGAGTTACTTCTACGTTTGCTTATTATGCCATGCTATGCTAGTAGACGTGGATTGGGTGAGTGTATCCATGACAGATGTGAGATTGTTAAATTAATGGTTTATCTAAGGTGGCAACTTAAATACACATCTGGGTGGATTGAGGCACATGGGTATTCCAGCGATTGCCTGTTTTCTTTTGGACCGCCACCCAGGCTCAAAGGGATCATGAGATTATTCATGCTAGAAACTTCCGTGTGCAGCCACAAGCTACTATAGGCTCTAGCATAGCTGACTAAGTTGTGCGAACTCTTAAAGTGGTAGACTAGCAGATGTAGGGGAAAGTAGGTGTAACGGTCTACCCGATCGTAAGGTGCTAGCGCTTCTGAAATACTATGTCTCGGTCATCCGTTTCTCAAACACCATGTAGTGCAAGAATCCCAATGGAGGAGATCGAGTCTTGTGGGGAAAAGTGCGCAAACCTCTGCAGAGTGTATAAACTAATCATGATTAGCCGTGTCCCCGGTTATGGACATCTTGAGTATCTAGTACCTGGATTATCATGTGAATCTCATCATGTTACTCTAAAATTAATTTTGTTGGGTTATGGTTAATGATGATGCTTAATTGGGATTGAGAATGTTGTCAACCATTCTCAATGTTTAGCAACTACCATGATAGTTAAATAAAATTTATTCCTTTACAGTAGGGAAAAATTGGCTTTATGCAAAACTGTAACCATAGAGCTTTCCACCAGCCAAATATGCATGTAGTATAGCCTTATTCTTTCATTACTCTCTATGTGTTACATTGCCAGCATATTCCATGTGTTGACCCGTTTTGGGCTGCAATGTTAATGTTGCAGACTTTTCATATGACGACTAAGGTGCTTTTAGGTTGTGGTTCTATACTCAGTGATGCCGTTGGAGTTGATGGACTCACTTATCTTCCAAGCCTTCCGCTGTTATCGTTATTAGATGGCCTTAAGCCATATTTATTGTAATAAGTTCTCTTTTGAGACACTCGATGTAGTAAGTGTGTGATTGCTACTCTGTTATAAATCCTTCAAGTACTGTGTGGTGTCAGCATTACTAATCCAGGGATGACACCTGAGCACAGAGATTGGACCGTTTGAGGTCCGGTCGCTACAAGATGGTATCAGAGCACACGCTGACTGTAGGACACGGCCACTAAGCTAAAAGACCTAGATCACTACTCACTCTTCTCATTCTGACTCTTTTAGGATGGCGGATGCAAAGAACAAGTTCACGCAACCGGATGAAGATACACCCTTTGGACGTCACTTGAAGGAAGTCACTAGATACTTAAACATAGGAGTACCAAGCTTCACCGGAACCTACAATGCCACTCTACCCGAAGAAGAGCGCTGGATGATTCAAGTTCAAGTTCCAGGAAGGACGCTCATGCCAGTCACTGAGCCCATAGAATTTTCTTTTGATGCACCAACTTGGAATCCAGGAAAGAGTATGGCAGCTCACATCGCCATGGGACGCATTGGAGAAGTTTACCGCAATGATCTCAAGGATACTATCTACCAGATTTGTGGGCGTCGAGATGAGCACTGGGAGATGATCAGCACCAGGAAGGATAGATCAGTTGCAGCTTTTATCCAGGAGTTAAACCAGCACATTTGATGTCAGGAGAACCAGATGTGCGCCGACATGATAGATCTAAAGAAGGTGAGGACAAGAATCAAGGAACTGGAGGAAGAACTCAAGGCTACACGTGAAGATTATGAAGAGGAAATCGAAGTACTAGTGGAGAAGAATGACGATCTGATCAAGAAGATTGGAATATTTATGGGAGGCCCTACACCAGTAGAAGAAGACGAAAAACCCAAGGAAATTTGCCTGGAAGACTACATCATCATCGACGACACCGACTCGGATCCAGATGATAGCGATGATGACTATGTTGATGAAGCTGGAGTAGATGTCATGGAGTCTGCAACCGAAGAATATTTCTAGTAGACCACCCCATCAGTAGTAGTAGTTCACCATGTAAATATAGCAGTCCGAGCACTTTTGCGATAGTTAGATTGCTTGTATGCCCTTGTTTGATTGATTGAATGAAGTGAATTGTTTGCTTTTGCCTCATGTGCATATGGGTAGTGTTTTCTCTCTAGACCCCTCTCTATTCTTAAATCTCATCTTTTCTAAACCCTCAGATGCCTCCGAGACGTGACCCCGGATTTACCTTCCCACCGGAGCTCACTCAGTTGATCCAGCAGCAGAACACATTGATGCAGTTGCTAGTCTAGAATCAGAATCAAGGGAACAACAACAACAACCCACCACCACCACCTGTTGATCACTTGGCCCATTTTTTTAGGCTGAATCTGCCGGTGTTTTCCAGTAGCACCGAGCCGATAGTAGCAGATGATTAGCTCCGCAAGACAGCAAGGGAGTTGACCACCGCAGGATGCACAGATGCAGAAAAGGTGAAGTTTGCCGCACATCAGCTTGAAGGACCCGCAGCATCATGGTGGGAGAATTTCACAGCCACTTTCCCTGTCGACACTGTCACGTGGGATCAATTTCAGTAGGCTTTTCGTACTGTCCATGTTTCAGCAGGAGCTATGGCCATGAATAAGCGAGAATTTCGCAACTTGCGCCAAGGAGGACGGACAGTTGGCCAGTATGTGGAGGACTTTAGTAAGCTAGCACGTTATGCCCCACATGACGTTGCTACGGATGCAGCTAAGCAGGAGAAGTTTCTGGAAGGACTGAATGATGAGTTGAGCATGCAGTTGATGGTAGCAACCTTCAACAACTACCAGGAGTTGGTAGATCGTGCTCTCATGATTGAAGGGAAGCAGCAGCAGATTAAGAATCGCAAGAGGAAGTATGGACAAGGGAAGTACAATTCAGGAGCTCAGCAAAAGCCACGTTTTACCCCTAGACCGGGAGGACATTTTCAGCATACCCATGGAGGAGGTAGCTCGCACAATCACAATGGCACCGAGAACGATAATGGGAATGGAGGAAGCAACGGCCAGAACCGCACCAACCCATCAACCCTAGCCAAGAGAGACCTGAGCCAAGTCACTTGTTTTAAGTGCTAGAAGACCGGACATTATCCCAATGAATGTCCTGAATCCCAGAATGGAAATGGCAATGGAAGCTCTGGGAAGAAGCCGAACCCTTTTAACAGGGGACAGGTGAACCACGTTAACGTGGAGGAGGTTGAAGAGCAGCCGGATGCAGTAATTGGTAAGTTTTTGGTTAAGTCATTTACTTCACTCGTTCTTTTTGATACTGGTGCATCGCATTCATACATATCAAGGGAATTTGTGGATAAGTATAATCTGCCCACCAAAGTTCTTAGAACCCTATGTTAGTAAGCTCACCAGGAGCGAAGTATATGGCTAGCCAAGGATGTTTTCAAGTGCCATTGAGTATAGGTAGGCATGTGTTTTCCTCGGATTTGATCAATCATTTTGGAATCACAAGGATTGAATGTAATTCTGGGTATGGATTGGCTGTCGATGTATGGAGGAAACATCGATTGCGCCAGTAAGTCGATCTTTCTTACCACCCCATAAGGGAGAAGGATCAAGTATGTATCCCGGCATGTGCCGAAGAGGACTTAAGTAAATTGCTTAACAGGAGTTGTGCAGGAGGAAGTACCAGTGGTGAAAGATTTCCCTGATGTATTTCCAGAAGAATTGCCAGGCATGCCATCGGATAGAGATATTGAGTTTTTGATTGAGCTTTTGCCAGGCACAGGGCCAATATCAAAGAGACCATATAGGATGCCCGCAAAGGATTTGGTGGATATTAAGAAGCAGATTAAGGAGTTACTAGATAAGGGATATATCCGCCCAAGTTCTTTGCCTTGGGGATCGGCAGTACTTCTAGTGGAGAAGAAGGATGGATCGTTAAGGATGGTTGTTGATTATCGAGGATTGAATTAAGTAACCATCAAGAACAAGTACCCACTACCGATGATCAATGATCTGTTTGATCGATTGCAAGGAGCTAAGGTATTTTCCAAGATCGACCAGCGATCAGGATACCACCAGTTGAAGATTCGAGAACAGGATATACCTAAGACGACTTTTACCACCAGGTATGGGCTATACGAGTATACCGTTATGTCATTTGGTCTGACTAACGCACCTGCATATTTTATGAACATGATGAACAAAGTGTTTATGGAGTTTTTGGATAAGTTCGTCGTAGTGTTCATTGATGATATCCTGGTTTACTCGAAGAATGAAGAGGAGCATAAGGAACATTTGTGTTTGGTTCTTGGAAAGCTCAGAGAACATCAATTATATGCCAAGTTTAGCAAATGTGAGTTTTGGTTGAAGGAAGTTGGATTTCTCAAACACGTTATATCTGGAGAAGGTATAGTAGTAGATCCCACTAAGGTTGATACTGTGACAAATTGGGAAGCGCCAACAACAGTTTGAGAGATCCGGAGTTTTCTTGGACTTGCAGGATACTACCAGAGGTTTATTGAGAATTTCTCGAAAATTGCGAAGCCTATAACGGAGTTGTTGAAGAAGGATACCAAGTTCATATGGACTGAGGAATGTGAGGCTAGTTTCCAGGAGTTAAAGAAACGTTTGGTTAGATCACCAGTGTTGATTTTGCCAGATCAGACCAAAGATTATGAGGTGTATTGCGACACTTCACGTCGAGGACTTGGAGCAATGCTTATGCAGGAAGGAAGAGTTGTTTCATACGCCTCACGACAGCTTAAGCCTCATGAGTTAAATTATGCTACGCATGATTTGGAGTTAGCAGCCGTAGTGCATGCATTGAAAACTTGGAGACACTTTCTCATTGGAAACCATTGTGAAGTGTACACGGATCACAAGAGCTTGAAGCATATTTTTACGCAGAAGGAGTTGAATCTCAGACAAAGGAGATGGTTGGAGCTCATCAAGGATTATGATATGAGATTGCATTATCACCCCGGAAAGGCTAACGTAGTAGCCGATGCGCTGAGCCGTGAAAGTCATGTAAACACCTTAATGACGGGAGATTTACCAAGCGAGTTAGCCGAAAATCTCCGAAAGCTATGCTTGGAAATACTACCAAGAGGCTATGTAGCAGCATTGGAGATTCAGTCTACTTTGATGGATAAGATCAGAGACGTCCAGAAGACTGACAAGGAGATTGCCTCTATAAAGGAGAAAATGAGCAAAGGAAAAGCTAAGGGATTTCGTGAAGATGAGCACGATACCTTATGGTTTGAAGACCGTGTTTATGTGCCTAATGATTCGGAGATCAGGAAGTTAATTCTGCAAGAGGCCCATGATTCACCATATTCGATTCACCCAGCGAATACCAAGATGTATTTGGATTTGAAGGATATTTTCTGGTGGACCGGAATGAAGAAGAATATTGCAGAGTATGTAGCAGTTTGTGATGTATGTCAAAGAGTAAAGGCAGAGCATCAGAAGCCAGCATGATTGCTACAGCCATTGCCAATACCCGAATGGAAGTGGGATAAGTTAGGCATGGATTTTATTACAGGTTGTGATGTATGTCAAAGAGTAAAGGCAGAGCATCAGAAGCCAGCAGGATTGCTACAGCCATTGCCAATACCCGAATGGAAGTGGGATAAGTTAGGCATGGATTTTATTACAGGTTTACCCAGAACGCGTTTAGGCTATGACTCAATATGGGTTGTAGTCGATCGTTTGACAAAGGTAGCTCATTTCATTCCAGTGAAGACTATATACCAGTGCAAAGTTGGCAAAGATATACATGACCAGAATTGTATGTCTGCATGGAGTTCCAAGGAGCATTGTATCAGATAGAGCAACCCAATTTACCTCAAAGTTCTAGAATCAGTTGCATGAAACTTTGGGTACCAGACTGGAGTTTAGTACAGCTTTCCATCCGCAGACAGATGAACAGACCGAGAGAGTCAACCAGATTTTAGAGGATATGCTGAGAGCTTGTGCGCTAGATTATGGATCTAGTTGGGACAAGAATTTGCCATATGCAGAGTTCTCTTATAACAACAGTTATCAATCCAGTTTGAGATGACCCCTTTTGAAGCCTTGTACGGAAGGAGGTGCAGGACCCCATTGTCGTGGGATGAAGTTGGAGACCGTCAGTTGTTTGGACCGGATCTGATTAAGGAGTCTGAACAGAAAGTGAAATTGATTCGCGATAGGCTCAAGGTAGCTCAATCCAGGCAGAAGAGCTACGCAGATTCTAAACATAAGGAGACAGTTTACGAAGTCGGAGACCGAGTTTATCTTCGAGTATCTCCACTTCGAGGAGTTAAGCGCTTTGGAGTTAAGGGAAAGTTAGCGCCACGTTTTGTAGGCCCATACAAAGTTTTGGAGCGTATAGGAGAAGTAGCCTATAAGTTGGAATTGCCTGAAGGATTGTCAGGAGTTCACGACGTGTTCCATGTTTCCCAGTTGAAAAGGTGCCACGCAGAGATGGCTGATATACCACTGAGAGATACAGTGCCGCTGGAAGCGATTCAGTTGGACAGTGATTTGACCTATGAGGAGAAACCAGTTAAGATTCTAGAGTATGCCAGTCGAGTCACCCGCAGCAAAGTTATCAAGTTTTGCAAAGTTCAGTGGAGCCACCACACGGAAGATGAAGCCACCTGGGAACGAGAGGAAGATTTGCTGAAGGACCACCCTCACCTATTTTATAGCCAACCCGAATCTCGAGGGCGAGATTCATCTTAAGGGGGGTAGGTTTGTAACATCCCAAATTTTCAATTTGGAATGTTATACACTAGATCATCATTGCATATCATATTTCCTCACATTTTGGTTGATCCTAGAAATTCTACGCAACTTAAGAACCCTCGGAGAGAGTTGGGGATTTCATTATTTTCATATTTGAGTTTTCTCAAAATTTTGAAAATAGGATCATTTGATTTTATTTATTTTATCTTCAATTATTTCAATTACAAATACTATGAGAGAGGGAATAAAATGACTTTCCCAAAATAAAGAAATATTGAGGATTTAATAAAAAAAATTCAAATAAGATTTTATTTTGGTTTTATTTGCTATTTTATTTGAATTTAGGAAAAATTGCACGTTTTCAAAAATTGCATTTAGAGCCAAAAAATGTTCATCCTGTTCTAAATATTTTATTTAGACGGAGAAAATTTGTTTTGGCATTTTTAGATTTTTATTTATTTTTCTAGATTTTTTTTAGTCGTAGCGAAATTGTTTTAAAAAACGCGACCCCGCGCCCGACTGGGCCAAGGGCCCAGCCGAGCAGGCCGACCCAGCCGCCCGCCGCCTCCTCTCGCCGGGTCGGGACAGGAGTCCCGACCAGCGCCGCCGCCGCCCGAGTCCGGGGAGGACTCCGCCTCCCGAGGCCGACCCCTTCCCCAAGTCGCCTCTCCCTGCCCCCTTTATAACCGCCGCCCCCCCTGCAGCCCACACCGCCGCCGCCGCCCCACGCCACCAGCGCCGCCGCCACACGCCGCCTGACGTCGTCGCCGCGCCATAGCCGCCGCCCCGCGCCGCCTACCGCCCCGCCGCCGCGTCGGAGCCGCCGCCCCGCGCCGCCTGCTGCCCTGCCGCCGCGTCGGAGCCGCCGCCCGCCGCCTCGCACCACCCGCCGTCGCCGGAGCCTCGCCGGAGCCCTGAGTCGAGATAGCCACCGCCCGGTTTTTTTAGAAAAAGACGTTTCATTTTTTTTTGAAAACCCTAGTTTTCGTTTTTTTAAATAGATCTGTTTTTCTCCGGTTTATTTTTTTTAGCGAGCGTTCGCTCGTCCGTTCGTTTTAACGAACGCGTGCATCATTTAGTTCCTGTTAACGAACGTTCGTTTGTTAACCTGTTTGTCGTATTTCTTTTTCTCGGATTGAAACCGCGGTTTTTCTGATCGCGATTTCTGATCCGATATTCGTTTTAGTTTAACTTTTCACTCGTTTGTCGGAATCAGGCGATTCAAGCGCCTGGTGTTTCGTCTCGAAACCTTATTTCCGTTTAACCAACTCAAACAAGTTTTTGCCTCAGTAAAATTTTCCCTAGATTCATATTAGTAAACGAAGCTTGTTTCTTTTGCCGTTTGTCTTTCGTTGCTTCGTTCGGTTTGATTCTTTTTGCCAACCGGAGTTCTTAAGTTGAACTTTCTGGTTAGATCTCTTATTCGAATTTTACCTGTGCATTAGTTGAGTACTTATTGTATGCTTGTTTGTTTGCGATAGAGTACCCGGAGTGCGTCGCTTGCTACTTCGAATCGCTAGGTTTTGCGGAGCATCAGCAAGGCAAGTAACACTTTGATCATACCTCCTACTACCCAGTTTTTATTGCATTAGATCAATCCTCACACATTGCATGATTAGGATCTAATTAAATTGTGGGTTTGGGAAGTAGTTGAGGTAGTACCTATTACCTGTCTATTATCAAACCTTTGGGAGTTACTTCTACGTTTGCTTATTATGCCATGCTATGCTAGTAGACATGGATTGGGTGAGTGTATCCATGACAGATGTGAGATTGTTAAATTAATGGTTTATCTAAGATGGCAACTTAAATACACATCTGGGTGGATTGAGGCACCTGGGTATTCCAGCGATTGCCTGTTTTCTTTTGGACCGCCACCCAGGCTCAAAGGGATCATGAGATTATTCATGCTAGAAACTTCCGTGTGCAGCCACAAGCTACTATGGGCTCTAGCATAGTTGACTAAGTTGTGCGAACTCTTAAACTGGTAGACTAGCAGATGTAGGGGAAAGTAGGTGTAACGGTCTACCCGATCGTAAGGTGCTAGCGCTTCTGAAAGACTATGTCTCGGTCATCCGTTTCTCAAACACCATGTAGTGCGAGAATCCCAACGGAGGAGATTGAGTCTTGTGGGGAAAAGTGCGCAAACCTCTGCAGAGTGTATAAACTAATCATGATTAGCCGTGTCCCCGGTTATGGACATCTTGAGTATCTAGTACCTGGATTATCATGTGAATCTCATCATGTTACTCTAAAATTAATTTTGTTGGGTTTTGGTTAATGATGATGCTTAATTGGGATTGAGAATGTTGTCAACCATTCTCGATGTTTAGCAACTACCATGATAGTTAAATAAAATGTATTCCTTTGTAGTAGGGAAAAATTGGCTTTACGCAAAACTGTAACCATAGAGCTTTTCACCAGCCAAATATGCATGTAGTATAGCCTTATTCTTTCATTACTCTCTATGTGTTACATTGCCAGCATATTCCATGTGCTGACCCGTTTCGGGCTGCAACGTTAATGTTGCAGACTTTTCAGACGATGACTAAGGTGCTTTTAGGTCGTGGTTCTATACTCAGTGATGCCGTTGGAGTTGATGGACTCACTTATCTTCCAAGCCTTCCGCTGTTATCGTTATTAGATGGCCTTAAGCCATATTTATTGTAATAAGTTCTCTTTTGAGACACTCGATGTAGTAAGTGTGTGATTGCTACTTTGTTATAAATCCTTCAAGTACTGTGTGGTGTCAGCATTACTGATCCAGGGATGACACCTGAGCACAGAGATTGGACCGTTTGAGGTCTGGTCTCTACAGACATAAATGCCCTTCAATGATATGACCGTTAGGTGGGTAGATATTTTGGGACTACTGGCACATAGCACAGCAACGGTCGGAATTTTGAGTATCAAATTCCTCAGGGCTATCATGTTCCTCGCTGTGTAGGCAATCCGCACTGGCGAATTCCTAGCTCCTCAGTTAGAACAAATTCCTCAGAGATCAGAAGAACTTCGTCTCTGTCACTGAAGAAATTGACTGTGCTATATGAGATTTCCAATGGCTTCACCCAAAGGGATTGGTAGGTGTAGGATTTGAGTTGAGCATCACTTGGAAATTTTTCCTTAGTATTTCCTCAATCCTTCATGTTCCTCGAATGAATACCAAGTCTTCAGGATTACACCAATTTCTTCACTTTCAAAGTCTTCAGAAAGTCTTCAGAAATCCAAAGTCTTTAGTCGAAGAACTTCATTTTTAGGGGTCGACTTTCCCTGTAAATATCAAACTCCTCATAGACTTATAGACCTATGTACACTCACAAATGCATTAGTCCCTTAACCTATAAGTCTTCAATACACCAAAATCACTAAGGGGCACTAGATGCACTTACAATGATCATTACCGAGAGGGCGCAGAGATATCTCTCCGATACACGGAGTGACAAATCCTAATCCCGATCTATGCCAACTCAACAAACACCATCGGAGACACCTGTAGAGCATCTTTATAATCACCCAGTTACGTTGTGACGTTTCATAGCACACTAAGTGTTCCTCCGGTATTCGAGAGTTGCATAATCTCATAGTCATAGGAACATGTATAAGTCATGAAGAAAGCAATAGCAATAAACTAAATGATCATTATGCTAAGCTAACAGATGGGTCTTGTCCATCACATCATTCTCCTAATGATGTGATCCCGTTCATCAAATGACAACACATGTCTATGATCAGGAAACTTAACCATCTTTTAATAACGAGCTAGTCTAGTAGAGGCATACTATGGACACTTTGTTTTGTCTATGTATTCACACATGTATCAAGTTTTTGGTTAATAAAATTCTAGCATGAATAATAAACATTTATCATGATATAAGGAAATATAAATAACAACTTTATTATTGCATCTAGGGCATATTTCCTTCAAATGTAAACCAACAAATGGAAACTAGAAGCATGCATCGAGGCAAATCACATGATAGATACATTTCGAATGTAAAGAGGAGAAGCAGAGGTAACCGGCGATGCTCGATGGCGACAAGGAATTTGGTAGACCAGTTCGTCCTTCTGCACAAGGACTATGTTTGGTTCGACTTAACACGGAAGATAAACTCTCTTCGCCCTATTCTCCTCGACAATTGGTTTGTCAACCAATGTCGATCACTCGTGGTACATACTTGAGACGATCTCCAAACCTTTACAGACTTCTACTTCAAGAACTACAATTACTCTTGGTCTCTAAAGAAATTGACACCTAGCCGTCTAGAGAGTTTACAGCTCTCAAGAGTAATAGGCGGAGCGTACTGGACTTAGATTCGAGTGATACTGAACCACTATCTAACTTTTCAGCTCTAGGGTTTTCTCTCGATGGGTTTTAAACTCAAATCACTCTAGAGAGGGGGTTGCCAACAATCTTCTCACAATCAAACGGAGCAGCCGCCGGACAACGCCGACGTGAAAGTGCAACTATCCTTGAGTGGTTTTGGTAATTTCTAACAACATATAGCTCATTGAACTAATATTATTTCAAGATGATCATTTCAGAAAGTTCAATGATTGGCATTGGCATGGATTAGAAATGTGGACCCCTCAACATGCTAAGGACACAAATTGGCTCAAGCTCAAGACTCTACATTTTCATTTTAGTGATCCAAGATCACATTGAGTCCATAGGAAAAGCCAATACTATTAAAAGGGGATGAGGTGTTGTTTAATGGCTTGCTTGCTCAAAATGCTTAATGATATGCTCCAAAAGCCCCCAACCACTTTCTCATATCCACATATGTCCCAAACCAAAAGTCAAACTCGGCCCCACCGAAATTATCTATCTGGCGCCACCGAGTTCTCGTGACATAGCCACTGCCAGAAACCCTAGTCACTTCTGTCTCACCAATAGGGATCTCGGTCTTACCGAGATGGGATTGCAAACTCTCTGTTTCCCTTCGTAACGTTTCGGTCCAACCGAGACGAGCGATCGGTCTCATCGAGTTCGCAATGCAAACTCTCTGTTTCCCTTTCGTAACGTTTCGGTCTCACCGAAATGAGCGATTCGGTCCCACCGAGTTTGCCTGACCAACTCTCTGTTTGCCTATTATAGAAATCGGTCCTACTGAGTTTATGTGATCGGTCTCACCGAGATTATGTTATGCTCTAACCCTAATGAAATCGGTCTCACCGAGTCGACATATCGGTCCCACCGAAATGCCTAATGTTCACATTTTGAACTAAATCGGTCTGACTGAGTTTTATGATTCGGTCCCACCGAGTTTGGTAAATTATGTGTAATGGTTGGATTTTGTGTGGAGGCTATTTATACCCCTCCACCCACTCTTCATTCGTGGAGAGAGCCATCAGAACGTTCCAACACTTCTACCATACATTTTCTGAGAAGAGAACCACCTACTCATGTGTTGAGACCAAGATATTCCAATCCAACCATAAGAATCTTGATCTCTAGCCTTCCCCAAGTTGCTTTCCACTCAAATCATCTTTCCACCAAATCCAAATCCTCGAGAGAGAGTTGAGTGTTTGGGAGACTATCATTTGAAGCACAAGAGTAAGGAGTTCATCATCACCACACCATCTATTACCTTTTGGAGAGTTGTGTCTCCTAGATTGGTTAGGTGTCACTTGGGAGCCTCCGACAAGATTGTGGAGTTGAACCAAGGAGTTTGTAAGAGCAAGGAGATCGCCTACTTCGTGAAGATCTACCCTAGTGAGGCAAGTCCTTCGTGGGCGATGGCCATGATGGGATAGACAAGGTTGCTTCTTCGTGGACCCTTCGTGGGTGGAGCCCTCCGTGGACTCGCACAACCGTTACCCTTCGTGTGTTGAAGTCTCCATCAACGTGGATGTACGATAGCACCACCTATCGGAACCACGCCAAAAATATCCGTGCCTACATTGCGTTTGCTCCCTCCAAATTCCCCCCTTTACCTTCATATGCAAGTGTTTTATATTCCACTGCTATACTCTTAGACTTGCATGTGTAGGTTGCTTGCTTGACTTGTGCTAAGTTGCTAAAATATGTCAAGACTTAAAATTGGGAAAAGGCTAGACTTTTATTTGGTCAAGTAGTCTAATCACCCCCCTCTAGACATACTTTCGATCCTACATGACGTGGGATGGCTATTTATAGCCGCAGGCTTCCCTGGTGGGAAATGACCATTTTGGACACGCGGTCCAGCCAATGGCCAACCGACACGTTTACAACGGTCGGATTTTAAGAGCAACGATAACATTACTTACGGAACAAGTAATGCTAACTCCTTGGTCTAAGACAATCTCACAGCAAAGAAGATCACAGTCTCTTACTGGCAAGTATTTTCTCAGAACACAAAGAGATTTCTCTCGCAACTTTCATAGGATTTGAGTCTGGTATTAGAAAATCAAAGTTTCGAACGCTACACCCCTCTTAATAGTACGGTGGTCTTGTGACTCGATAAAGAGAAGAGAAACAACGAAATAAATGTCGGCGTGCGCAAACAACCAATCATGAACTCCCTCCCCAATCTCACTCATTTTCTTTAGCCGAGCAGGAAGGCCGAGGAGCCCTCTTGGTCGTCTTCTTCAGCCATCATGAAGGCCGGGCGCACCTGAGGTGCCCATCTTTGGTGGCGGCAACGACCAACATAGTGTTATTACGATACAACCATGATCACTCATCACATTCGCCGTCCATTGATTTTTCCAATCCTTTGACAACCATGATCACTCGTCACATTCGCCGTCCATTGATTTTTCCAATCCTTTGACGTTGGCAGAACGATGAGTTGTAGCTACTTGAACTTTTGATTTGTTGCATTGCAGTGTCTAATGCACCGTTCTCTGAATTAGTTTAATCAAGTGTTTAGTATACGCTCAGTTTAGTTTTCTATGAAAATCTAATTCTGTATGAATTAGTGTAATCAAATGAGATGAACAATTCTATTCCATTCCATCTCTCAAACCAAACACCAAAATGTAATCATTCCATTGCTCGCAATTACTCCTACCAAACATAAAGACAAAACCGATCCGCTCTGGTGAAATGGAAGCATGACATTCTGTTTCACTTCGTTCCTGAACTGAACACACCCTAAGTCATTCAAGAAATTGATTGAATGCCTCTTCATCTGTAGATTTTTCCAGTGGTTTACAAAATTGCCATATATGTAAATTAAAAAAATCATAGAGTGCATACTGACAATTTTTTTTCTAAAATTTGCCATGTTTTGGTATAGTGCTTTGAAATTGGCATGTGACCGTCTGAAGAAAAAAAAGTTGCCATGTGTGTGGCACAAATATCTTATAGTTGCCATCAGAGCATTAACTTTTTTTCCTAAACAATTTGCCATGTTTTGGAAAAAGTGTTTTGAAAGACCAAAATTTGCCATCTTTAGAAAAAGAAAATGCTATGAATTTGCCATGTGACCATGAGAAAAGAAATCATTGCAAAAGTTTTAACGACAATATGGCACAAGCTATGTCACCATGGAAATAAAAGGTAAAATTGCCATGTCAATAAAGCTGTAATGATGACATGGCTGTAAATTTTCCATGGTTGTAAAGTAATTTTGCCATTGGTAAAAATGAAAAGTAAAATTTGCCATAAGCGATTGAAGTAAATTTGCCATGTATGTGCAAGTAAGTTTGCCATGGTAAAAAAAGATAAATTTTGCATGGTAAAATAAAAAACAAAAAATTGTCACAGCCAAATAAAAAATAAAAATGTTCATGGCACTAAAATAAAAAATCATCATGGAAATAAAGGTAAATTTACCATGATACAAATTAAATTTGCCATGGTACAAAAGTAAATTTTGAATGTCTTTGTAACACCCGAATATGCCATGCTATAAAGTAAATTTGCCATGTGTGTTAAAGTAATTTTACAATGGCAATGAAGGTAAATTTGCCATGGCAAAATAGAAAATGAAATTTTGCCATGACATTAAAAAGAAAAAATTGCCATGGCAATGAAAGTTATAGTTGATACATGGCAAAACTGAAAAAACGTATTCTGTACAAAAACGCATAATATAGAGCGCTGGAGCGATGTGTGACCACCCCTGATTAAACCTTGCTAATTGCTTTTTCAGTCCTTTATAAACATGTGCTCTAAAACTAGAGAAACTGTAGAAGTATCAGAACAACCAAATGCTCTTTTTCTGCGGTGTTCCAAAATGATTTGAACCGGTGGCACATAGTCAACTATCAAAAGATGAGTACATCTACTTTGGGTCCAAAACATCAGCACTGCAACAGAAATTTGCAAGATTACAACAAGTGTCTTTAACTCTAATGGAACCACACCATTTTGAAGGAATATGAAATGCACAATTAATCTTCTATATACAGTTGAGTAAGCATTGCCCATTTGATTTATATTACTCTGGGATGTAACTACCAATCAATGTGCCTCTGTTCTCGATTGTAACACAAAACTGAAACTGAAGAGAAATGAATGGCGGGTGGTGAACACCAATCGAAGAAGGTACCAATCACCTGAAGAATTGGAGTCTGTCTTTGTTGCCAAGGCTTTGGCCAAGTAGAATTTCCCCGTCTACCCTCAAAAAATGAATTGCCCCCGGCGACCTGTACAGGAGAAACGCCCTCCATGGCCTCCACTTGACTGCAATTGGATTCTCCAACAGATTTTGATTGATGACATACAAACAGGGAACATCACAAATTGAGGTGAAATCGAAGAAGCTGCTAGCGGCACCTCACATACCGGTGAAGAACTGTGGAACCTTGACGGGGAGCACGACGGACTCCTATAGCGCCTGCTTGGCGGCGGAGGCGGCGGAATTGCTGTCGAGGAGCGCAGGAATCTCCTCTGTGCGGGCAACGAACCGGTGAAGAACTGTGGAACCTTGACGGGAAGAACGACAGTCTCCTATAGCACCTGCCTGGAGGCGGAATTGCCGTCAAGGAGCGCACGGATCTCCTCTACGCGGGCGACGAACCCCGGGAGCCTGGTATAGATGGTGTCGTGGAGCCATGGAGCCACTGCAGCTCAACCCCCGCCGCCCCCCTAGAAGCACCCTGCCATCTCCGACCAGCAGCGCCACCGCAACTTCGCTCTTCAGACCCAATCCACCTAAGCCACGCGCGCGTGCAGCCTCGCCAACTCCATGGTCTCTTCCCCATCCTTCTACTCCTACTTCGCCGCCGACCAAGCGCCGCCCTCCCCAGAATGGGCACGAGGGAGAGAGACGGGGAAAGGGAGTGTGAGGATAAGGCAGAGTGAGGGAGGTCGTTTGTGCGAGGGAAGGAAGCGAACGAACGTTTTGCTGAGGCTGCCGTGTCAACGCCCATGTGTCAAGATTCATGCACAGAATCAGACGGCCACTGACACGTTCGCACGGAAGTGGTAAAAGTCTGATGTCAGATTTTTATCAATCTGATGTCAGATTTTTATCAATTCCGTTAACATATACTAGATGTGGAACTTAACAGTGGAGAGTAAGACATATTACCTTGCCGGTGAGCAAGGATAATCTGGCTGGAGGGTGAACAAGAGGTGATGATAAGTTCGCAGCTCTTTCTGCATGCCAGCGGGAATTCAGAAACACCCTGTTTCCTATTAGTTCTGTCAAGATTGTTCATCATGTAGGAAACTGATAGTGATGAAATACAACTCAACAGCTTGAATTAACAACAATATGACAAAGCTATCGTCTTTGAGCAGCAAGTGTGTATTCATGGGTGCAATATTGTTTACAATTTCTTACATTTGTAGTAAAACAGTGGGACAAAGTAATTCCTTGGTTAAAGATATTCCTAGCCCATATGGATAGAAAAATCAATCTAAGTTTTAAAATATTACTAGACGTGGAACTTAACAGTGGAGAGTAAGTCATATTAGCTTGCCGGTGAGCAAGGATAATCTGGCTGGAGGGTGAATAAGAGGTGATGATAAGTTTGCAGCTCTTTCTACATGCCAGAGGTCAGAGGATGCCAACTTGCATTTAACTATATACCTAGAATTCAGAAACACCCTATTACCTATTAGTTCTCTCAAGATTGTTCATCATGTAGGAAATTGATAGCAATGAAATACTACAACTCAACAGCTTGAATTAACAACAATCTCTGAGCAGCAAGTGTGTGTTCATGGGTGCAATGTTGTTCTCCATGCAAGAAACCTCCAAACAACAACCAACTGGCTTATGGTTAAAAAAATATCACCGAGCTATTGGTTCCAAGCAGCAACTAAATGTTGGTGAATTGCATGTAAACACAGAGAAATACAAAATCACTGGTGGGTGGACATCATGTAAAAACAACATGCTAGCAATTTTGATTTAACCACGGAAGGAGCTTCAACTATTGAGAGGATGAGCACATACTAGTTAGATCAAAAGGGGCGGCTTGTTTTTTTCTTCCCAAAGATCACCTCCCAAACAATCGGTGAGAATGGCCCTTTCTTGTCCAAATGTTCCCTGATGGACTTCTCATCAATGGCAAAGTTCCTATCCTGGAAGCTCCTCACAAGCTTGTCACCCTCCTCTACCCCCTTCATCTTGCATACTGCATCAACCAAACCCACAAACGTTGCAGCATTCGGGGAATGCCCAGCCTCGAACATCTCCACACAGAAAGCAACAGCCTCATCCAGTCTGTCGCCCTTGCACAGACCCTGTATAATCAACCAGTAGCTGAAGGCATTTGGAATGACCCCGTTGCCCTGCATCTTCCTGAAGATCCTGACGGCATCGTCCAGCTTGGCTGCTTTGCAGAAGGCCTCGACAACAGCGGTGTAGATGACCACCTCTGGGATGGCGCCCTTCTCGCGCATCAGACCAAACAGCTTCATGGCCTCCGGTACCAATCCGTTCTTGCAGAGGCCGTCGAGCATGGCGACGGCGTTGGGTATCAGCCCCGTCTCTTTCATCTTCCGGAAGATGTCGTCCACGTCCTCCGTCTGCAGTGGCGGCCCCGGTTCGTGGTCAGGCTGCTGAGCCTCGATGTTGCTTCCCGTGGAGGAGGCGGCGTCGCCCAGCTTAAGCTTCTCCATCAGCGACTCCCCGATGGCTTTCTGAGCGCTCCTTTCCGGACGCTGCTGCTTCCCGGCGGCGCGTCGGAGGATGTCAGCAGGGAAGGCGCCGGCGGCGGAGGGGTCAGGGGCTCCCCCTGCGCGTCTCGGCGGTGGGGGCAGGGGGTTGTTCTCTGGGTCAGACCCGAAGTTGAGGGTGCGGAGGAAGGCCTCGTCCTCCTCCTCATCCCGTGCCTCGTGGATCACCCGGCGGCGACGGTCACCGGTGGAGTACGACCGCCGGATGCCAGATTCTCCACCCAGCAGGAGGAGGCGGCGGAGGCTGCGTGACCTAGCCGGAATCTGCAGGCTCATCTCTCCCTCTCTCTCTTTCTCTTTTTCTCTGGTGGCGGCGGCGGCGGCTTGAGGGGAAGGGAAGAGGCAACCGTAGAAGACGGAAATGTGGGCTTGTGGACGGACGCTTCGTCCCGGGCCAACATGTCATACAAAGAATTCGGAGTCGGAGGGTTTCGGTTTCAAGTGTCCAAGCCAAGGCCAGGCCCAGGGGCAGGGGCAAGGGGATCATGTCCAAGGCCGTGTCGCGCATTCCGTCGAGCACCCTGACCTCCCTCCTCCCGCGCGCCCTGAATCCCCACGTCGCCGTCGTCGACCTCATCACCACCCACCTCACGGCCGACGCGGAACCCACCAAGATCCTCGACCTCTCCGGCCTGCTCCCCTACCTCGGCCAGGACGAGCTCACCGCCGTCGTGCTCCACGCCGGCCACTCTCACCCGCTTTCCACCCTCCGCTTCCTCATCGCGCTGCCGCCGCCGCTCCAGCCGTCGCCTCCCCACCTCGCCTTCCTCGCGCACTCCCTCGCCACCACCCGCTTCTTCTCCCACGCGCTCGACGCGCTCTCCCACCTCCTCCGCCTCCACCCAACCCACGACGCCCTCCCCACTCTCCTCCTCTCCTACCAGACCGCGCCCCACCCCTCCCTCCCCAGCCTCCTCGTCAAGGCGCTCCTCCGCCGCGCCCGCCTTCGCCACGCATTCCACGCCGCCCTGCGCGCGGCCGCTTCCGGCTTCCCACCCGACACCGTCGCCTTCAACGCACTCCTCGCCGCGCTATCTCGCGCCGAGCGTTTCAATGAGCTCTGGGCCGCACGGGCAGCCATGTCGCGTGCTGGGGTGCGCCCCAATGCGCACACGTTCAACATCCTCGTCGCCGCGCTCTGCCGAGGTGAAGACGCCGAGCGCGTGCAGGGCTTCTTAGAGGAGCTGGAGGAGCAAGGTTTCGAGCCAGACGTGGTGACTTACAACACCCTTCTTGTTGGGTATTGCCGCAGGGGGAGGCTGCAGGACGCTCTGCACCTGTTCGATGTTATGCCGCCCAGGGGTGTTGAACCAGACTTAGTGTCACATACTGTCCTGATGGACGGGCTGTGCAAAGCCGGGAGATTGAGCGACGCTAGACGCATGTTTGACAGGATGGTGCACAGTGGGGTGAGCCCCGATGCTGTCGCTTATAGTGTTCTTATCGCAGGGTACTGCAATGAGTGCAGAGTGAAGGAGGCAAGGTTGCTGCTAATGGAGATGGTGGGGAATGGGCTCTCGCCTGAAGGATTCGCTCTCAAGAGTGTGATTGAGAGTCATCTCAAAATTGGGAAGCTTCTCACTTGCTTGAATATGGTGTCGCCTTTAAGGAAATATGGTGTTGCCATTCCGTTGGAGAGTTACAATTGCTTGATTGGTGCATTGTGCGAGGAAATGCGCCCTCATGCTGCCAGGGGTTTGTTCCAGTGGATGATAGAGGATGGGCACAGTCCTAGCTTGGAGATGTATAATATGGTAGTAGATTGCTTCTGCCAGTGCGGCAGTGTGGACGAGGCTTTAGATATAAAGGTTGAGATGAGCTCTAGAGGAGTGAAGCCAGATTTTGATACTTACCGTACGCTAGTAACCTGCCTTTGCAGTGTGGGGAGGAGCTCAGATCGCAAATCGGTTATGGCAGAGATGATTGAGTCAGGTCTCCAGCCGAATGAGACTATTTGTGCTGCTTTGGTTTGTGGGTTCTGCAAGGAAGGTTCTCTTAATAAAGCAGAATTGATCCTGAAGGCTTTTGTTCTTGATTTGCAGGTCTGCTGCAATAAGAGCTATAATACTCTGATGAGAGCTTACTGTATGACCAGGAGCACCACAGAGTCATTAGAATTGCAGAACAGGATGTTGGAACTGGGTTTTGTCCCAAGCAGTGAGACATGTCGATCTCTTGTTTATGGGCTCTCAAGAAGCATTGCTTAAGTTGCTAAACTGGTTTAATCATCCCATGAATTCAAATATTCTTAAATTCTCAATGGGTGGTCTACATAATTACTTAGGTGATTACAGCAGTGACGATGGCATGATGCTATCACCATGCATGATGAACGAGAACATTTGTGGAAGAGCTGAAGAAATTGGATTATGCAGCAGAAAGCTGTTTAATATAATACTGTATTTAAGTGATGTGAGCATGCTGTTAATATAATGCTCCTCATAAAGACTTGGTTTTTCAGCCCAGGCAAATTCTAAAGATTTGGGACCAAAAGCGGTTAGCAGTGACCATTGAATAAGTTTCTTCAGCTTGAGTTGGGTTAAATTACGGAAGGTATTTGCACCAGTCTGTGTGATGCAACTTGTCAGCTGTGACCACTGGCCAGAAATATTCTTGGATCAAGTTTCTGCTGATGGCTTAGTGGGCTATAACAAACCGAGGCCCCATGACTTGCTGAATGATGGCCATGTACATGCCTCGCGATTCTGGGTTCCTTGGATTTTTGGAGAACAGATGCAAAGCGCTAGTTCATGAGGACTAATGCTGACTTATACCAAAAAGATTACAGTATGTTGGATACAGGGGGGAGTTTCTGGTGGAATGAGGCCTATGAGTTTACTTGGCTGGAATGCCATCCTTCTGCCACGGTAGTGCATGTTTGGCAAACTGCTCTTGTCCTGGGCACATGGCACCATGGAGCATGGCTAACAAATTACTGTAAAACCCCTGCTGTATGGAATTAGAGAGCTAATATTGCTTGAATCTTAGCCCTAGATTAAGCGGCAGACATATGCTAAAATATTAAGTGTTGCATCCAATTGCTACAATTGTACATTACACAGTGCACTGTTTGGTAAATCTCATGCGTCAGTTTTTTGTCCAAGAGTTCACATGCATGGTGAACAATAGCATTTGTGAAAGGGTAGAATGCAGTATGGTTAGCATTGAGATGGTGTGAGCACTGTGCACAAATGTTGATGTAATCTTCCTCATGCGGATTTGCTGCCTGAATCCAGGTGAACTCTAATCTTCATATACATTGACCAAGTTTTTCCTGATGACTTCTGGTAAATCCAGGTAAACTCTAATTTTCATGATGGTACACATATAAATTGGTAGGCCCAAAATATGCTACTCCCTCCGTTCCGAATTACTTGTCGCAGGTATGGATGTATCTAGATGTATTTTAGTTTTAGATACATCCATTTCTGCGACGAGTAATTTGGCTATGTATCTCTCTGATCCTTATTTGCTTTGGGATACGAGGGGGGGGGGGGGGGGTTGGGAAAGGTTAGGCAACTGTCGCGTGTACGAAACACGACACTGAGGATGTGGAACACCCCCTTTTTGGTTCAGTGTTGGGGCACTAACCGCACACGACACTGAGGATGTGGAACACCCCCTTTTTGGTTCAGTGTTGGGGCACTAACCGCTCCAATCCTCTATCTACCACATGGTGGATTTTTACCCAGGTTTAGGCCGCTAGGAAGCGTAATACCCTATGTCCTGCTAACTTTTATTCACTGGAAGTGATGAACTGGATGTTACAACGGTGAACCTTCCTTGCTGGGAAAGTTCACTCGCGCATATCAAAATAGAGTCAAACCCCTATCTATGTAACCTGGGCCTCCTTTTATGGTCACAAGGGGTCATCACAGTGGCTACAAGGTTGTGGGTACAGTAGATATACAGAGGAATACCTATCGCATTAAATGCGGGGGTATGTGTCTTCGTATCCTGTTGCCGGAGTTGAACACCTGTCTTGTCGTAGCAGGCTTTTATGGTCACAAGGGGTCACCACAGTGGCTAGAAGGTTGTGGGTACAGTAGATATACAGAGGAATACCTATCACATTAAATACGGGGGTATGTGTCTTCGTATCCCGTTGCCGGAGTTGAACACCTGTCTTGTTGTAGCAGGCTTTTGCTAGCGCATCCCTTTTACCGTGACACGTTGCTGATGAGGTGTCGCCCGCACGGTAAAAGGGGGCAGTGAATCACCTTGGGTGCACCTAACACTTTGGAGGCGCGCGCTCCACTTGACAGCTCGCCATGCACCGCCGTGGACCGCAACAGACCTATGCTTAGCCTCTTCGCTGTAGCCCTGCGCCAGTTAGACGCTGATTGGTCGTCGCCGGGCGGAAGCTGTTGGCGGGGTGTTGGCGCTGAGGGAGCCGTTGCCGAGAGGCAATGCTCTTCCACGGCAATCTTTGCCATGACATTGCCGATGTTGTTAGAGGACTCTTCCTCAAGATTGATGGTCTTGTCGGTGAGTGTCTTGACAAAGATCAGCATACCACCATGTTGCCGGGAGGCAGTATGGAAGGATGGACTCCTTCTGGATGTTGTAGCAGCAAGAGTGCGACCATCCTCGAGCTATGTGCCGGCAGTGAGGTGATCACCCATTCCTTTGATGTAGGTTTCCTGTGATTGCATCTGGACGAAGATCTGCATGCCACCTTTGAAGGGGGCCTGGACGAGCGTTGCCGGGAAGCATAAGTCCCCACAAAAAACCCTCATTTCTAGACGTGGCATGTTTATGTGGGTTGGAACATGGATTTTAATCCAGCCAAGCAGGTTGTCTTTCCCTTCCTCATAAGTGGTGGTTTGGTCGGCTGTAAGGCCAAGAGCGTCTACGGCTTGCTTTAGTATAAAGGCACACATGAATGGCAAACAAAACCAAGAATGTGAAATCGCACAGAAACACGTGAGCAATGAAACCTCACCGAGGGGCACTGATGGACAAAATGCTCCTCCTTCATCAAATAAGAAGCCTCGAAGCCAACATAGAACATGTAGTGCTAGCCCTATGCTGTGAAACCGCTCCTTTCCTGGCAACTGTCATCCACTAGATCTGCCGCACCGATAGGAAAGAAATCAATTAGCCGATACGAAAAGCACAAACCAAAATAGAGGATAAAGAATGTCATCCTGATCTCGTCCGACAAAAAGTGGACTTGCCTTAGTTACATTTCCTTTTCATGTGTTCCTTCACAAGGTTTACATAAAACCAGAGCCTGTAACATGAAACCACGCACCGTTAACCAGCGAACCACAATCTCAAGCAACGAATCACGGATTTTTTGTAACGTGATCTAAACCAAAGGGACTCGGGCAGAAAACAAAATAGACAAGAAAGATTGGGAAGCAAGGCCAGAGAACAGACTAGAAAAGAAGCAGCTCACCTCAAGCAACAATATAGGCACCCAACAACGACAAGTAGCTCGTAAGACCTGAAAGAAAGAACGGAAAGAGAGAGCACAGTTAGGCAAGAAAAGAGACCGGGGAGAGGAATGAGGAAGAACCTCAGCTCGCAGCAAGGACGAAGGCCATAAACAAAGCAGGAAGACGCAGGCGGATAGCAGGTATGAGCTCGAACAGCACCTCTAGCGGACCAAAGCGAGGGACGGGCATGGTGAAGCGTAAGGCGGCGGTGGCGAAGGGATATAGAAAGGAGAGGAAAACCAAACACAGAAGGAGACAAGATAAAGACAATCGCAGCACAAAGGCGAATGAACTGACAAAACCCACCACACGAAGTCACACACGTTGACACGAGCCCAAAAACAGCCAAAGACCAGGTGATGAAAGCCATGTAAAAAGAGCGACACAGCACAGTACAAACCAAAGGGGAACACTTGCTTTTACCCAACGGAGTAAGCATCGTAGGCTTACCGGGCAATGGACTCACCAACCCTCATTGCTGCCACTAGCACGGGGCCGAACAACTCCACGTGGACACTGGCCGGATAGGACCAGTCGGACGGAACGAACACAACTCCATGTGGCCACGGCCGGATAGGCAGGAAGAGAGCAAGCACACCAAAATGGAACAGACGGGCATAAACCAAAGGAGCAAACCTACCATATCCGCCCGGTAAGATGCCGGCTCCGCAAAGTCTCCCAACACGCCTGCCCGAACAACCATCCGGGTGTTGGGCGGGATAGCCGGGTGAAGAGGTACATCTCTGCTCGGTGGCCCAAACATCAGACACACACCCCAGCGCATGAGCCGGCACACGCCTGTACAGCCGGACAAGCTCCACGCACGACGACCGCCTTTACCCAGTGGCCCAAACATGAGGCGCCCCCACAAGTGCACGAACGGCACAGGCAGGGCAAAGGGCAACACCCGGTAGATGAGGCGGCCCTGTGCGCACCCCAAGGCCATGCGTCATGGACCCCTGAGACTGCTGGTTCGGTGAGGAGCATCTGGGCCCGATCAGACAGCGGGGAGGGCACCAAACAGGCAACGGGGCTAGACGCGCACGGATCGGACAGCACATAGCGCGTGTGGAATAATCGGAAAAGTTAACTGGTTATTGTTGCAGAATGGAGATGCTCTTAGTTTAAAAATTCTGGCTGGACAAAGATTGACAGCTTGGCCTATTGTAGCTTGTCCATTTCCAGTTTGCCAGTCCCATGATATGATATTTCCAATTTATTATTCTAGTGAGATGCCTTGAGAGATTCTAGTTCACATTTTCCCTGGTACTATTCTTCTCATCCAATTGAAACTTTATCAGTTACTAGCAAGATGCCCGTGCATTGCACGGAGCGTCAAGATGCATTTTTTTTATAAAACACATGTTGTGATTGACCCATGCAGAAGTAATCCCATGTGTAAAAACTAATGATATCTCGAGAAAGAGAAGGGATAGGGTGAGGAGGAGTGTAAAAACCCATGCGGCCACCATGCCAGATTGTTCCAGAGGTTTCTTTTTTTAATTGCTCAACAATGAGGTTGTGGGAAATAAGGATGAACAAGGGAAGGCCTTATCTGCAAATGTGAAGAGAGGTGCGGGTATCTTCTTGCAAAATTGTCATAGTTTGCTTTCTATCCGATATAGATCAAACGGTCTATCTTGCAAGATGGCAGGCACACCATCATCAACAACTTGGTTTTTTATAAGAGTAGAGAAATAGTTTCTTGTTTAAATGTCCTCATCAGGGTGTTGAGGTAGTCTGTCCAGATAGAGCTTCCATGGAGCACGAGGTGTTACCAGCTACTTATTAGTGCTTTTAGGAAAGGGGACATGGAGGGCACGAGAAATCTATTGTGAATATAACTCCAGCTTCTACTTGTGGGCTGCCAATGCAATAATCCTTGCATCTTTTTTGAAAAACAGGGAGACACTTTCCGGCTACATATAAAATGAAACCACATGCAATATCCAGGCAGAAGCCAAAGCAGAAAAAGGGTCCGAAACAACAAGCTACGAGCTAGGAAAGACCAGAGCAAAATCTAAGTTTTAACTGACAAAAAGTCGGCAACACTAAGAGAAGGAAAACCAGTCCCAATTTATTACAATTCAGGCCCATCACATGAGAGAAAGAGCTTCACAGAGCCTGGATAGCTTTGGTCGCTTGGCTGATGATGGAGACCAGGAGATGTCTAGGGGCGATGCAAGGCTCAGAGTAACTTGTTTTGCAGGCGGCCAGCCGACTCCCTTGGGGGATCTGTAGAACTGTTGCCGGGGATCTTCAATATGGAGCTTGTCCAAAGAATGTTCCAGCATCAGTGGGGGTAGCTCAGCGATCTTTAGCCCCACTTAGAATCAGGAGAGGTTCCCTCATGTAGTTTGAGAGGGAGTTGCAAACAGCCTCCAATTCCAGCTTTGTATGATCCTTCAACAGAATCATCCAATGCCTGATAGTTTTCAAGATATTCCGCCCACCTACTTGATTGTAGACCAAATGATGTTACTGAAAATCATACTATTTCTAAATTTCCATAAACACCACATAGTGGCAATACAAACAGTATTGATGGCAGAATTCTTATTATTACAAACCCAAAATCTAGCTACAAATTCATAATTTACCTAAAGGTCTCTTAAAAAGGTCACTAATCATAGACCAAACTGCTTTGGCAACTATGCAGGCATGAAACAAATGATGAACAGATTCATCCTCTGTGCAGAAAACAGTCCAGAATGATATGCCTCTTCCTAAGATTATCTCTAGCCATACGTTTATTATGGGAGAGCAACCATAGGAAGATATGAATTTTAGGAGGCACAACTAATTTCCAGATAGCAGGGAGATAAACATGCTGCACACCTCTAAAGTTGATTACATGATAAAGAGAGCTAGTACTATATTGACCTTTGTTTTCTAATGAGAAAAGTATACTTTTCGTCCCTCAACTCTTCGCAAAGTTTAGTTTTCGTCCCTCAACTCTAAAACCGGACAGAGTGCATCCTGAACTCTCGAAACCGGTCACTTTTCGTCCCTGCTGCTGAGTCAACCCGGTTTTGACCACACGTGAACAGTGCACCAGATGAACAGTAAATTTGAAAAAAATAGCAAAAAAATCTGAGATTTTATGGCATCGAAGATACTTAGGTGCGCCACATGCGTGCAAATTTTCATCATGTTTGGAAGTTCGAGGAGCACACAGCAAAAAAAAACAAAAGTAAATGTACACTGAAGTGAACAGTAAAATAAAAAAAATTCTGAAATTTTTTGGCATCGAGGATGCTCAGGTGGGCAAGGTGCGTGCAAAATTTTGTGGTAAAATAAGATCCGAGGGTTTGGAAACCACCCAAAGCGGCACGCACACGTACGCTATTTTGTTTTTTCTTGCACGACCTTCTCAGATGTCATTTTACCACAAAATTTTGCACGCACCTTGCCCACCTGAGCATCCTCGATGCCAAAAAATTTCAGAATTTTTTGAATTTTTTTGCTATTTTTTTTATTTTACTGTTCACTTTAGTGTACATTTACTTTTGTTTTTTTGCTGCGTGCTTCTCGAACTTCCAAACATGATGAAAATTTGCACGCACGTGGCGCACCTAAGTATTTTCGATGCCATAAAATTTCAGATTTTTTTGAATTTTTTTGCTATTTTTTTCGAATTTACTGTTCATCGGTTGTACTGTTTACGCGCGGTCAAAACTGGGTTGACTCAGCAGTAGGGACGAAAAGTGACCGGTTTTGAGAGTTCGGGGTGCACTTTGTCCGGTTTTAGAGTTGAGGGACGAAAACTAAACTTTGCAAAGAGTTGAGGGACGAAAAGTATACTTTTCTCTTTTCTAATTGCGAAACTAAAGAATCAGTGTCATCCTGGAAAGATATACTACTAGCTATATCAACAAGTTGAAACAATTGCTCCATCATACAATCATTAAAGATCCTTCCAAATGTAAAACTTCAACTGATTACCATCCCGAGCATGCTTTACAGTTTAGAGGGCTCATTACATATAGTGTAAAGATCCCAACACTGAACAACTAAAGGGGAAGTACCAAACCAAGTATCTTCTCAAAATCTAACTTTAGCCCAATCTCAATCTGCCATCTATATCCAAATTTAATGGATTTAATGACAGTTAAGACCCCCTTCCAGAATCTAGAGACATTTAGGCTAGAGCTAATGAAAATATTAGGATGATTTTGTTGGTATCTTGCTTGATGACCACCCGCAGCTCAAGAAACGTGTCGACCCGTGGCTCAAGAAATGCATCGACCTGCTGGATGCTTTGGTCAGGACGACCCTTAAGTGCGCAAGCACAATCAGATCATGATATGCTTTCAGGCTAGTGTTTGTTCCTCTTCTAGTTTGCCAGTGGTAGTTGTTTGCAGTTGAGTGTCACTGAGCACGCATGTAAATTTGGAGGCTGGGAGAAGAATTCACCATGTCAATATCAGCACTAGTTGAGAACAACAGTACACACTGAAATCTGGAGTATAATACTTATGCTGTGTTTGCGAGTCAACGAAGAGGCCCGCTCCGTTCGCAAATTTGGATTTTGTCCTTTTATTTTCCTTGTCTGTGGCATGGCTGCTCTTGAGAAAATTCGAGGAAGAATCTAGAAATCAAAATAGCTGATGTGATGTTTTGGTGGATCAGGTTGTAGATAGAGGAAATGATGACATCGTGGAATCTAAACTGCATAGAAGCAGCACCCTAGCTTTTCGTTTTCTAGATAACGAGTTAAGAAGTGAATATCAGTAGTATATCACAACGTTCAGGTTTTGCATCCTCATTAGAAATGGTGCAGTTCCTCCAATATCTGGTGAAACACCATCCTACCGCTGCACCATTTCAATTCAAACTTGCGAAGTATTCATCCATTCCAGAGAAGCTTCAATTCATATTTCATTGCTATTTGGATCCCAGAGCATGTAACACCGGTATCGTCAGTGATGATGCTACCATTTGACCTGGTATACTAGTTATGTGGGCCTGCTACTGGTCTTCCATAGAATCTTATTATTGTTGTGGAGGTGCTTGGAGGGAATGAATATATGTTTCTGTACACATGTTGGATTGTAAAAAGGTGTGCATGATGAGTGAGCAAATGGTTCAGCCTGTTTGCTGGCCCTGCACCAATCAAGAGACAAAAAGAACACACACACACACACACACACACACACACACACACACAGGTCGGCTTTGCTCAGGGTAAGCAAGTCACCACTAGTATGGCCAAGCGGCCAAAGACCAGCTAACCAAAACATGTGCAGGCAAGCACCAAGCAGTAGAGAATACCATGATATATATTCTGATGCTTGGTGACCCTCCTTCCTCTCGCTCTCTCGCCCCCACACACTTGAGAAGATGTGCTCACATACACGCACACGGCACACCGTCCATGATGTTTTAGATATAGACATGTTTTACACCGTGCAGCTTTGACCATTAAGTTACATATATAAACATGTTAGCGAAAAACTAATTAACTATTCATAGTATGTTAACTCATGGAGGAAAGATTGCGACTAATAATTTTCCATTTGTAAACTTACGTACCAAGCTACTCCCTCCGTATCAAAATATAAGACGGTTTTGTCACAAAACGTTTTTTATTTTGATACAAGGGAACATATATTGATTTTCTTTCTCTTCTATTCTACTATTATGCCATGCAGCAGCGTGTCCACATGTAGGAGTATATATGTAGTCTGTGAGTATGTATGTGGTGCTCGCGTGGCATTTGAGACTGAAGTGGTAATAATCCTGTGCATCTCGATCGTCTCGCTTTTTGGAGTAAAGCAGGGCCATGATTGCTCCCGGAATATCTCTATCTCGCGCGCGCGGCGACTAAAGGTTTTCGAAGAAACATTCGCTTGTGGCTGGGTGAATTCGCTGTCGCCTCTGTGCTCCCTGGCTGCATTCCCGGCCGCTTTGCATATGCCGTAAGCAATGAGCAGGCACAAGCAAGGCATCTATATATGGATAGATATCGGCGAATGGAACTGCATGCGCAGCAACAGTCTAATGATTAGGAACAATTAATCTCACACACAGGAGTTACACTCAAAAGTTGGTGCACAAATGAAGCCAAACTGGAATTTTCTCTTTCTTTTACTGAAAAAGGAAAACTGGATATTGGTCCTCAGCCAAACACATGCGCACATGTACACGTACGATTGTGCCCACTTATCTCCCTTTTCTGAGTCTGAGCGGCGGTTTACCGCTCTTCGACATGACTAAACCATCGGGTTGGCCAAGGTTTTTCTTTAGGAGAAAAAAAAGGAAAAATCCTTGAGGACTCGTGATTGTTCTTTGCTCCAATGACACTCTTCCATTTTTTAATTTTCTTTTCAGGCCCGCCTTTTTAACCTGCAAAGGAAGTAAACAAATAAAAGAATTCGATTAGATGAGATCACATACAGCACCAGACCAGTTTGTCACTGTCAGGTGGTGTAAATATGTGCCATCACCGCAAAAAGAAAAGGTGTCAATATATGTGCTCTCGTCGCTCGCAAACAAGAAGTAGTGTAAATGTGCCGTGGGATGGGTTGAATTCACAGGAGATGATCTTACCATAGTATGATTTGGGCGCATTGCAGCGGAAGCACTCGGTTCTGTTGGCGTAATTTTGCACGTTACAATCCAGTCTGCATAGCCAAAACACGTGGTTAATTTTCTTTCTTTTCAGGCCTGTTTGCATGCATGCATGCACATATGCAGCTAGCTAGCTAGCTGCATTCCTTGGAAAGCTTTAATTTATAGCTAGGCAGTGGAGCATAACCGACTAGCTAGTGCAGGAGGTAGATAGGGGCCGGAGGCAGACGAACCTGGGGCAGATCCAGTCGCCGGCCTTCCAGCCGGCCTGGGCGGCGGCGTTGAACCCCCAGTTCTGCGCGACGGTGGCGGAGTCTGTCTTTGCGGCGCTGCACTTGAAGCAGCTGGCGCGATTGGCGTAGTTGTTGACGCCGCAGCAGCCGCAGTACCAATCGCCGGGCTTGATTTCCCAGCTGCCGCCCATGGCCGCGTAGTCTGCCCGCTCGGCGCCCAGCTTAGCCTCGCCGCACCGCTGGCAAGCGTCCCGTTTGCAGAAGTTGAGGTACTGGCATGACCTGCAACTCCAGTCACCCGGCTTCCTGCTCATCATCACCTTCTCCATCGCTATATATATCAATCAGAAATTAAAATGGATCCTTGTATCTGTCTATCTATCTGTCTGTCTATCAGTCCAGTCAATCTAGCGTGTGTCTAGTCTAGCTATCAATCTAACCCAAGGAGAAGGTGATGAGAGGCAGCTTAGCTTGTGTTGTGTTGGATGGCAGGGTTGGTTTGGAGATGGGAGGTGGAGCGGTCTTTTATATACGGTTTGGTGCTGCACCAGGAGGAGAGGAGACGGGAGGAGTGGAGTAGAGCTGGCTAGCTTAGGTGGTGTTTGGTTCTCTAGTTTTAGGACTTTTTTTTAGTCCCAATTAAAAAGTCCTTAGTTTCTAAAAAATCTCTCCTTATTTGATTTCAGAGACTAAAAAGTCCCTAGTCCCTTCCTAGAGGCTATTAAATGACCATGTTGCCCATAGTATATAGAAAAATAACAATCAAACAACATCATGGGGTGGCGGGCCAATGGGTGCATGGAGGGGCATTGTTGGGAAAGTCCCAAAAAGTCCCCAAAAGACTCTCTTTGAGAGTCTTCTTCATTTAGTCCCAAATGCCTAGTTTAGTCCCTAAAAAGTCTCTCCCGTTTAATAAAAAAGGACCCTAAGAAGGACTTTTCCTAATCCCTACATAAAAAGGTCCCTGTAAACAAACACCCCCTTAGGCCAGTTAGTTAGGGTCCAAGTAAAGCCCGACGGAACGGATGCATTATTGTTTCTTCTTGCTCCGCCTCCATGCAGATGCAGGGCAGGCTGAGTGAGTGTGTAGCTCAGTAGCTGTCTATCTGGCTCATGCATCATGCATGCATCCCCTTTTTTTTCATTTCTTGCAGCAACTGAGGAATCCCCACGATTGATGGGCCTCTCCGTGCTCTGCAAGCTAGAGATCACTGTGCTGTGTGAGCGGGGAGTTCCCGCCTCCTCTGGTCTCCAGCTTCATCGGGCAATCTCTCGTCTTCTCTTTCCTTAGTTTTATTCTTTTGTGCTCCTCAGTTTTCCTTCATTTGCAAAAAAGGACGAAGGACTTATATTAAATAGTACAAACTCTTTCAAAAACACTCTTACAAAAATTGAAACAAACATCCAAATTTTGGGTGCCGAAGTCCTCTTCCATCTGCATCCACCCACAGTGCACCGTGAGCAAAACTCGTGGCAACCTCTAAATCTCCGTCTCAACGGAATAAACTTTTTTAAACCTAAGAGCTTGTGAAAGTAGTGTCTGAGAAGTCATTGATGTAAAGCAGAAGACGCCGACGACCGCGCTTTGTGTAGCAAATCGACACCCTGCAGAAGCAAACGTTGGAGAAGTTCTGTAGAACGGCTCAATTACGACCGAACAGAGTCGGGGAACACAAATATCACACGCTCCGCAACAGGCCGAGAATGGGCAACCTTCGGTTGGTAAAGCTTTTAAAAGTTTAGTCTTCACTCATAAGTATTTAGATCCTTAGCTGAAATAAATAGTATAGTATGCAGGAAATGCAAAAAAAATCTGTAGATCTTCAGGAGGGTGTATATATGAGAGTATTGTGCACAATCTGAGATTTAACGTTATTTCATAAACATATTTAGGCCTGCACGGCAAGGATTACACGAGATTGGGGAGAAAGGTGCGGGGCCAGTCTGGTAACTGTAATCTAGTAGTACTATTTCAATCGGGAGTGTGGCAAATAAAGAAAGGAACCACTAGCGATCAGACTACTGATGGCTAGCGTTTCATCAGACTAATCCCTTGCCGTACGATTGAAATCCTTTGAAGCGTCAGATTAATTCAAGGAAACATGCATGCAACGTATTCCTAAATAAGAAACAGCTTCCCGGAAATTACGGCAATAAAGTTAAAAACTCCCAGAAATAATGCTTCCCAGTAAGCCGTGATTTGCTTATAAATATATAAATTAATGCTTCCCAGAAATAAAGTTAAAAACTCCATATCTATTTTCTGGTAAGTCGTGATTGCTTCCAAAAAACCAAATACAGAAATTAATGCTTCCCAGAAAATTTCCAGAAATAGGAAATTTGCTTCCAACAAAAAAATAAAGGTTTCTGTACATTTTTTTTTCTGTAGCGCGAGGTGGTGTGGAAATTTTATATTTTGTCAATGGAATTATCATTCAACGGAAACATATTATGTGATAGTATATGATAGAAATATTTATTTCAATAAAGCAATATTTCATCCTTGTGGTAGCATTTTTTACACACTTTGGAAACAATTTTTTGTGTACCAAAACTATATTCATGTTTGATGGAAACATTTGCGTCGTAATGGAAATTGTATGGATCAACGACATAAATATACACGGATACAAATTTCTTTCTTTTTAGAAAAGGAGGATGACCCCCGGCCTTTGCATCTGGGCGATGCATACGGCCACTTTATTAATTATTATCATAGAACCTTACAAAGCCATACAACAGCAAGACTAAAGCCACCGTCTAAACAACAACTGTCGCTACACCTATCCAATTGATGAGGGGGCGCAGATAGTCGGGGCCTAATACCAAACAGACATCGCAGCCAAACCTAAACATCTAAGACCTGAGGTCCCAACCAGGACGCCTGCCGAGTATGGGGCACCTACCAGCCCGGCGCACTCCTCAACCAGGACGCCTGCCGGGTATGAGGCCGCCGCAGCCACCTGCCACAAATTCATCTTCAGAGCTGTACTGTTGCATGTACCGTGTCAGGTCTCTCTGCCATCGACGCCACCACGACGCCCAACAGCGTCGTCCTCCTGTGCGAGTCCATCCTCCCACAGCGAACTCCGAATCTGCACTGCGCCACACTGTCAAGATCCGTCGCCATCAGTGTGTAGGATGAAGCACCGCTCCACCAAAGAATCCGTCCTCTGATCCCTCGATCACGTGTGTACCTCCAAAAATGACGCCCCCAAGGGAGGAACAACAACAGAGCGCCGCCGTCATCCGATCATCTGATCTAGGGTTTCCCCCGGAGGTAGCAGAGAGTGGCCTTGAACTTCTCCACGACGATGCCTTCAAGAAGAGAACGACGCAGATAGCGCCGCCACCGCCGACCTTAGCAGAAGCCGAAGGCAAGTTTTCACCCAGATCAGTTCGAAGGAATCCAACTCTCGTGCACGGGCCGCCGTCACCACCAGCACCACCAGGCAGACCCTGGAGTACCGGCAGATCAGCGAGCCACCGGCACCACCGCATCCAAATCGCCGGCCACGCCGGGCCGCCGCCATCCCCCGCGCCGTCCGGGTTAGAGACGAAGCTGCCGACCGCGCAAAGGGACCGCCGCCGCCTGCACACGCCGGAGCGCCGCCGAGATCCCAGCACCCGCCACCGCTTGTCGACGCCAACCGCCGCCCAAGCACTGGCGCCACCGTGGAGCCATCAGATCGGGAAGGGAGACGTCGCGCGTCGACCACCCTCGCGGACCCCGCCGCATGCCCGAGCGCCGGCGCCACCGCGGCGCCATCAGATCAGGAGGAGGAGGAGCCCGCGCCTCGCCGCCCCACGCAGACCACGCCGCCGCCATCACCACAGCGCCACCAAAGGGGAGCCCCGCAGATCCACCGGCGACCCGACCTGCCGCCGAGCCGAGCGCCGCCGCGAGGGCCGGCCGTCCCGCGCCGCCCGGGAGCCTCGCGAGGAGGGAGGGAGCCCCGCCGCCGCCGACGCACGCGCGGGCTTTGCCCGACGGCGTCCCCTGGCGGCGGCGAGGAAGAAGGAAGGCGAAGGAAGGGAGCAGCGGCGGCGATCTAGGGTTCCGCCCGGGCCGCTCGCGGGAGCGGCACGGGGGACGGGGCAGGATACAAATTTCTTTGATATAATTTTTTTCCGATGCGTGCACTGATCTGTCATCAATAACAAGACTACTCTCGGCTTCATCGCACTCAAACACCACCAGGTCAATGGAAACCATGTTTCTTTTTTATTTTTGTCATGCTTCTATTTGATGGCGAAACGTGCATCCTTCCAATGTTGGTTGTGCATGACAGTCGTGCTTCCTTCCGATGCTGGCCATGCTTTCTTGCGATGGTAGTTGTGCATCCTTCTGATGCTGGCCTTGCTTCCTTGCGATGGTAATCGTGCTTCTTTGTGATGGTAGTGGTGCTTCCGTGCGATGGTGGCCGTACCAATCCACGGTAGTATCTCGTGCTGAACAAACTAATAATGGACAATCTCACGTGCATCGTGAGCTTCCCATCGTCAACAAGGCAGCTATGTCTTGGCCTTAGTGCCCTCAACAACATTGCACCATCGTCTGCAAACTTGATACAAAGAAGCATGCCGAATTAGATGTATCCAGTACAGTAGAAGTAATTCACTCAAGGAATCAACATAGGCAATGATAGAAGCACACAATTACAAAGTTTGAAGCAAAAAATTTGGTGTTGTAGAAACATATGCCAGACACAAAATTATGAAGCATAGTTGACACACAGCAATTATCTAATGCTATCACAACACATATGAGACACAATGAAAGCATACAAAATTGATTTCACAATCAGGAATGCGTCGTTTTTAAACCAATTTCAGCATACAATTCAAAGAAGCGGCACATGCAGCGGTTGAAGCACACACAAGAAGGGGTTGAAACAACTTAATTTCTTGTAAAATTAAGAACGTGGTTACAATGTTTTTACGAAATATTCAGAAGAAAGTATACTGTCCTTCTGGCGAAAACAGAATACACTAGCTCAACATTAGTCATCATAATCTGTAGAACAAAATATATTCATGGGAAATATACATTGTTATGTGTGACATACATGCAAATTAAAGCCCCTGTTGTGGACCAATGTGGTAAATTCTCTAGCACGAAGAAGCATATATGTTATAAAATGTAGAAGCGCAAAAAGAAGGAAGCATGACAATAGTACTCTGGGTACATAAGTAGTGTTAACTGGAAGCATGGATACATGAATTGGAATACGAACTACTATTGCCGCCAATGTGGGAAGCATATTTGGTTCATGCAAACACCTAATTCACATATATTCATTCATGATTTCGTGAATCCTGATTCAGTATGAAATAAACAGAGAAAATTCACGACAAACAAACGAATGTGTGCACATATAGATATCAAAGAATACCCAGTACACAAATTTAGTACTGTAGAAATCAACTAGCATTGTACCATATGACCTAGATCAGAAAGGGATGATACTGGGGGTCAGGGGGGAGAAACCTGTGCTGGCTTCATTCCTAATGGAGACGACGCGATGGACCGGAAGCCGCTGTGCTATATCCCATGGAGAGGATGGAGCGGTGAAATCAGAGAGAATGGGGCGAGGGTGCGGTTGACAGCGAGATCGGCGGAGGTGCATGCGAAGCGACGGGAGAAGGGGATCTGGTTGGTGAGGTGGCATGATGCTCGACGAAGAGGTGAGAGAGAGGCAGGAGGTCAGCGGCGATGTCAGGGAGGATTGGGCGGTGCTATTGGCGGCGAGGTTGGGGAAGGCTGCCAGCTAGGCGAGATGAAAGGGGGAATGCGAGCGAGTTACGGGCGGATGGTGCGGATGGTTAGCATTAAACTGTTGGGAATTATTTTTTCCATATGGTGCAAAATCTGTGACCGTGGGATTCCAATAAAATCGACCGCATCTGACAATGGCCTCGTATCAGACTATAGATAGAAAGTGTTTCCCAATGAAAAACACACATCGAAAGTGCACTTCTACGCCTAATTGAACTGAGACCTAGGCAGCCCCGCTCCCGAGTCGCTCCCGCGGGCGACTCTGGGAGCCAACCCTAGCGCCGCCGCTTCTCAGCCCCCCTCCCCGGCCTTCCTTCCCTCGCCGCCGCCGGTGGCGTCGCCGGCCAAAGGCCGCGCGGCATAGGCGGCGGCGGGGCGTCTTCTTCCCGCGTGCTGGAGGCGTGCGTCACGGGGCGCGGCCTTCTGCGTCGGCGGCGACGGTCGTCGGCCCGTCCACGGGCTCTGCTTCCTCCCCCCGGCGTGTGGCGTCTCGGTGGTCCTGCCCCCCTCCCCTTCCATGTGGCGGATCTTGGGGCTCCGGGGGCGGGGGCCTTGCTGGCGGTGGATCTGGGTGCTCCTACCCAGATCCGGGTGGTGGCGGCGGCGGCGACCTGGCTAAGGTGGTGGCGGGGCGGCCGGCGGTAGGCTGCGCCTTTCGGGGTGGAGGGGCGCCGGGCGTCCATGGCCGGGAGGTGGGCTACGTCTTCGGCAGCATGCCACAGCTGCTGCAAGGTGGCTCGGGGCTGCTCCTCGGGGTCTCGGCATGGATGCGAGCTCCACGGCGTGGTGGTAGCTCATGGTGGTGGGATGGTTCGTTTCACGGTGGCGGCCGGTCGCCTCCGACGTCGGTCGTCAGTGAGCGGCCTGTCTCGACCTTCGATTCCTCCCCTCGTCGTCCGGGCTCTACCCTCGTCATAGGGCTGGTCCACTCCCAGTTGTGGTCCATTGCTCGTCTTGCGCCCGTGGCTGCGAGACCGAGCTCGTCTCGCGCCCGGCAGCAGGACCGAGCCCGTCTCGCGCCCGGCTGCAGGACTGATCCCGTCTCGCGCCCGGCAGCAGGACCGAGCTCGTCTCGCGTCCGGTGCAGCAGGACGGGTGATGGAGGCCTTTTTGGCCAGCCCTTTGGGTCTCGGCGCGGGGGGGGCGCCCAGGGGTGTGAAAAGGAGCGGCCTTTCCACTCGTCTCTTTAGTTGGGGTAGCGACGGGTCTCGGGTGAGGTGGTGTCAAGGTCTTAGATGTCGGGGCGGCGGCCCTGGTGGTGGTAGAGCGGTGCTCATGGGCAGAGCCCGTGGCTTGGTGCTGCCCGGTGACCATGGCTGTGTGGGCGGCATGGTGGCAGGGGTGTGGCGTTCGGTGCCGGTGAGTGTTTGCTGGGGTGAAAACCTGTTCTATCTTCAGACGGACCGGTGGTGGCGTAGCACGTTACCTTCTTGAAGGCGTCGTCGCGGCTCTCACCGGTCATCGTGCCGCTCCAGGGGAAACTCTGACCCTCGGGTCGGGCGGTGGCGGCGCGTTGGCGTCGTAACCTTCTTGGAGGCGCCGCCTTGGAGCTCACAGTTCGTCATATGCGGCTTCATCTCTTCGCGGTGGAGTGTTCACGGCAGAGGTCCTCGATTGCTCTTGTAGTGTTAGGGGTGGTGTTGCTGCGCTCAGCGCCTATGTATCCCGTCTTGGGTGTGTGCGTGTGTTTGTCGTGGGTGCGTTTGTACTTGGGCTATGGTTGATCTTTGCTTTATATATAAAGCGGGGCGAAAGCCTTTTTCAGTAATCCCAAGCTCGTCCTAGCTCGTCCATCGAAAGTGCACTTCAGAAGGGTGTATATAAAGAAACACATCGAAAGTGCACTCTTCCAACACTTCTAATCAGGCCACTTGTTGCGCCTGCGATCAGGTCCTTGAATCGGCTAACCACATCATCCTGGGTTGTCCATTTGCAAAGGAGGTTTGGCACCCGATGGCCAATCAGTTCAATAATGCTGCGACGGCTGCGCTCCAATCCTCCTCTATCAACACATGGTGGGATAAGACGTTCAAACTAAAGCAAAAAGGAGTATTGCTGGACGAGTGTACGAGGGCTGTATACGTGGCTTGGAACCTATGGAATGAGCGTAACAGGCGGATCTTCGAGAATCAACGGCGCTCTACCGCGGGGGTATGTTCTTTGATTAGGGATGAATTAGGCCTCCTGAAGGAGGCATGGGAGTAGTACCATTTGTTCTTGCTAGGATGCATGTCGCATCTCTGGCTTAATGTTTTGCTTCCCCGGCTGATTCTTCAGCCTGTTGTACAGTCTTCCCTCTCTTAATGAAAAGGCAGAGCACCTGCCATTATGGTCAAAAAAAATCCAAAGCTCAAATGTTTGTAGCAAAAAAAGTCAGATTTTTTAATTTGTTTAATGGTACTGTTATTCTCCAAATCCAACCTCTGTAGGAATTGTTTTATTTCTGTATTCATGGCTTCGTAGTTTTGTGCTCAAAGTTGATATTGTCGTACAAGAGTTAAGTGTTTTTTAGGGGAAATTGCCGCTTTATTACACTAAGCAAAGCTTGGAATCTTGTCCGATATTACATCCAAAATAAAATCTGGTGGGAAGGCTGTAACACCCCGGATGTAACTTTCCCAATTTGTACTCCAACTCTTGCCGTTTCCGGCGTTAAGTTATATTTATTTCCTCGGGTTTGGGTCTTTGTCCCCGTGTGTTGTTATCGTTGTCATGCATCTCATATCATGTCATCATGTGCATTGCATTTGCATACGTGTTTGTCTCATGCATTCGAGCATTTTCCCCGTTGTCCGTTTTGCATTCCGGCGCTTCGTTCTCCTCCGGTGGTCATTTTCAGCTTTCTTTCGTATGTGGGGATTAAACATTTCCGGATTGGACCGAGACTTGCCAAGCGGCCTTGGTTTACTACCGGTAGACCGCCTGTCAAGTTTCGTATCATTTGGACTTCGTTTGATACTCCAACGGTTAACCGAGGGACCGAAAAGGCCTCGTGTGTGTTGCAGCCCAACACCCCTCCAATTTGGCCCAAAACCCACCTAACTCTGCTCCATCATCTAGAGCATTCGATCACGATCGCGTGGCCGAAAACTGCACCTCATTTGGACTCTCCTAGCTCCTCTTATGCCTATAAATAGGTTCCCCTCGAAATGTCCCGGATCCCCTCTCCCCGAAACCCTAAATCGCCCCCGCGCCGCGCCGGACATTGTCCGACCCGGCCGGACATAGCCGCCGCCCCACTCCGAAGCCGCCACGTGGCAGCCGCCACCTCCCACCGCCGCTGGCCCGCCCGGCCCAGGCGAGGCCCCCGCGGCCCAACTGCCGCCGCCGCCCCGCGCCGCTACCTCGCCCAGCTGCCGCCGCCTCGCCCGGCCGCCGCCTCCGGTCGCCGCCGCCGCCGCATCCGCGCCCGCCGCCACCAACCGCCGCCGCCGCGCCGTGGCCGCCGCCCCGCCGCCTCTCCGGCTCCCCGCCGGCCGGATCCGGCGAGATCCGGCCCGAGAGCACCTCGCCGCCGTCTTCCCGCTCCGGCGAACTCCGTCAGCTCCGGCGTGAACAGTGCGCGCGCCGCCATCCTCGGATTCCGTGCCGGGTCAAACCCTAGATCCGGTGGTAAATTTCGTCTAAGTCCCGAAAATCTTAGTCCATGTGCTCATGTTCACGGCTCCGTAACTTTGCATCCGAAGCTCCGATTCATGCATATAGCATATCAAAATGTTCATCTCAGAGAGTACATCATTTCATTCCATTGGATCATTTTCATTTGAGTTCATCTTGATGCCCGAAATGCTGTTAGAAGAGGGATACTTGAGATAATTGCCAGATCTGCTACTCCGTTTAGCTTTTTGTCATTTTTGTCATGATTAATGTGTGCATGATATGCCCTGATGCTCTACATGTGTTTTGTTAAGGGTTTTGTCATCTTTCCAGAGGTGCAACCCATGTATTTTTGTGATGTGTGTGGTGACTAGTGCAAGCTTGCAAAGTGGTGCACTTAGTAATTCTGTTTTCAGGGATTTAGCAATTTCACTAAGTCCTGGAGCTGTTTATCTCACGATGCCATATGTTCTTGTTGTTTCCTAGTGATTCGTGCATCTTTTGAGGATGGTCAGTAAGGATGTTTTGTTAATGTTGTAGTGCTCTATCCATCCATGTCTTTGTTTGCAATTATGGAGCACCCTAGCTTGAGTCAATCGAGCTCTACTTTTGCTACTTTGTGAATCTGGGCAGATTGTCAACTTGTTTGCAATTTTGCCGGTGTTGTTGTAGTTGATCCGTGCATGCTATGTTATTGTTCTTGCCATGTCAAGCTTGCATTTTGTGCTTTCTTTATGGATGTATGCTTGTCTTGCCATGACTTGCACCGTAGTGAGTGCATCGAGCTTGTAAACACGCCTACTTGAGTTATATTTCAGCATGTGCCAGTTTTCACTAAGTCTGAAAACTGATTATGTTTTTGCTATGTTCACATGCTTGCAATTGTATTTTCTGATCCCTTTTGGCTCAAGGTCACTAAGGGACTTTTGTTAAGCTCTTTGCGTAGCTCCATGCCATGCTTTACTTTGCCATGTTCAGGTCCTGTAGCATGTAGTTTTGTGACTCCGAAGAGGGCTACCTGATCTGAAATTCCAGACAAGTGTTAATTTCACTAAGTCTGAGATCTGTTTTCCATATGCATTTTTACCATGCTTGTTTGAACCTGTTAATGGATGAATTGGCCGTAGCTCGGTGCTAGACTTTTGTTAAGCATCTTGTGTGCATCCCTGCCATGTATTTTGTTGTTCTGTTTGGTTGCTGTAGCATGTTCATCTCATTGCATTTAGTTGGCTACTTGCTGTAAATCGCAGACCGGTGTCATATTTGAATCGCTTGCCATTTCCAAACCGCAACTCCGATTCCGGCGTTCTTTATATCGTTTTCAAGCGATTTCGTCTCATCTTTCCAGTGGCACACTTGGATTTCCAAGTTGAGTCCAGGTTCATGCATTTCCTGTCATATCTTGCATTTTGCATCCCGCATCGCATTCCGCATAGCATATCATCTTTGCATCATATTGCTTGGTCTTGCACGTGGTTGATTGTATCCTTGTTGCTTGTTTGTCTTGTTTGGGTAGAGCCGGGAGACGAGTTCACTAACAAGGAGCCCGTTGAGTTTGCTTTCGAGGATCCAGTCAACTCTGACAACTGTGCAGGCAAGATGATCATACCCTCGAAATCACTACTATCTTTGCTATGCTAGTTTGCTCGCTCTTTTGCTATGCCAATGCTACGATGCCTACCACTTGCTTGCAAGCCTCCCAAGTTGCCATGTCAAACCTCTAACCCACCATGTCCTAGCAAACCGTTGATTGGCTATGTTACCGCTTTGCTCAGCCCCTCTTATAGCGTTGCTAGTTGCAGGTGAAGATTGAAGGCCGTTCCTTATTGGAACATTTATTTACTTGTTGGGATATCATTATATTATCTTGTTATCTTAATGCATATATATACTTGGTAAAGGGTGGAAGGCTCGGCCTCTCGCCTAGTGTTTTGTTCCACTCTTGCCGCCCTAGTTTCCGTCATATCGGTGTTATGTTCCCGGATTTTGTGTTCCTTACGCGGTTGGGTTATAATGGGAACCCCTTGATAGTTCGCCTTGATTAAAGCTTTTCCAGCAATGCCCAACCTTGGTTTTACCATTCGCCACCTAGCCTCTTTTTCCCTTGGGTTTCCGGAGCCCGAGGGTCATCTTATTTTAACCCCCCCGGGCCAGTGCTCCTCTGAGTGTTGGTCCAACCGAGTAGACTGCGGGGCCACCTCGGGGCAACTTGAGGGTTGGTTTTACTCGTAGGATGTCTCATCTGAGTGTGCCCTGAGAACGAGATATGTGCAGCTCCTATCGGGATTTGTCGGCACATTCGGGTGGTGTTGCTGGTCTTATTTTAACCTGTCGAAGTGTCTTGAGTAACCGAGATACCGAGTCTGATCGGAACGTCTTGGGAGGAGGTATATTCCTTCGTTGACCGTGAGAGCTTGTCATGGGCTAAGTTGGGACTCCCCTGCAGGGATTTGAACTTTCGAAAGCCGTGCCCGCGGTTATGGGCAGATGGGAATTTGTTAATGTCCGGTTGTAGATAACTTGAACCTTAATTTAAATTAAAATGAATCAACTGAGTGTGTTACCGTGATGGCCTCTTTTCGGCGGAGTCCGGGAAGTGGACACGGTGTTGGAGTAATGTTTGGGCAGGTTGTTCTCTAGTTTCTCGCTCGTGCTTTGCCTCCTCTTCTCGCTCTTTTTTGCGAATAAGTTAGCCACCATACTTGCTAATCGCTTGCTGCAGCTCCACATATATGTACCTTGCCTTACCTATAAGCTTAAATAGTCTTGATCATGAGGGTGCGAGATTGCTGAGTCCCTGTGGCTCATAGATTAGTACTACACCAGATGTAGGGCCTGATGATTCCGCTCCAGCAGACGCATATGAGCTCAAGTGGGAGTTCGACGAAGACTCTCAACATTACTATGTTTCCTTTCCCGATGATCAGTAGTGGTGCCCAGTTGGGGGTGATTGGGACCGTGTCGCATGTTGGGTTCTCTTTTATTTTGGCGCCGTAGTCGGGCCATGAGTGTTTGGATGATGTAATGTTATTTATGTACTTGATTGACGTGGCGAGTGTAAGCCAACTATGTTATCTCCCCTTTATTATTATTTATATTACATGGGATGTTGTGAAGATTACCTAACTTGCGACATATGCCTTCAATGCGATTATGCCTCTAAGTCGTGCCTCGACACGTGGGAGCTATAGTCGCATCGAGGGTGTTACAAAGCCCACCCAAGACTGGCATCGCTCTTCTCCTACACCTACTCTTGCTAACTTATGCGCGGCTCTATTCCCAATTCGACAAACCCAAGACACCTTGAACTCCTGCCTTGAGTTGAGCATCTCCTTTATTTCGCTTACCCATGGCCCTACAGCGGACACGTTCCTTGACTCTTGCTTGATCATTTGCACCAAGGAGCTACTGTCCGGCTCAGCACTTCAACCGCTTCAGGATCGTCGATATGTGGTATATAGTGGCATTCTCCGGCCATGAAAGCACCGTTGTGATCTCGAAGCACTGCACCACCTTCCCCCTTCTCTCCATATTTTGAGACGGCACCATCGCTGTTGACCTTGGTCCATCCGTCTTCAGGGGGTTCCCATCTTTGGATGATTTTGGGCACAGGTTGGCGCTCCCTCGCTGCGTGTGCTAGCTTCCAGTCACCCATATGCAGTCTCACAGAAGCCATGATTTCATGTGGGCAAGCAATCTTCTTCCCATCCCTTGCCTCATTACGTGCCAGCCAGAGGCCATATGCCGCCTGTACCAGCACCTCCAGCTCGTCGTCCGATGCCCCGGCAAACCAGCCCAGTAACCAGGAAGCCAAGGCGCTCTGGGAGACCATCGAACACGGTGGGATCGCCACCGAAACTCCCAATTCCGACCGCATCAGCTGCCAAAACTGCACTGAATGTTGACAGACCCAAAAACGATGAACAATGGTTTCCTCTCGGCCACATGCAACACAAAAAACACCTGGTTTTATCCGTCGATGAAACAGCTCCGCCCCCACCGCCAAACCATTCCAAATAAGCCTCCACATGTGAATCTTGGCCTTAGCAGGTGCATTAGTTTCCCACAACGCCATATACCCTTTGTGCTTGTTGACTGAATTTTGAAGACTCCTGATGGCCAGTCTTCGCTCTATTCATCGACATCTTGAAGTGATATGCCGACTTGAAAGTAAACATACCGTTGCGAGTAAAATTCCATGCAATGTAGTCCTCCATTAGTTGTCCCCCTACTGCAATCTGCTTGATGTCTGCTGCATCATCAACCGTGAACATGTTGTCCACTTTATCATGGTCCCAGCCGGTTCCTTCAGTGTTCAGAAGATCAGCTACTTTTGTAACCCCATGCACATACACTTGGCCCAACGGTTTCATGCTCCCACTTCTTGGTATCCAGGGGTCATGGTGTATATTAATTGTAGAACCATCTCCTATCCGCCAGACTAACCCTTCCCTCAACAGATCCCTACCATGCAATATACTCCGAAAAGTGTACGATCCCGACGAGGGACAAGTTGCTATCATAATTGATCCATCTTTAAAATATCTAGCCTTGAGCACCCTTGCACACAAGGACGTGGGGGTTTGTAAGATCATCCATGCTTGCTTGGCTAGGAGCGCTTGGTTGAAGGCTTCTAGATCACGAAATCCCATACCCCCATCACGCTTGGAAGCACACATTTTTTGCCATGAAATCCAGTGCACCTTCCTCTCGCCATTCATTGCACCCCACCAGAATTTTGAAGAGACCGAAGTCAGATTCCGGCACATTTCTTTGGGAGGTGAAAACAACTCATGGTGTAGGTCGTGTCACTTGGAGGACAGATTTTATAAGTACTTCTCTTGCTGCTTTGGATAACCCTTGTCCTTTCCATCCACATACCTTTCCCTTCGAGGACTCGGTGACATGTTTAAAAGTCCCCTCTTTAGACCTTCCAACCAGTGTTGGGAGACCAAGGTAGCGCTCACTAAGAGCCTCCGACTGAATGCCAATAGTTTGTTTAAGTTGAACCTTCACGTCATCTTGGCTGCCCTTCCCAAAAAATATTGAAGACTTTTGCAAATTCACCTTCTGTTCGGAAGCCTTCTCATATTTGATCAAAATTTCCTTAAGGGCTTCGGTGTGTCATCAAGAGTTAAGTGTTGGTATTATATAATTTGAAAAGGATTTCTCAGTTTGGAAGTCCTAATTTCAAAGTTGAAAATCGCGATGCTTGTGCTTAACCTTGAGATTAAGGTTCTAGGCTTTGAATCTCGCTAATCCCCCCTTGCCCCGCGTCGCTCCCCCGTGGGCGACCCGGGCGGCGGTGCCAGATCCGACCTCCCGCGCCCCTCTCTGCCCTCCCCCCCGCCGCCGCCGGCCGAAGCCGCCGGGGCAAAGCCCCTCGCGGTGGCTGGTGGCAGGGCGCCTTCTCTCCTCTCCCCTCGGTGGTGGTTGGCGCGGGGCAACCGGGCTAGGGCAGAGGCGTCGGGCGGACGCAGGGCCCGACGTCGCGGCGGCAGTGTGGTGGCAGGTGCTGCGCCACGGTGGAGGGGCGTCGGCTGTGTGTTGGCCCGCTGTGGCGCCGAGTAGGGGGGGGGGGGGCTCCCGCCGTGCGGCGGCGTGGGCGTGGGTCCGGGCCAGATCTGGCCCTGCAAGCGCGGCCCTGGCCCTCCCTGTGCGGCTGGCGGTGAGGTGCCGAGTGGCTACCTGTGGGTCGTGGTGGCTGCCCTCGTGGCCTCTGCTGCAGACCCGTCAGTGGTGCGATGGCTGCCATGGTGGGGCGTGCATAGGCGGGTTCCGATGGCGTCTTGGCGGCGGAACTGCCTAGGCGGCGCGGGCCGCGGTCGGCGTGGGTGGTGGCTGGGGTGCGGCTTCGGGCTCTCGGCGGCTGCGATTAGTGAAGGAAATACTCCCTCCGTCCCAAAATTCTTGTCTTAAATTTGTCTAAATACGGATGTATCAAGTCACATTTTAGTATTAGATACATCCGTATCTAGACGAATCTAAGACAAGAATTTTGGGACGGAGGGAGTATGCCCTAGTGGCAATAATAAAGTTGTTATTTTATATTTTCTTATTCATGATAAAGGTTTATTATTCATGCTAGAATTGTATTAATCGAAAACCTAAATACATGTGTGAATACATAAACAAACACCGTGTCCCTAGTGAGTCTCTACTAGACTAGTTCGCTGATCACAGATGGTTAAGGTTTCCTAACCATGGACATGAGTTGTCATTTGATAACGGGATCACATCATTAGGAGAATGATGTGTTGGACAAGTCCCATCCATTAGCTTAGCATAATGATCGTTCAGTTTTATTGCTATTGCTTTCTTCATGTCAAATACATATTCCTTCGACTATAAGATTATGCAACTCCCGGATACTGGAGGAATGCCTTGTGTGCTATCAAACGTCACAACGTACTTGGGTGATTATAAAGATGCTCTACAGGTATCTCCGAAGGTGTTTGTTGAGTTGGCATAGATCAAGATTGGGATTTGTCACTCCGAGTATCGCAGAGGTATCTCTGTGTAGCGACCAGACCTCAAACAGTCGGATCTCTGTGCTCCGGTGTCATCCCTGGATCAGTAATGCTGACACCACATAGTACTCGGAGGATTTATAACAGAGTAGCAATTACACACTTATTACATCGAGTGTCTCCATAGAGAACTTATTACAATAAATATGGCTTAAGGCCATCTAATAACGATAACAGCGGAAGGCTTGGAAGATAAGTGAGTCCATCAACTCCAACGGCATCACTGAGTATAGATCCACGACCTAAAAACTCCTTAATCGTTGTCTGAAAAGTCTGCAACATTAACGTTGCAGCCCGAAATGGGGTCAGCACATGGAATATGCTGGCAAGGTAACACATAGAGAGTAATGGAATGAAACTGCTATACTATATGCATATTTGGCTGGTGGAAAGCTCTATGGTTATAGTTTTGCGTAAAGACAATTTTTCCCTACAACAAAGGAATAAATTTTATTTACTATCATGGTAGTTTTTAAACATTGAGAATGGTTGACAGCATCCTCAATCCCAATTAAAGTAATCATCATTAAACAAAACCCAACAAACTTAGTTTAGAGTAACATGTTGAGATTCACATGATAATCCAGGTACTAGATACTCAAGATGTCCATAACCGGGGACACGGCTAATCATGATTAGTTTATTACACTCTATAGAGGTTTCTGCACTTTTCCCCACAAGACTCGATCGCCTTCGTTTGGTTTCTCGCACTACATGGTGTTTGAGAAGACGGATGACTGAGACATAGTCTTTCAGAAGCACTAGCACCTTAAGATGGATAGACCGTTACACCTACTTTCCCCTACATCTGCTAGTCTACCCTGTAAGAGTTCGCACGACTTAATCAACTATGCCAGAGCCCATAATGGCTTGTGGCTGCACACGGAAGTTTCTAGTATGAATAATCTCATGATCCCTTTGAGCCTGGGTGGCGGTCCAAAAAGAAACAGGCAATCCTGGAATACCCGGGTACCTCAATCCACCCAGATGTGTATTTAAGTTGCCACCTTAGATAAACCATTAATTAACAAACTCACATCTGTCATGGATATCACTCACCCAATCCACGTCTACTAGTATAGCATGGCATAATGGCAAACGTAGAAGTAACTCCCAAAGGTTTGATAATAAAACAGGTAATAGGTACTACCTCAACTACTTCCCACCCCACAATTTAATTAGATCCTAATCATTCAATGTGTGAGGATTGATCTAATGCAATAAAACTGGGTAGTAGGAAAGGTATGATCAAAGTGTTACTTGCCTTGTTGATGATCCGCGAAACCTAGAGATTCGAAGTAACAGGCGGCGCACTCCGGGTATTCTATCGCAGACAAACAAACAAGCATTCAATAAGCACTCATCTAATGCACAGGTAAAACTCAAATAAGAGATCTAACCAGAAAGTTCAACTTAAGAACTCCGGTTGGCAAAAAGAATCAAATCAAACGAAGCAACGAAAGTCAAACTGCGAAAGAAAACAACTTTGTTCTACTAATCTGGATCTAAGTCAAATTTTACAGTAGCAAAAACTTGTTTAAGTTGGTTAAACGGATAGAGGGTTTCGATATGAAACTCCAGGCGCTTGAATCGCCCGATTCCGATAAACGAGCGAAAAGTTATACTAAAACGAAAATCGGATCAGAAATCGCGATCAGAAAAATCGCGGATTTAATCCGAGAAAAAGAAAAACGACGAACGTTCGCTAGAACGAACGAACGGACGAAGGCTCGCGAATTAAATAAATTGAAAAAAACGATCTATTTAAAAAAACCGAAACTAAAAAAACCGACGGAAAAACCGAACGGTTTTTAAAAAAAAAACGGCGGCACGGATTTCAAGGCGACCTCGGGCGGCGGGTAGGCGAGGCGGCGGCAGCGGCGTGGCGGCGAGGTGCGGCGGCGGCGGCGGCGGCTCGGGCGGGGCTGGGGCTGGGGCGGCTCGGGGCTAGGGTTTCGGCCTGGGGGTGGGCTGGCTTATAAAGGCTAGTCGGGCCGGAGTCCCGGTCGGACACGGCCCGTAGGTCGGTGCGATTTTTTTTAAAAAATAATTACGCGCAGAAGAAAAATAAAAAGAAATACTAAACGGACTCCAAAAATCCCGAAATAAATTTTCCCGGGCTTCTAAAATCAAGCCGCACAAGGTGAACATTTATTTGGGGCCTAAATGCAATTTTGAAAAACGCACATTTTTCCTAAATTCAAATAAAATAACGAAAAACTCCGAAACAAAATCTTATTTGATTTTATTATTAAATCCTCAATATTTCTTTATTTTGGGAAAGTCATTTTATTCCCTCTCTCATATTTTGTAATAGAAATAATTGATGATAAAATAATTAAAATCAAATGATCCTATTCTCAAAATTTGAGAAAACTCAAATATGAAAATAACAAAATCCCCAACTCTCTCCGTGGGTCCTTGAGTTGCATAGAATTTTCTAGGATCAAAACCAAAAGCAAATAATATATGATATGCATTGATGATCTAATGTATAACATTTCAAATTGAAAATTTGGGATGTTACAAACCTACCCCCCTTTAGATGAATCTCGCCCTCGAGATTCGGGTTGTCTAGAAAATAGGTGAGGGTGGTCTTTGAGCAAATCTTCCTCTCGTTCCTAGGTGGCTTCATCCTACATGTGGTTGCTCCACTGAACTTTGCAAAACTTAATAACCTTGCTGCGAGTGACTCGGCTGGCAAACTCGAGAATCTTAATTGGTTTCTCCTCATAGGTCAAATCGTTATCCAACTGAATTGTTTCCAATGGCACTGTGTCTCTCAAGGGTATGTCAGCCATCTCCGCGTGGCACTTCTTCAACTGAGAAACGTGGAACACATCATGAACTCCTGACAATCCTTCGGGCAATTCCAACTTGTAGGCCACTTCTCCCATACGCTCCAAAACTCAATATGGTCCTACAAATCGTGGCGCTAACTTTCCTTTAACACCAAAACGCTTTGTTCCCCGAAGTGGGGATACTTGAAGATAAGCTCTATCTCCAACTTCGTAAACAGTCTCCTTGCGTTTAGAATCTGCATAACTCTTCTGTCTGGACTGGGCTACCTTGAGCCTATCGCGAATCAATTTCACCTTCTGTTCAGACTCCTTAATCAAGTCAGGTCCAAACAACTGGCGGTCTCCAACTTCGTCCCACGACAACGGTGTCCTGCACCTCCTTCCATACAAAGCTTCGAAAGGGGCCATCTTTAAACTGGTTTGGTAACTATTGATGTAAGAGAACTCTGCATATGGCAAATTGTCGTCCCAACTAGATCCATAATCTAGCGCACAAGCTCTCAGCATATCCTCCAAAATCTGATTGACTCTCTCGGTCTGTCCATCTGTCTGTGGATGAAAAGCTGTGCTGAACTCTAGCCTGGTACCCAAAGTTTCATGCAGCTGCTTTCAGAACTTTGAGGTAAACTGGGTTCCTCTATCTGATACGATACTCCTTGGAACTCCATGCAGACATACGATCCTGGTCATGTATATCTTTGCCAACTTAGCACTGGTGTAAGTGGTCTTTACCGGGATGAAATGAGCTACTTTCGTTAATCGATCGACTATAACCCAAATCGAGTCATAGCTTGAACGAGTCCTGGGTAATCCCGTAATAAAATCCATGCCTAACTTATCCCACTTCCATTCGGGTATCGGCAATGGTTGTAACAATCCTGCTGGCTTCTGATGCCCTGCCTTTACTCTCTGACACACATCACAAACTACTACATACCCCGCAATATCCTTCTTCATTCCGGTCCACCAGAAAATATCCTTCAAATCCAAATACATCTTGGTATTTCCTGGGTGAATCGAATATGGTGAATCATGTGCCTCTTGCAGAATCAACTTCCTGATCTCCGGGTCATTGGGCACATAAACACGGTCTTCAAACCATAGGGTGTCGTGCTCATCCTCACGAAATCCTTTAGCCTTTCCTTTGCTTATTTTCTCCTTTATAGTGGCAATCTCCTTGTCAGTCTTCTGAGCTTCTCTGATTCTATCCATCAAAGTTGACTGAATCTCCAATGCCGCTACATAGCCTCTCAGAACTATTTCCAAACATAGTTCACGAAGATTTTTGGCTAACTCCCTTGGTATTTCTCCCGTCATTAATGTATTGACATGACTCTTACGGCTTAATGCGTCAGCTACTACATTAGCCTTTCTGGGATGGTAATGCAACCTCATATCATAATCCTTGATGAGCTCCAACCATCTCCTTTGTCTGAGGTTTAACTCCTTCTGTGTGAAAATGTATTTCAAACTCTTATGATCCGTGTACACCTCACAATGGTTTCCAATGAGGAAATGTCTCCAAGTCTTCAGTGCATGCACTACGGCTGCTAACTCCAAATCATGCGTAGCATAATTCAACTCGTGAGGTTTCATTTGTCTTGAGGCATATGAAACAACTCTCCCTTCCTGCATAAGCACTGCTCCAAGTCCTCGACGTGAAGCATCGCAATACACCTCATAATCCTTGGTATGGTCTGGCAAACTCAACACTGGTGAAGTAACCAAACGTTTCTTCAACTCCTGGAAACTAGTCTCACATTCCTCAGTACATTTGAACTTGGTATCTTTCTTCAACAACTCCGTCATAGGCTTCGCAATCTTGGAGAAATTCTAAATGAATCTCCGGTAGTATCCTGCGTGTCCAAGAAAACTCCGTATCTCTCCAACAGTGGTTGGTGCTTCCCACTTGGTCATGGTATCAACCTTGGTGGGATCTACTGCTATTCCTTCTCCGGATATAACGTGTCCGAGAAATCCTACTTCCTTCAACCAAAACTCACATTTGCTGAACTTGGCATACAACTGATGTTCTCTGAGCTTACCAAGTACCAAACGCAAATGCTCCTTATGCTCCTCTTCATTTTTCGAGTAAACCAGGATATCATCAATGAACACCATGATGAACTTATCCAAAAACTCCATAAACACTTTGTTCATCATGTTCATAAAATATGCAGGTGCATTAGTCAGACCAAATGACATAGCGGTATACTCGTACAACCCATACCTGGTGGTAAAAGCTGTCTTAGGAATATCCTGTTCTCGAATCTTCAACTGGTGGTATCCTGATCGCAGATCGATCTTGGAAAATACCTTAGCTCCTTGCAATCGATCAAACAGATCATTGATCATTGGTAGTGGGTACTTGTTCTTAATCGTTACTTCATTCAATCCTCGATAATCAACAACCATCCTTAACGATCCATCCTTCTTCTCCACTAGAAGTACTGGCGATCCCCAAGGCGAAGAACTTGGGCGAATATATCCCTTATCCAGTAACTCTTTAATATGCTTCTTAATTTCCACCAAATCCTTTGCAGGCATCATGTATGGTCTCTTTGATATTGGCCCTGTGCCTGGCAATAGCTCAATCAAAAACTCAATATCTCTATCCGGTGGCATGCCTGGTAACTCCTCTGGAAATACTTCAGGGAAATCCCTTACCACTGGTACTTCTTCCTGCACAACTCCTGTTAAACAATTTACTTGAGTCCCTTTTGGCATATGTCGGGATACATACTTGATCCTTCTCCCTTCTGGGGTGGTAAGCAAAATTGTCTTACTGGCGCAATCGATGTTTCCTCCATACATCAACAGCCAATCCATACCCAGAATTACATCCAATCCTTGTGATTCCAAAATGATTAAATCCGAGGGAAACACATGCCTACCTATACTCAATGGCACTTGAAAACATCCTTGACTGGCCATATACTCCGCTCCTGGTGAGCTTACTAGCATAGGTGTTCTAAGAACCTTAGTGGGCAGGTAATACTTATCCACAAATCCCTTGATATGTATGAATGCGATGCACCAGTATCAAAAAGAACGAGTGCAGTAAATGACTTAACCAAAAACTTACCGATTACGGCATCCGGCTGCTCTTCAACCTCCTCCACGTTAACGTGGTTCACCTGTCCCCTGTTGAAAGGGTTCGGCTTCTTCCCAGAACTTCCATTGCCATTCTGGCCTTCAGGACATTCATTGGCATAATGTCCGGTCTTCTGACACTTAAAGCAAGTGACTTGGCTCAGGTCTTTCTTGGCTGGGGTTGATGGGTTGGTGCGATTCTGGCCATTGCTTCCTCCATTCCCATTACCATTCTTGGTGCCATTGTGATTGTGCGAGCTACCTCCTCCATGGGTATGCTGAAAATGTCCTCCCGGTTTAGGGGTAAAACGTGGCTTCTGCTAAGCTCCTGAATTGTACTTTCCTTGTCCATACTTCCTCTTGCGGTTCTCCATTTTCTGCTGCTTGCCTTCAATCATAAGAGCATGGTCTACCAACTCCTGGTAGTTGTTGAAGGTTGCTACCATCAACTGCATGCTCAACTCATCATTCAGTCCTTCCAGAAACTTCTCCTGCTTGGCTGCATCCGTAGCAACGTCATCTGGGGCATAACGTGCTAATTTACTAAAGTCCTCCACATACTGGCCAACTGTCCGTCCTCCTTGGCGCAAGTTGCGAAACTCACGCTTCTTCATGGCCATAGCTCCTGCTAAAACATGGGCAGTACGAAAGGCCTGCTGAAACTGGTCCCATGTGACAATGTCGACAGGGAAAGTGGCTGTGAAATTCTCCCACCATGATGCTGCGGGTCCTTGAAGCTGATGTGCGACAAACTTCACCTTCTCCGCATCTGTGCATCCTGCTGTGGTCAACTCTCTAGCTGTCTTGCGGAGCCAATCATCTGCTACTATCGGCTCGGTGCTACTGAAAAACACCGGCGGATTCAGCCTAAGAAAACGGGCTAAGTGATCAACAGGTGGTGGTGGGTTGTTGTTGTTGTTGTTGTTGTTGTTGTTGTTGTTCCCCTGATTCTGATTCTGGACTAGCAACTGCATCAATGTGTTCTGCTGCTGGATCAACTGGGTGAGCTCCGGTGGAAAGGTAAATCCGGGGTCACGTCTTGGAGGCATCTGAGGGTTTCAGAAAAGATGAGATGTAAGAATAGAGGGGGTCTAAAGAAAAAACACTACCCATATGCACATGAGGCAAAAGCAAACAATTCACTTCATTCAATCAAATAAGGGCATACAATCGATCTAACTATCGCAAAAGTGCTCGGACTACTATATTTACATGGTGGACTACTACTAATTATGAGGTGGTCTACTAGAAATATTCTTCGGTTGCAGACTCCATGATATCTGCTCCGGCTTCATCAACATAATAATCATCGCTATCATCTAGGTCCGAGTCGGTGTCGTCGATGATGATGTAGTCTTCCGGGCGAATCTCCTTGGGTTCTTCGTCTTCATCTACTGGTGTAGGGCCTCCTATAAATATCCCGATCTTCTTGATCAGATCGTCATTCTTCTCCACCAATACTTCAATTTCTTCTTCATAATCTTCACGTGTAGCCTTGAGTCCTTCCTCCAGTTCCTTGATTCTTGTCCTTGCCTTCTTCAGGTCTATCATGTCGGCGCACATCTGGTTCTCCTGTCGTCGAATGTGCTGGTTTAACTCCTGGATAAAAGTTGCAACTGATCTATCCTTCCTGGTGCTGATCATCTCCCAGTGTTCATCTCGGTGCCCACAAATCTGGTAGATAGTGTCCTTGAGATCATTGCGGTAGACTTCTCCAATGCGTCCCATGGCGATGTGAGCTGCCATGCTCTTTCCTAGACTCCAAGTTGGTGCATCAAAAGAAAACTCTATGGGCTCAGTGACTGGCATGAACATCCTTCCTGGAACTTGAACTTGAATCATCCAGCGCTCTTCTTCAGGTAAAGTGGCGTTGTAGGTTCCGGTGAAGCTGGGTACTCCTATGTTCAGGTATCTCGTGACTTCCTTCAAGTGACGTCCAAAGGGTGTATCTTCATCCGGTTGTGTGAACTTGTTCCTTGCATCTGCCATCCTAAAGAGTAGAAAATATGAGAGGTCAGAAGAGAAGAGAGTGAATAGTGATCTAGGTCTTTAGCTTAGTGGTCGTGTCCTACAGTCAGCGTGTGCTCTGATACCATCTCTGTAGCGACCAGACCTCAAATAGTCTGATCTCTGTGCTCCGGTGTCATCCCTGGATCAGTTATGCTGACACCACACAGTACTTGGAGGATTTATAACAGAGTAGCAATCACACACTTATTACATCGAGTGTCTCCATAGAGAACTTATTACAATAAATATGGCTTAAGGCCATCTAATAATGATAACAGCGGAAGGCTTGGAAGATAAGTGAGTCCATCAACTCCAATGGCATCACTGAGTATAGAACCATGACCTAAAAACTCCTTAATCGTCGTCTGAAAAGTCTGCAACATTAACGTTGCAGCCCGAAACGGGTCAGCACATGGAATATGCTGGCAAGGTAACACATACAGAGTAATGGAATGAAACTTCTATACTATATGCATATTTGGCTGGTGGAAAGCTCTATGGTTACAGTTTTGCGTAAAGCCAATTTTTCCCTACAACAAAGGAATAAATTTTATTTACTATCATGGTAGTTATTAAACATTGAGAATGGTTGACAGCATCCTCAGTCCCAATTAAAGTAATCATCATTAAACAAAACCCAACAAACTTAGTTTAGAGTAACATGTTGAGATTCACATGATAATCCAGGCACTAGATACTCAAGATGTCCATAACCGGGGACACGGCTAATCATGATTAGTTTATTACACTCTGCAGAGGTTTGCGCACTTTTCCCCACAAGACTCGATCGCCTCCGTTTGGTTTCTCGCACTACATGGTGTTTGAGAAGATAGATGACCGAGACATAGTCTTTCAGAAGCACTAGCACCTTACGATGGATAGACCGTTACACCTACTTTCCCCTACATCTGCTAGTCTACCCTGTAAGAGTTCGCACGACTTAATCAACTATGTCAGAGCCCATAATGGCTTGTGGCTGCACACGGAAGTTTCTAGTATGAATAATCTCATGATCCCTTTGAGCCTGGGTGGCGGTCCAAAAAGAAACAGGCAATCCTGGAATACCCAGGTACCTCAATCCACCCAGATGTGTATTTAAGTTGCCACCTTAGATAAACCATTAATTAACAAACTGACATCTGTCATGGATATCACTCACCCAATCCACGACTACTAGCATAGCATGGCATAATGGCAAACGTAGAAGTAACTCCCAAAGGTTTGATAATAAAACAGGTAATAGGTACTACCTCAACTACTTCCCATCCCACAATTTAATTAGATCCTAATCATGCAATGTGTGAGGATTGATCTAATGCAATAAAACTGGGTAGTATGAAAGGTATGATCAAAGTGTTACTTGCCTTGTTGATGATCCGCGAAACCTAGAGATTCAAAGTAACAGGCGGCGCACTCCGGGCATTCTATCGCAGACAAACAAACAAGCATTCAATAAGCACTCATCTAATGCACAGGTAAAACTCAAATAAGAGATCTAATCAGAAAGTTCAACTTAAGAACTCCAGTTGGCAAAAAGAATCAAATCAAACGAAGCAACGAAAGTCAAACGGCGAAAGAAAACAACTTCGTTCTACTAATCTGGATCTAAGTCAAATTTTACAGTAGCAAAAACTTGTTTAAATTGGTTAAACATATAGAGGGTTTCGAGACGAAACTCCAGGCGCTTGAATCGCCTGATTCCGATAAACGAGCGAAAAGTTATACTAAAACGAAAATCGCGATCAGAAAAATCGCGGATTTAATCTGAGAAAAAGAAGAACGACGAACGTTCGCTAGAACGAACGAACGGACGAACGCTCGCTAATTAAATAAATCGGAAAAAATCGATCTATTTAAAAAAACCGAAACTAAAAAAAAGATCGACGAAAAACCGACGGAAAAACCTAACGGTTTTTAAAAAAACGGCAGCACGGATTTCGAGGCGACCTCGGGCGGCGGGTCGGCAAGGCGGCGGCGGCGCGAGCGGGCGGCGGCTCGGGCGGGGCTGGGGCTGGGGCGGCTCGGGGCTAGGGTTTCGGCTCGGGGGTGGGCTGGCTTATAAAGGCTAGTCGGGCCAGAGTCCCGGTCGGATACGGCCCGTAGGTCTGTGCGATTTTTTTTAAAAGAATTACGCGCAGAAGAAAAATAAAAAGAAATACTAAACGGACTCCAAAAATCTCGAAATAAATTTTCCCGGGCTTCTTAAATCAAGCCGCACAAGGTGAACATTTATTTGGGGCCTAAATGCAATTTTGAAAACGCACATTTTTCCTAAATTCAAATAAAATAACGAAAAACTCCGAAACAAAATCTTATTTGATTTTATTATTAAATCCTCAATATTTCTTTATTTTGGGAAAGTCATTTTATTCCCTCTCTCATATTTTGTAATAGAAATAATTGATGATGAAATAATTAAAATCAAATGATCCTATTCTCAAAATTTGAGAAAACTCAAATATGAAAATAACGAAATCCCCAACTCTCTCCGTGGGTCCTTGAGTTGCGTAGAATTTTCTAGGATCAAAACCAAAAGCAAATAATATATGATATGCATTGATGATCTAATGTATAATATTCCAAATTAAAAATTTGGGATGTTACACTCTGGGCCCTCTCGGTGATACACATCATAAGCTTGCAAGCAAACGACTAAGGAGTTAGTCACGAGGTGATGTATTACAGAACGAGTAAAAAGACTTACCAGTAATGAGATTGAACTAGGTCTAAAGATACCGATGGTCGAATCTCGGGTAAGTAACATACCGATGGACAAAGGGAATTATGTATGTTGTCATAACGGTTCGACCGATAAAGATCTTCGTATAGTATGTAGGAGCCAATATGGGCATCCAGGTTCCGCTATTGGTTATTGACCTGGGAAGTTTCTCGGTCGTCTACATAGTTCTCGAACCCGTAGGGTCCGCACGCTTAACGTTCGATGGCGATATAGTATTATATGAGTTATGTGATTTGGTGACTGAATGTTGTTCGGAGTCTTGAATGAGATCACGGACATGACAAGGAGTCTCGAAATGGTCGAGAGGTAAAGATTGATATATAGTACGATGGTATTCGGACACCGAAAATGTTCCGGAGGGTACCATGTACATATCGGGTCACAGGAAGGGGTTTCGGGCACCCCCGGCAAAAGATATGTGCCTTATGGGCCAAGAGGGGAAACGCACCAGCCACAAGGGGCTGGTGCACCCTCCATATGGGCCGAACCAGGAGGAGAAGGAAAGATGGGAAGGGAAAGGAAGGGGGGGTTCGGTCTCCCCCTTCCTTCCCTCCTCCCTCCTCTTTCCTTCCCCCTCCGGCAGGGGGGCGCGGCCAAGGGGAGGCCCCAAGTAGGATTCGGCCTACTTGGGCACCTCCTGGCAGCCTCCCTTCTCCCTCCCACCTATATATATGCGGGGGGCGCCCTAGCACACACACCAGACAATTGTTTAGCCGTGTGCGGTGCCCCCCTCCACCGTTTACTCCCCCGGTCATATTTTCGGAGTGCTTAGGCAAAGCCCTGCGAGGATCACTTCACCATCCGTCACCACACCGTCGTGCTAATGGAAATCATGTACTACCTCGAGGTCTTGCTAGATCAAGAAGGCGCGGCACTTCACCGAGCTAAACGTGTGCAGAACGCGGAGGTGCCGTGCATTCGGTACTTGATCGGTTGAAGCGCGAAGAAGTTTGACTACATCAACCACGTTAAGAAACACTTTCGCTTACGGTCTACGAGGGTACACAGACACACTCTCCCACTCGTTGTTATGCATCTCCATGGATAGATCATTGCCTGTGCGTAGAAATTTTATTGTTCTCCATGCAATGATTCCCAACAGTGGCATCATGAGTCAGGTCTATGCATAGATGATATGCATGAGTAGAACACAAAGAGTTGTGGGCGGTGATAGTCATACTGCTTACCACCAACATCTTATTTTGATTGGGCGGTATTGTGGGATGAAGCGGCCCAGACTAACCTTACATGTCCACGCACATGAGACCGGTTCCACCGACAGACATGCAACTAGTTTTGCATAAAGGTGGCCGGCGGGTGTCTGTTTCTCCTACTTTAGTTGAATCGAATTTGACTACGACCGGTCCTTGAAGAAGGTTAAAACAACAAACTTGAAGAAACACCGTTGTGGTCATATGCGTAGGTAAGAACAGTTCTTGCTAGAAGCCCGTAGCAGCCACATAAAACTTGCAACAACAAAGTAGAGGACGTCTAACTTGTTTTTGCAGGTCATGTTGTGATGTGTTATGGTCAAGATATGATGTGATAAACGTTATTGTATGAGATGATCATGTTTTGTAAGATATATGACAACCAGCAAGAGCCTTATGGTTGTCTCTTTATTGTATGAAATGCAAGCGCCATGTAATTGCTTTACTTTATCACTATGCGTTAGTGATAGTTGTAGAAGCAATAGTTGGCAAGACGACCACGATGCTGCGATGGAGATCAAGGTGTCGAGCCAGTGACGATGGAGATCGTGACAATGCTTTGGAGATGGAGATCAAAAGCACAAGATGATGATGGCCATATCATGTCACATATTTTGATTGCATATGATGTTTATCCTTTATGCATCTTATTTTGCTTAGAACGGCAGTAGAACAAGGTAAAAGTGTTCTCCCTGAGTATGCACCGTTGCTACAGTTCATCGTGTTGAGACACCACGTGATGATTAGGTGTGATAGACTCTACATTCACATACAACGGGTGCAAGAAATTTTGCACATGCAGAATACTTGGGTTAAACTTGACGAGCCTAGCATGTACAGACATGGCCTCAAAACACTGGAGACCGAAAGGTCGAACGTGAATCATATAGTATATATGATCAACATAGACATGTTCACCATTGATGACTTCCCCATCTCACGTGATGATCAGACATGGGTTAGTTGATTTGGATCACGTATCACTTAGATGACTTGAGGGATGCCTATTTAAGTGGGAGTTCTTTAGTAATATGATTAATTGACCTTAATTTATCATGAACTTAGTCTTATAGTTTTGCATATATATGTTGTAGATCAATGGCCCGAGCTACCGTTCCCTGAATTTTAATGCGTTCCTAGAGAAAGCTAAGTTGAAAGATGATGGTAGAAACTACACGGACTGGGTCCGTAGCTTGAGGATTATCCTCATTGCTGCACAAAAGAATTATGTCCTTAATGCACCGCTAGGTGAAAGGCCTGTTGCAGGAGAAAATGCTGATGTTTTGAATGTCTGGCAAGCTCGATCTGATGACTACTCGATAGTTCAGTGTGCCATGCTTTACGGCTTAGAACCGAGACTTCAAAGACGTTTTGAACGTCATGGAGCATATGTGATGTTCCAAGAGTTAAAGTTAATATTTCAAGCAAATGCCCAAGGCCCATGTCCATGACAACGATGTTCCAAGAGTTGAAGTTAATATTTCAAGCAAATGCCCAAGGCCCATGTCCACGACAGATTGAGAGATATGAAGTCTCCAACAAGTTCTATAGGTGCAAGATGGAGGAGAACAGTTCTGTCAGTGAACACATACTCAAAATGTCTGGGTATTATAATCACTTGACTCAGCTAGGAGTTGATCTTCCAGTTGATTGTGTCATTGACAGAGTTCTTCAATCACTACAACCAAGCTAGAAAGGATTCGTGATGAACTATAATATGCAAGGGATGAACAAGACAATTCCCGAGCTCTTCCCAATGCTTAAGGCCGCAGAGGTAGAAATCAAGAAGGAGCATCAAGTGCTGATGTTTAACAAGACCACTAGTTTCAAGAAAAAGGGCAAGGGAAAGAAAGGGAACTTCAAGAAGAATGGCAAGCAAGTGATATGTCTCCAATGTATCTACAATTTTTCATTGTTCCATGCTATCATATTATCTATTTTGGATGTTTTATATGCATTAATATGCTACTTTATATGATTTTTGGGACTAACCTATTAACCAAGAGCCCAGTGCCAGTTTCTGTTTTTTCCTTGTTTTAGAGTTTTGTATAAAAGGAATACTGTTGGGGATATAGCTATCAGTTATGACCCACCCAGGAGGGGCCGGGTCAGCCCCAATGGTGGGTTACACAAGAAGCCCAGAAAACATTAAGATGATAGTTTATCAAATCTTATAGAAGGCCCAAGGGCCTAGAGGCGGCTTAAGGCCCAATATTACAAACCGCCATATGTAAAGAAAGGCATGTAAAGGAAGTCACCGAGCCGGACATGATTATGAGCCGGCCGGGACTCTGTAGGCCACCAGGCGTCAACCCGTGTATATAAGGGGATGACCCGGTGGCGGCTTAGGGCAAGAAATAGGAGATCGATAACCAAGCCGGCGAGTTAGCCTCTTGGTGATCGAAACCCCAGCAATACCAAACACAACTAGACGTAGGCTTTTACCTTCATCGTAAGGGGCCGAACTAGTATAAAACCTCTCGTGTCCTTTGTCCCGATTAACCCCTTTAAGCTTCCTAGTTGCGATGGCCCTAGGACTAAGTCCTTCCACTAGGACATCTGCTGGGACAATTCCACGACAGTTGGCGCCCACCGTGGGGCCAGCGCACGATGGATTTGAGTTCTTGAATGGCAACTTCGAAGGGCTCAAGGGATACGCTGTGGGCTGGATGACCAAGAGTCGTCGCGGTAAGCTCTACATCAACGACGAAGGCTGGGGCCCCGAGGCCGGCTCAATTGAGTACGGGTACCGGGTCCCCTTTGGCGGAATTCACGTCTTCATTGGCCGGATCGGCGAGTCAGGCCCTGAGCCGGACGTCCACACCAACCTCGTCGAAACGGCTCGGCGCGCGAGGACCACCCGTGTTCAATCTATCGTGAAGCATGCCTTCATAGGCTGCGTCCACGATGGTGAATACTTTGAAGGATCAGTGGAAGGCGCTGAGACGGCCATCTGTTCTGACGCCACATCATCAACAGGTGAGACGGACTCTTTGTATCAGCTGCAGGATGGCATGCTCGGGGGTTGTTCCGATGGCAGCAGTATTCCGGACCCCCTTGAGCCGCCAAATTGGGCCGGATTCTTCATGGCAGGAACGGAACCCGGACAGAACTCCACAACAGCAGCAGCAACAGCCACAGGGTCGGCTGCCGCCGGGTCAGGAGACCCCGTGCGCCCCCGGCTCAGATTCTGATGGACCTCATGGATGAACTGACGACCCTGTTGACTGCCGTGGTAGAACCGGCGAATCAAGCTCAGCATGATGCTGAGGTGGCACGTGTACGTGAGGAGATGGTACAAGCCAAGGAAAACTTAGCAGCAGAGGAGGTTAGGATGGCCGCGGAGTGGGCGGCTTTGGACGCACGTGCTCAGCAGCTTTAGGTGGAGACTTTCCAGCTCTCGGTGGACCTGAATGCGTCGAACGAGGTCATGAGGAGGAGGCACCAGAAAATCCAGTCACGTCTGCCTCTGACACTCGATCCTAGGAACCCTTTTCATACACCCGGGCCGGGGCAAGTAACCCGCCAGAGGCAAATCGGATCACGACTCCCGGAGCACCAGCTCAACCGCGCACCATGGAACCACCTCATATACACACCGCTCCGCCTCTTTATGTGCCAACACCGTCGGGTCACTTCTCCAATCCCCTGGAAAACCTCATTGCAGCTTCGGCCCGTTTGGCGGCTCTCCCAATGGAAGGTGACTCTCCGGTAGCGATCGAAACACGAAGGGTGAGAGAACTTCTTCAAACAGCCCTGGCACAGCAGGATGCGTACTCCTACAGTCGAGACATGATCCATTCAACTCCTCGCCCAAGCCGGAGCCCAAGCTACAATAGGCATATGGAGTCAGCTGACATCTCAAGCAATGCTCAACGCCGCAACCGGCCGCAGAGGTATGAGCCGGTGCAGGCTGGAGCCATTAACTTGGCGGATCAAGAGAGGATCCGGCAAGAGGCGGAGCGAGCGGTTCAACTGGCAGCAGAGCAGGCGGCTCATCAGACCTTTCCGGCTTACCCAGCAACCTCAGTTGAGGCAGGGGTGACCACAAGAATCGGAGGTGTCCCTTTCCTGGTGCCGGCCATACGTAATGAGCGTTTGCCAAAAGACTTCAAGGGGCCCCGTAAGGTGCCTAATTACATGGCCGACTTACAGCCTGGGGCTTGGATTGGGAGTTATGAGATGGCTATGGAGTTGTTGGAGGTCAGCGACGCGACAATGGCCAAGTATTTCACTATGATGTTGGATGGAACAGCTCGTACTTGGTTGAAGGGGTTGCCACCCAATTCTATCAGCTCATGGGCGGAGTTGAAGGCCCGGTTCATCCAGAACTTCAAAGACAGGTGTAAGCAGCCTATGTCGATTGTGAACCTGACTAATTGTAAGCAAGAGGACGGTGAGTCTACAACCCATTGGGTGCACCGGGTCAAGGAGATAATACATTCGTCTAATAAGATGGATGCCGGCTCAACAGTCTTAATGTTGGAGAAGAATTGCCGTTTTGAACCTCTGAAGCAGAAGTTGGGGCGGCTCAAGCGTGACTGCAATGACATGGGCCAGTTGATGGCGGCTCTCGTCAAGTATGCTGACTCTGATAGTACCAAAGACCCGGTGTCTGACAAAGAAAAGACAGCAAAGGGAAAGAAGAACGACGACGGCAAGGGTCACCAGCATAACCCGGCAAATCAAGGAGGTAATAAACGTAAGGCTGATGAGTTTGTCGCTAACACCAATGCGCAGGGCGGAAATCAATGACGCAAGGGCAGGCAACCCCCTCGGTCGGGCGGGTCAGGTCCCACCCTTGAGAAACTATTGAATGAGCCTTGTCCCAGGCACGTCACTCGGGAGAAGACACCCACCCACCTGTGGAAAGACTGTACAATCATGAAGGCGTTTAAAAATTCAAACGCGTTTGATGGAGGTCACGGCCCAGGTGGCGGTTCAGGTGGAGGCGGTTTCCATGGCCTGGGTGCCGGTTCAAGTGGAGGATGATTTCACGGTCAGGGCCATCCTGGTAACCAAGGAGAATATAATCCACAACCCGGCCAAGGTAATCAGCAGCAACAGTCCGGATATCAGAGCAACCCAAAACAGCTGAATAGTTGGCAATGCCATGTGTTCACCACTAGTTTATGTAAGAGGGACCAGAAGCTTCACAAGAGGGCCGTCAATGCCATTGAGCCGGCGATTCCGCGTTACTTACGTTGGCGGAGCAGCCTATTGTGTGGAGCAGAGAGGATCACCTGCCCCGGGTTGATAATCCGGGTCACTTGGCCTTGGTAGTGGCGCCTCAGGTTGGTGATATAAATTCACTAAGGTACTCATGGATGGAGGCAGCAGCATCAACATCCTGTACTATGAGACGTTCCGCCGGATGGGATTGACTGATAAGAGTCTTAAACAATCCAACACTGTTTTTCACTGTGTGGTACCTGGCAAGTCGGCATACCCAGTTGGTAAGATTGAACTGGAAGTAGCCTTTGGAGATGAGTATGATTCCAGAGCAGAAAAATTAACCTTTGAGGTGGTTAAGATCAAAAGCCCATATCATGCTCTGTTTGGACGGCTGACTTATGCCAAGTTAATGGCCCGACCGTGTTATGTATATTTGCAGCTCAAGATGCTGGGTTATAAGGGCACCATTACAGTACATGGGAGCTGGAAAATAGCCTTGGAGTGTGAAGAAGGTGATGCCGCCTATGCTGAGTCTGTTTGTGCAACAGAGGAGTTAAAGTTTTACAAGGATCACGTTGAACCGACAGACATGACGTCGTTAAAGAAACCAACAACAGAGCATGAGCCGGTGTTGAAGTTCAAATCAGCTGATGACACCAAAATGGTTGACTTTGTGATTGGTGACTCATCCAAGCAGTTCATCATCAGTACAAACTTGGATACCAAATAGGAAAGCGCGCTCATCGAGTTCATCCATGAGAACCGGGACATCTTTGCACGGAAACCTTCTGACATGCCGGGTGTCCTGAGGGAACTCGGTGAGCACACTCTCAATATTGATCCAAAGTTTAAGGCTGTTAGACAGTTTCTCTGACGGTTCAATGAAGAAAGGCACAAGGCCATTGGAGAAGAGGTGGCCCGGCTCTTGGCGGCCAGGTTCATTGTAGAAGTCTTTCACCCAGAGTGGTTAGCCAACCCGGTGCTTGTACTAAAAAAGAACGGCACCTGGCATATGTGTGTGGATTACACCGATTTAAACAAGGCTTGTCTAGCTGACCCTTTTGCCCTCCCCCGTATTGATCAGATCATCGATGCTACAGCGGGTTGCGCACATTTGAGTTTCTTGGATGCTTATTCAGGTTATCATCAAATCAAGATGGCAGTCAAAGATCAGGAGAAGATGGCTTTTATCACTCCTTTTGGAGCTTTCCGCTATGTGTCTATGCCTTTTGGGCTTAAGAGTGCCCAGGCGACTTACCAACGGTGTGTGTAGAATTGTCTTCATGATCAGATTGGGCGTAATGTTCATGCTTATGTGGATGATATAGTGGTAAAATCTAGGAAAGAGGAAACCTTGGTCGCAGATCTAAAAGAGACCTTCGACAATCTCCGGGTCTACAAAATGATGCTTAACCTGGCTAAGTGTGTTTTTGGAGTCCCAATTGGCAAGCTCTTGGGTTTTTTGGTGTCCAACCAAGGTATTGAATCTAACCCGGAGAAAATCAAGGCAATTACATCCCTGGCCAAACCAACGTGCATCAATGATGTTCAACGGCTGGCGGGTCGTGTTGCTGCTTTGAGCCAGTTCATAAGACGATTAGGGGAGAAGGCGATGCCTTTGTATCAGATGATGAAGAAAACAGACGATTTTTTTGGAGCGATGCTGCAAACTCTGCTTTTGAAGATCTAAAGACACAACTTGCTGAGCCACCGGTCCTTGCTGCTCTAGTTGAGAAAGAGCCACTGGTGTTATATGTAGTCGCCAACTCACGAGCTGTTAGTGTGGCGATTGTGGTGGAGCGCAAGGAGGTTGGCAAGGAACACCCGGTTCAATGGCCGGTTTACTATGTCAGTGAGGTGTTAATTGAATCCAAACAGCGATATCCACATTGGCAGAAGCTCGTATATGGGGTGTTCATGGCGAGCCGAAAGCTTAAACATTATTTTCAGGGTCATCCAGTCACTGTGGTAAGCTCTGCTCCTTTGGGAGACATCATTCAAAACAAAGAAGCCACTGGACGAGTCGCCAAGTGGGCCATTGAGCTTGGGTCTCATGGGTTGAAGTATGTACCACGTACTGCGATCAAGTCTCAAGCACTGGTTGATTTTATTAATGACTGGACAGAGATACAGATATCGGAAGAGAAACCAGACAACACATATTGGACTATTCACTTTGATGGTTCCACACAACTGGAAGGCTCGGGGGCTGGAGTTGTTTTAACCTCCCCTCGACGTGACACATTTTGTTACGTGTTGAGGCTGATGTTTCCATGCACTAACAACGCAGAGGAATATGAAGCTTTGCTCCATGGTCTTCGAGTGGCCAGAGAGATGAGCCTGAGCCGGGTCCGGTGTCTTGGCAACTCAGATTTAGTGGCTCAACAAGTCTCAGGTAAGTGGGATTCCAAGGATCCTCCCATGGCGGCTTATCGCCGGGAAGTTGATGCTGTTGCAGGGCATTTTAAAGGTTATCAGGTGGAGCACATTGATCGTAGGAAGAACGAAGCAGCTGATGCTTTAAGCCGGTTGGGGTCTCAGCGAAAGCCGGTGCCACCTAACACCTTTTTGGATGTTTTGCACAACCCGTCTGTCAAGCTACCCACGGAAGAAGATCTAGCCGTTCCTGACCCGAAGGCGTAGTTGGTGGCGGCTCTTCATGTCATCCCAGATTGGACAGTGCCGTTCTTAGCCTACATGACTCGGGGAGAGTTGCCAGCGGATGAGACCCTGGCTCGACAGATAACCCGGCGGTCTAAGTCAATGACGATTTCTGATGGAGAACTATACCATCGCAGCGTCTCTGGAGCGTTTTAGCGGTGTGTTTCCCCTGAAGAAGGCCAAGAAATACTTCGTTAGATCCATGAAGGTGACTGTGGTCATCACGTCGGGTCAAAATCTCTGGTGGCCAAGGCTTTTCATCACGGTTTTTACTGGTTGACGGCTCATGCTGATGCAGAGGATCTGGTCAACAGATGTGATGGATGTCAAAAGTTCGCACGACGAGCACATGTGCCGGCCCAAGAGCTCCGGATGATTCCAATCACTTGGCCGTTTGCGGTCTGGGGGCTTGACATGGTGGGACCTTTCAAAAGGTCTAAGGATAAAAAGACACATCTTATAGTGGCAGTTGATAAATTCACAAAGTGGGTTGAGGCAGAGCCGGTGAGTAAGTGTGATGCGGCCACGGCGGTTCAGTTCATGGAAAAGGTGAACTTCCATTTTGGTTTTCCACACAGCATTATCACTGACAATGGCACTAATCTATCCCAAGGGGCCATGGAGGAGTTTTGTCAACGTGAGCATATTCGGCTTGATGTTTCTTCAGTAGCTCATCCTCAATCTAATGGTCAAGCTGAGAGAGCAAATCAGGAAAATTTAAAAGGTCTTAAGCCCCGGCTTATGGTTCCCTTACAACGAATGCCGGGTTGTTGGGTAGAGGAGTTACCCTCGGTGCTGTGGAGTATCAATACCACATCCAACAGGTCTACAGGTTACACACCTTTCTTCATGGTGTATGGAGCAGAAGCAGTGTTGCCTAGTGACATCCGTCATGACTCGCCCCGTGTGGCGGCTTATGTTGAAGCTAATAATGAACAAGCCAGACAGGATGCACTCAACTTGTTAGATGAAGAAAGAGACTTAGCAGCGGCTAGATCAACAATTTATCAACAGGACCTGCGTCGTTATCACAACCGTCGGGTTAAGTCCAGGACTTTTCAGGAAGGCGACCTGGTGCTCCGGCTCATCCAGGATCTGTCAGATGCGCACAAGTTATCCCCACCTTGGGAAGGACCCTTTGTGGTCAGCAAGAACTTAAACAACTGGTCATATTACCTCATTGACGTTCGAGAGCACAAAGACTCACGTAAGTCGGAAGAGGAGACCCGCTGGCCGTGGAACATTGCTCAACTTCGGCCATACTACACCTGAGCCACCGGCTCTCATCATGTACATACTTTAACATTGTATATACCATGATAAGTAATAAAGCGGGACCATCAGTCTCTTTTCTTTTCAAAGACTACGTGTCTTTGTTATTTCTTATTTTCAAATGACTATTAAGGAGCTGATCATATTTGAATCAAGTCTAACCTTTTTTTAGTCTGGCTTATGATCGTATTCGAATCTAGCTGCAACTATCATGGTCAATTGGGGGCTTCCTATTCAAATATAGGTCGTATTCGAACCAAAGAGAACATAGCTGTCGTAACCCTCTTGATCGGCTCAAGGCCAAACTCACTAGGGGACTTCTTGATCGTAGCCGAATCATAGCTTAACCCCTTTTGGGTCTGACTTGGATCGTATTCGAATCAGGGTCGTTAAAAACCTCTCAAGGTCATTTGGGGGCTTACTGTTCAAACATAGGTCGTATTCGAACCAAAGAGAACATAACTGTCGGTACCCTCTTGATCGGCATAACGCCAAAGCCACTGGGGCTATATGGTCGTATTCGAACCTTAGCTTAACCCCTTTGGTCCGGTTTACTGATCGTATTCGAATCAGAAACCCCCAACCTTCAAATACAAGGTTAAATCATATTTATTACATGTTATTTGCCTTTTAGTTCTTTGTTGTCTTAATTTCACAAATAATTAGCATGGTCTTTTTCGCCGGCTGGACTATTTGACAACGAAGCCACCAAGGTATGATGATCATTAAGTATTCAGAAGTATTGACTTCTCAAAAAGATGGAGTTATCAACTTCATTACCCGGGTTACTTAAACCGGTGGTCTAAGGATCAAAGGTACAAGTATGGCTATTGTTTATACGCAATTGCCTGCTGCATTAACCAAAGGGTTAGTTTCAGCCTTGTTCTCTTTTTCTATCTGTTTATGTTTTTCTATTATGGTCAACATATTGGCTATAAGTCGGGTGTTTTAACCCGTTCGGTACTAAGCCGCCAAGCCAATTTTTTCTCTTGTATTTACAGGAGCAGAGCTGAAGTATTACAGGGACAACCATAAATATGATGCGTATATTGACATCAGGAAACACAGAATCACATACAAGTGTTTTATGCGCGATGGCATAAGTAGAGCATGCAGTGTTTTCACAGCTAAACTATTACAAGGCTTTTATAAGCCCATGAAGATGGTTATTACTCCTCCCTCGCTGGTTCACCGCCCTTTGTTGGCTGGAAGTTGGGTTTTGACCAGTCAAACCATTCACGGCGACAAATTCTGCTTCTTTGTCAATCAGGTCATCCGGGTCAACTTCCGGGGCAAATGTATTTTCACGAACAGGCGGGATTAAATCTGTCACCTTGTACGAGGCAGTGGCCATCTTCTTATTTTCAACATCAAAACCCGGCTGATACTTGTCGATGCTGGTTTCATCTCCAAGAATAGTCGCCTGAGGTCGCACCTCCCTCACGCAAGCAACGAAGTCGCCCTGTTCAAACAGTGACCCGTCTTCCTTTACCGTGGGGTACTCTATGGCTACATCAATCGGGTCTAGATCTGGCACCCAAGCCTTGTAGCGGCTCAGGGCAGTTAACGCTCCAGCTTTGGCACAGGAGCTCTTAACCTCTTGGAACCTGGCAGGCAAAATTGACAACTTCTTTAACACATCGCTGAGCCGGTTGGGTCCTTGATTGTCAGGAGAGATGGCAGCAAGTGCCCGTTGTGCGCCAATATACAATTGCTCCACTAAGGTATACACTGCCTTCAGTTTAATCACATGATCTTGGCTTAGATTCTTGCTTCGTGGGCCTGCACATATTTTATAAACAAAGTCAACTGGCGGCTTATATTCCGGATCAGCAAAAAGTACACAAGATTAAAGACATATGGCTTACCAAAGATAGCAGCCACAATTTGAGACACCCGGCCCTTTAAACCGTTCAGCTCTGTTGAAACCTCTTCAAGGGCTGCTTCGGCCTTCTCGGCGCGTTGTGTCAGAAGCGTTTTTTCCTCTGCCCAGGTCTTCTTCTTTGCAGCGAAGCTGGTCTTTAAATTTTCTGTCTCAGAAAGACTTATTTGCAATTTGGAGTTAGCAGACTTGATTTCTGCTTCCTGGCCCGCTAGCCGGGTCTTCGCATCAGTCAATTGCGAGCTCAGTTCAGATAAGGCATTCCGCAAAAAACGTACCCAGATGAGTCAAGATTTTTCTTAAAGTTCAAAAATCAAGATTCAAGTCTCAAGTACTTTACAAAAAACCACTTGACACTTGGGGGCTAATGTATGCCAAAACAATTTCTTATGACTCTAAAGACATACTTTAAGTCCCAAGTACTTTACAAAGTAACAACACTTGGCACTTGGGGGCTAATGTATGTTATTCAGCATGTTTCTCAAGGTTAAGCCGGATTATGAAGTTCTTTGAATACGGTACAAGACAATTTACAGTACCGGCTCATTTATGATCAAAATGAACCGGCCCTTGGGGACTACAGGTGAAGCTTTGTTCTATTTTATTGAACTGAAGAAAAGTTTCAAAGGTAAATGTCTTGGCCTATATTATAAAGTCTACAGATTATTCCGGTTCTCTCATAATCTGAAGGCTTGGGGGCTAGTGGAATATAGATAAGCCGGAAGAACATACCTCGTATTTCAGCTGCAACTATTTGACCATTTCGATCTCTGAGTCACAACTGGAGTGCACATGGCTGAGATAGCCGGATAAAATATCATTGGCATTCAGATGATCATAATGTGCAACATCAAAGCGCACTTTCTGTCTCTCTAATGCCTCTTGCTTTGCTGTGTGCCGAGCCAACACAGTTGGATTCCCCGGCTCAATAAAGCGGCTCCCGGTGATCAAAACATCTTTCGCAGACGGTGATGGAGGGTTGGCTGAACTTGATGGTCCAGTTGCGGAAGGATTCACGGTGGTGTCATCAAACGACGGCTCAGGAGGATTTGCTTCTGCATTGACAGGCGGGTCTTCTGGAGCTTCAATTGATGGAGGAGAAGGTGGCCTTGCCGGCTCAGGAGCAAGGACTGGTGGGTCTTCCGCCGGTTTAGTCACCTTGGCCTTCTTAGACTTAGCTTGGCCACTAAGTGAAAGATTATAGGACTGTCAGTATAAAGAGACAATTTGAAAAACACGGAAGACAAAGGGTTTTTTCTTACCCAGGGGGAGTCTTGAAGGCCGGAAACTGGGTTTGAGACGAGTCGCCAGAAGAGCGAGATACCTCCTGCAAAGATAAGACAAAGTAAGTAATACAAGGAAGGACATCCATTAACAGAAATTCGAAGACAATGAAATAAACCTCATTCTGGCGTTTTTGGGGAGTTTGTTGAAGAACAACAGCCGGTTCGTCTTCGGTCCGGGCTTGACGGCGGCTCTCATGTTGCTGCTTTTTCAAAAGAAAGTGAGTGTCTAGATAAGCCAAAGGGTGTGAAAACCTTACTTGCCGGATTACGACTCGAAGTTTCTGTCTTGGCAAATGTGCTGAGTCGGAGGAAATAGTTACCTCTTCTTCCACGGCCTGACTGGCCCCAGTGTCGTCCTGGTAATGATCAGTGTTAATAAGATTATTAAAAAGTCGGCCAAGGGAGTCAAGGGCTACCTCCAACTCAGAAGTTTCGTCGAGTTTGATCATGTCTTCAACAGTGCTCCTCTTCTTCTTTTTGGACCTCCGGGTCGTTTTCTTGGCAGTTATGGCAGCGACTCTTGCTTTCTTGGCAGCTTCGTGGTCATATTTCACCTTCCAGAAGTCAGATTTGGTCTACAAACAGGTAAAAACAAAATGAAAGGTTAGGCAAGTGTTAAATAATACGGCTGAGAAAAATACAAAGGAGAGAGATCAGAGTCTCCTTACTTCTGGCGCCGGGTTAAGCTTGCAGAAAGGGTTTAACCCGACGATACTGCAGTCTTCCTACTTTCCGTTCACCAAAAGGGTTGACATTAAAACAATATCTGCTTCCGTTAATTGAACGGGGCTGTGACGAAGAGAGTCGTCTGGGCCTCCACCATACTCATACATCAATTTTGATCGACGGCTCAGAGGAATAACCCGCCATGAGATCCAGCAGCGGGTCAGGTCAACTCCAGTCAAGCCGTTCCCTAATAAGGCGTTAATCCTTTTTATGGATGGGATCAGTTTCCTATGTTCGGCAGCCATAAGCTTGTCAGGGAGCGCGAATTTGGAGTCAAGACGCTCGGCGCGATAACCCGACAGTGGCTTCTCATTTGCTGGTGAAATATCTTGACAGTAGAACCAAGTCTGGTTCCAGTCTTTGGGATGACTCGGTAAGACTATGAGGGGGAAGACAGCGCCCTGCCGACGCTGAATTGAGAAGCCTCCAAGCTCCAAGCTAAGGCCGTTGGTGCACTCATTCTGCCGGTTCAGATAAAAATATTCTCTAAACAGCTCCACGGTCGGTTCTTCCTGAAGGTACACCTCACAGAGCACTTGGAAATTGCAGATATTAGATATGGAGTTGGGCCCAATATCTTGAGGGTGGAGTTTGAAAAAGTGGAGGACCTCTCTGAAGAACTTTGAGCTGGGCGGTGAAAAGCCACGGTTCATATGGTCAGTGAAAACAATCACTTCGCCGTCTTTTGGATTGGGCTATTCTTCCTCCGGGTCAGGGGCACGGTAAGACATGACGGTTTTCCCTAGAAAAAATCCTATGGTGAAGAACTCCTTCAAACGTTCCTCAATTACGGTTGAGGGAACCCAGTTGCAGATGGTTGGTGCTTTGGACGGCATGATGTTCAAAAATGAACTAAAAAGAAAGGCAACATGCCGGTTCAATTCAATGGTGAAATTAACAGTTGAATGATGATAATACAGGGAAGTAATGGCGGCTTAGTTAAGGGCTAATGTCATATAAGGAAAAGTAAGCCGACACAGTAAGCCTCCATGACTACAGATATTTGAGAAAAGCAAATTCAGCTAAGTGTTGAGACAAACAAGTTTCCTAACTGCTTGGTATTAGATCAAAATGGCTATTCAAAATGGGAAAGATTCTAGACCTAAAAAGTTTAGGGCAGCTGAGTCTGTGAGTTTCTAATGAGATCCTTGAACCAGAGAAAGGGATCTGTGGGCATCAAGAGTAGGCATAAAAACACTACCGCACAAGCATATATATCTTTTTGGATCAAGAAGAGGCCTGCGGTGGAAGAACTACGAAGAACTGCGATGAACTATGAAGAACACGAAGAAGTCTGGAAACCCTAATGCGGATCTGAGAAGTGAAAAGGAGAGCACTTACAACCACGGATCTTCTGCGGAGGTCGCCGCCGTTCTCTGGACTGATTCAGGTTGATGCAGCGGCCAAGGTCAACGGAGACGGAGGAGAAGCGCGACGATGGTGAGGCTCGAGCAGCAGGAGGGTTGCGAGAGGAAGAAGACGGAGAGAGAGAGAGAAGAATGTGGAAGACCGAGCCGTGCCTATTTATAAGGAAAAATGTGAACAGACGGGCGCAAAAATCGAGGAAGAGCCGAATAAATGTTATCCAACTACACAGACGCCTCGATTCTCGGAAGACATTAAAAGTGAAGATTCATTGGGAGATGACGTCATAAAAGTTTTTTGCATTTCCAAGAGATGACGTCATGGCGGGTTACAAAAATTTCTGCAAGGATAAGAAGATGGATTTTGTCTAAGTGTTGAAGATTGACAAAGAACGAAGTTCAAAGTCAACCTAGGGCCTAATGTTGGGGATATAGCTATCAGTTATGACCCGCCCAGGAGGGGCTGGGTCAGCCCCAATGGCGGGTTACACAAGAAGCCCAGAAAACATTAAGATGATAGTTTATCAAATCTTATAGAAGGCCCAAGGGCCTAGAGGCGGCTTAAGGCCCAATATTACAAACCGCCGTATGTAAAGAAAGGCATGTAAAGGAAGTCACCGAGCCGGACACGATTATGAGCCGGCCGAGACTCTGTAGGCCACCAGGCGTCAACCCGTGTATACAAGGGTACGACCCGGTGGCGGCTTAGGGCAAGAAACAGGAGATCGATAACCAAGCCGGCGAGTTAGCCTCTTGGTGATGGAAACCCCAGCAATACCAAACACAACTAGACGTAGGCTTTTACCTTCATCGTAAGGGGCCGAACTAGTATAAAACCACTCGTGTCCTTTGTCCCGATTAACCCCCTTAAGCTTCCTAGTTGCGATGGCCCTACGACTAGGTCCTTCCACTAGGACATCTGCCGTGACAATTCCACGACAAATACCAAACAGAGTCCAAATGGAGTCCAAACGGAATAAAAATTTTGTGATGATTTTTCTTGGACTAGAAGACATCCAGAGGACTTGGAGTGCAAGTCAGGGAAGCCATGAGGCGGACACAAGGATGAAGGGTGCGCCCAGTGGGGTAGGGCGCGCCCCCACCCTTGTGGGCACCTCGTGACTCCACCGACCTAATTCTTTTGCCTATATATATTCTTATAACCCAAAACCAACAGGGGGAGCCACGAAAACACTTTTCCACCACTGCAACCTTCTGTACCCGTGAGATCCCATCTAGGGGCCTTTTCCGGCGTCCTGCCAGAGAGGGATTTGATCATGGAGGGCTTCTACATCAACACCATTGCCCTTCCGATGAAGCGTGATGATAGACGCGAAGGTGTCCCGATGTTTCGATGAGATGGTGGCTATCGTTTTCTATGGGAGTCGACCTTGACGATCCGACTAAGAACATGCAAGACGTCGCGCCTTAGCAATCTCTAACCCAACTTCTGAGGGGTTATTGACCATGCCAAAGCACAATCAACCTAACCACGAGTGTCTGTTTCCTACGAGCAAACGAAGAACAAGCAAGAAACTGAGATTGCAATCTGGATATTGCGAATATAAGAGGAAAGCTTTATTAATGAAGGTGGGGTTCTGTGACGCCTTTGTCTGGTCGTTGAACACAAACGAAGTACGTGAATTTGCAGCTATGGCAAACTTTTAATCTAAACAAAACCCAAAGTTGAAACGATGCCCTAAGGGCTGTATATATGGAGGAGAGAGGGGGAATTTCGTGGCCCTTGGAGGAGGGGTCCGAAACCAACCCTAACTCTTGTTTTCCCACACATACGGACTCTAAAAACAACCTATAATCAAGTATTTCGAAATTACATGGGCCTGGCCCAAAAATAAGGTGACGCGACACCTAGAATAGCCTCTAGACGAAATTTATGAAGTGGCATCTTGTATATTTTGTCCAAGGCTTCATGCACTCATTATGGTGGCTCCAAAGTCCTGGAATCATCACTTGTGACTCCGTTCTTGTTCCCCTTGTGCATGCCATCATCTCCATGCTTGAACTTGCTCCAAGGTTCATCTTTCTTGTCCAAGCTAGACCATTCATTTATAAGCAAAACAAATGTATCCAATTTAGGCAACATCATATTCTCATGAACATTAGAATCGTTACCAAGAAACAAAAGTACCTCGTAATTCAATTGGCGTGCACGAGCTCTAGTAATTGGTCCAGTACCCCACTTCATTAATAAAGCTTTCCTCTTATATTCGCAATATCCAGATTGCAATCTCAGTTTCTTGCTTGTTCTTTGCTTGCTCGCAGGAAACAGACCCTCGTGGTTAAGTTGATCATTCTCCGACGTGGTCAATAACCCCTCGGAAGTTGGTTTAGCAATTTCTAAGGCATGACGTCTCACACATTCGTAGTCGGATCGTCAAGGTCGACTCCCACAGAAAACGATAGCCACCATCTCATCGGAACATCGTGACACCTTCGCCTCTATCAAGACAATGTTCGATTGACTACTTCAGTTTGTCCATCGGTTTGGGGGTGACAAGTAGTACTAAAAAGCAGTTTAGTCCCCAACTTAGCCCATAAACATCTCCAAAAGTGGCTAAGAAATTTAGTATCACGATCTAAAACAATAGTATTTGGCACACCATGCAAGCGAATAATTTCACGAAAGAACAAATCAGCCACAGTAACAGCATCATCGCTTTTATGACATGGTATAAAGTGTGTCATTTTCGAGAACCTATCCACGACAACAAATATTCTATCCCTCCCCTTATTTGTTCGAGGTAAACCTAACACAAAGTCCATAGATATATCCCCCCAAGGAACACTAGGTACAGGCAAAGGCATATATAAACCGTGAGGATTGAGTCGTGAATTAGCTTTTTGACATGTAGTGCAGCGAGCAACAAAACACTCAACATCCTGTCTCATCTTTGGCCAAAAGAAATGTGTATCAAGTATATCCTCCATCTTCTTCACGCCAAGGTGTCCCATTAGTCCTCCTCCATGCGCCTCCTGCAACAACAAAAGACGAACAGAGATAGCTAGAATGCATAGCTTGTTAGCACGAAACACAAATCCATTGTTAACGATGAACTTGTTCCATGTTCTACCTTCTTTACAATTCTGCAATACATCTTTAAATTCAGCATCATGCACATATTGATCTTTGGTGGTCTCCAAACCAAATATTTTAAAGTCAAGTTCTAAAAGCATAGTATAACGACGAGACAATGCATCAACAACAACATTTTATTTACCCTTCTTGTGTTTAATGACATAAGGGAAAGTCTCAATGAATTCATCCCATTTAGCATGTCTATGGTTCAGTTTTGCTTGGCTTTTAATGTGTTTCAAAGATTCATGATCAGAAAGTATAACAAATTCTTTGGGCCATAAATAATGTTGCCATGTTTCTAAGGTCCGAACAAGAGCATATAATTCTTTATCATAAGTAGAATAGTTCAGACTAGGCCCACTCAATTTTTCAGAAAAGTATGCAACAGGTTTTCCATCTTGTAATAACACACCTCCTAATCCAATTCCACTAGCATCACATTCAAGCTCAAAAGTCTTATTAAAATCAGGAAGTTGGAGTAAAGGAGCAAGTGTCAACTTATCTTTCAATACCGTGAAGGCTTCTTCATGTGCGGTACCCCAAACAAAAGGCACATCCTTCTTTGTAAGATCATTGAGAGGTGCAGCAATTGTGCTAAATCTATCACAAAACGCCTATAGAAACAAGCGAGTCCAAGAAAACTCCTCACTTGTGTGACCGTTTTGGGCTGCGGCCAACTCTCAATAGCTTCAATCTTGGCTTTATCAACTTCAATTCCCTGTGGAGTAACAACATAGCCAAGAAAAGATACCCAGTCGGTGCAAAAGGTGCACTTCACAAGGTTACCAAACAAACGTGCATCCCATAGAGCAATAAAAACAACACGTAAATGTTCCAAATGTTCTTCCAAAGATTTGCTATAAATCAATATATCATCAAAATAGACTACCACAAATCATCCAATGAAAGCACGTAAAACTTCATTCATTAATCTCATGAAAGTACTAGGTGCATTAGTTAACCCAAAAGGCATGACTAATGTAACACCCCGGATGTATCTTGCCATGTTTGTAACTCTGACTCTTGCCATTCTCGGCTTTAAGTTATGAGATTCGCTTCGTGGTTGGGTTTTTGTCTTTGTTTTGCATCTTGCTCATGTCATGCATTTCATATCATGTCATCATGTGCATCACATTTGCATATGTGTTTGTCTCATGCATCCGAGCATTTTCCCCGTTGTCCGTTTTGCAATCCGACACTCCCACATGCACCGGCGCACCCCTCTTCTCTCTTTTCGTGAGCGGGTGTTAAACGTTCTCGGAATGGACCGAGATTTTCCAAGTGGCCTTGGTACACCACCGGTAGACCGCCTGTCAAATTTTCCATTTGGAGTCCGTTTGATATTCCAACGGTTAACCGCGAAGGCCTCTTGTGTGTTGCAGCCCAACACCCCTCCAAAACGGCCCAATAACCCATCCAAACCTCTTCCATGTCCTCCGTTGTCGGATCACGATCGTGTGGGCGAAAACCGCACCTCATTTGGACACTCCTACCTCCTCCTAGCTAAAAATATGTGCCCTTCCCGAAATTCTCGCGCACATGAAACCATAGCCCCGCTCCTCCTCGCCGCCGAACGCGTCCGGACCGTGCCGGACACGTCCGCCCGCCGTCGCCCGGCGAATAGCCGCCGCCACGTGGCCTTCCGCCGCCGTCCGCCGCGCAGGCCTGCTCGGCCCAGCGCGGGCCCCTGACGGCCCGTTCGCCCCGCCGCCGCCCGGTCGCTCGCCCGTGCCTCCACTCCTCGCCTCCTGTTGGGGATATGACTACCAGGTATGACCCACCCAGGAGGGGCCGGGTCAACAACAATGGCGGGTTATGTGAATGAAGCCTGAAGAGTATACAAGGTGACGGTTTACAATAAGGCTTATAATAGGCCCAAGCCCAGAGGCGACTTAAGGCCCGTAAGTGTAAACCGCCATGTAAGAATAGACTTGTGATACAAGGCACGTAAGAGATGTCACCGAGCCAGACACGTTGTATGAGCCGGACGGGACTCTGTAGGCTGCAGGGCATCAACCCGTGTATATAAGGGGATGACCCGGTGGTGGCTTAGGGCAAGAAACAAAGATCGAGAGCCAAGCTAGCATATTCGCTCCTTGGTCATCGAAACCTAACAATACCACATCAACTGGACTAGGCTTTACCTTCACCGCAAGGGGCCGAACCAGTATAAACCTCTCGTGTCCTTTTTCTTGATTAACCCCTTTAAGCTTCCTAGTTGCGATGGCTCCACGACTAAGTCCTTTCACTAGGACATCAGCTGTGACAATTCCATGACAGTTGGCGCCCACCATGGGGCCAGCGCACGGTGGATTTGAGTTCTTGAAGGGCAGCTTCGAAGGGCTCAAGGGATATGCTATGGGCCGGATGACCAAGAGTCGTCGCGGCAAGCTCTACATCGATGACGCAGGCTAGGGCCCCGACGCTGGCTCAATTGAGTACGGGTACCGGCTCCCCTTCGGCGGGATCCACATCTTCATCGGCCGGATCGGCGAGCCGGGCCCTGAGCCGGACATCTGCACCTACCTCATCAAGACGGCTCAGCGTGCGAGACCCGCCCGGACTCAGCCCACCATGAGGCGTGCCTTCGTGGGCTGCATCCATGGAGGGGAGTTCTCTGAAGGATCTGTGGATGGCGGTGAGATGGCCGTCTACTCTGACAGTGAGTTGTCCACAGGTGAGACGGATTCATTATATCAGCTACAAGATGGCGGGCTTGGGGGTTGTTCTGATGGCAGTAGTATTCCGGACCCCTTTGAGCCGCTGAATAGAGCGGGGATCTTCATGACTGGTACGCAGCCCGCTCAAAACTCTATGGCTGTGGCAACAATAACCACCGGGTCGGCAGCGGCCGGGTCAGGAGACCCCGCGCGCTCACCGGCTCAGGTGCTGATGGATCTCATGGATAGGATGACAGCCCTGACGACCGCCATGGTTGAACCAGTGGATAAGGCTCAGCATGATGCGGAGGTGGCACGATTACGTGGGGAGGTAGAACAAGCCAAGGAAAACTTGGCGGCGGAGGACGTCAGGATGGCTCCAGAGCGGGCGGCCTTGGACGTTCGGGCTCAGCAGCTTCAATCAGAGGCTTTTCGGCTCATGATGGATCTAAATGCATCAAACGAGGTCATGAGGAGAAGGCACCAGAACACTCAATCACATCTGCCTCCGACTTACGATCCTAGGAACCTCTTCCACACACTCGGGGCCGGTCCTAGTAACCGCCGGAGGCAAACCAGATTACAACACCCGGGGCTGGGGCGCCGGTTCAGCCGCGGGCTATGGAACCCCCTCGTGTGAATACTGCTCCGCCGTGTCATACACCAACACCACCGGGTCATTTTTCTAACCCTTTGGAGAATCTGATCGCTGCATCGACACGTTTGGCTTCTCTCTCGATGAAAGGCGACTCCCCAACGGCGATCGAAATGCAAAGGGTCAGAGAACTTCTTCAGATCGCTCTGGCATAGCAGGAGTCATACTCTTATAGTCGAGACAGGATTCATTCAACCCCTCGCCCAAGCCGGAGCCCGAGCTATAGCAGACATATGGATTCTGCGACCGTGTCAAGCAACGCCCAGCGCCGTAACCAGCCGCGCATGCATGACCCGGCGCGTGATGGAGCTCTTAACTTGGTTGACCAGGATAGGATCCGCCAAGAGGCTGAGCGGGCGGTGAAGGAAATATGCCCTAGAGGCAATAATAAAGTTATTATTTATTTCCTTATAATCATGATAAATTTTTATTATTCATGCTAGAATTGTATTAACGGAAACATAATACATGTGTGAATACATAGACAAACAAAGTGTCACTAGTATGCCTCTACTTGACTAGCTCGTTAATCAAAGATGGTTATGTTTCCTAACCATGAACAATGAGTTGTTATTTGATTAACGGGATCACATCATTAAGAGAATGATCTGATTGACATGACCCATTCCATTAGCTTAGCACCCGATCGTTTAGTATGTTGCTATTGCTTTCTTCATGACTTATACATGTTCCTATGACTATGAGATTATGCAACTCCCGTTTGCCGGAGGAACACTTTGGGTGCTACCAAACGTCACAACGTAACTGGGTGATTATAAAGGAGCATTACAGGTGTCTCCAAAGGTAGATGTTGGGTTGGCGTATTTCAAGATTAGGATTTGTCACTCCGATTGTCGGAGAGGTATCTCTGGGCCCTCTCGGTAATGCACATCACTTAAGCCTTGCAAGCATTGCAACTAAATGAGTTAGTTGCGGGATGATGTATTACAGAACGAGTAAAGAGACTTGCCGGTAACGAGATTGAACTAGGTATTGGAATACCGACGATCGAATCTCGGGCAAGTAACATACCGATGACAAAGGGAACAACGTATGTTGTTATGCGGTATGACCGATAAAGATCTTCGTAGAATATGTAGGAGCCAATATGGGCATCCAGGTCCCGCTATAGGTTATTGACCGGAGACGTGTCTTGGTCATGTCTACATTGTTCTCGAACCCGTAGGGTCCGCACGCTTAAGGTTACGATGACAGTTATATTATGAGTTTATACATTTTGATGTACCGAAGTTTGTTCGGAGTCCCGGATATGATCACGGACATGACGAGGAGTCTCGAAATGGTCGAGACATAAAGATTGATATATTGGAAGCCTATGTTTGGATATCGGAAGTGTTCCGGGTGAAATCGGGATTTTACCGGAGTACCGGGAAGGTTACCGGAACCCCCCGGGAGCTAAATGGGCCATGATGGGCCTTAGTGGAAAAGAGAAGAGGCAGCCCTACATGGGCTGTGCGCCTCCCCCTTCCCCTAGTCCTATTAGGACTAGGAGAGGTGGCCGGCCCCCTCTCTCTCTTTTCCCCCTCCGCGAATCCTATTCCAACTAGGATTGGGGGGGGGGGGGAATCCTACTCCCAGAGGGAGTAGGACTCTCCTGGCGCGCCTCCTATGGCCGGCCAGCCTCCCCCCTCTAGTCCTTTATATACTGAGGCAGAGGCACCCTAGAACACACAAGTTGATCCACGTGATCTATTCCTTAGCCGTGTGCGGTACCCCCTGCCACCATAGTCCTCGATAATACTGTAGAGGAGTTTAGGCAAAGCCCTGCTGCTGTAGTGCATCAAGATCGTCACCACGCCGTCGTGCTGACGGAACTCTTCCCCGATGCTTTGCTGGATCGGAGTCCGGGGATCGTCATCGAGCTGAACGTGTGCTCGAACTCGGAGGTGCCGTAGTTTCGGTGCTTGATCGGTTGGATCGTGAAGACGTACGACTACTTCCTCTACGTTGTGTCATCGCTTCCGCAGTCGGTCTGCGTGGGTACGTAGACAACACTCTTCCCTCTCGTTGCGATGCATCACATGATCTTGCGTGTGTGTAGGAAATTTTTTGAAATTACTACGAAACCCAACAGTGGCATCCGAGCCTAGGTTATTTATGTTGATGTTATATGCACGAGTAGAACACAAGTGAGTTGTGGGCGATATAAGTCATACTGCCTACCAGCATGTCATACTTTGGTTCGGCGGCATTGTTGGACGAGACGACCCGGACCAACCTTATGCGTATGCTTACGCGAGACCGGTTCCCCCGACGTGCTTTGCACATAGGTGGCTTGCGGGCGACTGTCTCTCCAACTTTAGTTGAACCAGGTATGGCTACGCCCGGTCCTTGCGAAGGTTAAAACGGAGTCTATTTGACAAACTATCGTTGTGGTTTTGATGCGTAGGTGAGATTGGTTCTTGCTTAAGCCCGTAGCAGCCACGTAAAACTTGCAACAACAAAGTAGAGGACGTCTAACTTGTTTTTGCAGGGCATGTTGTGATGTGATATGGTCAAGACATGATGCTGAATTTTATTGTATGAGATGATCATGTTTTGTAACCAAGTTATCGGCAACTGGCAGGAGCCATATGGTTGTCGCTTTATTGTATGCAATGAAATCGTGATGTAATGCTTTACTTTATTACTAAGCGGTAGTGATAGTCGTGGAAGCATAAGCTTGGCGAGACGACAACGATGCTACGATGGAGATCAAGGTGTCACGCCGGTGATGATGGTGATCACGACGGTGCTTCGGAGATGGAGATCACAAGCACAAGATGATGATGGCCATATCATATCACTTATATTGATTGCATGTGATGTTTATCCTTTTTATGCATCTTATCTTGCTTTGATTGACGGTAGCATTATAAGATGATCTCTCACTAAATTATCAAGAAGTGTTCTCCCTAAGTATGCACCGTTGCGAAAGTTCTTCGTGCTGAGACACCACGTGATGATCGGGTGTGATAGGTTCTACGTTCAAATACAACGGGTGCAAAACAGTTGCACACGCGGAATACTCAGGTTATACTTGACGAGCCAAGCATATACAGATATGGCCTCGGAACACGGAGACCGAAAGGTCGAGCGTGAATCATATAGTAGATATGATCAACATAACGATGTTCACCATTGAAAACTACTCCATCTCACGTGATGATCGGTTATGGTTTAGTTGATTTGGATCACGTAATCACTTAGAGGATTAGAGGGATGTCTATCTAAGTGGGAGTTCTTTAATTAACTTGATTAACTGAACTCAAATTTATCATGAAACTTAGTACCTGATTAGTATCTTGCTTGTTTATGTTTGATTGTAGATAGATGGCTCGTGCTGTTGTTCCGTTGAATTTTAATGCGTTCCTTGAGAAAGCAAAGTTGAAAGATGATGGTAGCAATTACACGGACTGGGTCCGTAACTTGAGGATTATCCTCATTGCTGCACAGAAGAATTACGTCCTGGAAGCACCGCTGGGTGCCAGGCCTGCTGCAGGAGCAACGCCGGATGTTATGAACGTCTGGCAGAGCAAAGCTGATGACTACTCGATAGTTCAGTGTGCCATGCTTTACGGCTTAGAATCGGGACTTCAACGATGTTTTGAACGTCATGGAGCATATGAGATGTTTCAGGAGTTGAAGTTAATATTTCAAGCAAATGCCCGGATTGAGAGATATCAAGTCTCCAATAAGTTCTATAGCTGCAAGATGGAGGAGAACAGTTCTGTCAGTGAGCACATACTCAAAATGTCTGGGTATAATAATCACTTGATTCAATTGGGAGTTAATCTTCCAGATGATAGCGTCATTGACAGAATTCTTCAATCACTGCCACCAAGCTACAAGAGCTTCGTGATGAACTATAATATGCAAGGGATGAACAAGACTATTCCCGAGCTCTTCGCGATGCTGAAAGCTGAGGAGGTAGAAATCAAGAAGGAGCATCAAGTGTTGATGGTCAACAAGACCACTAGTTTCAAGAAAAAGGGCAAAGGGAAGAAGAAGGGGAACTTCAAAAAGAGCGGCAAGCAAGTTGCTACTCAAGAGAAGAAACCCAAACCTGGACCTAAGCCTGAAACTGAGTGCTTCTATTGCAAGCAGACTGGTCACTGGAAGCGGAATTGCCCCAAGTATTTGGCAGATAAGAAGGATGGCAAGGTGAACAAAGGTATATGTGATATACATGTTATTGATGTGTACCTTACTAATGCTCGCAGTAGCACCTGGGTATTTGATACTGGTTCTATTGCTAATATTTGCAACTTGAAACAGGGACTACGGATCAAGCGAAGATTGGTTAAGGACGAGGTGACGATGCGCGTGGGAAACGGTTCCAAAGTCAATGTGATCGCAGTCGGCACGCTACCTCTACATCTACCTTCGGGATTAGTATTAGACCTAAATAATTGTTATTTGGTGCCAGCGTTAAGCATGAACATTATATCTGGATCTTGTTTGATGCGAGACGGTTATTCATTTAAATCAGAGAATAATGGTTGTTCTATTTATATGAGTAATATCTTTTATGGTCATGCACCCTTGAAGAGTGGTCTATTCTTGTTGGATCTCGATAGTAGTAACACACATATTCATAATGTTGAAGCCAAAAGATGCAGAGTTGATAATGATAGTGCGACTTATTTGTGGCACTGCCGTTTAGGTCATATCGGTGTAAAGCGCATGAAGAAACTCCATTCTGATGGACTTTTGGAACCACTTGATTATGAATCACTTGGTACTTGCGAACCGTGCCTCATAGGCAAGATGACCAAAACGCCGTTCTCCGGTACTATGGAGAGAGCAACAGATTTGTTGGAAATCATACATACAGATGTATGTGGTCCGATGAATATTGAGGCTCGTGGCGGATATCGTTATTTTCTCACCTTCACAGATGATTTAAGCAGATATGGGTATATCTACTTAATGAAACATAAGTCTGAAACATTTGAAAAGTTCAAAGAATTTCAGAGTGAAGTTGAAAATCATCGTAACAAGAAAATAAAGTTTCTACGATCTGATCATGGAGGAGAATATTTGAGTTACGAGTTTGGTGTACATTTGAAAAATTGCGGAATAGTTTCGCAACTCACGCCATCCGGAACACCTCAGCGTAATGGTGTGTCCGAACGTCGTAATCGTACTTTACTGGATATGGTGCGATCTATGATGTCTCTTACTGATTTACCGCTATCGTTTTGGGGATACGCTCTAGAGACGGCCGCATTCACGTTAAATAGGGCACCATCAAAATCCATTGAGACGATGCCTTATGAACTGTGGTTTGGCAAGAAACCAAAGTTGTCGTTTTTGAAAGTTTGGGGCTGCGATGCTTATGTGAAAAAGCTTCAACCTGATAAGCTCGAACCCAAATCGGAGAAATGTGTCTTCATAGGATATCCAAAGGAAACTATTGGATACACCTTCTATCACAGATCTGAAGGCAAGACTTTTGTTGCTAAATTCGGAAACTTTCTGGAGAAGGAGTTTCTCTCGAAACAAGTGAGTGGGAGGAAAGTAGAACTTGACGAGGTAACTGTACCTACTCCCTTATTGGAAAGTAGTACATCACAGAAAACTGTTTCTGCGACACCTACACCAGTCAGTGAGGAAGCTAATGATGATGATCATGAAACTTCAGAACAAGATACTACTGAACCTCGTAGATCAACCAGAGTAAGATCCGCACCAAAGTGGTACGGTAATCCTATTCTGGAAGTCATGTTATTAGATCATGATGAACCTACGAACTATGAAGAAGCGATGGTGAGCCCAGATTCCGCAAAGTGGCTTGAAGCCATGAAATCTGAGATGGGATCCATGTATGAGAACAAAGTGTGGACTTTGGTTGACTTGCCCGATGATCGGCAAGCAATTGAGAATAAATGGATCTTCAAGAAGAAGACTGACGCTGACAGTAACATTACTGTCTACAAAGCTCGACTTGTCACAAAAGGTTTTCGGCAAGTTCAAGGGATTGACTACGATGAGACCTTCTCACCCGTAGCGATGCTTAAGTCTGTCCGAATCATGTTAGCAATTGCCGCATTTTATGATTATGAAATTTGGCAGATGGATGTCAAAACTGCATTCCTGAATGGATTTCTGGAAGAAGAGATGTATATGATGCAACCAGAAGGTTTTGTCGATCCAAAGGGAGCTAACAAAGTGTGCAAGCTCCAGCGATCCATTTATGGACTGGTGCAAGCCTCTCGGAGTTGGAATAAACGTTTTGATAGTGTGATCAAAGCATTTGGTTTTATACAGACTTTTGGAGAAGCCTGTATTTACAAGAAAGTGAGTGGGAGCTCTATAGCATTTCTGATATTATATGTGGATGACATATTGTTGATTGGAAATGATATAGAATTTCTGGATAGCATAAAAGGATACTTGAATAAGAGTTTTTCAATGAAAGACCTCGGTGAAGCTGCTTACATATTAGGCATTAAGATCTATAGAGATAGATCAAGACGCTTAATTGGACTTTCACAAACAACATACCTTGACAAAATTTTGAAGAAGTTCAAAATGGATCAAGCAAAGAAAGGATTCTTGCCTGTGTTACAAGGTGTGAAATTGAGTAAGACTCAATGCCCGACCACTATAGATGATAGAGAGAATATGAAAGATGTTCCCTATGCATCAGCAATAGGATCTATCATGTATGCAATGCTGTGTACCAGACCTGATGTGTGCCTTGCTATAAGTCTAGCAGGGAGGTACCAAAGTAATCCAGGAGTGGATCACTGGACAGCGGTCAAGAACATCCTGAAATACCTGAAAAGGACTAAGGATATGCTTCTCGTATATGGAGGTGACAAAGAGCTCATCGTAAAAGGTTACGTTGATGCAAGCTTTGACACTGATCCGGACGATTCCAAATCGCAAACCGGATACGTGTTTACATTAAACGGTGGAGCTGTCAGTTGGTGCAGTTCTAAACAAAGCGTCGTAGCGGGATCTACATGTGAAGCGGAGTACATAGCTGCTTCGGAAGCAGCAAACGAAGGAGTCTAGATGAAGGAGTTCATATCCGATCTAGGTGTCATACCTAGTGCATCGGGTCCAATGAAAATCTTTTGTGACAATACTGGTGCAATTGCCTTGGCAAAGGAATCCAGATTTCACAAGAGAACCAAGCACATCAAGAGACGCTTCAATTCCATCCGGGATCTAGTCCAGGTGGGAGACATAGAGATTTGCAAGATACATACGGATCTGAATGTTGCAGACCCATTGACTAAGCCTCTTCCACGAGCAAAACATGATCAGCACCAAGGCTCCATGGGTGTTAGAATCATTACAGTGTAATCTATATTATTGACTCTAGTGCAAGTGGGAGACTGAAGGAAATATGCCCTAGAGGCAATAATAAAGTTATTATTTATTTCCTTATAATCATGATAAATGTTTATTATTCATGCTAGAATTGTATTAACCGGAAACATAATACATGTGTGAATACATAGAAAAACAAAGTGTCACTAGTATGCCTCTACTTGACTAGCTCGTTAATCAAAGATGGTTATGTTTCCTAACCATGAACAATGGGTTGTTATTTGATTAACGGAATAACATCATTAAGAGAATGATCTGATTGACATGACCCATTCCATTAGCTTAGCACCCGATCGTTTAGTATGTTGCTATTGCTTTCTTCATGACTTATACATGTTCCTATGACTATGAGATTATGCAACTCCCGTTTGCGGGAGGAACACTTTGGGTGCTACCAAACGTCACAACATAACTGGGTGATTATAAAGGAGCATTACAGGTGTCTCTAAAGGTAGATGTTGGGTTGGCGTATTTCAAGATTAGGATTTGTCACTCCGATTGTCGGAGAGGTATCTCTGGGCCCTCTCGGTAATGCACATCACTTAAGCCTTGCAAGCATTGCAACTAAATGAGTTAGTTGCGGGATGATGTATTACAGAACGAGTAAAGAGACTTGCCGGTAACGAGATTGAACTAGGTATTGGAATACCGACGATCGAATCTCGGGCAAGTAACATACCGATGACAAAGGGAACAACGTATGTTGTTATGCGGTCTGACCGATAAAGATCTTCGTAGAATATGTAGGAGCCAATATGGGCATCCAGGTCCCGCTATTGGTTATTGACCGGAGACATGTCTCGGTCATGTCTACATTGTTCTCGAACCCGTAGGGTCCGCACGCTTAAGGTTACGATGATAGTTATATTATGAGTTTATACATTTTGATGTACCGAAGGTTGTTCGGAGTCCCGGATATGATCACGGACATGACGAGGAGTCTCAAAATGGTTGAGACATAAAGATTGATATATTGGAAGCCTATGTTTGGATATCGGAAGTGTTCCGGGTGAAATCGGGATTTTACCGGAGTACCGGGAAGGTTACTGGAACCCCCCGGGAGCTAAATGGGCCATGATGGGCCTTAGTGGAAAAGAGAAGAGGCAGCCCTACATGGGCTGTGCGCCTCCCCCTTCCCCTAGTCCTATTAGGACTAGGAGAGGTGGCCGGCCCCCTCTCTCTCTTTTCCCCCTCCGCGAATCCTATTCCAACTAGGATTGGGGGGGGGGATCCTACTCCCAGAGGGAGTAGGACTCTCCTAGCGCGCCTCCTATGGCCGGCCAGCCTCCCCCCTCTAGTACTTTATATACTGAGGCAGAGGCACCCTAGAACACACAAGTTGATCCACGTGATCTATTCCTTAGCCGTGTGCGGTGCCCCTGGCACCATAGTCCTCGATAATACTGTAGCGGAGTTTAGGCGAAGCCCTGCTGCTGTAGTGCATCAAGATCGTCACCACGCCGTCGTGCTGACGGAACTCTTCCCCGACGCTTTGCTGGATCGGAGTCCAGGGATTGTCATCGAGCTGAACATGTGCTCGAACTCGGAGGTGCCGTAGTTTCGGTGCTTGATCGGTTGGATCGTGAAGACGTACGACTACTTCCTCTACGTTGTGTCATCGCTTCCGCAGTCGGTCTGCGCGGGTACGTAGACAACACTCTTCCCTCTCGTTGCGATGCATCACATGATCTTGCGTGTGCGTAGGAAATTTTTTGAAATTACTATGAAACCCAACAGGCGGTCCAACAGGCAGCTGAGAAGGCGGTTCACCAAGCTTTTCCGGTTTATCCGACGACCTCTGTTGAAGCAGGTGTGGCCACAAGAACAGGTGGTGTCCCTTGTTTGGTGCTGGCTCTGCGTAATGAGCGTTTGCCAAAGGATTTCAAGGGGCCTCAGAAGGTGCCTAATTACATAGTCGACTTATAGCCTGGGGCATGGATTGAGAGTTATGAGATGGCCATGGAATTGCTGGAGGTCAGTGATGCAGCAATGGCTAAATACTTCACTATGATGCTGGATGGAACGACCCGCACTTGGCTGAAGGGACTCCCACCTAATTCCATTGGTTCCTGGGCCGAGTTAAAGGCCCGGTTTATTCAGAACTTTAAGGATACATGCAAGCAACCCATGTCGATTGTGGACTTGACTAATTGCAAGCAAGAGGAAGGCGAGTCCACGACCCATTGGGTGCACCTGGTAAAGGAAATAATACATTCATCTGATAAGATGGATGCCGGCTCTGCGGTCTTAATGTTGGAGAAAAATTGCCATTTTGAATCTCTGAAACATAAGCTATGGCGGCTCAAACGCGATTGTAATGACATGGGCCAGCTGATGGCGGCTCTAGTCAAATATGCCGATTCAGATAGTACCAAAGATCCCGCGTCTGATGAAGAGAAGTCAGGGAAGGGAAAGAAGAACATCAACGCTAAGGGCCTTCAACATAACCCGACGAATCAAGGAGGTAATAACAAACGTAAGGCTGACAACAGCTCGGAGTTTGTAGCAAATGCGCAAGGCAACAATCAACGGCATAAGGGGAGGCCACCTCCTCAGTCAGGCGGGTCAGGTCCCACCCTTGAGCAGTTGCTAAATGAACCCTGTCCAAGGCATGGCACCTGGGAGAATCCGGCCACCCATCTATGGAAAGACTGTACGATCATGAAGGCTTTCAAGAATTCTAACATGTTCGACGATAATCATGGACCTGGCAGCGGCTCAGGCAGTGGCGGCTTTCATGGCCCGGGTGGCAATTTAGGCAGCGACGGTTTTCATGGCCCGGGCGGCAATTTAGGCAGCGACGGTTTTCATGGCCAGGGCCCTCAAGGTAATCAAGGTGGTTATAATCAGCAATCCGGCCAAGGAGGTCAGCAGCAGCAATCCGGGTTTCAGAGTAGCCCAAAGCAGCTAAGTAGTGGGTAGTATCATGTGTTCACCACCAGTTTATGCAAAAGGGGCCAGAAGCTTCATAAGAGAGCGGTCAATGTTGTTGAGCCAACGGTTCCTCGTTATTTGAGATGGTCTGAGCAACCTATTCTGTGGAGTAGGGAGGATCACCCGCCCCAGGTTGACAATCCGGGTCATCTGGCTTTGGTGGTGGCGCCTCAGGTTGCTGGATATAAATTCACTAAAGTACTCATGGACGGAGGTAGTAGCATCAACATCCTCTATTATGAGACATTCCGTCGCATGGGGTTGACTGACAAAAGTCTTAAGACGTCCAACACTATTTTTCATGGAGTGGTGCCTGGTAAGTCGGCATATCTAGTAGGTAAGATTGAGCTGGAGGTAGCTTTTGGAGATGAGCATGATTCCAAGGCTGAGAAATTAACATTTGAGGTGGTCAAAATAAAGTGCCCGTATCATGCCCTGTTTGGACGACCGGCTTATGCAAAATTCATGGCACGGCCATGTTATGTTTATCTGCAGCTCAAGATGCCGGGTTATAAAGGTACTATCACAGTACATGGAACTCGGAAGATAGCCTCAGAGTGTGAGGAAGGTGATGCTGCTTACGCAGAATCTGTTTGTGCGACGGAAGAGTTAAAGTTCTACAAAGACAACGTTGACCCGGCAGACATGACGTCTCTAAAGAAGCCAACTATGGAGCATTAGCCGGCGCCGAAGTTTAAGTCAGCCGACGATACCAAAATGATTGATTTTGTGCCTGGCAACTCATCCAAACAATTTATTATCAGTGCTAATTTGGATCCCAAATAGGAAGGCGCGCTTGCTACCTCTTGAGCTTGCGTTGGATTTCCCCGAAGAGGAAAGGATGATGCAGCAGAGTAGCGTAAGTATTTCCCTCAGTTTTTGAGAACCAAGGTATCAATCCAGTAGGAGGCCACGCTCAAGTCCCTCGTACCTGCACAAAACGATAGATACTCGCAACCAACGCGATTAGGGGTTGTCAATCCCTTCACGGTCACTTACGAGAGTGAGATCTGATAGATATAATATTTTTTGGTATTTTTGGTATAGAGATGCAAAGTGAAAAGTAAAAGGCAAAGTAAAAAGCAAAACAAGATTAAAGTGATGGAGATTGATATGATGAGAATAGACCCGGGGGCCATAGGTTTCACTAGTGGCTTCTCTCAAGAGCATAAGTATTCTACGGTGGGTGAACAAATTACTGTTGAGCAATTGACAAAATTGAGCATAGTTATGAGAATATCTAGGCATGATCATGTATATAGGCATCACGTCCGTGACAAGTAGACCGAAATGATTCTGCATCTACTACTATTACTCCACTCATCGACCGCTATCCAGCATGCATCTAGAGTATTAAGTTCATAATAGAGTAACGCTTTAAGCAAGATGACATGATGTAGGGAGATAAATTCATGCAATATGAAATAAACCCCATCTTGTTATCCTCGATGGCAACGATGTAATACGTGCCTTGCTGCCCCTTCTGTCACTGGGAAAGGACACCGCAAGATCAAACCCAAAGCTAAGCACTTCTCCCATGGCAAGAAAAACCAATCTAGTAGGCCAAACCAAACTGATAATTCGAAGAGACTTGCAAAGATAACCAATCATACATAAAAGAATTCAGAGAAGATTCAAGTATTATTCGTAGATAGACTTGATCATAAACCCACAATTCATCGGTCTCAACAAACACACCGCAAAAAGAAGATTACATCGAATAGATCTCCACGAGAGAGGGGGAGAACTTTGTATTGAGATCCAAAAAGAGAGAAGAAGCCATATAGCTACTAACTATGAACCCGAAGGTCTGAGGTAAACTACTCACACTTCATCGGAGAGGCTATGATGATGTAGAAGCCCTCCGTGATGACGGCCCTCTCCGGTGGAGCTCCGGAACAGGCCCCAAGATGGGATCTCGTGGATACAGAAAGTTGCTGCGGTGGAATTAGGTTTTTGGCTCCGTCCCTGTTCGTTTGGGGGTACGTAGGTATATATAGGAGGAAGAAGTACGTCGGTGGAGCTTCGAGGGGCCCACGAGGCAGGGGGCGCGCCCTAGGGGGGGGCGCCCCACCCTCGTGACCGCCTCTTTGATGCCTTGGCATAGGGTCCAAGTCTCCTGGATCACGTTCAGTGAGAAAATCACATTCCCGAAGGTTTCATTCCGTTTGGACTCCGTTTGATATTCCGTTTCTTCGAAAGACTGAAATAGGCAAAAAACAGCAATTCTGGGCTGGGCCTCCGGTTAATAGGTTAGTCCCAAAAATAATATAAAAGTGGAAAATAAAGCCTAATATAGTCCAAAACAGTGGATAATATATCATGGAGCAATCAAAAATTATAGATACGTTGGAAACGTATCAGCGCTCATCGAGTTGATCCATGAGAACCGGGACATCTTTGCATGGAAGCCTTCTGACATGCCGGGTGTACCGAGAGAACTCGCTGAGCACACTCTCAATATTGATCCAAAGTTTAAGCCGGTCAGGCAGTTTCTTTGGCGGTTTAACGAGGAAAGGCGCAAGGCTATTGGAGAAGAGGTGGCCCGGCTTTTGGCAGCCGGGTTCATTATTGAAGTCTTTCATCCAGAGTGGTTGGCTAACCTGGTGCTCGTGCTTAAAAAGAACGGCACCTGGCATATGTGTGTGGATTACACGGACCTAAACAAAGCTTGTCTGACTGATCCTGTTGCTCTCCCTCGTATTGATCAAATCATTGATGCTACGGCAGGTTGTGAGTGTTTGAAATTTTTGGATGCTTATTCTGGTTACCATCAGATCAAGATGGCGGTTAAGGACTAGGAGAAGACAACTTTCATTACTCCATTTGGAGCCTTTTGCTATGTGTCCATGGCCTTTGGGCTTAAGAGTGCCTAGGCGACTTATCAGCGGTGTGTGCAGAACTGTCTTCATAACCAGATTGGGCGTAATGTTCATGCTTATGTGGACAATATAGTGGTGAAATCTAGAGAGAAGGAAACCTTGGTAGATGATCTGAAGGAAACCTTTGATAACCTCCGGGTCTACAAGATGATGCTTAACCCGACCAAGTGCGTTTTTGGAGTACCGGCGGGCAAGCTTTTGGGTTTTTTGGTGTCTAACAGAGGCATTGAATCTAACCCGGAGAAAATAAAGGCGATTACGTCTTTGGCTAAGCCGGCATGCATCAATGACGTTCAATGGATGGCGGGTCGTGTTGCAGCTTTAAGCCGTTTCATAAGCCTATTAGGTGAGAAGGCTATGCCGTTATATCAAATGATGAAGAAGACGGATGATTTTGTCTAGAGTGATGCTACTAACTCTGCCTTTGAAGATCTGAAAAGACAGCTCACTGAGCCGCCGGTTCTTGCTGCTCCCGTTGATAAAGAGCCACTTTGTTATATGTGGCTGCTAACACCCGTGCTGCCAGTGTGGCCATTGTTGTGGAGCGTAAAGAGACTGGCAAGGAATATCCGGTTCAATGGCCGGTTTACTATGTCAGTGAGGTGCTCATTGAGTCCAAACAGAGATATCCACATTGGCAGAAACTTGTTTATGGGGTGTTCATGGCGAGCCGGAACCTTAAGCATTACTTTCAGGGTCATCCTATCACGGTGGTTAGCTCTGCTCCTTTTGGAGATATTATTCAAAATAGAGAAGCCACGGGACGAGTCGCCAAGTGGGCTATTGAACTTGGGTCTCACGGTTTAAAGTATGTGCTGCACACTGCCATCAAATCTCAAGCATTGGTCGATTTCATTAACAATTGGACGGAGTTGCAAATACCTGAAGAGAAGCCAGATAACACATATTGGACGATTCATTTTGATGGGTCCAGGCAATTGGAGGGCTCGGTGGATGGAGTTGTTTTAACTTCCCCTCGAGGTGACAAGTTTTGTTATGTGTTGCGATTGATGTTTCCTTGTACTAACAATGCAGCTGAGTATGAGGCCTTACTCCATGGTCTTTGAATGGCCAAAGAAATGAGTTTAAGCCGGGTATGGTGCCTTGGCAACTCAGATTTGGTGGCTCAACAAGTATTAGGCAAGTGGGATTCCAAGGATCCTCTCATGGCGGCTTATCGCCGTGAGGTTGACGCTGTTGCTGGACACTTCAAGGGTTATCAAGTGGAGCACATTGACCGCAGAAAGAATGAAGCAGCCGATGCTTTAAGCCGGTTGGGATCTCAACCTAGGTCGGTGCCGCCTAACACTTTTTTAGATGTCCTGCATAACCCTTCTGTCAAGTTGCCTACAGAGGAAGACTTAGCTGTTCCAGACCCGGAAGCACAATTGGTGGCGGCTCTTCATGTCATTCCAGATTGGACAGTGCTGTATTTGGCTTATATGATGCGTGGCGAGTTGCCGGAGGATGAGACCATGGCTAGACAGATAACCCGGCGGTCCAAGTCAATGACAATTTCCAATGGTGAGTTGTATCATCGCAGTGTCACCGGAGCGTTTCAGCGTTGTGTCTCTCCTGAAGAAGGTCAAGAAATTCTTCGTGAGATCCATGAAGGAGATTGTGGCCATCATGCCGGTTCAAAGTCTCTTGTGTCCAAAGCTTTTCGTCATGGTTTTTACTCGGTAGCGGCTCGCGCCGATGCGGAGGATCTGGTCAGTAGGTGTGATGGGTGTCAAAAATTCGCACGACGGGCGCACATGCCGACTTAGGAATTGCGGATGATTCCAATTACTTGGCCGTTTGCAGTCTTGGGGTTTGACATGGTTGGACCTTTCAAAAGATCCAAGGATAAAAAGACGCACATTTTGGTGGCAGTGGACAAGTTCACAAAGTGGGTTGAGGCAGAGCCGGTCAGTAAGTGTGATGTAGCCACGGCGATTCAATTCATGAAGAAAGTGATCTTTCATTTTGGTTTTCCACACAACATTATTACTGACAATGGCACCAACTTGTCCCAAGGAGCTATGGAAGAATTCTGTCAACGGGAACATATCCGGCTTGATGTTTTATCAGTAGCTCACCCCAATCTAATGGTCAAGCTGAAAGAGCCAATTAGGAAATCCTAAAAGGCCTAAAACCCCGGCTTATGGTTCCTTTGCAACGAACACCGGGTTGTTGGGTGGAAGAGTTACCCTCTGTAATTTGGAGTATCAATACTACCCCTAACAGGTCTACGGGTTATATGCCTTTCTTCATGGTTTATGGAGCAGAGGCAGTCTTGCCCAGTGACATCCGTCATGACTCGCCCCGAGTAGCGGCTTACGTTGAAGATGATAAGGAACAAGCCCGTCAGGATGCACTTGACCTATTAGATGAAGAGCGTGACTTAGCAGCAGGCCGCTCAGCGATTTACCAACAGGACCTGCGCCGTTATCATAGCCGCCGGTTTAAGTCAAGAACCTTTTAAGAAGGTGATTTGGTGCTCCGGCTCATCCAGGATCAGTCTGATGCGCACAAGCTATCCCCACCTTGGGAAGGACCCTTTGTGGTCAGCAAGGACTTGAATAACGGGTCATACTACCTTATCGATGTTCGAGAGCACAAAGACTCACGTAAGTCGGAGGAAGAGACCCGCCGACCATGGAATATTGCTCATCTTCGGCCTTACTACACTTGAGCCACCGGCTCTCATAATGTACATACTTTTACGTTGTATATATTATGATCAATAATAAAGCAGGACCTCTTTCCTTTTTTCCTTAATGATCACATGTCTTTGTTATCTTAAGTATAAGACGACCAATTGGAGGCTGATCGTATTCGAATCTAGCTTAACCCTCTTGGTCCGGCTCAGGATCGTATTCGAATCTAGCCATTAAAACCTCATGGTCACTAGGGGGCTTCCTGTTCAAACATAGGTCGTATTCGAACCAAAGAGAACATAGCTATCGTAACCCTCTTGATCGGCGCAAAGCCAAACTCACTAGGGGGCTTCTTGATCGTATCCGAATCACATCTTAACCCTAACACTTCATCGGAGAGGCTATGATGATGTAGAAGCCCTCCGTGATGACGGCCCTCTCCGGCGAAGCTCCGGAACAGGCCCCAAGATGGGATCTCGTGGATACAGAAAGTTGCGGCGGTGGAATTAGGTTTTTGGCTCTGTCCCTGTTCGTTTGGGGGTACGTAGGTATATATAGGAGGAAGAAGTACGTCGGTGGAGCTTCGAGGGGCCCATGAGGCAGGGGGCGTGCCCTAGGGGGGGCGCCCCCACCCTCGTGACCACCTCTCTGATGCCTTGGCGTAGGGTCCAAGTCTCCTGGATCACGTTCGGTGAGAAAATCACGTTCCCGGAGGTTTCATTCCATTTGGACTCCGTTTGATATTCCGTTTCTTCGAAACACTGAAATAGGCAAAAAACAACAATTCTGGGCTGGGCCTCCGGTTAATAGGTTAGTCCCAAAAATAATATAAAAGTGGAAAATAAAGCCCAATATAGTCCAGAACAGTAGATAATATAGCATGGAGCAATCAAAAATTATAGATACGTTGGAGACGTATCAGGCATCCCCTAGCTTAATTCTTGCTCGTCCTCGAGTAGGTAAATGATAAAAAGAGAATTTTTGATGCGGAGTGCTACTTGGCATAATTTCAATGCAAATCTTCTTAATTGTGATATGAATATTCAGATTAGAAAGATTGAAGACAAACGTTTATATTGACATAAAAATAATAATACTTCAAGCATACTAACAAAGCAATTATGTCTTCTCAAAATAACATGGCTAAAGAAAGTTATCCGTACAAAATCATATATTCTGGCTATGCTCTATCTTCACCACACAAAATATTTAAATCATGCACAACCCCGATGACAAGCCAAGCAATTGTTTCATACTTTTGACATTCTCAAAACTTTTTCAATCTTCACGCAATACATGAGCATGAGCCATGGATATAGCACTATATGTGGAATAGAATGGTGGTTGTGGAGAAGACAAAAAGAGGGAAGATAGTCTCACATCAACTAGGCGTATCAACGGGCTATGGAGATGCCCGTCAATAGATATCAATGTGAGTGAGTAGGGATTGCCATGCAACGGATGCACTAGAGCTATAAGTATATGAAAGCTCAAAAAGAAACTAAGTGGGTGTGCATCCAACTCGCTTGCTCATGAAGTCCTAGGGCAATTTTGAGGAAGCCCATCATTGTAATATACAAGCCAAGTTCTATAATGAAAATTTCCCACTAGTATATGAAAGTGATAACATGAGAGACTCTCTATTATGAAGATCATGGTGCTACTTTGAAGCACAAGTGTGGTAAAAGGATAGTAACATTGTCCCTTCTCTCTTTTTCTTTCATTTTTTATTTAATTTTTTTATTTGGGCCTTTTCTCTTTTTTTATGGCCTCTTTTATTTCTCTTTTTTTGGGCTTCTTTGGCCTCTTTTATTTATTTCGTCCGGAGTCTCATCCCGACTTGTGGGGGTATCATAGTCTCCATCATACTTTCCACACTGGGACAATGCTCTAATAATGATGATCATCACACTTTTATTTTTCTTACAACTCAACAATTACAACTCGATACTTAGAACAAAATATGACTATATATGAATGCCTCCGGCGGTGTACCGGGATATGCAATATGGCAATGATGGAGTGTGTCATAATAAACGGAACGGTGGAAAGTTGCATGGCAATATATATCGGAATGGCTATGGAAATGCCATAATAGGTAGGTATGGTGGCTGTTTTGAGGAAGGTATATGGTGGGTGTATGATACCAGCGAAAGGTGCACGGTATTAGAGAGGCTAGCAAAGGTGGAAGGGTGAGAGTGCGTATAATCCATGGACTCAACATTAGTCATAAAGAACTTATATACTTATTGCAAAAATCTACAAGTTATCAGAGCAAAGTATTACGCGCATGCTCCTAGGGGGATAGATTGGTAGGAAAAGACCATCGCTCATCCCCGACCGCCACTCATAACGAAGAAAATCAATAAATAAATCATGCTCCGACTTCATCACATAACGGTTCACCATACGTGCATGCTACGGGAATCACAATCTTCAACACAAGTATTCTTTAAATTCACAACTACTCAACTAGCGTGACTCTAATATTATCACCTCCATATCTCAAAACAATTATCATGCTTTAATCTTTTCTTAGTATTCAACACATTGAAAAGAAAGTTTCACAAATCTTGAATACCAAGCATATTATTATTAAGCAAATTACCATGCTATTAAGAGACTCTCAAAATAATTTAAGTGAAGCATGAGAGATCAATAGTTTCTTTAAAACAAATCCACCACCGTGCTCTAAAAGATCCAAGTGAAGCACATAGAGCAAAATTATAGCGCTCAAAAGATATAAGTGAAGCACATAGAGCAAAACTACTTAGCTCAAAAGATATAAGTGAAGCACATAGAGCAAAATTATAACGCTCAAAAGATATAAGTGAAGCACATAGAGCAAAACTACTTAGGTCAAAAAGATATAAGTGAAGCACATAAAGTATTCTATCAAATTCTAATTCATGTATGGCTCTCTCAAAAGGTGTGTACATCAAGGATGAGTGTGGAACACTAACAACCAAAGACACAAATAATACAAGATGCTCCAAGCAAAACACATATCATGTTGGTGAACAAAAATATAGCTCCAAGTAAATTTACCGATAGAAGTAGACGAAAGAGGGGATGCCTTCCGGGGCATCCCCAAGCTTTGGCTTTTAGGTGTCCTTAGATTATCTTGGGGGTGCCATGGGCATCCCCAAGATTAGGCTCTTGCCACTCCTTGTTCCATAATCCATCAAATCCTTACCCAAAACTTGAAAACTTCACAACACAAAACTTAAGGTAGAAAACTCGTGAGCTCCGTTAGTGAAAGAAAACAAAAGACCACTTCAAGGTACTGTAATGAACTAATTATTTATTTATATTGGTGTTAAACCTACCAACTTCTCTATGGATTATAAACTATTTTACTAGCCATAGATTCATCAAAATAAGCAAACAACACACGAAAAACAGAATCTGTCAAAAACAGAACAGTCTGTAGTAATCTGTAGCTAGCGCAAGATCTGGAACACCAAAAATTCTAAAATAAATGCCTGGACGTGAGTAATTTATCTATTAATCATCTGCAAAAATAATGAACTAAATATCACTCTCCAAATAAAAATGAAAGCTGTTCTCGTGAGCGCTAAAGTTTCTGTTTTTTACAGCAAGTTCAACAAGACTTTCCCCAAGTCTTCCCAACGGTTCTACTTGGAACGAACACTAATTAAACACAAAAAACACAACCAAAACAGAGTGTAAATAATTTATTTATTACTAAACAGGAGCAAAAAGCAAGGAATAAAAATAAAATTGGGTTGCCTCCCAACAAGCGCTATTGTTTAACGCCCCTAGCTAGGCATAAAAGCGAGGATAGATCTAGGTATTGCCATCTTTGGTAGGCAATCCATAAGTGGCTCTCATGATAGTTTCATACGGCAATTTTATTTTCTTTCTTGGAAAGTGTTCCATGCCCTTTTTTAATGGAAATTTAATTCTAATATTCCCTTCCTTCATATCAATAATCGCACCAACCGTTCTAAGGAAAGGTCTACCAAGAATAATAGGGCAAGAAGGATTGCAATCTATATCAAGAACAATGAAATCTACGGGCACATAATTGCTATTTGAAACAATAAGAACATCATTAATCCTTCCCATAGGTTTCTTAGTAGTAGAATCCGCAAGATGCAAGTTTAGAGAGCAATCATCAAAATCACGGAAATCTAGCAAATCACACAAAGTTTTGGGGATAGTGGAGACACTAGCACCCAAATCACACAAAGCATAAAACTCATGATCTTTAATTTTAATTTTAATAGTTGGTTCCCACTCATCATAGAGTTTTCTAGGGATAGAAACTTTCAACTCAAGTTTTTCTTCATAAGATTGCATCAAGGCATCAACAATATGTTCGGTGAAGGCTTTCTTTTGACTATAAGCATGTGGAGATTTTAGCACGGATTGCAACAAGGAAATACAATCAATTAAAGAGAAACTTTCATTATTAAATTCCTTGAAATCCAATATAGTGGGTTTAGCAACATCTAGATTTTTATTTCTTTCAATCCCACTTTCATCAATTTCATCATAAAGATCTAAATACTCCAAATTTTTAGAATGCCTTCTAGGTAAAGGAAGATCATATTCAGTTTCATCAAGATTCATATTGCAAAACAGAGATTTAATAGGAGACACATCAATAACTTTTAGATCTTAATCTTGATTTTCATAGGAATTCGGTTTAGCGGCCATCTTATTGACTAAGGTGGCTTGCATATCCGTTCAGCAATCATCTTTTCTAGACGAGCAATTTGGGATCTTATACCATCAAATTCTTTAGACATATCATCAAGCACTTTATTCATATAACTCATAAAACTTTTTTGTTCCTTAAGCTCGTTTCTAAAGAAATTATTATGCTCAAATTGCAAAACCACAAACTTCCTAACGTTGTTTTCGATCTCCTCTAACCTTTTAAGGTGAAGATCACCAAATCTCGGTTGAGCCATCGCGACAAACAAGCAATCCAACACACGGGCAAACAAAAAGGCAAGCGATAAAAGGCAAACGGAAAAGAGAAGGAGAAGGAGATTGGGAAAGAGAGGGCGAATAAAATGGCAAGGGTGAAGTGGGGGAGAGGAAAACGAGAGGCAAATGGCAACTAATGTAATGCGAGATATAGGGATTGTGATGGGTACTTGGTATGTTGACTTTTTGCGTAGACTCCTCGGCAACGGCTCCAGAAATTCTTCTTGCTACCTCTTGAGCTTGCGTTGGATTTCCCCGAAGAGGAAAGGATGATGCAGCAGAGTAGCGTAAGTATTTCCCTCAGTTTTTGAGAACCAAGGTATCAATCCAGTAGGAGGCCACGCTCAAGTCCCTCGTACCTGCACAAAATGATAGCTACTCACAACCAACGCGATTAGGGGTTCTCAATCCCTTCACGGTCACTTACGAGAGTGAGATCTGATAGATATAATATTTTTTGGTAATTTTGGTATAGAGATGCAAAGTGAAAAGTAAAAGGCAAAGTAAAAAAGCAAAACAAGATTAAAGTGATGGAGATTGATATGATGAGAATAGACCCGGGGGCCATAGGTTTCACTAGTGGCTTCTCTCAAGAGCATAAGTATTCTACGGTGGGTGAACAAATTACTGTTGAGCAATTGACAGAATTGAGCATAGTTATGAGAATATCTAGGCATGATCATGTATATAGGCATCACGTCCGTGACAAGTAGACCGAAATGATTCTGCATCTACTACTATTACTCCACTCATCGACCGCTATCCAGCATGCATCTAGAGTATTAAGTTCATAACAGAGTAACGCTTTAAACAAGATGACATGATGTAGAGAGATAAATTCATGCAATATGAAATAAACCCCATCTTGTTATCCTCGATGGCAATGATGCAATACGTGCCTTGCTGCCCCTTCTGTCACTGGGAAAGGACACCGCAAGATCAAAGCCAAAGCTAAGCACTTCTCCCATGGCAAGAAAAACCAATCTAGTAGGCCAAACCAAACTGATAATTCGAAGAGACTTGCAAAGATAACCAATTATACATAAAAGAATTCAGAGAAGATTCAAATATTATTCATAGATAGACTTGATCATAAACCCACAATTCATCGGTCTCAACAAACACACCGCAAAAAGAAGATTACATCGAATAGATCTCCACAAGAGAGGGGGAGAACTTTGTATTGAGATCCAAAAAGAGAGAAGAAGCCATATAGCTACTAACTATGGACCCGAAGGTCTGAGGTAAACTACTCACACTTCATCGGAGAGGCTATGATGATGTAGAAGCCCTCCGTGATGACGGCCCTCTCCGGCGGAGCTCCGGAACAGGCCCCAAGATGGGATCTCGTGGATACAGAAAGTTGCCGCGGTGGAATTAGGTTTTTGGCTCCGTCCCTGTTCGTTTGGGGGTACGTAGGTATATATAGGAGGAAGAAGTACGTCGGTGGAGCTTCGAGGGGCCCACGAGGCAGGGGGCGCGCCCTAGGGGGGGCGCCCCCACCCTCGTGACCGCCTCTCTAATGCCTTAGCATAGGGTCCAAGTCTCCTGGATCATGTTCGGTGAGAAAATCACATTCCCGAAGGTTTCATTCCGTTTGGACTCCGTTTGATATTCCGTTTCTTCGAAGACTGAAATAGGCAAAAAACAGCAATTCTGGGCTGGGCCTCCGGTTAATAGGCTAGTCCCAAAAATAATATAAAAGTGGAAAATAAAGCCTAATATAGTCCAAAACAGTAGATAATATAGCATGGAGCAATAAAAAATTATAGATACGTTGGAAACGTATCAGCGCTCATCGAGTTGATCCGTGAGAACCGGGACATCTTTGCATGGAAGCCTTCTGACATGCCGGGTGTACCGAGAGAACTCGCTGAGCACACTCTCAATATTGATCCAAAGTTTAAGCCGGTCAGGAAGTTTCTTTGGCGGTTCAACGAGGAAAGGCGCAAGGCTATTGGAGAAGAGGTGGCCCGGCTTTTGGCAGCCAGGTTCATTATTGAAGTCTTTCATCCAGAGTGGTTGGCTAACCCGGTGCTCGTGCTTAAAAAGAACGGCACCTGGCATATGTGTGTGGATTACACGGACCTAAACAAAGCTTGTCCGACTGATCCTGTTGCTCTCCCTCGTATTGATCAAATCATTGATGCTACGGCAGGTTGTGAGTGTTTGAAATTTTTGGATGCTTATTCTGGTTACCATCAGATCAAGATGGCAGTTAAGGACCAGGAGAAGACAACTTTCATTACTCCATTTGGAGCCTTTTGCTATGTGTCCATGCCCTTTGGGCTTAAGAGTGCCCAGGCGACTTATCAGCGGTGTGTGCAGAACTGTCTTCATAACCAGATTGGGCGTAATGTTCATGCTTATGTGGACGATATAGTGGTGAAATCTAGAGAGAAGGAAACCTTGGTAGATGATCTGAAGGAAACCTTTGATAACCTCCGGGTCTACAAGATGATGCTTCACCCGGCCAAGTGCGTTTTTGGAGTACCGGCGGGCAAGCTTTTGGGTTTTTTGGTGTCTAACAGAGGCATTGAATCTAACCCGGAGAAAATAAAGGCGATTACGTCTTTGGCTAAGCCGGCATGCATCAATGACATTCAACGGATGGCGGGTCGTGTTGCAGCTTTAAGCCGTTTCATAAGCCGATTAGGTGAGAAGGCTATGCCGTTATATCAAATGATGAAGAAGACGGATGATTTTGTCTGGAGTGATGCTGCTAACTCTGCCTTTGAAGATCTGAAAAGACAGCTCACTGAGCCGCCGGTTCTTGCTGCTCCCGTTGATAAAGAGCCACTTTGTTATATGTGGCTGCTAACACACGTGCTGCCAATGTGGCCATTGTTGTGGAGCGTAAAGAGACTGGCAATGAATATCCGGTTCAATGGCCGGTTTACTATGTCAGTCAGGTGCTCATTGAGTCCAAACAGAGATATTCACATTGGCAGAAACTTGTTTATGGGGTGTTCATGGCGAGCCGGAACCTTAAGCATTACTTTCAGGGTCATCCTATCACGGTGGTTAGCTCTGCTCCTTTTGGAGATATTATTCAAAATAGAGAAGCCACGGGACGAGTCGCCAAGTGGGCTATTGAACTTGGGTCTCACGGTTTAAAGTATGTACTGCACACTGCCATCAAATCTCAAGCATTGGTCGATTTCATTAACAATTGGACGGAGTTGCAAATACCTGAAGAGAATCCAGATAACACATATTGGACGATTCATTTTGATGGGTCCAGGAAATTGGAGGGCTCGGTGGATGGAGTTGTTTTAACTTCCCCTCGTGGTGACAAGTTTTGTTATGTGTTGCGATTGATGTTTCCTTGCACTAACAACGCAGCTGAGTATGAGGCCTTACTCCATGGTCTTTGAATGGCCAAAGAAATGAGTTTAAGCCGGGTACGGTGCCTTGGCAACTCAGATTTGGTGGCTCGGCAAGTATTAGGCAAGTGGGATTCCAAGGATCCTCTCATGGCGGCTTATCGCCGTGAGGTTGACGCTGTTGCTGGACACTTCAAGGGTTATCAACTGGAGCACATTGACCGCAGAAAGAATGAAGCAGCCGATGCATTAAGCCGGTTGGGATCTCAGCGTAGGTCGGTGCCGCCTAACACTTTTTTAGATGTCCTGCATAACCCTTCCGTCAAGTTGCCTACAGAGGAAGACTTGGCTGTTCTAGACCCGGAAGCACAATTGGTGGCGGCTCTTCATGTCATTCTAGATTGGACAGTGCTGTATTTGGCTTATATGGTGTGTGGCGAGTTGCCGGAGGATGAGACCTTGGCTAGACAGATAACCCGGCGGTCCAAGTCAATGACAATTTCCAATGGTGAGTTGTATCATCGCAGTGTCACCGGAGCGTTTCAGCGTTGTGTCTCTCCTGAAGGAGGTCAAGAAATTCTTCGTGAGAACCATGAAGGAGATTGTGGCCATCATGCCGGTTCAAAGTCTCTTGTGTCCAAAGCTTTCCGTCATGGTTTTTACTCGCTAACGGCTCGCGCCGATGCAGAGGATCTGGTCAGTAGGTGCGATGGGTGTCAAAAATTCGCACGACGGGCGCACATGCCGGCTTAGGAATTGCGGATGATTCCAATTACTTGGCCGTTTGTATTCTTGGGGCTTGACATGGTTGGACCTTTCAAAAGATCCAAGGATAAAAAGACGCACCTTTTGGTGGCAGTGGACAAGTTCACAAAGTGGGTTGAGGCAGAGCCGGTCAGTAAGTGTGATGCGGCCACGGCGATTCAATTCATGAAGAAAGTGATCTTTCGTTTTGGTTTTCCACACAACATTATTACTGACAATGGCACCAACCTGTCCCAAGGAGCTATGGAAGAATTCTGTCAACGGGAACATATCCGGCTTGATGTTTCATCAGTAGCTCACCCCAATCTAATGGTCAAGCTGAAAGAGCCAATCAGGAAATCCTGAAAGGCCTAAAACCCCGGCTTATGGTTCATTTACAACGGACACTGGGTTGTTGGGTGGAAGAGTTACCCTCTGTAATTTGGAGTATCAATACTACCCCTAACAGGTCTACGGGTTATATGCCTTTCTTCATGGTTTATGGAGCAGAGGCAGTCTTGCCCAGTGACATCCGTCATGACTCGCCCCGAGTAGAGGCTTACGTTGAAGATGATAACGAACAAGCCCGTCAGGATGCACTTGACCTATTAGATGAAGAGCGTGACTTAGCAGCAGCCCGCTCAGCGATTTACCAACAGGACCTGCGCCGTTATCATAGCCGCCGGGTTAAGTCAAGAACCTTTTAAGAAGGTGATTTGGTGCTCCGGCTCATCCAAGATCAGTCTGATGCGCAAAAGCTATCCGCACCTTGGGAAGGACCCTTTGTGGTTAGCAAGTGTCGGGGGTTTGGTGCGACATATGCCAACGGATGGCTTATCATGGTTGGGGCGAGTAGAACGTCGCCGGTGCCTGGAAACGGGATGAGGCGAAGACATGCACGCCGGCGAATCTTACCCAGCTTCGGGGCTCTCCGGGGAGATAACACCCCTACTGCTGCTTTGCGGGGTCTCCGCATGATCACTATGGTCAAGTGTTTACACGGTTGCTCCTTGAGCTGGGCCTGGTGATGGGGAGGGCAAGGCTAGCTCTCTCCCTCTATCTGGTGTGGTATAAAACTATTGGGATCCAACCCTTTGCATGGGTGCCCTGGGGGTTTATATAGGCCTACCCGCAGGGGTACAATGGTAATTCGACTGGGCGCGGCCCCAGCCGTCAGTGCCTCCGACCTCCGGCTTCTCCGCCGACTAGTCAGCGGGCCCCGCCGACTGGTCTGGTACGGAGCCGACATGCCACGTCCGCCGCGGGCAGGTCTTGCCAGCTGCTGATTACTGTAGCTGTGCTCCTGATGACGCAAGCTCAATCATGGGGTCGTGGCAACAGCCCCGCCGCCTGGCGGGCGATCACTGTGGCCACTCCCCATCTCTTCTTGATTGATGGCGCGGGGGCCCCGGGGGAGGGCTCGGCCGACTCCCTCGGGCCGACTCTTGGCGGTTCTCCCGCCGTCTCCCGAGGTCTCGCTGACTGGTGGGCCCCATTGCCTCCAGGCCGTACAGACAAGCCGTCATGGGTGCAGGACCAGGTACAGTGATGCTGATGTCAGGGCCGGCTGGGCAACAGTGCCACGCCGCAGGGAGATCTTCCCTAATACGGCGCGCTGTAGCCATGCCTGCCCTTGGTAAGGGGCGGGGAGTGGGCTTCATTGTAGCTACGCCCCTGCCCCGTCCCCCTCGATGAGGTCACGGTTTGTTGGAGTCGCCGGCCGACTCCCCAAAGCCGACTTCTCTGGAAGTCGCCCCTGGGACTCGGCCATGAGCGGGCAGTCGGCCGTCTTACTGTGGACTCCCTAGGAGGCGGCTCTTCGCCCTGTGGTCTTGAGGGGCGCAGCCTGCCCCGATGTCTTGAAAGGTAATGGGCTTCGGGTTGGCCTACCCGTGGCCCATTACTCCGACAGTAGTCCCCGAAGCAGGTGAGGTGCCGCGGATGATCGGCCGAGAAGCCTAAGCAGTTTCTCTTTCCGGGTGCTCAACACACGGTCTTGATTGACTTCTGTCGGGCTGACTAGAAGGAGTCGGACTCGCCCAACTCGGACTCACTCAATTCTGACTTGCTCAGTAGTTCAGACGTCTCGGCGGGATTTCAGGTGGCGTGCTAGCTAAGCTTCCAGGCCGCCGCCCGTTCTTGGCCTGTCACGCGGGGGCACATGGCCAGGCCATCCTGCCAGCCCACGCGCGCGATGGGACAGGCCCATAGGCGGGGCCCGCCACTACCACGCCTCGGCGCCCGAGCGGATCCGCTGTGGCCCGGTGGACGGTTGGGATTCCAGTGAAGTTACTGGGCGCAGTAACTTTACGTGGATCGTGGGGGGCGTGGGGTTGCGGGCACAGTAAATCCCCACGTCCGCCCCCTCGGCTTCAAAGCCCATGGGGCTATAAGTAGGGGGAAGAGGGGGGCACGCGCGCCCCTCCTTCCCACTACCCCTTGCTTTCTTCCTCCTCGCAGCACCTCGCTCTCCTGCTTCCTCTTCTCTTCTTCGCCCTACCGCACGCCCAAGCTCCGGCGAGCACCACAGCAACAGCTCGCGATGAGCTCTTCCTCTACGGCCGCGCCTCCCTCGGTGCGCTCCGGCACCTGGGACGGTTACGAAGTCCATGAAGACCACATCGAGTTCCTCCGCCGGACCCGTCGGCTTCCCGGCGAGGACCGCGTGCAGGTGCGTCTCGCGCCAGAGGGGGAGATTTCCCCCGCCCCGCAGGAGGGCGAGTGGGTCATCTTCCGCTCGCACTGCCTGCGCGGGCTGGGGCTGCCGGCGAGCAGCTTCTTCCGGTCGTTCATGGAGTTCTACGGCCTCCAGCCGCACCACCTCACCCCCAACACAGTGGTGCTGCTGTCCGCCTTCGTGGCTCTGTGCTAAGGCTTCCTCGGAGTCCTCCCCACCCTCGAGCTCTGGGGGAGTTCTTCTTCTCCAAGCTCGGCACCCAGGCCGCGGGCGTGCCGGCTCGTTGTGGCGCGTTCATCGCTGTGCGAAGGACAGGAGCCGACAACCACTTCCCCTCCATCGCGCTGTTGAAGTCGGTGAAGATGTGGCAGCGGTCCTACTTCTACGTCAGGAACGTCGCCACGAGGGGCGACTGGGTCAATCTGCCGGCTTTCGAAGCCGGCCCGCCGGCTGGCAGACTGCCCAACTGGTCGTACCGGGCCAGGTCGCTGACGCCTGTGGGAGCCGGCGCCATCACGCGACTCCGAGTGCTGACGCAGTCGGAGGGTCTGACTGGTCCGGACCTGCTGGCCGCCTTCGTCTCGCGCCGAGTTCTCCCACTCCAAGGCCGCCCTCACCTGATATGCCAGATGAGCGGGGGCCGCGACCCGAGTCGGATGTGCACCAAGGACATGCCTCATGGAGAGGTGGCCCTTATGGTGAACTACCTCTCGGACAGCAGGCTCCCGGGGGACTGGCAATTCGGCAAGGAGCCATACTCCCGCGCCAACCCCCCGCCCGTGGTGAGTCGCCTTTCTTTTCTTTCTTTGGATTGTCTTCTTCTTGCTGAGTTTTGTTCTGATCAGTCTGCTTTTGGTTAGCCTTCTTCACCCACCAACCGGCACCTCGGGGCCGGCCCGTGAGTTCGTCGCCGATCGGGCGGAGAGCGACGTCGACGACCCCGATCTGGGGGCGGTGGCTCTGGAAGACGACGCCGAGGGAGGAGGAGGGACGACAGGCGACCTTAGGCCCTCGGCTACCTTCGCCGACTGGCCTGAAGACGACACCGAGGGAGGAGTCGCCCCTCGCCATCGGCCAGGAGCCAGCCAGCCGTGCGCGGGCTCTTCTGCCGCGTCGGGCGCTCCAGGCGGCGGGAAGAAGCACCGGGCTGTGCCGACTTTGTTTGGCAGCCGGCCGAAGAAGCCCAAGGGCTCGGCTGCGCCGACCCGGCGGGACGAGGCAGCCGCGAAGGCCATCCGATTCCGTAAGGAAGTGAAGAAGCCGCCGTTGGTCTCTGCGTAAGTATTCTGACTTCAAAGTTTATTCTTTCTTCGTGTTTTGTTTGAGTCTCTGCTCGCCCCTCTTTCTTCAGGGCTCCCCTCTCTTGAGCGGGTCACCGCCGCCTCCGTCATGGGGTCAGCGGAGACGCCCGCCACCACTCGGTGGATAGACCCCGCAGCCGACCTTCGGGAGGCGACGGAGCGGAATGCGCAGGAGAAGCGCAACGAAGACGAAGCCCTCCGCCTGGAGAAAGCGGAGGCCGACAGGGCGGAGGCCTCCGCTAAGAAAAAACTAGCGGAGGCCGAAGCCGCTGCCGCGGCGAAGCAGCGGGCTGAGGAAGCCGCACGCCGCCAGTCGGCCTTGCTTGTGACCCCGCTGAACTCTGCGCCGCCGCCCCGGAGTTCACGGGGCAGACTAGAGAAGCCGGCGGGGAGAACTTCGTCGAGGAGAGGGAAGGCGGCGAGCCCTCTACTCCAGGCGCGAACGTTCCGCCGCCGCCTCCGCCGTCGTCTGAAGGCGTGCAAGGCGAGCAGCCAGCGGACCCTCCGGTGCCGCCGACCGAAGACGAGGCCGTGGCGAGGCTACTCCTCCAGGTCGGCTCGCCAGCGCGCCGTCGTCTGGAGAAGGCGACTTCTGCACCCCGCCCCCTGGAAGCCGGCACCGCCAGCTTGGCGGCTCCAGACGCCGAAGCGACAAGCGCCGCACCTGTTGGGTGGGTGCGGGGAGGGTGCACAGAGCCGCTGAACCGGGCACCCCTGGACGTCCAGGCGAAGCTCTGCGCTGAGGGCGAGGCCCTCCAGAGCTGCACCAAGGCGTTCCTAGTGTCGCGGGAAGCCGTCCGGGTATGTCTTTTCTTTGGGCCTTTGTTTTTCTTGTTCCTCTATGTGGGGGCGCGCCAGCGCACCCACTGGGTGTAGTCCCCAAGTTTCGGGCCGGCTGCTGAGCAGGCGGCCCGAAACTCCAATTGATGAACTTCTGGGTACTAACTTTGTCTGAAATGCTTGTTGCAGGATTACCACAACCTCCGCGTCACTGCCTTCAATCGTAATGTTGAAGAGCTGGGCAAGCGGACCGCCGACTTGGCGGAGAGCCGGAGTAAGTCCTTCCCTCTTTTTTCTTCTCTGCGGGGGCGCGCTAGCGCACCCGCGGGCTGTAGTCCCTGAGATTCGGGCCGACTGCTGAGCAGTCGGGCCGGATCTCCCCGGCGACCTTCTTTATTGACGAATGTTGTCTTTCTTTCTTTCCTTCAGGAGCCAATGCTGCTCTTCAACAGCAGCTGAGCGAAGCCAACTCCGTCCTGCTCGCCAAAGGGGAGGAGTGCAGCAGGCTCGCCACAGAGCGCGATCTGCTGGCCACTCAGTTGGCGGAGCAGAAGGAGCTTCTTGCGAAGTCGCAGCGGGAGGCGGAGGAGATGGAAACCGCCCTCTTGGCTGAGTTCGCGAGCGAGCGCTCCTCCTGGTCTGACAAGGAGGCGCTGCTGTCCTCTGGCTTCCATGAGATTGAAGACATCGTTGATGGTGAGTCTCTTTATTTTCTTTCTTCGAGCATCCTGGTTTTTGACTTGCTTCTTCGTTTCTTCGTGTCTTTTGCAAACTTCTTCCCTGGGCAGTTGCAGGCCGCTATCCAAGCCATCGAGGCCGATCGCGAAAGTCGGACGGCGGAGGGCGCGGAGATCACCGCCGACGCCCCCCGGACTCTTGATGAGCACATCTTGAGCATCGAGGCTCGCCTTCGGTCGGCTCACCGGATGCTGCGCCGGCTTCAGCGCATCGGTGAGCAGGCGTTTTCCGCCCTTTGGCCGGATATGCAGGCTCCGTGCACCCCCAGCCTGACGGCCAACTGGTTAGAGGTCGCGGCTGGTCGCCTCGAGGCCTGGAAGGACTCTTCGCCCCGGGCTGGAGCGTGCCGGGCCTTGGAGTTCGTCAAGGCGTGGTACCCGGGGCTGGATCTAGACCGGTTGGCCATGCTTCGGTCAGAGGCCCAGCCGGAGCTGGCGGCTGTGGAAGACGCCCTCGTCAAGCGTGCTGCGGCGATCGCCGAGTACACCGACACGAGCATCTTCGTCCCCGAGCGGTCTGAGGATGGCGAGGAGGTACCGCCGGAGTGGTTTGGGATGAACCCAGACTATGGCGAAGACTCGGCGGAGGTGATTGGCTCCAGCATCGAGGAGGAGGATGAGGCGGAGGATGAGGGCGGGGCGGAGGCACCAGAAGACGGACCAGACGGCCAGCCTCAGCCCGACCGCGCCTCCAGCAACGAGCCACGTGCGATCAACCCGACTGCTGCCGGAGGCGATCAAGCCGAGACTAGCCGGCCGACCGTCCCGACGCCTGATGCTGGCGCCTCCTCCGACCCCCCGAATCTGTCTGCCGCCTCCTAAGCTGCCGCTGTGTCTTTTGTTTTATCTGCTTCAGTAGTCTTTTGAAGAACTTGTTAATTCGCACAATTCCACCCGCAGGGTGTATTTTGAACCTCTACTCAACAATTTGGCCAAGGGCCTATGTTATATATATATATATATATATATATATATATCTTTTCTTGCTCATTGTTCTTTTGGCTGTTTTCCTTTGCCGCTTTCTCTTAGTTGCCTGTCTTGCCAATCGGACAGCCGCTTGTGTGGACTGTTGCTGGGTCAAGTGCTAGGCTACTTTGGGAAAGCAAGTACTTAGCCGATTTCAAGATTGTTTGAGCAAATTGGATAGAAAACGACAATCTGACTGTCCGAGAGTCATTTTGCGAGAAAAGCTGGAAGCCGTCTTGAGCTATGTTTTACGCTTTGAGTCCTTAGCCATTTTTCGTACGAGCACCCATTCTACCTTACCTCTGTCCACCATACAGTCGCTCCGCGAGCTGCAGCTTCTGACAGAAAACGGCTTAGGTGTTACACACTACTTGTCCGGCTGCAGGAAGCATTTCATAGTGCAAGGCGGCAAGTCCCCGGGCCGACTTGTCGAGCCCGGTGCCAAGCGGCATGACAAAGAGTAACATACTTGTAGGCATAATTTTTATCATACAGACAAAAGAGGGCAGTCCCCGAGCTCGTCTCGGGAGGCCCGAAGTCTTGGTACTTTAATACAAAAGGTAGCGTGGTACATACTGCATCAACTGTAAAATCTTCGGAGAAGATTTGCATTCCATGGCACCCGGCTGTGAAGTACTCGATGGCCTACACCTCGTGCACGCCCTCGCAGGAGTTCCGGAGCTCAGCCCAATGCATGAGGTAGTCGCGAGTCGACTCGTCAGGACCTTGCATGCACAAGGAGAGCTGACTAGGATTGGGAGGACGCTTGTACGTGCTGGTGAAGTTGCGGACGAATGCTTCAGTGAAGTCGACCCAGCTATTGATGCTGCGGGGCTTTAGGCTGTTCAGCCATGTCCGGGCTGTGCCCTGGAGCATGAGCGGAACGTACTTTACGGCGACACGCTTGTTGTCGTTTGCTATGCTGACAAACGTGGAGTAGTCGACTAGCCAGTCTTCCGGCTTCACGGAGCCGGTATACTTGGGCGTGTCTCTTGGGAGCGTGAACCCTCTGGGAAAGGGCTCGTCCCGAATGCGGGGCCCGAAACAAGGCGAACCAGCTCATCTTCTTCTTCCAGCGCCAGGGACCGGTGAAGTCGGTCGATCCGGTGGCGGGCGTCATTCTCTCCAACTCCCTCTCGGTGGCCAAGGCGGTCACCGAGAGTCGGATGGTCAATAGGCGGCGGGGAGACTCGCCTCTCCTTGCGGGGAGGAGGAGGCGGACAGTCGTCCCGTCGTTCCACTGCTCTCGGGCGGCCGTCTCGGTCGCGCTCTATGGTAATCTGAGTTCGACTGTGGCTGACAGCCGGCTCCTTGTCCTTTCTTCCTCGGGCACCGCCAGTCGGTGTCCGAGACGTCACGCCTTGATCTCGGCGCGGGTCGTCGTTTGGCCGCTGCGGCGTCTCCGTGCGGCAGCTGGCCTCGTTCTACGCGGCGGCCGCGTCGAGGAGCCGCTGGACTCGCTCCATCATGAGGCGGCGCTCTTCGCCATCGAAATTGTCCAGCTCATCCGCCGCTGCCTGGGCGGCTCGGATGTTCTCCGCTGGCGTGGCATACACGGGGCGGCTAGCCCCAAACAGGCTGGCGATGGCTACGCCGCGCTGCTGAACCGCGCCAAGGCGGCTGGGCCCTGCCGGGGCCGGCGAGCCGCCAACAGCGCGATCCATCTCCCGCTGGTAAGCTTCTGACAAGCGTCTCATGCTGGCCAGCTTCTTCGCGCCTTCAACAAGCTGAAGGCGGCGCACTTCTAACGTCTCTGCGTCAGCGTCTTCCGGAATGGGCGCAGCTAGGTCTTGCAGCGCCGCGCCGAGTGAGTCGGGCGCCCCTCTACCAGGGGACTCGTCATGACTGATGACCAGTACCTCAGTGACGGTGCTTCCGTCGCTCTCTACGTGGGGGAGAGGTTCGTCGTAGACCACCACGTTGATGGGGAACGCGTCGACCGACGCGGTGTCGGAGTCGACCAGCATCGGGTCAGTGGAGCCTACGGACTCCAAGTCTACGGCAGGCTCGCCGGAAACGTGGAGTTGATCGAGGAGTCCCGCGAGGGGGTTTTCGGGGCCGCCCGCACCAGCGTCGGACGCAGGTTCATCGGAGAGGCGGACCTCGCCGACAAGTTCGGCCAAGGAGCTGGCGGCGCAGGTGATCTCAACGCCGCGCAGCGCGTCAACGCAAACTTCGTCTGGCGTGCCTGGCTGGCTGCGCTCGCCAGGGAGGAAAAGGGTTCCCGTCCAGAACAGATCTCCGGACGGCGGTGCACCATGCCCCAAGGTGGGCGCCAAATGTCGGGGGTTTGGTGCGACATATGCCAACGGATGGCTTATCATGGTGGGGGTGAGTAGAACGTCGCCGGTGCCTGGAAACGGGATGAGGCGAAGACATGCACGCCGGCGAATCTTACCCAGCTTCGGAGCTCTCCGGGGAGATAACACCCCTACTGCTGCTCTGCGGGGTCTCCGCATGATCACCATGGTCAAGTGTTTACATGGTTGCTCCTTGAGCTGGGTCTGGTGGTGGGAGAGGGCAAGGCTAGCTCTCTCCCTCTATCTGGTGTGGTATAGAACTACTGGGATCCAACCCTTTGCATGGGTGCCCTGGGGGGGGTTATATAGGCCTACCCCCTAGGGGTACAATGGTCATTCGACTGGGCGTGGCCCCAGTCGTCAGTGCCTCCGACCTCCGGCTTCTCCGCCGACTGCTGGGGCCCGCCAATTGGTGGGCCCCACCGACTGGTCTGGTACGGAGCCGACAGGCCGCGTCCGCCGCGGGCGGGTCTTGCCGGCTGCTGATTACTGTAGCCGTGCTCCTGATGATGCAAGCTCGGTCATGGGGTCGTGGCAACAGCCCTGCCGCCTGGCGGGCGATCACTGTGGCCACTCCCCATCTCTTCTTGATTGATGGTGCAGGGGCCCCGGGGGAGGGCTCGGCCGACTCCCCCGGGCCGACTCCCGACGGGTCCGACTGGCGGTTCTCCCGCCGTCTCCTGAGGTCTCGCTGACTGGTGGGCCCTGCTGCCTCCAGGCCGTACAAACAAGCCATCGTGGGCGCAGGACTAGATATAGTGATGCTGATGTCAGGGCCGGCTGGGAAACGGTGCCACGCTGTGGGGAGATCTTCCCTAGTACGGCGCCCTGTAGCCATGCCTGCCCTTGGTAAGGGGTGGGGAGTGGGCTTCATTGTAGCTACGCCCCTGCCCCGTCCCCCTCGATGAGGTCACGGTTTGTTGGAGTCGCCGGCCGACTCCCCAAAGCCGGCTTCTCTGGAAGTCGCCCTTGGGACTCGGCCGTGAGCGGGCAGTCGGCCGTCTTGCCGTAGACTCCCCAGGAGACGGCTCTTCGCCCAGTGGTCTTGAGGGGCGCAACCTGCCCCGATGTCTTTAAAGGTTATGGGCTTCGGGTTGGCCTACCCGTGGCCCATTACTCCGACAGCAAGAACTGGAATAACGGGTCATACTACCTTATCGATGTTCGAGAGCACAAAGACTCACGTAAGTCGGAGGAAGAGACCCGCCGACTGTGGAATATTGCTCATCTTCGGCCTTACTACACTTGAGCCACCGTCTCTCATAATGTACATACTTTGACGTTGTATATATTATGATCAATAATAAAGCAGGACCTCTGTCCTTTTTTTCCTTAATGATCACATGTCTTTGTTATCTTAAGTATAAGACGACCAATTGGAGGCTGATCGTATTCGAATCTAGCTTAACCCTCTTGGTCCGGCTCTGGATCATATTCGAATCTAGCCGTTAAAACCTCATGGTCACTAGGGGGCTTCCTATTCAAACATAGGTCGTATTCCAACCAAAGAGAACATAGCTATCGTAACCCTCTTGATCGGCGCAAAGCCAAACTCACTAGGGGGCTTCTTGATCGTATCTGAATCATATCTTAACCCCTTTTGGGTCCGACTTGGATCGTATTCGAATTAGGGTCGTTAAAAACCTCTCAAGGTCATTTGGGGGCTTCCTGTTCAAACATAGGTCGTATTCAAACCAAAGAGAACATAGCTGTCGGTACCCTCTTGATCGGCGCAACGCCAAAGCCACTGGGGGCTACATGATCGTATTCGAATCCTAGCTTAACCCCTTTGGTTCGGTTTACTGATCGTATTTGAATCAGAAGCCTCCAAATTTTTCTTGATGCTTGATTTACATTGTTTGAAAGATACTCTTTTGTTTTACTGGGATTTTGTTGTCTAGAATCTAACTGTAAGTATGGTTTCAATTTAAGCCGGTTTGGTTCTTTGACAAGGAGTTGCCAAGGTATAATAGTTATCATACATATGGAAGTATTGACTTCTAAAAAGATTGGGTTGTCACCCTTATTGTTCGGGTCACATAAGCCGGCAGTCCAGATTCAAAGAATACAGGTATGATATTGTCGTTTAAAATTCATAAACAGACTTATCTGTGGTTTTTCTTGAATCAAAGGCCTTCCAGCTTTATTTATCTTTACATCTAGCCTTGATTATTCTGTTATGGTAATTTCATAGTTGTGTATTGGGTGTTTTGACCCGTCCAGCGACAAACCGCCAGGTCAGTTTCTCACCTTTTACATGCAGGAACAAATTTAAACACTACAAATATGATAAAGGATATAAAGCATATATTGACATGACGGATAAAATGTTGTACGCAGTACGATATGCACGATGGCATAGGCAAAACATGAAGTTTTAAGCTAGCCTATTACAAGGCATTGGGAGCCCAAAAGGTTAAAACTGTTTTTCTCCTAAGCAGATGTTAAGACAAGGCCGGTTCATTAAATCTTAGCCGGATTATTTGGATGGTTACGACTCCTCCCTCGCCAGTTCATCTTCCTCCATTGTTTGAAAACTGGGCTTGGACCAATCAAAGCCATGAAGAGCAACGAACTTAGCTTCATCTTCAATTAGACCAGATGGGTCAATTTCTAGGGCAAAGGTGTGTTGGCGAACCGGCGGGATTAGATCTGTCACTTTATACAAATGAGTTGCCATCTTTTTATTCTCAACATCAAAACCCAGCTGATACTTCTCAATATTGGGCTCGTCGCCAAGGATGGTAGCATTAGGACGAACTGCCCTCACACAAGCAGCAAAATCATCTTGATCAAATGGAGTCCTGTCTTCCTTAAAGCTGGGATACCCCTTAGCTACATCCGCCGGGTCTAGCTCCGGCACCCAGGCTTTGGAGCGGCTTAGAGCAGTTAGGGCTCCGGCTCTTGCACAAGAACACTTGACTTCTTGGAACCTGGCGGGTAAGATAGATAACTTCTTCAAGACATCACTCAAGAGGTTTGGTCCTTGGTTGGCTGGGGAAATAATGGCAAGCGCCCGTTGAGCTCCAGTGTACAGTTGCTCCAGCAGGGTGTAAACCACCTTGAGTTTTATCAAGCTGTTTTGGCTCAAATTGCTGATCTGTGGACCTACGAGTATTTTAAAAGGTTAAGCAGGCGGCTTATATTTCTCGCAAAAATAGACTTTAAGTAATTCAATGACTCACCGAAGATTGCAGAGACCATCTGAGACACACGGTTCTTTAAACTGGTGAGTTCCGTGGTAACCTCCTTGAGAGCTGCTTCGGCTGTCTCAGCATGCTGTATTAGCAAGGTTTTTTCATCGCCCAGGATTTTTTTCTCTACATCAAAACTGGTCTTCAGTTTCTCTACTTCAGATAGGCTCAACTGGAGTTTGGAGTCAACATTCTTTATCTCAGTCTCTTGAGCCGCCAACCAGGTTTTCGCATCAGCCAGTTGAGAATCCAATTTAGTTATGGAAGTCTACAGACATGCACAGGTATGTCAAAATTTACTCCAATAAAGGTCATAATGAGTAAAGTCCCAAGTGCTTTGCAAACGCAACACCACTCAGCACTTGGGGGCTAATGTCTGCCAAAGAAATTTTTATATGCACAAATGACTCTTCTATGATTAAAGTCCCAAGTGTTTTACAAGTAACAACGCTTGGCACTTCGGGGCTAATGCATGATATTCAGAAAGTTTTTTCTCTTGAGCCGGATAACAATATTAGTTTGGACTGAGTCAAGACAGCTATGAAGTTAAGTACCGACTCATTCATGATGAATTAAGCCGGCCCTTGGGGACTACATGTGAAATTATGTTAATTAGATAACTCCGGTTAAACATTCTAAACCGGACTTGGACAAATCTAAGTCAGAACGTCAACATATATCACAAGTCTACAGATCATTCAAGTTTATCATAATCAGGAGACTTGGGGGCTGGCAGAACATATAAGTTAATAAAAGCTGAAGATCATACCTCATATTTCAATTGCAGCTATTTGACCATCTCAATTTTAGAGTCACGGCTAGAATGCACGTGACTAAGATAGCTAGATAGCACATCACTAATGCTCAGGTGAGCATAGTGGGAGATGTCAAAGAGAACTTTCTGTTTTTCCAAAGCCTCTTGCTTGGCGGAGTGTCTGGCTAATACTGTTGGATTGCCCGGTTCAACAAATCTACTACCAGTGATTAAAACATCATTGTCGTAAGTCGCTGGCGGGTTAGCTGAGCTTGACAGTTCAATAGTAAATGGGTTGAGAACAGTTTCATCAACAAACGGCTTAGGAGGATCTATTCGAACGTTGACAGCAGGGTCTTCTGGTGCTTCAGGTTGTCCCGGGGCAGGATTTGGCAGTGCCGGTTCAGCGGCGTCCGGGTTTTCAGTCGGCTTAATCACCCTGGCTTTCTTGGGTTTTGCTTGACCACTAAGAGGAATTTGATGAGTCAGTATAATGATACGGACATAAAGATGCAGAGGAAGGATAATTATCTTTACCCAGGGGCAGTCTTGAAGGCTGGAAATTGGGTTTGCGAGGAATCACCAGAAGAATGAGAGACCTCCTGCAGAGATGAAATCACAATTTAAAAAGAGCAAGGAAGTAGATTCATTTACAAAAGCAAAAGTCAAAGGTGAAAGAAACCTCATTCTGGTGTTTTCGAGGAGTTTTCGGTAAGCCAGAGGGCAGTTCATTGTCGTCACTGGTCCGAGTCTGACGGCGGCTGTCATGTTGCTGTTTTTTCAAAAGAAAATGAGGATCCAAATAAGCCAAAGGATGTGAAAACCTTACTTTCCGGGTTACCAGCCGAGTTTTCTATCTTGGCAAAGGTTCTGAGTCGGAGGAAATAGTTACCTCTTCTTCTACTGCCTGGCCTTCCCCCGTGTCATCCTGGCAATGGTCAGTGTCAATAAGGTTGTTAAAAAGCAGGGCAAGAGAGTCAAGGGCTACCTCTGACTCAAAAACATCATCCAACTTGAACATATCAAAAGCAGTTTGTGTCTTCTTGGATTTTCGGGTTGTCTTCTTGGCGGCTATGGCGGCGGCTCTAGCCTTCTTGGCGGCTTCATGATCATATTTGGCCTTCCAAAAGTCAGATTTGGCCTGTAGGCAAATAACAGGTTGAAACATCATGCAAGTGCTTAACTATTAGAGAAAAAAGGAGTCAGGGGGATTTACCTCTGGTGCCGGGTTAAGCTTGCAGAAAGGATGCAATCCTACTTTACTGCAGTCTTCATATTTGCTGTTTACAAGGGTAGTTGACATTTCAATGATAGTTTCTTCAGTCAGACATAGAGAGCTATAACACAACGGATCGTCTGCTCCTCCGGTGTAATTATACATTAAGTCAGACCGGCGGCTCAGATGGATGATCCGCCATGCAATCCAGCAGCGGATCAAGTCAACACTAGTTAAGCCGTTTCCCAGCAAGGCTTGAACTCTTTTGATGGTTGGGATGAGCTTTACGTTCAGCGACAGAAAGCTTGTCAAGGAGTGAAAACTTAGTGTCAAGGCGCTCCGCGCGATAACCCGGCATTGGTTTTTCGTCAGCTGGCGATGTGTCTTTGCAATAAAACCAAGTTTGGTTCCAATCCTTGGGATGGCTTGGTAAGACTACTAAGGGAAAGACAGCACCCTGTCGGCGTTGAATCGAAATTCCACCAAGTTCCAAGCTGGGGCCGTTCGTGTATTCATTCTCGCTGTTCAAATAGAAATACTCTCTGAAGAGTTCAACAGTAGGTTCTTCTTGAAGATAAACCACACAGAGAACATGGAAATTGCAGATATTTGATATGGAATTGGGTCCAAGATCTTGTGGATGAAGCTTGAAAAAGTGCAGAACATCTCTGAAGAATTTTGAGCCGGGCGGTGAAAAACCCCGGTTCATATGATCAGTAAAGATGATGACTTCACCATCCTTGGGCTGAGGTTTTTCTTCGGCCGGGTCAGGGGCACGATAATACATAAGGCTCTTCTTCGGTAAAATCCCAATGTTAACAAAATCCTTCAGAGTGGTGTTAGTGACTCTGGAAGGGACCCAGTTGCAGACTGTCGTTGTCTTTGGTGGCATGGTGAGAGGACAAGCTGAAAAGGAAGTAATTTGCCGATTTATGTTAAATGGTGGAATGACAGGTTAATGTCTGCAATACAGATACGTAATGGCGGCTTAAATAAGGGCTAATGATATATGAAGGAAAAATGAGCCGACATGATAAGCCACCATGACTAAAGGTATTCAAAGGTTGCCAGCGACAAAAAAATTGGCTAAGTATTGAGATGAACAAGTTTCACAGGATGTTGCTATTATTTTGGATCAAGACTGTTCAAAAAAGGGAAATAAATGTAGACCTAAAAAACCAGTGCAAAGGAGTTCATCAGTCCTAAGGAGGCCATTATGCAAGAAAAGGGGATCTACTAGTGTGACGCCCCAAGGCCAGAGCTTCAGATGCCTTCCAGGGTTTCCGGGTTTTCGTCGTGTGAGTTGTTGGTTCATTGCATTCATCTTTGCATCTTGTGCATTGCATCTTGTCATCATGCCATTATTATTGCAACCGTTTCAAAACTCTTTTAAATAAATCGTATGGATCTTCGATCCATTTAAATCAAGGGAAGGATAACTTCTCTTTATAACATATCCTCCCGATATTAGGGAGCTATATTAAATATTCCATTTTCGGAATCACCCTCAAACACACTTGCAGTTTAAATTATATGCCTTTCATAATTTCCTTTCCAACCTTCTCCAAACCCTATGCCAAATTCTTTCCCTAACCTTTGCTCTTCTCTCTTTTTCTCCTTCCTTTTTTTCTATAAGAGAAGAGAAGTAAGGAGAGAGGGAGCCTAGCTACCAACCCATTTTGGCCCAAGGCCCAGCCGCCCCCACCAGTTCCATAATCCTAGCTACCCCGACCCTCTCCCTCGATCCCCTCCTCCTTGTCTCCCCTCTTGCGCCGCCAGGAGAGCCGAGTGCTCGATCCCCCCATCTCTCCTGTTCGTCCCGATCCCCCTCGCTCTTCCTCCCCTTGTCTCCCTTTCCTCCCTTCCACTTCGAGCCAGGGAAGAGCCCCCGCGCCCAATCCCCACCAGACCCGCCGCCCTGACCTCTCCAACGCCGCCGCGCCCCTCTGCTACCCCGTTCCCGCGCTGCTGCAGCGCCTCCCTCCTGCCGCGAGCTCCACCTCCCATGGCTGCCGCCGCCGTCCTGCCTACCCCACTAGAGCGCCCCGCCGCCTCGGGTCTCCTCCGCCCGGGTCCTCTCGCGTCGCCACCCGCAGGTTCCGGCCCTGCCTCGAGCGCCCCTGCGCCCCTACATCGAGCCACCAGGGCGTGGGTCGCCGGATGCTGCCTCCTTTGCGCGAGCTCGCCTCCGCCTCTACTCCTGCTGCTGCTCAGCCCTGCTTCGCCTTGCCACCGCGAGCACCGGATGCTCCGGTGAGCCCGCGCCAGCCAGCAACCTCCTGCTGCCCTTGCCCCATGCTTCTACCACTCCTGCAAGCACCCCATCTGCGAAACTAGCCGCCGTCGGAGACGACCAGTTCATCGTGTCCCTTTGAACGCTATCAACCGAGGCCTTTTGGTGTTGTTTTGGATCTCGCCAAGGCCTTCTTTTTCTTGGAATTTCGGCAAGCAGCATGAGGACCGAGGACTCGGAGAAATCGGTCCTTCAAGTTCTTCAGAGACCACACGAAGTCGCCAAGTACCCCGACATCCGGAGCCCCTTGGAAACGTCAAGTTCGACTACCGTAGCGCCGAAGACCTTGGATGCCTGAACGAGTGCTGACCGAAACGCCTAAGTACCACAACTTCCACGACGACCGTGGTTCGCCTAGTACACCTTCGGATGGCCAAGTTCCTCTTCAAAATGTACGACTACATGGTGTTGCGCCAAGTTCCTCTTCAAAATGTACGACTACACGGTGTTGCGCGAAGTACCCCGATGGCCGGAGCCCTCGGATCCGACAAGTTCGTCTACGAACCATGAACAACTACCGTCGACGTAAAACGTGTACCACTACCGCCGCCCGAACGTCTACAGAACATGTACCGTCGACCCTCGAAGACCCGTGGACGTCGAGTTCCTTGCTTTGACCAAGAACACCTATGGAGTGTGAACATCTACGAAGCGAGGACGACTACTTCCACTAACGCCGTCGCGAGAACGCCTATTTCCCTCTATGAATGAGAACCGTCCCCTTTGCACGCTCCGAAGGTATAACCTCAAGACGACGCTCGTGAATGAACGCATGTGTGTTGTATGAAATGCTCGCGTTTGCACCGTGCCCGACATGTTTTCTTGCATGTTCCCCGTTGCCATACTGTCGTCTCGTGGGACACCCGGTAATCGGGAGCACCCCACCATCCTTACATGACACGCATCCGCACACTTCTCCTTTGCATCGGTATCTCAATCGAGTTACCGGAACCGGAACGCCGCCGTGGCACCGTTTTCGCTATCGTTGCCGTGGCACCCCTTTCCTTTCCACCACAGTGACAAATGCTTCTTATTGCTCTTGTCAACTTTAATAAAAATTGCATAAACTTGTCCATGTTATCCGCATCATAATAACAACAATTAAAATGTTTAAATTGTTGTTTGCATTTAAATTACTAATGCATATGGGGATTTACCAGATTTGTTGTTTGTTATATCCGGCCCCATTTAAATTGCTTAGCTAGATAGTTTCAATTATGCTTCACCCATGCCATGGTAACCAACATTTAATATTGTTGGGTACATAAACAAGAGCGAACTAAATAATTATTGTGGTGTTCGTCAATATGCAACTCATTGCATATTGAGATCCACTTAATTTGTAGGATTGTTTGTGCACTTTGCCATGCCATGTATCTTTAAACCGGTCATGCATCATACTTGGTTGTGCATCATGCCATGTTTATGTGGTGGTTGTTTACTATGTTGTTTGCTTCTTTCCAGTGTGCTTCTTCGGGTTCTCTCTGATAACGTCGTGTGGTGAGGATTTGTTCGACTACGCCCGTTTGTCTTCTTCATGGACTTGTTCTTCTTCCTTGCGGGATTTCAGGCAAGATGACCATACCCTCGAAATCACTTCTATCTTTGCTTGCTAGTTGCTCGCTCTCTTGCTATGCCTATGCTGTGATACCTACCACTTGCTTATCATGCCTCCCATATTGTTAAGCCAAGCCTCTAACCCACCTTGTCCTAGCAAACCATTGTTTGGCTATGTTACCGCTTTGCTTAGCCCCTCTTATAGCATTGTTAGTTGTAGGTGAAGATTGGAGTTTGTTCCATGTTTGGAACATGGATATTTTGTTGGGATATCACAATATCTCTTATTTAATTAATGCATCTATATACTTGGTAAAGGGTGGAAGGCTCGGCCTTATGCCTGGTGTTTTGTTCCACTCTTGCCGCCCTAGTTTCTGTCGTATCGGTATTATGTTCCCGGATTTTGCGTTCCTTACACGGTTGGGTTATAATGGGAACCCCTTGACAGTTCGCTTTGAATAAAACTCCTCCAGCAAGGCCCAACCTTGGTTTTACCATTCGCCACCTAGCCTTTTCCCCTTGGGAGTCGCGCATCCCGAATCTTTATTTTAACCCCCCCGGGCCAATGCTTGTGTAAATGTTGGTCCAAACTAGAGCCCCTTGCAGCACCACCTCGGGGAAACTCGAGGGCTGGTTTTAGTTGTACGGATTGCTTATGCGGTGCGCCCTGAGAACGAGATATGTGCAGCTCCTATTGGGATGTCGGCGCATCGGGCGGTCTTGCTGGACTTGTTTTACCATTGTCGAGGATGTCTTGTAACCGGGATTCCGAGTCTGATCGGATTGTATTGGGAGAAGGAATATCCTTCGTTGACCGTGAGAGCTTGTGATGGGCTAAGTTGGGACACCCCTGCAGGGATTTGAACTTTCGAAAGTCGTGCCTGCAGTTATGGGCAGATGGGAATTTGTTGATGTCCGGTTGTAGAAGACTTGAACTTAACTTAATTAAAATGCATCAACCGCGTGTGTAACCGTGATGGTCTCTTCTCGGTGGAGTCCGGGAAGTGAACACGGTGTTCGAGTAATGCTTGACGTAGGTTGTTCTAGGTCACTTCTTGATCATAGTTCATCGATCGTGCTTTTTCCTTCTCTTCTCGCTCTCTTTTGCGTATGTTAGCCACTATATATGCTAGTCGCTTGCTGCAGCTCCACCTCATAACTTTTTACCCTACCTATAAGCTTAAATAGTCTTGATCGCGAGGGTGTGAGATTGCTGAGTCCCCGTGACTCACAGATACTTCCAAAACCAGTTTGCAGGTATCGATGAAACCGTGGAGGTGACGCAACCGAGCTGTAGGAGGAGCTCGATGAAGATCTCGTTCATTGTGTTGTTTTGTTTCAGTTGATCAGTAGTGGAGCCCAGTTGGGACGATCAGGGATCTGTGTAGCATTTGGGGTAGTCTTCTTTTATTTTGGTTCCGTAGTCGGACCTTGTGTGTATCTGGATGATGTAATGCTTTATTCTTGTAATTGTGTGAAGTGGCGATTGTAAGCCAACTATGTATCTTTTTCCCTTATGTATTACATGGGTTGTGTGAAGATTACCTCACTTGCGACATTGCTTTCAATGCGGTTATGCCTCTAAGTCGTGCATCGACACGTGGGAGATATAGCCGCATCGAGGGCGTTACAAGTTGGTATCAGAGCCTTCCCCGACTTTAGGAGCCCCCTGCTTGATCGAATCGCTGGCGTTGTTGAGTCTAGAAAGATGTTTTGAGTCATTTAGGATTATATATATCGGAGAGTAGGATTCTTTTTACTCCTCAATCCCTTTGTCGCCCTGGTGAGGCATCCTGACGTAGAGTTTTGACTCTTCTCTCCTCAAATTTCACTAAATTTTTTTTAGGATCTCGCGAGTATCTTGGAATCGTTCGGATGGTTTTGTGACGAGAACATTGTTCTTGGTGCCTCCTGACATCTAGGGGTTGTGGTAGTGTCCCGGGGAGTTGAGCTCCGAGGTGTTGTCGTCACAATTTTATCGTTGCAGTTCTGGAATACCTGAGTTTCGCCGACATCAAAAATCTGTTTTATGCAGTTGTTGGTGAGATAACCTCGACGCCACCCAGTACTGGGGTGGGAGTTCGGGAGTATTGCCATAACTCGTATAACGGATGCTTTTCGAAGGTTGAGGTAAATGATTTCCGAAGATTTCTTGGTTATGTGTTGAAGGATGGATACAACTGGATGTAGGATTTGTTAGTTTTGGGTGAGATATTATGCTTCCCCTGTATCCCCAACACCTGATTGCATAACCGGAAAGTTTTAGGAGTTTACAAGTGGGAATTCAATTAGCTCTTAGGAGATCTTTCCGACAGATGTATGCTATGAAATTGGGGTTCGATGTCTAGTGGTCCGCCTATTCACGGTTGGTTTTACAATGGTCTCGTTGTGTCTTAAAGAGTCCTTGGTTATGCTGACTCGGGGACGCTTCGTATGTCATGTACACTGCCTTGTACATGATGGTGTTGTACGATCGAGCCCGTGTAGGCCCCACCACGAAAACTTCGGATGAAATATCTATCATATGTTTGTTCTGGCTTATTTTGCAAGCCAATCCTTTGTTTTGTTTTGAGTTGTGGTTTTCGTGTTGCTTCAATGTTAAGTGTTGATTCCATACCTTTCCTAAACGGTGTTCTCATACTCCGATGCGAATACTAATCCTTCTCGATAATCGAGATTGTCATGTCAATCCTTTTTAACCGGTGTGTTTCTCTTCAAGTGGATCCAATCATTTCAACATCAGTAAGATCAAGTATCAGTTCTTCTCAACGGTGTTTGTTTCATCCATCTCCAAGTTGCCTTTGTTTTTCCCGCCCTCCCACCCTTTTTTGTCAAGGACTCATATATCTTAATCAAGTATCCATTTTATTCATGTGAATTTTCTCCATTCCTTTCCTTCAGTGTTCTTACCCGGTGTTTCTCATGAAGATCCTAACGGAGCCGCTAGTTCATCATTCTTCATTCCTTTCATCTTCGGTGGTTTAAAGTCAAGCTTTGTAGATCATATCCTTTTCCTCGTTTCATATAACTTCTCATGCCGGTGAACCTCTTAATCATCCACTTCTAGATATTCATTTGTTCTGGAGTGCTGAAGATATCTGGAAGATTCGTGTTTCCACTCTGCTTTCGTTCAAGCTCTTTCGAGGATGTTACCTCATTCAGGCCATTTATTTCAACCGGTGCAATCTCTCTTTTAAATTGGTCAACGGTGTATCTTTTCAGTGGGCCCTAACCCACAGGTCTTTTCCCAGGATCTTACCCGACTCTTCTAATTTTTTCCCGGAGCTTTTCTCAAATTTTTCCAAGTGGGATGTAAGAATGAATTACCAGCAGTCAAATGTTCTTCTCTAATATCTTTCAAATTCTTTTCATTGTTGGTTCAACCTTTCTAATTTTCATCCCGAAGTATCTCAACAATTCATGGTGGTGTTTCTCATCATCATTCTCTGCTTTTGAAGACTGAAGAAGAGTTTTCCCTTGAATCTTGTTTCGTTCTATCAAAGATTCGTGGTTCTAGCGTTATTCCATCCTCTCACAATTGTTTTTGATTGTGAGATTTATTTTCACCTATCCGGAGCAATTCACGATTCTTTTCAGTTGGATTCTCCAAAGGCCATCATTTCAGGTTTATTCATTCTCAGCGTTCAACTTTCTTTCTCTAAATCTTACCCGTGCATCGATCAAATATCCTCTAATCAGTTCATGATCTCTTCGTTCTCTTGTATCTAAACTCTCTCATGTATCTTCGTTCATTTGCTAATTCTTACCGGTGATTCACCCCTTTACTTCATTCGTTTCCAATTCTTACGGTGGTTTGTTCAAGATCTCTCTTCCTTGGTTATCATATCAATTCATTCATTGTTTCAATTCTACCGGTGGTTCGTTGAAGATTTTCTAAACTTTACGCTATATCTCTTTTAATCCTTTCTACAAGAATAAGTAGTATGCCAAATCTGTTGCTTGTCATCAATTTATTGGTGAAGGATAAGCATAATGTAATTCTTATTCTTGTTTCATCCAAATGATTAATTCTTTATTCCGGAGGCTCATCAAATTCTTGGTTTCAATTGTTTCATCTTTTCTTTTCCCGGAGTTCCAAGCTCAAATTGTCATGGAGATCCATCTAAATCATTACAAGGATTCACTTTGTGTTTTCAACTTCTCTTTCCTTTCGTTTGATCATTCCATTTTACCGGAGTTCTTCATGGAGGCTCTACATGATGGTTCATAAAGGATTTAATTCCTTCTCGAAGTGTTCATCGAGATTCTTTTCCGAGGAGCTCAAGCATTCTTCATTTTGCAATCCGGAGTGCAATTCTTTCTTCTGTATCATTGGAGGTGGTATTATGTCATTCTTGATAATTTGAGTTCATGTTTCATGATTCACATGTTGTTAAGAATGAGTTATTTTAAATCCATCAATCGCGTCATTGGAGTTATCTTGGGTTATTTTTCACCTAAAGTCTTCCCTAAGGATTGTTGCTATTTATGGTGCTTATAAAGGACCCAAGTTCTTCTTTTATCCTCCCGGTGATATAGTTTTCTCGTCTCCTTGTTCTTATCAATCCAATCTTGCTTTCCGTTAGTGGAAGAATTTCACCTCATAATTTTTGAGATGTTTTCCAGAAGCCCACTTCAAGCTTATCCTTGTCATTGTTGGTTTTCCAACAATTCCGTTTGACCCTTCTCCTAAAGATGCTTTTCAAGCTCATTTGAGGTAGAAGATGGTATTTTCTTCTCCATTCTTTTATTTCAATTATCTATCTTCTATTCTTTCGTTCCAGAGGCATTGTGTCGTTGCTCTCTCCTCTCATCATCTCGAATGTTGAGGATCGTGTTTCTTTTTGTGCTAATCCATTTAACCGGCGTGTTGTGCCCTATGCTCAAGTCCTTTTCATCCTATCAAGTCTTGCATCTCTCTTCAACCGGAGTGCTATACAAATTTGTTCTTCCTTGTTCCTCTTTTCTAACGGAGTGTTTTCAACTTCGTTCATCTCCGTTGTATTCTTTCTTTCAATTTGTTCAACCTCGCAAGGTTCATTGGTTTCACTCGTTTGGCAAAGAAGCAACTTAGTTTTACCTTTTCTCTTCCTCTACCGTTTCCCTCCGGTGCCATCCTAGATCTCGAGACGAGATCCTCTCGTAGTGGTGGAGTGTTGTGACGCCCCAAGGCCGGAACTTTAGATGCCTTCCAGGGTTTCCGGGTTTTCGTCGTGTGAGTTTTTGGTTTATTGCATTCATCTTTGCATCTTGTGCATTACATCTTGTCATCATGCCATTATTATTGCAACCATTTCAAAACTCTTTTAAATAAATCGTATGGATCTTCGATCCATTTAAATCTAGGGAAGGATGACTTCTCTTTATAACATATCCTCCCGATATTAGGGAGCTATATTAAATATTCCATTTTCGGAATCACCCTCAAACACACTTGCAGTTTAAATTATATGCCTTTCATAATTTCCTTTCCAACCTTCTCCAAACCCTATGCCCAATTCTTTCCCTAACCTTTGCTCTTCTCTCTTTTTCTCCTTCCTTTTTTTCTGTAAGAGAAGAGAAGTAAGGAGAGAGGGAGCCCAGCTACCAACCCATTTTGGCCAAAGGCCCAGTCGCCCCCACCAGTTCCATAACCCTAGCTACCCCGACCCTCTCCCTCGATCCCCTCCTCCTTGTCTCCCCTCTTGCGCCGCCAGGAGAGCCGAGCGCTCGATCCCCCCATCTCTCCTGTTCGTCCCGACCCCTCTCGCTCTTCCTCCCCTCGTCTCCCTTTCCTCCCTTCCACTTCGAGCCAGGGAAGAGCCCCCGCGCCCAATCCCCACCAGACCCGCCGCCCTGACCTCTCCAATGCCGCCGCGCCCCTCTGCTACCCCGTTCCCGCGCTGCTGCAGCGCCTCCCTCCTGCCGCGAGCTCCACCTCCCATGGCTGCCGCCGTCCTGCCTACCCCACTAGAGCGCCCCGCCGCCTCGGGTCTCCTCCGCCCGGGTCCTCTCGCGTCGCCACCCGCAGGTTCCGGCCCTGCCTCGAGCGCCCCTGCGCCCCTACATCGAGCCAGCAGGGCGTGGGTCGCCGGATGCTGCCTCCTTTGCGCGAGCTCGCCTCCGCCTCTACTCCTGCTGCTGCTCAGCCCTGCTTCGCCTTGCCACCGCGAGCACCGGATGCTCCGGTGAGCCCGCGCCAGCCAGCAACCTCCTGCTGCCCTTGCCCCATGCTTCTACCACTCCTGCAAGCACCCCATCTACGAAACTAGCCGCCGTCGGAGACGACCAGTTCATCGTGTCCTTTTGAACGCTATCAACCGAGGCGTTTTGGTGTTGTTTTGGATCTCGCCAAGGCCTTCTTTTTCTTGGAATTTCGGCAAGCAGCATGAGGACCGAGGACTCGGAGAAATCGGTCCTTCAAGTTCTTCAGAGACCACGCGAAGTCGCCAAGTACCCTGACATCCGGAGCCCCTTGGAAACGTCAAGTTCGACTACCGTAGCGCCGAAGACCTTGGATGCCTGAACGAGTGCTGACCGAAACGCCTAAGTACCACAACTTCCACGATGACCGTGGTTTGCCTAGTACACCTTCGGATGGCCAAGTTCCTCTTCAAAATGTACGACTACACGGTGTTGCGCCAAGTACCCCGATGGCCAGAGCCCTCGGATCCGACAAGTTCGTCTACAAACTGTGAACAACTACCGTCGATGTAAAACGTGTACCACTACCGCCGCCCGAACGTCTACAGAACATGTACCGTCGACCCTCGAAGACCTGTGGACGTCGAGTTCCTTGCTTTGACCCCGAACACCTACGGAGTGTGAACATCTACGAAGCGAGGATGACTACTTCCACTACCGCCGTCACGAGAATGCCTACTTCCCTCTATGAACGAGAACCGTCCCCTTTGCATGCTCCGAAGGTATAACCTCGAGATGACGCTCGTGAATGAACGCATGTGCGTTGTATGAAATGCTCGCGTTTGCACCATGCCCGACATGTTTTCTTGCATGTTCCCCATTGCCATACCGTCGTCTCGTGGGACACCCGGTAATCGGGAGCACCCCACCATCCTTACATGACACGCATCCACACACTTCTCCTTTGCATCGGTATCTCAATCGAGTTACTCGAACCGGAACGCTGTCGTGGCACCGTTTTCGTTATCGTTGCCATGGCACCCCTTTCTTTCCACCACGTTGACAAATGCTTCTTATTGCTCTTGTACAATTTAATAAAAATTGCATAAACTTGTCCATGTCATCCGCATCATAATAAAAACAATTAAAATGTTTAAATTGTTGTTTGCATTTAAATTACTAATGCATATGGGGATTTACCAGATTTGTTGTTTGTTACATCCGGCCCAATTTAAATTGCTTAGTTAGATAGTTTCTTTTATGCTTCACCCATGCCAAGCTAACCAACATTTAATATTGTTGGGTACATAAACAAGAGCGAACTAAATAATTATTGTGGTGTCCGTCAATATGCAACTCATTGCATATTGAGATCCACTTAATTTGTAGGATTGTTTGTGCACTTTGCCATGCCATGTATCTTTAAACCGGTCATGCATCATACTTGGTTGTGCATCATGCCATGTTTATGTGGTGGTTGTTTACTATGTTGTTTGCTTCTTTCCGGTGTGCTTCTTCGGGTTGTCTCCGATAACGTCGTGTGGTGAGGATTCGTTCGACTACGTCCGTTTGTCTTCTTCATGGACTCGTTCTTCTTCCTTGCGGTATTTCAGGCAAGATGACCATACCCTCGAAATCACTTCTATCTTTGCTTGCTAGTTGCTCGCTCTCTTGCTATGCCTATGCTGCGATACCTACCACTTGCTTATCATGCCTCCCATATTGTTAAGCCAAGCCTCTAACCCACCTTATCCTAACAAACCGTTGTTTGGCTATATTACCGCTTTGCTCAGCACCTCTTATAGCGTTGTTAGTTGCAGGTGAAGATTGGAGTTTGTTCCATGTTTGGAACATGGATATTTTGTTGCGATATCACAATATCTCTTATTTAATTAATGCATCTATATACTTGGTAAAGGGTGGAAGGCTCGGCCTTATGCCTGGTGTTTTGTTCCACTCTTGCCGCCCTAGTTTCTGTCATATCGGTATTATGTTCCCGGATTTTGCGTTCCTTACATGGTTTGGTTATAATGGGAACCCCTTGACGGTTCGCTTTGAATAAAACTCCTCCAGCAAGGCCCAACCTTGGTTTTACCATGCGCCACCTAGCCTTTTTCCCTTGGGAGTCGCGCATCCCGAGGGTCATCTTTATTTTAACCCCCCCGGGCCAATGCTTGTCTAAGTGTTGGTCCAAACTAGAGCCCCTTGCAGCGCCACCTCGGGGAAACTCGAGGGCTGGTTTTAGTTGTACAGATTGCTTATCCGGCGTGCCCTGAGAATGAGATATGTGCAGCTCCTATCGGGATGTCGGCGCATCGGGCGGTCTTGCTGGACTTGTTTTACCATTGTCGAGGATGTCTTGTAACCGGGATTCCGAGTCTGATCGGATTGTCTTGGGAGAAGGAATATCCTTCGTTGACCGTGAGAGCTTGTGATGGGCTAAGTTGGGACACCCCTGCAGGGATTTGAACTTTCGAAAGTTGTGCCCGCGGTTATGGGCAGATGGGAATTTGTTGATGTCCGGTTGTACAAGACTTGAACTTAACTTAACTAAAATGCATCAACCGTGCGTGTAACCATGATGGTCTCTTCTCGGCGGAGTCCGGGAAGTGAACACGGTGTTGGAGTAATGCTTGACGTAGGTTGTTCTAGGATCACTTCTTGATCGTAGTTCATCGATCGTGCTTTTGCCTTCTCTTCTCGCTCTCTTTTGCGTATGTTAGCCACTATATATGCTAGTAGCTTGCTGTAGCTCCACCTCATACCCTTTTACCCTACCTATAAGCTTAAATAGTCTTGATGGCGAGGGTGTAAGATTGCTGAGTCCCCGTGACTCACAGATACTTCCAAAACCATTTTGCAGGTACCGATGAAACCGTGCAGGTGACGCAACCGAGCTCAAGGAGGAGCTCGATGAAGATCTTGTTCATTGTTTTGTTTCATTTCAGTTGATCAGTAGTGGAGCCCAGTTGGGACGATCGGGGATCTGTGTAGCATTTGGGGTAGTCTTCTTTTATTTTGGTTCCGTAGTCGGACCTTGTGTGTATCTGGATGATGTAATGCTTTATTCTTGTAATTGTGTGAAGTGGCGATTGTAAGCTAACTATGTATCTTTTTCCCTTATGTATTACATGGGTTGTGTGAAGATTACCTCACTTGCGACATTGCTTTCAATGCGGTTATGCCTCTAAGTCGTGCTTCGACACGTGGGAGATATAGCCGCATCGAGGGCGTTACAACTAGCATCTAAAATGGATGCGAAACAGCTACCGCATGAGTTCTACACTTATTTTAGATCAAAAGAGGATGCGGTGGAGAAACTACAAAGAATCTGTGATGAACAATGAAGAACACCGAAGAACTTGCAAACCCTAATGCGGATCTACAGTGCGGAAAGGCAAAAACTTACGGATGCAGTTCTGCTACGGAGGATTGCCGCCGTTCTCGGGACAAGCTCAGGTTGATGCAGCGGCCAAGGTTGAGGACGACGGTGAGTGCTACGGCGGCGGCGGAGTTCGAGCGATAGAGGGGTTGTGAGAGAAGGAAGAAGAAGAATGAGGAAGACTATCCGCACCTATTTATAAGGAGATAGGTGAATAGGTAGGCGCGAAAAACGAGGAAGGCCAAAATGATGGTTATCCAGCTAATTAGACGCCTCGATTTCTGGAAGGCATTTAAGATAAGGATCCGTTAAAAATGACACCGTGGCGAGTTTCCAAATTTTCTAAAGATGACGTCATGGCGGGTTACAAAGTTTTTGCAAGTAGTGGAAGATGGATTTTTTCTAAGTGTTGAAGATTGACATGAACAAGGTTCAAATCAACCCGGAGCCTAATGTTGGGGATATGACTACCAGGTATGACCCGCCCAGGAGGGGTCGGGTCAACCACAATGGAGGGTTACGTGAATGAAGCCTGAAGAGTATACAAGGTGACGGTTTACAATAAGTCTTATAATAGGCCCAAGCCCAGAGGCGGCTTAAGGCCCATAAGTGTAAACCCCATGTAAGAATAGACTTGTGATACAAGGCACATACGAGATGTCACCGAGCCGGACACGTTGTATGAGCCGGCCGGGACTCTGTAGGCCGTAGGGCGTCAACCCGTGTATATAAGGGGACGACCCGGCGGCGGCTTGGAGAAAGAAACAATAGATCGAGAGCCAAGCTAGCGTATTCGCTCCTTGGTCATCGCAACCTAACAATACCACATCAACTGGACTAGGCTTTACCTTCACCGTAAGGGGCCGAACCAGTATAAAACTCTCGTGTCCTTTGTCCCGATTAACCCCTTTAAGCTTCCTAGTTGCGACGGCTCCACCACTAAGTCCTTTCACTAGGACATCTGCCGTGACAATTCCACGACACCTCCCGAGCGCCGCCGCCCGCCTCCAGCACCAGCCACCGCCACCCGCGCCGCCCGCCTCGTCGGTCGCCGGACGCCGCCGCCCGCCTCGTCGGTCGCCGGACGCCGCCGCCCGTCTCACCACCACCGCCAACCGCACCGCTCCTCCCGCACCGCCCCTCGCCGGCCAGCCGCGCCACCGCGCCGAGCTCTGCCGGATCCTGTCGGATCCAAGCTCCAGCGACCGCCCCCTCCTCTCCGGCAAGTTACTCCGGCAAAGATCCGGCCGCCTCGATCCGTGTGCCACTAGAACCCTAGATCCAGAATTCGGAGGTCGTTTTCCAACCAAGTCTTTTCCCCCTGTTATTTTTATGCCATGTTCTTTGCCTCATATCTCCATGACCGTAGCTTCGTTTCATGCATACGATATATAAAAATGTTCATTGTGAGATGCTCTTCACTTCTTTACATTGTGGAATGCTTGTTTGAGTTCATCTTGATGCCCTAATCATTGATGTAAGTGTGCTATAAAATTTTTACTGCTGCTACTTATCAGATTATGATGATTTGTCATTTTTGCCACATTTGATGGGTGCTTCATATGAGCACGAGCTCCACATGTGTTTTGAATTACGCCATGCCATCTTTACAGGGATGCTTGCCTTGTATTTTTGTGATCAATGTGGTTACTAGCACAAGCATGCAAAGTAGCCTTCGTGATGTTACTGTTTTCCGGGACTTAGGATTTTGCTAAGTCATTTTCCTGCTGTTATTTTGATGCCATGTAAACATGATGCTACAGTTATATGCATGCTTATTTTGAGATGCTTCACTAAGGATGTTTTGAACATGTGGTTATGCTCTATCCATCCATGCCCATGTTTGCAATTATGGAGTGGCCTAGCATTCCTTGTTCTTGCTCTACTTTTGCTATAAAATGTTCGTGGCAGAATGTTAACATGTTAATCAATATCGCCGTGGTTGTTGCTAGTGATCCATGCATGCTATGAACTTGCTCTTGCCATGGTTAGCTTCATGAACATGTCATCTTGCTGTTAGTATGCTTGTTTTGTCATGCAAGGCCTTGTGATGAGTGGTTTGAGCTCGCAAAGATGCCTTCATAATTTTCTTTACGCCATGCTCTGTTTTTCTACAAAGTATGGAACTTTCAATAAAACTTGCTATGTTTACATGGGTGCCATCATATCTTCTGTGCCTTTTTTGCTCATGTTCAGTAAGGGACTTTTGATCTATGATTTTAGTAGAATCATTCCCATGTTGGTTTTTTTAAGGATCTGCCATTTAGCTATTTTCCGGAGTTTGCCAGTTTTGCAGAAAAGCCCTTCTAGTTCATGCATTTAATAACTTAATAACCGTGCATCGGTTTAAAATGTTTTATATATGAAAAATGCTTAGAATTGTGTCTAGTTTCAGAATATCCAACTTTCAACCATGCTTAAAATGTTTAAACTGCTGTTTGCATTTATTTGCTTAATTGCCAAGTTAAAATGATTTAATTCATAACTAAATAACCGTAGCTCCATTTTTAATAAACTTTATATGTAAATGGGGTAGAAAAATGCCTAGTTTAACATGGTGCACTCATCTTGCATGTTTAACAACTCTAAAATATGCTTTAGGATAGAACAGTACCAAATCTAATATTTTCATATGGGGATTCTCCGGACTTGTTGTTTGATGTTCTGGCCTCATTTAAACTTGACTAGATAGTTAGTTTACTCATGCTTCACCTCTTGCCATGCTAACCAAAATTTAATATTGTTGAGTACATAAACGGGAGAGAACTAAATAAGTCATGTGGTGTTTCGTCAATATGCAACTCGTTGCATATTGAGCTCCACTTAACTTGTAGTTTTGCTTGTGCACTTTGTCATGCCATGCCTCATTAAACCGAACATGCATCATATTTGGTTGTGCATCATGTCATGCTTATGTGATGGTTGTTTACCATGTTGTTTGCTTCTTTCCGATGTTGCTTCTTCGGGTTAGTTCCGATAACGTCGCGTTTGTGAGGATTCCTTCGACTATGTCCATTTGTCTTCTTCATGGACTCATTCTTCTTCCTTGCGGGATCTCAGGCAAGATGACCATACCCTCAAAATCACTTCTATCTTTGCTTGCTAGTTGTTCGCTCTATTGCCATGTCGCGCTACCTACCACCTATTATATCATGCCTCCCATATTGCCATGTCAAGCCTCTAACCCACCGTCCTAGCAAACCGTTGTTTGGCTATGTTACCGCTTTTGCTCAGCCCCTCTTATAGCGTTGCTAGTTGCAGGTGAAGATGAAGTTTGTTCCATGTTGGAACATGGATATTGTTGGGATATCATTAGTATCTCTTATTTACTTTAATGCATCTATATACTTGGTAAAGGGTGGAAATCTCGGCCTTATGCCTGGTGTTTTGTTCCACTCTTGCTGCCCTAGTTTCCGTCATACCGATGTTATGTTCCTTGATTTTGCGTCCTTACGCGGTTGGGTATTATGGGAACCCCTTGACAGTTCGCTTTGAATAAAACTCCTCCAGCAAGGCCCAACCTTGGTTTTACCATTTGCCACCTAAGCATTTTTCCTTGGGTTCCGCGGACTCAAGGGTCATCTTTATTTTAAACCCCCGGGCTAGTGCTCCTCTGAGTGTTGGTCCAACTTGTCAGCCGTCGGTGGCCACCAGGGGCAACTCTGGGTTGGCCTACAGGAAGTTTGGACAATCCGGTGTGCCCTGAGAACGAGATATGTGCAGCTCCTATTGGGATTTGTCGACACATTCGGGTGGCTTTGCTGGTCTTGTTTTACCATTGTCGAAATGTCTTGTAACCGGGATTCCGAGACTGATCGGGTCTTCCCGGGAGAAGGAATATCCTTCGTTGACCGTGAGAGCTTGTGATGGGCTAAGTTGGGACACCCCTGCAGGGTTTTGAACTTTCGAAAGCCGTGCTCGCGGTTATGGGCAGATGGGAATTTGTTAATATCCGGTTGTAGAGAACTTGGCACTTAACTTAATTGAAACGAAATAACCGCGTGTGTAGCCGTGATGGTCTCTTTTTGGCGGAGTCCGGGAAGAGAACACGGTCTTGTGTTATGCTTGAACGTAAGTAGTTTCAGGATCACTTCTTGATCACTTATAGCTTCTCGACCGTGCGTTGCTTCTCTTCTGGCTCTTATTTGCGTATGTTAGCCACCATATAAGCTAGTGGTTGCTGCAGCTCCACCTCATTACCCCTTTTCCTACCCTTAAGCTTAAATAGTCTTGATCTCGCGGGTGTGAGATTGCTGAGTCCTTGTGACTCACGGATACTTCCAAACAGATGCAGGTGTCGATGATGCCAGTGCAGGGGACGGTACCGACCTCAAGTGGGAGTTCGACGAAGACTTGGGTCGCTATTATGTTTCCTTTCCTGATGATCAGTAGTGGAGCTGAGTTGGGACGATCGGGGATCTAGCATTTGGGGTTGTCTTTCTTTATTTTGGTTCCATAGTCGAACCTTTGATTGTACTTTGGATGATGTATGGATTATTTATGTATTGTGTGAAGTGGCGATTGTAAGCCGACTCTTTATCCCTTTCTTATTCATTACATGGGATGTGTAAAGATTACCCCTCTCACGACATGCCTGCCATGCGGCTATGCCTCTAAGTCGTGCCCTGACACATGGAAGATATAGCCGCATTGTGGGTGTTACAACTAACCACTCATATAAACCAAACTTATTTTAAATGTTGTTTTCCATTCATCTCCCAATTTCATACGAATTTGATGGTATCCACTACGCAAATCAACTTTGGAGAATATTGTAGAGCCACTCAATTCATCAAGCATATCATCTAGCCTAGGAATAGGATGACGATAACGAATAGTAATATTATTAATGCCTCTACAATCAACACACATACGCGACGGACCATCCTTGGGAAAACTTTGTTTTTGCCACTCTAGTTTTTGCCAACTTTGCTTATGCCACTCTAGAATTTGACATCTCACTTTTGCCACTCTTAGATTTTGACAATACATCACAAATGCCATTCCGTGGCAAAAAACGATAATTTTTCATTTCACTTTTGCCACTCTTAGCTTTTGACATGTATCACAATTGCCACTCTAAATTTTTTGCTTTTTCCACGGAATGGCAAAAGTGATATATTGTCAAAAGCTAAGAGTGGCAAAAGTGAGATGTCAAATTCTAGAGTGGCATAAGCAAAGTTGGCAAAAACTAGAGTGGCAAAAACAAAGTTTTCCCTTTTAGGCACTAGTATAGTAGGAATAGCACAAGGACTAAGAGATTCTCGTATATAACCTTTTTCGAGCAGCTCCCGTACTTGACGCATAATCTCCTTTGTCTCCTCCGGATTGTTACGGTATGGTGCATGGTTGGGTAGCGATGCACCGGGAATTAAGTCAATTTGATGCTCAATCCCTCGAATAGGCGGTAATCCCGGTGGCACGTCTTGTGGGAAAACGTCAGCGAACTCCTGCAAAATGCTAGTGACAGCAGGGGGCAAAGAGGAAGGCACGTCCTTAAATGAAAATAATGCCTCTTTGCACACAAAAGCATAGAAAACATATTTTCTAAAATCTAGCTCATCAATATCAGATTTGGTGGCAAGTAAACATGCACTTTTCAATTTAATTTCAGAAAAAACACTAGATGGATTATTATTAGGCTTCATTTGTTGCTCAAATTCTTTTGCCACAATCTGATTTTCACTCTTATTTTTCTCCTGTTTTTCTTTATTAGCTCTATTAATATCATCTTTCAAAATGGAATCAGGAGTCATAGGAACCAAAGTAATATTTTTATCCTTATGAACAAGAGTATACTGATTCTTTCTACCATGGTGTACATAATTTTTATCAAATTACCATGGTCTACCAAGTAATAAGGATGCTTGCATAGGTACCACATCACAATCAACATAATCAGCATATGTAGAGATACTGAAATGCACACGAACAGTACGTGTTACCTTAACCTTGCCGCTATTGTTGAACCATTGGATGTAGTAAGGATGTGAATGTGGTCTTATGGTGAGAGATAGCTTCTCCACCATCTCCGTGCTAGCCAAGTTGTTGTAGCTCCCTCAATCTATGATGACGCGAACAGAACGTTCCTTCACAACTCCCTTTGTATGGAACAAACTATGCCTCTGATTTTGCTCAGCTTGTGTGACCTGCACACTCAAAACACATTGAGCAACAAAACATTCATACTTGTCAGCATCTTCAGGAGCCATGTATTGCATCTCATGATCAGAATCATCTCCACCGTGTTCTTCATGTGTAATAAGAGCCAAAGTCTCCTCATCATAGTCACTAGCGGACTCATACTCACCGTCCTTAGTAGCAATCATCACACACTGAGATTTGCATTCTCTCGCATAATGACCTCTTCCCTTACAACAACGAAAAATAATATCAATTGTGTGCCCTATTGATGCCATGGAAGAAGAAGAGCTCTGTGCAGGCCCGGTAGGTGTGCTCTTGGCAGATAGTGGTGGCTGTGCCTGCTTTCTTGTATTACGGCTGGAGGTGGCACCTGATGGAGGTGCTGGTGCAGTGGAAGTAGAAGATGCATGTGGTGTCCATGATGAAGGTCGACCTGCAGAAAAGTTAGTTCGCGCCAATGCTTGTCGATCCTGCACTTCACGTTCAGCTTTACAAGCAAGATGGAATAAACGAGTGATATTATTATACTCCTTATACTCTAGAATGGTCTGAATCTGTCTATTTAATCCACCCATAAAACGGGCAAGCATAGCTTCATTCTCCTCAACAATACCACATCTAATCATGCCAGTTTGTAATTCCTGATAATATTCTTCTACATAATTTTTTCCTTGTCTTAAGCGCTGTAATTTTTGAAGTAATTCATGTTGATAATATGGTGGAACCCAACAAGTACGCATAGTAGTTTCCAAAGCAACGCAAGTAGCTGGAATAGGATATAATCTACAATGTTCAGACCACCAAACACATGCAAAGCTAGTGAAAGCACAAACAGCAGTAGGAACACGTCTCTCCTCAGGATATTGTAAACATGTAAATCGTTGTTCAGTTTCTAACTCCCAAGTAAGATATATATCAGGAACATATCTACCCTCAAATGGTGGAATATTCAATTTTAGTTTAGGAAGATGGTCATGATCTCGTTCCTCAGGTGGTGGTGCAGCCCTACCGTTGCGATGATATGCATGATGATGAACTAGTGGTGGTGGTGCTGGTGGTTGCATGTAGTTCTGATTTTGATCAACCTCATCCTCGTAATGGTCCTCCACCTCTATAGTAGCAGCAGGAGCTATAGAAGCATCAACAGCGGCACCAAAATTTTGACCAGGCTCAATGGGAACGTGCAGTGCTCGTCCCACTTGATTTGTAAGGTGACGTCATCGTCATCGTCGTCGTCGTCATCGTCGTCATCGTCGTTGTTGCTGTTGTTGTTGTTGTTGTTGTAGAGGTGCGACATGTGCAGCCGACGGTGGTGGTGGAAAACGCAAAAGCAATTCAGTAAACTTGTTATTGAGCATTGTTTCGAACTTCTTCTCCATGGCCTCTTCAAATTTGTTTAGCACATCTTGCACCTATCCACTCATCATTTGCTGAAACTTATCATGAAGCTCCTTGTTCGTCAAGTTCTCCCAGTCAATCTCGTCGGCTTGTGATCACTTATAGCTTCTCGACCGTGCGTTGTTTCTCTTCTGGATCTTATTTGCGTATGTTAGCCACCATATAAGCTAGTGCTTGCTGCAGCTCCACCTCATTACCCCTTTTCCTACCCTTAAGCTTAAATAGTCGTGATCTCGCGGGTGTGAGATTGCCGAGTCCTTGTGACTCACGGATACTTCCAAACAGATGTAGGTGCCGATGATGCCAGTGCAGGGGACGCTACCGAACTCAAGTGGGAATTCGACGAAGACTTGGGTCGCTATTATGTTTCCTTTCCTGATGATCAGTAGTGGAGCCGAGTTGGGACGATCGGGGATCTAGCATTTGGGGTTGTCTTTCTATATTTTGGTTCCGTAGTCAGGCCTTTGATTGTACTTTGGATGATTTATGGATTATTTATGTATTGTGTGAAGTGGTGATTGTAAGCCGACTCTTTATCCCTTTCTTATTCAGTACATGAGATGTGTAAAGGTTACCCCTCTTGCGACAGACCTACCATGCCGCTATGCCTCTAAGTCGTGCCCCGACACGTGGGAGATATTGCTGCATTGTGGTTGTTACAAGTTGGTAATCAGATCCTTCCCCGACTTAGGATCCCCCTGCTTGATCGAATCGCTGACGTTGTTGAGTCTAGAACAAAATGTTTTGAGTCTTAGGATTATATATATATATCAGAGAGTAGGATTCTTTTTACTTCTCAGTCCCTTCGTCACTCTGGTGAGGTCTCCTGACGTAGAAGTTTTGACTCTTCTCTTCTCAAATTTCACGAATTTTTTTAGGATCACGCGGGTATCTTGGAATCGTTCCAATGGTTTTGTGACGAGAATATTGTTCTTGGTGCCTCCTGACATTTAGGGGTTGTGGCAGTGTCCCAGGGAGTTGAGATCCGAGGTGTTGTCGTCACAATTTTATCATTGCAGTTCTGGAATACCTGAGTTCGCCGACATCGAAAATCTCTTTTTTGCAGTTGTTGGTGAGATAACCTCGCCGCCACCCAGTACTGGGCGGGAGTTCGGGAGTATTGCCATAACTCATATAACGGATGCTTTTCGAAGGTTGAGGTACATGATTTCCGAAGGTTTCTTGGTTATGTGTTGAAGGATGGATACAGCTGGATGTAGGATTTGCTAGTTTTGGGTGAGATATTATGCTTCCCCTGTATCCCCAACACCTGATTGCATAACCAGAAAGTTTCGGGAGTTTTATAGGTGGGAATTCAAGTAGCTCTAGTATTTCTTCCCGCAGATATTTGGTTTGTGATTGGGTAATCCTTACCACTTATTTGTTCATATCCGTACCTTGTTGCTTTATTCATCGACCTTTATCTAAGTGGCTTCTCAACCTTAATGGAAGTGTGATGATTTACTTTGGAATTCATTCGTTCATCCTTGTTCGAATGTTAAGATTTTATGTTGCAATTTCGATCCATTGATTCAGCTTGAATATCTATGTTTCAAGATTCTAACGGATGTCAACCTCTTCAGGATGGCTCCTCCAACGCGTCAGAATCCGGACCACAATGATGGGGATCAGTTGAACCCTCCGCCACCACCTCCACCTCCGGAGGCATGGCAAGGTGTCATGGCAGCCACCAATGCCAACACTCAGATGCTTTTGCAACTCTTGCAAGAGCGCAACCAAGGGAAAGGCAACCAAAGAAATCCAGGCCAAGGCAACAATCAGCCTCAGTTTGCTACCCTCAACCAGTTCCTCGCAAACCAGCCGAAGTCCTTCAGCAACTGTGTCGAGGCCACAGCCGCCGATGATTGGCTCGTGGACATCTGCAAACATTTTGAATATAGCAATGTCAGACCTGAGGACTTTGTCAAGTTTGCTTCGTTTCAACTCAAGGATCAAGCTACTGAGTGGTATCAACAATACAGAGATTCCAGAGGAGGTCGTGTGATTACCTGGAATGATTTCCGCCAAGACTTCAAAGCTCATCACATTCCACAAAGTGTTGCTGAGAGCAAGCGTGAGGAGTTCCATAATCTCAAGCAAGGCAGCATGTCAGTGTATCAATACAATATCCAGTTTCAAAAACTTGCCCGCTTCGCTAAACAAGACGTCCCTGATGAAAAGAGTATGATTTATCAATTCAGAGGTGGCCTCAGAGAAGATATGCAATTATCTCTCGTGCTTCTTGAGATGACTAAGTTTGATGAATTCTACAACATGGCACTAAAGCAAGAAGCTGCTCAGCTCAAGTGTGAGGCATCTAAGAAGAGAGTCAGAGATGTAGTTCAATCTTCTTCTTCATCACAAGTGGCATCTAAGCAACATAAGTTCTGGTTGCCTCCTCCTCCTCCGTTTCGTCAGCCCTACCAGGAGAAGAGCAAATGTGGCAATGGATCTTCCCACCCACCCAACCCAGGCTATCAGAACAAAGCTCAGTCTCAAACTCCAAGGTCAAGTGCTCCTTACCATCGTCCGCTCTCAGAGGTTACTTGCAACAAGTGTCAGCAGAAAGGGCACTATGCAAACAAATGCTTCAACCAAAGGCGCCTTCCGCCTCCTCCTCCTGTGAGATCTTCCAGCAATGCAGTGGTCAAGCATAATTCCAAGTTTGCAAAGGTCAACATGATGAATGCAGCTCAGGCAGAGGACTCTTCAGAAGTGATCATGGGTAATCTTCCTGTTAATGACTTTCCTACAAAAGTTCTTTTTGACACTGGTGCATTGCTTAGTTTCATCTCAAGACCATTGCATCTAAGCATGAGTTAGCTTTCCAAGTTTTGCCTAGACCATTATCAGTTGTCTCTCCGGGTAAATGCATGAATGCAAACTCCATGGTTTCGGATGTTTCTATCAAGATGGGTGACTATAAATTTCTTTCTTCTCCAATTATTCTTGGTGATTCGGATATTGATCTAATTCTTGGCATGGACTGGATTTCTAAGCACAAGGCTCGGCTTGATTGTGCTGCCAGGCAGATTCAATTGACACAATCTTCTAAGGATGTGATCATCTATGCCGCTTGTGATGATACCATTCGACTGTTTTCTCTCAATGAGAAGGGCGAGTTGAATGCCATCTCTCAGATTCCAGTTTTTTGTGAATATCAAGACGCCTTTCCAGAAGAGCTTCCAGGAATGCCTCCTCACCGACCAGTTGAATTCGTTATCGATCTTGAGCCTGGCACGGAACCTGTTTGCAAACGTCCTTACAAGATTGGACCAGAGGAGTTGAAGGAGTTGAAGAAACAACTCGATGAACAAGAGCGTATGGGTCTGATCAGACCGAGTTCATCTCCATGGGGTTGTAGTGTTCTGTTTGTCAAGAAGAAGGATGGAACGGAACGACTTTGTGTCGACTACCGTCCATTGAACAAGAAGACAATAAAGAACAAGTATCCACTTCCCAACATCAATGAGCTATTTGAGCAACTTAAGGGTGCTCAAGTTTTCTCCAAGCTTGACCTCCGTATGGGTTATCATCAGATTCGTATTCGTGAAGAAGATATCCCCAAGACAACATTCAGAACACGCTATGGTGCTTATGAATATACTGTCATGTCTTTCGGCCTTGTCAATGCTCCTCCAACGTTCTCTCGCATGATGAAATTCATCTTCAACCCTTACACAAATGATTTCGTCCTGGTGTATCTCGATGATATCTTGGTCTTTTCCAAGAATAAGGAGGATCATGCCAAGCATTTGAGATTGGTACTCGACAAACTCATAGAGCATCAATTCTATGCAAAGTTTTCCGAGTGTGAGTTCTGGCTTGACGAAGTTCTTTACCTTGGTCATATCATCTCCGCCGAAGGCATCGCTGTTAATCCCGAGAAGGTTTCTGCAATTGTGAATTGGGAGCCTCCTCAGAATGTCAAGCAGCTCCACAGTTTTCTTGGGCTTGCAAGCTATTGTCGAAGATTCGTTGAGAATTTCTCTAAGATCGCAAAGCCTCTTTCCAACCTCCTCCAGAAACATGTCAAGTATGTTTGGACGCCTGAATGTGACGTTGATTTCAACACCCTCAAAGAGAAGCTGGTCACAGCTCCTGTTTTGACTCCTCCTGATGAATCCAAGCCATTTGAAGTTTTCTGTGATGCCTCCCTGCAAGGTCTCGGTGCTGTGTTAATGCAAGAGAAGAAAGTTGTGGCCTATACCTCTCGTCAATTGAAGCCCAACGGAAGGAACTACTCCACTCATGATCTTGAGTTGGCGGCAGTTGTCCATGCATTATTAACGTGGAGACATCTCTTGTTGGGAAGGAAAGTGGACATCTTCATAGATCATAAGAGCCTCCAGTACATCTTCACTCAACCCAACCTCAACCTCAGACAGACTCGATGGGTCGAAATGATTCAAGAATACAATCCGAGTATTGAATATACTCCAGGCAAGGCCAATGTCATTGCAGATGCTTTGAGCAGGAAGGCTTACTGCAACAGCTTAATTCTCAAGCCCTTCCAACCGGACCTTTGTGAAGCTTTCCGCAAACTAAATCTCCAAGTTGTTCCTCAAGGCTTTCTTGCAAACCTCATAGTCTGTCCTACTTTGGAGGATCAAATTCGTGAGGCACAACTTCTTGATTCCATGGTGAAGAAGGTGAAAAATGGGATTGCCAAGAGACAACCCAAGCACAAGTGCTATCGCATTGATGACAAAGACACTCTTTTCTTTGAGGACCGGACTGTTGTTCCTAAAGGTGATCTAAGGAAAGTCATTATGAATGAGGCGCACAATTCCCTCCTATCCATTCATCCTGGAAGTACAAAGATGTACCATGACCTTAAGCAGTCATATTGGTGGACTCGAATGAAGCAAGAAATTGCTCAATTCCTGAATGAATGTGATGTCTGTAGAAGGGTGAAAGCAGAACACCAATGGCCAGCTGGTCTCCTCTAACCTCTAGCTCTTCCAGAATGGAAGTTTGACCATATTGAAATGGACTTCGTCACTGGATTTCCCAAGTCCAAGCGTGGAAATGATGCAATCTTTGTTGTCATCGACAAGCTTACTAAAGTGGCTCATTTCCTTCCAATCAAAGAATCTATCACAACACCTCAGCTGGCAGAGCTATACACCTCTAGAATTGTCTCTTTACATGGCATTCCGCAATTGATATCTTCAGATCGTGGAAGCATTTTCACCTCCAAGTTCCGGGACTCCTTCCAGAAGGCCATGGGCACCAACATTCGCTTCAACACAGCTTTCCGTCCTCAAACTAGTGGCCAAGTTGAGAGAGTCAATCAAATCCTTCAAGATATGCTCAGGGCTTGTGTCATTTCCTTCGGTATGAAGTGGGAAGATTGTCTTCCATATGCCGAGTTCTCCTACAACAACAGTTTCCAAGCGAGTTCGGGCAAGGCCCCATTCAAGATTCTCTATGGCAGAAAGTGCTGTACTCCTCTCAATTGGTCAGAGACTGGTGAACGCCAACTTCTTGGAAATGACTTAATCACAGAAGCTGAAGAAATGTGTAAAGTCATCCATGAAAATCTCAAAGCCACGCAATCGCGCCGGAAGAGTTACTATGATAGAAAGCACCGTGACTTGGCTTTCGAGATCGGAGACCATGTCTACCTCTGCATCTCTCCAATGAAAGGCACTAGTCACTTCGGTATCAAAGGGAAGCTTGCCCCTAGATACGTGGGTCCTTTCAAGATCATTGGCAAAAGAGGCGATCTCGCCTATCAACTTGAGCTTCCGTCCAACTTCGCAAATGTGCATGATGTGTTTCACGTGTCACAGCTTCGCAAGTGCTTCAAGACTCCTGAGCGCACCATCAACTTCGAAGAGATTGATCTCCAAGAAGATTTGTCTTACCATGAGCATCCCGTTGCTATTCTTGAAGAAACCGAGCGCAAGACTCGCAACAAGTCAATCAAATTCCTGAAAGTGAAGTGGTCACACCATTCCGACCGAGATGCCACCTGGGAACGCGAGGACGACCTCTGTTCCGAATATCCGGAGTTCTTTCAGTCCTAGATCTCGGGACAAGATCCTTTTGTAGTGGTGGAGTGTTGTAACACCCCGGATGTAACTTGCCATATTTGTAACTCCGACTCTTACCATTTTCGGCTTTAAGTTATGAGATTCCCTTCGTGGTTGGGTTTTTGTCTTTGTTTTGCATCTTGTTCATGTCATGCATTTCATATCATGTCATCATGTGCATCGCATTTGCATACGTGTTCGTCTCATGCATCTGAGCATTTTCCCCGTTGTCTGTTTTGCAATCCGACACTCCCACATGCACGAGTGCACCCCTCTTGTCTATTTTCGTGAGCGGGTGTTAAACGTTCTCGGAATGGACCGAGATTTTCCAAGTGGCCTTGGTACACCACCGGTAGACCGCCTGTCAAATTTCATTCCATTTGGAGTCCGTTTGATACTCCAACGGTTAACCGGGTAACCGCGAAGGCCTCTTGTGTGTTGCAGCCCAACACCCCTCCAAACCGACCCAATAACCCATCCAAACCTCTTCCATGTCCTCCGTCATCGGATCACGATCGTGTGGGCGAAAACCACACCTCATTTGGACACTCCTACCTCCTCCTAGCTATAAATATGTGCCCTCCCAGAAATTCTCACACAGAAGAAACCCTAGCCCCGCTCCTCCTCGCCACCGGACGCGTCCGGACCGCGCCGGACACGTCCGCCCGCCGCCGCCACGTGGCCGTCCACCGTGCAGGCCCGCTCGTCCCAGCGCGGGCCACCGACGGCCCGTTCGCCCCGCCGCCGCCCGGTCGCTCGCCCGCGCCTCCGCTCCTTGCCTCCCGAGCGCCGCCGCCCGCCTCCAGCACTGGCCACCGCCACCCGTGCATCCCGCCTCGCCGATCGCCAGACGCCGCCGCCTGTCTCACCACCGCCGCCAACCGCACCGCTCCTCCAGCGCCGCCCCTCGCCGGCCAGCCGCGCCACCGCGCCGAGCTCTGCCGGATCCTGTCGGATTCTAGCTCCGGTGACCGGCGAGTTACTCCGGCGAAGATCCGGCCACCTCGATCCGCATGCCACTGGAACCCTAGATCCAGAATTCGGAGGTCGTTTTTCCACCGTCTTTTCGCCATGTTATTTTTATGCCATGTTCTTTGCCTCATATCTCCATGACCGTAGCTCCATTTCATGCATACGATATATCAAAATGTTCATTGTGAGATGCTAATCATTTCTTTCCATTGTGGCATGCTTGTTTGAGTTCATCTTGATGTCCTAATCATTGATGTAAAAGTGCTATAAAATGTTTACTACTGCTACTTATGAGATTATGATGATTTGTCATTTTTGCCACATTTGATGGGTGCTTCATATGAGCATGAGCTCTACATGTGTTTTGAACTATCCCATTCCATCTTTACAGGGGTGCTTGCCTTGTATTTTTGTGATCAATGTGGTGACTAGCACAAGAATGCAAAGTAGCCTTCGTGATGTTGCTGTTCTCTGGGACTTAGGATTTTGCTAAGTCATTTTCCTGCTGTTATTTTGATGCAATGTAAAGATGATGCTACAGTGATATCCATGCTTATTTTGAGATGCTTCAGTAAGGATGTTTTGAAAATGTGGTTATACTCTATCCATCCATGCCCCTGCTTGAAATTATGGAGTGCCCTAGCATGTCTTGTTCTTTCTCTACTTTTGCTATAAAATGTTCCTGGCAGAATGTTAACATGTTAATCAATATCACCATGGTTGTTGCTAGTGATCCATGCATTCTATGAACTTGCTCTTGCCATGGTTAGCTTCATGAACATGTCATCTTGCTGTTAGTATGCTTGTTTTGTCATGCAAGGCCTTGTGATGAGTGGTTTGAGCTCGCAAACATTCCTTCATAATTCTATTTATGCCATGCTCTGTTTTTCTGCTGTCCGAAACTATTAATAAAACTTGCTACGTTTACATGGGTGCCATCATATCTTCTGTGCCTTTTTGGGTCATGTTCAGTAAGGGACTTTTGATCTATGCTTTTAGCAGAATCATTCCATGCCTTTGTTTGCTATGCTATGTTCATGTAGCATGTTGTTTGCTTGCTCTAAATAGTGCTTCCTGATGTTATTTCTGGCATGTTAGTATTTTCACTAAGTCTGTGATGCTGATATCTTTTGCACTTTTGCCATGCTTGTTTGAATCTGCTCTTGTGTGATTTAGCCATAGCTCAGTGTTCATGTTTTGTCAAGCATCTTGTGTAGATCAGTTACATATACTTTTTGCTATGTTGGAGTGCAATACCTTAGTTTCTTGTTGCATACTAGATGGCATCGTGCTGTTAATCGCAGAATTGTGCCATTCTTGTTTTGCTTGCCTTTTGCAAACCGTGCATCCGTCTCCGGTGATCTTTATATCAATTTCAACCGAAAACATCTCATCTTTCCAGCATCATACTTGGTTTTGCAAGTTGATGCCTTGATCATTATTTTCCTTCCGGAGCACACATATGCATATCACATCTCGCATATCATGCCATGTTTTGCATCATGTTGCTTGTGCATTACATCATGATTGATTGTTGGTCCTTTTCTTGCGTTCTTGCTTTGGGTAGAGCCGGGAGACGAGTACGTGACCAAGGAACCTGTTGAGAACGCTTAGGAGGATCAAGCTTTGACAACTCTTAGAACTTTGCAGGCAAGATGACCATACCCTCGAAATAACTTCTTTCTTTGCTTGCTAGTTGTTCGCTCTTTTGCTATGCCGCGCTACCTACCACTTGCTATAACATGCCTCCCATATTGCCATGTCAAGCCTCTAACCCACCTTTCCGAGCAAACCATTGTTTGGCTATGTTACCGCTTTTGCTCAGCCCCTCTTATAGCATTGCTAGTTGCAGGTGAAGATAAAGTTTGTTCCTTGTTGGAACATGGATATTGTTGGGATATCATTAGTATCTCTTATTTACTTTAATGCATCTATATACTTGGTAAAGGGTGGAAGGCTCGGCCTTATGCCTGGTGTTTTGTTCCACTCTTGCTGCCCTAGTTTCCGTCATACCGATGTTATGTTCCTTGATTTTGCGTCCTTACGCGGTTGGGTATTATGGGAACCCCTTGATAGTTCGCTTTGAATAAAACTCCTCCATCAAGGCCCAACCTTGGTTTTACCATTTTCCACCTAAGCCTTTTTCCTTGGGTTCCGCGGACTCAAGGGTCATCTTTATTTTAAACCCCCGGGCCAGTGCTCCTCTGAGTGTTGGTCCAACTTGTCAGCCGCTGGTGGCCACCAGGGGCAACTCTGGGTTGGCCTACCGGAAGTTTGGACAATCCGGTGTGCCCTGATAACGAGATATGTGCAGCTCCTATTGGGATTTGTCGGCACATTTGGGCGGCTTTGCTGGTCTTGTTTTACCATTGTCGAAATGTCTTGTAACCGGGATTCCGAGACTGATCGGGTCTTCCCGGGAGAAGGAATATCCTTCGTTGACCGTGAGAGCTTGTGATGGGCTAAGTTGGGACACCCCTGCAGGGTTTTGAACTTTTGAAAGCCGTGCCCGCAGTTATGGGCAGATGGGAATTTGTTAATATCCGGTTGTAGAGAACTTGACACTTAACTAAATTAAAACGAAACAACCGCGTGTGTAGCTGCGGTGGTCTCTTTTCGGCGGAGTCCGGGAAGAGAACACGGTCTTGTGTTATGCTTTAACATAAGTAGTTTCAGGATCACTTCTTGATCACTTATAGCTTCTCGACCGTGCGTTGCTTCTGTTCTGGCTCTTATTTGTGTACGTTAGCCACCATATAAGCTAGTGCTTGCTGCAGCTCCACCTCATTACCCCTTTTCCTACCCATAAGCTCAAATAGTCTTGATCTCGCGGGTGTTAGATTGCTGAGTCCTTGTGACTCACGGATACTTCCAAACAGATGCAGGTGCCGATGATGCGAGTGCATGGGACGCTACGAACTCAAGTGGGAGTTCGACGAAGACTTGGGTCGCTATTATGTTTCCTTTCCTGATGATCAGTAGTGGAGCCTAGTTGGGACGATCGGGGATCTAACATTTGGGGTTGTCTTTCTTTATTTTGGTTCCGTAGTCGGACCTTTGATTGTACTTTGGATGATGTATGGATTATTTTGTATTGTGTGAAGTGGCGATTTTAAGCCGACTCTTTATCCCTTTCTTATTCAGTACATGGGATGTGTAAAGATTACCCCTCTCACGACAGGCCTACCATGCGGCTATGCCTCTAAGTTGTGCCCCGACACGTGGGAGATATAACCTCATTGTGGGTGTTACAACAAACCACTCATATAAACCAAACTTAGTTTTAAATGTTGTTTTCCATTCATCTCCCAATTTCATACGAATTGGATGGTATCCACTATGCAAATCAACTTTGGAGAATATTGTAGAGCCACTCAATCAAGCATATCATCTAGCCTAGGAATAGGATGACGATAACGAATAGTAATATTATTAATTCCTCTACAATCAACACACATACGCAATGGGCCATCCTTTTTAGGCACTAGTATAGTAGGAACAGCACAAGGACTAAGAGATTCTCGTATATAACCTTTTTCGAGCAGCTCCTGTACTTGACGCATAATCTCCTTTGTCTCCTCCGGATTGGTACGGTATGGTGCACGGTTGGGTAGTGATGCAGCGGGAATTAAGTCAATTTGATGCTCAATCCCTCGAATAGGCGGTAATCCCGGTGGCACGTCTTGTGGGAAGACGTCAGCGAACTCCTGCAAAATGCTAGTGACAGCAGGGGGCAAAGAGGAAGGCACGTCCTTGAATGAAAATAATGCCTCTTTGCACACAAAAGCATAGCAAACATATTTTCTAAAATCTAGCTCATCAATATCAGATTTGGTGGCAAGTAAACATGCACTTTTCAATTTAATTTCAGAAACAACACTAGATGGTTTATTATTAGGCTTCATTTGTTGCACAAATTCTTTTGCCACAATCTAATTTTCACTCTTATTTTTCGCCTGTTTTGCTTTATTAGCTCTATTAATATCATCTTTCAAAATGGAATCAGGAGTCATATGAACCAAAGTAATATTTTTATCCTTATGAACAAGAGTATACTGATTGTTTCTACCATGGTGTACAGAATTTTTATCAAATTGCCATGGTCTACCAAGTAATAAGGATGCTTGCATAGGTACCACATCACAATCAACATAATCAGCATATGTAGAGATACTAAAATGCACATGAACAGTACGTGTTACCTTAACCTTGCCGCTGTTGTTGAACCATTGGATGTAGTAAGGATGTGGATGTGGTCTTATGGTGAGAGATAGCTTCTCCACCATGTCCATGCTAGCCAAGTTGATGTAGCTCCCTCCATCTATGATGACACGAACAAAACGTTCCTTGACAACTCCCTTTGTATGGAACAAATTATGCCTATGATTTTGCTTAGCTTGTGTGACCTGCACACTCAAAACAGATTGAGCAACTAAACATTCATACGTATCAGCATCTTCAGGAGCCATGTATTGCGTCTGATGATCAGAATCATCTCCACCGTGTTCTTCACGTGTAATAAGAGCCAAAGTCTCCTCATCATAGTCTAGCGGACTCATACCCACCATCCTCAGTAGCAATCATCACGCGCTAAGATTTGCATTCTCTCGCATAATGACCTCTTCCCTTACAACAACGACAAATAATATCAATTGTGTGCCCTATTGATGCCATGGAAGAAGAAGAGCTCTGTGCAGGCCCGGTAGGTGTGCTCTTGGCAGATAGTGGTGGTTGTGCCCGCTTTCTTGTATCACGGATGGAGGTGGCACCTGATGGAGGTGCTAGTGCAGTGGAAGTAGAATATGCATGTGGTGTCCATGATGAAGGTCAACCTGTAGAAAAGTTAGTTCGCGCCAATGCCTGTCGATCCTGCACTTCACGTTCAGCTTTACAAGCAAGATGGAATAAACGAGTGATATTATTATACTCCTTATACTCTAGAATGGTATGAATATGTCTATTTAATCCACCCATAAAACGGGCAAGCATAGCTTCATTCTCCTCAACAATACCACATCTAATCATGCCAGTTTGTAATTCCTAATAATATTCTTCTACATAATTTTTTCCTTGTCTTAAGCCCTGCAATTTTTGAAGTAATTCATGTTGATAATATGGTGGAACTCAACGAGTACGCATAGCAGTTTCCAAAGCAGCCCAAGTAGCTGGAATAGGATATAATCTACAATGCTCAGACCACCAAACACATGCAAAGCTAGTGAAAGCACAAACAGCAGCAGGAACACATTTCTCCTCAGGATATTGTAAACATGTAAATTGTTGTTCAGTTTCCAACTCCCAAGTAAGATATATATCAGCAACATATATACTCTCAAATGGTGGAATATTCAATTTTAGTTTAGGAAGATGGTCATGATCTCGTACCTCAGGTGGTGGTGCAGCCCTACCGTTGCGATGATATGCATGAGGACGAACTGGTGGTGGTGGTGGTGCTGGTGGTTGCACGTAGTTCTGATTTTGATCAACCTCATCCTCGTAATGGTCCTCCACCTCTATAGTAGCAGCAGGAGCTACAGAAGCATCAACAGCGGCACCAGAATTTTGACCAGGCTCAATGGGAACGCGCAGTGCTTGTCCCACTTGATTTGGAAGGTGACGTTGTTGTTGTTGTTGTTGTTGTTGTTTTTGTTGTTGTTGTTGTTGTAGAGGTGCGACAGGTGCAGCCGACAGTGGTAGTGGAAAACGCGAAAGCAATTCAGTAAACTTGTTATTGAGCTTTGTTTCGAACGTCTTCTCCATGGCCTCTTCAAATTTGTTTAGCACATCTTGCACCTATCCACTCATCATTTGCTGAAACTTATCATGAAGCTCCTTGTTCGTCAAGTTCTCCCAGTCAATCTCATCGGCCTATGATCCTGCCATGGTTAGCAGCAATAGAAACACACAAGAATATGATCCTACAGACTACTAACAAGTTATGGTGGTGGGTGTCACAAATCCATCAAGAAAATCTCAAATTCTTACCAGTTCTTACCCAGTAGCAGGCGGTGATCGGCAACCGTTGTAGTCAAAACTCTCAAAGCTTGGATAGAGCGATTACCAGGGCGAGTCCAACGAATGACATAGATTTATGTGGAGCTAGGAAGGGTTATAATATGGTAGCAAAAAGATTAGCAATAATTAATTTAGAGATGCAAAGTTGAATAAACGCTCAACGACGCTACTGTGCTGGTCCTAGGCTAGACCGTGCTAGAGACACGAGCCTAGAACACTAACAAAATCACAACGCTGCACGTAAACAAGGGAAAAGCACACTCTGGATTTTTTCGCTCTGTTTTTTTGCGCTCTTTTCTTACGCTCCTCTTTTTTTTGCGAAAAATCACTATAATTGCGAGTGTCTCAAAACTCTTCCGAGGTCAAAATGACAGGATGGGCATGAAAAAATTTTGATAATTTTTTTCGGAAATCAGGGCAGCGACGACGAAAAAGTGCGACAAAAAATCACTATGATGGCGAGTGTCTCCAAAAGCTCGGAAAAGCCTAAAAATAGGATATGGAAAAAATATTTTCGGTCGCCAAAATTTTGGCCTAAAAACTGCCCGGGGGTCTCCAGACTTTTTTTTGAAACCTACTCAGGCAAGGAAACATGAATCGGAAATTAGATGGATCACAAAAACAAACCTAATATGAAAAGAACTCGGATTGGTGGTGGATATATGGTGGTAGGATATGGCAGCGGTGGTGGTATATGGCAACGGTGGTGGTATATGGATACGGATCGGTGGTGGTATATGGATACTGATTGGTGGTGGTATATGGATACGAATTCAGAGCGGTGGCGGATAAGCGGTGGTGGTAGATGGCAGGGGCAATGATGATGGTGCGGTGGCGGCGTCACAACTTATGACCAGAACTCGAAACACTAAAAGACTAGACGCTAAGACGAGCAACTTGACACGACGATGCAATGATATGTCTCCAACGTATCTATAATTTTTTATTGTTCCATGCTATTATATTATCTATTTTGGATGTTTAATGGGCTTTTCTATGCACTTTCATATTATTTTTGGGACTAACCTACTAACCGAAGGCCCAGTGCAAATTGTTGTTTTTTGCCTATTTCAGTGTTTCGCAGAAAAGGAATATCAAACGGAATGAAACCTTTGGGAGAGTTATTTTTGGAGCCAACTTAATCCAGGAGACTTGGAGTGGATGTCAAGGAAGCAACGAGGTGGCCATGAGGTAGGAGGGCGCGCCCCCACCCTCGTGGGCCTCTCGTGGCTCCGCTGACCTACTTCTTTCGCCTATATATACTCATATACCCCGAAATCATCCGATAGCACCATAAAACCCTATTTCCACCGCCGCAACCTTATGTACCTGTGAGATCCCATCTTGGGGCCTTTTCCGGCGCTCCGCCGGAGGGGGAATCGATCACGGAGGGCTTCTACATCAACACCATAGCCTTTCCGATGATGTGTGAGTAGTTTACCATAGGCCTTTGGGTCCATAGTTATTAGCTAGATGGCTTCTTCTCTCTCTTTGGATCTCAGTACAAAGTTCTCCTTGATTTTCTTGGAGATCTATTCGATGTAATTCTTTTTGTGGTGTGTTTGTCAAGATCCGATGAATTGTGGGCTTATGATCAAGATTATCTATGAACAATATTTGATTCTTCTCTGAATTCTTTTATGCATGATTTAATATCTTTGCAAGTCTCTTCGAATTATCAGTTTGGTTTGGCCTACTAGATTGATCTTTCTTGCAATGGGAGAAGTTCTTAGCTTTGTGTTCAATCTTGCGGTGTCCTTTCCCAATGACAGCAGGGGCAGCAAAGCACGTATTGTATTGTTGCCATCGAGGATAAAAAAATGGGGTTTATATCATATTGCTTGAGTTTATCCCTCTAAATCATGTCATCTTGCCTAATGCGTTACTCTGTTCTTATGAACTTAATACTCTAGATGCATGCTGGATAGCGGTCGATGTGTGGATAATAGTAGTAGATGCAGAATCATTTCGGTCCACTTGCCGCGAACGTGATGCCTATATACATGATCATGCCTAGGTATTCTCATAACTATGCGCTTTTCCATCAATTGCTCGACAGTAATTTGTTCACCCACCGTAGAATTTGCTATCTTGAGAGAAGCCACTAGTGAAACCTATGGCCCCCGAGTCTATCTTCCATCATAATATTTTCCTATCTACTATTTCTGCCGCCTTTTTATTTTGCAATCTTTATTTTCCAATCTATACAACAAAAATACCAAAAATATTTATCTTATTATCTCTATCAGATCTCACTTTTGTAAGTGACCGTGAATTGATTGACAACCCCTTTATCGTGTTGGTTGCGAGGTTCTTGTTTGTTTGTGTAGGTACGAGGGACTTGCGTGTAATCTCCTACTGCATTGATACCTTGGTTCTCAAAAACTGAGGGAAATACTTACCTACTTTGCTGCATCACCCATTCCTCTTCAAGGGAAAACCAACGCATGCTCAAGAGGTAGGAAGAAGGATTTCTCGCGCCGTTGCCGGGGAGGTTGCACCAAGTCAAGTCAAGATTTGATCTCCCGTCAACAAGCCATTTATGGCGCCGTTGCCAGGGAGATCTACGCACAAGTCAAGACATACCAAGTACCCATCACAAACTCTTATCCCTCACATTACATTATTTGCCATTTGCCTATCATTTTCCTCTCCCCCACTTCACCCTTGCCGTTTTATTTGCCCTCTTTTCCGTTCGCCTCTTTTCCGTTCGCCTCTTTCTGCTTGCCTCTTGTATGCTTGTGTGTTGGATTGTTTGTTACGATGTCTCTTCCAAAAAGTATTGATCTTCATCATAGTAGGTTGGAAGAAATTGAAAACGACGTTAGAAGTTTTATGTCCTTACAATTTGAGCATAATAATTTCTTCGTAAATGAGCTTAAAGAGAAAAAATATTTTATGGAGTATATGAATAAAGAGGTCGAGGATATGTCTAAGGAATTTTATGGTTTGAAATCTCAGTTTGCTCATCTTGAAAACTTAATAGCCCAAATTTTGGATAAGCAGGCCACCTTAGTTAATAAGATGGCCGCCAAACCGGAAGAATTAGATGATAATAAGGATGAAGATCTAAAAGTGATTGATGTGTCTCCTATTAAATCCTTGTTTTGCAATATGAATCTTGATAATGATGGGACTGGAGATGAGTCAACTTTAGTTAAAAGGCGTCCCAATGATTCGAAGTTTTTAGATCTTGATGCAAAAATTGGTAAAAGTGGGATTGAAGAGGTCAAAACTTTACCTAGCAATAAACCCACTATTTTGGATTTCAAGGAATTTAATTATGATAATTGCTCTTTGATAGATTGTATTTCCTTGTTGCAATCCGTGCTAAATTCTCCTCATGCTTATGATCAAAATAAAGCTTTTACTAAACACATCTTTGATGCTTTAATGCAATCCTGTGAAGAAAAGCTTGAATTAGAAGTTTCTATGCCTAGAAAACTTTATGATAAGTGGGAACCTACTATTAAAATTAAAATTAGAGATCATGAATGCTATGCTTTATGTGATTTGGGTGCTAGTGTTTCCACGATTCCAAAAACTTTGTGTGATGTGTTTGGTTTCCGTGAATTTGATGATTGTTCTTTAAATTTGCATCTTGCGGATTCCACCATTAAGAAACCTATGGGAAGGATTAATGATGTTCTTATTGTTGCAAATAGTAATTATGTGCCCGTAGATTTCATTGTTCTTGATATAGATTGCAATCCTACATGTCCTATTATTCTTGGTAGACCTTTCCTTAGAAGAATTGGTGCAATTATTGATATGAAAGAAGGAAATATTAGATTCCAATTTCCGTTAAGGAAAGGCATGGAACACTTTCCTAGGAAGAAAATTAAATTACCTTATGAATCTATTATGAAGGCCACTTATGGATTGCATACCAAAGATGACAATACCTAGATCTATTCTTGTTTTTATGCCTAGCTAGGGGCGTTAAACGATAGCGCTTGTTGGGAGGCAACCCAATTTTATTTTTGTTTCTTGTTTTTTCCTATTTAGTAATAAATAATTCATCTAGATTCTGTTTAGATGTGGTTTTATGTTTTTAATTAGTGTTTTGCCAAGTAGAACCTTTGGGAAGACATGGGGGAAGTCTTTGCGATCTTGCTGTAAAAAACAGAAACTTTATTGCTCACGAGATTAGCTGCCGTTCTTTATTGGAGATTACGATTAGGTTGATTCTATTTGCTGATGATTAATAGAAAAATTCCTCACGTCCACCAATTTATTTAAGAATTTTTGGGGTTACAGAAGTATTCGAAACCTACAGTTTACTACAGACTATACTGTTTTTGACAGATTCTGTTTTTCGTGTGTTGTTTGCTTATTTTGATGAATCTATGGCTACTATTGGGGGGGGGGTATGAACCATAGAGAAGTTGGAATACAGTATGTTTAACACCAATATAAATAAAGAATGAGTTCATTACAGTACCTTGAAGTGGTGGTTTGTTTTCTTATACTAACGAAGCTCATGAGATTTTCTGTTGAGTTTTGTGTTGTGAAGTTTTCAAGTTTTGGGTAAAGATTTGATGGATTTTGGAATAACGAGTGGAAAGAGCCTAAGCTTGGGGATGCCCAAGGCACCCCAAGGTAAAATTCAAGTACAACCAAAAGCCTAAGCTTGGGGATGCCCCGGAAGGCATCCCCTCTTTCGTCTTCGTCTATCGATAACTTTACTTGAGGCTATATTTTTATTCACCACATGATATGTGTTTTGCTTGGAGCGTATTCTATGATTTGAGTCTTTGATTTTTAGTTTAACACAATCATCCTTGCTGTACACACCTTTTGGAGAGACACACATGAAAGCACAAGTGCTCCCTAGGTGGTTTTGGTAATTGATGACAACATATCTCTTGTTGGACTAACACTTTTACCTAGTATGTTTCAGATAAGTTCAACAATGAAGTGGCATGGACTAGAGGATGTGGAACCCCTTCAAGATGCTAAGGACAAAGGATTGGCTCAAGCTCCAAGCTCAAGACTCTACATTTTCTATTTTAGTGATCCAAGATCACATTGAGTCTATAGGAAAGCCAATACTATTAACAAGGGATGAGGTGTTGCTTAATGGCTTGCTTGTTCAAAGTGCTTAGTGATATGCTCCAAAGCCCTCAACCACTTTCTCACTTCCAAATATGTCCCACACCAAATATCCAACTCGGCCCCACCGATTCTTTCTATCCGGAGCCACCGAGTTCAGTTGACATAGCCACTTCCAGAAACCCTAATCAGTTCGGTCTCACCGATGAGATCTCGGTCTCACCGAGATGGGCTTGCAAACTCTCTGTTACCTGGCACAATATTTTCGGTCCCACCGAGATATGCAATCGGCCCCACTGAGTTTGCTTGGCCAACTCTCTGTTTCACTTATTACCCAAATCGGTCCCACCGAGTTTGAGTAATCTGTCAAACCGAGTTTTGGATTTACCCTAACCCTAGCACATCGGTCCCACCGAGTTGATCCAGTCAGTCCCACCGAAAACCCTAACGGTCACTAGATTTGCTGAATCGGTCCGACCGAGTTTATCAATTCGGTCCCACCGAGATTGGTAAATTGTGTGTAACGGTTAGATTTTCTGTGGAGGCTATATATACCCCTCCACCCACTCTTCATTCGCGGAGAGAGAGCCGTCAGAACATACCTACACTTCCATTACACATTTTCTAATAGAGAACCACCTACTCATGTGTTGAGGCCAAGATATTCCATTCCCACCATATGAATCTTGATCTCTAGCCTTTCCCAAGTTGCTTTCCGCTCAAATCTTCTTTCGACCAAATCCATATCCTGTGAGAGAGAGTTGAGTGTTGGGGAGACTATCATTTGAAGCACAGGAGCAAGGAGTTCATCATCAACACACCATTTGTTACTTCTTGGAGAGTAGTGTCTCCTAGATTGGCTAGGTGTCACTTGGGAGCCTCCGACAAGATTGTGGAGTTGAACCAAGGAGTTTGTAAGGGCAAGAAGATCGCCTACTTCGTGAAGATCTACCGCTAGTGAGGCAAGTCCTTCGTGGGTTGCTTCTTCGTGGACCCTTCGTGGGTGGAGCCCTCTGTGGACTCGCGCAACCGTTACCCTTCGTGGGTTGAAGTCTCCATCAACGTGGATGTACGATAGCACCACCTATCGGAACCACGACAAAAACATCCGTGTCTCCAATTGCGTTTGAATTCTCGAAACCCTTCCCATTACATTCTTGCAAGTTGCATGCTTTACTTTCCGCTGCTCATATACTCTTTGCATGCTTGCTTGATATGTATTGTGTTTGTTAAACTTGCGCCAAAACTCCACTTCAACTTAAAGAAATTAAAAACTGCAACTTTTGGCACTTAGTGTCTAATCACCCCCCCTCTAGACACCTCTTCTCGATCCTTTCAGCACATGAATTGGAATTTATTAGAATACTCTATGTGCTTCACTTATATCTTTTGAGCTAGATAGTTTTGCTCTAGTGCTTCACTTATATCCTTTTTGAGCACGGTGGTGGTTTTATTTTATAGAAATTATTGATCTCTCATGCTTCACTTATATCATTTTGAGAGTCTTTTAGAACAGCATGGTAACTTTCTTTGGTTATAAAATTAGTCCTAATATGATAGGCATCCAAGATGGGTATAATAAAAACTTCCATAAAAAGTGCATTGAATACTATGAGAAGTTTGATACTTGATGATTGTTTTGAGATATGAAGATGGTGATATTAGAGTCATGCTAGTTGAGTAGTTGTGAATTTGAGAAATAGTTGTTCTAAAGTTTGTGATTCCCGCAGCATGAACGTATGGTGAACCGTTATGTGATGAAGTCGGAGCATGATTTATTTATTGATTGTCTTCCTTATGAGTGGCGGTCGGGGACGAGCGATGATCTTTTCCTACCAATCTATCCCCCTAGGAGCATGCACGTAGTACTTTGTTTCGATAACTAATAGATTTTTGCAATAAGTATGTGAGTTCTTTATGACTAATGTTGCGTCCATGGATTATACGCACTCTCACCCTTCCACCATTGCTAGCCTCTCTAATACTGCGCACCTTTCGCTGGTATCATACACCCACCATATACCTTCCTCAAAACAGCCACCATACCTACCTATTATGGCATTTCCATAGCCATTCCGAGATATATTTCCATGCAACTTTCCACTGTTCCGTTTGTTATGACACGTTTCATCATTGTCACATTGCTTTGCATGATCATGTAGTTGACATCGTATTTGTGGCAAAGACACCGTTATAATTATTTCATACATGTCACTCTTGATTCATTTCATATCCCGGTACACCGCCGGAGGCATTCACATAGAGTCATATTTTATTCTAGTATCGAGTTATAATTTTTGAGTTGTAAGTAAATAAAAGTGTGACGATCATCATTATTAGAGCATTGTCCCAAGTGAGGAAAGGATGATGGAGACTATGATTCCCCCACAACTCGGGATGTGACTCTGGATGAAAAAAAGAAAAAAAAGAGGCCATAAAAAAGGCCCAAATAAAAAAAGAGAAAAGAGAGAAAAAGAGAGCAGGGACAATGTTACTATCCTTTTACCACACTTTTGCTTCAAAGTAGCACGATGATCTTCATGATAGAGAGTCTCCTATGTTGTCACTTTCATATACTAGTGGGAATTTTACATTATAGAACTTGGCTTGTATATTCCAATGATGAGCTTCCTCAAAATGCCCTAGGTCTTCGTGAGCAAGCGATTTAGATGCACACCCACTTAGTTTCTTTTGTTGAGCTTTCATACACTTATAGCTGTAGTGCATCCATTGCATGGCAAACCCTACTCACTCACATTGATATCTATTGATGGGCATCTCCATAGCCCGTTGATACGCCTAGTTGACGTGAGACTGCCTTCTCCTTTTTTTTGTCTTCACCACCACCACCATTCTATTCCACATATAGTGCTATGTCCATGGCTCACGCTCATATATTGCGTGAAGATTGAAAAAGTTTGAGAATATCAAAAGTATGAAACAATTTCTTGGCTTGTCATTGGGGTTGTGCATGATTAAATACTTTGTGTGATGAAGATAGAGCATAGCCAGACTATATGATTTTGTAGGGATAACTTTCTTTGGCCATGTTATTTTGAGAAAACATGATTGCTTTGTTAGTATGCTTGAAGTATTATTATTTTTATGTCAATATTAAACTTTTATCTTGAATCTTTCGAATCTGAAAATTCATGCCACAATAAAGAAAATTACATTGAGAATTATGCTAGGTAGCATTCCACATCAAGAATTCTATTTTTATCATTTACCTACTCGAGGACGAGCAGGAATTAAGCTTGGGGATGCTTGATACGTCTCCAACGTATCTATAATTTTTGATTGTTCCATGCTATTATATTATCTGTTTTGGATGTTTAATGGGCTTTGTTATGCACTTTTATATTATTTTTGGGACTAACCTACTAACCAAAGGCCTAGTGCAAATTGCTGTTTTTTTGCCTATTTCAGTGTTTGGTAGAAAAGGAATATCAAACGGAGTCCAAACGGAATGAAACCTTCGGGAGAGTTATTTTTGGAACAAACACAATCCAGGAGACTTGGAGTGGACATCAAGGAAGCAATGCGGCGGCCACGAGGTAGGAGGGCGCGCCCCACCCTCGTGGGCCCCTCGTGGCTCTGCTGACCTACTATTTCGCCTATATATACTCATATACCCCGAAAACATCCGAGAGCACCACGAAACCCTATTTCCACCGCCGCAACCTGCTATACCCATGAGATCCCATCTTGCGGCCTTTTCCGGCGCTCCGCAGGAGGGGGAATCGATCACGGAGGGCTTCTACATCAACACCATAGCTCTCCGATGATATGTGAGTATTTTACCATAGACCTTCGGGTCCATAGTTATTAGATAGATGGCTTCTTCTCTCTCTTTGGATCTCAATACAAAGTTCTCCTCGATTCTCTTAGAGATCTATTCGATGTAATTCTTTTGCGGTGTGTTTGTCGAGATCCGATGAATTGTGGGTTTATGATCAAGATTATCTATGAACAATATTTGATTCTTCTCTGAATTCTTTTATTCATGATTTAATATCTTTGCAAGTCTCTTCGAATTATCAGTTTGGTTTGGCCTACTAGACTGATCTTTCTTGCAATGGGAGAAGTGCTTAGCTTTGAGTTCAATCTTGCAGTGTCCTTTCCCAGTGAAAGTAGGGGCAGCAAGGCACGTATTGTATTGTTGCCATCGAGCATAAAAAGACGGGGTTTATATCATATTGCTTGAGTTTATCCCTCTACATCATGCCATCTTGCCTAATGTGTTACTCTGTTCTTATGAACTTAATACTCTAGCTGCATGCTGGATAGCGGTCGATGTGTGGAGTAATAGTAGTAGATGCAGAATCATTTCGATCTAGTTCTCGCGGACGTGATGCCTATATACATGATCATGCCTAGATATTCTCATAACTATGCGCTTTTCTATCAATTGCTCGACAGTAATTTGTTCACCCACCGTAGAATTTGCTATCTTGAGAGAAGCCACTAGTGAAACCTATGGCCCCCGGGTCTATCTTCCATCATAATATTTTCCTATCTACTTGCTATTTCTGCCGCCTTTTTATTTTGCAATCTTTATTTTCCAATCTATACAACACAAATAACAAAAATATTTATCTTATTATCTCTATCAGATCTCACTTTTGTAAGTGACCGTGAAGGGATTCACAACCCCTTTATCGCGTTGGTTGCGAGGTTCTTGTTTGTTTGTGCAGGTACGAGGGACTTGCGTGTAATCTCCTACTGGATTGATACTTTGGTTCTCAAAAACTGAGGGAAATACTTACACTACTTTGCTGCATCACCCATTCCTCTTCAAGGGAAAACCAACGCATGCTCAAGAGGTAGCATGCAACCGCAAATTCAACAAAGCAAAATACTGAAAAGTCTATGCAAAGGCTTAGACTAGTTTGGATAGGATGAACTAACCCTAAAATGTTTTTGGCTTTTTCGTGGAATATAGGTATGAAGAACAGACTCGATCTAAACTACGAAAAACTGTAAAATCTCACCGAGCAACCTGGAAATCTAATATCACTTGATAGAGGCGAAGGTGTCCCGATGTTTCGATGAGATGGTGGCTATCGTTTTCTGTGGGAGTCGACCTTAATGATCCGACTACGAATGTGCGAGACATCGCACCTTAGCAATTGCTAAACCAACTTCTGAGGGGTTATTAACCACGCCAGAGCACGATGAACCTGACCACGAGGGTCTGTTTCCTTCGAGGAAACGAAGAACAAGGAAGAAACTGACATTGCAATCTGGATATTGCGAATATAAGAGGAAAGCTTTATTAATGATGGTGGGGTTCTGTGACGCCTTTGTCTGGTCGTTGAACACAAACGAAGTATGCGAAGTTGCAGCTATGGTGAACTTTTAATCTAAACAAAACCCAAAGTCTATACGATGCCCTAAGGGCTGTATATATGGATGAGAGAGGGGGAATTTCATGGCCCTTGGAGGAGGGTCCGAAACCAACCATAACTCTTGTTTCCCCACACATACGGACTCTAAAACAGCCTATAATCAAGTATTTCGAAATTACATGGGCCTAGCCCAAAAATAAGGTGACGCAGCACCTAGAATAGCCTTTGGACGAAATTTATGAAGTGGCATCTTGTATATTTCGTCCAAGGCTTCATGCACTCATTATGGTGGCTTCAAAGTCTTGGAATCATCACTTGTAACTCCGTTCTTGTTCCCCTTGTGCATGCCATCATCTCCATGCTTGAACTTGCTCCAAGGTTCATCTTTCTTGTCCAAGCTAGGCCCTAATTTGTATGCAAAACAAATGTATCCAAATTAGGTAGCATCATATTCTCATGAACATTAGAATTGTTACCAAGAAATGAAAGTACCTGGTAATTCAATTGGCGTGCGCCAGCTCTAGTAATTGGTCAAGTATGTATAACAGCAGGGGCTGTGGGTGTACCAATGGTATTGATATCCTCATCACGTGAGTAGTTTACCACAGGCCTATGGGTCCATAGCTAGTAGCTAGATGGCTTCTTCTCTCTCTCTCTCTCTTTGATTCTAAATACCATGTTCTCCTCAATGTTCTTGGAGATCTATTTGATGTAATACTTTTTTGCGGTGTGTTTGCTGAGATCCGATGAATTGTGGATTTATGATCAGCTTATCTATGAATATTATTTTAATTTTATCTGAATTCTTTTATACATGATTTGATATCTTTGCAAGTCTCTTCGAACTATCGATTTGGTTTGGCCAACTAGATTTTTTTGCAATGGGAGAAGTGCTTAGCTTTGGGTTCCATCTTGCGGTGTCCTTTCCCAGTGATAGTAGGGGCAGAAAGGCACATATTGTATTGTTGCCGTCGAGGATAAAAAGACGGGGTTTTCATCAAATTGCTTAATGCATTACTCCGTTCTTTATGAACTTAATACTTTAGATGCATGCTGGATAGCGGTCGATGTGTGGAGTAATAGTAGTAGATGCAGAATCGTTTCGGTCTACCTGACACGGACGTGATGCCTATATTCATGATCGTTGCCTTAGATATCATCATAACTTTGCGCTTTTCTATCAATTGCTCGGCAGTAATTTATTCACCCACCGTAAAATTTTCTATCTTGAGAGAATCCTCTAGTGAAACCTATGGCCTCCGGGTCTAATTTCCATCATATAAGTTCTAGTTCCCATAATATTAGTTTCCAATCTACTATTTTGCAATCTTTACTTTCCGATCTATAAACCAAAAATATTTACTTTACCATTTATCTATCTCTATCGGATCTCACCTTTGCAAGTAACTATGAAAGGATTGACAACCCCTTTATCGCGTTGGGTGCAAGTTGTTGTTTATTTGTGCAGGTATTCGTTTCTGTGACTTGTGCGTTATCTCCTACTGGATTGATACCTTGGTTCTCAAAACTGAGGGAAATACTTCCTCTAAGTTGCTGCATCACCCTTTCCTCTTCAAGGGAAAAACCAACGCAACCTCGAGAAGTAGCAGGGAGAATTTTTGTCGTTGTTGTCGGGGAGATCTACGCCAAGTCAAGCCATACCAAGTACCCATCATAAAATCTCATCACTTGCATTACATTATTCGCCATTCGCCTCTCATTTTCCTCTCCTCCACTTCTAAAATGATTTTTGAAAAGATTTGCCCTTTTCTTCGCCCTTCTTTCGTTCTTCTTTTTGTTTGCCCTCATGTCTTACTCGGTCTGTTTGCTTGGTATAATTGTGTGTTTATTGAAAATCAGAAACAAAGTTTATGGATCCTCACCCTCTTGCTATCTTTTTAAGCGATCCAATTATGATGAACCAATTGCTAGTGAGTTTTATTCACTAGATTATCTTTATGAAGTTTTGCTTGAAATTCGTGAATCTAAAATTTTTGATGAAGAAATTTATGAAGTGATTCATGATAGCTCCTTGAATAAAAGGCATGATTACAATGGTTTTACTATAAATTCTATTAATGTCAATTGTGTCAATGATATGCAAAACCCTAAGCTTGGGGATGCTAATTTTGCTATGTCTACTACTTGTTGCAATGATCATGATTGGGGTGATTCTTCTTATGATCTTGAAATTTATTTAAGCCCTGTGACGAATATGAGATTGATAATAATGTTTGAAATAATATTTAAAGTGGGTTTGGAAGAGTGTCAACATTAGATCCCACATATTTGGAGAATGTTCAATCTTATGATTTTTTGATAAAAGTGGGTTTGGGGAGGTCATGACTTTAGTTAATGTTAATCCCACTATTTTGCAAGAGTGTCAACTCCACATGCATGTGGATCATGTCGAGAATATGTTATTTGATAGCTATATTGTTGAATTTGCTTATGATCCTACATGTAATTATTATGAGAAAGGAAAATATGGTTGTAGAAATTTTCATGTTACTGAATTACCTCTCTTCATGTTGAGATTGCTATCGTCTTTTTTGTCTTCCTTGCACATGCTAGTTTTTGCTTGCCTTGATAATTTGTTTGCTTATAAGATTCCTATTCAAAGGAAGTATGTTAGACTTAGATGTGTTTTTCATGTGCTACATGATGCATCATTAAAATTATCAATGCCTAGCTAAGCGCGTTAAACAATAGCGCTTGTTGGAGGCAACCCAATTTTATTTTTGTTTTTGCTTTTTAAGTTTTGTTTTGCATTAAATAATTCATCTAGCCTTTGTTTACATGTGGTTTTTATATTTTAATTAGTGTTTGTGCCAATTAAGACCTTTGGGATAGCTTACGGTAATAGTTGATTTGATCTTGCTGAAAAACAGAAACTTTTGCGCCCAGGAGATTAATTTTCATTTTTAGCAGAAGCATGATAAAATGATTATTTTTTTTTGCATAAGATTAATAAACAAATTTCTTAGGTTGCCGTAATTTTTGAGAATTTGTGGAGTTACATAAGTTTTCGAAATATCTAGATTGCTACAGACTATTCTGTTTTTGTATGTGTTGTTTGCTTATTTTGATGAGTCTATGGCTAGTATCGGGGGGGGGGGGGGGGTTATGAACCATGTAAAAGTTGGAATACAGTAGATATTACACAAATATAAATAAAGAATGAGTTCACAACAATGCCAAAAGTGGTGATTTATTTTCTTATACTAACGGAGCTTATAAGATTTTCTGTTGAGTTTCGTGTTGTGAAGTTTTCAAGTTTTGGGTAAGGATTTGATGGACTATGGAATAAGGAGTGGCAAGAGCCTAAGCCTGGGGATGCACAAGGCACCGAAAGTTAATATTCAAGTACAACCAAGAGCCCAAGCTTCGGGATGCCCCGGAAGGAATCCCCTCTTTCGCCTTCGTCTATCGGTAACTTTACTTGAGGCCATATTTTTATTCACCACATGATATGTGTTTTGCCTGGAGCGTCTTGTATGATTTGAGTCTTTGCTTTTCAGTTTGCCACAATCATCCTTGCTGTACACATCTTTTGAAAGAGACACACATGAATCATGATTTATTAGAATACTCTATGTGCTTCACTTATATCTTTTGAGCTAGGCAATTTTGCTCTAGTGCTTCACTTATATCTTTTTAGAGCACGGCAGCGGCTTTATTTTATATAAATTGGTGAACTCTCATGATTCACTTATATTATTTTGATAGTCTCTAAACAGCATGGTAATTTGCTTTGGAAATAATTTAGTCCTAATATGATAGGCATCCAAGAGGGATATAATAAAAACTTTCATATAAAGTGCATTGAATACTATGAGAAGTTTGATTCCTTATGATTGTTTTGAGGTATGAAGATGGTGATATTAAAGTCATGCTAGTAAGTAATTGTGAATTTAAGAAATACTTGTTTTAAAGTTTGTGATTCCCGTATCATGCACGTATGGTGAACCGTTAAGTGATGAAGTCGGAGCATGATTTATTTATTGATTGTCTTCCTTATGAGTGGCGGTCGGGGATGAGCGATGGTCTTTTCCTACCAATCTACCCCCTAGGAGCATGCGCGTAGTACTTCATCTTTATAACTAATAGATTTTTGCAATAAGCATATGAGTTCTTTATCACTAATGTTGAGTCCATGGATTATACGCACTGTCACCCTTCCACCAATGCTAGCCTCTCTAGTGCCGCGCAACTTTCACCGGTACCATAAACCCACCATATACCTTCCTCAAAACAGCCACCATACCTACCTATTATGGCATTTCCATAGCCATTCCGAGATATATTACCATGCAACTTTCCACCGTTCCGTTTATTATGACACGCTCCATCATTGTCATATTGCTTTGCATGATCATGTAGTTGACATCATATTTGTGGAAAAGCCATCATTCATAATTCTTCCATACATGTCACTCTTGATTCATTGCACAACCTGGTACACCGCTGGAGGCATTCATATAGAGTCATATTTTGTTCTAAGTATCAAGTTGTAATTCTTGAGTTGTAAGTAAATAGAAGTGTGATGATCGTCATTATTAGAGCATTGTCCCATGTGAGGAAAGGATGATGGAGACTATGATTCCCCCACAAGTCGGGATGAGACTCCGGACGAAAAAAATAGGCCTAAAAAATGAGAGAAGGCCAAAATAAAAAATGAGAGAAAAGAGAGAAGGGGCAATGCTACTATCCTTTTACCACACTTGTGTTTCAAAGTAGCACCATGATCTTCATGATAGAGAATCTCCTATATTGTCACTTTCATATACTAGTGGGAATTTTTCATTATAGAACTTGGCTTGTATATTCCAATGATGGGCTTACTCAAATTTCCCTAGGTCTTCGTGAGCAAGCAAGTTGGATGCACACCCACTTAGTTTCTTGTAGTGCTTTCATAAACTTATAGCTCTGGTGCATCCGTTGCATGGAAATCACTACTCATTCACATTGATATCTATTGATGGGCATCTCCATAACCCATTTATATGCCTAGTTGATGTGAGATTATCTCCTTCTTTTTGTCTTCTCCACAACCGCCGTCTATTCCATCTATAGTGCTATGTCCGCGGCTCATGTTCATGTATTGCGTGAAAGTTGAAAAAGTTTGAGAACATCAAAAGTATGAAACAATTGCTTGGCTTGTCATCGGGGTTGTACATGATTTAAATATTTTGTGTGATGAAGATGGAGCATAGCCAGACTATATTATTCTGTAGGGATAAGCTTTCTTTGGCCCTGTTATTTTGAGAAGACATAATTGCCTTGTTAGTATGCTTGAAGTATTATTGCTTTTATGTCAATATTAAACTTTTGTTTTGAATCATACGGATCTGAACATTCGTGCCACAATAAAGAAATTACATGGATAAGTATGTTTGGTAGCATTCCACATAAAAAAATCTGTTTTTATCATTTACCTACTCGAGGACGAGCAGGAATTAAGCTTGGGGATGCTTGATACGTCTCCAATGTATCTAGAATTTTTTATTGTTCCATGCGATTATATTATCTGTTTTGGATGTTTTATATGTATTAATATGCTATTTTATATGATTTTTGGGACTAACCTATTAACCTAGAGCCCAGTGCAAGTTTCTGTTTTATTCCTTGTTTTAGAGTTTCACAGAAAAGGAATGCCAAACGGAGTCCAAACGGAATAAAACTTTCACGATGATTTTTCTTGGACCAGAAGACATCCAGAGGACTTGGCGTGCAAGTTAGGGAAGCCACGAGGTGGCCACAAGGACAGAGGGCGCGCCCTCCACCCTTGTGGGCCCCTCGTGACTCCACCGACCTAATTCTTTCACGTATATATACTCTTATACCCCAAAACCAACAGGGGAGCCACACAAACACTTTTCCACCTCCGCAATCTTCTGTACCCATGAGATCCCATCTAGGGGCCTTTTCTGGCATCCTGCCAGATGGGGATTCGACCTCGGAGGGCTTCTACATCAACACCATTTCCCTTCCGATGAAGCGTGAGTAGTTTACCACAGACCTACGAGTCCATTGCTAGTAGCTAGATGGCTTCTTCTCTCTCTTTGATTCTCAATACCATGTTCTCCACGATGTTCTTGGAGATCTATTTGATGTAATACATTTTTGCGATGTGTTGACAGAGATCCATGAATTGTGTATTTATTATCAGCTTATCTATGAATATTATTTGAATCTTCTCTGAATTCTTTTATGCATGATTTGATATCTTTGCAAGTCTCTTTGAACTATCAATTTGGTTTGACCAACTAGATTGGTTTTTCTTGCAATGGGAAAGTGCTTAGCTTTGGGTTCAATCTTGCGGTGTCCTTTCCCAGTGACATCAGGGCAGCAAGGCACGTATTGTATTGTTGCCATCAAGGATAAAAAGATGGGGTTTTCATCATATTGCTTGAGTTAATTCCTCTACATCATGTCATCTTGCTTAATGCATTACTTCGTTCTTTATGAACTTAATACTCTAGATGCATGCTGGATAGCTGTCGATGTGTGGAGTAATAGTAGTAGATGCAAAATCATTTCAGTTTACTTGACACGGATGTGATGCCTATATTCATGATCATTGCCTTAGATATCGTCATAACTTTGCACTTTTTTATCAATTGCTCGACAGTAATTTGTTCACCCACCATAATATTCTCTATCTTGAGAGAAGCCTTTAGTGAAACCTATGGCCCCCGTGTCTAATTTCCATCATACAAGTTCTATTTTCCACCATACAAGTTCTAGTTTCCATCATATTAGTTTCCGATCTACTATTTTGCAATTGATAGAGGCAAAGTGTCTCGATGTTTTGATGAGATGGTGGCTATTGTTTTCTGTGGAGTCGACCTTGACGATCCGACTACGAACGTGCGAGACGTCGCGCCTTAGCAATCGCTAAACCAACTTCCAAGGGTTATTGACCATGCCGGAACACGATCAACCTGACCACGAGGGTCTGTTTCCTACAAGCAAACGAAGAACAAGCAAGAAACTGAGATTGCAATCTGGATATTGCGAATATAAGATGAAAGCTTTATTGATCAAGGTGGGGTCCTGTGACGCCTTGGTCTGGTCGTTGAACACAAACGAAGTACGCGAAGTTGCAGCTATGGCGAACTTTTAATCTAAACAAAACCCAAAGCCTAAACGATGCCCTAAGGGCTGTATATATGGAGGAGAGATGGGGAATTTCGTGGCCCTTGGTGGAGGGGTCTGAAACCAACCCTAACTCTTGTTTCCCCACACATACGGACTCTAAAAACAGCCTATACTTAAGTACTTCAAAAATACATGGGCCTGGCCCAATAATAAGGTGACGCAGCACCTAAAATAGCCTCTAGACGAAATTTATGAAGTGGCATCTTGTATATTTCGTCCCATGCTTCATGCACTCATTATGGTGGCTTCAGAGTCCTGGAATCATCACTTGTAACTCCGTTCTTGTTCCCCTTGCGCATGCCATCATCTCCATGCTTGAACTTGCTCCAAGGTTCATCTTTCTTGTCCAAGCTAGGCCCTTCATTTGTAAGCAAAACAAATGTATCCAATTTAGGCAGCATCATATTCTCATGAACATTAGAATCGTTACCAAGAAACGAAAGTACCTGATAATTCAATTGGCGTGCGCGAGCTCTAGTAATCGGTCCAGTATGTATAGCAGCAGGGGCTGTGGCTGTGAGATCATAATCTTGTACTTTCCAATCTATAAACCGAAAATACCAAAAATATTTACTTTACCATTTATCTATCTCCATCGAATCGCACCTTTGCAAGTAAATGTGAAAGGATTGACAACCCCTTTATCGTGTTGGGTGCAAGTTGTTGTTTGTTTGTGCATGTATTCGGTGACTTGTGCATTATCTCCTACTGGATTGATACCTTGGTTCTCAAAATTGAGGGAAATACTTACTCTACTTTGCTGCATCGCCCTTTCCTCTACAAGGGAAAAACCAACGCAAGCTCAAGAAGTAGCAGGAAGAATTTCCATCATACAAGTTCTATTTTCCATCATACAAGTTCTACTTTCCATCATATTAATTTCCTATTTAATTCCTTTGCAATCTTTTACTTTCCGATCTATAAACCAAAAATGCCAAAAATATTTACTTTATGGTTTATCTATCTCTATTGGATCTCACGTTTGCAAGTAACCGTGAAGGGATTGACAAGCCCTTTTTCGCGTTGGGTGCAGGTTGTTGTTTGTTTGTGCAGTTATTCGGTGACTTGTGCGTTGTCTCCTACTGGATTGATACCTTGGTTCTCAAAACTTAGGGAAATACTTACTCTACTTTGCTGCATCACCCTTTCCTCTTCAAGGGAAAATCCAACGCAAGCTCAAGAAGTAGCAGCAAGTTGCCACTCCCAGGAAGAAGCCCAAAGATGGACCCAAGCCTGCAACTGAGTGCTTCTACTACAAAGGGACTGGTCACTGGAAGCGGAACTGCCCCAAGTATTTCGCGGATAAGAAGGATGTGGCAAAGTGAACAAAGGTATATTTGATATACATGTTATTGATGTGTACCTTACTAATGCTCGTAGTAGCGCCTGGGTATTTGATACTGGTTTGGTTGCTCATATTTGTAACTCGAAACATGAGCTATGGATTAAACGAAGATTGACTAGGGACGAGGTGACGATGCACGTCGAGAATAGTTCCAAGGTCGATGTGATCGATGTCGGCATGCTACATGTACCTTCAGGGTTAGTTTTAGACCTGAATAATTGTTATTTGGTGCCAGCGTTGAGGATGAACATTATATCTGGATCTTGTTTAGTGCGAGACAGTTATTCATTTAAATCAGAGAATAATGGTTGTTCTGTTTATATGAGTAATATCTTTTATGGCCATGCACCCTTGAAGAGTGGTCTATTCTTATTGAATCTCGATAGTAGTGACACACATATTCATAATATTAATGCCAAAAGATGCAAAGTTGATAATTAGAGTGCAACATATTTGTGGCATTGCCGTTCAGGTCATATTGGTGTAAAATGCATGAAGAAACTCCATACTGATGGACTTTTGGAATCACTTGATTATGAATCATTTGATACTTGCGAACAATGCCTCATGGGCAAGATGACTAAAACTCCGTTCTCCGGAACAATGGGGCGAGCAAATGACTTATTGGAAATAATACATATCGATGTATGTGGTCCGATGAGTGTTGAGGCACGCGGTGAGTATCATTATTTTCTGACCTTCATAGATGATTTGACCAGATATGTATATATCTAATTAATGAAACATAAGTCTGAAACATTTGAAAAGTTGAAAGAATTTCAGAGTGAAGTAGAGAATCATCGTAACAAGAAAATTAAAGTTTTTACGATCTGATCGCGAAGGTGAATAATTGAGTTACGAATTTAGCCTTCATTTAAAACAATGTGGAATTGTTTCACAACTCATGCCACCTGGAACACCATAGCGTAATGGTGTGTCCGAATGTTGTAACAGTACTTTATTAAGATATGGTGTGCTCTATGAGGCCTCTTACCGATTTACCACTATCGTTTTCGGGTTATGCATTAGAGACAGTTTCATTCACGTTAAATAGGGCACCGTCTAAATCCGTTGAGATGACACCATATGAACTATGGTTTGACAAGAAACCTAAGGTGTCATTTATTAAAGTTTGGGGTTGCGACACTTATGTCAAAAGGCTTCAGCCTGATAAGCTTGAACCCAAATCGAAGAGCGGCGTCTTCATAGGATACCCTAAGGAAATAGTTGGGTACACCTTCTACCACATATCCAAAGGCAAGATATTTGTTGCCAATAATGGAACATTTTTAGAGAAGGAGTTTCTCTCGAAAAAAGTGAGTGGGAGGAAAGTGGAACTTGATGAGGTGATTGTACCTTCTCTCAATTTGGAAAGTAGCACATCAGAGAAATCCGTTCCCGTGATGCCTACACCAACTAGAGAGGAAGCTAATGATGATGATCATGAAACTTCAGATCAAGTTACCACTGGACCTCGTAGGTCAAACAGAGCATGTTCCGCACCAGAGTGGTACGGTAATCCTGTCCTGGAAATCATGTTACTAGACCATGGCGAACCTACGAACTATGAAGAAGCATGATGAGCCAAGATTCTGATAAATGGCTTGAGGCCATGAAATCCGAGATAGGATCCATGTATGAGAACAAAGTGTGGACTTTGGTGGACTTGCACGATGATCGACAAGCCATTGAGAATAAATGGATCTTCTAGAAGAAGACTGACGCTGATGGTAATGTCACTATCTACAAAGCTTGACTTGTCGCGAAAGGTTTTCGACAAGTTCAAGGGGTTGACTATGATGATACCTTCTCACCCGTAGCGATGCTTAAGTCAGTCCGAATCATATTAGCAATTTCCGCATTTTATGATTATGAAATTTGGCAAACGGATGTCCAAACCACGTTCCTTAATGTATTTCTTAAAGAAGAGTTATATATGATGCAACCAGAAGGTTTTATCGATCCTAAAGGTGCTAACAAAGTGTGCAAGCTCCAGCGATCCATTTATGGAGTGGTGCAAGCATCTCGGAGTTGGAATATACACTTTGATGAAGTGATCAAAGCATATGATTTTATACAGACTTTTGGTGAAGCCTGTATTTACAAGAAAGTGAGTGGGAGCTCTGTAGCATTTCCAATATTATATGTAGATGACATATTGTTGATTGGAAATGATATAGAATTTCTAGATAGCATCAAAGGATACTTGAATAAAAGTTTTTCAATGAAATATCTCGGTGAAGCTTCTTATATATTGGGCATCGAGATCTATAGAGATAGATCAAGACTCTTAATAGGACTTTCACAAAGCACATACCTTCATAAAGTTTTGAAGGAGTTCAAAATGGACTAGTCAAAGAAAGGGTTCTTGCCTATGTTACAAGGTGTGAAGTTGAGTCAGACGCAAAGCCCGACCACTGCAGAAGGTAGAGAGAAAATGAAAATCATTCCCTATGCCTCAGCCATAGGTTCTATCATGTATGCTATGCTATGTACCAGACCTGATGTGTGCCTTGCCATTAGTCTAGCAGGGAGGTACCAATGTAATCCAGGAGTGGATCACTAGACAGCGATCAAGAACATCCTAAAGTACTTGAAAAGGACCAAGGATATGTTTCTCGTTTATGGAGGTGACAAAGAGCTCATCGTAAATGGTTACGTCGATGCTAGCTTTGACACTGATCCAGATGACTCTAAGTCACAAACTGAATACATTTTTATAATGAATGTTGGGGCTGTCAGTTGGTGCAGTTCTAAGCAGAGCGTCGTCGCGGGATCTACGTGTGAAGCAGAGTACATAGCTGCTTTGGAAGAAGCAGATGAAGGAGTCTGGATGAAGGAGTTCATATCTGATCTAGGTGTAATACCTAGTGCATCAGGTCCAATGAAAATCTTTTGTGACAATACTGGAGCAATTGCCTTGGCAAAGGAATCTAGATTTCACAAGAGAACCAAACACATCAAGAGACGCTTCAACTCCATCCGTGAATAAGTCAAGGATGGAGACATAGAGATTTGAGAAATACATACGGATCTGAATGTAGCAGACCCGTTGACTAAGCCTCTTCCGCGAGCAAAACATGATCAACACCAAGACTCCATGGGTGTTAGATTTATTGCAATTTAATCTAGATTATTGACTCTAGTGCAAGTGGGAGAGTGAAGGAAATAAGCCCTAGAGGCAATAATAAAGTTGTAATTTTACATTTCTTTATTCATGATAAAGGTTTATTATTCATGCTAGAATTGTATTGATCGGAAACCTAAATACATGTGTGAATACATAAACAAACATCGTGTCCCTAGTGAGCCTCTACCATCCTAGCTCGTTGATCAAAGATGGTTAAGGTTTCCTAACAATGGACATGAGTTGTCATTTGATAACGGGATCACATCATTAGGAGAATGATGTGATGGACAAGATCCATCCGTTAGCTTAGCATAATGATCGTTTAGTTTTATTGCGATTGCTTTCTTCATGTCAAATACATATTCCTTCGACTACGAGATTATGCAACTCCCGGATACTGGAGGAATGCCTTATGTGCTATCAAACTTCACAACGTAACTGGGTGATAATAGAGATGCTCTACAGGTATCTCCGAAGTTGTTTGTTGAGTTGGCATAGATCGAGATTGGGATTTGTCACTCTGAGTATCGGAGAGGTATCTTTGGTCCCAATCGGTAATATACATCATAAGATTGCAAGCAAACGACTAAGGAGTTAGTCACGAGGTGATGTATTATGGAGCGAGTAAAGAGACTTGCCGGTAACGATATTGAACTAGATATAAAGATACCGACGATCGAATCTCGGGCAAGTAACATACCCATGGACAAAGGGAATTATGTATGTTGTCATAACGATTCGACCGACAAAGATCTTCATAGAATATGTAGGAGCCAATATGGGCATCCCGGTTCCTCTATTGGTTATTTACCGGAGAGGTGTCTCGGTCATCTCTACATAGTTCTTGAACCCGTAGGGTCCACATGCTTAATGTTCGATGACGATATAGTATTATATGAGTTATGTGATTTGGTGACCAAATGTTGTTTGGAGTCCCGAATGAGATTACAGACATGACGAGGAGTCTCTAAATGGTCGAGAGGTAAAGATTGATATATAGGACGATGGTATTCGGACATCGGAAGTGTTACGGAGGGTACTGGGTACATATCGGGTCACCTGAAGGGGTTCCGGGCACCCCCGGCAAAAGATATGGGCCTTATGGGCCAAGAGGGGAAACACACCAGCCACAGGGGTCTGGTGCGCCCCCCATATGGGCCAAACTAGGAGGAGAAGGTAAGAGCGGAAGAGAAAGGAAAGGGGGGATTCGGCCTCCCCCTTCCTTTCCTCCTCCCCCCTCTTTCCTTCCCCCTCCGGCAAATACGCCAGGGGGGCGCGGCCAAGGGGAGACCCCAATTAGGATTCGGCCTACTTGGGTGCCTCCTGGCAGCCTCCCCTCTCCCTCCCACCTATATATATGTGGGGGCACACCCTAGCACACACCAGACAATTGTTTAGCTGTGTGCGGCACCCCCCCTCCACCGTTTACTCCCCCGGTCATATTTTCGTAATGCTTAGGCTGAAAGGATCGAGAAGAGGTGTCCAGAGGGGGGTGATTAGACACTAAGTGCCAAAAGTTTCAGCCTTTAATTTCTTTAAGTTGAAGTGGAGTTTTGGCGCAAGTTTAACAAACACAATACATATCAAGCAAGCATGCAAAGAGTATATGAGCAACGGAAAGTAAAGCATGCAACTTGCAAGAATGTAATGGGAAGGGTTTGGAGAATTCAAACGCAATTGGAGACACGTATGTTTTTGTCGTGGTTCCGATAGGTGGTGCTATCGTACATCCATGTTTATGGAGACTTCAACCCACGAAGGGTAACGGTTGCGCGAGTCCACGGAGGGCTCCACCCACGAAGGGTCCATGAAGAAGCAACCTTGTCTATCCCATCATGGCCATCGCCCACAAAGGACTTGCCTCACTAGCGGTAGATCTTCACGAAGTAGGCGATCTCCTTGCCCTTACAAACTCCTTGGTTCAACTCCACAATCTTGTCGGAGGCTCCCAAGTGACACCTAGACAATCTAGGAGACACCACTCTCCAAGAAGTAACAAATGGTGTGTTGATGATGAACTCCTTGCTCTTGTGCTTCAAATGATAGTCTCCCCAACACTCAACTCTCTCTCACAGGATATGGATTTGGTGGAAAGAAGATTTGAGTGGAAAGCAACTTGGGAAAGGCTAGAGATCAAGATTCATATGGTGGGAATGGAATATCTTGGCCTCAACACATGAGTGGGTGGTTCTCTCTCAGAAAATGTGTATTGGAAGTGTAGGTATGTTCTGATGGCTCTCTCTCCACGAATGAAGAGTGGGTGGAGGGGTATATATAGCCTCCACACAAAATCTAACCGTTACACAAAATTTACCAATCTCGGTGGGACCGAATTATAAACTCGGTTGAACCGATTCAGCAAATCTAGTGACCGTTAGGGTTTTCGATGGGACCGACTGGATCAACTCGGTGGGACCGATGTGCTAGGGTTAGGGTAAATCCAAAACTCGGTTTGACCGATTACTCAAACTCGGTGGGACCGATTTGGGTAATAAGTGAAACAGAGAGTTGGCCAAGCATACTCGGTGGGGCTGATTGCATATCTTGGTGGGACCGAAAATATTGCAACAGGTAACAGAGAGTTTGCAAGCCCATCTCGGTGAGACCGAGATCCCATCGGTGAGACCAAACTGATTAGGGTTTCTGGCAGTGGCTATGTCAACTGAACTCGGTGGCTCCGGATAGAAAGAATCGGTGGGGCCGAGTTGGATATTTGGTGTGGGACATATTTGGAAGTGAGAAAGTGGTTGAGGGCTTTGGAGCATATCACTAAGCACTTTGAGCAAGCAAGCCATTAAGCAACACCTCATACCTTCTTAATAGTATTGGCTTTCCTATAGACTCAATGTGATCTTGGATCACTAAAATAGAAAATGTAGAGTCTTGAGCCTGGAGCTTGAGCCAATCCTTTGTCCTTAGCATCTTGAAGGGGTTCCACATCCTCTAGTCCATGCCACTTCATTGTTGAACTTATCTGAAACATACTAGGTAAAAGTGTTAGTCCAACAAGAGATATGTTGTCATTAATTACCAAAACCACCTAGGGAGAACTTGTGCTTTCAATCTCCCCATTTTTGGTAATTGATGGCAACATACATCAAAGCTTTAGGCATGTAACAAGCATAGGCTTCCCCTACATGTATGCAAACATGTGAATATGGTATATAGAAGCATGTGAGAGCATAACCATGATAGAGTAGCAATGTGTTACATGTATCTTGGCTATATGCATCAGAGCAAGTGATGAAAATATGAGAAATGTACCTTATGCCCATGAGTCCTTCTTGCAAACAGTATGTACATCAGCAAGAATTTCTCATACACATGACTATGATGCATATACTTACCTTGTGGTCTTGAGTTGGCTAGGATGGGATGAGCCTGCGTAAACAAGGTTAGATAACACAGATGCACCCACTAGCTAGAGCAAACAAAATACACCACAAGAGTACCAAGACTAGGATGACATGTAGAGTGAGTACATAGTACCACGATAGATATTGACATGTCCCAAAGAGAAAGATATGCAATGAATTTAATAAATTTCTTTCCCTTGGATGTCTTGCTCCCCCTGAATCTAGCATGGGATACTGGGAGAAGATAGGGAACAGGAAAAAACAGAGCTCAAAGAAACAAATGAACAGAGCTAATGCAAATAAGCACATATGAACATGTCTTTCCCCCAAGAAGACATGTGGCATCTCTCCTCTTGAACATCAAGCATCTGGGATCCTTGAAGATTACTCTTTCCTGGAGTATTCCCTCCCCCTAGAGATCTCTTCCCCTAGCTTTGATGTGATCTCTCTCTCCCCCTTTGACATCAATTTCCAATAAGGGTCTTCTGGAATTTGTTGTGAATGGGTTCGGTCCTTGAATCACAGTACAAATAATTAAGGTAAATGTGATGCTTGCAGAGGACAAGATTCATTGAGTGGAGCTGGATCAAGAATAAAGCAGGAATAAATGGCAAAATGTTTTTCCTGTAGTGAAATCGGTGTCACCGAGTTGTATGCTTCGGTTGCTCCGAAAATCTTCGGCTAGACCGGAGACATGAAACCGGTGGAACCGAGTTCATCACAGAGAAAAACACTTGTCACCTCAGCTCACTGAACAAATAAGATCTCACAAAGATTTGCAATGAATTGGATGCAGAAAATGTAGAAGAAAAAGCAAAGAAAAGAAACTAAAAGATCTAGATGAAGTTTTTTTGAAAGGGGAAAAAATATGCATGAGACAAATGCAAGAACACAGAAAGGAACACAAGAGAACTTCATCTAGAGTTGGGCGGTGACAAAGTCACCTATGTTAGAGTATATTGACTTAGGAGTCAAGTGAGATCACTTGATCATAGGTCATACTCATCGTTTAAGCTCAAAATGGGGTTACCATTTTTCGTTTAAGTATCTTGATGTATTCACATCTTGTCAAGTTTCTTTGACTCATGACTTGGAGTAAAACTACTCTAAGATGGAATAACATACCTTGGGTGGCGGTGTTGATCTTGATCATGTAGTTGAACTTGTGTGGGTTTCTCAAGGTTGATGTAGCCCATCAAGAGTTGGGAGCACCCTTTGGATTTTGAGTTCATCTACCTGCATGGGTTAGTTTTCGCAAGGAAGAGCACTTGTGTATCCAACATGACAATCATGAAGCTCAACATAGAATTTTTCAAAGGATATGTTTGAAAGGTTTCGTGATTCCTTGTCATCAACCATCATTGTGTAGAGACTTGGTGATGTAGAGATTGCTCAAGATGTGAGTGAGTTGCAATCTCATAGAATTAGATTCATCCAAGTACCTACAAGGGTTAGATAACATGCAAGATGCAAATTTTCAAGACATAAGATAATCATCATAGGAGAAATATCAAGTGATTAGTCGTAAGCCCAAGTCTTGCATGTATCCAATGGAGTTCCTACTCCAAGTTTGAAGCATCAATGATGTTCAATTCACCTCTTAACCTGCAAAACACTTTCTCATCAAGTGGTTTAGTGAATATATCCGCTAATTGCTTATCGGTGCGAACATGCTTAAGGTTTATGTCACCCTTAGCAACATGATCTCGAATGAAATCATGACGAACTTCAATATGCTTAGTTCAAGAGTGTTGCACGGGATTGTGAGCAATCTTGATAGCACTTTCATTGTCACAAAGTAATGGAACATGTTTCACATATATCCCATAATCTTTAAGAGTTTGGGTCATCTAGAGTAATTGAGCACAACAAGAACCAGCGGCAATGTATTCCGCTTCGGCGGTGGATAAGGATACCGAGTTTTGTTTCTTGGAAGACCAAGACACAAGAGATCTACCAAGGAATTGACAAGTACCCGATGTGGAATTTCTATCAACCTTGTCACCGGCATAGTCCGAGTCGGAGTAGCCAACAAGATCAAAGGAATCCCTCTTTGGATACCAAATGCCAAAATTTGGTTTATGTATTAATTATCTCACTATCCTCTTCACGGCCTTAAGATAACATTCCTTAGGAGCAGCTTGATATCGTGCACACATGCACACACTTAGCATGATATCGGGACGTGAAGCACATAGATATAACAATGAACCAATCATAGAGCGGTAAACTTTTTGATCAACCGGTTCACCATCTTTGGTCAAATCAAGATGTCCACTAGTAGGCATGGGTGTAGTAATACCTTTGCATTCTTGCATATTGAACTTCTTGAATAAGTCCTTGGTGTACTTCGTTTGAGAGACAAAGGTGCTTCCTTAGTTTTCTTGATTTGCAAACCAAGAAAGAATTTGAGTTCACTCATCATAGACATCTCAAACTTCTTCGACATTAGCTTCCCAAACTTTTCACTAAAATGAGGGTTAGTTGATCCAAATATAATATCATCGACATAAATTTGGCATACAAATAGTTCTCCATTAACCCTTTTAGTAAAAAGAGTAGAATCAATTTTTCCAATTTCAAAGCCTTTTTCAGTAGTGAACTTGGTCAGGCATTTATACCATGCTCTAGGAGCTTGTTTAAGACCATAAAGGGCTTTGTGAAGTTTGTAGACATGATTAGGTTTCTTAGGATTGACAAAGCCGGGAGGTTGCTTAACATAAACTTCCTCCTCAATTTCACCTTTTAGAAAAGCACTTTTAATTTCCAGTTGGTATAAAGTGATATCATGGTGATTAGCATAAGCAAGTAAGATGCGAATGGACTCAAGTCTAGCAACGGGAGCATATGTCTCACCATAGTCCATACCTTCGACTTGTGTGTAGCCTTGGGCGACGAGACGTGCTTTGCTGCGAACCACTTGTCCATCTTCATCTTGCTTGTTGCGAAACACCCATTTGGTACCGATGATGTTGTGGTTGTTGTCGGGCTTCTCGACCAATGTCCACACTTGATTTCTCTCAATGTTGTGTAGCTCTTCATGCATATCATTTATCCAGTCCGGATCCTCCAATGCTTCTTCAACCTTCATAGGTTCAATTCTAGAGATGAATGAGTAATGTTCACAAAAGTTAGCCAAACGAGTTTTAGAGCGAGTGATTCTCCCGGTTTGGATATCATTGTAGATTTGCTCCACGGCATGATCTTTAGCAATTCTTGCTCGAACACGTGAAAGCTTTTGCTTGGGTCTTGGTTGAACATCTTCTTCATCTTGTTCTTCTTCTTGGCCTTCTTCATTGTTAGCGTTGTCGTTCTCTTATCGTGGTGGAGAAGGAGGTTGTTGATGTTCGTCTTGGTGCACTTCCTCGTTTTCTTCATCTTGGTGTGTCCCACTCGTGGATGCTTCCGTATCAACTCTTGGTTCACCTTGTCGTGAGGTAGAAGCTTCCACTTGGATGGACGAGGTACTCTCCTTTATCTCCGTTGGACGAATCTTGCCAATAGACAAGTCTTGCATTGCTTCCGAGGGATCTTTGTCTCCTACATTAATTGGCAATTGCTCTACTTGCGAGCCGTTAGATTCATCAAACTTCACATCTACCGTTTCTTCAACCTTTCGGGTGAAATTGTTGTAGACACGGTATGTGTGAGAGTTTGAGCCATAACAAAGTAGGAAACCTTCATGAGACTCAGGAGCAAATTTAGAACGACAATGCTTATCAAGAATGTAGCACTTTGAGCCGAATACTCGAAAGTATCCAACTTGGGGTTTGTTACCGGTGAGGAGCTCGTATGCCGTCTTGCCGAGTAGCTTGTGAAGATTCAAGAGATTTGTTGCATGACAAGCTGTCTCAACCGCTTCTGCCCAAAAGTGTTTTGGCATCTTGTACTCATCAAGCATCGTTCTTGCCATCTCGATAAGAGTCCGGTTCTTCCTCTCAACGACTCCATTTTGTTGAGGTGTGTACGTAGCCGACAACTCATGTGTAATCCCTTCTTCGTCAAGAAAGGTGTCCACATTTGCGTTCTTGAACTATGTTCCATTGTCGCTCCGAACCTTCCTGATCTTCACGTCAAATTGATTTTGGGCCTTCCTAGCAAAGTTTTTGAAGATCTTTTGGACCTGCGATTTGTCATCAAGAAAGAACACCGACGTAAATCTTGAAAAATGATCAACTATGACTAGACCAAATGAGTTACCACCGAGACTCTTGTAGGCATTTGGACCAAAAAGATCCATGTGAAGTACCTCGAGTGGTCTTCTTGTGGTCATGATGTTGTTAGCGCGATGACTTCCTCCAACTTGTTTCCCTGCTTGACAAGCACTACAAAGTCTATCCTTGTCAAATATGACATCGTTAACGCCAAGGATATGATTTCCTTTAATGAGTTTGTCAATGTTTCGCATGCCCACATGGCCTAGCCTTCTATGCCACAACCAGCCTTTAGAAGATTTAGCAATTAGGCAAGTTCTAGGTTGAGCCTTTTTAGTGAAATCAACAATGTAAAGATCTCCTCTACGTATACCGGTAAAGACCATTTTATTATTATCTCTACGAAACACTGGCAGTCTACTTCAGTAAATAGCACATTGAAACCGAAATCAACAAGTCTAGATACTGAAAGTAAGTTGTAGCCAAGAGATTCAACGAGCATGACATTTTGTATGGAGCTATCATGTGAGATGGCCACCTTACCAAGGCCAATCACCTTACCCTTTGAGTTATCACCAAAGGTGACATATTTTCGAGGGCCATTGTTTTCAGCAAGCTCGCGGAACATATCTTTATCTCCGGTCATATGATCAGTACATCCACTATCAAGAACCCATTCCTTTCCTCCAGCCATGTAGTCGCGAAGATTTGCCATAAGACCAAAGTGCCTCATAGCATCATCAAGATCGTAGTCACTATCATCATCATCCTCATCAGAGTATCCATGTTCAACATCATCTTGTGATTGATCAATTCCTAGAGAGGGTAACTCATTAGATAAATGATCATTTCTATAGTTATCTTTATGAATTCTAATAGCTCTGGAAATGATATTGTTAATGATTCCAACATCTCCTTTGGCACTCGTAAGATTAGTAAGCTCAAATAAGCAGTCACCAAATTTGAGATCATTGGAATTCATCTTAATCAAGGCAATGGATTTATGGAGAATTTCATCTAGATCTTTCAAGGAATAATTTGGAAAGAGTTCCTCGAGAAATTCCCATATGGTGTAGGCACACTTAAGAGTAGGCAAACATCCAATCAAGTTTCTAGGCAAGCCTCTAGTGATAAGATTAACAGTTCTAAGATTGCGAATCATGTCAATAGACTCATCAAGGGTAGGATGCAAAGGATCAACATGAGGTGCACAAGGGCTAGAAATATACTTGTTCAAGTGATATTCATTGAAAATCTCAAGCATTTCATTTTTCCACTCATGAAAATATTATCCATCAGGAATAGGCACTCTATGTCTAAGACTCCCCAAAGTAGACACATCCATCTTCCTCCAAAGGTGTTTAAATCAAGGGAATGGAGACCAACGCTCTAACACCAATTGAAAGGATCGAGAAGAGGTGTCTAGAGGGGGGTGATTAGACACTAAGTGCCAAAAGATGTAGTTTTTAATTTCTTTATGTTGCAGTGGAGTTTTGGCGCAAGTTTAACAAACACAATACATATCAAGCAAGAATGCAAAGAGTATATGAGCAGCGGAAAGTAAAGCATGTAACTTGCAAGAATGTAATGGGAAGGGTTTGGAGAATCCAAAGACAATTGGAGACACGGATATTTTTGTCGTGGTTCCGATAGGTGGTGCTATCATACATCCACGTTGATGGAGACTTCAACCCACGAAGGGTAACGGTTGCGCGAGTCCACGGAGGGCTCCACCCACGAAGGGTCCACGAAGAAGCAACCTTGTCTATCCCATCATGGCCATCGCCCACGAAGGACTTGCCTCAATAGCGGTAGATCTTCATGAAGTAGGCGATCTCCTTGCCCTTACAAACTCCTTGGTTCAACTCCACAATCTTGTCGGAGGCTCCCAAGTGACACCTAGCCAATCTAGGAGACACCACTCTCCAAGAAGTAACAAATGGTGTGTTGATGACGAACTCCTTGCTCTTGTGCTTCAAATGATAGTCTCTCCAACACTCAACTCTCTCTCAGAGGTTATGGATTTGGTGGAAAGAAGATTTGAGTGGAAAGAAACTTGGGAAAGGCTAGAGATCAAGATTCATATGGTGGGAATGGAATATCTTGGCCTCAACACATGAGTAGGTGGTTCTCTATCAGAAAATGTGTATTGGAAGTGTAGGTATGTTCTGATGGCTCTCTCTCCACGAATGAAGAGTGGGTGGAGGGGTATATATAGCCTCCACACAAAATCTAACCGTTACACACAATTTACCAATCTCGGTGGGACCGAATTGATAAACTCGGTCGGACCGATTCAGCAAATCTAGTGACCGTTAGGGTTTTCGGTGGGACCGACTAGATCAACTCGGTGGGACCGATGTGCTAGGGTTAGGGTAAATCGAAAACTCGGTTTGACCGATTACTCAAACTCGGTGGGACCGATTTGGGTAATAAGTGAAACAGAGAGTTGGCGAAGAAAACTCGGTGGGGCTGATTGCATATCTCGGTGGGACCGAAAATATTGCAACAGGTAACAGAGAGTTTGCAAGCCCATCTCGGTGAGACTGAGATCCCATCGGTGAGACCAAACTGATTAGGGTTTCTGGCAGTGGCTATGTCAACTGAACTCGGTGGCTCCGGATAGAAAGAATCGCTGGGGCCGAGTTGGATATTTGGTGTGGGACATATTTGGAAGTGAGAAAGTGGTTGAGGGCTTTGGAGCATATCACTAAGCACTTTGAGCAAGCAAGCCATTAAGCAACACCTCATCCCTTCTTAATAGTATTGGCTTTCCTATAGACTCAATGTGATCTTGGATCACTAAAATAGAAAATGTAGAGTCTTGAGCCTGGAGCTTGAGCCAATCCTTTGTCCTTAGCATCTTGAAGGGGTTCCACATCCTCTAGTCCATGCCACTTCATTATTGAACTTATCTGAAACATACTAGGTAAAAGTGTTAGTCCAACAAGAGATATGTTGTCATTAATTACCAAAACCACCTAGGGAGAACTTGTGCTTTCAATCTCCCCATTTTTGGTAATTGATGGCAACATACATCAAAGCTTTAGATAAAGATATAGAGAATAGCAAGTAAAGCTTTCGAAAGACATGTAACAAGCATAGGTTTCCCCTACATGTATGCAAACATGTGAATATGGTATATAGAAGCATGTGAGAGCATAACTAAGGGAGTCCTGGATTAGGGGGTGTTCGGATAGCCGGACTATACCTTCAGCCGGACTCCTGGACTATGAAGATACAAGATTGAAGACTTCGTCCCGTGTCCGGAAGGGACTTTCCTTGACGTGGAAGGCAAGCTTGGCGATACGGATATGTAGATCTCCTACCATTGTAACCAACTTGGTGTAACCCTAACCCTCTCCGGTGTCTATATAAACCGGAGGGTTTTAGTCCGTAGGACATACACATCAACAATCATACCATAGGCTAGCTTCTAGGGTTTAGCCTCCTCGATCTCATGGTAGATCAACTCTTGTACTACCCATATCATCAATATTAATCAAGCAGGACGTAGGGTTTTACCTCCATCGAGAGGGCCCGAACCTGGGTAAAACTTCGTGTCCCTCGCCTCCTGTTACCATCCAGCCTAGACGCACAGTCCGGGACCCCCTACCCGAGATCCGCCGGTTTTGACATCGACATTGGTGCTTCCATTGAGAGTTCCTCTGTGTCGTCGCCATCAGGCTCGATGGCTCCTACGATCATCAATAGCGATGCAGTCCAGGGTGAGGCCTTCCTCCCCGGACAGATCTTCGTTTTCGGCGGCTTCGCACTGCGGGCCAATTCGCTTGGCGTCTGGAGCAGATCGAAAGCTACGCCCCCGGCCGTCAGGTCAGATTTGGAAGTTTAAACTACACGGCTGACATCCGCGGGTACTTGATCTTTGACGGATTTGAGCCACTGCCGAGCGCGCCGGACTGTCACGACGAGCATGATTTAGCTCTGCCGCCGAATAGTGCCCCGGAGGCCGCGCCTGCATCGGCTCCGACCCTTAATTCGGAGCCAACTGCGCCGATCGAGGATGGGCGGTTGGACGCCACCTCGGGGGCTGCGACCCCAACGGAGATTGAGCCAAAAACCAGCCCTGTACTCTGCGAGACTCGTGACTCCAAGGATCCGGACTCCTCTCCGGACTCCGAACCCTCTGCTCCCCTGCCGATCGAATCCGATTGGGCGCCGATCATGGAGTTCACTGCCGCGGACATCTTTCAGCACTCGCCTTTCAGCGATATCCTGAAGTCACTGAAGTCTCTCTCTTTATCAGGAGAGCCCTGGCCGGACTACGGTCAGCAAGGTTGGGGTACGGACGATGAAGAAATTCAAAGCCCACCCACCACCCACTTTGTAGCCACTGTCGACGACTTAACCGACATGCTCGACTTCGACTCCGAAGACATCGACGGTATGGACGCCGATGAAGGAGATAATGAAGAACCAGCACCTACTAGGCCCTGGAAAGCCACCTCGTCATATGACATATACATGGTGGACACCCCAAAAGAGGGAGATGGCGATGGAACAGCGGAGGATGACCCCTCCAAGAAACAGCCTAAGCGCCGGCGTCAGCGGCGCCGCTCAAAATCCCGCCAAAACAAACACGATGATTCCAGCACGGGAGATAATAATACTCCGGAAAGCGCCGCAGAAAACCCCCTCCAGCAAGATTTGGCACAGGAGGATGGAGAAACCAGCCCTCATGAGAGAGCGGCAGACAGAGAGGTCAAGGACGATAATTATATTCCTCCCTCCGAAGACGAGGCAAGCCTCGGCGACGACGAATTTGTCGTGCCAGAGGATCCCGTCGAGCAAGAGCATTTTCAACGCAGGCTTATGGCCACGGCAAGAAGCCTCAAGAAAAAACAGCAACAGCTCAGAGCTGATCAAGATTTGCTGGTCGAAAGATGGACCGAAGTTCTTGCGGCCGAAGAGCATAAACTCGAACGCCCCTCCAAGAGCTACCCAAAGCACAGGTTGCTACCCCGATTAGAGGAGGAAGCACTTGATGCGGCCGATCGGCCACCTCGTGGCCGCGACAGAGAGGCCTCCCGGCCCTCTACTCAAGCCGCACCCCGTACCAAGGCATGGGAATATGCGCCGGACTTACGAGACATGTTGGAGGACAAGGCAAGGCAAACACGCTCGATCTATGAATCGCATGGGCGCCCCACGGCTCGAGATGGTAACCATCACGCCGGCTACAAATTCGGCAGGGCCGAACACAGCTCATTGGAGCTACGTCATGATATCGCCCAGTACAGAGGCGCCGTACACCCACTATGATTTACAAACGAAATAATGGATCATCAAATCCCCGAGGGTTTCAAACCCATAAATATTGAATCATATGATGGCACAACATATCTGGCGGTATGGATCAAGGATTATCTCCTTCATATCCACATGGCCCGCGGCGATGATTTCCACGCCATCAAATACCTCCCACTCAAGCTTAAAGGACCAGCTCAGCATTGGCTTAACAGCTTGCCAACAGGATCAATCAGTTGTTGGGAGGACCTGGAAGCCGCATTCCTCGATAATTTCTAGGGCACTTATGTGCGACCCCTAGACGCCGATGACCTAAGTCACGTAATTCAGCAGCCAGAGGAATTGGCCAGGCAATTCTGGACACGGTTCCTAACAAAGAAAAATCAAATAGTCGACTGTCCGGACACGGAGGCCCTAGCAGCCTTCAAGCACAATATCCGTGACGAGTGGCTGGCCCGGCACCTTGGACAGGAAAAGCTGAAATCTATGGCAGCACTCACGACACTCATGACCCGCTTTTGCGCGGGAGAAGACAGCTGGCTTGCTCATAGCAACAATATGACCAAAAACCCTGGTAAAGCGGACACTAGGGACAGTAGTGGCAGGTCGCGTCGCAACAAGCAGAAGCGCTGCATTAACGACGACATTGCTGAGGATACGGCAGTTAATGCCAGACTCAGTGGCTCTAAATCCGGTCAGCGGAAAAAGCCATTCAAAAGGAATCCTAGGGGCCCGTCCAGTTTGGACCGAATACTCGACCGCTTGTGCCAGATACATGGCACCCCCAAAAAGCCGGCCAACCACACTAACAGGGATTATTGGGTGTTCAAGCAGGCAGGCAAGTTAAACGCCGAAAATGAAGACAAGGGGCTGCATAGCGATGACAACGAGGAGCCCCGGCCGCCGAACAACAGTGGACAGAAGGGTTTTCCCCCACAAGTGCGGACGGTGAACATGATATACGCAACCCATGTCCCCAAAAGGGAGCGGAAGCGTGCGTTAAGGGACGTATACGCGGTAGAGCCAGTCGCCCCAAAGTTCAACCCATGGTCCTCCTGCACGATCACCTTTGATCGAAGGGACCATCCCACTAGCATCCGTCATGGCGGATTCGCCACATTGGTCCTAGACCCAATCATTGACGGATTTCATCTCACTAGAGTCCTTATGGACGGCGGTAGCAGCCTGAACCTACTTTACCAGGATACAGTGCGGAAAATGGGCATAGATCCCTCGAGGATTAAGCCCACCAAAACGACCTTTAAAGGCGTAATACCAGGTGTAGAGGCCAACTGTACAGGCTCAGTTACACTTGAAGTGGTCTTTGGATCTCCGGATAATTTCCGAAGCAAGGAGTTAATCTTCGACATAGTCCCGTTTCGCAGTGGTTATCACACACTGCTCGGGCTAACCGCATTCGCTAAGTTCAATGTGGTACCGCACTACGCATACCTTAAGCTCAAGATGCCAGGCCCTCGAGGAGTAATTACGGTCAATGGAAACACCGAACGCTCCCTCCGAACGGAGGAGCACACGGCGGCCCTCGCAGCGGAAGTACAAAGCAGCCTCTCCAGGCAGTTCTCCAGTCCGGCCACTAAACGACCGGACACCGTCAAGCGGGCCCAGCGTAACCTACAACAAGACCGCCTGGCACGATTCGAGCAGGCGTAGCAATGCGGCCCCAACCCCAACCCTCGCAAAAAGGCGACGCCCGTACTTCGCGTCCATAACTATGCCCTAGAGATACCATGGGTACAGGGGGAGGGGCACCATCACGGCACGCCCAAAAATATGGCTTAAACCGTACCAGGGGCTGCCGATTTTTTTTATTTTTCTCTTACTTTCAGGACTCCATCCTTCGGAAGGCCTGTTCGACAGTTCAATTGCCGCACAAACGATGCAAGAACCAGGGAAGCAGACAAGCCACGCCGCAGTACGAAACTCCCAGGTGGTCTCTATCACGAGCAGTATACCTGTTCCGCATACTATTCCGCAGCTTGCCCCTGGAACAGACATGTTAGCTAGTCCAACCTTCCACTTATTGAATTATTTGTATCGTTCTGCTTTGATCGCAGCCCTTTTTAATAAACAATGCATAGCTTTCGTCTATTTTTGCATTACCTTTTTTCTTTTTATGTATGTTCCTTAACGACATGTTGCACCCGTACACGTTGGTACAGCCAAAATACGCCAGGGGCTTTAGTACCCCTCAATATGGTGTGAGAAGTCTGAACACTTTAATAAGTGCGGCACCCCGAACTTATAGCATTATATGCATCGGCTCCGAATCATGTCTTGGGTCAATAGTTGGGTTTGCCCGGCTCCTATGTTTTGGTGCCTTACGTTCCGCTATATCGGCTAAGGTAGCACTAGGAGAACCACTGCGATTGTGCCCCAGTTGAGCTGGGTCGAGCACCTCAGTGGAGAAAGCTAAAACTGACTGTCATGATGAAGCGAGAGCTGGTCGTTGTTCGAGAGGTTTTTCGAGTCCCTAAAGACTTATGCCGCTTAGGGCGAGGAGCCGGCTCTGTCCGGCCAAGGCGTGGATAGCGCCCCGAACTCGGTCTTCCGAATACCAGGGGCTTCACCAAAATTTAAAATTATAGAATTCTATGGCTAAGTGAGAGTGTTCACGCATTATAGTCCGATTGCCTTGTTCGTTGGGCTGAGCGCCTCCCTCGAAGGACCCAAACATGGGAAAAAGAGCGCTCAGGTTTATCCCCGAACATCCCAGCACTAGCGGCACGGGGGCAGAAGCCGACGACTCGCCATCTCTCAGAATTGATAAACAGCCGCACAGAAGGTAATATTTTAAATTCCAACAGCATTGCTTAGCGCATATAAACAAGTTTTCAGCGCACAGGACAAAACGAGCAAGTTTCGCTCAAAAATTACATCCCTAGAACATTCATCCGCCACAAGGCGGGCACCCTTCAGAACATCCTTATAGTAATTCTCGGGCTTGCGATGCTCTTTCGCCGGCGTTGGCCCGTCCTTCACCAGCTTCTCAGCATCCAGCTTGCCCCAGTGCACCTTCGCACGGGCAAGGGCCCTACGGGCACCTTCAATGCAGAAGGAGCGCTTGATGACTTCGAGCCTTGGACAGGCCTCCACCAACCGCCGAACCAGCCCGAAATAGCTCCCAGGCAGAGCCCCTCCAGGCCACAGCCGAACAATGAGGCCCTTCATGGCCTGTTCGGCTGCCTTGTGGAGCTCGAACAGTTGCTTCAGCTGGTCGCTCAGGGGCACGGGGTGTCCGGCCTTAGTATACTGAGACCAGAACACCTTCTCTGTCGAGCTGCCCTCCTCGGCTTGGTAGAATGTGGCGGCATCGGATACACTCCGGGGAAGATCTGCGAACGCTCCTGGAGAGCTCCGGATTCGGGTAAGTAACAAGTAACTCACGTTTATGTGTTTGCTTTGCATAAAGAATGCCTTACCCACCGCTATCTTCTTCACCTCATCCAACTCCTGGAGGGTCTTCTGGGATTCGGCCTTGGCAGACTTGTCGTTTTCAATAGCCACCGCGAGCTCGGACGCTCGCGTCTTTGAGTCAAGCTCCAAACTCTCATGTTTTTCCATGAGAGCCTGGAGCTCTTGCCGCACCTTGCCAACCTCGGCCTCATACTTCTCCCACTCGGTGCGCTCTGAGGCCGCCCTCTTCTCGGCCTCGACCAGCGCCTGCTTAAGGGTCGCCACTTCAGACGTGGCCCCTAAAATAGCCATGATAATCATGTAATTCTTTGCAATTGCACCTTTTTATATATATTTAAAAACATGGTATTTCTTACCTTCATTGTCCTCGAGCTGCTTCTTGGCACGCCCGAGCTCTTGCTCGGACCGCTCGAGGTTCTGCTTTAGTGTGTCCACTTCCGCATTCAGTGCGGCGGACGCAAGCAGGGAAGCCTGCATATGCATATTGACTCATTTTTGTTAGACTCCTGCGAATTCTATTTGATCCTCTATTCGGCTTTTCTTCCCGAACGCCAAACAGAGCATCAAGGGCTACTGTCTATGCGGTACTATTATTTACACATTCTTTACTTACCTCAAAGCCTGTCAAAAGGCTAGTACAAGCTTCAGTCAGTCCGCTCTTGGCGGACTGAACCTTCTGGACCACCGCACTCATAATAGCGCGGTGCTCCTCGTCGATGGAGGCGCCTTGGAGCGCCCCCAACATATTGTCCGGTGCCTCCGGTTGGACGGGGGCCGCCGGCACGGTGGACTTGCTCCTCTTGGAAGGAGGTCCCCCGCCGGACACTGGAACCTTTGAAGGTTCCGGAGTGGTGTCCAGCCTAGAGCCGGACTTGGAGCCCTGAGGGGTTTCATCCCCTTTACTCCTGGAGTCCGGGAGGTTGCCTTGCGACGCCTCCAGGACCACCTCCACCCGGCTTGGAACCTGTTGGGACAACACTTCGTTGTCATCCGTAGGGCGGGGGGAGGAAGCCGTCGGAAGCGAGTTCACATCCGACGAGCCCAGTGAGCCGCTCGACGACGCGTCGAGCCGGTCTTTGAGTGGGCTGCATAAACATATTCGACGTAAGGGAAAGTTGTGCAATAAACGAATACTATGAATTACTCTGGTATCGGGATACTTACAACTTTGCCAGGGGCTTGGCCCTGGGCTGCCACTCCTCTCCGCCGTCGGCGTCGGTGGAGTAGTCCGGAGGAAGGATTTTCCCCTTCTTGGACCCTCCGGCCTCCCCAGAGAGGGCGGCCTTTCTTTTCTTCTCTCCTCCCGCTGGAGGGGGAGAGCTCTCCTCTTCTTCCTCCTCATCTTCATGGGAGGAATGCGCCTCGGAACCATCGGATGATGGATCCGACACCTCCTGGCGCCGGGCACTCTTTCGAGTCCCCGCGGCCTTTTTTGCGGCCTTCTTCTCCGGCACCACATAGGGTGCCGGAACCAACAGCTTCGCCAAGCGAGCGTCCACTGGGCCTTCGGGCAAAGGAGCCGGACAGTTGATCTGTCCGTACGTCACCTGCCAATCATGTCAAAGGTAAGGGAGCTTAGATCTCTCATGGAGTCAAACTATGAAAAACTGATACCCTGTAAAAGGAAAAAAACAGCTTACCGCGAGAGCGTGACGCTGGGCACTGAATCCGCGATCCTCGGTAGCGGATGCGGGAGCCTCGGCGCCTTTGAAAAGCACCTTCCAGGCATCTTTGTACGTCGTGTCGAAGAGCCTGCTCAGAGTTTGGTGCCGCGCCGGGTCGAACTCCCACAGGTTGAAAGCCCGTTGTTGACACGGGAGGATCAGGCGGATGAGCATAACCTGGACTATGTTGACAAGTTTGAGCTTCTTGTCTGCCAGGGTTTGGATGCATGTTTGGAGTCCAGTCAGCTCTCCTTTTTTACCCCAAGACAGGCCCGTCTCCTTCCAGGAGGTGAGCCGCGTAGGGGGTCCGGATCGGAACTCGGGGGGTGCGACCCATTCGGCGTCACGCGGCTCGGTGATGTAAAACCACCCCGATTGCCACCCCTTTAGGGTCTCCACAAAGGAGCCCTCGAGCCATAGGACGTTGGCCATCTTGCCCACCATGGCGCCTCCGCACTCCGCCTGGTTGCCGCGCACCACCTTTGGCTTGACGTTGAAAGTCTTTAGCCATAGGCCGAAATGGGGGCGGATGCGGAGGAAGGCCTCGCACACGACGATAAACACCGAGATGTTGAGGACGAAATTCGGGGCCAGATCATGGAAATCCAGGTCGTAGTAGAACATGAGCCCCCGAACAAATGGGTGGAGAGGGAAGCCCAGTCCGCGGAGGAAATGTGGGAGGAACACCACCCTCTCATGGGGCCTAGGGGTGGCGATGAGCTGCCCCTTTTCGGGGAGCCGGTACGCGATGTCATTAGACAGGTATCCGGCCTTCCTCAGCTTTTTGATGTGTCCCTCCGTGACGGAGGAGACCATCCACTTGCCTCCCGCTCCGGACATGGCTGGAGGAGATTGAGGTGGGGAGTGAGGACTTGGGCGCTGGAGCTCGAGTGCGCAAGAATGGATAGGCGAAGGAGGAAGAAGGCGTAGGTGAAAAGGTGGATCCTTATCCCCTTATATAGGATGCAACTACATGTCCCCACCAGCCTGGTAAAACTCGCTTATCTCCAAGCGCCGTGATCAATGGCGCGGTTGGGTTACCCACGACTGTATTGATGAGAATCCCGGGATAAGGGGACACGATCTCTGCTTTAACAAGACGTGCCAAGGAAACCGCCTCGCATAACGCGCGGAGGTGGGATAATGAAACAACTCGGATAAAGGCTTGGCCGTGGTGTGTCACGCTACAGAATACGTCAGCAGATTAGATTGGTGTAAATATTATTCTCTCTATGGCAATATGTGGAAACTTATTTTGCAGAGCCAGACACTATCTTTGTGTTCAAAATCTTCTATGAAGTACTTGGAGGAGGAACCAGCCTTGCAATGCCGAAGACAATCTGTGCGCCGGACTCGTCGTCGTTGAAGCCTGGTTCAGGGGCTACTGAGGGAGTCCTGGATTAGGGGGTGTTCGGATAGCCGGACTATACCTTCAGCCGGACTCCTGGACTATGAAGATACAAGATTGAAGACTTCGTCCCGTGTCCAGAAGGGACTTTCCTTGGCGTGGAAGGCAAGCTTGGCGATACGGATATGTAGATCTCCTACCATTGTAACCGACTTGGTGTAACCCTAACCCTCTCCGGTGTCTATATAAACCGGAGGGTTTTAGTCCGTAGGACATACACATCAACAATCATACCATAGGCAAGCTTCTAGGGTTTAGCCTCCTCGATCTCGTGGTAGATCAACTCTTGTACTACCCATATCATCAATATTAATCAAGCAGGACGTAGGGTTTTACCTCCATCGAGAGGGCCCGAACCTGGGTAAAACTTTGTGTCCCTCGCCTCCTGTTACCATCCAGCCTAGACGCACAGTCCGGGACCCCCTACCTGAGATCCGCCGGTTTTGACACCGACAATAACCATGATAGAGTAGCAATGTGTTACATGTATCTTGGCTATATGCATCAGAGCAAGTGATGAAAATATGAGAAATGTACCTTCATGCCCATGAGTCCTTCTTGCAAACAGTATGTACGTCAGCAAGAATTTCTCATACACATGACTATGATGCATATACTTACCTTGTGGTCTTGAGTTGGCTAGGATGGGATGAGCCTGCGTAAACAAGGTTAGATAACACAGATGCACCCACTAGCTAGAGCAAACAAAAGACACCACAAGAGTACCAAGACTAGGATGACATGTAGAGTGAGTACATAGTACCACGATAGATATTGACATGTCCCCATAGAGAAAGATATGCAATGAATTTAATAAATTTCTTTCCCTTGGATGTCTTGCTCCCCCTGAATCTAGCATGGGATACTAGGAGAAGATAGGGAAAAGGAAAAAACAGAGCTCAAAGAAACAAATGAATAGAGCTAATGCAAATAAGCACATATGAACATGTCTTTCCCCCAAGAAGACATGTGGCATCTCTCCTCTTGAACATCAAGCATCTGGGATCCTTGAAGATTACTCTTTCCTGGAGTATTCCCTCCCCCTAGAGATCTCTCCGCCTAGAGATATGATTAAGCTTTGATGTGATCTCTCTCCCCCCCTTTGACATCAATTTCCAAGAAGGGTCTTCTGGAATTTGTTGTGAATGGGTTCGGTCCTTGAATCACAGTACAAATAATTAAGGTAAATGTGATGCTTGCAGAGGACAAGATTCATTGAGTGGAGCTGGATCAAGAATAAAGCAGGAATAAATGGCAAAATGTTTTTCCTGTAGTGAAATCATTGTCACCGAGTTGTATGCCTCGGTTGCTCCGAAAATCTTCGGCTAGACCGGAGACATGAAATCGGTGGAACCAAGTTCATCACAGAGAAAAACACTTGTCACCTCAGCTCACTGAACAAATAAGATCTCACAAAGATTTGCAATGAATTGGATGCAGAAAATGTAGAAGAAAAAGCAAAGAAAAGAAACTAAAAGATCTAGATGAAGTTTTTTTTTGAAAGGGGAAACAAATATGCATGAGACAAATGCAAGAACACGGAAAGGAACACAAGAGAACTTCATCTAGAGTTGGGCGGTGACAAAGTCACCTATGTTAGAGTATATTGACTTAGGAGTCAAGTGAGATCACTTGATCATAGGTCATACTCATCGTTTAAGCTCAAAATGGGGTTACCATTTTTCGTTTAAGTATCTTGATGTATTCACATCTTGTCGAGTTTCTTTGACTCATGACTTGGAGTAAAACTACTCTAAGATGGAATAACATACCTTGGGTGGCGGTGTTGATCTTGATCATGTAGTTGAACTTGTGTGGGTTGCTCAAGGTTGATGTAGCCCATCAAGAGTTGGGAGCACCCTTTGGATTTTGAGTTCATCTACCTGCATGGGTTAGTTTTCGCAAGGAAGAGCACTTGTGTATCCAACATGACAATCATGAATCTCAACATAGAATTTTTCAAAGGATATGTTTGAAAGGTTTCGTGCTTCCTTGTCATCAACCATCATTGTGTAGAGACTTGGTGATGTAGAGATTGCTCAAGATGTGAGTGAGTTGCAATCTCATAGAATTAGATTCATCCAAGTACCTACAAGGGTTAGATAACATGCAAGATGCCAATTTTCAAGACATAAGATAATCATCATAGGAGAAATATCAAGTGATTAGTCATAAGCTCAAGTCTTGCATGTATCCAATGGAGTTCCTACTCCAAGTTTGAAGCATGAATGATGTTCAATTCACCTCTTAACCTGCAAAACACTTTCTCATCAAGTGGTTTAGTGAATATATCCGCTAATTGCTTATCGGTGCGAACATGCTTAAGGTTTATGTCACCCTTAGCAACGTGATCTCGAATGAAATGATGACGAACATCAATATGCTTAGTTCGAGAGTGTTGCACGGGATTGTGAGCGATCTTGATAGCACTTTCATTATCACAAAGTAATGGAACATGTTTCACATATATCCCATAATCTTTAAGAGTTTGGGTCATCCGGAGTAATTGAGCACAACAAGAACCAGCGACAATGTATTCCGCTTCGGCGGTGGATAAGGATACCGAGTTTTGTTTCTTGGAAGACCAAGACACAAGAGATCTACCAAGGAATTGACAAGTACCCAAAGTGGACTTTCTATCAACCTTGTCACCGGCATAGTCCGAGTCGGAGTAGCCAACAAGATCAAAGGAATCCCTCTTTGGATACCAAATGCCAAAATTTGGTTTATGTATTAAGTATCTCACTATCCTATTCACGGCCTTAAGATGACATTCCTTAGGAGCAGCTTGATATCGTGCACACATGCACACACTTAGCATGATATCGGGACGTGAAGCACATAGATATAACAATGAACCAATCATAGAGCGGTAAACTTTTTGATCAACCGGTTCACCATCTTTGGTCAAATCAAGATGTCCACTAGTAGGCATGGGTGTAGTAATACCTTTGCATTCTTGCATATTGAAATTTTTGAATAAGTCCTTGGTGTACTTCGTTTGAGAGACAAAGGTGCCTTCCTTAGTTTGCTTGATTTGCAAATCAAGAAAGCATTTGAGTTCACTCATCATAGACATCTCAAACTTCTCCGACATTAGCTTCCCAAACGTTTCACTAAAATGAGGGTTAGTTGATCCAAATATAATATCATCGACATAAATTTGGCATACAAATAGTTCTCCATTAACCCTTTTAGTAAAAAGAGTAGAATCAATTTTTCCAATTTCAAAGCCTTTTTCAGTAAGGAACTTGGTCAGGCATTTATACCATGCTCTAGGAGCTTGTTTAAGACCATAAAGGGCTTTGTGAAGTTTGTAGACATGATTAGGTTTCTTAGGATTGACAAAGCCGGGAGGTTGCTTAACATAAAATTCCTCCTCAATTTCACCATTTAGAAAAGCACTTTTAATGTCCAGTTGGTATAAAGTGATATCATGGTGATTAGCATAAGAAAGTAAGATGCTAATGGACTCAAGTCTAGCAACGGGAGCATATGTCTCACCATAGTCCATACCTTCGACTTGTGTGTAGCCTTGGGCGACGAGACGTGCTTTGTTGCGAACCACTTGTCCATCTTCATCTTGCTTGTTGCGAAACACCCATTTGGTACCGATGATGTTGTGGTTGTTGTCGGGCTTCTCGACCAATGTCCACACTTGATTTCTCTCAAAGTTGTGTACCTCCTCATGCATAGCATTTATCCAATCCGGATCCTCCAATGCTTCTTCAACCTTCATAGGTTCAATTCTAGAGATGAATGAGTAATGTTCACAAAAGTTAGCCAAACGAGTTTTAGAGCGAGTGATTCTCCCGGTTTGGATATCATTGTAGATTTGCTCCATGGCATGATCTTTAGCAATTCTTGCTTGAACACGTGAAAGCTTTTGCTTGGGTCTTGGTTGAACATCTTATTCATCTTTTTCTTCTTCTTGGCCTTCTTCATTGTTAGCGTTGTCGTTCTCTTGTCTTGGGGGAGAAGGAGGTTGTTGATGTTTGTCTTGGTGCACTTCCTCGTTTTCTTCATCTTGGTGTGTCCCACTCATGGATGCTTCCATATCAACTCTTGGTTCACCTTATCGTGAGGTAGAAGCTTCCACTTGGATGGACGAGGTACTCTCCTTTATCTCCGTTGGATGAATCTTGCCAATAGACAAGTCTTGGATTGCTTCCGAGGGATCTTTGTCTCCTACATAAATTGGCAATTGCTCTACTTATGAGCTGCTAGATTCATCAAACTTCACATCTACCATTTCTTCAACCTTTCGGGTGAAATTGTTGTAGACACGGTATGTGTGAGAGTTTGAGCCATAACCAAGTAGGAAACCTTCATGAGACTTAGGAGCAAATTTAGAACGATAATGCTTATCAAGAATGTAGCACTTTGAGCCGAATACTCGAAAATATCCAACTTGGGGTTTGTTACCGGTGAGGAGCTCGTATGCCGTCTTGTCGAGTACCTTGTGAAGATACAAGCGATTTGTTGCATGACAAGCTGTCTCAACCGCTTCCGCCCCAAAAGTGTTTTGCCGTCTTGTACTCATCAAGCATCGTTCTTGCCATCTCGATAAGAGTCCGGTTCTTCCTCTCAACGACTCCATTTTCTTGAGGTGTGTACGTAGCCGAGAACTCATGTGTAATCCCTTCTTCGTCAAGAAAGGTGTCCACATTTGCGTTCTTGAACTCCGTTCCATTGTCGCTTCGAACCTTCTTGATCTTCACGTCAAATTGATTTTGGGCCATCCTAGCAAAGTTTTTGAAGATCTTTTGGACCTGCGATTTGTCATCAAGAAAGAACACCGACGTAAATCTTGAAAAATCATCAACTATGACTAGACCAAATGAGTTACCACCGAGACTCTTGTAGGCATTTCGACCAAAAAGATCCATGTGAAGTAGCTCGAGTGGTCTTCTTGTGGTCATGATGTTCTTAGTGCGATGACTTCCTCCAACTTGTTTCCCTGCTTGACAAGCACTACAAAGTCTATCCTTATCAAATATGACATCGTTAACGCCAAGGATATGATTTCCTTTAATGAGTTTGTCAAGGTTTCGCATGCCCACATGGCCTAGCCTTCTATGCCACAACCAGCCTTTAGAAGATTTAGCAATTAAGCAAGTTCTAGGTTGAGCCTTTTTAGTGAAATCAACAATGTAAAGATCTCCTCTACATATACCGGTAAAGACCATTTTATTATTATCTCTCTGAAACACTTGGCAGTCTACTTCAGTAAATAGGACATTGAAACCGAAATCAGCAAGTCTAGATACTGAAAGTAAGTTGTAGCCAAGAGATTCAACGAGCATGACATTTTGTATGGAGCTATCATGTGAGATGGCCACCTTACCAAGGCCAATCACCTTACCCTTTGAGTTATCACCAAAGGTGACATATTTTCGAGGGCCGTCGTTTTCAACAAGCTCACGGAACATATCTTTATCTCCGGTCATATGATCAGTACATCCACTATCAAGAACCCATTCCTTTCCTCCAGCCATGTAGTCGCGAAGATTTGCCATAAGACCAAAGTGCCTCATAGCATCATCAAGATCGTAGTCACTATCATCATCATCCTCATCAGAGTATCCATGTTCAACATCATCTTGTGATTGATCAATTCCTAGAGAGGGTAACTCATTAGATAAATGATCATTTCTATAGTTATCTTTATGAATTCTAATAGCTCTGGAAATGATATTGTTAATGATTCCAACATCTCCTTTGGCACTCGTAAGATTAGTAAGCTCAAATAAGCAGTCACCAAATTTGGGATCATTGGAATTCATCTTAATCAAGGCAATGGATTTATGGAGAATTTCATCTAGATCTTTCAAGGAATAATTTGGAAAGAGTTCCTCGAGAAATTCCCATATGGTGTAGGCACACTTAAGAGTAGGCAAACATCCAATCAAGTTTCTAGGCAAGCCTCTAGTGATAAGATTAACAGTTCTAAGATTGCGAATCATGTAAATAGACTCATCAAGGGTAGGATGCAAATGATCAACATGAGGTGCACAAGGGCTAGCAATATACTTATTCAAGTGATATTCATTGAAAATCTCAATCATTTCATTTTTCCACTCATGAAAGTATTCTCCATCAAGAATAGGCACTCTATGTCTAAGACTCCCCAAAGTAGACACATCCATCTTCCTCCAAAGGTGTTTAAACCAAGGTAATGGAGACCAACGCTCTGACACCAATTGAAAGGATCGAGAAGAGGTGTCTAGAGGGGGGGTGACTAGACACTAAGTGATGAAGCCATGTACCTAGGGTAGGGGCACGGGCCTGTCCAAAGAGCCCTACCCTGGGACATCCCTAGGAGAAGTCACCTTTCAATTCACTTGAAGGTATCCCACTCGACGGGTTCAAGACACTCGACCAAGAAGCCATCACTCGACCATGAAGCCATCACTCGACCATGAAGCCAACCACTCGACTACCAGGAGGCCTATAGTCACTCCGCAGGCAAACGGTCAGCTGTTAAGTAGTCTTTATGGTCATTATAGCACTTTACTAGGGGCGTTACCAGTAACGCTCTACCTTAAATGTACCTTAAAACCCTGCATTACTGAGGGCAGGAGGGGGCCGGCGAACTCTATATAAGCCACCCCCTCCTCAGTATGAAGGGTTCGCATCCCTGTAATTCACACGCGCATAATCCAGTCGACCGCCTCCGGGCTCCAAGACGTAGGGCTATTACTTCTTCCGAGAAGGGACCGAACTCGTAAACCTTGCGTGCTTACAACTTCTCCATAGCTGAGATCTTGCCTCTCCATACTTACCCCCCTACATCACTGTCAGAGTTAGAACCACGACAGTTGGCGCCCACCGTGGGGCGGGAATCTTAGCGCCTGATAGGAGAAGTTGCGATTTTTCCGATCCCTTTGATCATGGTTTCGTGAGGAGTTTTGGTGGAGGGCCGCGAGATCCGCCTCGGTGCGCTCACGTTCATCGCCGACGACTCCGCCTAGCTTCAGGAGGCGCCACTCGACATCGACGCGCTCCCCGTCCGCGGTGCGACGCATTTCCGCGCATGCGTTCGTGGCGTCCTCCTGCGGCAGCCGTTGACCCAGTATCGGTCGGCCCCCGTATCGTCTCCCCGCTCTGTCTCCCACCGGCGCAAGCGCTCCGGTCGGTCGAGACTTCAGAGGTGGGTGAGGCATGTCGTGGCTCGCCAGTCGGCCGCCCCGCAAGTCGCGGCAATCGAGCCCGACGAATCCCTCTGCGGCCTGTTTGACCTGTCGACTGGCTCCGCAGAGACCGCATCCGAGTGCGACAGCAGCGACCCAGCGGCTGAGATTCTGGCGGTCGATGGAACGCACAGTCCTCCCGGTTTCCCTCGCGCTGATGGAGGCGCGGGTGGGGGCGACCCGTCGCATCCCCACGATGAGTATCTCCCCGAACCTCTCACGTCATTACAGCGAGAGGAGCTTCGCCGCCGGAACATGGACGCACTCCGCACTCCTATCGTCGGAGAGACCCCCGAGGCCCGGGCCTTGGAGGACGCGCGCTTGGCTAACTTGGCCGAGCGCACTCGACTGGAGAATCTCCAGCGAGCACTCGACGAGCAAGCGCGTCAGCGGGCTCCCGAGTCTAGTCAGCGCCAGCTCTTCCCGCCGACGCAGGTATACCGACCCTAGTTCAGAATTTGGCCGCCGCGGCCCGTATAGCAGAATCGATTCAGCCCTCCCAGTCAGAGGCTGGCAGGGGCTTGTTGCAGATCAGAGCGTTGCTCCGGGCGGCGGGAAACCAGAATTCCGCTGTTTCTCAGTCGTGGAATAGGATCCACAGTCGATCCGTTGCAACAGATACAGTCCAATCGGCTCACAGCCCGAGGTCGCCCCCGAGGCATGAGGGACGTGGTGACCGGCATGATCAGTACAGAAGGAATGAGCAGTATGATCACCGATCCGATCGTGATGATCGACGTCGAGTGCCAACCCCTCCCCCGAGGAGCGGGTCATATGAGCCTCGACATCAAGATGACAGGCGCCCTCATAGCATTGGGCAGAGGATTCCAGTCGCCCCCAGGGACCCAGGCTTTGACGCGAGATCTATCCTTGTTCAAGGTTTGGTTGACAGGAACAGGGCTCATCGGGAAGACCAGAACAGAGATGCGCCCGCCAGCAGCAGAGTACGTGTTTCAGGGCCAGAGTGTTTCAGTCGAGCCATCAGGGCCGCAGTGATTCCTCCCAACTTTCGGTTGGTGACTGGAGTCAGCAAGTTCACCGGTGATTCTAAGCCTGACACTTGGCTCGAAGATTACCGAGTGGCTGTACAGATTGGTGGTGGCAATGATGAGGTGGCCATGAAGCATTTGCCTCTCCTGTTAGAGGGCTCGGCCAGAGCGTGGCTGAATCAGTTAGCCCCCAGCAGCATCTACACTTGGGAGGATCTCTCTCGAGTGTTTGTCACAACCTTTGAGGGAACATGCAAGCGACCCGCAGGCCTTACAGAATTGCGGTCTTGCGTGCAGAAGCCGAGTGAAACTCTGAGGAATTACATCCAGAGGTGGATCACTTTGCATCACACAGTTGAGAACGTACCGGATCACCAAGCAGTTTGTGCCTTTAAAGAAGGCGTCAAGAACAGAGAGCTGAACCTGAAGTTCGGTCGGACCGAAGAAATGTCCCTGAATCGGATGATGGAAATTGCCACCAAATACGCTAATGGAAAAGATGAAGATCGACTCCGGAGTGGCAAGCAGAAAGCAGTCGCCCAGGAAACCGGAGGCAATTCCAGTCGGAAGCAGAAGCGGAAGGCCGAGCCAGCCGCCCCTGGGGAGGCCCTGGCCGGAACCCAGGGAAATTTCAAGGGAAAACCCGAAGGCCCTTGGAAGCCCAAGAAAGTCAAGGATCAAGATGGAAATGATGTTTTGGATCTGCCATGTCACATCCACACCAAGAAAGATGAAGAGGGTAATTTTATTTACCCAAAGCATACCACTCGACAGTGCCGGCTCCTGATCCAGCAGTTTCAGGGCAAACAGCCCAAAGATAAGGAAAAAGAGTCGGACAGAGTTGAGGAAAAGGAAGATAGCGACGATGGATACCCCCAAATCAATTCCACCCTGATGATTTTTGCTGATGTCGAAAGCAAAAGTCGACTGAAAGTCATTAACCGTGAGGTCAATATGGTTGCTCCGGCGACACCCAGTTATCTGAAGTGGTCTCAGACTGCCATCACATTCGACTAGTCCGATCACCCTACGCACATTGCCACCCCTGGGAGGCAAGCTTTGGTGGTCGACCCAGTTGTCGAAGGCACTCGACTGACCAAAGTCCTGATGGATGGTGGCAGTGGCCTGAACATATTGTATGCTGAAACATTGAAAGGGATGGGCATTCCGATGTCCAGGCTCAGCGCCAGCAACATGAGCTTCCATGGGGTCATTCCTGGAAAGAAAGCCGAGTCACTTGGCCAGATTGCTCTCGACGTGGTTTTCGGTGATTCAAAGAATTACCGCAAGGAAAAGTTGACATTTAAGGTTGTGGACTTCCAAAGTGCTTATCATGCTATTCTGGGCCGGCCAGCTTGTGCACGCTTCATGGCTCAACCGTGCTACGTGTATCTCAAGTTGAAGATGCCCGGCCCCAAAGGTGTGATCACCGTTACAAGCAATCGGAAGAAAGCAGAGGAGTGTTTTCAGAAAGGATCAAAGATCGCTGACACTCAGATGTCAGTAGTCGAACTGCAAGAGTACCAGAAGACTGCTGATCCGAGTGAATTGCTGCGAGCCAAGAAGCCAGCTTCAGAATTGGCTTTTCAGTCGACCGGTGAAACTAAGCCAGTTCACATTCACCCGACCGACCCCAATGCCGCCCCGACTCACATCTCAACGACGCTCGACTCCAAATAGGAAGAAGCGCTCATCCAGTTCCTCCGTGAGAACTGGGACATCTTCGCATGGAAGCCTTCTGACATGCCTGGAGTTCCCAGGGGGCTGGCTGAGCACCGTCTACGAGTCGACCCGAAGTTCAAGCCTGTGAAAGAACATCTTCGACGGTCCGCCGTCCAGAAGAGGAAAGCTATTGGCGAGGAGGTGGCTCGGCTCTTAGCAGTGGAGTTCATCCGAGAGATTTACCACTCCGAGTGGCTCGCCAATGTTGTCATGGTCCCCAAGAAGGACAAGTCACTTCGCATGTGCATTGACTTTAAACACATCAATCGGGCCTGCCCGAAAGATCATTTCCCTCTCCCCCGCATCGACCAGGTAGTGGACTCGACCGCGGGGTGTGAGCGTTTGTCTTTTCTAGATGCTTATTCAGGGTACCATCAGATCCGTCTGTATGGACCCGACGAGATCAAAACGGCTTTCATCACCCCATTTGGGTGCTTCTGTTATGTCACCATGCCCTTCGGCCTCAAGAATGCTGGAGCCACGTTCATGAGGATGATTCGGAAGTGTTTGCTCACTCAGATCATTCGGAACGTAGAAGCATACATGGACGATATTGTGGTTAAGTCACGGAAAGATTCCGACCTACTGACTGACCTTGCCGAAACCTTTGCTAACCTCTGGGGATACGATATCAAGCTCAATCCATCAAAGTGCACATTCGGAGTTCCAGGTGGAAAGTTACTCGGTTTTATCGTTTTCGAACGAGGAATCGACGCCAATCCCGAGAAAGTTGGCACCATACTCCGGATGAAGCGCCCTGTGCGTGTACACGATGTCCAGAAGCTTACAGGTTGCTTGGCCGCTCTAAGTCGATTCATTTCTCGTCTCGGTGAAAAGGCGTTGCCTCTTTACCGACTGATGAAGAAGTCTGACAAGTTCGAGTGGACTCCAGAAGCTGACGCAGCGTTTGCACAGCTCAAAGCTCTACTCTCCACCCAGCCGGTGCTTGCTGCCCCAATCAGTAAAGAGCCTCTGCTGCTTTACATTGCGGCCACGGGACAAGTTGTCAGTACAGTACTTACGGTCGAGCGAGAAGAAGAAGGAAAGGCCTTCAGAGTTCAGCGCCCAGTATATTATGTGTCTGAAGTTTTGACTCCTTCGAAGCAAAGATATCCCCATTACCAGAAGCTCGTATATGGGATTTACATGACCACGAAGAAGGTTGCGCACTACTTCTCTGACCATTCCATTACAGTCGTCAGCGACGCTCCACTATCAGAGATTTTGCACAACAGAGATGCAACTGGTCGAGTGGCTAAGTGGGCGATTGAACTCCTTCCCCAATTATCAAGTTTGAAGCAAAGAAGGCTACCAAGTCCCAAGCAATTGCAGATTTCGTCGCCGAGTGGATTGAACAGCAACTTCCGACTCAAGTTCACTCGGAGCACTGGACCATGTTCTTCGATGGATCTAAGATGCTGAATGGTTCCGGTGCTGGGGTAGTATTGGTCTCCCCCCGAGGAGATAAGCTCAGATACGTTCTCCAGATTCACTTTGATTCCTCCAACAATGAAGCAGAATATGAAGCACTCTTGTACGGGTTGCGCATGGCCATTTCACTCGGTGTCCGGCGCCTCATGGTCTACGGTGACTTAGATTTGGTGGTTAATCAGGTGATGAAGGAGTGGGATGTCAGAAGCCCAGCTATGACTGGCTGTTGCAACGCAGTAAGAAAGCTAGAAAATAAATTCGAGGGGTTAGAGCTTCATCACATCCCCCGACTGAAAAATCAAGCAGCAGATGATCTGGCAAAGATAGGCTTGATTTTTGGCAAAAATTCGAGCGGATGTGCCACAGATCCTACTGAAGTCGAAATTCCTGCTGTGGTCGACCTAGTCATGGAGGTCTTGGCTATCACTCCCGACTGTACGGTACCATACATCGCGTATATCTTGAGGAAAGAACTCCCGGAGGACGAGGAAGAGGCTCGACAGATCGTCCGCCGATCCAAGGCCTTCACAGTCATAAAGGGACAGCTGTATAGGGAAAGCGCGACTGGAATCGGTCAGAAGTGCATAACACCAGAAGAGGGTCAGATGATCCTTGATGATATCCACTCGGGGACCTGTGGTCACCATGCATCCTCTCGGACCATTGTGGCTAAAGCATACCGAGCAGGATTTTACTGGCCAAGAGCAAATGAGATGGCAAAAGAGATAGTCGACAAGTGTGGAGGTTGCCAGTTCTACTCCAACATGTCACACAAGCCTGCATCAGCCCTGAAGACCATTCCACTCGTCTGGCCCTTTGCTGTCTGGGGACTGGACATGGTCGGTCCACTGAGAACAGGCAGGAGCGGATTCACGCATGTGCTTGTGGCAGTCGACAAGTTCACCAAATGGATTGAAGCCAAGCCTATCAAAAATCTTGATGCCAGCACTGCTATCGGTTTCATCAGAGAGTTGATATTCAGATATGGGGTCCCGCATAGCATCATCACTGATAATGGGTCAAACTTCGATTCAGACAAGTTCAGAGCTTTTTGCGCCTCTCAAGGCACACGAGTCGACTACGCGTCGGTCGCGCATCCTCAGTCGAATGGACAAGCTGAAAGAGCAAATGGTCTGATTCTCAAAGGATTGAAACCTCGATTGATGCGTGATCTCAAGAACGCAGCAGGCGCTTGGGTCGACGAACTTCCGTCGGTTTTGTGGGGGCTGAGGACCACCCCGAACTGGTCGACCCGAAGAACGCCATTTTTTCTGGTTTACGGAGCCGAAGCCGTCCTGCCGAGTGATCTACTTCACAACGCCCCCAGAGTCGAGCTTTATAATGAAGACGAAGCAGAGCAAGCCCGGCAAGACGTAGTCGACCTCCTAGAGGAGGAGAGGGAAATGGCTATGATCAGATCGACCATCTATCAGCAAGACTTGCGTCGATTCCATGCCAGAAATGTGAAGAGCCGAGCCTTCCAGGAAGGAGATTTGGTCCTCCGAGTGGATCAACAGAAACCACACAAACTTGCTCCTACTTGGGAAGGCCCCTTCATCGTCACCAGAGTCCTCCACAATGGAGCATATCACCTCTACAATGTTGATCACCAGATCGACGAGCCACGAGCTTGGAATGCGGAACTGCTCCGCCCCTTTTACACTTGAGTTCTCCCTTGGACGAGATGTAATAAGAAAAAAATTCTGCAGTTCATTTTTACCAAAGACAAGAGTGTCCCAATAATTGTTGTCACTCTTGTTTGCATACGAAATCCCCCAGTGGGTGACTTAGCTGCGAATCCGTTTTGCCTAAGTTTGAAAAATCCTACCGAGTGGAGAGCAATCCTCCCACTCGGGGGCTTAGCTGCAGTCCGGTACTCGCCTAAGTTCTCCCACTTAGAGGCTTAGCTGCAGTCAGGCACTCGCCTAAGTTTGAAAAAATCCTACCAAGTGGAGAGCAATCCTCCCACTCGGGGGCTTAGATGCAGTCCAGTACTCGCCTAAGTTCTCCCACTTAGAGACTTAGCTGCAGTCAGGCACTCGCCTAAGTTTGAAAAAATCCTACCGAGTGGAGAGCAATCCTCCCACTCGGGGGCTTAGCTGCAGTCCAGTACTCGCCTAAGTTCTCCCACTTAGAGGCTTAGCTACAGTCAGGCACTCGCCTAAGTTTGAAAAAATCCTACCGAGTGGAGAGCAATCCTCCCACTCGGGGGCTTAGCTGCAGTCCAGTACTGGCCTAAGTATTTGAAAATCCTACCGAGTGGAGAGCAAACCTCCCACTCAGAGGCTTAGCTGTAGCCCAGCGCTCGCCTAAGTATATAAAAATCCTACCGAGTGGAGAGCAAACCTCCCACTCGGGGGCTTAGCTGCAGTCCAAGCACTTGCCTAAGTGATTAGAAATCCTACCGAGTGGCGAGCCAGACTCCCACTCGGAGGCTTAGCTGCAGCCCAGCGCTCGCCTAAGTATATAAAAATCCTACCGAGTGGAGAGCAAACCTCCCACTCGGGGGCTTAGCTGCAGTCCAAGCACTCGCCTAAGTGATTAGAAACCCTACCGAGTGGCGAGCCAGACTCCCACTCGGAGGCTTAGCTGCAGCCCAGCGCTCGCCTAAGTATATAAAAATCCTACCGAGTGGAGAGCAAACCTCCCACTCGGGGGCTTAGCTGCAGTCCAAGCACTCACCTTCGTGATTAGAAATCCTACCGAGTGGCGAGCCAGACTCCCACTCGGGGGCTTAGCTACAGCCTAGTGCTCGCCTAAGTGTTTAAAAATCCTACCGAGTGGAGAGCAAACCTCCCACTCGGGGGCTTAGCTGCAGCCCAGCGCTCGCCTAAGTGTTTAAAAATCCTACCGAGTGGAGAGCAAACCTCTCACTCGGAGGCTTCGCTGCAGCCCAGTGCTCGCCTAAGTACAGGACACAACCCAATCAGCAAGTCGACTGCTACCTTCTCCTTCGGAGCTGTGCCGCAAATACAAGGTTATTCCGAGTGAAGATCAAGTTCACTCGACGAATCAAACCATGAAGATATTCAACGAGAAATCAAGATCAGATAAAGCCTAAAAGGTCCCAGACCTCAGATCAAAGTACTCGAGCCCTCGGCTCGACGGAGTTTAACGGTACAAATCCACTCGGCATTCCGAGGCAAATTTAAATTGAAGCATAAAAGTTTTTCATTCCTCGGGAGGAGGACTGGAAGGGGCGACGAACTCGTCCAAGTCGATCCCGTCTGCAATACGAGTGGCAACAGCAATGAAAGTCTCCATGAAGCCTTGAAAGTTGCGCTTCCTGGTATTGGCAACTTGGATGGCGGCCAGCTTTTCTTCTCGCGCCTCCTTGCAATGGACGCGGACCAGAGACAGAGCGACATCAGCACCACATCTAGCAGAAGATTTCTTCCATTCTGCCACTCGACCCGGGACTTCATCCAGTCGGACCATCAGGGACTCGAGGTCGTTCTGAAGCGTCGTTCCAGGCCAGAGTGATGTGTCGATCCCCGACATCGCAACCTTCGGCCGAGCAAGATAATCAACAACGCTGGTAGCATGAGACTCCAGTCGGAGCACGTTCATAGCAGCCTCGTCCTTCACGAGAGAATTGGCGGGATCCAAGCCTGGCTCCACTCGACTGGTTTCCTCTTCGAAGCTCTGGCAGAATTCTGCAAACACGGTTCAAGAATAAGACAGTGGCCGTACGCGGGCTCGGTAACTACAAGACAGCCGGGTTGGAATAATTACCTTCGAGCATGACGAACAGCTTCTTGGCGAATCCACCGAGATAAGCCTCCAGATCTTTTACCTTCCCCGCCAGCTCACCCGCCTTGTCATGCAGAGCCATCTTTTCTTTCTTCAGTCGACTGGACTCTTGATTAGCTGTCTCGAGAGCAGTTTTCAGTCTGGAGTTCTCCTGTTCAAGAGTTCCGACCGAAGCCAGTTTCTCTTCTGCGAGCTTCATTTTGCTCGAGGCCTCCTTCTGTGCCTCTGCAAGATCTTGATCCTTCTTCTTCAGAGCTTCCTCCAGTTTATCTGCGGCACGTCGAGTGGAACCAACATCAAGAATGGACAAGAAAGAAAAGCCACCCGTTAAGAATGGAGAACCTCACCAGCCATACCTTTTGCTTCTTCTTGCGCCTTCTTCAAATTCTCCTGAGCAAGCTTCAAGTTAAGGTTGAGCTGGATCTGCTGATTCTCCAACTCAGTATAGCGAGCTACAAGTTCGCAAGATTTCTGTAAAAAGAAAAATCAGTCGACAGACGTCCAAGACAAGTTGCTTCCGAGCAACCAAGAGACAATGATGACATTTCTAAGACTACAGCCGAATCAAGAACATTCGACAGTAGTCTCGGGGACTACACCTAGTGGGTGCACTCAGCGTGCCCCCACTGTAAAAAAAAGAGTCGACTGCCCGCAGTCTGCCGGATACAGTCCCACTCGACATGGCCTGACCAGACCGAGTGAAGAAATACAGCTACAGCAACACAATATAAAGACTACAGTCGACTGCCAGCAGTCCACCATAGTCTCGGGGCCTACACCCAGTGGGTGCACTTAGCGTGCCCCCACTCGTCCAAGAATTGACAGACACACCCAGTGGGTGTACAGATACAAAGATCTTCGGAAAATAGATCCTTCAAACAGCATATCATAACAGACCAGGTGTTGAGTCGACTGACCTGGACATTGCTCTGAAGAGCCGAGCTCGCGTCATAAGCTGTTTGGCTGGCCTCCCGAGCCACCTTCACTTGCTCCATCATGATCCCCACCTGGCGTATAGCCTCTTTGGCGGCAGCCGCTTGGTGCTCAGGGACGGGGTATGCGGCAAAAAGCGAAGACAGATCCGCAGTCGACGTCGAGGGCCGCACACTCGCCAGAGGAATGGCGAAGGTCACAGAAGCCCGAGTGGTGTCACCACCATCCCGAGCTACGGCCTCAGACGCCGGAGCGGATTGGGGGGTCTTGTCAGCCGACGCCCTCTTGTGCCTCCTCACTCTCAACGGATCGTTGTTGTCGTCATCCGGGAGGTCGATAACATGAGGAGGGGCTACAAGGGAAACATTCAATCGACCAGGGTTGCAATAAATGTTTAGTCAACTCAAAGCGGAACGTCAGTAATCATACCAGGGTTGGAGGTAACAGCATCCTCCATCTCTTGGTCGTCGTCCTTGGCGGAGATCTCAGAAGTAGCAGCACTGCAAGCCTCGAAAGTCAGTCGGTTGGCTCAATGGATCGACCAAGGATCCGTCCACGGTCGACAAAGGAAAACAAGTTTTATTATTACCGAGAAATGGTGGGGACGGCCATCTTCATCTTGGGCAGAGCCTTGGGCAGCTTGGACGGCGCTGCGCGTGGGTGCTTGGGAGCCTTTCCAGTCGGCGTAGGAGAAGAGGTCCGAGGGCATTTCGACGACTGCCCAACAGGAGCAGTCGCCCTACCACGCTCCCATGCTGGATCGTGTGTGAGCTTGGATCGCCCCTCCGGGCGGGGGGGTTCAACCTCCTCCTCCTCCTCTTCGCTGGAGTCGACGCCGTCGCCTCCCTCTCCTTCACCGTCGGACTCCCACTCGCCTTGATCGTCCCCGCTCTCACCTCCGCTCGCCTCCCCTTCCTCAGTTGGCCCCTGTGCCCCGTTGGGCGTCGAGTACATATCAGTAGTCGCCTGAAAAACAACAGACAAGACAAAGGTTAATCGACCAACTCAAAGAAGACCAATGAAGAAAAACAAGATCTCAGTCAGGAGCATAAAGACATACCTGGCCCACGTCATACGAGTTGTCGAGTGGAATTACCCTCCTGGCTCCTCGGGGGTTGTCCTTGTTTCCTGTGATGCTCGACAGCCACCCCTCCAGCATCTCATCAGTGACCTCCTCCGGGTGGATCCGAGTGGTGTCGTCGAGACCCGAGTACAGCCACATCGGGTGGTCACGAGCCTGGAGCGGTTGGTTGCACCTCCGGAGGAAGACCTCCAGCAAATCCATACCCGTCACGCCCTCACGGACAAGCTCAACCACTCGACCGGCCAGCACTTTGACTTGGGCCCTTTCCTCCGGCGCCACTTTCAGAGAAGCAGGTTTTTCAGCTCGGTCGAGTGAGAAAGGGGGGAGACCATTCGACTGTCCTGGGGTCGCCTGGTCTTGACAGTAGAACCGGGTCGCCTGCCAGCCACGGACCGACTCCGGGAAAGTGATAGATGGAAAGCAACTCTTTCCCCTCGTCTGGATCACCAGGCCCCCGCACAGCTGGATCACCTGCGTCCTTTCATCACTCGACTTGGCCTTCTTGACCGATTGAGAATGGCAGGTAAAGATGTGCTTGAAGAGACCCCAATGGGGGCGGCAACCCAAGAAACCCTCACACATGGAAATGAAAGCAGCGAGGTACACGATGGAGTTGGGAGTGAAGTGGTGAAGCTGCGCTCCGAAGAAGTTCAGGAAGCTCCGGAAAAAAGGATGGGGCGGCAGAGAAAACCCGCGGTCAACATGGGTGGCTAGGAGCACGCACTCACCATCGCGGGGCTGAGGTTCGATCTCTCTCCCCGGGAGACGCGCGGCTTCGTGGGGAATGACCCCCCCCCTCGACCATGTCGTCGAGATCTTCTTGCCGGATCACCGACGGCATCCAATCGCCTTGGATCTAGCCTCGGGGCAGAGCAGACCTTGAGGAGGATCCGCCCCGAGCGGACCTCTTCCCTTTCCCCTGCGCCGCCGCCTTCTTCACGCGCTCCAGGGCGGATGTCTTGTCCTTCGCCATCGTCGCCGACAAATCTTGCACGGACCCGCGGCGCTAGGGTGAGAATGGAGGTGGCGGAGGAACTCGCGAAGGGAGAGAGGAAGAAGGAAGCGCACTGTTTGGAAACCCCGAGTCGGCAACTTATAAGGGGCCGCTTCCGAGTGGCTGACCGGTAGGCCCAGGCTATCCAGTCAAACCCCGCAGCAGACGCGCGCGCAGTACGTGGCAAAAAAGGCGACGCAAGGATCGAGGAGCTTCCACTTTATCGCTTCCGATTACTGCGGCCGCTCCCATCCCGCGCGCTTCCCGAAATCCGAATCCCGCGACACCCGCGGGCCGCAGAACAACTTGTTAAAACAGAAGACCCCGCTCGCACCGACACTCGGTATGTCACACATAAAGAAATTCACTCGACGAAAGGCCTAGAATGGATCAAGGCGACTGAAAGAGGTTGGTGACGTCATCCGTGACGGTTGGCCCAAAACGAGGCGCTCATGTAGCCCAAAGAACCAGTCGGAAATATCTCCAACTCTTTCCCCACTCTAACCTCGATCCATTCGGGGGCTAATGATGAAGCCATGTACCTAGGGTAGGGGCACGGGCCTGTCCAAAGAGCCCTACCCTGGGACATCCCTAGGAGAAGTCACCTTTCAATCGACTTGAAGGTATCCCACTCGACAGGTTCAAGACACTCGACCAAGAAGCCATCACTCGACCATGAAGCCAACCACTCGACTACCAGGAGGCCTATAGTCACTCCGCAGGCAAACGGTCAGCTGTTAAGTAGTCTTTATGGTCATTATAGCACTTTATTAGGGGCGTTACCAGTAATGCTCGACCTTAAATGTACCTTAAAACCCTGCATTACTGAGGGCAGGAGGGGCCCGGCGAACTCTATATAAGCCACCCCCCTCCTCAGTATGAAGGGTTCGCATCCCTGTAATTCACACGCGCATAATCCAGTCGACCGCCTCCGGGCTCTGAGACGTAGGGCTATTACTTCTTCCGAGAAGGGCCCGAACTCGTAAACCTTGCGTGCTTACAACTTCTCCATAGCTGAGATCTTGCCTCTCCATACTTACCCCCCTACATCACTGTCAGAGTTAGAACCACGACACTAAGTGCCAAAAGTTGTAATTTTTAATTTCTTTAAGTTGAAGTGGAGTTTTGGCGCAAGTTTAACAAACACAATACATATCAAGCAAGCATGCAAAGAGTATATGAGCAGCGGAAAGTAATGCATGTAACTTGCAAGAATGTAATCGGAAGGGTTTGGAGAATTCAAACGCAATTGGAGACACGGATGTTTTTGTCATGGTTCCGATAGGTGGTGCTATCATACATCCACGTTGATGGAGACTTCAACCCACGAAGGGTAACGGTTGCGCGAGTCCACGGAGGGCTCCACCCACAAAGGGTCCACGAAGAAGCAACCTTGTCTATCCCATCATGGCCATCGCCCATGAAGGACTTTCCTCACTAGCGATAGATCTTCACGAAGTAGGCGATCTCCTTGCCCTTACAAACTGGTTGGTTCAACTCCACAATCTTGTCGGAGGCTCCCAAGTGACACCTAGCCAATCTAGGAGACACCACTCTCCAAGAAGTAACAAATGGTGTGTTGATGATGAACTCCTTGCTCTTGTGCTTCAAAGGATAGTCTCCCCAACACTCAACTCTCTCTCACAGGATATAGATTTGGTGGAAAGAAGATTTGGGTGGAAAGCAACTTGGGAAAGGCTAGAGATCAAGATTCATATGGTGGGAATGGAATATCTTGGCCTCAACACATGAGTAGGTGGTTCTCTATCAGAAAATGTGTATTGGAAGTGTAGGTATGTTCTGATGGCTCTCTCTCCACGAATGAAGAGTGGGTGGAGGGGTATATATAGCCTCCACACAAAATCTAACCGTTACACACAATTTACCAATTTCGATGGGACCGAATTGATAAACTCGGTCGGACCGATTCAGCAAATCTAGTGACCGTTAGGGTTTTCGGTGGGACCGACTGGATCAACTCAGTGGGACCGATGTGCTAGGGTTAGGGTAAATCCAAAACTCGGTTTAACCGATTACTCAAACTCGGTGGGACCGATTTGGGTAATAAGTGAAACAGAGAGTTGGTGTAGCGACCAGACCTCAAACGGTCCAATCTCTATGCTCCGGTCTCATCCCTGGATCTATAATGCTGACACCACACAGTACTTGAAGGATTTATAACAGAGTAGCAATCACACACTTCTTACATCGAGTGTCTCAAAAGAGAACTTAATACAATAAATCTGGCTTAAGGCCATCTAATAACGATAACAGCGGAAGGCTTGGAAGATAAGTGAGTCCATCAACTCCAACGGCATCATTGAGTATATAACCACGACCTAAAGGCACCTTAATCGCCATCTGAAAAGTCTGCAACATTAACATTGCAGCCCGAAACGGGTCAGCACATGGAATATGCTGGCAATGTAGCACACAGAGAGTAATGGAAGAATAAGACTATACTACATGCATATTTGGCTGGCGGAAAGCTCTATGGTTACAGTTTTGCGTAAAGCCAATTTTTCCCTACTGCAAAGGAATAAATTTTATTTAACTATCATGGTAGTTGTTAAACATTGAAAATGGTTGACAGCATTCTCAATCCCAATTAAACATCATCTTTAAGCAAAACCCAACAAAATTAATTTTAGAGTAACATGATGAGATTCACATGATAATCCAGGTACTAGATACTCAAGATGTCCATAACCGGGGACACGGCTAACCGTGATTAGTTTATACACTCTGCAGAGGTTTGCGCACTTTTTCCCCACAAGACTCGATCTCCTCCATTGGGATTCTCGCACTACAGGGTGTTTGAGAAACGGATGACCGAGACATAGTCTTTCAGAAGCGCTAGCACCTTACGATCGGGTAGACCGTTACACCTACTTTCCCCTACATCTGCTAGTCTACCACTGTAAGAGTTTGCACAACTTAATCAACTATGCTAGAGGCCATAGTAGCTTGTGGCTGCACACGGAAGTTTCTAGCATGAATAATCTCATGATCCCTTTTAGCCTGGGTGGCGGTCCAAAAGAAAATAGGCAATCGCTAGAATACCCAGGTGCCTCAATCCACCCAGATGTGTATTTAAGTTGCCACCTTAGATAAACCATTAAATTAACAATCTCACATCTGTCATGGATTTCACTCACCCAATCCACGTCTACTAGCATAGCATGGCATAATAAGCAAACGTAGAAGTAACTCCCAAAGGTTTGATAATAAACCGGTAATAGGTACTACCTCAACTACTTCCCAAACCCACAATTTAATTAGATCCTAATCATGCAATGTGTGAGGATTGATATAATGCAATAAAAACTGGGTAGTAGGAGGTATGATCAAAGTGTTACTTGCCTTGCTGATGATCCGCAAAACCTAGCGATTCGAAGTAGCAAGCGGCGCACTCCGGATACTCTATCGCAAACAAACAAGCATACAATAAGTACTCAACTAATGCACAAGTAAAACTCGAATAAGAGATCTAACCAGAAAGTTCAACTTAAGAACCCCAAATTGGCAAAAAGAATCAAATCGAACGAAGCAACGAAAGACAAATGGCAAAAGAAACAAGCTTTGTTTACTATTCTGGATCTAGGACAATTTTTACAGTGGAAAAAACTTGTTTGAGTTGGTTAAACGAAAAGAGGGTTTCGAGACGAAACTCCAGGCGCTTGAATCACCTGATTCCGATAAACGAGCGAAAAGTTAAACTAGAATGAAAAACGGATTAGGAATCGCGATCAGAAAAATCGCGAATTTAATCCGAGAAAAAGAAAACGACGAACAGATTAACGAATGAACGTTCGTTAACTGGATCTAATCGAAGAACGCGTTCGTTAAAATGAACGAACGAGCGAATGCTCGCTAATTAAATAGACCGGAAAAATCGATCTATTAAAAAAACAAACTAAAAAACCGAACGAAACCGATGGAAAACTGGTCGGTTTTTCGAAAAAAACCGGTGGTGGCGAGGTCAACCTCCGGCGGCGGCGGATCCGGCGGGCGGCGGCGGCGGGCTAGGGCGGCGGGGCTGGCGGCTAGGGTTTGGTGGGGGTCCGGCTGCGCCTCCCCGGCTTATAAAGCCGGCCGAGCCAAGTGTCCAGGTCGGACACGGCCCGGTAAGTCGGTTGCGTTTTTTTTAAATAGTTACGCTCAGAAAAAAAAACAAAAGGAATACTAAACGGACTCCAAAAATCCTGAAATAAATTTTACCCGGCTCCTAAAATCAAGCCGCACAGGATGAACATTTATTTGGGGCCCAAATGCAATTTTTAAAATGCGCATTTTTCCTAAATTCAAATAAAATAGCAAATAAAACTAAAATAAAATCTTATTTGATTTTTTATTAAATCCTCAGTATTTCTTTATTTTTGGGAAAGTCATTTTAATCCCTCTCTCATATTTTGATAATAGAAATAATTGAAGATAAAATAAATAAAATCAAATGATCCTATTTTCAAAATTTGAGAAAACTCAAATATGAAAATAATGAAATCCCCAACTCTCTCTAAGGGTCCTTGAGTTGCGTAGAATTTTTTAGGATCAGCCAAAATGCAATAAAATATGATATGCAATGATGATCTAGTGTATAACATTCCAAATTGAAAATTTGGGATGTTACAAACCTACCCCCCTTAAGATGAATCTCGCCCTCGAGATTCGGGTTGGCTAGAAAATAGGTGAGGGTGGTCCTTCAGCAATTCTTCCTCTCGCTCCCAGGTGGCTTCCTCCTTCGTGTGGTGGCTCCACTGAACTTTGCAAAACTTTATAACCTTGCTGCGGGTGACTCGACTGGCATATTCTAGAATCTTGACCGGTTTCTCTTCATAGGTCAAATCACTGTCCAACTAAATCGCTTCCAGCAGCACTGTATCTCTCAGCGGTATATCAGCCATCTCTCCGTGGCACTTCTTCAACTGGGAAATGTGGAACACTTCGTGAACTCTTGACAATCCTTCGGGCAATTCTAACTTATAGGCTACTTCTCCCATACGCTCCAAAACTTTGTATGGGCCTACAAACGTGGCGCTACCTTTCCCTTAACTCCAAAGCGCTTAACTCCTCGAAGTGGAGATACTCGAAGATAGACTCGGTCTCCGACTTCGTAAACTGTCTCCTTGCGTTTAGAATCTGCGTAGCTCTTCTGCCTGGATTGAGCTACCTTGAGCCTATCACGAATCAATTTCACTTTCTGTTCAGACTCCTTAATCAGACCCGGTCCAAACAACTAGCGGACTCCAACTTCATCCCATGACAATGGGGTCTTGCACCTCCTTCCGTACAAGGCTTCGAAAGGGGCCATCTTCAAACTGGATTGATAGCTGTTGTTGTAAGAGAACTCTACATATGGCAAATTCTCGTCCCAACTAGATCTGTAATCTAGCGCACAAGCTCTCAGCATATCCTCCAAAATCTGATTGACTCTCTCGGTCTGTCCATCTGTCTGCGGATGGAAAGCTGTACTGAATTCTAGCCTGGTACCCAAAGTTTCATGTAGCTGATTCCAGAACTTGGAGGTAAATTGGGTTCCTCTAACTGATACAATGCTCCTTCGAACTCCATGCAGACATACGATTCTGGTCATGTATATCTTCGCCAACTTTGCACTAGTATAGGTAGCCTTTACTGGAATGAAATGAGCTACCTTTGTCAAACGATCGACTGCAACCCATATTGACTCATAGCCTGAATGAGTTCTGGGTAAACCTGTAATAAAATCCATGCCTAACTTATCCCACTTCCATTCGGGTATCGGCAATGGCTGTAGCAATCCTGCTGGCTTCTGATGCTCAGCCTTTACTCTCTGACATACATCACAAACTGCTACATACTCCGCAATATCCTTCTTCATTCCGGTCCACCAGAAAGTATCCTTCAAATCCAAATAGATCTTGGTATTTCCTAGGTGAATCGAATATGGTGAATCATGGGCCTCTTGCAGAATTAACTTCCTGATCTCTGAATAATTAGACACATAAACACGGTCTTCAAACCATAAGGTATCGTGCTCATCTTCACGAAATCCCTTAGCTTTTCCTTTGCTCATTTTCTCCTTTATAGAGGAAATCTCCTTGTCAGTCTTCTGGGTGTCTCTGATCTTATCCATCAAAGTAGACTAAATCTCCAATGCTACTACATAGCCTCTTGGTACTATTTCCAAACATAGCTCTCGAAGATTTTTGGCTAACTCCCTTGGTAAATCTCCCGTCATTAAGGTGTTGACATAACTTTTACGGCTCAAGGCGTCAGCTACTACGTTAGCCTTTCTGGGGTGATAATGCAATCTCATATCATAATCCTTGATGAGCTCCAACCATCTCCTTTGCCTGAGATTCAACTCCTTCTGCGTGAAAATATACTTCAAACTCTTGTGATCCGTGTACACCTCACAATGGTTTCCAATGAGAAAGTGTATCCAGGTTTTCAATGCATGCACTACGGCTGCTAACTCCAAATCATGCGTAGCATAATTTAACTCATAAGGCTTAAGCTATCGTGAGGCATATTAAACAACTCTTCCTTCCTACATAAGTACTGCTCCAAGTCCTCGACGTGAAGCGTCGCAATACACCTCATAATCCTTGGTCTGATCCGGCAAAATCAACACAGGTGATGTAACCAAACATTTCTTTAACTCCTGGAAACTAGCCTCACATTCCTCAGTCTATATGAACTTGGTATCCTTTTTCAACAACTCCGTCATAGGATTCCCAATCTTTGAGAAATTCTCAATAAACCTCCGGTAGTATCCTGCGAGTCCAAGAAAACTCCGGATCTCTCCAACTGTTGTTGGGGCTTCCCAATTTGTCATAGTATCAGCCTTAGTGGGATCTACTGCTATACCTTCTCCGGATATAACGTGTCCGATAAATCCAACTTCCTTCAACCAAAACTCACATTTGCTAAACTTGGCATATAATTGATGTTCTCTGAGCTTACCAAGTACCAAATGCAAATACTTCTTATGCTCCTCTTCGTTCTTTGAGTATACCAGGATATCATCAATGAACACCACGACGAACTTATCCAAAAACTCCATGAATACTTGGTTCATCATGTTCATAAAATATGCAGGTGCGTTAGTCAGACCAAATGACATAACGGTATACTCGTACAGCCCATACCTGGTGGTAAAAGCCGTCTTAGGTATATCCTGTTCTCGAATCTTCAACTGATGGTATCCTGATCGCAGATCGATCTTGGAAAATACCTTAGCCCCTTGCAATCTGTCAAACAGATCATTGATCATTGGTAGTGGGTACTTGTTCTTGATGGTTACTTCATTCAATCCTCGATAATCAACAACCATCCTTAACGATCCATCCTTCTTCAACACTAGAAGTACTGGTGATCCCCAAGGCGAAGAACTTGAGCGAATATATCCTTTATCCAGTAACTCTTTAATCTGCTTCTTAATCTCCACCAAATCCTTTGCGGCATCCTATATGGTCTCTTTGATATTGGCCCTGTGCCTGGCAAAAATTCAATATATCTATCCAGTGGCATGCCTGGCAACTCCTCTGGAAATTCATCAGGGAAATCCTTCACCACTGGTACTTCCTCCTGCACAACTCCTATTAAACAATTTACTTGAGTACTTTTTGGCACATGTCGGGATACATACTTGATCCTTCTCCCTTCTGGGGTGGTAAGCAAGATCGACATACTGGCGCAATCGATGTTTCCTCCATACATCGACAGCCAATCCATACCCAGAATTACATCAAATCCTTGTGATTCCAAAATGATTAAATCCAAGGGAAACACATGCCTACCTATACTCAATGGCACTTGAAAACATCCTTGGCTAGCCATATACTCCGCTCCTAGTGAGCTTACTAACATGCGTGTTCTAAGAACCTTAGTGGGAAGGTTATACTTATCCACAAATCCCCTTGATATGTATGAATGCGATGCACCAGTATCGAAAAGAACGAGTGCAGTAAATGACTTCACCAAAAACTTACCGATTACTGCATCCGGCTACTCTTCAACCTCCTCCACGTTAACGTGGTTCACCTGTCCCCGATTAAAAGGGTTCGGCTTATTTCCAGAGCTTCCATTGCCGTTTCCATTCTGAGATTCAGGACATTCATTGGCATATTGTCCGGTCTTCTGGCACTTGAAACAAGTGACTTGGCTCAGGTCTCTCTTGGCTGGGGTTGATGGGTTGGTGCGATTCTAGCCATTGCTTCCTCCATTCTCATTACCATTCTTGGTGCCATTATGATTGTGTGAGCTACCTCCTCCATGGGTATGCTGAAAATGTCCTCCCGGTCTAGGGGTAAAACGTGGCTTCTGTTGAGCTCCTGAATTGTACTTCCCTTGTCCATACTTCCTCTTGCGGGTCTCAATATGCTGCTGCTTCCCTTCAATCATAAGAGCACGGTCTACCAACTCCTGGTAGTTGTTGAAGGTTGCTACCATCAACTGCATGCTCAACTCATCATTCAGTCCTTCTAGAAACTTCTCCTGCTTAGCTGCATCTGTAGCTACGTCATCTGGGGCATAACATGCTAACTTACTAAAGTCCTCCACATACTAACCAATTGTCCTTCCTCCTTGGCGCAAGTTGCGAAAATCTCGCTTCTTCATGGCCATAGCTCCTGCTAAAACATGGGCAGTACGAAAAGCTTGCTGAAACTGGTCCCACGTGACAATGTCGACAGGGAAAGTGGTTGTGAAATTCTCCCACCATGATGCTGCGGGTCCTTCAAGCTGATGTGCGGCAAACTTCACCTTTTCTGCATATGTGCATCCTGCGGTGGTCAACTCCCTTGCTGTCTTACAAAGCCAATCATCTGCTACTATCGGCTTGGTGCTACTAGAGAACACCGGCGGATTCAGCCTAAGAAAACGGGCTAAGTGATCAACAGGTGGTGGTGGTGGTGGGTTGTTGTTGTTGCTGTTGCTGTTGTTCCCCTGGTTCTGATTCTAGACTAGCAACTGCATCAATGTGTTCCGCTGCTGGATCAACTGGGTGAGCTCCGGTGGGAAGGGAAATACGGGGTCACGTCTTGGAGGCATCTGAGGGTTTAGAAAAGATGAGATTTAAGAATAGAGGGGGGTCTAAAGAGAAAACACTACCCATATGCACATGAGGCAAAAGCAAACAATTCACTTCATTCAAACAAACAAGGGCATAAAATCGATCTAACTATTGCAAAAGTGCTCGGACTACTATATTTACATGGTGGACTACTACTACTGATGGGGCGGTCTACTAGAAATATTCTTCGGTTGCAGACTCCATTATATCTGCTCCAACTTCATCGACATAGTCATCATCGCTATCATCTGGATCCGAGTCGGTGTCGTCGATGATGATGTAGTCTTCCGGGCGAATTTCCTTGGGTTCTTCGTCTTCTTCTAGTGGTGTAGGGCCTCCCATAAATATTCCGATCTTCATTGTTAGGTCGGCATTCTTGTCCACTAGTACTTTGATTTCCTCTTCATAATCTTCACGCGTAGCCTTGAGTTCTTCCTCCAGTTCCTTGATTCTTGTCCTCGCCTTCTTCAGATCTATCATGTCGGCGCACATCTGGTTCTCCTGACGTCGAATGTGCTGGTTTAACTCCTGGATAAAAGCTGCAACTGATCTATCCTTCCTGGTGCTGATCATCTCCCAGTGCTCATCTCGGCACCCACAAATCTGGTAGATAATATCCTTGAGATCATTGCGGTAAACTTCTCTAATGCGTCCCATGGCGATGTGAGCTACCATGCTCTTTCCTAGATTCCAAGTTGGTGCATTAAAAGAAAACTCTATGGGCTCAGTGACTGGCATGAACGTCCTTCCTGGAACTTGAACTTGAATCATCCAGCGCTCTTCTTCAGGTAGAGTGGCGTTGTAGGTTCAGGTGAAGCTTGGTACTCCTATGTTCAGGTATCTAGTGACTTCCTTCAAGTGACGTCCAAAGGGTGTATCTTCATCTGGTTGCACGAACTTGTTCCTTGCATCCGCCATGCTAAAAGAGTAAAAAAGATGAGAGGTCAGAATGAGAAGAGAGTGAGTAGTGATCTAGGTCTTTTGCTTTGTGGTCGTGTCCTACAGTCAGCGTGTGCTCTGATACCATCTTGTACCGACCAGACCTCAAACGGTCCAATCTCTGTGCTCCGGTGTCATCTCTGGATCAGTAATGCTGACACCACATAGTACTTGAAGGATTTATAACAAAGTAGCAATCACACACTTATTACATCGAGTGTCTCAAAAGAGAACTTAATACAATAAATATGGCTTAAGGCCATCTAATAACGATAACAGCGGAAGGCTTGGAAGATAAGTGAGTCCATCAACTCCAACGACATCACTGAGTATAGAACCACGACCTAAAGGCACCTTAATCATCGTCTGAAAAGTCTGCAACATTAACATTGCAGCCCGAAATGGGTCAGCACATGGAATATGATGTCAATGTAACACATAGAGAGTAATGGAAGAATAAGACTATACTACATGCATATTTGGCTGGTGGAAAGCTCTATGGTTACAGTTTTGCGTAAAGCCAAGTTTTCCCTATTGCAAAGGAATAAATTTTATTTAACTATCATGGTAGTTGTTAAACATTGAGAATGGTTGGCAGCATTCTCAATCCCAATTAAACATCATCTTTAAGCAAAACCCAACAAAATTAATTTTAGAGTAACATGATGAGATTCACATGATAATCTAGGTACTAGATACTCAAGATGTCCATAACCGGGGACACGGCTAACCATGATTAGTTTATACACTCTGCAGAGGTTTGCGCACTTTTCCCCACAAGACTCGATCTCCTCCGTTGGGATTCTCACACTACAGGGTGTTGGAGAAGCGGATGACCGAGACATAGTATTTCAGAAGCGCTAGCACCTTACGATCGGGTAGACCGTTATACCTACTTTCCCCTACATCTGCTAGTCTACCACTGTAAGAGTTCGCACAACTTAATCAACTATGCTAGAGCCCATAGTAGCTTGTGGCTGCACACGGAAGTTTCTAGCATGAATAATCTCATGATCCCTTTGAGCCTGGGTGGCGGTCCAAAAGAAAACAGGCAATCGTTGGAATACCCAGGTGCGTCAATCCACTCAGATGTGTATTTAAGTTGCCACCTTAGATAAACCATTAAATTAACAATCTCACATTTTTCATGGATTTCACTCGCCCAATCCACGTCTACTAGCAAAGCATGGCATAATAAGCAAACGTAGAAGTAACTCCCAAAGGTTTGATAATAAACAGGTAATAGGTACTACCTCAACTACTTCCCAAACCCACAATTTAATTAGATCCTAATCATGCAATGTGTGAGGATTGATCTAATGCAATAAAAGTTGGGTAGTAGGAGGTATGATCAAAGTGTTACTTGCCTTGCTAATGATCCGCAAAACCTAGCGATTCGAAGTAGCAAGCGGCGCATTCCTGGTACTCTATCGCAAACAAACAAGCATACAATAAGTACTCAACTAATGCATAGGTAAAACTCGAATAAGAGATCTAACCAGAAAGTTCAACTTAAGAACTCCGGTTGGCAAAAGAATCAAATCGAACGAAGCAACGAAAGACAAACGGCAAAAGAAACAAGCTTCGTTTACTATTCTGGATCTAGGGCAATTTTTACAGTGGCAAAAACTTGTTTGAGTTGGTTAAACAGAAAGAGGTTTCGAGACAAAACTCCAGGCGCTTGAATCGCCTGATTCTGATAAACGAGCGAAAAGTTAAACTAGAACGAAAAACGGATCAGGAATCGCGATCAGAAAAATCGCGGATTTAATCCGAGAAAAAGAAAACGACGAACAAATTAACGAACGAACGTTCGCTAACTGGATCTAATCGAAGAACGCATTCGTTAAAACGAACGAACGAGCGAACGCTCGCTAATTAAATAGACCAGAAAAACCTATCTATTAAAAAATGAACTAAAACAAACCGAACGAAACCGACGGAAAACCGATCGGTTTTTCGAAAAAAACGGTGGCGGCGAGGTCAACCTCTGGCGGCGGCGGCGGCAGGCTAGGGCGGCGGGACTGGCAGCTAGGGTTTAGTGGGGGTTCGGCTGGGCCTCCCCGGCTTATAAAGTCGGCCGGGCCAAGTGTCCAGGTCGGACACGGCCCGGTAAGTCGGTTGCGTTTTTTTTAAATAGTTACGCTCAGAAAAAGAAAACAAAAGGAATACTAAACGGACTTCAAAAATTCCGAAATAAATTTTCCCCGGCTTCCTAAAATCAAGCCGCACATGATGAACATTTATTTTGGGCCTAAATGCAATTTTGAAAAACGCGCATTTTCTTAAATTCAAATAAAATAGCAAATAAAACCAAAATAAAATCTTATTTGATTTTTTATTAAATCCTCAGTATTTCTTTATTTTGGGGAAATTCATTTTATTCCCTCTCTCATATTTTGATAATAGAAATAACTGAAGATAAAATAAATAAAATCAAATGATCCTATTTTCAAAATTTGAGAAAACTCAAATATGAAAATAATGAAATCCCCAACTCTCTCCGAGGGTCCTTGAGTTGCGTAGAATTTTCTAGGATCAGCCAAAATGCAATAAAATATGATATGCAATGATGATCTAGTGTATAACATTCCAAATTGAAAATTTGGGATGTTACAGTTGGCTAAGCAAACTCGGTGGGGCCGATTGCATATCTCGGTGGGACCGAAAATATTGCAACAGGTAACATAGAGTTTGCAAGCCCATCTCGGTGAGACCGAGATCCCATCGGTGAGACCGAACTGATTAGGGTTTCTGGCAGTGGCTATGTCAACTGAACTCGGTGGCTTCGGATAGAAAGAATCGGTGGGGCCGAGTTGGATATTTGGTGTGGGACATATTTGGAAGTGAGAAAGTGGTTGAGGGCTTTGGAGCATATCACTAAGCACTTTGAGCAAGCAAGCCATTAAGCAACACCTCATCCCTTCTTAATAGTATTGGCTTTCCTATAGACTCAATGTGATCTTGGATCACTAAAATAGAAAATGTAGAGTCTTGAGCTTGGAGCTTGAGCCAATCCTTTGTCCTTAGCATCTTGAAGGGGTTCCACATCCTCTAGTCCATGCCACTTCATTGTTGAACTTATCTAAAACATACTAGGTAAAAGTCTTAGTCCAACAAGAGATATGTTGTCATTAATTACCAAAACCACCTAGGGAGCACTTGTGCTTTCATAGGCGAAGCGTTGCGAGGATCACTTCACCATCACCGTCACCATGCCATTGTGCTAAAGGAACTCATCTACTACCTCGACGTCTTGCTGGATCAAGAAGGCAATGGACTTCACCGAGCTGAACGTGTGTAGAACACGGAGGTGCCATGCCTTCGGTACTTGATCAGTTGAAGCGCGAAGAAGTTCGACTACATCAACCACGCTTCCACTTATGGTCTATGAGAGTACGTAGACACACTCCCCCCTCGTTGCTATGCATCTCCATGGATAGAGCATTGCGTGCGTGTAGAATTTTTTTTGTTTTCCATGCAACGATTCCCAACAGTTGGTCCCCTCCGTGACATGTCTCCAACGTATCTATAATTTTTTTTATTGTTCCATGCTGCTATATTATCATTCCTGGATGTCTTACAATCATTTTATATCATTTTTTGGGACCAACCTAGTGACATAGTGCCAAGTGCCAGTTCTTGTTTTCTGCTTGTTATTTACATCACAGAAAATCAATATCAAACGGAGTCCAAATGTAGCGAAACTTTTTGTGGATTTTTTTGGACCAGAAGACACCAAATGGGCCAGAGAAGCACCTGGGGAATGCCCCGAGGGGGCACAACCCACCAGGGCATGCCTGGTCCCTCAGGTGCCCCCAGGTCGATTGTGCCCACCTCGGTGGCCTCCCGCACCGCCTCTTCGCTCTATAAATACCTCCTTGCGTAAGTTCATCATCACGGAGGGGTTCATCCAGCCGCCGCAAGTTCCAAAAACCATAGATCCAATCTAGACACCATCACGGAGGGGTTCATCATCCTCATTGGTGCCTCTCCGATGATGCGTGAGTAGTTCATTGTAGACCTACAGGTTCGTAGTTAGTAGCTAGATGGCTTCCTCTCTCTCTTTTGATTCTCAATACAACGGTCTCTTGGAGATCTATTTGATGTAATGACTCTTTGCGGTGTGTTTGTTGGGATCCAATGAATTGTGAGTTTATGATCAAATTTGACTTGACTAATACCAATCTTGATTGTCATATCCTCGTATTTCTTCTCCGATATTTGAGTTTTATTTGGCCAACTTGATCTATTTATCTTGCAATGTGAAGAGGTGCTTTGTAATGGGTTCGATCTTGCGGTGCCCTTTCCAAGTGATAGAAGGGGCAGCAAGGCACACATGTATCGTTACTATTAAGGATAAAAATATGGAGTCTATTCCTACATGAATAGATCTTGTCTACATCATGTCATCGTTCTTATTGCATTACTCCGTTTTTTCATGAACTTAATACACTAGATGCATGCTGGATAGCGGTCGATGTGTGGAGTAATAGTAGTAGATGCAGGCAGGAGTCGGTATACTAATCTTGGACGTGATGCCTATATACATGATCATTGTCTTGGATATTGTCATAATTATTTGCTTTTTATCAATTTCCCAACAGTAATTTGTCTACCCACCATTGCTATTTTCTCTAGAGAAGCCACTGGTGAAATCTACGACCCCAAGATCTATTTTCTATCATATACTTTCAGATCCATATTGCCAAATGCCTTTTCTTTTATTTTCAGATCTATATTATCAAAAACCCAAAAATACCTTGCTACGTTTTATTTACTTTTATTTGCATCTATCAATCTACTACAATTTTATCCCATCCTTACGTCACTTTTTGGCACCATTACCCAAAAGGGATTGACAACCCCTTTAACGCGTCAGGTTGCAAGTGTTTGTTATTTGTGTGCAAGTACTGTTTACGTAGTGTTGCATGGTTCTGCTACTGTTTGATAACCTTGTTCTCATCACTGAGGGAAATACCTTACCGTTGTTGTGCTGCATCCTCCCTTATTCCTTGGGGAAACACCAACACATCTCAAGCGACATCAAAGGAACTTACTGGCGCCGTTGCTGGGGAGACATCACCAACATCTACCAGGTTCCTAATCACAAATCTCATCTCCTTGCAATTTACACTATTTTCCATTTGCCTCTCATTTTCCTCTCCCCCACTGCACAAAAATTTGCCATTTTTATTCACCCCCTTTTCATTCGCCGTTTTCTCATCAGATCTATTTTTGAGTGCAATCTTGTAGTGTAGTCACGATGACTCAAGGGATGTAACACCCACAATGCGGATATATCTCCCACGTGTCGGGGCATGACTTAGAGGCATAGCCGCATGGTAGTTTTGTCGCAAGAGGGGTAATCTTCACACAATCCCATGTACTGAATAGAAAGGGATAAAGAGTTGGCTTACAATCGCCACTTCACACAATACATAGATAATTCATACATCATCCAAATACACTCAAAGACCGACTACGACCAAAATAAAGGAAGACAACCCCAAATGCTAGATCCCCGATCGTCCCAACTGGGCTCCACTACTGATCATCAGGAACAAAACGTAGTAACGGCTCGAATCCTCGTCGAACTCCCACTTGAGTTCGGTAGCATCACCTGCACGAGTATCCTCGGTACCTACATCTGTTTGGAAGTATCCGTGAGTCACGAGGTCTCAGCAATCTCACACCTGCGAGATCAAGACTATTTAAGCTTATGGGTAGGAGAAGGTAGTGAGGTGGAGCTGCAGCAAGCACTAAGCATATATGGTTGCTAACATACGCAAATAACAGCGAGAAGAGAAGCAGGGCACGGCCGAGAAGCTATAAGTGATCAAGAAGTGATCCTAAAGATACTTACGTTCAAGCATAACACAAGACCGTGTTCTCTTCCCGGACTCCGCTTAAAAGAGACCATCACGGCTACACACACAGTTGATTCATTTTAATTAAGTTAAGTGTCAATTTCTCTACAACCGGATATTAACAAATTCCCATCTGCGACATAACAGCGGGCATGGCTCTCGAAAGTTTATACCCTGTAGGGGTGTCCCAACTTAGCCCATCACAAGCTCTCACAGTCAACGAAGGATATTCCTTCTCCTGGAAAGACCCGACCAGTCTCGGAATCCCGGTTACAAGACATTTCGACAATGATAAAACAAGACCAGCAAAGCCATCCGATGTGCCGACAAATCCCGATAGGAGTCGCACGTATTCGTTCTCAGGGCACACAGTATGGGCCAGACATCGGGTTGGCATAGACCCTGGTTGCCTAGGGGGCGCCGGACATCGCCTAGTTTGGACCAACACTCACAGGAGCATTGGCCCGGGGGTTTGAAATAAAGATGACCCTTGAGTCCGCGGAACCCAAGGGAAAAGGCTTAGGTGGCAAATGTTAAAACCAAGGTTGGGCCTTGCTTGAGGAGTTTTATTCAAAGCGAACTGTCAAGGGGTTCCCATAACACCCAACCTCGTAAGGAACGCAAAAATCAAGGAACATAACACCAGTATGACAGAAACTAGGGTGGCAAGAGTGGAACAAAACACTAGGCATAAGGCTGAGCCTTCCACCCTTTACCAAGTATATATATGCATTAAAGTAAATTAGATATAATAATGATATCCCAACATATCCATGTTCCAACATGGAACAAACTTCAACTTCACCTGCAACTAGCAATGCTATAAGAGGGGCTGAGCAAAAGCGGTAACATAGCCAAACAACGGTTTGCTAGGAAGGTGGGTTAGATGCTTGACATGGCAATATGGGAGGCATGATAAGCAAGTAGTAGGTAGCGCGACATTGCAATAGAGCGAACAACTAGCAAGCAAAGATAGAAGTGATTTCGAAGGTATGGTCATCTTACCTGCAAAGTTCTCAGAGTTGTCGAAAGCTTGATCCTCGTTAGCATACTCAACGGGTTCCTCATTCACGTACTCGTCTTCCGGCTCTACCCAAGGCAAGAACACAAGCAATGGAACAATAATCAATCACGGTGCAATGCACAAGCAACATGATGCAATACATGGCATGATATGCAAGATATGATATGCAATGCATATGTGTGCTCCGGAAGGGAAAGAATGAACAAGGCATCAACTTGGAAAACCAAGTATGCTGGTGGAAAGATGATATAATTTCGATTGAAATCGATATAAAGATCACCGAAAACGGATGAACGGTTTGCAAAAGGCAAGCAAAACAAGGTTGATGCAAAACTGTACTCCAACATATGGCACTAAGAATGCAACAAGAAACTAAGCTACTGCACTCCAACATATCAACAAAGCATATGGCAGTGATGTACACGAGATTATTGACAAAACATGAACACTGAGCTACGGCTAAATCACACTAGAACATGTTCAAACAAGCATGGCAAAAGTGCAAACGATATCAGGTTCACGGACTTAGTGAAAATACTAACATGTCAAAAAAAACATCAGGAAGCACTGTTTAGAGCAAGCAAACAACACGCTACAGGAACATATCATAGCAAACAAAGGCATGTCATTATTCTACTAAATGCATAGAACAAAAGTCCCTTACTGAACATGAGCCAAAAAGGCACATAAGCTATGATGGCACCCATGTAAACATAGCATGTTTTATTAACAGTTTCAGACAAGAAAAATAGAGCATGGCATAAACAGATTTATGATAGCAACTTTGCGAGCTCATGCCACTCATCAAAAAGCATTCCATGACAACATAAGCATACCAACAGCAAGATGATATGTTTATGAAGCTAACCGTGTCAAGAGCAAGTTAATAGGATGCATGGATCACTAGCAACAACCATGGCAATATTGATTAACATGTTAACATTCTGCCAGGAACATTTTATAGTAAAAGTAAAGTAAGAAAATGACATGCTAGAGCACTCCATAATTGCAACCAGGGGCAAGAATGGATAGAGCATAACTACATGTTCAAAACATCCTTACTGATGTATCTCAAAATAAGCACGGATCTCACTGTAGCATCAAGTTTACATGGCATCAAAATAACAGCAGAGAAAAGACTTAGCAAAATCCTAAGTCACTGAAAACAGCAACATTATGGAGCCTACTTTGCATGCTTGTGCTAGTCACCACATTGATCCCAAAAATACAAGACTTTCACCTCTGTAAATATGGCATGGTTTACTTCAAAACACATGTAGACCTCATGCTCATATGATGCACACATCAAATGCAACAAAAATGACAAATCATCATGATCTGATAAGTACCAGCAGCTAACAATTAATAGCACTCTTGCATTAATGAAAAAGGCATCATAATGGGCAGTAACATGCATGGAAATGTTTCTAACATGAAGAGCTCAATGAGACTAACATTTCTACATATCATAAGCAAGATTTGGAGCCTCGATCATGGAGATATGATGCGTTGAACAAGGGCATAAATCATTGCAGAAAAAGACTCGGTAGGAAATTCGGGGCCAACCTCCTCCCAGATCTAGGGTTAGCAAGGATCCCGAGGTTGGTCGGAGATGTCACCGGAGATGAGGAGGACGCCGGCGGGAGCTTGAAGGGGAGGTCACCGGCGACGTGGGATGGCCGGATCCGGACGACGGGGTGCTCCCCGGTCGGGATCCCGCCGGATCTGAGCGCGGTCGACGAGGGGGCGGCGCTGGGCGGCGAGGCGTCGGGCGAGGTGAGGCAGCGGCACTGGGCGGCGAGCTCGGCGGGCAGCGAGGCGGCGACGCCGGCGAGGGACGGGCGGCGCAGGCAGCAGGGATGGGCGACGGCGCGCGGCGGCGGAGCCATGTGGCGGGACGCGGTTGGCTGCAGGCGCGGTGGCGGACGTGTCCAGTGCCGTCCGGACGTTCCGGCGCGGAGAGAGGAGCGGGGGGTTTGGAGCCGGAAATTTGGAGGGGATGCACATTCTTGTGCTTTTGATCTCCATCTCCAAAGCATCGTCATGATCTCCTTCGTCACTGGCTCGACACCTTGATCTCCATCATAGCATAGTGGTTGTCTCGCCAACTATTTCTTCTACAACTATCGCTAAAGCATAATGATAAAGTAAAGCAATTACATGGCATTTGCATTTCATACAATAAAGAGAGAACCATAAGGCTCCTGCCGGTTGTCAGATATCTCACAAAACATGATCATATCATACAATAATGTTTATCACATCATGTCTTGACCATATCACATCACAACATGCCCTGCAAAAACAAGTTAGACGTCCTCTACTTTGTTGTTGCAAGTTTTACATGGGTGCTACGGTCTTCTAGCAAGAACCATTCTTACCTACGCATCAAACCACAATGGTGTTTCATCATGTTTGCTGTTTTAACCTTCTTCAAGGACCAGCCGGAGTCAAATTCGATTCAACTAAAGTAGGAGAGACATACACCCGCCAACCACCTTTATGCAAAACTAGTTGCATGTCTGTCGGTGGAATCGGTCTCATGTGCACTGATGTCGCTTGAAGCTACATCGGTATTTCCCCAAAGAGGAAGGGATGATGCAGCACAGCGGCGGTAGGTATTTCCCTGAGATATGAAACCAAGGTTATCGAACCAGTAGGAGAACCAAGCAACACAACGTAAACAGCCCCTGCACACAAATAACAAATCCTCGCAACCCGACGTGTTAAAGGGGTTGTCAATCCCTTTCGGGTAACGGTGCCAGAAATTGGTGCGTGACGGGAAAAAGGTTATAATAGATTGAATAAATAGATCGCAAATAAAATAAAGTGAAGCAAAGTATTTTGGGGTTTTTGGATTAATAGATCTAAAAATAAAATCAAATAAAAATAGATGGCAAAGGCAAATAATATGAGAAAGAAGACCAGGGGGTCGTAGGTTTCACTAGTGGCTTCTCTCTCAAAAAATAGCAAAGTGGTGGGTGAACAAATTACTGTTGGGCAATTGATAGAACTTCAAATAATTATGATGATATCCAAGCAATGATCATTATATAGGCATCACGTCCAAGATTAGTAGACCGACTCCTGCCTGGATCTATTACTATTACTCCACACATCGACCGCTATCCAGCATGCATCTAGTGTATTAAGTTCATGAAGAAACGGAGTAATGCAATAAGAACGATGACATGATGTAGAGAAGATCTATCTATGTAGAGATATACCCCATCGTTTTATCCTTACACTACAAAAAAATACACTTCCGTGATGATACATGTTTGTCACAGTAGGTTGCTTTTTTTGTCATGCATGTACATCCATGACAAATTTATGACAGAATCAAGATGGTCATACCTGTGTTGTCGTAGAAGTGTTCCATGACACTACCAAAATTATCATCACGGAAGTGTCCACTTCCATGATGATAAATCGCGCGTCATAGAAGTGCTTTTGTCAAGGGTGACCGACACGTGGCATCCACCGTAACGGAACGCCGTTAAGCTATCGGGTCAGGTTTTGGATCCGATAACCCGTTAACAGCCCCGACCAATGGGGATTTTCCACGTGTAAAATCATCATTGGCTAGAGGAAACACGTGTCGGCTCATCGTCGGGACAGATGCCATCCACTCACTGGACAGAAGGCGCCTATGATACGTCGACACGTGGCACGGCCCAACAAGTTTAAATGGGCCAGCCCAACTAAAGGCCCACAAGATTTTGCGGACCATAATGGGCCAGCCCAGCTAAAGGCCCACGAGATTTTGTGGACCATAATGGGCTGGCCCAGCTAAAGGCCCACAAGATTTCGCGGGCCATAATGGGCCGGCCCAGGTACAGGCCCACAAGATTTTTGTGTGCCATAATAGGCCAGCCCAGGTAAAGGCCCACAAAATTCTTGCGGATCATAATGGGCCGGCCCAGCTAAAGGCCCACGAGATTTCGTTGACATTAATGGGCCGGCCCAGCTGTAGGCCCACAAGATTTTGAGGACCCTAGTAGGCCGGCCCGTTAACTAGCTGCCATGTTTTGGGCCAAATGTCGGCCCATATTTGATACGGTCTATTAATGGCCTGCCACGCTCCGGGCCTAATAGTGGCCCATATGAGATCCGGCCCGTTAAAAGCCTACCACGTTCTGGGCCAAATTACGGCCCAGATCAGGTCCGGCCCTTTAAGAGGTTTTGGGCCTAATTATGGCCCATATCAGATTCGGCCCGTCAACTGGACACTATGCTTTTGGGCCCACTTGCTAAAGGCCCACTTAGTAATTCGGCCTGATATTAGTTTTGGCCTGTTAAGGGCCCGTTTAACATTTTGGCCCTATATTAATTTTAGCCTGTTAAAAGCCCGTCATATAGTTGGGCCTAACTACGGCCCGGTTTGCATCCGGCCTGCTCGCAGCCGATATCTGATTGGGCCAAACAAGGACCGAGACAATTTTTCGGCCTATTAAAAGCCCGTGATTTGATTCGCACAATCATGGGTCGGGGTTCATTTCGGGCTGCTGCCGGCCCGTGAGCTGATCGGCACGTTTCAGGCCCAACCTACATCGTGATTGCATGACGGCCCGATTATGTACCGTAATTTTACGGTTTGGCCGGTTTACTACGAAGACAGGATATATATATATATACAGTAAAATAATTGCAGCATCGTGAATAAGAAAAAAACCTATACTATACAATAAAGAAATTATGGCATATTACATCCACTGGGCATCAAAGTTCGCCACTATGATAATAAAGCACAAGCAGACAGCAGATTACATACATTGGGCATCAAAAATAGCCACCAGTGCAAATAAACATGCCGACAAAATAATATACAAAACCGACAGCACTTCAATAGAGTTCAAGAAAGGTTAGCCCTGCTGGGGAGCTGCAGCGCAAGCAGCTGAGCAAGATGATGAGACTGCGCTTGTTCAACACTTATATCTTCCTCACTCTGAAAGATAAACAAGCAGACAGATGACAGGTTTTGCACATAAAAGTATCAGTGCTGACAATTCATCACATTTCTTACTGACGAATAAAGTGACATAGTTTAAATTTGCATTAACACAATATGGTATTGTTCAGGTCAAGACATGGCAGGAAATGACATTGTGAAGGAGTTGGCAGCTTCACGACACCACTGGATTACAGATCAAGAACTCATAAGTATCAGTGGTTAGTGTGCTGTCAATTTATACCATTTCAGATTGGCAAATAAAGAGACGGTTTAAATAATAGTAGAATGATATGACATTTTTCATAGTTAAGACATTGCAGAATATGACATTGTGCTGTACTCGGTAGGTTCACCACACCACTGGATTACAGATGAAGAACAGAAGCATACATGCAGTGCAAAAGAAGATCACTTGCTCTGTATAGTTTAATTTACATGGTATGAAGAAGGAACTTGGTTGTACAACTGAAAACTTAAATTGAGAAAGGACGAACTTTTGTTTATGAACTACATATAATAAACTTTAAACAAGCAATTTGAAGCAAACACCAAAAATAAACAGCTGTTGCAGTCATGCCTAACCAAATATATACAACAAAGTTTGAAGGCTTGAGATGGACAAACTTACATTATTGGTGAAGAGTATAAAGGCCTTGTCCATGCTGATGGGGGGGTAATTCAAGAAGTTTACCACAGAATCTTCTTCAAAAGCATTACATTTATTCTACATTTTGTTAAGAGTAAATATAGATGTGATAATATACGAAAAAATGGAGAATAATTAAGATAAGATGAAGAGTGATGCTACATAACCAAGTAGCTATAAATGTAAGTGCAGCGATACAGGAAAAAGGTACAGCCAAGAGCAATGCACAGCTAAACTTCTTCAGTACCAACCTTATGGTAAGAGTAAGTATAAATCTGATGTGTAGAAAATGGAGGGCAAAGGAAAATAAGTTGCAGAGTGATGGTACATGAAAAACTACCTGTCATTATAAGTACACTGATAAAGGACAGCATGTACTTACAAGAACAATGCAGAGCTAAAAAAACATTGGCATTGGATATATTCTACACTAATGTAACCATTCATACAGATCAGATAATTTGGAGCGAACAATTGATAAGCAAGCTATCATGCATACTGCTGTCACATAATGAACCAGGTGTGTATGCAAGTACAGTGATACAGGACAACAGGTACTAACAAGAGCAAAGCAGCGGGCAGCATATTTGAGATATCCTGTCGTTATTGTCAAACCAGAATTCTTCTTCGAGCAGATTTCCTGCAAAAAAGATCCATAAGGCACATGCGGAAAAGTAGAAGTTCAAATTGTCATGTGATTTCATAGACAGTACCTCATCCTGGGAACGAGACCAGTGCATAACAAGGTTTTTCCATTCAATGTCTTCTAAATTTAGCACAGGAGACTTCACCAGGAATTCGTTTATAGACTTGCCATCAAAGTGTGATTTCCTCAGGTAACACTGATACTGCTGCAATGCTTCCTTGAAAAGCACAAGCAAGCTTTGCTCGTCATGACTATCCAGATTGACCCTCGCCTAGTTACAACAATGTAATGTAAATCATTGATGTGTTCAATCAGCAGAAAACAGGAAAATAATAGCCATGTATAATAGCACTTACACGTAAGTTGGACAAGAAGATGTGAAAATGGTGTTTGTCTTCACAATAATCTTCCCATGATGGGAATATATGCACGTAGTCCCTAACAACATTGAAAGCATTGTCTTTTAAACTGGGAATAAATGGAATGGGGTTCCAATCTGCAGGAATTGGCCGTCTCTATAGTTGGGATAGGTCTTCGGCCGGTGGACTTGCTGTACTTTTTGCTGGAGTGGGATTTTTCTGTGGTACACCTGGTGCTATGGCAAATGAAATCGGTATACCTTTTTCTGGAGTGCAGGTCCTATGTGGTGGGGCTAGTGGTGTGGCCAGTGAAGTATGGGTACAGTCTGCTGGAGTCGGTCCTACGTTTTGTGTCACTGGTTGTACAACCAATATAAGTGGGGTGCTGTCTAATTTCTCCGGCACCACCATGTTTTTCAAGGACTTTGCTGGTGCTCCTTCAGGTTCGGCAATCACCCTCTTCCTTTTTGATGCCTGATGCACAAGAACAGCATTTGAGTGGAAAAACATGGTATGATGACAGATGGAATATGTATTGATAATGGATGGGCATGGCATCTCGACATATATGATGAGTAAACTAAGCAGATGGCAGTGCAACAAAGTAGAAGAAATGCAAGACAACATATGCAAGATACCCGCAATCAATAAAATTGCAAAATTAGAACAGGCACCTTGATGGGTGAATAGGATAGGCCATCTGCCTTTGACTCCTCGAGGTTAGAATAGTCATTAGGATGATATTCTGAACAAGAATCAACGGGTGGGGAGCGTATGAGTTTCATTGCATCCAGAATGGCACTCAATGCCTTGGTGCCAATTTTGTAAGTCATTGCAGTGTTTAGCTTCAAGAGTGGACTGCTGCTAGTGCGACACAAAGCAGCTACACAAATCATAGTGTAGATATAACGGGAAAACCTTAAGCATCAGAGTAAAATCAGCAAAGTGGAACTTGCTGGAATATATGTGCTAGTATTGTCGGTACTGCTAGAAAGGCTTCGGATACCAGCTCTCTTCAAGTGAAGGTGCGGTACTGTTAATATCAATGCAACTCTCAAAGGCGACACAGCTCCCCGCATTTCCTTGCTATTCTTATAGGATTCAAGTGGGCAGGCCACTACAAATCCTATTCCTATGTTTACAAGATCCTACGAATCAAAGAGGCTCAAAGTGTCCATCACAACCGACCGTATAGACCTCTACACTGCAAATGTCCCTGCTCATCTTCAGTACAAGGAACATACTGTACTACTATCATACTCCCTCGGTTCCAAAATATAAGTCTTGGTAGAGATTTCCACTATGGATCACATACAGATGTATCCAGGTACATTTTAGAGTGTAGATTCACTCATTTTGCTCCATATGTAGTCCATGGTGGAATCTATGCAAAGACTTGTATTTAGGAACGGAGAGAGTACATATTAAAGAAGAACGGAAGAGGAACATGGTAAAGAAGAGCAAGCGGAATTTGGATAATAAAATGTTGGTTGCGCAGTGCCCACACATGATGAACCAGAGCGCATCAAGAATGCAACTCCTAGCTGTCTCTCGACCATTTCAGGCGGTTGGATGAAGATCCTACGTCTCCTAACCCTTCTTCTTCCTCGTCTCTGATTCTTCCCATACAAAACACCGCACGGGCCGCCGGCCGGACCACCGGCCCCCGCCGCTTGTGTTCCTCCGCCATCCCCACCCCAACCCCCACCCGCGTTGAGTTTTCTTCGTTTGTCGAGGCCCCACAACCACCCGAGCCCCTTCGATCGCACCGAAGAACTCCGGCGAGCTCTGAAAAATCGACTGACCCAATTTTGAAATTTAGTCTACTGTGATTTAACTAGTGTGGAATATAAAAGGGGAAAACCATAAGCATTGCGAGTATGGTGTTGAGCGTGCCATGGCGGATCTGAAGGTGCAAACCGGACAAGGGCAACTTCGCAACCAAGACAAGAAATCAGAGTAAAGCAGTGGCGATCTATTTTCTTGCTGCGATAAATAAGTTGAACAGATATGAAAGAGTACCGCCTCTGGTGCGGCGCCGTGTAGTCATCTGTTGAGAATTTGACGGTGCTGCGGTAGCGATGGCTGTCGGCGGCATGGAAGCAGATCTAGGAGGGTAGACGGTGGCGGCGGGGCGCGGTGGACGAGACGGTCGTAGGAGCGGCGCCGGCAAGGTGGACGACGGCGGGGATGAAGCGAGAGGACGGGATGCAAGGATCCCGGTCCGAAGCCATGGATGAGAGAGGTCGATCTCTTGTAATGGACGGCGGCGTCGGGGTATCAGCTCCAGCATGGTGGAGGAGGACGGCGGTGGATGGGGTGGCGGACGGTGGCGGACGGAGGAGGGTGGGGTGGAGAGGGTGTTTTGGCGCCCACGGAGTACGAATGGGGAAAAGGGAGGTAGAGAGGAAGGGGGAACCATGTATTCAGGGCGCGCTTGTCTCAAATGCGAGGAAATTAACAAACTTAGCCCCCATTTCAAATTTCTACTACATCACAGCAACACTAGTCGGTCGGGGATAGGACGGTAATCTCGCATACACCGAATATTTGCCGACGAGAGTTTGTTTTTGGCGCCCACCGTGTATGAATATGAATCGGGGAGGGAGCCGATTTCGGCCGAGGACACACTGTGTTTTGGCACCCACCATGTATGAATACGGGTGAGAGGCGGTTACGTCACGTTTGGGTGAAATTACAAACCTATCCCTATTGAAACCTATAGAAATCCAGCATATATGCTTTGCGTGGCAGGGATAGGCAGTAGTGATTTCCATCTCGCAGATTTTGGTTTCGGGCGGTTACTGCGACTTTCCCCGCTTCGTTCAAATTTTGCAGAGTGCACATTTATCGTGCCAACTCAATTCGAATCCCGTTTGTATTCTATTTTTTGGGCGGGATCCATTTTCAATTGGAATTACATTCTATATACATCATTATATATATATACTTTCAAAAGCACAACAAAGAATTCTGCTCCTTTATAAGTATAATATGATCTACAAATACAACGATCTCAAAATCTTAAGGTTGAATTCGAAAAATTTAACCAAATTATGTTCTACTAAAATGTATGGATCAGTAATATCTACATACTCCCTCCGTTCGGAAATACTTTTCGGAGGAATGGATGTATCTAGATGTATTTTAGTTCTAGATACATCCATTTTATGTATTTCTGCGACAAGTATTTCCGGACGGAGGGAGTATTAAATAACATAGATGTGCATGAATTCATATGAGTATGCATGTTTGATAGATCAATTTTGGTTCGAGTATGGATTACATGTATCATCATCTCGAATTCAAATATTTGAATCCCTTTTTTCTTCACTCCTTTCACGCCCATCTCTCTCGCATGCATGCTCCTGCAGGTAGCTATCACTCTCTTTTCTCCAGCTCACCCGCACACTCACTTCATGTTGCTCCTATCCTCACAAACATGGTCTCTCGACGTCTCTCTTGAGAAGTGTCACACTCTCCCTATCATTATAAATTACACGGTTTTCATTATCTCTCACGTCTCTACTATTCCCTGGTATCACTCGGTACCCAAGCTTTCTTTTTCACCGCCAAACACACAGTCTCCACTCGTCTTTCACATTGTCTTTCTCTCTATGGGATTCTCTCACACACCCTATATGTCTCTACATATGACTCATACCACTAAAATTACTCTCTCTATCTCTCCTGTAGACACAACATTTGTTGCGGTCTTGTTTACACACGAACACGTCATGTGTACCCTCGACGCCGGGGGTGATGCACCGCAGCTCACGTCGAAGGAGACCCGACCGACAGCGCGATACGCAAGACAGTCGACGGGCGCTTTTGCAGACCCGAAAACCCCACACCCCCGGGAGGGACCCCGTCAGGGAGTGCGGAGCCTATGGGCTGCCCTAGGTCGATTCGCTCGCCCCTAGAGCCTCGGGATTCGCAGCTCTCAAACACGAAGAACAGCGAAGAACGAGAGAGAAAAACGGTGGAGAGATAAAACGTAGATGAAAAAGTAGTATATTGATTTGTTCGATTGTGTGTTGTTCAATCGGCCATCACCTCTCATCTATTTATGAGCCGACTGGACTTTCCGTACAAGAAAAGGACTAAAAATTCCGTCCAAAACATCAAAAACCCTAACCTAACTCGGACAGGAATCTTTGGCAATTTCTGGATCAATCTCGCTCTCACCGATTGGTTTGCTTCGGTCCCACCGAGTGAACGTGGCCAACTCTCTGTTACTTTGTGTAATTTCCGGATCAATATCGGTCTTACCGATTGGGTTGCTTCGGTCCTACCAAGTCAACATTGCCAACTCTCTGGTAAATTTTCGGACCAACTCGGTCTCACCCATCAAATAAACTCGGTCGGTCCGAAATGACTCTGCAGCTTCTGTTTCTGACCTTGTTTTGCCTCCACAGGTTGCATACGACCTCGGATTAAGACGATTTGTATATCAAAATCCACCGTTTCGACGAGACGCACAACTTTCATGTTGAAACGTTTTCCATCAGAGGTCGTCTTAATTGAGTTTAATGCCATTATTTAATCTGGTGTCAACATGAGCATCGCCGAACTTGTCATAACTATTACATCCGAGCTCCTCTATATACCATCTTCATATCCATCTCGATCTTCTTAAGGAGAGCCATCCGGAGTGACCTCCCATCCTGAGTTTGAATTAGTATTTATATAGCCTAATCTAATTTTATGACTATGCCACTTTTGAGCGTCAACACATGCCCCCCTGTTTTTCGGCAAAACTTGCGTGCCGAAAAATAATTTGCAATGTATTTGTTCTAAGGACGATGTAAACACTCCATCGGCCATTTATATTTCTCAGGGCGATAATTATGTATCGGCCATGTTTGTGCTAAGGGCGATAATCGTATATCGGCCATTGCCTACTTAGGCTTCCTGCCACACACTCGGGTGGTACTTCTTCAAATATTTGCCATTGAGAGCTCGAGGTAACAATGCCCCTTGTATTGATTCCACCAAATATGAATTTCCGAGGACAACTCTTGTAATTCTAAAAGGACCTTCCCAACTTGGAGACCACTTCCCGAATTTTCTATCTCTTGAACCAATCGGCAGAATCACTTTCCAGACGAGATTACCAACTTGAAAATTCTTCAACTTAACTTTCTTATTGTAAGCTCATGCAACCCTCAACTTGTCTCTCTCTATGGACTTCAAAGCAACCAAACATTTATCGGCAACTTCATCAATATTGTCCATCATCAAGTTATAAAAGTCTACTGCCGATAAATCATTTTGTTTGGCTATTCTCAAAGCATTCAAATTTACTTCCACTGGTAAAACGGCCTCTTGACCATATACTAGCTCATATGGGGTCACCTTCGTAGCACCATGCCTTGAAATTCTATGTGCCCACAAAGCTTGAGACAACAACTCATGCCATCTCCTTGGATTATCTTCAATCTTTTTCTTGATGAGTTTGATTAAAATTTTATTGCTAGACTCAGCTTGTCCATTAGCTTGGGCATAATATGGAGAGGAATTGAGCAACTTCATGTTATAAGATCCGGCAAACTCTCTGACTTGGTGTGACATGAAAGATGAACCTTGATCTGTTGTTAACGTTTGAGGAATACCGAATCTATGAATAATGTGCTCGGTTATGAATTGAATTACCTATGTATGTGTCATGTTCTTGAGAGGTACTGCTTCAGACCATTTAGTGAAATAATCAGTTGCCACCAATACGAACCGATGCCCCTTTGAGGAAGATGGATGAATTTGCCCAATAAATTCGAAACCCCATCCTCTGAAAGCCACGTCTTGATAATAGGATGCAACTTAGCAGCAGGAGCCAATTGAATATCACCAAATTTTTGACAAGCTTCGCACCCTTTATAATATCTGAAGCAATCATTAATCATAGTCGGCCAATAAAACCCAGCACGTCGCAGTAACCATTTCATCTTGGGAGCCGACTGGTGAGTGCCACAAATACCTTCATGTACCTCTCCCATAGCAACTCTTGCCTGGTCCTCATCCAAACACTTTAGAAGAACATCATCGACTATTCGGCGATAAAGACCATCATCTCTCATTGTATACTTGAAAGCCATACGCCGAACAACCCTGTCCACCCTTTCACTCGGTTGCACAAGTAATCAACAATGGGCTTCCTCCAGTCGGGATTGTCACCTGCACTAGACTTTTTGTTAATGGCCGAATCAGTGGGTTCAGGTTCGGCCTCTCCTATATTGGCAAGACAAGACATCGGTCTTTGAGAGATATGAAACATGCCATGATCAACATGATATCCAGATGCTTGTTGTGCCAATTTATTTGCTTTCCAATTGTCATGTCTAGATATATGAGCAATGCTAAAACAATCCAAAGTAGAAATTATATCTAGACATTTATCAAGATAAACATTAAGTGATTCGTCCAAACACTGAAAGACTTTGGATATTTGCTGCACCACTAGTAACGAATCACCATAAGCCTCAATATGTGTAACACCTATAGCAAGTAACATCTCTAGGCCGAATAATAATGCTTCATATTTGGCTTGATTGTTTGTACAAAAATATTCTAAGCGGCATGAGGCTTCAAAAACAGCACCATGAGGAGACATGTAAACAATACCAACACCTTGGCCATTGGTACAAACTGAACCATCAAAATATAATCTCCATGGTACTATTGAGACAAGGTTTATATCAACATCATGCTTGTCATCAATCCGATGTTCAACAATAAAATTAGCAATGATTTTGCCTTTCATGGATTTTAAAGATTCATAGGCCAAATCATATTCAATCAAAGCATAAGCCCACTTGCCAATTCTACCACTAAGAATTGGTCTATGCAACATGTATTTAATGACATCGGTCTGACAAGCTACTATGCAAGCACTCGGTACTAAATAATGTCTCAATTTTGTGCAAGCATAATATAAACATAGACATAATTTTTCAATAAATGTATACCTTGTCTCTGCGTCCAATAGGCAGCGGCTCAAATAAGTGATGGCATGCTCTTTTCCTTCGGTCTCTTGAGTTAGAACAGCACCAATAACTCCTTCCTCTGCTGCAATGTAAAGTCTGAAGGGTTCCCTATGCTTGGGTGCTTTCATCACCGGAGGAGTGCACAAATAATTCTTGATCATATCAAATGCTTCTTGCTGTTTTGCCCCCCAAGTGAAATCAGCATCATTCTTTAACCGAAGGATAGGAGTAAATGCATCAACTTTCCCTGATAGATTAGCTATGAACCTTCTCAAATAATTGACCTTGCCAAGAAACTTTTGCATATCTCTCTTGCATGTTGGAGCCTCCACTTTATGTATGGCCTCTATCTTTTTGGGATCAATCTCTATGCCATCTTCATGAATAATAGAACACAAAAACTTGCCAGCTGATACACCGAATACACACTTTAAAGGATTCATCTTCAGTCCATACGTTTTCATTCTTTCGAAAGCTAAACGCAAATCGGCCAAGTGAGATTCAAAAGCATCCGATTTGACAACAATATCATCAATATAAACATCAAGTATGACACCAAGTAAATCATGAAAAATTAAATTCATAGCCCTTTGATACGTGTGTGACGCCCCCGATTTAATCGTACACTAATCATACACGCAAACATGTACGATCAAGATCAGGGACTCACGGGAAGATATCACAACACAACTCTACAAATAAAATAAGTCATACAAGCATCATATTACAAGCCAGGGGCCTCGAGGGCTCGAATACAAGAGCTCGATCATAGACGATTCAGCGGAAGCAACAATATCTGCGTACAGACATAAGTTAAACAAGTTTGCCTTAAGAAGGCTAGCACAAACTGGGATACAGATCGGAAGAGGCGCAGGCCTCCTGCCTGGGATCCTCCTAAACTACTCCTGGTCGTCGTCAGCGGGCAGCACATAGTAGTAGGCACCTCCGGTGTAGTAGGAGTCGTCGTCGACGGTGGCGTCTGCATCCTGGGCTCCAACATCTGGTTGCGAAAACCAGGTAGAAGGGATAGGGGGAAAAGAGGGAGAAAGCAACCGTGAGTACTCATCCAAAGTACTCGCAAGCAAGGAGCTATACTACATATGCATGGATATATGTGTAAAGGGCCATATCAGTGGACTGAACTGCAGAATGCTAGAATAAGAGGGGGATAGCTAATCCTGTCGAAGACTACGCTTCTGGCAGCCTCCGTCTTGCAGCATATAGAAGAGAGTAGACTGAAGTCCTCCTGGTAGCATCGCATAGCATAATCCTACCCGGCGATCCCCTCCTCGTTGCCCTGTTAGAGAGCGATCACCGGGTTGTATCTGCCACTTGGAAGGGTGTGTTTTATTAAGTATCCGGTTCTAGTTTTCATAAGGTCAAGGTACAACTCCGGGTCATCCTTTTACCGAGGGACATGGCTATTCGAATAGATAAACTTCCCTGCAGGGGTGCACCACATTCCCCAACACGCTTGATCCCATTTGGCCGGACACACTTTCCTGGGTCATGCCCGGCCGCGGAAGATCAACACGTCGCAGCCCCACCTAGGCACAACAGAGAGGTCAGCACGCCGGTCTAAACCTAAGCGCACAGGGGTCTGGGCCCATCGCCCATAGCACACCTGCACGTTGCGAATGCGGTCGAAAGCAGATCTAGCCCCCTTAATACAAGCGCGAGCTTACGATCCAATGCGGCGCGCACCACTCAGTCGCTGACGTCACGAAGGCTTCGGCTGATACCACAACGCCGGGATACCCATAACTACTCCCGCGTAGATGGTTAGTGCGTATAGACCAAATGGCCAGACTCAGATCAAATACCCAGATCTCGTTAAGCGTGTTAAGTATCCGCAAACGCCGACCAGGGCCAGGCCACCTCTCTCCTAGGTGGCCTCAACCTGCCCTGTCGCTCTGCCACAAAGTAACAGTCGGGGGCCGTCGGGAACCCAGGCCCACCTCTACCGGGATGGAGCCACCTGCCCCTTCAGCCCCCATCTCCGAACAGTATCACAGGTAATGTAACAGTGTAAAGTATATAGTATATGCCCGTGATCACCTCCCGAAGTGATCACGGCCCAGTAGTATAGCATGGCAGACGGACAAGAGTGTAGGGCCACTGATGGAACACTAGCATCCTATACTAAGCAGTAGGATAGCAGGTAAAGGTAACAACAGTAGTAGCAAGGACAGGCTATGCAGCAGTATAGGATTAACTGAAAGCAGTACATGCTACACTACTCTAATGCAAGCAGTATAGAGAAGAATAGGCGATATCTGGTGATCAAGGGGGGAGGGGCTTGCCTGGTTGCTCTGGCAAGAAGGATGAGTCGTCAACACCGTAGTTGAACTGGGGGTCGCCGGCACTCTCAGGGTCTAGCGGAAGGAAGTAACGGAGAGGGAACACAATAAATAACAGAGCAATCAAAGCATCAGAAAGCGTAACAAGGCAATACGCGGTGTTCGGTGTGCCCTAACACGACAGTAGGTGGTACCGGCGAAAGAGGGAAACATCCGGGAAAGTATCCCCAGTGTTTCGCGTTTTCGGACAGATGAACCGGAGGTGAAATGTTGCAGGTTCACTATGCTAGGGACGCGTGGCGGACGAACGGGCTGCGTATCCGAATTCGTCTCGTCGTTCTGAGCAACTTCCATGTACAAAGTTTTTTCATCCGAGCTACGGTTTATTTTATATTAATTTTCAAAGTTTTAATTCATTTTTAGAATTATCAGAATTAATTTAATTAGGAAATGCCATTATGATGTCAGCATGACATCAGGGTGATGTCAGCAGTCAACAGTCAGTTGACTTGGTCAAACTGGCGCGTGGGTCCCACATGTCATGGGTACAATAACCTAATTAACCTATTAATCAGTTTAATTAGTTAATTAGGTACCTAAGGTTTAATTAGTTAAACTAAACAGGATTAATTAAGTTAATTAATTTAGTTAATTAATTAACATTTTTATTTAGTTTTTATTTATTTATTTTTAATTCATTATTTATTTATTTTTTTAACAGTTCTTAGGGGGCGTGGGGCCCCCATGTCATTGGCCCTAGGGGCCAAACGGGCACGGGCGACGGGCGCTGGGCGCCAGCCTGATACGGCGCTGGGCCGTGTGTGTGCACCCGACTGGGCGTCGCGGGGCGGTTGGCGGGCGCGGGCACCGGCGCGCCGGCGAGTATGTCCGGCGGCGAGTCGGCGGATGAGCAGCGGCAGCGGCAACAGTGGAGCGGGGCGCGGTCGTGCCGCGACAGCGGAGGGCGGAGCCGACACGGCCACGGCGCAATGGGGCAGAGGCTCGCGGCGCAGCTGGGTGGCGCAGGTGAGGCAGTGGGATCCAGGGGAGGCGAGGCGCAGCGATGCGGGGGAAATGGGGCGGTGGCACGGCGAGCGAGCGGCGCAGGCATGCCGCGTCGGCGCGGGGTGACGGGCGCGGCCAGACGGAGCGGCGCACGGCCAGGGCACGGCCCGACCGCGGTGAGCACGCACGAGGGGGTTACGGGTGAGCGTGGCGACCTCGTTGACGAGCAGGGGAAAGGGGAGGACGAACGGGTCCTCACCGGCGTTGGTGAGCAGGGGGGCGTCGAGGTGCGTGGAGGCCGTTCGGGGAGGAGGACGGGGACGACAGGGCGACGACGGAGACGAGGTCGTCGATGGAGAGGACGGCGGCATCATGGTTGAGGCGGCAAGGTGCTCCGGCGAGGTAGGCGCCGAGAGAGTGGGCGAGGAGGCGACGCCGGCGGAGACCTCGGGCGATGGTGGACGGCGACGGGTAGCCGCAGGGCGTCGGGGGCGATGGGATCGGGGCCGATCCCGATCCAGTTCGATGGGGGAGGAGAAGGGGATCATGGGGGCAAGTGGGGTGTCGGCTAGGGTTGCGGGGGGTGAGGGGAGTGGATAAGGAGTGGGGTTTGGGCCGGCCGGTTGCTGGGCTGGCCGGCTGTGTGGCTAGTTGGGCCTCCTGGCCCAGGGGAGAGGGGGGGTTCTCTTTCTATTTTTTTTGTTCTTTTGTTTTCTAGTTTTAATCTTTTCTTTTATTTACTTTATTTGTTTCTGTTTTCTTTTTCTTATTTAATAGTTTATAGTTTTTAGAAAAAGTGAAACTCACCCCTCAATTAGATTTGTAGAGTCAACTGTTCTCACAAAAAGTTTGGGACAAAAGTAAAGTACCTTGTATTCTCTATTAATTAAAAAGACATTTAAGTTATTGTTTCGGTCATTGTTTTATTTATTTTAGTGCCTCTAATTATTTTATAATGATTTGGATCCTCCACCATAATTACTTATGATTTATCCGACACAACCCGATCAATTTAGTTTTAATATTTGAAAACCTTTGTTGTTTGCCTATTTTTGAATTTGAATTTCGAATCAGTTTTGAACTAACGCGAGATTAACAACAGTAACCGTGGTGACGTGGCATCGTTAACATGGGATTACTGTAGCCTAATTATCCGGGCGTCACAACGTGGCTCCAGCATTTTTTAATCCGAATGTCATCACTGTCCACTCGAATAAACCAAGGAAACCAGGACATCGGAAAGCCGTTTTGTACATGTCCTCTTCAGCCATAAAAATTTTATTGTGTCCGGCATTACCATCTAGAAAGCTAATAACCTTATGTCCAGAAGCATCATTAATAAGCATATTGGCTATTGGCATAGGATACTCATCTTTGGGTGTAGCCCTATTCAAATCTCTGAAATCAATGCACACCCTCAACTTGCCAGATCCTTTCTTCTCTACTGGGACAATGTTAGAAATCCACTCGGCATACCTGCAAGGTCGAATGAAATTAGCTTCAAGCAGTCGACCGATCTCTTCCTTGATCCGGTCATATGTTTTCAGATTAAATTTTCTGGCCGACTGTTTATAAGGTCTAAAACCGGCCTTTATAGGAAACCGATGTTCCACTAGCTCTCGGCTTAACCCTGGCATCTCATGATATTCCCATGCAAAGCAACAAACATATTCTTTCAATAGCTCGATTAACTTAGCCTTACAATCGGCTTTCAAATTTTTGTTTATAAATGTCGGTCGAGTGACTGAACCATCTCCAATATCTACCTCTTCTAACGGATTGGCTGATGTAAAACCTTGTCCAAGTTTATCCATGTCATCCAACTCCTCTATAGACTCATACATATCGTTCTCATTGGACCGATACTTTACAAGACGTTTTTGTAACCACTCGGAATTAGGATCCATTTAAACATATCATACCTTGGAGCCGATTGCATTCACTCGGCTTTAAAGAGACGGGCACAAAACCATTCTTGGTCGCGCTGAGAAAATCAAATTCTAGTAAGTCATGTCCCATCAAGCAAATAGCATTGGGATGTTGCCAATCCACCGATGCATCGGCCAAAGCAACACAGGCCAAGTTATCCGCATGAATAACTTCCACTTCATCATCAACCCACTGAATCAAAAACTAGTGCATAGTGGATGGCACGCACTGGTTTGCATGAACCCAATCGCGGCCTAGTATGACGTTGTAGTTACCTTGCACCTCAGCGACAAAGAATGCAGTAGCCAAAGTTTTGCTTCCGACTGTAAGCTCCACATACATCACACCTTTGGCTTCAGTTTTCTCTTTGCCTTCAAATCCGTTGAGCACCATATTGGTCTTGATCAATTCTTCATCAGGCAAACCCAATTTCTTGAAGACCGAATAGGGCATAAGATTTACCACAGCACCACCATCAACAAGCATCCGAGTGAGCGGCGACCCATTGATATGACCTCTGAGATATAATGGTTTAAGATGCGTTACTGGTTCTTTTGGCTTCTCGAATATTGCGTTTTTAGGGCCAAAATCCAGCTGAGCCACCTCCCCTTCTTCATCTACAGCACGAAACTCAGTAGGTAAGTAATACACCATATTGATATCCATACCTTCATGAATCGGCGTAGACTCATAGTCCAACATATCAGCCTCCTCCTCGAGTGCATCCACAGATTCTGAAATTTGTCCGAGTGAAGGACAAGTAAGAAGTGTCGCAGACGATGTCATATCTGTTGCATCGTCCTCCTTTGGTGATGTAGGTATTGTAGAAGTTGTTGTATCTTGTATTTTTTTAGGCCTCCACACTTGTTTTGGTGGAACCATGGGTCAAGTGTCATTGAACAACTTATCCCTTTGTTTCTCGGCCTCTTGTTCTGCCATCTCTTGACTCCTTAACCTCTGTAGTTTCCTCTTTTGTGTCTTTGTTAGCCCTGGAGGACACCACTTTGGCTGAGTGTATTTAGGATCTCTCATTTTTACCTGGTTGGTGCTTGCCTCATGGTCATTAGCCGAGTGCTTTGGCGCGATAGCAAGTATCGGCTCAGTCGGATTGCTATGCACAATCGGCTGTTGTATGGCGAATGTTTCGGTGCCCAAGATAAGTGAGTCGACATCCATTTTCTCCTTGCCTTTTCCCGGGTCAACTGCTGCAACACTTGGTGATTTAACACGCCATTCTTTTCGACTTTCTAGATGCATGAAATTTCCACTCGGGCGCACCTTTTTACTCTGATGGAATCCACTCGGATGGATATCACTCAGATGGAATTCAGTCGGATGGAATCTACTCGGCCACATTTTTTCACTCGGATAGCTTCCACCTGGGTGCATTCTTACACTCGGATAATTTCCATCCGGTTGCATGTTTTGACCAGCCGACCGATAGTTACCGATGTTCAGTCGTCCATTATATGAGTATTCAAGTCGATCCCAAACAGTTTGCCTTTGCTCTTCTGGAAACAACGCCTTTGGTCCACTTAGTTTCATATAATGACTGAACATATCATCTGATGGTGACCTTGGTCGCTTCAAGTATGATGGCCGGTTAGAGCTGGGACCAGCCGACTGATTAGCATATTTGGATAGCAACATATCAAAAGTTGGCTTGATCCGCTTGCGTTGCACTTTAGCTTCATTCCTCTTCCACTTGCCAACTTGTGGACTCTTGGGTTTGACAAATTTAACTCGAGTATTTTCTTGCACTTGCGGTTGCCCCCCGAGTGTAGGATTCTTGATGGTGGTTTTGATTACTTCCTTGCCATCGGGCTGTTTATCAAGCACAACATGTCTCCCCAAGACCGTGATGCCTTCCTTATCTTTCCTGGGCTCACCAATAATTATATTAGCTTTATTAGCAGATTTGGCTACCTCAAGCCGAATGAGTAGCTTCTTCCCCTCCAAATCCATGGTATTCATTGGAAAAGGTTGTTTATCAACTTGCATCTCAGAAAAGTTCAATCGTCTGTCATTAATGGACGATTGTATCTATCGTCGAAAAACATTGCAATCGTTAGTAGCATGAGAAAAAGAATTATGATACTTGCAATAAGCACGCTGTTTTAGCTCTTCAAACGGCGGTAAAGTATGAGATATTCTAATAATCTTAGCCTGTAGCAAAGCATCAAATATTCTATCACACTTAGCAATGTCAAAAGTAAACTTCATCTCTTCATCACGATTCTTATGAATCGGTTTCAGATCATTGCAAGTAAAGGGTTTGGCCTTAGATGGCCAAACAAATTCAGTAGCAAAAACATCACCCTCATCGTCCGAGTGATCACTATCATATTCCACCATATTCATCTTTGGACAATCAGCTTTGTATCTATGCACTTCTTTGAGATCTTTTCTTCGGCTTTCCTGAGCCAAAGCCCTTTGTAAGACTTGGTTGATATTTAAGAACTCGTAACCTTATAGCTTTTCTCTAATGGGAGTTCTCAAACCACTCAGCACTAGGTCCGCCAAGTCTCTCTCGGTTATCACCAAACTAAAACACCGGTTTTTTGTTTCTCTGAATCTCTTGACGTAATCGGCGACCGATTCATCATGCTTCTGTTTAACCGATGTTAGATGTGACAACTTGAGTTCATTGTTGCCGCTATAAAAGTGATCATGAAATTTCTGCTCTAGCTGCGACCAAACTCGAATGGAACCATGTGGTAAAGAAGAAAACCATGAAAATGCGGTACCAGTTAATGATAAAGGAAATAAACGCACTTTCAACTCATTTAGTGAGCCTGCTTCACCTAATTGTGCCAAGTATTGACTAACATGCTCCCATGTGGTTTTTGTGCCCTCTCCATTGAACTTAACAAAATCTGGAACCTTATATCCCGGAGGGCACTGGATGGCATCAAAGTACTCGGGGTACGGCTTTTGGTAAATCCGATTCCGAAGTAACTCAACTCCAAAATTCTCTCTAAGCATCTTAGCCATCTCCTCTCTAAGATTAACTAGACCATCATCCGTAGTGGACGATGAAGCTTGTGGCAGTGACATAGGAAGAGTATGGTTACTAGCTGTAGGTAGGAATTATGGCATGTATGTCGACCCATAATTTGGTAGTGGTCGAGTGGTTGTAGCTGTAGGTAGAGTTTGGTTCGGCGTTGCCACCGAACCTGTCATGCTCATAATAGGATTAATGGGTGTAGCCACAATCTGATTTGTTTGGATAGGATAATAAGTCATCGGCACGGGAGGCGTCGATGCAATAGGTAAAGCCAGCTTAGGGTTTTGCACACTAGCAACTACACCATTATTACCACTAGATGATTGAGATATATTCTTCTGAGCATTAGTATTTTCTATAAAAGTTTGATAGACTAGATTGTTACCATCAGCAATACAACTTTCAATCTCAGCCCACTGCTCAGGAGAAAAGGCAGTACTTACAGAGGGTTTAACCTGTTCAGTTTGAAGAGGAGGGAACTTGATTTCTTCAATCAGAGTGATGTTGCCTTGGTGATCTTTCTTGAATTTTGCAAGGAACTCCTGCAGGTCCTTCTCCTCGCGCGCCTTCTTGTACTCCTCATAGACTTGGCGATGATCGGCCGATATCTCATCAAGACTGGGCTTAATGATGTTATCGGCATCTACCTCAGATGGCTTGGGAAGATCGGACATGGTGGATGATGATGATTGATCTTCGTTCCCCAGCGGAGTCGCCAAAAAGTGTGTTGACACACGAACACGTCACGTGTACCCTCGACGCCGGGGCTGATGCACCGCAGCTCACGTCGAAGGAGACCCGACCGACAGCGCGATACGCAAGACAGTCGACGGACGCTTTTGCAGACCCGAAAACCCCACACCCCCGGGAGGGACCCCGTCAGGGAGTGCGGCGGCTATGGGCTGCCCTAGGTCGATTCGCTCGCCCCTAGAGCCTCGGGATTCGCAGCTCTCAAACACGAAGAACAGCGAAGAACAAGAGAGAAAAACGGTGGAGAGATAAAACGTAGATGAAAAAGTAGTATATTGATTTGTTCGATTGTGTGTTGTTCAATCGGCCGTCACCTCTCATCTATTTATGAGGCGGCTAGACTTTCCATACAAGAAAAGCACTAAAAATTCCGTCCAAAACATCAAAAACCCTAACCTAACTCGGACAGGAATCTTTGGCAATTTCCGGATCAATCTCGGTCTCACCGATTGGTTTGCTTCGGTCCCACCGAGTGAACGTGGCCAACTCTCTGTTACTTTGTGTAATTTCTGGATCAATCTCGGTCTTACCGATTGGGTTGCTTCGGTCCTACCGAGTCAACATTGCCAACTCTCTGGTAAATTTTCGGACCAACTCGGTCTCACCGATCAAATAAATTCGGTCGGTCCGAAATGACTCTGCAGTTTCTGTTTCTGACCTTGTTTTGCCTCCATAGGTTGCATACGACCTCGGATTAAGACGATTTTTATATCAAAATCCACCTTTTCGACGAGACGCACAACTTTCATGTTGAAACGTTTTGCATCAGAGGTCGTCTTAGTTGAGTTTAATGCCATTATTTAATCTGGTGTCAACATGAGCATCGCCGAACTTGTCATAACTATTACATCCGAGCTCCTCTATATACCATCTTCATATCCATCTCAATATTCTTAAAGAGAGCCATCCGGAGTGACCTCCCATCCTGAGTTTGAATTAGTCTTTATATAGCCTAAGCTAATTTTATGACTATGCCACTTTTGAGCGTCAACAGGTCTCCTTTTCGTCTCCATCCCAGACTGACATTATTCATTTGTTTACCGATCAGACAACCCCGACTACCGTCTCCTCTCTCTCTCTCATAGACACACACGCACAACTCCTACCACTAAAATGTGAATGGAAAATGAGATTTTGTTATACCCAAACAAAAAAGGACTGGAGGGAGTGATTGCTCTGACACGGACGCGACCTCTCATAGCGCAGGCATTGAACCGACGCGTCGGCCAAGAGGGCTGCACTCGCTGCAGGCCCAGCTGAGCACGCCTCCTCGCCGCATGCAACCAGCTTAAGACTGCCCCGCCTGCCTTCATTGAATCCGCGTGTGTGCCGGCAACACATCCTTCCGCAAGCCGGCAGGCATTTTAGAACACAAAAAATGACTACAATATAATTAATTTACGCATGGTCTTGACTTGTTGTGCTCGCACTGGTAGCAGGAACTAGTAGAGGATTTTCTTTATTTATAACTCTCCTCACATTTTTTTGGCTTTGAAGTGAATCATGGTTGTGGACATTATGTATGAATGTGCAGATATCTGTGAACATGAGTTTGATGTGGAAGTTGAACTTGGAATGTCGGGCTTGCGCGTGAACTATACCATGTCCAATGCTTCGTTTGTCATTGTTTGGAAAGTAATTGCTGTTATTACATGACCCAAAAAAAAACATTTTGTGCCACATCAGTAGATGCACGGACATCACAACAGGCATGCTGACTGGATAAACATTTGAACCTAGCTATTATGAAGGAAATTTTGTATGGACAACAGTTTTAGATAGTAGGAGACGCCTAGCCTGCTCTGCCTCTGCTAGCTTATTTCTGGATTCTTCCATCTCTTCTTTGGCTTGGGTGAAGAGAGCATCTGATTGATTGCTCTTTTCGCTTCTTCAGGAACTCAACTACATTCTCAAGGGCTGCTGCACGCTCTTTCAGCCTTTACTAATGCCACGAGGACACGAACAGCTGACGACTCCACCTGGCTTGTGTGTAATCCAGCATCATCTGGGAATTTGCACCTTGTGTCTAATCCAGCATCATTAGGGAACTGGCACCTTGTGTGTAATCCAGCCTCATTTTGGAAACATGATCTCGAGGCTGACCATACTTCCCTCCTCGCAGGAACTGCATCCTGACATGAAGTTACTTCTTTTTTAGATCAATACTCAGAGCAACCTAGATCCATTTAGTAGAAGCCAGGTAAAGAGAACTCGGAGAAGTGAATTCAAAAGGAATAAATAAATAAAAATAGACTACAAGGTGAGAACACCCACTTCCTACATCAAGCTAAAAACGAAAGCATTAGGACGATTAAGAGTCTTCTTATTACACATCGAAGAACACCACGCTTAAGAGAAACAGAAAATACAACATATACACATCGAAGAACACGAGGCTACATGGAAGTAATTGAAAGGGTTTTACTTACCAAAGCTCGTTTTACAGGTTTGGTGCAGCTCCTATTTAACTTGCCACGCTCCTTGAAGATGTCCCAAATATCCCGTGTTTGATCTTCATTGCTCCTCTGCATGTTCGCACTCGTGGTTTTAAAATCTCAACATGGCAAGAAAAATATACTACTAGTAATACTCGCGCATCTTGTGGGCAACATTAAAGCACTCGTCTGCCATGTTAGAGCATCTCCAACAAGATAAACTACTCATACAAATGCATCTTGATGCATGCAACGCATGGGCATTTTGCTAGTTCTAAAAACCTTTCCATCATTTGCCACACTACTGGTTGCAGATGAAAAACCTACCCAAGCACAGCGCGATACAGGAGCGACGCACAATTACAAGCTGATATTTTGTTGGACAATGGAGGCTATAACCAATTACTTTTACGGGAACAATAGCACCCAGGAAATTTGAAGGGTAGGTATGAACAAAATTGGAACTGCACATGTACTGCTAAGTGATTCAATACACACAATACCAATCGAGGAGGAGAACGATGGTCGCGGCGGCCTCTGTGAGTCATGGTCGGCAACGGGAGTCAGTTCATTGTCCACGATGGTGGTACTTCTGCGCATGGCGTCGGCTTCCGGGAAGCAGATACGAGACCGTGGAAGACGATGCCAGGGAAGAGGCTCCGTGTATGACGACGACGGTGGACCGACTCCAGTGCGGCGTACGAGGTCGTCGATTAGGCAGATGCGCTATGGTGGACGAGTGGGCCGATGTAAAGGGGAGGAGCACAAAGGCTGCGGTGCCGTGGAGAAGTCTATTTTGCGGTGGGGATAGAAATTGGGGAGTATTCAGGTGTACTACTTTGGGTGCCGGGGTGGGGTTGGCTGGGTAGGGTGAACCTGAAGTTATGAAAACAGCCCCCTACCAAGCGTCATCTGTAGGCCTGTTCCGAAGGCTATGATGGTAACTTCCCACTGCTCGAATCAGGGTCGCGGGAGATTTTCCCGCCGACCTCAAAATTTTGTGACACTAGACTCCCTGTGTGGCGTGTTGAGTGATTCGACTAAGCAACTAGCAAGTAGTAATAGTAAACTCTGCATATTGGGTTTGACCAAAGTCAAACTTCCTAAAGTTTGACCAAGTTTATAGAAAAATATAAACATTTACCATAACAAATATGTATGATGTGAAAGTACATTCAATAATGAATCTAATGGTATTTATTTGTTATTGTATATGTTAATATTTTTTGTTATAAGCTTTCTGAGAGTTTACAAAACTTGACTTTGACCAATGCTAATACGCAGACTTAAATAAAAATGGAGGGAGTACACATTTGTTTTCTTAGTTTGTAGTGAACTAATCATTTGTTGAAATTATGAAATAAATATATTAGGCTATTGACTTCGAATGTAATGATCTATACAATTCAATAGTTACAATCATTGTCGAATCCCAAGATGTATACAAGGTCTATAGTACTTCACAACATGCTCAAACTCACATAATCCCAGTCAGATGAGAATCTAAATGCATTTCATAGTTATTACTTTGTAGGATGCAACAAGAACAACCATAACTCTACATCAGCCATTGTAGAAGCAACATTTTGACATATCCCAATGTGTGAATGAAACGTGCAGAGAGAGCTTTTGAAGATGGAGCGGATATGGAGGGAAAGATTGTATGTATGTGGACGAGAGAGTAGGAGACAAACCTAACGAGACAGAGAGAGACAGATAGAGAGAGAAAGAGAGAGGAAGAAGTTAGGTCTGTGAGAAAGATGCATACATGTAATATACATGAGATGCGTGTGCATTTGGATTCTGTATACGTGGAAGGAGAAGAGACAACATGTTTGATGAGAGAGCAGGAAAAACATGGATGAGAGGGGAAGGATCTCATGGGTTGAGGTATTGACAATTTTGTGTGGGGGAGAGAGGGATTGGTAATTTTGTGCTAGAGAGAGAGGGTGGGGGAGGAGTCAGTCAGTCGTCGTCACATTACCCTGCTTCCAAATGACCCCGCATTCTCTAGCACGGTGTGGTCACCGTCTTCGATCTGCTCGTTGCCCTCTTTGAAGATTGAGGTGTTGTGCATGTTGGGGTGCAAAGAAGCACAAGCGAGAGTGTTCGCCGTATAACCTTGGATGGGGATGAATTGTGTGCTCGGGGGAGTGTGTGTGTGTGTGTGTTGTTGTTGTGTTGCGTGTGTCTCTCTCTCTATGTGTGTGCGTGTGTGTGTGTCAGATATTAAGAGAAAACAAACCTAAGGAGAGAAATGGGTATTCACGAAGACATTGTGCGGGCCTTGAGGTGGGCAGGGGGCGGGTGAGGGTGTCAAAATGTGCGCGTTGATGCATGTGTTGCATGCGACCGTGCGAGGGACGGACGAATCGAGAGAGATGGTTGTTATGTTATGGATGCTCCTCTCTCTGTCTCTCTCTCTCTCCCTCTCTCTCTCTCACACACACACACAAGTAAACTAGAAGACCGTTCTCTCATGTATACACAACATATCGGCATATGTCTATGTCTCACTCATGCACGATCATTTGCACATTCACACCTCTCTATGTCTGTATCACACACACACCGTCTCCACATTGCCCTTCCGCCACAACACACATATGGACACATACAAACATTCTCTCTCAGTCACACACACAAAATCAGTATTAAAAAAACTAGGGCGCACATAAAACGTCCAAATCCAAATAAACATGAACTGGAGCTAAATTCAAATATATGGAAATATTGCAGCGTCAAGAACTTTCACAGGAAAAAAAAAGTTGAGTAATATTCGAGGATTGTTTTCACACACACAAAAAGGTTCAGTGGATGTCCTTCGAGCGCGACACGGTGACACACCGTTCGATCGACCGCGCGGCCGCGGTTCACGCGCTTGCACAGGATTCCGTATCGTGGTTGTGGTACTAAGGCTGGTCACAATGGGCAAGAACATAAGCTAGTAACTAATAAAACCGCTGCCTAATTCTAATGTTTACGTGTACTAGTACGGTTTTCTTTTAAGTTTGACCAACCTTATATATAAAACTAAAGTAAGCTCCCACACGCGCACTCATCAATATGCCGCCGCCGTTGCGCATGCAGGCGCCCGCCTGCTCCGGCCAACAATTTCTCGCCCATCACCGCCGTGTCGCCGCCATTCCTGTGCCATGAAGCCGAAGGCTCGCCCGCTCACGTCGTCTGGAGTCCCTCCTCGCGATGCCGCCGCGCTGCCAAGCATGCGAGCAGCTGGTGGAGCCGCGTCTATGCACGCAGCGTACAAAGAGGAGGACGAGCACGTGCTCCAGCACGCCGGCGAGGAGGAACTAGCGTGTCATTGTCGTCTCCGCCCGCGCGTAGGAGGCGCGCATGGTGGCTGTCACGGCGGAAGCCAGTCGCGCGCGCGTCGAGCCCGCAAACCGGGTGCGGACGCGGAATCTACCTTCGAGACCTTGAATGCCACGTGGATCCTGCAATCTGAAGGAGCAATTTGGGTCAGTCGACTCATGTGAGCCATTTGATGCAACATGGATGGCTAGAAGGGCTTCTTCCACCTCTTCTGTCGTCTTCTTCCTTCGCTCCGTCGAACTTCTTTCACAAATCGACTGGCCCAAATTATACTACTAGTACGAACGTATTAAGTACAGTAGGAACACGAAGATACGAGCAGTGGTACCAATTGCAAGAAGAACAGTAGTAAGACATAGTACTAGTACTACTCTACGTACTAAAGAGTTCAAATAACGAGAAAGAACATAAACATAGGGGTTGTTTGGTTCCTAGCCACACATTGCCACACCTAACCTTAGGCAAGTTTGACCCAGTTAGGTAGGTGTTTGGTTCTAGCCACACTTGAGACAAGGAATTTTTTATGAGCAGTGAACCCCACATGTCATAGACACAAAAAGTGTGGCAAGATTCCCTTAGGCAAGCCAAAGTATGGCTAACAATTTGAGCAACTCAAGTAAGGCAAGTGTGACAAATGTGGCAAAAAGCATGTGGCAACATATCGCAAAGATAGTCACAATCCAAACAGCCCCATAGTTCTGCTGGGGCCTCAGCACAACACACCCTTGAAAATAAACTAATAAGCAACTAGTCCGCTTGACACTGCAGTAGAACCAGCATGAGCGACGGCACTGCCACCTACTTGGAGTCCGAGTCCACGTCCTCGACTTTGTCCTCGTCCCTCTTCCTCTTCCTCTTCGCCGACGCTTCTTTGCTTGAACCAGACACTGGGCTCTGCTTCTTCATCCAACCCTTGTAGATATTTAAACAAAGGTAGGCATCCATTGATGCGTACAGGATGTGATCTTCATCTAATGTCTTCGACTCCCATGCATGATGAAACTCGTGATGAGGTTTCTTCAGTTTAGCATATGAAGGATCAATCATGGCTGCTGCCAGGGTCAGCATTGAAGGTTGAGAGGAGGACACCAGGCTTGCCTTCTGGAGATCGAAGGGCTGGCCTACAATGAGACCTATCCAACGCAGGACGTCACTGTCGTTCTTAAAGCCTACAATAACGAATTTCACTCTTTTGTCCTTGAGGAAGTTCTTAAAATCCTGGCACTCAACGTCGGCATGGCATATGTGGTAGACCAAGCAAACGTTATGTATGCAAACCTAGATCACGGCGGGCTTCTTCCTCTCTTCGTCCTTTAGATCCTTCTCTCGTCCCAAGACTGTGGTGTACTCAACATCTAGCCCAGCGACCCACTCATCCGTTGAACTGTTGAACATGCGTAGGAAGCGAGCAAGCCATGCTTTCACCGTCTCGGATCCACGTGTGTAGATGATGATGAACTGATCGTCGGTGATGGCTCTAACCTAGTACTCAGCGGCGACCATGGAGATTTGGGAGGCCATGGATTTTGGAGGAGGGTTAGGAGAAGTTGAACTGTTGTACCCGCAAAAAAATTGGGAGTGAACTAATGTGAAAGGACGGGACAACTGGGAGCGAACTGTTGTAAGGTAGAAGACGGGGACGAGTAGGGCGTACGAACGGCGTGGGGTTGCTGGCTTGCCCAGTGGATAAATGGCTGCAAGCCCCCAAAGAGTTCTCAAGAACTATGCGGGACCCACTAGATGTCATGTCTACTAGACCCATATCGTAGGCCTGACGGTATAGCTTCTGCCTGTTCGCACGCCATGCCGGCGTGTGGATGTAACTTCACTTAATTCCGTCAAACGTCGCGCCTCCCACGACCTTCGCCTCCCTCGCGCGGTCGCGCCCTTTGAGACTTCGACCGGCTATAAATGAGCAATTTTTTTGCCTTTTTTTAGACAAGCAATTTTTTTTGCCTACTCCGCATGCATGATACTCCCTCTGGTCCTTTTTACTCCCATCAACCGTTTGCAAAGTGTTTGACCAAATTTATACTTTTTTTAACACCACCTTATATTAATTAACCAGCCACACCAGTACACTCATTCGATACAATATTCACCACATAGGGCGGTACATTATTTACAAGAATACCATCTAATCTATTGTCAAAGCTATACTTAGCGATTAAGTGTGCCACCTTATTGGCCGAACGGCTAATCTTTGACAATTGAAGATTGTTGATCAACTTCGAGATGCTCAACGCTTTCATCTTCAGGTCACGCATAGCAGACCTGTCAACGCTTGACAGGCATCACTGAAATCCCAGGACCAAATTTATACTAAAAATATCAATATCTACAATACTCCCAAAACACTTGGACTAGCCACAGTGGGAGTAACTTCAGCGGTAACATCGAGTCCAACTCAGCAGATTTGCTTATGTGGCAATGAGTTAATGAAGAGAGAGGTAATTGTAGTAACTTAGCTAGTTACTGTAACATCACATGTCCCAATGCAATATGAGTCTATAACCTAATAAATGAATCTTTGCATGTTACCACACTTAAGTTACTACCCACTATGAAGGTAGTAACATAGTCTAGGGATATGTGTATGTTACTATCCATTGTGGCTAGTCTTAGGCGCGGTGCATTAACTTCTACCTCGTTTCTTGTTTCTTGACATATCAACCAATAGGAGATGTGGGTGTGCATGCTTTTAATGACTTGAGACTACCAAACACGACATGTAGTGGTTAGTTCATTGCATGCAATGCTATTAATTAGCAAATAAACATTAAGATCTCCCGTTTTCCCCTCCTCCTTGGTCACAGTGCACAATCTAAGATGACTTGCTCACCTAGATGGAGGGAGTACTGATTATAAACATTAAAATCTCTCGTTTTCCCCTCCTCCTTGGTCACAGTGCACAATCTAAGATGACTTGCTCACCTAGACGGAGGGAGTACTGATTATAATGAGTACTCAACTAGTACTAGTATAAGAACTACATTTTATAATGAGTGTAAAAATATTGATTTGACATTGTGAATGTAGACACATTGTGGAAGAGTTTTTGAAGTCTGTAAAAGTACTCAACTAGTGTTGTCGTTCTCCACAAAAAAATGTGTTTACCAATGCATGCATGAACTCTAGTTACTCTAACCCCCCTCTCTTCTTTAATTCTTTGCCACATCAGCATGTTTGCTATTCCCGTGTGCATGATACCAGCTAAGATACCACCATTATGGCCAGCCTTAATCATCGCATGCAATAATTTAGTGCACCTTGAAATATGAACATGTGTGGGGCGTGTTTGTTTTTAATGACTTGAGACTATACCTAGCCCGGCATGCAAGATGACTTATTATGCACCGTTCCCCATACCTGTAGGAAGCCCGTTCATCTCCAAAAAATTTCCTCTCCATGTGTGAAACAATATGCCTGCCAAACTCTCCTTCTCCCTCCGGCGGTCCCACCACTCCACCCCGTGTGAAAAAATCTGCATGCATGACTCTCCTCCCCCCACGCTCGTCCAATCTGTTGTGACCAGCAATATTTCCACCCCTTCGCTCCCCCGTAATTTACTCCAACAAATATGCCCACGTAGTTGTTACTTAACTGTAGGTGCATTCAGTCACTGACATATGGGCCCAACAAGGGTCTGGCCCACATGTCAGTGACGCAATTGGAACGGCAGTTAAGTCAGTGCAGCTCAGTCCATATCTTACGTAGGTGTGCCATTGCTCGCTATAAATACTGCGCCTCCCATGACATCGCTATCTCCTCCCCCTCGACCGTAGTAGCGGCCAAAAATGAAACTCTTGCATGAAAGACCGGATTTGACGCCACCCAGATTTGAACTGGGGATAAAGGATTTGCAGTCCCCTGCCTTACCGCTTGGCCATGCCGCCAAAAAATCCGATCAAAGATTCAAAATAAAGACAAAAATACCCAATATCTTGTTCTAGCAAGATATTGGGTATTTCTGTCTTTTCTTTCTTCAAATATTCTTATATGTTAGCAGTTATTGCAATGGAAATGCAAGATTTTGACGTAATACTTGGGATGGACTGGTTGCAAGAATATAGAGCCACTATTGACTGCTATGAAAAACAAATTATACTTAGACCTTGTGGTCAAGTTCACATTGTGTATCAAGGTGATATATAGAATAGACAAATCTCAATTTGTCAAGTCTCATGATCATATCATGATCTATTTTTATTCGGCTCAATCTTTTTTTTTCTCTTTTTTTCTCTTTTTATTTTTTCAACTTTGCGACATCAAAAGAGAAAGACTAGAAAAAGAATATATAGAGCTAAAGCACTCCAGCTTCGAAGCTGGAGTTTTGCAACTTCAAAACTACAGGTTTTAGCCTTCCTGCTGGGTGGGCGCTTCCTTCGTCTATCGTATGTCTCGCTTGGTTAATTTAGTTTGTTTTTTTTACTGTATCAGCACCTAGTTCATTACTCTTGATAGAGAGGGAGGATCTGCCTTTTTAGATTTCTTTTTCTATTTATTTTTCCATCTAGGATTAGAACCGTATATCACGTTCATCGCTATCTCCTCCCCTCCCTCTCACGTCGACCACCATGGCATCGCCCCTCCCAAGCCCTAGGAGCCCCTCGCTGCACCGCGCGGACGGTCACGCATCGCCGTTCCGTTCCTCGCTGCCACTAGTCGAGGAGGACACGTCAGCGTTCCACTCCTCGCCGCTACGCGACGCGTCACCCTTCCATTCCTCACTGCCACTAGTCGAGGAGGACGCGTCGGTGTTCCGCTCCTCGCTGCGACGCGTCGAGGTGGACGCGTCGGCGTTCCCAATCTCGCCAGCACGCGCGTCGGAGGACGCATCGGCTCCCCGCTACGAGGAGAATGCCGCACCGCCCGCCGAGCCCCCCAGCCTTGAGGAGCTTTGGAAAGAAATGGATGTCGCCTTGTGGGAGGCTTTGCCTCCAGCAGAGCGCGCTAAAATAGAGGCGGAGAAGAAGGCTGAGGAAGAGAAGCGCACTGCGGAACAAGCTGCATGGGAGGCCTATGTCGCGGCAGAGAGAGTCAGGTAATTGGCTCTTTGGCAGAAGGCTCGTGCGAGGGTCGTGAGGGTGGCGGAGGACGCCCGTGCCGACGCCCTGGGTGCAGTCGGGCCTAAGCACCTCATATACGCTTGGCGGTACGTGGACCGGGTGCATGCTTCCAGCGAGGAGGAGTACCTGTTGGCGCCGGATCACCACATCGGTGAGATTGCACTCGCCCGCTGGCAAGCCGCCAATCAGCACCTCGCGAGTTGCGAGGCTGAGGAAGAGGCGTTGTGTCGGCGCGCTGGGAAACGGCCGCGCACCAGGGCACTCATGGCGCGCCGCAAGCACTCCTGCGAGCGATGTGGCTTTTAGGAGGAGTATAATTTTTGTTTCGTAAGGCGATCTCATTAGTTTTGGGACGCAAATGATAAATCCCGAATGATCAGGAATTTTTAGCGTCCTTAATTAAGTATGTAAAAGGGAAAGTTTGGAAACCTTGTGTATTCGTACGCATTTTGCAAGTACGTGTATATAGCACAAACTTTACTATATACTATCGCAGGAAAAGAATTCTATGAGACCAGGTCTCACGCGAGACCCATCCTGATGGATGACATGTGGCATTCACAAATCACAAAGCATCCCCCACCCCCACTTAAAAGCCACATGTCATCCATCAGGACAGGTCTCACCTGCTAACCGTGAGACCTGGTCTCATATACGAGTAATTTTTTCCACTATCGCACTCCACGTCTCTCTCGATATATGCTTGCAGACTGTGCTACTCCCTCCGTCCAGGTCAATAAGTCATCTTCGGTTGTGCACTGTGACCAAGAAGGAGGGAAGGCTTATACACCTAGACGGAGGGAGTACTACTATTACTTATGTACGTGCAAATGCACGTTTTAACATTACGATGCGGTTTTTGTAAAAGTAGAAAAACAGCACTAGTCAAGCTTGTGAAACGATTCAATGCAAAACAAAAGCAAAAATGCTCGTTTGATTGTTTACTTTTAGCTTCCTTCTCTGTGGTTATTTCTCTGTCGTACTTTGTACGGAGTATCTCACTGGTTGTAAAGGCATGCAAATTCCCAAACCGCTTCCTACACCATGTATCTCACTGGTTGCCGGCATTGATGTTGTCACCCATGTCGTCGAGGATGAGGTTGCCGAGGTCGGTGAAGAAGTCGTCGTTCGCAACTAATCATGTGGACTAGCATAGTAGTAGGATACAGAGTAGAAACATGAATTTTACCACGATTTCGAACAGGAAGGACAGAAACACATACGGTACAACGGGAGCTGCACCATTGGCGTTGAGGTTGTCGCCCATGTCCAAACACCACGTAGACATGGTCTTTGAGCACGGTTTGTAGTTGTTCCACGCTCGGGCATTGAAGTTTGTAACTATTTTAGATTAGAATATACTACTCCTCCGATGCTTGTAGTAGAGCAGAGTCCTACTCTACTACTCTACTCAAGCAAGTTAGGGCATAGCATTGTAGGGAGTACCAGTACTGTGATCACTCAAGCAAGTTGTCTGGCATCGACATGACCCTACGCTGCTGGTATGTGTCTCGTAAGTCAAGCGGCATGTTGTAGTCATCATCACCTGTCCACTTCCCACAGCACATATTCGCTTCTCCATCTTTGTCCGCACATAATCTCGTCCAATCTTCCATCCCCGCTAAGGCGCATCCCCCCTCGTCCGAAACCCAAGCACTAACAATGGCAAAACCGAGCAGCGTCCGCCGAAAGAGTGGCTGGAATTCGCTCCCCATAGAGGTAATCAAGCTCATTGTTTCACGTGTGGACAATCTCAGTACCATGCCGCTCGCCGCGTGCTCGTCGGGGCTGTACCGTTTACTCAAAGCCCTCAGGCCGGAGCTTTTTAAGCCAGCTCGTTGCTTGCTGATGCCGCCTGATCTTCAGAAACAGCGTGTCACGCAGCATAACGATCGTAGGGTGGCGAGCATCAACCCCCTTGACTGTGATCCGATCCCCGTCAGCCTCAACTACATTAACGGTATGTACTGGGTCGGCATGAACACGTCTTGGATGGTGCTCGTCGACGGTCGCGGCAGCTGGATGCTCGTGGAGGTCTACACCCGGCGATTGATCCCCCTTCCATCGATTAACACTGCACTGCTTTGGCACCGCAGCCTAGAATACTCGGAATCTTACAGTAGCCAACATGATACCAAGTTTGATTTGCTCAAGGTTGTAATCTGCCAAGTGCCCACAAGATCTGCGAATTATAAAGACTTCAGGCTAATTGCGTTCTTCAACCGTGGTCTCGCCTATCTGACAGGTCACTGCGGTAAGTGGATAAATCTACACGTCCATCGCAGGATCATACATCCTCCATGGTTCTCTGATGCCATTGAACACAAGGGCTTCATTTACGCTGTCGACTCCTTCTATGGCTGGACGTATTGCTGGCCTACTCCAGTCATCGCTACAAACGGCTGTTACAATAGTATGTTACTTTCCTATGATATCATGATGGCTTTCTTATATTACTGTCAACATTTGCTGAAAAAATATTCATGCTCATAACATGTTGTTCTTAAGATTGACTAAACCAAGAACCCTTTTTTATTTGACTCCAACTTGATATGATGTTGTAGGCCGCCTGGTGTCCCTACCCTTCCTAATCCCAGAACCTTTCAAAGAAAAGCGGCATGGCAGTTGCAGGTGGTTCCTGGCTCGATCAGACGACGGCGAAAGATTGATGATCGTTCGCACATACCGGACGTGTTGTTTCACGGAATACAATCACAGTCACTGCAAGGTCTTTGAGCAGGATCCCAGCTTCTCTGGGCCTTCAGGAATTTTTGACTGGAGGCTGGTAAGTAGCCTTGGTACACGCTCTCTGTTTGTTGGACTGAATTATTCGATTAACCAGGAGATAACCGACGGCAAGGATCATGATGGCAGCGCGGTTTCGTTCATCAGGCAAAACTGTGTGTACACAGCGTACCATGCGTCTCTGCATGCACCATACCCTGATATGTGCCACCACACTATGCAGCCCAGAGTAGGAGAGAGGGTCGCAAGTATCAGACTTCGACCTGCTGGCTGGAGTTTCCTCCGTCAAGCACCCATCTGGTTCAAGCCGTCAGCCAATCTGCACAGCTTAATAAATAGTAACGTCTAACTGAGCCAGTTAGTTAGATGCGTACACTTGGTGTAGTATGATCTTTATTTAGTTTGATGCATACACTTGTTCTTTTTTGGTAGCCCTTTTGTAATGATGGCTGGTGTTTGGTTTGGAAGAGAGATCCGCGTCTTCACTTTTCTGGCCTGCTTACTGCTTCTATTGCACCCCCAGCGCTGGTTGCTGTTGCTGTTGTTTTCAATGTACAATCAGTAGTATATTTCGTCTGTGGGTTGAATAAATGTGTTGTTAGAACGACAAACACAATGTTTTGGAAGTCGTTGCACGGTTCGATCCTTTAGTGCCCCGTACCGTACGTAGCGCATACTATTTATCGTATGGAACACATTTTTTTTGAAACTCGGAACACATTTTCCACTTGTTGATAACATGCAGCCCACTGATGAAGGCCCAATAGAGAAGCCCATAATTAACTGGAAGGGAGGCTCTCACATGAATCCGGCCCAGGTACATGCTCATGGTCCCCTAAACATAAATAAGTAAATAAATAAAGCTAAATGCTCATGCACCAGTTCTTTGGGAAAATAGGTAGCCCAGTATTTCTTTTTGAAGAATACCCAAGCTAGGCCTATTTGTTTTCTCCGAATTACTGGGCTGCAAATCTTTCAAGACGAGGAGGGATGCATTCCGGCCTGGCTTAAGAGTATGGTCAATGTCTGTTAAAATTAATATCAAAAGAGGTTGAAAATTCCAAAAAAATTATAGCAAATGGGATATAAGTTTCTTTTTTTGTTTTTGTTCTTCACTGATATCTTATACGTATTTCATTGGATTTAACATGACATAGTACTAATTTATTTTAAAATTTGTTTTAGTATGGCTATTAATTTTTGGATTAAGAATATTTCATTCCCCAGCAAAAATTTGCGAATTTTCAAAATTTCCCACATATTTAGTTAATTTTTTGACCCTGGTACTGACCAGAAAATGGCCAGCAATTCTAAAAATGGAAAACGGGCTGCAATAAATTCCATATGAATTAGAAAATGAGTAAAAATTATAAAAATAATAGCAAATGGGCTGTACATGCCACAGATTTCGAGGCTGACTTGTTTATGCAAGGCTTTGTCAGTGAACACACGATTCTAGCAGCAATTAGTGTTGGATGTCCATCCAACGGCCGACGTGCTTCTTCAATCTCTGATCTTCCTGCTCCAGCCGCCTAAACTAGCGCCGGTAGGACTGCCTGCTCCCTCCTCTTGTGGCCCGCTGTGATGCCACGCAGGCTTCCCCGGCCCACCCGACTCCCTCTACTGGCCTGGCCGCACGCAATCAACTGCCTCCTTATTACGCGAAAAAAATGATTCCTCCCACTGACATCTGGGGCGCACCGGTTGGGAGGCTGACCTGTGGGCCTACTAAGTTGACGCGTACGCAGGGCTTGTCAACTTAGTCAACAAACGATTCTAGCAGCAGTAACCGTTGGATTTGAATCGAACGGTCCTGCTGCTTCTTCAATCGCTGCTCTTCTTGCACCAGCCGCCCAAACCAGCGCCGGGGAGACCGCCTACTCCTACCTCCAGTGGCCGGCTGTGCTGCCGATGAGGCCTCATCGCCCCCTACTACTCCCACTGCTAGCCAGGCCCTGCGGCGACGGCAGCCTCACACCACAGCCGAACCAGTAAACCCTCGTACTCCTCTCCGCGTGGGCATCCACTGCCGCGTCTTCCCCGGCTCCACGTCGTCCCCTTCCTAGGCCTCACCGTCGTCCACTGCCTTGGTGCTCTCGGCGCGGCATGGTTAACGTGGTCAACGACATTCAATCGGAAGAGTACTATACGTGGAGAGGCTGATAGCTGGGTCCACGGCAACAGCCCAGTTTTTTGTGATTTGCGAAGTAAGTCGCTTTGTCAGGCCTGTTGGGCTGCAAATCTTTCAAGACAAGGAGAGCTTTCATTCGGCTGGCCGAGAAAATGGCCCATCAGTAATGAGAAATGGGCTGTACATTTTTAAAACACATCAAACTGGCAATTAGTTTCAAATATCTTTTCTTCATTTCGAGATTTGAAATTACATTAATTTTTATGCGTGGAGAATTTGTTGGATTTTATATTGATATACATTTATTTTTAAAATCAGTTTGAATGTGAGTCAAAATTTCAGGATTAAAAATAGTTCGGACCGCACCAAAATATGCAAAATTTCGTATAATTTTTTAACCGTGGCCACAATATGGGCTGTAATGCTAACAAAAAGAATATGGGCTCCAAAAAACATTAATAATTAGCAAATGGGCTGTAAATTATTAGAAATAATGGCAGATGGGCTGTATGCTGTTTTTCACAGATTTGAGGCTTTCCTAAAAAAAGGTTGACGCACAAAAGTGATTGTTGGATGGCCATCCAACGGTCGTCGTGCTTCTTCAATCTCTGCTCTTCCTGCTCCAGCCGCTCAAACAGGCGCCGGCGGGACTGCCTGCTCCCTCCTCCCCGCGGCCGGCTCTACTGCCGCGCAGGCCTTACCGCCCCACCGTACTCAAATCGCTGGCCTAGCCATCCCTCTACTCACCCACACCTGTTGTTATTCTCCGGCGACGGCAGACGAACCAGTAAACCCTCGTACAGTCGTACTCCCCTCCGCGTGGGAAACAACTGCCGAGTCCTCCCTGCCTCCATGTCGTTCCCTTCCTAGGCCTCGCCGTCGTCCACCGCCCTGGTGCTCTCGGCGCGGCCTGGTCAACGTGGTCAACGACCGACATGCATCTGAAGTGGACTGTACGTGGATAGGCCGACAGCTGGGTCCACGGCCGCACGCAAGGAAATGCCTCCTTATTACGCGCAAAATAATGATTCCTCCACCTGACATCAGGGACCCACTGAAAGGGCCTCTGTATTTCGTGAAAAAAACGTTACCGCCGCTGACAGCTCGGACCCACCAGCTATATCTTCGCACGCAAGGAAGTGCCTCCTTATTACGCTCAAAAAAATGAATACCCCCTGCTAGCTGGGACCCACCTTGGTGGGAGGCTGACTTGTGGGCCTACTAAGTTGACGGGGATGGAGGGCTTTGTCAACTTAGTCAATATGCACGATTCTAGCTCCAGTGACTGTACGATGTCCATCCAATGGCCGTAGTGCTTCTTCAACCTCTGGTCTTCTTGCTCCAGCCCCCAAACCAGCGCCGGTCGTGCCTCATGCTCCTGCCTCCCATGGCCGGCTACGATGCGGCGGAGGCCTCACCGCCCCCTACTACTCCCACCACTGGCCAGTCCATCCCTCTACTCACCCACACCCCCTGTTATTCTGCGGCGACAGCAGCCTCACACCGCAGCGAACCAGTGAACCCTCGTACTCCTCTACGCATGGGCATCCACTACCGCGTCTTTCCCGGTCCGCGTCATCCCCTTCCTAGGCCTTGCCGTCGTCCACCGCCCTGGTGCTCTCGGCGCGGCGTGGTCAACGTGGTCAAGGAACAGCTTCCATCGGACATGGACTGTACGTGGAGAGGCTGACAGCTGGGTCCATGGCCACAGCAAGGAAGTGCCTCCTTATTACGTGCAAAATAATTATTCCTCCACCTGACAGCGGGACCCACCGGACGGGCCACCGTATTTCGCCCCCCTAACTGCTGGGACCCACCAGCTACATCTTCACACGCAAGGAAGTGCGTCCGGGCAAAAAAACGATTCGCCCCCTGACTGCTGGGACCGACCAGCTACATCTTCGCAGGCAAGGAAGTGCCTGACAGTCGGGACCCACCTGGTCGAAGCGTACGTAGCGTTGTCATTCTGGTCGCGAACATGTACGTACATACTGGTCGATGTAGAGGCGTGCACGTGTCGTAGTAGAGGCGCGCACATAGCATGTACACATACGTACAGCGGCCAGGGTGCAAGAAAGAAAATACGGCCACGTATGTGTACATATGGGCGGGGTCTCGAACGCCTACTCGCGCATACGTACGGCGAGGGCTCGTGTACATGGCTGGGTCGGAACGGAGAAACAACGTCGTCGTCGTGTTCATGGGGAGGCAACAGAATGCGTCGTGTTCATGGGGAGGCAACGGAATGCATCGTGTTCATGGGGAGGCAACGGAATGCGTCGTGTTCATCGGGAGGCAACGGAACGCGTGGGAGCCAACCGGCTGGGTCGGAACGGAATGCGTGGTCGTGTTCATCGGGAGGGCTTGGACGGAACAGGCGATGGAAACGAGGCCCAGCGTACCGCACAACGGAGGAAACGGACCTCCTACGTTCGGAACGGGGTCCTGTTGATCGGGAGGGGTCTGGCGTACCGCAAAACGGAGGAAACGGACCCTCCTACGGTCGAAACGGGGGTCCTGTTGATCGGGAGGGGTGTGGCGTACCGCAAAACGGACGAAACGGACTTGTGTTGGAGCGCTACAGTCGAAACGGGGGTCCTGTTCATCAGGAGGGGTATGGAGTACCGCAAAACGGGACTCCACGGGATACTGTTCATCTCCACTGTCGACCCCCTCCAACCTCCACGAGCTATTGTTCATCCACCGTCAACCTCCTCCAGCCTCCACCTGCGACTGTTCATCCACGGGCTCCTGTTCATCCATCCTCCACCGCGCGCTACTCCACCAGCTACTGTTCAACCAGCCCTCTCCACGGGCTCCTGTTCAACCACCCCTCCATGGGCTACCGTTCATCCTGCCCTCCACCGTCTACTGTTCATCCTGCCCTCCACGGGGTGGTCCTGTTCATCCAGCCATCCACGGGGTCCTGTTCATCCAGCCCCAACCGGCTTGATCGATTGGGGTCCTGTTCATCTAGAGGCAACACCACGGGGTCCTGTTCATCCACCCCCATCTGGAACTATTCATCCAACCCCCCCTCCCCCCGCAACGCTCACTGTTCATCCAGAGGCAACATCGATCGGCTTCAGTTAGCAGCAGTAGCGAAGGAATCGCTCGATCGGGTTCAGCTAACAGTCATCGATCGATCGCTCGGGTTCAGTAACGCGTAGCCTACAGTGCAATCGCTCGGGTTCAGTTAGAGCCCAACGCCTCGCTCGGGTTCAGTTAGAGCCAACGCCTCGCACACACGTCCATACGTGTACGAGAGAAACGCGCATCGCTCGGCCCCCGACCTCCCACCGTAACCGGGAACTCCCCGAAATTTTCCTCCCCCTCGCTTCTACCACGGTTTTTTCCGTCATGGGCGGCCCAAAGAATGTCATGCAGCTACGTCTCCGGCCCGCCCAGGAAGAAAAGCCCATTTTCTGTCATGATTTTTTGTCATAGAAGTAGGAGCCCACCACATCTATGATGATACCGGGTTTTGTCACAATTATCGTCATAGAAGTGTCATATGTATGACAGAAAAAAAATTCGTTCGGCCCAAAATGTCATGGATGTGTCTTTTTTTTGTAGTGTTAGTAGCAATGATACATATGTGTCATTTCCCTTTCTGTCACTGGGATCAAGCACTGTAAGATCGAACCCACTAGAAAGCACCTCTTCCCATTGCAAGATAAATAGATCAAGCTGGCCAAACAAAACCCAAATATCGGAGAAGAAATACGAGGCTATAAGCAATCATGCATAAAAGAGATCAAAGAAACTCAAATACTTTCATGGATATAAAAAGATAGATATGATCATAAACTCGAAGTTCATCGGATCCCAACAAACACACCGCAAAAGAGTTACATCATATTGATCTCCAAGAGACCATTGTATTGAGAATCAACAGAGAGAGAGAGAGATGAAGCCATCTAGCTACTAACTACGGACCTGAAGGTCTACAAAGAACTACTCACGCATCATCGGAGAGGCACAAATGGAGGTGGTGAACCCATTCCAAGATGGTGTCTAGATTGGATCTGGTGGTTCTGGAATCTGCGGCGGCTGGATGAATATTTCGTTGACTCCCCTAGGGTTCTGGAAATATTGGGGTATTTATAGAGCAAAGAGGCGGTCTGGGGCACCCGAGGAGGGCACAACCCACCAGGGTGCGCCTATGTGACGCCCCGAGACCATTGCGCCAGGTGTCTTCCAGTTATTCCTTATTGTTGCCTTGTCTTTCGCTTGTGTGTGGCATCTTGCCATGTCATCATCCGCATTGCATCATCATGTCTTCAAAACTTGCATCCGTCCGGGTTCCCTCGGTTTCGTCTGTTGTCCGTTCTGAGCCCAGACACACTTGCACGCGCCCGCGGCATGTCCGAAATAGTATTTTATCAGTGGCCAAAAAATGTTCTTGGAATGGGCTGAAAGTTGGCATGCAGTGTTGTTTTAGTGTATATAGGCCGCCTGCTAAGTTTCATCACATTCGGAGTCCGTTTGACGCCCCAACGGATATCTATAGCGGCAGTATAGCCGGTCATACGTCGAACGTTTCCGGTATCCCGAAACATGCGTCGAGCTTTCCCTCTCTTTCCTCCCTAGACCGTCTACACAATCCATTACTTACCGCCAGGCCAAATCTAACCTCTCTCATCAGCCCGCGGCCCTCCTCACGTGCGCGTCCGAAAGCTGTCCTGGACCCGACCCGGACAGTCATCACCGTTGGATTCGGTTCATCCCCAAACATCTACAAAACGTCTCTGTTTTCTTATTTGGACTTCCTAACCTATATTTTATTAGCCATTCATTTTAGATCAGAGGTCTTCCATTAGTCTGCTTTTAGATCCACTTGCTATTTAAACCAGACCAACCCTAGAATCTAGGGAGATGTCCCACCGATCCCTCTCGGCCGCCGCCACTATCTTCCTCGGGGTCCAGATCCACCCACTCTACCTCGTTTTCCCCAGCGAGCCAACCACCACATCGCAGCCGCTCGAATCCCACAGCGCCCCTCCTTCCCCTGCCCGAGCCATGCCTCGTCCCTGGCCCCCTCCTCGCCTCGCCATCCGGCGACGAACGCCGCCGCTGGCAACCACCAGGCCAGTCCCTCGCGCGCTGCCCTTATTCTCCTTCTTTTCTTCTCCGCGTCCCTGCTCAACTCCCTCTTGTTTCTCTCTGTTAAGGAAACCACCATGGACGCCCGAACCCGACAGCGACCTCGATCTTCAGGCCACCCGGATGGGCCCCTGCTTCCTCGACCGCCTGACCCCCCTCACGCCCGAGCCGCACAGGAGACGAGCGCCCCGCTACAGCGCTCGACCCTGTGCTCGTCTTCCCGCTCGTCTCTGTTGCCTGCATCTTCGCCATCCCTGCGTCGCCAAGTCCGCCGAACCTCGCCGCCCCGCCATGCTCCTGAAGCCTCGGCGCCTGCTCGTCCTCAAGGTCGCCGGTGAGCGTCCCGCCAAGCCGTTGCCTTCCTTCGCGCAGTCCCTGTCGCCCGAGTCGCCGTGCCAAGTTCCACCGCTGCTGCTGCATCCCTTTGCTTCGTCAGGACACGAGCTCCTTTGTCTCCCCTGCGTCGCCGAGCGCCATCGCCCGTTGTAGCCGTCGTCTTGATCCAGGCGGGATCGAGCCCGATGACGACGACTAGCGCCTCGTCCCGCTCCTCGCGATACCCCGTCGCCGTTCCCTGCCATGGACGCGTCCCACTCCCCTGCAGCTTGCGGCGACCGCGCTGAACATCGCCGGCCACCTCCAGCTCCGGCCACTGGGACCCGAGCCGCGCCGGATCCACCCCGCCAGCACCTCGTCGGCCTTCCCTGGAGCCCGCTATCGCTCGAGACCGCCGCGCCTCTGCTTCCCCTGCATCGCCCCTGCCTTCTGCCTCGTCCTCCTCCGAGCTGAGAACGGGCGCACGCTGTCGCGCCCGCGTTGACTTCTCGCCGCGTGGATCCAGCAAGGCCCAGCACGCCCCTATCCTCTTCGTTGTGGGCCTCAGCCCAGGGTGAGCTCCCCATAGCCTCCTCTTTGTTCGGCCCTGTTCCAGATTCGGCCCACATATTTTTCTTATAGATCTGCGATTTTCCTAATTTTCCAGAGACCGCAGTTTTGCAGAATACCCCCTGCTGTTCATGCATTTAATATCTCACAAATCATGCCTCATATTAAAATAATTTATATATGTAAAATGCTTCGAATTTTGTGTAGATTATTAATTTGAAACTTTCATCTATGTTTAAAATGTTTAAAATGATGTTTGCATATATTTTGCCATATTGTCATGTAAAATGATTTATTTCATAACTAAATAACCGTAGCTCGGTTTTAAATAAACTTTATATGTAAATGGGGTAGAAAAATGCCTATTTTAACATGGTGGGAGTACTTTGCATGTTTAACAACTCTAAAATATGATTTAGGGCAGAACAGTACCAAATCTAAAATATTGCATATGAGGATTTTCTGGACTTGTTGCTTTTTGTTCCGGCCTCATTTAAACTTGCCTAGATAGGTAGTTTTCATTTGCTCCACCCCTTGCCATGTTTAAGAACATTTAATATTGTTGAGTACTTAAACAACATCGAACTAAATAATCAAATGTGGTGTTCCATCAATATGCAACTCGTTGCATATTTAGCTCCACTTAACTTGTAGTTTTGCTTGTGCACTTTGGCATGCCATGCCTCATTAAACCGGACATGCATCATACTTGGTTGTGCATCATGCCATGCTTATGTGATGGTTGTTTACTATGTTGTTTGCTTCTTTTCGGTGTTGCTTCTTTGGGTTAGTTCCAATGACGTCGCGTTTGTGAGGATCCGTTCGACTACGTCTGTTTGCCTTCTTCATGGACTCGTTCTTATTCCTTGCGGGATCTCAGGCAAGATGACCATAGCCTCGAAATCACTTCTATCTTTGCTTGCTAGTTGTTCGCTCTATTGCTATGTCGCGATACCTACCACTTTGCTATATCATGCCTCCCATATTGCCATGTCAAGCCTCTAACCCACCTTTCCTAGCAAACTGTTGTTTGGCTATGTTACCGCTTTTGCTCAGCCCCTCTTATAGCGTTGCTAGTTGCAGGTGAAGATGGAGTTTGTTCCTTGTTGGAACATGTTTATCATTTGGGATATCATTATTATTATATCTTGTTTACTTTAACACACCTATATAGTGGAAGGCTCGGCCTTATGCCTGGTGTTTTGTTCCACTCTTGCCGCCCTAGTTTCCGTCATACCGGTGTTATGTTCCTTGATTTTGCGTTCCTTACACGGTTGGGTGTTATGGGAACCCCTTGACAGTTCGCTTTGAATAAAACTCCTCCAGCAAGGCCCAACCTTGGTTTTACCATTTGCCTCACCTAGCCTTTTTCCCTTGGGTTTCCGGAGACTGAGGGTCATCTTTATTTTAACCCCCCCCCCCGGGGCCAGTGCTCCTCTGAGTGTTGGTCCAACCTGTCAGCCGGCGATGGCCACCAGGGGCAACTCTGGGTTGGCCTACCAGAAGTTTGCACAATCCGGTGTGCCCTGATAACGAGATATGTGCAGCTCCTATCGGGATTTGTCGGCACATTCGGGCGGCTTTGTTGGTCTTGTTTTACCATTGTTGAAATGTCTTGTAACCGGGATTCCGAGTCTGATCGGGTCTTCCTGGGAGAAGGAATATCCTTCGTTGACCGTGAGAGCTTGTGATGGGCTAAGTTGGGACACCCCTGCAGGGTTTGAACTATCAAAAGTTGTGCCCGCGGTTATGGGCAGATGGGAATTTGTTAATGTCCAGTTGTAGAGAACTTGACACTTAAATTAATTAAAATGCATCAACCGCGTGTGTAGCCATGATGGTCTCTTTCCGGCGGAGTCCGGGAAGTGAACATGGTTCTTGTGTTATGCTTGAACGTAAGTAGTCTTAGGATCACTTCTAGTTCACGATCTGCTTTGCTTCTCTTCTCGCTCTTATTTGCGTATGTTAGCCACCATATATGCTTAGTGCTTGCTGCAGCTCCACCTCACTACCTTCTCCTACCCATAAGCTTATATAGTCTTGATCTCGCAGGTGTGAGATTGCTGAGTCCTCGTGACTCACAGATACTTCCAAATAGTTGCAGGCGTCGATGATACCAGTGCAGGTGACGCAACCCAGCTCAAGTGAGAGCTCGATGAAGATCGTGTTCGTTGTGTTGTTTCGTTTCCAGTTGATCAGTAGCGGAGCCCAGTTGGGGCGATCGGGGATCTAGCATTAGGGGTTGTCTTCTTTTATTTTGGTTCCGTAGTTGGACCTTGATTGTATGCTGGATGATGTATGTATAACTTGTATTTGTGTGAAGTGACGATTGTAAGCCAACTCTTTATCCCATTCTTATTCAGTACTTGGGATTGTGTGAAGATTACCCCTCTTGCGACAAACCTACCATGCGGCTATGCCTCTAAGTCGTGCCCCGACACGTGGGAGATATAGCCGCATCGTGGGTGTTAAGCCTGGGCCTCCTCGCGCGCCCTGGTGGGTTGTCCCCTCTTTGGGACTCCCCCTAGGTGCAACCAGGCTGGTCCATAAAAAAACTCCATAAAGTTTCATGGCATTTGGACTCCGTCTGATATTGATTTTCTGCGATGTAAAAAACACGGAAAAAATAGGAACTGGCACTTGGCACTATGTCAATAGGTTAGTACCAAAAATGATACAAAATGATTATAAAACATCCAAGATTGATAATATAACAGCATGAAACAATCAAAATTATAGATACGTTGGATACGTATCAGCATCCCCAAGCTTAACTCCTACTCGTCCTCGAGTAGATAAGTGATAAAAACAGAATTTTTGATGTGGAATGCTGCCTATCATGTCATATCATATTCTTTTCTTTATAGCATGGAAAATTGGACTTTTAGTTGTTCAAAGCAATAGTCTAGTTTTGACATGATAATTTAGATACTCAAGCATATCAACAAGCAACCATATCTTTCAAAATATCAACGCTAAAATAAGTTATCCCTAGCCCATCATGCTCAAACATTGATCCATTTGTGAAACACACTCGAATATTAGCTACACCCAATACTTAAGTACGATCATATTGCCTCCTAGTTGGTGCTTTTATAAGAGAAGATGGAGACTCAAATTTAAAAATAAAAATTACATAAAGTAAAAAGAAAGGCCCTTCGCAGAGGGAAGTAGGGATTTGTAGAGGTGCCAGAGCTCAAAGCAAAAAACTTAGAGATAAAAACATTTTGAGAGGTGTATCCATCCCACCAACGAAAATGACTTAGAATTCCCAATACTTTCCATGCATAGATATCATAGGTGGTTCCCAAACAGAAAAATAAAGTTTATTCCTTTTTCCACCATAACTTTCACTTTCCATGGCTAGTTGTATCCACGGTTGCCCTCCATACCAACACTTTCCAAGGAATTTATTATTTGATAACATAAAGTAAATTCAATATTTTTTTGCATTTCGGGACTGGGCATCCCTAATACCTTTGCCTTACTCTTGTGCAATGACAAGTGAATAAAGACGCATCTTGATAATAACAGATCTAGCATGGAAAATATTAGCCACCCCTCACCGCTCCGCGAGCGAAACAAACACACAAAAGAGAAGTTTTTATTTTGAAAATTGGAGATGGCACATGCAAATTTTCTTAGAACGTCAAAAGATACCGCATATAGGTAGATATAGTGGACTCATGTGGCAAAACTGGGTTAAAGGTTTTTGGATGCACAAGTAGTGATCATACTTAGTGCAAAATGAAGGCTAGCAAAAGATTGGGAAGCGACCAACTAAGAAACGAATAATCTCATAAGCAAGCATTAAACATAAATAACACCGAATAATGCACCACAAGTAGGATATAATTTCATTGCATGACTATTGACTTTCGTACTTGCATAGGGAATCACAAACCTTAACACCAATATTCTTACTAAAGCATAATTACTCATCAAGATGACTCACATATCACATCATCATATCTCAAAACTATTACTAAGAATCAAGTTTATTTTGCCAATGATCTTCATGAAAGTTTTTATTATATCCTTCTTGGATATCTATCACTTTGGGACTAATTTTCATGTGTTGATTTTGACAAGCTCCAACAAATATAAGTGAAGATCATGAGCATAATATATTTTTCTTTCTCTCAAATTAATTTAAGTGAAGCAAGAGAGAATTTCTTGAAAATACTAAGCACACCGTTCTCAAAAAGATATAAGTGAAGCACTAGAGCAAGTCCATTGCTCATAAAAATTTAAGTGAAGCATAGAGAGCAATTTTAACAAGTCATGACATAATTTTGGCTCTCCTAAATAGGTGTGTACAGCAAGGATTGATGACTTAAAACACAAAATAAAACAAGCAAAGACTCATATCATACAATACGCTCCAAGAAAAACACATATCATGTGACGAATAAAAATATCGTTCCGAATAAAATACCGATGATCGTTGGAAGAAAGCGGGGATGCCACTCGGGGGCATCCCCAAGCTTAGTTGGTTTCTCATTTTTGGATAATAGCTTGGGACGTCGGGGCGTCCCCAAGCTTAGGCTCTTCCATCCTTCTTCATCCATCGTAAGATAACCCAAAACTTGAAAACTTCAATCACACAAAACTCAACAAAACCTTCGTGAGATCGGTTAGTATAAGAATAATAAATCACTACTATAAGTGTTGTATCAAACCAATTCATATTTTGTTTTTGTATTATATCTACTGTATTCCAACTTTTCTATGGCAAAAACTCATCAAAGAAAACCATAGAGCCATCAAAATAAGCACACAACACAAAGAAAACAGAATTTGTCAAAACAGAACAGTCTGTAGTAATCTGACTATTTCGAATACTTCTGTAACTCCAAAAATTCTGAAAAATTAGGACGGCCTGAGAAATTTGTATATTGATCTACTGCAATTGGAATGAGTATTTTATCACTCTCTAGTAAAAAATGATAAATATTTTCGTGAGCACAAAAGTTTCTGTTTTTTCAGCAAGATCAAACAACTGTCACCCAAGAAGATCCTAAAGGCTTTATTTGGCACAAACAGTAATTAAAACATAAGAAACACAATCATAACAGTAGAATAATTGTGCTAACACTCAAAAACAGGAAGCAAAAAGCAAAAATAAAATTTATTCATTGGGTTGCCTCCCAACAAGCGCTAAAATTTTACGTCCTTAGCTAGGCATAAAGCAAGGATCTAAGTTTTGTCTTACGAAATTTTGGCAACTTTTGTAAGGGTTTTCTCAAACCTGGGAGGCTCTTTATGCTTCCCTAAATTCTTTGGAAAAGAAACCATCTTTAGATCCAAAATAATCAATCGCTTGTTACAAAGAGTAATCAAGGTATTCATGCGATTGATACTACCATTGAGATGTTTGAGGGGTTCATTATATTTTTGTAATTCAACCATGTATTTATGCAAATCACCAAGTTTGTCCAACATTTGAACTCCCTCTAGGGTGAAAGTAAACCCCTTCTTTTGAGGTGGAATCCCCAAAATTCCTTCTAAAATTTCATAGGCAGCATTGGCATCAAGCTCAATAAAATTCCCTTTAGCGGCAAAATCTAGGAGTTTTCTATGATGCAAAGCCAATCCTATGTAAAAATTACGAAGCAAAACCTTAGTGTCCCCCTTTAAATTGGAAATAAGATACGATTCCATAAGCCTATACCAAGCATCTTTTAAATTTTCTCCTTGTTTTTTCTTGAAGTAAAGCACTTCAAAATCTGGTGACAAAGGAGGAGTAGGAACACTAGCCATCGAGACTAAAAAGCAAGAGAACGACAAACAAAAAAGAGAGGCGAATAAAACGGCAAATTTTTGTGAAGTGGGGGAGATAAAAACGAGAGGCAAATGGCTAATAATGTAAATTGCAAGGAGATGAGATTTGTGATTAGGAACCTGGTATATGTTGAAGATCCTCCCTGGCAACGGTGCCAGAAATTCCTTTTGATGTCGCTTGAAGCTACGTCGGTATTTCCCCAAAGAGGAAGGGATGATGCAGCACAGCAGCGGTAGGTATTTCCCTCAGATATGAAACAAAGGTTATCGAACCAGTAGGAGAACCAAGCAACACAACGTAAACAGCCCCTGCACACAGGTAACAAATCCTCGCAACCCGACGTGTTAAAGGGGTTGTCAATCCCTTTCGGGTAACGGTGCCAAAAATTGGTGCGTGATGGGAAAAAGGTTATAATAGATTGAATAAATATATCGCAAATAAAATAAAGTGCAGCAAAGTATTTTTGGATTAATAGATCCAAAAATAAAATCAAATAAAAATAGATGGCAAAGGCAAATAATATGACAAAGAAGACCCGGGGGCCGTAGGCTTCACTAGTGGCTTCTCTCGAGAAAAATAGCAAAGCAGTGGGTGAACAAATTACTATTGGGCAATTGATAGAAATTCAAATAATTATGACGATATCCAGGCAATGATCATTATATAGGCATCACGTCCAAGATTAGTAGACCGACTCCTGCCTGCATCTATTACTATTACTCCACACATCAACCGCTATCGAGCATGCATCTAGTGTAAGTTCGTGGAGAAACGGGGTAATGCAATAAGAACGATGACATGATGTAGACAAGATCTATCTATGTAGAGATAGACCCCATCATTTTATCCTTAGTAGCAACGATACATATGTGTCATTTCCCTTTCTGTCACTGGGATCAAGCACCGTAAGATTGAACCCACTACAAAGCACCTCTTCCCATTGCAAGATAAATAGATCAAGTTGGCCAAACAAAACCCAAATATCGGAGAAGAAATACGAGGCTATAAGCAATCATGCATAAAAGAGATCAAAGAAACTCAAATACTTTCATGGATATAAAAAGATAGATCTGATCATAAACTCGAAGTTCATCGGATCCCAACAAACACACCGCAAAAGAGTTACATCATATGGATCTCCAAGAGACCATTGTATTGAGAATCAAGAGAGAGAGATGAAGCCATCTAGCTACTAACTACGGACCCAAAGGTCTACAAAGAACTACTCATGCATCATCGGAGAGGCACCAATGGAGGTGGTGAACCCCATCCGAGATGGTGTCTAGATTGGATCTGGTGGTTCTGGACTCTACGTCGGCTGGATGAATATTTCGTCGACCCCCCTAGGGTTCTGGAAATATTGGGGTATTTATAGAGCAAAGAGGCTATCCGGGGGGCACCCGAGGTGGGCACAACCCACCAGGGCGCGCCGGGCCTCCTGGCACGCCCTGGTGGGTTGTCCCCTCCTCGGGACTCCCCCCAGGTGCAACCAGGGCCCAACATGTTCCTTTTGGTCCATAAAAAATCTCTGTAAAGTTTCGTGGCATTTGGACTCCGTCTGATATTGATTTTCTGCGATGTAAAAAAACATGGAAAAAACAGGAACTGGCACTTGGCACTATGTCAATAGGTTAGTACCAAAAAATGATATAAAATGATTATAAAACATTCAAGATTGATAATATAATAGCATGGAACAATAAAAAATTATAGATAGGTTGGAGACGTATCATGCATGGACATGTAAGGTTGGTCCGGACCGCTTCATCCCTGAATACCGCCGAATCAAAATAAGATGTTGGTGGTAAGCAGTATGACTATCACTACCCACAACTCTTTTTGTTCTACTCGTGCATATCATCTACGCATAGACCTGGCTCATTATGCCACTGTTGGGAAACGTTGCATGGAAGAGAAAAATTCAACGCACACGCAATGATCTATCCATGGAGATGCATAGCAACAATGGGGGGAGTATGTCTACGTACCCTCGTAGACCGTAAGTGGAAGCGTTTGACAACGTGGTTTATGTAGTCGAACTTCTTCTAGCTCCGACCGATCAAGTACCGAATGTACGACACCTCCAAGTTCAACACACGTTCAGCTCGGTGACGTCCCTCGCCTTCTTGATCCAGCAAGATGTCGAGGTAGTAGATGAGTTCCATTTGCACAGTGGCATGGTGACAATGATGGTGAAGTGATCTCCGCAGGGCTTCGCCTAAGCACTACGAAAATATGACCGGAGACGTAAACGGTGGAGGGGGCACCGCACATGGCTAGGCAATTGTCTGGGGTGTGCTAGGGGCTCCCCCCACAAATATATAGGTGGGAGGGAGAGGGGAGGCGGCCAGGGTGCGCCCCAAGTAGGATCTGAATCCTACTTGGGGTTTCCCCAAGTGGCGCCCCCTTCCATAAAACACCGGAGAGAAAAAGGGAAGGAGGTCCGAACCCCCTCTTTTCCTTCTCCCAATCGGCCTCCTCATTGGGGGGTGTAACGCCCTCGATGTGGCTATATCTCCCACGTGTCGAAGCACGACTTAGAGGCATAACCGCATTGAAAGCAATGTCGCAAGTGAGGTAATCTTCGCAAACAACCCATGTAATACATAAGGGAAAAGAGATACATAGTTGGCTTACAATCGCCACTTCACACCATACATGAATAAAGCATTACATCATCCAGATACAAACAAGGTCCGACTACGGAACCAAAATAAAAGAAAAACCCCAAATGCGACAAAGGTCCCCAATCGACCCCAACTGGGCTCCACTACTGATCAACTAGAACGAAACAACATAAAGGACAAGATCTTCAACGAGCTCCTCCTTGAGCTTGGTTGCGTCATCTACACGGACTCATCGGCACCTGCAAGCTGGTTTTGGAAGTATCTGTGAGTCACGAGGACTCAGCAATCTCACACCCTCGCGATCAAGACTATTTAAGCTTATGGGTAAGGTAAAGGTATGAGGTGGAGCTGCAGCAAGCGACTAGCATATAAGGTGGCTAACATACGCAAAAGAGAGCGAGAAGAGAAGGCAAAGCACGGTCGATAAAAGTATGATCAAGAAGTGATCCTAAAACAACCTACGTCAAGCATAACTCCAACAACCGTGTTCACTTCCCGGACTCTGCCGGAAAGAGACCATCACAGTTACACACGCGGTTGATACATTTTAATTAAGGTCAACTTCACGTTTTCTACAACCGGACATTAACAAATTCCCATCTTCCCATAACCGCGGGCACGGCTTTTGAAAGTTCAAATCCCTGCAGGGGTGTCCCAACTTAGCCCATGACAAGCTCTCACGGTCAACGAAGTAATAGACCTCCTCCCGAGACATTCCGATCAGACTCGGTATCCCGGTTCTTCAAGACATCCTTGACAATGGTAAAACAAGTCCAGCAAGACCACCCGATGCGCCGACATCCCGATAGGAGCTGCACATATCTCGTTCTCAGGGCACACCGGATAAGCTAAGCATACAGGAGCCAACGTAACCCAAGTTGCCAAGGGACGGCCCCGCACGGTGCTCTGGGTTGGACCAACGCTTAGACAAGCACTGGCCCGGGGGGTTAAAATAAGATGAACCTCGGGATGCGCGACTCCCAAGAGAAAAAGGCTAGGTGGCGAATGGTAAAACCAAGGTTGGGCCTTGCTGAAGGAGTTTTATTCAAAGCGAACTGTCAAGGGGTTCCCATTATAACCCAACCGCGTAAGGAACGCAAAATCCGGGAACATAACACCGATATGACGGAAACTAGCGCGGCAAGAATGGAACAAAACACCAGGCATAAGGCCGAGCCTTCCACCCTTTACCAAGTATATAGATGCATTAATTAAATAAGATATAATATGATATCCCAACAAGTAAACATGTTCCAACAAGGAACAACATCTCCATGTTCCAACAAGGAACAAACTTTGATCTTCTCCTGCAACTAACAACGCTATAAGAGGGGCTGAGCAAAGCGGTAACATAGCCAAACAACGGTTTGCTAGGACAAGGTGGGTTAGAGGCTTGGTTCAACAATATGGGAGGCATGAAAAGCAAGTGGTAGGTATCGCAGCATAGGCATAGCAAAAGAGCGAGCAACTAAGCAAGCAAAGATAGAAGTGATTTCGAGGGTATGATCATCTTGCCTGAAATCCCGCAAGGAAGAAGAATGAGTCCATGAAGAAGACAAACGGACGTAGATGAACGGTTCCTCACAAACGCGACGTTACCAGAACCAACCCGAAGAAGCAAACACCAAAAAGAAGCACACAACATAGTAAACAAACCACACATGGACATGGCATGATGCACAACCAAGTATGATGTATGTCCGGTTTAATGATACATGGCATGGCATGGCAAAATGCACAAACAATCCTACAAATTAAGTGGAGCTCATTATGCAACGAAGTTGCATATTGAAGAAAACACCACATGACTTATTTAGTTCTCTCTCGTTTATGTACCCAACAAGATTAAATGTTTATTAACATGGCAAGAGGGTGAAGCACAATAAAACTACCTATCTAGGCAAGTTTAAATGAGGCCGGAACATCGAACAACAAATCCGGAAACTCCTCATGAGCATATTATAGATTTGGTACTGTTCTGCCCTAAACCATATTTTATAGTTGTTAAACATGCAAAGTGATGCCACCATGTTAAACTAGGCACTTTTCTACCCCATTTACATATAAAGTTTGTTTAAAACCGAGCTGCGGTTATTTAATTATGAATTAAAGCATTTTAACATGACATAGGAGCAAATTTAATCAAACATCATTTTTAACATTTCAAACATCGATGAAAGTTGGATATTATGAAACTAGACAAAATTCTAAGCAAGTTTCATATATAACTTATTTAGATCCGATGCACGGTTCATGAGTTATTATATGCATGATCCACAAGGGTTTTCCTGCAAAAATGCTCTCCTCTGGAAAAATAGACAAATTGTAGATCTGAAAAAAACAGAGGTGGGCCGAATCGGACTGGGCCAATAGTGCACAGCGGGGTTCTCACCCAGTAGGCCTTTGCCCAAGGCGGTGGAAACAGCAGGCCGGGCGACTGGGCCGGGAGCTGGGCCTTGGGGCGCATCGGCCCACGCGGGGCCCACACGAGAGGCGCTCTTCCTCCTCGTGCCCGCACGAACCGAAAGGCAGAGACGGCGGCGACGACGCACGCCGGCGAGGGCGCAGCAACGGCGGGGAGGTCGCGGGGACATGGAGATGGCCGGATCTGGTCGTGCCGGGTCCATTCCGGCCGGATCCAACGGCGGTTCGTCGTGGGCGTCGGCGAGGGAGCCCTGGTGGCGGTGCTGACCACATGGAAGCGCAGAGAGGTCAGGGAGAGAAAAAGAGAAGACAGAGAAAAGGGAGAGGAGAGGGACGGGGTCGACCTGGTGGAGCTCGTTGCTGCTCCGGCGAGCAGCTCCGGCGAGGACGCCGACGGGGCCTGGTGCGGGAGCTCCCTCCCCTGGAGCTCGGGGACGAGGGAGTGGGAGGCGACGCGGGGGCTGTCCCGAGCCCCAGATGGGCTCAGGTGGGCCGCGGCAGGGCTCGCAGGGCCGGCGGCGGTGGGGAGCGCTGGGGTGAGGTGGCGACGCCACATGGCGTCCCAGGGGTGGCTGGAGACAGCCAGGGGCGACGTGGCACGCCCGGATTGGTCCGGGGCGCGGCGGCGGCGGCGCCAAGTGGCGGTGGGAGGCTGGATGTGCACGGAATTCGAGGAGGAGGTGGGGATTGCGGCTGGCTAGAGGTAGGGGGTAGGTTTAGGCTAGGTTTGTCCAAAAATGGGCTAGGGAAGGTGTATATATATAGAGAAGGGGCTAGGGTTAGGGGGGTTTCGGAGCCCTCCGATCATAATCGAACGGTTCCGGTCGGAGGGGGGTTTAGTGGGCTGGACTCAGGCTGTGTAGGAGGGTTGGACTGAGAGGAGAGAAAAGAACTGCAGCCCGACACGGGTTTCCGAAGACCGAAAACGTCCGACGAAAATACCGGCAACGGTGCCGCTATATATATAACGGTTGGGCTATCAAACGAGCTCCGAATGCGACGAAACTTGACAGACACTTTGTCTACACTATAATAAGACCGCATGCCAAGTTTCATCCCATTCCGAGAACATTTTTCGGCCACTCACGAAACGAGGTAAAAGGGGGCGCCGGAGGACATAGGAGTGTCGAATTGAGAAACGGACAACGGGGAAAATGCTCGGATGCATGAGACAAACATGTATGCAAATGCGATGCACATGATGACATGATATGAGATGCATGACACGCAAGCATTGGCAAGGTAACAACAGCGAATAACTGGAGGACACCTGGCACATCGGTCTCAGGGCGTTACAGGGGGCTCCACCCCTTGTGGGCTAGTGTTCTCCCCACTCATGGCCCATATATTCCCCCGGGGGTGTCCGGTAACCCCTCCGGTACTTCGATAAATACCCGATATCTTCCGGAACGCTTTCGGTTTCCGAATACCATCATCCTATATATCAATCTTTACCTCTCGACCATTTTGAAACTCCTCGTTATGTCCGTGATCTCATCCGGGACTCCTAACAACATTCGATCATCAAATCACATAACTCATATAATACTATATCGTCATCGAACGTTACGCGTGCGGACCCTATGGGTTCAAGAACTATGTAGACATGACCGAGACACCTCTCCGGTGAATAACCAATAGCGGAACTTGGATTCTCATATTGGCTCCTACATATTCTATGAAGATCTTTATCGGTCGAACCGTTATGACAACATACGTTATTTCCTTTGTCTGTCGGTATATTACTTGCCCGAGATTCGATCGTTGGTGTCTTCATACCTAGTTCAATCTCGTTACCGGTAAGTCGCTTTACTCGTTCCGTAATACATCACCTCATGACTAACTCCTTAGTTCTTTGCTTGCAATCTTATGATGTGTATTACCGAGAGGGCCCAGAGATACCTCTCCGATACTCGGAGTGACAAATCCTAATCTCGATCTATGCCAACTCAACAAACACCTTCAGAGCTACCTGTAGAGCATCTTTATAATCACCGAGTTACGTTTTGACGTTTGATAGCACACAAGGCATTCCTCCGGTATCCGGGAGTTCCATAATCTCATAGTCGAAGGAATGTGAATTTGACATGAAGAAAGCAATAGCAATAAAACTGAACGATCATTATGCTAAGCTAACGGATGGGTCTTGTCCATCACATCATTCTCCTAATGATGTGATCTCGTCATCAAATGACAACTCATGTCCATCGTTAGGAAACCTTAACCATCTTTGATCAACGAGCTAGTCAAGTAGAGGCTCACTAGGGACACGGTGTTTGTTTATGTATTCACACATGTATTAAGGTTTCCGTTCAATACAATTCTGGCATGAATAATAAACATTTATCATGAATAAGGAAATATAAAAAACAACTTTATTACTGCCTCTAGGGCATATTTCCTTCAGAAATTCTGATACAGGCAAGATCAATTCGCATATCCAGGAGGTATTTGCAGTAGGAGGATGACACATTGATGAAAAAGAATCTCAATGAGTTAGGTGAGGCGCCCATAATTGGGACTACACAAGGAAGATGACTCGGAAGAATGCACTTGTGATAAAGTTACAGGGTGTTCGATACATTAAGTTGGACAACAGTGATTTGCTCTAATAAGACATGAACTTTGACCACCAACCAGAAGTCAGCGGTGATGCTTGTGGCAGTTGGGAGGTAACTCATACAATAATGAACTTCAAGGTTCATGGAACCACGTATGATTCAAATGATGGGAAGGTATAATGACAGGCACACTTTGAACATGGATTGTAACTTCAGATGACTGAAGATAGATGCATTATTCAATGATGCAAGTATGCACACTCTTAGCATCAGTATGTTGCTACTGGGATGCCCACAGAGGTTGCATTCAAGGTACCGTTTGTCAATACATATATGTAACATGTTGCTTCTAGTTAGCAGTTCTATACTCTAATTAGTTTATATTTATTTTTCCCATTGCAACCCTCGGGCATTTCCTCCAAAACCAGTGAAAATAATGGTTGTCCGTTTTTCTACTCCTTCCAGTACTACTTTAGATTATTCTAGACTATCTTCTTCAGACAATGCTTCACATTTAGAGTATATGGTCTATTGTTTCACAAAACGTTCAATATATAAATTGATCTTTGATTTCTAGAGATAGATTATCACATGTGTCATTTGATTCGGAGTATTGATTAGTTTTTCCAATTCTTCGATTCTGTAGGAGGTAGGTTGATTTGCCCTGGTTTTTCTAGGGGACATGGTGGCCGATCAGGGTACCCAATTATCAAACAAGCATTCCAAGATGCTCAAGATATGGAAGTTCACCTCCAAGATCGACCACCGGGTTATTTTGGTTCATGTTCTATGCTTCCATTGGATCCTAGGTGATCAGCATCCAGAGGGTATCTGATGCTGATTCAAGGTAAACTCTCATTTTTTTCTTTCGTTGTCTTTAGGTGAACATGTCAAATGTGCACATGGACGTGATGAAGCCGTGAATTGCCACAATGGTCATTTAGCTTCTTGGATTCGATAACGAAGTGCTTATCGACTTTATATACAACCTGCCCAATGTGAAGGTGAAGTTCTTGAAGAGACATTTCTTATCAAATCGATCTTATGGTCTCTTTGAACCATGTGTTCATGATACATACAATCATATAAACACACATGGGTTTCTTATTTAAACAAAAACATATATATTTCTTTTTTGAGATAATTAAACACCAAACTGCGTAGACCATCCATGTAAATTATCTCTAGATATATTGATCCCGTCGAGAAAGATCATGCTCCTCTGCATCCCTGCCCCGTCCATGGTGAGGTTCGCCCTTCTACCATCCTCAGCATGGCGGCAACACTTCCTCCACCAGAAAAATGCTTGTGAGAGAACTTTTACTAACAATTGTATGTCCCGGTAACACATATACTCAACCACTACACTGTTGCTGCGTAAAAAGTGCAAGGTAAAATTTTGGCTCCTGCCATTCTTATAAGGTAGGTGCGTGTGATTTATTCCTCCTATTGCAAGTGTACGGGCATATTTGCTAGTCTTATATAATTACTAATAGAATGCACGTGCGTTGCCACGGGCTTCTGAAATAGTCACAGGTAAAGACAATATAACACGGTCACAATTGCATAATAATTGAAGTCCATTTCACCGGTAATGTAAAGTGATAACAAAATAGCAAATTAACAATGTAGACATATAAAGTGATGATCCAGCTAAAAATCTATTACAAATTATTGAGATATATTCGATGTGCTTAAGAAATTCTCTCACAATATCAGGCAAGTCTTTAGCTTCATTCGCACAATGTTTGAGCAAGTATAATAAAAACTACTTCCTCAACTCATACCCATCCTGCAAAAGCAATATATGTAGTTAGCACGAATACTTCGCGTGGAAGATTTAAAAACATGTGTAACACACAATACTCACCGCACGAACCGGCTTCGCCGAGTCTTTACCGTTCCACAATAGCATAAAATGAAAGACAAAATAACCTGACAAATCCCTGCAATTTCCTAAATTGTTATTGTATTAAATATGGTGATAACAAAAATAAATGGTTGTATTATAAATTTATTACCTGCCTACGCTCGTTGGAATACCATTAGAAAATAAGCGTTGCCATTTTGATATATCAGAATGCCATCCTTGTTGCTTTATTTTGGGTGCTTCTTTGAATTCCCTCGCAAAACTTTTAGATTTCACTAAGTCTCGCAAAATTTTCATCTCCGATGATTGTGTTGTATGAATAGGGTTCGGAATAGATATACGAAGTGCCTCTTTATCGATTACGTACAAGATGTATCGATCGATGGATTCATATGGAAGATAAATCTACAAGTGGTAGCTATTACAGACAACAATAAACCATGACAAACAATGGACAAAAATAGCTTACTTACCATGTTGCACGATGAGATGTTGTTGTCTATCCCAGGCCGACTATCAAACAAAGTTGCCAACTTCTGAATAGTTTCCTTATCGCGGAAATTTTGATCTTGTGTTGAATCCCGCATCATGGATTGAGTAAAAAACTATTTAGAAACATGTTGATACTAATGATATTGAATGAAATTTTTGATAACTTACACAAAATTTTAGATCCATGTAGTGTATAGGAGGGTCTATGAACAATACTCCCTCGTCACATGCCAGTATACGCATGGCAATGTTGAAACAATCATTGTCCATAGACTACTCCATGTTAAGTATGCCCTCAAATGTTTTGAGACTTAACCCATTGGACGGGGTGTTGAGCTTCAGACCCATTCCTTCCTGAAAATTGGAAGGTAAGAATAACAATAATTTATGCTAGCACATTACATATTGATAAATGATACTTACTCCAAACACTTGGCATCATCGATTGACATGATGTAGTTGCAGAGGCCGGCAAGTAATTCACATAGATCCATGGGCATATGAGCATTGGGCTAGGACGTCTGTCTTTGACTCCATTAGGTGGATTCTCTAGGAAATTGAGATCAAAATTAGATAAAATTTGTTCATTGTCAGATTGATGGTATATCGGACATCCTTTTAGCTGATTTAGTTGCTACCGGAAGAAGGCGGAAAATGCCTCAATCACGTTACAAGCAATAAGATTTTTCCTCCTGCATCCCACCTTCTCATCAACAACCGTGATTCCCAAGAAGGATTAAATTTTGAAGGTCAAATTTAAGCACCTAACGAAGGGAAGCTAATAATATATTGCAACATGACCTAAATATTCTCATTGTTCCACATAAATTATGTTGCAACAGGACCTTTTCTCCTTACAAAAAGATAAAGCGGCATATCTCTTATCATCCCTCCTCCCCATTCACAACTATTATCTTCATTCGTCCTTACTCTAGTATTATTGTCGCTTCGAAATCTCCATCTCGACTTACCATCATTTTAGATCCTTTTCAACTTCCATGAGAGAATCGGCAAATCGTATGCTTTAAAAACTAATCGGTCCTGACCACCCAAAGAGATGATGTCATAATTATTTTCTATCTACTAATAATTTGATACATGCAGTGCAATGTCAATGTTTGTCTCTCCAGATCTGTGACATACTTGGGAAACTTCCATGTCTCCGTCTGATTCTATCGTTCTCCCTTGGGAGCCTCTATAATGGGGCGACGCCTAGTGGATGTCATTGAAGCCTCCCCTTCCTAGCTGAATGCCCATGCGTTGCCATGGAATAATGAAAATATATACACACACATAACGATAAAACAATTTATGTAATTTAAGTATCCGTTTTGTGTGATATTCATATAGCTAAATATATATATTCCCCCTCTAGCTTATTTCATCCTCGACAGTCGGTATCTCTTCATCCACACAACTGAACGCATTCAACTAAATCGTCGCATGCAATGTCCATCCATTGGCCCGCGTTTACTCCTGTAATTGGTGTGTGATCGTAAGAGAGAGAACCAGCTTCAAAAACCGATCACACGACTAAAAACCTTTCACATATCAATTTTGTCGCACCTCCTCTACTGCAACATAGGTCTACACTGACCAAACCACCTGCAATCTATGTCTCTCAACTCTTAGTATCTCCTCTCCTCTCTCCCCCGCATCTCTGATGATTGCTTTGATCTTAGCATCGACCTCAGTCACCACACTAATACTTCCTCTGTTCCAAATTATAAGATGTTATGGTAGGCTAAAAAATTTAGCCTACTAAAACATCTTATAATTTGGAACGTAGGTAGCACTATATTTGGCATTAATTAACTTCAACAATATACATCTATTAGTGTAGTTGTAGCTGCCAAACAGGTCAAGGAGAGAAATCAGCATCAAGATGGTGAAACCTACATCACCTCTCAAAAGGAAACATGAACAATATTCTTGATCTCTATAAAAAATAAGAACCCTCCAGCTTGCTGAACGCCTTACTCAATTATCTGTATCCGTCCATAGACACTTGCTCTCCTACAAACATATATATATATATATATATATATAGATTAACCAAATGACCAAAGAGTGATGCCAAAAAGAAGGGCCAGCAAGAAAAAAAATTTAAGTTGCTCGACAAAACCCACCGAAAAGCTAAACACCATAACCTAGACCAAGCTTTCAAGTTCAAAACTGCCTCAATCAATGGAGAAACATGATGAAAAAAATCAAATTCCTTGACAAATATACTTCTTCTATGATTACCTTGCATCATGCGAGGGTGGTGACAACCCGCTACGGTTCATCTTCAGCTCCACTTCCACTCATGACCAGCTTGTTGTCATCTATGGAGTTGCACAATGTCTCTTGAAACATGGTGTGAATAAAAAATCAGAAAGCGAGAATAAGTATTAGCTGCAAATAATCTATAATTAGGTGCCGCGCCAATCTACATCAAAAGAAGATACATTGTGGGAGACTCTATGTAACGCCCCGAGACCGATGTGCCAGGTGTCTTCCAGTACTCGTCGTCGTTGCCATGTCATTCGCTTGCGTGTTGCATCTTGCCATGTCATCATCCGCATTGCATCTGCATGTTTTTGAAACTTGCATTCGTCTGGGTTTCCCTAGTTCCGTCTATTGTCCGTTCTGAGCCCAACCACACTCGCACGCGCCCGCGGCATGTCCGAAATAGTATTTTATAAGTGGCCGGAAAATGTTCTCCGAATGGGTTTAAAGTTGGCATGTGATGTTGTTATGTTGTTTGTAGGTCGCCTGCCAAGTTTCATCGCATTCGGAGCTCGTTTGATAGCCCAACCGCTAAACTATAGCAGCAATATAGTCGGTCTAACGTCGGACGTTTTCGGTCTCCGGAAATAGTCACTGGGCCTCTCTCTCTTTCTCTCTCTCTCTCTCTATCTCTCTCTCTCTCTTCTCTCCTCTCAGCCCGAGGCCTTCTGCACAGCCCACAAACCCCACCTAGTCCCCCCTCCGTCCGGAGCCATCCGATCGCGATCTGAGGGTCCGAAAACGGCCTCAAACCCACCAAACCCTAGCCCCTACCCTATTTAACCACACCCACATGCCATTTTGGCCTTCTCCTTCCTCCTCCTCGAAATCCGCGCCCCCCAATCATCAACCAGCCGCCTCCCACCTCCTCTCCTCAAATTCCGCCGCCGGCCACCTCATCCCTGCCACTTGGTGCGTGGCCATTGGCTGCGCCGCCACCCTGCGCCGCCCGTGGCCAGTGGCAAGCCGCCACGTCGCCTCCCAGCACCCCACATCGCCTCGGTCCTGCCAGGCCCATCCGAGGCCTGCCCCGGGCCAGATCTGGGCTCGAGTGCCCCGCGTGCGCCATCTGCTCGCTGCAGCTCCTCCCGAGTTCCCCGCTCGACCCCGCCGCTACAGCTCCGAGGAGCTCCTCCGCCGACTAGTCGCCGCCGGAGATGAGTCCGTGTCTTCTCCTTCCTTCGTTTTCCCCTTTCTCCTCGTCTCACATCCTGCGACCTCTCTCTCTCTCTCTGTTCTTCCTGCAGAGGCCCATGGGAGTACTTCGAGCAGCTCTGCCACCGCTGCGTTTCTGCTTCAGATCCGGCGCCTCATGGTCGCCCTCGCCCGGAGCTACCCGTCCGCTTTGCCGCCCGTTGCCAAGTCCCTCGCCGCACCATGGATTCCTCTGCTTCGCGCCGCCATCAGCTCGAACTACTCGAGCCCCACGCGACGTGCGCGTTGACCGCGCCTCTCCTCGTCGTGGTCTCGTTGAGCGCATGGGCCAGCAGCTTGCAAGCCTGGTTGCAACCTCCGCCAGCCCAAGCCGGCCTACGGCACCGAACCAAGTCGGCCCATCTTCTCCTCTCCTTCGACCCAGCGCTCTTCCAGCCTGCAGCCAGCTCTAGCGACTGGGCCGAGGCCCATGGTGAGCTCCCCAGTGCCCACCAGATTTGGCCTGCGTCTTTTTTTCGTTCTGGCGATTTTATCATTTATTCGAGAGATAAGAGTTTTACAGAAAACCCCCCAAGCATCATGCATTTAATAACTGTTGAACCGTGCATCGGATTAAAACAAACTTAATATGAAAGTTTCTTAGAATTTTGTGTAGTTTCATAATATGTCTTTTTCATCCATGTCTAAAATGTTTAAAATGTTGTTTGCATATATTTTTCCTAATGACTTGTTAAAATGATTTATTTCATAACTTAATAACCGTAGCTCCAAACCTAACAAACTTTATAAGTAAATGGGTTGGAAAAATGCCTAGTTTAACATGGTGGCATCACTTTGCATGTTTGATAACTCTAAAATTGTGTTTAGGGCAGAACAGTACCATAACCAAAAATATGCACATGAGGATTCTCCGGACTTGTTGCTTGTTGTTCCGGCCTCATTTAAACTTGCCTAGATAGGTAGTTTTCATATGCTTCACCTCTTGCCATGTTAATCAACATTTAATATTGTTGGGTACCTAAACGAGAGAGAACTAAATAAGTCACGTGGTGTTTCGTCAATATGCAACGGAGTTGCATATTGAGCTCCACTTAATTTATAGGTTTGTTTGTGCATTTTGCCATGCCATGCCTCATTAAATCGGACATGCATCATACTTGGTTGTGCATCATGTCATGCTTATGTGATGGTTGTTTACCATGATGTTTGCTTCTTTCCGGTGTTGCTTCTTCGGGTTGGTTCCAATAACGTCGTGTGTGTGAGGATCCGTTCGACTACGTCCGTTTGTCTTCTTCATGGACTCGTTCTTCTTCCTTGCGGGGTCTCAGGCAAGATTACCATACCCTCGAAATCACTTCTATCTTTGCTTGCTAGTTGCTCGCTCTTTTGCTATGCCGCGATCCCTACCACATGCTTTATCATGCCTCCCATATTGCCATGTCAAGCCTCTAACCCACCATGTCCTAGCAAACCGTTGTTTGGCTATGTTACCGCTTTGCTCAGCCCCTCTTATAGCGTTGCTAGTTGCAGGTGGAGATGGAGTTTGTTCCTTGTTGGAACATGGATATTTGTTGGGATATCACAATATCTCTTATTTACTTAATGCATCTATATACTTGGTAAAGGGTGGAAGGCTCGGCCTTATGCCTGGTGTTTTGTTCCACTCTTGCCGCCCTAATTTCCGTCATACCGGTGTTATGTTCCTTGATTTTGCGTTCCTTACATGGTTGGGGGAATGGGACCCCCTTGACAGTTCACTTTGAATAAAACTCCTCCAGCAAGGCCCAACCTTGGTTTTACCATTTTCCACCTAGCCTTTTCCCTTGGGAGTTGTGCTCCCGAGGGTCATCTTTATTTTAACCCCCCGGGCTAGTGCTCCTCTGAGTGTTGGTCCGAAACGGGCAGCCTGCGGGGCCACCTCGGGGCAACTCGAGGGTTGGTTTTACTCATAGCTTGACCTATCCGGTGTGCCCTGAGAACGAGATACGTGCGACTCCTATCGGGATTTGTCGGCACATCGGGCGGCTTTGCTGGTCTTGTTTTACCATTGTCGAAATGTCTTGTAACTGGGATTCTGAGTCTGATCGGGTCGTCCTGGGAGAAGGAATATCCTTCATTGACCGTGAGAGCTTGTGATGGGCTAAGTTGGGACACCCCTGCAGGGTTTGAACTTTTGAAAGCTGTGCCCGCGGTTATGGGCAGATGGGAATTTGTTAATGTCCGGTTGTAGAAAACTTGAAACTTAACTTAATTAAAATGCATCAACCGCGTGTGTAGCCGTGATGGTCTCTTCTCGGTGGGGTCCAGGAAGTGAACATGGTTCTTGTGTTATGCTTGAACGTAAGTAGTTTCAGGATCGCTTCTTGACCGCTTCTAGTTCACGACCGTGCTTTGCTTCTCTTCTCGCTCTCTTTTGCATAAGTTAGCCACCATATATGCTACTGCTTGCTGCAGCTCCACCCCACTACCTTTTCCTACCCATAAGCTTAAATAGTCTTGATCTCACGGGTGCGAGATTGCTGAGTCCCCGTGACTCACATATTACTTCCAAAACCAGTTGCAGGTGCCGTTGATGACCGTGCAGGTGATGCAACCGAGCTCAAGGAGGGGCTCGATGAAGATCGTGTTCGTTGTGCTGTTTCGTTTCCAGTTGATCAGTAGTGGAGCCCAGTCGGGGCGATCGGGGATCTAGCATTAGGGGTGGTCTTTCTTTATTTTGGTTCCGTAGTTGGACCTTGTTTGTATCTGGATGATGTAATGCTATATTTATGTATTGTGTGAAGTGGCGATTGTAAGCCAACTCTTTATCCCTTCTTATTCAGTACATGGGATGTGTAAAGATTACCCCTCTTGCGACATGCCTACTATGCGGTTATGCCTCTAAGTCGTGCTCCGACACGTGGGAGATATAGCCGCATCGTGGGTGTTACACTCTACCATCAAAAAGAGCAAATTATAGAAAAACATATGTTCTGAATCATAGGAGATGAAAGTTGTAAAGTAGTATAAAATGCCAAGGCAAACATGTATATCGTACAACCTAATTAGTAACTATTCTATGTAGCATACTGCGGTACAAGGAGACGCGATGAAAGCATCCCATAGAGTCATGCTTCGCCTGACACGATCAGAGGCTCAAGCCCGAGCCCAAAGTAGAAAGGCATGTAATTTTTAGCCTACCAAAACATCTTATAATTTGAAACAGAGATAGTACTATATTTGGCATGTAATTAACTTGAACAATATAAGTCTATTAGCGTAGTTGTAGCAGCCAAATAGGTCAAGGAGAGAAATCAGCATCAAGATGGTGAAACCTACATCACCTCTCAAAGGAAACATGAACACAATTCTTGATCCCTATAAAAATAAGAACCCTCTAGGCTGCTGAACGCCTTATTCAACTATCCGTATTCGCCCACATACACTTGTTCTCCTACAAACATATATATAGATTGACCAAATGACCTAGGAGTGATGCCAAAAAGACGGGCGAGCAAGCACAAAAATTTAAGTTGCTCGACAAAACCCACCGAAAAGCTAAACACCATAACCTAGACCAAGCTTCCAAGTTCAAAACTGCCTCAGAATCAATGGAGAAACATGATGAAAAAAATTCAAATTCCTTGAAAAATGTACTTCTTCTATAATTAGTTCTCATACAACTCAGTACACGATATAAGGTATTATTAACCTTGCATCATTTGAGGGTGGTGACAACCTGCTGCGGTTCATCTTCAGCTCCACTTCCACTCATGACCAGCTTGTTGTCATCTATGGAGTTGCACGATGTCTCTTGAAACATGGTGTGAGTAAAAAACCAGAAGGCAAGAAAAAGTATTAGCTGTAAATAATCTATAATTAGGTGCCGCACCAATCTAACTTCAAAACAAGATACATTGTGGGAGAATCTACCATAAAAAAGTGCAATTATAGAAAAACATATGTTCTGAATCATAGGAGATGAAAGTTCTAAAGTGGTATAAAATGCTAAGGAAAACCTGAGTATCGTACAACCTAATTAGTAACTATTCTATGTAGCAATACGAGGAGACGCGATGAAACCATCCCATAGACTCACGCTTCACCTGACGATCAGAGGCTCAAGCCCGAGCCCAAAGTAGAAATGCACGTAGTTGTGCATCTCCAACCACAACGCAGGTCTTAAAAAATCATTTCCTAATGTTGTGCAAGCACAATTGGTCATAGTCAGCTGCATCCTGTTGGATACACTCTTCCAAAATAAAGCATAATAGTGATGACGTTGCAACATCCACATATGTATCAAAGATTTTCTATACTATACCAATTATTACCTTTGCGAGTCTCGTAACTTGCATGAAGCACATGAAACCACATGTTAAGAAGGTACACCAAAAATAGTGCAGCGTTGTTGTAAATTTGAAATTCTTGATGATGCAGCTGCAAGGAATGCTTCTGTAAAATGATTTGCCAAAATAATTCATGTCACAGACTACCCTTACCTGATAATAATTCTAAGTGGATTCAACAAACAACAAACTTTTCAAAATCTTAGAAACTATCAAAATAACATGCGAATATTTAATTTGCAGCTCACATTGTGAACCTGCTAATTTAACTGTTAAGGAATCAATTCTCTATCCAATTGACTAATCTACACAAACTTAGATATTAATTCGAATCAATATTTAAAGTTAAAATGCGTTAAGAAAAAATGAATCGATCCATGAATTTTGTTGTAGTAATGCAAAGACATCACTATCATACCAAGGATAATACAGTGAATTTGTGGGGTACGTTAATAGCTGAAAATTACGATATGCTTCTCAAAAGTCAAAACTTATCCTAGCATTGTGTCCAGTACCTGCATATAGATTTTTTTTGAATCTATAATGGGAGTACACAATTATATGTATATAAAATGGTCAATAGAAAAATCTGAACTTCCTACGGAGCCTTCAAAGAAGAAAAATAAAATCAATGCTCGTATATAATTGGTGTCAACAACGTGCACCTTTTCATGACATCCTGCAAGGCACGAGTACATCTTCATATCACTTCATACTTGATTCTAGGATCCTCAATCGCCATGCGCACATCCTTCATGTCAATCTAGGACAACAAAACATAATAAGATTAGCCCATAAAAGAGGATCATGTACCATTCTTTTTACCTTTTGATCAATTGGGACTTGAGAGCCAATTGCTTGTTCCAACGAGAGAGCATGACGTGTGAATCACAACATGACAGGAGCACACTGCAACTGGGACGTGGATTGTTTTAAGCTTGCTCGCCGTGAAACCTCGTCATCTAATCTCTAGAAACATTTAGCAAAAAGCCCAGCACAATGATCATCGGCAAGCATTCTCAACGCCTTGCTCAGGATGATCATGGAGCCTCTCCTGGAGTAGTTCGACACCTGCAGAACCATATGGAAGCCACCGATTGTCAGATCACCTATGTGTTGCCGTGGCCGTCGAACACGGCGAGGAGGTGCACCAGGAAGCGGACCGCTTTGGCATCAAGCCCCAGCCCCCAGCCCATCAAGGTCGTGGCCCTTGGTGAGCAGGCGTTCATGCGTTCCTGAGATCTCGTCGCCGTGGCAGGCCCCCAACAAATTTAATTCCATGAGGTGCATGCTCTTCCCTCCCGACATGAGTTGAGTTCGCCCATTCCCGGAGTAATTGACAAAAAACCACCACATTTCACGTATCCGTCCCACGGAACTATCACATTTTGAAAAGTGACCGAAAACTCCAGATTAATATTAATTTTGTGACAAAAAACTACCAAATTAGGTTGATGACTGTTTTTATGGTTTTAAACCTGTTTATGACATGTGGGACAGGCAGCAAAGTCAACTCTATTTATTTTGACCGTGAAGTTAACCGTTATGACAGATGGTACCCACACGTCATCATCAACCTTCTTCTTCCTCCCCTCCTCTCTCTCTTTGGCATTTCAACAAACACCTCTTGTGCATGAGACGGAAACAGGGGAGCTCCTCCCGCCTGCTCGCTTTACACCACGTCGGACCCCAGCACGAGCGCCGGGTGAACCAGTTCCGGGTCGGCTCTGCCTCGCACTGCACGGCGGCAGTGGCGGCAACCTTCATGTCGACATCGATGTCGGTGTCGCGAGCTACTGCTCGATGATAGATGCGGGCCTGGCCGGCCGCCGGGCGCGGCCGTGTGTGGGCTGCAGGGGGCGGTGCGGCGCTGGGAGGAGGAGGCGGGGCGAGCCGTGAGTGCGGGTCAGGGAGGGTTCACGCGGCGGAGGCAGAGGCGGGAGCCGAGCAGCGGCGAGGCACGCAGGCCGGCGGGCAGCGCGAGCGGACGGCACGGGTGGTCTGCGGCGGCGGGGCCGGCAAGCCGCAGCGGCGGCAAGCCAGTAGGGGGCGCGGGCAGGAGCTGCGTGGCAGTAGGCAGGGGAAGCCAGGGGCTCGCCGGCGCGGGCAGCAGAGGCCAGCAGCGGGGACAACGGCAGTAGCAACAGGTAGCAACGACAGTAGATAGAGCAGCGGCGGCGGCGCCTAAGAGCAGCGACGAGCTTCGGCAACAATGGCGCCAGGTGAGCGCCGTTAGCTGTTAGCGCGGCAGCCGTCCCGACAGGTGGGCGAGCTCTGTCAGAAGGGGTTTAAAACGGTTAAATCGGTCTTCAACTCGACCTGGTAGATTTTTGACACGAAATTAGCACTAATCTAGAGTTTTTGGTCAGTTTTCAAAATGTGGTAGTTCTGTGGGACGGATACGTGAAATGTGGTGGTTTTTTGTCAATTACTCCCCATTCCCGATATCCAGCCTATCGATCCCGCCGCCTGCCGCGCATTCCCGTAGCCCCAGGTCATGGCCAAGAGGAAAGGGAGCAAAATAGTGTAGAAGGAGAAATAGGTCGCAGATATCGTGGAGGAGATCGTCCATGTCGAGGGTGACTTGTGATACACGCGGCCATGGGCGCTGGCGCCCGCGCTACCTAACTGTCGTCGGTGTCCACCGATGCCATTGGTAGGTGGAAGAGAGATTAGGGGATTTCATTGTAGGAATATCCCACTTCTCCATGGTGTGGCTCCTCGACGTGTCCATCATCGACGCCGCCACTTCCGATTCCTACGGAGATGAAGCCGTCACCACCACCACAATGTACGACGTACCAGAGGTGTGGCAGAAGGAAACCTGACAGAGTTACGGGAGGGAGGAGGGAAGAAGGGACCACCATCTCGAGAAAGGAAACAATAAATTAAGGAAGGAAATTGTTCAACGCAATTATTACGAGGATCGTGGAGGATTTTACGGGGCTAGACTGGGCCACCTAGGTGCGCGGGGGAGGGAGCGAAAGGGGGGAGCGAGATCGCACGAGATCCGGCGGGGTCTTGTCTCTGAGATCGGCGGGGGCGATCACGTGTGAGTGGGGTTGGGTGTGGGGGAGGGGACGAAAAAACCCAGTCAAAAAAATCAGACGAAGTAGTGGGATGAAGAAAAACCTGAACGCAATCCTACCAGCCGATTCATTAGGAGTAGAGATAGAATATAGTGAGTAAACTTATATGTCGAGCACGATTAATGTTGAACGAGTCTGTGTTGCAATGTGCGGACATTTAGCTCGTCTTAGAGCATCTTCAACAGCCACCCAACGCGCGGCGCGCTAAAAAGTACTTTGCAGCGCATCCATTGTCTGGTTTGACGCGTCGGGCAGCGCTGACTCTAGCAGCCTCCCTAAAATTTAGCGTGCGCGCGTAGCTCCAACAGGCGTGCTAAAATGCAGCGCGCGCTCTCGCACGAACACTCTAGACTAGGTTACATACATATTTTTTAGATAAAAACGATACATAATTCATAGATAAAACGATACATAAATATTTTACATAGTTCATAGTATAGATAGATAAAACCACGGTGGGACTACATAAAAACTACAGTGCTACTATATACTACGGCGCAACTAGATAAACTATGGTGCAAGTATAACCTACTCCAAGTCGTCCTCATCATCATCCTCACTGGTGTTGTCCGAGGTATCGAGCCAAATGTCCTCTCAACGAAGATCATTATCTTCAAAGATCGACTCCCCACCTGCTTCAACGATATCGCCAGTGCCTACCGCCGACGCCTGTCCGCCCGCTCCACACGGCGCCTTGCCGTCCTTTCCGCCCAGTAGGCGCGCTCGTTGGCGACGTCCTCCAGGTGGCGCAGGCGCCACTCTGCCATGTCTCGCTCGTCCTCCTCGGCGATGCAGAGGCGGCACTGCTGCTGACGGTGCTCCGCACGGTCCTGGTCCGTGATAAGACGAGGCGGAGGGACGACGGCCTACGCCTGCTCGCGCGTGTAGACGTCGTGAAAGTTCATCTGCGACGGAGGCCTTTCTAGGCGCCACGCCGCTGCGTCGTACGCTCACCCTGTGCAAAACCGAACCGAAAACCAAAAACCGAACCAAAAAAACCAAACCGAACCAAAATTCCGGTTTTTTCAGGTTTTGGTTATGGTTTCAGTTTGCAAAATAAGAAACCATATTGCATTCGATTTTTTCGGTTTAAAACCGAACAAAATCGGTTAAACCAAACAAAACCGAAAGGCCCAGTAGATTTCACAGAATCGGTCAATCACAGCTCACAACACAGGCCCATCGGCCATCGCTCGCGGCCCAGCCTAACCTCACGCACGCTTGCTTCAACCCTAGCATTAGCAATTCGCCAATTCCCCACACGCACATGCAGAGCAGCAGAGAGTGGGATGGCGGCGGCGCCCTAGCTAGGTCACACTCCGTCCGGCGCATCCATCTGCTCCCCTCCGTCCTCCGTCCTCCGTCGCGCACACCGGCATCGCCATCCTCCGCTCTCCGTCGTCCGTCGCGTGCATCAGCCTCGCCGTCCTCCGCCCTCCGTCGTGCATCGCACGCACCGGCGTTGCCGACTTCTGCCCTCCGTCCTCCGCGTCGCTGACCTCCGCCCTCCGTCGCGCGCACCGGCACACGCCTCCACGGAGCAGGACACGAGCCGCCGGATGGTAAGGCACTTTCGATTCGCTCTGGTAGAAGAGTTGTTCAGTAGCGAACACACACATAGATGTGATGACTTGCAGTAGCATCTTCCCAACTGCAGGTTCTTCTGGGCTTCTGGCGCACGCATCCATCAGGCCCCACTCCCCCCCGCCGCAGGTGAAGCTCTCCGTCACAACCGCCATCGGAGCCCGAGGAAGACACGAGCCGCCGTGACCGGATGGTAAGCATCTCCCATGGATGTGTGGTGTTAGTTCCTATTTAGTTACTGAACGTGGATGGATGCATGGTTTCACTAGTTTTGTTACTGAACATGGGTGTTTCCTATAATCCTATTTAGTTTTCGAGCAACTTTTTTAGTATTGGTTCTGCTGATGGTCACTGATACTGAATGAAAACTACCTAACTTATTTTTTCAGGTGTCCGAGAGTGTTAGAGTTAACCTTGGCGCTGGTTCTGCTGCTGATCAACCTCTCTCAATAGATCCTGATGTTACCCCTGGCAGTGTGGGGGGGGGGGAGTCGGAAGAGGTCAAAGGCATGGATGCACTTCACAGTTCAGAAAGATGATCCTGATCATGCTAATTGCAACTACTGTGATGTTGTACTGGGTTGCAAATCCGCATCGGCAGGTACTGCTTCTTTAGTCAACCATTTGAAGATTTGCAAAAAGAATCTTGCCCACATATGTAGCACTCAGTCCGAGCTTACCTACCAAGTTAGCGAATATGGTAATTCGGTGGTTCCTTGGCAATACATTGAGAAAGAAGTTAGAGAAGCATTTGCTCGCATGATAGTGATAGATGAGCTTCCATTCATATTTGCAGAGAAAGAAGGTTTTAGGTTGTTTGTGGCTAAAGCGTGCCCAAGGTTCACTATACCATCTAGGACAACTATGTATAGAGATATCATTGCTCTTTATGAAGCTGAGAAAGCTATGCTTAGAAAATATTTCATTGGATCACGTCAAACTGTTTGCCTCACCACTGATACATGGACATCAAAAAGACAACAAAGCTACATGGTCCTTACTGCACATTTCATTGATTCTGGGTGGAATCTTAGAAAAAAATTTATTAACTTTGTCTTGGTAGATGGACACAAAGGGGATGGCATTGGGAAATCATTAGAAAAATTACTTATTGAGTGGGGCATTGAGCTAGTGTGCACTATTACTGTTGATAATGCAAGTTCTAATGACACTTGCTTAGCCTACATGAAGAGGTCTTTGACTAATAGGGGCTGTACACATGCAAAAAGTCAGTATCTTCACATGAGGTGTGTGGCACATATTGTTAATCTAGTGGTCCAAGATGGGCTAAAGATAATGTGCCATCCAATAAACAGAATTCGAAGTGCTATCAAGTTTGTGAGAGCCTCCCCAACTAGATTGGATTTATTTAAAAAGTGTGTGCAGCTTAGCAAGGTAGCGAGTAAAGGTTTAATTAATATTGATGTGGCTACTAGATGGAACTCCACATTTATAATGCTAGAGACTGCTGAGAAATTTGAGAGGGCATTTAAGCAATATGCACTTCAGGATCCCAACTACAAGACTGAGTTAGAAAAAACTGGTCCAGAACCTAAGCCTGATACTCCTGATCAGCGGGGTCCTCCAACTCAAAGTGATTGGGTGTATGTTTGTGAGTTCAAACAATTCCTCCAACACTTCTATCTCCTCACTAATAAGGTTTCTGGCACTAAGTACGTTACAGCCAACACCTTCTTGGAAGATATTGCTGATGTACATTTTATGTTGGGTGAATGGAGTGATCATGTGATTTGTGGTGATGATGAAATATTTAAGTGCATGACTACCAAGATGAAAACCAAGTATGAGAAGTACTGGGGTGATCCTGAAAAGATGAACAAGTATATATTCATTGCTGCCATCCTTGATCCAAGGTATATGGTTGATTGGTTGTTGTTCATTTGTCAAATATATATAGCTGTTGTTCTTAATGCCCTTCTAACTTGTCTTGTCTTGTCTTAATTCTTTATGCAAGGACCAAGGAATCTCATTTCTTTAAAGACATGATTGAAGACACCTATGGCAGTATAATAGGTAATAGAATCTTGACATCTTCCCACAATGAATTTGTCTCTCTTTTTGGAGAATATAGAGAATTATATGGAACCAGTACTCCTAGCCGTCCTAGGGAATTAGCATCACAAGCTCGTCCTAGTGCAAATGCTTCTGAAAATTCTCTAGTGAGGTCACGATACAACCAGAAAAGAATGAGAGTTTGCGGAGAGGGCAGCACTAGCACAAATACCAGAACTGAATTAGACAAGTACCTAGCTGAGGACACAGAAGAGTTGACTGCTGAATTTGACCTTCTTGAATGGTGGAAGTGCAATGCTCCTCGCTTTCCCGTCCTTTCAAAAATGGCTCGTGATATACTAGCAATCCCCATCTCTGCGGTTGCTTCTGAATCAGCTTTCAGCACTAGTGGTCGTATTCTCGATGACTTCAGAAGCTCTTTAACACCAGCGACACTACAGTCGTTGATATGCACACAAGATTGGTTGCGTTCTAAGGGTGTGTTTGGTAGCATGTATGGACCTAGCCTAGTTGTTCTCATGTCATACATGCTGAGTGTAGACATGCTGAGTCCATGCAGTTGCTGTTGTTTGGCAGTGATGTATGCGTTGAGACATGCTGAGCTGAGATTTTGTTTGGTAGCCTGCATGTGTTTAGACATGCTGAACAATTTCAAATTCTGAATATATTTTTTGAATGATGAACAAAATCGAAAAAATCTCAACACAAATTTAAACATATTTTGAAAATTTAAATAAAATTTGATATTCTAAACTTTTTTGGAAAATTAAAATAAATTTTGAAATTCTTTTTTTAATTTGAACATATTTGAAATTACGAGTTTTTTTTGAAAATTTAAACAAAATTTGAAAATTTTATAAAAAAATAAAATACTATTTTTTTTCAAAATTCAAACAAATTTTGATTTCCTTTTGAAATTCCGAACATTTACAATTTTTTTAGAAAAATTGAAATTTCAAATATTTATTGAAAATTCAAACAAATTTTGAAATTATGATTTTTTTTGAAAATTTAAACAATTTTGAAATTCAAACTTTTCATTTTTTTTGAAATTCTAAGGTTTTTCGAAAATTTAAACAAATTTTGAAATTCTGATTCTTTTTGAAAAAATAAACATATCTGGACGTGGTCTGGTCGGTGGGGACGAGTGTCAGGGCCAGCATAGCTGCCTCGATGCACCCTGTCTGGGGTGCATGAGATGAGCATGGCTGAGGGCACTTTTATGCATCAGATGAGCATAGCTCAGATGAGCCCATGCACCCTACCAAACAAGCAAAAGTGGGTCGGATTGGGAACTTTTGCCCTCATGCACCCTCCATGCACCCTACCAAACACACCCTAAGTGTATCAATGTTGAAGCTGATCTTGCTGAGTTGACCAGGCTGGAGGAAGGTATTTAAATGAATGTGTATTTCAATTACTTCAATGATCATGCAACATTAATGCTATTTAATTGATCATGCAATATTTCTGTTGTTTTTGTAGAAGTGGGTGCCATTCATTTAAATGATAGTGTTACAATATCGATTGATTGATCTTCATGCATGGAGCTGGAGTGGAAAATTGCTGCCTGAAGCCCTGAAGTGATGAAACAAATGCCATTTTATCTCAATCTGCACCTTTTGTTTCTTTGTCGTGTGTTGCACATGTACTGTACTGAAGTTTGTTATCTCGAGCTGGAGCTGAACTTTGGTTGTTCCAGAATTTGCACTTTGTACTGAAGTTTGTTATCTTGATGTACTGGGCATGTACTGGGCCTTTCAAAAATGGCTCGTGATATACTATTACTAGCAATCCCCATCTCTATGTTCCAGAACTTTGCTTGTAGCCTTGTACTGGGCATGTTTAGTTTTGCTTGTGCTTGTACTGGACAAGTTTTTGTTCCAAAATTTCTTCGTATGGTTTCATTGGACATGTACTAAATTAGTGCTTGTAGTTGTAATCGTAGTCTTCTACTAGATTGTTGTACTGGAACATAAATTCTTACATGTTTCAGAATTTCTTCAAGTAGGTAACCAGGTTGTAGTTGTATTGGACAAGTACTAAATTTGTTTTTCCATGTGGTCAAACCATGTGTTGATTAAAAATTCGCGTCAACTTTGATTATTTTGGTTATTACCGAAACCAAACTGAAAGCAAATGGTTATTGCCGAAACCGAACCGTATCTATGTATACAATCGTATAAATCAAAGTATAAAAACCGTATAAACCGAATCGAATCAAACCGAAAAAACCGAATGCACAGGCTGATCGTACGCGCGGTCCCGAACGCGCCGAGGCCGAGCCGGACATTGCCGGACCGGATCTCGGCGTAGTAGGTGCCCCGGGGCGCTCGCGGACGCCGCGGTAGCCAGACGATCCCCGGCGGCGCGGCGACATGGTGGCGGGGCAAGGAAGCGACAGAGGGAGCGGGGAGAGCGCGCGTGACAGTGTGAAGACCGCGTGACGAGCGTCATAATTTATAGGCACGTCGGAAGCGGTGCGCTAAATCTAGCGCGCGAGCTGCCGCCTTTTTCCACACGCGTAATTGTTTTCTGCGCGCTACTTTTCTGTCATCGCTGAAGCGTGCCAAAAAGCCTCGCGCGCTAAAGTGACAATTTATGGCGCGCACGCGTCTTTTGGCGCCGTGGTTGGAGATGCTCTTATACGATGGCGGCTTGATGCGCTTGTGGCAGTCCACGGTCAGATCAGGCAAAACGGGGTGGTGTCCTTGAAGTGGCCGGGCGGTGGCAAGCGAAGCAGGTCGTACCATAACCGGCAGGGCCCTCCTCCGAGCTAGGAGGAGGAAGGGCCCCAGAGACCGAACTCGCATCGTGAGGTCCGTGCTTCCTCGATGGACCAGATGCACGGCGGTGGCGCCGGCAGGCGGGTGAAGGTGGTGGGGAAGGTAGAGAGGCTCGACGGGCAGTCGCTGACCTACTCCGAGTTCGTCGACCGCTTCATGAAGCCGAACCTCCCCGTCGTCCTCACGGGCCTCACCTCCTCCTGGCCATCCTGCGAGGACTGGACGTTCGCCGGCCCCGACGACCGCCGCCGCCCCAACCTCCCCTTTTTCGCGCAAAACTTCTCCTCCCCTCGCGTTCAGGCACCCACCAGCTGACCTTCTCCTCTTGTGCGAGTCCTCGTTTCACTAGCCAGATGAATCGTTTTAGATTTATCATAGTTGTTGATTTCGCAGGTTGCCGACTGTTCCGCCAGGGAGTACACGGACCACAAGCGGCTAGAGATGTCCATGCAGGAATTCGTGGACCATTGGGTTAGGAATTCGAATACTGTTTCAAGCAGCGGTCATTGTGAAGCTTCCTCGCTTTACCTGAAGGATTGGCATTTTGTTAAAGTATGTCCTGATTCCAGAGTATACCTTGTTCTCTACGCTTATTTGCTATTGAATTTATGGTACCCTCGTTAATGACTGATACCTAAAAAAGTCTGTAACATTAAGTTATTATATGAATTTCTTCACTTTTTTTTTGCGGGAATGAATTTCTTCACTTCTTGTTCAAACATCTTATGATAATAGTGTATTATTGCTATGACTACCCAAAATCAATAACATCAAAGCCATGGTGGGATTGATGCTGCAATAGCTGTGCAAAAATATTAGCGGTGTGACAAACTAGAATTTGTGTCGCTATTTGTTTGAGTTGCCAGTGATTAGCAGTCATCTCCAGCATGACTCATTAACACTTGTTCGGATTTAAAATCGCCCTTTTGCTGCCACGTTTTATGTGCTGAACTGCAACACTGTTTTCAATACCAATTGTCTACTGGTTTGGTAGTTGTTTAGATTAGATTGCATTATTGCAATGCCTTTTTTTGGATGGTATGTGCATATGTCTGCTCATAAGATTGAGATCCAGCTCTCTGCTATCTCAAACATTTGAATTCATCCTACCCTTTTCTTTCTTGAAGCTGACATTTCATCTCCTGCTCTATGTGGTTATATTGCATCTTGCCTTGATCTTCCAGGAGTACCCTGATTATGTCGCATACACCACACCACCGTTCTTCGTCGATGATTGGCTCAACATGTATCTTGACAGTCATCCCATGCATAGAGATTCTGACATTGCCAACCACAAAAATGAAGTAAACTGTGCTGACTATCGATTTGTTTACATTGGAGCAAAAGGTAACTTCTATTTTTTAAAATCCTGTTCTATTCCGTGCTTTACGAAATTGGGATTCTGTGCTTCTGTACGCTATCCTATGTTACAGGTGAATGTATCATCGCTCATAATTATAACTGTGATTTGATGTTTAGGAACTTGGACCCCTCTTCATGCTGATGTTTTTAGGTCATACAGCTGGTCAGCAAATGTGTGTGGGAGAAAACTATGGCTCTTTCTGGCACCATCGCAGAGTCATCTTATATTTGATAGGTAATTTTAACCTGGGCACTCCTTATGCATTACATTCTATGTGGCTAATCCGACATGGAATTAGCATCAGACATGAACAGAACACATAACCTCCATGAGATTTTGAGCTGCCAATAAGAGGAAAACTGATTCACTGCATACTCCTGGACCCTGTTCCTCATTAGCTGATTAACTCGGAAGTTAGAAATACTAGTGACTCAAAAATTTTTTCCTGTGTTCTGTGATGCTACATAGTGCAATGATGGCAACTCACTCTTTACTAGGTTGAGTTGTCTCTGATCAGCAATATCATGAATTACAAATTTGTTGGCCCTCTATACAAAGGTAATGGTGTATTATATGCTTGTTTGTTTTTCATGCAACTTATGCTTACTCTTATGGTTTATCATATATTTGTTTTTCGCCAAAAGAAACTTAAATTAAAACAAGGGTAATTTATTTTGCAAATAACATGGGTTTGTTTAGACCTTGTACATTCAATTAATAGTCACAACTTCCGGTCGGAGTTTAACAGCCTCAGCTGGGTCATTCCAGATGGATGTAAAGTTCTAAAGCGTATGACCTTATTTCTGTTTCCAGGATTTCATGGCATCTGTTGTCTAACTTGTTTTAAGAATGAATTGATTTTGGGTATTTGTGTTGGCATAATTTTTCAGTGCAGTTTCTTGGTAATTGATTTCTGTATGCCAATTGAGGTTACCTTGGCATTTGATGACATTTTGTCAAATCTGGGCTGTCTATTTGTTCTAGTCATAATACTTTGCATTGTTACTCAACCAGTAATTTGTAGGAACCTACGATCATCGGTTTATGACATAAATGAAGATGTTTCTGAAAAGCAGTTTCCTGAATTCAATAAGGTACCCCCCTCCGACCCCCTGTGCGTCTTGGTAGTAACCACGGTGTGTACTCATGTTATTAAGATTCTTTTGTAGGCTGAATGGATAGAGTGTATTCAAGAGCAGAATGAAATCATTTTTGTGCCCAGTGGGTGGTACCACCAAGTCTATAATCTGGTAAATGTTTCCATCTTCACCGAGTGTTTATGCATTTGTTATTTAATATATAAGGTTTAATGTTACTAACTTGCTAACTTGCTATGTTATACAAGTTGATATATATCCTTATTGGATTACATCTGTATGGCAAATGAGAACAACCAAGCATATGAGTGCGAGAAGTAGAAATCCTGATCATTGGATCAGATCCGGGTTGCTAAGATTTGGACACTAAAAGCAGTTGACACATCCTTGGGTTATTGGGTAGTTATGCTTAATTCTACATTTACTCTCACACCTTTCAGTCATCCAGTGTAAGCAATCTGTCTTGGTATTATGGTACTCCCTCCTTTCTGGTTTATAAGGCTTATCTCAACTTTTTTGTTTTTCCAATTTAGAGGGCTCATCTCCATCTCATTTTTAGTTTCCAATGCGCATTAAATCTTTGCATGCAAGAACTAAAAAGGAACACACCAATGCATGTAATATTCCTACTCATCTAGTGGCCAAGCAGGCATGCACTGTAATTAATCCAAATTAATGCACAAGTTTAATTGGGGTAGTTTTGTAAAGTACGAGATAAATTCCTCCACTCTCAAAATCCCATGGTTGACGAGATTTGAGATTTGAGCCCTATAAACCGGAAGGGAGGGAGTATATATCATCACATTTGTCCAAGAATAGTGGATTGCCCCCGCGTCGTCTCCTGGCGACACGGGAGGCCATCCATCGCGTTGCCACAGCCGTCCTCCCGGTGCCCCTCCTGTCTCGCCGCTGCTTGAGGCCCTGCCGGCGAAGCCGAGCGGGTTCGAGGACGGCGGTGGCGGGGCGTTCTCCTGGCTCGCCTTCTCTCTCCCAGCATGGGGCCTGTACGGCCATGGCGGCTGGGTTCCTTGGCTGGATTCTATGGGAGACTGCGGAGCTGGTGCAAGGCGTGTTTTGGCGGGCGGTTGGCATGGGTCGGTGGCGGTGGGGCGGCCTTAATTCATGGTGGGATGGCTGGTGGCTGGCGTGCACCGAGGCAGCGATTGATCTGAAGCGGCAATGTTCTTGGGCGACGCAACGCGAGGCAACATGGCCAGGGAGCAATTTTGTTTGACATCCTCCGTCGAGATCTGATGCTCCCGAGACTGCTGGCCCAAAGGCGGCTAGGCTGCGGCGATGGAGGTCCATGGTGTCGATCTTGCGGCTAGCGGCAGCTGCGCTTCGTATGGGCAATGTTGATCGGCCATTCGTGCTCCGGCTTTGACCACATCGACCTCTGGACCTACGGGCCTGGGTAGGGCTCTCTCCGGTGAGGTGGTAGTCAGCGATGATGTCTTCAGCTGCTAGTGTTGGTCCTTGGCGACTACTATGACCTGCGGCGGCGGACTCGTTGCGGATTGTGATGCCCATCGAAAGGTATTCATGAGGGTTCATCTCTCCGAACCCGGTGGCCGGCCTCGGTAAGGAGATGCAAACTATAGATGACGACTTGAAGCAGAGGGATGGTTGTGCGGCTGCGCCTGGGACCGCTGAAAAGTGGTGGCGACAACACATAAGTGACGTCAATGGAGGTGCTACGCAAGCACCCGGTATCGAGTTCCGGGGCGAATGCCTAGGTCTCCGTGATGGATATACCTGGCAGTGACGATGTTTGATGTCGTTACCTTGTTGAAGGCATTGCTCGGATAAGCTCGGATTGGTTCTTCAGGGTGAAAACCTAGATCTGACCTTTGCTGGTTGGATCCGGTGACGACGGCGCTTCAGCGTTGCTCCCTTCTTGAAGGCGTACCGTTGAAGAATCTCGTCGTCCATGTGGTGTCATGAGATGGTTGGTGCGGATATGGCAATTTCTATAGTTTGCCAATCGCGGATCGGATTGCTTTAGGTTTTCTTTTTTCCTCGCCATGCATAGCTTTCGTCTTATATGACTTTGCTATTTGTCGGGGTGTTTTTTTATGTGCGTGCTTTCATGTTGGCTGTGTGCATCATACCTATGCAGAGGCCGCGTGTGTGCTCATTATGTTTTGTATCCTTTTGATGCTCCATTTTGAGCAAATAAAATCCACCCTTTGTCGAAAAAAAATCATCACATTTTGATCCACTTGGGAATTTCCGATTCTGCTATTTTAGACGTGGTTTCTACCAGATACACCCTGCATAGCTGGAACTGATGCAGTTATTCCTTGTTATAACTTTTGATATTCTTAACTTGTACCAAAAGAGCTTCAATCATATGAATCTGTCCCATGTGACATTAAAAATGGTGAAACTAGTGACCGTTGACATCATGAACGACCATATGCTCTTATTAACTAATTTATTGACATCATGTTAGGTGCACGTATCAGAGCATCTCCAACTGCGCCCGCAACACCCCCCCCCCCCCCCCCAATGCCCTTTTTTATCGCCGGTGTGAAAAAAACGGCCTAGTCGCGCCCCCAGAAGCCCAGTTTTCGCCGGTTAGGGCCTAATTTGGCGCCGGCGCGAATCCGGCACACTGGGGGCACCCCGGGGCGCCGGGGGAAACATTTTTGGCGCAAAAGCCTAGTAGACCGGCCGAGTCAGCGACTAGGCGCATTCGTCGTCCTCATCGCCTCGGTTTCCTGCGGGGAATCAATGCTAAGGCTGCCGCCGGTCAGTCTTGCATTGATTCCTCACGAGCGGTGCAGTGAAGGCGCGCCAACGCGCGTCCCGCCCCCTCCCCCCACGCGTACACATGGCGGTCGCCCGCTCGCCGCCGACCCGCGGCTATAAAAGCCGCCCCTCCATCGCCAGTGGCCTCACACTTCCTCGCCACAGCCCCTCTTCCCCTCTCGCCGCCGACGCCCCTCTCGCCCTCTTAACGCCGACGACCCTCTACCCTCTCTCCCCGCCGACGACCATGGCCGAGCGCTACCCCGGCGACGGAGCGACGGCCAACGGCTTCGGCCGCCGCCACCTGCACGAGGACGAGGCCCGCCTCCTCTACGAGGCGGACTACCCGGCGCCACCGGACATGTGGGTGCCGGGTTCGTGGAGGTTGAGCGCCGGCGGAGTCCCGGTGCCACGGCCGCCCTCTGGAGTTTTAGTTTGTTTTTTTAATTATGTTTTCAGTTTGTACAAATTTCAATGAAACCGGCTGAATTTCCTCCAAATTTGTCTCTTTGGCTGAATTTGGTTTTCAAAAAGCGGCGTCTAGGGCGGCCTTGGGTCGGCAACTAGGAACTATAGCCCCCCACGCCGATTTTTTCGCTGGCTCACCCCCAGGTGGCGCTATTTCAAGCGCCTGGGGGCCGAACGAGTGGAGATGCTCTCAGTAACATTGGTGTAGCTTTCTCTGGTGACCTTTAATATATCAATGCAGCGACTCGTATTATTCTTACACCTCCTCTGTTTTACATTCTATTGTTTTCTAATCAACATTTGTGAACTGCAAGCTGCTTATTTCTTTTGCTCCTCCACCATTTACTGCAGGAGGATACTATATCTATCAACCATAATTGGTTCAATGCCTACAACCTTCATTGGGTGGTGAGTAGACGTGTATATGTCAAGTTTATTTCACAGACTAACATAATTCTTGCTAAAGAGTACAAATTCACAGTGGAACTTGCTTCATGAAGACCACAAAGTTGCAAAAGAGTATATTGAAGACATCCGCGATATATGTGATAATTTTGAGGCGCTTTGTCAACGCAACTTGGCAGCAAATACAGGTAAGATTCTAATGTGTGGATTAATCACCTGAACAATCAAATGGCGTGTTTACCTTCTCTGCTGACATGCTGTTGTTTTTCTTTTTTCAGGCATGAACTTCCATGATTTCTTCATTTTTATCACACGGTTTGTTTTGGTCAATGTAATTGAGCTTTACCATGTCCAAGAGCCCGAGGATGCTAAAGTCAATTTGCCAGAAGCCACTCACCATTATGTGTATAACCTTATGCAAATTCGGGAAGTTGCATCTAAAATGATTTCTGCAGATGCTTTCAGTATTGAGAATCTTTGTGTTATCTCGGAAGGAAATCGGAGTGCTATGTCAGATGTTACAAAAATATTAAAAGACGATGGCTTCAGAAGGCTATGGATGACATTGTCCGAGGCGTATGAATGCATTCGCAGGGGGCAAAGAATTTTGTACGAAGTGAGATATTTAAATCAGGAAGGCTGTTTGTCGGTGACCTGTTCGAAATCTGATTGTAATGTTGTTGATCGCATTACATTTTTTATGCGTGAAATTCATGGACCTGAGGATCTGGTGAGGTTAATTGATACTGCTCTACCCGAGAGATAATTGTAAGCGCATAATGCGTGCGTAAACTTCCATGCATTTATAACCACTGTTGGATTTTGGTAAGACTAGCTACAATGAAGAGTAACATACACTAGTAACATACACATATTTCTGGATATGTTACTACCTTTATAGTGGGTAGTAATATAACTATGGTAACATGCAAAGCTTCATTTATTATGTTATAGACTCATATTGCATTGGAACATGTGATGTTATCGTAACTAGTTAAGTTACTACAACTCCCTCTTTCCTCATTAACTCATTGCCACATAAGCAAATTTGCTGAGGTGGACTTGATGTTACTGCTGAAATTACTCGCACTGTGGCTAGTCTAAGCAGGACTATGTGGGGACTTTCATAACCAGCCTATTTTGGATAGACCTTGAGTTTTTTACGGAGACGGCGACAAGCGTGAGTAATTGTGGATATAAATTGTGACAGATGTGGCAATAATAGAAAATAAAAAGTATCTTGAAGTCTAATTCAGTTTAGTTAATGTCAATACTACATCTAGCTATTTGCTTCATGCACATAATGACATATGCATAAGGACGCACCTGAGGACGTGACGTGCTCGAAGTTGTTAGTATTTTATCGGTCCGCCTCCAGTAATCAACCGTACATGCATCTAGCTGCTTGCCTTCAGTTGATAAGCATGCATCCAGCTAATTGTCATCCGGTGCCCTTATCACCCAGATATTACTTCTGGCGTTAGTTATAGCGGCAGCGACCGCGGTGCTTCAATGTGATAAAGCCATCTTTGCTGGAGTTTCCAGTCAAGGAAGACGACATGGTGATTTCTGAGTACAGTATGGGCGGAGGGCGGCGCAGGAACGGTGCAGGCGCTCGACGACGAACGGTAGCCAGAGCAGTGGATCAGTGATGGATCAGGTTTTTCTGGATCATGATCTTGTGGTTGCATGCATTGGTTTTCTATACTTCCCATATGGCCGTATTGTTGGCGGTTAGAAGGACCAAGTTTTTTTTTTTCAAAAAGGGGTTTACCCCAGTCTCTGCATCAGAACGATGCATACGGCTCATATTATTAAAAACATAATCCAGTAGCAAAGTCGTCAAGTATCGAGGTGCGAAAATAAACAAAAAGCTTGAAAGAGCGAAAACCCAAAGCCACAACCGGATGGCAAGCACAATAGGAGCACTACATGCCTATCCTATTACATGACCGCCATCCAAACCGGTTGAAAATATACTGCGCTACCATCTCCCATCGGGTAGACGCAGTAACCAAACGCTCTCTGGCCTCCGTCGGAGTGAGTAGCGACCACATACGGATGAACGTCGTGACCCTGAAGATAACCTGCAAAAAGTGAATGTTTGTTGATCGGTTAAATACTAAATCATTTCTCCAGTTCCATACTGCCCAAAGTAAAGCACAAACGCCAACACGAATGTGTCTTGCAGTATCGGAATCAACTCCGTCAAGCCATGCTCCAAATAACATGTTGATAGAGGTGGGCTGATTAATATTAAACGCAATATGAATCGACCGCCACAGAATCTTAGCCAACGGACAATCGAGAAAGAGGTGTTTGATGTTTTCGTTATGATCGCAAAAGCTACACCTAGAAGAGCCCATCCAGTTGCGTCTTGCCAGATTATCCTTAGTCAAAATGACTTGTTTATGCACAAACCACATAAACACTTTGATTCGTAAGGGAACCTTTATTTTCCAAACGTGAATCGAAGAAGGGACAACGCTAGAGTTAATGACATCCAGATACATAGATTTAACCGAGAACACACCATTCTTAGTAAGTTTCCAATACAGCTGATCTGGTTGCTGGGACAGCCTGACCTCCATCAAACGTCTAACAAGGTGGAGCCAGGCCTCCCAATGATTTCCAACTAGCGTCCTCCGAAAACTAATATTGAGGGGAGTGGATTGTAAAACAGTTGCAACGTAGGCTTCTCTACGTCGCACAATGTTGTACAAAGTAGGATATTGAAGTGCAAGGGGAGTCTCCCCAAGCCACGTATCCTCCCAAAACCTCGTAGTGGCACCATTCCCGACAATAAATTTTGACTTGTTGAAAAAAAAGTTGTTTGACTCTCATCAAACCCTTCCAAAAAGGTGAGTCGGAAGGCCTCACGTTTACCTGGGCCAAGGTTTTAGCATAAAGATACTTATTGCGGAAAATTTGTGCCCAAGTGATAGAGACTAAGGTGTCCCGATGTTTCGATGAGATGGTGGCTATCGTTTTCTGTGGGAGTCGACCTTGACGATCCGACTACGAACGTGCGAGACGTCGCGCCTTAGCAATCGCTAAACCAATTTCCGAGGGTTATTGACCACGCCGGAGCACGATCAACCTGACCACGAGGGTCTGTTTCCTGCGAGCAAACGAAGAACAAGCAAGAAACTGAGATTGCAATCGGGATATTGCGAATATAAGATGAAAGCTTTATTGATCAAGGTGGGGTTCTGTGACGTCTTGGTCTGGTCGTTGGACACAAACGAAGTACGCGAAGTTGCAGCTATGCCGAACTTTTAATCTAAACAAAACCCAAAGTCTAAACGATGCCCTAAGGGCTGTATATATGGAGGAAGAGGGGGGGAATTTCGTGGCCCTTGAGGGTGGGGTCCGAAACCAACCCTAACTCTTGTTTCCCCACACATACGGACTCTAAAAATAGCCTATACTTAAGTATTTCGAAATTACATGGGCCTGGCCCATTAATAAGGTGACGCAGCACCTAGAATAGCCTATGGACGAATATTATGAAGTGGCATCTTGTATATTTCGTCCAAGGCTTCATGCACTCCTTATGGCGGCTTCAAAGTCCTGAAATCATCACTTGTAACTCCGTTTTTGATCCCCTTGCGCATGCCATCAACTCCATGCGTGTTCTTGCTCCAATGTTCATCCTTCTCCAAGCTAGGCCCTTCATTTGTAAGCAAAACAAATGTATCCAATTTAGGCAGCATCATAATCTCATGAACATTAGAATCATTACCAAGAAACGAAAGTACCTGGTAATTTAATTAGCGTGCGCGAGCTCTAGTAATTGGTCTAGTATATGTAACAGTAGGGGCTGTGGGTGTAACAATGGTATTGATGTCCTCATCATCCTCCCCTTCTTGAAATGAAGTCGTCCTCGACGGAAGCTCATCTTCCTCACCCAAATAAGGCTTCAAATCTGCAATGTTAAACGTGGGACTAACCCCAAAATCTGCAGGTAGCTCAAGTTTATATGCATTATCATTTATTTTCTCTAACACCTTAAAAGGACCATCAGCACGTGGCATTAGCTTTGATTTGCGTAGATTAGGAAATCTATCTTTACGCAAATGTAACCAAACAAGATCTCCAGGCGCAAACACAACATGTTTTCTACCCTTATCTCCAGCAAGTTTATATTTAGCATTCATACGCTCAATGTTTTCCTTAGTTAACTCATGCATTTTTAAAATCAATTCAGAACGTTCTTTAGCATCAAAATTAACCTTCTCTGAAGATGGAAGAGGCAACAAATCAATAGGTGCACGAGGTAGGAAACCATACACAATTTCAAAAGGGCACATCTTAGTAGTAGAATGCAATGAACGATTATAAGAAAATTCAATATGAGGCAAGCATTCTTCCCACATTTTCTTGTTATTCTTCAAAATAGCCCTAAGCATAGTAGACAATGTTCTATTGACTACTTCAGTTTGTCCATCAGTTTGGGGGTGACAAGTAGTACTAAAAAGTAGCTTAGTCCCCAACTTAGCCCATAAACATCTCCAAAAGTGGCTAAGAAATTTAGTATCACGATCTAAAACAATAGTATTTGGCACACCATGTAAGCGAATAATTTCACGAAAGAACAAATCAGCAACATTAACAGCATCATCGCTTTTATGACATGGTATAAAGTGTGCCATTTTCGAGAACCTATCCACGACAACAAATATGCTATCCCTCCCCTTCTTTGTTCGAGGTAAACCTAAAACAAAGTCCATAGATATATCCTCCCAAGGAACACTAGGTACAGGCAAAGGCATATATAAACCATGAGGATTGAGTCGTGACTTAGCCCTTTGACATGTAGTGCAGCGAGTAACAAAACGCTCAACATCCCGTCTCATCTTTGGCCAAAAGAAATGTGTAGCAAGTATATCCTCCGTCTTCTTGACGCCAAAGTGTCCCATTAATCCTCCTCCATGCGCCTCCTGCAACAACAAAAGACGAACGGAGCTTGCTGGAATGCATAGCTTGTTAGCACGAAACACAAATCCATCGTTAAGAACGAACTTGTTCCAAGTTCTCCCTTCCTTACAATTCTGCAATACATCTTTAAATTCAGCATCATGAACATATTGATCTTTGATGGTCTCCAAACCAAATATTTTAAAGTCAAGTTGTGAAAGCATAGTATAACGACGAGACAAGGCATCAGCAATAACATTTTCTTTACCCTTCTTGTGTTTAATGACATAAGGGAAAGTCTCAATGAATTCAACCCATTTAGCATGTCTACGGTTCAGTTTTGCTTGACTTTTAATGTGTTTCAAAGATTCATGATCAGAATGTATAACAAATTCCTTGGGCCATAAATAATGTTGCCATGTTTCTAAGGTCCGAACAAGAGCATATAATTCTTTATCATAAGTAGAATAGTTCAGACTAGGCCCACTCAATTTTTCAGAAAAGTATGCAATAGGTTTTCCATCTTGTAATAACACACCTCCTAATCCAATTCCACTAGCATCACATTCAAGCTCAAAAGTCTTATTGAAATTAGGAAGTTGGAGTAAAGGAGCATGTGTCAACTTATCTTTCAATACCGTGAAGGCTTCTTCCTGTGCGATACCCCAAACAAAAGGCACATCCTTCTTTGTAAGCTCGTTGAGAGGTGCAGCAATGGTGCTGAAATCTCTCACAAAACGCCTATAAAAACCAGCGAGGCCAAGGAAACTCCTCACTTGTGTGACCGTTTTGGGCTGCGGCCAACTCTCAATAGCTTCAATCTTGGCTTTATCAACTTCAATTCCCTGTGGAGTAACAACATAGCCAAGAAAAGATACTCGGTCGGTGCAAAAGGTGCACTTTCCAAGGTTTCCAAACAAACGTGCATCACGTAGAGCAATAAAAACAGCACGTAAATGTTCCAAATGTTCCTCCAAAGATTTGCTATAAATCAATATGTCATCAAAGTAAACTACCACAAATCGTCCAATGAAAGCACGTAAAACTTCGTTCATTAACCTCATGAAAGTACTAGGTGCATTAGTTAACCCAAAAGGCATGACTAACCACTCATATAATCCAAACTTAGTTTTAAATGCTGTTTTCCATTCATCTCCCAATTTCATACGAATTTGATGGTATCCACTACGCAAATCAACTTTGGAGAATATTGTAGAGCCACTCAATTCATCAAGCATATCATCTAGCCTAGGAATAGGATGACGATAACGAATAGTAATATTATTTATGCCTCTACAATCAACGCATATACGCGACGTACCATCCTTTTTCGGCACTAAAATGATAGGAACAGCACAAGGACTAAGGGATTCGCGTATATAACCTTTGTCGAGCAGTTCTTGTACTTGACGCATAATCTCCTTCGTCTCCTCTGGATTGGTACGGTATGGTGCACGGTTGGGTAGCGAAGCACCGGGAATTAAGTCAATTTGATGCTCAATCCCTCGAATAGGTGGTAATCCCGGTGGCACGTCTTGTGGAAAGACGTCAGCGAACTCCTGCAAAATGTTAGTGACAGCAGGGGGCAAAGAGGAAGGCACGTCCTCGAATGAAAATAATGCCTCTTTGCACACAAAAGCATAGCAAAAAGATTTGCTGAAATCTAGCTCATCAATATCAGATTTGGTGGCAAGTAAACATGCACTTTTCAATTTAATTTCAGAAACAACAGTAGATGGTTTATTATTAGGCTTCATTTGGTGCTCAAATTCTTTTGCCACAATCTGATTTTCACTCTTATTTGTCTCCTGTTTTGCTTTATTAGCTCTATTAATATCATCTTTCAAAATGGAATCAGGAGTCATAGGAAGCAAAGTAATATTTTTATCGTTATGAACAAGAGTATACTGATTGTTTCTACCATGGTGTACAGAATTTTTATCAAATTGCCATGGTCTACCAAGTAATAAGGAACATGCTTGCATAGGTACCACATCACAATCAACATAATCAGCATATGTAGAGATACTAAAATGCACACGAACAGTACGTGTTACCTTAACCTTGCCGCTGTTGTTGAACCATTGGATGTAGTAAGGATGTGGATGTGGTCTTGTGGTGAGAGATAGCTTCTCCACCATCTCCATGCTAGCCAAGTTATTGCAGCTCCCTCCATCTATGATCACGCGAACAGAACGTTCCTTCACAACTCCCTTTGTATGGAACAAATTATGCCTCTGATTTTGCTCAGCTTGTGTAACCTGCACACTCAAAACACGTTGAGCAACTAAACTTTCATACCTGTCAGCATCTTCAGGAGCCATGTATTGCATCTCATGATCAGAATCGTCTCCACCGTGTTCGTCACGTGTAATAAGAGCCAAAGTCTCCTCATCATAGTCACTAGCGGACTCATACCCACCATCCTCAGTAACAATCATCACACGCTTAGATGGGCATTCTCTCGCATAATGACCTCCACCCTTGCAATGTCGACAAATAATATCATGTGTTTGCCCTGTTGATGCCATGGATGAAGAAGAGCTCTTTGCAGGCCCAGAAGGTGTGCTCTTGGCAGATAGTGGTGATTGTGCTTGCTTTATTGTATCACGGTTGGAGGTGGCGGCCGATGGAGGTGCCGGTGTAGCAGAACGTGTGGAAGTAGATGATGCACGTGGTGTCCATGATGAAGGTCGACCTGCAGAAAAGTTAGTCCGCGCCAATGCCTGTCGATCCTGCACTTCACGTTCAGCTTTACAAGCAAGATGGAATAAACGAGTGATATTAGTATACTCCTTATACTCTAGAATCGTCTGAATTTCTCTATTTAATCCACCCATAAAACGTGCAAGCATAGCTTCATTCTCCTCAACAATACCACATCTAATCATGCCAGTTTGTAATTCCTGATAATATTCTTCTACAGAATTTTTTCCCTGTCTTAAGCGCTGCAATTTTTGAAGTAATTCACGTTGATAATATGGTGGAACCCAACGAGTACGCATAGCAGTTTTCAAAGCAGCCCAAGTAGCCGGAATAGGATATAATCTACAATGCTCAGACCACCAAACACATGCAAAACTAGTGAAAGCACAAACAGCAGCAGGAACACGTCTCTCCTCGGGATATTGTAAACATGTAAATCGTTGTTCAGTTTCTAACTCCCAAGTAAGATATATATCAGGAACATATCTACCCTCAAATGGTGGAATATTCAATTTTAGTTTAGGGAGATGGTCATGATCTCGTACCTGAGGGTGAGCCCTACCATTGCCATTATTTGCATGTGGACGACCTGGTGGTTGCTGTGCTAGTGGTGGCACGTAGTTCTATTTTTGATCAACCTCATCCTCATAATCTCCCACATAATCATCCTCCTCCACATCAACGGTAGGAGCCATAGAAGTATCAACAGCAGCACCAGCGGTTTGGCCCGACTGAAGAGGGACACGGCTCGCTCGGCGGAGGGCTGTTTCCCGACGTGGAGGTAGTCGGTGTTGTTGCTGTTGTTGCAGAGGTGCGGCAGGAGCAGCCGGTGGTGGTGGTGGAAAACGCGAAAGCAATTCAGCAAACTTGTTATCGAGCTTTGTTTCAAACGTCTTCTCCATGCCATCTATCTTCTCCATGGCCTCTTCAAATCTGTTTATCACATCTTGCACCTGTCCATTCATCATTTGCTGAAACGTATCATGAAGCTCCTTGTTCGTCAAGTTCTCCCAGTCAGTCTCGTCGGCTTGTGATCCTGGCATGGTTAGCAGCAATAGAAACACACAAGAATATGATCCTACAGACTACTAACAAGTGGTGGTGGTGGCGGGTGTCACAAATCCGTCAAGAAAATCTCAAATTCTTACCAGTTCTTACCCAGCAGCAGGCGGTGATCGGCAACCGTTGTAGTCAAAAACTCTCAAAAGCTTGGATAGAGCGATTGCCAGGGAGAGTCAAACGCACGACGTAGATGTATGTGGAGCTGGGAAGGCTTATAGTATGGTAGCAAAAAGGGTCAGCAATAATCAATTCAGAGATGCAAAGTTGAATAAACGCTCAACGACGGTACTGTGCTGGTCCTAGGCTAGATCGTGCTAGAGACGCGAGCCTAGAACACTAACAAAATCACGGCGCTGCACGTAAATAAGGGAAAACCACACTCTGGAACTCTTTTTTTTTCGCTCTTTTTTTTGCACTCCTCTTTTTTTTTGCGCTCCTCTTTTTTTTTCCGAGACCTACGCAGGCAAGGAAACACGAATCGGAATTTTGATTGATCTCAAGAACAAACCTAATATGAGAAGAACTCGGATTGGTGGTGGATATATGGTTGTGGTATATGGCAGCGGTGGTGGTATATGGTAGCGGCGGTAGTATATGGATACAGATTGGTGGTGGTATATGGATATGGATTCAGAGTGGTGGCGGATAGGCAAAAGTGGTAGATGGGCGATGATGATGGTGCGGCGGCGGCGTGACAACTTATGACCAGAACTCGAAACTCTAAAAGACTAGACTCTAAGACCAGCAACTTGACACGACGATGCAACCGCAAATTCAACAAAGCAAAAACCCTAAAAAGATTATGCAAAGGCTCAGATTGGTTCGGATATGATGAACTAACCCTAATTTTTTTGTGGCTTTTTCGTGGACTGTAGGTATGAAGAACAGGCTCGATCTAATCTACGAAAAACTGTAAAATCTCACCGAGCAACCTGGAAATCTGATACCACTTGATAGAGACTAAGGTGTCCCGATGTTTCGATGAGATGGTGGCTATCGTTTTCTGTGGGAGTCGACCTTGACGATCCGACTACGAACGTGCGAGACGTCGCGCCTTAGCAATCGCTAAACCAACTTCCGAGGGTTATTGACCATGCCGGAGCACGATCAACCTGACCACGAGGGTCTGTTTCCTGCGAGCAAACGAAGAACAAGCAAGAAACTGAGATTGCAATCGGGATATTGCGAATATAAGATGAAAGCTTTATTGATCAAGGTGGGGTTCTGTGACGTCTTGGTCTGGTCGTTGGACACAAACGAAGTACGCGAAGTTGCAGCTATGGCGAACTTTTAATCTAAACAAAACCCAAAGTCTAAACGATGCCCTAAGGGCTGTATATATGGAGGAAGAGGGGGGGGGGGGGAATTTCGTGGCCCTTGAGGGTGGGGTCCGAAACCAACCCTAACTCTTGTTTCCCCACACATACGGACTCTAAAAATAGCCTATACTTAAGTATTTCGAAATTACATGGGCCTGGCCCATTAATAAGGTGACACAGCACCTAGAATAGCCTATGGACGAATATTATGAAGTGGCATCTTGTATATTTCGTCCAAGGCTTCATGCACTCCTTATGGCGGCTTCAAAGTCCTGAAATCATCACTTGTAACTCCGTTCTTGATCCCCTTGCGCATGCCATCAACTCCATGCGTGTTCTTGCTCCAATGTTCATCCTTCTCCAAGCTAGGCCCTTCATTTGTAAGCAAAACAAATGTATCCAATTTAGGCAGCATCATAATCTCATGAACATTAGAATCATTACCAAGAAACGAAAGTACCTGGTAATTTAATTGGCGTGCGCGAGCTCTAGTAATTGGTCCAGTATATGTAACAGTAGGGGCTGTGGGTGTAACAATGGTATTGATGTCCTCATCACCAAGTAGTGTCCGTCTCAGACGATAGTTTAAATAGCCATTTGCTAAGGAGACATATGTTTTTGACTTCCAAATTTTCAATACCTAGACCCCCTTGGTCCTTCGGCCTACAGATTATATCCCACTTAGCGAGCCTATACTTTCGTTTGAGCTCATCATTCTGCCAAAAGAATCGAGATCGGTAAAAATCTAACATTTTCCTGACTCCCATAGGAACTTGGAAAAAGGATAACAGAAACATAGGCATACTGGTAAGGACCGAATTAATCAGAATCAATCTTCCTCCGTATGACATGAGCTTCCCTTTCCAACAGCTCAGTTTCTTTTCAAAGCGATCCTCGATGCATTTCCACTCAAAGTTAGTCAGCTTACGATGATGAATGGGTATACCTAAGTATGTAAACGGTAAGGAGCCCAATTCACATCCGAACAATTGTTTATATGTGTCCTGGTCATCCTTTGCTCTTCCGAAGCAAAACAATTCGCTCTTGTGGAAGTTAATTTTGAGGCCAGATAATTGTTCAAATAAGCATAACAACAGTTTCATGTTTCTTGCTTTCGCCAAGTCATGCTCCATAAAGATGATAGTATCATCAGCATACTAAAGAATGGAAATCCCTCCGTCAACTAGATGTGGGACCAGGCCGCCTACCTGCCCTGCATCCTTTGCCTGACCTATTAAAATAGTCAGCATATCTGCCACTATGTTAAACATGATCGGTGACATCGGGTCTCCTTGCCTTAGCCCCTTGTGTGTTTGGAAATAGTGACCTATGTCGTCATTCACTTTAATCCCTACACTCCCTTTTTGCGTAAAGGAGTCAATCTGGTTTCTCCAGGCTGGATCAAAACCTTTCATACGCAAAGCTTGTTGAAGGAAAGGCCATTTAACTTTATCATATGCTTTTTCAAAATCCACTTTAAAAACTACGCCATCAAGTTTTTTTGAGTAGATTTCATGGAGCGTTCCGTGCAAGACAACAACCCCTTCAAGGATATTTCTATCAGGCATGAAAGCAGACTGGGACGGATGAACCACAGAATGCGCAATCTGCGTAAGTCTGTTCGTCCCGACCTTGGTGAAGATTTTGAAACTCACATTAAGCAGACATATGGGTCTGAACTGCTCAATGCGAGCAGCGTCTGTCTTCTTAGGAAGAAGAGTTATCGTTCCAAAATTCAGCTTAAACAACTAAAGCTGTCCCTCAAAAAACTCGTGGAACATGGGCATTAAATCTCCCTTAATAAAATGCCAGCACTTTTTGTAGAACTCCGCCGGGAACCCATCCGGACCTGGAGCCTTATTATTCTCCATTTGTGCAATAGCTTCAAACACCTATTTCTCAGAGAAAGGAGCAGTCAGGAGCTCATTCTCAGCAGTCTCAAGTTGAGGAACATCCTCAACCCTAGACTCATCTAAGGACACAAAATTCTCTTCCGGGGGACCAAACAACTACTTATAATAATTGGTAATATAGACTTTCAGATTGTCTTGACCAACTATCGTCCCTTCGTCTTGTTCTAGCTGGAAAATTCTCCTTTTACGATGCTTCCCATTAGCAATCATATGAAAGAATTGAGTATTGTCCTCGCCTTGTACTATCTTGCGAACTTTAGCTCGCAACGCCCACTTCAATTCCTCCTCTCGAAGAAGCTGTTTAAGTCGCATCTCCGCCTCTATCTTTGTTTCCAACTCACTGGAATCCAAGATAGATGTTTCAGCTTTAACTTCAAGGTTTTGAATAAGTAGAAGAAGTCTCTCCTTCTCCGCCTTATAAATACCATGCGTGTGCTTAGCCCATCCTCGAAGGAACCTTCGGAGATGACGAATCTTGCATTGCCATCGCTCGATAGGTGTCCTTCCTCCTGAGTCTTTAGCCCACTCCTGAGCTAACAACTCGAGGAACCCTTCTCTTTCAAACCAGGCAAGTTCAAAAGAGAAAATGTTCTTGTTGCCCACAAAAGTTTGATCTCCTGAATCGACTAGTAATGGTGTATGATCAGAGACACCTCTTGTCAATGCCTGCACGGTTACCAAAGGAAACTTCTGTTCCCATTCGACACTGGCTAGGACACGGTCAAGTTTCTCAAACGTCGGGACCAGTAACGAATTAGCCCAAGTGAATTTCCTACCCGAAAGCTCTATCTCTCTGAGATCCAAGCTTTCGATAATAGTGTTGAACATAAATGACCAGCGGCCGTCAAAATTGTCATTATTCTTTTCCTCCTTCCTACGGATAATGTTGAAATCCCCCCCACTAAGAGGGGGAGCTGTTCGTTACCACAAATACGAACCAAATCCGCCAAAAAGTCTGGCTTGAGCTCTGGTTGCGCAGCTCCGTACACTGCCACCAAAGCCCAATCAAACCCATCTGCCTTAGTTCTAACTCGAAAATTGACAGCAAAATCCCCCCAAACTACACTCCGAACTTCCAACGTTTCGCACTTAACCCCAAGTAAAACCCCACCGGATCTTCCTCGAGGGGGGAGGCAATGCCAGTCAAAATCTACCCCCCGGACAAAGTGGCAAGAAATTGTGAAGTGAAGTTGCTTCTTCCGGTCTCAGACAATGCAATAAAATCCAAATGATGTTCAAGAGAAGCCTCCGCTAGAAATCTTCTTTTAGCCAAGTCTCTAAGACCTCTGCTATTCCAGAAAATGCCTCTCATAATTCATCATGAATTTTTTTTGCAGTGCGGATCCTAGCACTCCTACGTGCTGCCGAGACGGGATAAACCTTCCGTTTCCACGTCCGTTTTGGCTTAGGGAGACCATCAGCCCGATCAGCACAGTCATTCTCTGCTTCTAGTGCCTCAGGCTCGTCTACATGAAGAGACACCTCAGGAATGGTGTCCTCTTCCGTCTCGTGTAGTGCTGGGTCAAGATCGGCACACAAGCCATCAAGAACCCTAACCCCAAGCGCATCTATCTCCGAGTCATTCATAGGTTTAACAACAGCAATGTGCCGGATCATATCTACCGCACGATCAGCTTCCAAATCAAGAAATCAAGAATGTCAGAAGGACCAAGTGACGAACCATCTGAACGAGCAACTTTGGCCAATTGCGTTTGATCGATCTCAAAATTTTAATTGTGTGCTGATCAGACCGTATTATTCACATACATGAGAAGATAATCAAATCGTTCTTCTGAATCATGGTTGGCTCCTTGACACGAGCCACCACACCTCAAAGTGGGGCTGCGCGCCCTGCGCCGCCGCCGTCTTAGCAGCTCCAATCGACCATGGCTGTCCACTGCACCGGTGGGTTCTCAAAAGCAGCGATGGCAGCGTCCTCACTTGATGAGGTGGCGGATGTGCGCGAGCGTATACTACCGCGGCCTCATGGTCGAGATGAAGTGCCCCGTTGGATCGGCCGTCAACCGGCTCCTTCCGCCCCCAGGGGATCCACCGCCTCCCCTTCTCTCTTTCCTGAATCTTGAGCCCATGTTTATGGGAGGGTCAAGGGAAAACTCAAACTGATTGAGAGTCCGCCCTCCTCTTAGCTCTCTGATTTCTATTGTTTGTTGGGCTAGTGGACCAGAATAATGGTCCGTGGACCAGAATAATGGGCTGCCTAGGGACCAGAATAATGGGCTGCCTAGGCTGAATCTGATATTAACTTTCAAAAGAAGGTTGAATCTGATATTTGAGGACGCGAGAGGAAAGCTGACGTACTAAAAAGTCAAGACGGACAGACGGACGAAAATTATAAAGAAACAAACAAAATTCCTGAATCTTATCTTATCTTACCTACTAATAAAAAGCACGAACTGTTTCGGGTCGTCCGTCGTGCATTTTACAAATAACCCCCTCAGTTTTCTCTAAATCAACCCGTAGTACACATTTAAGTTACATACAAACCGTTTTTTTTATTTTCCCAGAAAACCCCCTGACATTTTAGATAATCAACCCGCCGTCCAGTTTTAAGTCAGACGAAACATTTTTTTTGTTTTCACAAAAAAAACCTTGACGTTTCGGTTAATCAATCCATAGTTTATGTAAGACAAAACTATCCATATCTTTTAAACCGTAACTTCGATTTTAACATGTTATATATGAAATTTGATTAGAAAAATATGTAGAATCTAAATATGATATTATTTTTAGCTGTTAAGTATTTTCTAAAATATTGTGTTTGGTGCAAACTTAATCTATAGTGCACAGTCCGTTTTTCTTTCGTACTGTCGGTGATTCTAACTGCAAATAAACATCTATTAAAACCAGTGTGAGAGAAAAAAACATCACGAACCAGGCATGCACACCTATGAAAAATCTTGCAGGAAAAACAACATATTTTTCATCTTATTTCGAGTGAGTGTGCACGCGTGCGCGCGAGAGAGAGACTTTAGGACTGACCACATTCAAACGTGTTTTAATTGTGTGAGCACCGAGGTTACTGTCGGCAACACAAATGTGATGCCATGTGAAACTAAAAGATGCGGGCTAATTAAGGTCTTGAGTCATGATTATTGGGTTAAGAGCGTGTGTTATTTTCTTTCCCGTTGCAACGCACGGGCTTTTTTGCTAGTATATATATATATACATCTGGGCTATTTTGTTTCGCGTAACAGAATATTATTCTGTTACCCTACTTGAACTGATGCATTCGAGGGGTTGTACTGATTCTGTCATTTTCGTTGAACTGATCGTCTTTTATTAAAAATGCAAATAAGAGCCCCTCCCGCTCTCCCCCGTCCGTTCAGCCGGCCACTCCAGCCGTCGACCAAGCTGCTTGTGGCCGATCCCTCCCAGCAACCCAGGCCCTACCTCCAGCGACTACGACTTTCTCGGCTACATCTTCCTCAATGGCTCCGCCTCCTGGCGCAACAGCCGTGGAGAGCTCACCCTCCCATGGCTCCCCAACCTGCGGGCGCCCTACCAGTTCCGCCTCTTTTGCTGTACTGCCAAAGAGTACTCCTACCACCACGTCAATCACGACGGTAACCCTCTCCTCCATGGCCGCCACCGCGTCCTCCACTCTGGCGAGGTCTCTTTCACGGGCTCGGCCACGCGGCCCGAGCAGGTGCACCTCACGTTCGCCGATAGGGCCGACGAGATGCGGGTGATGTTCATGTGCGCGTACGCGTACGCCGGAAAGAGGGCCGTGAGGTATGGGCTTGAGAAGGGGGAGGAGAAGGGCTGGACGGAGGTGGGCACGGAGGTGAGGACGTACGAGCAGAAGCACATGTGCAACGCACCGGCGAACGACAACGTAGGGTGGAGGGATCCGGGCTTCGTCTTTGATGGCCTCATGAATGGGTTGGAGCCCGGAAGGAGGTACTTTTACAAGGTAAACCAAAGATTGGATTCCCCACAAGAAAATAATCAGAGATTGAACCTGCAAAAAAACACCTTAATTTATCAATCTTGACAGCAATTTAGTGTTCCAGCGGCAGCAGATTGTTCTTCCAGTACCTTACCCAGCAGAGGAGTCGGCCGTTATCCCGAGCGGCGCGCTGTTCTCCATGTTGTCAGGCGACTTGCTGGAGCTCGACGACGAGCAGTGGTTTGGCGGCATGGTTGCCGGGTCGTACTATGAGAGCTTGGCGCAGGGGATGCTCATCGAGCCGCCGGACGCTGGAGCGTGGCGAGAGGATAGGGAGTGCAGCGGCATGGCGGAGACGCAGGCGCTGTGTGGAGTTAATCGTTTAGCTAAGTAGAGCACAGTTATACTATACATAGTACTAGTTGTATTGCGTTCTTCCCAATTTGGGAAGAAACAGAGGAGGTAGTTTGTTCCTTAATTGTGTATATAGCAAGTTTCCGATTTCTATTTTTTGAGAGAAAGGGCTAGATTGCTTATTTGCACCCATCAATTATTGTTGTCCACGAATCCAAACCCATTTACTGTTTGAAAGGGCCAGAGTGCTTATTTGCTTATCCACGAAATTTCACAAAGAATTGTCAAATGCGAAACTTTCAAAGAGGCCAAAGATTTTAGTTCAACGTCTACGCAAAGCTATTGTAAATGTGAAACTTAGTCATGTTGAACGTTTTCTCAAATTCGCAACTAGTGAAGAATAATTTGAAATACGGTGAGACCCTTCGTATTGTTTTCACGTCAGAAAAAACAGAGTACTCGTACTGATCTATGTGTATGTGTGTACTCAGGAGGTAATTTTCACAGAGTAATTTTGAATGGTTCCAAAAAATCTACTTGAACTGATGTCTGTATGGTTTTGTAATGATCGTGTTTTCGCAGACTAGACTTTACTCTTTTTTTGGTATGGTTTTCCTCGTAACTTTTCAATGGTTTACGGTATCATAGTCCTCGGACTTGCATGGTTTATATCTTGAATTGAATGATATTTTTTCAAAAATAAAATGTTTTGTGTGTTTCTTTTTTGAACTCTTTTTTTGCAACGATGTTTTTGAACTTCTCGCGTTTTGTGACTTGAACTTTTACCATTTGAATTTCCGTGGGCTTTTCTTTTATTTGAGTTTTTTCCCAAACTTATCTGAGACGTCATGTTTGAACGTACAACTTTTGTAGTTGTGAACTTGTTATTTTTTTCATTTATTAAGTTGCTTTTTTCCTTCGAACTTTTACTGGTACAATTTTTTTGCAAATTTAATGTCCCTTGAGTCAGAACTGATACAATTTTTTATTTTTTATTTATGGTACTTATGGTACTAGAGAGTTTGTACTTCTCAAAAAAAATCACTCGATGTTCTTTTAGTTTTAGTTTTTAGTTTTCTTTCTCATCCTTATCCTTACTGACGGTGTTATCACACATCGTACCTTCATGGTTTATGTAGTTGAACAGGCTTACATTTTTACCATTCCCTTATTTTAAAAACTTATGTTTTCTTCTCCAAACTTCCTACCTGACGAGAATCAGAAATTATTTATTTTTCACATTTGTACTTCCAAGTATTTTTAATGACATTTTCACCTTTTACTTTGCTTTACCTCATCAAACAGGCACACAACACATTTCAAGAAACAAAATATGAATCTTGGAAGCACTAGGGGGGTAACCATTTGCACAGGACTTCATGTGTGCCTTCGTGATAGAAAAATATACTGAATATCACCAAGTTCTAAGGTTGAACATATGAATCATACAGAATATTGTCAAAACCCCGCATTTTCTCACTAAAACAGACTTCTGTACTTGCATATGACCCTTTTTGAACTTGGACGGCACCTAGTCCTCAACTTGGACGATGACCAATGCTCAACTCGAACGGAGGAGGTTGTCGTTGCTTTTTAACCATGAATGCTTCGAAAGACACTAGGAATTGCTTCAAAACTGCTTTATACTTTTTAACATGAGGGTTCTCTCAGCTGGACCAAGAAGCAATGCATACATCATTTTTTCATTCTACAAGAACAAAATACATCATATTGTTCTCTAACACTCACAGAATACACACAGAACACACACACTTAAGTTCAGAGAGCCATCCTGTTTATGTTCAGAGAATAAATGCATTTAAGCTCAAAGAAAAATGTGTTTAGGTTCAGACAACAAAACAATCTTTTAGTGTGATTTTCTACATATGGATAATCACAGAAGCAACATATTTGGACTGAAGCTCTAAATTTTTTTGGAAACTGCAATTGGAAAGGTGAGCATCAAGTGGTAATTAAGGAAGGCTAACAAAAACGAAAGTAGCATTTTTTACATGACGGGTAGTGGTAGGTATTGGTTCATTGCTTTTGCAATCTATGGTGTCAACAAGGATGAGGTAGCTCTCGTCCTTGATGGGCGCCCAATCATCATCGAAGAGATTGAGGAGGAGCTTCAGGACTGGCCAAACATGCTAATTGGAGAAGCCAGGAGGCTTCATCACCTCCAGCTCCTTTCTGGTAGCATTAGCATTGTTGGAAACCATGGACTTTAATGAAATGGTTCAGGGATCACTCCCAGTCAATCCCATTTGCTACTTGTGATGCAGAGAACATGAATATAAAGCAGATGGTGACTCATCGATTTTTCTTTACGATATATCTAAACTTACAGAATTTTGAAACTTGCACTGACGATATTAGGGTGATATATCTAAACTTTACTGAATTTTGAAGAAACTCGGTACAAATCATTACTTATTTAGGTGATATATCTAAAGTTACAGAATTTTGAAACTTGCACTGACGATATTTCTGCACACACACCAACTATTCTGTGATTTTTCATGGACTCGCTACAAATCATTACTTATTTAGGTGATATAACTAAAGTTACAGAATTTTGAAACTTGCACTGACGATATTTCTGCACACACACCAACTATTCTGTGATTTTTCATGGACTGAAGATAGAATACGCACCAAACTAATATTAAGTCTGGTACATAAATTTTCTATTCATGAACTGACAATATTTCTTCTATGTGGAATACACAAGATCTCCTCAATGGGCCATGATGCAGGCATCGCCGCAGGAAATACTTGGCGCACCGAAGAACCTGTACTGTTGGATTTGTCGAGAGAGGACTGAGGGAACACGCCAACGTTAGGGTGGCGGATGCAAGTATTGGAGTTCAGCCTAAAATCACAAGAGAATGGATCAAAATGAATTCAGATTGACTTCTAATCATTTATCAAGCTATAAAAGTTAGAACTGATGTTACACAAACTGAGGCATTTTTATATGAACAACTCACGTAATTTGTATAGTACCACTATTTTTTCATTCTCATGAACAAATAACCATAGACTAATGAGAGAATGTATTACTCGATAGTAGGCATTTTCTTCTCAGAACCACTTTGGTTTTCTTTTCTTTTTCTTCACTTTTGCTCTGCTTTCTTTTTTCTTTGCTTTATGAAGTGCCCCATCAGAAAAGTTGAACTTTAGATTTTACCAATCTCCACATCTACTAAAACTAAGGGAGCTCCTTTTGAAACATGTACAATGAACTGAAAAGGCATATACAAGGTCAACTGAAAAACCATATACAAGGTGAACCAAAAAAGCTTCTGAGAAAAAAAAAGTGAACCAACTTTTTGTTGTTTTTCTAGTTACTAAACTACTTATTACCATAACAGCGGCTGAACTGATGCTGCATATGTATATAGGAAGGTTACTGGTACCAAAAAATTAGGACAGTAAACAACATTATAAATTGAATTATGTTATATGAAGATGAGGCAATTGTACTTACGATTTGGCATTAGATGTACTGAATAGCACACAGAAGATGGACTGAAAAAATTGAACTAGCACAACCATTCTGCTTGGTGAAGATGGTGGCTTCAATTCTACATGGACTGATGTCCATGCTCCACTTGGACGGCTGTGAGTAAGCATGGTGGACGAGCTCGTGGTGATGCTTGTTCTCGGCAGCGAACTTACACGAGGTGGTGGTGATGGCCGAGGAAGTCAGAAATCGGTGCTGAACTAAAATAATAAGAATTGTACTAACTAAAAATTAGAATTTGAACTGAGTGTGTCACTGAAGATGAACTTGTGCATCTATTTTTTGCTCCCGCACCAGTGTAACAAATTTAGGATGACATGAATTTTGTGTGCATATAATAAGATGAACGAGTGAGAGAATAAAGGGAGCAGTAAAAGGATTTTTTTTCACCTTGAGATGATATCTCTTCTTGAGGTCTTGATGAAAAGTGACGGTGTAGGTACCACATAACCACCAACTAAACACCAGACCTTAACAAACAATGATCTCTCCTTCCAGAGTCTGAACTTACTAGCTTTTCATAAACTGCCGCAAAATCCCCAAATGCCATATAATATAAAATCCCCAAACTGCAGCAACATCCAGTTCAAGATAAGTTATCCATTTAGATTTTAATAAGCAAGAGAAACAATAAAGAAATGATGCATTTGTGTCATCGGACCATTCTTTAGGCACACTAAAACAAACATGTCGCTCATGTTAAGTATTCTTTCCAATAAACTTTCTAGAGTATCTTTGTTTAAATGTACTACGGGGCGTACTTTTTCATTGTGTAGTTTTTGAACTCCTATGGTTGTAATACATGAACTCCCAGAGGACACGAATTCTTATATTAGCACCTAAAGTACAGATCACACATGAAAATTGCTCTAAGTGGAGAAATGATCACACACGAAAAATGATAATTGCAGGAAAACTTTTATCTGAAAAAGCTCTCTGAATACCTTATTGAACTAGTTGTTTTGAACTTGCAAACGTTCATTTTTGCACTTATCCAAAATGTTTGAAAGGAGCAGGTTGTTTGACATTATTTTGAACACACCTTTTCATCTCCATTGTATGGTATCCTCTCATAGGTATTTGCACAAACAGGTGGTGTGCTATGAAGAACAATGGTACTGTGAGCGAGTGAAATCAGAACTGAAACTCGTTACAAATTCTTGACAAAAAGGAGCGGCAGATAACCAGTAGTCCATTACTCACAACAAACAAAACTCATCCCATTCATAGCAATTTCATAGATTTGCACGCACCTTTGGGATTCCACTAGACCTAGACACTGAATCAACTATGACAGATTGCTCTGAACCTTGCGAATTGGGCTCTCTGTTCTTGGCATGAGTGGTCGGAGCAGTAGTAGAATTTGGTGCTAGCTAACGGATGCAAGTCTTGCAGCTCGAAGAGCCACTATGTGCCGCTGCAATACTCCACGACGACCGTACCAACAACACAGACTTGCATATCAGGCAAATGCATGTACTTGTATGTCAAGCATCATCAGGCACATTGAGGAGGTTGCATGTTTAGTTCATAACTAGTCTACATATGATGAACTTTACTACTGCTTGATGTGGCCGTCCATGCACAACTAATTGGGGAACCCCTCTGGCCGAGTGTTCTCCCTCGATCACCACCATGGCTAATTCTCGAGTCAGTGGTTGGTCTAAAAAAATGAAAAGGTTATTGCCTCCATAGAAGTAACAAGATGCAAGCTTAATTCTTAGGTCACAAGTTTTTAAATGCTAGCACTGCTACCAGCATTTGTAAATACTAGTGAACTTGAACTTATGGTCTCCCGAGATATGAACTGATTGTGTTACAAGCAGACGCACAAAATCCAACGAGCTGCTGTAAGTACATGTAAAAAGAAAATCAAGTTCATGTATATTAATTGGGAGAAGTTCAAAAATAAACTTTTAAAAAGTTTGTACTGTTTTTGCTATAACAACTATATTCATCTTTGCAAACAATGTATATTACACGGTTAAAATAAGTTCTTTGGACTGAGCTAAAATAATAAATTGTACTAGACTAAAATGAGCAAACGGAAATGAGCGTGTTACTGAAATATTAACTGACCGAACTGTAGTTTAGTGGAGGAATTCACACGAGTTAGTCGTCATTGAAGATCATTCCTTGTGGACATCCTATCAAAACAGATGTAGTGTCAATTGATGCAAAAAAAAATCTCATAGTCCTTTGGAGGTATTATAAACTTCTTCGAACTTATAACAACTAATCGCATGAACTAAGTGCAAAAGAAAGTGCGACCTTTTTTGCAATTTGTGTGAAACAAAATCACTAGACAATCTAACATCTAAAATAATTAGCTGCATTTTTATTTCTCTGACTACACCGATGTGCAGTATACATCTTACCAACTACACACGAAAACATAAGTTCGACATTTAACATCAATCCCTCTCAGCACTCTGTAATAGAGACCTATAAAAGAAATCTCGGGAACACAAAGTAGATAAATTACAGGCATCAACATAGACATATGGTGATGCGTAAGTTTAAATATCACAAACCAAACGAAGTACCATTTCTATCAAAACTCTGCAATGCACAATTAACACACTAATTATTACTGTACATGGACAAAATAAGCTCAGCTTGGGCACAAAAACTTGACTGAAAATCGCAATATATTAAAATAATCCATTTTCTAGTCCACACAGTATTACAAAGGAGATCAATAAAACTATACCACCTCTGGGTCAAGTAAATATACTTCTCTGAACTTTCTAGTCATCCCTCTCATCTCAACAAGGACCTGCAGAACGTAGAAACATTGTTCAGAAATTGGTTGGGTACCCATACTTTTGTACTGAGGTAAACCTTTTCATCGAACTGTTGCCAAATTTTCAAAGAACTTGAACTTCAAATTTTGAAGAAATTCAGACCTCACCTGAGTGAGTACTGAAGATGCAAAGAATAGGCTTTTTGGGGACTTTGACTTTAGCAACTTGTTTTTGCTGCAACCTGCAAAAAATAGGAACAAGATAAGATTTTTTTTTCAAGGTGAACTTAACAGGGTTTGGCGTTCGAACGATCTAGGGGGTTCTATCCAAACTTTTTCAGAGTTTTTATGTAAATATGCATCGATCAGCAAATAGCATCATTTTAAGCAACAAAATTTTGATAGCAATCAACTTTCTAAAAACAACAAACACAGTAGTGCAACAGCATGCACATTCATCTTCCTGAATTTCTTCTCACTTCCTATAAATGCAAAACCAGACTACATAGCAACAGCAACCCCACATACACATTCATCTCTCAAATCTCTCTCAAACTCGCTCACTTCCTGTAATGCAATAGGATCGAGGGTCGAGAGCAGAGGTATGAGGAAAGAACAATTAATTGGCTGATGGATTCGAAGTTGAGATCAAACAAGACAAGTTAAGATTAAAGAACAATTGATTGTTCCCCAGATTGAATGGAAGGAAACAAACAAAATGAATCAATTTGATTACTCATTGCACTGCGGCAGCTACCTTTGTCGATCTTGAGCTGTTCGTTGAGGGGCACCATGGGCGGCATGCTTGGCCTTCTCGTTCTCCTCCACGTCAAGGTTGCTAGTCTGCTCCTTCTCCTTCTCCTTCCTACTTCCTTCTCGATCGAAGTAACAACATAAACACCACTACTAGCAACATTAAAGGTGTGAGTAAGGGTTATGGTCAAATCAACATTCTGTACCTCTCTAGCTTCGCTAGTCACCGCACTAGAACTAAACTTTAGATAGAAAATAGAGGTAACAATAGCAGCAATTGGTAGCTGCGTAGGGGCATGCATCGGTAGCAACAGAAAAGGATGCGGCTATGCCGGGCAGTCCTAGGTGCAGCAGCAGCTTGCAGCAAGGAGCGGCTTGCACTCAGCTCCTTGAGCGACCGGCCATAGAGGAACCAGTTGGACTGTTGAGCTGGTGGTCCTTGACCCCGTGACTCCTCCAGCAGGCTCCACTTTTTGCCGCTGAAGCATAAGGCATGGCCTTGGAGCGGTCATGTTGCAGGGTGCCGAGTGTCTCGTAGAGATGGTTGCCGCAGACGCATCCGGAGGAGGGAACCGAAGCCATGCTGCAGGGAGACCGGCGGTGACACTCGGGGCAGAGAAGCCAGCCGAGGTCCACATGTGAGGTCGGAGGTTGCGGATCCCAGGCATGCGGCAACGGGTGGAGGTCAGAGCCAGTGTATGCTCGAGCATGGGAAAATCCTTGAACTTGGCGTACACCAGTAGTAGCACTTACTGGTTCTCCGCCACCTAAAATGCAGAAGACATGGGAAATAAGAATTGCACTGATCCAAAATTAGATTCTGACTGAGTGTGTCACTTGTGTGTGATCATTCCTTGTGAATATTCCATCAAACGAGTTTGGTGTCACTTGATGCAAGAACACAAAACAAGCATACAGAAAGCTATAGTTCTTTCATTCAGCTATTTTTTGAATTGAGCAGTGCATTTCTCCCTCTCAACATCTGAAAAGTTCCAATTATCTGACGGCAACTATATTTGAACTCTGAACTACCATTGTACCTATTTTTTGAACTATTTTAGTTACTGAAATTTTTGTGGTCTAGGCCCTAAACCACAGTATGTGTTTTTATTTTTTGTTTAACAAACTATAGAATTTTTTGAATCAAACTGCTACTGCAGTGTATACATATCTAAGTGAATTATTTTCCATCAACTAACTGATTTCACTTTTTATGTTGAACTTCTACAAATCTATTTTTGCTAGCAACTGAAAAAGCCTACAAAGGTGTACACATTTATAGCAAATCCTATGAGAGGCATTTTGATCATACCCATTTTAATGATACGTTGTGTCAACATGTGCATAGGAAAACCACTGCTGCATAATGTGCAATTGATCAATTTCTCCTTTTGCTCACTTCTTTGTCCCTGCCTCAAGCGAAACCAGATTTGACATTAGCTACAAACGAACATGAACATATTAAAACTAGTAGGCGAGTGCACTAAGACATTTTAGAAAACACATGGCATGCACTTAGCAAAAGCTTATGCGGTGAAGAAGAAAGAAGGGGGGTGGGCAGGGACCTGGGAGCTACGACGAGTGAACGGCCTGGGGCGGCCGGGTTGGACTGCTGGTCGCACTGGCGGCGAACCCAACGCCCTGGCCACACCAGGATGACAGGCAACCAGAAGGAGGTAGAGGGGCGTGTCCACGGCGGAGACATTGAACGGCCCATGCTCGCACGTTGAACTGCCTGCACGCAGTGGGGAAGAGGGACGAACGACGCACGCTGGGGAGGGAGGTCGTGGCGGCGGCACGCTGGGGGAGGGGGGTGTGGCGATGGCGCGTCGGGGAGGGTGGTCATGGCAATGGCGTCGGGGAGGGTGGTCGTGGTGGCGCCGACGTCCGGCGGGGCTGGTGAGAGAGGTGGCGTCCGGCGGCGTGGGGGAGGGATGCGGCGTCCGGCGGGGCGGGGGAGGGAGGCGGCGTCCGGCGGCGCGGGGGACGGAGGTGGTGTCTAGCAGCGCGCGGGAAGGTGGAGGTGGTGTGCACTCGGGATGGAGAAGGTCGAGGGTTGACCAGATGTAAGAGGTCCGGTGGGCTTTGGACAAACGGATCACCTCCTCTATATAGGGCGCAAGGGTAACAGAATATTATTCTGTTACGGGTAACAGAATAGTCCAGCCCTATATATATACATATATATACGGTGGCGCTAAACTGTGCCTGAGCGTAGAATGCTAATTCTGCGCTCCGGCCGGAACTGCGCACCCACCCAAGCAACCAACATGGTCGTAAATTCATAGAAAACTAGTAGTAAAGCATGGTAACCTTTTTATTACACAAGTTTAGTCACAAAGTTGATGGTAAAATCCCATGTAAAATGTAGTAACACATGGTAACCTATTTACTATACATTCCCAGGGAATCAATCGGTAGTAACCTGTAATAGAACTAGTAACCTCTTTACTATAGATACACTTTTGTACTACACATATCTGGTCATGAAGTTTGCCGTAACACCCCATGCAAAATTTAGTAAAGCATGTTAACCACCTTACTGCACATTCTTGGGAAAATAATCAGAAGTATAACATGTAGTACAATTAGTAATCTCTTTACTATACCCACAAAAAAGGTAATCTCTTTACTATAGATGCATGGACATTGTTAATAAAATCTCAGATAGCATGTAGTAAATACGTGACCTCTCTAGTAAAAATGATTTCAAATTAATCTTAATGTTACATGCACGCACGTTGAGAAAATTATAACCAAGATATAATTATTCAAAATATAGTAATTGTTGGTCGATTTTACCGTATGCTAGAGCGATAGTAACAACAGTGTGATATATATAATTTACTAGTCAATTTTACTAGTTGAAGGGACTTGTGGGTTTGGATAGTAAAAGTCATTGTCACACATGGTAATGTACTAGAGTCTTTTACCATCAGGTGGAAACTGTGGTTGGGATGTGGACACTTCCATAATTAGCAAGTTCAAGCGTGGTTTGAACGGGCTTAGTTTATGATGCATTGATGGTCGCGCTATTCGTCATCCTGGGTGAGGGATAGTTATTCTTCACTCCTCTCTATTTTACCATCAATGCATCGTAATTTTATGTTCCGTAAGTTTTGTCTTATTTCCGACACAAAAAGGGATCGTAAGAAAATATATAATCGCCGTAAAAAATATTTTATGTTATGTAAAATTATAAACGTAAAAATATAGTCTAAAATACACATAAACTGTAAATTTTCTTGTCTTATGACCTATATTTTTATTTTCTTATGTCAAACCCTATATATATGTATATAAACACTATTCTGATCACGGGATGAGAATAATATTTTGATCACAACCTGACCTGCCCCGATAGTAGTACGTTGAACTTCCCCGAGTGCTAGGTTGAACTTCCGCCAACATTGCCCAAATGGGGCTTGCCATATACCGTTGGAAAGATATGGACATGAGTACCATGACCCAAGTTAAATTTTTGGCAAAATGTAAGCTGTTTAAGAGCAGTTTTGAAAAATGTGAATCGTATTTTCGATCGCGTTTCCAAACCGTTTATCAGAATGAGGCAAATAATATGGCGTTGAAAGCTGCTGAAAAACCGCTCCTTCCATATGTTGAAAGTTTTTTCTAATTCACTATGGTTAAAGAGTAATTTGGAAAATCGTAAAATTTCGCAAACCGAACAGCCGAGTTCGTATTTTTGATGCCATTTCTAAACGGCTAATTCAATTGAGGCAAATGATATGGGGTCGGAAAGCTTATGAAAATGCGCTATTTTCCATGTTAAAAGTTTTTTCTAATTTTCAACGGTTTAAAAGTAATTTAGAAAACGGTACAAGTTCCACAGAGTTCGTATTTTCGAGATAATGTTTCAACCGTAGGTCGGAATGCAGCAAATGATATGGCATTGGAAAGCTTGAGGAAATGCGAAACTTTTTGGTATATATTATTTCTCCCAATTCCTTACGGTTTTAAGTCAATTTAAAAAATGGCGGAAAACGTATTTTTGTCGTAATTTGGACAAACTTTATCGGAATGATGCAAATAATATACCGTTGAAAAGCTACGGAAAATGCGAAACTTTTTCATGTTGATGGTTTTCTCTGATTCCTAGCCGTTTTCAAGTAATTTCAAAAACAGCGAGATCATTCGTTCTGCCTTTTTCGCGAAACAGATTGTCGAAAATGCACCATGTGAAGAACTTGAATTTCTCGGTGTGCGCACCTGAACTTCACTCTGTTTTTCACGTATTTTTTTGCTCGCAGCTCTCCATCCACTGCTCGTAGCTCTTCATCCACTCACTAAAATTGAGCAAGTGATATACCGATGGAAAGCTACTGTAAACACGCAACTTTTCCGTCTTGATCATTTTTTTCATAATCACGACGGTTTAGAACATTTTCATCCAAAATTCATTTAGCGTAGTGGTTGAACTTCCTTCTGTTTTCAAGTTGAACTTCTGTCGCGTATTTTTGTTTGTAATTTTTCACCCATTCGTCGGTGTTACACAAATGATATTTCTTTTGTACAAACCTCTCTCACAATAATTTTTTGAACAAACCTCAATGGCGAGATCATGATTTCTGCGTTCATCGCGAATGGATATGCACTGGTGAAGTAGTTGAACTTCTGGGGCATGCTTGTTTGAACTTCACTCTATTTTTTTTACATGTAATTGAAGGTCGGACGTCTAGCACTAGAGTTCTCAAACTTCACTCGGAGAAGCACGTGAACTTTTTGCAACAAACATTTTAGGTTTTTAGTTTTGCATTATTTTATTCTCACCTGAAATGCATTCCGTGTAGTAGTTGAACTCCCCGTTGTTTTTCCCTTGAACTTCTGTCACTCGCTCGTTGGCAGATTTTGTTCTTGGGTCATGATGAACTTGATTTTTTTGCAATTTTACTGCCTGATTTGTCCGACCTGAACTTCCTCCAGTGCTAAGTTGAACTTCCGCCAACATTGCCCAAATGGGGCTTGCTATATACCGTTGGAAAGCTATGGACACCAGTATCATGACCCAAGTTAAATTTTTGGCAAAATGTGAGCGGTTTAAGAGCAGTTTTGAAAACCGTTTTTCTTCATACAAAAAACGTGAATCATATTTTTGATCGCATTTCTAAACCGTTTATCGGAATGAGGCAAATAATATGGCGTTAGAAAGCTGTTGCAAAACCGCTCCTTCTACATGTTGAAGGTTTTCTCTAATTTCCTATGGTTAAATAGTAATTTGGAAAATCGTAAAATTTCACAAACCGTAAAATTATGAGTTTCTGTAATAAATATTGAAACTGCTCCAATTTTTGAAACTGAACTTCTTGGTTTATTATTTAGTAGCGAGGAAAATCTGGGTTTTTCATATACATTGAACAATTCTATTTTATAAAACTGAACTTCATGATTTTTTTCCAATTTGGACTTCTCGGTGTTGTTTATTTGTAACGGAAAAAAATCTTAGTTTTGTAATAAACATTATACAACTTCTTCGTTATTTCGAACTGAACTTCTTGGTTTATTCGTTAGTAACGAGAAAAATTGAGTTTTTGTATTAAATATCGAACTGCTCCGGTTTTTGAAATTGAACTTCTTGGTTTATTATTTAGTAATGAGGAAAATCTGGGCTTTTCGTATACATTGAACTATTCTACTTTTCTTTAAATTGACTTTTTGGTTTTTCAATCTCGACTTCGTGGTATTATCCATTCGTCACAGAAAATAATGCATTTTTAATGAATTTTTAACAACTCTATTTTTTTAAAAAATAGCTTCCTACATGATAAAACATACAAAAAACTTCTTATATATTGAACTTCCTGTGTGAATTTACATTTTTTCGCTAGTATATTAAACGACCTTTTTTGTCACATAATTTTTTGAACCTTTGCAATTTTTTGTTTGAACTTCTTTATTTTTGTACGTAGAAAGAAAAAAAGAACTACCCATTGCACGAAGACACACACAACCATTTGTGCATGCATGAACACAAGTGTCCTCTGAACTTGATCATGTATGTCATACAAAAAATTCCAGCAAATTAAAATGCACACATAACAACTCAAAACAATGCTAGCAACATCTTTTGCAATGATTAATATTTGAAACCCATAAACCATCATTTCCCCAACTTTATAGTGTTTAAAATTGGACGCCGAGAGGAACAGGGTTCAGGAGGAAGACGTCAGTAGGGCACTGAAGTTCAGATTGGTCGCGAGAAGAAAGTCCGCACCGCAAGTTGGGTTTGTTGACAACGTCGACCGCTGTAGTTGGAATCCAGGGAAACATGCTCCTCTGACACAGACCAAAAATCAAAAGAATTAGTGTTCCTAGCTTACAGTACTTGTTCACATAGTTCATGAGATGAAAGAACTAGCACTCATGGAAAAATGGAAAGTTCATGGGTAGCAGAGGGAGCAGGTCGGCATAGCAGCAGGTGGGCGTCACTTTTTTGAGGAGTGCATGTTGCTGCAGGAAGGAGAAGCCACCGCCGGCTCCGTCGAAGAAGGTCGATGGGGAGGTGCTGGGACACACACTCACCAGAGTCGAGGAGCACATGGGATCTAGAGGAAGCCGCACTAGGGGGCTGGTGGAGGGAGACGACCGCGACCCGGTGGGTGGCGTGCGTCGCAGGGTGCTCCCATCGATGGGACCCCTTCCAGCGGTGGCGGCAGGGACTCGGTGGGCGGCGCTATCGTTGATTGGACCCCGGGCGGCGGCAGCAGCCAGGAAGGGAGGCGGGGCGGCGGCGCGGACCAGAAAGGGTCCCGGGAGGTCGCGCGGCGGCAGGGCGGCCACGAAGGCGCGCGGCGGCGGGGACCCTGGGGAGGTTCATGCGGCGGCGCGGGGGTGAGGGAGATCTGGTGCGGGGGCACGAGGTTGGGGGCGATGGGATCGGGAGTGTTTTTTCTTTTTTTTTCTTTTTTCGCTAACGCTTCCATGAGTTCGGGATACCTCCTCGCGCCCTATATAGCGCGAACCGTGATCAGAATAACTATTCTGATCCCGGGATCAGAATAGTGCTACTCTCTCTCTCTCTCTCTCTATATATATATAAATATATAAAGGTAGGGGTATAGATGGTTTGCCTAATATTTTTTATGATTCTTAGAGCTTTCACCATGTTCACCTTCATTGCACCTCAAGCCTCAAGTGGACCTAACGAACCTAAGGTGAACCCGCTCCTCTCCAAGATTTACATGAATATCCATAGGACTTGGTACCTCACCATGGATCATTGTGCATCACTAGGTACGAGGACGACCGTCACCAAGCAGTTGGGGAGCATCCCGGAGGCCAAGGAGAAGGACCCCAAGGCCACAAGGAGGAAGAAGGAGTGCAACAAGATCAACTCTGCACCTCCCAGGCGACCCCGTGCCCACGGGCCTCGAAGATCCCGTGCACACGGACTACACAGGGAGTTGGCACTGGAGCACCCCGTGCGCACGGGCTTGTACCATGCCCACGGGACCCCGTGCGCACGGGCCCTATAGGATGGACGACTATGATTGCTGTTTGGGCCTCCTCTTCATCCACTTCGTCCCTCACCTCCAGCCACCTATATATTCCGTACCTAGACCATTTGTTAGGGATATCAAAGTATATGTGAGATATTTGTGAGCTTTGCTCCTTGTATCCCCTCCTCTAGGAGATCATGTCCTCGTAAGGGAGAAGATCCACTTGTGGATATCAAGACCCCCACATGTGGGAAGGATCCCCATCATAGGATCATCAAGACCTCTCGCCTCATAGGATTGGGATGAACTAGTATCTTGTATATTTCCTTTGTTGTTTTTGGATCATGTGAACTCTTGTGTGATTGGATCTAGTCAATTGAGTGTTCCTCTTGTTTTCCCTCTTGTGTTCTTCTTGTTCTTGGGGGATCCCCCCTCCAATTCATGAAAGATCCCCACTTAGGGTTCCACCCTACAACATCTTGGTATCAAGAGCCACGTTGACCACGAACTTGGAGCCCCCCTCTTTGTTTTATAGCCTAGTTTTGTTGTTTTTTTTCCCAATTTCAAAAATTCCCAACCAAAAATAGCCCCAATTTTTTTTGTGATTTGCTGGTTTGATGAGGTTTTGTTGGATTTGATCCATGGATTTGTTTGGTTTCAAGTGGATCTAGCTTTCCTCCACCTTCCCCTACCTTCCATCCTTCGATTTTGACCTCAGATTCTAGATTTGCCACGGATCTGGAGCTGTTCGCCCGCTCCTTCGGGACCCCGTGCACACGGGCTTCGCAGAACCCGTGCGGACGACCCCTCTAGTGCACTTCGGCCACTTGGTTTTCGCCCACCCCCTGTAACATCCCAAAGTTCTAAAATTTGGAATGTTATAATAAATAGATAGATTTGATTGATTGACTGAAAGTGAGTGAATTTGAAACTTTTCGAAAGTTAAATGAGAGGAAATAAATGTTGGGGAGCATAGTAATTTCAAAAAAAATTCCTACGCACACGCAAGATCATGGTGATGCATAGCAACGAGAGGGGAGAGTGTTGTCTACGTACCCTCGTAGACCGGAAGCAGAAGCATTAGCACAACGCAGTTGATGTAGTCGTATGTCTTCACGGCCCGACCGATCAAGCACCGAAACTACGGCACCTCCGAGTTCTAGCACACGTTCAGCTCGATGACGATCCCCGGACTCTGATCCAGCAAAGTGTCGGGGAAGAGTTCCGTCAGCACAGCGGCGTGGTGACGATCTTGATGTTCTACCATCGTAGGGTTTCGCCTAAGCACCACTACAATATTATCGAGGATTATGGTGGAGGGGGGCACCGCACACGGCTAAGAGAACGATCATGAAGATCAACTTGTGTGTCTAGAGGTGCCCCCCTGCCCCTGTATATAAAGGAGAAAGGGGTAGAGGCCGGCCGGCCCTTGGGGCGCGCCAAGGAGGGGGAGTCCTCCTCCTAGTAGGAGTAGGACTCCCCTTTCCTAGTCCAACTAGGAAGAGAGAAGGGGGAAGGAAAGAGAGGGAGAGGGAGAGGGAAAGAGGGGCCGCGCCCCCCTCCCCTAGTCCAATTCGGACTCCCCATGGGAGGGGGCGCGCCACCTCCTGGGCTGCTGCCCTCTCTCTCCCCTCAGGCCCACTAAGGCCCAATACTTCCCCGGGGGGTTCCAGTAACCCTTCCGGCACTCCGGTTTTCTCCAAAATCACCCGAAACACTTCCGGTGTCCGAATATAGCCGTCCAATATATTGATCTTTATGTCTCGACCATTTCGAGACTCCTCGTCATGTCTTCGATCTCATCCGAGACTCCAAACTCCTTCGGTACATCAAAACTCATAATATAACTGTCATCGAAACCTTAAGCGTGCGGACCCTACGGGTTCGAGAACAATGTAGACATGACCGAGACACGTCTCCGGTCAATAACCAATAGCGGAACCTGGATGCTCATATTGGCTCCCACATATTTTACGAAGATCTTTATCGGTCAGACCGCATAACAACATACGTTGTTCCCTTTGTCATCGGTATGTTACTTGCCCGAGATTCGATCGTCGGTATCTCAATACCTAGTTCAATCTCGTTACCGACAAGTCTCTTTACTCATTCCGTAATACATCATCCTACAACTAACTCATTAGTTGCAATGCTTGCAAGGCTTAAGTGATGTGCATTACCGAGAGGGCCCAGAGATACCTCTCCGACAATCGGAGTGACAAATCCTAATCTCGAAATACACCAACCCAACAAGTACCTTCGGAGACACCTGTAGAGCACCTTTATACTCACCCAGTTACGTTGTGACGTTTGGTGGCACACAAAGTGTTCCTCCGGTAAACGGGAGTTGCATAATCTCATAGTCATAGGAACATGTATAAGTCATGAAGAAAGCAATAGCAACAAACTAAACGATCAAGTGCTATGCTAACGGAATGGGTCAAGTCAATCACATCATTCTCCTAATGATGTGATCCCGTTAATCAAATGACAACTCATGTCTATGGTTAGGAAACATAACCATCTTTGATCAACGAGCTAGTCAAGTAGAGGCATACTAGTGACACTCTGTTTGTCTATGTATTCACACATGTATTACGTTTCCGGTTAATAAAATTCTAGCATGAATAATAAACATTTATCATGATATAAGGAAATAAATAATAACTTTATTATTGCCTCTAGGGCATATTTCCTTCAGTCTCCCACTTGCACTAGAGTCAATAATCTAGTTCACATCGCCATGTGATTTAACATCAATAGTTCACATCACCATGTGATTAACACCCATAGTTCACATCGGCATGTGACTAACACCCAAAGGGTTTACTAGAGTCAATAATCTAGTTCACATCGCTATGTGATTAACACCCAAAGAGTACTGAGGTGTGATCATGTTTTGCTTGTGAGAGAAGTTTAGTCAACGGGTCTGCCACATTCAGATCCGTAAGTATTTTGCAAATTTCTATGTCAACAATGCTCTGCATGGAGCTACTCTAGCTAATTGCTCCCACTTTCAATATGTATCCAAATTGAGACTTAGAGTCATCTGGATCAGTGTCAAAACTTGCATCGACGTAACCCTTTACGACGAACCTTTTGTCATCTCCATAATCGAGAAACATATCCTTATTCCACTAAGGATAATTTTGACCAATGTCTAGTGATCTACTCCTAGATCACTATTGTACCCCCTTGCCAAACTCAGGGCAGGGTATACAATAGGTCTGGTACATAGCATGGCATCTTTATAGAACCTATGGCTGAGGCATGGGGAATGACTTTCATTCTTTCTCTATCTTCTGCCGTGGTCAGGTTTTGAGTCTTACTCAACTTCACACCTTTGTAACACAGGCAAGAACTCCTTCTTTAACTGTTCCATTTTGAACTACTTCAAAATCTTGTCAAGGTATGTACTCATTAAAAAACTTATCAAGTGTCTTGATCTATATCTATAGATCTTGATGCTCAATATGTAAGCAGATTCACCGAGGTCTTTCTTTGAAAAAACTCCTTTCAAACATTCCTTTATGCTTTGCAGAATAGTTCTACATTATCTCCGATCAACAATATGTCTTTCACATATACTTATCAGAAATGGTGTAGTGCTCCCACTCACTTTCTTGTAAATACAGGCTTCACCACAAGTCTGTATAAAACTATATGCTTTGATCAACTTATCAAAACGTATATTCCAACTCCGAGATGCTTGCACCAGTCCATAGATGGATCGCTGGAGCTTGCATATTTTGTTAGTACCTTTAGGATTGACAAAACCTTCTGGTTGCATCATATACAACTCTTCTTTAATAAATCCATTAAGGAATGCAGTTTTGTTTATCCATTTGCCAGATTTCATAAAATGCGGCAATTGCTAACATGATTCGGACAGACTTAAGCATAGATACGAGTGAGAAACTCTCATCGTAGTCAACACCTTGAACTTGTCGAAAACCTTTTTTTGCGACAATTCTAGCTTTGTAGATAGTAACACTACTATCGGCGTCCGTCTTCCTCTTGAAGATCCATTTAATCTCAATGGCTCGCCGATCATTGGGCAAGTCAATCAAAGTCCATACTTTGTTCTCATACATGGATCTCATCTCAGATTTCATGGCCTCAAGCCATTTCGCGGAATCTGGGCTAATTATCGCTTCCTCATAGTTCGTAGGCTCGTCATGGTCAAGTAACATGACCTCCAGAACAGGATTAGCGTATCACTCTGGTGCGGATCTCACTCTGGTTTACCTACGAGGTTGGGTAGTAACTTGATCTGAAGTTACATGATCATCATCATTAGCTTCCTCACTAATCGGTGTAGTAGTCACAGGATCAGATTTCTGTGATGAACTACTTTCCAATAAGGGAGCAGGTACAGTTACCTCATCAAGTTCTACTTTCCTCCCACTCACTTCTTTCGAGATAAACTCTTTTTCTAGAAAGGATCCATTCAAAGCAACGAATATATTGCCTTCGGATCTATGATAGAAGGTGTACCCAACATTTTCTTTTGGGTATCCTATGAAGACGCACTTCTCCGATTTGGGTTAGAGCTTATCAGGTTGAAACTTTTTCACATAAGCATTGCAACCTCAAACTTTAAGAAACGACAGCTTAGGTTTCTTGCCAAACCATAGTTCATACGGTGTCATCTCAACAGATTTAGATGGTGCCCTATTTAACATGAATGCAGCTGTCTCTAATGCATAACCCCAAAACGATAGTGGTAGATCGGTAAGAGACATCATAGATCCTCCATATCTAATAAAGTATGGTTATGACGTTCGGACACACCATTACACTATGGTGTTCCAGGTTGCGTGAGTAGTGAAACTATTTCACATTGTTTTTAACTGAAGGCCAAACTCGTAACTCAAATATTTTACTTCTGCGATCATATCGTAGAAACTTTTATTTTTGTTACGATGATTCTCCACTTCACTCTAAAATTCTTTGAACTTTTCAAATGTTTCAGACTTGTGTTTCATCAAGTAGATATACTCATATCTGCTCAAATCATCTGTGAAGATCAGAAAATAATGATACCTACCGCGAGCCGCAATATTCATAGGACCACATACATCAGTATGTATGATTTCCAACAAATCTGTTGCTCGTTCCATTGTTCCGGAGAATGGAGTCTTAGTCATCTTGCCCATGAGGCATGGTTCGCAAGCATCAACTGATTCATAATCAAGTGATTCCAAAAACCCATCAGCATGGAGTTTCTTCATGCGCTTTACACCAATATGACCTAAACGGCAGTGCCACAAATAAGTTGCACTATCATCATTAACTTTGCATCTTTTGGTTTCAATATTATGAATATGTGTATCACTATGATCGAGATCCAACGAACCATTTTCATTGGGTGTGTAACCATATAAGGTTTTATTCATGTAAACAGAACAACAATTTATTCTCTTACTAAAATGAATAACCGTATTGCAATAAACATGATCAAATCATATTCATCCTCAACGCAAACACCAAATAACACTTATTTAGGTTCAACACTAATCCCAAAAGTATAGGGAGTGTGCGATGATGATCATATCAATCTTGGAACCACTTCCAACACACATCGTCACTTCACCCTTAACTAGTCTATGTTCATTCTGCAACTCCCGTTTCGAGTTACTACTCTTAGCAACTGAACCAGTATCAAATACCGAGGGGTTGCTACGAACACTAGTAAAATACACATCAATAATCTGTATATCAAATATACCTTTGTTCAATTTGCCATCCTTCTTATCCGCCAAATACTTGGGGCAGTTCCGCTTCCAGTGACCAGTCCCTTTGCAGTAGAAGCACTTAGTCTCAGGCTTAGGACCAGACTTGGGCTTCTTCACTTGAGCAGCAACTTGCTTGCCGTTCTTCTTGAAGTTCCCCTTCTTCCCTTTGCCCTTTTCTTGAAACTAGTGGTCTTGTCTACCATCAACACTTGATATTTTTCTTGATTTCTACCTTCGTTGATTTCAGCATTATGAAGAGCTTGGGAATCGTTTCCGTTATCCCTTGCATATCATAGTTCATCACGAAGTTCTACTAACTTGGTGATGGTGACTAGAGAATTCTGTCAATCACTATTTTATCTGGAAGATTAACTCCCACTTGATTCAAGCGTAGTACCCAGACAATCTGAGCACATGCTCACTGCTTGAGCTATTCTCCTCCATCTTTTAGCTATAGAACTTGTTGGAGACTTCATATCTCTCAACTCGGGTATTTGCTTGAAATATTAACTTCAACTCCTGGAACATCTCATATGGTCCATGACGTTCAAAACGTCTTTGAAGTCCCGATTCTAAGCCGTTTAAGCATGGTGCACTAAACTATCAAGTAGTCATCATATTGAGCTAGCCAAATGTTCATAACATCTGCATCTGCTCCTCCAATAGGTTTGTCACCTAGCAGTGCATCAAAAACATAATTCTTCTGTGCAGCAATGAGGATAAACCTCAGATCACGGATCCAATCCGCATCATTGCTACTAACATCTTTCAGCTTAGTTTTCTCTAGGAACATATCAAAAATAAAACAGGGGAGCAAAACTCGAGCTATTGATCTACAACATAGATATGCTAAAACTACCAGGACTAAGTTCATGATAATTTAAAGTTCAATTAATCATATTACTTAAGAACTCCCACTTAGATAGACATCCCTCTAATCCTCTAAGTGATCACGTGATCCAAATCAACTAAACCATGTCCGATCATCACGTGAGATGGAGTAGTTTCAATGGTGAACATCACTATGTTGATCATATCTACTATATGATTCACGCTCGACCTTTCGGTCTCCGTGTTCCGAGGCCATATCTGTTATATGCTAGGCTCGTCAAGTTTAACCTAAGTATTCCGCGTGTGCAACTGTTTTGCACCCGTTGCATTTGAACGTAGAGCCTATCACACCCGATCATCACGTGGTGTCTCAGCACGAAGAACTTTCGCAACGGTGCATACTCAGGGAGAACACTTGTACCTTGATAATTAATGAGAGATCATCTTATAAAGCTACCGTCGAACTAAGCAAAATAAGATGTATAAAAGATAAACATCACATGCAATCAAAATATGTGACATGATATGGCCATCATCATCTTGTGCCTTTGATCTCCATCTCCAAAGTATCGTCATGATTTCCATCGTCACCAGCATGACACCATGATCTCCATCATCTTGATCTATATCAATGTGTCTTCACATGGTCGTCTCGCCAACTACTACTCATGCAACTATTGCTATCGCATAGCGATAAAGTAAAGCAATTATTTGGCGCTTGCATCTTATGCAATAAAGAGACAACCACAAGGCTTCTGCCAGTTGCCGATAACTTCAACAAAACATGATCATCTTATACAAAAACTTATATCTCATCACGTCTTGACCATATCACATCACAACATGCCCTGCAAAAACAAGTTAGACGTCCTCTACTTTGTTGTTGCAAATTTTACGTGGCTGCTACGGGCTTAGCAAGAACCGTTCTTACCTACGCATCGAAAACCACAACGATAGTTTGTCAAGTTAGTGTTGTTTAACAATCTCAAGGACCGGGCGTAGCCACACTCGGTTCAACTAAAGTTGGAGAAACTGACACCCGCTAGTCACCAGTGTGCATAGCACGACGGTAAAACCAGTCTCGCGTAAGCGTACGCGTAATGTCGGTCCGGGCCGCTTCATCCAACAATACCGCGGAACCAAAGTGTGACATGCTGGTAAGCAGTATGACTTATATCGCCCACAACTCACTTGTGTTCTACTCGTGCATATGACATCTACGCATAAAACCTAGGCTCTGATGCCACTGTTGGGGAACGTAGTAATTTCAAAAAAAATTCCTACGCACACGCAAGATCATGGTGATGCATAGCAACGAGAGGGGAGAGTCTTATCTACGTACCCTCATAGACTGGAAGCGGAAGCGTTTGCACAACGCGGTTGATGTAGTCGTACGTCTTCACGGCCCGACCGATCAAGCACCGAAACTACGGCACCTCCGAGTTCTAGCACACGTTCAGCTCGATGACGATCCCCGGACTCCGATCCAGCAAAGTGTCAGGAAGAGTTCTGTCAGCACGACGGCGTGGTGACGATCCTGATGTTCTACCGTCGCAGGGCTTCACCTAAGCACCGCTACAATATTATCGAGTATTATGGTGGAGGGGGGCACCGCACACGGCTAAGAGAACGATCATGAAGATCAACTTGTGTGTCTAGAGGTGCCCCCCTGCCCCTGTATATAAAGGAGAAAGGGGTAGAGGCCGGCCGGCCCTTGGGGCGCGCCAAGGAGGGGGAGTCCTCCTCCTAGTAGGAGTAGGACTCCCCTTTCCTAGTCCAACTAGGAAGAGAGAAGGGGGAAGGAAAGAGAGGGAGAGGGAGAGGGAAAGAGGGGCCGCGCCCCCCTCCCCTTGTCCAATTCGGACTCCCCATGCGAGGGGGCGCGCCACCTCCTAGGCTGCTGCCCTCTCTCTCCCCTCAGGCCCACTAAGGCCCAATACTTCCCCAGGGGGTTCCGGTAACCCTTCCGGCACTCCGGTTTTCTCCGAAATCACCCGAAACACTTCCGGTGTCCGAATATAGCCGTCCAATATATCGATCTTTATGTCTCGACCATTTCGAGACTCCTCGTCATGTCTCTGATCTCATCCGGGACTCCGAACTCCTTCGGTAGATCAAAACTCATAAACTCATAATATAACTGTCATCGAAACCTTAAGCGTGCGGACCCTACGGGTTTGAGAACAATGTAGACATGACCGAGACACGTCTCCGGTCAATAACCAATAGCGGAACCTGGATGCTCATATTGGCTCCCACATATTCTACGAAGATCTTTATCGGTCAGACCGCATAACAACATACGTTGTTCCCTTTGTCATCGGTATGTTACTTGCCCGAGATTCGATCGTCGGTATCTCAATACCTAGTTCAATCTCGTTACCGGCAAGTCTCTTTACTCGTTCTGTAATACATCATCCTACAACTAACTCATTAGTTGCAATTCTTGCAAGGCTTAAGTGATGTGCATTACCGAGAGGGCCCAGAGATACCTCTCCGACAATCGGAGTGACAAATCCTAATCTCGAAATACGCCAACCCAACAAGTACCTTCGGAGACACCTGTAGAGCACCTTTATAACCACCCAGTTACGTTGTGACGTTTGGTGGTACACAAAGTGTTCCTCCAATAAACGGGAGTTGCATAATCTCATAGTCATAGGAACATGTATAAGTCATGAAGAAAGCAATAGCAACAAACTAAACGATCAAGTGCTATGCTAACGGAATGGGTCAAGTCAATCACATCATTCTCCTAATGATGTGATCCCGTTAATCAAATGACAACTCATGTCTATGGTTAGGAAACATAACCATCTTTGATCAACGAGCTAGTCAAGTAGAGGCATACTAGTGACACTCTGTTTGTCTATGTATTCACACATGTATTATGTTTCCGGTTAATACAATTCTAGCATGAATAATAAACATTTATCATGATATAAGGAAATAAATAATAACTTTATTATTGCCTCTAGGGCATATTTCCTTCAATAAAAGGACTTTCCCAACTTTCATTTTGCATTTTGATCTCCATGAATTCAAATTCTTTTCATCACAAAACCATGGAGTGAAGATAATATGACTTCTTCCATTTAAATAAATGATAAAGGGTTTTGAAAAGATTTGTATTTCATTTGAAAATATTTCAAATTCAGAACTTTAAGAAACTCAATGATTTTCACGAGAGAAGATAAAATGACTTCTTCAAAACATATGAAATATGAGTTGGAAGTTTAAAAGGATCAAATTCAAAGTCCTTTTGGAAATTATTTTCAATTAGGAGTAATTTGGGTTTTATTCAAATTATTTTTCTCCATAAGTAAAATATACGGAAAATAGGGTAACATGATTCCCTACACTAGAAAATTGGAGAAAAATTAATTTGAAATCATTTTGGTATTTTTGAAATTGTTTTTAGTGGGTTTTATTGTATCAGTAGCATTGTTTGATTTATTTGAATTTTTGTAGATTTTATTTAAAGTTATAAAAATGTTCACCTTGTAGAAAATTGTTTTCTGAAAATTTTGATATATTATATGCCTATATAATATTTTTGTTTATTTTGTTTTATTTATTTTTGTTTGATTGGAAAATCTTTATTTAAAAAAGGAAACCTCTTCGTCGACTGGGCCGGCCCAGCTCCCAGCCAGGCCACGGCCCAGCCCAGCACCGTGCTTCCCCGGCCAAGGGCGGACTCCGCCCGCCGTACGCAGCGCCGCCACCATGGACGCCGTGCGCCGCCCGGCCTCCTCCTGCCCCTTCTCCATGCACCGAGACCGACCCCCCATATAAAGCCGCAGCTTCGCCGCCCCTCTCCTCCTCTCACTTCGCCGCCGCCGCCGCAGATCACCGCCGCCGCCCCTGCGACGCCGCTGCCGCTGCCTCTGCCTCGCCGCCGACGCCGTGCCGCACTTTGCTGCCATCGCCCGCGCTTCGCCGCTGCTAACCGCGTCGCCGCCGTCGAAGTCCACCGCCGCGGAAAGGCGTCGTCGCCGTTGACCCGCGTGGACCGGTAAAACCGCTCGGTCCGATCCGGTTTTTTTGTTTTCGGTTTTTCTTTGTTAAACCCGATTTTATTTATTTAGTTAACTTATTTAGCAAACGTTCACCAGTTAGGCCTCTGTAGTGAACGGTTTTCTTTGCATATGCCTCTGTAGCGAACGTTCGTTCGATAAGATTTTTTTCTTTTAATTTCGGCCAGGGATCTTTCTGCAAATATTTTCTTTATAGTTTAGTCCCTGAAGTTCAAACAATCATTACTTTTCGCTCGTTTATCCAAAATCAATGAAACCAACGCCCACTTCTTCATTATGATCTCCTCTATCCAGATAAACAACTCAAACATGTTTTTGAAAGTTTAAAATTTGAATTCAAACAGTTTTGAATTTGAAACTTCTTTTGATCATAACTTGAGCTTCGTAACTCCGATTTAGTTGATTCTTTTTGCAAATCGAAGCTCTTGACTTAAACTTTTTGATAAGGCCAAATTCACATAAGGTTGGTACTGTTAGAAATTGTTTTAGGTTGCAAGAGTTATTGGCTTGGTTTTGAAGCTTTCTGAATTGTTTTGTTCGATCTTTTTGATCTTTTGAGTGATTGCTTATGTGTGGTTACTATTGCTTGCTTACGATAGATTGACCGGAGTGTGACGAGTAGAACTGTCAAGAGTTTTGAGTGCGAATCATCTTCATCAATAGTACAGGCAAGTTCCCACTTTGATCATATCCCTTTCATACCTAGTGTTATGCATTAGTTTCACCCTCAAACATTGCATGAGTAGGATTGATAACATGTGGGTATTGGGAAGTAGTTGATGAGGTAGGAACCTATTGCCCTGCATCCAAACCTTGGGAGTTACTTTTACGTTATCATCATATTGCTATGCTATGCTTGTAGACGTGGATTGGTTTGAGAGAATTCATGACAAATGTGAGAGTTATTATTTAATGGTTAACTTAAGGTGGCTACTTTAATACACATCTGGGTGGATTGGTTGGGGCACCCTGGAGCACCCAGTGGTTTGCCCGGGCACCTGGAGAACGCAGTGTTTGCCCAAGGGGATCCCGGAGGACCCGTATGATCACCCTATGGAATGCCACCCAGGCTCAAAGGGATCATAAGATTATTCATGTAGAAACTTTCGTGTGCAGCCACAAGCTATTAGGGCTCTAGCATAGTTGAGTAAGTTGCATGAAGCTCTTGAAGAGGTAGACTAGCAGATGTAGTGGGTTGTAGGTGGTATAGTCTATCTGGAGTAGAGTGTTAATGCTTCTGAAAGACCGTGTCTCAGTCATTCGTTTCTCAAACACCATGTAGTGCGAGAAATCCAACGGAGGAGATCGAGTCTTGTGGGGAAAAGTGCGCAAACCTCTGCAGAGTGTATAAACTAGTCATGATTAGTCGTGTCATCGATTATGGACATCTTGAGTATCTGGTTCTTGGATTATCATAATAATCTCATCACGTTACTTAAATAATTTGTTGGGTTATTGATGTTAATTTGGGATTGAGTTGGAGGAACCTTCTCAATATTTTTCAACCAACTTTGCAGTTAAATAAATTATATTCCTTTGCAGTAGGGAAAAATTGGCTTTTCCCAAAAACATTATAACCATAGAGATTTTCCAACAGCCATATATACATGTAGTGATAGTTATTATTCATCATTATCCTATGGTGTGAATTTGCCAGTACATTCAATGTACTGACCCTTTGGGGCTGCAACGTTTCATGTTGCAGGATTCTTACGACGAGTAAGTGATACATTAGGGTTACGATTTCTACACTCAACTTTGCTGTTGGTGTTGATGGGAATCCACAACCTTGTTGTTACTTCCGCTATTTGGATTGAGGTAATAGTATTTACGTTATTTTATACATGTGATTTACCTCTGTTATAAATCCTAGAGTACTGTGTGTGTCAGCATACCGATCCAGGGATGACACTTAAGCACAGAGACTTGACCGTCTGAGGTTGGGTCGCTACACCCCCACCCTCCCATACCACCCCCATACCCCAGCTAAACCCCACCAACGAGATCCATCCATTTGGAGCCCAGATCAGGAAGAACTCCGCCAAACACGCGTGTCCTAGGTGACCTCGTGCCCTCGGTGTGTGTACCGTGCGCACGGGACCCCGTGCCCATGGGCTCCTACCCCCGTGCGCACGGCCCTCCCAGGCCAGCCATGAGCACTTCATCGTTTCGGCCATAACTTCCACATCCGAAGTCCGATTTTTGCGTTCTTTAGCTCGTTGAGTAGCTATTGACATCCCCCATCCAACTAGATAGGTTCCAACACCATTTGACTCCATCCAAATTTTGACATTTCGGCATCTTTGCCTAGGCCCTCCACCATATCACCCGCAAAAACCACCATAGCCTTCCGCAACCTAACCCCCTTTGCTCCATATAGCATTTGTGGTTGTTTGAGTGGTGACTTTAGTCTCCTAAGGTGTTTCGGCTACTTAGGGACAGTCGCTTCTTCATCAACCACCACCACCACCACTTCCGCATTGCCATCTCCGCTTCCACCATTTGACCTTTTCCATATGAGATTTTGAGTTTGCGGTTTTTACCGTTTCCTAAGGTGTTTCGGCTACTTAGGGACGGGTCTACATCATCTTGGTATCTACATCAAGACCACCACCACTCATCATCGCCACAAGGTCGTCATCGACATCGACCACTTCACCATTTTGACACCCTAACCATAAGCAAGAACGGTAACCTCTATATCATCTTGGTATCGTGGTATCCCTTCATTGTACATTCTTGCCATTACATTGTTAACCCCTTAGCCCATTTTGCGTCACTTGCCTATCGAGACTAGCCATTTGAGTATTGCCAGCAACGTTACTTGTGCACATTAGTGATCCGTACCTTCCATTACATACATACCATATCATATTGGTATCATCTTGGCATCATATCATCTCTTGTGTCACAAGATTGTTCCCGCATATACAAAATTGCTATCTTGGTTTGTGCATTTCGCATAGTGGCCATATCAAAAAAAGAGAATAAGCTTTTAAGCAAAAGAAAAGAGAGCAAAGAAGCTTTTAAGCAAGAGCCATAGCATCGCCACATTGCATACCATACTACCATATTGATCATCTTGGATCATCGTATGCGAAACACCGGAACATCATACACATAGCATACTTGGGATAGAAAGCTCATACATTTTGCATCTTATAGGTTGTGCACAAGTGTCGTATCCGCCTATTGAGCAATCATGCTAGCGTCTCTCTTGAGTTGTGCAACACGAGCGTTTTCCATGGATTCCACATTTTGTGCTCATTCCTTGGTTGCACGACCCCATTTATTTATCCGTGTGTGTGTTTCTGTGTGCCACATATTGCTATTGGTCTACTTTTTCACTTGCGAATTTGTGAATCTTTTCCAACATTATTGACTCTTGCTAACATTTTTGCATCAAATTTTTGTGCCACTATCCTCACCGAGCTCCACCATAAGTCTTACTTGTGTAGGTGTGAGAATTGACAAGATCCGGTACCAATTGTGATATTTCCTTGTTACATTATTGAGTGATCATTGATCCATCTTCAACATTGGATAAGGTACATTGGTCTAGTTCTTTCCTTTCTTCCACTCACATTTGCTCGAGTCTTGTGATGGATAGGCAAGGCATTTCATCTCCGGTCTTCCACGACAACGACGGCGCGAACAACTACATCACCAAAACGCCCATCTTTGGACTACAACGAGCAATGTGAAGCATTGAGCGACTCACCGTCAACATTCACCAACGCGAAGCATGGAAAAGGGACTACATCGACACCAAGTTGTACGCACAATTGGATGACATCCGACACGTGTGGGACAACTACAAGTCTTCTTCCTCTTCGTCATATTCACGGCGGAGACGCTCAAGTCGCAAGTCTTCGTTACGGCCACAAGATGCAAGTACCACGCGGCACCGTCAAGAAAAACTTCATGAGTACAAGAGAAGACCGCGAGACGAGCACCACCAAGACGGAGCTACGGCTACTACCACCACTTCGGCATCTTCGCCAAGGGTTATCAAGGCATCTTCGCCTTTCGATGTACGAAATCTTCGCCTACCTCCGACAAGTACGCCTACTTCGACATCATCAAGTCCAAGGCGATCACCTACGATCGAGGGCGACACTTCCATCTTCGGAAGCCCCTCAAGAGAGATGGCTGAGCATGGGATTTTCCCTTCGACCATGGCGACATATGATGACTTGAGTGACTTGTGCCACCATATTGAGAGTAAGAGTGACTTCACCACTAGCCCCATATACGACGAGTTGCCAGAACTCCCATGTGAGGAGAGCCACAACCCCCACCACTTGAGTGAGATGAGTGACTCCACCATATGTGAGTTTGAGTGCACCTACCTTGAGGGAGTGAGTGAACCACCACATAGAGAGAGTGACATAGTTGATAGGTCATGTGAGGCCACTTTCAACTCTAACGACTTGACCTCTACCTCTATTGTGTCTTCTCATTTGGTGCTAGGTCCCATTTATGATGATGCGCCGATCCTCGACGACTTTGCCCTTCCTATGGACAAGATGATGGCCATGGTGGAATACGATGCACCCCCACATGGTTCCATCACGATGAATATGACCACGACTCGATCTTCGATACCTCACCTACACCACATGAGTGGAGCTCCATAGGTAACATAGGTGATGGTGCTTCTCTTGTCCCACTAGTGCACTATATTGCAAATGATTGCTTGCATGATGATGATCACCCTATGGATTCATCACATCCTATGTCTTGTTTCGATATGCCACCCATTTATGATGAATATGATGATGAGCATGTTGAATTGCCTACTTGTGATGCTATGCTCCATAGGATACCATGTGAAAATTCTTTTGGTCACATCATGTTTGACAATCCATTGAACTTGTAATATGCTATGAGTGAGATATCCCATATTGCATCATTTCAATTTCAACATAGTAACATTGCATGCCCCATTAAAGTAAATCCTATTTGCACATATGGCATAGATGACGAGATGATGGTCATTGGCTTTTGTTTTTCATGTGATGATATTGCCATGCTTCCCTTACATGACTTGTGCAATTCATCTCATATGCCATGCCATGAAAATTATTGTGTATCGCATGATTACATCCCTTGTGTGCACCACATGCATACCATTCCTCACAATGCTCTAGACATTGTGAGTGATGCATTACATCCTTTGAGTCTCCATTATGCTATACATAACAACAAACCTCTCATGATGGATGCCATGTTTCAATATCATGCAACTCATTTATTTGAGCATTGTATATTTTGTGCTAACCAACACAAGCACGTGCACATCATGATGGATGATGTGTACATCTACCACGCACACACAATTTTTCCTTTGCCTTTGTTTTGTGTAGGTACTCACGTATATTCGTCAACCTCTCAATCCCAAGAGTTGACGAAACGAGCTCTTGAGAGCAACGATGACTTGGGATCACGTGGACTATCCTTACCACCGTTCCCTTCGCACAACGACTACGCGCATCTCTTCTACTTGGCTCTCACACGGCTTTGGGTTATATATCACTTGTTACGTTATGCCCATTTTCTCGTGTTCACTTTGCATGCTATGCCTCTTTCCATGCCTTTGCCATGCAATTGTGACCCTTGCTTGCATCTACCCATGATTCATCTTTATACTACTTCTATGTGTATTTGCATGCTTGGTGGAGATCCTAGTAGCTATTGCCATGATTTCTTTGTGCCCAATGCTTTTGATGCTTGTTGTGTTGGGAGAGTCATTATGCCCCATTGCTATTTACATATGCCCTCTCTCCAATACATTGATGATGTTTTGCTCATATCTTGCTTTCATGCTTGTGCTATGTCATGTGAATTATTCATGCCCACTATTTGTACACATGACATGCTAGCCATGATTCCTTCTAGTATTTTGCATCTTCGCACTACTATCTTGCACTACTTGATCACTATGATTGCCTCACACATGATGAAAAATTGCTCTTTCTATTGTGTTGAGTGCCACTCTATATTCACTACACCCCGTGCACATTATGCTTGGATTGTCTTGCACTTGCCCCATGTGTTTAGACATGTCATTATATTTGGTGTTGTGAATGCTTCATATGCATACCATAGACCATTTGTTGAGAGCCTTATGCATGCTTTCTATGAGTTTGAGGTAGATGCTTATTCTCTTGACACACACATTTGCATCGCTACCTCACATTTACATGCTTGTTTCCATGATGTCCTTGATTTCGCTCAATTTATGTGCTTTCATGCCATGTCACAATCCTTTGTTACACCATATGCTATGCGTGATGACAACACTTGTTGGGTGAATCACCTCTCGAATGTTTGGTTTTGCTCTAATGCCAACCACATTTGTTTTTTCAAGTGCTTGTTATCTTTGCTCCTTTTGAAGGAATTTCAAGAGGGTGCGACATTGGAGAGTGCCCATTTCAAGCTACAAGAGGACGAATGCTTGGTGATCGTCAACTTATACACGACAACATCATCTCTTTCCCATGGTGATATGGTTTACGATCCGAGGTCGGATCTTTCCCAAGGGGGAGGTGATGATGCAGAGCATCCTCTAGACATCACCATGTTCACCTTCATTGCACCTCAAGCCCCAAGTGGACCTAACGAACCTAAGGTGAACCCGCTCCTCTCCAAGATTTGCATGAATATCCATAGGACTTGGTTGCTACCTCACCATGGATCATTGTGCATCACTCTGTATGAGGACGACCACCACCAAGCAATTGGGGAGCATCCCGGAGGCCAAGGAGAAGGACCCCAAGGCCACAAGGAGGAAGAAGGAGTGCAACAAGATCAACTCTGCACCTCCCAGGCGACCCCGTGCCCATGGGCCTCGTAGACCCCGTGCGCATGGACTACACAGGGAGCTGGCGCAGGAGCACCCCGTGCGCACGGGCCCAACTTACCCCGTGCGCACGAGCCCTACAGGATGGACGGCTGTGATTGCTGTTTGGGCCTCCTCTTCATCCACCTCGTCCCTCACCTCCAGCCACCTATATATATTCCGTACCTAGACCATTTGTTAGGGATAGCAAAGTATATGTGAGACATTTGTGAGCTTTGCTCCTTGTATCCCCTCCTCTAGGAGATCATGTCCTCCTAAGGGAGAAGATCCACTTGTGGATATCAAGACCCCCACATGTGAGAAGGATCCCCATCATAGGACCATCAAGACCTCTCTCCTGATACGATTGGGATGAACTAGTATCTTGTATCTTTCCTTTGTTGTTCTTGGATCATTGTGAACACTTGTGTGTTCTTGGATCTAGTCAATTGAGTGTTTCCTCTTGTTTTCCCTCTTGTGTTCTTCTTGTTCTTGGGGGATTCCCCCTCCAATTCGTGAAAGATCCCCACTTAGGGTTCCACCCTACAACACGTATCTTGGTCACACAAAAGTAGTTTTACATCACCTCGAGCATTTTTGCTTCAACCGATGATGTAAATTGCACATGATAATTGCATACATTTTTTTGATAAAGTATGCTTTATTACTTAAAAGGTTTAAGCATTACACCCGGCCTCTGCATAATTGAGATGCACACAGCCATAGCCAATATCAAGTTCCAAAAAATTTGAAAAAGGCAGAATACAAGTTATCATGTGGAGGCTGTATAACGTAGCCGTAGGAAGGCTAATTCAAAGATCATGCTATCATCCATGTTGGGTAAAAATATCCTTCGCTGTAGCCTCCAAGCATGTACACACCTTCATAAATAGGTCTCGATACTCCATAGTTTCTCCCTTGATGGTCTTGGTAATTCATGTCAACATACGTATTGTTGGACTAACATTTTCATCTAGTGTATTTTAGAAATGTTAAACATTGGCATGACAAGGATAGGTGATTGTGGACCCCTTCAAAATGCTAAGGACATGGATTGGAAAAAGCTTCAATCCTCTACATTTTTGGTTAAGTGATCCAAGAGTCCATAGGAAAGCTAATATTATTAAAAGGGGATGATGTTTTGATCATGATTTAGTTGCTCAAGTGCTTGAAGATATTGCTCCAAAGTCCTCAACTATTTTCTCTGAATCCTGTCTGTCCAAACCCTAAAAGTCCATCTCGGTCCCACCGAATCTTATACACCCGGACACACCGAGTTGATCCTAGACAGAGCCACAGCCAAACTCTAACAAAATGGTTCTACCAAGATGATATTCGGTCCCACCGAAATGAGGTGACCAAGTTTCTGTAACCTTTTCACACCTTTTCATAATTATCGAGTTGGTTTGATTGAAACTACCGAAATGAGGTCTCGCTTAGGTCATCACACACTGGTTTCATCGAGTTGTTCCATTTGGTCTCACCGAGACGCCCAATGTTCGAATCTTTTACACAGGTCGGTCTCACCAAGATTTCTGTTTCAGTGTCACCGAGTTGAGTCAAAAGGTTGTAAAGGTTGGACTCTTGGTGAATGCTATTATAACCCTCCACCTCCACTCACTCGAAGAGAGATCCATCAGAACGAAACTACGCCTCCACCATTCATTTTCTGAGAGAGAAACACCTACTCATGTGTTGAGATCAAGGCATTCAATCCAACCATTTGAACCTTGATTTCTAGCCTCTCGAAGCTGCTTTCCACTCTAATCCTTCTCCTACCCAAGCCAAATCTTTGAGAGAGTGATTGAGTGTTGAGGAGACTATCATTTGAAGCACAAAGGAAAGGAGTTCATCATCAACAACACCCTCTATTATCTTTTGGAGAGTGGTGTCTCCTAGATTGGTTAGGTGTCACTTAGGAGCCTCCAAGATCATGTGGAGTTGAACCAAGGAGTTTGTAAGGGCAAGGAGATCGCCTACTTTGTGAAGATATACCCTTCGTTGACGTAAGCCATGGTGGAATAGACAAGGTTGCTTCTTTGTGGACCCTTCGTGGGTGGAGCCCTTTGTGGACTCGGGCAACCGTTACCCTCCCTGGGTTGAAGTCTCCATCAACGTGGACATACGATAGCACCACCTATCGGAACTATGACAAAAATCAATGTGTCTTCATTGCGTTTGATCTTCCCATCTCTACCCCTTTACTTTCCACACAATTGCATGTTGCATTATTTCCGCTGCTTTGTCTCTAGATATGCATGTGTAGAAAGTGTTGGTTGTGTCTTAACTAGTGTCAAAATTTTCCTAAACTTCAAGAAAACTAAAACCTGCACCTTTGGTTTGTTAAGTGTCTATTCACCCCCTCTAGACCTATCTTCTCGATCCTACAATTGGTATCAAAGCCTTTTGTCTCCATTGCCTTGGTTTAATCACCATTGGAGGAAGATGAATTTGTCTACGTTGGGGAGTCTTAGATGTAGAGTGCCTATTCTTGATGAAGAGTACTATAATTCTTGGACGAATGAAATGCTTTATATCTTTGATGAATTTAACTTGAGCACGTATACTCATAGCCCTTATGTGCCTCCTATTGATCCCTTGCACCCCACTCATGAAGAATAAATTGACATGCTTAGAACTGTCAATCTTATCATTCGAGGATTACCTAAAATCATGCTTGTTCGTATGCAAAACTTTGAGTGTGCCTATACTTTGTGGATGGGCTTGGAAATGCGCTATCCCAGTTGCTCAATAAAGAACCTTGATGAGATTCTTCATAAAACTATTGCTTTTCATAAGATGAAGCTGAGTGATCCTAAATTTGATGATTGTCTGACCTTAGGCGTGCTAAAGGTGATGTTAGAACCATTAGAAATACCATAATAGAAGCCAATAGAATTCATAATCTTGAACATTGTCATAATCATGCAACTAATGAATCCATTGCCCTAGGTGATGATCATATACATGTTGATGATGACAACGTTGAACATGGCTATTATGATGAGGATGAAGAGTTTGACATCGAACATGAGAAGACTATGAGAAATCTTAGTATCGTGGCAAATCTTCGAGATTACATGGCCGGAGGAAAGGAATGGATTCTTGATATTGGATGCAACGATCACATGGCCGGACATAGAGCCATGCTTTGTGAGCTTGCTAAGAATGATGGTCCATGCAAGCATGTGACTTTTGGAGACAACTCCAAGGGTAAGGTACTTGGCCTAAGTAAGGTGGCCATATCCAATGATAGCTCCATTAAAAATGTTATGCTTGTTGAATCTCTTGGATACAATCTTATTTCTGTATATAGACTAGCCGACTTTGGTTACAATGTTCTATTTACCGAAGTAGGTTGCCAAGTGTATCGTCGAGATAATTATAATATGGTCTTTACCGCCATCCGTAGAGGTGATCTATACATTGTTTACTTAACTAAGAGAGCCCAACCTCGTACATGTCTTATTGAAAAATCTTCTAAAGGTTGGTTATGGCATATACGACTAGGACACTTTGGCATGTGAAATCTTGATAAACTTGTTAAAGGAGATCATATTCTTGGTGTTAAAGACGTTATCTTTGACAAGGATAGAATTTGTAGTGCTTGCGAAGCAGGAAAACAACTTGCAGGAAGTCATCCCGTGAAGAACATCATGACCACAAGGAGACCACTTGAGCTACTTCATATGGATCTCTTCGGTCCCAATGCTTACAGGAGCCTTGGTGGTATCCCTTTCGGCTAGGTCATAGTTTATGATTTTTCTAGATTTACCTACAATCCGACTTTATCTTCACAAGGTTCTTGGTAAAACGACATACGAGCTACTCACCGGCAACAATCCACTTGTTGGATACTTTCGAGTATTTTGCTCAAAGTGTTACATTCTTGATAAGTATCGTCGTTTAAAATTTGCTCCTAAATCCCATGAAGTTTTCTACTCGGTTACGGTTCAAACTCTCACACTTACCGTATCTACAACAACTTAACCCGAAAAGTTGAAGATACATTAGATGTGAAGTTTGATGAATCTAACGGCTCGCAAGTCAAGCAATTGCCAATTTGTAACATCCCAAAATTTCAATTTTGGAATGTTAATTATTTAAATAAGATCATTTATAACTTGCGTGTGATGCTTGCTCTTAGTTAATTTGACTAGGATTTGAAATTTTGGAGTTTTCTGAATATTGAAATGAGAGGTAATAAAAGGACTTTCCCAACTATTCATTTTGGATTTCATATTTATTTTATTATTTGAAACAAATCCAACTCAGAAATAAAAGATAAAGGAGAGAAGGTAATATGACTCCTTCAATATAAAAGGGGTTGGGAACTTTTTAAAAATTTATTTTGATATGTATTTTGGATTTAAAAACATTTTTAGAAATATTAGTTTATAAAAATATTATATGTATTTTATTTAAGTTTTTGTGGTGGAAAAAATGTTCGCTATTATCTCTATTAGTATATATACTTTTTAAAAACTTCTTGTTTTTTAAAGTAATAGGGTAGTTATATATATGATAGCACTAGAATAGTTATTCTGAAAACTATCCATCCTTTATATAGGGCACGGTGGACTTGTTCCTGAACTCCCGAACCCGTCAGCGACAAAAAAAAAAAAAAAAAAAAAACAGCCCTACCCCGACCCCTAGCTTTTCCATTGCGCGCAGCCCCGAGACAGCGAGACCCACCTTGCGCGCCGGCGCAGCCACCCGCGCCGCCGAGCCCCTCACACCACCCAACCACCACCTAACTCTGGCCACCAACCGCCGCCGTCGCTGCCGCGTGAGATCGCGCCTCTGCGCGAGATACGATCGCCACTGGGTGACATCTTCTCGCCGCCGCGCGAGACCCGTCCGCCGCCGCTCCACCATCACGCTCCGCAGGACCGGCCATCCCCTCCCCTGCCGCTCAATTCAACCTCGCCGGCCAACGCGGTCCATCGCGTCGCCTGGATTCCAATCTAACCCGCCATACGACATGGCCAAGTTCCTCCACCCGCCATGGCTACTACCAGGACCACCACCTGCCTGACCTGTGTGGCATGTGGCTGCCCAGCACATCGACGCCCCCAAGGTCCATCCTATCTCCATCTCACTTACATGTTGTTCCCTGCGGCTGTACTATGCCCAGTTTCTGTATTGTCTCTAGGTGAGTTTCTTGTCTGAAGTTCAGATGTATTTGCAGGTGCAAAAAAGTTGGATGTAGTGATATGTTGGTTCAGTTTCACAGGTCCTTCAACATTGAAAAAAAGAGTTTTCTTATCCAAAAATGCATCAGCACCGTGAAGTGCTAATTCTTCTTGTGTGCTTCTATAGAGCCTTGTGTTTCAGTCACCACCATGATGAACCAACTCGTCCTATTTTGCAGAAGCATGTCGCATGATAGTTTTTAGGCGGATGCAGTTCAGAGGTAATGGGGAATCAAGGTTCAGAGAGATTTTTTTAGCACATTTAGAGAGCTTTTTCAGTGCACTGTAGCCAAATCCGTTCTGAAGGCCAAACTATTCATGTTTGGTTTTGATTTTATTTTACAAACAAAGTTGCTAGCGGTAGTAGATCTTGGGATTTGGTCACACACGGAAGAAGACAAAAAGAAAAATAGTGAGTTGGAGATTGCATGTTCGTTGCTCAGAAGGATAAGATCCTTTTGGTTTTAGCTAAAGAACACCTAGTGGGGTAAAAAACATTGCTTTTTCCAAACTCCACCGGTCAACTTTTTGCTCTGTTTAATGGTTTGCTTCACAGACTAAATTCTTGATTGTTTCTTTATGTATGAGCATCAGACTTGATTTAAATGCGAGGCAATTCACTAACAGTAATTTTGTCAATTCAATAATAAATGTACAAGTTGACCTCCTAGCGATATACATGCCTAGGAATTTTGTTCTCTGTTTTGTTTATTGGCGCATGCAAGATGTTTTTCATGTTATGAACATATTGGTTTGCGAGAAGTTCATGTACGACTACCAAATGAGTTCCAAAATCAATCACCACGAAGAGAAGAGGTGAGCAGCGCACAGGCTGTTCAACTTCGCTGCCTCAGGACGTGCAACGCCGCCCATGTGAGCAAAGGGGGACTAGTGTCTTCTTAACTGTTTAATCTGCCCTTGTACGGTGCATTTTGTCTCAGTTTTTATGTGAATTTGTTTGCTGCACTTACATTGTCTTCATAGGGTACAAAAGTTTGGCTACAAACTGTTCTTCATTGTCTGTAAGAGCCGTTGTTGTACTACTACCATGAGAGAATGGAGCTTTTTCAGACTTCTTTTTCTGTAATCCATGTGAAGACTTCGGTATGTAAAAATGGAGCTTTTTTCATAGTGAAAAGTGGTCTTTTTGGTGTAACTTTTTTGTTGCTCTAGCCGACATGTATGTGAATTCGCAAACATGTGCATAATTGACCCGCTACTTTTTGAGATAAACTAGTAGGCAACGAGTGGTAAAAAGAACACATAGTTTCATTCGCAAAAAAAAGAACACATAGTTTGCAAAAATTTATAAACATGGGTGTAGGGGGACATGGGTTGGAAATTTCTCCTCGCCTCTACAGTGTTCTTCTCAAGCACCATGTGCCCCAGAGATGCAAATTCTCAAGCACAAATGTGCCCAGGGTTGTGTTTGTGTGCTCCTGTTCCGGTGTGCGTTGTTAAAATGAGGAAGTTCAGCCTTATCCTCGTGAAGGTTTAGTGTGTGTGCTAGTTGCAGGAATTCACAATTTTTTTTAAAAAAGATATACTTCAGTTGTGTGTGTTGTGTGTTCAGTACCATGATATTTCTATACGAAGAAGGAAACAAGGCTCGCCTAGAATAATGTTTACTCTCGAAGTTCATATTTAATAAATTGGACAGTTCGAAAAAATGAGAAAACAAAAAAGAGACACATATGTTTGTACACAAAAAGCTCATGGATTTTCCCGTCTTTGGAAAATGGATTTTCCCGTCTCTAGAAAAACCCTAGAAGTTCAAATTTAAAATTTTGATCATTCCAGAAATTATACAAAAACATGGATTTCCCCGTCTCTAGAAAAACTTAGATTTCTAAATTTTAAAGACAAAGAAGTCCAATGTTTATTACAAACCCCAAGAAGGTCAAACACAAAAAATAAAGCATCTCAACACAAAATTATATAAAAAGGATTTTATCCATTAGAAAACCCATAAAAGTTCAAATCTAAAAATGGAGTAGTTCGATGGTTATACGAAATTCAGATTTTCCTCATTATTAAGAAATGAAAACATGAAGTTCAATTATAAAAAATAGAGCAATACAACATTCATAAAAAATATTTTCATCATTTCTAGTAAAAAAACTCTGGAAGTTCACATTTAGATAAGGGAAAGGTTCAATATTTATTAGAAATCTAGGATTTTTCCGTTACTAAAAGAAAATAAACCGATAAGTTGAAATTACAAAAATAGAGAAGTTCGATATTTATAAAAAAACTCAGATTTTCCTTGTTACTAAAGAATAAAAATGACGAATTTCAAATTAAAAAAGAAGATTAGTTCGATGTATACAGGAAACTCAAATTATTACCGTTTCTAAGAAAAATAAAACTATGAAGTTCAATTTACAAAAAAATTGATGCTTATTTAAAAACATATTTCCTTTCTAAGAATATGACTAAGAAGTTGAAATTAAAATAACAGAGAAGTTCAAAGTATATGAAAAACTCATATTTGTTGCAAGAAGTTCACATGCACCTCCATGCATGGTTCAGAATTTATATTGCGGGACGCCCGACTTCCAATTACATGTTTTAAAATGGCAAAAAATGACGTCCAACCTTCAATTGCGTGTAAATCGACGTATACACAAAAATGTGACAGAAGTTCATTGTGAAACCAACGAGAAGTTCAAGAAATGCAAAAAGTGCATTTCAGGTGAGAATAAAAGTATAGAAAAATAAAAGCTTAAAAGGTTTGTTGAAAGAAGTTCAAGTGCTTTGTCGAGGGAAGTTCAAAATTTCTTGCGAGAGAGGTTCACCTTGTATTTCCATGTTCAAAAACAGAAAAATTGTTTTTTTTTGTGTTTTAAAATAATTATCTCAATCCACAAAAAAGAAAATAAAAAAATAAAAAAGGGAAAAAATTCATGTACTACATGGTGTGTGTGTGTGTGTTTAAAATGAGACAAATGAATAAAAAGGCAAGGTCCAAATATTTTGTTGCTATAAATTCAAGTCCTCGATCGGAGAAAGTTAAAAAAATTATTGCGAGAGAGGTTTGTACAAAAGGAATATCATTTGTGTAACACCCGGCGAATGGTTGAGAACTTACAAACTAAAATACGTCACAGAAGTTCAACGTGAAAATAGCAGGAAGTTCAACTACGACACTGAATGAATTTCAGATGAAAACTTTTAAAAACGTCGCGAGTATGAAAAAATGATCAACACGGGAAAGTTGAGTGTTAACAGTAGCTTTCCATCGGTATATCATTTGCTCAATTCCGATGAGTGGATGGAGAGCTACGAGCAACAAAAGCACGTGAAAAGCAGTGTGAAGTTCAAGTAGACATGCTGAGAAGTTCAAGTTATTCACACGGTACATTTTCGAAGAATCTGTTTTGCAATAAAGGCAGAACACAAGATCTCGCCATTTTCAAAGTTACTCGAAAACGGATAGGAATCAGAGAAAACCATCTACATGAAAAAGTTTCGCGATTTCCGTAGCTTTTCAATGGTACATTATTTGCCCTATTCTCATTAAGTATGTAGAAATTACAGCCAAAAAACCTTTTTAGACATTTTCAAAATTTACTTAAAACCATAAGGAATTGGGAGAAACAATATATATCAAAAAGTTCCGTATTTCCTCAAGCTTTCCAACGCCATATCATTTGCTGCATTCAGACGTACGGTTAAAAAATTAACTCGAAAATACAAACTCGGTGGAACTTGGACCGTTTTCTAAATTACTTTTAAACCGTTCAAAATTAGATAAAACTTTGAACATGAAAATGAAGAGCATTTTCATAAGCTTTCCAATGCCATATCATTTGCCTTAATTGTATTAGCAGTTTAGAAATGGCATCGAAAATACAAACTCGGCTGTTCGGTTTGTGAAACTTTATGATTTTCTAAATTACTCTTTATCCGTAAGTAATTTGAGAAAACTTTCAAAATGTGGAAGGAGTGGATTTGCAGCAGCTCTTCAACGCCATATTATTTGCCTCGTTCCGATAAATAGTTTAGAAATGTGACCGAAAATACGATTCACATTTTTTATTTGAAGAAAAAACGGTTTTCAAAACTGCTCTTAAACCGCTTACATTTTGTCAAAAATTTAACTTGGTCATGATACTCGTTCCCATAGCTTTCCAATGGTATATCGCAAGCCCCATTTGGGCAATGTTGGCGGAAGTTCAACCTATCAATGGGTGAAGTTCAACTACTACTGCCGGGGCAGGCCAGGTTGTTATCAGAATATTATTCTCATCCCGTGATCAAAATAGTGTTTATGTGTGTGTGTGTATGGTGTTTATATGCTATATTCCATAAACCAGCATCACTATTCACTTGGGCCACAACAAAATAGCCCACTCCTAATTCTCGCCAGCGCACACACCGTAGTCCGACGCGCCGTTTTCAGCAGGCCAGCCCACCTCACCGAAGCTATTCTAAAAAAACCTCACCGAAGCGGTATGCCTGCATCACCGCTGACATCAGCCACATGACCCACATGTCTGCCTCTCCACTTCTTCTCTACCTATGACAGCGGGACCCGCTAGTCATCTCCTACCTCGCTACGGTCTCTTTCTCCAACACGACAGAGCATCCACAACCAAAGCGAACTCCATGATTCACGCAAGGCGATACCCCTTCTCCAGAATGAGGCCACCGAGCGACTGCTCCCAACCCCCTCATCCGATTCCCACAATCGACGCTCCAGATCCCCACCTATTTCGTGCTCGCTGACCTCGAGAAGATCCGTGATACGTCTCCAACGTATCTATAAGTTTTGATTATTCCATGCTGTTATATTATCAATCTTGGATGTTTTATAATCATTTTATAGTCATTTTATATCATTTTTGGTACTAACCTATTGACATAGTGCCAAGTGCGAGTAGCTGTGGTTTCCATGTTTTTTACATCGTAGAAAATCAATATCAAACGGAGTTCAAATGCCATGAAACTTTATGGAGAATTTTTATGGGCCAGGAGGAACACAACGGGCCCTGGCTGCGCCTGGGGGGGTGCCCCGAGGGAGGCACAACCCACCAGGGCGCGCCAGGAGGCCCAGGCGCGCCCTGGTGGGTTGTGCCCACCTCGGGTGTCCCCGGACCGCCTCTTTGCTCTATAAATACCCCAATATTCCAGAAACCCTAGGGGAGTTGACGAAATATTGATCCAGCCGCCGCAGAGTCCAAAACCACCAGATCCAATCTAGACACCATCTCGGATGGGGTTCACCACCTCCATTGGTGCCTCTCCGATGATGCGTAAGTAGTTCTTTGTAGACCTTCGGGTCTGTATTTAGTAGCTAGATGGCTTCATATCTCTCTCTTGATTCTCAATACAATGGTTTCTTGGAGATCCATATGATGTAACTCTTTTTGGGGTGTGTTTGTTGGGATCGTTGAACTTTGAGTTTATGATCAGATCTATCTTTTTATATCCATGAAAGTATTTGAGTTTCTTTGATCTCTTTTATGCATGATCTCTTATAGCCTCGTATTTCTTCTCCAATATTTGGGTTTTGTTTGGCCAACTTGATCTATTTATCTTGCAATGGGAAGAGGTGCTTTGTAGTGGGTTCGATCTTACGGTGCTTGATCCAAGTGACAGAAAGGGAACCAACACATATGTATCATTGCTACTAAGGATAAAACGATGGGGTCTATCTCTACATAGATAGATCTTGTCTACATCATGTCATCGTTCTTATTGCATTACTCCATTTCTTCATTACACTAGATGCATGCTGGATAGCGGTCGATGTGTGGAGTAATAGTAGTAGATGCAGGAAGGAGTCGGTCTACTAATCTTGGACATGATGCCTATATAATGATCATTTCCTGGATATCGTCATGAGTATTTGAAGTTCTATCAATTGCCCAATAGTAATTGTTCACCCACCGCTTTGCTATTTTTGTCGAGAGAAGCCAGTAGTGAAACCTACGCCCCCCGGGTCTCTTTCTCATATTACTTGCCTTTGCGATCTAATTTTATTTGCATTTATTTTCAGATATATTAATCAAAAAACCCAAAAATACTTTGCTGCACTTTATTTTATTTGCGATCTCTTTATCCAATCTATTACAACTTTTCCCGTCATGCACCAATTTCTGGCACCATTACCCGAAAGGGATTAACAACCCCTTTAACACATCGGGTTGCAAGGATTTGTTATCTGTGTGCAGGGACTGTTTATGTTGTGTTGCTTGGTTCTCCTACTGGTTCGATAACCTTAGTTTCATATCTAAGGGAAATACCTACCGCCGCTGTGCTGCATCATGCCTTCCTCTTTGGGGAAATACCGATGTAGCTTCGAGGACATCAATCCATCGCAGAGCCGAACTTTATGGTTTTCCTAAAAAAACTTTATGGTTCTTAGAGCATCTCTAATAGGTGATGTATCTTGGTCACAAAAAGTAGTTTTACATTAGCCAATAGTGTATTATAAATCACCTAGAGCATTTTTGCTTCAACCGATGATGTAAATTGCACATGTTAGTTACATACATTTTTTTGATAAAGGATGCTTTATCACTTAAAAGATTTCAGCATTACACCCAGCCTTTGCATAACTGATACGCACATAACCATAACCAAGATCAAGTTCTATTTTTGTGAAACAGGCAGAATACAAGTAATCATGGGCAGACTGTATAACATAGCCGTAGGAGGGACAATTCAAAGATCATGCTGCCATCCATGTCGGGTAAAAGTATCCTTCGCTGTAGTCTCCAAGCGTGTACACACCCCCATAAACAGGTCTCGATTATGCACAAGTTGTAGAGACAACGATAAATGGAGCGTTGCTACTAGTGAGCTGAGTTGGTATTTCTTCGAAGAGAAGGGGATGAAGCAATATAGTAGAGATAAGTATTTTCCTTAGTTAAGACCAAGGTTATCAATCCAGTAGGAAAACCACACAGAACCTCGTTAGCAGCACCCGCACATAAGGGGGTTGTCAATCACTTGACGGTTAGTTACAAGGATTAAATCTCGTAGTGGTAGGTAAAAAGATAAATTGCAAAACAAAATATAATAAATAAAAGTGCAGCAAGGTATTTTTGTGTTTTTACATATGATAAAAGTAGACCCGGGGGCCATAGTTTTCATAGAGACTTCTCTCTCGAGCACATAACATACGGTGGGTGAACAAATATTCAAGGCAATGATCATGTATATAGGCTTCACGTCCTAGACAAGTAGACCGACTCCTGCCTACATCTACTACTATTAATCCACCCATCGACCGCTAACCAACATGCATCTAGGGTATTAAGTATAAAACAAAGTAACATCTTAAGCAAAATGACATGATGTAGACAAAGTAAACTCAACTAAGATGAATAAACCCCATCATTTTATCCTTAATGGCAACAATAAAAATACGTGTCTTGTCCCCTACTTTGTCACTGGGATAGAGCACCGCAAGATTGAACCCATCACAAAACACCTCTCTCATTGCAAGATAAATCAATCTTGTTGGCCAAACCAAACAGATAGATCAGAGAGAAATACAATGCTATAATAATCATGCATATAACAGAATTAAGAAAAGACTCAATTAATATCCATGAATAATATGATCATAAACCCACAATTCATCGGATCCCAACGAACACACCACAAAAGAAGATTACATCGGATATAACTCCAAGAACATCGAGAACATTGTATTAAGATCAAAGAGAGAGAAGAAGCCATCTAGGTACTACCTATGGACCCGTAGGTCGATGGTGAAATACTCACGAATCATCGGTAGAGAAGCAAGGATGATGTAGAAGCCCTCCGTGATCGATTCCCCCGCCACCAGAGTACCAGAGAAGGCCTCCAGATGGGATCGCGGAAGAACAGAAACTTGCGGTGGCGGAAAAAGTGTTTCAGGTGGCTCTCTGGTATACGGGGAATATTTGGGAATTTATAGAGGTGGAATTAGGTCAGGAGGTGCCACGAGAGGCCCACAAGCCTGGGGGCGCCTCCCTGGGCCGTGCCCCCTGAGCTTGTCGCTCCCTCGTGACTCCTCAGGTCTTCTCCCGAACCTTCGTGGGTCCCTTACGTCCAAAAAAATTAATCCAAAGTTTTTTCTCCGTTTGGACTCCCTTTGATATTGATTTTCTGAAAAGCCAAAACAAGAATAAAATAACAACTGGCACTGGGCACTAGGTTAATAGGTTAGTCCCAAAAAATGATATAAAATAGCATATAAATGCATATAAAACATCCAAGGTTGATACTATAATAGCATGGAACAATCAAAAATTATAGATACGCTGGAGACGTATTAAGTGTACCGGTACATCTGTAGATAACCTGTAGGCTGCAGTAGAGAAGAACTTCTATCGTTCCAAACCTTATCATTCCTACATAGCCAAAGCGACCAAATCATGACAAGTGCTCCCACCCTGAGAAGAATTCTGAACTTGTTATTGATCCCATGCAACCAGTTGCCAAAAATATTAACAACACTACATGGAGGATACAAGCCAGAAGCTACTTGGATGACTAACCATATACAATGAGCCAATTAAATTGGAAGAACAAATGTTTTATGGTCATACATATTGAACATATTCATACCAAACTCATCTTAAATAAATCACAAACACTACAAACAAATTGTTCATCACAAATCACACAATTATTCATTGCACGAGAAGATGGAACTAGGGATGTTGTTCGTCATGCCACTTCCACCATTCCTCCGTGACATCCTTCTCAAGATCATTGTGTGTATCGGCATCTTGATCTCATGGTATGTCTTGACAAAGCGTTATATTTGATGCATCCTTCTACACGGCTGCACGGGTTTCCCCATGAGCTCACAAAAGGTGTAAACTAAATCTTTCCCACGCAGATTCTCAATGATCGTGTTGTGCATGATTACGCACGTCGTCATAATGTACGAGAGGATCTATTGATCCCAAAACCTAACCAGTCCTCGCACAATAGCAAATTGGGCTTGCAAAATCCCAAAAGCTCTCTTCACATCTTTTCTAGCAGCCGCTTGAGCCTTATGAAAGTAGAGTTCTTTCTTACCTTGGGACTTGAAATGGGCTTCACAAAAGTAAACCACCCTGGATATATCACATCCACAAAGTAGTGTCTGTTGTTGTAGGTGCGACCATTTGCTATGAACTCCATTGGTGACGATTCTCCATTGGCTAACTTGGCAAATAGAGGTGACTGTTGGAGCACATTGATGTCATTGCAAGTATCAGACATCCCAAAGTACGCATGACAAATCCATGTCTCTTGATCAGCTATGGCCTCAAGAATGATGATGGCATCCTTTTTGCGCCCTTTCAACTATCCATGTCATGCTGTAGGGCAGTTCTTCCACTTCCAATGCATGCAATCAATGGAGCCAAGCATACATGGGAGTTAACGGGTTGCGTTCAAGTCCATAAGGCTTGCCGTGTCCTGAGCATTGAGTGCTCTCATATACTTTGTCCCAAACACCTCAACCACTGCCTTTGCAAATCGCTTGACATAAAAGATTGAAGTGCTTTCTCACATTGCCAAGTTAATACCAATGAAATCAGCGTATCGGTCATGTTCTACGTATCAGCCATGTTCCTTCACACAGTTGCCCATGTGATGGAACAAATCCAAAGGCAACCTAAAACGGTGGCGAAAGTATTGCTCTAGATATGTTGGACATGGACCAAACTAGAGCGCATCAATCTAGCATGTGCCTATTGCATATCCCTTTGAATCACCTCACGTTCGTAAACGAAACCACAATGCTTTGGCTTCTTGTTCTTGTGCATCATCAAGATCAAAGCAACATCCTCCTCTCTGGTCATGTCATATTCCTCTTCGGATGAGGAATCACCCCCACAAAGATCACAAATAACATGAACTCATCTACAACACAATAGTTTGAATTATCATCCACTCTGTCGGTACTAAAATCGGCGGGACCCCGAGATATGGACCTCGGATCGATGGGTAATAGGAGATGAAGGGGACAATATTTACCCAGGTTCAGGCCCTCTCGAAGAGGTAAAACCCCATGCCCTGCTTTGACTGTATTGATGATAATGTATGAAGTATGAAGTACAGGTTTGATCTACCTCGAGATCATATGTTATGTTCTAACCCTAAGGTGAGTAATGGTGAAATCTGTCTCTATGGACTAAACCCCTCAGATATAGGTACTGGGGTATCTAGGGTTACATGATGCGGCTTGAACTACGTCGGTATTTCCCCAAAGAGGAAGGGATGATGCAGCACATGTATAGTAGGTATTTCCCTCAGTGATGAGATTAAGGTTATCGAACTAGTAGGAGAACCACGCAACACCACGTAAACAACTCCTGGACACAAAGAACAAATACTTGCAACCCGACATAAGAGACGGGTTGTCAATTCCTCACGGGTAAAAAGATAGGTAAAATTGTAGTAGATTGGATAAATAGATCTCGCGGGAACGTGCGATAAAATAAATAAATAAATAATATAGCAAGGTATTTTTGGGTTTTTGGATTAATCGATCTGAAAATAAAAGCAAATAAAAATAGATCACGAAGGCAAATAAAATAAAGAAGAGACCCGGGAGTCATAGATTTCACTAGTGGCTTCTCTCGAGGAAAATAGCAACGGTGGGTAAACAAATTACTGTTGGGCAATTGGTAGAACTTCAAATAATCATGACGATATCGTGGCAATGACATTATATAGGCATCATGTCCAAGATTAGTAGACCGACTCCTGCCTGCATCTACTACCATTACTCCACACATCGACCGCTACCCAGCATGCATCTAGTGTATTAAGTTCATGGAGAAACGGAGTAATGCAATAAGAATGATGACATGATGTAGACAAGATATATTTATGTAGAAATAGACCCCATCTTTTTATCCTTAACAGCAATGATACATACGTGTTGGTTCCACTTCTGTTACTGGGATCAAGCACCGTAACATCGAACCCATCGCAAAGCACCTCTTCCTATGGCAAGAAAAATTGATCTAGTTAGCCTAACTAAACCAAAGATTCGAAGAAATATGAGGCTATATGTAATCATGCATATAAGAGATCAAAAGACTCAAATAACTTTCATGGATAAAAACATAGATCCGATCATAAACTCAAAGTTCATCAGATCCCAACAAACACACCGCAAAAAGAGTTACATCAAATAGATCTCCAAGAGACCATTGTATTGAGAATCAAGAGAGAGAGAGGAAGTCATCTAGCTACTAACTACGAACCAGTAGGTCTACAAAGGACTACTCACGCATCATCGAAGAGGCACCAATGAGGATGATGAACCCCTCCGTGATGGTGTTAGATTGGATCTGTGGTTTCTAGAACTTGCGGCGGCTGGAATTGATTTTCGTCGACTCCCCTAGAGTTTCTGGAATATTGGGGTATTTATAGAGTAAAGAGGTAGTGCAGGAGGTCACCAAGGTGGGCACAACCCACCTGGGCATGCTTGGGGCCCCAAGCATGCCCTGGTTGGTTGTGACCCCTCGGGGCACCCCCCAGGTGCTTCTCCGGCCCATTCGGTATCTTTTGGTCCATAAAAATTCCACAAAAAGTTTCACTGCATTTGGACTCTATTTGATATTGATTTTCTGCGATGTAAAAAACAAGCAAAAACAACAACTGGCACTTGGCACTATGTCAATAGGTTAGTCCCAAAAATGATATAAAATGATTGTAAAATATCCAAGAATGATAATATAACAGCATGGAACAATCAAAAATTATAGATACATTGGAGATGTATCAGGATCCCCCAACTTAATTCCTGCTCGTCCTCAAGTCACTAGTACGCGTCGGTGCTATACAAATGGTTTTTAACCCCTTTCCGTGAAGGCATTTGGAACCGTCGCCTAATGAGTGACGGCGATAGAGGGTCCTTCCCACACGACCCAGAAACCAGCGGGATAGGGTCCCTATAGTACTCCTACTCATTTCTGCTCACATTGCCATCGCAGTCGGTATTATGTGGTGCTACGTTTATGATGCACGACCCATCACAAATGGTTCACTATTATAGAACGTGTATGATGGGCGGCCCATCACAAACGGTTCACTATTAATAAGATTAGCTAATCGTCGTACGAGTGCCGAACAGGATTACGAAACGTTAGACCGTCGTAACATCGTCGTACATGACAACTATCGCACACACCATTCTGTGGTGCAACGTTTACGATGCATACTTCATAAAAAACAATTCATGGTTGTGAATCATGTACGATAAGGCAACTAACATGAACATTTAGTTTGGCTGCACCATTTGTGATATTGTCTGGCATCGCACACGCTTTGCAAATGGCAACTGTGTGCATGCTTGCACACGTTTCCTCTCTATGAACTGTCTCGGATTATGGTGTATATCACAAACGTATGTGTTTTACCAACCGTGCGTGCCGTAATGACCTGGAGGGCGTAATTCCACCATAATTTAACTGCTGATATTTCAAGTTGTACCAGATTTGAATTTGAATTTGAACGTATGCTACAGCTTTATTCACACCCATCAGGTTCAAACAACCAATGCATTATTCGATTCATAGGTACATATGTTCAAGAATTACATAAGAACCAAATAAAGAATGATGAACCAAAGTTGTATACTTGTACTATTAAAGACGGTAAAGAAAGAGGCGAAATACATTCTGGTTGCTGAACTAGCTGAAGCAGAATGCCCATATTGTGCCCTCGTCCATGCAGAAGGCATGCACGACTCTAGTCCAACCCCTTGTGATGGCCGACTGCCCATCCTTCACGGTCTTCATGAAAACATCTAGATAATCATCGTGCTCTGGTAGAAATACCTAAACCTTCGCATGCCCACCAATCATGCAGTTTGAGAGGTAATCTTGAGCAAACTACTTTGGCAACCACTGCAAAGGAAAAAGATTCAGACATTGTCATCTAACACAACTCATTATGGGCAGTAAAAAGAAGGCTGCAGAGTTCTTACTTACCATCCTGCAGTTCACTGTTGTCTCGGATAAAGTGTAAAGAAATAGTTTAATTGCCATCTTTGGACCCATTTTTACTAACAATCTTGATCAGCTTCCTCACTTGATGCTGGTTCATCGATATCTCATTGCCCCATACGTAGAAAGGGTCGAAGCGCAGATCTTTACCAATGACATATGTACCTAAAAGCACCAAGTTAATATTAGAAGCTAAACAGCAATTGCACAATGATGTAGTACAACACTCTTTTATAATACTCCCTCTGTTCCTAAATATTTGTCTTTCTAGCGATTTCAACTAGTGACTACATATGGAGCAAAATGAGTGAATCTACACTCTAAAATATGTCTATATACATCCGTATGTGGTAGTCCATTTGAAATCTATAAAAAAGACAAATATTTAGGAACGGAGGGAGTATCTTATAACATCCAGTATACTCACGTATTAGATGAATTAACATCTTATATTATGGCCCGGAAGGAGTTTAGTGCATCCTTACAAATTATCGGTTGATTAACTGTTGCTGTATCCATGGGTTACAGTTAGTTTGAGCTAGTTTAGTGCTTTCTTACAAATTATCCGCTGATTAACTGCTGATGTATCCATGGGTTATAGTTAGTTTGAGCTAGTTCAGGCTCAAATAGCCCTAAAGTATATCTAAACATGAGGGCTAGTTTGAGCTAGTTGCATCTATAACCCACCCAAAAAACTATCCAACCCAAGAGGTGCTAATTGGAGCTAGTTCTCCTAGTGCATTTATTGTCAATCTAACCGTGCCATCCAAACAACTCTTTGGATGGAGTTAGTTCAGGGTTAGTCATGAGCTAGAAACTAACTCTAACCTCTAGCTAAGTTGAGTATCCAAAAAGTATATCTAGACATCATCAGAACATTAATGTAACACTCTTCCTTGTTGCTATGTAGCCTAGGATTGCATATTTAGACATTAAGTACAGTGCATGTTGCTATGTAGCCTCAGATATATTACATATGGCCCTAGTTAACCTAACGATAAATGGGTTGCAGATATATTCAGTTAAAAGTCCGATTCACCGATTAGTCCCTTATCAACCCCTGGCCTATATGGTACCAGCTACTGATATCCTGAACAGTGAGCAGATATAAGCCATGGGATGAAACTAACCTCGATGGAAAACAACAGTCGTTCCCAAAATTGTCCCGTGTAGGTACATCGAGAAGCATGTTAAGCACAACAGGCTAAACATCAACCAAAATTATCCATGGCAGATAGAATAATCTCCAAAAGATAGCTTCAGTGTGCAGGTTTAAGCATGCTAGTAAACCAAATCAAGTGGAAATGTGCGTTAACTGCAACAGGCCTAACATTTATCAACAAGTGAACATATTCATTCAAACTGGTATTGTGCCGGTCTAAGTACACTGGTTATTGTTAAATAAAAATGGAAAGGTATGTTAACTACAGGATGCAGCAACCAAATGTAGTCATTCATAGTGGTATTGTTGAAACTGGTACTGATGAAATTGAACTGCACAGTTCATACTTACACATATAGAACATCACGTTATGAATAACTGGAATAAACAAGGCATACTACGAACAACCAAAGATAGCATTTGAAACTAGACATATGCTAACTACAAACAACGAACAATCAAAAAACTTTAAAAGAGGCATATGCTAGCTATAACAGGCTTAAGAACAAGCAAATATATGCATTCTTATTGGTATGTTTAAAACTGGATTGATGAAATGTACTGCACAGTAAATAATTTCACATATAGAGCATCACATTGTGAACAACTGTAATAAACAAGGCATACTGCAAACAACCAGATATAGCAATTAAAACTGGACATATTCTCACTACACTACAAAAGGGACTCGACAAAATAAATCATGGGTTTCCCCCTGTGAAGAGGCACGGCAAAACAAATCATGGGTTTCCTCACTTGTCACAAATGGGCTCGTTCCCGTGGGAAGAGCACGAACCTTGGATGCGCTCCATGTTGTCGTAGATGGGCTCCTCCCCCTTGGAAGAGCACGACTGTAGGGTGCCCTCCTTGATGTCGCAGATGGGCGCTTTCCCCTTGGAAGAGCAAATGGGCTCTTTCTCCTTGGAAGAGCCGGAGAGGGTGCCCTCCTCGTGGTCGCCGTCGATGAGGTCTGACTTGGAAGCTGTGGATACCAAGCCAGCGTCGCAGAACGTGTCCTTCAGAAATGACAAAAGGGGCTCGATGGCGATGTAGGATGGAAAATTGTTGACAACGAGCTAGAGGAGATCAGCGGCGGGGCCATGGATGAGATCGACGGCGGTTGAACCCGAGGGGTTGGGGGGTGGGCCACTTAACCTGTGACATAGCCCGCCTTAGGCCGTCGCTGTCGATGACCTCAATGTCGTAGCTCGTGGACGAGACATGCCCACATACTCTAGCCCGCTGCTTGAGTGCCTGCCGCCAGTAATGCTCGTTAGCTTCCTCGGCGACATCGGGCGAAGAGACTGCGATACACCTCTTTTGGGCCAGTCGCTCCTCGAGCTCCATGAGAAGCGTAGCCGGGTTTAGGCTGCGACGCTCTGGAGTGGGGGATGGGGATGGGGATCTGTGGGAAAGGGGGCATTTGGCAGGCGTCATCTAAGAAACTCAGGGCGGCCTGGGTATGGAGATCGGTGGGTAAGCTGCACGGGCAAACCGGCATATGTTGACAATGGAGGCCTTGCAGCGGGGATCTTGCTAGGGTTTCGAGCGAGGGAGGGTCTGTGTGTGTGCACACGCCTGAGGAGGCTTTGGTGTGTGTGTGTGTGGAGGGGGGGGGGTGTTTGAGGAAATGACGCGGGTATTGAAAATTTTACTACACGGGAGTCAAACGCGGTAGTGAAATGCCGGGGCTATTGAAAATTTTGACGATAGTGCATCGCACACGGCCCGGAGATAACAACCGTGTGTTATGAAACAGAAAAACCCTCGAGGCGGGCAGATATTTTCTAGGGATGTAGGCGGGATTGGGAACAAGAAACATCGCACACGGTCCGGAGATAACAACCGTGTTTTTTGAAACAGAAAAACCCTCGAGGCGGGCATATATTTTCTAGGGATGCAGGCAGGATTGGGAACAAGAAACATCGCACACTGTCCGGAGATAACAACCGTGTGTTATGAAACAGAAAAACCCTCGAGGCGAGCAGATATTTTTGAGAGGGGGAGCCTCGTGGAGCCCAATGTACTGTGCAGATGTGTGCGTGACAGGGGCACCATCGTGGCACGCGGTTAGTTTGAGTGAACCGTGTCTGTTGCGTCATCCAACTTGTCTAACGTTCATAAATTTGGCGAAAAATGACGTGGGGGAGGGTCAGAACACGAACACACTTGCATGTGGACCAAATTTATGTATTAAAAGGGTGGTTTGATTTTCAAAGACCAAATGCAACTTCGATGTGGCACCTATCTCGCAAAGCGCACGATATTGCTTGCCACACCCCCCTAGTGTCGGCGCGAAGGGAATCCTAAGCTATGAATGCATGCCCCTCCCCCGCAACCGAGGTTCACCTAGCAAAGTGCGAAGTAGCTAGCAGCCCCCTCCTCCCTTGTGTCAGCACGAAGGGAATCCTAAGCTATGAATGCATGCCCCCCAACCGAGGTTCACCTAGCAAAGTGCAAAGTAGCTAGCAGCCCCCATCCCTCGTGTTGGCACGAAGGGAATCCTAAGCTATGAATGCATGCTCCCCAACCGAGGTTCACCTAGCAAAGTGCGAAGTAGCTAGCAGCCCCCCTCCCTCGTGTCGGCACAAAGGGAATCCTAAGCTATGAATGCATGCCCCCCAACCGAGGTTCACCCTAGCAAAGTGCGAAGTAGCTAGTAGCCCCCCTTCCTTGTGTCGGCACAAAAGGGAATCCTAAGCTATGAATGCATGCCCCCCCAATCGAGGTTCACCTAGCAAAGTGCGAAGTAGCTAGCAGCGCCACCTCCCTCGTGTCGGCATGAAGGGAATCCTAAGCTATGAATGCATGCCCCCCATGCGAGGTTCACCTAGCAAAGTGCGAAGTAGCTAGCAGCCCCCCTCATGTCGCCACGAAGGGAATCCTAAGCTATGAATGCATGCCGCCCCAACCAAGGTTCACCTAGCAAAGTGAGAAGTAGCAACACCCCCACACACTTTCAGTCGGCGGGCTAGAGAGGCTTATCTCACCAAGATGGATCGTAAAATGGACCAAGAATAATCCACCTTGGTTGTACAACCTCTCTCTTGTTATTGGTCAAAGTGATGGCCGTCCATGCGACCCCGGAGATGGGCTAGCTCGCCAATAATCACGCAAGTAGCTAGTCCCCGAAGACAACCACTGTATGCGTGTGGCCCAAACATATGTATGGAGAGGTGTGTTTTTGAGTAACAATGGAACAGCTTTGATGTGGCACCGTGATTCCGAACTAGAAATCCCCACACTGAGTGAGGGTTAGGTTGACAATGCATATGTATGTTACACCACACTTCAAGCCAACTACGGGGATTCATGCATGCATGCGTGCATAGTATATGTGCTCAAACTTAAGGTCTGAATCTCACCATGACCTATACTACGATAACACGAACCAAATGAAGAATCCGCCAAGGTAACATATCTTGTTGTTGGTCAATGTGATCATGAATGTCCACACGGGCCCACGAATATATAGGCTTGTCGCTGATAACCATGCAAGGGAGTGTACTGTTCGAAGGCAACCACTACATGCATATGTATGGAGGTGATGCGTGCATGCATGTTTGAATACCATTTCACAACATTGATGTGGCGCGTGCGTCAAAAATCGTACACTAGCTCCCCACACAGAACGAGATCCGTTCATGACGTGTCATTGTACTAGCCACTTCGACTCGATGGGAGGGATTCATGCGTACACATGCATGTGTGTGTGCTCAAACTGTATCATGCATGTCATCCCAGAGCATGACCTATATATATACATACCGTATTACAAGCAAAATAATAATCCCCTCCTAAGTCAAATTAACCTCTCTTGTTGTCAGCCAAAAAGTAGTGATGGACCAAGCGGGCCCACAGATGGAAAGCATCAATATCGCTGATGACCGCTTAAGTGGGTGCGAGAGGAAAATCACCACCGCTTTGCATGTGGGCCAAACATATATATGTTGAATACCCAAAATGCACAACTTTGATGTGCCACATGCCTCAAAAACCGTAAACCATGCACCCACACAGAGTGAGGTTCATGAAGTGTACTACATAATGGTCCCCTCCCCCCTTTTCATTGCATACTATATGCTCCTGCTGTAATATGTACAACCCAAAAGAATCCTCATCGATGGTGAAATTAAGGTAACCTCTACCGATGTAGGTCAAAGTGATGCATGCATGCAGCGTCGATGGCCTCATGGGCCCACAGATGGAAGCGTCACACGTGAGTGTCTAGCTAGGATAACCACCGCGTGCATGCATGTGGCCCAAAGAGGTGTTGTGTGATGTTTGAATAGCCAATTTCACAATTTTGATGTGGCATGTGCCTTAGAAACCAAAAAGTCCTGACACTGGGTGAGGTGTACTTGTTCACGGACACGTACATATAGTATATATGCTAGTCCCCTCCCACCTCTTCAACGCGTACTATATACCACCATAACACAAACAAAAAAGATTCTACCTTGCTGGTCAAATTAACCTCACCGCCGGCTGTTCATCAAAGTGATGGATGACGACCTCGCGGGCCCACAAAAAGCGCCACACGCGAGTATCGAGTGTCGTGTAGGATAACCATTGACTGCATGTGGCCAAAACATGTATGTATGAAAGGGTTGTGTAATGTTTTAAATAACGATTTCACGACTCTGATGTGGAACCGGCCTTCCTAACAAAACGGCCAACCCACACGGTGGCTCACAACTCGTAGTGTACTGCGAGCCACCTGCCACCCCTAGACGCACACACCCACCCACACACCGCGAATCCACCGCAACTACGATGCATGTTAAATTAATTATCCCGCAGTGAACATATGTTACCAAAGGAGGGACGTTTTAATTTCGAAAAAATCACAGAGATCATTAAGACATTTTAGTACATTAATTGATTGATTTTATACGGGTATAATGTGCAAAAATCAAATTTGAGCTACATGCACACGTGACAGTGCACCTAAATGGATTGCAAAAACACACGTGTCTCACTGGGTGCATGTTTACTCCCCGTGCAACAAATTTCAAACATTGAGAATCTTGATTTTTAATTTCTAGTACATCCAAAACTTATTTTAAGTTCATGAAACTTATCGTGTTGTCATATGGATACCAATACAAACTGGCATTGTACTTTTTTTTGTCAAATTTGAGACCAGTTTTGATGTAATCTTTATCTAATTACAAAAGTGAGATTATTAATAATTGGGAACCAATATACCAAACGGATTATTTATTCGAACCGTGAGCGTTAGACCAACAATGGATACGTGCCATGCTTTGGTTAAGCAATAAAGCAGCAACATTAATCATCCAAATAGAAAAACAATATACATGCCGCTGCGCGACCCGTGTGCCGTGCGAGCAGGCGTGAGTTGACGGGACGCATGCGAGCAGTCTGCCGCGCAGGCAGACGGGGAGGCATGCGTGTAGGTGTGTGAATTGACGGAGGTGTGCTCGATGCGCAGTGTCATCGGGAGGCGTGCGAGTAGCTGTGTGAAACTTTGGTAGGCATGACAGCAGTCCGGTGCGCAGGCTCACCGGGGAGGCGAGCCATCGGTTTGACCGCCACCCGCCTCTCTTCCACAACTCCCACTAGTCCATATTAATGGTGCGCCCGAGCGGCCACACCCCCCATCCTCACCACCCACACACAATCCTCTCTCTCCGCTTGCATCCTCGATGCGGCTCTTAGTCCTCAAAGCCGTCAGTGTATGAGGATGCCGCCGAAGCGCCCCATCGGAGGGAGTGGCGATATCGGGGCTGGTAAAGCACCGAAGCACGGCGTGGAGATGGAGACAGAGGTTGCCTGTGACGCCCCAAGACCGACGCTCCAGACGCCTTCCATGATTTCATTGTCGTCATGTGTTTATTATGTTTGTTGCATTATCATAATTGTTTCGCATTTTTCATTCCTATATGTTTATGCCATGATCATGTTGAGTGCCTTGTCATTTTTTTGCATTGCATCATGATCATCATGCCTTGGTTTGCATATTTAAGTTTTGTTATGTGTTCTTGTATGAACCCCTCTTATTCTTATCTCCACCTCATTTTTGTTCGATGCACATACCAGCAACAATTCATCAAGTTCACCCAAGTTTCTATCCCATCCAAACATCTCCCTTTTCCCTTTCTTTCAATTATTTCTCTAGTGGCATTTTCCGCTCTAGATTAATGTTCACTATATTTCTATATTCCCTACACCATGCCGATAACCGCTCTTTCAAATTTTCAGCTCTTTTGGACTTGATTTGGTTGGAATCAAAATTGCCTCAAGTTTGAATCTACTTCAAACTTGCGATAATTTTCTTTCTCTAAAAAAAATGCCCAAACCAGTTATTTCAAATAGTGCACAATTTCAGCACCTTGGGGATATTCATATATTTCTCATGCCCCTCCCCTAATTCCCTGGGTTTCCCTTGGTATTTTACTGCCTAGTAAAATAGTTGAAAGGAAAGAAATGGGAGAAGGGAGAGAGAGCAGCAGCCCAACTTCTAGCGCAGCCCAGCAGTAGCCACCTTAGCCCAGCCCGTGTCTGACCTTTGCTCCCCTCCCCCTGGTAAGTTTGCTCAATGCACCCCTCCAGGCCCGCTTGTCATTCCCTCCAACCTCACCTTTTCTTCCACCTCGCGTGGTTTTTCATCTCCCATAGTAAAACAGAGCACCATGTCACACATGGCCACCGTGGACGCCCGAGCTCCACGTCCGCCCTTCCTCCCTCCTATTTAGCCGTCGTTGCGATCCCCTAGGGTTTCCTCGTTCATCCTCCTTCCCTCCTCCGCGCCGCCAATAGGTAAGCGGGCACCCCCACACTGCTTCCTCCACCGCTGACACCATGTCTGGGACGGGCCGAAGCTCGTCTCCAGCGTAGCTCCGCTCGGCGGTACCTCTCCGTCCTCGCGACGCCTCCACGAACCTGTTCCCGCTGCGATCCAAGGCCGAAGATGCCAATTTAATCACCGTATTCCTCCTATGCTTCCTCTTCTGTCACGGGAAGAAATTTCGCAAAGTTTAGAGATCCCTCCCGTCGTCTCCGGCGCATCTCCGTCGACCTCGTAGTGCACTATGGTGAGCTGGGTAACACCCATTCCTCTCTGTTTCTTCCTCTGGATGTTTGAACATCCGTAGGCCTCGCTGATCCATGCCATGGCCACGCACGCAAGCACCTACACTCAGCGCCTCCACAACATGCACATGCACACACCCACAACCCGAGCCCCTCACGCTCCACCGCACCACGCGCACACTCGCCACCGCACCCGGCAGCTTGGCCGATTGCCTCGCGTCGCCATCGCCCGAGCTGAGCCATGCTCGTGGTCGAGCAGGTCTTGCTGCCGCTTGCCCTATTTCTCCTCCCCGATCTTGCCTCGCACGCACGCCAGCATCCCTATGTACATCCGCACCCCCACTGGTGCTCCTCTGCTCCGATGGTCTCCGCCGTCACTATGGTCACCGACGAGGTTGCTCTGTTCCCTCTACGCGCGTGCACGCGCAAGCTACCGCAGCTCCATGCGCTCATGCCCTTCCTGCATAATTACACACGTCCCACCACGGCCACCGACAGCCTTTTCCGCACTCCCGCCAGCGCTTGATGGCCGCAGCAGTCGCCGCTGCTTGTTCCTGTCGCCGGCGAGGGATAGTCGTCCGCCATTTAGAAGAAAGGCTCGTTCTCCTTTCGTTTGTCTAAGTCTGAATCCCTATTTGTACAATAGTTCTACAGCTACACAGTGGCTAGCGCACCACGAATATGTCCAGGGGATTTTGGGTTCAGATCCCAGGGGCCCCTATAATCTTTTTGGTTTTGCTATCTGTTCATGATTCTTTAGTTCAGAACAGTCCCAGAGGACGTGCCATCTAGTGCTGAACCCATCCTACATCACACTTGCATCCTAGCTCAACTGGTTCACCATGGTGTCAAACCTGCAGGAGATCCTGGGTTCAAAACCCACTCCCCTCTGTTTTCATTTTTTTCTTTTGCCCGCACACACCCACACCCACTCAGGCCTCATTCGCTTCTGGGCCGCCGCACTGTGTTGCAATCCGGCCCGTGCATATTTTTTCCTGTTTGTGTATTTTAGCATTTTCTAGTGCATTCTTATTTACAGAAATGCCATCATTTTGATTTGTGAATAACTAAATATCCACGCATCAAAATAGTACATGTCATATATGTAAAATGCTCAGAATTTTGTCTAGTTTCATAATTTGCAACTTTTATCCATGTTAAACATGTTCAAACTTGCTGTTTGTTTAATTTTGCTTAAATGCCATGTTAAAATGCTTTATTTCATGACTTAATAATCGTAGCTCCAAATTTAATAAACTTTATATGTAAATGGAGTAGAAAAATGCACAGATTAACGCGGTAGCATTACTTTGCATGTTTAACAACTCTAAAATTATGTATAGGGCAGAACAATAGCAACTTTTAAAATATGCACATGGGGATTTTTCCAGACTTGTTGTTTGTTGTTCTAGCCTCATTTAAACTTGCCTAAAATGTGTAGTTTACTTAGGCTTCACCTCTTGCCATGTTTAACAACATTTAATATTGTTGGGTACATAACCGAGAGAGAGCTAAATAAGTCATGTGGTGTTTCGTCAATGTGCAACTCGTTGTATATTGAGCTCCAATTAATTTGTAGTATTGTTTGTGCACTTTGCCATGCCATGCCTCATTAAACCGGACATGCATCATACTTGGTTGTGCATCATGCCGTGTTTATGTGATGGTTGTTTACTATGTTGCTTGCTTCTTTCTGGGTTGCTTCTCTCATTAGCTTCGGTTTCATTCCGGAGCTGTGAGGATTCGTTCGACTACGTCCGCTTGTCTTCTTAATGGACTCGTTCTTCTTCCTTGCAGGATCTCAGGCAAGATGACCATACCCTCGAAATCACTTCTATCTTTGCTTGCTAGTTGTTTGTTCTATCGCTATGTCGCGCTACCTACCACTTGTTATATCATGCCTCCCATATTGCCATGTCAAGCCTCTAACCCACCTTTCCTAGCAAACCGTTGGTTGGCTAAGTTACCGCTTTGCTCAGCCCCTCTTATAGCGTTGTTAGTTGCAGGTGAAGCTGAAGTTTGTTCCATGTTGGAACATGGATATGTTGGGATATCACAATATCTCTTATTTTAATTAATGCATCTATATACTTGGTAAAGGGTGGAAGGCTCGGCCTTATGCCTGGTGTTTTTTTTCCACTCTTGCCGCCCTAGTTTCCATCATACCGGTGTTATGTTCCTTGATTTTGCGTTCCTTATGTGGTTGGGTGTTATGGGAACCCCTTGACAGTTTGCTTTGAATAAAACTCCTCCAGCAAGGCCCAACCTTGGTTTTACATTTGCCTAACAACCTATTACCCTTCCCTTGGGTCGGCCAACCCGAGGGTCATCTTTATTTTAACCCCCCTGGGCCAGTGCTTCTCTAAGTGTTGGTCCGAACTAGAGTCCTTTGCAGCGCCACCTCGGGGAAACTTGAGGGCTGGTTTTAGTTGTACGGAGTGCTCATCTGGTGTTGCCCTGAGAACGAGATATGTGCAGCTCCTATCGGGATGTCGGTGCATCGGGCGGTCTTGCTGGTCTTGTATTACCATTGTCGAAATGTCTTGTAACCGGGATTCCGAGACTGATCGGGTCTTCCCGGGATAAGGAATATCCTTCGTTGACCATGAGAGCTTGTGATGGGCTAAGTTGGGACACCCCTGCAAGGTTTTAAACTTTCAAAAGCCGTGCCCGCGGTTATGTGGCAGATAGGAATTTGCTAATGTCCGGTTGTAGAGAACTTGATACTTGACTTAATTAAAATGCATCAACCACGTGTGTAGCCGTGATGGTCTCTTTTCGCCGGAGTCCAGGAAGTGAACACGGTTCTTGTGTTATGTTTGAACGTAAGTAGTTTTCGATCACTTCTTGATCATTTCTAGATTCTCAACCATTGCATTGCTTCTCTTCTCGCTCCTATTTGCGTATGTAGCCACCATATTTGCTTAGTGCTTGCTACAGCTCCACCTCATTACCCTATCCTACCCATAAGCTTAAATAGTCTTGATCTCGTGGGTGTGAGATTGCCGAGTCCTCGTGGCTCACGGATACTTCCAAACAGTTGCAGGTGCCGATGATACCAGCGCAGGTGACGCAACCCAGCTCAAGTGGGAGCTCGATGAAGATCTTGGTCGTTGTTTTGTGTCTTTTCCGGTTGATCAGTAGTGGATCCCAGTTGGGACGATCGAGGATCTAGCATTTGGGGTTGTCTTCTTTTATTTTGGTTCCGTAGTCGGACCTTGATTGTACTATGTATGATGTATGTTTAACATATTAATTGTGTGAAGTGGCGATTGTAAGCCAACTCTTTATCCCTTTCTTATTCAGTACATGGGATTGTGTGAAGATTACCCCACTTGCGACTAAACCACCATGCGGTTATGCCTCTAAGTCGTGCCTTGACAGAGATATAGCCGCATCGTGGGTGTTACAAGTTGGTATCAGAGCCATCCCCAACTTAGGAGCCCCCTGCTTGATCGAATCGCTAACGTTGTTGAGTCTAGAACAAAATGTTTTGAGTCTTAGGATTATATATATCGGAGAGTAGGATTCTTTTTACTCCCCAGTCCCTTCGTCGCCCTCGTGAGGCCTCCTGACGTAGAAGTTTTGACTCTTCTCTCCTCAAATTTCACGATTTTTTTAGGATCAAGCGGGTATCTTGGAATCGTTTCGATAGTCTTGTGACGAGAACATTGTTCTTGGTGCCTCCTCACATTTAGGGGTTGTGGCAGTGTCCCGGGGAGTTGAGCTCCAAGGTGTTGTCGTCACAATTTTATCATTGCAGTTCTGGAATAGCTGAGTTCGCCGACATCGGAAATCTCTTTTATGCAGTTGTTGGTGAGATAACCTCGACGCCACCCAGTACTGGGGCGGGAGTTCGGGAGTATTGCCATAACTCGTATAACGGATGCTTTTTGAAGGTTGATTCCGAAGGTTTCTTGGTTATGTGTTGAAGGATGGATACAGCTGGATGTAGGAATTGTTAGTTTGGGTGAGATATTATGCTTCCCCTCTATCCCCAACACCTGATTGCATAACCAGAAAATTTCGGGAGTTTACAAGTGGGAATTCAAGTAGCTCCTAGAATATCTTTCTGACAGATGCATGATGTGGGATTGGGTAAATCTCTATCATATGTTTGTTTCCGACTTATTTTGCAAGCCAATCCTTTGTTTTGTTTTGGTTTGTGGTATTCGAGTTGCTTCAATGTCAAGTGTTGATTCCATATCTTTTCCTAAGTGGTGTTTTCATACTTCTATGTGAATACCAATCCTTCTTGATAATCGAGATTGTCATGTCAATCCTTTTTCAACCGGCATGTTTCTCTTCAAGGGGATCCGATCATTTTCATCATCCGCAAGATCAACTCAAAGTCTTCTCAACGTTGTTCGTTTTATCCATTCCCAAGTTGTCTTTGTTTTTCCCACCCTCCCACCCTTTTTATTCAAGGACTCATATATCTTAATCAAGTATCCTTTTATTGATGTGAAGTTTCTTCATTATTTTCCTTCAAAGTTCTTACCTGGTGATTCTCATGAAGATGCTCTACTAGTTCATCGTTCTCCATTCTCTTTTCTTCTCCGGTGGATTAATTTCAAGCTTTGTTGATCATATCCTTTTCCTCGTTCCAAATGTTGTCCCATGTCGGTGCACCTCTTAATCCTTCACCTCTCGCTATTCATTTGTTCCGGAGTGCTGAAGATATCTCGAAGATTCGTATTTCCACTCTGCATTCGTTCAAGTTCTTTTGAGGATGCTATCTCTTTCAAGCCATTTAATTCAATCGGTGCAATCTCTCTTGAAATCATTTCAACGGTGTATCTTTGAGTGGGCCCTAACCCACAGGTTTTTTTCCTAGGATCTTACCTGACTCTTCTATTTTCCAGAGTTGTTCTCAAATTCATTTCAAAGTTTGACGTCAGAATGAATTGTCATCAGTCAAATGTCTTTCTCCAAGATCTTTCAAATTCTTTTCATTGTTGATTCAACCTTTATATTCTTCATTATTCCGGAGTGTCTCAACAATTCATGGTGGTATTTCTCATCTCATTCTCAGATTTTGAAGACCGAAGAGGAGTTCCTCTTAAATTCTTACCCATTCTTCCAAAGATGCGAAGTTCAAGCTTGTTTCCATCCTCTCATAATTGTTTTTGATTGTGAGAATTCTTTTCACCCTTTCGGAGCAATTCAGGAGTCTTTTCATCTTGATTCTCTGAAGGCCATCATTTTGGATTATCCATTCTAGATTTTAGCCCCCGTTCTTCAAATCTTACCGGTGCATCGTTCAAATATCCTCTAATCAGTTCAGGATCTCTTCGTTCTCATGTATCTAAATGCTAGCAAGTATCTTCATTCATTTTCCAATTCTTCCTGATGAATTGTGCCTTTGCTACATTCATTTTCAATTCTTATGGTGGTTCGTCCAACATTCCTCTTCTGTTGTTATCGTATCTATGCATTCGTGCTTTCCAAATCCTACCGGTGGTTCGTGGAAGACCTTCTCAAGTTTGTGCTATATCTCTCTTAATCCTTTCTACGAGAATAAGTAGTATGCCAAAACCGTTGCTTGTCATCAATTTAAATTGGTGAAGGATAAGCATAATGTAATTCTTATTCTTGTTTCATCGAGTAAATTCAATTCCTTATTTCGAAGGTTCATCAAAATTCTTGGTTTCAATTGCTCATATTTCTTTTCTGGAGTTCCAAGTTTTCTCGGTTACATCGTCACGAAGCTCCTTTTAAATCATTGCAAGGCTTCACCTTGTGTTTTCAGCTTCTCTTTCTTTCTATCATCCTTGTATTACCGGAGTTCTTCATGGAGGCTCCACATGCTTTTTCATCAAGGATTCATTTCATTCTTCAATTGTTCTTCAAGATTTCTCTCGAAGCTAAGATCCGCCAAGTTATACTCTAAAATAAACATTGTGTTCAACACATGTCTTGTTTTGAGGAGTTCAAGCATTCTTCATCTTGCATTCCAAAGTGCAATTCTTTCGACCTTATCTTTTGAGGTGGTGTTATGTCACTCTTGACAATTTCCCTTCATGTGTCATGATTCAACAGTTGTCAAGAAAGAGATAGTTAAACCCATCAATTTTCTTCGAGCATGAGCTCTTCTCAATCCATCAATCTCTTCATTGGAGTTATCTTGGGTTATATTTCACCTAAAGCCTATCTTAAGGAGGGTTGCAATTGTGGTGCTTATCAATGATCCAATCTTCTGCTTCCTATATCTCGGTGAAGAGGTTTTCATCTCTTCATTGCTCTCAAGCAAGCAATTGATTCCGTTAGTGGCAGAATTCCACCTCAGTTTTGAGATGTTTTCCATAAGCCCACTATAAGCTTATCCGTTTCATCGTTGTTTTTTCAACAACTCCGTTATAACTTTCTTGGAAGGGTGTTTTCCAAGCTCATTTGTGGCAGAAGTTGTCATTTTCTTCTCCATTTTGTTATTCCAATGATATATCTTCTATTCTTCCTTCCAGAGGCATTGTGATGTTGCTCTCTTAACTCATCATCTCAGATTGTGAAGATCATGTTCTTTTCCTTGCTTATCCATTTAACCGGAGTGTTGTGCTCTCATTCAAGTTCTTTCAACTTATTAAGTTTTGCTACTCTTTTCTACCGGAGTGCTGCCTGCATTCTTTCGTTGTCATTCCTTGCTTATTCCGTTTCAACCACTAAAGCTCTTCATTCATGTCTTTGCAACCCCAAGTTTTTGCAATGTTCCTTGTTCCTCTTTTCTAACAGAGTGTTTTCAACTTTGTTCATCGCCGTTGTATTCTTTTCTCAAAATTTTTTAACCAATCAAGTTTCATTGGTTTCACTCGTTTGTACAAGAAGCAACTTAGTTTTACCTCTTCTCTTCCTCTTCTGTTTCTCTCAGGTGCCATCCTAGATCTCGGGACGAGATCCTCTTGTAGTGGAGGAGAGTTGTGACGCCCCAAGACCGACGCTCCAGACGCCTTCCATGTTTTCGTTGTCGTCATGTGTTTATTATGTTTGTTGCATTATCATAATTGTTTCGCATTTTTCATTCCTATATGTTTATGCCATGATCATGTTGAGTGCCTTGTCATTTTTTTTGCATTGCATCATGATCATCATGCCTTGGTTTGCATATTTAAGTTTTGTTATGTGTTCTTGTATGAACCCCTCTTATTCTTATATCCACCTCATTTTTGTTCCATGCACATACCAGGAACAATTCATCAAGTTCACCCAAGTATCTATCCCATCCAAACATCTCCTTTTCCCTTTCTTTCAATTATTTCTCTAGTGGCATTTTCTGCTCTAGATTAATGTTCACTATATTTCTATATTCCCTACACCATGAAGACAACCTCTCTTTCAAATTTTCAGCTCTTTTGGACTTGATTTGGTTGGAATCATAATTGCCTCAAGTTTGAATCTAATTCAAACTTGCGATAATTTTCTTTCTCTAAAAAATGCCCAAACAAGTTATTTCAAATAGTGCATAATTTCAGCATCTTGGGGATATTCTTATATCTCTCATGCCCCTCCCCTAACTCCCTGGGTTTTCCTTGGTATTTTACTGCCTAGTAAAATAGTTGAAAGGAAAGAAATGGGAGAAGGGAGAGAGAGCAGCGGCCCAACTTTCAGCGCGGCCCAGCAGTAGCCACCTTAGCCCAGCCCATGTCTGACCTCTGCTCCCCTCCCCTTGGTAAGTTTGCTCAATGCACACCTCCGGGCCCGCCTGTCATTCCCTCCAACCTCACCTTTTCTTCCACCTCGCGTGGTTTTTCATCTCCCACAGTAAAACAGAGCACCACGCTGCACATGGCCACCATGGACGCCCGAGCTCCACGCCCGCCCTTCCTCCCTCCTATTTAGCCGTCGTTGCGATCCCCTAGGGTTTCCTCGTTCCTCCTCCTTCCCTCCTCCGCGCCGCCAACAGGTAAGCGGGCACCCAAATGCTTCTTCCTCCGCCCCCGACGCCATGTCCAGGACGGGCCGAAGCTCGTCTCCGGCGTAGCTTCGCTCGGCGGTACCTCTCCATCCTCGCGACGCCTCCACGAACCTGTTCCCACTGCGATCCAAGGCCGGAGACGCCAAGTTCATCACCGTCTTCCTCCTCTGCTTCCTCTTCCGCCACGGGCAGAAATTTCGCCAAGTTCAGAGCTCCCTCCCGTCATCTCCGGCGCATCTCCGTCGACCTCGCAGTGCACTATGGTGAGCTGGGTAACGCCCATTCCTCTCAGTTTCTTCCTCTAGATGTTTGAACACCCGTAGGCCTCGCCTGATCCATGCCATGGCCATGCACGTGAGCACCTACACTCAGTGCCTGCACAACATGCACACACAGACACACACCCAAAACCCGAGCCCCTCACGCTCCACTGCACCACGCACACACTCGCCGCTGCACCCGGCAGCTTCACCGATTGCCTCGCGTCGCCATCGCCCGAGCTGAGCCATGCTCGTGCTCGAGCAGGTCTTGCTGCCGCTTACCCTGCTTCTCCTTGCCGCTCTTCCCTCGCGCGCACGCTAGCATCCCTGTGTACACCCGCACCCCCCACCGGTGCTCCTCTACTTCGATGGTCTCCGCCATCACTTTGGTCACCGACGAGGTTGCTCTGCTCCCTCTGCGCACGTGCACGCGCAAGCTACTGCAGCTCCACGCGCTCACGCCCTTCCTGCATAATTACACACGTCCCACCACAGCCACCGCAAGCCTTTTCCGCACGCCCGCCAGCGCGTGATGGCCGCAGCAGTCGCCGCTGCTTGTTCGTGTCGACAGCGACGGATAGTCGTCCGCCATGTAGAAGAAAGGCTCGTCCTCCTTCCGTTTGTCTAAGTCTGAATCCCTATTTGTACAATAGTTCTACAGCTGCGCAGTGGCTAGCGCACCACGAATATGTCCAGGGGATCTTGGGTTCAGATCCCAGGCGCCCCTATAATCTTTTCGGTTTTGCTATCTGTTCGTGATTCTTCAGTTCAGAATAGTCCCAGAGGACGTGCCATCTAGTGCTGAACCCATCCTACATCACACTTGCATCCTAGCTCGACTGGTTCACCATGGTGTCAAACCTGCAGGAGATCCTGGGTTAGAAACCCACTCCCCTTTGTTTTCATTTTTTTCTTTTGCCCGCACACACCCACAGCCACTGAGGCCTCATTCGCTTCTGGGCTGCTGCACTGTGTTGCAATCCGGCCCGTGCATATTTTTTCCCTGTCTATGTATTTTAGCATTTTCTAGTGCATTCTTATTTACAGAAATGCCATCATTTTGATTTGTGAATAACTAAATATCCACGCATCCAAATAGTACATGTCATATATGTAAAATGCTCAGAATTTTGTCTAGTTTCATAATTTGCAACTTTTATCCATGTTAAACATGTTCAAACTTGCTGTTTGTTTAATTTTGCTTAAATGCCATGTTAAAATGCTTTATTTCATGACTTAATAATCGTAGCTCCAAATTTAATAAACTTTATATGTAAATGGAGTAGAAAAATGCACAGATTAACGCAGTAGCATTACTTTGCATGTTTAAAAACTCTAAAATTGTGTATAGGGCAGAACAATAGCAACTTTTAAAATATGCACATGGGGATTTTTCCAGACTTGTTGTTTGTTGTTCTAGCCTCATTTAAACTTGCCTAAAATGTGTAGTTTACTTAGGCTTCACCTCTTGCCATGTTTAACAACATTTAATATTGTTGGGTACATAACCGAGAGAGAACTAAATAAGTCATGTGGTGTTTCGTCAATGTGCAACTCGTTGTATATTGAGCTCTAATTAATTTGTAGTATTGTTTGTGCACTTTGCCATGCCATGCCTCATTAAACCGGACATGCATCATACTTGGTTGTGCATCATGCCGTGTTTATGTGATGGTTGTTTACTATGTTGCTTGCTTCTTTCCGGGTTGCTTCTCTCATTAGCTTCGGTTTCATTCCGGAGCTGTGAGGATTCGTTCGACTACGTCCGCTTGTCTTCTTAATGGACTCGTTCTTCTTCCTTGTAGGATCTCAGGCAAGATGACCATACCCTCGAAATCACTTCTATCTTTGCTTGCTAGTTGTTTGTTCTATCGCTATGTCGCGCTACCTACCACTTGTTATATCATGCCTCCCATATTGCCATGTCAAGCCTCTAACCCACCTTTCCTAGCAAACCGTTGGTTGGCTAAGTTACCGCTTTGCTCAGCCCCTCTTATAGCGTTGTTAGTTGCAGGTGAAGCTGAAGTTTGTTCCATGTTGGAACATGGATATGTTGGGATATCACAATATCTCTTATTTTAATTAATGCATCTATATACTTGGTAAAGGGTGGAAGGCTCGGCCTTATGCCTGGTGTTTTTTTTCCACTCTTGCCGCCCTAGTTTCCATCATACCGGTGTTATGTTCCTTGATTTTGCGTTCCTTATGTGGTTGGGTGTTATGGGAACCCCTTGACAGTTTGCTTTGAATAAAACTCCTCCAGCAAGGCCCAACCTTGGTTTTACATTTTCCTAACAACCTATTACCCTTCCCTTGGGTCGGCCAACCCGAGGGTCATCTTTATTTTAACCCCCCGGGCTAGTGCTTCTCTAAGTGTTGGTCCGAACTAGAGTCCTTTGCAGCGCCACCTCGGGGAAACTTGAGGGCTGATTTTAGTTGTACAGAGTGCTCATCCGGTGTTGCCCTGAGAATGAGATATGTGCAGCTCCTATCGGGATGTCGGCGCATCGGGCGGTCTTGCTGGTCTTGTTTTACCATTGTCGAAATGTCTTGTAACCGGGATTCCGAGACTGATCGGGTCTTCCCGGAAGAAGGAATATCCTTCGTTGACCGTGAGGGCTTGTGATGGGCTAATTTGGGACACCCCTGCAGGGTTTTGAACTTTCTAAAGCCGTGCCCGCGGTTATGTGGCAGATGGGAATTTGTTAATGTCCCGTTGTAGAGAACTTGATACTTGACTTCATTAAAATGCATCAACCGTGTGTGTAGCCGTGATGGTCTCTTTTCGCCAGAGTCCGGGAAGTGATGTAACACCCGGATGTAATTTACCTTATATGTATCTTAACTCTTGCCGTTTCTGGCCTAAGTTATTTTATTTTCCTCGGTGTCGGGTTTTTGTCCCCGTGTGTTGTTGCCTTTGTCATGCATCTCATATCATGTCATCATGAGCATTGCATTTGCATACGTGTTCGTGTCATGCATCCGAGCATTTTCCCCATTGTCTGTTTTGCATTCCGGTGCTCCTATCTCCTCCGGTGCCCCTTTCTACCTCTTTTCGTGTGTGGGGGTTAAACATTTCCGGATTGGACCGAGACTTGTCATGCGGCCTTGGTTTACTACCGGTAGACCGCCTGTCAAGTTTTGTACCATTTGGACTTCGTTTGATACTCCAACGGGTAACCGAGGGACCGAGAAGGCCTCGTTTGTGTTGCAGCCCAACACCCTTCCAATTTGGCCCAAAACCCTCTCCATCACCTAGAGCGTTCGATCACGATCGCGTGGCCGAAAACCGTGTTCAATTTGGAGCCTCCTAACTCCTCCTACCTATAAAAAGGACCTCTCCTCAAAAATTCCGGATCCATTCCACCCCTAAACCCTAGCCCCGCTCCTCTCCGCGCGCCGGACGTGTCCGCTCCGCACCGGATGCGTCCGCCACCGCCTCCGCGCCTATCACCACCTGCCACGTGGCCCGCCGACCTCCACCGCCGCCGCAGCCCGTCCCGGCCCGTGACCGGCCCTCCCCGTCGCCTCCTGGGCCGCGCCCTCGCGCCCGCCGCCGCCGCCTCCTTCCCGTCGCACGGCGACGGCGCGCCGCCGGCCGGACTCAACGCCGGCCACCGCTCGACCCGACCAGCATCGCCGCCCGCCACCTGCTCCGGCCGGCGAGCTCCTCGCCGCCTGCGAGCGTCGCCACCTACTCCGGCGCCCGCGCCCGCGCCGCCCGCGGCCACCTCGTCGCCGGCGCCGCCTCCTCGTCGCCGGCGCACCCCGGCCACCTCTCCCTCCTACTCCGTCGACGGCCGTCTCCATTAACTCCGGCGATGCCTCGAAGTCTGCGCTCCGGTGAACAGTGTCGCGCGCCAGATCAAGATCCAGATTCGAGACGGTTGACTTTTATCCCCTGAAACCCTAATTTTTTGCAAAATTTGGCATGCCGTAACTCTGCATCCGTAGCTCCGATTCGCGTGTGTAGCATATCAAAATGTTCGTCTCGATGAGTACATTATTTCATCTCATTGCATTATTTTCATTTGAGGTCATCTTGGTGCCCGAAATGCTGTTGGAAGAGAGCTATGTGGTGTTAGATCTGTTTCATCAAATAGCTTTTTGTCATTTTTGCCATGATTAATGTGTGCATGGTATGATCCTGAGCTCGACATGAGTTTTGTTATATGCCATGCCATCTTTACAGGGGTGCTTGCCATGTATATTTGTGATACATGTGTTGACTAGCATAAGCTTGCAAAGTAGCGTAATCGGTAATGCTGATTTCAGGGACTTAGAATTTCACTAAGTCCTTGTCCTGATTTTGTCGTTATGCCATATGTTCATGTTGTTTCTTAGTGACCCGTGCCTCTTTTGAGAATAATCAGTAAGGATGTTTTATTAACATTGTGGTGCTCTATCCATCCATGTCTTTGTTTGCATTTATGGAGTAACCTAGCTTGAGTCAATCGAGCTCTACTTTTGCTATATCGTGAATCCTGGCAGATTGTTGACATGTTTAGCGATTTTGCCGAGGATGTTGCTATTGATCTATGCATGCTATGTTGTTGTTCTTGCCATTTCTAGCTCCTATGCCATGTATTCTTGATGGGTGTATGCTTAGTTTGTCATGCCATGCTCTGTAGTGAGTGCATCGAGCTCGTAAACATGCCTACTCGTTAACTGATTTGCATGCTCCAGTTTTTCACCAAGTCTGAGATCTGTTTATGTTTTTGCCATGTTCACATGCTTGCAATTGTATTTTTTGATCCCTTTTGGCTCAAGGTCACTAAGGGACTTTTGTTAAATGCTTTGCGTAGCTTCATTCCAAGCTTTGCTTTGCCATGTTAAGTTCCTGTAGCATGTAGTTTTCATGCTCTAAAGTGTGCTTCCTGATGATAAATTCCAGACTTGTGTTAATTTCACTATGTCTGAAACCTGTTATCATTTGCACTTTTGCCATGCTTGTTTGAACCTCTTAATGGATGAAGTAGCCGTAGCTCAGTGTTCATCTTTTGTCAAGCATCATGAGTGGATCCCTGCCATGTATTTTGTTGTCATGTTTGAGTGCTGTAGCATATTTGTCTTGATGCATTTAGTTGGTCACTTGCTGATTATCGCAGACCGGTGCCATATTTGTTTTGCTTGCCATTTCCAAACAGTGCATCCGATTCCGGTGATCTTTATATCGATTTCAACCGAAATCACCTCACCTTTCCAGTGGCACTCTTGGATTTCCAAGTTGAGGCCAGGTTAAATCATTCCTTGTCAAATCATGCATATGCATTACATACCGCATCCCGCATATCATACCATGTTTGCATCATGTTGTTTGAGCATTGCACGTGGTTGATTGTGTTCCATTTTCTTGTTGTTCTTGTTTGGGTAGAGTCGGGAGACGAGTTCGTGAACGAGGAGCCCATTGAGTTCTCTTACGAGGACCAAGTCAACTCTGACAACTTTGCAGGCAAGATGATCATACCCTCGAAATCACTTCTATCTTTGCTTGCTAGATGCTCGCTCTTTTGCTATGCCTATGCTACGATACCTACCACTTGCTTATCATGCCTACCAAATTGCCATGTCAAACCTCTAACCCACCATGTCCTAGCAAATCATTGTTTGGCTATGTTACCGCTTTGCTCAACCCCTCTTATAGCGTTGTTAGTTGGAGGTGAAGATTGAAAGTCGTTTCTTGTTGGAACATTGTTTATTGTTGGGATATCACTATATTATCTTGTTTATCTTAATGCACCTATATACTTGGTAAAGGGTGGAAGGCTCGGCCTTATGCCTAGTGTTTTGTTCCACTCTTGCCGCCCTAGTTTCCGTCATATCGGTGTTATGTTCCCGGATTTTGCGTTCCTTACGTGGTTGGGTTATAATGGGAACCCCTTGACAGTTCGCCTTGAATAAAACTCCTCCAGCAATGCCCAACCTTGGTTTTACCATTTGCCACCTAGCCTCTTTTTCCCTTGGGTTTCCCGAGCCCGAGGGTCATCTTTATTTAAACCCCCCCGGGCCAGTGCTCCTCTGAGTGTTGGTCCACCTCGTCAGCCGCCGGTGGCCACCAGGGGCAACTCTGGGCTGGCCTACCGAAAGTTTGGACAATCCGAGTGTGCCCTGAGAACGAGATATGTGCAGCTCCTATCAGGATTTGTCGGCACATTCGGGCGGTTTTGCTGGATTTGTTTTACCATTGTCGAGGATGTCTTGTAACCGGGATGCCGAACCTGATCGGAATGTCTTGGTAGAAGGAATATCCTTCGTTGACCGTGAGAGCTTGTGATGGGCTAAGTTGGGACTCCCCTGCAGGGATTTGAACTTTCAAAAGCCGTGCCCGCGGTTATGGGCAGATGGGAATTTGTTAATGTCCGGTTGTAGATAACATGAAACTTAGCTTCATTAAAATGAATCAACCGCATGTGTAACCGTGATGGTCTCTTCTCTGCGGAGTCCGGGAAGTGAACACGGTGTTGGAGTAATGCTTGACGTAGGTTGTTCTAGGATCACTTCTTGATCATAGTTGTTCCGCCGTGCTTTTGCCTTCTCTTCTCGTTCTCTTTTGTGAATAGTGAGCCACCATATATGCTAGTTGCTTGCTGCAGCTCCACATCATACCTTGCCTTTCCTATAAGCTGAAATAGTCTTGATCGCGAGGGTGTGAGATTGCTGAGTCCCCTTGACTCACAGATTACTTCCAAACCAGATGCAGGGACCAATGATACCGTTCCAGATGATGCGCTTGAGCTCAAGTGGGAGTTCGATGAAGACTCTCGTCATTACTATGTGTCTTTCCCAGATGATCAGTAGTGGTGCCCAGTTGGGGCGATCGGGGACTTTGTCGCATGTGGGGGTTGATCTTTATTTTGGTACCGTAATCGGACCATGAGTGGTTTGGATGATTGTAATGTTATTCTTGTATTTGTATGACGTGGCGAGTGTAAGCCAACTATGTATCCTTTCCCCTTTTATTTATTTACATGGGATGTTGTGAAGATTACCTTACTTGCGACATTGCTTTCAATGCGGTTATGCCTCTAAGTCGTGCTTCGACACGTAGGAGATATAGCCGCATCGAGGGCGTTACAAGTTGGTAATCAGAGCCTTCCCCGACCTTAGGAGCCCCCTGCTTGATCGAATTGTTGGCGTTGTTGAGTCTAGAAAAATGTTTTGAGTCATTTAGGAATTATATATATCAGAGAGTTAGGAATTATTTTTACTCCCCAGTCCTTTCATCGCTCTGGTGAGGCATCTTGACGTAGAGTTTTGACTCTTCTCTTCTCAAATTTCACTAAATTTTTTTAGGATCATGCGGGTATCTTGGAATCGTTCCGATCGATTTGTGACGAGAACATTGTCCTTGGTGCCTCCTGTCATTTAGGGGTTGTGGCAGTGTCCCGGGGAGTTGAGCTCCGAGGTGTTGTCGTCACAATTTTATCATTGAGATTCTGGAATACCTGAGTTTCGCCGACATCGAAAATATCTTTTATGCAGTTGTTGGTGAGATAACCCCGACGCCACCCAGTACTGGGGCGGGAGTTTGGGAGTATTGCCATAACTTGTATAACAGATGCTTTTCGAAGGTTGAGGTAAATGATTTCCGAAGGTTTCTCGGTTATGTGTTGAAGGATGGATACAGCTGGATGTAGGATTTGCTAGATTTGGGTGAGATATTATGCTTCCCCTGTATCCCCAACACCTGATTGCATAACCGGAAAGGTTCGGGAGTTTCATAGGTGGGGATTCTTGTAGCTCTAGTTCTTCTTCCGCGGATATTTGGTTTGGGTTTGGGTAATCCTCACCTAGTATTCGTTCTTGTCCGTACCTTGTTGTTTTTCTTCTACCCCAATTCTAAGTGGCTCCTCAATTTATGGATATGTGACCATTTCAATCGGAATGCATTCGTTCATTTTGTTCGGATGTGAAGACTATATGTTGCAAATTTCAATCCGTTCGATTCAGCTTGGATTTTTGCCTGTCAATATGCTAACGGATGTCACCCTCTTCAGGATGGCTCCCACTAAGGGCAACAATCAGAATCAGAATCAGGATCCGCCACCACCACCTCCACCTCCGGAGGCATGGCAAGCTGTGATGGCCGCTACCAATGCAAACACGCAGCTGATCATGCAACTTCTTCAAGAGCGCAACCAAGGGAACCAGGGCCATGTCAACAATCAGAATCAGTTTGCTACACTCAACCAGTTCCTTGCTAACCAGCCAAAGACCTTCAGCAATTGTGTTGAGGCAACAGACACTGATGATTGGCTCGTGGACATATGCAAGCATTTTGAGTGCAGTAACGTCAGGCCTGAGGACTTTGTCAAGTTCGCCTCCTTCGAACTCAAAGACCAAGCTGCAGAGTGGTTTCAGTAGTACAAAGATTCTAGAGGAGGCCGTGCAATTACCTGGGATGAATTCTGTCAAGACTTCAAAGCTCATCATATTCCTCAGAGTGTGGTTGAAAGCAAGCGTGAGGAATTCCACAACCTGAAGCAAGGCACTATGTCTGTTTACCAGTACAACATCATATTTCAGAAGCTCGCCCGTTTTGCTAAGCAGGACATCCCTGATGAGAAGAGCATGATATACCAGTTCAGGGGTGGTCTCAGAGAAGAAATCCAGCTAGCTCTCGTCCTCTTTGAGCCCAAGAGGTATGATGAGTTTTACAACATGGCAATGAAGCAAGAGACTGCTCAACTGAAGTGCGATGCTTCCAAGAAGCGAGTCAGAGATGCAACTCCTTCTTCCTCAACTCAAGTGGCTAAGCAGCAGAAGTATTGGCTTCCTCCTCCTCCGTTCCGTCAGCCTTATCATCAGAAGAGCAAAGGTGGCAGTGGATCTTCCCACCCACCCAACCCTGGCTTTCAGAACAAGACTTCGTCTCAAGCTCCAAGATCAAGTGCTTCGTATCACTGTCCGCTCTCGGAGATCACGTGCAACAAGTGCCAACAGAAGGGTCACTATGCCAACAAATGCTTCAATCAGAGGCGTCTCCCTCCTCCTCCTCCTGTGAGATCGGCAAGTACAGCTGTGGTCAAGCATAACCCCAAGCACGCCAAGGTTAACTTGATGAACGCAGCTCAGGCAGAGGACTCGTCAGATGTCATCATGGGTAACCTTCCTGTTAACGATGTTCCTGCAAAAGTACTTTTTGACACTGGTGCATCGCATTGTTTCATCTCAAGACCTTTTGCATCTAAGCATGAGTTGTCTTCTCAAGTTTTGCATAAACCGTTAGCAGTTGTCTCACCGGGTAAATGTTTGCTCGCAAACTACGAGATTCCGGATGTTTCTATCATGATGGGTGATTTCAAGTTTCTGGCTTCTCCAATGGTCCTTGGTAACTCGGATATTGATCTTATTCTTGGAATGGACTGGCTTTCTAAGCACAAGGCTCACCTCGATTGTGCCGCCAGGCAGATTCAATTGACTCATTCGTCTAAGGATGTAATTGTCTTTGCCGCTCGGGATAATACCATCCGTCTGTTTTCTCTCAATGAGAAGGGTGAACTGGATGCCATCTCTCAAATTCCAGTCATTTGCGAATATCAAGACGTCTTTCCAGAAGAGCTTCCAGAAATGCCTCCACACCGGCCAGTTGAATTTGTCATCGATCTTGAGCCTGGCACGGGACCTGTTTGCAAACGTCCTTACAAGCTTGGACCTGAAGAGTTGAAGGAGCCGAAGAAGCAACTCGATATTCAAGAGCGAATGGGTCTCAACCGACCTAGTTCTTCTCCGTGGGGTTGTGGAGTTCTTTTTATGAAGAAGAAGGATGGAACAGACCGACTTTGTGTTGACTATCGTCCATTGAACAAGAAGACTATAAAGAACAAGTACCCACGTCCCAACATCAATGAGCTGTTTGAACAACTCAAAGGTGCTCAAGTATTCTCCAAGCTTGATCTCCGTATGGGCTATCACCAGATTCGAATTCGTGAGCAAGATATCCCCAAGACGGCATTCAGAACAAGCTATGGTTCATATGAATACAATGTCATGTCTTTTGGCCTCGTCAACACTCCTCCAACTTTCTCTCGCATGATGAACTTCATCTTCAACCCTTACACAAATGACTTCGTCTTGGTCTACCTCGATGACATTTTGGTCTTTTCCAAGAACAAGGAAGATCATGCCAAGCACTTGCGTTTGGTGCTCGATAAGCTCAGAGAACATCAGTTCTACGCCAAGTTTTCTAAGTGCGAGTTTTGGCTCAATGAGGTTCTCTATCTTGGACATATCATCTTTGCCAAGGGCATAGCGGTGAATCCTGAGAAGGTGTCTGCAATTGTGAATTGGGAACCACCTCAGAATGTGAAGCAACTCCGCAGCTTCCTTGGTCTCGCAAGCTATTGTCGAAGGTTCGTTGAGAACTTCTCAAAGATCGCGAAGCCTCTTTCCAACCTTCTCCAGAAGCACGTGAAGTACGTTTGGTCTCCTAAATGTGACATCGCTTTCAACGCCCTGAAAGAGAAATTAGTCACTGCTCCAGTTCTGACTCCTCCTGATGAATCCAAACCGTTCGAGGTCTTCTGCGATGCCTCTCTTCAAGGTCTTGGTGCAGTGTTGATGCAAGAGAAGAAAGTTGTGGCTTATACCTCTCGCTAGTTGAAGCCCAACGAGAAGAACTACCCCACTCATGACCTCAAGTTGGCGGCAGTTTTGCATGCTCTTTTGACTTGTAGACATCTCCTATTGGGAAGAAAAGTGGACATCTTCACTGACCACAAGAGTCTCAAGTACATCTTCACTCAGCCTAATCTCAACCTCAGGCAGACTCGTTGGGTCGAAATGATTCAAGAGTATAATCCGAGCATTGAATATACTCTAGGCAAGGCCAATGTAATTGCTGACACATTGAGCAGGAAGGCTTACTACAACAGTTTGATTCTCACGCCTTACCAACCCAAGCTTTGTGAAGCTTTCCGCAAACTCAATCTGCAAGTTGTTCCTCAAGGTTTCCTTGCCAACCTTCAAGTCTCTCCTACTTTGGAAGATCATACTCGCGAGGCTCAACTTCTTGATGCTATGGTGAAGAAGGTGAAGATTGGGATTGCCAAGAGTCAATCCAAGTACAAGTGCTATCGTCTTGATGACAAGGATACTCTCTTCTTCGAGGATCGCATTGTTGTGCCTAAAGGTGACCTTCGTAAAGTCATTATGAACGAGGCTCACAATTCACTCCTCTCCATCCACCCTGGAAGCACGAAGATGTACCAGGACCTCAAGCAGGCGTATTGGTGGACTCGAATGAAGCGCGAGATTGCTCAGTTCGTGAATGAATGTGATTTCTGCAGAAGAGTGAAGGCAGAACACCAAGGACCAGCTGGTCTCCTCCAACCTCTTGCCATTCCAGAATGGAAGTTTGACCACATTGAGATGGACTTCGTGACTGGGTTTACAAAGTCCAAGCGTGGCAATGATGCTATATTCGTTGTCATCGACAAACTCACTAAAGTGGCTCATTTCCTGCCTATCAAAGAGTCTATCACTGCAACTTAATTGGTAGAGCTTTATACCTCTCGGATTGTCTCTTTCCATGGCATTCTGCAGTTGATTTCTTCAGATCGTGGCAGCATCTTTACCTCCAAGTTCTGGGATTCTTTTCAGAAGGCCATGGGCACCAACATCCGTTTCAGCGCAGCTTTTCATCCTCAAACTAGCGGTCAAGTCGAGCATGTCAATCAGATTCTTGAAGATATGCTCAGGGCTTGCGTTATCTCTTTCGGTATGAAGTGGGAACATTGTCTTCCATATGCCGAGTTTTCCTACAACAACAGCTTTCAAGCGAGTTCGGGCAAGGCCCCATTTGAAATTCTCTATGGCAGGAAGTGCCGTACTCCTCTTAACTGGTCAGAGACTGGTGAACGTCAACTTCTTGGAAATGACTTGATCACAGAGGCAGAGGAGATGTGCAAAGTCATTCGTGATAACCTCAAAGCAGCGCAATTGCGCCAGAAGAGCTACTATGATAGTAAGCATCATGATTTGGCTTTCGAGATCGGAGACCATGTTTACCTCCGCGTCTCTCCAATGAAAGGTACTCGTCGCTTCGGTATCAAAGGGAGGCTTGCCCCTAGATAGGTGGGTCCTTTCAAGATCGTCAGCAAGAGAGGCGATCTCGCCTATCAACTTGAGCTTCCCTCCAACTTTGCAAATGTGCATGACGTGTTCCATGTCTCTCAGCTCCGTAAGTGCTTCAAGACCCCTGACCGCACCGTCAACTTTGAAGACATTGATCTCCAAGAAGACCTTCCTTATCATGAGCACCCAGTTGCTATTCTTGAAGAGACTGAGCGCAAGACTCGCAATAAGTCAGTCAAATTCCTCAAAGTCAAGTGGTCACACCATTCCGACCATGAAGCCACCTGGGAATGCGAGGATCACCTCCGTTCTGAGTACCCGGCGTTTTTCTAGTCCTAGATCTCGGGACGAGATCCTTTTGTAGTGGTGGAGCGTTGTAACACCCCGGATGTAATTTACCTTATATGTATCCCAACTCTTGCCGTTTTCGGCCTAAGTTATTTTATTTTCCTCGGTGTCGGGTTTTTGTCTCCATGTGTTGTTGCCTTTGTCATGCATCTCATATCATGTCATCATGTGCATTGCATTTGCATACGTGTTTGTCTCATGCATCCGAGCATTTTCCCCGTTGTCCGTTTTGCTTTTGGGCGCTCCTATCTCCTCCGGTGCCCCTTTCTACCTCTTTTCTTGTGTGGGGGTTAAACATTTCCGGATTGGACCGAGACTTTTCATGCGGCCTTGGTTTACTACCGGTAGACCGCCTGTCAAGTTTCGTGCCATTTGGACTTCGTTTGATACTCCAATGGGTAACCGAGGTACCGAGAAGGCCTCGTTTGTGTTGCAGCCCAACACCCTTCCAATTTGGCCCAATACCCACCTAAACCCTCTCCATCACCTAGAGCGTTCGATCACGATCGCATGGCCGAAAACCGTGCTCAATTTGGAGCCTCCTAGCTCCTCCTACCTATAAAAAGGACCTCTCCCCGAAAAATCCGGATCCATTCCACCCCTAAACCCTAGCCCCGCTCCTCTCCGCGCGCCGGACGTGTCCGCTCCGCACCGGACGTGTCCGCCACCGCCTCCGCGCCTATCACCGCCTGCCACATGGCCCGCCGACCTCCACCACTGCTGCGGCCCATCCCGGCCCGCGACCGGCCCTCCCCGTCACCTCCTGGGCCGCGCCCCCGCGCCCGACGCCGCCGCCTCCTTCCCGTCGCCCGGCGCCGCCGCGTCGCCGCCCAGACTCAACGCCGGCCACCGCCTGACCCGACCAGCGTCGCCGCCCGCCACCTGCTCCGGCCGGCGAGCTCCTCGCCGCCCGCGAGCGCCGCCACCTACTCCGGCGACCGCGCCCGCGCCGCCCACGGCCACCTCGTCACCGGCGGCGCCTCCTCACTGCCTCCTCGTCGCCGGCGCACCCCGGCCACCTCTCCCTCCTACTCCGTCGACGACCGTCTCCATTAACTCCGGCGGTGCCTCGAAGTCCGCGCTCTGATGAACAGTGTCGCGCGCCAGATCCAGATCCAGATTCGAGACGATTGACTTTTATCCCTTGAAACCCTAATTTTTTTGCAAACTTTGGCATGTCGTAACTCTGCATCCTTAGCTCCGATTCACGCATGTAGCATATCAAATGTTCGTCTCGACGAGTACATCATTTCATCTCATTGCATCATTTTCATTTGAGCTCATCTTGGTGCCCGAAATGCTGTTGGAAGAGAGCTATGTGGTGAATTTGTCAGATCTGTTTCATCAAATAGCTTTTTGTCATTTTTTGCCATGATTAATGTGTACATGCTATGATCTTGAGCTCTACATGAGTTTTGTTATATGCCATGCCATATTTACAGGGGTGCTTGCCATGTATTTTTGTGATACTTGTGTTGACTATCACAAGCTTGCAAAGTAGCATAATCGGTAATGTTGATTTCAGGGACTTAGAATTTCACCAAGTCCTTGTCCTGATTTTGTCGTTATGCCATATGTTCATGTTATTTCCTAGTGATACGTGCCTCTTTTGAGAATGATCAGTAAGGATGTTTTGTTAAAATTGTGGTGCTCTATCCATCCATGTCTTTGTTTGCATTTATAGAGCACCCTAGCTTGAGTCAATCGAGCTCTACTTTTGCTATATCGTGAATCCTGGCAGATTGTTGACATGTTTAGCGATTTTGCCAAGGATGTTGCTATTGATCCGTGCATGCTATGTTGTTGTTATTGCCATGTCTAGCTCCTATGCCATGTATTATTGATGGATGTATGCTTAGTTTATCATGCTATGCTCTGTAGTCAGTGCATCGAGCTCGTAAACATGCCTACTCGTTAACTGATTTGCATGCTCCAGTTTTTCACTAAGTCTGAGATCTGTTTATGTTTTTGCCACGTTCAAATGCTTGCAATTGTATTTTCTAATACCTTTTGGCTCAAGGTCACTAAGGGACTTTTGTTAAGTGCTTTGAGTATCTTCATGCCATGCTTTGATTTGCCATGTTAAGTTCCTGTAGCATGTAGTTTTCATGCTCTAAAGTGTGCTTCCTTATGATAAATTCTAGACTTGTGTTAATTTCACTATGTCTGAAACCTGTTATCATTTGCACTTTTGCCATGCTTGTTTGAACCTCTTAATGGATGAATTAGCCGTAGCTCAGTGTTCATCTTTTGTCAAGCATCATGAGTGGATCCCTTCCATGTATTTTGTTGTCATATTTGAGTGCTGTAGCATATTTATCTTGATGCATTTAGTTGGTCACTTGCTGATTATCGCAGACCGGTGCTATATTTGTTTTGCTTTCCATTTCCAAAGCGTACATCCGATTCCGGTAATATTTATATCGATTTCAACTGAAATCACCTCACCTTTCCAGTGGCACTCTTGGATTTCCAAGTTGAGGCTAGGTTCAATCATTCCTTGTCAAATCTTGATTATGCATCACATACCGCATCCCACATATCATACCATGTTTGCATCATGTTGTTTGAGCATTGCACGTGGTTGATTGTGTTCCGTTTGCTTGTTGTTCTTGTTTGGGTAGAGCCGGGAGACGAGTTCATGAACGAGGATCCCGTTGAGTTCGCTTACGAGGACCAAGTCAACTCTGACAACTTTGCAGGCAAGATGATCATACCCTCGAAATCACTTCTATCTTTGCTTGCTAGATGCTCGCTCTTTTGCTATGACTATTCTACGATACCTACCACTTGCTTATCATGCCTTCCAAATTGCCATGTCAAACCTCTAACCCACCATGTCCTAGCAAACCATTGTTTGGCTATGTTACCGCTTTGCTCAGCCCCTCTTATAGCGTTGTTAGTTGCAGGTGAAGATTGGAGCTCATTCCTTGTTGGAACATTGTTTATTGTTGGAATATCACTATATTATCTTGTTTATCTTAATGCACCTATATACTTGGTAAAGGGTGGAAGGCTCGGCCTTATGCCTAGTGTTTTGTTCCACTCTTGCCGCCCTTGTTTCCGTCATATCGGTGTTATGTTCCCGGATTTTGCGTTCCTTACGCGGTTGGGTTATAATGGGAACCCCTTGACAGTTCGCCTTGAATAAAACTCCTCCAGCAATGCCCAATCTTGGTTTTACCATTTGCCACCTAGCCTCTTTTTCCCTTGGGTTTCCCGAGCCTGAGGGTCATATTTATTTAAACCCCCCCGGGCCAGTGCTGCTCTGAGTGTTGGTCCACCTCATCAGCCGCCGGTGGCCACCAGGGGCAACTCTGGGCTGGCCTACCGGAAGTTTGGACAATCTGAGTGTGCCCTGAGAACGAGATATGTGCAGCTCCTATCGGGATTTGTCGGCACATTCGGGCGGTGTTGTTGGATTTGTTTTACCATTGTCGAGGATGTCTTGTAACCGGGATGCCGAGCCTGATCGGAATGTCTTGGGAGAAGGAATATCCTTCATTGACCGTGAGAGCTTGTGATGGGCTAAGTTGGGACTGCCCTGTAGGGATTTGAACTTTCGAAAGCCGTGCCCGTAGTTATGGGCAGATGGGAATTTGTTAATGTCCGGTTGTAGATAACATGAAACTTAACTTAACTAAAATGTATCAACCGCGTGTGTAACCGTGATGGTCTCTTCTCGGCGGAGTCTAGGAAGTGAACACGGTGTTGGAGTAATGCTTGACGTAGGTTGTTCTAGGATCACTTCTTGATCATAGTTGTTCGACCGTGCTTTTGCCTTCTCTTCTCACTCTCTTTTGCGAATACGTTAGCCACCATATATGCTAGTCTCTTGCTGCAGCTCCACATCATACCTTGCCTTACCTATAAGCTTAAATAGTCTTGATCGCGGGGGTGTGAGATTGCTAAGTCCCTGTGACTCACAGATTACTTCCAAATCAGATGCAGGTACCGATGATACCGTTCCAGACGATGCGCTTGAGCTCAAGTGGGAGTTCGATGAAGACTCTCGTCATTACTATGTGTCTTTCCCAGATGATCAGTAGTGGTGCCCAGTTGGGGCGATCGGGGACTTTGTCGCATGTGGGGGTTGATCTTTATTTTGGTACCGTAGTCGGACCATGAGTGTTTTGGATGATTGTAATGTTATTCTTGTATTTGTATGACGTGGCGAGTGCAAGCCAACTATGTATCCTTTCCCCTTTTATTTATTTACATGGGATGTTGTGAAGATTACCTTACTTGCGACATTGCTTTCAATGCGGTTATGCCTCTAAGTCGTGCTTCGACACGTAGGAGATATAGCCGCATCGAGGGCGTTACAAGTGAACGCGGTTCTTGTGTTATGTTTGAACGTAAGTAGTTTTAGGATCACTTCTTGATCATTTCCATCTTCTCGACCGTTGCGTTGCTTCTCTTCTCGCTCATATTTGCGTATGTAGCCACCATATTTGCTTAGTGCTTGCTGCAGCTCCACCTCATTACCCTATCCTACCGTACACATAGACTTAAATAGTCGTGATCTCGCGGGTGTGAGATTGCTGAGTCCTCGTGGCTCACGGATACTTCCAAACAGTTGCAGGTGCCGTTGATACCAGTGCAGGTGACGCAACCCAGCTCAAGTGGGAGCTCGATGAAGATCTTGGTCTTTGTTTTATGTCTTTTCCGGTTGATCAGTAGTGGGGCCCAGTTGGGACGATCGGGGATCTAGCATTTGGGGTTGTCTTCTTTTATTTTGGTTCTGTAGTCGGACCTTGATTGTACTCTGGATGATGTATGTTTAACATGTTAATTGTGTGAAGTGGCGATTGTAAGCCAACTCTTTATCCCTTTGTTATTCAGTACATGGGATTGTGTGAAGATTACCCCACTTGCGACTAAACCACCATGCGATTATGCTTCTAAGTCGTGCCTCGACACATGGGAGATATAGCCGCATCGTGGGTGTTACATTGCCGTCACCGCCGGCGAGTTATCACTGCACCATGATGTCGTCGAGCTTCCACAGCCGGAGGCAGAGTTCCACACTGACTCTGGTGACGACCCCGGCGATGACTCCGACGACCACTCCGGCGATGACTCCAACGACGGTCCGGCGACGACTCCGACGATGACGGAAAGCTGGTTAGTCATCTATACCCATTTATGTGTCAAATAGATCATATGGTTTCTCTGGTTACTCCTGCCTCCCCCTTTCTGGAATAGAAATCCTATGGTTATGTTCTCCCAATCCATGAAATCTGAGTACGTTTCGTTAGATCCGTGTAGCGTATTGATTGTTTGAATGGGACAAGTGATAAGTGATTAGTTGTTTCATCTGTGCAAATGATTTCTGCTAGTAATCCAACTAGGGTTAGTGTTTGCGCTAATAATTCCTAGCCATGACTTGACAATTGATTTTGAATGACCTACATATGTTTGTGCCATTATTTTGAATGACCTACATTTTGACGACTGTGCTTAAAAATCAAACCATAATTTCTGGATATGTATAAATAAATAGCCATAAATTCCTAATCCTACTTCACGACATGTAATCATTGATTTGATGCCAAATTTGTTTTACTAATTGTATAGGTGCTGTCTGATGATGTGGACAACGAGGATGAAGATGTCCAGAGGAGGTACAAGAGGCAAATCCTGAGGGAGGTTTATGCGGGAATGCATAACAGGCGTATTAGGACCTGGAACGGCGGCTATCGATGCCCATTTTGCAACCACAAGCTTCATGACATGTATCTAAGTGTTCTAACACATGCAAGAGGATGGGCCATTGGCTCCTTCAAGCAGAAGTATTCTCGCAGGGTGGCGCACAGCGCATACGCCGAGTACCTGGAGAAGCTTCAGGATCGTGTCAGCATGTGAGATGAGATGTGGGATGGATCGAACTATCTACGCTTGAGTATGCTTAATGACAGTTGAACTATGTACTTATGTTTGAACTATGCTTATGTACGTGTACGCTTATTATCTATGTCTGGGTATGTTTAATCTATGTTTACTTATGTCTAACCGTGGGATATGGATGCAACCAGTTCGGTTGATGGAATCTACCTCTGTCTTGGTTTATTGGTCCCCTTTGTAATTTGTGTTAAATTTTGACCAAAGGTTTAACTGACAAAATGTTAGTGCAGGTCAGCAAAAAATATATCGTTGGATAGGTATTTGAGCATAGTGTTCAATGATATAATTTTTGGTGACATGCATAAACATTTCTTAGTTAAACATTTGGTCAAAATTACAAAGGGGGGCCAATAAACTAGGACGGAGGTAGTACGTCAATCACACACGGTTCCCAAAATTGGAACCGTGTGTAGTGACTTTCATTTTTCCTATTGCGTCAATCACACATGGTTCGCTCTAGCAAACCGCCGCCTCCAAAATTCTTTGTGAGACAGAAAACCCTCACCACCCAATTCAAAAAAGAAAACCCTCACCATCCCCACGTCACAAAAACCCTCACCTAGCCTGCCACCCCCTCCAGCCCCCATTCACACATGCACAAGCTCCTCCGCGTCTATGCCATGTCATCGCCTATCGCGGCGGTAAACACTTAGCTCAACGCCTACCACCGCTGCCAGGCTGCCGGCAAAGCCCACCGCATTTCGCCACTTCCGCTTGCCGCCGCCTATCGCCATCAACTTTCTCGACGCTGCTCGCGGTCGACCCAGCTCCGCTCGGTTGGGGAATCTACCGTACTAAGGGTTCTTTCTAATGGATGACAAGGTAACTAATTTAATGAGATATTATCTCATCTCTTATACCAGTTCATCTGCCTCCTTTAATCACCCGACGGAAATCGCCGTGAATTCATTTTTATTTGAGCTGTTTTGAGGGTTTTCTTTCATTCATAGAATGTACAGTGCGCCGACACATCAGGACTTTGCGACCTCCGCCAGAGATTCCATCTCACCGTACCAGATAACTTGAGGACGCGCGCGGTATGTTCAATCTCACCCTAAATCGGTTGGCATGGCCTACTTTCCTGAACATATTCTAAATATTGCTACATTTGGATAAAAGGTGCCACATGCACCATATATGTCAAAGGGGATTTTCCCCCTCTTCTTTCTATATTAGGCAAATTAATGATGTATTGTTCTTTCGATTACTCTCATATTTCCATGACATCATGTTTACCCTATCTGTTTAATTATAGATTTTTGTCCTTCGATTTCAACTGTTGTACAATTCTTTCAATTTGGGCTCATATTTGCATGTTACCATATTTTCTTTAACAATCCTACTGTTTTCTGCACTGCATCCCTTGCTATGCAAAAGATTATGTAGTGCACAATCTTTCCCTTTACATAGATCAAGACTGCACGGATGTCATACTGCACACAAACCATGGATTTACAATCGTTGCTACTGCAAGACTTGATGAACGTGGCGAGTCCTATTTTGGCATTGGCTTTTGGAAATAAATTTCTAAGTTTTATATACTGAAAGTTGGCACTAAAATTGCATTGCACATAAAAGGGACTGGTCATGAGATATATGCTAACTTCCCCGACAAAATCATCCGTCCAGACTTTGTTCGAAGTAAGTTTTCTTTTCAACTATCTACTTGTTGACTTACCCAGCAATGTCAAATGAATTGTGTAGTATTTAAGCAACCAACCGTTATTCCCTTTTCTTACTATATTCCTACCTAATAACTTCTAATTACCAATACACTTTTCTATTGCCCTGTTTTAACTAAATATTCCCTGTACTCCCATTTCTATCAGAAAGCGCCGCTGACAAGGAGACTCCGGAGGTGGAGAACGGGGCTGCCAACAAGCGGAGGCGGGGCGAGCTAGAACCGCAAGCGACTCCAGTAGGCCTAGACTTCATCAGCAGCCTCCCCGATGATATGTTCACAGTCATCATATCCCTCCTCCCAATTAAATATGGGGCGTGGACGCTCGTCCTTTCCCAGGGGTGGCACCCCCTATGGAAGTCCAGCCCTCTCGACCTCATCGACACCCCACGAGCTCTGCCATGGCTATCCCAAAAGCTTGGATGCGTTCCCCAAGATCCTCGGCAGTCACCTTGGCCCAACCAGAGGCCTTAGAATGGGCAAGTTCTATTCCAACGGCAAGGACCGAGCCAAGCTTGATGACTGATTCCGATCCCCAACCCTAGATCAACTCGAGGAGCTCACTTTTGGTGATGGGCATATGCGGTCGCTGCCAACATTCGCACTCCGCCTCGCGCCCACGCTACGGGTTTCCAAGTTCAGGAACTGCCATTCCCCCCTTAATGACGCACCCGCTCTTATTCTACCACGACTGAAGCACCTCGAGCTCGTTGCCGTATGCCTCTCAAACGATGACATGTAACGCCTACTCCGTGCCTGTACTGCACTCGAGTACTATTGGGGATATGATTACTGGAGGTAAACCGGCTCGGAGTGGCCGGGTTAGCTCCATGAATATAGAAGCCCATGAAGATGTGAAGATGGTGGTGCTTTACGAAGGGCCAAGGCCCAAAGGCGGGTTAAAGCTTGTAGATGTAAACCGACTCTGTCGTGTAACTTGCATTGTAAGTTAGAGGAATAGAGACCGAGCTGGACACTTCTATGATCCGGCCTCGGGACTCTATAAACCGGCGGGCGTCAGCCTGTGTATATAAAGGGACGACCCGACCGCGGTTTGAGGGCAATAGACAACAACTCGAGATCCAGGCAAGCGGATTTGCTCCTTGGTCATCGAAACCCTAGCAATACCAATCACAACTAGACGCAGGCTTTTACCTTCATCGAAGGGGTCAAACTAGTATAAAACCCCTCGTGTCCCCTTGTCCGGTTTAACCCCTTTAAGCTAACCCATAACGATGGCTCCACGACTAAGTCCTTTCACAAGGACATCTGTCGTGACAAACCCACGACAGTTGGCGCCCACCGTGGGGCTATCGCACGATGGTTTCGAGTTCTTGAAGGGCAGCTTTGATGGACTCAAGGGATACGCCGTGGGCCGGATGACGAAGAGTTGTCGTGGCAAGCTCTACATCGACGACGCAGGATGGGGTCTCGAGGCCGGTTCAATCGAATACGGGTACCGGGTCCCCTTTGGTGGGATTCACGTCTTCAACGGCAAGATCGGCGAACCGGGCCCTGAGCCGGACACCTGCACCGACATCATCGAGATGGCTCAGCGTGCAAGCCCTTCCCCGGTTCAGCCCGCGGCAAGGCATGTTTTCGTAGGTGTCATCCATGGAGCGGAATATGAGGATGGACCGGCGTCTGATGGAGAAACCGTTGTCTGCTCTGACGACGAGTCTTCAACTGGAGAGACCGAATCGCTGTATCAGTTGCAGGACGGTCGGATTAGCGGAGGTTCCGATGGCAACAGTATTCCGGACCCCCTCGGTCTGCCAAACCGGGTCGCTATCTTCATGGCCGGTACACAATCAGCACACCACTCATCAACCGCCGCGGCAATGCTCTCCGGTTCAGCGACAGCAATGCCGGTGGGAGCAGGGGCTCTGCACTGCCTCCAGCTCAAGTTCTGTCTGATCTGTTCGACACTTTGGCAACATTGATGGCCGCTGAGGTGGACGCAGTAGCCCGGGACCAACACAATGCGGAGATTGCAAACATAAAGGATTAGATAACTCAGGCTAAAGCGGACCTAGCAGCAGAGAATGCTAGGATGACTACAGAACGGGCCGAGTTAGAAGCTCAAGCCTACCGGCTTAGGCTGGATCAGAATGCCTCAGAGGAAGTCATGAGAAGAAGATACTGATCGCATCTCCCGCCAGGTTACGAACCAAGAAATCTCTTCAACACACTAGGAGCAGGAACTAGTAACCAGCCAGTGTTAAACCGGACAGAGGTGCCAGGAACAGGAGCGCCGGTTCAGCCGCGCACGATGGACCCGCCTCGTCAAAACAACATTGTGCCACAGTAGTTCCGACGCCCCCAGGGCATTACTCCAACCCGTTGGACAACATTGTGGCCACCGCTTCACGATTGGCAGCCCTCCCAACCGACGGCGAGTCACCAGTTGCGATTGAGGCATGACGGGCCAGAGAGCTCCTTCAAACAGCTTTAAGCCAGCAGCAGGCTTATTCACATAGTCGCGAGAGGATTCATTCCACCCCCCGCCCGAGCCGGAGTTACAGTAGGCATGTTGAGGATGAACCGGTCGTGTCAAGCAGTGCACGTCGCCGTCACTCGCCGCGAGGGCACAACCCGGTAGGTGGAGGTGCTAATGCGCAGGATGTGGTGGATCATGGTCATGCAGGTTGAGAGGCCGAGTTAGCAGCTCTGCATGGAGCTCGTCAACCCACTCCGGTTCACCCTACTGCTTCAGTGGAGCTAGGTGTGGTCTTCAGTTCCTTGGGGGTGCCGTGTCTCACCCCCGCTTTACGTAATGTGCGACTGCCCAAGGATTTTAAAGGCCCTCGTAAGGTGCCCAATTACACCGCAGATTTGCAACCAGAGGCATGGGTTGAAATCTATGAGATGGCAATGGAGATGTTAGATGTGGATGAAGCGGTGTGTGCTAAATACTTCACCATGATGTTGGAGGGGACAGCTCGTACTTGGTTAAAGAGCTTGCCAGCTAACTCTGTCGGATCATGGGCCGAATTAAAGCACCGGTTTATCCAGAATTTTAAGGACACTTGTAAGCAACCTATGTCAATTGTGGACCTGGCCGCTTGTGTTCAAGAGGATGGGGAATCTACAACCCATTGGGTGAAGCGGGTCTCAGCTATTCTGCATTCGTCGGATCACATCAATGCAGATACCGTAGTGTTAACGTTGGAGGGCAATTGTCGGTTTCTGCCTCTCAAACAGAAGTTAGGAAGGCTCAAACGTCACTGCAATGATATGTCAACGCTTATGGCCGCTTTAGTTAAATATGCCGATTCAGATAATACCAAAGACCCTGACTCAGAGGAGGACAAACCGGGGAAAGGAAAGAAAAACGGCAACACCAAGGGGTAGCAGCATAACCCGACAGGTCATGGGAATAATGGTAAACGCAAGGCCGACAGTAGTTTGGACTTTGTGGCTAACACCAATGCTCAGGATAACAGTCGGCGTCGTAAGGGCAGCAGCCCCAGAGGGGCGGAGGTTCAGGCCCCAATCTGGAGTGCCTGTTAAATCAACCTTGTCCAAAGCATGGATCAAAGGAGAAGCCAGCGTCACATCTTTGGAAGGATTGTTATATCATGCGAGAATTCAAGAATTCCAATATGTTTCAGTATGACAATGGCCCGCCCGGCGGTTCAGGAGGTGGTTTTCATAGGCCAAGTTATGGAGGTGGTAGCTCCGGTTTAGGATTTCAAGGCAATCAAAACGGCCATAACAATCAGGCGAATCAGGGCAACCAGGAAGGTTATAACCATCAGGGGAGTCAGCAGCAGCAGTCGGGTAATCAGAGCAATCCGAAGCAGTTAAATAGTGGGCAATACCATGTCTTCACCACTAGCTTGTGCAAGCGTGATCAGAAGCTTCACAAGAGGGCCGTGAACTCTGTTGAACCGGCTGTGCCTCAGTATTTGTGTTGGTCTGAGAAACCCATTTTATGGAGTAGATAGGATCACCCACCCCGGGTTGACAATCCGGGTCATCTAGCCTTAGTGGTGGCACCTCAGGTTGGGGGGTATAAGTTCACCAAGGTGCTCATGGATGGGGGAAACAGTATCAACATTCTATATTATGATACCTTCCGTCGTATGGGGTTGACAGATAAGAATCTTAAACCGTCAAACACCGTTTTTCATGGTGTGGTGCCTGATAAATCTGCATATCCAGTGGGCAAGATAGCCCTAGAGGTGGCTTTTGGAGATGATCATGATTCAAGGTCTGAAACATTGACTTTTGAGGTGGTCAAAATCAAGAGTCCGTATCACGCTCTGTTTGGGCGACCGGCTTACGCCAAGTTCATGGCGAGGCCGTGTTATGTTTATCTGCAGCTTAAGATGCCAGGTCATAAGGGGACCATCACCGTACATGGGAGCAGGAAGATTGCTTTGGAATGCGAGGAAGGTGATGCATCTTACGTTGAGTCGGTTTGTGCCACGGAAGAGTTGAAGTTTTATAAAGACAAGGTTGATTCGGCAGACATGACTTCTTTGAAAAAGCCAACTACAGAGCACAATCCGGCGTTGAAGTTTAAATTGGCCACATATACCAAGATGGTTGATTTTGTTCCTGGCGATTCATCCAAATAGTTCAGCATCAGCGCTAACCTGGATCCCAAATAGGAAAGCGCGCTCATCGAGTTCATCCCTAAGAACCGGGACATCTTTGCATGGAAACCTTCTGACATGCCAGGTGTACCGAGGGAACTCGCTGAGCACACACTTAATATAGATCCTAAGTTTAAACCGGTCAGACAGTTTCTCTACCGCTTCAACGAAGAAAGGCGCAAGGCTATCGGTGAGGAGGTAGCTCGGCTATTGGCCGCGGGGTTTATCATGGAGGTATTTCACCCGGAGTGGTTGGCTAATCCGGTGCCGATTCTTAAGAAAAACGGCACTTGGCGTATGTGTGTGGATTACACAGATTTGAATAAGGCCTGCCCAGCAGATCCCTTTGCCCTCCCTCGTATTGATCAGATTATTGATGCTACGGCGGGTTGTGACCGTTTGTGTTTTCTGGATGCTTATTCTGGTTATCATTAGATCAAAATGGCAGTTAAGGACCAGGAGAAAACAACTTTTATAACTCCCTTTGGAGCCTTCTGCTATGTCTCCATGCCCTTTGGGCTCAAGAGTGCCTAGGCGACTTATCAACGTTATGTTCAGAATTGTCTTCATAAACAGATTGGGCGCAATGTTCACGCATATGTGGATGATATTGTGATAAAATCCAGGAAGGAGGAGACATTGATAGATGACTTAAGAGAAACCTTTGATAACCTCCGGGTTTACAAGATGATGCTCAATCTGAACAAATGTGTCTTTGGTGTCCCGACAGGCAAACTCTTAGGCTTTCCGGTATCAAACAGGGGCATTAGGCTAATCCAGAAAAAAAATTCAGCAATCACGTCTTTGGCTAAATTGGCGTGTATCAATGATGTTCAACGTTTAGCCGGCCGGATTGCGGATTTGAGCTGGTTTATCAGTCATCTTGGGGAGAAAGCTATCCCTTTGTACCAGATGTTAAAGAAAACGGATGACTTTGTCTGGAGCGATGCGGCTGATAAAGCGTTTGAGGATCTGAAGAGGCAGTTAGCTGAACCGCCTGTGCTTGCAGCTCCGGTCGATAAAGAGCCTTTATTGTTGTATGTGGCTGCTAATGCCAGGGCTGTTAGTGTGGCTATTGTTGTGGAACGCAAGGAGGCTGGAAAGGAATATCCGGTTCAACGGCCGGTTTATTATATCAGTGAGGTGCTTATCGAATCAAAGCAGAGGTATCCGCATTGGCAGAAGCTGGTGTATGAAGTGTTTATGGCAAGCCGGAAGCTAAAACATCATTTTCAGGGTCATCCTATCACAGTGGTCAGTTCAGCCCCTCTAGGAGATATCATTCAAAACAGAGAAGCAACTGGCCGGATTGCCAAGTGGGCTATTGAGCTTGGACCTCATGGGATTAAATACACACCTCGCACAATGATCAAATCTCAAGCACTCGTGGACTTCATCAATGATTGGACAGAGTTGCAGGCACCAGAGGAAAAGCCAGATAACACGTATTGGACTATTCACTTTGATGGGTCCAGACAGTTGGAGGGTTCGGGGGCTGGAGTCATATTAACTTCCCCATGAGGTGACAAGTTTTACTATGTTCTCCGTTTAATGTTCCCTTGTACTAACAATGCAGCTGAGTATGAAGGCTTACTCCATGGTCTTTGGATGGCTAAGGAGATGAACTTAAGTCAGGTTAAGTTCTTCGATGACTCGGATTTGGTGGATCAACAGGTATCTGGCACTTGGGACTCTAAGGACCCACTCATGGCTGCATATCGACGAGAGGTGGACATAGTGGCTGGTCATTTCAAGGGTTATCAAGTTGACCATATAGACCGGCAAAAGAATGAAGCGGCGGACGCTTTAAGTCGCCTTGGCTCTCAGGGTAAACCGGTCCCACCAAATGTCTTCCTCGACGTATTGCATAATTCGTCGGTCAAGATACCAACAGAGGAGGAGCTGGCTATTCCTGATCTGGAGGCCCAATTGGTAGCAGCTTTTCATGTTATACCGGATTGGACAGTCCCATACTTGGCTTACATGAGCCGGGGCGAGTTACCAGAGGATGAAACCTCGGCCTGGCAGATAATCCGGCGTTCTAAGTCAATGACCATAATCAACGGGGAGTTACATCGTTACAGCGTCATAGGGGCAATTCAGCGTTGTGTCTCTCCTCAAGAGGGTTGTGAGATTTTGCGAGAAATCCATGAAGGGGATTGTAGTCACCATGGCGGTTGAAAACCTTTGGTGGCTAAAGCTTTTCGTCATGGTTTCTATTGGTTAACAACTCATGATGATGTTGAGGATTTATTCAAGAGGTGCGATGGTTGTCAAAAATTTGCACGCCACGCTCAAGTTCCGGCTCAGGAGTTGAGGATGATTCCAATAACTTGGCCGTTTGCGACTTGGGGGCTCGATATGGTTGGACCCTTTAAGAGATCCAAGGATAAAAAGACCCACCTGTTAGTGGCAGTTCACAAGTTCACCAAGTGGTGGAAGCAGAGCCAGTCAGTAAGTGTGATGCAGCCATGGCAGTTCAATTCATCAAAAAGGTGATATTGTGGTTTGGTTTCCCACACAGTATTATAACTGATAATGGTACTAATCTGTCAAAAGGTGAGATGGAGGAATTTTGCCAACGTGAGAACATCCGGCTTGATGTAGCATCAGTGGCTCACCCCCCAGTCTAATGGTCAAGCTGAGAGGGCAAATCAAGAAATTTTGAGAGGTATTAAACCCCGGCTTATGGTTCCTTTAAAGCGGACGCCGGGTTGTTGGGTGGAGGAGTTACCTTCTGTGTTTTGGAGCATCAACACCACACCTAACAGGTCTACGGGTTACATGCCTTTCTTCATGGTTTATGGAGCAGAGGCGGTTCTTCCTAGTGACATCTGTCACGACTTGTCCCGCGTGGCAGCTTATGTTGAAACTGATAATGAGAAGGCACGCCAAGACTCACTGGACCTGTTAGATGAGGAGCGTGATCTCGTAGCAGCACATTCGGCGATTTATCAACAAGATCTCCGACGTTATCACAGTCGCCGGGTTAAGACCAGAACTTTTCAAGAGGGTGGTCTGGTGCTCTAGCTCATCCAGGATCAGACTAATATGCACAAGTTATCCCCACCTTGGGAAGGACCTTTTGTGGTCAGCAAGAATCTGCACAACGGGTCATACTACCTCAGTGATGTTCGAGAGCATAAAGACTCACGTAAATCGGAGGAGGAGACCAAGCGGCCGTGGAATATAGCTCTTCTTCGGCCTTATTATACTTGAGCCACAGGCTCCTCTTATGTACATATTTATGACAATGTATATATTATATAATAAACCGGAGCCTTGAATAAAGCGGGGTCTCTGTTCCTTTACATCATGTGTGGGCTTACAAAGAGCTTCTACTGACAAAGTGGAGTTTTGTTAAACCGGCCTCTACGGCCACACAGATCTTAAAAAAAAAATCACTAGGGGGCTTGGTCATATCTGAACCATAGCTACACCTCTTGATCGATTTAAAACCAAAAAGGGATATCACTAGGGGGCTTGGTCATATCTGAATCATAGCTACACCTCTTGATCGGTTTAAAACCAAAAAGGGATATCACTAGGGGCTTGGTTGTTTTCACACCATAGCTACATCTCTTGATAGGCTTAAAGCCAAAAGGAAAATTATGTGGAGCCAAAGAGAATCTGTTGAATTAAGCACAATTCAAACATAGGTAACCACTGAGCATAGCTCACATATTACCTGGGGGCTCCTTGCTTCTCAAAGAACAGTGAGCTTGAACCCTTGTAATAGGCTATCAAGCCAGGCTTGGAAGCCAGGTGTATTCACCTAAAACCCCGGGTTATCCTGCCTCTTTAAGTAAGCCACTCCGTCTAGGTAAACCTGGTATGACCCATCGAACGTTTGACAAGTCAATCCCATGGACCCTAAACTTGTGAAAGTTAAAACGGTGATTGGTTAAAGATTGAGGTCCATCTTAACAGGCTTTGCAAAATGGTTTAACTCAGCGGCCTGGCTGCCCATGAAAAGCCTCTATTTAGGTCCTGGCAGCACATGAAAAGCCTTGGATATTTTTTGTCTTTGCTATTTTTTATTATGATAAGGGATTTACGAATATTTTTTCTGATAAACCGGTGTTCGTTACAACCCGGCATGACTTTTAGCGCTTAGTTGTCAGTACATGATCAATTTTTAAGCCGACAGCGTACTGCTCCGGTCTGGTTTTGACTAGATGTCACCAACATTATGCGGCTGTTGTAGCCCAATATGGTTTCTATATGAACCGGAAAGAGGGCAAGGAGTTGACAACGCTACGGACTGGCATTCTTTACCTTTGCCATACAAGCAGTTGGTCAGCCAACGAGGTATGTCACAGCTATTATTTATTTTATCCTGGTCAATATAAATCTTGGTTATCCATCCAAGTAATGTATATCTTTTGGGCATCATGACCCGTCTAGTGATAAACCACTAGGATGCTTTCAAAGTTCTTATACGCAGGAACACAAAGTATAATGGACTATGCATAAAAAGATCCCAAAAGTGGAACAAGTTTTCCAAGTATCAAGCATCACAAGCATGCTCGATGGAATGACAGATAAAGGTGTTTCTGCTATCCTATTACAAGGACCTTCAAAACATCCCAAATTGAATAATTTTTCTCAAGCAGTGGCAGATTGTAGTGGATAAACCGGACACCAATTTAGGATTCTTCATCAGGACGGCTTGACGATTGAGGGTCATCTTGTGCAGCTACATCCTCTTCATCCCCCCCAGACGCTGGAAATGAACCGTTGACCAATCGATTCCGGTTAAAGCTTGAAAAACGACTTCTTCATGGATAAGGCTGGAGGGGTTAATGTCAGGATCATAAGTATGCTTACAGATTGGAGGCACAAGTTCTTCAACATCATGGATCACATCAGGCTGTCTCTTTCCTTCAGCATCGTAAACCGGCTGGAAATGAGATAAGTCTGTGTCCTCCGCCAGTTTGCTGGTTATTGGCCGCATCTCCTTCGTTAGCCTTCGGAGATCATCATTGTTGAAGTTTGAACCGTCCTCCTTCACACCTGGATATCCTTTAATGATGTCTGCCGCTTCAAGATCCGGAATCCATGCATTGGCCCGGATTAGTGCGGTCAGCGCTCCTGCTCTTGCGGCTGCCTTCTTTAGTTCGGTAATCTGGGCTGGTAGCATGGCCAACTTCTCAAGAGTTTCTTTTATCAATGATGGCGCCGGCTTGTTGTATGTTGTAGTGCAAATAGCACACTAGGATCCAGAGTATAGCTGTTCTATTAAGGTGTACGCTGCTTTAAGCTTCATCCGCATGTCAGAGCCTAGATGAGCAATACGGGTGCCTGTCATGGTTTAGTATCAGTAAACCGGTCAATAATAAGATCGCATGAGTTAGACAAACGGCATAAGGAGGTACTTACCAAACACAGCGAACGTCATGGCATCAATCTGCCGCTTCAATCCGGTCAGTTCGTCTACCACTGGCTTCAGGGCTGCTTCTGCGTCCTCGGCTTTCTTGGTTAAACCGGCCTTTTTGGTTTCCCAGTCAGCACACTCCTTGTTGAAGGTCTCTTTCAACTTCTCCATAGCTGCCAGGGCATTGGTCAGCTCCTCTTTGGCTTTGGAACCCTCTGCTTGTTGGGACTTTACGTTCTCTTGAAGATCAGCGGTTTGAGCATCCCTATTACTTAGCTCGGCCTGCAAAGGCGAAGATATGTCAACAACAGGATATGTATTTTCTAAAGTACCAAGCGTATAACAAGTTATGCACTTTGTACTTGGGGGCTAATGCCTATTTGTTCTATTATCAACAAATCTTTCACAAGTCTCAAGTACAATGCAAGCATTATCCTTAACACTTGGGGGCTAATGTACGTCTGTTCAAAACTAGACCGGCCCTTGGGGGCTACATCGATGAAAACTACAGGAATACAATGATAAAGTATCGGTTTTGTTTTTGCTGAAGACTTGGCATATTGAAGATCAGCATGCAAGGATTAAGATATTACAAAGTCTAGGTTTATGATTAACATCATAAACCGGCCCTTGGGGGCTACTTGGGCTGATGCTTACACTTTGGAATCAAGAAAGGAAAGGTGATGAAAATACCTCATAGCGTTCCTTCATCAGGTTCACCAAACCGGCTTCATAATCACGGTTTGGTGAGGTGGGCGTTGAGGTGGGCGTAGCTTGACAAATCGGTGCTCCATTTACCCTTCTCCATGGCAGCACGCTCTTCCTTGGCGCTATGTTTGGCCAAGATTACATGATGGCCACGAGAGCTGTGGCCCATACCGGTAATGATAACATCATCTCCTTGGCCTCCGGTAGTTTTTACGGGTGATGGTGGAGTGTCAGTGTCTTTCACTGGACTAGAAGACCTGTCGTCAACCTGGATTGGATCTGCCGGTTCACTGTAAGGTACAGCAGTATCAGCTCCTAGTTGATTATCAATATTCAGATCTGGAGGGGGTGGTTCGTCAAACATGGCTTCTGGATTGGGACATTCCGGTTCCATATCTTGATCCGGTTCATGAGCCGCCTGGTCCTTAGATGGATTATTCATCTAAGCCTTTTTGCTGGGCCTGGCCTTGGCCCTTAAAAACAGAAAAAGATATGAAAGTTAAGCATAGTATAGAAGGTGTGGAAACAATAAAAGAAGGGGTTTAAATACTTACCCAGCTACAGTTTTGAGGGGAGGAAGTTGAGTTGCTGTTGACTCGCCAGAAGTTGAGGGAGGTGTCACCTGATAATTTGACTCGGACGGATTAAGAGGTTGTCGGAAATAGCCTGCTTTGGGATAAGAATTGTCAGAAGGAGGTGAGACCTCAGATCGACGCTTTCGGATTGGGGTATTAGCTAAACCGACCGAGGTAACCTTTTGGCCGCTATGCCGGGTTGTGCGGCGAGCCTCATGCTGCTGCTTCTTCAAAATAAATGTTGGATCCAAGTGAGCAAGAGGATGTGAAAAGCTTACTTTCCGGATTGCTTGACGGAATTTTTGCGTTGGCAGAGATTCTGAACCGGAGGAAAGGACAATTACCTCTACATCGTCGGCTTGGCTGCCTTCTGCGGCCTCCTGATAAACATCATTGTTAATGAGGTGCATAAATAGGGAACCAAGTGAATCAAGTTCTACCTCAACTTCCGGTTCATCTGTGTCGTCATCCAGTTCCATGCTGATGCGTTCAATTGCCTTCCGCTTTGAAGTCTTCTTGACGGTTTTTGTTTTGGGGCGAGAGGGCTTTGGAGCTTTCTCTACAGGTTTCCTTTTCCAGAACGGATCGCCACCCTATTTATAAACAAATAGAAGGACGTTCACAGGTTGTACAGTCTACAAGATATCAAGTGTGAAACAGAAAGGCAGCACTTACAGCGGGCGGTTTGTTTTTTGTGTAGAAGGGTTTCAAGCCGGTTTGGCGGCAGACAGATTCCGATTCATTCAGAATCTTTTTGACACCTTCAGTGACTTCTTCATCGGTTAATTGAATGTTGATGTGGCATTGGGAGTCTTCTAATTCACCAGTGTACTCACACATTAAACTGGAGCGGCGGCTTAATGGCAAGATGCTCCAGGATATCCAACAACGCTCAAAGTCGACGCCTGATAAACTGTTGGCCATAAAGCTCGGAGCTTGGCGAGTTGAGGGGCATATGAGGCCCGTTTCGCAGCACTTAAACGTTGCGGCAGTGGATGAGTGTTGGAGAGCCGGTGGGCGCGGTAACCCGGTAGAGGATTCTCGTCTTCAGGGGAAGTATCTTTATAGTAGAACCATGTTTGGTTCCAATCTTTGGGGTGACTGTGCATCTTGGCATGAGGGAATTCAACTTGTTTCCTTTTTTGAATAGAGATGCCACCAAGTTCAGTGTTGGGTCCGTCTACAAATTCAGTGCACCGATTCAGATGAAAAAAAATCCCGGAATAGCTCAGCAGTTGGTTCTTCTTGTAAGTACACCTCATAGAAGACTTGGAAATTGCACATATTGGACACCGAGTTGGGTCCAATATCTTGAGGATGGAGCTGGAAACTGGCAAGCACATCCCGGAAAAACTTTGACCCGGGCGGTTTGAAACCACGGCCTATATGGTCAACAAATACCACTACCTCACCTTGCTTAGGGGTAGGGGGATTCTCTGTTCCTGGAACTCGCCACCGGATCTTAGTATTTTTGGGCAAGGTACCAATCCTGACCATTCCGTTAAGCTGTTCTTCGGTAACCCGGGAAGGAGCCTAGTTGCAAGCATAAAACTGTTTGGCCATTGCAAACGAAAAGCTGAAAGGAAATACCGATTTACAAATCATTCATGGTGATACATAAGATGCGACGGAACAAAGACATACAGGTATGTAAAATTGTGCAAACCGGAGATTGACACTATAATGAATAACAAGGCAGTATCAGAACAAAGGAATGCACATACTGTTAAACCGGAGTGTAACAACAGAGGTAAAAGGTTTGTCCGATTCACCAGAGGGCTAATGGTATATGATAGATTGCTTTTACAAAGGTAAACCGCCTATGTGGTAAAGAGGATACAGATCTAAGGTAAAAATGACTAAGTAAGGTAAAACAGGTTCCACAAGTGGACATGGAAATTTTAGATCTACCAAAAGATAGGAAAGCAAAAATATTTTGACCTAAATGGGTTGGACCCAAAGCAGTTCGTAAAGGTTCAGATCAGTTTTATGCGCAGAAAGGGTTTGTTGTGGTAGTGGAAGATAAATCATTACGCGGAATATATCAAGCTTGAGGTTTTCTATCCATAGATTAAGGAGGAATAGGGAAGAGCAGCACCGGAGCCCTGATGAACTTTGATGAACTGCGAAGAACAAGGAAACCCTAGACAGATCTGCAAAGGGGGAAAGGAAAGGACTTACAGTGACTGATTGAAGCAACGGAGGAACGCCGCAGCTCTCTGGTGCAACCAGGTTGATGCAGCGGCCAATGGAGAGACGAAAGCGAGGCTCGGCGACGGCGGTGACGCTCGGGTGCAGAGACGTCGCAAGGAGGAAGAAGAAGCGAAAGAGGCAAAGGGGGAAAAGGAGAATGGCCTTTGGGACTATTTATAAGGTGAACCGATAAGTGACAGGTGCATAAATCGAGGAGCTGGAAATGGATAGTTAATAAGGATGTCTCCTCGAGGGTTGGATATTCATTAATGAAGGGTATCTTCGGCTTCAACGGGTAGATGACGTCATAACGATTTACTATGGATCTAAAGGATGACGTCATCACGATTTACTAGATTTATACGAAGGTGACAGGGCAAGAATTTTTCTAAATATTGAGGATTGACATGAACAAGTTCAAATCAATCTGGGGCCTAATGTTGGGGATATGATTACTGGAGGTAAACCGGCTAGGAGTGGTCGGGTTAGCTCCATGAAGATAGAAGCCCATGAAGATGTGAAGATGGTGGCGCTTTATGAAGGACCAAGGCCCAAAGGGTTAAAGCCTGTAGATGTAAACCGACTCTGTCGTGTAACTTGTATTGTAAGTTAGAGGAATAGAGACCGAGCCGGACACTTCTATGATCCGGCCTCGAGACTCTGTAAACCGGCGGGCATCAACCTGTATATATAAATGGACGACCTGACCGCGGTTTGAGGGCAACAGACAACAACTCGAGAGCCAGGCAAGCGGATTCGCTCCTTGGTCATCGAAACCCTAGCAATACCAATCACAACTAGACGTAGGCTTTTACCTTCATCGAAGGGGCCGAACTAGTATAAAACCCCTCGTGTCCCCTTGTCCAGTTTAACCCCTTTAAGCTAACCCGTAGCGATGGCTCCACGACTAAGTCCTTTCACAAGGACATCTGCCGTGACAAACCCACGACAAGTACCTTCGTCTTCAGGCGATCAATGGGTTGAGTACCTTCCACGTCACCTCCATGACTCTCCGGACTATTTATGTGTGTTGCTGGTGCGGCAGGAAGACATCACAAGATGTGTACCACGGTATGGTCATTGAGGACACACCTGCACTTGAGAGATTACTTGTAGTTGATCAAGAAGGTCCAACAAGAATCAATATCATTTCTATGCCGAAATTGACAGTGGTGGGCTACCCGTCTGACAAATACTTCAAACTTGTTATTGGATCCAGACCCGTTCAGGTACAACAACTGCCTTCTACCTCTCCTTCTACAAATTAACATTATTTCTAATTTTGAAGATGTTTGTTCGTCTGTCATTCAGAAAATGATTCCGACAAGCTTGACCCCGAAACTGCACACAGTGAAGGTCTTGGCACTAGAATCTATCGGCCCCAAACTGGAGCAAGTTGTCAGTTTCCTGAGATGCTTTCCGTGCCTGGAGAAGCTATATATCGAGGTGATGTTCCTTTCCTATTAAATGTTAACCATAAGGGAGTTCAATTTGTGACACCTTTTTCCAAGTTAACAATGACAATGTACTACGAAGGATTCTTTTGGAGGATTTCAGTACATACATGTTCCACCCCCATATGTTTACAATCAATAAGCATTTCTCCTTTGGATTCATCTGTACTAGTTTTCTTAGGGAACTTTTCATCCACTCCAACCTCTTGTGAAGAAGGCTACATAGAATGTAATCAAATGCCCATGTTAATCATATCAGATCGAAGATGGCATGTTAGTGCATTTTACAAATCCTGCAAACCAAATAGGCTTGTAGTAATGTTCAAAACTGCATGTAGGCACTAACACATTTTCTTATTTTGTAGATAAGATTAGCACCAGTGGTGGATAATGTGATACAATACAACAATCACGTCGAATGCCTAGATCTACATCTCTCAGAAATTACTTTGAACTCCCACCGAGGGACCTTACTGGAGATTATATTCGCTAGGTTCTTTGTTCTCAGAGCAAGGGTGCTGAAGGAAATGAGGTTTGCCCTACATTTATTTCGCAAAAATGAATGGTTTGTTGATCAGCGTCGGTGCCTGTGGCAGAATGGAATAGGCTCCAAAAATGCTGAATTTAATTTTGGAACTTCAGATGACAGAGCAATTGGAAGTCACCATGTCAACCCCATACATGACTTCTCAGTGGCTGACCCCTTTGCAAAAATTGTGAGGTTTCGAAACCAGACCTAGAAGTGCTACTATTAGTTTGAACCTCTCTGATATCCATGTTCAACGGATCAGCGCGAGCGTTTGCAGCTGATGATCTGAATTTCATTTCTAATATCAGTTTGAACCTTGTAATCTTCGAATTTGAGCCATATAACTCTAGAATTTGAACCTTGTAATATTTTGAGATTTTGTGGTACAATCATTGAAATGGCATCGTATGAGACTCGTATATTGGTAGCACTATTTTGACCTTAATATGCAATGGTCTTAGATTTTATTAACCATTCTCGAATCTGTTTACCTTGTCGATCTCACAGCACATGACCTGTATAGCTAACTCGACTGCGATCTTCGACATTATTGCACACAGTTGGTTTCTTCCACCGTGTGCCCTGTAGAGCGCATAATTAATTATCACACTCGAGTGTCCATCATCACCCTTCTGTGTAACTTTGACCTTATCACCCATGGGTAAACTTATGACCAAAGTCATTCCACACACTTCGTTTTTACAAAGCTTTTTGCCAATAAACGCCCACGATTTGTCCCTCTTCTAGCCGACGCGTGGCCAAACTAGCCGGGCGGGAACCTTGCGCGGTAGCGCGGGAACAAGCTCACCGACGATACATTTGGCGCCTCTTCGAACCCACGCGTGCGGTGTAGTGTTGTCAAGCATGCACTAGAATCCTCCGCCATGAACGCCGTGACAAGATGTGACGATTACAGGCCGGCCCCCATTTATTACATCGGCCAACCTTTCGATCGCGCCCCACCATTGCAAGAAGCACACCCACCACGAGAAATTCTTAGAGGGTATCCTACGCGGCTCCAATGGCGCTTCGAGCGGCTGCCGACGACGAGCAGCACTTCACCATGCGTGCCATGGTGGACACCCACAGAAGGTTCATGGACCTCTAGGTGGTGTACACCAACGACCCGGTCTGGGTGGAGCACTCCATCCACATCATGGAGTTGTTGCTTGATGAGGAGAAGTACAAGGTGGTCGGGTTCGACCTCGAGTACACCAGCGCTCATGCCGGGTCTCGTCCCAAGGTCGCCGTTGCCCAGATGTGCGTGCGCCACCATGTCCTCGTCTACCACTACTGCCTGGCCACAAGGCCTTGTGAGCGTTTCTCTAGGTTTTTCAACAGCCCCACTACATGTTCGCTACGGTGGACATCACCAACGATGTAAAGGCGCTCAAGAATTCGGGCATCGCCTGCCAGAATCTTGTCGACATCTAGGGCCAATACAAGATCTGGGCAGCAAGGAGCATGAGAAGGACTCACTGGTTCACCTCGCCGAGGCCATCATCGACCCCTACTACAGAGACATGATGGATTTGTGCAACAAGGACAAGCGTGCCTAGCACTCAGCCTAGATGGAGAAACTCGACAAAGCTCACGTTGTGTACGCGGCCAAGGAGGCGTACACGAGCTATGACATGTACAGGCGGATCGTTGACATGAGGAAGTGCCTCCTTCCCTAAAACGGCCAGGGATCCAGCCATAAGCAGAGCAATGGCAAGCATCGTCGCAACAATAAGTAGATGATTAGATCCTTGTTTATCCTACTTTAGTATGCATGTAATTGCGTACTTTGGTGTGTGGAAATGTTATGTTTGTAGTCACTTGTGTAATTGTATGCTTAATTTGGTTGTGTAATGCTGTATTTTTAAGTATATATGTTGATGCTCTGTAGATAGAGCGTAGATGTTGTGCGGACAAAGAAAATCACATCACACATGGACTAAAAAATGGAACCCGTCGGTGATGTTTTCATCAATCACTCACAATTGTATACCAACAATCGTTTGCTCACAACACACATGGCTCGTTAGTAGTAATCGTCTATGCTGTTATCAGTCTTCACACACGTTTTTGATTACAGACCTGTTTGCCGTGTATTGCACACATCTTGTTAAGTTGAACCATTTTTGTTCTCATGTCTCAATGCAAACAGTTCATCCGAGTGAACCGCATGCCGTATATCGCACACACCTTTGATCTGGCTGACCGTTTCTTTTGTGTTTCCTAATCACAAACAGTTCATCCGAGTGAACCGTATGCTGTATATCGCACACACCTTCATCTGGCTGCCCGTTTCTTTTGTTCCTCCTCATCGCAAACAGTTAATTGAGCTGAATCATATGCCCTGCATCGCACACGCAACTGAAATCTGAACCGTGTTTGATGCATCCTCCATCGCAAACGTTTTGCACCTTTTTGACAGGTTTTCTTACACTAGCGTTTGCGATTATGGCATCGCACACAATTTCGTCGAAGGGTCTCTGATTGTAGTGTCGCGTTAGCAGCATCCTGCAGTAGTGGGTAGGTAAATGGTAAAAACAGAATTTTTGATGTGGAATGCTGCCTAACATGTCCATCACACATTCTTTCTTTTTTAGCATGGACAATTGGACTTTTATATGGTTCAAAGCAATATTCTAGTTTTGACATGAGGACTTTAATACTCAAGCATATCAACAAGCAACCATGTCTTTCAAAATATCAATGCTAAAGAAAGTTATCCCTAGCCCATTATGCTCAACCATTGATCCGTTCATGAAACATACTCGCATACTAGCTACACCCAATGCTCAAGTACGATCATAGTGCCCCTTAGTTGGTGCTTTATAAGAGAAGATGGAGACTCAAGTAAAAATAAAAATTGCATAAAGTAAATAGAAAGGCCCTTCGCGGAGGGAAGTAGGGATTTGTAGAGGTGCTAGAGCTCAAAGCGAAAAAGATAGAGATAAAACATTTTGGGTGGCATGCTTTTCCTGTCAACGAAAATGACCGAGTAGTTCCCAATACTTTCCATGCTAGATATATCATAGGCAGTTCCCAAACAGAAAATAAAGTTTATTCCTTTTTCCACCATACTTTCACTTTCCATGGCTAACCGTATCCACGGGTGCCTTCCATACCAACACTTTCCAAGGAATTTATTATTTGACAACATAAAGTAAATTCATTTTTCATTCCGGGAATGGGCATCCCTAATACCTTTGTCGTACTCTCGTGCAATGACAAGTGAATAAACACCCATCTTGAGAATAACACATCTAGCATGGAAATATATCAGCCACCCCCTACCATTTCATGAGCGGTACGAGCACACAAAAGAGAAGTTTATTTTGAAAATTAGAGATGGCACATACAAATTTTCTTAGAACAACAAAAGAATACCGCATATAGGTAGGTATAGTGGACTCATATGGCAAAACTGGTTTAAAGGATTTTGGATGCACAAGTAGTGATCATACTTAGTGCAAAATGAAGGCCAGCAAAAGATTGAGAAGCAACCAACCAAGAAACGAAAAATCTGATAAGCGAGCATTAAGCATAACTAACACCAAATAATGCACCACAGGTAGGATGTAATTTCATTACATAAATATTGACTTTCGTGCTTGCATAGGGAATCACAAACTTTAACACCAATATTCTTACTAAAGCATAATTACTCATTAACATGACTCACATATTGTATCAACACATCTCAAAACTATTACAAGGAATCAAGTTTATTTTCTCCAATGATCTTCACGAAAGTTTTTATTATATCCTCCTTGGATATCTATCACTTTGGGACTAGTTTCATATGTTGCTTTTAATAAGCTCAAACAGATATAAGTGAAGAACATGAGCACAAAAAATTTCTTCTCTCAAAATAATTTAAGTGAAGCAAGAGATAATTTCTTATTTTTTTACTAACTCTCAAATAAATCTAAGTGAAGCATGAGAGCATTTTTTTTAAAATAATAAAGCACACCGTGCTAAAAAATATATAAGTGAAGCACTAGAGCAATTCCATAGCTCATAAAGATTTAAGTGAAGCATAGAGAGCAATTCTAACAAGTCATGGCATAATTTTGGCTCTCTCAAATAGGTATGTCCAGGAAAGATTCATGACTAAAAACTCAAATCAAAACAAGCAAAGACTCATATCTTACAAGACACTCCAAGCAAAACTCATAATATGTGACGAATAAAAATATAGTTTCAAGTAAAATACCAATGGTCGTTAGAAGAAAGAGGGGATGCCACTCGGGGGCATCCCCAAGCTTAGTTGCTTGATACTTATTGAATATTATCTTGCAGTGCCATGGGAATCCCCAAGCTTAGCCTTTTGCTAATCCTTATTCCTTCATCCATCGTAATATCACCCAAAACTTGAAAAGTTCAATCACACAGAACTCAACAAAACCTTTGTGAGATCCGTTAGTATAAAAAAGCAAATCACTACTATAAGTACTGTTGCAAACCCATTCATATTTTATTTTTGCATTATATCTACTGTATTACAACTTTTCTATGGCAAAAACTCTCCAAAGAAAACCATAGAATCATCAAAACAAGCACACAACATAAAGAAAACAGAATCTGTCAAAAACAGAACAGTCTGTAGCAATCTGGAGATTTTGAATACTTCTGTAACTCCAAAAATTCTGAAAAATTAGGAAAACGTGAGATATTTGTATACTAATCTTCTGAAAGAACAATTAGTATTTTATCGCACTTCTGTTAAAAACGAAAATTATTTTTCTGGGTGCAAAAGTTTCTGTTTTTCATCAAGATCAAATCAACTATCACCCAACATGATCCCAAAGGCTTTACTTGGCACAAAAACTAATTAAAACACAAAAAGCACAATCATAAAAGTAGCATAATTGTGCAAACACTCAAGAACAGAAAGAAAAAGACAAAAATAAATTTTATTCATTGGGTTCCCTCCCAACAAGCGTTATTGTTTTATGCCCCTAGATAGGCATAATGCAAAGGATCTAAGTATTTCCATCCTTGTTTCTATTTCCCTTAGAGGTGCCCTTGTCAGGGGGGTTTTGTAAAGACAACGTAGAACATTTATCCATACAGACCTTAGCACTATCAAGTTTTTTTGACTGGTGACTATACGGAAAACTCCCCACAACATTCAACATTTATTAACCTTAGCACTATCAAGTTGTTTATCATCATATCCTTTTTGATTTCTGGCAACAATTCAAGAATAGTGTGGATTAACATCATTGTAAACTTGTTGGATTATATCTAAAACAGGGACTTCCTTTTTAAGATTCTCATCGAAGATTTGATTATCCCCAAGAAAATGTCTTAGCATGTGATCACTATTATAAAGAATTTCATCTATCACCAGTTTTTCATGATTCATACCATAGAAATCAAAAATCTCTCTAGCTTCCCTTATTATGTACTCAAATTCATTCATAAGAACAAGGGTGGCAAACTTTTTAGCTTTAGGATTCTTTATAATGGGTAGCTCAAAAAACAATCTCTGCAAGGTAGGATGGGTATGGATAAATGTATTTTCAAGTTTCAGAACTAGTGCTAAAATAGCTTCCGCATAAGATTTAGTACTCTTAAGAATAGGAGCATCATCAAGACTTTAATTTCCAGCACAATTGAAGAATTCTTGGATACGTTCTTTTCCTATAACATTTCCTTGCCCCAAAATAAAAGTTTTAGCATCCAAATTGCCAGATCATCCAATTTTAGGAGTTAGACCATCATCTGTTGTTTCCATACGAAAATCACTCATGATTGCAAGCAAAATGATAGATGTGACGAGAAAACGGCGAACAAAAAAAAAGAGGTAGAATAAAACGGCAAATTTTTGTGAAGTGGGGGAGAGGAAAATGAAAGGCAAACGGTAAATAATGTAAATTACAAGGAGATGAGATTTGTGATTAGGAACCTGGTAGATGTTGATGATGTCTCCCCGGCAAAGGCGCCCGAAATTCCATTTGATGCGGCTTGAACTACGTCGGTATTTCCCCAAAGAGGAAGGGATGATGCGGCACAACAACGGTAGGTATTCCCCTCAGTGATGAGATCAAGGTTATCAAACCAGTTGGAGAACCACGCAACACCACATAAACAACTCCTGCACACAAAGAACAAATACTTGCAACCTGACGTAAGAGAGGGGTTGTCAATCCCTCACGCGTAAAAAGATAGGTAAAATTGTAGTAGATTGGTCAAATAGATCTTGCGGGAACGCGTGATAAAATAAATAAATAAAAATTGTAGCAAGGTATTTTTGGGTTTTTGGATTAATAGATCTGAAAATAGAAGAAAATAAAAATAGATCGCGAAGGCAAATATAATAAAGAAGAGACCCGAGGGCCGTAGATTTCACTAGTGGCCTCTCTCGAGAAAAATAGCAATGGTGGGTAAACAAATTACTGTTGGGCAATTGATAGAACTTCAAATAATCATGACGATATCCAGGTAATGATCATTATATATGCATCACGTCCAAGATTAGTAGACCGACTCCTGCCTGCATGTAGCGACCCGACCTCAAACGGTCAAGTCTTTGTGCTTCAGTGGCATCCCTGGATCGGTAATGCTGACACACACAGTACGCGAGGATTTATAACAGAGTAGCAATCACACACTTATTACATCGAATGTCTCCAAAGAGAACTTATTACAATAAATATGGCTTAAGGCCATCTAATACGATAACAGCGGAAGGCTTGGAGATAAAGTGAGTCCAGCGGCAAACGAGGAGCAAGCCTCTTTGCTGCATCCCTCCTGCGCCGGGACGGCCACACTGCCACCCCGTCGCTGACTCCGGCCAGCTCGTCATCTCACGCTCATCGCGCCCCCATGGACGCACAGGCCGCGCTGCTCATGGCACGCGAGCTCCTGCGCTACCGTCCGGTCAACGACCTCTACGAGGACTGGTTGGACCGCATCGCCGAGCTCGTCAGTGCCACGGGAGGCTCTCCTGCACCGTCCCTCTCGCTGCCTCGCCCTCCGCCAGCTGCGGGTGACGTGGCTCGCGGAGCGCCTCCGCCTCCTCTACAACAAGATGGCACTCTTGCGTCGAGGCGTGCGCCTCAGCCTCCCCCGCGCCAAGGCAGCATCCTCGCTCCAAGATGCGCGGTCCAGCGGCACGACCCACCACGTCGCATGCCAGCACACGAGGAAAGAAGCTTCCAAGAGATTCCCCGTCCCCAAGGAAGTGCTCCACCACTCCCAGCTCGGCTACGCCAGGATTGCTTGCTGCGACAGGGCCATGCGCCGTGTGCCGCGACGACGCAGGGGCACCACGACCAGGCTCCACCTCCAAGGCAGGCCTCGGTGACCACGGCCATCTACCGCACCTTCATCCCCGAGCTGCGTAGCGTCACCAGGCCAGGCAAGTTCAAGCTAGACTTGCCTCCGCGCTACGACGGCACCCGCGACCCCGCGGAGTTCTTGCAGCTCTACGAGATGAGCATCGAGGAGGCCAACGGCGACGAGAAGGTCATGGCGAACTTGTTCCCCATGGCTCTCAAGGATGGTGCCCGCTCTTGGCTCCTGAACCTGCCTCCTGGCTCCATCTGTTCCTGGGACGAGATGCGCGACCATTTCGTCGCCAACTTCCAGGGCACTTGCGACTGTCCCCCGGCCGTGGGCGACCTGCGCCGCGTCAAGCAACATCCCGGGGAGACCCTCCAGAAGTACATCCAGCGCTTCAATAACGTTCGTCTCAAGATCCCCAAGGTGACGGACGAGGCCATCATATCTGCATTCTTCGATGGCGTCCGCGACATCAAGATGAAGGAGGAGCTCGCCATCCACGAGGAGCTGTTCAACCTGGCGACCAAGTGCGCAAGGGCCGAGGAAGGGCGCCTTTCCCTCCTCGAGCTCCCAACTGTCGACCCGGAGGAGAAGAGAGCCATGGCCAAGGACGTGAAGCGCAAGGGAGTCACCGTACTTGCGGCAGAGCCAGACACGAAGTGCGGCGGGGACCAGCCTAAGTCATCCAAGGGCAGCCGACCGTTCTGCACCTTCCACAACGTCCACAGCCACAACACCAACGACTGCTAAGAGCTCAGAGCCATGAGCGACGGACACTTCGGTCGATGCCCCGAGCACATCGAGCGAGGCTATGGCCGAGGAGGAGGATGCGGCGGAGGATGCTGGGACGACCGGGGCCCACTCTAGGAGTGAAGCGACCGGCCTCGTGAGGACCACTGGCAGGATCAGCCTCGCGAAGGTGCCTAGAGGGACCAGCCTCGCGAGGGCCGTCCTCAAGGAAATGCTGGGCTCCCTCCACTGCCGCCGCCAAGAAGGAACGCCGACCACCACCAAGACGAGGGGGCCGGGGTCTTCCAGGAGCCGCATGCTATCGCCTGCATCTTGGGCGGAGCTCAAGCACCGGCCTCACAACATATCTTCAAGTAGTTTGCTCGCGAGGTGAACGCGGTCCTCCCGAACCTCGAGGCCACTCGCCCGCTCAGGTGGTCCAAGTGTGCCATCACTTTCAGTTCGGCAGACCTGCTCAAGTGCGCGACCACCGCCGGCGCTCTCCCAATGCTTTGTTCACCTGTCATCAGCAACGTGCAAGTCACCAAGACCCTCATCGACGGCGGCACAGGGCTCAACGCCCTGTCCGTTGAGACGTTCGACAACCTACAACTGCCATACGATCAGCTTCAACCTACCAAGCCTTTCTCAGGAGTGACCGACGGCTCCACCACGCGATAGGTTAGTTCCGCCTCCCAGTCACCTTTGGAGAACGCAACAACTACTGCACCGAGCTCATCGACTTCGACGTCGCCCACATTCGTCTGCCATACAATGCCATCCTCGGGTATCCAGCCCTGGCCAAGTTCATGGCAGTGATGCACCATGGCTACAACGTCCTCAAGATGCCAGGGACTGGCGGGATCATCAAAGTCCCCTGCGAAGAAAGAGATGTGGTGTGCTCCCTCGAGCACACCTGCCAAGCAGCGTCAATCGAAGACCCCGACAACAATGCAGCTCGATACACTCCTGAGGTCATCCCCAAGAAGAAGAAGCGGCTACTCCATGCCGGACCTCGGGAGGGCAGCGCCGCAAGTGGAACCTCGTGAGGATCAGCGCCCGCAACTGGGGCGCCCCCTCTGTCGCATAGGAAGGCGCACCCGGCACCCTCCTTGGCCAGGGCTCGGGGGCTCTCTTCTAGAGGGCCTCAGACCTTGCCAACATCGCGAGGGAGGCGCTCGGACACCACTTGGAGGCGTGCTTCGCAGCACGTCTCCCTTAGGAGGACACTGTGCAAGGAGCGCCCGGTGCTCAGGAGGTCATCACCAAGGTATCTCAGGAGCTTCAGGAAGCAAGAGCATTACGCGGCGACTGCCACCCACCTAGCACTGCTCCCCACCCAGGCGAGGGTGGTGAGCTGCGCGTCTGCATCGACATACCAGGCTCAACCGAGCCACATCTCAGGAGCACTTCTTACCTTCGCGTGTTGGGTGCTGCGAAGGTCCACCTCACAGCTACGTTCGCATGCCATTCGGCCTGCCGAGCGTGGCTGCTGCCTTCCAGCGCAACCTGCGAAGCATCATGGCGGGCCAGGAGGCCAGGCACCACGCAGTCCTGGTAGAGATGGCGACAGTCCTCAAGAAAATGCCTGGACCCCCAGAGTCTCCCGAGGCTCAGGGCCTCGATGGCTCGTGAGGAGCAACCCCTTCACCGCATACCTTCAGCTACCTCAACACCCCTTCATCAACGGAACCAGGTGACATTTTCCAAGTTTATTTAGCTGGGAGTGCCCTCAGGGCTGCATCATTCCCAGGCCGCGTGGGTCCGTCCCTATGGCATGTATCCCTTCTTTTTTATGTCTTCCGCTTACCTTGCTGGGGGCGCCCCTCGGGCTGCATCATCCCCAAGCTGCTCGGGCCGGACCCAGTGACGCGTATCGTTCATGCACTTACCAGAGCTAGTTTTCCTTCCATGCTTAATCTATCTATGACTATCACCTGCTTGATTGTCACCCATCGTGGGAGCCGTGCGCCGGTCGTCTTTGTTCAGGACCCTTCGCGTGAGAGGGTTAGGCACGGTGTCTGTGCTTGGGCCCGTCCCTGCAGCGTCGATCAATCCAATGGGTGAGCACTGTCTGGCGGGCCGGCCCCGTTCACGTCACCTCCTGGGGCCGTTGGTTCTTGGCTTTCTCATGCGATAACCCAGGAGATTCGTTCGGCGCAGGTTGTCTGGCCACCTCGCAGGTCCAACACAGCGAACCCGAATCAAGACCAGGCGCAACCCGCCTTGAGGTAGGGCCTCCTATGTCCCGCGTTGGCTCACGAGTGCCCAAACACACCTCATCTAGCCCTGCCGTGCAAGCCACGTGTCAGGGCGGGGCTGTACACGCCCCGGGGGCTCTCCGCAGGAGGGAGTCCCCTCCCACGTACTAGTGGAAGCACCATGCTCTGCGCTGGCAGTCGACACTGTCAAGGAGTGGCTATGCCCGTGCAAGTGCGGAAGCGCCATGGTCCGTCGTGGTGATAAACAACTGAGGGCGGCCTCACGGCCGTATCAACCTCAGGGAGCCTCCGGGCTCGGTGTCTTGCCTCAACGCAATGCCCCCCTCGGAAGAGCTGCGCGAGGGGGCTGGGCACGGGGGTTGCGCTCAGGTCACGCCCAAGCGTATGCCACCCCACCAGGTCCCTCGGACCTGGTCGTCGCACACCCTCCCAAGCGGAGCTAAGGTATGAAGGTCGTTTGAACATCAAGGGGGACTCCTGAGCATCATGACTCAGGAGCCTAACTAACCACGTAGCCCCTCACTCCTTGGTCCATCCTGGTGATCCGGTCGGCCCAACGGCGGCTGAGGTATGCGCGGGGTCAGGCTCTGCCGACGTAGACCACCAAACCTACCATTGCATCTCCTTTCCACAAGCTGTTTGCGTGTCAAGGGGACTCCTGAGCATCGCGACTCAGGAGACTAACTGACCACGTAGGCCCTTACTCCTTGGTCCGTCCTGGTGATCTGGTCGGCCCAACGGCGGCTGAAGTATGCGCGGGGTCGGGCTCTGCCGGCGTAGAACGTAAAGCAGATGGGAAGGAAATCGGAAAATATCAAAGCAAATATTACAAGACATATTATTCTCTGAATATCAAACACAAGTTTAAACGCCTCCACGAGGCATGCTACATGTTGCAGGAGTTTTAACAGGAAAGGAGCCGCAAGCCAGTCATCCCTGGATACCGCTGGTACCTGCAAGAGGCGCCCCCTCCTGGGTGGCCTTGCCTTCACCTGCACCACCGGTCGAAGGCGCGGGGGTGAAGGCGTCGAACTTCTCCAGCAGAGCTTCCACCTGACCTTTCACGACTGTGGTGGCGGCTACGCAGTGTTCATCAGCCACGGGCTCCAGCAGCTCGTCAAGGCGGGCGGCCGGATCGCGAAGATGGAGGTGGCTGAAGACGCGCGTCAGCGCGGCTGAAGAAAGGACGCGAGCCTCTTCCTCTGCCATGGGGCCGATGCCGCACATGACTTCCTCAAGCGCTTCGACCATGTAGGGAAGCAATTGGGCGGGGCCGTCCTCATTGGTGGCCCACGGCTTCTCCAAGCCCTTCTCATAGAGTGACTTTAGAGCCTCACGAGACCTCTTCTCGAGAAGTGCGAAGGCCGCGTGGTCCTCGGCCAGAACCTTCGCCTTGGCGTCGAGTTCGGCCTTCTCAGCCTGCACCTTTTGCTCCAGCTCCTCTAGCCGGGCGCGCTCAGCGGCCTGCGCTTGCGCCAGCTGCTCCAGCTCGGCATCGTGACCCTTGATGGCGTCCTCCCGAGACTTCATCCTCTCTTCGTCTGCCTTACGGCCACGGGCATCTTCGGCACGCTCTTCACGTAGGATCTTCAGCTCGGCCTCCAGCACCCGGGAGCGACCTTGGGAGGCCTCGGCGTCCTTCAGCGCCACCTCGGGAGCAACTGCTGCCTGAGCTGTGGCTCGCTTCTCCCCCTCAGAGGTCACCACGACCTGGCTCAGCGCCGCCCGAACGGACACGTCAGAATGAAGCCAACCAGAGACCAGCTCCAGGCGCCCAGCCGCTAGGAGGGGTTCGGCGCTCTAGACATCTTCTCGCAGCCGGGCCATCTTAGAAAGGGCCCGCTCCAGGACGTCAAGAGAAGCAGAGGAATCTTGGGTCAGCAACATGGCCGAAGGAGGAGGAAGAGGCGTCATCGTCACCATGGCCTAGGAGGAAGGGAACTCCTGAGCCTCTTGGGCCTCAGCACCAGAGCCGTACTCTGGCACCTCCTGAGTCTGTGGGGCCTCGGGGGCTGACTTTTCCCGAGGATGCTCCACCCAGCCTCGTGAGGATGATCGGGCCGGAGATGCACGAGCACCGTCCCCACCTTTGCTCATGGAGAGGTGCGCGACCACAGGAGGCGACCTGGTCTCAAGCAGCATCACCTCGCTCTCCCTTCTCCTCTTCGCCGCAGGCGTTGACCTAGTTACAGAACAAGGAAGAGGAGTCAGAAACAAGCATCAGCAGCAAGAACAAGGCGCAACGAGAACACTTACTGATCCACCACGGTGTGGTCCCTCTGCTTTGGGAGCCTGAAGCCGGAGAGCTTCGCGACCCGAGGCGCGGGCGCACCAGCTCCGGGAGCAGAAGCAGGAGCAGCAGCTGGGCCGGAAGCGGCTCCAGGCAGCGCCGGAGCAGAAGCCACATCCTGGGAGGTCAGCGTCGGCCGGTCGCTCGTCGGGATTATGGGTGGCTCTCCCTTCTCCTGGCGGGCGTCAGCCTCGTCGTCGTCAGGAAGGGTGCGGAGGATGTCAGCTTTGCTCAAGGGGGAGGTCCCCCCCGTCCCTTCAGGGGTCACCTCCAAGTCTTCCTCCTCCTCCTCTTCCTCCCCGCGGGACTCACCAGAAGACAGCTCCACCAGCATCGGCGCCGCAGGGGCCCCGGTGGGCGCCGGCGGCACCAGCCCGCGCCCGTCAAAGGTCGGCCTGGCGGCCACGACCAGCGCCCCGTCCTTGCGGCGGAACAAGGGAGTGAAAGCATTCGGCGGGTACTCCTGGTCGTCCCCGACTAGGGGGTGGAGAGCCACAACCAGCTCATCATCGGACAAGGCTTTCAGGCTTAGGAGAACCTTGTCGTCTTCGTTCCCAAGCTTCCACAAGGGGCGGGTATGCGCCTCAAGCGGGGCTACACGCAGCATCAGGAATTCCCTCAGGAGCATGGCCCCTGTCACCTTTGCCGCCTTCGCGTTGCCCAGCTTCAGGTCAGCGTTCATCTGCTCCATCACGAACGTCGCCCGCTCTTCAGTGAGCTTCACGCGAGACCACCCCTTGACGGACTGGGGCATCTCCATCGGCAGCGTCAAGCGTGGGTGGGCGCACTTGGCGTCCATCATGGCCCACTTGCTCCAGAAGCCGTCGGTCTTCTTCCCAATCTTCGCGATTGAGTTGGCCTTGCTGGCCGCGATGAAATTGGCACAACCGGAGATATGACCATCGTTGATGCGGAGGAAGAAGAAGTGGTGCAGCAGAGCCACGGACGGCATCACGTCGAGGTATGCCTCGCAGTAGTAGGCGAAGATCGACAAGAGAAGGATAGAGTTCGGATGAAGATGCAGCGCCTGCAGCCCGTAGTGGTCAAGGACCTCGTAGAAGAAGTCAGAAAAGGGGGAACCAGCCCCGCGACAATGCTGCTCATAAAGAACGGGAAGAAGGTGCTTCCCTCAGGCTCCGGCATGTCGGAACCGACCTGAAACCCAGTCTTCCCCTTCACGTTGCTCTCCCCCGTCGTCAGCAAGCGTGTGGTGGTGAGGTTTGTCTCCAAGACATTGGGCGCGTCAAGAGCTGGCTCGTACCAAGCCGGCGACGAGGCAAGCTTGACCCTTCGGGGCGCCATTGGTCACTAATGCGGAAGGGGATGGGAGTAGATCTGGAGATTTCGGAAGCAGGGAGCAAGAAAGGGGATCTGGAGCAAGGCGAAAGGAAGCAGTAAAGGCAAGCGCTGTCTACGCCAACCTTTTGACAGTCGGGCAGTTGCCGAGACAATCTGGGGAAGCGGAGACGCCCACGTCCAATCAACCACCATGCGTTGATCAAGGCCATAGGCTATTGGGCCCCGCGGCGCTCCGCACTTGCCCTTTGGCTTCGCCTCGAAGCCAAGCCTGAGCGCGCCTTTGGCCCGGGGGCTACTGTTAGCGTTCTGGGAACGGGGGTCCCCAGACTTGCCTGCCTGCGGCCCACGGTGTGGCTCTGCAAGCGGGCATGTATGGCCCATCTTCACCAACAAGCATTCAAGACCCTCGCGAGGGGCCAAGCCTCGCGAGGCAGACGACACAAGACCTCCTCAGGAGCGGCCTCACCAGGCTAGCTCGCAAGGGGCGGAGAGAACAAGGCCAGCAAACCTCGCGAGGTTCCAATGACGTGAGCCATGACGATCGAGATCAGGCGGGCGCCAGGCGGGTGCCAGCACGCAGTGTCCTTGTTTCCTCTTTGGTGCTAAGGAGGCAAGCGCAGATGAAGAGTACTGACGCATCAAGCAAAGGTTTCCATATCGGTGCAATGAGACCAGGGTCATTAGGACGGCAGGACGGAGGTCACCGTTGAGCCCAAGACGGCCTCACCACCAGAGCCTTTGGCAGGCGAAGACTACTTTTGTCAGGATAAGCTGTACTAGCTGTCCCCTTTCAAATTGGCCGTTGTTGGCTCCCTTCCCGCTCAATATTTGGGGAGAAGGCCAAGGCCTCTATAAATAGGACTAGCCACCATAGCTAGAAAGGAACATCACCGGAGGTCGATCCCGATAACCACAAGTCCACCAAGCACAAGGACACCTCTCCTCAGGAGGCTCTTCTTCCCCTTGCATTGTTCATCATCAGCCCAAGAGGCAATCCACCACCACCACACTGGAGTAGGGTATTACACCACAATGGTGGCCCGAACTAGTATAAATCTTGTGTCCCTTGTGTTGCGAGTTCGTCGAGTTAGCCTTTGAGATCGCAAAGTGCTTGAGGGCGTGATCGGTGAGGGAGAGATCTTCGCGCGCACCCCAGTGTTCGAACCTTAAGGGTTTTGCCGGAACCCAAAATCTGACAGCTAGGTATTTAAACCTGAGGACACACAGTCCCGGACACACAGTCCTCACCGTATTCTCCTTGAACTAAGGCCACACAGACCTCGTCCAATCACTCGTGGGAAGTCTTTAGGTGACTTCCAAACCTTCACAAACTTGGTCACCCGGCGATCCACAATTTCCTCTTGGATGCTCTAGACCATTACGCCTAACCATCTGGAGGATGCACAATCCTCAAAGGTAACAAGCGTCGGTTCCACACAGGAACAATCTCTTCAGTGACGCTCAATCACTTTGAGTTTGTAGGTGTTTGGTTTGGGGTTTTGGGTTTTCCCTCACTTGATGATTTTCGCTCAAAGTCGTCGGAGGATGGGATGCTCTCAATGACAAGTGTCAGTTTCTCACGGAGCAGCCAACCAGCTAGTGGTTGTAGGGGGTGGCTATTTATAGCCTAGGGAGCATCCCAACATGATAAGACATAAATGCCCTTCAATATATGACTGTTAAGTGGGTAGATATTTTGGGACAGCTGGCGCGTAGCTGAGCAACGGTCGGAAATTTGACTATCAAATTCCTCAAGGCTATCATGTTCCTTACTTATAGGTAATCCGCACTGGCGAATTCCTAACTCCTCAGTCAGAACAAATTCCTCAAAGACCAAAAGAACTTTGCTCTGTCACTGAAGAAATTGACTGAACTGTATGAGATTTCCAATGGCTTCACTCGAAGGGATTGGTAGGTGTAGGATTTTGAGATGAGCATCACTTGGAAACTTTTCCTTAGTTTTACCTTGACCCCCTTTAACATTACGGTGTTTCCTATGACACAAGAAAGAGAAAATGAAACTACGAAAACAGAAGTCTTCATGCTTCATGTTCCTCATATGAATAACAAGTCTTCACGGTCACACCAATTTCTTCACTTTCAAAGTCTTCAGAAAGTCTTTAGAAATCCAAAGTCTTCAGTCAAAGACATTCATTTTTAGGGGTCGACTTTCTCTATAAATATCAAACTCCTCATAGACTTATAGACCTGTGTACACTCACAAATGCATTAGTCCCTTAACCTATAAGTCTTCAATACACCAAAATCACTAAGGGGCACTAGATGCACTTACAATCTCCCCCTTTTTGGTGATTGATGACAATATAGGTTAAGTTTTCAACGGGGATAAACATATGAAGGGTAAATACTAATATTGAAGAATTTGATTGCAATATATAGAAGAACTCCCCTGAAGATGTGCATAGTGAGGAATTTTCTTTTGAAGTAATGCACATTTGAAGAGTAGAATCATGGAGATCTCCCCCTATATCTTGTAATTCATACACACATTTAACATAAGATATGAAGAATTTGAAATGCATGATGAAATATGGTGACTGATATGATTTAGCATGCGTGCATTAGCATATATGGGGAAATAGCATGCAGAAGAACATAGCAAAAGTATCAGACCACCATCGGGTTTAAGTTTACAGCTCGATCTAATAAAACTTCAGAAGAACGAGAGTTGTAACTTAGAAAAAATGCCCATATAAAGAGACCCGCTTGAAGACTAACTAAAATCCCCCCCTTTGTCATCGAATGACCAAAAGGGACGAAAAGTGAGGACTAACGCCCCTGAAGAATATCATCACTGAGTCGATGAAGGAGCGCCAACATTGTTGGGGTCGGTTGTTGAGGTAGGGCCTGCTACAGTGTCGTCCAAATCTTCATGCTCATCAGTCTCACGCGATGAAGAATATGAGCTGGCTACCAAGGAAGGAACTTTGGTCTTCTAGAATTTCTTCGCTGGTGGTTGAGACCATTCAAAGTCCTGCTTGAAACCCATTTGCTTCAGATCTTCTTCACCATAGAGATGAGACAAAACAGCCCAGGTACGATTGAATACTTCATGGAGGTAGAAGTGGTTTTTCTTCACTACATTGTGTGTAGCAGTCATGTTGTGAAGAATAGAGCCAAACTGACGCTTAACCCATTTGTTGTTGTGATCGACCTTCTGGTGAAGACTGAGGAGAAAATCACGATCAGTCATCACCCTTGGAGCTGTGCCTTGAGGATTTTTCTTTGAGGCATTGGCGGCAGAGTCATGAGTGGCAGAGTCATCATTGGTGGAATAAGATGCAGCTTTGTGGAACTGACCATCCAATGGACGAATGCCTTCATCAATAATAGCAGTAGCCTTGCCCTTTTCATCAACTGACTTGAGGACTTCTATCGGGGGCAAGTAACTAACGTGATTCTGCAAATCAGCCTTGTAGTTGATTGAAGACCTTGATATGAAGAATCTCATAATTCAGGGAGCGTAAGGCTTCAATTCAAAAGGATACAGTGCAACGTTGTCTAGAGTCCTTATGAAGAAATCATGGTAGTTGACAGGGATGCCATAAATGATGTTGAATAGCAGATTCTTCATGATACCACGGCCTCTTCTTAATTAGAGTCGTGGACCTTGATAGACTCAAAGTCTTGGACAAGATGCGATATACAGTCCGTGGTACATACAGTAATTCCTTCACGACGAATTTGGTCCTTGAGGCTTGACCGGGCTTCAGCGGCTTCATCAACACTTGCATATAATTGTCAGTAAGTTCAGGTTCATGATATATACAACACACACCTTCAAGGGGAGGACTGACAGACAAGGCATGAAGCAATTCAGAGGCCGGTGGTTTGAAGTGAGTATTCTCTGTCATCCACTCCAATACCCAAGAGTTCACATCTTCAGCATTTCCTGTGATGTGCAACGTGGCATAGAACTGAAGAATTAGTTCTCCATTCCAATCACATATATCAGTGCAGAAGTTGAGTAGTCCAGCATCGTGAAGAACACTGAGGACTGGCATGAAGCAAGGTAGTGATTCCATGTCCACATGAGGAATATTTGCACGGTCAAAAACTTTGTCCTTATCGAAAAGCAGTGAAGAATAGAAGTTTGCTTGGCTGGCAGTCCAGAAACGCTTCCTTCTAAGATGAGCAGATTCATATGGGTTGTAATCTGTGAAGAATATAAGCTCATGGAAGAAGTCAGTAGCCTTGAATTCTTGCTTCTTGGAGAAGGGATTCTTCAGCTTGAGCTGAGGAGTGTCAGTCAAAGTCATCATAGCCTCAGGAGCTTTCGGGGGTTCCTTAGGGACCGATTCACTCTGCGTAGATTGACTGAACGCATCACGTTCTCAGGAACCACAGGCTGAGGAGTTTCAGTTTCAGTTGCAGCCTGGTTCCAGCAGCTTTTTCATCAGCACCAGTGGCTAGAATTTCTTCAGTAGCATTGTCATCAGCGCTGGTGGCTGGAATTGCTTCAGTAGTATTTTCATTAGTGCTAGTGGCTGGAGGTGCTTCAGGAACAGGAGGTTCTTCAGAGCCTGTAATAACTTCGGTGTGCACAGGGGACTGAGGGATTTGTTGGAGTGGGATGAAGAGCGGAGAGTTGGGGTGCTGACTATCCCAATAGTCATCATTTAGCACTGGAGTGGAGCACCCAATATCCACGTCTTCATCTTCCTCATTCAGTTCTTCAAAGCCTGCCTCTTCAGCCGTGAACTGAGGCATAGGCGATGAGATGATTCGAGTTGAAGGGATATCATCCGCTTCAATTTCTTCGTCCATCTACTCTGTAGAAGCAGCAGAAGGTCATGATTGAAAGATGTAAATTCAAACTCATTTGAATTTCATTCAAATGGGTTTGAACTAGGACTTGGTTTTTGAAGTGTCCAAAAATGTTCGAAAATTTTGTGGAGATCGGGACAGCGATGAAAGAAATTATGGGAAAAGTTTGAGGACCAAACTTGAAGTAGAAAATACATGGAATTAGTTTGAAAGTGTGTTAGAATATTTATTATTTCTCCCTAATATATTGGGAGGATATGTTATATAGAGAAATCACCATGTGAGTTCCCTCAATTTAAATAGATCAAAGATCTATGCATTTTATTTAGTTGAGTTTTTTTAAAAATGAAATGGCATGATGGCATGATGGCATGATGAGATGATGCAATGCACTTAATGCAAAGATGAATGCAACAGACAAAACAAATCCCCCGACAAAACTCGGAAAACATGGAAGGCATCTTAATCATCGGTCTTGGGGCGTCACAACTCTCCTCCACTTACAAGAGATCTCGACCCGAGATCTAAGGATGGAACCGGGAAGAAACAAAAGAGGAAGAGGTAAGACAAAATTGCTTCTTTGACAAACGAGTGAAACCAATGAACCTTGAGAGGTTGAAAACTTGAAAGAAAGAATACAACAGAGTTGAACGAAATTGAGAGCACTCCTATAGAAAAGAAAAACAAGGAACACCATGTGAACCTTGGAGGTTGCAAAGCTACGAATGACGAGCACAATGGACAAGAAGGAATTGAAACCACTCTTGAGAGAGGCTAAGGTGTGTATTGATGTCCTCATCAACTCTGGTTGAAACAAGATAAACAATGAACAAGGAGGAACAAATTCGAACAACACTCCGGTTGTAAAGAGATGCAAGACTTGATAAAATGAAAAGAACTTGAGCAGAGGACACAACACTCTGGTTAAAAGGATACGCAAGGAAAAGAACATGATCTTGGCAGAACGAGTGGTGGTTCGAAGAGAGCAGCGTCACCAAGACTCCGGAACAAATGTAAGAATGGAATCAAAAGAACTACGAAGAAAACAACATGTTCTTCCTGAAATGAATTTAAGAGGGCATCCTTAAAAAGTAGGATTGAACGGAGTTGTTGGAAGAATTAGCAAGAAAAATATATGGTTCTCATGAGCTTGTGGGAAACATCTCAAAATTATGAGGTGACAACCGGCCACTAAAGGAAAACAATTGTTTGCTTGAGATCAACGAAGAGATGAAAACTTGTTTCACCGAGAGGATAGGAAGAAACTTGGATTATCGATAGACACTACAATTAGGAACATTCCTTAGGGAAGGCTTTAAGTGAAATCTATACCAAGATAACACCAACGGAGAAATTCTTGGGTTAAAAAGATCTCATGAATGAAATGAAAATGATGGGTTTAAAATATCTCATTCCTGACAACTTGTGAATCATGAAACACGAAGGGAAATTGTCAAGAGTGACATAACACCACCTCAAAAGCAAAGGTAGAAAGAATTGCACTTGGGAATGCAAGATTAAGAATGATTGAGCTCATCCAATAAGAATCTTAGCGAACACTTCGAGAACAAATTAATTCCTTGATGAACCACCATGTAGAGCCTTCATGAAGAACTCCTGTAATAAAAGAATGATAGAAACAAAGAGAAGTTGAAAGAACAAGGTGAGCCTTGTAATGATTTAGATGGAGCTTCGTGACGAGATCACAGAGAAAAGTTGCAACTCCGGAAAAAAAAGATGAACAACTTGAAACCAAGAATGTGATATGATGAACAAACTCCGGAAACAAGAGATTAATCACCTAGAGGAAATAAGTATAAGATTTACTGTATGCTTATCCTTCATCAAATTAAATTGATGACAAGCAATGGATTTGGCATACTACTTATTCTAGTTGAAAAGGATTAACAAGAGATATAGCGCAAGCTTGGGAAGGTCTTCAACCAACCACCGGTAGGATTTGGAAAGAACGAATGAATGAACCACCGTAAGAATTGAAAACGAATGAAGAAAAGAGAACGAATCACCAGGAGGAATTACAAAATGAACGAAGATACTTGAAGCAATTTAGATACAAGAGAAACGAAGAGATCATGAACTGACTAGAGAATACTTGAGCGATCCACCGGTAAGATTTGGAGAATGAGAGCTGAAAGCTGAGAATGAATAAACCCGAAATGATGGCCTTCGGAGAATCAAACTGAAAAGACACCTGAATTGCTCTGGAAGGGTAAAAAGAATGCTCATAATTGAAAACAATTATGAGAGGATAGCATCAAGCTAGAACTTCACATCTTTGGAAGAACGGGTGAGGATTTAAGAGGAACTCCTCTTCGGTCTTCAAAATCCGAGAATGACGACAAGAAACACCACCATGAATTTGTTGAGGCACTTCGGAATGAAAATTAGAAAGGTTGAACCAACAATGAAAAGAATTTGAAAGATCTTGAGAAAGACATTTGACTAATGATAAATCATTCATACGTCAACCTTTTGAAAAGAATTCAGGAATCACTCCGGATAAATTAGAAGAGTTAGGTAAGATCTTGGGAAAAGACCTGCGGGTTAAGGACCACTCAAAAGAAAACACTCTTGAACATTTTAAAAAAAGATTGTGCCGGTTGAATTAAATGGCTCAAAAGCGATAACAACCTCGAGATATCTTGAACCGATTAGGAATGAAAGGGATTAGTTGTTTTTCTTCACCACCCACATCTGAAGGGGTGGCAAAGAGTTCATCATTTTGCGAGCTCCGTAAGAGAACTTTGGCAAAGATGCCAATCGACTTCGTTTCGCATAAGAGGGGTTAGGGTAAGCATATGAGTAAGCAGAGAAATTCTTTGAGGATTTATGAACATAATGATTTGAAGAATAATGCACATATCCATAATCCGTAGCCTTTCCTTGCAAAAAAGGTGTTAGCACGATGATGGGCATATGAGGACTTTGATCCATGTGAGGAATGTGGTCCATATGAGGACTTTGGTCCATATGAAGAATTTGATCTGGGGTTCCTATTCTTCATAGGTGGTGTCATGATGACATTCACCCGAAGACTTTCAAGGCACCTTTTGGGAACCCAGATTTTTTTCATAGGGGGACCGTTCCTGCAGTTAGTGCCAAGATATCTAGCAAATACTTCACCATTTTGATTTTTGAACAGTTTGTAATTGGAGTCAAATGACTAATCAGAAGAATATGAAGATTCACATGTAAAGCCAGATAGAGTAGATGGATCCACTGAAGGTCCCTTTGCAGCAACCCATGAGGTTTTGGGATACTGCTCAGGTTTCCAGTAGGTCCCATCAGCATTGAGTTTCCTCTCAAAGGCAATACCCTATTTCCTAGGGTTCATGTTGAGGATCTGCTTCTTAAGCACATCACAAAGAGCTTGATGCCCTTCGAGGCTTTTGTACATGCTTGTCACATACAATTCCTTCGACCCTACATGGTTAGTGATACTAGTAGCATCCTCAGATGAGGAATTAGTGATAGCAGAGACGGGTGAAGAATTTGCAGCAATAGAAGCATTTGAACATTTAGGTGAAGAATTAGCAGATTCACGTTCAAGGCACTTCAAACATGGAGGATTAAACTCTTGCTGAGTAGCGCTGATTTGTTGAGCAAGTAATGAATCACGATCCTTCTGAAGATCTTCATAACTCACTCTTAACTGCTCAAGATCTTGCTTTCTTTGAAGAAAATCATAAGAAAGCTTCTCATGATTAGATAAGAGAGTGTTATGATGACTCTGAAGGTTATCAAACTTAGTCTGAAGTCTCTGAAGATTTTTAGTCAAAGTTTTAGTGCGATCCATTTCATCACCCAACATATCATCACTTTTTTCTAGCATATTTTGAACCTTTTCAAGAGCCTTTTGTTGTTTCACAACAATCTTAGCAAGTTTAGAATAATTAGGCTTGAGGTTTTCATCAGATTCATCCTCACTTGATTCAGAGGAGGGATATTTGAGTTCCTTTGCACATTTTACCATGAAGCAATAGGTGGGAGCGTAGTCATCATTGCCGTCGTTAGTGGTGTTGGGGAGGTCCTTTTCCTCAGAGTTGAAGATAGACTTGCTGACGAACGTGGTAGCAAGGGCTAGGCTCGCCACACCAGAGTATGACTCCTCAGATTCCTCCTCTTCCTCATTTTCCTCAGATTCCACCTCAGGGTCCATTGCCTTGCCAATGAATGCCGGAGCCTTCTTGGAGCTGCTCTTCTTGTGACATGAAGACCTTGAAGGTTTTGATGAAGAGGACTTTGAAAATTTCTTCTTCTTCTTTGAATCATTAGAACTATAGTCCTTGTACTTCTTCTTCTTTGATTCCTTTTCCCATTGAGGACAATCTTGAATGTATTGACCGGGTTTCTTGCATTTCTGGCAAAGTCTCTTCTTGTAATCACGGGATGAGGAATCTGATCTTAAGTCATCACTTCTTGATGATTTTCCAAAACGGCCACGTCTTGAGAACTTTTGGAATTTCCTCACGAGCATTGCTTTCTCCTGGCTTAGTTCTTCAGGATCACCAAGGCTGCTACCAAAATCTTCACCTTCAGATTTAGAGACTGCCTTGGCCTTCAGAGCTCTTGATCTGCCAAAGTTTGGTCCATAGAGATCTCTCTTCTTAGCAAGCCGGAACTCATGAGTGTTTAGCCTTTCAAGGATATAAACGGGATCAAGTGACTTGTAGTCCCCTCGTTCTTGTATCATCAGTGCAAGGGTGTCAAATGAGGAATCAAGCGACCGAAGCAATTTCTTCACCAACTCGTGGTCGGTGATGTCAGAGGCACCAAGTGCTTGAAGATCATTTGAAATGTCAATGAGGCGATCGAAGGTTTGCTGAACATTTTCATTGTCAAGTCTTTTGAAGCGGTTGAAGAGATTGCGAAGAACGTCAACTCGAGAGTCACGCTGTGTTGAGACTCCTTCATTGACCTTGGACAACCTGTCCTAGATAAGCTTTGCTGTCTCCAAAGCACTCAATCTCCCATACTGCCCTTTGCTCAGATGGCCACATATGATGTTCTTCGCTTGAGAGTCAAGGTGCTTGAATCTCTTCACATCAGCAGTGTTGATGATAGGAGTGACAGAGGGAATGCCATTTTCCACAACGTACCAGAGATCGTTGTCAATTGCCTCAAGATGCATGCGCATCTTATTCTTCCAGTAGGGGTAGTCCGTCCCATCGAAGGTAAGACACCTAGCAGAAACCTTGATCATACCTGCAGTCGACATAACTAAAACTCCAGGTGGTTAAACCAAAATCACATAGAACAAGGGAGTACCTCGCTCTGATACCAATTGAAAGTGCGTTAAGTCGACTAGAGGGGGGTGAATAGGCGATTTTTATAAATTCTTCACTGAGGAATTTCAGGATGAGGAAATTCCTGAGTGAAGAACTACTTGTAGCGGAATAAGTACTCAGATGCAGACATGACATAACATAAGCATGGACATCATGATGAATTGAAAACAAGACACAAAGTACAGAAAGCATAAGCATAGGATAAAACAGGATGAAGACAAACATACTGAAGAAATTGAACTAAGGAAATTGAGAAAGTCTTCAGTCAAAGCCTTCAAACAGATATGAACAAGCACACAACACAGTAATGAGGAAATGAAGGGGTTGAGGAAATAGAACCAGTAAGCTTGGTGAAGACAATGATTTGCTAGACCAGTTCCAACTGCCGTGACAGTTGTACGTCTGGTTAGAGCGGCTAGGTATTTAAACCTAAGGACACATAGTCCTGGACACACAGTCCTCACCGTATTCTCCTTGAACTAAGGTCACACAAACCTCGTCCAATCACTCGTGGTAAGTCTTGAGGTGACTTCCAAACCTTCACAAACTTGGTCACCCGGCGATCCACAATTTCCTCTTGGATGCTCTAGACCATGACGCCTAACCGTCTGGAGGATGCACAGTCCTCAAAGGTAACAAGCATCGGTTCCACACAGGAACAATCTCTTCAGTGATGCTCAATCACATTGGGTTGTAGGTGTTTGGTTTGGGGTTTTGGGTTTTTCCTCACTTGATGATTTTCGCTCAAAGTCCTCGGAGGATGGGATGCTCTCAATGACAAGTGTTAGTTTCTCACGGAGCAGCCAACCAGCTAGTGGTTGTAGCGGGCGACTATTTATAGCCTAGGGAGTAGCCCGACATGATAAGACATAAATTCCCTTCAATAATATGACCATTAGGTGGGTAGATATTTTGGGACAGCTGACGCGTAGCACAACAACAGTCGGAAATTTGACTATCAAATTCCTCACGGCTATCATGTTCCTTACTTGTAGGTAATCTGCACTGGTGAAATCCTAACTCCTCAGTCAGAACAAATTCATCAGAGACCAGAAGAACTTTGTCTCTGTCACTGAAGAAATTGACTGAACTGTATGATATTTCCAATGGCTTCACTCGAAGGGATTGGTAGGTGTAGGATTTCGAGATGAGCATCACTTGGAACTTTTCCTTAGTTTTACCTCGACCCCCTTTAATAGTACGGTGAATAACAAGTCTTCATGGTCACATCAATTTCTTCACTTTCAAAGTCTTCAGAAAGTCTTCAGAAATCCAAAGTCTTCAGTCGAAGACATTCATTTTTAGTGGTCGACTTTCTGTGTAAATATCAAACTCCTCATAGACTCTTAGACCTGTGTACACTCACAAACGCATTAGTCCCTTAACCTATAAGTCTTCAATACACAAAAATCACTAAGGGGCACTAGATGCACTTACAGTATTAACCGGAAACTTGAGACATGTGTGAATACATAGACAAACAGAGTGTCCCTAGTATGCCTCTACTTGACTACCTCATTAATCAAAGATGGTTAAGTTTCCTAGCCATAGACATGTGTTGTCATTTGATGAATGGGATCACATCATTAGAGAATGATGTGGTGGACAAGACCCATCCGTTAGCTTAGCACTATGATCGTTTAGTTTGTTGCTATTGCTTTCTTCATGACTTATACATGTTCCTATGACTATGAGATTATGCAACTCCCGAATATCGGAGGAACACTTAGTGTGCTATCAAACGTCACAACGTAACTAGGTGACTATAAAGATTCTCTACAGGTGTCTCCGATGGTGTTTGTTGAGTTGGCATAGATCAAGATTAGGATTTGTCACTCCGATTGTCGGAGAGGTATCTCTGGGCCCTCTCGGTAATGCTCATCACTATAAGCCTTGCAAGCAATGTGACTAATGAGTTAGTTGCGGGATGATGCATTACAAAACGAGTAAAGAAACTTGCTGGTAACGAGATTGAACAAGGTATTGAGATACCGACGTCCGAATCTCGGGCAAGTAACATACCGATGACAAAAGGAACAATCTATGTTGTTATGCGGTTTGACCGATAAAGATCTTCGTAGAATATGTAGGAACCAATATGAGCATCCAGGTTCCTCTATTGTTTATTGACCGGAGACGAGTCTTGGTCATGTCTACATAGTTATCGAACCCATAGGGTCCGCACACTTAACGTTCGATGATGCTCGGTATTATGAGTTTATGTGTTTTGATGTACCGAAGGTAGTTCGGGGTCCTGGATGTGATCATGGACATGACGAGGAGTCTCGAAATAGTAGAGATATAAAGATCGATATATTGGAAGGCTATATTCAGACACCGGATGAGTTTCGGAGCTTACCGGATATATATCGGAGTGCCGAGGGGTTATCGGAATCCCCAGGGGAACTAATGGGCCTCTATGGGCCTTAGTCGGAAGAGAGGAAGGGCCAGGAGGGGCTGTCCGTGGGCCCCCACCTTGGATCCGAATTGGACTAGGGGAAGGGGGCAATGCCCCCTTTCCATCCCTTCCCCCTCTTCCCTCCTTCCTTCCCCCTCTCTCTCCCTCTTGGTGGATTCCTACTAGGACTTGGAGTCCTAGTAGGATTCCCCTCTTGGGGGCGCGCCCTTGGGGCCGGCTGGCCTCCCCCTTGCTCCTTTATATACGGGGGCAGGGGGCACCCTAGGACACACAAGTTGACAGTTGTCTAGCCTTGTGTGGTGCCTCCCTCCACAGATTTCCACCTCGGTCATATCGTTGTAGTGCTTAGGCGAAGCCCTGCGCCGGTAACTTCATCATAACCATCATCACGCCGTCGTGCTGATGAAACTCTCCCTCAGCCTCAGTTGGATCAAGAGTACGAGGGACGTCACTGAGCTGAACGTGTGCAGATCATAGAGGTGCCGTGCGTTCGGTACCTGGATCGGTTGGATTGCAAAGACGTTCGACTACATGAACTGTGTTACTAAACGATTCCGCTTTCGGTCGACGAGGGTACGTGGACACACTCTCCCCTCTCGTTTCTATGCATCACCTAGATGGATCTTGCATGTGCGTAGGCATTTTTTTTTGAAATACTATGTTCCTCAACAGTGGCATCCGAGCCAGGTTTATGCGTAGATGTTATATGCACGAGTAGAACACAAAGAGTTGTGGGCGATAATAGTCATACTGCTTACCAGCATGTCATACTTTGATTCAGCGGTATTGTTAGATGAAGCGGCTCAGACCGACATTACGCGAACGCTTACGCGAGACTGATTCTACCGACGTGCTTCGCACACAAGAGGCTAGTGGGTGTCCGTTTCTCTAGCTTTAGTTGAATCGAGTGTGACTACCCCGGTCCTTGTTGAAGGTTAAAACAGCACACTTGACGAAAAAATCATTGTGGTTTTTGATGCATAGGTAAGAACGGTTTTTGCTAAGCCCGTAGCAGCCACGTAAAACTTGCAACAACAAAGTAGAGGACGTCTAACTTGTTTTTGGCATGTTGTGATGTGATATGGTCAAGACGTGATGAGATATAAATTGTTGTATGAGACGATCATGTTTTGTTAAAGTTATCGGCAACTGGTAGGAGCCTTATGGTTGTCTCTTTATTGCATAAGATGCAAGCGCCATACAATTGCTTTACTTTATCTCTATGTGATAGCAATAGTTGCAAAAGCAATAGTTGGCGAGATGACCATGTGATGACACATTGATAGAGATCAAGATGATGGAGATCATGGTGTCATGCCGGTGACGATGGAGATCATGACGGTACTTTGGAGATGGAGATCAAAGCCACAAGATGAGAATGGCCATATCATGTCACATATTTTGATTGAATATGATGTTTATCTTTTATGCATCTTATTTTGCTTAGTATGGAGGTAGCATTATAAGATGACCCCTCACTAAATTTCAAGGTATAAGTTTTCTCCCTGAGTATGCACCGTTGTGACAGCTCGTCGTGCCGAGACACCACGTGATGATCGGGTGTGATAAGCTCTATGTTCATATACAACGGGTGCAAAACAGTTTTGCACACGCGGAATACTCGGGTTAAACTTGACAAGCCTAGCATAGGAATTATTGGCCTCGGAACACTGAGACCGAAAGGTCGAGCGTGAATCATATAGTAGATATGATCAACATAGTGATGTTCACCATTGAAAACTACTCCATCTCATGTGATGATCGGACATGGTTTAGTTGATATGGATCACGTGATCACTTAGATGATTAGAGGGATGTCTATCTAAGTGGGAGTTCTTAAGTAATATGACGAATTGAACTTTAATTTATCTTGAACTTAGTCCTGGTAGTTTTTGCATATATATGTTGTAGATCAATAGGTCGCGTATAGCTCCCCTATTTTATTTTTGATATGTTCCTAGAGAAAAATAAGTTGAAAGATGATAGTGGCAATGATGTGGACTGGGTCCGTGATCTTAGATTTATGTCCTTAATGCACCGCTAGGTTACAGACCTATTGCAGGAGAAGATGTAGACGTTATGAACGTTTGGCAAGCTCGGTATGATGACTACTTGATAGTTTAGTGCGCCATTCTTTATGGCTTAGAACCGGGACTTCAAAAACCGTTTTGAACGCCACGAAGCATATAAGATGTTCTAGAGCTGAAATTGGTATTTCAGACTCATGCCCGAGTCGAGAGGTATGTGACCTCTAACAAGTACTTTGCCTACAAGATGGAGGAGAATAGCTCAACCAGTGAGCATGTGCTCAAAATGTCTAAGTACTACAATCACTTGAATCAAGTGGGAGTTAATCTTCCAGAAAAGATATTGATTGACAGAGTTCTCTAGTCACTATCACCAAGTTACTGGAACTTCATGATGAACTATAATATGCAAGGGATGACGAAAACGATTCCCAAGCTCTTCCTGATGCTGAAATCGGCGATGGTAGAATTCAAGAAAGAGCATCAAGTCTTGATGGTTAATATGACCACTAGTTTCAAGAAAAACAGGCAAAGGAAAAGAAAGGAAACTTCAAAGAATGGCAAGCAAGTTTCCACTCCCGTTCAGAAACCCAAAGCTAGACCTAAGCCTGAAACTGAGTGCTTCTACTGCAAAGGGAATGCTCACTGGAAGCGGAACTACCCCAAATACTTGGCAGATAAGAAGGATGGCAAAGTGAACAAAGGTATATTTGATATACAGATTATTGATGTGTACTTTACTAGTTTTCATAATAGCCCCTGGGTATATGATACTGGTTTAGTTGCTATGATTACTAACTTGAAACATGAGTTACAAAATGAACATAAACTAGTTGAGGGCAAGGTGACGATGTGTGTTGGAAGTTATTACAAGGTTGATAAGATCACCATCGCACACTCCCTTTACCTTCGGGATTAGTGTTGAACCTAAAATAAATGTTATTTGGTGTTTGCGTTGAGCATAAATATGATTGGATCATGTTTATTGCAATACGGTTATTCATTTAAGACAAAGAATAATTGTTGTTCTATTTACAGGAATAAAACCTTCTATGGTCATACACTCAGTGTAAATGGTTTATTGAATCTCGATCGTAGTGATACACATATTCATAATATTGAAGCCAAAAGATGAAAAGTTAATAATGATAGTGCAACTTATATGTGGCACTACCGTTTAGGTCATATTGGTGTAAAGCGCATGAAGAAACTCCAAGCTGATGGGCTTTTGGAATCATTTGATTATGAATCATTTGATGCTTGTGAACGATGCCTCATGGGCAAGATGACTAAGACTCCGTTCTCCGGAACAATGGAGTGAGCAACTGAATTATGGAAATAATACATACTGATGTATGTGATCCGATGAGTGTTGAGGCTCGCGGCGGGTATCGTTATTTTCTGACCTTCACAGATGATTTGAGCAGATATGGGTATATCTACTTGATGAAACATATGTAACATCCCAAAATTCTAAATTTTGGAATGTTATAATAAATAGATAGAATTGATTGATTGTTTGATTGATTGCGTGAAATTGAGTGAAATTCGAATTCTTTTTGAAAGTTAAATGAGAGGGAATAAAAGGACTTTCCCAAACTTTCATATTTGCTTTCTGATCTCCATGAATTCAAATTCTTTTCAAATGCAAAACCCTTGAGTGAAGATGATATGACTTCTTCCATGTATTTAAATGAAATGGGGTGTTTGAAAATATTTGAATTTCATTTGGAAAATATTTCCAATTCTGCAACTTTATGCAACTCAATGATTTTCATGAGCGAAGATAAAATGACTTCTTCAAATTATATGAAATATGAGTTGGGAGTTTCAAAGAATTAAATTCAAAGTTCTTTTGAATTTATTTTCAATTTGGAGTTATTTGAGTTTTTTCAAATTATTTTTCTCCAAAAATAAAATATATGGAAATTAGGGTAACATGATTCCCTACAATAGAAACTTGGAGAAAAATTAATTTGAAATCATTTTGGTATTTTTAAAATGATTTTAGTTGGATTTTAATAGACCAGTAGTACTCTTTGAATTATTAGAATTCGTGTGTATTTTATTTAATGCTAGGAAAATGTTCACCGTGTAGAAAATCTTTTTTCTGAAAATTTTGATATATAATATGCCTATATACTATTTTATTTGCTTTTGTTTTATTTTCATTTGTCTGTGTTTAAAAAAAACTCTCCGAACAGTGCCAGGCCGAAGCCCAGCACTGCTCTCCCTCTCTCTCTCCTCGCGCCAGGCCAGGCCGGCCCAGCCGAAGCCAGGCCAAGGCCCAGGCCACCTCCTCGTCGCCCGTCTTCCAGCTCGGGACAGAGTCCCGAGCAAGCACGCATCGCCGCCGCCGTGCCATCTCCGGCCTCCTCCTGCCCCCTCGCCCACGCCTCCCCTCCCCTCCTATAAAGTCGCCGCACCCGGGCCCCAGGACCCGATCCGCCGCCGCCCTCCCTCTCTGCCGCACAGCACCGCCGCCCTTGCGCTGCGTTCCGCCGCCGCCGGCGAGATCCGCCGCCGCCGCCCCGCTCCGTCCCGTCACCGTTGACCGCCGCCGAAGCTGCCATTCGCCTCGCCTCGCCGCGCCGCCCCACCCCGACCCCTTCGCCGCCCTCCTGGACGACCGGAGCCGCCGCCCCGGCCGGACCCGAGCCGCTGCCGCCGTCCTGTCTCGCCGGAGAACGCCATCGCCGCCACCGGTTTTCTCTCCGAAAATTGCCAACCCGTCGCGAACCGGTAAAACCCGCCAAAAAAACCCGATCCGGTTTTCTTCGGTTTTTCTTTTAGATCGTTTTTTTGTGGTTAGTCCTATACAGAGAACGTTCACTGTCTATCCCTTCGGAGCGAACGAATCCATCCGTTAGCGTTCGGTAACGACGTTTGCAATTTAGTCTTTTTCTTTTTCTATTTTAATTTCGGCCAGGGACTTATATGTGAGGAGTTTTCTTTACAGTTTAGTCCCTGAACTTCAAACACTCGTAACTTTTTGCTTATTAGTCCAAATCCAACGAAACCAACGCCCACGTCTTCGTTATGATCTCCTCTATCCAGTAATCCAACTCAAACATGTTTTTGAAAATTTTAAATTTGAATTAGATCAGTTTTGAATTCAAACTTCGTTTGATCATAACTTGAGTTTCGTAGCTCCGTTTGGGTTGATTCTTTTTGCAAATCGAAGCTCTTGACCTAAACCTTCTAATAAGGCCAAATTCACATAATTTTGGTACTGTTAGAAATAGTTTTATGTTGCAAGAGCTATTTGCTTGGTTTTGATGTTTTCCGAATTGTCTTCTTCGATCTTTTTGATCTTTTGAGTGATTGCTTATGTGTGGTTACTATTGCTTGCTTACGATAGATTGACCGGAGTGTGACGAGTAGAACTATCAAGAATTTTGAGTGCGAATAATCTTCATCAACATTGCAGGCAAGTTCACACTTTGATCATACCTTTTCTACTACCCAATTTTATTGCATTAGATCAATCCTCACACATTGCATGATTAGGATCTAATTAAATTGTGGGATGGGAAGTAGTTGATGAGGTAGGAACCTATTGCCCTGCATTCAAACCTTTGGGAGTTACTTCTATGTTTGCTTATTATGCCATGCTATGCTAGTAGACGTGGATTGGGTGAGTGAAATCCATGACAGATGTGAGATTTATAATTAAGGGTTTATCTAAGGTGGGAACCTAACACACATCTGGGTGGATTGAGGCACCTGGGGTTACCAGGACTTGCCTGTTTTTGGGACCGCCACCCAGGCCCAAAGGGATCATGAGATTATTCATACTAGAAACTTCCGTGTGCAGTCACAAGCCATTATGGGCTCTGGCATAGTTGACTAAGTTGTGCGAACTCTTACAGTGGTGGACTAGCAGATGCAGGGGATGTAGGTTGGTACGGTCTATCACGTCGTAAGGTGTTAGCGCTTCTGAAAGACTATGTCTCGGTCATCCGTTTCTCAAACACCCTGTAGTGCGAGAAACCAAACGGAGGCGATCGAGTCTTGTGGGGAAAAGTGCGCAAACCTCTGCAGAGTGTACAAACTAATCATGATTAGCCGTGTCCCCGGTTATGGACATCTTGAGTATCTAGTTCTTGGATTATCCTATTGATCTCATCATGTTACTTTAAATGAATATTTTTGGGTTTTATGATGTTACTTAATTGGGATTGAGAATGCTGTCATCCATTCTCAATGTTCAACAATCACCATGATAGTTAAATAAATTTATTCCTTTGCAGTAGGGAAAAATTGGCTTTTCGCAAAAACCTTATAACCATAGAGCTTTTCCACCAGCCATATATGCATATAGTGATAGCCATTGTTCATCATTTTCTCTATGGTGTGAATTTGCCAGTACATTCAATGTACTGACCCGTTTCGGGCTGCAACGTATCATGTTGCAGGTTTCTTACGACGAGTAAGTGATACGTTAGGGTTACGATTCTACACTCAACTTTGCCATTGGTGTTGATGGGAATCCACAACCTTGTTGCTTCCGCTATATGGATTGAGGTAATAGTATTTACGTTACTTTATACATGTGATTTACCTCTGTTATAAATCCTTCGAGTACTGTGTGTGTCAGCATACCGATCCAGGGATGACACTTAAGCACAGAGACTTGACCCATTCGGGTCGGGTCGCTACAACATAAGTCTGAAACATTTGAAAAGTTCAAAGAATTTCAGAGTGAAGTGGAAAATCATTATAACAAGAAAATAAAGTTTCTACGATCTGATCGCGGAGACGAATATTTGAGTTATGAGTTTGGTCTTCATTTGAAACGATGTGGAATAGTTTCGCAACTCACGCTACCTGGAACACCACAGCGTAATGGTATGTCTGAACATCATAACCGTACTTTATTAGATATGGTGCGATCTATGATGTCTCTTACCGATTTATCACTATCGTTTTGGGGTTATGCATTAGAGACAACTACATTCACGTTAAATAGGGCACCATCTAAATCCGTTGAGACGACACCATATGCATTGTGGTTTAGCAAGAAACCTAAGCTGTCGTTTCTTAAAGTTTGGGGCTATGATGCTTATGTGAAAAAGTTTCAACCTGATAAGCTCGAACCCAAATTAGAGAAATGCGTCTTCATAGGATACCCAAAGGAAACTGTTGGGTACACCTTCTATCACAGATCCGAAGGCAAGATATTCGTTGCTAAGAATGGATCCTTTCTAGAGAAGAAGTTTCTCTCGAAAGAAGTGAGTGGGAGGAATGTAGAACTTGATGAGGTAATTGTTCCTTTTCCCGAATTGGAAAGTAGTTCATCACAGAAATCAGTTCTAGTGATTCCTACGCCAATTAGTGAGGAAGCTAATGATGATGATCATGAAACTTCAGATCAAGTTACTACCGAACCTCGTAAGTCATCCAGAGTATGGTCCGCACCAGAGTGGTATGGTAATCCTTTCTGGAAGTCATGTTACTAGACCATGACAAACCTACAAACTATGAGGAAGCGATGATGAGCCCAGATTCCGCAAAATGGCTTGAGGCCATGAAATCTGAGATGGGATCCATATGTGAGAACAAAGTGTGGACTTTAGTTGACTTGCCCAATGATCAGCAAGCCATTGAGAATAAATGGATCTTCAAGAGGAAGACAGACGCTGATAGTAGTATTACTATATACAAAGCTCGAATTGTCGCAAAAGGTTTTCGACAAGTTCAAGATGTTGACCACAATGAGATTTTCTCACTCGTAGTGATGCTTAAGTCTGTCCTAATCATGTTAGCAACTGCCACATTTTATGAAATCTGGCAAATGGATGTCAAAACTGCATTCCTTAATGGATTTCTTAAAGAAGAGTTGTATATGATGCAACAAGAAGGTTTTGTCAATCCTAAAGGTGCTAACAAAGTGTGCAAGCTCCAGCGATCCATCTATGGACGGGTGCGAGCATCTCGGAGTTGGAATATATGCTTTGATATAGTGATCAAAGCATATGGTTTTATACAGACTTGCGGTGAAGCCTGTATTTACAAGAAAGTGAGTGGGAGCACTACAAACTTTCTGATAAGTATATGTGAATGACATATTGTTGATCAAAAATGATGTAGAATTTTCCGGAAAGCATAAAGGAGTGTTTGAAAGTAGTTTTTCAAAGAAAGACCTCGGTGAAGCTACTTACATATTGAGCATCAAGATCTATAGAGATAGATCAAGACACTTGGTATATTTTTCAATGAGTACATACCTTGACAAGATTTTGAAGTACTTCAAAATGGAACAGTCAAAGAAGGAGTTCTTTCATGTGTTGCAAGGTGTGAAGTTGAGTAAAGACTCAAAACCCGACCACGGCAGAAAATAGAAAGAAATTGAAAAGTCATTCCCTATGCCTCAGCCATAGGTTCTATAAAGTATGCTATGATGTGTACCAGACCTATTGTGTACCTCACCAAGTGTTTGTTAAGAGGGTACAATAGTGATCCAGGAGTGGATCACTGGACATCGATCAATTTTTTCCTTAGTGGAATAAGGATATGCTTCTCGGTTACGGAGGTGGAAAAAACTTCGTCGTGAAGAGTTACGTTGTAACATCCCAAATTTTCAATTTGGAATGTTATACATTAGACCATCATTGCATATCATAATTTATTTGCTTTCGGTCTTGATCCTAGAAATTCTACGCAACTCAAGGACCCATGGAGAGAATTGGGGATTTCGTTATTTTCATATTTGAGTTTTCTCAAATTTTGAGAATAGGATCATTTGATTTTAATTATTTTATCATCAATTATTTCTATTACAAAAATATGAGAGAGGGAATAAAATGACTTTCCCAAAATAAAGAAATATTAAGGATTTAATAATAAAATCAAATAAGATTTTATTTCAGAGTTTTTTGTTATTTTATTTGAATTTAGGAAAAATATGCGTTTTTCAAAATTGCATTTAGGCCCCAAATAAATGTTCACCTTGTGCGGCTTGATTTTAGAAGCCCGGGTAAATTTATTTCGGGATTTTTGGAGCCCGTTTAGTATTTTGTTTTATTTGTTTTTCTGCGGGGAATTTAAAAAAAACGCAACTGACCTACGGGCCGTGTCCGACCTGGACACTAAGCCCGTCCAGGCTTTATAAGCCGGGAGCCCGGCCCGGGAGCCTCCCCAAACCCTAGCCCCAGCCCCGCCGCCGCCTTCGCCGCCGCTGCCGCCGCCCCGCCCCGCCGCCGCCGCCCCGCGCCGACCGCCGCGCCACCGCCGCCGCCGACCACCGCGCCGCCACCGACCGCCGGAGCCCCGCCGCGGCCGCCGGATCTCTCGCCGGAGTTGTCGGGTAGTTTTTTTAGACGCCGGTTTTTTTCTTCCGAAAAACCGTTTGGTTTTTTCGACGTTTTTTTAGTTACGTTTTTTAAATAGATCGGTTTTTCCGATTTATTTAAATAGCAAGCGTTCGTTCGTTTGTTCGTTCTAGCAAATGTTCGTCGTTTTTCTTTTCTCGGATTAAATCCGCGATTTTTTCTGATCGCGATTTATGATCCAATTTTCATTTTAGTATACCTTTTCGCTTGTTTATCGGAATCAGGCGATTCAAGCGCCTGGAGTTTCGTCTCGAAACCCTCTATCCGTTTAACCAACTTAAACAAGTTTTTGCCATTGTAAAAATTGCCCTAGATCCAGAATAGTAAACGAAGCATGTTTCTTTTGCCGTTTGACTTTCGTTGCTTCGTCTGATTTGATTCTTTTTGCAAACCGGAGTTCTTAAGTTGAACTTTCTGGTTAGATCTCTTATTTGACTTTTACCTGTGCAGTAGATGAATAATTATTGTATGCTTGTTTCTTTGTCTGTGCTAGAATACCCGGAGTGCGCCGCCTGTTACTTCGAATCTCTAGGTTTCACGGATCATCAGCAAGGCAAGTAACACTTTGATCATAGCTCCTACTACCGAGTTTTATTGCATTAGAGCAATCCTCAAACATTGCATGATTAGGATCTAATTAAATTGTGGGATGGGAAGTAGTTGAGGTAGTACCTATTACCTGTTGTATTATCAAACCTTTGGGAGTTACTTCTACGTTTGCCTATTATGCCATGCTATGCTAGTAGACGTGGATTGGGTGAGTGATATCCATGACTGATGTTAGTTTGTTAATTTAATGGTTTATCTAAGGTGGCAACTTAAACACACATCTGGGTGGATTGAGGTACCTGGGTATTCCAGGATTGCCTGTTTTTCTTTATGGACCGCCACCCAGGTCCAAAGGGATCATGAGATTTTCATACTAGAAACTTCCGTTTGTAGCCACAAGCTATTATGGGCTCTAGCATAGTTGATTAAGTCGTGCGAACTCTTACAGGGTAGACTAGCAGATGTAGGGGAAAGTAGGTGTAACGGTCTATCCATCATAAGGTGCTAGCGCTTCTGAAAGACTATGTCTCGGTCACCCGTTTCTCAAACACCATGTAGTGCGAGAAACCAAACGGAGGCGATCGAGTCTTGTGGGGGAAAGTGCGCAAACCTCTACAGAGTGTATAAACTAATCATGGTTAGCCGTGTCCCCGGTTATGGACATCTTGAGTATCTAGTACTTGGATTATCATGTGAATCTCAACATGTTACTCTAAAATTTAATTTTGTTGGGTTTTGTTTAATGATGGTGCTTAATTGGGATTGAGGATGCTGTCAACCATTCTCAATGTTTAACAACTACCATGATAGTTAAATAAAATTTATTCCTTTCCAGTAGGGAAAAATTAGCTTTACGCAAAACTGTAACCATAGAGCTTTCCACCAGCCAAATATGCATATAGTATAGCTGTTTCATTCGATTACTCTTTATGTGTTACCTTGCCAGCATATTCCATGTGCTAACCCGTTTCAGGCTGCAACGTTAATGTTGCAGACTTTTCAGACAATGATTAAGGAGTTTTTAGGTCGTGGTTCTATACTCAGTGATGCCGTTGGAGTTGATGGATTCACTTATCTTCCAAGCCTTCCACTGTTATCGTTATTAGATGGCCTTAAGCCATATTTATTGTAATAAGTTCTCTATTGAGACACTCGATGTAATAAGTGTGTGATTGCTACTCTGTTATAAATCCTTCAAGTACTGTGTGGTGTCAGCATTACTGATCCAGGGATGACACCTGAGCACAGAGATCAGACTGTTTGAGGTCTGGTCACTACAAAGATGGTATCAGAGCACACGATGACTGTAGGACACGACCACTAAGCTAAAAGACCTAGATCACTATTCACTCTCTTCTCTTCTGACCTCTCATCTGTTCTACTCTTTAGGATGGCGGATGCAAGGAACAAGTTCACACAACCGGATGAAGATACACCCTTTGGACGCCACTTGAAGGAAGTCACTAGATACCTGAACATAGGAGTACCAAGCTTCACCGGAACCTACAACGCCACTTTACCTGAAGAAGAGCGCTGGATGATTCAAGTTCAAGTTCCAGGAAGGACGTTCATGCCAGTCACTGAGCCCATAGAGTTTTCTTTTGATGCACCAACTTGGAGTCTAGGAAAAAGCATGGCAGCTCACATCGCCATGGGACGCATTGGAGAAGTCTACCGCAATGATCTCAAGGATACTATCTACCAGATTTGTGGGCGCCGAGATGAGCACTGGGAGATGATCAGCACCAGAAAGGATAGATCAGTTGCAGCTTTTATCCAGGAATTAAACCAGCACATACGACGACAGGAGAACCAGATGTGTGCCGACATGATAGACCTGAAGAAGGCAAGGACTAGAATCAAGGAACTGGAGGAAGAACTCAAGGCTACACGTGAAGATTATGAAGAAGAAATTGAAGTATTGGTGGAGAAGAATGACGATCTGATCAAGAAGATCAGGATATTTATGGGAGGCCCTACACCAGTAGATGAAGACGAAGAACCCAAGGAGATTCGCCCGGAAGACTACATCATCATCGACAACACCGACTCGGACCCAGATGATAGCAATGATGCCTATGTTGATGAAGCCGGAGCAGATATCATGGAGTCTGCAACCGAAGAATATTTCTAGTAGACCACCTCATCAGTAGTAGTAGTCCACCATGTAAATAGAGTAGTCTGAGCACTTTTGCGATAGTTAGATCGATTGTATGCCCTTGTTTGATTGAATGAAGTGAATTGTTTGCTTTTGCCTCATGTGCATATGGGTAGTGTTTTCTCTTTATACCCCCTCTATTCTTAAATCTCATCTTTTCTAAACCCTCAGATGCCTCCAAGACGTGACCCCGGATTTACCTTTCCACCGGAGCTCACCCAGTTGATCCAGCAGCAGAACACATTGATGCAGTTGCTAGACCAGAATCAGAATCAGGGGAACAACAACAACATCCCACCACCACCACCACCTGTTGATCACTTAGCTCGTTTTCTTAGGCTGAATCCGCCGGTGTTTTCCAGTAGCATCGAGCCGATAGTAGCAGTTGGTTGGCTCCGCAAGACAGCTAGAGAGTTGACCACAACAGGATGCACAAATGCGGAGAAGGTGAAGTTTGCCGCACATCAGCTTGAAGGACCCGTAGCATCATGGTGGGAGAATTTCACAGCCACTTTCTCTGTCGACACTGTCACATGGGACCAGTTTTAGCAGGCTTTTCGAACTGCCCATGTTTCAGCAGGAGCTATGGCCTTGAATAAGCGAGAGTTTCGCAACTTGCGCCAAGGAGGACGAACAGTTGGCCAATATGTGGAGGACTTTAGTAAATTAGCACGTTATGCCCAAGATGACGTTGCTACAGATGCAACTAAGCAGGAGAAGTTTCTGGAAGGACTGAATGATGAGTTAAGCATGCAGTTGATGGTAGCAACCTTCAACAACTACCAGGAGTTGGTAGACCGTGCTCTTATGATTGAAGGCAAGCAGCAGCAAATTGAGAACCGCAAGAGGAAGTATGGACAAGGGAAGTACAATTCTGGAGCTCAGCAAAAGCCACGTTTTACCCCTAGATCGGGAGGACATTTTCAGCATACCCATGGAGGAGGTAGCTCGCACAATCACAACGGCACCAAGAATGGTAATGGCAATGGAGGAAGCAACGGCCAGAACCATACCAACCTTTCAACCCCAGCCAAGAAAGACCTGAGCCAAGTCACTTGCTTTAAGTGTCAGAAGACCGGACATTATGCCAATGAATGTCCTGAAGGCCAGAATGGCAATGGAAGCTCTGGGAAGAAGCCGAACCCTTTCAAGAGGGGACAGGTGTACCACGTTAACGTGGAGGAGGTTGAAGAGCAGCCGGATGCAGTAATCGGTAAGTTTTTGGTTAAGTCAATTACTGCACTCGTTCTTTTTGATACTGGTGCATCGCATTCATACATATCAAGGGGATTTGTGGATAAGTATAACCTGCCCACTAAGGTTCTTAGAACACCTATGCTAGTAAGCTCACTAGGAGCGGAGTATATGGCCAGTCAAGGATGTTTTCAAGTGCCATTGAGTATAGGTAGGCATGTGTTTCCCTCAGATTTAATCATTTTGGAATCACAAGGATTGGATGTAATTCTGGGTATGGATTGGCTGTCGATGTATGGGGGAAACATCGATTGCGCCAGTAAGACAATTTTGCTTACCACCCCAGATGGGAGAAGGATCAAGTATGTATCCCGGCATGTGCCAAAAGGGACTCAAGTAAATTGTTTAACATGAGTTGTGCGGGAGGAAGTACCAGTGGTAAGGGATTTCCCTGAAGTATTTCCAAAAGAGTTGCCAGGCATGCCACCGGATAGAGATATTGAGTTTTTGATTGAGCTATTGCCAGGCACAGGGCCAATATCGAAGAGACCATACATGATGCCTGCAAAGGATTTGGTGGAGATTAAGAAGCAGATTAAGGAGTTATTGGATAAAGGTTACATTCGCCCAAGTTCGTCGCCTTGGGGATCACCAGTACTTCTAGTGGAGAAAAAGGATGGATCGTTAAGGATGGTTGTTGACTATCGTGGGTTGAATGAAGTAACGATCAAGAACAAGTACCCACTACCAATGATAACTGATCTACTTGATCGATTGCAAGGAGCTAAGGTATTTTCCAAGATCGATCTGCGATCAGGATACCACCAGTTGAAGATTCGAGAACAGGATATACCTAAGACAACTTTTACCACCAGGTATGGGCTGTACGAGTATACCGTTATGTCATTTGTACTAACTAACGCACCTGCCTATTTTATGAACATGATGAACAAAGTGTTTATGGAATTTTTCGATAAGTTCGTCATGGTGTTCATTCATGATATTCTGGTTTACTCGAAGAATGAAGAGGAACATAAGGAACATTTGCAATTGGTACTTGAGAAGCTGAGAGAACATCAGTTGTATGCCAAGTTCAGCAAATGTGAGTTTTGTTTGAAGGAAGTAGGATTCCTCGGACACGTTATATCCGGAGAAGGAATAGCAGTTGATCCCACTAAAGTTGATACCGTGACCAAGTGGGAAGCACCAACAACAGTTGGAGAGATCCGGAGTTTCCTTGGACTCGCAGGATACTACCAGAGATTTATTGAGAATTTCTCCAAAATTGCAAAACCTATGACGGAGTTGTTAAAGAAGGATAAGAAGTTCATATGGACTAAGGAGTGTGAGGCTAGTTTCCAGGAGTTGAAGAAATGCTTGGTTACTTCACCAGTGTTGATTTTGCCAGACCAGACCAAGGATTATGAGGTGTATTGCGACTCTTCATGACGAGGACTTGGAGCAGTGCTTATGCAGGAAGGGACAGTTGTTTCATATGCCTCACGACAACTGAAACCCCACGAATTGAATTATGCCACGCATGATTTGGAGTTAGCAGCCGTAGTGCATGCATTTAAAACATGGAGACATTTCCTCATTGGAAATCATTGTGAGGTGTACACAGATCAAAAGAGTTTGAAATACATTTTCACGCAGAAGGAGTTAAACCTCAGACAAAGGAGATGGTTGGAGCTCATCAAGGATTATGATATGAGATTGCATTACCATCTCGGAAAGGCTAATGTAGTAGTTGACGCATTGAGCCGTAAAAGCCATGTCAATACACTAATGATGGGAGAAATACCAAAGGAGTTAGCCGAGGATCTTCGTGAGCTATGTTTAGAAATAGTTCCGAGAGGCTATGTAGCAGCATTGGAGATTCAGTCAACTTTGATGGATAGAATCAGAGAAGCTCAGAAGACTGACAAGGAGATTGCCTCTATAAAGGAGAAAATGAGCGAAGGAAAGGCTAAAGGATTTCGTGAGGATGAGCACGACACCCTATGGTTTGAAGACCGTGTTTATGTGCCCAATGACCCGGAGATCAGGAGGTTGATTCTGCAAGAGGCACACGATTCACCATATTCGATTCACCTAGGAAATACCAAGATGTATTTGATTTGAAGGATATTTTCTGGTGGACCGGAATGAACAAGGATATTGCGGAGTACGTAGCAGTATGTGATGTATGTCAGAGAGTGAAGGCAGAGCATCAGAAGCCAGTAGTATTGCTACAACCATTGCCGATACCCGAATGGAAGTGGGATAAGTTAGGCATGGATTTTATCACGGGATTACCCAGGACTTGTTCAGGCTATGACTCGATTTGGGTTGTAGTTGATCGGTTGAAGAAAGTAGCTCATTTCATCCTGGTAAAGACTACTTACACCAGTGCTAAGTTGGCAAAGATATACATGACCAGGATTGTATGCTTACATGGAGTTCCGAGGAGTATAGTATCAGATAGAGGAACCCAGTTTACCTCAAAGTTCCGGAATCAGTTGCACGAAACTTTGGGTACCAGGCTAGAGTTCAGCACAGCTTTTCATCCATAGACAGATGGACAAACCGAGAGAGTCAATCAGATTTTGGAGGACATGCTGAGAGCTTGTGCGCTAGATTATGGATCTAGTTGGGACGACAATTTGGCATATGCAGAATTCTCTTACAACAATAGCTATCAATCCAGTTTAAAGATGGCCCCTTTCGAAGCCTTGTACGGAAGGAGGTGCAGGACACCGTTTTCATGGGACGAAATTGGAGACCGCCAGTTGTTTGGACCTGATTTGATTAAGGAGTCTGAACAGAAGGTGAAATTGATTCGCGATAGGCTCAAGGTAGCTCAATCCAGGCAGAAGAGTTATGCAGATTCTAAACGCAAGGAGACAGTTTACGAAGTCAGAGACAGAGTTTATCTTCGAGTATCCCCACTTCAGGGAATAAAGCGCTTTGGTGTTAAGGGAAAGTTAGCGCCACGATTTGTAGGACCATACCGAGTATTGGAACGTATGGGAGAAGTGGCCTACAAGTTGGAATTGCCCGAAGGATTGTCAGGAGTTCATGATGTGTTCCACGTTTCTCAGTTGAAGAAGTGCCACGCGGAGATGGCTGACATACCACTGAGAGATACGGTACCACTGGAAGCAATTCAGTTGGACAGTGATTTGACCTATGAGGAGAAACCAGTTAAGATTCTCGAGTTTGCCAGCCGAGTCACCCACAGCAAGGTTATCAAGTTTTGTAAGGTTCAGTGGAGCCACCACACGGAGGATGAAGCCACCTGGGAGCGAGAGAAAGATTTGCTCAAGGACCACCCTCACCTATTTTCTAGCCAACCCGAATCTCGAGGGCGAGATTCATCTTAAGGGGGGTAGGTTTGTAAGATCCCAAAATTTCAATTTGGAATGTTATACATTAGACCATCATTGCATATCATAATTTATTTGCTTTCGGTCTTGATCCTAGAAATTCTACGCAATTCAAGGACCCACGGAGAGAGTTGGGGATTTCGTTATTTTCATATTTGAGTTTTCTCAAATTTTGAGAATATGATCATTTGATTTTAATTATTTTATCATTAATTATTTCTATTACAAAAATATGAGAGAGGGAATAAAATGAATTTCCCAAAATAAATAAATATTGAGGATTTAATAATAAAATCAAATAAGATTTTATTTCGGAGTATTTCATTATTTTATTTAAATTTAGGAAAAATGTGCATTTTTCAAAATTGCATTTAGGCCCCAAATAAATGTTCACCTTGTGCAGCTTGATTTTAGAAGCCCGGGAAAATTTATTTCGGGATTTTTGGAGTGCGTTTAGTATTTCTTTTATTTGTTTTTCTGTGCGGAATTTAAAAAAAACGCAACGACCTACGGGCCATGTCCGACCTGGACACTAAGCCCGTCCAGGCTTTATAAGCCGGGAGCCCGGCCCGGGAGCCTCCCCAAAGCCTAGCCCCAGCCCCGCCGCCGCCTTCGCCGCCGCCGCCGCCCCGCCCCGCCGCCGCTGCCCCATGCCGCCGCCGCCGACCGCCGCCGACTGCCGGAGCCCCGCCGCCGCCGCCGGATCTCTCACCGGAGTTGTCGGGTAGTTTTTTTTAGACGCCGGTTTTTTCCCGAAAAACCGTTCGGTTTTTCCGACGGTTTTGTTCATTTTTTTAGTTTCGGTTTTTTTAAATAGATCGGTTTTTCCGATTTATTTAAATAGCGAGCGTTCGTTAGTTCGTTTGTTCTAGCGAACGTTCGTCGTTTTTCTTTTCTCGGATTAAATCCGCGATTTTTTCTCATCGCGACGATTTTCGTTTTAGTATAACTTTTCGCTCATTTATCGGAATGAGGCGATTCAAGCGCCTGGAGTTTCGTCTCGAAACCCTCTATCCGTTTAACAGACTTAAACAAGTTTTTGCCACTGTAAAAATTGCCCTAGATCTAGAATAGTAAACGAAGCCTGTTTCTTTTGCCGTTTGACTTTCGTTGCTTCGTCTGATTTGATTCTTTTTGCAAACCAGAGTTCTTAAGTTGAACTTTCTGGTTAGATCTCTTATTTGAGTTTTACCTATGCATTAGATGAATACTTATTGTATGCTTGTTTGTTTGTCTACGCTAGAATACCCAGAGTGCACAGCCTGTTACTTCGAATCTCTAGGTTTCGCGGATCATCAGCAAGGCAAGTAACACTTTGATCATACCTCCTACTACCCAGTTTTATTGCATTAGATCAATCCTCAAACATTGCATGATTAGGATCTAATTAAATTGTGGGATGGGAAGTAGTTGAGGTAGTACCTATTACCTGTTGTATTATCAAACCTTTGGGACTTACTTCTATGTTTGCCTATTATGCCATGCTATGCTAGTAGACGTGGATTGGGTGACTGATATCCATGACAGATGTGAGTTTGTTAATTTAATGGTTTATCTAAGGTGGCAACTTAAACACACATCTGGGTGGATTGAGGTACCTGGGTATTCCAGGATTGCCTGTTTTTCTTTATGGACCGCCACCCAGGCCCAAAGGGATCATGAGATTTTCATACTAGAAACTTCCGTGTGCAGCCACAAGCTATTATGGGCTCTAGCATAGTTGATTAAGTCGTGCGAACTCTTACAGGGTAGACTAGTAGGTGTAGGGGAAAGTAGGTGTAACGGTCTATCCATCGTGAGGTGCTAGCGCTTCTGAAACACTATGTCTCGGTCATCCGTTTCTCAAACACCATGTAGTGCGAGAAACCAAACGGAGGCGATCGAGTCTTGTGGGGAAAAGTCCGCAAACCTCTGCAGAGTGTATAAACTAATCATGGTTAGCCGTGTCCCCGGTTATGGACATCTTGAGTATCTAGTACTTGGATTATCATGTGAATCTCAACATGTTACTCTAAAATTTAATTTTGTTGGGTTTTGTTTAATGATGATGCTTAATTGGGATTGAGGATGTTGTCAACCATTCTCAATGTTTAATAACTACCATGATAGTTAAATAAAATTTATTCCTTTGCAGTAGGGAAAAATTAGCTCTACGCAAAATTGTAACCATAGAGCTTTCCACCAGCCAAATATGCTTATAGTATAGTTGTTTCATTCCATTACTCTGTATGTGTTACCTTGCCAGCATATTCCATGTGCTGACCCGTTTCGGGCTGCAACGTTAATGTTGCATACTTTTCAGACGACGATTAAGGAGTTTTTAGGTCGTGGTTCTATACTCAGTGATGCCGTTGGAGTTGATGGACTCACTTATCTTCCAAGCCTTCCGCTGTTATCGTTATTAGATGGCCTTAAGCCATATTTATTGTAATAAGTTCTCTATTGAGACACTCGATGTAATAAGTGTGTGATTGCTACTCTGTTATAAATCCTTCAAGTACTGTGTGGTGTTAGCATTACTGATCCAGGGATGACACTTGAGCACAGAGATCAGACTGTTTGAGGTCTGGTCGCTACATACGTCGATGCAAGTTTTGACACCGATCTGGATGACTCCGAGTCTCAATCTGGATACATATTGAAAGTGGGAGAAATTAGCTACAGTAGCTCCGTGCAGAGCATTGTAGACATAGAAAAATTTGCAAAATACATACGGCTCTGAATGTGGCAGACCCATTGACTAAATTTCTCTCACAAGCAAAACATGATCACTCTTTGGGTGTTAATCACATAGCGATGTGAACTAGATTATTGACTCTAGTAAACCCTTTGGGTATTAGTCACATGGAGATGTGAACTAATCACATAAATATGTGAACTATTGGTGTTAAATCACATGACGATGTGAACTAGATTACTGACTCTAGTGCAAGTGGGGGACTGAAGGAAATATGCCCTAGAGGCAATAATAAAGTTGTTATTTATATTTCCTTATATCATGATAAATGTTTATTATTCATTCTAGAATTGTATTTACCAAAAACTTGATACATGTGTGAATACATAGACAAACATAGTGTCCCTAGTATGCCTCTACTTGACTAGCTCGTTAATCAAAGATGGTTAAGTTTCCTAGCCATAGACATGTGTTGTCATTTGATGAATGGGATCACATCATTAGAGAATGATGTGATGGATAAGACCCATCTGTTAGCTAAGCACTATGATTGTTTAGTTTGTTGCTATTGCTTTCTTCAAGACTTATACATGTTCCTTTGACTATGAGAGTATGCAACTCCCGAATACCGGAGGAACACTTAGTGTGCTATCAAACGTCACAACATAACTTGGTGATTATAAAGATGCTCTACAGGTGTCTCCGATGGTGTTTGTTGAGTTGGCATAGATCGAGATTGGGATTTGTCACTTCGATTGTCGGAGAGGTATCTCTGGGCCCTCTCGCTAATGCTCATCACTATAATCCTTGCAAGCAATGTGACTAATGAGTTAGTTGCGGGATGATGCATTACAAAACGATTAAATGGACTTGCCGGTAATGAGATTGAACTAGGTATTGAGATACCGACGATCGAATCTCGGGCAAGTAACATACCGATGACAAAGGGAACAACGTATCTTGTTATGCGGTTTGACCAATAAAGATCTTCGTAGAATATGTAGGAACCAATATGATCATCCAGGTTCTGCTATTGGTTATTGACTAGAGATGAGTCTCAGTCATGTCTACATAGTTCTCGAACCGGTAGGGTCCGCACGCTTAACGTTCAATGACGATCGATATTATGAGTTTATTTGTTTTGATACACCGAAGGTAGTTCGGAGTCCCGGATGTGATCACGGACATGACGAGGAGTCTCGAAATGGTCGATACATAAAGATCGATATATTGGAAGGCTATATTCGGACACCGGATGAGTTTCGGAGCTTACCAGACATATATCGGAGTACCGGGGGGTTATCGGAATCCCCGAGGGAACTAATGGGCCTCTATGGGCCTTAGTGGGAAGAGAGGAAGGGCCAGGAGGGACTGGCCGTGCACCCCCCTGGATCCGAATTGGACTAGCGGAAGGGGGTGGTGCCCCCCTTTCCTTCCCTTCCCCCTCTTCCTTCCTTCCCCCTCTCTCTCCCTCTTGGTGGATTCCTACTAGGACTTGGAGTTCTAGTAGGATTCCCCTCTTGGGGGAGCGCCCTAGGGGCCGGCCGGCCTCCCCCTTACTCCTTTATATATGGGGATAGGGGCACCCTAGGACACATAAGTTGACAATTGTCTAGCCATTGCGGTGCCCCCCTCCATAGATTTCCACCTCGGTCATATCGTTGTAGTGCTTAGGAGAAGCCCTGTGCTGGTAACTTCATCATCACCGTCATCACACTTTTGTGCTAACGAAACTCTCCCTCGGCCTTAGCTATATCAAAAGTACGATGGACGTCACCGAGCTGAACGTGTGCAGATCGCGGAGGTGCCATGCGTTCGGTACTTGGATCGGTTGGATCACGAAGACGTTCGACTACATCAATCGCGTTACTAAACGCTTCCGCTTTCAGTCTATGAGGGTACGTGGACACACTCTCCCCTCTCCTTGCTTTGCATCACCTAGATGGATCTTGCATGTGCGTAGGAATCTTTTTGAAATACTACGTTCCCCAACAACCTTTTCCTTCATCTAATGGGTATACACATGTTTTGGTTGTTGTTGATTATGTTACTAAATGGGTAGAAGCTATTCCAACCAGTAGTGCTGATCACAACACCTCTATTAAAATGCTTAAGGAAGTTATTTTTTCCCAAGTTTTGGAGTCCCTAGATATTTAATGACTGATGGTGGTTCACACTTTATTCATGGTGCTTCCCGTAAAATGCTTGCCAAGCATGATGTTAACCATAAAACTGCATCACCCTATCATCCTCAGTCTAGTCGTCAAGTTGAACTTAGCAATAGAGAAATAAAATTAATTTTGCAAAAGACTGTCAATAGGTCCAGGAAGAATTGGTCTAAGAAATTAGATGATGCACTTTGGGTTTATAGAACAGCATATAAAATCCTATGGGTATGCCTCCTTATAAAATGGTTTATGGAAAAGCTTGTCATTTGCCTCTTGAGTTAGAACATAAAGCATATTGGGTAGTCAAAGAACAAAATTATGACTTCAACCTTGCTGGTGAAAAGTGGTTATTTGATATTAGCTCATTAGATGAATGGAGAACCCAAGTTTATGAAAATCCAAAATTATTCAAAGAAAAAGTTAAAAGATGGCATGACAAAAGAATTCAAAAGCGTGAGTTTAGATTCGGAGAATATGTTCTTTTGTACAACTCTCGTTTCAGAATCTTTGCAGGAAAGCTCCTCTCAAAATGGGAAGACCCATATGTCATCGAGGAGGTTTACCGGTCTGGAGCCATCAAAATAAATAATTCCGGAGGTACTAACCCGAAGGTTGTCAATGGGTAACGAATAAAACATCATAACTCAGGTACGCCTATTAATGTTGAAGTAATATTATCCAAACTTTGACACCGGAAGAACACACAAAAGAGTCCTTCCGGAACACTCCAGAATCGTGAAAATAAGGTGGTACATGATAAGCTAAGTAAACAGACTTTGAAAAATCTGCAAAAATATTTTTTATCAGTTTTGGAATATTTAAGAATTTTGGGAATAAAGACACTTCCAGGAAGTGTCCCCTGGTGGGCACAAGACACCAGGGCACGCTAAGCTTGCCTCGTGCGCCCAGGTGGGCTGTGCCTACCTGGGACACCTTCCATACTCCGTTTTTCTAACTTATGCTTGTCCTCCAAGATAAAAAAAGCCTATATATACTTCCCGAACCTGTTGATCACCATATCACGAAGAAATCCTTTGTTCTCATTTCTTGTTGTTTCCTGTGTAGTTTTGAAAATATGTCGTCCGAAGATTCCGATGGTGAGAGCTATGTCTCGCATCTCATTGCTGACCCAAAGAACTATGGGGACCTATCTCCTTATGGTCGAACTACGGATGACGAGGAGGATGCTGACTTGATGAGGGTCGATTAAGCTCGGAGGAGGAGGATGTTCCTCTACCTCAACCTGGGGATATGCACATAAAGTTCAAGAAGTCCAGTATCCCTAAGAGAGCTAACCGGCCTAATAAACAATCTATTCCTTCTCATTTTCGGCAGAAAAGCATAGGAGATTTATGTGATAAGATCTTGAAGCTGGAGTTGGAGGTCGATGATTTAAAAGAGGAGATTGCTCTTCTCAACTACAACATGAAAAGGTTGAAGGCACAATTGTCATGACCATCAACATATTCTTCACCACCAAAAGAGAATTGAGTATCGGGTATGGTCACTACCCTTGGCTTCCGCCAAGCTTGGGGGAGGTGCCCTGGTATCCTATCATCCCACTATCTTTTTGCTTTTACTTATTTTAGTTCGATCCTTTTGCTTTAGATGAATAAAAGTTTAGTTCGATCCTTTCTTCTTTGAGAGTTTGCTTAGTGATCTATCCTTGTAATTGTGTGCAAGTTATATAATAAAAGTTTAGTTTGAGGTTTTGCTTTCTTTACTTTCATGTTACAAATAAAGAAAAGAAATAAGAAAAGAAAAGGAGAAAGGAAATAAATAAAGAAAAGATTATATACTAATCCTATGGTAGGTGATGGCACCACATAAGGAAAAGTATAAGTAGAAAATTTTATTAGAGATTGACAAACATAGCATCAGTCAATGATGCAACTCATGAAAGAATTAATAAGGGAAGAGAAGATTCACATATAAATATACTATCCTAGAAATATTTTGTGATTGTGAGCCCTCATCAAAATATTATATGCCAAAATTATTGACGTTGGACAAGGAAGACAACTTAATGGTTTATGTTTGTTTATATTCACATAGAAGTCATATTGTCATAGATCCTTTAACATGTGGTGCTTGCCCCCTATCTTTGCTAGCTAAAAATTCCGCACTAAGTAGAGATAGTACTTGTGCATCCAAAAACCCTTAAACCCAAATCTTATTTTCAAGTGTCCACCATACCTACCTAGGGATTGATCAAGATCACTCAAGTAAGTTGTCATCGGTGCAAAAAGGCAATAAAAATTGCTTCTAAAAGTGTGAGATCATTTAGTGTAAGAGAAAATTGAGCGTTGCACGAACTTGTGATGGTGAAGAATAAAAGCGACAGACTGCATAATAAAGGTCGCTATCACAAGGGGCAATGTAATGTGACATTATTTTGCACTAAGGGATTGAGCATACAAACAAATAAGCGCATTACAACCTCTGCTTCCCTCTGTGAAGGGCCTATCTTTTACTTTTATGTATTTACTTTTATGCAAGAGTCAAAGTTTTTCCCTCTATTCCTTTTATTTTTCTCCTTTGGCAAGCATCATGTGGTGAGGAAAGATCTATGCACATATGTCCAGTTGAATATGGATGGCATGAGTTATTATTGTTGACATCACCCTTGAGGTGAGTACGTTGGGAGGCGAAACCATAAGCCCTATATTTCTATGTATCCGGTCGAAACATTTTGCTCATGTGTACGTAGTGAGTGTTAGAAATCATAGAAGACTATATGATGGTTGAGTATGTGGACTTGCCTAAAGGCTTCGACACGTGACCCTTCCTGGAAAGATGATGAATTGTAGTTGCAAAGTTGACTGAGAACATAGTTTGTTGGTTTCTAATAGAGTTTTTGCTTTATACTTCGACTGTGTGATGAACTATTACTTATTCATGAGAAGTATATGATAAAAGTTCTATGATAAAATTCCTATGTTTAATTTTTTTAATGTTATAATAATCAACATGATGCTTCTATGTCCGTATTTTGTTTTTATCGACACCTCTCTCTCAAAGCATGTGGACATGTTTTTCGATTTCAGTTTTCGCTTGAGGACAAGCGAAGTCTAAGCTTGGGGGAGTTGATACGTCCATTTTGCAGCAATGTTTTCTTACCGTTATTTACAATGTTTTTATCCATAATAATGCTTTTTGGAGTAATTCTAATGCATTTTCTCTCATAATTTGCAAGATACAGACAAGGAGGAAGAATTCTGGCAGCTGGAAATCTAGACCTGGAAAAGCTATGTCAAGCCACCTATTTTGTACAACTCCAAACAAGCTAAAACTTCACGGAGATTTTTTATGGATTATTTAAGAATTATTGGAGCAAATAACTACCAGAGGGGGCCCACCAGGTGGGCACAACCCACCTAGGCGCGCTAGGGAGCCCAAGCGTGTCCTGGTGGGTTGTGCCCTCCTCGGCCCACCTCCGGTGCCCATCTTTTGGTATATAAGTAATTTTGAACTAGAAAAAAAAAATAAGAGGAGGACTTTTGGGATGAAGCGCCGCCGCCTCAAGGCGGAACTTGGGCAGAAGAACTATTGCCCTCTGGCAGAGCGATTCCGCCAGGGGAACTTCCCTCCCAGAGGGGGAAATCACCGTCTCTCAAACCCTATTTCATCTCTCGTGTTCAATCTTGTTAGCGGAACTATAGATTGGTACTTGTGGGTGACTAGTAGTGTTGATTACATCATGTAGTTGATAAATATATGGTTTATTTGGTGAAAGATTATATGTTCAGATCCAATATGCTATTTAATACCCCTTTGATCATGAGCATGTTTATCATTTGTGAGTAGTTACCTTTGTTCTTGAGGTCACGAGAGAAATTATGTTGCAAGTAATCATGTGAATTTGATATGTGTTTGATATTTTGATAGTGTGTATGTTGTGATTCCCTTAGTGGTGTCATGTGAACGTAGACTACATGACACTTCACCATGTTTGGGCCTAAGGGAATGCATTGTGGAGTAGCAATTTGATGATGGGTTGCAAGAGTGACAGAAACTTAAAACCTAGTTTATGCGCTATTCCGTAAGGGACCGATTGGATCTAAAAGTTTAATGCTATGGTTAGAATTTATTATTAAGACTTTTCTCGTAGTTGCAGATGCTTGTCGGAGGGTTAATCATAAGTAGGAGGTTTGTTCAAGTAAGAACAACACCTAAGCACCGGTCCACCCACATATCAAATTATCAAATAGCGAACACGAATTAAACCAACACGATGAAACTTACTAGATGAAATTCCCGTGTACCCTCAAGAACACTTTGCTTATCATAAGAGACCGTTTTGGCCTGTCTTTTGCCTCAAATTTATTGGGCTACCTTTCTGCACTTTTGTTACTACTACCGTTACTTGCTCGTTACAAATTATCTTGATATCAAACTACTCCGCTACTTACAATTTCAGCATTTGCAGACACTACCTTACTGAAAACTACTTTTCATTTCCTTCTGCTCCTCGTTGGGTTGAACACTCTTACTTATCGAAAAGAGCTACCATTGATCCCCTATACTTGTGGGTCATCAATATGCCCATCAATAGATATCAATGTGAGTGAGTAGGGATTGACATGCAACGGATGCACTAGAGCTATAAGTTTATGAAAGCTCAAAAAGAAACTAAGTGGGTGTGCATCCAACTCGGTTGCTCACGAAGACATAGGGCAATTTGAGGAAGCCTATCATTGTAACATACAAGCCAAGTTCTATAATGAAAAATTCCCACTAATATATGAAAGTGATAACATAGGAGACTCTCTATCTGTTCGATGAGTTTTTTTATGAAACCCAATTAATTCTTTTCTTTGATCTATGATGACTTTTAAGGACAGGTTAAATATATGCACGATTGGACCTGAAGCTTGTGTATGCTGTGTTCATACGTGCTACCAACTTCTTCATGCAAACTAAGCCAATTAGCTTTGCCTCACATGGAATATGCATGCATTATAAGTCCCAGAGTGCATATAGGGTCGTTTCATGCAAGTAGCGTGGTGGCCAGTATGTACGTATGTATTTCTATTAGAATACTCGCACGGGCAGGCAAGCATGTGTATTTATGTGGCCGAATACCCGCAACACGGAACTTACAAAGGCCGTCAGTGTATGCACTGTATTGACTGTGTTAAAAAAAGTATATGCGCTGTATTGGACGCAAGGAAATAAAGAAGAAGAAGAAGAAAACAATAAGGGCTATGTTGTACATGGTGGTCGCATAGTGTCCAACGGATGTGTTGAGCCTCCATGCACATGTCGATTTGGTCTCCATACGTATATGGAAGGAGAGCCAGGGAAGGGAAGCCGGCACGTCGTGTGCGGCGTGATATGGAAAATCGAGTTTCAAATCAGATGCATATCAATTTTTTTCTGTTTCTTTGTACAGACTTGGGCGTCAAGAAGAATTATTAGAAGGAAAGGAATCGGCGCCTGTGCTCCGGTTGCCATCCATGAAACTCCACGGGCTGGCTATATAAAGCTAGCAAAGGCAACGCAACAGGGGGGGGGGGGGAATGCACGAGCTAACACAAATCACGCACAGCTTGCGAAGGAAACAACCCCATGCAGGGCACGAAGTGAAGATGCGCCCGTCGCGGCGGCGAACAGAGGAGAGAAGGGACGCGGCGGTGGCCATGACACGCCGGATTGAAGAAACTCACGCACCTCTATGGAAGGTGTGGAGTGCGTCATGGCGACGATCACACTGTAAGATGATGGCGGTGCACTCGAGGACGTCGCCGAGGAAGTCAACAACAGTGCATGCACAAGTAACAACAAGCATGTGCGCGTGCAATAGTAGCACGGCCTTTTTTTCATTATCTTTCTCTTACCAGGTTTCATTGGGAAGGTGATGTGTACGCGGTGGTGGCGTTGGAATCATGTACATAGAGAAGAGAAGGCGACACACCTATGGCAACGACATTGAGAAGAACCCGAAGGCCAGAAGGAGGAGGAACTCACGCACGCAGAAACAGAGATCGCACTCAGAGGAAACGCGTCCGTGGCAGCGGCATCGACGACGAGACGCGCCCGTGGCGGCAGTGTTGAGGGTGAGACATGTTCATGGCGGTGGCGCGTGTGCTAACAGGTGCAACAACAACACCTTCACACCATGCGCAAGGAAGCACAGCGGTGATGTGGCAGCCGCAACATGCTGACGACGAAGGGCAGCAGACACACGATGGTTGTGGCCGCTGGGTGCTCTCTTTCTATTCTTGTCTCTTATAGGTTGCTCAGCGATCGGCTACGGTGCTCTACCATGGTGGACTACGTGTGGTTGGCGAACAGGTCTCTTTGACGCAAAGGACTACGACGAACAGGTCCAAGGTGAACAGGTTCATGGCGAATGAGACACCGACGTACAAGTCTCGCACCATACTTTCCAGAGGAGACGCTGCGGCAAAATTGGAGCTCATGACGGTGTAGCCTGAGTCAAGTCCAAGGCTAATAGGTCTCTCCGGTGCAAAGGTGCATGGTGTGCCGATCACGGTGCATAGGTCGGGTATCTTGCTTCCCGGAGGAGACGACATAGCAGAACAGGAGCTCGCGATGATGTAGCGCAAGTCAAGTCCATGGAGATAAGGTCTCTCTGATGCACAGGTCCATGGCGCTCCGATCACGATGCACATGGCGGATGTCTTGCTTCTCGGAGGAGACGACGTGGCGGAATAGGTGCTCACGATGATGCAGCCCGAGACCGGTCCCAACTTTGAAGGTGCACCCACCATGGCGGACAGGTCCTTGGCGTACAAGTCTTGGTGTGAGACTTGTCTTGGCAAACCATTGAATACGGTGTTTAGCTGAGACGAGGCACCAACCATGGCGGACAGGTCCTCGACGAACAGGTCTCTCCGATGTACAGGTCCATGGCGTCCCCGGCGTACAGGTCACCCTTTGGTGTAGCACCTGCCAAGGCGACACGCCCTCTACGATGCCACCGTTCATCGACCCCGTGAGCCGACGCCCTTGTCTTAGCAGAACAATCAAGACGGTGTCTGGCTAATACAAGGCGACGGAACCACTAGGATCATCTATATCCACAAGTTCGCCAGGCGGTGCCCCCTGATAAAGCGAACTGCCATAGACTTGGCGTCCAATCAAGTGAGGCGCACCCATCTCGGCGGATAGGTCATTGGCGCACATGTCCATGGTGTCGTCGGCGTACAGGTCACCGTTTGGCGTAGCACCAACCAAGGCGACGCGGTCTCCAAGGCACCACCTTTCTACGACCCTGTGAGGTGGTTCCCTTTGTCTTGACGGACCGCCAAATACTCGGTGTCTAGCCGAGATGAGGCACCAACCACACCGGCCATGCCGATGTTAGCGTGCGACGGTTTTACACCGACGCCGGTCTCCTAAGCAACTTACTCCCGCGAGGCATACCCCTTGCATACCCCGACGAGTCCGCTAGGTCATCTAGAAGTCTGAGCTGAGCAGGACCCATGAAACTTCAACCCCAACTACATCATCGCCACCAAGACCGACGAGGCACGACGGCGAGGGCGGATGTGGCTAGCACAAAGCCATGTTTTGAGCGGCGCGTGTAACGACGAGGACACGAGCTCTACCGCTGCCCACACACCACCATCATCATGCATGGAGAACGCAAGGCGCGGACGACGAAGACAACCACATGGCTTAATCGGAGGTGTCTCGTGGAGTAACCCATGAGAGTAATTAACTAGGAGCCTTCCGAGGCCCTAGGAACCAAGAGACCGCAATCGCTACAGTCAGGCTGGAAGCGCTAGTAGGCCACAGAGCGCATATTTAAAGGGATCTTGTATTTTTGTTTCTCCAATGAGAGATTAATAAAGTGCATGTTTTCCCTATATTTATTTGTGTACTTAGTACACTGGCACGCCCACAACGTTTATTTTCCCTGGAGAGTAGAGAGATAATAATGCAATAACCAATGTTATTTTTATTATTTCTCGTGTCAAACACTATCGTGAAGATCATGGTGCTACTTGATACATCCATTTTGCATCATGATTTTATATCAATATTTATTGCATTATGGGATGTTACTACACATTATGTCACAATACTTATGCCTTTTCTCTCTTATCTTACAAGGTTTACATGAAGAGGGAGAATGTCGGCAGCTGGAATTCTGGGCTGGAAAAGGAGCAAATATAAGAGACCTATTCTGCATAACTCCAAAAGTCCTGAAACTTCACGGGAGCATGTTTTGGAATATATAAAAAATACTGGTGAAAGAATTAACCAAAGGGGGCCCACACCCTGGCCACGAGGGTGGGGGGCGCCCCCAACACCCCTGGGCGCGCCCCCTGTCTCATGGGCCCCCTGGCAGGGCTCCGGTGCACATCTTCTGCTATATGAAGTCTTTCGTCCGAGAAAAAATCATAAGAAAGTTATCGGGACGAAACTCCGCCGCCACGAGGTGGAACCTTGGCGGAACTAATGTAGGCCTCCGGCGGAGCTGTTCTGCCGGGAAAACATCCCTCCGGGAGGGGGAAATCATCACCATTGTCAACACCATCGATCCTCTCAGCGGGAGGGGGTGAATCTCCATCAACATCTTCACCAGCACCATCTCCTATAAAATCCTAGCTCATATCTTGTATCCAATCTTTGTCCCAAAACCTCAGATTGGTACATGTGGGTTGCTAGTAGTGTTGATTACTCCTTGTAGTTGATGCTAGTTGGTTTATTTGGTGGAAGATCATATGTTGAGATCCTTTATGCATATTAATAGACCTCTGATTATGAACATGAATATGATTTGTGAGTAGTTACGTTTGTTCCTCAGGACATGGGAGAAGTCTTGCTATAAGTAGTCATGTAAATTTGGTATTCGTTCGATATTTTGATGAGATGTACGTTGTCTTCCCTCTAGTGATATTATGTGAACGTCGACTACATGACACTTCACCATTGTTTGGGCCTAGAGGAAGGCATTGGGAAGTAATAAGTAGATGATGGGTTGCTAGAGTGACATAAGCTTAAACCCTAGTATATGCGTTGCTTCGTAAGGGGCTAATTTGGATCCATATGTTTCATGTTGTAGTTAGGTTTACCTTAATACTTCTTTTGTATTTGCGGATGCTTGTAATAGGGGTTAATCATAAGTGGGATGCTTGTCCAAGGAAGGGTAGTACCGAAGAACCGGTACACCCACATATCAAATTATCAAAGTAACGAACGCGAATCATATAAGTGTGATGAAAACTAGCTTCACGATAATTCCCATGTGTCCTCGGGAGCGTTTTACTTTATATAAGAGTTTGTCCAGGCTGTCCTTTCCTACAAAAAGGATTGGGCCATCTTGCTGCACCTTATTTACTTTTGTTACTTGTTACCCGTTACAAATTACGTTATCACAAAACTATCTGTTACCGATAATTTCAGTGCTTGGAGAGAATACCTTACTGAAAACCGCTTGTCATTTCCTTCTGCTCCTCGTTGGGTTCGACACTCTTACTTATCAAAAGGACTATGATAGATCCCCTATGCTTGTGGGTCATGAAGACTCTTTTCTGGCGCCGTTGCCGGGGAGTGAAGCGCCTTTGGTAGGTGGAATTTGGTAAGGAAAAATTTATATAGTGTGCTGAAATTTACTGTCACTTGTTACTATGGAACATAATCCTTTGAGGGGCTTGTTTGGGGTATCTTCACCCCGACCAGTAGAGCAAAGAGTTGCTCCTTAACCTACTGAACCTACTGAAAATGTTTACATTGAAATTCCTTCGGGTATGATAGATAAACTGCTAGCTAATACTTTCACAGGTGATGGAACATTACATCCCGATTTGCACCTAATCTATGTGGATGAAGTTTGTGGATTATTTAAGCTTGCAGGTATGCCTGAGGATGTTATCTAGAAGAAGGTCTTCCCTTTATCTTTTAAGGGAAAGGCATTGACATGGTTTAGGCTATGTGATAATATGGGATCATGGAACTACAACCGATTGAAATTGGAATTTCATCAGAAGTTTTATCCTATGCATCTGGTTCATTGTGATCGTAATTATATATATAATTTTTGTCCTCGTGAAGGAGAAAGCATCGCTAAAGCTTGGGGGAGGCTTAAGTAAATGTTATATTCATGCCCCAATCATGAGCTCTCAAGAGAAATTATTATTCAAAAAATTTATGCTCGGCTTTCTCTGAAGATTGGGATCTTGACAAAGGTAAGGAGTCAGATATAACACCTAAGTTTGATTGTGCTAAATATTTTATGGACACCGATGTTTTCTGTGAATTTAGCACTAAATATGGACTTGACTCTGAGATAGTAGCTTCTTTCTGTGAATCCTTTGCTACTCATGTTGATCTCCCTAAGGAGAAGTGGTTTAAATATAATCCTCCCATTGAAGTAACAGTAGTTTCACCTATTAAAGTTGAAGAAAATACTATCACTTATAATGTTGATCTTGTTGTTCCTACTACTTATATTGAGAAACCACCTTCCCCTGTTAGAATAAAGGATCATGATAAAGCTTCAACTGTGGTTCGTAAGAGTAATACTAGAACACCTACACCCCCTGAGAAAATTAAAGTTGAACCTAGTATTGCTATGGTTAAAGATCTCTTGGCTGATAATATCGATGGGCATGTTATTTACTTCTGTGATGAAGCTGCTAGAATTGCTAGACCTAACACTAAAAATAAACATAGACTTGTTGTAGGCATGCTTGTTATTTCTGTTAAAATAGGAGATCATTGCTATCGTGGCTTATGTGATATGGGTGATAGTGCAAGCGCAATACCTCATTCCTTATACAAAGAAATTATGCATGATATTGCACCTCCTGAGATAGAGGAAATTGATGTTACAATTAAGCTTGCCAATAGAGATACTATTTCACCAATTGGGATTGTTAGAGATGTTAAAGTCATGTGTGGGAAAGTTAAATATCCTGCTGATTTTCTTGTTCTTGGTTCCCCACAAGATAACTTTTGTCCCATTATATTTGGTAGACCCTTCTTGAATACTGTTAATGCTAGGATAGATTGCAACAAAGATGCTTTTACTATTGGTTTGGGGGATATGTCTCATGAGTTTAATTTTGCTAAATTTCGTAGACAACGCCATGATAAAGAATTTCCTAGTAAAGATGAAATTATTGGTCTTGCTTCTATTGCCGTGCCTCCTAATGATCCTTTAGAACAATATTTGCTCAAGCATGAAAATGATATGTTTATGAATGAAAGAAGGGAAATAGATGAAGTATTCTTTAAACATGGACCTATTTTGAAACACAACTTGCATGTTGAAATCCTAGGGGATCCTCCTCCACCCAAGGGTGATCCTGTGTTTGAGCTTAAACCATTACCTGATACTCTTAAATATGCTTATCTTGATGAGAAAAAGATATATCATGTTATTATAAGTGCTAATCTTTCAGAGCATGAGGAAAATAAATTACTGAAAACTCTGAAGAAGCACCGTGCTGCTATTGGATATACTCTTGATGATCTTAAGGGCATTAGTCCCACTCTATGCCAGCACAAAATAAAATTGGAGGAAGACGCAAAACTGGTTGTTGATCACCAACGACGGTTAAATCCTAAGATGAGAGAAGTGGTAAGAAAAGAAATACTAAAGCTTCTGGGGGCAGGTATAATTTATCCCGTTGCTGATAGTCAGTGGGTAAGTCATGTCCATTATGTCCCTAAGAAGGGAGGTATTACTATTGTTCCTAATGATAAAGATGAATTGATCCCATAAAGAATTGTTACAGGTTATAGAATGGTAATTGATTTCTGCAAATTAAATAAAGCTACTAAAAAGAATCATTACCCTTTACCTTTTATTGATCAAATGCTAGAAAGATTATCTAAACATACACATTTTTGCTTTCTAAATGGTTATTCTGGTTTCTCTCAAATACCTCTGTCAAAAGAGGATCAAGAAAAGACAACTTTTACTTGCCCTTTCGGTACCTTTTCTTATAGATGTATGCCTTTTGGTTTATGCAATGCACCTGCTACCTTTCAAAGATGTATGACTGCTATATTCTCTGACTTTTGTGAAAAGATTGTTGAGGTTTTCATGGATGCTTTCTCCGTATATGGAACTTCTTTTGATGATTGCTTAAGCAACCTTGATCGAGTTTTGCAGAGATGTGAAGAAACTAATCTTGTCTTGAATTGCGAGAAGTGCCACTTTATGGTTAATGAAGGTATTGTCTTGGGGCATAAAAGATGCCGTGTCCTAAGGACATTAAAGGTATAAGAAGTTTCCTTGGTCATGCCGGTTTTTATAGGAGGTACATTAAGGACTTCTCTAAAATTTCTAGATCTCTGACTAATCTCTTACAAAAAGATGTTCCATTTTTCTTTGATGATGATTGTGTAGAAGCATTTGAAATACTTAAGAAAGCCTTGATTTCTCCACCTATTGTTCAGCCACCTGATTGGAATTTACCCTTTAAAATTATGTGTGATGCTAGTGATTATGTTGTAGGGGCTGTTCTAGGACAAAGAGTTGATAAGAAATTAAATGTTATCCAATATGCTAGTAAAACTCTAGAGAGTGCCTAGAGAAATTATGCTACTACTGAAAAAGAATTTTTAGCAGTTGTATTTGCTTGTGATAACTTCAGACCTTATATTTGATTCTAAAGTAACTGTTCACACTGATCATTCTGCTATTAAATATCTTATGGAAAAGAAAGATGCTAAACCTAGAGTTATTAGATGGGTTCTCTTGCTACAAGAATTTGATTTGCATATTATTGATAGAAAGGGAGCTAAGAACCCCGTTGCAGACAACTTTTCTAGGTTAGAGAATGTTCTTGATGACCCACTACCTATTAATGATAGCTTTCCTAATGAACAATTAGCTGTCGTAAATGCTTCTCGTACTGCTCCATGGTATGCTGATTATGCTAATTACATTGTTGCTAAATTTATACCACCTAGTTTCACATACAAACAAAAGAAAAAGTTTTTTCCTATGATTTAAGACATTACTTCTGGGATGACCCACACATTTATAAAGAAGGAGTAGATGGTGTTATTAGACGTTGTGTACCTGAGCTTGAACAGAAACAGATCCTACGCAAGTGTCACTACGAGGCTTATGGAGGACACCATGCTGGAGATAGAACTGCACATAAGGTATTGCAATCCGGTTTTTATTGGCCTACTCTCTTCAAGGATGCCCGTAAGTTTGTCTTGTCTTGTGATGAATGTTAAAGAATTGGTAATATTAGTAGATGTCAAGAAATGCCTATGAATTATTCACTTGTTATTAAACCATTTGATGTTTGGGGCTTTGATTATATGGGACTGTTTCCTTCCTCTAATGGGTATACACATATTTTAGTTGCTATTGATTACGTTACTAAGTGGGTAGAAGCTATTCTAACTAGTAGTGCTGATCATAAAACCTCTATTAAGATGCTTAAAGAAGTTATTTTTCCGAGGTTTGGAGTCCATAGATACTTAATGACTGATGGTGGTTCACATTTTATTCATGGTGCTTTTCGTAAGATGCTTGCTAAGTATGATGTTAATCATAGAATTGCATCTCCCTATCACCCGTAGTTTAGTGGTCAAATAGAACTTAGTAATAGAGAGCTTAAGTTAATTTTGCAAAAGACTGTTAATAGATCTAGAAAGAATTGGTCCAAGAAACTTGATGATGCATTATGGGCTTATAGAACTGCATATAAAAATCCTATGGGTATGTCTCCATATAAAATGGTTTATGGAAAAGCATGTCACTTACATATCGAACTAGAACATAAGGCATATTGGGGCATTAAAGAGCTCAATTATGATTTCGAACTTCCGGTGAGAAGATGCTTTTTGACATTAGCTCACTTGATGAATGGAGAACCCAAGCTTATGAAAATGCCAAACTATTTAAAGAAAAAGTTAAAAGATGGCATAACAAAAGGATACAAAGGCGTGAGTTTAATGTAGGTGATTATGTTTTGCTATTCAACTCTCGTTTAATATTTTTTGCAGGCAAACTCCTCTCTAAATGGGAAGTTCCTTACATTATCGAGGAGGTCTATCGTTCTGGTGCCATGAACATCAACAACTTCGAAGGCACAAATCCGAGGGTGGTGAACGGTCAAAGAATCAAACATTATCTCTCAGGTAATCCTATAAATGTTGAAACTACTGTTATTGAAACCGTAACCCTGGAGGAATACATAAAGGACACTTTCCAGAACGTTTCAGACTCCAAAAAGGAATAGGTATGAGGTACGGTAAGTAAACCGACTCCAAATCAGTTCTAATAGCAATTTTTTCTCTGTTTTGGAATATTTAAGAAAATAGGAAAATAAGAAGTAGTCCGGGAAGGACACGAGGCATCCATGAGGGTGGAGGGTGCGCCCCCCTGCATGATACTTCTTTTGGTCGGTAAAAAACCATTATATAATCTCCCAAAGGTTTTGATCACCGTACCATGCAAATATCCTCTGTTTTTGTTTCGAGCTGTTTTTCTGACAGATCTAGATCACCATGACGCCTCCAAGTGCCCCCAAGGACAAGTTCTTCGAGAAGGTCATCAACCCCTACCTCGTGGAAGTGCTACAACATCCTCAAACCATTGAGATGCGTGAGGGGTTGCTGCACATCCGTGATGATGAGAGAGCAAGGAGGACCGGAAGCGTGGATACAAGGCTCGAGGCAATGGAGCAACAGGTTTTCAAGTGCTAGGTGATGGTTGAACATGGACTCGACACCAATTATATAATGATCACGGAGTTCACCAACAACCACAAGGTGGATGCCAAGAACATTGGGGAGGCCATCTTCAAGCTTCAAGAGAAAATTGAGTGCCTCCAAGCCCAGATCTATGACCTGCAAAACCAAAACTGTGAGTGTGAATATAGATTCAAGAGGATGAGTTTGGCTGCAGATTTGAGGATCTCGGAGACTCGATCATCCTTTTACGATGGTGAGCCTATGCCTTGGAAGATGGACGACAAATCTACATCATCAACAACTCCACCATCACCACCCCGAGGAAAGAGATATAAACACATGGGTATGGGCACTCCCCTTGGAAACTGCCAAGCTTGGGGGAGGTGCCCCGGTATTTTATCACCATCACACTCCTATCTTTACCGTTTTTTTCTTAGTTCGATCCATTTGGTAATATCTTGATCTAGTAGAATAAAGTTTTAGTATGATTTAGTTTTGAGTTTTGCCTTATGATCCTTCTATGTAATAGAGTCCATGAGGTATATACAATAAAGATTAGTTTTGAGTCAAGGGCTTTGATTATCTTACTATGATCTTGAGGGAATAAAAGAAAGAACAAAAAGAATTAAAGAGATCATATTGATCTTATGGAGAGTAATGACTTCACATATAAAGAGTATGATGAATAAAAGTTGTTGAGATTTGACAAACATAGTTTTGGTCATCGTTGCAATTAATAGGAAGTAATATAGAAAGAGAGGTTTTCACATATAAATATACCATCTTGGACATCTTTTATGACTGTGAGCACTCATTAAAATAGGACATGCTAAAGAGTTGATGTTGGACAAGGAAGACAACGTAATGGGTTATGTTTTATTATGTCTGAAATAAAGTATATTGTCATGGATCATCCAGCATGTTGAGCTTGCCTTTCCCCCCTCATGCTAGCCAAATTCTTTGCACCAAGTAGAGATACTAGTTGTGCTTCCGAACATCCTTAAACCCAGTTTTTCCATGAGAGTCCACTATATCTACCTATGGATTGAGTAAGATCCTTCAAGTAAGTTGTCATTGTTGCATGCAATAGAAATTGCTCTCTAAATATGTATGATTTATTAGTGTGGAGAAAATAAGCTTTATACGATCTTGTGATTTGGAATAAATAAAAGTGATGGACTACATTATAAAGGTCCATATCACAAGTGGCAATATAAGGTGACATTCTTTCACATTAAGATCTTGTGCATCTAACCACAAAAATACATGACAGCCTCTGCTTCCCTCTGCGAAGGGCGTATCTTTTACTTTTGCCTTACACCTTATACGAGAGTCATGGTGATCTTCACCTTTCCTTTTACATTTTATCCTTTCACAAGCACATTGTGTTGGAAAGATCCTGATACATATATCCAATTGGATGTAAGTTAGCATGAACTATTATAGTTGACATTACCCTTGATGTAAAAGGTCGGGAGGAAACACTATAAGCCCCTATCTTTCTCTATGTTTGATTAAAACTCCATACCCACAAGTATTGCGTGAGTGTTAGCAATTGTGAAAGACTAAATGATAGTTGAGTATGTGGACTTGCTGAAAAGCTCTTATATTGATTCTTTCCGATGTTATGATAAATTGCAATTGCTTCAATGACCAAGATTATAGTTTGTTGGTTTTCAGTGAAGTTTCTGATTCATATTTTACATTGTGAATAGATTATTACTTGAGCATAAGAAATCATATGACAATATTTATATATGTTGCTATTATAAGAATGATAACGTTGCCTTCGTGTTCGTACTCTATTTTATCGACACCTGTATCTCTAAACATGTGGACATATTTGTCGTTATCGGCTTCCGCTTGAGGACAAGTGAGGTCTAAGCTTGGGGGAGTTGATACGTCCATTTTGCATCATGCTTTTATATCGATATTTATTGCATTATGGGCTATTACTACACATTATGTCACAATACTTATGCCTTTTCTATCTTATTTTACAAGGTTTACATGAAAAGGGAGAATGCCGGCAGCTGGAATTCTGGGCTGGAAAAGGAGCAAATATTAGAGACCTCTTCTACAACTCTCCAAAAGTCTTAAAACTTCACGGGAACATATTTTGGAATATATAAAAAATACTGGCGAAATAATTAACCAAAGGGGGCCCACACCCTGGCCACGAGGGTTGGGGGGCGCGCCCTACCCCCTGGGCACGCCCCCTGTCCTGTGGGCTCCCTGGCAGGCCTCCGGTGCCCATCTTCTGCTATAAGAAGTCTTTCGTCCGAGAAAAAAAAATCATAAGCAAGCTCTCGGGATGAAACTCCGCTGCCACGAGGCGGAACCTTGGCGGAACCAATCTAGTGCTCGGGCGGAGCTGTTCTGCCGGGAAAACATCCCCCTAGAGGGGGAAATCATCACCATCGTCATCACCATCGATCCTCTCAGTGTGAGGGGGTCAATCTCCATCAACATCTTCACCATCACCATCTCCTCTAAAACCCTAGCTCATCTCTTGTATCCAATCTTTGTCCCAAAACCTCAGATTGGTACCTATGGATTGCTAGTAGTGCTGATTACTCCTTATAGTTGATGCTAGTTGGTTTATTTGGTGGAAGATCATATGTTTAGATCCTTTATGCATATTAATACCCCTCTAATTATGAACATGAATATGATCTGTGAGTAGTTACGTTTGTTCCTGAGGACATGGGAAAAGTCTTGCTATAAGTATTCATGTGAATTTGGTATTTGTTCGATATTTTGATGAGATGTATGTTGGCTTTCCTCTAGTGGTGTTATGTGAATATCAACTACATGACACTTCACCATTTTTTGGGCCTAGAGGAAGGCATTGGGAAGTAATAAGTAGATGATGGGTTTCTAGAGTGACAGAAGCTTAAACCCTAGTTTATGTGTTGCTTCGTAAGGGGCTGATTTGGATCCATATGTTTCATCCTATGGTTAGTTTTAGCTTAATATTTATTTTGTAGTTACGGATGCTTGCAATAGAGGTTAATCATAACTGGGATGCTTGTCCAAGGAAGGGCATTACCCAAGCACCGGTCCACCCACATATCAAATTATCAAAGTAACAAACGCGAATCATATGAGCGCAATGAAAACTAGCTTGACGATAACTCCCATATGTCCTCGGGAGCATTTTCCTTTATATAAGAGTTTGTCTCGGCTTGTCCTTTGCTACAAAAAGGATTGGGCCATATTGCTGCACCTTATTTACTTTTGTTACTTGTTACCCATTACAAATTACCTTATCACAAAACTATCTGTTACCGATAATTTCAGTGCTTGCAGAGAATACCTTACTGAAAACGGCTTGTAGGTCATCACTACTTTGAAGCAAAAGTGTGGAAAAAGGATAGTAACATTGACCCTTCTCTCTTTTCTCTCATTTTTTTATTTGGGCCTTCTCTTCATTTTTTGGCCTCTTTTTTTGTCTGGAGTCACATCCCGACTTGTGGGGGAATCATAGTCTCCATCACCCTTTCCTCACATGGGACAATGCTCTAATAATGAAGATCATCACACTTTTATTTACTTACAACTCAAGAATTACAACTCGATACTTAGAACAAAATATGACTCGATATGAATGCCTCTGGCTGTGTACCGGGATGTGCAATGAATCAAGAGTGACATGTATGAAAGAATTATGAAAGGTGTCTTTGCCACAAATACAATGTCAACTACATGATCATGCAAAACAATATGACAATCATGGAATGTGTCATAACAAATGGAACGATGGAAAGTTGCATGGAAATATATCTCTAAATGGCTATGGAAATCCCATAATAGGTAGGTATGGTGGTTGTTTTGAGGGAGATATATGGTGGGTTTATGGTACCGGCGAAAGTTGCGTGGCACAAGAGAGGCTAGCAATGGTGGAAGGGTGAGATTTTGTATAATCCATGGACTCAACATTAGTCATAAGGAACTCACATGCTTATGGAAAAAATCTATTAGTCATCGAAACAAAGTACTATGCGCATGCTCCTAGGGGGATAGATTAGTAGGAAAACACCATCACTCGTCCCCGGTCGCCACTCATAAGGAAGACAATCAATAAATAAATCATGCTCCGACTTCATGACATAACGGTTCACCATACGTGCATGCTACGGGACTCACAAACTTTAACACAAGTATTTCTCTAATTCAAAATTACTCACTCGCATGACTCTAATATCACCATAATTATATCTCAAAACAATCATAAGGAATCAAACTTCTCATAGTATTCAATGCACTTTATATGAAAGTTTTTATTATATCCCTCTTGGATGCCTATCATATTAGGACTAAATTTATAACCAGAGCAAATTACCATGCTATTTAAAGACTCTCAAAATAATATAAGTGAAGCATCAGAGTTCAACAATTTCTATAAAATAAAACCACCGCCATTCTCTAAAAAGTTATAAGTCACTAGTACGCGTCGGTGCTATACAAACGGTTTTTAACCCCTTTCCACGACGGCAAATGGAACCGTCACCAAGTGAGTATGGGCGATAGGGGGGTCCTTCCCAGACGACCCAGAAATCGTCGAGGATAGGCCCTCCTGGGACACGGGCTGGGGTCGTGTGCGATCGGGCAAGGCATCGAAACCCAATCATTTCTGTACATACGTACATCCTGAAGGAACTATGCCCTAGAGGCAATGATAAAGTTGTTATTTATATTTCCTTATATCATGATAAATGTTTATTATTCATGCTAGAATTGTATTAATGGGAAACTTAGTACATGTGTGAATACATAGACAAACAGAGTGTCCCTAGAATGCCTCTACTTGACTAGCTCGTTAATCAAAGATGGTTAAGTTTCCTGCATAGACATGTGTTGTCATTTGATGAACGGGGTCACATCATTAGAGAATGATGTGATGGACAAGACCCATCTATTAGATTAGCACTATGATCATTTAGTTTATTGCTATTGCTTCCTTCATGACTTATACATGTTCCTATGACTACGAGATTATGCAACTCCCGAATACTGGAGGAACACTTAGTGTCCTATCGAACGTCACAACGTAACTGGATGATTATAAATATGCTCTACAGGTGTCTCCGATGGTGTTTGTTGAGTTGGCATAGATTGAGATTAGGATTTGTAACTCCGATTGTCGGAGAGGTATCTCTGGTCCCTCTCGGTAATGCACATCACTATAAGCCTTGCAAGCAATGTGACTAATGAGTTAGTTACGGGATGATGCATTACAGAATGAGTAAAGAGACTTGCTGGTAACGAGATTGAAGTAGGTATGATGATACCGACGATCGAATATCGGGCAAGTAACATATCGATGACAAAGGGAACAACATATGTTGTTATGCGGTTTGACCAGTAAAGATCTTCGTAGAATATGTAGGAGCCAATATGAGCATCCAGGTTCCGTATTGGTTATTGACCGGAGATATGTCTCGGTCATGTCTACATAGTTCTCGAACCCGCAGGGTCCGCACGCTTAACGTTCGATGACAATTTGTATTATGAGTTATGTGATTTGATGACCAAAGTTTCTTCGGAGTCCCGGATAAGATCACGGACATGACGAGGAGTCTCCAAATGGTCGAGACGTAAAGATCGATATATTGGAAGGCTATATTCGGACATCGGAAAGGTTTTGAGTGGTTCGGTTATTTTTTGGAGTACCGGAGAGTTACAGGAATTCGCCGGGGGAAGTATTGGGCTTCATGGGCCTTAGTGGAACGGAGAGAAGGGCCACAAGGGGAGGTCGCCCCCCCATGTGCTGGTCTGAATTGTACTAGGGAGGGGGCGGCGCCCCCCTCTTTCCTTCTCCCTCTCCTCTCCTTCCTTCTTCTCCTACTTGGACTAGGAAAGGGGGAAACCAACTCCTACTAGGAGTAGGAATACCCCCTTTGGGTGAGCCCCTTGTGGCCGGCCCTCCTCCTCCCCTCCTTTATATACGGGGGAGGGGCACCTCATATACACACAAGTTGATCTTTAGCCGTGTGTGGTGCCCCCTCCGCAGTTTTCCACCTCGGTCAGATTGTCGTAGTGCTTAGGCGAAGCCCTGCGTCGGTAACTTCATCATCACTGTCACCACGCCGTCGTGCTAATGAAACTCTCCCTCGGCCTCAGCTGGATCTTGAGTTCGAGGGACGTCACTGAGCTGAGCGTGTGCAGATCGCGGAGGTGCCGTGCGTTGGATACATGATCGTTTGATCACGAAGACGTTCGACTACATCAACTGCGTTACTAAACGCTTCCGCTTTCGGTCTACGAGGGTACGTAGACACACTCTCCCCTCTTGCTGCTATGCATCTCCTAGATAGATCTTGTGTGATCGTAAGAGTTTTTTTAAAATACTGCATTCCCAACAGTGTCATCCGGGCCAGCTCTATGCGTAGATGTTATATGCACGAGTGGAACACAAAGAGTTGTCAGCGATAACAGTCATACTGCTTACCAGCATGTCATACATTCATTCGGCGGTATTGTTGGATGAAGCAGCCCAGACCGACATTACATGACCGGGTTCATGAGACTGGTTCTACTACCGTGCTTTGCACACATGTGGCTAGTGGGTGTCTGTCAGATTCCGGGTTCCGGCAAAACCCTTGAGGTTCGAACACTGGTGTGTGCACGAAGATCTCTCCCCCCTCTAGCTCGCACACACCATGATCTCATGGCCTAGCTCGACGAACCCAAAGAACACAAGACACAAGAGTTTATACTGGTTCGGGCCACAAGAATACCCTACTCAGTGTGGTGTGGTGGATTGCCTCTTGGGCTGAGGATGAACAGTTACAAGGGAAGAATAGCCTCCTGAGGAGAGGTGCTCTTGTGCTTGGTGTGTGTGGTCGAGGATTCTCTCTACATGAGCCGATCCCTTTCTATGGTGGTGGCTAGTCATATTTATAGAGGCCTGGGTCCTCTTCCCAAATATTAGGTGGGAAGGGATCCCACGACGGCCAATTTGAAGGGGGGCAACTAGTACAAGCTATCCTGACAAAAGTAGTCTTCGTCTGCCAAAGGCTCTAGTGGTGACGCCGTCTTGGGCACCACAGTGACCTCTGTCCTGCTGTCCTGCTGGTCTTGGTCTTGTTGCACCGATAGGGAAACCTTTGCCTGATGCCTCTGGACTCCTCGCCTGCACTTGCCCCTTTAGCACCAAAGTGGAAATGAGGACACTACGCGCACTGGCGCCCGCCTGGCTCCAGTTGTCATGGCTTGCGTCACAGGAACCTCGCGAGGTGTCCCTTGCCTTGATCTCTCCACCTCTCGCGAGCCGGCCTGGCGAGGCCACCCCCCGAGGAGGTCTTGCGTCATCTGCCTCACGAGGCTTGGCTCCTCGCGAGGGTCTTGAGTGTTTGCTGGTGAAGATGGGCAGTACAGGGCCGTTGGTGGTGCCACGCCATGGGCCACAAGTGGGCAAGTCCGGGGACCCCCATTCCCAGAACACCGACAATAGCCCCCGGGCCCAAGGCGCACTCGGGCTTGGCTTCGAGGAGAAGCCAAAGGGCAAGTGCAGAGCGCCGCGGGCCCCAACAGCCCGCGGCCACGGTTGGCGCATGGCGACTGATTGGACGTGGGCGTCTCCGCTTCCCCATGCTGCCTCGGCAACTACCCGACTTGACGAGTCCTTACTGCAAGCAGAAACGATCATTATTACCTTAGATCATGGAGGCCGGTGGTTGGCCTCCCCTTGGCTATAAATGGGAAGAGGGGTCGGAGCCCCTTTCACCCATCTCTTCCGCTGCTTCTTCCGCTCCTTCTTCTTCCTCGCTTCACTGCTCGCTACATCGACGATGGCGCCGTTACGGAGGTTCTCGGCCGCGGAAAAGGGAAAGACTCCCCTTAACGAGCCCGAGCCACTTCCGCCGAAGAAGTGGTTGTCTCATCGTCGCCACATCATCGTGAGGCCGAAAGTGTCATGGTTGTGGTATGTGCAGCCACCTACGGCGTATCCGGTGCCCTTGTACGCCCCAGCTGAGGGCTCCGGGGGGAGGGGCGACGAGCGCCACCACCCGCGCCAGGGCCGTGGTCACCGCGCCATGGTGACGCACGCCATTGCCCCAGCGGTCCATGTCGTGGACTCCCCGCGCCAATTCCTATTGTGGGCAACAATGCCTCCGAGCACTTGGATTCGCTTCCCACAGTTCTTCGCCGCCGAGATACCATCGAGGGCCCCCCTCGAGCTTGTGTTACAACACATGGACTGCGATGCCCCGGCGACTGGATCGGAGGTTGAAGCCATTTCCTGTGGGAAGATCTTCATGACTCGTGGGTGGGGCGAGGTCGCCCGAGTCTGCCGTGCGGAAGGAGCCCTTGCCATCCACTTCAAGTACGACGGCGCCTCCATGATGTTCTTCAAGGTCTTCGACGAGGAAGGCCGCCTCTTGGAGTGCTGCCCTGAGGGGGGTCGTCAGGACGGCGCAGCGGCTAACACCGAGCCTGCCGCTGGGCTCAGTAGCAGCTCCTCCGGCGACAGTGGTGACTCCTGGTGGTCCAGCGACTCTCCCGAGCTTGCCGAGACTCCGGAGACAAGCGACGACAGCTACGTGCCCCCGAGATCCAGCCAGGCCTGGAGCAAGGCTGTAGCATTCGGCCGCCGCCGTCACTGATCTGGATGGGGTTGGCGCCGGCCTCCGGAGGCCCACTATTGATGATGGCGTCGGCGATGTTCGGTGCGTGTAGATAGAGCTCCTAGGAACTCCCTTCTTTCTTGTTCCTTGCGAGGAATTGAAACAGACCCCGTGGGGGCGTGTAAAGGGTCTGTGATGTCTTTTGTTGATATTATCATTTTCATGAAAATTTGCGAACGCATGTCCTGTTGAGGCTCGGTCTCCCCTTTCCAATCTCGCGGCAGCTTGGTGCTCTACGCCGACAGGTCCCGGTCCCCAGGCAGGATGCAGCTGTCACTGGTATGCCAGGTCGTGATGCCGTGGTCAAGGCCAGGAGGTGAGCGGCCCGGGGTCCAGTAAGAGCTCCTGAGGCGCGATGCTCAAGAGGTCCCCTTTAGCGTGCAAGCAGCTACCTGAGGATGGGAAAGGGAGGCGACACTGCCACAGTAGGGCAGTGATAGGCATGGGTCTTATGCCGTAGCGCTGGGTTGATCCAGGCGCGAAACTTATCTGGGCATGCCGGAACTGGTTCCTCGTGTTGCACCAGGCTTGTCCGTCGGCCACTGTTGGGTAGCTAGGTTAGGCCTGTGTGAGCCTCCCACTCTTCTCCATGCTCTTCTGTGTGCTCTACGTCCTTAGGTCCTGGCCCTCCAGCGAGCTCAGCCGCCGCTGGTATGCCAGGTCGCGATGCCGTGGTCAAGGCCAGGGGGTGAGGGCTGGAGAGCCAGTAAGAGCTCCTGAGTCGCGATTCTTAGAAGCCCTCCTTTTAACGCACAAGCGAATCGCATGGGAGAAGAGAGAGAGCCCGCGGTACCGCCCGCTGTAGTCCTCAGGAGGTTCCTGCAGGTTAGCGCGAGGAAGGGCACAAATTTCCATGGTGATTGCCGGTCTTCCACTAGTTGCTTCACAAGGAGGTGAAGGCACTGAGGGCCTGGTTAGGTGACGTGTGCGGGCGTGCCGCGAGCCAGAGCTCGACCGCTCAGATTTGTTAGCGTTGCAGGGACGGACCCGAGCACAAGCGTCGTGCCGGCATGAGAGGTTCCCATGGCGGGCGATAATCAAGTAGGCGGTGATGACCATAGATGGATTATGCATGAAAAGCAAACTGGCTTAGGTAAATGCAAGAATGATATATGCCACTAGGTCGGACCCGAGCGGCCTGGGGATGATGCAGCCGAGGGGTGCCCCTAGCAGGGTGATCTAAAGATGCAAGCGGACATGCCACAGGGATAGACCCACGCGGCTTAGGAATGATGCGGCCCAGGGGGTGCTTCCAGCTGAATAAACTTGGAACATATCACCTGGTTTGGTTGTCAAAGGAGTGTTGGGGTAGCTGAAGACACGTAGAGAAGAAGTCGCTCCTCACGAGCCGTCAAGACCCAGAGCCTCGAGAGGCTCTGGAGGCTCAGGTGGCCTCCTGAGGACCATGTCCACCTCTTCTAGGACTGCATGATGTCTGGCCTCCTGACCTGCCAGGATGCTCCACAGGTTGCGCTAGAAGTGTCGGCGTCCTGGGAACGGGGGTTGCCTGCCTGCGGCCCGTTGCGTGGCTGAGCCGGTAGGCCGTACGGCCCATCTTCACCAACAAGGCACCCAAGACCCTCGCGAGGGGCCGAGCCTCGCGAGGAGGACGACATGAGACCTCCTCTTGAGCAGCCCAGTTAGGCAGGCTCACGAGGAGCGGAGATATCAAGGCGAGACGAACCTCACGAGGCTCTCGTGACGTGAGCCATGATGATCGACACCAGGCGGGCGCCAGCGCGCGCAGCGTCCTTGTTTCCTCTTTGATGCAATGGAAACTAGCGTAGGCGAGGAGTACCGAGGCATCAGACAAAGGTTTCCATTTTGGTGCAACAAAATGAAGACCAGAAGGACGGCAAGACGGAGGTCATCGTGGAGCCCAAGATGGCGTCGCCACCAGAGCCTTTCGCAGGCGCAAACCACCTTTTGTTAGGATGGCTTGTACTAGCTTCCCCCCTTCAAATTAGCCCACCATTGTTGGCTCCCTTCCCGCTCAATATTTGGGAAGAGGACCAATGCCTCTATAACTAGGGCTAGCCACCACCATAGAAAAGTAGGCGAGGATGAGAGGACGACATCTTAGATCACTCTCTCACCCGCACAAGTTAGCCACACACAAGAACACCTCAACCTCAGGAGGCTATTCTTCCCCTTGTATTGTTCATCATCAGCCCAAGAGGCAATCCACCACCACCACACTGGAGTAGGGTGTTACACCACAACGGTGGCCCGAACCAGTATAATTCCTATGTCTTTCTGTGTTGCGACTTCGTCGAGTTCGTCTACGAGATCTTAGCGAGCTAGGGCGTAGATCGGTAGGAGGGAAAGACTTCGCGCGCACCCCAGTGTTCAAAACTTAAGGGTTTGCCGAAACCCCAGATCCTACATTTGGCGCACCAGGTAGGGGTGCGCCGAAGCTTTCCTTCCATCAGTTCATCACTCCACTGCTCCATCGTCTCCATGGCGGACACTCGCCGCACTCGAGCTGGCGTCGGGCTGCTCTCACTGCTCGTGTTGCTCAGACAGCTCCCATCGGCGGGCCACCACGTCGTTCTCCATCCCCCGCCGCCAATGCTACCACTGGCCCGGTGGGGAACGAGCAGCACGCATCTTCGCTGCATCCTTCGGTGCGGCAGGACGGCCGCATTGCCACTCCATCGCTGGCCCCAGCCGATTCTTTGTCTCACGCACACCGCGCTGCCATGGAGGCGCGGGCCGCACTCCTCGCTGCAAACGAGCTCCTGCGCTACTGCTCAGTCGACGACCTCTACGAGGAGTGGCTCGACCGCGTCGCTGAGCTCGTCCGCGCCGCAGGGGGCTCCCCGGCGCCGTCCCTCTCTCGGCCTCACCCTCAGCCAGCCACGGGCGACGAGGCCTGAGGCGCGCCTCCTCCACCCCAGCCCAAAGACGGCGCCTTGGCACCAAGGCGCGCGGCCCCGCGATGCGATCCGCCACGATCGGTGCCCGTGCGCGAAGAGAGAAGCTGCCAAGAAATCCCACGACCGTGAGAAGATGCACCCGCGCTTCCCGCACCGCCTCGTCAAGACCATGCGCCGCTTGCGGCGGCGCCGCGTGGACCTCGACAAGACCAAGCTACACCTCCAAGGCGGGCCCCAGTAACCATGGTCGGCTGCCGTGCCTTCAACCCCAAGCTCCGCAGCGTCGCCTGGCCAGGCAAGTTCAAGCCGGATCTGCTTCCTCGCTACGATGGCACCACCGACCCCACAGAGTTCCTGCAGCTCTATGAGCTGAGCATCGAAGTAGCCAACAGCGACGAGAATGTCATGGCGAATTGGTTTCCCATGGCTCTCAAGGATGGGGCCCGCACCTGGCTCCTGAACTTGCAGCACAGCTCGATATCCTCCTGGGGCGAGATGCGCGACTGCTTCGTCGCCAACTTCCAGGGCACTCGCGACCGCCCGCCGGCCACGACCGATCTGCTCCGCATCAAGCAACAACCAGGGGAGACCCTCCAGAAGTACATCCAGCGCTTCAACAATACCCGCCTCAAGATCCCCAAGGTCACGAATGAGGCCATCATCTCCGCGTTCTCCGACGGCGTCTGTGATGTCAAGATGAAGGAAGAGATCGCCATCCACGAGGAGCTCTGCACGTCACAGGAGATGTTCAACCTGGCGACCAGGTGCGCATGAGCTGAGGAGGGGCGCCTTTCCCTCCTTGAGCTGCCAGCCGCAGGCACAGAGGAGAAGAAAGCCAAGGCCAAGGACGTGAAGCGCAAGGAAGCGGTACTGCTAGCTGCGGAGCCCGACACCAAACGGGGCAGAGATCATCCTGAGTCATCCAAGAACAATCGACCGTTCTGCACCTTCCACAACCTAAACACCCACAACACCAGTGACTGCCAAGAGCTCTGAGCCCTACGCGAGGGACGCTACGGTCGACGCCCCGAGCGCGGCGACCGGGGCTAGGGTCGTGGAGGAGGACGAGTGGTCGGACGCTGGGACGACCGCGGCCCGCGCCAGGAATGGCGCGCCAGGCCTCGTGAGGACCGCTGGCAGGACCATCCTTGTGAGGGGCCCTGGAGGGACCAGCCTCGTGAGGATCGCCCCCAAGGCAACACCGGTCTTCCCCCACTGCCGCCGCCATGAAGGAACGATGACCATCATCAGGACGAGGGGGCTGGGGGCTTCCAGGAGCCGCGTGCAATCGCTTGCATCTTTGGCGGCGCCCAGGCCCCAGCCTCTCAGTGCATCTTCAAACGATTCGCTTGCGAGGTGAACGCGGCGCTCCCCAAGCTTGAGGCCGCGCGCCCGCTCAAGTGGTCCCAGTGTGCCATCACTTTCAACTCGGCAGATCAGCTCAAGTGCGCAGCCACCACCGGCGTCCTCCTGATGTTGTGTTCCCCAATCATCAGCAATGTGTAGGTTACCAAGACTCTCATTGACGGCGGTGCAGGACTCAACGTCCTGTCCGTTGACACTTTCGACAACCTCCAAGTGCCATATGAGCAGCTCCAACCTACCAAACCTTTCTCGGGAGTGACCGACGGCTCCACAACACCGATAGGGCAGGTCCGCCTGCCTGTCACCTTCGGCACACGCGACAACTACCGCACTGAGCTCATCGACTCCGACGCCGTGCACATCCACCTGCCGTACAATGCCATCCTTGGGTATCCGGCCCTGGCGAAGTTCATGGAGGTCACCCACCACGGCTACAACGTCCTCAAGATGCCTGGAAGTGGAGGGGTCATCACGGTCCCGTGTGAAGAGAGGGATGTGGTGTGCTCCCTCGAGCGCGCCTTCCAAGCTGCAGCAATCGATGACACCGACAGCAGAAGTGAGGGTCCTGTGGAGGCCATCCCCAAGAAGAAGCAGCCCCGCCACGCAGGACCTCAGGAGGATGGCCTCGCGGCAGGAGCCTTGTCAGGATCAGCGTCCGTCCCAGGGGCGCCTCCCTCCATCGCATAGGAAGGCACGCCCGGCGCCCTCCTCGGGCAGGGCTCGGGGGCTCTCTTCTGAAGGGCTTCAGACCTTGCCCACCTCACAAGGGAGGCGCTTGGGCACCACTTGGAGGCATGCTATGTTGCACGTTTTCCTCAGGAGAACATCGGGCAAGGGGTGCCTACCACTCAGGAGTTCATCGCCAAGACCACACAGGAACTACAAAACGCAAGATCCGTGCGCGGCGATAGCCGCTCGCAGGGCACGGCGCATCACCCAGGCAAGGGTGCCGAGCTGCGTGTCTGCATCGACATTCCAGGGCTCAATAGGGCCACGTCTCAGGGGCGCTTCTGGCCTTCATGTGTGGGCCGTTACGGAGGCCCGCCACACAACTACGTTTGCATGCCCCTCGGCTTGCCGAGCGCGGCGTCGGCCTATCAGCACGCCATGCGGCGTGACCTGGCGGCTCAAGAGGACAGGTACCGCGTCGTCCTGGAGAGAATGGAGACGGTCTTCAGGGAGCCTCCTGAGCCCCCAGAGCCTCCCGAGGCTCAGGGCTCTGGTGGCTCATGAGGAGTCGTTTCTTCGACGCACGCCTTCAGCTGCACCAACTCTGCTTCGTCTACAGAACCAGGTGACATCTTCCAAGCTCGTTAAGCTGGGAGCGCCCCTTGGGCTGCATCATTCCCAGGACGTGTGGGTCCATACCTACGGCGTGTATCCCATTTTCTTATGTCTTTAGCTTACCTTGCTGGGGGCGCCCCTCGGGCTGCATCATCCCCAAGCCGCTCGGGCCGGACCCAGTGGCATGTATCTTCCTGCGTTTACCCAAGCTGATTTGCCTTCCCTGCTTAACCTGCGTATGGTTATCGCCTGCTCGTTTGCCACCCGCCGCAGATACATTCACCTCGTGCAGTTCACTTGCGCGTTGAAAGGGGGGCTCCTGAGCATCGCGACTCAGGAGCTCTTACTCGCTCTCCAGCCCTCACCCCTTGGCCTTGACCACGGCATCGCGACCTGGCATACCAGTGGTGACTGAGCTCGCTCGAGGGCCGAGACCTGAGGACGCAGAGCACCAAGGAGAGCATGGGAGGAGGGAAACTTGTATGGGCCGGCCTGGCTATGCCGCGCAAGTTGGCGCGCATCCCTAGCGCAACGTCAGGAATCGTCATGAAGTTCGCAAGATAAGTCTCGCCCTCGGATCGGCTAAATATCTGGGCGTCATGGAAACTCATGCCTTACCACAATCCCGTTGTGGCCACGTCAACTCCCTTTCTTCCCTAACCATGGCCGCTTGAGCGCTAAGGGGGGCCTCCTGAGCTTCGCGCCTTAGGGGCTCTTGCTGGACCTCGGGCCGCACACCTCCTGGCCTTGACCACGGCAGGCGACCTGGCATACCAGCGACGGCTGTAGCCTGCCTGGGGATCGGGACCTGTCGGCATAGAGCAACAAGCTATCGCGAGGAAAGAAAGGGGGAACCGAGCCTTAACTGGACGCGTGTTCATCAAATCTTCATAACAGGGAAGAAAAGCACAAAAGACATTACAGACCCTTACATGCCCCCATGGGGCGCCTCATGGTTCTTTGCAGGAAACAAAAGCTAAACTGAGGAGGATGCTATCTACACCCCCCCCCCCGTGGCAGACGTCATCATCAACAGTGGGCCATGGGAGGCCGGCGCCAACCCCATCCAGATCAGCAGCGGCGGCGGCCGGACGCGGCAACACTGCTCCGAGCGCGGCGAGAGCTCGGGGGCACGTAGCTGTCATCACTCATCTCCGGAGTCTTGTAGAGCTCAGGACAGCTGCTGGACTCCCAAGGGTTGCTATTGCTGGAGTGGCCGTGAGCGGAGCGCGCATCAGCCTCGCGCTCCTCTCCGGAGCAGCACTCCAGGCGACCCTCGGCGTCGAAGACCTTGAAGAAGAGTGTGGAGATGCCATCGTACTCAAGATGGATCGTGAGGGGCACCCGCACAATCTTGCCCCAGCCGCGGGTCATGAAGATCTTGCCGGAGGGGACCGCTTCGATCTCCGCTCCAGTCGCAGGAGCGCCGCAGTCGATGTGCTGCAACCAGAGCTTGAGAGGCCCCCTCGGTGGCATCACGCCGGAGAAGAACCACGGGAAGCAGACCCAACAGCTTGGCGGCATCGGCGCCCACAGCACCAACTCACGCGAGGAGTCCGCGACATGGATTCCGGGGGCTATGGCACGCGTCGCCGTGGCGCGGCGACCCCGAGCGTGGCGCCGGCGATGCTGCTCGTCGCCCCACCCTGTCGAGCCCTCGGCTCGGGCATACAGGGGTAGCGGGTACCCTGGAGGAGGCCGCTCGCACCAAGGCCTCACCACCACCTGCATTGCCGTTTCTTCACGGCGGTGGATCGACCTCTTCTTTGGCGAGAGTTGCTCCGGGACAACCCGGGGGGCTTTCCCCTTTTCTTCAACGGAGAACCTTCTGATAGGCGCCGTTGGTGGAATAGTAGCAACGAAGCGAGGAAGAAGAAGCTAGGAATGGAGTGAGGAAAAAGAAGCAGCAAGCAAGGAAGAGATGGGCGACGGGGCTCCGCTCCCTCCCCATTTATAGCAAACGAAGGCCAACCGGCACCTCCCACGACCGCAGGTAATGATGGTTCCCCTTGGATGTCGCAGGGACTCGTCAAGTCATGTAGTCACCGAGGCAGCATGGGGAAGTAGAGACGCCCATGACCAATCAACCGCCACGCGTCAACCAAGGCCACAGGCTTTGGGGGCCCGCGGTGCTCCGTGCTTGGCCCTTGGCTTCGCCACGAAGCTAAGTCTGTGCGCACCTTGGGCCCGGGGGCTACGGGGGTCCCTAGACTTGCCTACCTGCGGCCCCTGCGTGGCTGAGCCAGCAGGCCTTATGGCCCATCTTCACCAACAAGGCACCCAAGACCCTCGCGAGGCGGATGACATGAGACCTCCTCTGGAGCAGCCTAGTCAGGCAGGCTCACGAGGAGCGGAGATGTCAAGGTGAGGTGAACCTCACGAGGCTCTCGTGACGTGAGCCATGACGATCAACACCAGGCGGGCGCCAGACGGGCGCCAGCACGCGCAACGTCCTTGTTTCCGTTTTTATGCAAAGGAAACTAGCGCAGGCAAGGAGTACCGAGGCATCAGGCAAAGGTTGCCATTTTGGTGCAACAAGACCAAGACCAGAAGGACCGCAAGACGGAGGTCGTCGTGGAGCCCAAGACGACGTCACCACTAGAGCCTTTCGCAGGCGCAGGCCACCTTTTGTCAGGATGGCTTGTACTAGCTGTCCCCCTTCAAATTAGCCGATCGTTGTTGGCTCCCTTCCCATTCAATATTTGGGAAGAGGACCAGGGCCTCTATAAGTAGGGCTAGCCACCACCATAGAAAAGGAGGCGAGGACGAGAGGACGGCATCTTAGATCACTCTCTCACCCACACAAGTTAGCCACGCACAAGAACACCTCAACCTCAGGAGGCTGTTCTTCCCCTTGTATTGTTCATCATCAGCCCAAGAGGCAATCCACCACCACCACACCAGAGTAGGGTGTTACACCAAAACGGTGGCCTGAACCAGTATAAATCCTGTGTCTTTCTGTGTTGCGAGTTTGTCGAGTTCGTCCGTGAGATCTTAGCGAGCTAGGGCGTAGATCGGTAGGAGGGAAAGACTTCACGCGCACCCTAGTGTTCGAACCTTAAGGGTTTTCCGGAACCCCACATCCGACAGGAAGGTGGCCATCATGCTCGGCAGGCCGAACGACATGCGAACGTAGCTGTGAGGTGGACCCTCACACCATCCAGCACGCGAAGCCCAGAAGTGCTCCTGAGATGCGGCCCTGTTGAGCCCCGGGATGTCGATGCAGACACAGAGCTCACCACCCTCGCCTGGATGGGGAGCAGCGCCAGGTGGGCGGTGGTCGCCGCGTATTGCTCTTGCTTCCTGAAGCTCCTGAGTGGCCTTGGTGATGAACTCCTGAGCGCCGGGTGCTCCTCGCCCGGTGTCCTCCCGAGGGAAACGTGTCGCGAAGCATGCCTCCACGTGGTGCCCGAGCGCCTCCCTCGTGATGTTGGCCAGGTCAGAGGCCCTCCAGAAGACAGCCCCCGAGCCCTGCCTAAGGATGGCGCCGGGCGCGCCTCCCTATGCGAGGGAGGAAGGCGCCCCAGGCACGGGCGCAGATCCTGAGGTGGCGCCGCTGGAGGCGCCGCTCCCTTGAGGCCCAATGCAGAGTAGCTGCTTCTTCTTCTTGGGGTTGGCCTCAGGAGGGTACTGCACACCTGCGCTGTCAGGGTCTTTTATTGATGCAGCTTGGAAGGCGCGTTCGAGGGAGCACACCACGTCTCTTTCTTCGCAGGGGACTGTGATGATTCCGCCACTTCCCGGCATCTTGAGGACATTGTAGCCATGGTGGGTGACTGCCATGAATTTGGCTAGCGCTGGGTACCCGAGGATGGCATTGTATGGCAGGCGGATGTGGGCGACGTCGAAGTCGACGAGCTCGGTGTGTTAGTTGTTGTGCTGACCGAAGGTGATAGGGAGACGAACTTGCCCTATCGGGGTGGTGGAGCCGCCAGTCACTCCCGAGAAGGGCTTGGTGGGCTGGAGCTGATCGTATGGCACTTGAAGGCTGTTGAACGTCTTGACGGATAGGGCACTGAGCCCTGCGTCGCCTTCGATGAGGGTCTTGGTGACTTGGACATTGCTGATGAGGGGTGAACAAAGCATCGGGAGGACGCCAGCGGTTGCCGCGCATTTGAGCTGGTCTGCCAAGCTAAAAGTGATGGCGTACTTGGACCATCAGAGCGGGCGCGTGGCCTCGAGCTTGGGGAGGGCTGCATTCACCTCGCGAGAGAACTGCTTGAAGATGCGTTGGGAAGCTGGGGCCAGAGCGCCACCCAAGATGCAGGCGATGGCGCGTGATACGTCTCTAACGTATCTATAATTTTTGATTGCTCCATGCTATATTATCTACTGTTTTGGACATTATTAGGCTTTATTATCTACTTTTATATTATTTTTGGGACTAACCTATTAACCGGAGGCCCAGCCCAGAATTGCTGTTTTTTTTGCCTGTTTTAGGGTTTCGAAGAAAAGGAATATCAAACGGAGTCCAAACGGAATGAAACCTTCGGGAACGTTATTTTCTCAATGAGTAAGACCCAGGAGACTTGGACCCTACGCCAAGAAAGGAAAAGGAGGCCACGAGGTAGGGGGGCACGCCTGCCTACCCCAGGCGCGCCCTCCACCTTCGTGGGCCCCCTATTGCTCCACCGACATACTTCTTCCTCCTATATATATCCACGTACCCCCAAACAATCATATACGGAGCCAGAACCCTAATACCACCGCCGTAACTTTCTGTATCCACGAGATCCCATCTTGGGGCCTGTACCGGAGCTTCGCTGGATGGGGCATCAATCACGGAGGGCTTCTACATCAACACCATAGCCTCTCCGATGAAGTGTGAGTAGTTTACCTCAGACCTACGGGTCCATAGTTAGTAGCTAGATGGCTTCTTCTCTCTTTTTGGATCTCAATACAATGTTCTCCCCCTCTCTTATGGAGAACTATTCGATGTAATCTTCTTTTTGCGGTGTGTTTATTGAGACCGATGAATTGTGGGTTTATGATCAAGTCTATCTATGAATAATATTTGAATCTTCTCTGAATTCTTTTATGTATGATTGGTTATCTTTGCAAGTCTCTTCGAATTATCAGTTTGGTTTGGCCTACTAGATTGATCTTTCTTGCAATGGGAGAAGTGCTTAGCTTTGGGTTCAATCTTGCGGTGTCCTTTCCCAGTGACAGTAAGGGCAGCAAGGCACGTATTGTATTGTTGCCATCGAGGATAACAAGATGGGGTTTTCTTCATATTGCATGAGTCTATCCCTCTACATCATGTCATCTTTTGTAAGGCGTTACTCTGTTTTTAACTTAATACTCTAGATGCATGCTGGATAGCGGTCAATGAGTGGAGTAATAGTAGTAGATGCAGGCAGGAGTCGGTCTACTTGTCTCGGATGTGATGCCTATATACATGATCATACCTAGATATTCTCATAACTACGCTCAATTCTGTCAATTGCTCAACAGTAATTTGTTCACCCACCGTAGAATACTTATGCTCTCGAGAGAAGCCACTAGTGAAACCTATGGCCCCCGGGACTATCTTTATCATATTGATTTCCTACTACTTAGTTATTTCCTTTGCTATATACTTTGCCTTTATTTTACTTTGCATATTTATCATAAAAATACCAAAAATATTATCTTTATCATATCTATCAGATCTCACACTCGTGAGTAGCCTTATAGGGATTGACAACCCCTATTTGCATTGGTTGCAAGGATTTATTTTTTTTGTGCAGGTACGAGGGACTCACACGTAGCCTCCTACTAGATTGATACCTTGGTTCTCAAAAACTGAGGGAAATACTTATGCTACTTTGCTGCATCATCCCTTCCTCTTCGGGGAAAACCAACGCAGTGCTCAAGAGGTAGCAAGAAGGATTTCTGGCGCCGTTGCCGGGGAGGTCTTCGCAAAAGTCAACATACCAAGTACCCATCACATACCCTTATGTCCCGCATTACATTATTTTCCATTTGCCTCTCGTTTTCCTCTCCCCTCTTCACCCTAGCCGTTTTATTTTCCCTCTCTCTCTCTCTCTCTATCCTCCCTCTCTTTCTCTATTTGCCTCTTTTTGCCCTCTAGCTTTTTGTTTGCTTGTGTGTTAGTTTGTTTGCTTGTTGTTATGGCTAGTCCCTTGTCTTCTCCGTTGTCTCCCGAGAATGAAATTCTAAATTTTAAGCAAAGGGAGGGAGAAAATCTAAAAGATGCTTGGTATAGAATTTGCAATGCTCAAAATAAATCTACTAGGAAGCAATCTACTTCCGTTCTTCTTCGCAATTTTTATGTAGGCATTACTCCTTGGCACCGTTATGTTCTTGATACTATTACCAGAGGGAATTTTTTGGGTAGCCATACTTTTGATTCTCATAATGCTATGTTATATTTATTTGGCTCACCTCCTCTTGATTAATGGAACTATATTAACTTTGTAGAATGTAATGCAAAAGCTTGAAATTATTGAAAATAAGGTTGCTACCATAGAATTAATTGAGAATTTGGATAAAAAGATCCACAGCCGAATCTCTCAATATGGATCTAAAGTAGGAGTTACTTTGAAAGATATTAAAGAAAAGGAATCCATAGTTAATGAGAAACTAAATCACGATTCCGTTAGGATCGATAAACTTGAGAATATTATTACCAACTTGGGAACCACTTTTTCTTCTGTTAAGAATACTCCAAGTTCTTCCACTAAAGTTTCCAAGCTTATATATGTTCCTAAAAATAAGGGTGAATCCTCCAGTAAGGATGCGAATCTCAAATCTATAAGTATTCATCCCAATCTTTTTGCTATCATTAAGGAACCATTTGTTACAAATGAATTTTTAGATCTTGTGCCAAAAAGTTTGATAATCAATAAAAATAAAGAAATTCCTAAAGATGGTAGATGCCTAATTGAAGAATTGCCTACCAAAGATGGCAATACCTAGATCTATTATTGCTTGTTATGCCTAGCTAGGGGCGTTAAACGATAGCGCTTGTTGGGAGGCAACCCAATTTTATTTTTATTCATTGATTTTTTCTCCTGTTTAGTAATAAATAAATTATATAGCCTCTGTTTTGGTTGTGTTTTTTTGTTTAATTAGTGTTTGTGCCAAGTAGAACCGTTGGGAAGACTCGGGAAAAGTCTTGTTGAACTTGCTGTAAAAACAGAAACTTTAGCGCTCACGAGAACTGCTGTCATTTTTATTTGGAAAGTGATATTTAGTTAATTCTTTTTGCATATGATTAATAGATAAATTTCTCACGTCAATAAAGTTATTTTAGAATTTTTTGTGTTCCAGATCTTGCGCTAGCTACAGATTACTACAGACTGTTCTGCTTTTGACAGATTCTGTTTTTCGTGTGTTGTTTGCTTATTTTGATGAATCTATGGCTAGTAAAATAGTTTATAAACCAGAGAGAAGTTGGAATATAGTAGGTATAACACCAATATAAATAAATAATGAGTTCATTACAGTAACATGAAGTGGTCTTTTGTTTTCTTTCGCTAACGGAGTTCACGAGATTTTCTACTTTAAGTTTTGTGTTGTGAAGTTTTCAAGTTTTGGGTAAAGATTTGATGGATTATGGAACAAGGAGTGGCAAGAGCCTAAGCTTGGGGATGCCCATGTCACCCACAAGATAATCTAAGGACACCTAAAAGCCAAAGCTTGGGGATGCCCCGGAAGGCATCCCCTCTTTCGTCTACTTCTATCGGTAACTTTACTTGGAGCTATATTTTTATTCGCCACATGATATGTGTTTTTCTTGGAGTGTCATGTATTATTTGAGTCTTTATTTGTTAGTTTACCACAATCATACTTGCGGTACACACCTTTTGAGAGAGCCATACATGATTTGGAATTTGTTAGAATACTCTATGTGCTTCGCTTATATCTTTTGAGTCATATAATTTTGCTCTAGTGCTTCACTTATATCTTTCACAGCACGGTGGTGGATTTGTTTTATAGAAACTATTGATCTCTCGTGCTTCACTTAGATTATTTTGAGAGTCTTTAATAGCATGGTAATTTGCTTAAAATCCTAATATGCTTGGTATACAAGATTAATAATAAAACTTTCTTATGAGTGTGTTGAATACTATGATAAGTTTGATGCTTGATAATTGTTTTGAGATATGAAGTGTAATATCCCAAATTTTCAATTTGGATTGTTATACATTAGATCATCAATGCATATCATATTTTATTTTGCTTTTGGTCTTGATCCTAGAAAATTCAACGCAACTCAAGGACCCACGAAGAGAGTTGGGGATTTCGTTATTTTCATATTTGAGTTTTCTCAAATTTTGAGAATAGGATCATTTGATTTTAATTATTTTATCATCAACTATTTCTATTACAAAAATATGAGAGAGGGAATAAAATGACTTTCTCAAAATAAAGAAATATTGAGGATTTAATAATAAAATTAAATAAGATTTTGTTTCGGAGTTTTTCTTTATTTTATTTGAATTTAAGAAAAATGTGCGTTTTCAAAAATTGCATTTAGGCCCCAAATAAATGTTCACCTTGTGCGGCTTGATTTTAGAAGCCTGGGAAAATTTATTTCGGGATTTTTGGAGTCCGTTTAGTATTTCTTTTTATTTTTCTTCTGCGCGTAATTATTTAAAAAAAATCGCACCGACCTACGGGCCGTGTCCGACCGGGACTCCGGCCCGACTAGCCTTTATAAGCCGGCCCACCCCCGGGCCGAAACCCTAGCCCCGAGCCGCCCCAGCCCCAGCCCCGCCCGAGCAGCCCTACACCAGTAGATGAAGAGGAAATTGAAGTACTAGTGTATAAGAATGCCGACCTAACAATGAAGCTAGCAATATTTATGGGAGGCCCTACACCAGTAGATGAAGACGAAGAACCCAAGGAGATTTGCCCGGAAGGCTACATCATCATCGACGACACCGACCCGGACCCAGATGACAGCGATGATGACTATGTTGATGAAGCCAGAGGAGATATCATGGAGTCCGCAACCGAGGAATATTTCTAGTAGACCACCTCATCATTAGTAGTAGTCCACCATGTAAATATAGTAGTCCGAGCACTTTTGCAATAGTTAGATCGATTGTATGCCCTTGTTTGATTGAATGAAGTGAATTGTTTGCTTTTGCCTCGTGTGCATATGGGTAGTGTTTTCTCTTTAGACCCCCTCTATTCTTACATCTCATCTTTTCTGAAACCCTTAGATGCCTCCGAGACATGACCCCGGATTTACCTTTCCACCGGAGCTCACCCAGTTGATCCAGCAGCAGAACACATTGATGCAGTTGCTAGTCCAGAATCAGAATCAGGGGAACAACAACAACAACCCACCACCACCACCTATTGATCACTTAGCCCGTTTTCTTAGGCTGAATCCGCTGGTGTTTTCCAGTAGCACCGAGCCGATAGTAGCAGATGATTGGCTCCGCAAGACAGCTAGAGAGTTGACCCCAGCAGGATGCACAGATGCGGAGAAGGTGAAGTTTGCCGCACATCAGCTTGAAGGACCCGCAGCATCATGGTGGGAGAATTTAACAGCCACTTTCCCTGTTGACACTGTCACATGGGACCAGTTTCAGCAGGCCTTTCATACTGCCCATGTTTCAACAGGAGCTATGGCCATGAAGAAGCGTGAGTTTCGCAACTTGCGCCAAGGAGGACGGACAGTTGGCCAGTATGTGGAGGACTTTAGTAAATTAGCACGTTATGCCCCAGATGACGTTGCTACGGATGCAGCCAAGCAGGAGAAGTTTCTGGAAGGACTAAATGATGAGTTGAGCATGCAGTTGATGGTAGCAACCTTCAACAACTACCAGGATTTGGTAGACCGTGCTCTTATGATTGAAGGCAAGCAGCAGCAAATTGAGAACTGCAAGAGGAATTATGGACAAGGAAAGTACAATTCAGGAGCTCAGCAGAAGCCACGTTTTACCCCTAGACCGGGAGGACATTTTCAGCATACCCATGGAGGAGGTAGCTCGCACAATCACAATGGCACCAAGAATGGTAATGGGAATGGACGAAGCAATGGCTAGAATCGTACCAACCCATCAACCCCAGCCAAGAAAGACCTAAGCCAAGTCACTTGCTTTAAGTGTCAGAAGACTGGACATAATGCCAATGAATGTCCTGAAGGCCAGAATGGCAATGGAAGTTCTGGGAAGAAGCCAAACCCTTTCAACAGGGGACAGGTGAACCACGTTAACATGGAGGAGGTTAAAGAGCAGCCGGATGCTGTAATCGGTAAGTTTTGGTTAAGTCATTTATTGCACTCGTTCTTTCTGATACTGGTGCATCGCATTCATACATATCAAGGAGATTTGTGAACAAGTATAACCTGCCCACTAAGGTTCTTAGAACACCTATGCTAGTAAGCTCACCAGGAGCGGAGTATATGGCCAGTCAAGGATGTTTTCAAGTGCCATTGAGTATAGGTAGGCATGTGTTTCCCTCAGATTTAATCATTTTGGAATCACAAGGATTGGATGTAATTCTGGGTATGGATTGGCTGTTGATGTATGGAGGAAACATCAATTGTGCCAGCAAGACACTTTTGCTTACCACCCCAGAAGGGAGAAGGATCAAGTATGTATCCCGACATATGCCAAAAGGGACTCAAGTAAATTGTTTAACAAGAGTTGTGCAGGAGGAAGTACCAGTGGTAAGGGATTTCCCTGAAGCATTTCCAGAGGAGTTACCAGGCATGCCACCGGATAGAGATATTGAGTTTTTGATTGAGCTATTGCCAGGCACAGGGCCAATATCAAAGAGACCATACAGGATGCCTGCAAAGGATTTGGTGGAGATTAAGAAGCAAATTAAGGAGTTACTGGATAAAGGATACATTCGCCCAGGTTCTTCGCCTTGGGGATCACCAGTACTTCTAGTGGAGAAAAAGGATGGATCGTTAAGGATGGTTGTTGATTATCGAGGATTGAATGAAGTAACCATCAAGAACAAGTACCCACTACCAATGATCAATGATCTGCTTGATCGATTGCAAGGAGCTAATGTATTTTCCAAGATCGATCTGCGATCAGGATACCACCAGTTGAAGATTCAAGAACAGGATATACCTAAGACAACTTTTACCACCAGGTATGGGCTGTACGAGTATACCGTTATGTCATTTGGTCTGACTAACGCACCTGCCTATTTTATGAACAAGATGAACAAAGTGTTTATGGAGTTCTTGGATAAGTTCATCGTGGTGTTCATTGATGATATTGTGGTTTACTCGAAAAGTGAAGAGGAGCATGGGGAGCATTTGCGGTTGGTACTTGAGAAGCTCAGAGAACATCAGTTGTATGCCAAGTTCAGCAAATGTGAGTTTTGGTTGAAGGAAGTAGGATTCCTCGGACACGTTATATCCGGAGAAGGTATATCAGTAGATCCCACTAAAGTTGATACCGTGACCAAGTGGGAGGCACCAACAACAGTTGGAGAGATCCGGAGTTTCCTTCGACTCGTAGGATACTACCGGAGATTCATTGAGAATTTCTCAAAGATTGCGAAGCCTATGACGGAGTTATTAAAGAAGGATACCAAGTTCATATGGACCGAGGAGTGTGAGGCTAGTTTCCAGGAGTTGAAGAAACGCTTGGTTACTTCACCAGTGTTGATTTTGCCAGACTAGACCAAGGATTATGAGGTGTACTGCGACGCTTCATGTCGAGGACTTGGAGCAGTGCTTATGCAGGAAGGGAGAGTTGTTTCATATGCCTCAAGAAAACTGAAACCTCACGAGTTGAATTATGCTACGCATGATTTGGAGTTAGCAGCCGTAGTGCATGCACTGAAGACTTGGAGGCATTTCCTCATTGGAAATCATTGTGAGGTGTACATGGATCACAAGAGTTTGAAGTACATTTTCACGCAGAAGGAGTTGAACCTCAGACAAAGGAGATGGTTGGAGCTCATCAAGGATTATGATATGAGATTGCATTACCATCCCGGAAAGGCTAATGTAGTAGCTGACGCATTGAGCCGCAAAATCCATGTCAATACACTAATGACGAGAGAAATACCAAAGGAGTTAGCAGAAAATCTTCATGAACTATGTTTGGAAATAGTTCCGAGAGGCTATGTAGCAGCATTGGAGATTCAGTCAACTTTGATGGATAGAATCAGAGAAGCTCAGAAGACTGACAAGGAGATTGCCTTTATAAAGGAGAAAATAAGAGAAGGAAAGGCTAAAGGATTTTTTGAGGATGAGCACGACACCCTATGGTTTGAAGACCGTGTTTATGTGCCCAATGACCCGGAGATCAGGAAGTTGATTCTGCAAGAGGCACACGATTCACCATATTCGATTCACCCAGGAAATACCAAGATGTATTTGGATTTGAAGGATATTTTCTGGTGGACCGGAATGAAGAAGGATATTGCAGAGTATGTAGTAGTTTGTGATGTGTGTCAGAGAGTAAAGGCAGAGCATCAGAAGCCAGCAGGATTGTTACAACCATTGCCGATACCCGAATGGAAGTGGGATAAGTTAGGCATGGATTTTATTACGGGATTACCCAGGACTCGTTCAGGCTATGACTCGATTTGGGTTATAGTCGATTGATTAACGAAAGTAGCTCATTTCATCCCGGTAAAGAGCACTTACACCAGTGCTAAGTTGGCAAAGATATACATGACCAGGATCGTATGTCTGCATGGAGTTCCGAGGATTATCGTATCAGATAGAGGAACCCAGTTTACCTCAAAGTTCTGGAAGCAGTTGCATGAAACTTTGGGTACTAGGCTAGAATTCAGTACAGCTTTTCATCCACAAACAGATGGACAGACCGAGAGAGTCAATCAGATTTTGGAGGATATGCTGAGAGCTTGTGCGCTAGATTATGGATCTAGTTGGGACGAGAATTTGCCATATGCAGAGTTCTCTTACAACAACAGTTACCAAACCGGTTTAAAGATGGCCCCTTTCGAAGCTTTGTACGGAAGGAGGTGCAGGACACCGATGACGTGGGATGAAGTTGGAGACCGCCAGTTGTTTGGGCCTGATTTGATTAAAGAGTCTGAACAAAAGGTGAAATTGATTCGTGATAGGCTCAAGGTAGCTCAGTCCAGACAGAAGAGTTATGCAGATTCTAAACGCAAGGAGACTGTTTACGAAGTTGGAGATAGAGCTTATCTTCGAGTATCCCCACTTCGGGGAACAAAGCGTTTTGGTGTTAAAGGAAAGTTAGCGCCACGATTTGTAGGACCATATTGAGTTTTGGAGCGTATGGGAGAAGTGGCCTACAAGTTGGAATTGCCCGAAGGATTGTCAGGAGTTCATGATGTGTTCCACGTTTCTCAGTTGAAGAAGTGCCCCGCGGAGATGGCTGACAAACCCTTGAGAGACACAGTGCCATTGGAAACAATTCAGATGGATAACGATTTGACCTATGAGGAGAAACCAATTAAGATTCTCGAGTTTGCCAGCCGAGTTACTCGCAGCAAGGTTATCAAGTTTTGCAAAGTTCAGTGGAGCCACCACACGGAGGATGAAGCCACCTGGGAGCGAGAGGAAGATTTGCTGAAGGACCACCCTCACTTATTTTCTAGCCAACTCGAATCTCGAGGGCGAGATTCATCATAAGGGGGGTAGGTTTGTAACATCCCAAATTTTCAATTTGGAATGTTATACATTATATCATCAATGCATATCATATTTTATTTTGCTTTTGGTCTTGATTCTAGAAAATTCTACGCAACTCAAGGACCCATGGAGAGAGTTGGGGATTTCGTTATTTTCATATTTGAGTTTTCTCAAATTTTGAGAATAGGATCATTTGATTTTAATTATTTTATCATCAATTATTTCTATTACAAAAATATGAGAGAGGGAATAAAATGACTTTCCCAAAATAAAGAAATATTGAGGATTTAATAATAAAATCAAATAAGATTTTGTTTTGGAGTTTTTCGTTATTTTATTTCAATTTAGGAAAAATGTGTGTTTTTCAAAATTGCATTTAGGCCCCAAATAAATGTTCACCTTGTGCGGCTTGATTTTGGAAGCCTGGGAAAATTTATTTCAGGATTTTTGGAGTCCGTTTAGTATTTCTTTTTATTTTTCTTCTGCGCGTAATTATTTAAAAAAAAAATCGCACCGACCTACGGGCCGTGTCCGACCGGGACTCCGGCCCGACTAGCCTTTATAAGCCGGCCCAACCCCGGGCCAAAACCCTAGCCCCGAGCCGCCCCAGCCCCAGCCCCGCCCGAGCCACCGCCACCGCCGCCCGCTCGCGCCGCCGCCGTGCCTCACCACCGCCCGCCGCCGCCGCCCGTCGCCGCCGCCTCGCCGACCCGCCGCCTGAGGTCGCCTCAAAATCCATGCCGCCGTTTTTTTTGAAAAACCGTTCGGTTTTTCCGTTGGTTTTTTTAGTTTCAGTTTTTTTAAATAGATCGGTTTTTTGCCGATTTATTTATTTAGCAAACGTTCATCCGTTCGTTTGTTCTAGCGAACGTTCGTCGTTTTTTCTTTTTCTCGGATTAAATCCGTGATTTTCTGATCGCGATTTCTGATCTGATTTTCGTTTTAGTATAACTTTTCACTTGTTTATCGGAATCAGGCGATTCAAGCGCCTGGAGTTTCGTCTCGAAACCCTCTATCCGTTTAACCAACTTAAACAAGTTTTTGCTACTGTAAAATTTGACTTAGATCCAGATTAGTAGAACGAAGTTGTTTTCTTTTGCCGTTTGACTTTCGTTGCTTCGTTCGATTTGATTCTTTTTGCAAACCGGAGTTCTTAAGTTGAACTTTCTGGTTAGATCTCTTATTTGACTTTTACCTATGCATTAGATGAGTGTTTATTGTATGCTTGTTTGTTTGTCTGCGATAGAATACCCGGAGTGCGCCGCCTGTTACTTTGAATCGCTAGGTTTTGCGGATCATCAGCAAGGCAAGTAACACTTTGATCATACCCTTTTCTACTACCCAGTTTTATTGCATTAGATCAATCCTCAAACATTGCGTGATTAGGATCCAATTAAATTGTGGGATGGGAAGTAGTTGAGGTAGTACCTATTACCTGTTTTATTATCAAACCTTTGGGAGTTACTTCTACGTTTGCCATTATGCCATGCTATGCTAGTAGACGTGGATTGGGTGAGTGATATCCATGATAGATGTGAGTTTGTTAATTAATGGTTTATCTAAGGTGGCAACTTAAACACACATCTGGGTGGATTGAGGTACCTGGGTATTCCAGGATTGCCTGTTTCTGTTTGGACCGCCACCAGGCTCAAAGGGATCATGAGACTATTCATACTAGAAACTTCCGTGTGCAGCCACAAGCCATTATGGGCTCTGGCATAGTTGATTATGTCGTGCGAACTCTTACATGGTAGACTAGCAGATGTAGGGGAAAGTAGGTTTAACGGTCTATCCATCGTAAGGTGCTAGCGCTTCTGAAAGACTATGTCTCGGTCATCCGTCTTCTCAAACACCATGTAGTGCGAGAAACCAAACGGAGGCGATGGAGTCTTGTGGGGAAAAGTGCGCAAACCTCTGCAGAGTGTAATAAACTAATCATGATTAGCCGTGTCCCCAGTTATGGACATCTTGAGAAACCAAACGGAGGCGATGGAGTCTTGTGGGGAAAGCTTAAGCGCACCCCTACCTAGCGCGCCAAATGTCGGATTTCGGGTTCCAGCATAACCCTTGAGGTTTGAACACTGGGGTGCGCACGAAGATCTCTCCCCCTCTAGCTCGCACACACCACGATCTCACGGCCTAGCTTGACGAACCCAAAGAACACGAGACACAAGATTTTACACTAGTTCGGGCCAAAGATATGGTGTAATACCCTACTCCAGTGTGGTGTGGTGGATTGCCTCTTAGGCTGAGGATGAACAGTTACAAGGGAAGAACAGCCTCCTGAGGAGAGGTGTTCTTGTGCTTGGTGTGTGTGGTCGAGGATTCTCTCTAGATGAGCCAATCCCTTTCTATGGTGGTGGCTAGTCCTATTTAGAGAGGCCCGGGTCCTCTTCCCAAATATCAGGCGGGAAGGGATCCCACAATGGCCAATTTGAAGGTGGGAAACTCGTACAAGCTATCCTGACAAATATAGTCTTTGTCTGCCAAAGGCTCTGGTGGTGACGCCGTCTTGGGCTCCCCGGTGTCCTCCGTCCTGCTGTCCTGCTGGTATTGGTCTTGTTGCACCGATATGGAAACCTTTGCCTAATGCCTCGGGACTCCTCGCTTGCGCTTACCCCTTTAGCACCAAAGAGGAAATGAGGACACTACGCACATTGGCGCCCGCCTGGCGCCAGTCATCACGGGTTGCATCACAGGAACCTCGCGAGGTGTCCCTTGCCTTGATCTCTCCGCCCCTCATGAGTCGGCTTGGCGAGGCCGCCCCTGAGGAGGTCTTGCATCATCCACCTCGCGAGGCTTGGCCCCTCGCGAGGGTCTTGAGTGTTTGCTGGTGAAGATGGGCCGTACAAGGCCGCTGGTGGAGCCACGCCGCGGGCCGCACGCAAGCAAGTCTGGGGACCCCCGTTCCCAGAATGCCGATAGTGTCTGTTTCTCCAACTTTAGTTGAATCAAGTTTGACTATGCCCGATCCTTGTTGAAGGTTAAAACAGCACGCTTGACGAAAAAACGTTGTTGTTTTGATGTGTAGGTAAGAACGGTTCTTGCGAGAAGCCCATAGCAGCCACGTAAAACTTGCAACAACAAAGTAGATGACGTCTAACTTGTTTGTGCAGGGCATGTTGTGATGTGATATGGTCAAGCCGTGATGAGATATAAATTGTTGTATGAGATGATCATGTTTTGTTAATGTTATCGGCAACTGGCAGGAGCCTCATGGTTGTCTCTTTTTTTGCATAAGATGCAAACGCCATATAATTGCTTTACTTTATCACTATGCGATAGCAATCACTACAAAAATAGACACTTCCGTGATGATATGTGTTTGTCACAGTAGATCACGTTTTCTGTCATGCATGTACATCCATGACGATTTTATGATAGAATCAAGATAGTCATACCTGCGTTTTCGTAGAAGTGTTCCATGACATTACCAAAATTATCATCATGGAAGTGTTCACTTCCATGATGATAAATGCCGTGTCATGGAAGTGCTTTCATCAAGGATGACCGACACGTGGCATCCTCCGTAACGGTTCGCCGTTAAGCTATTGGGTCTAGTTTAGGATCCGATAACCCGTTAATAGCCACGACCAATGACGATTTTCCACGTGTAAAATTCTCATTGGCCGACGAAACGACGTGTCAGCTCCGCGTTGGCACAGGTGTCACTCATCCAATGGGCGAGATGCACCTATGATATGTCGACACGTGGGCCGGCCCAAAAGTGGCCCATAAAGATTAAATGGGCCGGCCCATCTAAAGGCCCATGAGGTTTCGCCGACCATAATGGGCCGGCCAGCTAAAGGCCCATGAGATTTCACCGACCATAATGGGCCGGCCCAGCTAAAGGCCCACAAGATATTGAGGACACTAATGGGTCGACCCGTTAATAGGCTGCCATGTTTTGGGCCAAATGCCGGCCCATAATTGATCCGATCCATTAATAGCCTGCACATTCCGGGCCCAATAAAGGCCCATATGAGAACCGACCCGTTAAAAGCCTAACACGTTTTGGGCCAAATTACGGCCCAGATCACATCCAACCCTTTAAGAGGCTTTGGGCTAAATTATGGCCCATATCAGATTCGGCCCGTCAATTGGACGCCATGCTTTTCGGCCCACTTTCTAAAGGCCCATTTAGTAATTCGGCCTTATATTAGTTTCAGCCTTTTAAAGGCCTCTTTAACATTTTGGCCTTATATTTATTTTGGCCTGTTAAAATACTGTCATGTAGATGGGCCTAACTACGACCCGGTTTGCATCTGGCTTGCTCACCGCCGATAATCTGATTGGGCCAAACAAGGATCGAGACAATTTTGGCCTATTAACGGCCCGTGATGTGATTGGCAGAATCATGGGCCGGGGTCTATTTTGGCCTACTGCTGGCCCGTTAGCTGTTCGGCATGTTTCAGGGCTAACCTACTTTCCAGCCTCCTAATAGCCCATTGAGTTTTCTTGCGGTTTACTTGGCCTATTAGAGGCCCAAGTCTACTAGTGGGCCAGTTTGCATTTAGGCCTGTTAACGGTCCGATTATGTAGTGATTTGCATGATGGCCCGATTATGTACCATGATTTTATGGTTTGGCCGGTTTACTGTGAAGACAGGATATACATACAGTAGAATAACTGCAGCATCGTGAATAAGAAAAATCGTAGACTATACAATAAATAAATTACAACATATTACATCCACTGGGCATTAAACTTTGCCACTATGATAATAAAGCACAAGAAGACAACAGATTACATACACTATGCATCAAAGATCGCCACCCGTGCAAATAAACACGCCGACAAGATAATGTACCAAACTAAGAACACTTCAATATAGTTCAAGAATGGTTAGCCCTGCTCGGGAGCTGCAACGCAAGCAGCTGAGCAAGCTAATGAAACTACGCTTGTTTGACACTTATATCCCCCTCACTTTGAAAGATAAACAAGCACACAAATGACAGGTTTTGCACATATAAGTATCAGTGCGGACAATTCATCAGATTTCTTACTAACGAATAAAGTGACACAGTTTAAAAGAGCATTAACACAATATGGTATTATTCAGGTTAAGACATGGCATGAAATGACATTGTGAAGGAGTTGGCAGCTTCACGACACCACTGGATTACAGATCAAGAACTCATAAGTATCAATGGTTAGTGTGCTGTCAATTTATCCCATTTCAGATTGGTAGATAAAGAGACGGTTTAAATAATAGTAGAATAACATGACATTGTTCATAGTTAAGACATTGCAGAATATGACATTGTGTTGTAGTGGGTAGGTTCACCATACAACTAGATTATGGATCAAGAACAGAAGCATACATGCAGTGCAAAAGAAGATCACTTCCTCTGTATAGTTTAATTTACATGGTATGAAGAAGGAACTTGGTTGTACAACTAAAAACTTAAATTGAGAAGGACAAACTTTTGTTTATGAACTACATAATAAACTTTAGACATGCAATTTGATGCAAACACCAAAAATAAATAGTTGTTGCAGTCATGCCTAACCAAATATGCACAACAAAGTTTGAAGGCTTGAGAAGGACAAAGTTACATTATTGGTGAACACACGCTCTATAAAGCCCTTGTCCATGCTGATGGGGGGGGGATTCAAGATGTTTACCACAGAATCTTCTTCATAAGCATTGCCTTTATTCTACATTTTGTTAAGAGTAAATATAGATGTGATAATATAAGAAAAAATGGAGAATATTTAAGATAAGATGAAGAGTGATGCTACATGACCAAGTAGCTATAAATGTAAGTATAGCGATACAGGCAAAAGGTACAGCCAAGAGCAATGTAGAGCGAAACTTCTTCAGGACCATTGGTGTTATCCAACCTTATGGTAAGAGTAAATATAGATCTGATGCGTAGAAAATGCAGGGCAAAGGAAAATAAGTTGCAGAGTGATGGTACATGAACAACTACCTGTCAATATAAGTACACTGATAAAGGACAACAGGTACTTACAAGAACAATGCAGAGCTAAAAAAATCATTGGCATTGGATATATTCTACACTAATGTAACCATTCATACAGATCAGATAATTTGGAGCGAACAATTGATAAGAAAGCTATCATGCATACTGCTGTCACATAATGAACCAGGTATGAAGGCAAGTTAGTGATACAGGACAACAGATACTAAGAAGAGCAAAGTAGCGGGCAACATATTTGCGATATCCTGTCGTTCTTTTCAAACCAGAATTCTTCTTCAAGCTGATTTCTTGCAAAAAAGATCCGTAAGGCACATGCAAAAAGTAGAAGTTCAAATTGTCATGTGATATCATAGACAGTACCTCATCCTAGGAAGGAGACCAGTGCATAACAAGGTTTTTCCATTCAATGTCTTCTAAATTTAGCATAGGAGACTTCACCGGAAATTCGTTTATAGACTTGCCAGCAAAGTGTGATTTCCTCAGGTAACACTGATACTGCTGCAATGCTTCCTTGAAAAGCGCAAGCAAGCTTTGCTCATCTTGACTATCCAGATTGACCCTCGCCTACTTGCAGCAATGTAATGTAAATCATTGATGTGTTCAATCAGCATAAAACATGAACATAATCACCATGAATAATAGCACTTACACGTAAGTGGGATAGGAAGATGTGAAAATGGTGGTTGTCTTCACTATAATCTTCCCATGTTGGGAATATATGCACGTAGTCCCTAACAACATTGAAAGCATTGTCTTTAATACTAGGAATAACTGGAATGGGGTTCCAATCTATAGGAATTGGCCGTCTCTACAATTGGGATAGGTCTTCGGTCGGTGGACTTCCTGTACTTTTTGCTGGAGTGCGATTTTTCTGTGGTAGCTGGTGCTATGGCAACTGAAATCGGCATACCTTTCGCTAGAGTGCAGGTCATGTGTGGTGGGGCTAGTGGTGTGGCCAGTGAATTATGGGTACAGTCTATAGGAGTCGGTCCTACATTTTGTGTCACTGGTTGTACAACCAATATAAGTAGGGTGTTGTCTAATTTCTCCGGCACCACCACGTTTTTCAAGGACTTTGCTGGTGCTCCTTCAGGTTCGGCAATCACCCTCTTCCTTTTTGATGTTTGATGCACAAGAACAACATTTGAGTGGAAAAACATGGTATGATGACAGATGGAATATGTATTGATAATGGATGGGCTTGGCATCTTGACATATATGATGAGTAAACTAAGCACATGGCGGTGCAACAAAGTATAAGAAATGCAAGACAACATATGCAAGATACACGGAATCAATAAAACCTTGCCAAATTAGAATAGGCACCCTGATGGGTAAATAGGACAAGCCATCTACATTTGACTCCTCGAGGTTAGAATAGTCATTAGGATCATATTCTGAACAAGAATCTACAGGTGGGAATCGTATGAGTCTCATTGCATCCAGAATGGCACTCAATGTCTTGGTACAAATTTTGTAAGTGGTTGTAGTGTTCCACAACATTCTTATGATGCGTGGATTCTGATATTCACTGTAATTGCGTATAATATCTGAGAACCATGAAAACATAAATAGTAGTGAGATTATCTTTGCAATGCAGAGGATATTCTAATATAGGGGCACCCCTGTAAACCCTTGTGTGCTATCACTGGATTATGATGATAGAGCTCATGTGTGCTGTAATATGGTGCGTGCATTAATATAATCTGGCACAAGTACACAAAAAATAGGTTCCAGAAGAAAGGATAGTTGGCAGATGATAGGTTCATAATATATTGTATAGAGAGTTTATTGCCAAACCATGATAACAAGAGCACACAGCAACTAGGCACATCGTAGTGTACATAAATGGGGTACACCATAACCATGATATATAAATCGGGAAAGTGGAACTGGCTGGAAAATATGGTGTTGTATTGCCGCTACTAATTGAAAGCCTATCGATTACAGGTCAGCTCTATCAGCTGTTGACTACAGATGTCCCTGCTCCCCTTCCGGACAAGGAACATACTGTACGTACTAAATACATAATAACAAAATAGGAACATTAAAGAACAGAAGAGAAAGCATATTCTTGAGGTTCCGCTGCATTGAATACAATGTTGGTTTCCCACTCATGATGAATCACATCGCCCAAAGAAATGCAATTCCATGTTGTCTCTCTATATGTGGCCACATGCATTTTGGAAAATAAAGTGGGAGCATTACTTGACCAATTAAATGTGTGTCTGTTAACTAATATCAGTATCATATCACAATTCGTATTTGAAGAAGTAAGCTTTGGACTTATGATTGGTGTGTTGTTTAGCTTCAAGAGTGGATGCTGCTAGTGCGACACATAGCAGCTACACAGATCATAGTGTAGATATAACAGGAAAACCATAAGCATCAGGAGTAAAATCAGCAAAGTGGAACTTGCTGGAATATATGTGCTAGTATTGCCGGTATGGCTAGAAAGGCTTCGGATACCAGGTCTCTTCAACTGAAGGTGCGATACTGTTAAAATCAGTGTAACTCTCAAAGGCGACACAACTCCCCGCATTTCCTTGCTAATCTTATAGGATTCAAGTGAGCAGGCCACTACAAATCCTATTCATATTTTTTACAAAATCCTACGAATCAAAGAGGCCCGAAGAGTTCAAAGTGTCCATCACAACCGACCGTATAGACCTCTACACTGCAAATGTACCTACTCATCTTCACTACAAGGAACATACTGTACTACTATCACACTCCCTCCGTTCCAAAATATAAGTCTTTGTAGAGATTTCCACTATGGATCACATACAGATGTATACAGATACATTTAGAGTGTAGAGTCACTCATTTTGCTCCATATGTAGTGCATGGTGGAATCTATACAAAGACTTGTATTTAGGAACGGAGAGTACTTATTAAAGAAAAACGGAAGGGGAACATGCTAAAGAAGAGCAAGCAGATTTTGGATAATAAAATGTTCGCTGCGCAGTGCCCACACATGATGAGCTAGAGCGCATTAAGAATGCAACTCCCTGCTGTCTCTCTATATGTGGTGCACATGCTTTTTGAAAGTAAAGTAGGAACATTAGATGACCAATTAAATGTTAGCTCTTTTAGTAATATCAGCATCATATCAAATACGTATTTGAGCAACAAGTTTGGAATTATGAGTGGCACATTGTTTAGCCTTATGGATTCAGGAGCAGTGCTAGGCAGGTACAATGATGGTACTGAATATAAAGGCATGTCTGCATGCAAGTCGCGTGAATTTTGTCATTTGGGCCAGACAACCATTGCAGGCGGTTGGATGAAGATCCTACATCTCCTAACCCTTCTTCTTCCTCGTCTCTGATTCTTGCCATATAGAACATTGCACGGGCCGCCAGCCGAACCACTGGCCCCGATCGCATGTGTTCCTCCGCCACCCCCACCCCCACCCCCGCCCCCACCCGCGTTGAGTTTTCTTCATTTGGCGAGGCCCCACCACCGCCCCCCACAACCACCGTCCCCACCCGAGCCCCTTCCTTCACACCGGCGAACTCCGGCGAGCTCTCAAAAATTGATTGACCCAATTTTGAAATTTAGTCTACTGTCATTTAACTAGAGTGGAATATAAAAGGGGGAAATCATAAGCATTGCAAGTATAGTGTTGAGCGTGCCATGGCGGATCTGAAGGTGCAAATCGGACAAAGGCAACTTCGCAAGCAATGTTTGCTTTCAACTAGCAAGTAAGTGATGGACAAGAAATCAGAGTAAAGCAGTGTCGATCTATTTTCTTGCTGTAATAAATAAGTTGAGAAGATACGATAGAGTATCGCCTCTGGTGCGGCGCCGTGTATGCATCTGCTGAGAATTTGACGGTGCTGTGGTAGCGATTACTGTCGGCGGCATGGAAGCAGATCTAGGAGGGTAGAAGGTGGCGGCGGGGCACGGTGGACGAGACGGTCGTAGGAGCGGCGCCGGCAAGGTGGACGACTGTAGGGATGAAGCGATAGGACGGGATGCAAGGATCCCTGTCTGAAGCCGTGGATGAGGGAGGTCGATCTCTTGTAATGGACAACGGCCTTGGGGTATCAGCTCCGGCATGGTGGAGGAGGACGGCGGTGGATGGGGTGGCAGACGGAGGAGGCTGGGGTGGAGAGGCTGTTTTGGCGCCCATGGAGTACGAATGGGGAAATGGAGGGAGACAGGAAGGGGGGAACCATGTCTTGAGGACACGCTTGTCTCAAATGCGAGGCAATTTACAAACTTAGCCCCCGTTTAAAATTTCCTACATCACAGCAATATTAGTCGGTTGGGGATAGGACGGTAATCTCGCATACACCGAATATTTGCCGACGAGAGTTTGTTTTTGGCGCCCATCATGTATGAATCGGGGAGCGAGTCGATTTCGGCCGAGGAGGCACCGTGTTTTGGTGCCCACCGTGTATGAATCCGGGTGAGAGGTGATTATGTCACGTTTGAGTGAAATTACAAACCTACCCCTATCAAAACCTATAGAAATCGAGCCGATAGGCTTTGCATGTCAGGGATAGGCAGTAATTTCCATCTCACAGATTTTGGTTTCGGGCGGTTACTCCAACTTTCCCCGCTTCGTTCATATTTTTGCAGAGCAAGAGTGCACGTTTACCGTGCCAACTCAATTCAAATCCAGTTTGTATTCTATTTTTGTTCGGGCAGGATCCATTTGTGATTGGAATAAAATTCTATATACATCGTTTTTTATATATACTTTCAAAAGCACAACAAAGAATTCTGCTCCTTTATATGTATATAATATGATTTACAAATACAATGATCTCAAAATCATAAGGTTGAGTTCCAAAAAATTAAAACCAAATTATGTTCTACTAAAATGTATGGATCAGTAATATCTACATATTAAATAACATAGATGCGCGTGAATTCATATGAGTATGCATGTTTGATAGATCAATTTTGGTTCGAGTATGAATTATATGTATCATCATGTCGAATTCAAATATTTGAATCCCTTTTATGTTGACTCCTTTCACACCCATCTCTCTGGCATGCTCCTTCATGTAGCTATCATTCTCTTTTCTCCAGCTCACCAGTACACTCACTTCATGTTTCTCCTATCTTTGCAAACATGGTCTCTCGACGTCTCCCTTGAGAAGTGTCACACTCTCCCTATCATTATACATTACATGATTTTCATTATCTCTCACATCTCTACCGTTCTCTGGTATCACTAGGTACCTAAGCTTTCTTTTTCACCGCCACACACACAGTCTCACCCATCTTTCACTTTGTCTTTCTCTCTATGGGGTTCTCTCACACACCCTATATGTCTCTAGATATGATTCATACCACTAAAATTACTCTCTCCTGCAGACACAACATTTGTTGGGGTCTCCTGTCCGTCTCCATCCCAGTTATAAACTGACATTATTCATTTGTTTACCGATCAGAAAAACTCCCCCCGCTCTCTCTCTCTCACACACACAGCTCCTGCTTCCACTCCCCTTCCCGACTATCGTCTCTCTCTCACACACACACAAAACTCTCGCTTTCGCACCCCCGACTCGTATTTCTCTCACATCATTGATCGTCTAGCCTCCAAATAGGTTTATACACCCACACACTCGTGCTTCCACTATCCCGTACATGTCTCTCGTGCGCTCCTTGTATCTATGTAGATTTTTTGTCCCTTCTTGAGACATGCCCTCTCGATTGTGCACACACACACTATCGCCTCATTTAAGCTGATACCTCTCGCACACACACTCATTGTGTCTTTGTCACACATGCACTCTGTCCTCCTCCTCCTCTCCCTCTCTCACACACAACACACACACATGGGCTTTTTGCAACAACTAGCAAGATGCCCATGTGTTGCATGGAACATCAAGATGCATTTGTATGAGTAGTTTATCTTGTGGGAGAAAAGGATGAACGAGGGAAGGCCTTATTTGAAAATGTCAAGAGGGGTCTGGGTGTCTTTTTGCAAAATTGACATAGTTTCCTTCCTATCCGTCAGATATAAATCGGACGACCTCTATTGCAGGATGGCAGGCACACCATCATCACCAACTCTGTTTTTTATCTCTAACTAGCAAGATGCCCATGCGTTGCACATAACATCAAGATGCATTTGTATGACTAGTCTATCTTGTGAGAGAAAAGGATGAATGAGGGAAGGACTTATTTGCAAATGTGGAGTGGTGTGTGGGTACCTTTTTGCAAAATAGCCATAGTTACCTTCCTATCCGTCAGATATAAATCGGACGGCCTATATTACATGATGGCAGGCACACCATCATCACCAACTCTGTTTTTTATATGAGTGTAGATATATATATTATCTTATATATTATTCTTATAAAAAGCATAGTCGGTGATGATGGTGTGCCTGCCATCCTGTAATATAGGTCGTCCGATCTATATCTAACAGATAGGAAGGAAACTATGGCAATTTACCTGCACACCTCTCCACATTTGCACATAAGGCCTTCTATCGTTCATCCTTTCCCCCACAAGTTCTTGATGTTCCGTGCAATGCATGGGCATCTTGCCAGTAAGAATAGAAATTAGAGATATACCACTGTCTCGAATCTTGAAACCAACAACATTCCTCCCTTATCTCATCAAAACTGCCAAAGGAATATATTTTGAGTAAAACATAAGATATTTTTAGTGATACACGTATTTCAAAACTAGACTCTTTTTTCTATCAAATCGGTGAATATCTATTAATCTACTTCGATCGTGTGGCAATGCATTGGCACATAGTTATTACTACTTTATAATTTTTTGGACATCAGACAAACGGTGGAGTACATATACGAAGAGAAGAGGCGCACGCACGCAGTTGGTCTCTCACTTTCTCGCACGCATGAGAGTTACGTAAAGGCACCGTGAACAAATAAACCCTAAAACCCTAGGTGCATGATTGCTGCATGCGAGGGTACCGGGTACGTGGTGGAGCGCACCTTTGTAGGAATAGTCAGCTCACGTGATAATTTGATCCGTAGGAGTTGATGGTCGGGACCACAGGTGAACGACTTGGAGGTGGTGGCTTGCCAGTTGCCATAGATCAAGTAGCCATGTTTAAAATATCATTTTTTAGCAGGGTGAGAGTTTCGATTTTCAAGGGCTCGTTATAAGTACTTAAGTAGTTTTTAGAATGATTGGTACGGAGCGAAAATGGAATTCATAACTACTACCTCCTTGGCGCATGGTTGTATGGGTGTATGTTGCAAGATGTTGAACCTGGTAGTTCTAGGGCAATACTATGGTATAGATGTTGGTTTTCAGTAATGAAAATCGGAAGGGGAAACCCTTCTTTGATAAGAAAAACTACTACCTCCGTCCTGGTTTACTAGCCCCCATCGTATTTTGGGTCAATGTTTGTCCATGAATTTTACTTGTAAAATGTGAATGGAAAACGAGATTTTGTTATACCCGAACAAAAAAGGACTGGAGGGAGTGATTGCTCTTACACAGACGCAACCTCTCATAGCGCAGACATTGAATCGACACGCCGGCCAAGAGGGCACCACTCGCTGCAGGTTGGGCTGAACACGCCTCCCCGCCACATGCAACTGGCTTCAGACTGCCCCACCTGCCTCCATTGAATCCGCGCGTGTGCCGGCAAAACGTCCTTCTGCGAGCCAGCTGGCATTTTAGAACACAACGTTGGCTGGCTCCTCTCGTCCACTCGCTATTTAATCCAGGCCAGACGCCTAGCAAGAACCGCACCACACCGCTGCTCCCCATATCCTCCTTGCACCATTTTCTCCACACTCTCCATAGCATCTGATGAGCAGGAAGATGAGTTCCCCGGCATAAAATCCAACTGGGTGCCCCGACAAGCCAGGAAACTCGCTGCCCCACCTCCCTCCCCGCCCCAGGCCATCAGTACGATGGGCGAGGCTGCAGGTGGGCAAGCGAAGGAGCAAGCCGCCGCTCCAAGCTGGCTCGTGGTGCATCAACTCGACGCTCCAAGCCTGCTCGTAGAGGAGTGGCCAGTTGTCGCACGCTGGCATACGGGGGACCATGGCGTCCAGTGCACCGTGGTTGGCCTTGCCGTCCGACGCAAACATTGGCGGAACCGCGACATGCTGGCGGAGGTGGCCAACATGTTTGCGGCCATCCCCGACACCGAGGAATAGTAGACCATGGGAGCAGCAGCCGCTTTGAACCCATGAATGCTACGGCCACCGCGTCGCTGGCATAGACACCCGGTGTGTTGCCCGGTTTGGCTCAAAACATCGTGGACCCCAGCCATGGCCGACATTAGAAATTATACCTACTTCCAGAAGTTAGTCGCGATTAGTGAAAAAATGACCAAAATATGATTAATTACACATGGTATTGACTTGTTGTGCTCGCACTGGTAGTTGGAACTAGAGGTTAATATTTATTTATAACTCTCCTCACATTTTTTTGGCTTTCAAGTGAATCATGGTTGTGCACATTATTTATTAATGTGCAGATATCTGTGAACATGAGTTTGATGTGGAAGTTGAACTTGGAATGTTGGGCTTGTGCATGAACTATACCATGTCCAATGCTTCGTCTGTTATTGTTTACTCCCTCTGTCTCATAATATAAGAACGTTTTTGACACTATACTAATGTCAAAAACATTCTTATATTATGGGACGGAGGGAATAGAAAGTAATTGTTGTTATTACATGACCCAAAAAAAATTATTTTGTGCCACATCAGTAGATGCACGAACATCACAACAGGCATGCTCACTGGATAAACATTTGAACCTACCTATTATGAAGGAAAATTTGTATTGACAACAGTTTTAGATAGCAGGAGACGCCTAGCCTGCTCTGCCTCTGTTAACTTCTTTCTGGCTTCTTCCATCTCTTCTTTGGCTTGGGTGAAGAGAGCATCTGATTTCTCTTTTCGCTTCTTCAGGAACTCAGCTACATTCTCAAGGACTGTTGCACGCTTTCTTTCAGCCTTTACTAGAGCCACGAGGACACAAACAGTTGACGACTCCACTTGGCTTGTGTGTAATCCAGCATCATCTGGGAATTTGCACCTTGTGTCTAATCCAGCATCACTAGGGAAATGGCACCCTGTGTGTAATCCAGCCTCATTTTGGAAACATGATCTCGAGTTTGCATATACTTCCCTCCTCGCAGGAACTGCATCCTGACATGAAGTAACTTCTTTTTAGATCAGTACTCAGAGCAACCCAGATCCATTTAGTAGAAGCCAGATAAACAGGACTCGGAGAAGTGAATTCAAAAGGAAAAATATAAAAATAGACCACAAGGTGAGAACACCCACTTCCTACATCAAGCTAAAAACGAAAGCACTAGGACGATTAAGACTCTTCTTATTACACATCAAAGAACACCAGGCTAAGAGAAACAGGAAAGTACAACATATACACATCGAAGAACACGAGGCTAAACAAAAGTAATTGAAAGGGTGTTACTTACCAAAGCTCGTTTTATTGGTTCGGTGCAGCTCCTCTTTAACTTGCCACGCTCCTTGAAGATGTCCCCAATATCCCGTGTTTGGTCTTCGTTGCTCCTCTGCATGTTCGCACTCATGGTTTTAAAATCTCAACACGGCAAGTAAAATATACTAGTATACTCACACATCTTATGGGCAACATTAAATCACTCGTCTGCCATGTTAGAGCATCTCCAAAAGAAGCGCAACACGCGGCGCTTTAAAAAAGCGTTTACAGTGCTGAGATTGAGAAGTAGAGATAGAGAGTAGAGACGTAGATAGTTCTCATCATAGATATAGCATAGATAGATAAAAAATAGATAGTTCAACTAATCCTCGTCGTCTGACTCCTCCTCGGTGATATCCTCCTCCGACGTCTCAATGTAGGTGTGAAGATACCGATCGTTGTCGGATTCCCAGGGCGACGCTGCTCCTAGCCTCATGTTGAATTGAGTCTCAGCTTTTTGTGTATGCTTGTCCTCGTGATATGCGGCTCGCTCTGCCCTCCTCTTCTCCCTCTCCGCCCTCTTTGTGCGTAAAACTCGCGTTCGTTGATGATGTCCTGCATGAAGCGTTGGCGCCACAGGGCCATGGCTTCCTTGTCCATCTCGGCGATGCCGAGACGGTGCTCCCGCCTCCGGTTGTTGCGACGATCCTCGCCGGTGATAAGCCGTGGCAGAGGTGCGAGCTCCTACCCCCGCTCCCACGTCGGCACATTGGGGAAGTTCAATGTTTTATGAGGCCACTGGAGGTGCCACGCCGCCGCGTCGTACACGCGGGCGGCCTCGTTGGCAGCGTCGAAATTGCCGAGGATGAGGTGCATCCCGCGGAACTGGATATCAGCAGAGAAGCTGCAGGAGGGGCGCGCAGACGCCACAGTATCCCCAAGTTTCCCGATGATGCGGTGGCATGGTGGCGCGGCAGCGGCGAGGCGAGAAAGAGCGGGGGGAGAGCGGTGGCGAGGCGTAGAGCAGGGAGAGAGAGGCACAGAGCAGGGAGAGAGCGGTGGCAAGGCACAGAGCAGTGGGAGGGCATTGGATTTTATAAAGCGACCCGGACACCGTGCGCCAAAACTAGCGCATGCTCGGCCGCTTTTTCCTGCGCGCGCCCGATCCTTTCCCGACGTCCCTGCTATCTCTACTCTCTTCTCTACTGTTATATTTATTTTATATTTAATATTTATCTCTCCTCTCTTCTCTACTGTTATATTTATTTTATATTTTATATTTATCTCTACTACTCTACTCTCTACTCTCTTTTTTTCTACTTTCTTTTGTTTTCTCTACTCTCTACTCTTATAAAAATCCGAGTTGGTGATGATGGTGTGCCTGCCATCCTGCAATATAGACCATCCGATCTATATCTGACGGATAGAAAGGAAACTATGACAATTTTGCAAAGAGATACCCACACCCCTCTCCAGATTTGCAGATAAGGCCTTCTGTCGTTCATCCTTTTCTCCTACAAGATAAACTACTCATACAAATGCCTCTTGATGTTCCGTGCAACGCATGGGCATCTTGCTAGTTCTAAAAAACTTTCCATGATTTGCCACACTACTGGTTGCAGATGAAGAACCTACCCAAGCACATCGTGGTACAGGAGCGATGCACAATTACAAGATGATATTCTGTTGTACAATGGAGGCTATAACCAATTACTTTTACGGGAACAATAGCAACCAGGAAATTTGAATGGTAGGTATGAACAAAATTTGAACTGCACATGTACTGCTAAGTGATTCAATACACACATTACCAATCGAGGAGGAGAACGATGGTCGCGGCGGCCTTTGTGCATCATGGTCAGCAATGGGAGTCAGTTCATTGTCCACGATGGTGGTGCTTCTGCCCTTGGCGTCGGCTTCCGGGAAGCAGATACGAGACCATGGAAGACAGTGTCGGGGAAGAGGCTCCGTCTACGACGACAACGATGGGCCGGCTCCAGTGCGGCGTACGTGGTCATCAATGAGGCAGATGCTGGCGGTGGACGAGTGCGCCGATGGAGAAGGGGAGGAGCACGAAGGCTGTGGTGCCGTGGAGAAGTCTATTTTGGTGTGGGGATAGAAAATGGGGAGTATTCAGGTGTACTTCTGGGTGCCGGGGTGGGGTTGGCTGGGTAGGGTGAACCTGAAGTTACGAAAAGAGGCCCCTACCAAGCGTAATCCATAGACTTGTTCCGAAGGTATGATGGTAACTTCGCACTGCTCGAATCAGGGTCGCGGGAAATTTTCCTGCCTACCTCAAAATTTTGTGACACTGAACTCCCCATGTGGCGTGTTGGGTGATTGGGCTAAGAAACTAGCGAGTAGTACTAGTAACTACTAGTACTCCCGAGAATACAAGAGAAGGCGTGGGAGACATGGCTTGCGGACTCCTTGGCGATCGCCACCTCTCCGGTGATCTCCTCCCCTAGCCACTAAAATTCCTCTTCTCTCCACTAGATCTCTCCGGCGCACTAAGATCTACCTTCTAATACCCATCTCCATGGGTTCTGATGTCGGATCCACCCTTGGCTTGGATTTCTCCAAGGGCTTGGTTTTTGCGGAAAAGGTCTTTCAATCTACTGGTTTTACGGTATATCCCATGGATGACACGGGCTTCTTCACCATGGTAATCTCTTTTGGGCGGCATATTTTTCGTTTGCATGAAGATTCAGTAGCAGCAGCAATTGAGGCGGCCATTGGGGGTTCTGCAATTGAGTACATGGTTTTTCCGCTCAAGGATAAGGTTTTTGGCTTTCAAGTTTCCTGTAAGGCTGTGGCTATGATCGTTCTTCAGCTCCGTTCTTATTCTTGTGATCATTTTAAATGTTACTTCCATCTTTGGGGTCATGGGGGCCCAAATTGGGGCCGTGAGTTCAAGCTATGGAAGTTGGAATGTGATGCAGAATGGGTTCTTGTTAGTCCTTCCAAACGTCGAGCTGCCCTTGGCATCCTAGCCATGCATTCCATGCCCCAAAAGTCCTCGGTAAGATCTACTCATGCCCAAGCCAAGAAGCTTTCTTTTTCAACGTTCCAGAGTTATCCTGCTTGTCGTGGTTATCGTTATCCAGCCACACAGGACTGTATCCAAACTATTGAAGATGCGGGGTATACTCTCCCGGATCATGAAAGGGTGGTCATCCATCCCCCGCCGCCGGCTGAGCTACGGTGGACGTCAACCTCTCCATCCATATCTTTCGGCACGGTTGGGAACCTCCCTCCTAATGCGACTCGGACGCCGTCTATCTCGGGCGGGAATTATGATTCTTCGAATGTGGACGTGTCCTCTCATGTTGGGCCGTCATCTACACGTGCCGCGGATCAAGTTGGGCCGGTGTTATCTTCTGGGCCTTCCACTATTCCTTCCTCTCAACAAGCTGCAGTGGATTTTGATAATTTGGTTTCAGATATGGTGGATGAAATCTTAACATGTCAAAAATGTTTGCGCAAGGGCCATTTTGCTACGGCGTGCACGTCCGGGTTACACTGTAACTCGTGTCTGCGGGTGGGGCATGTTGCAAAAGATTGCAACCGGTTTGCACAGATCTTGGGTTTGGTTTGGAAACCGAAACCCGGTAACGTTGCAACTTCCGAGGATCCCTCAGCTCCCATCGAGAATATCTCTCTGACGCAACTTTTACCAAACTTGGACTCCTCTTGCACTTCTGCATTAACTCTTTCGCCCCGTTCCATCAGCCCTGGTCCCAAAACACCTTCGACTGCACCGCCGGAAACCCCACCTCCGCCAGAGTCCTCGCCGTCTGCTGCTAGCTCGGGACGTGCCTCTCCGATGGCAAATTTTCACCTTGACCCTCTGCTCTATGTGCCGGCAGGGCACCACATTGTGGATGGCGGTGAGGCTCGGGTGCCGCGAACCTTCGTGACGCCACATACCCCAATTGTGCGTCGCCATGAGGAGTTCATGCTGGCCGAGGTAATGCCCATCCCCCCTCCTGATCAGATTGGGGTTGCTAGGGAGGAAGTCGTCCAATGGCTACAAGCTCATGGGATTTTGGTGAGGTCTGCTCAACCTTGGATTAGATCGGTGGGTCTTTTTGAGTTACGGGATGCTGCTGTCAGATTCTCACTTCTTCAGATGCCGCCTCAGCCCCTGGGTAATGATCGTTTTGTTCGGTTTATGAAGCATGATGAGGGGGAATCTTTTAGAGGTGTTCAGGGTTTCCGACAGGGTTTGCTTATGTTTTTGGGGATTCCGCTTGATCTTCGCAATGAGAATGGTCTTCGGGCAGCAGTTAACACCTTTGGGAAGTTTCATCATTGGATTAGTGAGGACCCATATCTTGTGCGCTCCTTGGTCTTTGCATCTTTCCCCGAGGATATTCTTGTGCCCAGGGACGTGGTGTTCATGGAGTATGCAGCCTGGGGTGGTGCCAGAGTGTCTTGGACGGCGCCATTGTACATTCTGGGTGCCAATTTCGCCGAACAAATGCCCCAAGATGAGGACTGGATGCCCATCAATGGCAACCCTCATCCGCTGCCTGGAGTGCCCTTTCCAGAAATGCCACCTTTTGTCCTACCTCCATTCCCTGCTTTAGGATGGAACGATGTGCCACCACCGCCGCCTGCTCCTGCCCATGATCAAGAGGACAACTGGGGCAACTGGGATGAGCCTGCTGTGGAACCAGTTGTGGAGGACCAAGAGTCCATGGTTTTCAATGTTTCGGCACAGCAAAGCTCTACTCAGCCAAGTTCAGACGTGCAGCTTCAGGAGCCGCCTGCAGTTATTGGTAGAACTGCAACGGAAACCCGAAGTAACCCGGAGAACATTGCCAAGGACGTGGAAGATGCTAGCAATTGGGCGATCGTGGTTTATCAACCCCCAGTTATTGATGTTCAGGCCCTTGCTCAACCTGTATTTAAGGTTCCTTCTGGACCCCCTCTGCCTCCTGAAATGATATGGAAGCGTTCTTTTGAGAATTTGCTGAATGCACCAGTGGTGTTTGAGGTGCCGAAGCCTCTAATGCTTAAGCCCTTGTCGCCAGTCAAGAGAAGATGGAGCCTTGCTTTTCAGCCTGATGGTCTTCCTTTGCTGACATGGAACGAGCCAGAGCTGGTTAGACCTGTGGCAAGAGCTCTTTTTGCAGATGACGCGCGTGAAGCTATGCCTGCTGTTGTCCCCCCTCCACCTATGTGCGCAAGACCAAGGAGACCTCGTAAAACTCTGGCGCCAACACCTCTGGTTGAAACGTCTATTCGCAGATGTACAAGAAGCTCGGCCCAGCGTGATGGGTTTAAGCCCACTTTCCATGAGCTGGTGCTACAGCCCAATAAGAAGAAGCCCAAGGCTAAGCCCATTGCTGCTGAGAGGCCCAGCACCACTACATATGGAGATGTCCCTCCTCCCACTCCTGTCAGTCATCTGCAAGCTCTTGGCAAGGATTTAGACATTGATGCAGCTCTGCTCACTGAGGATGCACTTATGGTGGACCCTTCTGCCGCAACCAACCAAGCTCCTAATGCATAGTGTGCTATCCAAATGCTGGGTTTTGCAAGCCCCAAAATTTGCTCCCTGCATGTCTTTACTTTCTGAATTTTGGATATGTAATAATGTTGGTTCAGAACTTGCTGTGGCTTTTGGACATATGGCATTGTGTGCTGTGTGGTTTGGAGACCTGTTTATGATCTTTATCTATGAATTCTCAATGTAAAAGCTGGAATGTCCTGTGCTGGAATGTCAGGGGTTTGAACTCTGAAACTAGGCAAAGAGCTGTCAGGCAAAAGATCGATGAAAGTCACTGTGCAATTGCATGTTTGTAGGAAACTAAATGTGCTTCTTTTAACTCCAGATCAGTTAAAAGTTTTTGTCCTAAAAGATTTGACAGTTTTGCTTTTGCTCCTTCTTTGGGGGCCTCTGGTGGAATCATAGTTTTTTGGAACTCCTCTGTTCTTGAGGGGACCTTATTGGAAATTCAACAATTTGCAGTAGTAGTTGAGTTTGTCTCCAGAAAAAATAATGAGAGGTGGACTCTTGTTGCTGTTTATGGTCCTTGTCAGGGGGAAGCTAGGGATAATTTTGTTACTTGGTTATACCACCTGAATATTCCAGTGGATGAAAATTGGCTGCTCCTGGGGGATTTCAATTTTATGCGCTCGCTGGATAACAGAAATTTCCTTGGAGGGGACCTGAATGACATGTTTATCTTCAATGAAATTATAGGTCACTTGGGCCTTTTGGAATTGCCCATCAAAGGTAGATCATACACTTGGTCTAATATGCAGGATACTCCCCTCCTTGAGCAGCTAGATTGGTTTTTCACTTCTGTTGATTGGATATCTGACTATCCCATGACTGAGGTGACGCCCCTTGCAAAAACTGCATCTGACCATGTGCCATGTGTGGTTTCCATCAAAACTTCTATCCCCAAGTCTAACATTTTTAGATTTGAGAACTACTAGTTAGAGCTTGAGGGTTTCATGGACTGTGTTGCCTCTTCATGGCAAAGAACTTCTAGAAAGGGACATATCACAGCTAGAATAGCTGACAAGTTCAAATCCCTGCGAATGTGTCTCAAAAGATGGCAGATGAACATCTCCAAACTGAAAATGCTTGTTTGTAAATGTAATAAGGTTATTCTGATACTAGATGAACTTGAGGAGCTCAGACCATTGTACATGCGTGAATCTAATTTTCGAAGAGTGGTTAAAAATCATGTGGAAAAGTTACTTAACCTTCAATGGCTTTATTGGAAAAAGAGATGTACTATCAGATATATTAAAGTGGGTGGAGAAAACACCAAGTTCTTTCATGCTATGGCTACTAAGAGGCATAGAAGGAACTCTATTGCTAGCTTAAAGCTACCTGATGGCACTGTGGTATCTGATCACTCTCAAATGGAGGGTATTATATGGAATTGTTTTAAAAATAGAATGGGCTCTTCAAGGGGCATCCACATGGGCTTTGATCTCTCCTCTTTAATTGTTCCAGTGGAGGGTTTGGATGTTCTCACTAAGCCTTTTGAGAAAGAGGAAATGGACAAGATTGTCAAACATATGCCAGTTGATAAAGCCCCGGGTCCAGATGGTTTTAATGGTCTTTTCTTCAAAAGGTGCTGGCACATTATCTCTCCAGATTTTTATGAACTGGCACAGGCTTTTTATGATGGTTCTGCTCATCTAGAGAACATCAATGATTCATATATCACTTTGGTGCCTAAGAAACACTCACCTGAGGAGGTGGGGGACTTCAGACCTATTTCTTTAACAGGAATGGGTCTTAAGTTCCTTTCCAAAATGGCTGCCAATAGGTTCCAAGAGGTAATAATGCAGTGTATCCACAAAAACCAGTATGGATTTATAAAAAGCAGAACTATTCAGGACTGTATTGGATGGACTTTTGAGTACTTACACCAGTGTCATCGGTCCAAGAGGCCAATTGTCATACTTAAATTGGACTTTGAGAAGGCATTTGATTCTCTTGAGCATGAGGCAATTGTCCAAATCTTGAGATATAAGGGCTTCAATGAAAAGTGGATTCTTTGGATGAAACAACTTTTGTCTACAGGTACATCATCTGTTCTGCTGAATGGTGTTCCTGGTAGGAAATTCATATGTAAAAAGGGTGTTAGGCAGGGAGATCCAGTCTCTCCCCTGCTATTTGTCTTAGCAGCTGACCTATTGCAGACTGTAATTAATGACATGTTCAGAAGGGGCATACTTCATCTCCCAATACCTTGTCATGACCAGGACTATCCTGTGATTCAGTATGCTGATGATACCTTGATCATCTTGCCTGCTAACAAGGCACAGTTAATTGCTTTGAAGGACATGTTAAAGGTCTTCTCTGGGTCTACTGGGCTTGATGTGAATTATCATAAATCCTTTATCATTCCCATCAATGTGGACACTGCTGTCATGGCAGATTTAGCTGCTTCTTTTGGATGTCAAATTGGGAAAATGCCTTTCACATACCTTGGACTGCCAGTAGGTACTACTAGGCCTAAAATGGTGGACTTCATGCCTCTGGTGGACTGCATGGAGAGAAGAATGACAGCTAGCTCCTCTTTCTTAAATCAGGGGGAGAGATTACAGTTTCTGAACTCTGCATTGTCTTCTATGCCTATCTTCTTTCTTTGTAGTTTGGCTGTCCCGGCTGGCATTCTAAAGCAATTGGAGAGAATTCAGAGACAATGCCTTTGGAGGAAAAATAGGGGTGAACCTGCTCCTTCTCTGGCTGCTTGGGACCTTATTTGCAGGCCAAAAAACAAGGGAGGCCTCGGTATTCTCAACCTGGGTGTTCAAAATGTGGCGCTATTGCTCAAACATGCCAATAACTTCCTCAATAAAAAGGATATACCTTGGGTGTCCTTAGTTTGGGACTCTTACTATCATGGCAGAGTACCCCAAGGAACTTCTGATTGTGGCTCCTTCTGGTGGAAGGATATATGCAAAGTCTTGCAAAACTTTAGGGACTGTTCTTGGGTTCAGATAAATGAAGGAGACACTGCACTAATGTGGTCTGACACTTGGAAGCTTGATGATCAGGACTCTAGGCTTCAGTTCAGATTTCCCAGGCTTTTTTCATATGTTAAAGATCCCTGGATTTCAGTTAAGGATTTCTTGGACTCTCAGGACATGTATCAACACTTCCATCTTCCTTTGTCTAGCCAGGCCTTTGATGAGCTGCTTATTCTTCAATCTCTGTTGGACAACCATGATAGAGTCACTGGGTCCAAGGATATTTGGCTTTGGAATGGCATTGCCAAGGGATACTCTCCGAAGCTCTTTTACTCACATATGTTTGTGTCACAATCTTTCAACCCCCTGACAGTTTGGATCTGGAAGTCCTCTTGCACTATGAAAATAAAGGTTTTTGCTTGGATGCTCATTATGGATAGGCTGAATACCAAAGATATGGTGGAACGGAGGCATTGGCATTTGGAGGATGGAGTAAACTGTGTTCTCTGCCCTTTGCAGACTAGGGAAACAAGAGATCATTTGTTCTTCAATTGCAATTTTAGTGTCAGGATCTGGAACTATTTGCAAATTGATTGGTCCTCAGGTGCCTCGATGAAGGAGCTAGTCATCAATGCAAGCAGGAGTTTTAGGAAACCTTTCTTCACTGAAGTGGTCTTTATAGCTTGCTGGAATATATGGATTGTCAGAAATGCTAACGTCTTTAGGCATGAGAGAGCTGGATTTAATAAATGGAGAACAGCTTTTCTTCATGATATTGCCCTTATGCAATATAGGGTTAAGCCTGCTTTTAAGGATGATCTCCTTAAATGGATCTCTTTTCTTCCACCTTGATCCTTTTTGTTGTTTTTCCTCCTTTTAGTTTAGCTTGACTACCCCTTGTAATCCCCCTTGTACTTGTTCTTGTCTTGCCTTTTAATAAAGTTTTGATTTGCTTTGGGGTTTTTTCCCTACAGTCCACAGTCAAAAAAAAACTACTAGTACTCCCTTCGATTTTATTAACTCTGCATATTAGGTTTGACCAAAGTCAAACTTCCTAAAGTTTGACCAAGTTCATAGAAAAACATAAATGTTTACCATAACAAATATGTATGATGTGAAAGTACATTCAATAATGAATCTAATGGTATTTATTTGTTATTGTATATGTTAATAATTTTTGTTATAAACTTTCTGAGAGTATACAAAATTTGACTTTGACCTATGCTAATACACGGACTTAAATAAAAACGAAGTGAGTACACATTTGTTTTCTTAGTTTGTAGTGAATTAATCATTTGTTGTAATTGTGAAATAAATATATTAGGCTGGTGACTTCGAATGTAATGGTCTATACAATTCAATAGTTACAATCATTGTTGAATTCCAAGATGTATACGAGGTCTATAGCACTTCACTATATGCTCAAACTCACATAATCCCAATCAAATGAGAATCTAAATTCATTTCATAGTTATTACTTTGTAGGATTCAACAAAACCAACCACAAATCTACATCATCCATTATAAAAGCAACATTTTGAACACATCCCAATGTGTGAATGAAACGTGTAGAGAGATCTTGCGAAGACGGAGCAGATAGGGCGGTAAATATTGTGTCTATGTGGACAAGACACTAGGAGACAAACCTAACGAGAGAGAGAGAGGAATAATTTAGGTCTGTTAGATAGATGGATACATGTAATATACGTGAGATGTGTGTGCATCCGAATTCTGTAGACGTGGAAGGAGAAGAGACAACAGGTTTGATGAGAGAACTGGAAAAACATGGGAGAGAGGGGATGGATCTCGTGGGTTGAGGGATTGATAATTTTGTGCGGGAGGGAGAGGGATTGGTAATTTTGTGCGGGAGATAGAGGGGGCAGGAGTCAGTCAGCCGTCGTCACATCATCCTGCTTCCATTGGGCCCCGCATTTTCTAGTGCAGTGTGGTCGCCGTCTTAGATCTCCTCGATGCCCTCTTTGAAGGTTGAGGTGTTGTGTATGCTGGGGTGCAGAGAAGTGCAAGCAAGATTGGTCGCCATATAGCCTTCGATGGGGATGAATTGTGTGCTCGGGGGAGGGGGAGTGTGTGTGCGGTGTGTGTGTGTGTGTGTGTGTGTGTCAGGTATTGAGAGAAATCAAACCTATGGAGAGAAATGTGTGTGTATGTGACGGAAAGCTACATGCTAAATAGGGTTTTCATGAAGAGATTGTGCGTGCGAGATAGAGAGCGATATGTGGGCCTTGAGGTGGGCAGGGGCCGGGTGAGGGCGTCAAAATGTGTGCATTGATGCATGTGTCATGCGAGGGACGGACGAATTGAGAGAGATGGTTGTTGTGTTATGGATGATCCTCTCTCTCTCACACACACAAGTACAAATAGAAGACCGTTCTCTCATGTATATACAACGTATCGGCGTCTGTCTATGTCTCACTCATGCATGATCATTTGCACATTCACACCTCTCTATGTCTCTATCACATGCACACCGTCTCCACATTGCCCTTCCGCCACAACACACATATGGACACATACACACGTTCTCTCTCAGTCACACACACAAAACCAGTATTAAAAAAACTAGGGATAATTAGATTTATGCCCCTAGTTGTGTCCCACTCGGCTGTTTTACCCCTAATTTCCAAAAGTCACCGCTTCTGTCCAAGTCACTTCGCTCCTCTTATGATTTTGCCCTTTGACTGTTTGACCGTTAGTTTGAAAACTTCATAACTAATTCATACTAAATCAGAAAAATGCAAATAAGATACCAAAATGTTCCGACAAACATTAGCAATATGTCAGTGTCATTTGCATTCATGAAAAAAGTGTTTGAAAGTGCCCATCTGAGTTTTAGCTCTTATGCTACCACCATGAATAGTAAAATCTAAAAAATTGAAAAAATTAAAAAACAAATTTGGTGGCAAAGAATGACAAATGTTTTAAGTGCTTGCCAAGTTTCATCAGGGAATGACATTCGTGGGTGCCCCAGCAAAAAACAATCAGCACTCCAAAATAGATTATTTTTTTGCTACGACTTCCACGAATGTCGTTCCCTGATGAAACTTGGCAAGCACTTAGAACATTTGTCGTTCTTTGCCACCATATTTTTTTGAATTTTTTTGAATTTTTTTAGATTTTACTATTCATGGTGGTAGCATAAGAGCTAAAACTCGGATGGGCACTTTCAAACAATTTTTTCATGAATGCAAATGACACTGACATATAGGTGATGTTTTTCTGAACATTTTGGTATCTTATTTGCATTTTTCCGATTTAGTATGAATTAGTTATGAAGTTTTCAAAATGAGGGTCAAATGGTCAAAGGGCAAAAGCATAAGAGGAGCAAAGTGACTTGGACAGAACCGGTGATTTTTGGAAATTAGGGGTAAAACAGATGAGTGGGACACAACTAGGGGCACAAATCTAATTATCCCAAAAAACTAAGGCGCACCTAAAACGTCCAAATCCAAATAAACGCAAACTAGAGCTAAATTCAAATATATGGAAATATTGTAGTGCCAAGAACTTTTCTAGGAAAAAAGTTGAGTAATATTCAGGGATTGTATTCACATACACAAAAAGGTTCAGTGGGTGTCCTTCGAGCGTGACACGGTGACGCACCGTTCGATCGACCGCGCGGCCGTGGTTCACGCGCTTGCACAGGATTCCGTATCGTGGCTGTGGTAACTAATATAAGCGCTGCCTTAGTCTAATGTTTACGTGTACTAGTACGGTTTTCTTTTAAATTTGACCAACCCTATATAAAAATAAAGTAAGCTCCCATATGCGCACTCATCAATATGCTGCCGCCGCCGTTGCGCATGCCGGCACCCGAATGCTCCGGCCAGTCATTTCTTGCCCATCACTGCCGTGTCGCTGCCATCCATGTACCATTAAGCTGAAGGCTCGCCCGCTCACGTCCTCTGCAGTCCCTCCTCGCGATGCCGCCACGCTGCCAAGCACACGAGCAGTTGGTGGAGCCGCGTCTATGCACGCAGCATACGATGAGGAGCATGAGCGCGTGCTCCAGCATGCTGACCAGGAGGAACTAGCCTGTCATTGTCGTCTCCACCCGTGCGGAGGAGGCGTGCAAGGTGGCTATCGCGGTGGAAGCCGGTCGCGCCCGCGCCGAGCCCGCAAACCGGGTGCAGACGTGGAATCTACCTTCGATACCTTGAATGCCACGTGGATCCTGCAATTTGAAGGAGCAATTTGGGTCAGTCGACTCTTGTGAGCCATTGGATGCAACATGGATGTCTAGAAGGGCTTCTTCAACCTCCGAAATTGATGCATTGTTCATCTTCTCATCCCGCCACACGCCTAACCGCCTGCCGCCGCTGCCTCGCCCCCCTGAACCGCCTGCCACCGCCACACTCGCCCCCACCCCCGCCATCTGTTTAACCCTGGGCATGATCCATTTTTTCGGGCAAACTGCATTCCACACCCAACACTCATAAGATAGATCATGGGCACCTTGCCACCCTAATATAGATACTAGGGTAGCTTCTCAGCCGTCTTCTTCCCTTGCTCCATCGAACTTCTTTCGCAAATCGACTGACCCAAATTATACTACTAGTATGAACATATTAAGTACTGTAGGAACACGAAGATACGAGCAGTAGTACCAACTGCAAGAAGAACAGTAGTAAGACATAGTACTAGTACTACTATACGTACTAAAGAGTTCAAATAACGAGAAAGAACATAAACATAGTTCTGCTGGGAGCTCAGCACAACACACCCCTGAAATAAATCTAAGCAACTAGTCCGTTTGACACTGTAGTAGAACCAGCATGAGCGACGGCACTGCCACCTTACTCGGAGTCCGAGTCCACGTCCTCGACTTCGTCCTCATCCCTCTTCCTCTTCCTCTTTGCCGCCCCATCTTTGCTTGAAACAGACACTGGGCACTTCTTCTTCATCCAACCCTTGTAGATATTTAAACAAAGTTAGGCATCCATTGCTACGTACAGGATGTGATCTTCATCTATTGTCTTCGACTCCCATGCATGATGAAACTCGTGGTGAGGTTTCTTCAGTTTCGCGTACGAAGGATCAATCATGGCTGCTGCCAGGATCAGCGTTGAAGACCGAGAGGATGACACCATGCCTGCCTTTTGGAGATCCAAGGGCTGGCCTACAATCAAGTCTAGAGTAACGAATTTCACTCATTCATCCTTGAGGAAGTTCTTAAAATCCTAGAACTCAACATCGGCATGGCATATATGGTAGACCAAGCACATGTTATGTATGCAAACCTAGATCACGGCGTGCTTCTTCTTCTCTACCTCCTTTAGAATCTTCCCGCTTTCTAGGACTGTGGTGTACTCAACATCTAGCCCAGCGACCCACTTATCCTTTGAGTTTTCAAACATGCTTCTGAAGCGAGCAAGGAATCCTTTCACCGTCGCGAATCCATGGGTGTAGATGACGATGAACTCATCGCCGGTGATGGCTCTAACCTGGTACTCAGCGGCGACCATGGAGATTTGGGAGGCCATGGATTTTGGAGGAGGGTTAGGAGAAGTTGAACTGGTGGAATGTGAAAGGACGAGAGGACTGGGAGCAAACTATTGTAAGGTAGAAGACGGGGACGAGTAGGCCGTGCAAACGGCATGGGGTTGTTGGCTTCCCCGGTGGATAAATGGCTGCAAGCCCCAAATATTTCTCGAGTACTATGCGGGACCCACTAGATGTCATGTCTACTAGACTCATATGGTAGGCCTGACAGTATAGCTTCTGCCTATTCGCATGCCATGCCGGCGCGTGGATGTAACTTTGCTTAATTCCCTCAACCGTCACTCCTCCCATGACCTTTGCCTCCCTCGCGCGGTCGTGCCCTTTGAGACTTCGACCGGCTATAATGAGCAATTTTTTGCCTAGTCCGCATGCATGATACTCCCTCTAGTCCTTTTTTACCTCTCGTCAACCGTTTGCAAAGTTTTTGACCAAATTTATACTAAAAATATCAATATCTACAATACTGAATATAATGAGTATAAAAATTATGTTTTATAATAAGTATAAAAATATTGATTTGAAATTGAATGTTGATGTACATTTTTCTATAAGTTTGGTCAAAGTAGAGGTATATTGACTTCAGACAAAACTTAAATGCACAATGCAGACTAGTTCCTCCGTCCAGGTGTGTGCCATGTCCTATCTAGTCATCACAACAAGGTTAACTATTAGAGTACCACTACCTCCCTTCTACTATTACCAAGATAGAGGCGGTGGAATAGTTTTTGTAGTGGTTTCTCGAGTCTAGACTCCATCTTCAGGAACCTTCACCACCGCCGGCAAGAATGCAAGGAGATTAACCAGAAAGGAAATGAGGCTGGAATATGTAGTTCTGTATTTTATATGGTGGCAGAGGTGGGTAAATATCTGATATACAGTACCTCCGTTGGCAAGGCCATGTCTCTATGAACACACATCTCAGCCGTTGGTTCCAAGTAGATCGAACAGCTCGCGTTGTCCATAGGCAGACATACCATCACCACCAACTTAGATTTTTATAGGAGTGGTCATGCATGCATGTGGTGTAATTAATGCATCGGTTTACACAAATTTTTGAGAAAAACGAGAGTACTAATTAAGTACTTTTGCAAACTACGGAATTAATTCCACCATTCATAATCTACCTTGGTTGAAGAGATTTTCAAATTAAGCCCTATAAACCGGAAAGGAGGGAGTACCACATTACCACCACTATGGCCAGCCTTAATCATCACATGCAATAATTTAGTGCACCTTGAAATGTGAACGCCTGCTTGACTCTCCTTTTCCCTCCAACAGTCCCACCACTCCGCCCCGTGTGGAATAACTCTGCATGCATGACTCTCTTCCCCCGCGCTCGTCCAATCCGTTGTGACCAGCAATATTTCCACCCCTTCCCTCACTCGTAATGTACTCCAATAAATATGCCCACGTAGCTGCTTCAGTCACTTAACTGTAGGTGCATTGGGCCACTGACATGTGGGCCCAACAGGCATCTAGCCCACATGTCAGTGACTCAACTGGACCTACAGTTCAGCAGTGAAGCTCAGTCCATATATTATGTAGGTGTGCCATTGCTCGCTATAAATACTGTGCCTCACACGGCATTCGGGAGAACGCTCACGTTCAACACTATCTCCTCCCCCTCCCTCTCACGTCGACCACCATGGCATCCCCCTCCCAAGCCCTAGGCGCCCCTCGCTGCACCACACGGACGGTCACGCGTCTCCATTCCGTTCCTCGCCGCCACTTGTCTAGGAGGACGCGTCGCCGTTCCATTCCTCGCCACCACTAGTCGAGGAGGACGCATCAGCGTTCCGCTCGTCGCCACGACGTGTCGGCATTCCCAATCTCGCCAGCACCCGTGTCGGAGGACGCATCGGCTTCCCGCTACGAGCAGAACGCCACGCCGCCCGCCGAGCCCCCCCCCCCAGCCTTGAGGATCTTTGGAAAGAAATGGATGTCACCTTGTGGGAGGCTTTGGCTCCGGCAGAGCATGCCAAAATAGAGGCGGAGAAGAAGGCTGAGCAAGAGAAGCGCACCGCGGGGCAAGCTGCCTGGCAGGCCTATGTCATGCCCGAGAGAGTCAGGCAATTGGCTCTTTGGCACAAGGCTCGTGCAAGGGCCGTGAGGGTGGCGGAGGACGCCCATGCCAAAGCCCTGAGTGCAGTCGGGCCCAAGAGCCTCATCTACACTTGGCGGTACGTTGACTGGGTGCATGCTTCTAGCGAGGAGGAGTACCTGTTGGCGCCGGATCACAACACCGATGAGATCGCGCTCGCGCGCCAGCAAGCCGCCAATCAGCACCTTGCGAGTTGTGAGTTTGAGGAAGAGGCGTTGTGTCGGCGCGCTGGGAAACGGCTGCGCACCAGGGCACTCGTGGCGCGCTGCAAGCGCTCCTGCGAGCGTTGTGGCTTTTATTAGGAATATAGTTTAGTTTCGTAAGGCAATCTCATTAGTTTTGGGACACAAATGATAAATCTCGAACGTTCGGGAATTATTAGCGTCCTTAATTAAGTATGTAAAAGGAAAAGTTTGGAAACCTTGTGTATCCGTATGCATTTGTAAGTACGTGCATATGTGACATGAACTAACATTTTGTCAGTTAAATCTTTGGTCAAAATTTAGCACAAATTACAATGGTGACGAATAAACTAGGACGGAGGTACTAGTAGTAGTTTAGAAGCCCAAATTAGTGAGTGAGGCGCCTTAATGTTACTCTCCACTGTAACTAGTCTTATGGGAAATGCTGGGGAAGAGACGGCTTATTTTTTAAGCCGCCAAAAGAACTGGCCCTAGGAGTGGTAGCTAGGGATACTAGGAGTAGTAGCTACGGATCAAGTGTGCGAGATGAACCGGAGAAAGTAAATGCAGAGAGATGAAATGCAAAAAAGACGGAGGGATGTGATGGTTGCTTGTCCATTTATTTTACCAGGCCACTTATTACTGGGAGTGGTTGGGTTCTGTGATATGACGGCTTTACTGCCGCGCCACGAGCGGGGTGAGACTCGCGTGCGGAGCCGCCCTCTACACTAGTACTACATCGGTCGTGGTTTATTAGTCCCCCATTGAATTTGACTAAATATTTAACTGACAAAAATGTTAGTCCATGTCAATAAAAACTATATCATTGGGTTCGTATTTGAACATAGTTTTCAATGATATAATTTTAGGTGACATGCATCAGCATTTATCGTGCTATATATAATGTTAGTTCAATTTTTGGTCATACTAATCTATAGTAAGGTGCCCGTGCGTTGCACGGAACAATGAAATGCATTGATCGGGAAGTTGTTTATTTTGACAAAGGATGTGGGGGTCATCTCATGTGTAATGGGTATCAATAGGTTTCTTCAGATATTATTTCATCTCTAGGGCTCACAAACATCCGGGTGAAAGAGATAAAAAAAGTATCTTTTGCAAACAAAAGCGTTCAACTGTTCAACATGCATCCAAAACTTGTGAAGAAATAACACTTATTGTGCTTTTCAAGAATGATCTTTAAGAATTAGTTTTTGAGTATCAATTGTTATACATGTTGGCTACATATGGCATGGCACTTTCTTATAGTCAACAGTTGGCTATACTATTAAGTATTAACCATGCCCTTATACACCTAGACGGAGGGATTAAATCAGGATGACTTGGAAGCGGGCAGAGGAGATGTAAGAAATGGTTCATCATAAGTCTTTCACTAGTACTATAGTAAAAATTTCATACATGGAAGATTCTAGAGTAAACCATAAATGGATACACTTCTATTCATGCGCGATACTCCAATAGAGCAAGATCATGCATGGAAGTCTCCACATGCTTAGACAGCGGATTACATTGAGCGAAGACTAATGATCAACATTTACCTTGGTAATGCATATGTCCAGGTGAACCTCCTTGGAGTCCCCGTGCACCTCGTTGGGGGGGGGAATCATACCATGCGTCTTCCATGTCCACATCAGTGGGAAGGTCCCAGCTCAGCACAGTCCTAGTCAGCTTCCTGTAGCCAGTGTCGCCACCCAACTAACTCCGAGGGGTAGTAACAGTGAGCACGCACCCGTACATCGGCCTCGTGTCAGTGTCAGCGTCATCAGCGTCGCCCCTGACGCACACTACAGAGATAGGGTGGCGGCCTGTGCGGGCCTCACCGGTGCTCACGATTAAGAGGAAGACGCTGTCATCCTCCTCCGAGACTAGCAGGCGGCGGTGATCCTCCATAGACTCCGGAACGGTGAACGGGTAGCATGTCTCGTACTTGAGGTTCTCCGCCAAGGGCCAGTAGTGATAGATGGACGGCTGTGTGAGGTGATGCACGAGGTCCGCCGACGAGCCCCAAAACGGCATCGGGCATCCATAGCACTAGACGAACGGCTCCTTGGAGGCATCGAGTAGGCCGTCCATGAAACGGGAGTGGCTGTAGGGGACGGTGTGCCAGTTGAATATGTGAGCAAGTTACGACAAGATTTAGTCTGAATAAGCACAAAATAAATCATGACGGCTATAACAGAGATTAAACTAATCATGTGGACTAGCATGGTAGATGAATAGATCAAATCTAGGACACACACTAGAAACATGAATTCTACCACGATTTTGAACACGAAGGACAGAAACACATACGGTGCAACGGGAGCAGCATCATTGGCGTTGAGGTTGTCGCCCATGTCATTGAGGAAGAGGTTGCTGAGGTTGGGGAAGAAGTCGTCATCGATGAAGTCGTCGCTGCCAGCAGTCGCGAGAGTGCGCTCCCGAAATTTTAACAGCGCTCGCCAAATGGAGCGCAGGAGGGAGTGGCTGGGAGTAATGCTACACGTACAAATAACTACAACATTTTACAGGGAAGGATTAACATGTGTGTTAGTGATTGGTCAATAGGTTGTGGAGCCGGCCCACTCCCTTGAAAATCAGGGGGTGGGCAAAGTTTGTGATTGGTCAGTAGATAAAAAGAGTCTGTAAAACCATGTAATTATTTGTAGGTCTAACATTTTTGGTAGGGGAGGTTGCGGCGGCCGAATGGTGCACAGGAGTAGCACACGAAGCAGTAGATGGTGCTCCTCCCTAGTATCTATCTCTACTCTTATTGCTATCTCTACTACTCTTCTTTCTTTTTTATAATATACTACTTCATCTGTTTTAGTTTACAAGTCCTGCATGTATACCTAGGTTGCCAATTTTATCACCCTATATAAACTATATGACACAAAACTTATACCTTTTGAAAATAGAACACCTGAAGTTTATATTGGTATATTTTTTGTAATATATGACTTGTATTAGGTTGGTCAAATTGACGACCTAGGGGTACGTTCACGCCCTGTAAACTGAGAGAGAGAGGGAGGGAGTAGTAGCTGTCAAATTGAATAGTACTGTGCCGCCCGCTGCACGCCCGGCTGAACACACCTCCTCACCTCCATCAAACCCCTCCGTTAAACCCGCATGCAAACCAAGAAACCTACTCCGGCTCGCGGGAGGAAATTTTCCGGTTGCCGTTGGAGAATAATAGAGCCACGTCCAATTCATTTGAGTTAATTGCATGTATGATTCTCCCTCTATAAAAAGTTAATTGCATCCTTAATCTTGTATTCTAAGTACTCTGTGGGTTCCACTGTCAGTACAGTGTACATTACTTGCATTGAAGTTTGTAACTATTTTAGATTAGAATATACTAATCCTCCAGTACTAGTAGTAGAGAAGAGTCCTGCACCACTACTACTCTAGTCAAGCAAGTTAGGGCATAGTAGTAGGTACTGTAGGGAGTACCAGTACTTTGATCACTCAAGCAAGTTGTCTGGCATCGATATGACCCTACGATGCTGGTACGTGTCTCATAAGTCAAGCAGCATGCTGTAGTCATCATCACATGTCCACTTCCCGCAGCACATATTCGCTTCTCCATCCTTGTCCACACATAATCGTCCAATCTTCCATACCCTGTAAGGCGCCTCCCCCTCTTCCGAAACCCATGCACTAACAATGGCAGAACCGAGCAGCGTCCGCCGAATGAGTTGCTGGAATTCGCTCCCCATAGAGGTAATCAAGTTCATTGTTTTGCGTGTAGACAATCTCAATATCATGCCGCTCGCTGTGTGCTCGTCAGGACTGTACCGTTTACTCAAAGCCCTCAGGCCGGAGCTTTTTAAGCAAGCTCCTTGCTTGCTAATGCCGCCTGATCTTTAGAAACGGCGTGTCACGCAGCATAACAATCATAGGGTGGCGATCATCAACCCTCTTGACTGCGATCCGATCCCGTTCACCCTCAACTACGTTAACTGTATGTACCGGGTTGGCATGAACACGTCTTGGATGGTTCTCGTCGACGGTGGCGGCAGCTGGATGCTCGTGGAGGTCTGCACCCAGCGTTTGATCCCCCTTCCTTCGATTAACACTGCACTGCTTTGGCATCGCGGCCCAGAATACTCGGAATCTTACAGTAGCCAACATGATACCATGTTTGATTTTCTCAAGGTTGTAATCTTCCAAGTGCCCACAAGATCTGCAAATTATAAAGACTTCAGGCTAATTGCGTTCTTCAACCGCGGTCTCGCCTATCTGACAGGTCACTGCGGTAAGTGGATAAATCAGCACGTCCGTCGCAGGATCATACATCCTCCATGGCTCTCTGATGCCATTGAACACAAGGGCTTCATTTACGCTGTCGACTCCTTTTATGGCTGGACGTATTGCTGGCCTACTCCGGTCATCGCTGCAAATGGTTGTTATAGTAGTATGTTACTTTCCTATGATATCATGATGGCTTGCTTATATTACTGTCAACATTTATTGAAAAAATATTAATGCTCATAACATGTTGTTCTTAAGATTGACTACATTAAGAGCCCTTTTTTATTTGACTCCAACTTAATATGATGTTGTAGGCCGCCTCATGTCCCTACACTTCCTTATCCCAGAACCTTTCAAAGAAAACTAGGATGACAGTTGAAGGTGGTTCCTGGCTCGATCAGACAACGGCGAATGATTGATGATCGTTCACACGTACCAGACGTGTTGTTTCGCGGAATACAATCACAGTCACTGCAAGGTCTTTGAGCAGGATCCCAGCTTCTCTGGGCCTTCAGGAATTTTTGACTGGAGGCTGGTAAGTAGCCTTGGTACACTCTCTCTATTTCTTGGACTGAATTATCCGATTAACCAGGAGATAACCGACGGCAAGGATCATGATGGCAGTGTGGTTTCGTTCATCAGGCAAGACTGTGTGTACACAACATACCATGCGTCTCTGCATGCACCATACCCTGATATGTGCCACCACGCTCTGCAGCCCAAAGTAGGAGAGATGGTAGCAAGTATCAGACTTTGACCTGTTAGCTGGAGTTTCCCCAGTCAGGCACCCATCTGGTTCAAGCCGTCAGACAATCTCCACATCTTAATAAATAGTAACGTCTAACTAAGCCAGTTAGTTAGATGCATACAGTTGGTGTAGTAGGTTCTTTATTTAGTTTGATGCATACAATTGTTCTTTTCACTACAAAAAAAGACACATCTGTGACATTTTGGGCCGAACGAAATTTTTTTTGTCATACTTATGACACTTCTATGACGATAATTGTGACAAAACCCGATATCATCATAGAAGTGGTGGGCTCCTACTTCTATGACAAAAGATCATGACAGAAAATGGGCTTTTCGTCCTGGGCAGGCCGGAGGCGCAGCTGCATGACATTCTTTGGGCCGTCCATGATGGAAAAAACCGTGGTAGATGCGAGGGCGACGAAAATATCAGGGAGTTCCCGGTTACGGCGGCTGGTTGGGGGCCGAGCGATGCGTGTTTCTCTCGTACATACGCGTGTGTGTGCGAGGCATTGCGCTCTAACTGAACCCGAGCGAGGCGTTGGGCTCTAACTGAACCCGAGGGATTGCACTGCAGGCTACCCGTTACTGAACCCGAGCGATCGGTCGATGGCTGTTAACTGAACCCGATCGAGCGATTCCTTCACTACTGCTACTAACTGAAGCCGATCGATGCTGCCTCTAAATGAACAGTGAGTGTTGTTGGGGGGTTTGGATGGACAGTTCCTGATGGGGGTCGGGTTAACAGGAACCCGTGGTAGTAGAGGCCGTTGCCGCTGGATGAACAGTACCTCGATCGATCGAGCCGGTGGATGAACATGACCCCGTGGAGGACTGGATGAACATGACCCCGTGGAGGGCTAGTTGAACAGTAGTCGGTGGAGGGCTGGTTGAACAGTAGCCGGTAGAGGGCTGGATGAACAGTAGCCCGTGGAGGGGTGGTTGAACAGGACCCCCATGGAGAGGGCTGGTTGAACAATAGCCGGTGGAGGAGCGCGCAGTGGAGGCTGGATGAACAGGAGCCCGTGGATGAACAGTCGCAGGTGGAGGCTGGAGGAGGTCGATGGTGGATGAACAGTACCTCGTGGAGGCTGGAGGAGGTCGACAGTGGAGATGAACAGTATCCCGTGGAGTCCCGTTTTGCGGTATTCCACACCCCTCCCGATGAACAGGACCCCCGTTTCAACCGTAGCGCTCCAACAAAAGTCTGTTTCCTCTGTTTTGCGGTACGCTACACCCCTCCCAGTCAATAGGACCCCGTTTCGAGCATAGGAGGTCGAACAGAAGTCCGTTTCCTCCGTTTTGCGGTACGCCAGACCCCCTCCCGATGAACAGGATCCTGTTTCGACCATGGCTGGTCGAACACAAGGTCGTTTCCTCTGTTCTGCGGTACGCCAGCCCTTGTTTCCATCGGCTGTTCCATCCAAGCCGGCTGGCTCCCGATGAACAGCACATGTTCCGTTCCCTCCCGATGAACAAGACACATTCCGTTGCCTCCCCATGAACACGACGACGGCGCATCTTCTCCGTTCCGACCCAGCCATGTACACGAGCCCTGGCCGTATGTATGCACGAGTAGGCATTCGAGACCCCGCCCGTATGTACGTATGTGGCCGTATTTTCTTTCTTGCACCCTGGCCGTTGTACGTACATGTACATGCTACGTGCGCGTCTCTACTACGACACGTGGGTGCCTCTACTACGACACGTGTGCGCCTCTACATCGACCAGTATGTACGTACATGTTCGCGACCAGAATGACAAAGCTACGTACTCTTCGACCAGGTGGGTCCCGACTGTCAGGCACTTCCTTGCGTGCGAAGATGTAGCTGGTGGGTCCCAGCAGTCAGGGGTACGAATCATTTTTTTGCCCGTAATATGGACGCACTTCCTTGTATGCGAAGATGTAGCTGGTGGGTCCCAGTAGTCAAGGGGAAATGTTTTTTCGCGAAATACGATGGCCCGTCTGGTGGGTCCCTGCTGTCAGATGGAGGAATAATTATTTTCCGCGTAATAAGGAGGCACTTCCTTGCTGCGGTCGTGGACCCAGCTGTCAGCCTCTCCATGTATAGTACTCTTCCGATGGAAGTCGGTCATTGACCACATTGACCATGCTGCGCCGAGAGCACCAAGGTGGTGGACGATGGTGAAGCCTAGGAAGGGGACGACGCAGAGCCGGGGAATACGTCGCCGTGGCCCACACGGAGAGGAGTATGAGGGTTCACTAGTTCGACTGTGATGTGAGGATGTCATCGCAGCAGGGCCTGGCCAGCAGTGGGAGTGGTAGGGGGAGGTGAGGCCTCCGCGGCTGCACAGCTGCCCACGGGAGGCAGGAGCAGGCGGCACGACCGACGCTGCTTTGGGCAGCTGGAGCAAGAAGACCAGAGGTTGAAGAATCACAACGGCCGTTGGATGGACATCGTACGGTCACTGCAGCTAGAATCGTTTATATTGACTAAGTTGACAAATCCCTTGGTACGCGTCAACTTAGTAGGCCCACAGGTCAGCTTCCGAAATGGTGCGCCCAGATGTTAGCGGGAGGAATCATTTTTTGGGAGGCTGAAGCTAGAATATCTGAGATTGAAGAAGAAGCACGACATCCGTTGGATGGACATCCAACGGACACTGTTGCTAGAACCGTGTGTTGACTATAAGTTGACCAAGCCTTGCATACGCGTCAACTTAGTAGGCCCACAAGTGTGTGGTAGAGAACTTATAGCCCATTTGGGATTTGTAAAAATGCACAACCCATTTTTGAATTCTAATGGAATTTACTACAGCCCATTTACAATTTGTAAAAAGTACAACCCATTTTCTAGCTAGGACAAAGATTAATAATTTCAACCAACCGTTCAAACCAAAATTCAATAAAATTTCCCACATTTTGATAGGATCTGAAATATTTTTGTCTTGAAATTTCTAGTCAGATTAAATACAATTTCAATATAAATTTGTATTACATAAAAATCCAACGAAACATTGCGCGCGCCACAATTAATGTAATTAAAAATTTCAAAATCCAAAAGTAATATTTTATAAACTAATTACGTGTTTGGTGCATCGTTTAGAGTTACTGCCCAGTTTTTATAATTACATCCCATTTATTATTTTTTAAAGCCCATTTTCTTGTTAAGCCTAATGCATCCCTCCTAGGAAAGATTTGCAGCCCAGCGGGCCGGAGAATAACAAGTTGACCCGGATTGTGTACAATTGTTGGCCCAGTTGCATTGCTGATATTGAAAAAAGGATTGTGTAGTACAGTACAACCTTACATGGCTACTCAACCCACATTCAGCGACGCCGGGAAGGCCCAAACAAGGCTTCTGTACAACTTTGTGAAGTCACTAAGCTCAATTAATAACTTAAGAAAAAAGTTTTCATGAGCGAAGAAATAATTCAATGGGTCCCACTTGTGCGTGTGTGCGTGTGTGTGTGGGTGAGACAGAGAGACCCATCGGTCGATGCTCGTAAATACATCTTTCAGCCATATGCATTAATGATGCTTAGTAAAAACTTATATAGTTGACACAATCATATAGAACATCTTAGCACACTGTACTTGCATACAAAAATTTCACGCAGGCGCCACAATCAGGAACCTAATTAAAAGTTGTCACGAGCGAAGAAATAATTCAACGGGTCCCACTTGTGCGTGTGTGCTCCTGTGTGTGTGTGTGAGAGAGAGAGACCCATCGGTTGATGCTCATAAATACATCTTTCAGCCATATGCATTAATGATGCTCAGTAAAAACTTATATAGTTGACACAATCATATAGAACATCATAGCACATTGAACTTGCATACAAAAGTTTCACACAGGCGGCACAATCAAGGTGGAAGCAGTGGATCGCTATGGGTAGGGCTATGTTGAAACCAACGAACTCGTACATAACGGTTCATCGTCTTTATCAATGACGGGGAAATATCTTGAATGTTATGCAAAGAAAACAAACAGACAACACAATATATAAGTTCTGCTAGAACATTAAGTTGACGTATAGCCCTTTCTAAAAACCGCTCAGGTAAAAATATAGAACAGGTCATCTGACAAGATTTAGTTGTTACCTCAAATTAGAGCACATCTAGGCAGCCAGCCCTGCCTCTTCTCCCAAAGAAGAAGTGGCCTCCGCTGCGCGATGGAGTAGGCCCTGTTGTTGGGGATCATAAAAATAATTCAAAAAAATTCCTACGTGTCACCAAGATCAATCTATGGAGTCATCTAGCAACGAGAGAGAGGAGTGCATCTTCATACCCTTGAAGATCGCAATGCGGAAGCATTCAAGAGAACAGGGTTGATGGAGTCGTACTCGTCGTGATCCAAATCACCGATGATCCTAGCGCCGAACGGACGGCACCTCCGCATTCAACACACGTATGGAGCGGAGACGTCTCCTCCTTCTTCATCCAGCAAGGGGGAGGAGAAGTTGATGGAGATCCAGTAGCACGACGGCGTGGTGGTGGAAGTAGCGGTATCCCGGCAGGGCTTCGCCAAGCACAAGCGGGAGGGAGAGGTGTCACGGAGGGAGAGGGAGGCACCAGGGACTTGGGTGCGGCTGCCCTCCCTCCCCTCCACTATATATAGGGGCCAAGGGGGGCGCCGGCCCCTCTAGATCCCATCCAGATGGGGGGCGGCGGCCAAGGGGTGGCTTAGCCCCCAAGCCAAGTGGAGGCGCCCCCATCCCCAGGGTTTCCAACCCTAGGCGCAGGGGGAGGCCCAAGGGGGGCGCACCAGCCCACTAGGGGCTGGTTCCCTTCCCACTTCAGCCCATGGGGCCCTCCGGGTTAGGTGGCCCCACCCGGTGGACCCCCGGGACCCTTCCGGTGGTCCCGGTACAATACCGGTGACCCCCGAAACCTTCCCGATGGCCGAAACTGGTCTTCCTATATGTAAATCTTTACCTCAAACCATTCCAGAACTCTTCGTGACGTCCGAGATCTCATCCGGGACTCCGAACAACTTTCGGTTAACCGCATACTAATATCTCTACAACTCTAGCGTCACTAAACCTTAAGTGTGTAGACCCTACGGGTTCGGGAGACATGTAGACATGACCGAGACAACTCTCCGGCCAATAACCAATAGCGGGATCTGGATACCCATGTTGGCTCCCAAATGCTCCATGATGATCTCATCGGATGAACCACGATGTCGAGGATTCAATCAATCCTGTATCCATTCCCTTTGTCCATCGGTACGATACTTGCCCGAGATTCGATCGTCGGTATCTCGATACCTCGTTCAATCTCGTTACCGGCAAGTCTCTTTACTCGTTCCGTAACATATCATCCCGTGATAAACTCCTTGGTCACATTGTGCACATTATGATTATGTCCTACCGAGTGGGCCCAGAGATACCTCTCTGTTACACGGAGTGACAAATCTCAATCTCGATTCATGCCAACTCAATAGACACTTTTGGAGATACCCGTAGTGCACCTTTATAGCCACCCAGTTATGTTGTGACGTTTGGTGGTACACCCAAAGCATTCCTACGGTATCCGGGAATTGCACAATCTCATGGTGTAAGGAAATGATACTTGACATTAGAAAAGCTTTAGCAGACGAACTATACGATCTTGTGCTAGGATTAGGATTGGGTCTTGTCCATCACATCATTCTCCTAATGATGTGATCCCGTTATCAATGACATCCAATGTCCATGGTCAGGAAACCATGACCATCTATTGATCAACGAGCTAGTCAACTAGAGGCTTACTAGGGACATGTTGTGGTCTATGTATTCACACATGTATTACGGTTTCCGGTTAATACAATTATAGCATGAACAATAGACAATTATCATGAACAAGGAAATACAATAATAACCATTTTATTATTGCCTCTAGGGCATATTTCCAATAGTCTCCCACTTGCACTAGAGTCAATAATCTAGTTCACATCACTATGTGATTGTAATGAATCCAACACCCATGGGGTATGTTCATATCTTGCTTGTGAGAGAGGTTTATCAGTCAATGGGTCTGAACCTTTCAGATCCATGTGTGCTTTACAAATATCTATGTCCTCTTGTAGATGCAGCTACCACGCGCTACTTGGAGCTATTCCAAATAACTGCTCTATTATACGAATCCGGTTTACTCCTCAGAGTCATCCGGATTAGTGTCAAAGTTTGCATCGATGTAACCCTTTACGACGAACTCTTTTACCACCTCCATAATCGAGAAAATTCCTTTGTCCACTAGTTACTAAGGATAAGTTCGACCACTGTCATGTGATCCATTCCTGGATCACTCTTGTACCCCTTGACTGACTCATGGCAAGGCACACTTCAGGTGCGGTACACAGCATAGCATACTATAGAGCCTACGTCTAAAGCATAGGGGACGACCTTCGTCCTTTCTCTCTCTTCTGTCGTGGTTAGGTCTTGAGTCTTACTCAATACTCACACCTTGTAACACAGCCAAGAACTCCTTCTTTGCTGATCTATTTTGAACTCATTCAAAATCTTGTCACGGTATGTATTCATTTGAAAATACTATTAAGCGTTTTTGATCTATCCTTATAGATCTTGATGCTCAATGTTCAAGTAGCTTAATCCAGGTTTTCCATCGAAAAACACTTTTCAAATAACCCTGCATGCTTTCCAGAAATTCTACATCATTTTTGATCAACAATATGTTAACAACATATACTCATCAAAAATTCTATAGTGCTCCCACTCACTCCTTTGGAAATACAAGTTTCTCATAAACTTTGTATAAACCCAAAATCTTTGATCATCTCATCAAAGCGTACATTCCAATTCCGAGATGCTTACTCCAGTCCTTAGAAGGATTGATGGAGCTTTGCATACTTGTTAGCATCAACTTAGAATCTTTCAGGATTGACAAAACCTTCTGGTTGTATCACATACAACCTTTCCTCAAGAAACAACGTCAAGGAAACAATGTTTTTGACATCCTATCTGCAGATTTCATAAATAATATAATGACTGCTAACATAATTCCAACAGACTCTTAGCATCACTACGAGTGAGAAAGTCTTATCGTAGTCAACTCCTTGAACTTGTCTGGAAACATCTTAACGACAAGTCGAGCTTTCTTAATGGTGACACTTACCATCATTGTCTGTCTTCCTTTTAAAATCCATCTGCACCCAACAGCCTTATGACCATCAAGTAGTTCTTTCAAAGTCTATACTTTCTTTTATACATGGATTCTCTCTCAGATTTTATGGCCTCGAGCCATTTCTTGGAATCTGGGCCCACCATCACTTCTCATAGCTCGTAGGTTCATTGTTGTCTAGCAACATGACTTCAAGACAGGATTACGTACCACTCTGAAGTAGTATGCATCCTTGTCGACCTATGAGGTTTGGTAGTGACTTGATCCAAAGTTTCATGATCACTATCATAAGCTTCCACCTCAATTGGTGTAGGTGCCACAGGAACAACTTCCTGTGCCCTGCTACACACTAGTTGAAGTGACGGTTCAATAACCTCATCAAGTCTCCACCATCCTCCCACTCAATTCTTTCGAGGGAAACTTTTCCTCAAGAAAGGACCCGTTTCTAGAAACAATCACTTTTTCTTCTGGATCTAAAATAGGAGGTATACCCAACTATTTTTGGGTATTCTATGAAGATGCATTTATCCGCTTTGGGTTCGAGCTTATCAGCCTGAAACTTTTTCACATAAGCATCGCAGCCCCAAACTTTTAAGAAACGACAACTTAGGTTTCTCTAAACCTATAGTTCATACGGTGTCGTCTCAACAGAATTGTGTGGTTCCCTATTAAAGTGAATGCAGTTGTCTCTAATGCCTAACCCATAAATGATAGTGGTAATTCAATAAGAGACATCATGGTATGCACCATATCCAATAGGATGCAGTTATGATGTTTAGACACACCATCACACTATGGTGGTCTAGGCGGTATTAGTTGTGAAACAATTTCAACAATGTCTTAATTGTGTGCCAAACTCGTAACTCAGATATTCATCTCTATGATCATATCATAGACATTTTATCATCTTGTCACGACGATCTTCAACTTCACTCTGAAATTACTTAAACCTTTCAATAATTCAGACTTGTGTTTCATCAAGTAAATATACTCAACATCTACTCAAATCATCTGTGAAGTAAGAACATAACGATATCCACTGCGTGCCTCAGCACTTATTGGACTGCACACATCAGAATGTATTACTTCCAACAAGTTGCTTTCTTGTTCCATCTTACTGAAAAACGAGTCCTTTCAGTCATCTTGCCCATGTGGTATGATTTGCATGTCTCAAGTGATTCAAAATCAGGTGAGTCCAAATGATCCATCTACATGGAGTTTCTTCATGCATATCTACCAATAGACATGGTTCACATGTCTCAATCTTTTCAAAAACGAGTGAGTCCAAAGATCCATCAACATGGAGCTTCCTCATGCGTTTTATACCAATATGACTCAAATGGCAGTGCCACAAGTATGTGGTACTATCATTACTATCTTATATCTTTTGGCATGAACATGTGTATCACTACGATCGAGATTCAATGAACCATTCATTTTAGGTGCAAGACCATTGAAGGTATTATTCAAATAAACATAGTAACCATTATTCTCCTTAAATGAATAATCGTATTGCGATAAACATAATCCAATCATGTCTATGCTCAACGCAAACACCAAATAACAATTATTTAGGTTTAACACCAATCTCGATGGTAGAGGGAGCATGCGATGCTTGATCACATCAACTTTGGAAACACTTCCAACACATATCATCATCTCACCTTCAGCTAGTCTCCGTTTATTCCGTAGCCTTTTGTTTCGAATTACTAACACTTAGCAACTGAACCGGTATCTAATACCCTGCTGCTACTAGGAGTACTAGTAAATTACAAATATATGTCCAATACATACTTCTGTCAACCTTGCCAGCCTTCTCATCTACCAAGTATCTAGGGTGGTTCTGCTTTAGTGACCGTTCCCCTCATTACAGAAGCACTTAGTCTCGGGTTTGGTTCAACCTTGGGTTTCTTCACTAGAGAAACAACTGATTTGCCATCTCATGAAGTATCCCTTCCTTGCCCTTGCCCTTCTTGAAACTAGTGGTTTTACTAACCATCAACAGTTGATGCTCCTATTTGATTTCTACTTTCACGGTGTCACTAATAGCTCAAGGATCATCATGTCTATCCCTGATATGTTATAGTTCATCACGAAGCTCTAGTAGCTTAGTGGCAGTGACTTTGGAGAACCATCACTATCTCATCTGGAAGATCAACTCCCACTCGATTCAAGCGATTGTAGTACTCATACAATCTGAGCACATGCTCAACGATTGAGCTTTTCTCCTTAGTTTGCAGCCTTAGGAAACTTGTCAGAGGTCTCATACCTCTTGACGTGGGCACTAGCCTGAAATCCCAATTTCAATCCTTGGAACATCTCATATGTTCTCCGATGTTTCAAAAAAACGTCTTTGGTGCCTCAATTCTAAACCATTTAGCATTACGCACTGAACTATCATGTAGTCATCAAAACGTGTATGTCAGATGTTCGCAACATCCACAACCGACGCTCGAGGTTCAGCTCACTGAGCGGTGCATTAAGGACATAATCCTTCTGCGCAGCAATGAGGACAATCCTCAGTTTAGGGACCCAGTCCGCATAATTGCTACTATCAACTTTCAACTAAATTTTCTCTAGGAACATATCTAAAACAGTAGAACTAAAGCGTAAGCTACGACATAATTTGCAAAGTCCTTTTGACTATGTTCATGATAATTAAGTTCATATAATCAAATTATTCAATGAACTCCCACTTAGATAGACATCCATCTAGTCATCTAAGTGATACATGATCCGAGTCAACTAGGCCGTGTCCGATCATCACGTGAGACGGACTAGTCATCATCGGTGAACATCTTCATGTTGATCGTATCCACTATACGACTCATGTTAGACCTTTCGGTTTTCCGTGTTCTGAGGCCATGTCTGTACATGCTAGGCTCGTCAAGTTAACCTAAGTGTATTGCGTGTGTAAATCTGGCTTACACCCGTTGTATGTGAACATTAGAACCTATCACACCCGATCATCACGTGGTGCTTCGGAACAACGGACCTTAGCAACGGTGCACAGTTAGGGGGAACACTTTCTTGAAATTATTGCGAGGGATCATCTTATTTATGCTACCGTCGTTCTTAGCAAATAAGATGTAAACATGACAAACATCACATGCAAATCATAACGTGACATGATATGGCCAATATCATCTTGCGCCTTTGATCTCCATCTTCGAGGTGCGGCATGAACACAATCGTCACCGGCATGACACCATGATCTCCATCATCATGATCTCCATCATCGTGTCTTCATGAAGTTTCCTCGCCAACTATTACTTCTACTACTATGGCTAACGGTTAGCAATAAAGTAAAGTAATTACATGGCGTTTTCATTGACACGCAGATCATAAATAAATTAAGACAACTCCTATGGCTCATGCCAGTTGTCATACTCATCGACATGCAAGTCGTGATTCCTATTACAAGAACATGATCAATCTCATACATCACATATATCATTCATCACATCCTTTTGGCCATATCACATCACAAAGCATACCCTGCAAAAACAAGTTAGATGTCCTCTAATTGTTGTTGCATGTTTTATGTGGCTGCTGTGGGTTTCTAGCAAGAACGTTTCTTACCTACGCAAAACCACAACGTTGATATGCCAATTTCTATTTACCCTTCATAAGGACCCTTTTCATCGAATCCGATCCGACTAAAGTGGGAGAGACAGACACCCGCCAGCCACCTTATGCATCAAGTGCATGTCAGTCGGTGGAACCAGTCTCACGTAAGCGTACGTGTAAGGTCGGTCTGGGATGCTTCATCCCACAATGCCATCGAATCAAGATAAGACTAGTAACAGCAAGCAAATTGAACAAATCATCGCCCACAACTACTTTGTGTTCTACTCGTGCATAGAATCTACGCATAAACCTGGCTCTGATACCACTATTGGGGAACGTAGCAGAAATTCAAAAAATTTCTTACATGTCACCAAGATCAATCTATGGAGTCATCTAGAAACGAGAGAGAGGAGTGCATCTTCATACCCTTGAAGATCGCAATGCGGAAGTGTTCAAGAGAACGGGGTTGATGGAGTCGTACTCGTCGTGATCCAAATCACCGATGATCCTAGCGCCGAACGGACGGCACCTCCGTGTTCAACACATGTACGGAGAGGAGACTTCTCCTCCTTCTTGATCCAGAAAGGGGGGAGGAGAAGTTGATGGAGATCTAGCAGCACGACGGCGTGGTGGTGGAAGTAGCGGGATCCCTGCAGGGCTTCGCCAAGCACAAGCGGGAGGGAGAGGTGTCACGGAGGGAGAGGGAGGCGCCAGGGACTTGGGTGTGGCTGCCCTCCCTCCCCTCCACTATATATAGGGGCCAAGGGGGGCGCCGGCCCCTCTAGATCACATCTATATGGGGGGCGGCGGCCAAGGGGTGGCTTAGCCCCCAAGCCAAGTGGAGGCGCCCCCACCCCTAGGGTTTCCAACCCTAGGCGTGGGGGGAGGCCCAAGTGGGGTGCCCCAGCCCACCAGGGGCTGGTTCCCTTCCCACTTCACCCCATGGGGCCCTCCGGGATAGGTGGCCCTACCCGGTGGACCCCTGGGACCCTTCCGGTGGTCCCAGTACAATACCGGTGACCCCTGAAACTTTCCCGGTGGCCGAAACTGGTCTTCCTATATATAAATAGTTACCTCCGGACCATTCCGGAACTCCTCGTGACGTCCGGGATCTCATCCAGGACTCCGTACAACTTTCGGTTAACCGCATACTAATATCTCTACAACTCTAGTGTCACCGAACCTTAAGTGTGTAGACCCTACGGGTTCGGGAGACATGTAGACATGACCGAGACAACTCTCCGGCCAATAACCAACAGCGGGATCTGGATACCCATGTTGGCTCCCACATGCTCCACGATGATCTCATCGGATGAACCACGATGTCAAGAATTCAATCAATCTCGTATTCAATTCCATTTGTCCATCGGTACGATACTTGCCCGAGATTCGATCGTCGGTATCCCGATACCTCGTTCAATCTCGTTACCGGCAAGTCTCTTTACTCGTTCCGTAACACATCATCTCGTGATCAACACCTTGGTCACATTGTGCACATTATGATGATGTCCTACCGAGTGGGCCCAGAGATACCTCTCCGTTACACGGAGTGACAAATCCCAGTCTTGATTCGTGCCAACCCAACAGACACTTTCAGAGATACCCGTAGTGCACCTTTATAGCCACCCAGTTACGTTGTGACGTTTGGTACACCCAAAGCATTCCTACGGTATCCGGGAGTTGCACAATCTCATGGTCTAAGGAAATGATAATTGACATTAGAAAAGCTTTAGCAGATGAACTATACGATCTTGTGCTAGGCTTAGGATTGGGATCCCGTTATCAATGACATCCAATGTCCATGGTCAGGAAACCATGACCATCTATTGATCAACAAGCTAGTCAACTAGAGGCTTACTAGGGACATGTTGTGGTCTATGTATTCACACATGTATTACGGTTTCCGGTTAATACAATTATAGCATGAACAATAGACAATTATCATGAACTAGGAAATACAATAGTAACCATTTTATTATTGCCTCTAGGGCATATTTCCAACACCTGTGCCATCCATCGTTCCGAGCAACACAGGGAAAGTCTGATGTTGACTCCTGTAATGGACGTTGTCGGCAGACCCGGGCACCAGCGGCGGCGGCAGGACTTCGATTGATGGATTGACCACTTCTTCGACATGCACTAACACTCGATATAGGTACAACCCTAACATGGTCCGCGGCGGCCTTGGTGGCAACGAATAGTACAACCCCGATTCCTACACCGGTATCTCAACACCAATCACCATCAGTATGGTGGACGGCTTCTTCATCCATGCCATAACCGTCAGAGCCCACCTGTCTAGAGGAACAAGCATACTTACGAGATCACCTCCAAGATCGTTGATAAGCTCATTCATGGACTCGCTATTCCAAGCACGTCGAGGCATGCCGTGGAAGGTAATATTTGTTAAAAACTCAAGCTCAGAGGGAACCGAGCCCCATCTTGGTTGCCACCGATCAAAGCTCACCAGTGCGCCATCACAGAACAAACACCGAGAAGATTCGAACACACGACTGCAGTCGAAAGTTGTCTGGAACCTGACGAAGAAATCAGCCGTTGGCGGACAGACTTCGAGGAGCAAGTCACTTATTTGGATGGCGTGCGCAATGCCAAGAGCTTTGACATGGTCGTCCGACGAGACGAGAGGCTGGTCGCCGTTGATGGTTACCATGAGCACTTTGTCGGCAAACTGGTCGTCAAGCGCCGCCATGCCCCTGTTGAGCGACAGCACGCAGCGCCCGAAGGCAGGACGGACCTCAGGATCTCCGGCTCGGAGATCTGCGCTGATCGGCGACATGATAGTGTGCTTGAGTACAGGGAGTGCAGGAGGGGGATTTGGGGGAACTTGAGTAGGAATCGAGATTCCAGAGTTGGGGGAGGGGCGGTTGATTGGGGATGGAAAGGTAACATGAATTTCGAACATGCGCCAATATGCTCTCGGCGCGCAAGCACACGAAAACACCAATGGCGCCCACATGTCAGCATAAGAGTCCCTATTCTTTCTTTTTTTGAGAGCCCGGCCTTTTTGAGGATCTTTTGAGAGCCCGGCCTGAGAGTCATAATTGACCTATTTGGCATTGCATTACTACTCGGCCCATATTCAACGACAGCTCACTGGCCCAAACAAGTGTACATCATCGAAAAGACACTGAGCTCAAATTATAACTGGAAAAAGGGAGATATACTCTGAACACTGGAGGCTGGTGATGCCCTCATTTAGCCCACCAGTAGTTCGAGACAATAAACTGTTCGAAACAGCGATATATACAACCCTCAAACACTGACTAGTGACTACTACTGACATAAACAACAAGACATGATAGTTCATAAGAAGTCTTGCTACACCACCAAAACGCACCCATCTGCAGCGCTCAGACTCTTGTGATCTAGACAAGAATGACATTCTAAATAGAGGCAACTATTACATAGTAAGAGTGACATAGACGAGGATGACCAAATGACAAGGAATATGCATAGCAAAAGAGAAAACTACCCATCCAGAACAAGCAGCAAAGACAACAAGTCATTCGAAGAGGGATGATCCAACACCATCATAATTTGCAGCCCCAGTTCAGCCACTAGTGATCACGAGACACAAGTACTCCACCCTTTCGACGCAATAGCCCAATTACCTATCAACCTGAAGGCTTGAAGCCTGTCGGACTCGACACATCCAAGGATCAAAGTTAATCCAGATACATTTGTCATTCTCACCTTCTTTTGGATGCAGGCTGTATCATTGACAATCAGGGGAGTTTGCTCCCGAACTCCTAGGGCTCGCCGTGTAGACACAGTTTCCATAGCAAACAGAGCCTCTCTGCCATCAAGGTCCTTGCCAATGGTGATCTCCTCGTTAATCAGATAATTGAGTCCGAGAAACAGAGAATATGAACCAAGGCTGTTTACCCGCCTCCAACTCAAAAATCCTACAGGCCCCAACAAGCTGTCACCCTGCTCATAGACATAACAAGCACTGTCCGGATGGACACTACATAATATCAAAAAGGACAGTCATTGTTATTATAGGATCAGCATGGTTCACAGTATGTGTAGGATAATGCAAGAAACAACACTGATATGTCCCTGTTGGAACTAGGAGGAAAATACAGGGAAATGTATACTGGGTTCGAAAATATATAAGTGCCATGCATGGTTATAATCATGTTGTCTCATGGTCGATTCTTCACAGGAAACTACCATGTCATGCATGTTATTTAATCATGTTCTGTCCTCACAAACAAGTTCTTCAAGGAAACTAACATACCATGCATTGTTATATACTCATGTTCTGTGGGCAAATTTTTTGTGAGGATATTATTATAGCTATTGATTGCTGAAGGGAGAACGTAGGTAAGAATTACAAGATTTCACTACTTCAAAATATAGAGTTCTTCATATGCACATTTACTTCCCTAATGTATGGTCAGATGAAATCAATAGTGTGATGCATGTTTCTACATCATGAAAATGAGGAAACTAACATGGCCATTGATACACACTCATATTTAGTAGTATATAGATTACTATTAAATAAGGAGAATACCAATATCTTCCTAACAGTTTGATTATTCAGGGGTACACATTGGCTGTAATGACATGGTCACAATCGCATGAATTAACTCATTCCAAATATAGCTGATTTACGGCATCTCTAATACAATGTCATACTTCTACTCAAATTCTGCTCAAACAGGGATATGTCAATCATCACAAAAAGTTCAAACAGTGTCATGGCGTCATCATTAACATCAGACGGAAACAACTTACATGTGTCGTCCCAGCAATACGTGGTGCCATCTGCTTTGTCGATCGCGTAGATGATGACATTGTGTTCATCCTAACACTTATGCAAAATTAATGACTTAGATGTGCAACACATGAAGAAACATTATTCTTCAATCAATGAAGAATAACACTCTAAGTGTGAAGAAATTAACGAAGAATTTGATTCTCAGAACCCTACGACAATTGTACGTGGTGTCTGAAATCATCATTCTTATACGGTGGGTCACACCACCACCAAAAGTTGAAAATCTTCAATTTGAGTTTTTTTTTGTTGAAATTCCTCAGTTGTTCAAATTCTTCAACTTTGCATTGTCTTCACTGTTTCCGGCATTTTTCTTCATTGGCTATATATATATATATATACACACTATATATATAAACACTATTCTGATCACGGGATCAGAATAATATTCTGATCGCAACCTGACCTGCCCCACTAGTAGTACATTGAACTTCCCTGTGAACTACATTGAACTTCCGCCAACATTGCCCAAATGGGGTTGCGATATACCGTTGGAAAGCTATGGACCCCAATATCATGACCCAACTTATTTTTTTGGCAGAATATAAGCGGTTTAAGAGCAGTTTTGAAAACCGTTTTTTCTTCGCACAAAAAATGTGAATCGTATTTTCGATCGCATTTCTAAACCGTTTATCGGAATGAGGCATATAATATGGCGTTGGAAAGCTGCTGCAAAACCTCTCCTTCCGCATGTTGAAAGTTTTCTCTAATTCCCTATGGTTAAAGAGTAATTTGAAAAAACGTAAAATTTCGTAAACCGAACAGCTGAGTTCGTTTTTTCGATGTCATTTCTAAACGGCTAATCCAATGGAAGCATATGATACGGCGTTGGAAAGTTTATGAAAATGCGCTACTTTTTCATCTTGAAAGTTTTTTTTTCTAATTTTGAATGGTTTAAGAGTAATTTAGAAAATGGTCCAAGTCCTACCGAGTTCGTATTTGGAGCTAATTTTTTAACCGTGCGTCCGAATGCAGCAAATGATATGGCGTTGGAAATCTTGAACAAATGCGAAACTTTTTGGTATGTATTGTTTCTACCAATTCTTTACAGTTTTAAGTCAGTTTCGAAAATGGCGAAAAATGTATTTTCGCCGTAATTTCTACAAACTTCATCGGAATGGGGCAAATAATATACCGCTGAAAAGCTACAAAAAATGCGAAACTATTTCATGTTGATGGTTTTCTCTGATTCCTAGCCGTTTTGAAGTAATTTCAAAAACGGCGGGATCATGAGTTCTGCCTTTATCGCGAAACAGATTTTTCGAAAATGCACCGCGGGTAGAACTTGAACTTCTTGGCGCGTGTACATGAACTTCACTCTGTTTTTCACGTGATTTTTTTGCTCGTAGGTCTCCATCCACTACTCGTAACTCCCCATCCACTCACCGGAATTGAGCAAGTGATATACCAGTGGAAAGCTGCTGTAAGCACATAACTTTCCCATGTTGATCGTTTTTTCATACTCGTGATGATTTTAAAAGTTTTTCATCTTAAATTCATTCAGCGTAGTAGTTGAACTTCCTGCTGTTTTCACGTTGAACTTCTGTGACGTAATTTTATTTGTAATTTTCTCACCCATTCATCAGTGTTACACAAATGATATTCTTGTTGTACAAACCTCTCTCACAATAATTTTTGTAACTTTCTTCGACGGAGTACTTGAACTTATAATGACAACAAATTTAGCCTTTGCATTTTTATTCTTTTTTAATACAAAATGCACACTGTGTAGTACGTGAACTTCTGGCAGTTTATCAACCTGAACTTCTGCGATCATGCGTTCTGCCTTCATCGGAAAAACAGAGTCTCCAAAAATGCACTTCGTGAAGAGGTTGAACTTCTGGAGCAGTTCTTTTTGAACTTCACTATGTTTTTCATGTGTTGTTTTTTACCCGTAACTCCCCAACCACTTACCGGAATTGAGCAAGTGATATACCGATGGAAAGCTGTTGTAAGCACACAATTTTCCCGTTCACCATTTTTTCATACTCGCGATGATTTTAAAAGTTTTTCATCTCAAATTCATTCAGAGTAGTAGTTGAACTTCGTGCTATTTTCACGTTGAACTTCTGTGACGTACTTTTGTTTGTAATTCTCTCATTTATTCGTCAGTGTTACACAAATGATTTTCTTTTTGTACAAACCCTTCTCACAATAATTTTTTTAACTTTCTCCGACCGAGGACTTGAACTTATAACAACAAAAAAGTTCACCTTGCCTTTTTAATTTATTTTTCTCATACTAAACACACACCATGTAGTACATGAACCTTTTCCATTTTTGTAATTTGATTTTTTTATCTTCTTTTTGAAATCAAATTGCTTCCCAAATAATAACTTAACTTCTTTGTGGATTGAGAGAATTATTTTAAAACACAAAAATATAATTTTTATGTGTTTTCGAATATGGAAATACAAGGTGAAACTCTCTTGCAATAATTTTTGAACTTTCCCGCATAGAGCAATTGAACTTATTTTAACAACCTTTTAAGCTTTTATTTTTATATAGTTTTATTGTCAACTAAAAATGCATTCCTTGCAGTACTTGGACTTCTCGTTGTTTTCACTATGAACTTCTGTCACATTTTTGTGTGTACGTCGAATTACACGCAATTGAAGGTTGAACACCATTTTTTGCCATTTTTAAAATATGTAATTGAAGGTCAGACGTCCCGCAATATAAATTCTGAACAACATACACCAATTTGTTTTAACCGTTTTTAGGAATAGAGCGTGTGATATACCCTTTGGAATAGAGCATAAGATATACCGTTTGGAAAGTTTTTGAATACATTGTGAACCTCTCTCTCACGAATTTATGATTTTTCTCGGGCCGAGCACTTGAACTTCTAGCAACATTTTTTTTACCTTTTTATTCTATTTTTTCCATATGAAACACACACCATGCAGTACATGAACTTCCGGTTGTTATCACTTTGAACTTCTCTCTGGTTTGAGAGAATTATTTTAAAACACCCAAAACAACATATTTTGTATCTGATTTTGGACATCTAAACAGATGGGGAACCTCTTTTAGAAGAATTTTTGAAGTTTTCCAGGCCGAGCACTTGAACTTCTAGCAACAAAACTTTTAGAATTTGCGTTATTATTGTATTTTTCTCATACGAAACACACACCATGTACTACATGAACTTCCGGAAGTTATCACTTTGGACTTTTCTTTGTTTCGCTTTAGTAATGGAAAAAATATGAGTTTTTATAGACATCGACCCGCTCTAACTTTTTACAAAACAAAATTATAGTTTTTTCCATTTTCTAATATTTTTTTGTCACATTTTTTGTTGTCAATTAAATGGCCAAGACGGTCCTTTTTTTCATTAATGAATTTCTTCAGTATATGGTACACGTGAACTTCGCATTTATATCTAAACCATGAATTTCTAAAACATAATGGTTAAGATTTTGTTTCAAACAAAATGCACCATTTTGTTTTAGAATAAAAATATTTATACACCTTTGAAAAGTTGTTTAATAGGAAAAACTTTTTAGTGTAGAGCATTTTTGTTCCAAATTTGTAATGGATTGAATGAATTATTTTAATTCACAAAACAATATTTTGTGTGTGTATTTGCACATGTAAATACACCATGAGCCTCTCTCACAACATCCATTTTTTGCTTGCTAAAATCCATAGTTGGTAGTCAAGCGGGTCAAACAAGGCAGTGAAAAAATAATCTCAGGCTTGGTGAATCTCAGTCCTTGACGATTTCTGTCATTGACGAACGTCGAGGCGACCTCCCGAGAAGGTCAACTAAAACAGTGGTTGCAGTGGCAGAGCATGGCCATGGAGCTGGAGCTCAGGCGCCGCTCGGTTTCTCCCTTAGCCGAGCATCCCCTGTGCGAAAAAGAACTACAGAAAGAACAACAAGTAATCACACATGAAAAAGGCAAGACTTATTGGTGCACATGTTCTTTCTTTTCTACACCACATCTTCTAGTCTATCTCCTCCCCACCGACGTGTCCTTTATCTTTCCCCATTCGATCCCATGACACCAAACGAAATCCACACACAACTACACTTTCGGCAGAAGGAAGAATTGAGCGGAGCGCATCAGTAGAAGCAGTAGAAAATGATCTAAATTCCATGGAATTAAAGCGAGACTAGGGTTTCTCCTCTGATAAATCGTACTCGTCGAGCTCCTCAAACTGAACGACGCGCAGATGCAGAGTTGAACGGCCGGAGGAGTTCAGCCTAGGAAGATTCTACAACCGCAACATGTGTGTTCCTGGTGCAAACACTACGCCGTGTGGGCTGCTGTCTAGCCGGGCCTCGCACGGCTGTGACTAAGGAGTTAGCGTCGCGTGGGGATTCAGTGGCTTGGCATTGCTCTTGGCCACGGCGAGGCTGCATGCGGGATGATGAGGCCCAGCCCGATGGGGAAGGGAGCTCGACGACACCGAGGTCGGCCAGAATTGGGGAGCTGTAGGGGTGGCGGTGGAGATTAACCGAGACGACGCACCAGTGACGGATCCAGCCAAAGCATCTGGTCGGTGAACTTCGTGCGGTGGCGCAGTCGACCTGCAGGAGCATGGGGCAGACCTGCACGGGATCTGCTGCGCGGTGGGGCGATGCTGCGGTGGGGATTCGCGGCGGTGCCAGCACAGGTAGTCCACGGAGGGTGGTTGGCCGGGCCTCGGTCGTCAGGAGGATTTGGGAAGCGGTGTGTATTGGCAGGGATGTTGGTGCATCCGAGAAGAAGGAGAGGAGGCGGCGGGAGGTGGGCCGGAGAGGAGGTGCTGGGGATGGGGGGTGGCGGCGGGGGGCGGGACGGAGAGGAGGTGTTGGCGATGGAGGGTGGCGGCGGGAGGCGGGCCGGAGAGGAGGTGCCGTGGACAGGGGGTGGCAGCGGGAGGCATGCCGGAGAGGAGGTGCCTGTGCCGGGAGGGCGGCGGCGCCCGAGATCGCAGGGGACGGTGACTCGCGAGGTTCCCGAGTGCAGCGGCGCCCGGGGTTGCAGGGGCGGCGGCGCCCGGAGTCGCAGGGGCGCCGGTGCGGGCTGAACCTGTGGCGGGGGCGTGTTCGATGGGTGGGGCGGCGCGGGGTGGGAGGTCGAGGATGCCAGTAAGTTGTTTTTTTTCTTTTCCTACCGGATCAGGAGTTCGGGAAGACCTCCACGCGCCTATATAGGGCTGACCGTGATCCGAATAACTATTCTGATCCCAGGATCAGAATAGTGCTACTCTATATATATATATGAGTTTATGTCCTCTACAGCATTCACTTATGGCTATTTCTTCAGGTTGGTTTTTCTGCTAAGTGAATGTGATCGGACCCTTCCCCCTCTATGCTATACTCAACCCAATCTATTCCCAAATTCTTCATGTGCCTTCTATTTGAAACTCGTTCAAAATCTTCACTGTGTCCTTGTCAGCTGAAGAAATTGCGAACGGAACTTTAAAACCTATCTTATCTAAATTTTCGGCTTTGCCACTGAAACCATTCCGCATCCCACGATATACTTATCTATTCACCCACAATCGCACACGATCTCCACTTCTCAGTACGTGGGTGACACATGTCAAGCGAATGAGAAGGGTCAGGGGCACGTTCGTCCAAATTCTTCAGGCGAACAATTTTTCACCGTGGCTATAAATACCCCCTTCCCCTTCCTCACTTCCTTTTCTCCGCTCGAGCTTCTCAAACCCTAGCGCCGCCGCTACTTCATCGTGGCCGGTGAGGAAAAGCTTCACTGCCTCGACCTCATCGTCGTCGTACTCGCGCTGGCCGCGGAAATCTTCACTCCGCCGCCACCGTAGCTGTCTTCCTCCACCAAGTTAGGGCGTGGAAGATCTGCACTAACGAACTTCACGTCTCCACATACCAGTTCGTCGTGTTCTTCATCTAGGGTAATTAAATGTTACTTTTACTGCCCTCTTTGATTCAAATGATTTCTACAAAATCCTCAAATGTGTTTTTCTTCATATCTTCACACACTAAAACACCTCACATGTCATCTGTTCTTGATTCGTTTCTCTAAGCTATGTTTTTTCTTCAAGATTCCTCAAATATGTGGATTTTTGATCTATACATCTCTGGAACCTAAGACAAAGAACGCTTAGTGAAATTCTTCAAGACTCATCTGGTGAAATTCCTCAAACTTGTTCTTTTTGAAAAACCTCTTAGAACGCATATGACCTCTCCAAATTCCTCGCAACTATACTCTGTTCACAGGTACTCATGTCAGCTGCTGAATCACTAGGTTCTCATCAACTTAACTCATTTGCAGCATTCCTCGAAGAAAAGTTGCATACCTCTTCAGAGAATTCAATTGTTCAAATTCCTCAACTGAAGAAAATGGCTGATGGTAAGAAGCCACAGAAAGGAGGAAAGAGGCCTGAGGTCAACACTGCCTTTGGAATACCTGAGGACATCTGTGCTGGGTATTGCACACCCCCTGAGGAGGATAAAAATCAGCGCAAGGTGCGCATTCAAAAGATTGAGAGGAGATGGGCAAGAGATTGGAGGGAGTACAGATATGTCACTCCCAAATATATGAAGAAATTTGCACTAAATCCTCCATGCCCAAGACCTCCGTTGGCACATGGTCAAATAGCTGATCCCACCAGCCTCAAGCGTGGTGAGGATTATCCTGATGAATGGGCCAAGCGCCAGACCAAGTTGGCCAAACAAGCAAAAGATGCAGTGAGGAAATTCAACAAAGACTCTGCTGCCGCTGTTGCTGTTGAGGCCTCTGTAAAGCCAAAGAAGGCCATGCCAAAGAAGCCTGCTCACAAGCCCGGTGCTTCACCAGCAATGCCCTCATGGTCAAGTTCCTCAGCTATGCCCTCACGGCCAGATTCCTCAAAGCCCTCACGGCCAATTCCTCACGCTGCTCCTTCTTCTACAAAATCCTCAGCTCCTCCGCCAAAGTCTTCGGCTGCTCCGACCAAATCCTTAGCACCTGTGCATCTCGCCACATGCCAAAGTACCACAGGCATGTCTATTGCCTTAGGAGCCTCTACAAGTTCCTTAGCTGCTCCAAGTTCCTCAGCTGCTCCCACTCTTCTGAAGAAGAAGACCTCTGCTGGACGAGGTCCTCGACCAAGTCCTCACAAGAAACAAGTTACTTTCCAAGTGCCCTCTGATGATGATGAGACTGATGATGAAGAACTTGCTGAAATCATCAGGGACAGGCAACTCAGGGCCGCTAGAGCCAAAGGCAGTAATGTGCCATTAATGCTGGATCCGAAGTTGAACCTAGACTTGATTGAATTGTGGCACAAGTACCCCAACACACCTCTGCCTGACCTGAACCTCACTCCTGGTCAAAGCCATGTACTGACTCACTTCATTGATGAAGAGAAATGGAAATTTGAACAGGGACGGAGGGTGAAGAAAGTGAAGTACAAGAAAGAGCGCTTTCTGAAGCAAAACGTTCTGAAGCTTTCACCTGAAGAACATGTTGCTCTTCAATCTGAAATCAAGAAACTGAGTGATGAATTTGATCGCTATTATGCTGACTGTCTTGGAGCCAAAGTCAGATTTGTAAAGATAACTGAACAGTTCACTTCCAATGTTGCTGCCCCAACGCAACAGGAAATTCCTCAGGATGAAGCATGTGCTCAGCCGACTGAAGAAAATGCCAGCACCGCTGATGACAATAAGGTTGCCGAAGAAAATGTGAGTTCCAGGGCTGATGACTACATTCCAGCCACTGATGAAATTGTCAGGGCAGCCACTAGTGGTGCGCCTGAAGAAAATGAAGAAGTCAGGGCAACTGCATCAGTTGCGCCTGAAGAAATACAACCCAATTCCTCTGCTCCTGTGCCTACACCAACTCCGATCCTTCCATCTGCATCAGATGTGAAGAAGACCAAGGCTGCAGAGCATGCAGCGGTGAAGAAAAGGAAGGCATCAACTGCATCAGATTCTTCATCTCAGAAGAAGATGAAGCCATTAACTAGCTCGTTTGCAAACCCCATTGATGATGTTCCTTTTGATGAAGAATATGTGATTCCATATGAATCTAATGAAGAGAATCCCTCTGCTGCTTCGTCAGAGCAGATGGATGAAGAAATTGAAGTGGATACAATCCCTTCAACACCAGGTGTCTCCTCGCCTATGCCTCAGTTTACTGCTGAAGAGGCCGGCGTTGAAGAAATAGGAGATGAAGATGTGGACATTGGTTGTACCACACCCATGCTAAGTGATGAATTTTGGGAAAGTCAGCACCCCAACTCTCCACTCTTCACACCATTGCAAGAAATTCCTCAGTCCCTAGTAACTACTGTACAAATGGGATCTGATGAACCACATGCCACACCATCTGTCCATGAAGAAATTCCAGCCACTAGTGCTGAAGATCATGAAAATGAAGAATTGAAGTCCCAGGCTGCCACTGAAGCATCACCTGAAATTTCTCAGCCTGTGGAACCTGAGATCGAGATCCCGGAGGTTGTGATGCAATTGACTGACACTCCTCACCCCAAGCCAAAGGATCCATTCTCAAAGAAGCAGAAATTCAAGGCTGATGATTTCTTCGGTGAGCATGTGTTCTTCACTAACTACAATCCTTATGACTCTGCTCGTCTAAGGAGGAAGCGTTTCTGGACTGCAAGCCAGGCCAACTTCTATTATTCACTTCTTTTCAACAAAGACAAAATCTTCTACCATGAGCATATTCCTCACGTGGACATGGAATCATTACCTTGCTTCTCTCCTGTGCTCGGTGTTCTTCATGATGCAGGCCTCCTCAACTTTTGCTCTAACATTATTGATTGGAATGAAGAGCTTATTCTTCAGTTCTACGCTACATTGCATATCATAGGTGATCCTAAAGATATCAACACCTGGGTCTTGGACTGGATGACCAAAAATACTCACTATAGGGCACCGGCCTCTGAATTGCTTCATGCCCTGCGCATCAGTCCACCCAGTGAAGGAGCTCACTGCCTGTATCATGAACCAGAACTCACAGCTCAGTACATGCAAGTGTTAATGAAGCCTCTGAAGCCCGGTCAAGCCCCAAGGACCAAATTCCTCGTGAAGGATTTACTATATGTGCCCAGAACCGTCTATCGCATTCTGACGAGGACAATGAGTCCCATCAAAGGCCACGACTCATCTGATGAGGAAATAGTTGGCATCACGGAGAATCTGCTATTCAACATCATTCATAGCATTCCTATCAAGTATCACGATTTCTTCATGAGGACTCTGGCAAATGCTACACTTTCTCCGTTTGAGTTGAAACCTTATGCACCTTGGATTATGAGATTCCTCAGGACAAGGTCTTCACTCAACTACAAGGCTGATTTTCAGAATCACCCTAGCTATCTGCCCCTGATTGAAGTCCTCAAGCAGGCTTTTACTCCAACTGATGAAAAGGGCAAGGCTCCTGCAGTCATTGATGAAGGCATTCGTCCATTGGATGGTCAGTTTTGCAAAGCTGCATCTTATTCCACCAATGATGACGTTGCCACGTATGACTCTGCTGCCAATGCACCCAAGTCTACTCCTCAAGAAGCTGCTCCTCGTGTGATGACTGACCGTGAGCTTCTGCTTAGTCTTCACCAGAAGGTGGATCGAAACCACAAATGGGTTAAGCGTCAGTTTGGTTCATTTCTTCACAACATGACTGCTACACACAATGGAGTGAAGAAAAACCATTACTACCTCCATGAAGTCTTCGGTCGCACCTGGGCCATTCTATCACATCTATATGGTGAAGAAGATCCCAAGAAAATGGGTCTCGAGGAAGATTTTGACTAGTATGCACCTCCACCGAAGAAATTCAAGAAGGTCAAGGTTCCTTCTTTGGTGTCCTGCTCATATTCTTCATCACGCGATACCGACGAGTATGAAGACTTGGACGACACTGCGGTAGGCCCTTCCACGACAAACGACCCCAACAACGCTGGCGCTCCTTCATCAACTTGATATTCTTCAGGGGCGTTAGTCCTCATTTTCGATCCTTTTGGTCATTCGATGACAAAGGGGGAGAATTTTGAGTTAGTCTTCAAGTGGGTCTATCTATATGGGCGTTTTTTTTGCTACATTAGAACTCTCGTTCTTCTGAAACTCTATTGGATCGAGTTGTAAACTCAAACCCGATGGTGCTCTAATACTTTTGATGTGTTTTTCTGCATGCTTATTCCTCATATATGTTAATGCACGCATGCTGAATTACATCAGTCACCATATTTCATCATGCATTTCAAATTCCTCATTATGATATGTCAAATGCGTGTATGAATTACAAGATATAGGGGGAGATCTCCATGGTTCTACTCTTCAAGTGTGCAATGCTTCAAAAGAAAATTCCTCATCATGCACATCTTCAGGGGGAGTTCTTCTATATCTTGCAATCAAATTCCTCAATATGATTATTTACACTTCATATGTTTATCCTCGTTGAAAACTTAACCTATATTGTCATCAATCACCAAAAAGGGGGAGATTGTAAGTGCATCTAGTGCCGCTTAGTGATTTTGGTGTATTGAAGACTTATAAGTTAAGGGACTAATGTGTTTTTGAGTGTACATAGGTCTATAAGTCTATGAGGAGTTTGATATTTACAGAGAAAGTCGGCCCCTAAAAATTAAGTTCTTCGACTGAAGACTTTGGATTTCTGAAGACTTTCTGAAGACTTCGAAAGTGAAAAATTGGTGCAATCCTGAAGACTTGGTATTCATTCGAGGAACATGAAGCATTAATACTTTTTTTCGGAGTTTCATTTTCTCTTTCTTGAGTCATAGGAAACACTGTACTGTTAAAGGGGGTCGAGGAAATACTAAGGAAAAATTTCCATGTGATGCTCAACTCAAAATCCTACACCTACCAATCCCTTCGAGTGAAGCCATTGGAAATCTCATACAGTTCAGTCATATTCTTCAATGACATAGACGAAGTTCTTCTGGTCTCTGAGGAATTTGTTTTGACTGAGCAGTTAGGAATTCTCTAGTGCGGATTGCCTACACAGTGAGGAACATGATAGCCCTGAGGATTTTGCTACTCAAAATTCCGACCATTGATGTGCTATGCGCCAGCTGTCCCAAAATATCTACCCACCTAACGGTCATATCATTGAAGGGCATTTATGTCTTATCATGTCGGGCTGCTCCCTAGGCTATAAATAGCCGCCCCTACAACGACTAGTTGGTCGACTGCTCTGAGAGAAACTGACACTTGTCATTTGAGAGCATCCCATCCTCCGAGGACTTTGAGCAAAAATCATCAAGTGAGGAAAACCCAAACCCAAACACCTACAAACCCAATGTGATCGAGCATCACTGGAGAGATTGATCCTGTGTGGATCCGACGCTTATTACCTTGAAGACTGTGCTTCTTCCAGAAGGTTAGGCGTCAAGGTCTAGAGCATCCAACATGAATTGTGGATTGCCTAGTGACCAAGTTTGTGAAGGTTCGGAAGTCACCTGAAGACTTACCACGAGTGATTGGGCGACGTTTGTGTGACCTTAGCTCAAGGAGAATACGGTGAGGACTGTGTGTCCAGGACTGTGTTTCCTCAGGTTTAAATACCTAGCCACTCCAACCAGACGTACAACTCAGACAGCAGTTGGAACTGGTCTACCAAATCATTGTCTTCACCAAGCTCACTGGTTCTATTTCCTCAACTGTTTCATTTCCTCATAACTGTGTTGAGTGCTTGTTTGTATCTATGTTTGAAGACTTTGACTGAAGACTTTCTCAATTTCCTCAATTCAATTTCTTCAGTTTGTTGGTCTTCATCCTGTGTTATCATGTATTTATGCTTTCTATACTCTGTGCTTGTCTTCATTTCATCATGATGACTATGCTTGTGTTATGTTATGTTTACTTTTGAGTATTTATTCCCCTGCTAGTAGTTCTTCGCTAAGGAATTTGCTCACCTGCAAATTCCTCAGTGAAGAATTCATAAAAATCACCTATTCACCCCCCTCTAGTCGATATAAGGCACGTTCACACACCCACACACGATTCCCACGACGCCGCTCCAACCCACGGCACGACGTCCCCCGACGTGCACCTCATCCCTCTCGGCCCACCGCTCTTCTGCCTTTGTGTGCATGACATGCGGGCCAACTAAACTGCGGCAACCATCAACTTTCTACCGTAGCCACACCCGATTGGATGCGGTTTGCCTGCTCCGATCCGTACTCCCGCACCATCGAATTTTCGTCCAACGGCTGTGACACATTTTGTCCCAGGCATCAATCATCAGCTGGAGTACTTCTGTACTACAGGTAGTACCCACCAGTGTGGCCATCTACGCCTCGTAACGCCTCGACGCCTAGATGTGGCACCCTCGCCACGGCCATGCCACCACCGACCGGTTCATCTCGTACGAGTGAGTCGCGAACCATGCCACCACCATGAGGCAGCCGCATTTAAGGTCCGCTTGTCATTTACTCATAGGCATGTGCACTAAGCCACTGAAGCTCGGTCCCGTGGGCCCTGAGAGGGAAATGGTAACTCCTGCTGCAGGCCTTGTGGTGCTCCCGCAGTATGAGCTCGTGCCAAACCTGGATGACATTTGGTAACCAACTAGTAAGATACACGTGCATTGCACGCATGAGATTTGGTAACCAAATGCCTACTCTCTATATCTATATCTATATCTATATCTATCTATATCTATATCTATATATATACTCCTATAAAAAACAAAGTTGGTAATTATGGTGTGCCCGCCATCCAGCAATATAGGTCGTCTGGTTTATATCCAACGGATAGGAAGGAAACTATGGAAATTTTGCAAAAAGATGCCCACACCCCTCTCCACATTTGCAAATAAGGCCTTCTCTTGTTCATCCTTTTCTCCCACAACATAAAATACTCATACAAATGCATCTTGATTTTCTGTGCAACGCATGGGCATCTTGCTAGTTAAGAATAAATAACATTCTACCAACGAGCCCCATCAGACACCAAATTTCTTGGCTTCCGTGCTACAGGTAGATCTTCCCCTCATTTTTGTTTTCCAACCAGGCGGCGGGCCGGGTGCGGCTTGCCAATGGTCAGTTTGCTCAATGACGATCCCACATGAAAGTGAAAATGCTAGGCAACACGCCTTCCCTAGCTATGTGGTGTGCCGGACGGGCCGTGGAGTACTCCCGATTCCTGGGCGTTTGGGGGTGTGACGCGGACGCGACAGGCCTTTTCCTTTTACTGGCAACATGACCGTGCATTGCGACGGATCCAAAGTAGTAGAATAGTAGTACTTGTTCACAAACTTGAAAGAAATCACTCTTGTTTTGATATACTCCTAATATATTACTTTTCACTCAAAATATATTTCTCAGGTTGTTTTGATGAGGTGAGGGACGTATGTGGTTGCTTTCAAGATAATAAGGGGTTTTCTGCAAACTGGAGCAGAGAAGTGGGCTATTGTTGCAAAAATGTCACAACTTACCTCACAGCCATTAGATGCAGATCTAATGGCAGAAACGACGGATGGCAGACACACCACTATCACCAATTGATTCTTCTATTGGAGTAGGAGTAGTGAAAAATTTATAAATTGTAACATTTGGTTCTGCTCCTTGGCACGATAAATAGATAGAAATAACGATTGGAAAAGCTAGGGCGGGGCTATTTTCGCCAGATAAGCAGGGTATGTAGTAGCTAGGTTGGCGCATCGTCGGTTTGGTAACATGCGGTCCGACATGTTCTAGTGTTTCTAGCAAGATGCCCATCCGTTGCACGAAGTTGATGGAAAAGGTAAGCACAACTTATAAATTGACCGATGGAGTACTAGTTACAGTGATGCATATAATTAAGCAAAGGGATCGCACATGTCGGTATTGACTGGAACGAGAATGCAATAGCACAATAAGAATTAAGGCCACGATGATGCGATCGCAGTGGTGGTTACATGAGGCAAGAAGAAAATGCATCCATCAACATACGACCTCCTCCTCCTCAACTTAGTGCGTGGGGCCACCGAACGGCGGCTAAGGAGTGGGGGCTTTTGTGGCGAGGTCAAGGTGCTTCTCAACAAAGGCATCCAAGGCTTCCAGCCGGTTGAGGAAGGCCAATGTCCGAGCGTCCTCAATGGCCTTGTAGATACCTATGTACATAATTTTCTCGTACATGTGGATGTGTAGGTCGACGAATTCTTGCAGGGCCAGGCGCCTCGCGGCGAGCGTGACCTCTAGGTGGACATTCTTCGTGGCAGGGCCACCAGTGCTTGAAAGAGGTTCCGGCCATGGAGGCCGATTAAGGTGGCAGGCAATGAGGAGCCCGGGCGCGCGGGCTGGAGGAGTATGGCGATGTCGTCCCCGACCTTCTTGGGATGGTGAACTTGTTGGTGGTGGCAACGATCATCTAGTAAAACTGAGAGTCCCAGTTGGCGTCGACGGCGGCCATCCACCAGCCGGTCGCGAACACCGTCTAGAGACGATCCTCGGCGCCATGCCACAGGCCGGCGTCATGGACCATCTGGCACAGCCGCTTGCCGCTCGCAGGCATCGCCACCATGGGTCTGGAGTGACCACTTTTGCGCTTAGTGTAGGTGCTTAGGCAAATGCTTAGGTGCGTACGATGTGGTAGATGCATTGGAATGGAGGGGCGCCTTTATATGAGTGCAAACTGTGTTGCATTCACATCATGCAGCCTCTTTTCCCGGTCCTCCTCCCATTACTCCCCTCATGCATGCATGATGCTAATTGAAGGAGGATGCATCATTGGCCGTTCAACACTTCGGGAATCGGTACCCCTCCCTTGTCTACATTAAAGTCGTATCGAGAACTGTGATGCCCGCTGTCAAATCAAATGGTACTGCGCCGCCCACTGCACGCCTGGCTGAACACGCCTCCTCGCCTCCATCAAACCCGTCCATTAAACCCGGATGCAAACCGAGAAACTTACTCCGGCCACACGTCCGTTCATGAGTGGGCTGGAATTAAACGCAACACCGACCAAGCTCCTCCTGTCCGCGCTCAGTTTAAACTAGGCCAGACGCCGACCAAGATCCTACCATCTGCCCTCTATTTAAACAAGGCGAGACAGACAGCGGGCAAGAATCACACCCCTCCGCCGCTCCCCCATCTCCTCCTCCACCATTTTCTCAACTCTTCTGATGGCTTCCCAGGAGCGATTCTCCGGCATACTACCCGGCTGGGTGGCCCGCCGAGCCCTCCGGATACGGGCGAGTCCGCTCGGTGCTTCATCAACCATGCTTGGCCCGACAGAGCCAGATGTCGCCCCAATCCGGCGCGTGGTTCAGCAACTTGTCACTCCAGTTCAGCTCGATATGGACTGGCGAGTTGCTCCACGTCGGCACAGCGGCGAGCACGCCGGTATAGGCGTCATCGCTGCCGCGTCGTACCGCGCCACCAGTGTCTGGGGTGGCCGCGCCTCTCGTGTATGTGGGCGCGCCTCACGTGCCTGCGGCCGCGCCTCCCGTGCTTGCGGCAACGCCATGCAGGGAGAGACAGAAGCCAAGTGTGTGGAGAGCGACGAGTCGGTGGCCAGCTTCTCCATGTCCGCCGCCATCATCGAGGAGAAGTAGAACATGGGAGGCCGTCGCCACTTGGGTCCCATGAAGGCCACTGCCGAGGCGACGACTGGGCATTCAGATGGTTTCTTTGCTGCTTCGGCTCTTTCGAGGACCTTGGTCGACCTCGCAAGTGTCTACCGGACATGAGGAAGACAATGGGATCCGCGGGCGGCCATTTAGATTAGGTACTCCCTCTCCTGCTGGTGGGAAATATTTGTTCTAAGAATGGATAAATTGGATGTGTCTATAACTAAAATAAGTCTAGATACATCCATTTCTAGGACAAGTATTTCCGGACGGAGGGAGTATTAGTTATACCTAGAGAGCCGGATTAGCACCGCTTAGTTTATGTAAATGTAATGAAATCCATCATATTTATATGAAGATCCGGCTTTTTTATACGAAATCATGCATGCTTATATGAAAATAGTCTGTGTTTGCACGAATTTCATCTGGTTGGTTAGAGTTGTGAAAATGTATGCTGCTGGTGTTTGATGTTGTCCTCCGTGGAAGGAAGCGGGAGGAAATTTGTCGGCTGCCGTTGGAGATGCTCTTATGCTGGAAATAATAGAGTCACATCCAATCCATTTGAGTTAATTGAGTGTATGATTCTCCCTCTATAAAAAGTTAATTGCATGTATAGTGTTCACGTGACTTGCAGGGTGGCTACAGCTTCGTACAGAAAGTTAAAAAGAAACAAGTCCATCCTTAATCTTGTATTCTAAGTACTCTATGGGTTCCACTGTCAGTACAATAGCGAAAGAAGTATATATTAAATAAGTAATATATATATATATATATATATATATATATATATAATATAAAAATCTAAAGTTAAAGACAAAATTCGAACTCAGGTCATCGCGATGCGCGCATCCGGCACTAACCAGTCTAGCACATTTTTGTTGTAGACCATGATGGAGATATATCTCCATGTCTACTCTTATACTCCATCCGTTCCTAAATATTTATATTTTTCAGATTTCAAATGGATTACCACATACGGATGTGTATGTAGACATATTTTAGAGTGTAGATTCACTCATTTTGCACCGTATATAGTCACTTGTTGAAATCTCTAAAAAGACAAATATTTAGGAACGGAGGGAGTAGAAAATAGAGTTGGTGATGATGGTGTGTGTGCTATCCTGCAATATAGGCCGTCAGATTTATATCTAATGGATAGGAAGGAAACTATCGCAATTTTGCAAAAAGATACCCACACCACTCTCCACGTTTGCAAATAAGGCCTTCCCTCGTTGATCGTTTTCTCTACTCTTACTAGCAATGTGCCCGTGCGTTGCAACAGATCCAAAATAGAATAATACATGTTCACAAACTTGAAAGAAAAACACTCTAGTTTGGTGTATATATCACTAAAAATATACTCGTATTAGGTTGCACTCAAAATATATTCCTTGTGGCTGTTTTGATGAGGTGGGGGAGGGATGTGGTTGGTTTCAAGACACTAAGGGGTTTCTGAAAATTGGAGTAGAGAAGTGGGGTCTTTTTGTAGAAATGCCACGACTTACATCATAGTCGTTAGATGCGGATCTGATGGTCAGAAATGACAGATGGCAGACACACCATCATCACCAACTGAGTCTTTTATAGGAGTTCGAGATAAAAAAATATGGTTGGTGATGATGGTGTGCCTGCCATCCTGCAATATAGGCCGTCTGATTTATATCTGACAGATAGGAAGGAAACTATGGCAATTTTGCAAAAAGATACCCACACCCCTCTCCACATTTGCAAATAAGGCCTTCCCTCGCTCATCCTTTTCTCTCACATGATAAACTACTCACATAAATGCATCTTGATGTTTCGTGCAATGTAGGGGCATCTTTCTAGTCTCTCACAAGATAAAATACTCATACAAATGCATCTTGATGTTTCGTGCAATGAACGGGCATCTAGCTAGTTTCTTTTAAAATAGTTACTACGATAATTGGGTTGAAGTGATATATTATATGTCTGCCCCGAATGATTTTAGATTCACTAGTAGTAAAAAGGAAAAGGTTGTATTGTTAATTAACAGAAAACAGGGTGAAAACTATCACATGAGGCTAGTGAAAACAAGGCACACTGGGTTCAGCGTCATCGTCACTACAGCTGTGCACGCGCGAGAAATCTACATATCGAGGGGGCTATGGAGAAAAAGACGTATCTCATGTGTTTGAGCGAGGCACAAAGACACAATGTTTGAGAGAGAAACCGATTGATAGATTAAGATTAGATCGAGTTATCACCCTTCTGCTGTCATTGTTTGGGTTGGGGCGGGGGAAGGGGAGGGAGAGAAAGACGTATCGAGAGTGTGCGCGGTAGGCACAGAGGCACAACTAGTGAGTGTATGTGTGTATATGTGTGTGTTTGAAAGAGGAGTAGATAGATTACTATCAAGATCGAGGTGCCACCCTACTCCTTCGGTATCGGGTAGTGTGTGTGTGTGTGTTTGAGAGAGAAGCCAGTCGATAGATTAGTATCAAGATTGAGGTGTCACCCTACTCCTTCGGTGTCGGGAAGTGTGTGTGTGTGTGTATGGGTAGGTGGGTGGGGGGCAATGACACTTACATATCTCTACTTTTATAAAAAACAGAGTTGGTGATGATGGTGTTCCTGCCATCCTGCAATATAGGCCATCCGATTTATATCTGACGGATAGGAAGGAAACTATGGCTATTTTGCAAAAAGATACCCACACCCATCTCGACATTTGCAAATAAGGCATTCCCTCATTCATCTTTTTCTCCCACAAGATAAACTAATCATACAAATGCATCTTGATGTTCAGTGCAACGCATGGGCATCTTGCTAGTAGGGAGAAGGAGTTTGTATGACACATATCTATATTAAGGGATAGGTAGATAGGATATGTGCGAGACATACTTAAAGCATCACGGAGATAAACAAATGGTGTGCATGCAAGTGCCAGAAAAAAATGAAGCGATAAACAATGTCTACGCGCGCGTGTGTGTGTGTGTGTGTGAGAGAGAGAGAGATGGAGAGAGAGAGAGCGAGATCTCTAAACAAAAGGTACTCTGCTGGAATCCCATTGTATGTATTCATATGGTTCCGGAATTCGAGTTAACCTTACACATATGTGTGAGAGACATAATTATCCTTTGAGACATTAGTGGCTGTGGGTGGGCGGAATTAAAGGGGTGGGCATGTTCAACAGAGAGAGCGTGTGTGTTTCTGTGTGAGAGACTTATAGGACGGGGTAGAAAGACGAATTCTAACCTCGACAGAGGGGGAGAAATACACGAAGTGCGTGTGTGTGATTCCGATGCCCATGGGGAAATGAGATATGTATGCGTGTGAGAGGGATTGCACAATTCATTCACGTATCACTATCCAGCGATCGTGGACGTGCATCTCTTGAACATAAATCAATATCTACTTTGTATCGTGGCCAAAGGTACAATATCAATTCAACGCTATAAAGATTGGACACTCACATATCACATTTTTTCTATCTAAATAAACCTTTTCAATTGTGCATGCCAAAGTTACAGTGATGTTTCTTCAAACAACCAATGTAGCTATCATGTACATGCACCATTGTTACTCTTGCATTCAAATTCATTAGTCTTGGATGATTTAAGGTTCTATTATGTAGAAATATATGTAATATTCATATATGAATTCAACGGGTACGCAATTTATGAAATGGAGGCTATGTAATCATATGAGGTAACACTTTTAAGTAGCGGACAACAATATCCATTTCTTTTGTGGGACTACAATATCCATTTCTTTTTGTGCGCCTCTACACTAACACGTCAATGCATTATGTTTAAAGTAAATAATCAGTGGCACTAAATTATTTATTTACACGAGAAATACATAGGCTAAGCGTTTGATCCTTTTTTTGTGAATGTGCCTCTACACCCGTACGATTGGTCATGCCCATGTGAACGTCCAAGTTATCGGCGCATCATCCCGAGTTATTGTCTTTTCTTCTGGGGTGGACTTCACACCAGTTATTAACTGCTGACGCGTGTCCCGTGTACACAGTCTCGCATGACCTTCCCGCTAGCACGGTCCAAAATTAGTTGAAACTTGATACGGACGATCCCGCGGGTGGCAAAATCTCCCGCCTCCTTCTAAAATTTCCGCCACCTAGTCTTTAGCATGCGAAATTCCCATTTTGCCCTTGGTGCACGGAGAACAACAATAAGAATACCACCCTCATCTACATAATAGGTCGGGGCTGCTTTGGTAACTTGCAGTTCCGCCCACCACACGGCACCCCCATTTCCTCTCCCCCTCCCGCAAAAACGACTAACTCCATAGCACCAGAGCATCTTACATCACGCCGTCCGTACTTCATCGGCCTTTCTACCTCTCCCCTCTCGAAACCCTAGACTGCTCATCCACCGATGTACCAGAGCCCATTCACTGCCAGCGGCGTCCACCTTGCCGGATCTGCTTCTACGGCCACATCTACCCCTCCCACCTCCACTAGAAACAAGTAGACTGCTCATCCACCACTGTACCACATCCCATTCAGTGCCGGCCTTGTCCACGGCGCCGGATCTGCTTCGTCGGTACTCTCGTCAACCACAGCGCATCTGCAGCGGCTCATTCGTGATCCCCACCCGAGACACTTCATCCGCACCCCCAGGAGCCGCCCCACCGATGGCCTCTGATCCTCTTCGCCGACACCTTCCTCAACCCTACCGGAGCCGCTTCACCGACATCATCGTCAACCCTACCGGAGTAGCTTCGCCTATACCATTGTCAACCCTACCGGGGCCGCTTTGCTAACTCACAAGTCCACGGCCATAGATCCTCTTCGTCGCACCCTCATCCAACCTACCGAAGCAGCTTCTGACGCCCCATCCACGGCCACAGATACGCATCGTCGACACCATCCTTAACCCAACCACCGGAGCAGCTTCACCGATGCCCATGTCCAAGGCCACAGATCCGCTACGCCCACACCATAGTCCACCCTACCTCAGCCGCTCCACAAACACCCTACTCGACGGTTCTAGATCTCCTTACCGGACCCCGACAGCCAGCGCAGTGTCATCACCCTTGAAGTTTCTAACCTGATTCCCTCCGTCTGGCAAGATGCCAACCACGCGCCACGCCCTAGGTACTTGTCACCTTTAAACCCGTCCAGCATCACCTACCCGATGTACTTCAAATATACTAACAGGTCGCTGTTACCTTGATGCAGCTGGCAAAAACTACAAGGACAATGTTTCTTTTGTATCTAACTGCTTGGCCAACCAAGATCCTGGACTGAGGCATTGCTATGATCTTGTAAGCGCGTCTCTCTCTCTCTTGTATTGTTGTGTGCCTGCCAGCATGCTTTGCTAGGATTTTCGTCCAGTAATCCCTTTGTGCAGACAATGATTTCTACTATTGGCTCCTAAATTTGATATGTAGATGTCATACATGATACTACCTCGTACCTCCGTTCCTAAATACAAGTCTTTCTACAGATTCCACTATAGGCTACATACGAAGCAAAATGAGTGAATCTACACTCAAATATGCATCTATATACATCTGTATGTGGTCCATACTGGAATCTCTACAAAGACATATATTTAGGAACAAAGGTAGTACATTACACAAAATCGTATGTGGCATGTAGGAATTCCAGTGCACTACATTAGGCTCCCTTAGAGTGTCTACTAGTCCAGCACACAGAGTCATGGCTAGTTTATGCTACGCACACAATCATTAATAGGTGGTTTAAATATGCGCAAGGGATATGCAATGTATTATCATGTAGAGATGTCTGAAATTAGCCATGTCAACTTGCAGATAGGATTACACAATGAAAAGTACAAGATGTATGTGACAATTTCATGGAACATCGCAAAAAAGGAGAGATAGTGGTGAGCCTATACAGTGTGCTATGGTAGGTCACTCCTCCATTGCAATCATCGTGACATGTTATTTGTATGTCAGTTCTATTGGCCAAGTTTCTTAGGGACAATTATTACAAGTTACCCTAAGAAAATAAGCACCTATGAATATAAGCTCCAGGTAATAAGCCAACTAGTTCTTTTCATTGCCTTCCTTTTCAGCTTATCTTTCGTATGATCAGTGAAAAGTCTAGATTGCATTATATTTTTTCATTTTGCTGCCCATATGAAAAATAATTTGACTTGCAAACATCACAAATTGAACCCAGTGCGGTAATTAATATGATAGGAAAATAAACCATCACTATTTGTTCAAAATTCAAATACAAAGATACCATCTACTTGGCACAATCTACTTTGGTAAATGTCTTCCATAGAGATCCCATTGTCTAATTTAAATGAAGAACATAGACCCACATTTAAATGAAGAACAATTATTTATTGAAATTCGATTGTCCAAGTGGCTAGTTATTATCATATAGCAGCACCACCTAAAAGCATCATATAGCAGCAGCCGCAGCTCGTAGCAACTCATCATACAACAGTAGCAGCAGAAGTGTGCAATTCATCATATACCGGTAACAGCTCATAGCAATTCATCATATAGCAGCAGTAGGAGCAGCTCATAGCAATTCATCATATAGCAGCAGGAGGAGCAGCTCATAGAAATTCATCATACAATAGCAGCAGGAGCAGCTTATACCAACTCATCATATGGCAACCGCAACATCTCATTGCAATTCATCATATAGTAGCAGCAGCTCATAGCAATCCATCATATAGCAGCAGCCGGAGCAGCTCATAGGAATGCATCATATAGCAGCAGCAGAAGCAGCTCATAGCAATTCACTGTATAGTGGACCAGAATGAAAATTTGGCAAAAAAATCAGAGGAGATCCTCACATTGTTGGATGAGCTCATCCTTCGACAGCACCTCAAGGCCACGACCTGGGAGGAGGGGAGGGGGGATAAGGTGCATTCTGCTACAGTGTGACAACAACCGTAGTTGTGCGGCGCTCGCTGGAGTAGTGCTTTGGACGAACCACAATGGATCGGCTGCTGGAGACCATGAGAATGAGGGGCGGCGCCAGAGGGATGAGTAGCCAGGGAGATACGCCCCTACCTGCCGGCCATGCAGCCTAGCTGGACAGAGCATCGTCAAGGACCAGGCCAGATGGGACCAAAGGCGACGACTCACTGGAGGAACCCTATGGCTGCAGGCAGGGGATTGAGGTAGAGGGAAAGGGGATAGGAGATGCAAGCGGGCAAGGCAATGAATGCTTGCGTGTTTGTTTTTACTTGAGGATCAGGTGTGACGCGGGCATGAGCAGTTGCATTTTGAGTGTAATATAGGCAGACAATAGAGTCATTTCACTATTCCCCTTCCCTTCAATTTTTAGTGAGCTTCTACCCGAAACACCCCCCTCCAAAGCGAAATAAGTTAAGCCCAAGCCCATAACTCAAAAATGACTTATTTGCATCTTTTATGGCTTATTTTGACAATAATCCCTGAAAAGGCATAATCGAACTAGCCCTTAACCTGCAATTCAATTGTGTGTGCAATGATGAATAACTCCTGCCTGCTATAGTGTATATTTAGGCATCATCATACATGGCATAACCTAATACATGTGCATTCCATTGTAGAATCTGGAATAGGCAATGTTTATGTTAGTTCATACGTTGCACATGATGTTTAAATGCCCCTTAAATCTGGTTAGTCAAGTGATCGTCTTTAAGCCTCCTTCTTTGCTTCTTTTCTTGACATGTAAGATTTGCTCACACATCTGTTCAATTGTTGTTTGCATCAGCCAGCAATACTAGGACTGTTTGCTTTGATTACTTGTTGTTCTTGACCTAACACTCTAACAGAGCTTGTCAAGGATTTAAACACTAAGGGCTGCTGTAGTGGGGCCTTCTCTAACTCATAGGTGACATAAAGGTTTGGCTGTACACTAAAGTAGGCTCTCTGAGAGTACCTGGAGATCCAGTTCGAAGGTATGCCTATTTTTTACATAGTGCAGACATAGTAAATGCTCATTTCATTGTGTGCAAGTGCAAGAGATGTGGCATGTTATATTATGTGGTATTGTTTTGTTATAATCTCATCCTTTTGTGTTGTTCACAGACTAGAAAGTATGCATATTTATCTTCCAAGGAGATGAGTAACTAGTTTGTGTCACCTTGCAGAGGGGGTGCAATGAAGATAAGATTGAGGATTTCCAAGTACAAGATGTTAGGAAGGAGCCTTGCAAGAGAAGTAGGAGCTACACTGAGCATGTTCAACCAGTTAAGGTAAGTCACTGTATCCAACTCAACATTTCAATTCCTTGTTTGTTTCAGGCATAAATAATTTGCTCTTTTCAATTGCTTTATTTTTCCTCAGTTAATGAGATGCCCAAACAATGGTGCCTGATGTTGGGTACTTGTATAACTATTAGTTGACATAATTAAAGGCATTACCATTTAGTTACTCTAGCGAAGTGTGCCTGAAGCTTTGAAGTCTATTAACCAACTATTATTGCATGAGGCTCATAATCTAGTTTATACTAGGCTAATGATTGCATAGTTTTGCTTGATGTAGTAGGTTTGTATGAATACCTCTGCTGTTCATTATGCTCCCTAAGACTTTTATTGAGCTACAGAATGGCCAACTGCTTGCTTACTTATACGCAACGTGTTGTCTTAATTTGTAACTTGTCTGTGTTTTGGATTGGGCCCCAACATCATGCTCCTTTGGTGAGCTAAGATAGATTTCTGTATGCAGGCTGCACAGACTACCTTTTTTTATAATTTTTAAAATATCACCTGCTTATACTTCATGACATGTAACATTATTGTTAGTCCTGTTTTGCCTTGTACAAAATAGTCTGTCTTGCTCGCTTGACTGTTGTAACTATATTTTTGCCCTAGTCATGTGTACTTACAGAAACATTTCGGGATGAAGTGACATCAACACAAAGATCTGCAAGCAGTGTGGCATGGCTATTACCGAATGATTATGGATTGGAATTGGAATGTGCTGATGTTCTCGAGCATCAACTAGAGGTGGCAAGACAAGGTGTACATGATTCTCAATGTACAATCAACAAGTTGAGACTGGACATGCAGGTATTAGATGCAGGAGTCAAAAAACTGAAACAAGACACTGAGGTAACCACGAAGGAGATTTTGCAGACTGAAATTTGTGCTATCTGAATCCGGCCAATCCCTTTATCTGAAGAGATTATAGTTCAAATGGTAAGTTCTGTTGATGCGTGTCCATGATGTATGAGCTTCATTTGTCCAGTGTATGTAATTTGCTGTTTGTGCATGCTTTATAATCAATGGTGCCGAACTATAATGCCTAGTGGGTATATTCAGCTGTAATTTCTTTATTGTATAGTGTAGGATTATTATACATTTCTATGCTTTTTATTGTATAGTGTATGTTTTGAGAGGCGATAGTATAGAGTAGGATATTTCTTGAATATGATATATCATTGAAATGGGGGCCAACACGCCCAAACATTTCCTGGACGCCATACAAACGAACAAACATGTGCAGTCAAAGCGGGCCTTAATTGGGTTGGTCCAAATAATATTAAGTGGATCCCAAATGGGCCCACCATAACAACGGCTCTTAGCAGGCCGTCAACAGGCCTAAAGCTCGATAGGGCCGTATAAATGGAAATGGCCTGCGGGCCTTTAGCAGGCCGAAATAAATGTCAATTTTGTCTTGGCCCTTTTACTTTATGGGCCAGTAAGAGGCCGAAAGTGTTATGGGCCAGAGGAGGCCCAATTTGCAAACTTGGCTTTTAACAGGCCGAAAGTCGTGTTTGGCTGAAATGATGCCCTGCGGAACGTGGGCCCCTAATGGACCTGAAGTCAAAGGCCGAACTGTTGTGCGGGCCCTTAATAGGCCGAGAGACAAAATGGGCTAAGAGTTTGCCCATTTACAGAATGGGCCGAGGACAGGCCTAAAGTCACAGCGGGCTAGAATTGGCCCAACTGTAGAATGGGCCAAGAAAAGGCTGAAAGATGTTCCGAGCCGTTAACGGGCTAGAACTGACGATGGGCTACTAACAGGCCGAAAGAAGCTCGGGCTGCAATTGGGCCCAAAAACTTAGCGGGCCGTTAACGAGCTTAAACTGACGATGGGCTGGAAATTGTCAAATCTAGAATGGGACTTTGATGGGCTGATTCCGTGTAACTTGTATGGGCCGTACTTGTAAATGGGCCTGACTCAAGTAGGCCGCTAATGGGCCGGCCCACTTATTTTGATAGGCCCGGCCTTTTTACCAGAATGGGCTTCTGTTGGGCTATGCCACGTGTCGATGTATCATAGGCGCCTCCTGTCTAATGAGTGGATGACATCTGTCCGAACATTGAGCCGATACGTGTTTCCTCCGGCCAATGAGAATTTTACACATGGAAAATTCCCATTGGTCCGGGCTGTTAACGGGTTATCGGATCCAAAACCGGGCCCGATAGCTTAACGGCGTCCCGTTACGGTGGATGCCACGTGTCGGTCACCCTTGATTAAATCACTTCTATGACGCGTGATTTATCACCATGGAAGTGGACACTTCCGTGATGATAATTTTGGTAATGTCATGGAACACTTCTACGACAACACAGGTATGACTATCTTGATTCTGTGATAAAGTTGTCATGGATGTACATGCATGACAGAAAACGTGACCTACTATGGCAAACACGTATCATCACGGAAGTGTCTTTTTTTGTAGTGTTTTGGTAGCCCTTTTGTAATGATGGCTGATTTTTGGTTTGGAAGAGAGAGTTGCGTCTTTACTCTTCTGGCCTGCTTACTTCTTGTGTTGCACCCCCAGCCCTGGTTGTTGCTGCTGCTGTTTTCAATGTACAATTAGTAGTATATTTCCTTTGCTGGTTGAATAAATGTGTTGTTAGAACAACAAACACAATGTTTTGGAAGTCGTTGCATGGTCCAATCCTTTAGTGCCCCATACCGTACATAGCGCATACTATTTTTCATAGGAACACATTTTCCACTTGTTGATAACATGCAGCCCACTAATGAAGGACCAATAGAGGAGCCCATAATTAACTGGAAGTGAGGCTCTCACATGAATCCGGACCAGGTACATGCTCATGGTCCCCTAAACATAAATAAGTAAATAAATAAATAAAGCTAAATGCTCATGCACCAGCTCTTTATATTCACGATTTAACAAGAGGATATTATTTCATATGATAGTGTCATTACATTTAGTCGATATAATTCTTAGGCAAAGATAGCGACCAGTCTTCTTTCTCCCACCATTTCCTTCCTGCAACCAGCGGACCCATGCAAATCGTAGTCAATGTCGTAAATAGTTCTGGTCCATTTTTATTTTTCAATAAGATTGTCCAACCCAGCCCAGCACATTGGCGACATCACTTTATCCTCCGCCTTGGTGCGCTCATCACGGCGCCGCCGTCCGGCCCTGTCAACATAGTGAATCAGGAGAGGACTGTAGATGTGGGTATGACAATACGGACCCACCAGGTCCACTCTCGAACACAAGCAAAGCGCCTCTTTTACTACTCAGATGCACCCCTCGTTTTTTACTCTAATCCACCCTGCTGATATCTGGGACCCACATCATTTTCAACGTTTAGTAAACTAACGGCAGAATTGCACAATTTTTTTGATGATTTGTTCGGAGGAGCAGGCTATAAACTGGGTTGTGCGGTCTCTGTGGCCCGTCTAACAACATGACCAGCCCAGTAGTTTTTTCTTTGGGAAAGTAGGTAGGCCACCTTTTCTTTTTGAAGGATACCCAAGCTAGGATTATTTGTTTTCTCCGACTTACTGGGCTACAAATCTTTCAAGTCGAGGAGAGACGCATTCCGGCCTGGCCAAAGTGTTTGGTCAGTATCTGTTAAAAGTAAATGGGAAAATTAGTTTCTTTTTTTGTTTTCTTCTTCACTGATATTTTATATTTCATTGGATTTTAACATGACATAGTACTAATTTAATTTTTTTAATTTGTTTTAGTATGGCTAATAATTTTGGATTAAGAATATTTAGTTCCCCAGCAAAAAATAGCGAATTTTTAAAATTTCACACAGTTTTAGTTCAATTTTTTAACCCTAGTACTGACCAGAAAATGGGCAGTAATTCTAAAAATGGAAAATGGGCTGCAATAAATTCCATATGAATTAGAAAATGAGTAAAAATTATAAAAAATGATAGCAAATGGGCTGTACACGCCACAAATTTAGAGGCTGACAAGTTTACGCAAGGCTTTGGTCAGTCAACACACGATTCTAGTAGCAGTGACTGTTGGATGTCCATCCAACGACCGACGTGCTTCTTCAATCTCTGATCTTCCTAGTCCAGCCGCCTAAACCAGCGCCGGCGGGAGTGCCTGCTCCCTTCTCTTGTGGCCCGCTGTCATGCCGCGCAGGCTTCACCGGGGCCCACCATACTCCCTCCGCTGGCCTGGCCGCACGCAATCAACTGCCTCCTTATTATGCGAAAAATGATTCCTCCCACTGGGGCGCACCAGTTCGGAGGCTAACCTGTGGGCCTACTAAGTTGACGCGTATGCAGGGCTTTGTCAACTTAGTCAACAAACGATTCCAGCAACAGTGACCATTGGATTTGAATCAAACGGTCCTGTTGTTTCTTCGATCGCTGCTCTTCTTGCACCAGCCGCCCAAACCAGCACCGGCGAGACTGCCTACTCCTGCCTCCGGTGGCCGGCTGTGCTGCCGTTGAGGCCTCACTGCCCTCTACTACTCCCACAGCCGGCCAGTCCCTGCAGCGACAGCTGGCTCACACCGCAGCCGAACCAGTGAACCCTCGTACTCCTCTCCACATGGGCATGCACTGCCCCATCTTCCCTGGCTCCGCGTCCTCCCCTTCCTAGGCCTCGCCGTCGTCCACCGCCCTGGTGCTCTCAGCGCGCCGTGGTCAATGTGGTCAATGAATGACATCCATCGGACATGGACTTTATGTGGAGAGGCTGACAGCTGGGTCCACGGCCGCACACAAAGAAATGCCTCCTTATTACGCGCAAAATAATGATTCCTCCACCTGACATTTGGGACCCACCAGAAGGGCCTCTGTATTTCACGAAAAAATGTTCCCCCCGCTGACAGGTCGGACCCACTAGCTATATCTTCGCACGCAAGGAAGTGCCTCCTTATTATGCACAAAAATGAATACTCCCCCTGCTAGCTGGGCCCAGCTTAGTGGGAGGCTGACATGTGGGCCTACTAAGTTGACGGGGATGGAGGGCTTTGTCAACTTAGTCAATGTGAACGATTCTAGCTCCAGTGACCGTACGATGTCCATCCAACGGCCGTAGTGCTTCTTCAACCTCTGGTCTTCTTGCTCTAGCCGCCTAAAGCAGCGCCGGTTGTACCGCTTACTCTTGCCTCCTGTGGCCGGCTGTGCTGCCGTGGAGGCCTCACCGCCCCTACCACTCCCACCGCTGGCCAGGCCCTACGGCGACGACAGCCTCATACCACAGCCGAACTTGTGAACCCTCGTACTCCTCTCCGCGTGGGCATCCGCTGTCGCGTCTTCCCTGGCTCCGTGCCGTCCCCTTCCTAGGCCTCGCCATCATCCACCGCCTTGGTGCTCTCGGCGCGGCTGGTTAATGTGGTCAACGACGGACTTCCATCGAAAGAGTACTGTACGTGGAGAGGCTGACAGCTGGGTCCACGGCCGCAGCAAGGAAGTGCCTCCTTATTACGCGGAAAAAATAATGATTCCTTCACCTGACAGCAGGGACCCACCGACGGGCTACCGTATTTCACGAAAAAATGTTACCCCCCTGACTGATGCGACCCACCAGCTACATCTTCGCACGCAAAGAAGTGCGTCCATATTACGGGAAAAAAAGATTCTCCCCTCTGACTGCTGGGACCCACTAGCTACATCTTTGCATGCAAGGAAGTGCCTGATAGTCGGGACCCACCTGGTCAAAGCGTACGTAGCATTGTCATTCTGGTCGCGAACGTGTACGTACATACGATCGGTCTGTCTGCAGGCTGCAACGATGAACCGTGGCCATGTAAGGAAGGGCACATGTTGTAGTAGAGGCGCGCACGTAGCATGTACACGTACGTATAGCGGCCAGGGTGCAAGAAAGTAAATACGGCCACATACATATGGGCGGGGTCTCGAACGCCTACTCACGTAGACGTACGGCCAGGGCTCGTGTACATGGCTAGGTCGGAACGGAGAAGCTACGTTGTCGTCATGATCATGGGAAGGCAACTGGCTGGGTCGGAACGGAATGCGTCGTTGTGTTCATCGGGAGATAACCGGCTTGGACGGAACAACCGATGGAAACGAGGCCTCGCGTACTACAGAACGGAGGACACGGCCTTGTGTTCGATCGGCCACGGTCTAAACGGGATCATGTTCATCGGGATGGGTCTGGCGTATAGTAAAACAGAGGAAACGGACTCCTACGGTCGAAACGGGGTCCCGTTGATCGGGAGTGGTGTGGCGTAACGCAAAACGGAGGAAACAGACTTGTGTTGGAGCGCTACGGTCGAAACGGGGGTCCTGTTCATCAGGAGGGGTGTGGCGTACCGCAAAATGGGACTCCACAAGATACTGTTCATCTCCACCGTCGACTGCCTCCATTGGCTACTGTTCATCCACCGTCGACTGCCTCCACGAGCTCCTGTTCATCCACCGTTGACCTCCTCCAGCTTCCACCTGTGACTGTTCATCGACGGGCTCCTGTTCATCCAGCCTCCACCACACGCTCCTCCACCGGCTACTGTTCAACCAGTCCTCTCCACGGGGTCCTCTTCAACCACCCCTCCACGAGCTAATGTTCATCTAGCCCTCCACCGGCTACTGTTCAACCAGCCCTCCACAGGGTGCTGTTCATCCAGCCCTCCACGGGGTCCTGTTCATCCACCGGCTCGATCGATCGGGTACTGTCCATCCAGCGGCAACGACCTCTACTACCACGGGGTCATGTTCATCCAACCCCCACCAGGAACTGTTCATCCAAACCCCTCAACAACGCTCACTGTTCATCCATAGGTAGCATCGATCGGCTTCAGTTAGCAGCAGTAGCGAAGGAATCACTCCGGTTCAATTAAACAGCAAGGGATCGATCGATCGCTCGGGTTCAGTAACGCGTAGCCTGCAGAGCAATCGCTCGGGTTCAGTTAGATCCCAACGCCTCACACACACGTGCATACGTACGAGAGAAATGCGCATCGCTCGGCCCCGACCACCCACCGTAACCGGGAACTCCCCGATATTTTCCACGCCCTCAGTTCTACCATGGTTTTTTCCATCATGGACGGCCCAAAGAATGTCATGCAGGTGCGTCTCCGGCCCGCCCAAGACGAAAAGCCCATTTTATGTCATGATTTTTGTCATAGAAGTAGGACCCCACCACATCTATGATGATACCGGGTTTTGTCACAATTATCATCATAGAATTGTCATAAGTATGGCAGAAAAAAATTCGTTCAGCCCAAAATGTCAAGGATGTGTCTTTTTTGTAGTGAATAGTTGCAAAAGCAATAGTTGACGAGACAACCATGTGATGACACATTGATAAAGATCAAGATGATGGAGATCATGGTGTCATGCTGGTGATGATAGAGATCATGACGGTACTTTGGAGATGGAGATCAAAGGCGCAAGATGATGATGGCCATATGCTACCTCTTTTAGCACTGCGTTGGTTTTCCCCAAAGAGGAAGGGATGATGCAGCAAAGTAGCGTAAGTATTTCCCTCAGTTTTTGAGAACCAAGGTATCAATCCAGTAGGAGGCTACACGCAAGTCCCTCGTACCTGCACAAACAAATAAATCCTCGCAACCAACGCAAATAGGGGTTGTCAATCCCTAAGGGCCACTTACGAGAGTGAGATCTGATAGATATGATAAAGATAATATTTTTGGTATTTTTATGATAAATATGCAAAGTACAATATAGGCATAGTAAATAGCAAAGTAAATAACTAAGTAGTAGGAGATTGATATGATAAAGATAGACCCGGGGGGCATAGGTTTCACTACTGGCTTCTCTCGAGAGCATAAGTATTCTACGGTGGGTGAACAAATTACTGGTGAGCAATTGACAGAATTGAGCATAGTTATGAGAATATCTAGGTATGATCATGTATATAGGCATCACGTCCGAGACAAGTAGACCGACTCCTGCCTGCATCTGCTACTATTACTCCACTCATCGACCGCTATCTAGCATGCATCTAGAGTATTAAGTTAAAACAGAGTAACGCCTTAAGCAAGATGACATGATGTAGAGGGATAGACTCATGCAATATGAAGAAAACCCCATCTTATTATCCTCGATGGCAACAATACAATACGTGCCTTGCTGCCCTTACTGTCACCAGGAAAGGACACCGCAAGATTGAACCCAAAGCTAAGCACTTCTCCCATTGCAAGAAAGATCAATCTAGTAGGCCAAACCAAACTGATAATTCGAAGGGACTTGCAAAGATAACCAATCATACATAAAAGAATTCGGAGAAGATTCAAATATTATTCATAGATAGACTTGATCATAAACCCACAATTCATCGGTCTCAACAAACACACCGCAAAAAGAAGATTACATCGAATAGATCTCCACAAGAGAGGGGGAGAACATTGTATTGAGATCCAAAAAGAGAGAAGAAGCCATCTAGCTACTAACTATGGACACGTAGGTCTGAAGTAAACTACTCACACTTCATCGGAGAGGCTATGGTGTTGATGTAGAAGCCCTCCGTGATCGATGCCCCCTCCGGCGGAGCTCTGGAACAGGCCCCAAGATGGGATCTCGTGGATACAGAAAGTTACGGTGGTGGAATTAGGGTTTTGGCTCCATATCTGATCATTTGGGGTACGTGGGTATATATAGGATATATAGGAGGAAGAAGTACGTCGGTGGAGCAATAGGGGGCCCACGAGGGTGGAGGGTGCGCCTGGGGGGGGGTGGGCAGGCGCGCCCCCTACCTGGTGGCCTCCTGTTAGTTGGCTTGACGTAGGGTCCAAGTCTCCTGAGTTGTATTCAGTGAGAAAATCACGTTCCCGAAGGATTCGTTCCGTTCGGACTCCGTTTGATATTCCTTTTCTTCGAAACCCTAAAACAGGCAAAAAACAACAATTTTGGGCTGGGCCTCCGGTTAATAGGTTAGTCCCAAAAATAATATAAAAGTGGATAATAAATCCCAATAATGTCCAAAATAGTAGATAATATAGCATGGAGCAATCAAAAATTATAGATACGTTGGAGAGGTATCAAGCATCCCCAAGCTTAATTCTTACTCGTCCTCGAGTAGGTAAATGATAAAAACAGAATTTTTGATGCGGAGTGCTACTTGGCATAATTTTGATGTAATTCTTCTTAATTTTGGTATGAATATTCATATCCGAAAGATTCAAGACAAAAGTTCATATTGACATAGAAAATAATAATACTTCAAGCATACTAACAAAGCAATTATGTCTTCTCAAAATAACATGGCTAATGAAAGTTATCCCTACAAAATCATATAGTCTGGCTATGCTCTATCTTCAGCACACAAAATATTTAAATCATGCACAACCCTGATGACAAGCCAAGCAATTGTTTCATACTTTTGACATTCTCAAAACTTTTTCAATCTTCACGCAATACATGAGCGTGAGCCATGGATATAAAACTATAGGTGGAATAGAGTGGTGGTTGTGGAGAAGACAAAAAGGAGAAGATAGTCTCACATCAACTAGGCGTATCAACGGGCTATGGAGATGCCCACCAATAGATATCAATGTGAGTGAGTAGGGATTGCCATGCAACGGATGCGCTAGAGCTATAAGTATATGAAAGCTCAAAAAGAAACTAAGTGGGTGTGCATCCAACTTGCTTGCTCATGTAGACCTAGGGCAATTTGAGGAAGCCCATCATTGGAATATACAAGCCAAGTTCTATAATGAAAAATTCCCACTAGTATATGAAAGTGATAACATGAGAGACTCTCCACTATGAAGATCATGGTGCTACTTTGAAGCACAAGTGTGGTAAAAGGATAGTAACATTGTCCCTTCTCTCTTTTTCTCTCATTTTTTTTCATTTGGGCCTTTTCTCTTTTTTATGGCCTCTTTTATTTCTCCTTTTTTTCGTCCGGAGTCTCATCTCGACTTGTGGGGGAATCATAGTCTCCATCATCCTTTCCTCACTTGGGACAATGCTCTAATAATGATGATCATCACACTTTTATTTTTCTTACAACTCAATAATTACAACTCGATACTTAGAACAAGATATGACTCTATATGAATGCCTCTGGCGGTGTACCGGGATGTGCAATGATGCATGAGTGACAAGTATGAAATAATTATGAACGGTGGCTTTGCCACCAATACTATGTCAACTACATGATCATGCTAAGCAATATGACAATGATGGAGTGTGTCATAAACGGAACGGTGGAAAGTTGCATGGCAATATATATTGGAATGGCTATGGAAATGCCATAATAGGTAGGTATGGTGGCTGTTTTGAGGAAGGTATATGGTAGGTGTATGATACTGGCGAAAGGTGCGCGGTATTAGAGAGGCTAGCAAAGGTGGAAGGGTGAGAGTGTGTATAATCCATGGACTCAACATTAGTCATAAAGAACTCATATACTTATTGCAAAAATCTACGAGTTATCAAAGCAAAGTATTACGCACATGCTCCTAGGGGGATAGATTGGTAGGAAAAGACCATCGCTCGTCCCCGACCGCCACTCATAAGGAAGACAATCAATAAATAAATCATGCTCCGACTTCATCACATAATGGTTCACCATACGTGCATGCTACGGGAATCACAAGCTTCAACACAAGTATTTCTCAAATTCACAACTACTCAACTATCTTGACTTTAATATCACCATCTCCATGTCTCAAAACAATTATCAAGTATCAAACTTATCATAGTATTCAACACACTATAAGAGAATTTTTATTATTAATCTTGCATACCAAACATATTAGGATTTTTAGAAAATTACCATGCCATTTAAGACCCTCAAAATAATCTAAGTGAAGCATGAGAGATCAATAGTTTCTATAAAACAAATCCACCACCATGCTCCAAAAGATATAAGTGAAGTACTAGAGTAAAATTATATAACTCAAAAGATATAAGCGAAGCACATAGAGTATTCTAAAAAATTCCAAATCATATATGGCTCTCTCAAAATGTGTGTACTGCAAGGATGATTGTGGTAAAATAATAAGCAAAGACTCAAATAATACAAGACGCTCCAAGCAAAACACATATCATGTGGTAAATTAAAATATAGCTCCATGTAAAGTTACCGATAGAAGTAGACGAAAGAGGGGATGCCTTCCGGGGCATCCCCAAGCTTTGGCTTTTAGGTGTACTTAGATTATCTTGGGGGTGCAATGGGCATCCCAAAGCTTAGGCTCTTGCCACTCCTTGTTCCATAATCCATTAAATCTTTACCCAAAACTTGAAAACTTCACAACACAAAACTTAAAGTAGAAAATCTTGTGAGCTCCGTTAGCGAAAGAAAACAGAAGACCACTTCAAGGTACTGTAATGAACTCATTATTTATTTATATGGGTGTTATACCTACTGTATTCCAACTTCTCTATGGTTTATAAACTAATTTACTAGCCATAGATTCATCAAAATAAGCAAACAACCCACGAAAAACAGAATCTGTCAAAAACAGAATAGTCTGTAGTAATCTGTAGATAGCGCAAGATATTGAACCCCAAAAATTCCAAAATAAATTGCTGGACGTGAGGAATTTATCTATTAATCATATTAAAAAAGAATTAATTAAATAGCACTATCCAAATAAAAATGACAGCAGTTCTCGTGAGCGCTAATCTGTCAAAAACAGAACAGTCTGTAGTAATCTGTAGATAGCGCAAGATATTGAACCCCAAAAATTCCAAAATAAATTGCTGGACGTGAGGAATTTATCTATTAATCATATTAAAAAATAATTAATTAAATAGCACTATCCAAATAAAAATGACAGCAGTTCTCGTGAGCGCTAAAGTTTCTATTTTTTACAGCAAGTTCAACAAGACTTTCCCCAAGTCTTCCCAACGGTTCTACTTGGCACAAACACTAATTAAACACAAAAAACACAACCAAAACAGAGGATAAATAATTTATTTATTGAGTAACAGTAAGGGAAAATACTGGGTTGTCTCCCAATAAGCCCGTTTCTTTAAAGCCTTATAGCTAGGCATACGATTTTAACGATGCTCACAACAAAGACAAGAATTGAAGCACAAAGAGAGCATCATAAAACATGTGACAATCACATCTAAGTCTAACATACTTCCTATGCATAGGCATATTATAGGAAAACAAATTATCAAGGAAAGCAAAAACTAGCATATGCAAGGAAGCGGAAAGAAACAATACCAATCTCAACATAACGAGAGGTAATTTAGTAACATGAAAATTTCTACAACCATATTTTCCTCTCTCATAGTAATTACATGTAGGATCATAAGAAAATCCAACAATATAGCTATCACATAAAATATTCTCAACATGATCCACATGCATGCAAAGTTGGCACTTTTCCGAAATAGTGGGATTAACATTAACTAAAGGCATGACCTTTCCAAACTGACTTTTATCAAAAACTTCATAAGATTGAACATTCTCCAAATACGTGGGATCTAAAGTTGACATTCTTCCAAACCCACTTTCAATATTATTGCAAACATTATAATCAATCTCATATTCATCATGGGGCTTAAATAAATTTTCAATATCATAAGGAGAATCACCCCAATCATGATCATTACAACAAGTAGTAGACATAGCAAAACTAGCATCCCCATTCTTAGGGTTTTGCATATTATTAGCACAATTGACATCAAGAGAATTTATAGTAAAATCATTTCAATCATCATTTTTATTCAAAGATCTATCATGAATGGCTTCAAAAAGTAAATCATCACACTTTTCAGATTCATGAATTTCAAGCAAAACTTCATAAAGATAATCTAGTGCACAAAACTCACTAGCAATTGGTTCATCATAATTGGATCTCTTAAAAAGATTAACAAATGGATGAGGATCCACAAATCTTAGGTTCTCTATTTAGTAATAAATAAAAAACTATTCCAACCATACGAGCAAACAAGAAACGGGCAAAAGAGGCAAATTGGGAAAGAGAAGGAGGGTAGAGAGAGAGAGGGCGAATAAAACGGCAAGGGTGAATTGGGGGGAGAGGAAAACGAGAGGCAAATGGCAAATAATGTAATGCGGGAGATGAGGGTATGTGATGGGTACTTGGTATGTTGACTTTTGCATAGACCTCCCCGGCAACGGCGCCATAAATCCTTCTTGCTACCTCTTTTAGCACTTCATTGGTTTTCCCCGAAGAGGAAGGGATGATGCAGCAAAGTAGCATAACTATTTCCCTCAGTTTTTGAGAGGTATCAATCCAGTAGGAGGCTACACACAAGTCCCTCGTACCTGCACAAACAAATAAATCCTCGCAACCAATGCAAATAGGGGTTGTCAATCCCTATAGGGCCACTTACGAGAGTGAGATCTGATAGATATGATAAAGATAATATTTTTGGTATTTTTATGATAAAGATGCAAAGTAAAATATAGGCATAGTAAATAGCAAAGTAAATAACTAAGTAGTAGGAGATTGATATGATAAATATAGACCCGGGGGCCATAGGTTTCACTACTGGCTTCTCTCGAGAGCATAAGTATTCTACGGTGGGTGAATAAATTACTGTTGAGCAATTGACAAAATTGAGCATAGTTATGAGAATATCTAGGTATGATCATTTATATAGGCATCACGTCCGAGACAAGTAGACCGACTCCTGCCTGCATCTACTACTATTACTCCATTCATCGACCGCTATCTAGCATGCATCTAGAGTATTAAGTTAAAAACAGAGTAACGCCTTAAGCAAGATGACATGATGTACAGGGATGGACTCATGCTATATGAAGAAAACCCCATCTTGTTATCCTCAATGGCAACAATACAATACGTGCCTTGCTGCCCTTACTATCACCGGGAAAGGACACCGCAAGATTGAACCCAAAGCTAAGCACTTCTCCCATTGCAAGAAAGATCAATCTAGTAGGCCAAACCAAACTAATAATTCGAAGAGACTTGCAAAGATAACCAATCATACATAAAAGAATTCAAAGAAGATTCAAATATTATTCATAGATAGACTTGATCATAAACCCACAATTCATCGGTCTCAACAAACACACCGCAAAAAGAAGATTACATCGAATAGATCTCCACGAGAGAGGGGGATAACATTGTATTGAGATCTAAAAAGAGAGAAGAAGCCATCTAGCTACTAACTATGGACCCGTAGGTCTGAAGTAAAATACTCACACTTCATCGGAGAGGCTATGGTGTTGATGTAGAAGCCCTCCATGATCGATGCCCCCTCTGGCGGAGCACCGGAACAGGCCCCAAGATGGGATCTCGTGGATACAGAAAGTTACGGCGGTGGAATTAGGGTTTTAGCTCTGTATCTGATCGTTTGGGGGTACGTGGGTATATATAGGAGGAAGAAGCACGTCGGTGGAGCAACAGGGGGCCCACGAGGGTGGAGGGCGCGCTTGGGGGCGCAGGCGCGCCCCCTACCTCCTGGCCTCCTGTTAGTTGGCTTGACGTAGGGTCCAAGTCTCCTGAGTTGATTCGTTGAGAAAATCACGTTCCCGAAAGTTTCATTCCATTTGGACTCCGTTTGATATTCCTTTTCTTCGAAACCCTAAAACAGGCAAAAAACAGCAATTCTGGGTTGGGCCTCCGGTTAATAGGTTAGTCCCAAAAATAATATAAAAGTGGATAATAAAGCCCAATAATGTCCAAAACAGTAGATAATATAGCATGGAGCAATCAAAAATTATAGATACGTTGGAGATTTACCACCATATCATGTCACATATTTTGATTGCATGTGATGTTTATATTTTATGCATCTTGTTTTGCTTAGTACGATGGTAGAATTGTGCGATGATCCCTTACTAAAATTTCAAGGTATTAGTGTTCTGTAACACCCTCGATGCGACTATATCTCCCACGTGTCGAGGCACGACTTAGAGGCATAATCGCATTGAAGGCATATGTCTCAAGTAAGGCAATCTTCACAACATCCCATGTAATATAAATAATAAAGGGGAGATAACATAGTTGGCTTACACTCGCCACGTCAATCAAGGTACATAAATAACATTAAATCATCCAAACACTCATGGCCCGACTACGGCGCCAAAATAAAAGATAACTCAACATGCGACACGGTCCCGATCACCCCCAACTGGGCACCACTACTGATCATCAGGAAAGGAAACATAGTATCATTGAGAGTCTTCGTCGAACTCCCACTTGAGCTCAAGCACGTCATCTGGAGTGGAAACATCAGGCCCTGCATCTGGTGTAATAGTAATCTGTGAGCCACAGGGACTCAGCAATCTCGCACCCTCGCGATCAAGACTATTTAAGCTTATAGGTAAGGCAAGGTAAATATGTGGAACTGCAGCAAGCGACTAGCAAATATGGTGGCTATCCTGTTCGCAAAAGAGAGCGAGAAGAGGAGGCAAAGCGCGAGCGAGAAACTAGAGAGCAACCTGCGCAAACATTACTCCAACACCGTGTTCACTTCCCGGACTCCGCCGAGAAGAGACCATCACGGAAACTCACACTGTTGTTTCATTTTAATTAAGTTAAGGTTCAAGTTATCTACAACCGGACATTAACAAATTCCCATCTGCCCATAACCGCGGGCACGGCTTTCGAAAGTTCAAAACCCTGCAGGGGAGTCCCAACTTAGCCCATACAAGCTCTCACGGTCAACGAAGGAATAGACCTCCTCCCAAGACGTTCCGGTCAGACTCGGCATCTCGGTTCTTCAAGACACTTCGACAGGTTAAAACAAGACCAGCAACACCGCCCGAATGTGCCGACAAATCCCGATAGGAGCTGCACATATCTCGTTCTCAGGGCACACTCAGATGAGCTCTCCATACAACTAAAACCAAACCTCGAGTTTCCCCGAGGGGGCGCTGCACAGGACTCTAGTTTGGACCAACACTCAGAGGAGCACTGGCCCAGGGGGGGCTAAACTAAGATGACCCTCGGGCTCCGGAAACCCAAGGGAAAAAAAGGCTAGGTCGCAAATGGTAAAACCAAGGTTGGGCATTGCTGGAAAAGCTTTAATCAAGGCGAACTATCAAGGGGTTCCCATTATAACCCAACCGCGTAAGGAACGCAAAATCCGGGAACATAACACCGATATGACGGAAACTAGGGCGGCAAGAGTGGAACAAAACAATAGGCGAGAGGCCGAGCCTTCCACCCTTTACCAAGTATATAGATGCATTAAGATAACATGGCAATATAATGATATCCCAACAAGTAAATAAATGTTCCAACAAGGAACGACCTCCAATCTTCACCTGCAACTAGCAACACTATAAGAGGGGCTGAGCAAAGCGGTAACATAGCCAATCAACGGTTTGCTAGGACATGGTGGGTTAGAGGTTTGACATGGCAATTTGGGAGGCTTGAAAGCAAGTGGTAGGCATCGTAGCATTGGCATAGCAAAAGAGCGAGCAATCTAGCATAGCAAAGATAGTAGTGATTTCAAGGGTATGACCATCTTGCCTGCAAAGTTGTCAAAGTTGACTGGATCCTCGAAAGCAAACTCAACGGGCTCCTCATTAGCGAACTTGTCTCCCGGCTCTACCCAAACAAGACAAACAAGCAACAAGGACACAATCAACCATGTGCAAGGATCAAACAATATGATGCAAGGATGGTATGCTATGCGGGATGCGATGCGGGATGCATATGCAAGATGTGACAAGGAATGCATGAACCTGGCCTCAACATGGGAGTCCAAGTATGCCACTGGAAAGATGAGATGAAATCACTTGAAAACGATATAAAGAACGCTGCAATCGGAGTTACGGTTTGGAAATGGCAAGCAAATCAAATATGATACCGGTCTGCGATCTATAGCAAGTAGCCATCTAAATGCAATGAGATGAACATGCTACAACATCCAAACATGACAACAAAAGACATGGCAGGGATGCATTCATGATGCTTAACAAAAGTCTAGCACTAAGCTACGGCCAAATCATCATTTAACAGGTTCAAACAAGCATCGCAAAAATGCATATGGCAAACAGATTTCAGACTTAGTGAAATTAACACTTGTCTGGAATTTCAGATCAGGTAGCACTCTTTGGAGCAACAAAACTACATGCTACAGGACCTGAACATGGCAAAGTAAAGCATGGCATGGAGCTACTCAAAGATCTTAACAAAAGTCCCTTAGTGACCTTGAGCCAAAAGGGATCAGAAAATACAATTGCAAGCATGTGAACATGGCAAAAACATAATCAGTTCTCAGACTTAGTGAAAACTGGAGCATGCTGAAAACAGATATCAAGTAGGCATGTTTACGAGCTCGATGCACTCACCACAGAGCAAGTCATGGCAAGCTAAGCATACACCCATCAAGAATACATAAAATGCAAAATAGACATGGCAAGAACAATAGCATAGCATGCACGGATCAACTACAACGGCATCAGCAAAATACACGGGTTGCACCTCTGGAAAGATGGCAAAACACTTAACAAAACATATATAGAGCTCATAGGCATATCATGCACACAATAATCATGGCAAAAATGACAAATATCTAAATGGAGTAGCAGATCTGACAATTATCTCAAGTAGCCCTCTTCTAACAGCATTTCGGGCATCAATTTGAACTCAAATGAAAATGATGCAATGGAATAAAATGATGTACTCTCTGAGACGAACATTTTGATATGCTATATGCCCAAAAAGAGCTACGGATGCAAAGTTACGATGCGATGAACATGGCAAGATAATTAGGGTTTCGGGGCAAAAAGTCAACCGAGGCAAATATCCCAGATCTAGATCTAGCCGGGCGCGCTTTACGAGGTTCGCAGGGATCACTGTTCACCGAAGGGAGGAAGCTCGCCGGAGTAGAGGAAGGAGACCGGGACGGAGCGGCCGGCCGGGGAGGCGCCGGCGACGAGGTCGGCGGGGTCGGCGGCGGCTGGGCGCGCGGTGGCCGGCGAGGCGGCGCGGCGGCCGGCGTCGAGTGGCGGGGCGGCCACTGGCGACGAGGCAAGGCAGGGCGTCGCCGGCGGACTCGGGCGGCACGCGGAGGAGAGGAGCGGCGCGGGGCGCGGTGGAGGCGCGGCCCGGGAGGCGGTGGAGGAGGGCCGGCCGCGGGCTTCCGTGGGCCACGGCGGCGGCGGAGTGGGCGCCGGGCGGCGGCCAACGGGAGAGGGCCATGTGGCAGCGGCGGGGCGGACCAGATGTGTCCGTTGGTGGCGGTTTTGTCCGGCGGCGGCGGGTGGAGATGGATCTGAGGTTAGGGATGGAGGGGATCCGGGATTTTTAGAAGGGGTTCTTTATATAGGCATAGAGGGAGCTAGGAGAGTCCAAATGAGGTGCGGTTTTCGGCCACGCGATCATGATCGAACGCTCTAGATGATGGAGAGGGTTTTGGCCCAACTTGGAGAGGTGTTGGGCTGCAACACACACGATGCCTTTTCGGTCCCTCGGTTAACCGTTGGAGTATCAAACGAAGTCCAAATGGTACGAAACTTGACAGGCGGTCTACCGGTAGTAAACCAAGGCCGCTTGGCAAGTCTCGGTCCAATACGGAAATGTTTAATCCCCACACACGAAAGAAAGGTAGAAATGACCACCGGAGGAGAACGAAGCGCCGGAATGCAAAATGGACAACGGGGAAAATGCTCGAATGCATGAGATGAACACGTATGCAAATGCAATGCACATGATGACATGATATGAGATGCATGACAATGATAACAACAAATGGAGATAAAAACCCAAACCCGAGAAAATAAAATAACTTAACACCGGAAACGGCAAGAGTTGGAATACATATTGGGAAAGTCATATCCGGGGTGTTACAACACTCCACCACTACCAAAGGATCTCGTCCCGAGATCTAGGACTGAAAGAACGCCGGGTATTCAGAACGGAGGTGATCCTCGCGTTCCCAGGTAGCTTCGCAGTCGGAATGGTGTGACCACTTGACTTTGAGGAATTTGATTGACTTGTTGATAGGAGAGATCTTCCTGGAGGTCAATGTCCTCGAAGTTGACGGTGCGGTCAGGAGTCTTGAAGCACTTTTGAAGCTGAGAGACATGGAACATGTCATGAACATTTGCAAAGTTTGAAGGAAGCTTGAGTTGATAGGCGAGATCGCCTCTCTTGCTGACAATCTTGAAAGGTCCCACGTATCTGGGGGCAAGCTTCCCTTTGATACCGAAGCGACGAGTACCTTTCATAGGAGAGACACGGAGGTAAACATGATCTCCGATCTCGAAAGCGAAATCACGGTGCTTACTATCATAGTAGCTCTTCTGGCGAGATTGGGCTGCTTTGAGGTTATCTCGAATGACTTTGCACATTTCCTATGCCTCTGTGATTAAGTCATTACCCAAAAGCTGACGTTCACCGGTTTCAGACCAGTTGAGAGGGGTACAGCACTTCCTGCCATACAGAATTTCAAATGGGGCCTTGCCCGAACTTGCTTGAAAACTGTTGTTGTAGGAGAATTCAGCATAAGGAAGACAATCCTCCCACTTCATACCGAAGGAGATCACACAAGCCCTGAGCATATCTTCAAGAATCTGGTTGACGCGCTTGACTTGACCGCTAGTTTGAGGATGGAAAGCTGTGCTGAAGCGGATGTTGGTGCCCATGGCATTCTGAAAAGAATCCCAAAACTTAGAGGTAAAGATGTTGCCACGGTCTGAAGAGATCACCTGTGGAATACCGTGGAGAGAGATAATCCGAGAGGTATAGAGTTCCGCCAATTGAGCTGCAGTGATTGACTCTTTGATAGGCAGAAAGTGAGCCACTTTGGTGAGTTTGTCGATGACAACGAATATAGCATCATTGCCACGCTTGGACTTTGGAAACCCAGTCACGAAGTCCATTTCAATGTGGTCAAACTTCCATTTTGGAATGGCAAGAGGTTGGAGGAGACCAGTTGGCCTTTGGTGTTCTTCCTTCACTCTTCTGCAGACATCACATTCATTCACGAATTGAGCAATCTCTCGCTTCATTCGAGTCCACCAATAAGCCTGCTTGAGGTCCTGATACATCTTCATGCTCCCAGGGTGGATGGAGAGGAGAGAATTGTGAGCCTCGTTCATGATCACTTTACGAAGGTCACCTTTGGGCACAACAATACGATCCTCGAAGAAGAGAGTGTCCTTGTCGTCAAGGTGGCAGCACAAGTACTTGGGTTGACTCTTGGCAATCCCAATCTTCACGTTTTTCACCATAGCATCAAGAAGCTGGGCTTGGCGAATCTGGTCTTCTAAGGTAGGAGAGACTTGAAGGTTGGCGAGGAAACCTTGAGGAACAACTTGCAGATTAAGTTTGCGGAAAGCTTCACAAAGCTTGGGTTGATAAGGCTTGAGAATCAGGCTGTTGCAACAAGCCTTCCTGCTCAATGCGTCAGCAATCACATTGGCCTTGCCTGGAGTATACTCGATACTCGGATTATACTCTTGAATCATTTCAACCCATCGAGTTTGCCTGAGGTTGAGATTAGGCTGAGTGAAGATGTACTTGAGACTCTTGTGGTCGGTGAAAATGTCCACTTTTCTTCCCAATAAGAGATGTCTCCAAGTCAAAAGAGCGTGCACAACTGCCGCCAACTCGAGATCATGAGTGGGGTAGTTCTTCTCATTGGGCTTCAATTGGCGAGAGGTATAAGCAACAACTTTCTTCTCTTGCATCAATACTGCGCCAAGACCTTGGAGAGAGGCATCACAAAAGACCTCGTACGGCTTGGATTCATCAGGCGGAGTCAGAACTGGAGCAGTTATCAATTTCTCTTTCAAAGTGTTGAAAGCAATGTCACACTCCGGAGACCAAACGTACTTGATGTGCTTCTGGAGAAGATTTGAGAGAGGCTTCGCGATCTTAGAAAAGTTTTCAACGAATCTTCGACAGTAGCTTGCGAGACCGAGGAAGCTACGGAGTTGCTTCAAGTTCTGAGGAGGTTCCCAATTCAAAATTGCAGACACCTTCTCAGGATTCACGGCAATGCCCTTGGCAGAGATGTTATGACCAAGATAAAGAACCTCATCGAGCCAAAATTCACACTTGGAGAACTTGGCATAGAACTGATGTTCTTTGAGCTTATCGAGTACCAAACGCAAGTGTTTGGCATGATCTTCCTTGTTCTTCGAGAAAACCAGAATGTCGTCGAGATAGACCAAAACGAAGTCATTGGTGCAGGCGTTGAAGATGAAGTTCATCATGCGAGAGAAAGTCGGAGGAGCGTTGACGAGGCCAAAAGACATGACATTGTATTCATATGAACCATAGCTTGTCCTCAAAGCCGTTTTGGGAATATCTTGCTCACGGATTCGAATCTAATGATAACCCATACAGAGATCAAGCTTGGAGAATACTTGGGCACCTTTGAGTTGTTCGAACAGCTCATTGATGTTGGGAAGTGGGTATTTGTTCTTGATGGTCTTCTTGTTTAATGGACGGTAATCAACACAAAGTCGGTTCGTTCCATCCTTCTTCTTCACAAAAAGAACACCACAACCCCACGGAGAAGAACTAGGCCGGATGAGACCCATTCTCTCTTGAATATCGAGTTGCTTCTTCAGCTCCTTCAACTCTTCAGGTCCTAGCTTGTAAGGACGCTTGCACACTGGTTCCGTGCCGGGCTCAAGATCAATAACGAATTCAACTGGCCGGTGCGGAGGCATTCCTGGAAGCTCTTCTGGAAAGACGTCTTGGTATTCGCAAACGACTGGAATTTGCGAGATAGCATCCAGTTCACTCTTCTCATTGAGAGAAAACAGACGGATAGTATCATCACGAGCGGCAAAGACAATTACATCCTCAGACGAATGAGTCAATTGAATCTGCCTAGCTGCACAATCAAGATGCGCCTTGTGCTTAGAAAGCCAATCCATTCCGAGAATAAGATCAATATCCGAATCACCCAGAACAATAGGAGAAGCTAGAAATTTGTAGTCGCCCAACGTCATAGTAATATCCGGGACGCAGAAATTAGCTGTCATTTGCTTGCCCGGTGACACAATTTGCAAAGAATTTTGCAGATACTGATAGTCGCACTCATGCTTCGATGCAAAAGGTTTGGAAATGAAACAATGCGATGCACCAGTGTCAAAAAGAACTTTTGCAGGAATATCGTTAACTGGAAGGTTACCCATGATGACATCTGACAAATCCTCTGCCTGAGCTACATTCATCAAGTTGACCTTGGCGTGCTTGGGGTTATGCTTGACCACAGCTGTACTTGCCGATCTGACAGGAGGAGGAGGAGGAGGAAGACGCCTCTGGTTGAAACACTTGTTGGCATAGTGACCCTTCTGTTGGCACTTGTTGCACGTGACCTCTGAAAGCAGACGGTGATACGGAGCACTCGATCTTGGAGCTTGAGACGAAGTCTTGTTCTGAAAGCCAGGGTTGGGTGGGTGGGAAGATCCACTGCCACCTTTGCTCTTCTGCTGATACGGCTAACGGAACGGAGGAGGAGGAAGCCAATACTTCTGCTGCTTGGCCACTTGAGTAGAGGAAGAAGGAGTAACATCTTTGACTCGCTTCTTGGAAGCATCACACCTCAATTGAGCAGCCTCTTGCTTCAATGCCATGTTGTAGAACTCATCGTACCTCAAGGGCTCAAAGAGGACAAGAGCTAGCTGGATTTCTTCTCTAAGACCACCCCTGAATTGGTATATCATGCTCTTCTCATCAGGTACGTCCTGCTTGGCAAAGCGGGCAAGCTTCTGAAACAACTTATTGTAGTCATAGACAGACAAAGAGCATTGCTTCAGGTTGCGGAATTCCTCACGCTTGCTTTCAACCACGCTCTGGGGAATATGGTGAGCTCTGAAATCTTGACGGAATTCATCCCAAGTGATAACACGTCCACCTCTGGAACCCTTGTACTGCTGGAACCATTCTGCAGCTTGATCTTTGAGTTGGAAGGAAGCGAACTTGACGAAGTCCTCAGGCCTGACGTTACTGCACTCAAAATGCTTGCACAGATCCACAAGCCAATCGTCAGCATCGGTTGCCTCAACACAATTGCTGAAAGTCTTTGGCCCGTTAGCAAGGAACTGGTTGAGTGTAGCAGAGTGATTCTGATTGTTGCCTTGGTTCCCTTGGTTGCCTTGATTGCGCTCTTGAAGAATTTGCACGATCGACTGTGTGTTTGCATTGGTTGCGGCCATCACAGCTTGCCATGCCTCCGGAGGAGGTGGAGGTGGTGGCGGATCAGGATTCGGAGTCGTGCGCGTTGGAGGAGCCATCCTGAAGAGGTTGACATCCATTAGCACATTGATAGAAAAATATTAAAGCTGAATCCAACGGAATGAAAATTGCAACATATAGTCTTCACATCCGAACAAAATGAACGAATGCATTCCTCTTGAAATGGTCACATATCCATAAATTGAGAAGCCACTTAGAATTAAGGTAGAGAAATAAATCAACAAGGTACGGATCAAGAACGAATAATCGGTAAGAAATCCCAATCTCAAACCAACTATCCGAGGAAGAAGAACTAGAGCTACTAGAATTCCCACCTATGAAACTCCCGAACCTTTCCGGTTATGCAATCAGGTATTGGGGATACAGGGGAAGCAAAATATCTCACCCAATTCTAGCAAATCCTACATCCAGCTGTATCCATCCTTCAACACATAACCGAGAAAAACTTCGGAAACCATCTACCTCAACCTTCGAAAAGCATCCGTTATACAAGTTATGGCGATACTCCCGAACTCCCGCCCCAGTACTGGGTGGCGTCGAGGTTATCTCACCAACGAACTACATAAAAGAGATTTTTGATGTCGGCGTACTAAACTCAGGTATTCCAGAACTGCAACGATAAAATTATGACGACAACACCTCAGAGCTCAACTCCCTGGGACACTTCCACAAAACCCCTGACAGGAGGCACCAAGACAATGTTCTCATCATAAAACCATCGGAACGATTCCAAGATACCTGCGTGATCCTAAATTTTTTTTTGTGAAATTTGAGAAGAGAATAGTCAAAACTGTACGTCAGGATGCCTTACCAGAGCGATGAGGAGACTGGGAAGTAAAAAGAATTCCTAAACTCTCCGATATATAATTCCTAAATGACTCAAAACATTTTTCTAGACACAACTCGGCCGCTAATAACGATCAAGGAATGGGGCTCCTAAGGTCGGGGAAGGCTCTGATTACCAACTTGTAACACCCTCGATGCGACTATATCTCCCACGTGTCGAGGCACGACTTAGAGGCATAATCGCATTGAAGGCATATGTCGCAAGTAAGGCAATCTTCCACAACATCCCATGTAATATAAATAATAAAGGGGAGATAACATAGTTGGCTTACACTCGCCACGTCAATCAAGGTACATAAATAACATTACATCATCCAAACACTCATGGCCCGACTACGGTGCCAAAATAAAAGATAACCCAACATGCGACACGGTCCCGATCACCCCCAACTGGGCACCACTACTGATCATCAGGAAAGGAAACATAGTATCGTTGAGAGTCTTCGTCGAACTCCCACTTGAGCTCAAGCGCATCATCTGGAGTGGAAACATCAGGCCCTGCATCTGGTGTAATAGCAATCTGTGAGCCACAGGGACTCAGCAATCTCGCACCCTCGCGATCAAGACTATTTAAGCTTATAGGTAAGGCAAGGTAAATATGTGGAACTGCAGCAAGCGACTAGCAAATATGGTGGCTATCCTGTTCGCAAAAGAGAGCGAGAAGAGGAGGCAAAGCGCGAGTGAGAAACTAGAGAGCAACTTGCGCAAACATTACTCCAACACCGTGTTCACTTCCCGGACTCCGCCAAGAAGAGACCATCACGGAAACTCACACTGTTGATTCATTTTAATTAAGTTAAGGTTCAAGTTATCTACAACCGGACATTAACAAATTCCCATCTGCCCATAACCGCGGGCACGGCTTTCGAAAGCTCAAAACCCTGCAGGGGAGTCCCAACTTAGCCCATGACAAGCTCTCACGGTCAACGAAGGAATAGACCTCCTCCCAAGACGTTTCGATCAGACTTGGTATCTCGGTTCTTCAAGACACTTCGACAGGTTAAAACAAGACCAGCAACACCGCCCGAATGTGCCGACAAATCCCGATAGGAGCTGCACATATCTCGTTCTCAGGGCACACTCAGATGAGCTCTCCATACAACTAAAACCAAACCTCGAGTTTCCCCGAGGGGGCGCTGCACAGGACTCTAGTTTGGACCAACACTCAAAGGAGCACTGGCCCAAGGGGGGCTAAAATAAGATGACCCTCGGGCTCCGGAAACCCAAGGGAAAAAAAGGCTAGGTCGCAAATGGTAAAACCAAGGTTGGGCATTGCTGGAAAAGCTTTAATCAAGGCGAACTATCAAGGGGTTCCCATTATAACCCAACCGCGTAAGGAACGCAAAATCCAGGAACATAACACCGATATGACGGAAACTAGGGCGGCAAGAGTGGAATAAAACACTAGGCGAGAGGCCGAGCCTTCCACCCTTTACCAAGTATATAGATGCATTAAGATAACATGGCAATATAATGATATCCCAACAAGTAAATAAATGTTCCAACAAGGAAGGACCTCCAATCTTCACCTGCAACTAGCAACGCTATAAGAGGGGCTGAGCAAAGCGGTAACATAGCTAATCAACGGTTTGCTAGGACATGGTGGGTTAGAGGTTTGACATGGCAATTTGGGAGGCTTGAAAGCAAGTGGTAGGCATCGTAGCATTGGCATAGCAAAAGAGCGAGCAATCTAGCATAGCAAAGATAGTAGTGATTTCGAGGGTATGATCATCTTGCCTGCAAAGTTGTCAGAGTTGACTGGATCCTCGAAAGCAAACTCAACGGGATCCTCATTAGCAAACTTGTCTCCCGGCTCTACCCAAACAAGACAAACAAGCAACAAGGACACAATCAACCATGTGCAAGGATCAAACAATATGATGCAAGGATGGTATGTTATGCGGGATGCGATGCGGGATGCATATGCAAGATGTGACAAGGAATGCATGAACCTAGCCTCAACATGGGAATCCAAGTATGCCAATGGAAAGATGAGATGAAATCACTTGAAAACGATATAAAGAACGCTGCAATCGGAGTTACGGTTTGGAAATGGCAAGCAAATCAAATATGATACCGGTCTGCGATCTATAGCAAGTAGCCATCTAAATGCAATGAGATGAACATGCTACAACATCCAAACATGACAACAAAATACATGGCAGGGATGCATTCATGATGCTTAACAAAAGTCTAGCACTGAGCTACGGCCAAATCATCATTTAACAGGTTCAAACAAGCATGGCAAAAATGCATATGGCAAACAGATTTCAGACTTAGTGAAATTAACACTTGTCTGGAATTTCAGATCAGGTAGCACTCTTCGGAGCAACAAAACTACATGCTACAGGACCTGAACATGGCAAAGTAAAGCATGCCATGGAGCTACTCAAAGATCTTAACAAAATTCCCTTAGTGACCTTGAGCCAAAAGGGATCAGAAAATACAATTGCAAGCATGTGAACATGGCAAAAACATAATCAGTTCTCAGACTTAGTGAAAACTGGAGCATGCTGAAAACAGATATCAAGTAGGCATGTTTACGAGCTCGATGCACTCACCACAGAGCAAGTCATGGCAAGCTAAGCATACACCCATCAAGAATACATAAAATGCAAAATAGACATGGCAAGAACAATAGCATAGCATGCACGGATCAACTACAACGTCATCAGCAAAATCACTAACAAGTAGACAATCTGCCCAGATTCACGAAGTAGCAAAAGTAGAGCTCGATTGACTCAAGCTAGGGTGCTCCATAATTGCAAACAAAGACATGGATGTATAGAGCACTACAATATTAACAAAACATCCTTACTGATCATCCTCAAAAGAGGCACGGATCACTAGGAAACAACATGAACATATGGCCATATGAGATAAACAGGTCAAGGACTTAGTGGAATTGCTATGTCCCTGAAATCAGCATTACCAACTGTTCCACTTTGCAAGCTTGTGCTAGTCACCACACACATCACAAAAATACACGGGTTGCACCTCTGGAAAGATGGCAAAACACTTAACAAAACATATATAGAGCTCATAGGCATATCATGCACACAATAATCATGGCAAAAATGACAAATATCTAAATGGAGTAGCAGATCTGACAATTATCTCAAGTAGCCCTCTTCTAACAGCATTTCGGGCATCAATTTGAACTCAAATGAAAATGATGCAATGGAATAAAATGATGTACTCTCTGAGACGAACATTTTGATATGCTATATGCCCAAAACAGAGCTACGGATGCAAAGTTACAATGCGATGAACATGGCAAGATAATTAGGGTTTTGGGGCAAAAAGTCAACCGAGGCAAATATCCCAGATCTAGATCCAGCCGGGCGCGCTTTACGAGGTTCACAGGGATCACTGTTCACCTGAGGGAGGAAGCTCGCCGGAGTAGAGGAAGGAGACCGGGACGGAGTGGCCGGCCGGGGAGGCGCCGGCGACGAGGTCGGCGGGGTCGTCGGCGGCCGGGCGCGCGGTGGCCGGCGAGGCGGCCGACGGGCGAGGCGGCATGGCGGCCGGCGTCGAGTGGCGGGGCGGCCACCGGGGACGAGGCAAGGCAGGGCGGCGCGCGGAGGAGAGGAGCGGCGCGTGGCGCGGTGGAGGCGCGGCCCGGGAGGCGCTGGAGGAGGGCCGGCCGCGGGCTTCCGCGGGCCGCGGCGGCGGCGGAGTGGGCGCCGGGCAGCGGCCAACGGGAGAGGGCCACGTGGCAGCGGCGGGGCGGACCGGACGTGTCCGTCAGTGGCGGTTTTTTCCGGCGGCGGCGGGTGGAGATGGATCTGAGGTTAGGGATGGAGGGGATCCGGGATTTTTAGAAGGGGTTCTTTATATAGGCATAGAAGGATCTAGGAGAGTCCAAATGAGGTGCGGTTTTCGGCCACGCGATCGTGATCGAACGCTCTAGATGATGGAGAGGGTTTTGGTGGGTTTTGGGCCAACTTGGAGAGGTGTTGGGCTGCAACACACACGAGGCCTTTTCGGTCCCTCGGTTAATCGTTGGAGTATCAAACGAAGTCCAAATGGTACGAAACTTGATAGGCGGTCTACTGGTAGTAAACCAAGGCCGCTTGGCAAGTCGCGGTCCAATCCGGAAATGTTTAATCCCCACACACGAAAGAAAGGTAGAAATGATCACCGGAGGAGAACGAAGCGCCGGAATGCAAAACGGACAATGGGGAAATGCTCGAATGCATGAGATGAACACGTATGCAAATGCAATGCACATGATGACATGATATGAGATGCATGACAATGATAACAACACATGGAGATAAAAACCCGAACCCGAGAAAATAAAATAACTTAACGCCGGAAACGGCAAGAGTTGGAATACATATTGGGAAAGTCATATCCGGGGTGTTACAGGTTCTCCTTGAGTATGCACCGTTGCGACGGTTCTTCATTCTGAGACACCACGTGATGATCGGGTGTGATAAGCTCTACGTTCACATACAATGGGTGCAAGTCAGTTTTGCACATGCATAGTACTCGGGTTAAACTTGACGATCCTAGCATATGCAGATATGACTTCGGAACATTGAGATCGAAAGGTCGAGCGTGAATCATATAGTAGATATGATCAACATAGTGATGTTCACCATTGAAAACTTCTCCATCTCACGTGATGATCGGACATGGTTTAGTTGATATGGATCATGTGATCATTTGGATGACTAGAGTGATGTCTATCTAAGTGGGAGTTCTTAAGTAATACGATTAATTGAACTTCAATTTATCATGAACTTAGTCCTGATAGTATTAGCATATCTATGTTGTAGATCAATAGCTCGTGATATAGCTCCCCGTTTATTTTTAATATGTTCCTAGAGAAAAACTATGTTGAAAGATGATAGTAGCAATGATGCGGACTAGGTCCGTGATCTGAGGATTATCCTCATTGCTCGCCGACGGCTTCCTCCACGGTCAGTCGAGCCAGCGCCGCAACAGCCCTCCCCGATGTGCGTGAAGCACATGGATGGGTGTGGCGTGGCTTCCTGAGCACGCTGGTGGGCGAAGCGTCGCCGGGAGACGCTCTGTAGCCCCAGCAATCAGCGGCGGGAGCCGCTCCTCCCCGCGGCCAGAGCGCGCGGGGGAGGTGGAAGACGACCTGCCGCTGGGGCCCGCACGTCAGCAACCCAGCAGGCGGGCCCGTCCGTTTAAGTGGATACGGCTCCAGCGGATCCGCTTCCCCCGCGCAGAAGTGTACTATGCGAAGGCGCCTTCGACGTCGCCCTGTCGTCCGCTGGGCCGGCCTAGTGCGCTGCGGCGCTATGCTGCACCCAGTGCATAGTATAGGTATAACCCCCCTTCCTTTGTCTTTTTTCTTTTTCCAGAAAATTGTAAAATCTCCCAAATATTCAAATTCACTCCAAATCTAGTGATTCAAATTTCTGGTGACTCCATAAATCATGGTCTACGTTTTGGTGCAACATGCACATTTTTCCAGAACAACTTTCCTCACACAAATTAAATAAAATCCCATTTTCCATTTCTGTGATGAACTTTAGAAAATCACAGAGAACTCAAATTTGATCCAAATGCCATGGTTCAAATTCATAGATGATTCTAAGTTCATAACCTAGTTTATTAACATTTTTCTTAATACTTTCTGTACCACACAAAATAATGAGCCATTTCTTCATATTTGTAAACTTTGCAAATCCATAGAATATTCATTTTGACTCCAAATCTAGTGAAACCAATTCCTAGATGCTTCTAAAATAATCCATTGTTAAATGGGTGCCTCTGCTCATTTTTCAAAAATATATTTCTGTACACTTCTTGCAAATCCACAAATCCCTTGATTCCATCATATAGAAATGTTCAGAAATATCCACTGACCCCATCCCAATGAAACCACTCTAGTTATGTTTCATATAACCAGAGATGTCCTAGAAAAGTCAAATTAATATTTTTAGAGAACTTTTATTTTCTACCTTGTTGTGTTGCTTACTATGATTGTTTCCGACGTTAGTTGACGAAGTAGAAGAGATACTCAGAGATGGACCAGAAGATTTGAAGACTCTGATGAACCAGGCAAGCAACCCTTTGACCATGTCTAAGAAACCCTTTTTATGCTTGTCATACGGCACTTTCATTGCTTGCATCGAAGTCATGATAAAATGGTGACCGCTTGAGGTGGTTTGCCTCCATTGCTTTTCTCGTTGACACCTACATGATGCATCACCCTACCTTCCTATGAGGGTTATGCGAGTGGGTGTAGTTAGGATGCTAAGTAGCTGCTATGAAAATGGGTTGGGTATATGCATGGTGATGGAAGCAAGATTTTTTTCAAAAACTTTTTGAAAACCCCATCGGGTGCCACTTATGCCCGAGGGAGATAATGAGTTGGGTATCCACTTGATGACGAAGTGGTGTACCGAGGCAAGTGTGTGTGTTGTTTTCCAAAATGGATTGGTTTAAGTTGCGACCGTTATTCCAACCTTACATGCGCAACCACTCTACCCTTATATGGGAAAGGGCATTATTGATTACCTAGGCTGATACTAGCTTGGAGCCCGCATTACTAGTGATGGGAGAGTCATTGTTGCGCTCTCTCGGGACGGGGTCGTGTCAGGTAGGGCGGCCATCACTGTTTTTACAGGGCACCGGACACACTGTTGGTACCCTGTGCTTGTGGTATGAGATGAATATGGGAGCGTGGTTCCAAATTCTTAAGATGAGAAATGTTGGGCACGGGGGTTGCTACCAACCGAGTGGACTCTATGTTAGTGTCGTCTAGGGAAAGGTAATGATCGGGTGCTTACCCCGGGTACTTGAGGTACCGCGGGTCGTGGATGACTGGGAAGTTCCTCAGATCTTGTGGGTAAATTGTGCAACCTCTGCAGAGTGTAAAACTATTCGAATAGACGCGTCCACGGTCAAGGACAGTTGGGTAACTGCTCTTGGGCTATGTCCACATGTTTACAAACTAGTGTGTGTGTTTGGATAAGTGGGAAGAACTATTTGGGTCAAGTCCAAGGACTTGACATGGATGAGTTGGGTTGGAGCCCACTCCCTTTATGTTGATATCTATAACCAGTCCCTATGGTTACTTGAATTCATACGAGGCATGGTTTACCAGTTATTGAACATGTCATAACACAACAAAATTAGCTTTCTGCAAAAATTTACCTATGCCATGCATTGTTGTATCTTGAGCCAAAACATGAGTTGCTTGCGAGTACATTGAAAGTACTCATTGGCTTGCCACTGGTTATTTTATTGGCCAGGCATGAAAGAACATGATATGATGAAGAATACTTCGGTGACGAACATGCGAGCTAGGACGCTTCCCAGTCCGAATGCCTGTAGGGTTAAGGCAGATGGCATGGGTCCAAGTTATTGACGAAGATTTCCGCTGCGCAGTTATACTCAAGACTCGACCATAACGGTCATAATTTATGTAAGATGGTATGTATGGATGTAAGACTCTTGTTATTCAGCTTTTGTGTGTTCCGTGAGCATTGATCTCTAGGATCACTGTAAACCTGCATTCGGTGATCACGACTTATGAGTCGGGGTCCCCACAGAGCTGGTATCAGAGCCATCCTGACTGTAGGAAGCCTTAGTTAGCATGGTCGTTAGTTAGGTTAAAACTATTTTCAAAACTATTACTAACTTTGAAAAACTATCTACACTTCTCTTCCCTTCTGAGTTTTTCAAAAACCAAGATATATTTTCCTTGTTGATCTCTTCCCCTTCAAAACTTTAGCAAATGGTCGCTAGTACCTTTAAGCCCCTAACCACTAGATTCCCTGTAATCCTCATGGGTAACCAAGAAGAAGACGTCTTGCCAGACATTCACCCACACCTTCTGAACACAAGCTTGGCGACACCATGACAAGATGGAAAATGCGTTCTTAATGATTGAGGAAACCAAGACCCGGAAGATGGTGACACCTTTGAACTTTCCCCAGGATGATGCAACCTGATCCAATGACGATCAGGGTGTAAAATATGCAGGATCATGATATACATCGCTAATAGAGCAATCATGTCCTTACCGTTGTTGTATCGGCAACCACTGGTGGATGAGAACCTCGCCATTTGGTCCGCCTCACTATAGTGAGCAGGAAAATGGTTCTCCTCATCCCCTTCTCTTGGTGTCGATGTTGTCATCAGCGTAACCGACATGTTGGACCTCTACTATGCCTTGTTAATGTCATTGCATAAATGATTACCTACTTGGTACCATCGACGCCTTAGAATACAAAAAGGGATCATCATGATTAAGAAGACAACAGAAGACGGAGTCAATGCCTGCTACGAGGAGCCACCTTCACCCCATCACTTCAACAGGCGAGAAGTTGTTGAAGAATCTTCAGGCTCAACCCGGATTGTTTCATCGAATAACTACAAAAGATGTAGCAACACCTGAGGAAAACCCAGGAGATTGCACGAGGCACGGAGCAAAGCACGACTACTGAATCTGAGAACCCCTAGGGTAGGATGAGTCGTGTACACCCTATGCGCAGTCGAGTCCGTATGATGGTTCGAATAGAACCATGATTATGTGTTGCTTGTTTTTTATTTGTTTGTGTTTTGATATAGGTCGCACTTTTGTCCTAGGCAACAAGTACACAACTATATCACCTCCCTTACCTTGTTTCTTTGGTTTGGCCCATTTTGCACCTGTTTGTTTGCACTTGCATTATAGATCCCCCTTTTTTGCATTCCCCTCCTCTATGCTATTTTCCCTCTCATCTCTCTCCTCAACTGAAGACCGGCAAGACAAGATACACCAAGGATTCTACCTTGGCAACCAACTAGCAATGAATAATTTTTGCTACCGCCTCCTCGACCAGGTGCAACCTTGTAGAGTTATGTTTAACCCTCCAGACTAGAAACCCATCCCTAGACCTTTCGAGACTTCACTAGATGCCCTAGCTCGAATTCTTAACCGTGTGCTTAACCTACAAATTGCAAGGGAACTAGTGAAGCCTCAATAACCCTTGCTTCCCACCGGGTTCATTATGGAACTAGTGGACATAGTGAACAAGCACATTATCATCCTAATATAGCACCAGAACTGACGATGCCATAGGGAAGACCAGTTTGAGGATATAGGAATAGAGTGCAAATGACTTGATGAGTTTATACCAATGACTTTGAGGAATTATCTGAGACTCTTTGGTGGATTATAAGGCTTTCATGTTGGTAGATCAACTTGGAGGGATCATGATTATAGATTACCATAGCTTTCAATACCCCTGGGTAAATTGGATTTAGAAGGACAATTATGGTCACAGGCTGAAATTCTTGGAAGCATAAGGATTAGACTTAGCCAAGTGACATTGATAGGAGATAGCTGACGTTATGATAATAACTTGAGGGAAACATGTAGGAATTCTCGTTGAACACGATATCTGGATTTAAATAGGTGATCCTAGTATAGATGCTGAAGTGAGTCTACATGGTTCAGAGTAAATTGGATTTAGACTGATGATCCCGATCATGATACCATGTTTCTCGGTGGACGATAAACTAGGAGATTGGATTAATTGTCGTAGTTGATATAAGCTTGACCTTGGAGTTTACCTAACCATGATAATGGAAAATTGGTGGAATAACTACAGTAGGGTATCCCTTTCAAGTATTTGGGGATTATAGGGACTTTAGGAGATCATGTGGAACACCATAGACATTGGATTTGTAGAATTAATGGATTATGTAGTGATTAATGGAAGTTAACGGGTTGTTGGAGTTGATTCATAGGAAGGAAACAAGATTCTGGAGTGGCTTACGACGTGTTTCCTTAGCATAGAGATGATTTATCTTAGACCTTGGGAGAATAGGATGAGCACTTGAATTGTCACGTTCAACTCAAGCTTAGCAGCTCGTATGCCCTACCCATGGATTCTTAGGGGTAGCCATACATATGACTTTGGGGACCGTAGACATGCATAATTCTGTTAAACCTCCTCTCGGGGGTCCTGAGGATAATAATAGCATGAGTAATGATTGAAGTTGACCTACACGAGTTGGTACTTTCGGTGGTAAAAGGTGATCTGTTTGGAGGACTAGATAGAACAATTGGCATCTCAGGAATTGTGCTGAAGGATTAGATGATAAATGTTCACTCGCATCCTAGAATCCTTGAAACCCTTAAGCCTTACCAAACCACAACATGATCAGATCATGACCTCAAGCTTGGGCTCTAGACCGAGGAGACCTTGGCCAACACTCAACCGTGACCACCACCAATCCCCCAGCCTACTTTATGTACCCCGTGAATAAAGTCTCCATGGAGTACTTAGGCAAGATAGTTGTCATCATTATTTGGTGACCTACTTGTCTACCCAAAGACGGAAGAAGGGCCGTTCAGCTAGTCAAGGAACATTTGAAGACTGCCAAGTCAAGAAGGAAGAACTATAACAACCACCTTCGTCAAGAAGTAAACTTCCGCGTCGAAGACCATGTGTATCTGCAAGCCAGCCCTCTCAAAGGAACCAAGCATTTCCATGTCAAAGGGAAGCTCACACCAAGATTTATTGGCCCTCCCCAAGATCACTTCGAGACGAAGAGTAGACGGCTACCAGCTGGAGTTACCACCTAAGTTACCATTGTGCACAGCGTTTTCCATGCGACACACCCACGGAAGTGTTTTCAACTCCCTAACTAACCCGATCTCTACGAGGGCATCGACCATCGAGCCATCGACCCTAGCCCAATCTAACCTACCGCGAACTACCCATTAGCAACCTGGATCAAGAAGAACGTCATACCCGAAGCCACACCATCAAGTACTTCAATTTCAATGGAGCACCACACGGAAGCAGAAGCAACATGAGGATTTGAAGACTACCCCAGATCCAAGTTTCTGTATCCCTTTCCGTGCCTAGTCTGGGAATCTCGGGGACGAGATTCTTGTAAGGGGGGTAGGTCTGTCACACCCTGATTTTCATGCCACAACACTTAAGGTAATAAATCATGATAAAATGTGGTTTGACAAAAACTTTTGAGTGTTTTGTCTTTGCTTTGACTGAATGTTTGACTGCTGTTTGCAAGTGCTCTAAAAATGAAATAAATCCTCCAACTCTTATACCCCTTCTCCTTGATCCAAAACCTTGCCAAATGATCATGCCATGTGTATAGGACATAAAAATAATTTCTTACAAAAATAATTTGGCCAAATATTCAAAAATTAGTTTTCCAAAACCCCCTGAATTGAGATTTGCACTTCAAGTACTTAATTAAGGGCAGTAAAAATCTTTCTAAAAATATATTTGACTCCTATTAGATATAGGACACCCAGAAACCACAAAAATATAATTTTAAAAATTATTTTCCTATTTTATTTAAAGGCTTTTTCTTAAGTCCAGAAATGGTCTTTAATAGGTTAAAATTATTTTAAAGATTCAAAAATATTTGGGAAAAATCAGGGAAACTCAGTGGACATATATTTTCCATATATAAGAGTTTAAACACATGGTCATGTTCAAATTAATGGTTAAATACCACAAAAACCCTTTCTGGATATTTCAAGCTTTTGAAATATTTACACAGGAAATGTGCTCCATTAAATCCAGGAAAATTCTACCTTGTCAAAAATGTCCAGCTTGATGATATTGCCAAGTATCATGTCATGGAGAACAATATAGCCCCACCAAACCCTCTCAAAACCATTTCTGTCCTTTTTCAAGTTTGAACAACTTTGCACTGCCAAACATGTCCAAATGCTCTCAAACTTGGTGCACATGCTCAAATGGTGTAATAATGCATCTAGGAAAAATCGCACAAGTTGGAGAGAAGGATATCATGATCAAAGTGTTCTAAAACCCTTTCTGTCCAGAGACAAATTTGAACAACTCTACATTGCCAAGTGTGTCCTTTTGATCTGAATTTTTGTGGACATGTTCAAATCCTCAAATGATGACACTACACCAAGTGGTGCATCAAGGAGAATATATTTGCATGACTAAATCTTGGTAAAGTCATTTCTGTTGATTTCTAGGGTTTACAAAAGTTGCATTGGCCACTTTCTCCACTTGACCTCAAAATTGGTGGCCACTACTGTTATGTGATGCCACTCACTCTTGTTAAATATGATGGCAAGGAGAATGCATTTGCTTTCACAAACCACCATCAAACACCTTCTGACAAAATTTAAAACTCCATGTTTCAGCCCCTTCCACTAATCTCCATGAGTTGAAACTCCACCCACACCCTAATCTAGTCCCTCTTAACCTCCCATAAGTTTTCCAGCCCAAGGGGCAATGATTGAGGGGGGTGAAACCCCATTTTTCTTCTATGGACAGCAACCTTGCCTCTCTCTCTCAACTCCTCTCTCTCCCTCCGGCTTTTCAGGGCATCCGAGGCTCCCCACTGCCTTCGCCCATACCCCCTGCAGCTGCCAGACACAAGTGGATGCGCTGGTGCGCGCGAAAAGCCGCGGACCCCGGCCAAATATGCACTCTGGAGCACGTCATCGCGCTCCCGACCGTTGACACCGCGCCCCTGACCACCTCGAGCCTCCCCCTCGCGCCAGTCGAGGTCCTCGACGTCCGCAACACGACAGCCATGGAGGCCCCCTCCTCTCCCCTCTCTCTCACCCTGCGACACATGCCCGAGCACTGCCCGCATCCCTGGCCCGCCTCGCACTCGCTCCTCTCTCCCTCTCTCTTTCCCTGGCCGTAGACCACGCCCAGCAAGACCCCCGACTCGAAGCCAAGCCCCCCCCCCCCGTCAACTCCAGCAACGGCTATGGCCTCGCCGGCGCACGGCCCCACGGTGCACCTCGCCCCCTTCTATTTAGGGCCACCCCCGAGCCCCCTCTCTACTCCTTTGGATCTCTCTCCCTCCCGTGTACCCCCTGGACCGACCCACTTCCCTCCTCATGCCCTCCATCGCCCTCCATGGATGGAGAACCGCCGCTGGCCCCGTGCTAAATTCGGGCTGTCCCGAGCATCTCTTCTTTCCCTCGCCATTCCATTGCCTCCTCACCACCACCGCCTACTCACCTCACACCCCATTTCCTCCTTCCCGTGCCTGCCCCGCTGTGCCGAACCTCGCCGACGGCTTCCTCTGCGGCCACTCGAGCCATCGCCGCAACAGCCCTTCCCGGTGTGCGTGAAGCACATGGATGGGTCCGGCGTGGCTTCCTGAGCACGCTGGTGGGCGGAGCATCGCCGGAGATGCTCTGTAGCCCCAACAATCACCGGCGGGAGCCGCTCCTCCCCGCGGCCAGAGCGCGCGCGAGAGATGGAAGATGACCTGCTACTGGGGCCCGCACGTCACTGACCCAGCAGGCGGGCCCGTCCGTTTAAGTGGATACGACCCCAGTGGATCCGCTTCCCTTGCTTAGAAGCGTACTGCGCAAAGGCAACTTCGACGTCTCCCTGTCATCCGCTGGGCCGGCCCAGTGCGCTGCGGCGCTATGCTGCACCCAGTGCACAGTATAGGTATAAAACCCCCCTTCCTTTGTCTTTTTCTTTTTCTAGAAACTTGTAAAATCTCCCAAATATTCAAAAGCACTCCAAATCTAGTGATTCAAATTTCTGGTGACTCCATAAATCATGATCTATGTTTTGGTGCAACATGCACATTTTTCCAGAACAATTTTCCTCACACAAATTAAATAAAATCCCATTTTCCATTTCTGTGATGAACTTTAGAAAATCACAGAGAATCAAATTTGATCCAAATGCCATGATTAAAATTCCTAGATGCTTCTAAGTTCATAACCTAGTTTATGAACATTTTGCTTAATACTTTCTGTACCACACAAAATGAGCCATTTCTTCATATTTGTAAACTTTGCAAATCCATAGAATATTCATTTTGACTCCAAATCAAGTGAAACCAAATCCTAGATGCTTATAAAATAATCCTTTGTGAAATGGGAGCCTCTGCTCATTTTTCAAAAATATATTTCTATACACTTCTTGCAAATCCACAAATCCCTTGATTCCATCATATTGAAATGTTCAGGAATATCCACTGACCCCATCCCAATGAAACCACTCTGGTTATTTTTCATATAACCAGAGATCTCCTAGAAAAGTCAAATTAATATTTTTAGAGCACTTTTATTTTCTGCCTTGTTGTGTTGCTTACTATGATTGTTTCCAACGTTAGTTGACGAAGTAGAAGAGATACTCGGAGATGGACCAGAAGATTTGAAGACTCTGATGAACCAGGCAAGCAGCCCTTTGACCATGTCTAAGAAACCCTTTTTATGCATGTCATATGGCACTTTCATTGCTTCCATCAAAGTCATGATAAAATGGTGACCACTTGAGGTGGTTTGCCTCTGTTGCTTTTCTCGTTGACACCTGCATGATGCATGACCCTACCTTTCTATGAGGGTTATGAGAGTGGGTGTAGTTAGGATGCTAAGTAGCTGCTATGCAAATGGGTTGGGTATATGCATGGTGATGGAAGCAAGATTGTTTTCAAAAACTTTTCAAAAACCCCATCGGGTGCCACTTATGCCCGAGGGAGATAATGAGTTGGGTAGCCACTTGAGGACAAAGTGGTGTACCGAGGCAAGTGTGTGTTGTTTTCCAAAGTGGATTGGTTTAAGTTGCGACCATTATTCCAACCTTACATGCGCAACCACTCTACCCTTATATGGGAAAGGGCCTTATTGATTACCTAGGCCGATACTAGCTTGGAGCCCACATTACTAGTGACGGGAGAGTCGTTGTTGCGCTCTCTCGGGACGGGTTCGTGTCAGGTAGGGCGGCCATGACTATTTTTACAGGGCACCGGACACACCATTGGTACCCCGTGCTTGTGGTATGAGATGAATATGGCAGCGTAGCTTCAGATGAGAAATATTGGGCACGGGGGTTGCTACCAATCGAGTGGACTCTATGTTAGTGTCGTCTAGGGAAAGGTAATGATCGGGTGCTTACCCCGGGTACTTGAGGTACCGCGGGTCGTGGATGACATGGAAGTTCCTCGGATCTTGTGGGTAAAGTGTGCAACCTCTGCAGAGTGTAAAACTATTCGAATAGCCGTGTCCACGGTCAAGGACAGTTGGGTAACCGCTCTTGGGCTACGTCCACATGTTTACAAACCAGTGTGTCTATTTGGATAAGTGGGAAGAAATACTTGGGTCAAGTCCAAGGACTTTACATGGATGAGTTGGGTTTGAGCCCACTCCCTTTATGTTGATATCTGTAACCAGTCCCTATGGTTACTTGAATTCATACGAGGCATGATTTACCCGTTATTGAACATGTCATAACACAACAAAATTAGCTTTCTGCAAAAATTGACCTATGTCATGCATTGTCGTATCTTGAGCCAAAACATGGGTTGCTTGCGAGTGCATTCAAAGTACTCATTGGCTTGCCACTAGTTATTTTATTGGCCAGGCATGAAAGAACAGGATATGATGAAGAATACTTCGGTCACGAACATGCGAGCTAGGACACTGCCCAGTCAGAATGCCTGTAGGGTTAAGGCAGATGGCATGGGTCCAAGTTATCGACGAAGATTTCCGCTGTGAAGTTATACGCAAGACTCGACCATAATGGTCATAATTTATGTAAGACGGTATGTATGGATGTAAGACTCTTGTTATTCAGCTTCTGTGTGTTCAGTGAGCATTGATCTCTGGGATCACTATACACGTGCATTCAGTGATCACGACTTATGAGTCGGGGTCCCCACTGAGACTGAAGGAAATATGCCCTAGAGGCAATAATAAAGTTGTTATTTATATTTCCTTATATCATGATAAATGTTTATTATTCATGCTAGAATTGTATTAACCAAAAAATTAGTACATGTGTGAATACATAGACAAACAGAGTGTCCCTAGTATGCCTCTACTTGAATCAAAGATGGTTATGTTTCCTGACCATAGACATGTGTTGTCATTTGATGAGCGGGATCACATCATTAGAAAATGATGTGATGGACAAGACCCATCCGTTAGCTTAGCACTATGATCGTTTAGTTTATTGCTATTGCTTTCTTCATGACTTATACATCTTCCTATGACTATTGAGATTATGCAACTCCCGAATACCGGAGGAACACTTAGTGTGCTATCAAATGTCACAACATAACTGGGTGATTATAAAGATGTTCTACAAGTGTCTCCGATGCTGTTTGTTGAGTTAGCATAGATCGAGATTTGGATTTGTCACTCCGATTGTCGGAGAGGTATCTCTGGGCCCTCTCGGTAATGCACATCACTATAAGCCTTGCAAGCAATGTGATTAATGAGTTAGTTACGGGATGATGCATTACAGAACAAGTAAAGAGACTTGCCGGTAACGAGATTGAAATAGGTATGATGATACCGATGATCGAATCTCGGGCAAGTAACATACCAATGACAAAGGGAACAACATATATTGTTATGTGGTTTGACTGATAAAGATCTTCATAGAATATGTCGGAGCCAATATGAGCATCCATGTTACGCTATTGGTTATTGACCGAAGATATGTCTCGGTCATGTCTACATAGTTGTCGAACTCGTAGGGTCCGTACGCTTAACGTTTGATGACGACTTGTATTATGAGTTATGTGATTTGATGACCGGAGTTTGTTTGGAGTCCCGGATAAGATCATGAACATGACGAGGAGTCTCGAAATGGTCGAGACATAAAGATCAATATATTGGAAGGCTATATTCGGACATCGGAAAGGTTCTGAGTGGTTCGGGTATTTTTCGGAGTACCACAGAGTTACGGGAATTCGCCGGGGGAAGTATTGGGCCTTCATGGGCCTTAGTGGAAAGGAGAGAAGGGCCACAAGGGGAGGCTGCGCGCCCCACATTGGACTATGGAGGGGGCGGCGCCCCCCTCTTTCCTTCTCCCTCTCCTCTCCTTCCTTCTGCTCCTACTTGGACTAGGAGTAGGAATCCCCCCTATGGGCGCACCCCTTGTGGCCGGCCCTCCTCCTCCTCCCCTCCTTTATATACGGGGGAGGGGGCACCCCATATACACACAAGTTGATCTTTTGCCATGTGCGGTGCCCCCTCCATAGTTTTCCACCTCGGTCATATTGTCGTTGTGCTTAGGAGAAGACCTGCGTCGGTAACTTCATCATCACCGTTACCACACCGTCATTCTGACGAAACTCTCCCTTGGCCTCATCTGGATCTAGAATTTGAGGGACGTCACCGAGCTGAACGTGTGCAGATCGCGGAGGTGTTGTGCGTTCGGTACTTGATCGGTTGGATCGCGAAGACGTTCGACTACATCAACAGTGTTACTAAACGCTTCCGCTTTCGATCTACGAGGGTACGTAGACACACTCTCCCCTCTCGTTTCTATGCATCTCCTAGATAGATCTTGCGTGATCGTAGGATTTTTTTTGAAATATGTGTTCCCCAACACATCCCACACGGTGAATCCCAGAAAAACATTTCCGTAGGTATGTACATCCGACACGGTGAATCCCAGAAAAATATTTCTGTAGGTATGTACATCCCACACGGTGAATCCCAGAAAAAACATTTCCATAGGTATGTACATCCCACATGGTGAAACCCAGAAAAAATATATTCCGTAGGTATGTTTATCACACACAGTCAATCCAAGGAATACGTTTCCGTTCTTATGTACATCCCACACAGTCAATCCAGGGAAAACGTTTCGATTCGTATGTACATACCACATAGTTTTACGTGTAGGCTCATGTGTGGAAGGTGTAACTACCACACACGCTCTGCCTTCGTTAATTGTTTGCTTTTATAACTACATCACACATGATTTGATGAAGAAAACTGTGTGGCATTGGGCTATCCATCACAAGCGCTTTGACTGCTAGAACCGTTTGCAAAGTTCCATGAAACATTTAGCACATTTATTAGTTTACAATTAATAATTCAAGTATTACGCAAATTCACATTTCATATCGAATAGTTGTTTGCCAATTTCATATCAGGCACATAAATATATTATAACATCACAGTACGATAGCTATATGAAAACAACACAGTACAACATATAGCTAGTTCAACTTCATAAGAACAATATTAGAACAATATATTCATTTCCCTAATCGAGATCATCCAGGCTCGTCTTATGCACCTCTGCTTTCAGTTCAGTAAGAACCTGTTTTGCATGGGCCAACTGGGAAAGTGCCTCCTCCTTCGCCAACACCATCTTAGCAAAGTCTGATTTAAAAAATCTGAGCTCATTCTCCACCTTGAACTTTTTATCCCAGATCCTCAAATATTCTTCAGCATTGACAATAGTTTCTCTAAGCCTACATTTGTTCTCTTCCTCATACATGCTCCAGAGCTTCGCTGGGCCCATCTTCAAAGATTGTGGCCACTCTTGATGAACCCACTCCAAGTAAGAACACTTCAGTTCACACCATAATTTTTAAAAGTAGACCAGTAACAATTGTAGGGGAAATGGGTTTATAGCAACATACAAAATTACCAATGCTTATTTTGAAAAACTGAAGAAACATGTTAATCATGACATATCTTCTCAAAAAGAACAATGTGCAAATGAATTAATTGCTACTGAGACAACAACCAAATTCTGGAACATCAGAAGCTATAATTAACTACAACAACGCTACAAGTTCTTAGTCATGTACAATAAATAACAAATTGAACATTTTATGAAGAAGGTAAATATAACTACAATAGCATAGCGACAATGTTTGGATGATAGAAAATTGATACTAACAGGTGTGTACATGCACAAATTTAGTAACATAGAACTAATAGCACTAAGGCCGTCCACTATGTATGCCAAAACTGGGGTAAAGACAACTATTGCTACATCTCGCACCGGTGCCCTACACTGGCGAGCCGATGCAGTGGAAAAATCAGGGACCTGGACTCCGGAGCACGTAGTTGCTCCGATGCCTAGTTCCTTCGTGCCATAAAGATTTAGTATTTTACTGCTTGGTTGCTCGGATGTGTGGACCAAAGTTGGCTGCACAAACTGCTGAAGCGGTGCCAAATAGTTTTCTAATGGCACCGTTGATGAGATGGCAACAATAAGATACTAGATACAAACTGTGACACTGTCTTAGGATGAGTTTGGTTGAAGGTGTGGTATGAATGGGTTGGGACCGTGAAAGTGTTTGAATCACATCTAGCAAATGATTTGTAACAACCAAAGAGGGTCAAACCTTCTCTGCACATGCCAGAAACTTCCTCTCACTGTCCAGAGATTCAAACGCAACTAGCTCCATGCATGGAGATTGATGGTGACAACGAGCAGATAGATCTTCAACCACCCCACTCCATTCATTGCCACTGATGTTCCTAGGGAGCTACAAGAGGAATAAATGACTCAAATTGTTCACCGGGTAAAAATCCTTCATTCCAAGTCATAGCCCGAGAGAGGGAAGAGAGGCATACCCGGGTGGTGAAGGAGTCGTCGCTAGAGGAGGAACCGCTGGAGAGGTCTTTGAAGACGACCATGGCGACCCCGGCGGTAGGATGCGAGATGGCGAGAGCGAGGAAGCGGCTATAGCTTAGGAAGGAGGAAACATGGGCAATGTGACTTGTGGTCGGGGAGAAAAGGGGTTGGGGAAGGGGGAGGGGCGGGGGTAGATATTTTGGCGGTAGGCCAAAATTTTGGAAATTTGGAGGGAAGCTTTGCACGCGGTGCCGCCAGACCATTCACTTTGAATGATTGTGTGTATCACAAATGATTCTTCTGCTTTACGCTCATGGGATGAGTTTGATAATTCAAATTTTGTTGGAAATTTCCCCGGGTACGTCATTGCATAATTTAACATCGCTTGCTAATTTGGGCACACAAAAGAGCGTACAATAGACAGACCACACTAACTGAATTGAGAAATTTTAGTAATTAAACAGAGCCAGTTGACCTAAACATTGCTCTGACAAAAGACTAGCATTAAAAACAAAGCCTAAGTACGCATAATTTTAACAAATCCACCGCCGCGCCGGCTTACGCATCGCCGGTGTGAGATGAGACGTCGATGACTTGTCCTGGCGACATGCCGCCATTGGTGGACTCCGTGTCCCCCCTGCTGAAGTCGATCGTGTCCTCGTCCTCGTCCTCGGCGCCGCGCTCAAGGTTGTAGTACTCGTAGTAGTGGCTGCGCCAGAGCTCGCGTTGGTACTCCACCCCCAATTCCTCGATGGACAGACTCTTCTCTACCTCGACATCGGCCACGCGCAACTCCTCCTCCCGGCGCTCCTCGATCTTCACCGCCTCCTCCATCTGCACCTCCCGCTTAGTGACCTCATGAAGAAGCAGGTGCTCCATCGCCACCGCTGCCTTTTCAGATGTGGGTTGCATGCTGGAGTCCGAGGTGGCCTGGAATATCTTGGCGTGTGCATCCTCGATCTTGGCGAGGATGGCCTCAACCCGGGCCACGGCGACATCGGCGGGACAGACAGCAGCTCGAGCGCTCTCGGCGTTTGCAGCCGACGTCGCAGTAGTAGCTGCATCCATCTCGGCTGCTGCAGCTGCCCTATGGGTTGCCGCAGACGCCCTCTCGACGAAAGCGGCCACGCTCAATACGGATGCAGCGGCACTCTTAGCGTAGGCGGCCACGCTCTCGGCGCAGGCGGCGGTGCTCGGGGGGACGCGGCCATCGTACGGGCCTGGACGAAGCGTTTCCAGGGCGCCATCTTTGCAAGAAGGGGATGCGGGAAAGGGGATCAAGATTCATGGATTCGGGGGTTGCCGGCACTGGAGTAGACGAGCCGGCGGAGCTTAAGGAGAGAGACTTAAATAGACCCAGATATTTTCACCGCAAACGGTTCCTAGAAAACAACTGTGTGTGATGTTGTAGATTTTTTTAATTAGCTGTGAAAGACGAATTTGGAGTAAAGTGGCAACGGATGGTGTTTTAAATGTACGAGAAATTTTGTAGTACTAATACAACTATCATGTCAAATTTTGGAAAATTTCAGGGGTCATTTGACCTTTTAAGACATTTAAGTGATTTTCTAGCCATTTAATGACCGTAATTGAAATTTGAACTACATGTAGATGCAACAGCTAATCCTAATGGTTTGAAAACTCATATTTTGTGTACTTGTGTGTGATTTAATTCCATGTGCCATAAATTGGAAGGAATTTTCAAACATATTGGTCTAACGGCTACGACACAATTAAACTTGGAGTCACCTGGCATTTTAATTCCAAAAAATTAAAAAAATATGAGAAACACATGAAACTTTGGTTGATGTAATGTCAGGCCACCAAGATGATGTGGTAAAAAAATTGGAATGTCTCGCGAAAGATTGGACACACATCCCTCACAAATCGGAGCAACTCACTAGAAGGCTCGTTGTTCAGAGAGGGAACAATGCATGTTTGATGACGAACGGGAGATAGCTTCCTCTTACGGCCTTCAATTTTTTTCTATGTTTAACGTGCACTACTACAACTGTAATGTGAAATTTTGGAAAATCTAGGGGTCATTTGACCTTTTAAAGACATTTAAGTGATTTTCTAGCCGTTTAATGACCGTAATTCAAATTTGAACTACATCTACATGCAACGGCTAACCATAACGATTTGAAAAATCATATTTGTGTACTTTTGTGCGAGTTAATTCCATGTGCAGTAAATTAGAAGGAATTTTCAAACATATTTGTCTCACGACATGGACACATGCATATGTATGCATGGAGTGACATGGCATTTTAATTCCAAAAAATTAAAAAAATTAGAAACACATGAAACCTTGGTTGATGTAATGTCATGCCACCAAGATGATGTGGTAAAAAAATTGGCATGTTTGATGAAAGTTTGGACACACACCCCTCACAAACCAGATCAACTCACTAGAAGGCTCGTGGTTTCGAGAGGGAACAATGCATGTTTGATGACGAACGGGAGATAGCTTGCTCTTACGGCCTTCAATTGTTTTATACGTCTAACATGCACTACTACAATTGTAATGTGAAATTTTGGAAAATTCTAGGGGTCAGTTGACCTTTTAAAGATATTTAAGTGATTTTCTAGCCATTTAATGACTGTAATTCAAATTTGAACCACATCTACATGCAACGCCTAACCATAATGGTTTGAAAAATCATATTTTTTGTGTACTTGTGTGTGAGTTAAAAAATCATCAGACGATGTAAATATCTGGTGTTCAAAAAAGAAAATGTAAAGATCTGGCAAGACAACCGGCCCTCACACGATTGGCACTCTATCTCGCGGCTCGAAGTTTGGTAGGTGAGTGGCAGGGATCATTAATCAGACACGATTCTGTATTGGAAACCATCAGCTATCATGTTCACACACGGATTTTGATGCGGGAATCATGTGTAATTCAAACTACAGTACTCATAAATTCCTGTGATCGACGTGTGTACTGTCCCCATCGATCTAGATTCCGGCTGCCAATAAATACTACCTTGCTCATGTCGTCCTGCCTGCATTCTCATCTACTTCCTCCCCTTGCTCGTCCTCTCTCTCTCAAGTCTCTGCCATGGCGCCGCCGGTCTGCCCACGCACCGACGAGGAGTCGCAGCCCCCCGAGGACGCTCTCTCGAATAGCAGCGACGAGGACCCCTACGCATCGCCGGACGAGGTTGCACCGGACCCCCCAACTTTGGATTGGTTTTGGGTCCAGTACAATCTTTGTCTATCGAAGTCGCTGCCGCCAGCTCAGAAAGCCAGGCAAGTGGCATTCAAGAAGGAGACGGTGGAGGAGGAAGCTAGGTACCAGGCGGCCTGTGAAGCCCGTGATGCCGCTTGGAAAAATGAGGCGGCGGAGCTTTGGGGGCGGGCGCGTCGTCGTGTGGAGGAGGTGTACGAAGACGGGTACTTCGTTAGGAAGGTCATAGGCGCTGGGCACCTCGTCGCTACGTGGAGGTGGGCCGATAAGCTCCAGTTTGCCACCGACGAGGAGCTCCGGTGGGCGCCCAAAGAAATGGCAAGATCGTTCGCGTGTGTCCGCCAGCAAGAGGCAGATCGGTACGTCAAGCGCCGCGAGGCGGAGGAGGCGGAGTACTGCCTCTGCACTGGGAAGACGTCGCGCACCAGGGAGTTGTTGGCGAGGGGCTGCCGGAATACTGGCCCTGGGAGGGATTATTAGTTTTAGTATTGTTTGTTTTCAATTTTATGCATTGTACCTAGTAGTTAAGTATCATCACGTATATGTGATTATATTATATATATATATATACTGTGATGAACTAATGAACAATATATATAAGTATATATATATTATGAATTCCATTTTCTATCTATTTTTGTATACTAATTTGAATCTACCTGTTATCATCCACATATACAGAATGGAAAGGGTATATACACACATTGAAACAGAACATATAAGAATGGAAAATAGAGTACACACATTGAAACAGAGGAATAAACAGAGCTATACTATTATTGCTGTGAATACATAGCTATCCACGTCGAAACGACTCAATAAAATAAAACGCATCCATGAGACCATGACCAGCAACCCTCGCCTACTGTAGCTCTTGGCTCTGCCTGAACTCGTGCATGCGTTCGTCCAAGCGGTCGACACGCTCGCGGTACATCTGGAGCGTGATCTCGAGCTCCAAGTTGGCTTTTTCATCGGATATCACCATCTCGAGGATGCGACGTCCATGTTCCTCTACTGCGTCTAGGTGGACACCTGGGCCAAGGAGGCGGTCGAGCCTATGAACCAGTGTGTTGACATCCAGTGGGCCGCGGACAAGGCGAATGGCGCCACCCATGCGAATGGCGCGGTGGGCGTCCGATGCAAGTATGGCGCGGCCGGCCTCTGGTGCAAGTACGACGCTGAGGGCCTCTGCCCACTCCTGGCTAGGAATGGGGGTACTGACGGGACGTGTACCCAACTGCGATGCCATGTCGACAGTAGGCAAGCGCTGATGGATCTGCTCTTGCTGTGTGGTGCACCGCGCCTCTCGCTTTGCGGCGCTCCAACGGTCTCGCCGTGCGGCGAGCCGCAACCTATTGGCGCGGACGCGCCTAGCTTGCTCTGGGGCGTGCCATCGATCATGTTGTGTGGCGAGCTGCAGCCTGTCGGCACGGACATGCCTATCTTGATCCGCGGCGCTCAAGCGCCATACACCAGAGGTCTGCTCAACCCTCACGATGAAGCGCAACACGGCGTCGTCCATCGCGTTGCCGGGGAGCTCCTCGGCCTCGACGGGCCGTGGCGCCTGCTTGTTTTCCTCGTCGACGAGGTGGATGGCAGAGGTGGTGCTTTGGTGGGTTGGCATGCTTGGAAAAGGTGGATGTGCTACAGGTTACGCTTGTCGCCTCCGTGCGTCGCACGCCACCTAGGTTTATGTGCAATATCGCTAGGTGTCAGGAAACAAGTGAGGAAATGGCGGGAAACAGTGGCGTGTTCATAAAACGCCATCAATTAATGGAAACTTAGCATAGAAGGAACATCGAGCTAGCACAAGAAGTAGATGATAATCAGATGAACATGGACCACACTAGGGAACCCATCGGTGATGAATTCATCAATCACAAATGGTTGAATACTAGCAAGCGTTTGCTCACAACACACACAACTTATTCCATCACAAACATGTCAGATGGATCAGTTGTATGCCACGTATCGTACATTGTCAAAAAGTAATGCGGTAGACCTTCTTTAACATGTGTTAAAAATAAAAAAATAAAAAACAAGGACCTCGAGGTTAAATTAAGAGATATTGTGTAGACAGAGCATATCACATATCTGGATGACCACTCGTCCCCTAATGACCAATAGATGTTGTGTGGACAGAGCATATCACATACATCTTATTAGAAGAAATAGTCTGTGTTATTATCGGTCTTCGCACATATTTCTAATTATAGGCCTGTTTGCCGCGCATAACACACATCTTGATATATTGAACCGTTTCTGTTCTCTTGTCTCAACACAAACAGTTCATTCGAGTGAACCGCATGCCGTATATCGCAAACACCTTGATCTGGCTGACCGTTTCTTTTGTGTTAGCTAATCACAAACAGTTCATACGAGTGAATTGTATGTTGTATATCGCACACACCTTCATCTGGCTGCCCATTTCTTTTGTTCCTCCTCATCGCAAACAGTCAATTGAACTGAACCGTATGCCCTACATCGCACACGCAACTAAAATCTGAACTGTGTTTGATGCATCCTCCATCGCAAAAGTTTTGCACCTTTTTTGACGGGTTTTTTACACCACCATTTGTAATTCTTGCATCGCACACAGTTTCGTCGAAGGGGCTCTGATCATAGTGTCGCGTTAGCAGCAACCTGCAGTAGTGAGTGAAGCACTAGAGCAAAATTGCCTAGCTCAAAAGATATAAGTGAAGCACATAGAATATTCTAATAAATCATGATTCATGTGTGTCTATCTAAAAAGATGTGTACAACAACGATGCTTGTGGAAAACAAAAAAGCAAAGACTCAAATCATACAAGACGCTCCAAGCAAAACACATATCATGTGGTGAATAAAAATATAGCCTCAAGTAAAGTTACTGATAGATGAAGACGAAAGAGGGGATGCCTTCCGAGGCATCCCCAAGCTTAGACTCTTGGTTATCCTTGAATATTACCTTGGGGTTCCTTGGGCTTCCCCAAGCTTAGGCTCTTGTCACTCCTTATTACATAGTCCATCAAATCCTTACCCAAAACTTGAAAACTTCAGAACAGAAAACTCAATAGAAAATCTCATAAGCTCCGTTAGTATAAGAAAATAAATCACCACTTTTGGTACTGTTCTGAACTCATTCTTTATTTATATTGGTGTAATATCTACTGTATTCCAACTTTTCCATGGTTCATACCCCCCGATACTACCCATAGATTCATCAAAATAAGCAAACAACACATAGAAAACAGAATATATCAAAAACAAAACAATCTGTAGCAATCTGTAACTCTTGAATACTTCTGTAACTCCAAAAATTCTGAAAAATTCGGAAGGCCTGAAAAATTTGTTTATTAATCTTCTTCAAAAAGAATAAGTATTTTATCGCGCTTCTTCTAAAAATGGAAATTAATCTCCTAGGCGCAAAAGTTTCTGTTTTTCAGCAAGATCAAATCAACTATCTCTGTAAGCTATCCCAAAGGTCTTACTTGGCACAAACACTAATTAAAACACAAAAACCACATCTATACAGAGGCTAGATAAATTATTTAATGCAAAATAGGACCTAAAAGTGAGAACAAAAATAAAATTGGGTTGCCTCCCGACAAGCGCTATTGTTTAATGCCCTTGGCTAGGCAAAAAACACGAATAAATCTAGGTATTGTCATCTTTGGTATGCAATCCATAAGTGGCTCTCATAATAGATTCATGTGGCAATTTAATTTCTTTCTTGGAAAGTTATCCATGCCCTTCTTTAATGGAAATTGAAATTTAATGTTTCTTATTTCATATCAATAATTGCACCAATCGTTCTAAGGAAAGATCTACCAAGAATAATAGGACATGTAGGATTGCAATCTACATCAAGAACAATGAAATCTATGGGCACATAATTCCTATTTGCAACAATAAGAAGATCATTAATCCTTCCCATAGGTTTCTTAATAGTGGAATCCGCAAGATGCAAATTTAAGGAACACTCCTCAAATTCACGAAAACCTAGCACATCACATAAAGTTTTTGGAATCTTGGAAACACTAGCACCCAAATCACACAAAGCATGGCACTCATAATCTTTAATCTTAATCTTAATAGTAGGTTCCCACTCATCATCAAGTTTTCTAGGGATAGAAACTTCCAATTCAAGCTTTTCTTCAAAAGATTGCATCATAGCATCAACGATATGTTTAGTAAAAGCTTTGTTTTGATTATAAGCATGAGGAGAATTCAACATGGATTGCAACAAGGAAATACAATCTATTAAAGAACAATTATCATAATTAAATTCCTTGAAATCCAAAAGAGTGTGTTCATTGCTACTTCAAGTTTTTCCCCTCCAATCCCACTTTTATCAATTTTTGCATCAAGATATGAAAACTCCGAATCATTGGGACGCCTTTTAACTAAAGTTGACTCATCTCCAGTCCCATATTTATGAAGATTTATATTGGAAAACAAACTTTCAATAGGATTCACATCAATCACTTTATGATCTTTGTCATTATTTTCACAGAAACTAGAAGAACACGTTTTTACAAACCAATCTCATTTAGCACACATCTTCGCGGTTCTTTCTTTGCACTCATTAATGGAAATTCTTATAGCTTTGAGACACTCATTACTATCATGCTTCGGTGGAATAGATCTAAGTTTCAAAGAATCAACATCAAGAGCAATTCTATCCACGTTCCTAGCCAAATCATCAATCTTAAGCAATTTTTCTTCAATCAAAGCATTGAAATTCTTTTGCGAACTCATAAATTCTTTAACACTATTCTCTAAATCAGAGGTCATATTATTATAATTTCCATATGAATTGTTGTAGGAATTACCATAATTATTAGAGGAATTACTAGGGAACGGCCTAGGACTAAAATTACCTCTATATGCGTTATTACCAAAAATGTTCATACCAACAAAATTCACATCCATATATTCATTATTATTTTCAATCAAAGTAGACAAAGGCATATTATTAGGATCAATAGAAGCACTCTTACTAGCAAACAATTTCATAAGCTCATCCATCTTTCCACTCCAAACATTAATCTCTTCAATTGCATGCACTTTTTTACTAGTAGAAGATCTTTCGGTATGCCATTGAGAGTAATTAAACATAATATTATCTAGGAGTTTAGTAGCTCCTCCTAAATTAATTTCCATAAAAGTGCCTCCCGTAGCCAAATCTAAAAGATTTCTAGAAGCAAAATTCAATCCGGCATAAATTTTTTGTATAATCATCCACAAATTCAAGCCATGAGTAGGGCAATTTCGTATCATCAATTTCATCCTCTCCCAAGATTGTGCAACATGTTCATGATCAAGTTTCTTAAAATTCATAATATCGTTCCTAAGTGAGATGATCTTAGCGGGAGGAAAATACTTGGAAATAAAATCATCTTTACATTTATTCCATGAATCAATACTATTTTTGGGCAAAGATGAAAACCAAGTTTTAGCACGATCTCAAAGTGAGAATGGAAATAGCTTCAATTTAACAATCCCATTATCTACATCTTTTTTCGTTTGCATATCACACAAATCAACAAAATTGTTTAGATGGGAAGCGGCATCTTCACTAGGAACGCCAGAAAATTGATCTTTCATAACAAGATTTAGCAAAGCGGCATTAATTTCACAAGATTCCACATTAGTAGCGGGAGCAATTGGAGTACTAATAAAGTCATTATTATTGGTGTTGGAAAAGTCACTCAATTTGGTATTCTCTTGAGCCATCGTGGCAAAGCAAACAATCCAACACACGAGCACACAAAAAGAAGACGAAGAAGACAAACGGAAGAGGGGCAAAGAAAAGGCAATTCTTTTTGCAAATCATTTTAGAAGTGGGGGAGAGGAAAACGAGAGGCGAATGGCGAATAATGTAATGCTAAATATGATATTTATGAAGGGTACTTGGTATGTCTTGACTTGGCATAGATCTCCCCGGCAACGGCGCCAGAAATTCTCCCTGCTACTTCTTGAGCTTGTGTTGGTTTTTCCCTTGAAGATGAAAGGGTGATGCAACAAAGTAGAGAACCAAGGTATCAATCCAGTAGGAGACAAGACACAAGTCACCAAATACCTGCATAAACAAACAACAACTTGCACCCAACGCGGTAAAGCGGTTGTCAATCCGATGCGGCTTGAACTATGTCGGTATTTCCCCAAAGAGGAGGGTTATGGAACCAGCAGGAGAATCACGCAACACCACATAAACAGCTCCTGCACACAAAGAACAAATACTTGCAACCCGACGTAAGAGAGGGGTTGTCAATCCCTCACGGGTAAAAAGATGTAACATCCTAAATTCCCAATTTGGAATGTTATACTTAGATCATTCATGCATAGCATATTTCATTGCATTTCGTTTCGCGATCCTCGAAATTCTAAGCAACTCAAGGACCCACGGAGAGAGTTGGGGATTTCATTGTTTTCATATTTGAATTTTTCTCAAATATCAAAACAAGGACCATTTTGGTTGTAATTATTTTTCTCTCCGAAAATATTTCTAATTAAAACATATGAGAGGAGACAATATGACTTCTCCAAAATAAATGAAATATTAGAGGAAATATATTAAAATCAAATAAGTAATTTTATTTGGATTTTATTGTTATTTTATTTGAAAACAGCAAAATATGCATATTTTAAAATTTTCATTTTTGGCCAAGAAAAATGTTCATCCTATTCTAAATATTTTATTTAGACGGTGAAAATTTGTTTTGGCATTTTTAGATTTTTCCGGCGAAACCTGTTTAAAAAAAGAGTTTCCGCCTGACTAGGCCGAAGCCCAGCCGAGCAGGCCGGCCCGCCTAGCGCCACCGCCTCCCTCCCGTGCCCGGCTAGGACTCGCCGGAGTCCCGCGCCACCACGCCGTCGGCCACCCCCTCCCCCAAGTCGGACCATCCTGACCCCCCCTTTATAAGTCGGAGCCGCGCCGCCCTCTCCGCCACCCGCCACCATCGCCCCGCACCCGCAGCCGTAGCCGCGAGCTGCCGCAGCCGCGCCTACCGCCGCCCGTCGCCCATCACCACCGGAGCCCCGCCGATGCCGCCCCGCCCCGCGGACGTCTCGCCGGAGGTAGCCGCCGCCTCCGCCGTTCGTCGTTTTTTCGGTTAACCGACCGGTGTTTTTCTTGAAACCCTAGATCTATTTTTTAATAGATCAGTTCATTTTTTTCGGTTTAGTTGTTTAGCGAACTCTCATCCGTTCGTTCATTAAAACAAACACTGTTCGTTAGTTAGCCACAGACAGCGAACGTTCTTTCATTAGCCTGTTCGCCTCGTTTTTATTTTCCAGGGTTTTTACGCGATAATTTTCGATCGCGATTTCTGCCTTGATCTTCGTTTTAGTTTATCTTTTGGCTCGTTTATCGAAATCAAGTGAAACAAGCGCCTAGATCTTTGTCTCAAAGCCCTCTTTCTATTTAACCAACTTGAACAAGATTTTGGTACTGTAAAATTTGACATTAGTCCAGATTAGTAAACGGAGCTTGTTTCTTTTGTAGTTTGAGTTTCGTTGCTCCGTTTGATTTGATTCTTTTTGCAAACAAGAGTTCTTTAGTTGAACTTTCTGGTTAGATCTTCTTATTTGAGTTTTACCCGTGCTTCTGGCTTGATTGCTTATGTATGCTATTGTTTAATTGTGATAGAATTCTCGGAGTGCGAAGCGTGCTACTACGAGTCACTAGGTTTTGCGGATCGTCGGCAAGGCAAGTAACACATTGATCATACTCTTTTCATACCCAGTTTTTATGCATTAGTTTCAACCCTCAAACATTGCATGATTAGGATGAGTTTAACATGTGGGTATCGGGAAGCAGATGATAAGGTAGAACCTATTACCTATTTTATTATCAAACCCTCGGGAGTTACTTCTACGTTGTGCTTATATTGCCATGCTATGCTCGTAGACGTGGATTGGGTTTGAGTGTATCCATGACAGATGTGAGATTGTTAAAAAATGGTTTAACTTAAGGTGGCAACTTTAATACACATCTGGGTGGATTGTTGGTTTTGGCACCTGGGGTTATACCAGTGTGTAGGATCGAAAGTATGTCTAGAGGGGGGTGATTAGACTACTTGACCAAATAAAAATCTAGCCTTTTCCAAATTTTAGTTCTTGGCAGATTTTAGCTATCTTAGCACAAGTCAAGCAATCTCCACACAATTCAAGCAAGCATGCAAAAGAGTATATGAGCAGCGGAAAGTAAAGCATGCAACTTGCAAGAATGTAAAGGGAAGGGTTTGGAGGATTCAAACGCAATTGGAGACATGGATGTTTTTGTCGTGGTTCCGATAGGTGCTTCTATCGTACATCCACGCTGATGGAGACTTCAACCCACGAAGGGTAACGGTCGCGCGAGTCCACGGAGGGCTCCACCCACGAAGGGTCCACGAAGAAGCAACCTTGTCTATTCCATCATGGCCGTCGCCAACGAAGGACTTGCCTCACTAGCGGTAGATCTTCACGAAGTAGGTGATCTCCTTGCCCTTACAAACTCCTTGGTTCAACTCCACAATCTTGTCGGAGGCTCCCAAGTGACACCTAGCCAATCTAGGAGACACCACTCTCCAAAAAGTAACAAATGGTGTGTTGATGATGAACTCCTTGCTCTTGTGCTTCAAATGATAGTCTCCCCAACACTCAACTCTCTCTCACAGGATTTGGATTTGGTGGAAAGAAGATTTGAGTGGAAAGCAACTTGGGGAAGGCTAGAGATCAAGATTCATATGGTTGGAATGGAATATCTTGACCTCAACAAAAGTGTAGGTGGTTCTCTCTCAGAAAATGTGTATTGGAAGTGTAGGTATGTTCTGATGGATCTCTCCACAAATGAAGAGTGGGTGGAGGGGTATATATAGCCTCCACACAAAATCTAACCGTTACACTCAATTTACCAATCTCGGCGAGACCGAAGGGAAAAACTTGGTCAGACCGATTTACTAAACCTAGTGACCGTTAGGGCTTTTGGTGGGACTGAGATGCAACTCAGTAGGACCGATATGGTTAGGGTTAGGGCATAATGTAATCTCGGTGTGACCGATTACACAAACTCGGTGGGACCAATTTTAGTAATAAGCTAACCAGAGAGTTGGTCAGGTAAACTCGGTGGGACCGATTCGCTCATCTTGGTGAGACCAAAATGTTTCAAAAGGGAAACAGAGAGTTTACATTGCAATCTCGGTGGGACCGATCGCTCATCTCGGTAAGACCGAAACATTACGAAGGGAAACAGAGAGATTACAATCCCATCTCGGTGAGACCGAGATCCCTATCAGTGAAACGGAATTGCTAGGGTTTGTGTTAGTGGCTATGACATTTGAAACTCGGTGGCGCCGGATAGAAAGAATCGGTGGGGCCGAGTTTGACTTTTGGTTTAGGTCATATGTGGATGTGGGAAGGTAGTTGAGGGTTTTGGAGCATATCACTAAGCACTTTGAGCAAGCAAGCCATTAAGCAACACCTCATCCCTCCTTGATATTATTGGCTTTTCCTATAGACTCAATGTGATCTTGGATCACTAAAATATAAAATGTAGAGTCTTGATCTTGAAGCTTGAGCCAAACTTTTTGTCCATAGAATTTTGAGGGATCCACTTTCCTCATCCATGCCATGCCATTCATTAAGCTTTTCCTGAGATATTAATCTTGGAATAATGTTAGCTCAATGAGCTATATGTTGTTAGGAATTACCAAAACCACACAGGGATAGTTGCACTTTCAATCTCCCCCTTTTTGGTAATTGATAACAACATATAGATCAAAGCTTCGACAAATGATAATAAGAGTGAAAGATATTGTCGCTTTGAGAAGTATGTGAAAAGCAAGAGCTCCCCCTAAATTTGTGCATATCTTAAGATTTTCTTTGGACTGCAAATGCACAATGATTTAGGATCATGGGTTACTCTTCCATGTCACATACATCTTGGTGGAGCGCTCAAAATGATAAGAATTAAATACATGCACTCATCACCAAGCAAAGTGAATGATGATATAAGGATAAGTAAGATAATATCATCTAACAAGCATAAGTGTAGCTTATGATCAACCACATGATCATCAATGTCTCACAGATAATAGCATAGTATCTCAAGCAATCAAAAGCAAACAAAGTTCAACCAAGAAGACAAGAGAGAACAAAAGCAAACTCTCTCTCTTGAAGCCTATGATCTATACATTTTTCTCCCCCTTTGGAAACAAGTTACCAAAAAGTTCATAGAAAATGCATAGCACTAAAACGTCTCTCAGGCTTGGTCTTCAGGTGGTGGTGTCCGGAGAACGCCAAGGACGAAGGCTTCAGTGGAACTAGATGGAGCTGCTGGGGTAGGTGCTGGAGCTGGTTGCGCTGGAGCTGTAGCTGGTGCAGATGAAGTGACTCTAGTGTCTGGTACAGTCACTGCAGCAGATCTCTGAGCTCGAGGCACTCTGGCAAATGCATCAGTGGTTGTCTTGCCGTTCCTCTCCTGCATGTCATCCTATAGCTGCTCCACAACAGACTGAATCTCAGTTACTTTGACATCTAAATCATATAATTTTTGTTCCACGATTCTTTCCAGGCTCTCCTGGTTTTGAGTTAGGGTGGCCAACCCCTTCTCAATCCTCAGAGATGATGCTATCAAGTAACCAAGCTGGTCCTGCTTGCTTTTCAAAAAGTACTCAGATGCCTCCTCTTGAGTTGGCATCTTGGCAGCCTTCTCCATCTTTGCCTTCTCCTTCTTTGCTTGTGCTTGCACTGAGGAGGGTTCATCTTCATTCATCACAACTTGGTTGTCCTCGAAGTCAGGATAGATAGGCAAGTGTTCCTTATCCAACAAGTATGTGCCTGTGCCCATCTTTGAGTTTATCAACTCCTGGATCTGTGGGGTATATCCACAACTCCTTTTCTGATCAGCTACAGTCCTCTTGATAGTCTCAACTATAAGGATCATGACCTTGAACTTTTGTGGCACATCAAATATATGTAGCAAGTTAATTGCATGGCCTCTGATCATTCTATGATCACCAGACTTGGGAAAGAGAGTGTGCCTAAGGATCCAATTGATTGTAGGCAGCCCTGACAGCAAGTGTTTTACTGACCCAAACTGGTGAGTCTCAAGATCATCTTCAGGAATCTCCTTGTACATATTTGCCATAGAGTTGTGATCCATCTTCTTCTTGGCATAGACATCCAAGTCATCTTCTTTTTCCTTAGGAGCATTGATCAGATTTGCCCATTCCTCGATAGTTGAGTGGTACCTTGTACCTTCAGACATCCATACTATCCTGCCATCTGGATAGAAGTGTGCTGTGGAGTAGAATTGCATTATGAGCTCCTCATTCCACTTTGTGAGCTTCTTCCCAACAAATTCTGCAACTCCACAAGCACTGAAGCTGTCAAACACACCAGGATAGTGTTCCTCATTTTCCTTGATATACTTCCAGTCGACCCACCTCATTTCACACACTATAGGCTTCTTGTCCAGTAGCACTGTCTCATAGAAATCCTGTTGTTCCTTTGTGTGGAACCTGTAATCAACAGCAGTCCTTCTCCTGGTAGCATATGGATCTGTGTCTCTCCATTTCCTCAGTCCTGAGTCTCTCCTGATCTTCATGTTTTCAGCAACAAGATGAGCATCATTGTGGTCTGGAATTTTTGGCTTCAATTTTCTCAGAACATGCTCTTCATCTTCTTCTTCAGCAACAGTCTCAGGCACTGGGGCCTTGTTCTTCTCAGCAGCCGGTATGTTTCTGGTATTTCTCTTTGGTGCAGTCTTGGGCTTGGAGGCAGCTTTGGCTGCTTCTTTGGGCTTTGATGATGCAGCCCCTATCCTGATAGCATCACCCATAAGCTTCTGTGCCTTGGGTACTGGTGCAGCAACCTCTTCTTCCTCTTCTTCTTCCATCATGGAAGCCTTTCCAATCACTCTGGCTATGGTCTTCTTGACCCTTTCCTTCCTTTTCTTTCCTTCTGCAGCAGGCTCTTTGGGTTGAGATTCCAAAGATGCTTGAGAGGATGCTCTGGCCTTAGACATTGGTTGTCTTCCTACTGGCCTTTTGATCCTCATTCCTGGCTTAACTGCAGCTGAGTTGTACTCCTTCTTAACTACTTTCTTCTTTGATGTGGCCTCATCCTCAGTGGCCACATAGTCTTCATCCTCAGACTCTGAAGTTTTCTTCTTGCTTGCTCTAGTGGCAGCCTTTGGCAAATTGCTTGGGGTGCTCCTGCTACCATCATCTGAACTGCTAGAGGGACTAGTGCCCTCACTCAGGTCAACCTGCTCCTCTGACCTGTTCTGGCTATCACTCTGGTCAGACATGTTGCGAATACTAACTGCAGACCCTGTGAATAGATATAGATGAGATAGAGTGGATGAGCATCACAAAATACAGAGGTTTTTGCAAAAGAATGAGTCAAAAACTTAGTTTTAGTTTTCCACAGAAAGCATTTCGGATCAACCGATTTGCAAACTCAGTGATACCGAAGCAGCTGTTGGAACCTAAACTAGTGAACTCGGTCAGACCGAGTCACAATTTGGTGGCACCGAGACTGCTAGGGTTTCACAAAGTCCTGAACTCGGTCACACCGATTTGCAATTCTCGGTCAGACCGAGAACCACATGTGCAATGGCCTTGGCCGAATCGGTGGAACCGAGTTCTGCAACCCGGTGGGTCCGAGATGGTTTTAGCGGAAACCTAACCCTAAATTTTCGATTCAACTCTAATCTACGGAGTGTTTTGACTGGGTAGAAGCATTTCAATCATGGTAAGAATCATAATGAACACAGTGTGCTAGGAATCGGACGGGGATAGCACTGTGATCGAGTCCATACCCTAGTTTGGCGATGAACTCGCTACGATGGCAACGGCGGGGAAGAATTCCATTGACGGCGGCGGAGACCAGAGACAGGAGGCGGCTAGCGACGAGGAAGACGATCCGGACACCCTATAGGCAGAGCGAGCTATGCATAGGTGAAGGGGTTTTGGAGAAATTTCCAAAATTTTGCCCGTGAGTATATATAGCCCGACCCTGTCGGTGTGACCGAGTGGAACAACTCGGTGGCACCGAGATGCATAACTGTTAACAGTTACAGCAACTCGGTGTGACCGAAAAGTTCAAATCGGTTGCACCGAGATTGAAAACCTAGATCGACTTAGTGATCTCGGTATGACCGAAATGGAGGAATCGGTCAGACCGAAACACACAAAGAAGTTTTGGAAGTTTAAGTCTATGATGAATCGGGGACTCCGAGTGCTCCTCACACAGAGTGGTTCGAATCTGACTTGATCAATTTTTGTGATGTAGCATGAATAGAGTTTGAGACGAGAAAAGCATAGATAGCTAGAGAGGGTTCTTAGGCATTCTTTTCCATCCACTTTGCAAAAGAAAAGAAAACCAATCAATCAAAACAACAAGTGGATGTCCTCGAATGAGTAAAATATGCAATCAACATGCTCACACGATAAAATGGCAATTGAAATATGTGGCAAAGCATGCACAACCAATTCTAGCATCTATCAAACAATTTGTGATGACTAGGTCATCTATATATGAGTATATTGACTTAGGAGTCAAATGAGGACATTTGATCATAGGTCATACTCATCGTTTAAGCACAAGTGGAGTTACCACTTTTACATAAAGCATTGTTGTTTTCAGACCATTAGAGTTGCTTTAGCTCAATTCTTAGAGTAAAGCTCCCCCTAGATGTGAGATCCCCCCTATGAGGGATGAACTAACCTTGGGTTTTGTCGATGATGACTTCATGTAGATGTTAAAGATGTGGATGCTCAATGTTGATGTAGATCATTTGGAGCTATCCATTGGAGTGAGTTGCACTTTCAATACCTACACGGGTTAGTCCCACAAGGAACAAACAAGGATATCCATAGACATAGAGTGATGCACACACAAGATGATGTCTATGAAAGCTTTTAGGTTACCTTGTCCCTTGTCTTACCAACAAGAGGGTTTGTGACTCCTTGAACTAGTGCAAGATGTGGAAGTTCATTGCACTTGTTCTTGCCAAGATGATAAGAGTGAAGTATGTTGGCGGAGTCACACTCAAGAACTCTCTAGTTCTTCTTCTTCAGGATCCACACCATCTTGATGGGAATCCTCGGTGTTGTAGTTGTACTTGATGAAGTGGAACTTGAAGTAGTCTTAGGAACCCACTTGACCAAGGCCTTAGGAGCTTCTTCAAATGCATCAATTTCTTCTTGAAGCTTGTCCTTGCCTTTTTGCTTGTGGTCTTGTGGTGGAAGATCATCTTGAGCTTGTGTCCCTTTGAGAGAGGTAGGATCATACTTCTCTTGTTGAGGAACAAACTTCGTCTTGGGGTATTGATCTTCTTCCCACTCAACTCCATTGGCATTGAACTTTCGTTCAAAACCAACACCTTGATTCTTCTGGTGCCTTCCTTGCTTGCGTACAATTTCCTCGAATTGCTTAGTTCCAGCAAGGCTCTTGTAAACACCTTTCTCTATAATTCCCTTCAATAAGCTATTTTCTTGCTCAAGTGTAACTTGGCTAAGAGAATCATTAGTGGAATCAAGAGAACTACTAGAAGCAACAATATTGGATTTAGCATGATTATTGTTACTATTAGAGGAAGAATCTTTCTTGTTCTTGTTACTAGACTTGACTTGAGGCATGTAAGTGGATAAGAGTAAACGCTTGGCAATGTAAGAAGAACTTTTCTTGCGAAGATCATCATTGATTGCTTTTAAGAACTCATGCTCTTGCTCAAGGTTGAGCTTTTCAAAGCGCAATTTCTCACGAGTCCTTAAAAGTTCTCGATGATCTCCTAAGATAGTTTCATGAGCTAACTTAAGAGTGTTTAGTTCTTTAGTTAGAGAGTCAATCTTCTCCTTATCATTGTCATTCGTTTTATCTTGATTAGCATGATTAATTGACATTTCATCATAGTATTCATCACTAGAGTTGTCAACAAGTAAATCATCATCACCTAACCAGTCATCTTCATCACTATTGAAATCAACATACTCAGGGTGTGATACCTTTGGGCCTTTAGCCATGAAGCATGTTCCAACTCCTTCATTTGGTGAGTCAAATATGTCGTAGGAGTTGGTTGTCACAAGTGCTAGACCGGCAACACCTTCATCTTGAGTATATTTGGAGTCGGAGTGATAGCTTCTCTCGGAGTGGTTGTCAGAGTCGGAGCCGGATACCCATTCACCAACATGAGCTTGATGTCTTCGTTTTGTGTAGCTCCTTGATGACTTGTCCTTTCTTTCTGAATCCTTGCTTCTCCGTGAGGGTCTTCGTTCATAACGATCATCTCTACTCCTTCTTTCTCTAGATGGTGATTCTTCTCTTCTACTTCTTCTCTTGGGATAATCTTCTCTTCTCTTGTAGGGGACCATACACTCATTGGAATAGTGTCCGGGCCTTCCACAATTGTAGCAGTTTCGCTCTCGACTAGAAGATCTTTTGTCATTGTAGGACCTTGATTTGGAGCTTCTCTTTTCTTCTACTCTTGTAGAACTTGTTGAAGTTCTTCACCATTAAGATCAGTTCTTAATTGAAGGTTTGTTTCTCACTCGATGATGTGGGCGCTTCACATGAGGCTTTGTAAGCACCACTTGATTTGTTGTGAAGTTCCTCTTTATCCTTGAGTGACATCTCATGAGCAACAATTCTTCCGATGACTTCCGTTGGCTTGAGATCTTTGTAATTGGGCATCATTTGGATCAATGTGCACATGGTATCATATTTTCCATCCAAGGCTCTTAGGATCTTCTTGATGATGAATCTATCGGTCATCTCTTCACTCCCTAAGCCGACAATCTCATTTGTGATAAGAGCAAGCCTAGAGTACATTTCAGCGATACCTTCACCATCCTTCATTTTGAACTTGTCATGTTGACTTTGAAGCACATCCAACTTGGATTCCTTGACGGAGTCGGTACCTTCATGCATGTCAATCAAAGTATCCCAAATTTCCTTTGCATTCTCAAGACGGCTGATTTTGTTGAATCCTTTGGGGCACAATCCGTTGAAGAGGATATCACAAGCTTGAGCATTGTATTGTAGCATCTTCAACTCATCTGCGGTAGCTTCACGATTCGGTTCTCTCCCATCAAAGAATTCACCTTGCAAGCCAACACACACAAAAGCCCAAACGGCGGGGTTATGTCCAAGAATATGCATTTTCATCTTATGCTTCCAACTAGCAAAATTAGTACCATCAAAGTAAGAACCTCTACGGTGATAATTTCCCTAGCTAGACGCCATACTCTCCTAGGTTGTGAAACCAAGGCTATGACCACCAAAAGCTATGGAAATCAAAGCAAATGGAGACCAAAGCTCTGATACCACTTGTAGGATCGAAAGTATGTCTAGAGGGGGTGATTAGACTACTTGACCAAATAAAAATCTAGCCTTTTCCAAATTTTAGTTCTTGGCAGATTTTAGCTATCTTAGCACAAGTCAAGCAATCTCCACACAATTCAAGCAAGCATGCAAAAGAGTATATGAGCAGCGGAAAGTAAAGCATGCAACTTGCAAGAATGTAAAGGGAAGGGTTTGGAGGATTCAAACGCAATTGGAGACATGGATGTTTTTGTCGTGGTTCCGATAGGTGCTTCTATCGTACATCCACGCTGATGGAGACTTCAACCCACGAAGGGTAACGGTCGCGCGAGTCCACGGAGGGCTCCACCCACGAAGGGTCCACGAAGAAGCAACCTTGTCTATTCCATCATGGCCGTCGCCAACGAAGGACTTGCCTCACTAGCGGTAGATCTTCACGAAGTAGGTGATCTCCTTGCCCTTACAAACTCCTTGGTTCAACTCCACAATCTTGTCGGAGGCTCCCAAGTGACACCTAGCCAATCTAGGAGACACCACTCTCCAAAAAGTAACAAATGGTGTGTTGATGATGAACTCCTTGCTCTTGTGCTTCAAATGATAGTCTCCCCAACACTCAACTCTCTCTCACAGGATTTGGATTTGGTGGAAAGAAGATTTGAGTGGAAAGCAACTTGGGGAAGGCTAGAGATCAAGATTCATATGGTTGGAATGGAATATCTTGACCTCAACAAAAGTGTAGGTGGTTCTCTCTCAGAAAATGTGTATTGGAAGTGTAGGTATGTTCTGATGGATCTCTCCACAAATGAAGAGTGGGTGGAGGGGTATATATAGCCTCCACACAAAATCTAACCGTTACACTCAATTTACCAATCTCGGCGAGACCGAAGGGAAAAACTTGGTCAGACCGATTTACTAAACCTAGTGACCGTTAGGGCTTTTGGTGGGACTGAGATGCAACTCAGTAGGACCGATATGGTTAGGGTTAGGGCATAATGTAATCTCGGTGTGACCGATTACACAAACTCGGTGGGACCAATTTTAGTAATAAGCTAACCAGAGAGTTGGTCAGGTAAACTCGGTGGGACCGATTCGCTCATCTTGGTGAGACCAAAATGTTTCAAAAGGGAAACAGAGAGTTTACATTGCAATCTCGGTGGGACCGATCGCTCATCTCGGTAAGACCGAAACATTACGAAGGGAAACAGAGAGATTACAATCCCATCTCGGTGAGACCGAGATCCCTATCAGTGAAACGGAATTGCTAGGGTTTGTGTTAGTGGCTATGACATTTGAAACTCGGTGGCGCCGGATAGAAAGAATCGGTGGGGCCGAGTTTGACTTTTGGTTTAGGTCATATGTGGATGTGGGAAGGTAGTTGAGGGTTTTGGAGCATATCACTAAGCACTTTGAGCAAGCAAGCCATTAAGCAACACCTCATCCCTCCTTGATATTATTGGCTTTTCCTATAGACTCAATGTGATCTTGGATCACTAAAATATAAAATGTAGAGTCTTGATCTTGAAGCTTGAGCCAAACTTTTTGTCCATAGAATTTTGAGGGATCCACTTTCCTCATCCATGCCATGCCATTCATTAAGCTTTTCCTGAGATATTAATCTTGGAATAATGTTAGCTCAATGAGCTATATGTTGTTAGGAATTACCAAAACCACCCTGGGTTATACCAGTGTTGTCCTAGGAGATCCCGGTGTTATACCGTGTGATACTCCTATGGTCCGCCAACCAGGCTCAAAGGGATCAAAAGATTATTCATGCTAGAAACTTCTGTGTGTAGCCACAAGCTATTATGGGCTCTAGCATAGTTGAGTATGTTGCGTGACCTCTTCCAGTGGTAGGCTAGCAGATGTCGGGGTTGTAGGTTGGTACGGTCTACCCGGGGTTAGAGTTAATGCTTCTGAAAAACTGTGTCTTGGTCATCCATTTCTCAAACACCATGTAGTGCGTGACATCAAACGGAAGAGATCGAGTCTTGTGTGGAAAAGTGCGCAAACCTCTGCAGAGTGTTCAAACTAATCATGGTTAGCTGTGTCCCCGGTTATGGACATCTTGAGTATCTGGTACTTGGATTATCATATGGATCTCATCACTTTAAATTAATTTGTTGGGTTGATAATTACTTTCAATGGGGATTGAGATGGGGGTTCCATTCTCAATGTTGTTTCAACTACCATGATAGTTGAAGTAAAATATATTTCCTTTGTTGTAGGGAAAAATTAGCTTTTCGCACAATCATTGTAACCTTAGAGCCTCCACTAGCCATATATGCATGTAGTGATAGCATTTAACTGTTCTTTGCACTACTATGTTACTATGCCAGCATATTCCATGTGCTGACCCATTTTCGGGCTGCAACATATCATGTATCAGACTTTTCAGACGAAGAGTAAGGTGCGCTAGGTCGTTGTCGTGCACTCAGCTATGCCGTTGGAGTTGATGGACTCACTTTATCTTCCAAGTCTTCTGCTGTTATCTTACTTAGATGGCCTTAAGCCATATTTATTGTAACAAGTTCTCTTCGGAGACATTCGATGTAATAAGTGTGTGATTCCTACTGTGCTATAAATCCTTCGAGTCCTGTGTGTGTCAGCATTACCGATCCAGGGATGACACTGAAGCACAGAGACATGACCGTGTGCGGGAAGACTGGGCACTACGCCAATGATTGTCCAGAGTTGAAGAATGGCAGTGGTAATGGAAGCTCTGGGAAGAAGCCCAACCCTTTCAACAGGGGACAAGTGAGCCATGTGAACATGGAGGAGGTTCAAGAGCAGCCAGATGCAGTTATCGGTAAGTTTTTGGTTAAGTCATTTACCGCTCTCGTTCTTTTCGATACTGGTGCATCACATTCATACATTTCAAGGGGATTTGTAGACAAGTTTAAGTTACCCACCTTAGACCTTAGGACACCCTTGCTAGTGAGCTCACCAGGTGCAGAGTATATGGCCAGCCGATGGTGCGACTGGTTACCCTTAACCATTGGCAGCCATGTTTTCCCCTCAGACATAATAATTTTGGAATCCCAAGGATTGGATGTGATACTGGGGACGGATTGGTTATCGAAGTATGGAGGAAACATTGATTGCGCCAGTAGGTCAATTCTACTCACCACCCCGAAGGGAAAGAGGATTAAGTATGTATCCTGGCATACCCCCAAGAGTACTCATGTAAATTCCGTCATGGGAGTTGATCAGGAAGAAGTGCCTGTAGTGAAGGATTACCCGAATGTATTTCCATAGGAATTACCAGGCATGCCGCCAGATCGTGATATTGAGTTTTTGATAGAGTTGTTGCCAGGCACCGGACCGATGTCAAAGAGACCATACCGGATGCCCGCGAATGATCTAGAGGAGATTAAGAAGCATATCAAGGAGTTATTAGAGAAAGGTTACATTCGACAAAGTTCATCACCATGGGGAGCCCTAGTGCTCTTGGTTGAGAAGGATAAATCTTTGAGAATGGTTGTTGATTATCGCGCATTGAATGAAGTGACGATCAAGAACAAGTACCCAATACTAATGATCAATGATTTGTTTGATTAGTTGCAAGGAGCTAAAGTATTTTCTAAGATCGACCTACGATTAGGATATCACCAGCTAAAAATCCGAGAACAGGATATACCTAAGACAGCCTTCACCACAAGGTATGGGCTATATGAGTATACGGTTATGTCATTTGGATTGACTAATGCCCCTGCCTATTTCATGAGAATGATGAATAAGGTATCCATGGAGTTCTTGGATAAGTTTGTTGTGGTGTTTATTGATGATATTCTAGTATACTCGAAGAATGAAGACGAGCACAATGAGCATTTGTATTTAGTTCTCGAGAAACTTAGGGAACATCAGTTATAAGCCAAGTTCAGCAAATGTGAGTTTTGGTTGAAGGAAGTTGGATTCCTTGGACATGTTATATCAGGAGAAGGTATAGCAGTAGACCCTACTAAGGTTTAGCCAGTCACAGAGTGGTTGGCACCCACCTCAGTTGGAGAGATCTGTAGTTTTCTAGGACTCGCGGGATATTATCGGAGATTCATTGAGATTTTCTCCAATATTGCGAAGCCCATGACAGAGCTATTGAAGAAGGACACCAAGTTTAAATGGACGGATAAATGTGAGGCAAGTTTTTAGGAGTTGAAGAAACGTTTGACTATAGCCCCAGTGCTGATTCTGCCGGATATACGTAAGGATTTCCAAGTGTATTGCGACGCGTCTCGCTTAGGACTTGGAAGTGTACTTATGCAAGACAGAAGAGTTGTTTCGTATGCCTCACGAAAACTTCGACCGCATGAGTTGAACTATGCCACGCATGATTTGGAGTTAGCAGCTGTAGTACATGCACTCAAAACATGGAGACATTTTCTTATTGGGATCCATTGTGATGTGTACATGGATCATAAGAGTTTGAAGTACATTTTCACACAGAAGGAGTTGAATCTCAGGGAAAGGAGATGGTTGGAGCACATAAAGGATTATGATATGAAGTTGCACTATCATCCAGAAAAGGCCAATGTCATAGCAGACGCTTTGAGCCGGAAGAGTTATGCCAATACCTTAGTAACAGGAGGTTTGCCAAAGGAGTTAGTAGAAGATCTCAGGGAGCTTCGTTTGGAGATTTTTCCTAGAGGTTTTGTTGCAGCGATGGAAGTTCAATCTATATTGTTGGGAAAGATCCGAGAAGCTCAGAAGGATGATAAGGAAATTGCTGAGATAAAGGAGAAGATGAGCAAAGGAAAGGCCAAAGGTTTTCGTGAGGATGAGCACGACACCTTGTGGTATGAGGACCGAGTTTATGTGCCCAATAATGCAGAGCTCAGGAAGTTGATACTTCAGGAAGCTCATGACTCGCCATACTCGATACACCCCGGAAACACCAAGATGTATTTGGATTTGAAGGAGCATTTCTGGTGGACTGGTATGAAGAAGGATATTGTCGAGTATGTAGAGTGAAGGCAGAACATCAGAAGCCAGTAGGATTACTGCAGCCTATGCCTATACCCGAATGGAAGTGGGATAAGCTTGGCATGGATTTTATCATCGAATTACCCAGGACCCGATCGGGATATGATTCTATCTGGGTAGTAGTGGACCGCTTGACCAAAGTAGCTCACTTTATCCCAGTGAAAACCACATATACCAGTGCGAAGTTGGCCAAGATATATATGACCAGGATCGTATGTCTGTACAGAGTTCCGAGGACCATCGTATCAGATAGAGGAACACAATTTACTTCAAAGTTTTGGCATCAGCTGCACCAGACCTTGGGTACCAGGCTAGAGTTCAGTACAACTTTTCATCTGCAGACAGATGGACAGACCGAGAGAGTCAATCAGATTCTGGAGGACATGTTGAGAGCTTGTGCACTACATTATGGATCAAGTTGGGACGACAACTTGCCCTACGCAGAGTTCTCATACAACAATAGTTACCAGGCTAGTTTGAAGATGGCACCGTTCGAAGCCCTGTATGGACGAAGGTGCAGGACACCGTTAATGTGGGATGAAGTTGGAGACCGTTAGTTGTTTGGACCAGATTTGATCAAAGAGTCAGAAAAGAAGGTTAAGCTGATTCGAGATAGATTGAAGGTAGCACAGTCCAGACAGAAGAGCTATGCAGACTCGAAATGCAAGGAGGTAGTCTATGAAGTCGGAGACAGAGCATATCTTCATGTGTCACCGCTCCGAGAAGTTAAACGATTTGGAGTTAAGGGAAAGTTACCCCAAGATTTGTAGGACCATACCGAGTTTTGGAACATATGGGAGAGGTAGCCTACAAGTTGGAGTTACCCGAAGGACTGTCAGGAGTTCATGATGTGTTTCACGTTTCCCAATTGAAGAAGTGCCATGCAAAGATGGCTGATATCCCTCTGAGAGATACAGTGCCCCTGGAAGAAATTCAGTTGGATAGTGATTTGACATATGAGGAGGAACCTGTTAAGATTCTCGAGTTTGCCACCCGAGTTACTCGCAGCAAGGTTATAAAGTTTTGCAAAGTTCAATGGAGCCACCGTACCGAGGATGAAGCCACCTGGGAATGAGAGGATGATCTACGCAAAGACCACCCACACCTATTTTCTAGCCAACCCGAATCTCGAGGGCGAGATTCATCTTAAGGGGGGTAGGTTTATAACATCCCAAATTTCCAATTTCGAATGTTATACTTAGATCATTCATGCATAGCATATTTCATTGCATTTCGTTTCGCGATCCTCGAAATTCTAATCAACTCAAGGGCCCACAGAGAGAGTTGGGGATTTCATCGTTTTCATATTTGAATTTTTCTCAAATATCAAAACAAGGATCATTTTGGTTTTAATTATTTTTCTCTCCGAAAATATTTCTAACTAAAACATATGAGAGGAGATAATATGAATTAGAAAACTATGCATATTAAAATAAAATAAGTAATTTTATTTGGATTTTATTGCTATTTTATTTGCATTAGAAAACTATGCATATTAAAATAAAATAAGTAATTTTATTTGGATTTTATTGCTATTTTATTTGAATTAGAAAACTATGCATATTTTAAAATTTTCATTTTTGGTCAAGAAAAATGTTCATCCTGTTCTAAATATTTTATTTAGATGGTGAATTTTTTTGGCATTTTTAGATTATTATTTTTATTTTTAGGATTTTTTCGGCGAAACCTGTTTAAAAAAAAGAGTTTCCGCCCCGACTGGGCCGAAGCCCAGCCGAGCAGGCTGGCCCGCCTAGCGCCGCCGCCTCCCTCCCGTGCCCGGTTCGGACTCGCCGGAGTCCCGCGCCACCATGCCGTCGGTTGCCCCTCCCCCAAGTCAGACCACCCCAACCCCCCCCCCCTTATAAGCCGGAGCCCCGCCGCCCTCTCCGCCACCCGCCACCGCCGCCCCGCACCCGCAGCCGCGCTGCCACCCGCCCATCGCCGTGCCTACCATCGCCCGTCGCCCGCCGCCGCAGCCACGTCACCATCGCCCCTCACCACCGGAGCCCCGCCGACGTCTCGCCGGAGGTAGCCATTCGTCGTTTTTTTCGATTAACCAACCGGTTTTTTTCTTGAAACCCTAGATCTATTTTTTAATAGATCGGTTCGGTTTTTTTCGGTTTAGTTGTTTAGCGGACGCTTGTCCGTTCGTTCGTTTAAACGAACGCTGTTCGTCAGTTAGCCGCAGACAGTGAACATTATTTCGTTAGCCTGTTCGTCTCGTTTTTATTTTCCAGGGTTTTTACACGATTATTTTTTATCACGATTTCTGCCCTGATCTTTGTTTTAGTTTATCTTTTCGCTCCAAATCAGGTGAAACAAGCGCCTAGATCTTCCTCTCGAAGCCCTCTTTCTGTTTAACCAACTTGAACAAGATTTTGGTACTGTAAAATTTGACTTTAGTCCAGATTAGTAAACGGATCTTGTTTCTTTTGTAGTTTGAGTTTCATTGCTCCGTTTGATTTGATTCTTTTTGCAAACCGGAGTTCTTCAGTTGAACTTTCTGGTTAGATCTTCTTATTTGAGTTTTACCCGTGCTTATGGATTGATTGCTTATGTATGCTATTGTTTGTTTGCGATAGAATTCCCAGAGTGTGAAGCGTGCTACTACGAGTCACTAGGTTTTGCGGACGTCAGCAAGGCAAGTAACACATTGATCATACTCTTTTCATACCCAGTTTTTATGCATTAGTTTCAACCCTCAAACATTTCATGATTAGGATGGGTTTAACATGTGGGTATTGGGAAGTAGATGATAAGGTAGAACCTATTACCTGTTTTATTATCAAACCCACGGGAGTTACTTCTACGTTGTGCTTATATTGTCGTGCTATGCTCGTAGACGTGGATTGGGTTTGAGTGTATCCATGACAGATGTGAGATTGTTAATTAATGGTTCAACTTAAGGTGGGAACTTTAATACACATCTGGTTGGATTGTTGGTTTGGGCACCTGGGTTATACCAGTGTTGTCCTAGGAGATCCCGGGGTTATACCGTGTGATCCTCCTATGGTCCGCCACCCAGGCTCAAAGGGATCATAAGATTATTCATGCTAGAAACTTCCGTGTGTAGGTACAAGCTATTATGGGCTCTAGCATAGTTGAGTAAGTTGCATAACCTCTTCCAGTGGTAGGCTACACTACAAAAAAAATACACTTCCGTGATGATACGTGTTTGTCACAATAGGTCGCTTTTTTTGTCATGCATGTACATCCATGACAAATTTATGACAGAATCAAGATAGTCATACATGTGCCGTCGTAGAAGTGTTCCATGACATTACCAAAATTATCATCACGGAAGTGTCCACTTCCATGACGATAAATCGCGCGTCATAGAAGTGCTTTCGTCAAGGGTGACCGACACGTGGCATCCACCGTAACGGAACGCCGTTAAGCTATCGGGTCGGGTTTTGGATCCGATAACCTGTTAACAGCCCTGACTAATGGGGATTTTCCATGTGTAAAATCATCATTGGCTGGAGGAAACACGTGTCGCCTCATCGTTGGGACAGATGTCAACCACTCATTGGACGGAAGGCGCCTATGATACGTCGACACGTGGCACGGCCCAACAGAGGCCCATTCCTGTGAAAAGGCCGGCCCGTTTGACTTGGTCAAAAGCTGGCGGGCCGGCCCATGGAAAGCCTGTTAACGGCCTGTTCGAATATAGCCCGTTTACAATATGATTCCAGTAGCGTCATCTGGGCCATCTAATATGATTCCAGCCCGTTTTAGGCCCAGTAGCGTCATCTGGGCCATCCAATATGATTCCAGCCCGTTTTCAGTTCTGGCCCATGTATGGCCCATGACATCTTTCGGCCCATATGAGGCCCTATGTAACTCTTGGCCTACTAATGGCCCGTGGAGAAACTGGGTCGTAATGAACAGTGTATCACTTTACACCCATTAACGGCCCGTGGTGAAACTAGCCCGTAATGAACAGTGTATCACTTTATACCCATTAACGGCCCGTTATTCCGTTGGGCCATTTCCAGCCCATGTTTATCTTTCGGCCTTCTCAGAGCCCATTTATTCTTGGGCTCATTTCCCATACATAGCCAATGTCCGCCCGTGTTCACATCCAGTCTTCTCTGTACACTAGTGCAGCTTCGAGCTCTATGCTATGTATGGTAGTCGTATGACCCGGGAATCCCTGATAAAAGCTTTTAGTCCTCAGCATATCATATACACTGGTTGTCGAAGTTGGCGACCATCGCAAATAAATGCCGCAGAAAAACAAATCCAGAACTGAAACCACTTCAGAAGATCTCAAGAAACAATATCCCTGGTACCCATAATGCTAGCAAGATTCTTAGCAAGCTTATTAACTTTCTCTTGTTTGGCGGTTAAATCCTCCAGCGCTTGCTATTGCACTAGAAAATATGCATCTGAATTCTGCAGGGACTTCCTCAGTCCTTCAGCTTCCTATCGTAGCACATCTGATCGATGTCTTTCAACTTGAAGTTGAGACTCAAGAAGACGAACTGATTCGGGCAGCGAGTTCGAAGAGCTTGTGCCAGTAGTAGTGGCCAGTAACTCGAACACTACATCAAGACAGGACTTTTGGGTTCCCTCACTATCGTCAAGATAGTTTTTATCAGCTTTCTTGGAGACCAAGAGGGATGTCTCACTATCTTGAACCTTATCTACATTACTTCCTTTACCATTGGATAATGCGGTACTGTTCTCCCATATTTTGTCCGCATTCTAAAAGAGAAACAAGCAGACACATCACATGTTTACCATGTTGTATATGAAACTCATTTTGGTAAAGTGGACAGGATAACAGCACGAAACAAACATATATCTATGTACCATGGTCACTTTATGGTCTATACCATTCTAGTTTTTGTTGCCAAATCAAGATAGAGACACAGTTCAAATAATATTTGTTCAAGATAAAGCAGAATAGATAGAATATAAGTGTGGGTAACTATAGAGCAATAGCAACACTTGTAATGTGCATGACATGAGAACATAACTATTTATTCAATTGAAACTGAAATCAACATAGAGCAGGTTACAACAGCAAACCAGTTAAAGAAACAGGTTTAAAACATACCTGTTGCGCCATTGGAGTTTCAATTCCATCCTTCAAATTTGAAAATAGTTGGTATGAGTAAATACAGTCATGCAAGAGCAAAGGAGTATGAACCATAGCTACAGAACCTGACCTGAGAACAAATCTTCTTCTCCTTTAAGTGTTGAGTTGGGATTCGGAGTGGTGGTCCTCGTGCTTTGGGCACTGTAGTTCCCTTACTAACTTCTCGTGTTTGGTTGCTCTGTGGTGGAGACGGTGATGTGTCAACTGGAATTGGGTTACTATCTACAAGGGTTGGGGTTAGAAGGGGTGTAGCTGGTTCTCTGTCCAACTGGGTAGGGGCACAATCTGTGAGAGTCTGGGTTATGTGTGGTGGATCTGGTCCTTGGGCAAGTACAACCGTGGTTCTATCTGCATCAACTGGTAGCACTATGTTTTCTGAAGACCGTGTTGTTACTCCCTTAGATACCGCCATCACGCTCTCCAATTCAAATGGCTGATAAACAAGAAAAGTAATTGAAAGTATAGACATTGTATGATAGACAGGTGCAATGGATAGTGGGGAATAAAAGAGGGCATGAAATAATTTATATTTATGTTTTCTAACTAAACAGGATAGCATGACACAATTTCACATATATGATGGCTAACTAAATAGGATAGCATGACACAATTTCACATTATGATGGCTAACTAAAAAAGATGGAAAGACATAGTTCAAAATATGAGACTATGTAAACAGGATGACATGACATAACTATATAATGTGTTTATTAAATAGGTTGGCATGCCATAATTCACATACATTCGCGGATAGAATGCCATAATTCAAAATATGATGACTGTAAACACTAAACAGGATGAGATGATATAACTATATGATGTCTTTATTAAATGGGTTGCCATGCCATAATTCAGATAGATGATGTGTATGTACTATGCAAACATGATGGCATGATATAATTCAAATATATGATTTATATAGTAAGCAAGTAAGCAGATGGCAATCCATATATGATGTAAAAACTAAGCAATGCAAGACAACATGCATGACATGGGTAATATAACCCTGCCAAGTTTGAGCATAGACCTCAGGGGGGAAATAGGACTAGTCATCAGTCTCTGAATCCTCCTCTCAGGAGCTCTTTGTAACCAGCAAGATGTCTGCTTCAGCAGGTAGCATTGTCTGCTCTGAATACCTTGTTTTTACTCCAGATACTTCCATCACAGCTTCAAATGGCTGATGCACAGGAAGAGTAGTTGAATATACAAATGTTGTCACCAAATGGAACACGTAATACAAAAAAATGATAGCATGATATAATTCACATACATGATGATTGGCTAAACAGCATGGCATGGCATAATTCACATATATAATTCCTTTGCAACAAGATAGCATTGTATAATTCACATATATAATGTCTTGCAACAAGATGGCAATGCATAATTCATATATATGGTAATTAGACACTGAACATGTGGCATTCACACAAAGCATGTATAAACTAATCAAATGACATAGCAATGCGAGACACCATACGCACAATATGAGCAACATAACCCTGCCATGTTAGAGCATACACCTCGGGGGGAATAGGACTGGTCATCTGTCTCTGAATCCTCCTCTGAGGAGCTATCCGTAACCAGCGAGATATGCGCATTGTCAGACAGCATAGTCTGCTCTGAAGACCTTGTTTTCACTCCAGAATTTGCCATCACCGTGTCAAATGGCCGATGCACACAAAGAGCAGTTGAATGTAATATAATTGTTGACAAATGTAATATGTAACGAAAAAAGGATGGCCTGATATAATTTACATATAAGATGACTGGCTAAGCAGGATGGCATTGCAAAATTCACATATATGATGCCTGGCTAAACAAGATGGCGTTGCATAATTCACATAAACGATGAATAAACTAAACAGATGGCATTCGCACAAAGGATGTCTAAACTAAGTAGATGACATATTTGATGTATAAAGTAAGCAATGCAAGACACCATATGCATGATATAACCAACATCAGCATGCCAAGTTAGAGCGAAGACCTCAGGGGGTAAATAGTAGTTGTCTTCTCCTTCTAAATCCCCCTAAGAACAGATATCTTCCTCTCGATTACAATCCGAAATGCGTGGAGGGGGGGCTGCCTTTGCGCCTACCGTGGAGCGATGTATGCATGAAATTTTATTTCCACACAAGGCTCGTCTCTTTTGCTCTACATGTTCAGTTCCATTGTTTACAATAACTGTCATGCATAGGAATAAAACATAGTGAGATTATGTAAGGAGTGCATGCAGAAATCCAGAGTGATGGTAGCAACCTGTGGATAGACCCAAAACTAATAATAGCAGGCAGATGATGGCTTCAGTTAAAAAATACAGATAATGGCTTCTTTACTGTTTGTTTCCCACCCAACATGAAACTCATAGTAGACACCAGAGATTAACCAGATAGTAGATAGATACTATTGATAGCGGCCCTGATATGTACCCCACAACCATTTAAAAACTCAAGTTTGACCATTAGTTTGGAGCTGACTCAGAGTCTAATCGGTGAACAGGACGATAAATTAGCATGTAATATTAAGCGATGCATAACGTAAGCAGACACAAAAGAGTGCGACCTCTCTTTCGGACCTGTGTAGTCCTCGAGGTCATCTGCCCGGTTGATGATGGTAGTGCAGTTTTCATGGCTGCCAGCGATGGGGAAGAAGATCTGAGGCAGCGAAAGACAGTCTGGAGACCGGATCCCTGCTGTGTTGGACCCTTCTGTCAATGGAGCAGCAGAGCTGGGGTGGACGACGGCGCAGCAGGAGCGGGACAAACCACGCAAGGTTTTCTTTGACAACTATCTGTAAGAGAAGTAATTCTGTAAGGGCTCGTTTGAATTGGAGGATTACAACAATGCAGGGATAGGAAATAGACATGAATAGGATAGGAATGCACATGTAAAACAGAGAATTTAAAAACACAGGATTTCTGCCAATCTGGGTGTTTGATTCACAACAATTGGAAGATCACAGGATGCAAAGAAGCATGGTGAGATTAGGTCAAACCACAAGAAAATGTATGGTTATAGTGTTATTATGCTACTATCTCTTAGTCTTGCGCTTCATGAATAGGAATTTGAAAAGGAGGACAAGTGAAAATTAAAATTCCTATGTTTTTCCTTTCAAGGAGACACTAAAGGAACAAATCCATGTGCTCAGTGGACAATATATATAAAATGTAGAGTAAAAAAGAGATGCAACAAGTGTACAACCTCTTTGGCGAAGCCATGTCGATCTCAGCGTGATTGGGTTGGCCGATGAGGATGCTCCGGCTGACTTGGCTGTCGGAGGAGGGGAAGAAGATCTTAGGCATCTGGAGATGGAGCCCGAGGTACTACTCCACTGTGATGGAGGGTTTCGTCGTTGGAGCAGCTCCGGTGAGTTGTACGACGCCGAGGCTGAAGCAGGACAAGAGAGACAACGAACAACGTTAACCTGAGTGGAATTCTAATAGCATCTCCAATACATGATGTAAAATACATAACCACAAAGTGCTAGATGTAAAATACATCAGCCTCTCATCTCTGAACTTAACTGTCGAAACTGAATTTAACTGTCGAAACTGAACTTAACTGTCGAAACTGAATTTTGCTGTCGAAACTGAATTTTGTTGTCGAAATTGGACGCACTAGCAAGGTGAGGCTACACGTCGGTTGACTGACTTTTTCATCTTTGGTCAGTCGATTTTGCAGCCGTTGGATACGAAATCAAGGGTCTGCGGTTCATCTTCAACCTCCACCCCCCTGAGCCGGCCAAACAGCAGCCCCCCGCCGCCCGCGGTGCGCCGCCCCGCCCGCCCCGAAAACACTCCCCACCGCCGGTCCGCCGCCGCCCCGGCCATCCCTCTAGGCCCCCCGTGCCGAGCTTTTTCTCCAGCGATCCCCATGCCACCGCCCCGCCAACACCCCGCCACCGCCGGCGACCACCGCCCCCATCCTGAACCCTAAGATAGATAGTGGGGTACCTCTCCGGTGAGCCCCCCTCCCCGCTGCGGCTGGTTCTTCCTTCACCCCAGCGGCATCGGAGTGAAGTGTAGCTAAATCAGAGCAGCATCGCAAGCAAGAGCAAGAGCGAGAGCATCAGCGCGAGCAAGAGCAATAGCAAGAGCAGACCAGGCAGGGGACCGAGAGCAAGAGCGGAGCAGCAGCGCGAGCGAGAGCTAAAGCAGCAGCAGGTCCTACTGATGTGGACGTCGCCGCCGAGGGAGCGACGCCATGGAGGAAGTGGCCGGCAACGCCGCCGTGGATGGAGCCGCGCCGTGTCGGCTCGGGACCGAGCGCCGACAGCACCGTGAGATTGAATCAAGAAGAAAATGTGGCGATTAGTGTACAACCTCTTTGGTGGCGCCGATTAGGGCGCAGCTTCATCCGAGGAAACGGTGATGATGATGCTCTTTCGGTGGTGCAGGTGAAGACGGCGGTGTGGGAATGGAGGTGGCGCGAAAGACGAGGGGAACGTCGGGGCAGCTCCTTGGAGGTGGAGGACGGGGTGGCTAAACCGGCGGGACGATGAGATCGACGACGGATCCTCATCCGATACGGTGGATGAGGGACGTCGAGGTGTTGCTGTGGACGACGTCGTCGGGGAAGAGGCTCCGGCTGGGTGGCGGACGGAGCAGGGTGTGGGGTTTTGTCGCGGGTTTTCCTGGCCTCGGTGTACGAATGGGTGGGCGGATGGGATGGCAGTGGGGAACCATGGATTAGAGACGCGCTTGTCCGAAATGTGGGGTAAGTTACGAAAGTACCCCCACCGATTTGAGGCGGTTCTTTCGGTTCAGGGTACCACGGGCATTTCGCGTGTCGGGATTTCACACGAGGTGGCAGTTTTCACACGCGTTGTAATTTCGGAATAGCAAGGCGCGGGTTGAGATGGAGGGAGTTGTCGGAGCACAACGAGACAAAGATATATCTTAAATATTTTGGGCTAACAAGGCACGGGTTGAAATTTCCGGACAAGCCTAACGTGTACTGTACCAAATCAATGCACCCTACAAATGTCATTCAAAACTTTGAATTCATGTTATGTTCAATTAAAATATTTCGCTACGTGTATAATGCATGCAACCTACTACTCAAATGAACGTTTTAGTGCATTCCAAACGTATATACTACCGCTTCAATATGAACTAAATTTGAATTCCTTTCTCTATTTGAATAAGATCTACAGTAATGATTGTTGTGAAGTCAAAGCATTTGAATTCGTTTCTGTGTTTTAATAAGATCTACAATCATCATTATTGTCAAGTTAAACCATCGTTTGTGTATTATCTTCACAGCACACCACATGATTAGTCTCGAGTTACATATGAACTATGTGTACTATATGAACTCGAACTAGATTTTTTGAATCCACTTTATTTTGATTTCAAATCACATTACATTTCTAGCTCTAGCTAGATCTTCATAATCATGCCACATGCATGTGAGTGGGTTTTAAATCACATCAACATGTCTGCATGCAAGCATGCACCGGTAGCATGCATGTAAGTGAGCTTTTAAGTCCCATTAACATGTCAAAAACAAAAAATATAATCCCATTATGCAGTAGGAGTTCAGGAGTTGGCTGATCTTTTTCCCTTATGTGGGATGATCTAAATGATGATGGGAGTTTATTTAGTTTGGCTACCACATTTGTCATGCGGTTATAGAGTTTTTTTGTTCTATGAAATCGATAATTTTGTGCAGAAAGATATACCGCTATTCCGCGCCAACGCGTAGGGACTCATCTAGTAATATTTAGGAACGGAGGGAGTACTATGTAAAGAGTTAGGTGTCACACGGTGATAGTAGTGTGAGGTGGGCCATGTAATCACTGAGCCTGCGTGTTTTCACTGCTCTTGCATGCCTCCGCTGTAAGAATGGAGAAAATTGTAATCTAGTAGTAGTAGTATACCTCCTTTCGCCGAAAGCGTGGGACATCCAGCAGTCCTACCACCTCAGTAATAAAGACCAATGAGCTGTCAAATCACATAGACCCAGCAGTAAGTTGGACGGACAAAGCAACCGTCACTCTTGCGCCAGTGAGAGGTTGCGTCCGCTCTGCCCGGGCATGAACGCGGCACCGATTCTTTGGAGCGGCATTGACCGTTTCGGGCAGGAAGCACGCGCGGGCGATGGAGGGGTTTTGGGTGGGCCAGGCTGGTCAGGAGCAAGCGTGGTAGCTGTCCGCATGTTCCTACCGGACACGCCCGGAAACGAGAGGATGCACCGACTCTCGCGGCTAAAATTGTACACTACACAACGTCTCTCTGTAGGAGTAGCTCGATCTGTCGCCCTCTCTAACACACGCATGGTGTTAAACACACACACACGCACCTTGGTCCCGCTGCACCTTCTAACGTGACTTATTACACCTAGACGGAGGGAGTAGTAAGTATACGAGATACGGTGGCACACTGACTTAAGTCGAATACAATTTGCCAAAATTTGTGTGCATGTTATAATAAGGATTCACTTAAAATAGTACGTGAGTGAATAGAGGGATCAATTGGACAGTGTTCCCGAGCAGTAGCGAGATGTGTGAGGTAAGATACACCGCTGGCGCTTTTAATTTTTCTTATTAATTTGTTTGTTTCACCCTCTGACTGGGGGACCCAACGTACTACATGGAGAGAGGTAAGGTGACTAAGGCTGCATTATTTCTGCACCACTCTGGATAGTCTTACCACCAAACCCACATGACACAATTATGATTGAAATCGCAATGACTCCCACACACACAAAAAAAAACATGGCATGCTTGTCACACGAATGCAGGAATGTATAAAAGGTTATTTCCCTCTCGTTGAACATAACAGGAGGGTTGTGTAGCTGGTTAGCCTGTTCGCTCACTCTCTCGCCCTCTCCCGCTGCAGCCTCAGCGCTTGTAGTTCCTCTCTTCACACTCTCTCGCCCTCTCCAAATCTAAACAAGACTTCGTTGGCCTCTCTCTCCCCTCACTACTACTCAAAGAGCCGGCAGGATCCGTCCGCCGGGAAGGGAAGGAGGCTTAACACTGTCACCATCGGCGAGGGACTACCGGCGCAGCTGTTCACTTTCCACCCAGCGGTGGCACGGGAGGGCCTCTGACCCCTTCTTCTTCACCGCAGTCCCGTCGCCCACCGAACCACGCCCCAAGAACCTTAAAGTATAATTTACTTACTCCACATGCATTGCTCTAGCTGCATGTATACCATGAATCTAGGACGTGGTTCAAAGAGGAAAGGAGTGGGGGAAAGTAGTGGGAAAAGTTGTATATAGCATGAATCTAGGACGTGGTTCAAAGAGGAAATGAAGGGGGAAAGTTGTATAGCATTAATCTAGGACGTGGTTCAAAGAGGAAAGGAATGGGGGAAAGTAGTGGGGAAAGTTGTATCGCATAAATCTAGGACGTGGTTCAAAGAGGAAAGGAAGGGGCGAAAGTACTAGTTCAAAAAGGAAAGGAAGGGACAAGGCTGTAGAGTTTGAGCAGGACTAGATTTGATGCGCTCACATAGGGAAAGGCGTCTAAAGATAACAAAACTGGGACCAACACAAATATGCTCCTTGGTTGCTTGTTCTTTGTTGCAACAGACTGTGCATGACCACAGTACATCGATAGATGCACATGGTGCTGGTGCGTCCACTGTCCCGTGCAACTCATTAGCTGTTGTTAATCTAAGGCCCTGTTTGGTTAAAAACTCCCTAGTCCCTACCTGCTGGGTTCCAGGGACTAAACATGGACTAGAGGTTATTAAATGACATGCTAAAGACCATGTTACCCCTGGTAATGAACTAATAGAGACAAAGTGCGATGCATGGCAGGGGCAACTGTTGGAAAAAGTCCCAAAAAGACTCCCTCGGGGTCTTCTTTCTTTAGTCCCAAATGCCCACTTTTAGTCGCTAAAAGTCCCTCCTCTTTGGTTTAGATGGGACTGACACGGAGTTTTTTTAGTCCCTACACCAAAATGTCCCTGTAAACAAACACCCTCTAATAATGCCGCTGGAAAATTGATGCAATGCCATAGTTAAAAGAAAATTACATGTTTAACGAATTTTATTTTTAATATAATCTCTATGTTAATATTAATCAATGCCACCGTTTGAGGAATGCTATTGTCTTGCTTTCTTTCCCATTTAGATAAGGTAGATGCTTCTTTTTGTTGGCTTCTGTATCATCCGCCGTTATTGACCACTAATTGTTTCCTTTGCACCTCTATGTAAACATGGTTATCTGCTTCACCTCATTGCCATTGTGACCTTTTGTTGCACTGCACAAAACACTTTTGTGTTAAGAGTGTTTTGTGCAGTTCAACCAAAATGTCACACCGACAATGTTGCTTGATTGCTTCATCTTAGTGGAACTGCACAAGAGGAGATCTTACTTCCTATCCGTTAAGGCGAATTTGGTTCAGATCTTCTTCTTTTGAGTTGTTTGAATTCCACGTCATGAGAGGTCAGTACTAGCCTTCTTTCACATGATTCTGCAGTGTGCATTCATATGTTGTGCTACTTGTACGATAATGTTGCTTGATTTTAGTGAACTGCACAAATGGAGACAAGACTTCCAATCTGTATGTGCACTGTAATATCCCATTGAGGTAAGATAAGGATATTTCACAACTGCTGGCTTGTATTTTTTCCACTTTCATCAGAAAATTAAGTTTAGTACTATACTTGTGCTCCCTAATTGACATGCCAAATCTTACATTGAAGGTGAAGCTTGTTTGTTATTCAACCAAGTGATGAAGGGGAAGAACAGGGGGAAGAAAAACAAAAATCAACTCCCGGTGCTGTCATGAAAAAGTGGTATTGTCCTTGAGAAGTGCTTCATTTATGCTATTTTAAATATTTCCTTTCCTTTTTTTCGAGCAAACAGTGATGCTAGCATTTTGTAGTCCTCTTGTCTTTGCACAATAGGATCATCTTCCTCTGAAGAAGAATATGGAGTACGTGAAGTGACAAGTTCCGATTATGCCAGGATGAAGAAGCCCTATCTATATTATCATCAGAAGGAGCAGTTGAAGGATGGTTACATTACTCCCCACAAGACCAAACTAACTTCAGCTCAGAAGGACTGACAAAATCTCCATTTTTTGCTGTGATGCGCGAGTACAATGTTGTTCTAGGATTCTTTCTGGTGAGTTCCATTTTTCTAAAAGTGTGCTCTACATGGACCATGTATGTGCCTGTTGACACTGTCAATTCATAGTACAGTTTGCTCTATACTAATCACTTTTTTGTATTTGTGCAAACAGGGGTGCTCAGCTTGATTTCAATGGGAACTGCACAAAATGTTCATGAATACATCGAATCATTCATTTCCACCACAAGAAAGGAGGTGCCGATAAGTTCAAGGCGTTGCAACATATAAGGGCGAAATCATACAAGCTACGCGCGAATTTGGTTGATTTTGGTGGAACTGCACAAAAAGAACATCTGGTTTATTTAGCACGAGGTGCCATGTCAATGTCTGAACTAATGGCAAACCCTGCCCATTCCACAATCGTAGGCATTTGATATTTTGGAATGGGACAACCTTGTCAAATTTTGCTCATTGATTTTAGCAAGACATGCGTTTGATATTTTCGAATGGGACGCCCTTGCTGTCAGCAGCATCTATCAATTTTTTTTCTTTATTCTTTAGTTGTGATGTAAATATTGCCTTTGACATGTGAGTCACTGAGATGCATAATCATCGATTGTTTTGAATGTTCTCTATGAATTGCCAGGCCTGTGTGTTTGATTGCAATGTACATAAACGCTAAAAACCTGCTCAAACTCTTTGTACTCCTTCTGTTCCTTTTTACTTCGCACATTGTGAAAGTGCATACTTTTTTGTATAAGATTCGTCAAAGTAGAGATACTTTGACTGCAGACAAAACTTGTATGCAGACTAGAAAGGACCGGAGGGAGTACATGTGAAACTGCTGCAAACAAGGTGATCACCCTGGGAATAATGCTAGTACATATTGTTTTGCATGTTCATCCAATGCCAGTGATACAGGAATTCGAACTAATCGAAATAAATTCATTCATACACGGTCGGATTTCATATAAACATGCCAGATTTCATTACATTTCATACATTCTTCAACTAAAAAGGGGTGCGCTGGAGGTATAATTAATTAACCAAAGCTACCCACCTGTGTCCTGCTGAGCCGAACAGAAGCTTCAGTGACTTAACTGCAGGTGCAGTTGCGCAACTGACATGTGGCCTGTTGGGCCCATGTGTCAGTCAGCCAACTGCACCAGCAGTTAAGTAGAAGCAGCGTTCTTCTCCAGCAGAACACCCCGACTCCACGTCGCCGCCAAGAAGCTAACCGGCCGTCAATGGTTAACCCGCCTAGCTTGGCTTCAACAGGAGAGCAGCAGCGGTGGCCTTACTTGGACCCGAGTGGCGGCGACCTACCGTGTTCTACTCTTCCTCGTTTTCTATGTGGCGCAGCCTCGTTGGCAGCGGGGCGGGGCCTCGGCGGAGCCGGCGATGTCCTCTGTCTCGTTGCCGGCGGGTGGCGCCTCAGCGGAGCGATGGAAATCCTCCCCCGCATTGCCGGCAGGGTGGGGCCTCGGCTGAGCCGGCGATGTCCTCTGCCTCATTGTTGGCGGGGAGGGGCCTCGGCGGAGTCGGCGGTGTCCTCTGCCTCGTTGTTGGCGCCACAGGGCCTCGGCGGAGCAGGGCCTCGTCGATGCCAGCGGGGCGGGGACTCGTCGGAGCTGGCATTGTCCTCTGCCTCATCCTCGGTCTCGCCAAACAGCGCCTCGCCGCTTCATCGCCCTCTTTGCTAGCTTCTTTGTAGGCGGCCGCAGCCTCTGCCACCCGCATGCGCTCCAGCCAGCGCTTGAGGCGGCCCTTGCGGGCGGAGCGGTACGAGTTGAGCAGCGCCTCCTGCTCCGCCCGCTCCGCGGCAATCTGCTCCTCCGCCTGCAGATGCTCCTGGAGGAGATGGTGGTTGTAGGCGGCGTTGGCCTGCGCCTCCTGGAACTACTCCTGACGCATCTGCCTCACACTGTCCATATATTGGGCACGGGCCTCACCGATGGTCATGGTGCAATGAACCGGCGAGGATGGTGCGGAGGAGGGGGTTGGCGCCGGATCGTCGACAACCATGTTCTCCATTGGGACGTCGTCGTCCTCCGGCTGCCTGCCGGCCAGCCGGTCGGCAGCAATGGCTGCCATCTCCTTGTGGTCCGTCGTCCGCACGTCCCGAAGAGCGCTGGAGCGCGAGGAAGCCAAGGTGGGCAGTAGTGGTGTGGACAGGAGAAAGGGAACGGATGCGGATGACTGCGGCTATGGCCGGCGCAGCAGTTTATATAGCAATGGTGCGCAGGCGGAGGGACGGACGTGTGGCGCCGTAGTAGCTGCCTCGGCAACCGCATATCATTAATGTGGGCGGCAGATGGACGGACGGACGGCACTTGTGTTGTTTGAAGGTGGAGCAATCGCCTGCACCGAGAAGCGGGGCGGGCGGCGCTGACTGTTTCGGGCGGAAAGCACGCGCAGGCGAGGAGATGACTTTACTTGGAGAGGATGACAATGGGGACCCACCAGGTCCATAGCCTCACGTACGCAAGTGCCTCCTTATTATATATATATATATAACTATACTCCCTCCGCCTAGGTGAATAAGTCGTATTAGAAGGTGCATGACGACCTAGGTGCAAGCAGATTGGTGGAAAAGAAGAATATTTCTCTCTTCTAAACACAACATTTAATCACAGCAGTTAAGAGGATGCCTTATTAGCTACCCATGCAGGCCATCGTAATTCATAGCATGCAAAGCGCTTTTATTTCTTGCCTAATAACCGCATGGACGTGCTGCATGCATTGGTCCTTGCCCGAGAAAAAAAAAGGAGGAAATGGGTTTCCGCAGGAGACAACGAGGCAGAGGTGGAAGCGCTCGCTGGAGTTATTTAATTTGCTTCCCCCTGGTTTCCTGACATCACGGTCCCACACCATTGTCAACCTATGTAGTACTAGTCAATAAACGAGAGAATTGCCCAAGAAGCGGCCGACAGCTGGGACCAAGCAGCTCGAGCAGTATTTGTGTTTTTCAGGTGTGAGCACTGCAGAGTTTTTCGATATTTAGCCCAGATATTAATTTTTCTCCTCTGAACAACAATGAAAACATCGTTGCAGGTATTAACTGGGCGGCCTATGGCCCGTCTAGCCCAGGCCAGATATCCAGCCCAGATATTAATTTTTTCAAGCTGAAAATGGCTAGCCCAGCTATACTTTTTTTAGGAATACCCAGGCAAGGTCAAGTTGTTATTCTCCGCCCCGCTGGGCTGCAAATCTTTCCTAGGAGGGATGCATTAGCCTTAACGAGAAAATGGGCTTTAAGAAATAATAAATGGGATGTAATTATAAAAACTGGGCAATAACTATAAAAAATGCACCAAACACGTGATTACTTTATAAAAAATTATTTTTGGATATTGAAAATTTTAATTTCATTAATTGTTGCGAGCGCAATGTTTTGTTGGATTTTTACATAATACAAATATATATTGAAATGGTATTTAATCTGACTAGAAATTTCGGGATAAAAATATTTCGGATCCCATCAAAATGTGGGAAATTTTATAGAATTTTGTTTTGAACAGATGGTTGAAATTGGCTGTACTTTTAACAAACTGTAAATGGGCTGTAGTAAATTCCATTAGAATTCAGAAATGGGCTACACATTCTTACAAATCTCATAATGGGCTATAAGTTCTCTGCCACACACTTCTGGCCTTACTAAGTTGACGCGTCCCCTAAAAAACAGAGTTGACGCGTATGCAAGGCTTTGTCAACTTATAGTCAACACACGGTTCTAGCAGCAGTGGCCGTTGGATGTCCATCCAACGGATGCTGTGCTTCTTCTTCAATCTCGAATATTCTAGCTTCACCCGCCCAAAAAATGATTCCTCCCCCTGACATCTGGGCGCACCGTTTCGGAAGCTGGCCTATGGGCCTACTAAGTTGACATACCAAGGGCTTTGTCAACTTAGTCAATATAAACGATTCTAGCTGCAGTGACCGTACGATGTCCATCCAACGGCCGTAGTGCTTCTTCAACCTCTGGTCTTCTTGCTCCAGCCGCCCAAAGCAGCGCCGGTCCTGCCGCCTGCTCCTGCCTCCCGTGGCCGGTTGTGCTACCGTGGAGGCCTCACCACCCCCTACTATTCCCACCACTGGGCAGGCCCTGCGGCGACGGCAGCCTCACACCGCAGCCGAACGAGTGAACCCTCATACTCCTCTCTGCGTGGGCATCCACTGCCGCGTCTTCACCGGCTCCGCGTCGTCCCCTTCCTAGGCCTCGCCGTCGTCCACCACCCTGGTGCTCTCGACGCGGTGTGGTCAACATGGAAGGAACGACTTCCATCGGACGTGGACTATACGTGGAGAGGCTGACAGCTGGGTCCACGGTGGCAGCAAGGAAGTGCCTCCTTATTATGCGAAAAATAATGATTCCTCCACCTGACAGCAGGGACCCACCGGATGGGCCACCAGTATTTTGCGAAAAAATCATTTCCCCCTGACAGCAGGGACCCACCGGACGGGCACCAGTATTTTGCGAAAAAAAATCGTTTCCCCCTGACTGCTGGGACCCACCGGACGGGCCACCGTATTTCGTGAAAAAAACGTTCCCCCGCTGTCAGCTTGGACCCACTAGAAGTGCCTCCTTATTATGCACAAAAAATGAATACTCCCCCGGCTAGCTGGGACCCACCTTGCTGGGAGGCTGACTTGTGGGCCTACTAAGTTGACGGGGATGAAGGGCTTTGTCAACTTAGTCAATATGAACGATTCTAGCTCCAGTGACCGTATGATGTCCATCCAACGGCGGTAGTGCTTCTTCAACCTCTGGTCTTCTTGCTCCAGCCGCCCAAAGCAGCGCCGATCGTGCCGCATGCTCTTGCCTCCCGTGGCCGGCTGTGCTGCTGCAGAGGCCTCACCGCCCCCTACTATTCCCACCGCTGGCTAGGCCCTGCGGCGACGGTAGCTTCACACTATAGCCGAACCAGTGAGCCCTCATAGTCCTCTCCGCGTGGGCTTCCACTGCCGCGTCGTCCCCTTCCTAGGCCTCGCCGTCGTCCACCGCCGTGGTGCTCTCCGCGCGGCGTGGTCAACGTGGTCAAGGAACGACTTCCATTGGAAGAGTACTGTACGTGGAGAGGCTGACAGCTGGGTCCACGGCCACATCACTGTTTTTTTGTGATTTGCCAAGTAAGTCGCTTTGTCAGGCATGTTGGGCTGCAAATCTTTCAAGACGAGGAGAGCTTTCATTCGGCTGGCCGAGAAAATGGCCCATCAGTAATGAGAAATGGGCTGTACATTTTTAAAACACATCAAACTGGCAATTAGATTCAAATATCTTTTTTTTCATTTCAAGATTTTAAATTACATTAATTTTTATGCGTGGAGAATTTGTTGGATTTTATATTGATATACATTTATTTTTAAAATCAGTTTGAATGTGAGTCGAAATTTTGGGATTAAAACAGTTCAGATCGCACCGAAATATGCAAAATTTCGTATAATATTTTAACCGTTGCCACAATATGGGCTGTAATGCTAACAAAAAGAACATGGGCTCCAAAAAAACCTTAAGAATTAGCAAATGGGCTATAAATTATTAGAAATAATGGTAGATGGGCTGTATGTTGTTTTCCACGGATTTGAGGCTTTCCTAAAAAATAGGTTGACGCACAAGCACTAACTGTTGGATGTCCATCCAACGGCCGTCGTGCTTCTTCAATATCTGCTCTTCCTGCTCCAGCCGCTCAAACAAGCGCCGACGGGACTGCCTGTTCCCTCCTCCTCGCGGCCGGCCATGCTGCCGCGCAGGCCTCACCGCTCGACCGTACTCCCATCGCTGGCCTAGCCATCCCTCTACTCACCCACACCTGCTGTTATTCTCCGGCGACGGCAGACGAACCAGTAAACCCTCGCACAGTCGTACTCCCCTCCGCGTGGGAAACAACTGCCGAGTCTTCCCTGCCTCCGTGTCGTCCCCTTCCTAGGCCTCGTCGTCGTCCACCGCCCTGGTGCTCTCGGCGCGGCGTGGTCAACGTGGTCAAGGAACGACTTCCATCAGACGTGGACTGTACGTGGAGAGCCTGACAGCTGGGTCCACGTCCACAGCAAGGAAGTGCCTCCTTATTATGCGGAAAATAATGATTCCTCCACCTGACAGCTGGGACCCACCATACGGGCCACTGTATTTCGCGAAAAAAACATTTCCCCCTGACTGCTGGGACCCACCAGCTACATCTTCGCACGCAAGGAAGTGCGTCCGGGCAAAAAAACGATTCGCCCCCTAACTACTGGGACCCACCAGCTACATCCTCGCAGGCAAGGAAGTGCCTGATAGTCGGGACCCACCTGGTCGAAGCGTACGTAGCGTTGTCATTCTGGTCGTGAACGTGTACGTACATACTGGTCGATGTAGAGGCGCGCACGTGTCGTAGTAGAGGCACACACGTGTCGTAGTAGAGGCGCGCACGTAGCATCTACACGTACGTACAGCGGCCAGGGTGCAATAAATAAAATACGGCCACGTATGTGTACATACGGGCGGGGTCTCGAACGCCTACTCGCGCATACGTACGGCCAGGGCTCATGTACATTGCCGGGTCAGAACGGAGAAACAGCGTCGTCGTCGTGTTCATTGGGAGGCAACGGAATGCGTCGTGTTCATGGGGAGGCAACGGAACGCGTGGGAGCCAACCGGCTGGGTCGGAACGGAATGCATGGTCGTGTTCATCAGGAGGGCTTGGACGGAACAGGCGATGGAAACGAGGCCTGGCGTACCGCACAATAGAGGAAATGGACCTCCTACGTTCGGAACGGGGTCTTGTTGATCGGGAGGGGTCTGGCATACCGCAAAACGAAGGAAACGGACCTCCTACGGTCGAAACAGGGGTCCTGTTGATCGGGAGGGGTGTGGCGTACCGCAAAATGGACGAAACGGACTTGTGTTGGAGCGCTACGGTCGAAACGGGGGTCCTGTTCATTGGGAGGGGTGTGGCGTACCACAAAACAGGACTCCACGGGATACTATTTATCTCCACCATCAACCCCCTCCAGCCTCCACGAGCTATTGTTCATCCACCATCGACCTCCTCCAGCCTCCACCTGCGACTGTTCATCCACGGGCTCCTGTTCATCCAGCCTCCACCGCGCGCTACTCCACCAGCTACTGTTCAACCAGCCCTCTCCATGGGCTCCTGTTCAACCACCCTCCACGGGCTAGTGTTTATCCTGCCCTCCACCATCTACTGTTCATCCTGCCCTCCACGGGGTGGTCCTGTTCATCCAGCCCTCCACGGGGTCCAATTCATCCAGCCCCAACCGGCTCGATCAATCAGGGTCCTGTTCATCCAGAGGCAACACCATGGGGTCCTGTTCATCCACCCCCACCGGGAACTGTTCATCCAACCCCCCCCCCCCCCCCCGCAACACTCACTGTTCATCCAGAGGCAGCATCGATCAACTTCAGTTAGCAGTAGTAGCGAAGGAATCACTCGATCGGGTTCAATTAACAACCATCGATCGATCGCTCGGGTTCAGTAATGCGTAGCCTGCAGTGCAATCGCTCGGGTTCAGTTAGAGCCCAACGCCTCGCTCGGGTTCAGTTAGAGCCAACGCCTCGCACACACGCGCGTACGTGTATGAGAGAAATGCGCATCGCTCGGCCCCCGACCTCCCACCGTAACCAGGAACTCCCCGAAATTTTCCTCGCCCTCACTTCTACAACGGTTTTTTCCGTCATGGACGGCCCAAAGAATGTCATGCAGCTGCGTCTCCGGCCCGCCGAGGACGAAAAGCCCATTTTATGTCATGTTTTTTGTCATAGAAGTAGGAGCCCACCACATCTATGATGATACCGGGTTTTGTCACAATTATTGTCATAGAAGTGTCATATGTATGACAGAAAAAAAAATTACGTTCGGCCCAGAATGTCATGGATGTGCCTTTTTTTTGTAGTGCTAGCAGATGTAGGGGATGTAGGTTGGTACGGTCTACCCGGGGTTAGAGTTAATTCTTCTGAAAAACTGTGTCTTGATCATCTGTTCCTCAAACACCATGTAGTGCGAGACATCCAACGGAGGAGATCGAGTCTTGTGGGGAAAAGTGAGCAAACCTCTGCAGAGTGTACAAACTAATCATGGTTAGCAGTGTCCCCGGTTATGGACATCTTGAGTATCTGGTACTTGGATTATCATATGGATCTCATCACTTTAAATTAATTTGTTGGCTTGATAATTACTTTTAATGGGGATTGAGATGGGGGTACCGTTCTCAATGTTGTTCCAACTACCATGATAGTTAAAGTAAAATATATTTCCTTTATTGTAGGGAAAAATTGGCTTTTCGCAAAAACATTGTAACCATAGAGCCTCCACCAGCCATATATGCATGTAGTGATAGCATTTATCTGTTCTTTGCTCTACTATGTTACTATGCCAGCATATTCCATGTGCTGACCCGTTTTCGGGCTGCAACATATCATGTTGCAGAATTTTTAGACGAAGATTAAGGTGCGCTAGGTCGTTGTCGTGCACTCAGCTATGTCGTTGGAGTTGATGGACTCACTTTATCTTCCAAGTCTTTCGTTGTTATCTTTTTTAGATGGCCTTACGCCATGTTTATTGTAATAAGTTCTCTTTGGAGACATTCGATGTAATAAGTGTGTGATTGCTACTCTGCTATAAATCCTTCGAGTACTGTGTGTGTTAGCATTACCGATCCAGGGATGACACTAAAGCACAGAGGCTTGACCGTCTAAGGTCGGGTCGCTACAAAAGATAGGTAAAATTGTAGTAGCTTGGATAAATAGATCTCGCGGGGACGCAAGATAAAATAATTAATAAAAATTGCAGCAAGGTATTTTGGGTTTTTTTGGATTAATAGATCTGAAAATAAAATCAAGTAAAAAAAATAGATCACGAAGGCAAATATAATAAAGAAGAGACACAGGGGCCGTAGATTTCACTAGTGGCTTCTCTCGTGAAAAATAGCAATGGTGGGTAAACAAGTTACTATTGGGAAATTGATAGAACTTCAAATAATCATGGCGATATCCAGGCAATGATCATTATATAGGCATCAAATCCAAGATTAGTAGACCGATTCCTGCCTGCATCTACTACTATTTTTCTTGAAAGGTTTGCATATACTCATGTAAACAGAGTAATGCAATAAGAACGATGACATGATGTAGACAAGATCTATTTTTCTAGAAATAGACCCATCTTGTTATCCTTAATAGCAACGATACATATGTGTTGGTTCCCCTTCTATCACTAGGATCAAGTACCGTAAGATCGAACCCATCACAATACACCTCTTCCCATGGCAAGAGAAATCGATCTAGTTGGCCTAACTAAATCGAAGATTCTAAGAATAAATACGAGGCTATAAGTAATGATACATATAAGAGATCAAAAGACTCAAATAACTTTCATGGATAAAAACATAGATCTGATCATAAACTCAAAGTTCCATCCAATAGATCTCCGAGGGACCATTGTATTGAGAATCAAGAGAGAGAGAGGAAACCATCTAGCTACTAACTACGGACCCGTAGGTCCATAAAGAGTTACATCGAATCCCAACAAACACACCGCAAAAAGAGTTACTTTGGTCCATAAAGAGTACATGCAGGCAGGAGTCGGTCTACTAATCTTGCACATGATGCCTATATAATGATCATTGCTTGGATATTGTCATGATTATTTGAAGTTCTATCAATTACCCAACAGTAATTTGTTTACCCACCATTGCTATTTTTCTCGAGAGAAGCCACTAGTGAAATCTACGTCCCCGGGTCTTTTCTTTATTATATTTGCCTTCACGATCTATTTTTACTTTCTTTTATTTTCAAATCTATTAATCCAAAACCCAAAAATGCATTTCTGCAATTTTTATTTATTTATTTGATCTCGCGTTCCCTCGAGGTCTATTTATCCAATCAACTACAATTTTACCTATCTTTTTACCCGTGAGGGATGGACAACCCCTCTCTTACGTCGGGTTGCAAGTATTTGTTCTTTGTGTGCAGGAGCTATTTACGTGGTGTTGCGTGGTTCTCCTACTGGTTCGATAACCTTGGTCTCATCACTAAGGGAAATACCTAACGTAGCTGTGCTGCATCATCCCTTCCTCTTTGGGGAAATACCGACGTAGTTCAAGCCGGATAAAAAGGAATTTCTAGCGCCGTTGCCGGGGAGACATCATCAACATCTACCAGGTTCCTAATCACAAATCTCATCTCCTTGCAATTTACATTATTTTCCATTTGCCTCTCGTTTTCCTCTCGCCCACTTCACAAAAATTTGCAATTTTATTTGCCCTCCTTTTCATTCGCCGTTTTCTTGCTGGATCTATCTGCGTTCTTGCTTTCTACTCATAATGGCTAGCATGACTCCTCCTCCTTTTTCACCAGATTTTGAAGTTTTATACTTCAAGCAACGACAAGGAGAAAATTTGAAAGATGCTTGGTATAGGTTAATGGAATCCTATCGTGTTTGCAACCTAAAGGGGGACGCAAAGAATTTGCTTCGTAATTTTTACATAGGATTGGCTTTGCATCATAGAGAACTCTTAGATTTTGCCGCTAAAGGGAATTTTATTGAGCTTGATGCTAATGTTGCCTATGAAATCTTAGAAGGAATTATGGGGGTTCCACCTCTAAAGAAGGGTACTTCTTTCACCCCAGAGGGAGTTCAAATTTTGGACAAACTTGGTGATTTGCACAAATATATGGTTGAATTGCAAAAATATAATGAACCTCTCAAACATCTTAATGGTAGTATCAATCGCTTGAATACTTTGATTACCGTTTGCAATAAACGGTTGGATATCTTAGATCTCAAGATGGTTTATTTTCCGAAAAATTTAGGGAAGCGCAAAGAGCCTCCCAGATTTGAATAGTCCCTTACTAAAGTGGCAAAGACCTAGGATGACAATACTTAGATCCTTTGCATTATGCCTAGCTAGGGGCATAAAACAATACCGCTTGTTGGGAGGCAACCCAATGAATAAATTTTATTTTAGTTTTTCTCTTTCTGCTATTGAGTGTTTGCACAATTATTCTACTATTATGATTGTGTTTTTTGTGTTTTAATTAGTGTTTGTGCCAAGTAAAGCCTTTGGGATCATGTTGGGTGATAGTTGATTTGATCTTGCTGAAAAACAGAAACTTTTGTGCCCAGAAAAATAATTTTTATTTTTAACATAAGTGTGATAAAATACTTATTGTTTTTGCAGAAGATTAATAGACAAATTTCTCACGTTGTCCTAATTTTCCAGAATTTTTGGAGTTACAGAAGTATTCAAAATCTCCAGATTGCTACAGATTGTTCTGTTTTTGACAGATTCTGTTTTGTTTGCATTGTGTGCTTGTTTTGATGATTCTATGGTTTTCTTTGGAGAGTTTTGCCATAGAAAAGTTGTAATACATTAGATATAATGCAAAAATAAAATATGAATGGGCTTTCAACAGTACTTATAGTAGTGATTTGCTTTCTTATACTAACGGATCTCACGAAGGTTTCGTTGAGTTTTGTGTGATTGAAGTTTTGTAGTTTTGGGTGATATTACGATGGATGAAGGAATAAGGATTAGAAAAAGGCTAAGCTTGGGGGTTCCCATGCCACCCCAAGATAATATTCAAGAAGTATCAAGGAACTAAGCTTGGGGATGCCCCCGAGTGGCATCCCCTCTTTCTTCTAACGACCATCGGTATTTTACTTGAAACTATATTTTTATTCGTCATATATTATGAGTTTTGCTTGGAGCGTCTTGTATGATATGAGTCTTTGCTTGCTTTGCTCTGTGTTTTTAGTCATGAATCCTTGCTGGACACATGTATTTGAGAGAGCCAAAATTATGCCATGACTTGTTAGAATTGCTCTCTATGCTTCACTTAAATCTTTTTGAGCTATGGAATTGCTCTAGTGCTTCACTTGTATCTTTTTTAGAACGGTGTGCTTTAGTATTTTTGAACAAATGATCTCATGCTTCACTTAGATTTATTTGAGTGTTAGTAAAAAATTTAAGAAATTCTCTCATGCTTCACTTAAATTTTTTATGCTCATGTTCTTCACTTATATTTGTTTGAGCTTATTAAAAGCAACATATGAAACTAGTCCCAAAGTGGTAGATACCAAGGAGGATATAATAAAAACTTTCATGAAGATCATTGGACAAAATAAACTTGATGCCTTGTAATAGTTTTAAGATATGTTGATATAATATGTGAGTCATGTTGATGAGTAATTATGCTTTTGTAAGAATATTGGTGTTAAGGTTTGTGATTCCCTATGCAAGCATGAAAGTCAATAATTATGCAATGAAATTACATCCTACTTGTGGTGCATTATTCGGTGTTAGTTATGCTTAATGATCGGTTATGAGATTTTTCATTTCTTGGTAGGTTGCTTCTCAATCTTTTGCTAGCCTTCATTTTGCACTAAGTATGATCACTACTTGTGCATCCAAAATCCTTTAAACCAGTTTTGCCATATGAGTCCACTATACCTACCTATATGCAGTATTCTTTTGCCGTTCGAAGCAAATTTGTATGTGCCATCTCTAATTTTCAAAATAAACTTCTCTTTTGTGTGCTCGTACCGCTCATGAAATGGTAGGGGGTGGCTGATATATTTCCATGCTAGATGTGTTACTCTCAAGATGAGTGTTTATTCACTTGTCATTGCACGAGAGTACGACAAAGGTATTAGGGATGCCTAGTCCCGAAGTGAAAAATGAATTTACTTTATGTTGTCAAATAATAAATTCCTTCGAAAGTGTTGGTACGGAAGGCACCCGTGGATACGGTTAGCCATGTAAAGTGAAAGTATGTTGGAAAAAGGAATAAACTTTATTTTCTGTTTGGGAACCGCCTATGATATATCTAGCATGAAAAGTATTGGGAACTACTCGATCGTTTTCGTTTATAGGAAAAGCATGCCACCCAAAATGTTTTATCTCTATATTTTTTGCTTTGAGCTCTGGCACCTCTACAAATCCCTACTACTCTCTACGAAGGGGCTTTCTATTTACTTTAAGGAATTTTTATTTTTACTTGAGTCTCCATCTTCTCTTATAAAGCACCAAATAAGGGGCACTATGATCTTACTTGAGCATTCGGTGTACCTAATATGCGAGTGTGTTTCATGAATGGATCAATGGTTGAGCATAATGGGCTAGGGATAACTTGCTTTAGCGTTGACATTTTGAAAGACATGGTTGCTTGTTGATATGCTTGAGTATTAAAGTCCTCATGTCAAAACTAGATTATTGCTTTGAACCATATAAAAGTCCAATTATCCATGCTATAAAATAAAGAATATGTGATGAACATGTTAGGCAGCATTCAACATCCAAAATTATGTTTTTATCATTTACCAACTCGAGTATGAGCGGGAATAAAGCTTGGGGATGCTGATACGTCTCCAATGTATCTATAATTTTTTATTGCTCCATACTGTTATATTATCATTATTGGATGTTTTACAATCATTTTATAATCATTTTATATCATTTTCTGGGACTAATCTATTGACATAGTGCCAAGTGCCTGTTGCTTTTTTACTTGTTTTTTATATCACAGAAAATCAATATCAAATGGAGTCCAAATACAGCGAAATTTTTTGTGGAATTTTTAAGGAGTAGAAGACACCCAATGGGCCGGAGAAGCAACTGGGGGTGCCCCAAGGGGGCACAGCCCACAAGGGCACGCCTGGGACCCCAGGCGCGCCCAGCTGGGGTGTGCCCATGTCGGTGGCCTCCCGCACCGCCTCTTTGCTCTATAAATACCCCAATATTCCAGAAACCCGAGGGGAGTCAACGAAAATCAATTCCAGCCACCGCAAGTTCCAGAAACCACAGATCCAATCTAAACACCATCACAGAGGGGTTCATCATCCACATTGGTGCCTCTCCGATGATGCGCGAGTAGCCCTTTGTAGTCCTACAGGTCCATAGTTAGTAGCTAGATGGCTTCCTATCTCTCTCTCTTGATTCTCAACAATGGTCTCTTGGAGATCTATATGATGTAACTCTTTTTGCGGTGTGTTTGTTGGGATTTGATGAACTTTGAGTTTATGACCAGATCTATGTGTTCATCAATGAAAGTTATTTGGGTCTTTTGATCTCTTATATGCATGATTATTTATAGCCTCGTCAAAGGAATTTTGATAAGTAAGAGTGTCGCATCCAACGAGGAGCAGAAGGAAATGACAAGTGGTTTTCAGCAAGGTAATATCTGCAAACCCTGAAATTGCAAGTAACGAGTAGTTTGATAGAAAGATAATTTGTAATGAGCAGGTAACGATAATAGTAACAAAAGTGCAGCAAGGTATCCCAATCCTTTTGAGATAAAGGACATGCCAAAATGGTCTCTTATGATAAGCAAAGCGTTCTTGAGGGTACACGGGAATTTCATCGAGTCACTTTCATCATGTTGGTTTGCTTTGTGTTCGCTACTTTGATAATTTGATATGTGGGTGGATCGGTGCTTAGGTGTTGTTCTTACTTGAACAAATCTCCTACTTATGATTAACCCCCCGCAAGCATCCGCAACTATGAGAAAAGTATTAAGAATAAATTCTAACCATAGCATTAAACTTTTGGATCCAATCGGTCCCTTACGAAATAGTGCATAAACTAGGGTTTAAGCTTCTGTCACTCTCACAACCCATCATCTAATAACTACTCCTCAATGCATTTCCTTAGGCCCAAATATGGTGACGCGTCATGTAGTCGACGCTCACGTGACACCACTAAGGAAATCACAACATACATACCATCAAAATATCGAACACATATAAAATTCACATGATTACTTGCAACAAGATTTCTCCCGTGACCTCAAGAACAAAATTAACTACTCAAAACTGATAATCATGCTCAAGATCAGAGGGGGATTAAATACCATATTGGATCTGAACATATAATATTCCACGAAATAAACCATATAGTAATCAACTACGAGATATAATCAACACTACTAGTCACCCACAAGTACCAATCTACAGTTCCGGTACAAAGATTGAACACAAGATATGAACTAGGGTTTGAGAGGAGATGGTCCTATTGAAGATGTTGATGGATATTTCCCTCCCCAAGATGGGAGAGTTGTTGGTGATGATGATGACGATGATTTCCCCCTCCGGGAGGGACGTTCCCCCGGTGGAATCGCTCCGCCGGAGGGCAAAAGTTCTCCTAACCAAATTCTGCCTCGAGATGGCGGCGCTTCATCCCGAAAGCCTTCCCTTTATTTATTTTTTCTAGGTAAAAATGACTTATATACTAGAAGATGAGCACCGGAGGTGGGCGGGGCTGAGCACAACCCACCAGGGCGCGCCTGGGGGCCCTGGCGCGCCCTGGTGTCTTGTGCTCACTAGGTGGCCCCCCTCCGGTAGTTATTTGCTCCAGGTATTTCTTATTTATTCCATAAAAATTCCTCGTGAAGTTTCATCTCACTTGGAGTTGTGGAGAATAGGTAGCCTGACATAGCTTTTTCAGTTCTAGATTTCCAGCTCCCGGAATTCTCCCTCTTTGTGTGCATATTATGAGAGAAAAGGCATTAGAATTACTCCAAAAAGCATTATTGTGCATAAAAAATTATAAATAATAGTAGGTAAACATGATGCAAAATGGACATATCAACTCCCTCAAGCTTAGACATCGCTTGTCCTCAAGTGAAAATCGAAATCGAAAAACATGTCCACATGCTTAGAGAGAGAGGTGTCGATAAAAACAAAATACGAACATAGAAGCACCATGTAAATTATTGTAACAGCAACAAACTTTAACATAAAACTTTTATCATAGACTTCTCATGGATAAGTAACAATTCATCACAACATCGAAGTATAAAGTATAAACTCTATTGGAAACCAACAAACTATGTTCTCAGTCAACTTTGCAAATACAATTCATCATCTTTTCAAGAAGGGTCACGTATTGGAGCCTTTAGGCAAGTCCACATACTCAACCATCCTATAGTCTTCTATGATTGCTAACACTCACCGCATACACATGAGCAAAATGTTTCAACCGGACACATGGAAAGATAGGGGCTCACAGTTTCACCTCCCAACGTATTCACCTCAAGGGTGATGTCAACAATAATAACTCATGCTACCCATATCCAACTGGATATATGTGCCTAGATCTTTCCTCACAACATGATGCTTGACAAAAGATAAAATAAAAAGGAATAGAGAGAAGAACCTTGACTCTTTCATAAAAGTAAATTCATAAAAGTAAAAGATAGGCCCTTCGCAGAGGGAAGCAGAGGTTGTCATGCGCTTTTTGTTTGTATGCTCAATCCCTTAGTGCAAAAGAACGTCACATTATATTGCCCCTTGTGATAGCAACCTTTATTGTGCAGTCTGTCACTTTTATTCTTTGCCATCACAAGTTTGTACAGTGCTCAATTTTCTCTTACACTAAATGATCTAACACTTTTGAAAGCAATTTTTATTGCCTTATTGCACCGACGACAACTTACTTGAAGGATCTTACTCAATCCTTAGGTAGGTATGGTGGACTATTGAAAATAAGATTTGGGTTTAAGGGTTTTGGATGCACAAGTAGTATCTCTACTTGGTGCGGAATTTTTGTCTAGCAAAAATGGGGGGCGAGAACCACATGTTGAAGGATCTATGACAATATAACTTCTATGTGAACATGAACGAACATAAATCATTATGTTGTCTTCCTTGTCCAACGTCAACAATTTTGGCATATAATATTTTGATGGGGGCTCACAATCACAAAAGATTTCCAAGATAGTATATTTGTATGTGAATCTTCTCTTCCCTTATTAATTCTTTCATGAATTGCATCATTGACCAATGTTATGTTTATCAATCTCCAATAAAATTTTCTTCTTATACTTTTCCTTATGTGATGTCATTACTTATCATAAGATTAGCATATGATCGTTTTCATTTATTTCCTTTCTTTTTACTGAAACATGAAAGTAAATAAAGAAACACTCAAACTAAGCTTTATTATATATCTCGCACACGATTACAAATATAAATCACTAAGCAAACTCTCGAAGAGAAAGGATCGAACCAAACTTTTATTCATATGAAGTAAAAGATAACTATGGATCAAACTAAGATAAGTAAAGACAAAAGATAGTGGTGGTGATAAGATATCGGGGCACCTCCCCCAAGCTTGGCGCAAGCCAAGGGGAGTGCCCATACCCGATACTCAATTTTATTTTGGTGAAGAAGAAGGAGGTGGTGGTGATGAAGTAGTAGCGATCTTGTCCTCGTGTTTCCATGGCAGAGGCTCACCATCATAAGAAGAGGAGTGAGTCTCACGGTCCTGCAACTAGCAGCCAAACTCATACCTTTAAACCTTGCCTCATATTCAAAGACTTAGTTTTGAAGGTCGTAGATCTGGCTCTGGAGGAAGTTGATTTGCTCGTTGCAAGAGAAAACGGCGTCCTTCATGGACTTGCCATCCACCTAGAGATCACGGGTGTAGTCCGCGATCATGAGGTCATTGGGATTGAGTCCACGTTCCACCATCCCCTTACACAGGTTGACTTTCTACTCCATAGCTTCAAGCCTAGCCTCCACGGACCCAATCCCCTTGGGGCCTTGCATGTCGCGGATGTAGAGCACCCCCTCATGCATCTAGATAGCTTGAGGGTGCTGCATCACCTCGCGCAAATATGGGTTGATGACGTTCTCAAAGAACTTGTCATTGGAGGAGCTTGAAGCGGCCATGGTGGATTAGACCTGACAGAAAATAGCAAGGAAAAGAAAACAGAAGATTTCTCCGCGATACGATGGTCAATAAGTTTGGGGGGTATATACAAATTTTTTATCTTGGGAAACAAGCAAACGGAAGAAAAACGGAGTCTGGAAGGTACCCGAGGTGGGCACAACCCACCTTGGCGTGCCTAGCTGCCCTGGTGTCTTGTGCCCACCAGGGTCACCTTCCTGGTAGTTTCTTATTTTCCTAATTTTTCAAATATTCCAAAACTAACAAAAAATATTTTTGCGGATTTTTCGGAGTCCGTTTACTTACCGTATCATGTACCTCCTCTTTTTCATGATTCTGGAGTGTTCCGGAAGGTTTCTTTTATGTGCTCTTCCGGGGTTTGGATAATATTGCTTTCAACATTGTTGGGTGTACCTGAGATATAATGTTTTATTTGTTTGCCATTAACGACCTTAGGGTTAGTGCCTTCAACATTATTTATTTTGATAGGTCCAGATCGATAAACCTCCTCGATAACATAGGGTCGTTCCCATTTGGAGAGGAGTTTTCCTGCAAAGAATCTGAAATGAGAGTTGTACAAAAGAACATATTCTCTAACTTTAAACTCACGCTTTCAGATTCTTTTATCATGCCATCTTTTAACTTTTTCTTTAAATAACTTGGCATTTTCATAAGCTTGGGTTCTACGTTCATCTAGTGAGCTAATATCAAATAATCTCTTTTCACCGGCAAGTTTGAAATCATAGTTGAGTTCTTTAATTGCCCAATATGTTTTATGTTCTAACTCAAGCGGCAAATGACAAGCTTTTCCATAGACCATTTTATTAGGAGACATACCCATAGGATTTTTATATGTTGTTCTATAAGCCCGAAGTGCATCCTCTAATTTCTTAGACCAGTTCTTCTAGGACCTATTGGCAGTCTTGTGTAAAAATAATTTTATTTCTCTATTGCTAAGTTCGACTTGACCACTAGATTGAGGATGATAGGGTGATGCAATTCTATGGTTAACATCATACTTGGCAAGCATTTTACGGAAAGCACCATCAATAAAGTATGAACCACCATCAGTCACTAAATATCTAGGGACTCCAAACCTTGGGGAAATAACTTCCTTAAGCATTTTAATAGAGGTGTTGTGATCAGCACTACTAGTTGGAATAGCTTCTACCCACTTAGTAACATAATCAACAGCAACCAAAATATTAGTATACCCATTAGAGGAAGGAAAAGGTCCCATGTAATCAAAACCCCAAACATCAAATGGTTCAACAACAAGTGAATGATTCACAGGCATTTCTTGACTCTTACCAATATTACCTATTCTTTGACATTCATCACAAGATGTGACAAATTTACAAGCATCCTTAAAGAGAGTAGGCCAATAAAACCTAGATTGCAATACCTTGTCAGTAGTTCTGTCTCCTGCATGATGTCCTCCATAAGCTTCGGAGTGACATTTCCGTAGGATTTGTTCTTGTTCATGCTCAGGTACACAACGCCTAATAATACCATCTACTCCTTTATAAAGATGAGGGTCCTCCCAAAAGTAGTGTCTTAAATCATAGAAGAATTTTTTCTTTTGTTGTTACGTAAAGCTAGGTGGTATGTATTTAGCAACAATATAATTAGCATAGTCAGCATACCAAGGTGTACTATTAGAAACATTTATTGCAGCTAATTGCTCATCAGGAAAACTATCATTAATAGGTTGTGGGTCATCAAGATTATTTTCAAGCCTAGACAAGTTATCAGCTACTGGGTTCTTCACTCCTTTTCTATCAGTGGTATGCAAATCAAATTCTTGTAGCACGAGAACCCACCTAATGAGTCTAGGTTTAGCATATTTCTTTTCCATCAGATATCTTATAGCAACATGATCAGTGTGAACAATAACTTTAGAATCAACAATGTAAGATCTGAATTTATCACAAGAAAACACCACTGCTAAGAATTCTTTTTCAGTAGTAGCATAATTTCATTGAGCACTGTCTAGAGTTTTAATAGCATAATGAATAACATTCAGTTTGTTTTCAAATCTTTGTCCTAGAAAAACACCAGCAGCATAATCACTAACATCACACATAATTTCAAAAGGCAAGTTCCAATCAGGTGGTTGAACAATAGGTGCAGAAATTAAGGCTTTCTTGAGAGTTTCAAAGGCTTCTAACAATCATCATCAAAAACAAATGGAATATCCTTTTGCAAAAGATTGTAAGAGGCCTAGAAATTTTAGAAAAGTCTTCAATAAACCTCCTATAGAAACTTAACATCCCAAATTTTTAATTTGGAATGTTATACATTAGATCATCTTTGCATATCATATTTTATTGCATTTTGGCTTGATCCTAGAAATGCTACGCAACTCAAGGACCCACGGAGAGAGTTGGGGATTTCATTATTTTCATATTTGAGTTTTCTCAAATTTTGAAAGGAGGATCATTTGGTTTTGATTATTTTCCCTTCCTAATATTTCAAAATAAAAATATATGAGAGGAGATAAAATGGATTCTCCAAAATAGATAAAATATTACAGGAAAAATATTAAAAACCAAATAAATATTTTATTTGAATTTTATTGCAATTTTATTTGAATTAGAAAAATTGCACGTTTTCAAAATTGCATTTTAGGGCCAAGAAAATGTTCATCTTGTTCTAAATATTTCATTTAGACAGTGAAAATTTGTTTTGGCATTTTTAGATTTTTATTTTATTTTCTAGGATTTATTTAAGTTTCGGTGAATTTATTAAAAAAATCCGTTAAGACCGACCGGGCCGAAGGCCCAGCCGGCCCAGCCGCTCGCCGCCTCGCTCGCGCCCGCCGTGGCCGAGCCGGACTCCACCGGAGTCCGGGAGTCCGCCGCTGCCCCGGTGCCCCCTTCCCCAAGCCGCCCCGCCCCCTCCCCCTTAAACACCACCACACCCCGTCCCGCCCGCCGCCCGCAGCAGCAGCCGCCGTCGCCGCCGCTTGCCGCGCCTGCCGCTGCCGTCGCAGCTCGCCGCTGCCGTCCGCTCGTGTGCCGCCCTCAGCCGCCGCCGATGACACCACCCAGCCCCACCGTAGCCCCAAGCCCCGCCGGACCCGGCGAGGTAGCCGCCGCCGCCAGTTTTCCTTAGAAAACCGATCCGGTTTTTTAGAAAACCCTAGTTCGTTTTTTAGAATAGATCGGTTTTATTTTTTCGGTTTATTTATTTAGCGGACGTTCGTCCGTACGTTCGATTTTAGCGAACGGTGTTCACTCGTTAGCCGCACACACCGAACGTTCATTCGTTAGCCTGTTCGTTCGTTTTCTTTTTCTCGAATTTTCCGTGATTATTTTCGATCGCGATTTCTGATCCGATTTTCGTTCTAGTATAACTTTTCGCTCATTTGTCGGAATCAAGCGATTCAAGCGCCTAGAGTATCGTATCGAAACCCTCTTTCTGTTTAACCAACTTAAACAATATTTTCCTACTGTAAATTTGACTTTAGTCCAGATTAGTAAACGAAGCTTGTTTCTTTCGCCATTTGTGTTTGTTGCTTCGTTTGATTTGATTCTTTTTGCAAGCCGGAGTTCTTAAGTTGAACTTTCTGGTTAGATCTCTTATTTGAGTTTTACCTATTCCTCTGCTTGATTGCTTATGTATGCTTGTTTGTTTGCGATAGAGTACCCGGAGTGCGAAGCGTGCTACTAGGAGTCTCTAGGTTTCGCGGATCATCAGCAACACAAGGAACACTTTGATCATACCTCTTTACTACCCAGTTTTATTTCATTAGATCAATCCTCAAAACAATTGCATGGTTAGGGTCTGATTTAACTTGTGGGTATTGGGAAGTAGTTGACGAGGAAGGAACCAATTAACCTGTTTTATTATCAAACCCTGGGCGTTACTTCTACGTTGCTTATATTGCTATGCTATGCTCGTAGACGTGGTTTGGGTTTGAGTGTATTCATGACAGATGTGAGATTGTTAATTAATGGTTCAACTTAAGGTGCAACTTAAATACACATCTAGGTGGATTGAGGCACCTTGGGAATTCCATTGATTGCCTGTATTTTTGGAAATCTAGGGGTACCGTGTGATTCTCCCATGGACTACCACCCAGGCTCAAAGGTATCATAAGATTATTCATGCTGGAAACTTCTGTGTGCAGCCACAAGCTATTATGGGCTCTAGCATCGTTGATTAAGTCGTGTGAACTCTTACAGTGGTAGACTAGCAGATGTAGGGGATGTAGGTGGTACTGTCTACCCATCGTAAGGTGCTAACGCTTCTGAAAGACTGTGTCTCGGTCATCCGTTTCTCAAACACCATGTAGTGCGAGAAATCCAACGGAGGAGATCGAGTCTTGTGGGGAAAGGTGTGCAAATCTCTGCAGAGTGTACAAACTAATCATGGTTAGCCGTGACCCTGGTTATGGACATCTTGAGTATCTGGTTCTTGGATTATCATGCTGATCTCATCACTACTTAATTAATTTGATGTGTTGTTAATGATTACTTTAATTTGGGATTGAGAGGGAGTTTACCTTCTCAATGTTTTCAACAAACTTTGTAGTTCAATAAAATGTATTCCATTGCAGTAGGGAAAAATTGGCTTTTCGCAAAACATATTAACCATACAGCCTACACCAGCCATATATGCATATAGTGATAGCATTATTCTGTTCACTACTCTCTTGTGTTACATTGCCAGCATATTCCATGTGCTGACCCGTTTTCGGGCTGCAACGTATCATGTTGCAGACTTTTTAGACGACGAGTAAGGAGCCTTAGGTCGTGGTCTTTCACTTAGTGATGCCGTTGGAGTTGATGGACTCACTTTATCTTCCAAGCCTTCCACTGTTATCGTATTAGATGGCCTTAAGCCATATTTATTGTAATAATTTCTATTTTGAGACATTCGATGTAATAAGTGTGTGATTTCTTCTCTGTTATAAATCCTTCAAGTACTGTGTGTGTCAGCATTACCGATCCAGGGATGACACTTATGCACAGAGATCAGACAGCTTGAGGTCTGGTCACTACAAAGATGGTATCAGAGCACACGCTGACTGTAGGACACGACCACTAAGCTAAAGCCCTAAATCACTACTCTCTTCTCGTTTCTGACTCCTCTCCATTTTCTACTCTTTAGGATGGCGAATACAAGGATCAAGTTCATGCAGCCGGATGAAGACACCCCATTTGGACGCCACTTGAAGGAAGTCACTAGATACCTGAATATTGGAATACCAAGCTTCACCGGGACCTACAACGCCACTTTACCAGAGGAGGGGCGCTGGAAGATTCAAGTTCAAGTTCCAGGAAGGACATTCACGCCAGTTACTGAGCCCATAGAGTTTTCCGTTGATGCACCAACCCGGATTCTGGGAAAGAGTATGGCAGCTCACATTTCCATGGGATGCATTGGAGAAGTTTACCACAATGATCTTAAGGATACTATCTACCAAATTTGTGGGCGCCGAGACGAGCAATGGGAGATGATCAGCACCAGGAAGGATAGATCGATTGCAGCTTTTATCCATGAGTTAAACCAACATATTCGCCGCCAGGAGAATCAGATGTGCACATGCATGATAGATCTGAAGAAGGCAATGACAAGGATCACGGATCTCTAGGAAGAACTTAAGTCTACATGCGATGGATATGAGGAGGAGATGACGATACTAGTGGAGATGAATGATGGTCTGGAAAGGAAGCTAGGAGTATTCATGGGAGACCCCGCGCCAGGAGGAGAAGACGACGAACCCAAGGAGATTCGTTCGGAGGACTACATCATCATTGACGACACCGACTCGGACCATGATGATAGCGATGATGACTATGTTGATGAAGCTAGAGTAGATATCATGGAGTCTTCGACCGATCAATATTTCTAGTAGACTACCATATTAGTAGTAGTATTCCACCATGTATATAGTATAGTCCAAGCACATTTGTAACGATAGTTTTAGACCGATTGTATGCCTTGCTTGATTGATTGAGTGATATGATTATGTTTGTCTCATGTGCATATGGGTAGTGTTTTCTCACTAGACCTCATTCTATTCTATTTCTCTTCCCTCTGAACCCTCAGATGTCTCCGAGATGTGACCCCGGATTTACCTTTCCACCGGAGCTCACTCAGTTGATCCAGCAGCAGAATACCTTGATGCAGTTGTTAGTTCAGAACCAAGGCAACAACAACAACAACCCACCACCACCACCACCCCACTTGACAACTTAGCCCGTTTTCTGAGGTTGCAGCCGCCGGTGTTTTCCAGTAGCACCGAGCCAATTATTGCAGATGATTGGCTCCGCAGAATTGGAAGGGAGTTAACCACTGCAGGATGCACAGATGCTGAGAAGGTGCATTTTGCTGCACACCAATTGGATGGACCAGCAGCCCCATGGTGGGCGAATTACACTGTCACATATCCTTTAGTCACTGTTACATGGGACCAGTTCCAGCAGGCTTTTCGCACTGCCCATGTTTCAGTAGGAGCTATGGTCATGAAGAAGCGTGAGTTTCGCAACTTACGCTAAGGAGGGCGCACTGTTGGCCAATATGTGGATGAGTTTAGTAAGTTAGCACGTTATGCCCCAGATGACGTTGCTACCGATGCAGCTAAGAAGGAGAAGTTTTTGGAAGGACTAAATGATGATCTGAGCATGCAGTTGATGGTAGCAAATTTCAATAACTATCAGGAGTTGGTGGATAGATCTCTCATGCTTGAAGGGAAGCAGCAGTAGATTGACAGCCGCAAAAGGAAGTATGGACAAGGGAAGTATAATTCTGGAGCCCAGCAGAGACCCCGTTTCACCCCAAACTCGGGAGGACTTGTTCATAACCATGGAGGTCACACTCATAATGGAGGAAGTTCGCACAATCATAGTGGCCCCAAGAATGGTAATGGTAACGAAGGAAGTAGTGGACAGAACCGTTCCAACCCGGCAACACCCGCCAAGAAAGATTTCAGCCACGTTACTTGCTACAAGTGCAAGAAGACCGGACATTACGCCAATGAGTGTCCTGAAGCCAAGAATGGAAATGGCAATGGAAGCTCTGGGAAGAAGCCCACCCCTTTCAATAGGGGACAAGTGAACCACGTTAATGTGGAGGAGGTTGAAGCCCAGCCCGATGCAGTAATAGGTAAGTTTTTGGTTAAGTCATTTACTGCAATCATACTTTTTGATACTGGTGCATCGCATTCATACATATCAAGGGGATTTGTGGATAATATTAAATTGCCAACCCAAGCCCTTAGGACACCCATGTTAGTAACCGCGCCAGGAGCAGAGTATATGGCTAGCTTATGGTGTGATCGGTTACTATTAAGGATTGGTAACTACTTGTTTCCCTCGGACCTAATAGTATTGGAGTCACAAGGACTGGATGTGATATTAGGCATGGATTGGTTATCGAAGTATGGAGGGAACATTACCTGCGCCAGTAAGTCGATTTTGCTCACCACCCCAGAAGGAAGAAGGATCAAGTATGTATCCCGGCATGTTTCGAATAGGACGCAAGTAAATTCCTTATCTGGAGTTGTACAGGAGGAAGTACCAGTGGTGAAGGATTTTCCGGATGTATTTCCTGAAGAGTTGCCAGGCATGCCACCGGATAGAGACATTGAGTTTTTGATTGAGCTTTTGCCAGGCATAGGGCCAATATCTAAGAGACCGTACAGGATGCCCGCAAAGGATTTGGAGGAAATTAAGAAGCAGATTAAGGAGTTACTGGATAAAGGTTATATTCACCCAAGTTCGTCACCTTGGGGATCACAGTACTTCTAGGGGAGAAGAAGGATGGATCGTTAAGGATGGTTGTTGATTATCGAGGACTGAATGAGGTGACGATCAAGAATAAGTACCCACTGCCGATGATCAATGATTTGTTTGACCAACTGCAAGGAGCTAAGGTGTTTTCCAAGATCGATTTGTGATCAGGGTATCACCAGCTGAAGATTCGAGAGCAGGATATACCTAAGACAACTTTTACCACGAGATATGGGCTATATGAGTATACCATTATGTCATTTCGTCTAACTAATGCACTTGCCTTTTTTATGAACCTGATGAACAAGGTGTTTATGGAGTTTTTGGGTAAGTTCGTCGTGGTGTTCATTGATGATATTCTGGTCTACTCGAAGAACGAAGAGGAACATAAAGAGCATTTGTGTTTGGTACTTGGGAAGCTCAGAGAACATCAGTTATACGCCAAGTTTAGCAAGTGTGAGTTTCGGCTGAAGGACGTTGGATTTCTTGGACATGTTATATCCAGAGAAGGAATAGCAGTAGACCCCACCAAGGTTGTCACTGTGACAAATTGGGAGTCACCCATGACAGTTGGAGAGATCCGGAGTTTTCTTGGACTCGCAGGATACTACCAGAGGTTCATTGAGAATTTGTCAAAGATTGCAAAGCCCGTGATGGAGTTGTTAAAGAAGGACACCAAATTCAATTGGACTGAGGAATGTGAGGCCAGTTTTTAGGAGTTGAAGAGATGCTTGGTTACATCACCAGTGTTGATTCTACCAGATCAACGTAAGGATTATGAAGTATATTGCGACGCTTATCGTCAAGGACTTGGAGCCGTACTTATGAAGGAGGGAAGAGTTGTTTCATATGCCTCACGATAGCTTAAACCCCATGAGTTAAACTATGCTACGCATGATTTGGAGTTAGCAGTCGTAGTGCATGTGTTGAAGACATGGAGACATTTTCTCATCAGAAACCATTGTAAGGTATACATGGATCACAAGAGTTTGAAGTATATCTTCACGCAGAAGGAGTTGAATCTCAGGTAGAGGAGATGGTTAGAGCTCATTAAGGATTATGATATGAGATTGCATTATCATCTAGGAAAGGCTAACGTAGTAGCCGATGCGTTGAGCCGCAAGAGTCATGTTAATACCCTCATGACCGGAGAGTTACCCAAGGAGTTAGTAGAAGACCCTCGCGAGCTATGTTTGGAGATAGTTCCAAGAGGTTACATAGCAGCTTTGGAGATTCAGTCTACTTTGATGGATAAGATCAGAGAAGCTCAGAAGGTGGACAAGGAGATTGTCGAGATAAAGGAAAGGATGAGCAAAGGAAAGGCTAAAGGATTTCGTGAGGATGAGCACGATACCTTATGGTTTGAGGATCGCATATATGTGCCAAATGATCAGGAGATCAGGAAGTTGATTCTGCAAGAGGCCCATGATTCACCATATTCGATTCACCCAGAAAATACCAAGATGTATCTGGATTTGAAGGGCAGTTTCTGGTGGACCAGAATGAAGAAGGATATTGCGGAGTATGTAGCAGTTTGTGATGTATGTCAGAGAGTGAAGGCAGAACATCAGAAGCCAGCAGGATTGCTACAACTATTGCCGATACCCGAATGGAAGTGGGATAAGTTAGTCATGGATTTATCACGAGATTACCCATGACTCGTTCAGGCTATGACTCGATATGGGTTGTAGTCGATCGTTTGACGAAAGTAGCTCATTTCATCCCAGTAAAGACCACTTACACCAGTGCTAAGTTGGCAAAGATATACATGACCAAGATCGTATGTCTACATGGAGTTCCGAGGACCATTGTATCAGATAGAGGAACCCAGTTTACTTCAAGGTTTTGGAATCAGTTGCATGAAACTTTGGGAACCAGACTAGAGTTCAGTACAGCTTTTCACCCGCAGACAGATGGACAGACTGAGAGGGTAAATCCGATTATGGAGGACATGGTGAGAGCTTGTGCGCTAGACTATGGATCTAGTTGGGACGAAAATTTTCCTTATGCAGAGTTCTCTTATAACAACATTTATAAAGCCAGTTTGAAGATGGCCCCTTTCGAAGCCCTGTACGGAAGGAGGTGAAGAACAACGTTGTTGTGGGACGAAGTTGGAGACCGATAGTTGTTTGGATCAGATTTGATTAAAGAGTCTGAAGAGAAGGTTAAGCTAATTCATGATAGCTCAAGGTAGCCAGTCCAGGTAGAAGAGTTATGCGGATTCTAAACGCAAGGAGACAGTTTACGAAGTTGGAGATAGAATGTATCTTCGTGTATCCCCACTTCGAGGAGTGAAGCGCTTTGGAGTTAAGGGAAAGTGAGCGCCATGTTTTGTGGGACCATAGAGAGTTTTGGAACGTATGGGAGAAGTTGCTTACAAGTTGGCATTACCCGAAGGATTGTCCGGAGTTCACGATGTGTTCCACGTTTCTTAGTTGAAGAAGTGCCACGCAGAGATGGCTCATATTCCTCTAAGAGATACAGTGCCACTGGAAGCGATACAATTGGATAGTGATTTGACCTACGAGGAGAAGCCAGTTAAGATTCTTGATTTTGCCAGCCATGTCACACGTAACAAAGTAATCAAGTTCTGCAAGGTTCAATGGAGTCACCATACTGAAGATGAAGCCACCTGTGAACGGGAGGAAGACCTACGGAAGGATCACTCTCACCTATTTTCTAGCCAACCCGAATCTCGAGGGCGAGATTCATCTTAAGGGGGTAGGTTTGTAACATCCCAAATTTTTAATTTGGAATGTTATACATTAGATCATCTTTTCATATCATATTTTATTGCATTTTGGCTTGATCCTAGAAATTCTACGCAACTCAAGGACCCACGGAGAGAGTTGGGGATTTTGTTATTTTCATATTTGAGTTTTCTCAAATTTTGAAAGGAGGATCATTTGGTTTTGATTATTTTCCCTTCCTAATATTTCAAAAATAAAAATATATGAGAGGAGATAAAATGACTTCTCCAAAATAGATGATATATTAGAGGAAAAATATTGAAAACCAAACAAATATTTTATTTGGATTTTATTGCAATTTTATTTGAAGTAGAAAAATTGCACGTTTTCAAAATAGCATGTTTGGGCCAAGAAAATGTTCATCTTGTTCTAAATATTTCATTTAGACGGTGAAAATTTGTTTTGGCATTTTTAGATTTTTATTTTATTTTCTAGGATTTATTTAAGTTTCAGCGAAATTATTAAAACAGATCCGTTCGGACCGACCGGGCCGAAGGCCCAGCCGGCCCAGCCGCTCGCCGCCTCGCTCGCGCCCGCCGTGGCCGAGCCGGACTGCACCAGAGTCCGGGAGTCTGCTGCCGCCTCGGTGCCCCCTTCCCCAAGCCGACCCCGCCCCCTCCCCCTTAAATACCGCCCCACCCCGCCGCCACCACCCCGTCCCGCCCGCCGCCCGCTGCCCGCAGCAGCAGCAGCCGCCGCCGCTTGCCGCGCCGCCATCGCCGCTTGCCGTGCCTGCCGCCGCTGTCGCTGCTCTCCACCGCCGCCCGCACGTGCCCGCCCTTTGCCGCCGCCACCGACACCACCCAACCCCGCTGGAGCCCGACGAGGTAGCCGCCATCGCCGCCGCCGGTTGTCCTTAGAAAACCGATCTGTTTTTTTAGAAAACCCTAGTTCCTTTTTTTTAGAATAGATTGGTTTTATTTATTTTTTGGTTTATTTATTTAGCGGATGTTCGTCCGTATGTTTGTTTTTAGCAAACGGTGTTCACTCGTTAGCCGCAGACAGCGAGCGTTCGTTCGTTAGCCTGTTCGTCCGTTTTTCTTTTTCTAAGATTTTCCGCGATTATTTTCGATCGTGATTGCTGATCCGATTTTCGTTCTAGTATAACTTCTCGCTCGTTTGTCGGAATTAGGCGATTCAAGCGCCTAGAGTTTCGTCCCAAAACCCTCTTTCTGTTTAACCAACTTAAACAAGATTTTGCTACTGTAAAATTTGACTTCAGTCCAGATTAGTAAACAAAACTTGTTTCTTTCGCCGTTTGAGTTTGTTGGTTCGTTCGATTTGATTCTTTTTGCAAGCCGGAGTTCTTAAGTTGAACTTTTTGGTTAGATCTCTTATTTGAGTTTTACTCGTGCCTTTTCTTGATTGCTTATGTATGCTTGTTTGTTCGCGATAGAGTACCCAGAGTGTGAAGCGTGCTACTTCGAGTCTCTAGGTTTCGTGGATCATCAGCAAGGCAAGTAACACTTTGATCATACCTCTTTACTACCTAGTTTTATCGCATTAGATCAATCCTCAAAACAATTGCATGGTTAGGGTCTGATTTAACTTGTGGGTATTGGGAAGTAGTTGATGAGGTAGGAACCTATAACCCTGTTTTATTATCAAACCCTGGGAGTTACTTCTACGTTGCTTATATTGCTATGCTATGCTCGTAGACGTGGTTTGGGTTTGAGTGTATTCATGACAGATGTGTGATTGTTAATTAATGGTTCAACTTAAGGTGGCAACTTAAATACACATCTGGGTGGATTGAGGCACCTGGGGAATTCCCGTGATTGCCTGTATTTTTGGAAATCCCGGGGTACCGTGTGATTCTCCTATGGACTGCCACCCAGGCTCAAAGGGATCATAAGATTATTCATGCTGGAAACTTCCGTGTGCAGCCACAAGCTATTATGGGCTCTAGCATCGTTGATTAAGTTGTGTGAACTCTTACAGTGGTAGACTAGCAGATGTAGGGCATGTAGGTGGTACTGTCTACCCATCGTAAGGTGCTAACGCTTCTGAAAGACTGTGTATCGTTCATCCATTTCTCAAACACCATGACATGCAAGAAATCCAATGGAGGAGATCGAGTCTTGTGGGGAAAAGTGCGCAAACCTCTGCAGAATGTACAAACTAATCATGGTTAGTCGTGTCCCCGGTTATGGACATCTTGAGTATCTTGTTATTGCATTATTATGCTGATCTCATAACTACTTAATTATTTTGATGGGTTTTTAATGATTACTTTAATTTGGGATTGAGAGGGGGTTTACCTTCTCAATGTTTTCAACAAACTTTGTAGTTAAATAAAATGTATTACTTTGCATTAGGGAAAAATTGGCTTTTCGCAAAACATATTAATGATACAGCCTCCACCAGCCATATATGCATACAGTGATAGCATTATTCTGTTCACTACTCTCTTGTCTTACATTGCTAGCATATTCCATGTAATGACCCGTTTTCGTGCTGCAACGTATCACGTTGCAGACTTTTCAGATGACGAGTAAGGAGCCTTAGGTCGTGGTCTTTCACTCAGTGATGTCGTTGGAGTTGATGGACTCACTTTATCTTCCAAGCCTTCCACTGTTATCGTATTAGATGGCCTTAAGCCATATTTATTGTAATAAGTTCTCTTTTGAGACATTCGATGTAATAAGTGTTTGATTGCTACTCTATTATAAATCCTTCAAGTACTGTGTGTGTCAGCATTACCGATCCAGGGATGACACTTATGCACAGAGATCAGACTGTTTGAGGTCTGGCCGCTACAGAAACCAGCATGGCCGAGGAAACTACGAATACCTTTGATATCTTTAGGACATGGCATTTTCTCAATTGCATAAACCTTAGCTTTTTCCACCTCAATACCTCTTTTAGAAATTTTATGGCCCAAAACAATACCTTTGTTAACCATAAAATGGCACTTCTCCCAATTCAAGACAAGATTTGTTTGCTCACATCTCTGCAAAACTCGATCAAGATTGCTCAAACAATCATCAAAAGACTTCCCATAAATAGAAAAGTCATCCATGGAAACCTCAACAATCTTTTCACAAAAGTCAGAGAATATAGCAGTCATACATCTTTGAAAGGTAACAGGTGTGTTGCATAAACCACAAGGCATACGTCTATAAGCATAAGTTCCAAAAGGACAAGTAAAAGTGGTATTTTCTTGAACAGGTTGAGAAACTGGTATTTGTTAAAAAAACAGAATATCCATCAAGGAAGCAAAAATGTGTGTGCTTAGATAATCTTTCTAGCATTTGATCAATAAAATATAGAGGGTAATGATCTTTTCTAGTTGCTTTGTTTAATTTTCTGAAATCAATTACCATTCTATAGCCCATAACAATTCTTTGTGGAATAAGTTCATTCTTATCATTAGGTACAACAGTAATACCTACTTTCTTAGGGACACAATGAACAGGACTTACCCATCTACTATCAGCTATAGGATAGATTATACCTACTTCCAGAAGTTTTAATATTTCTGTTCTTACCACTTCTATCATCTTCGGATTTAACCGACGTTGGTGCTCAAAAATGGGTTTAGCATTAGGTTCCATATTAATCTTGTGCTGACATAGAGTGGGACTGATGCCCTTAAGATCATCAAGAGTATATCCAATAGCAGCTCGGTGCTTCCTTAGAACTTTCAATAATCTTTCTTCTCCATGTTCTGAAAGGTTAGCACTAATAATAACAGGATAAATCTTTTTCTCATCGAGATAAGCATATTTCAAATTGTCTGGCAATTTTTTTAATTCAAACACGGGATCACCCTTAGATGGAGGAGGACCTCCTAGAGTTTCAATAGGAAAATTGTGTTTAAGTAGAGGACGTTGTTCAAAGAAAATCTTATCTATTTCATTTCTTTCATGCATATGCACATCATTTTCATGGTCTAGCAAATATTGTTCTAAAGGATCGGTAGGAGGTACAACAATAGAAGCAAGACCAATAATTTCATCCTTACTAGGCAATTGTTTTTTATGAGGTTTTCTACTAAACATGGAAAAATTAAATTCATGAGACTCATCACCAAAGCTAACACCGACAGTTTGTTTCTCACAATCTATTTTATCATTAATGGTGTTCAAGAAAGGTCTACCACAGATAATGGGAAAAAAGTCATCTTGTGGGGAACCAAGAACGAGAAAATCAGTACGGTATTTTATTTTCCCACACAAGACTTCAACATCACTAACAATCCCAAGTGATGTGATGGTGTCTCTATTAGCAAGTTTAATAGTAACATCTATGTCTTCTATTTCAGTGGGTCATATGTCATTCATAATTTCTTGATATAAGGTAAAAGTAATAGCACACACGCTTGCGCCTATGTCACATAAACCATGATAGCACTGATCTCCTATCTTAACCGAGATAACAGGCATGCCAACAAACAGGTTTATGTTTATCTTTTTCATCGGGTTTGGCAATTCTAGCAGCTTCATCACAGAAGTAAATAACATGCCCATCTATATTTTCAACCAGGACATCCTTAACCATAGCAACACTAGGTTCTACCTTGATTTGTTCAGCTGGTTTAGGTGCTCTAATACAACTTTTATTGACCACAATTGTAGCATGTTCCTTTATCCTAACATGGAAAGGTGGTTTTTTAATATAAGCAGTAGGAACAACCGGATCAACATTATAGATAATAGTTTCATCTTTAGCTATTACTGGTTCTTTAATTTCTTCTTTAATAGGTGGGTGATATTTGAACCATTTCTCCTTAGGGAGATCAACATGAGTAGCAAAAGATTCACAGAAAGATGCTACTATTTCAGAGTCAAGTCCATATTTAGTGCTAAACTTTTTGAAAGGCATTGGTATTCATAAATGATTTAACACAATCAAACTTAAGCTTAATACTTGATTCTTTACCTTCATCGAGTTCCCAATCTTCATAGTTGTGTTTAATTCTTTCCAAAAGATCCCACCGGAATTCAATAATCTTCTTCATAAAGGAACCAGTACAAGAAGTATCAAGCATGGATCCATCATCATGAGAAAGCCGAGCATAAATATTCTGAATGATAATTTCTCTTGAGAGCTCATGATTGGGTCATGAATATAACATTGACTTAAGCCTCCCCCAAGCTAGAGTGATACTTTCTCCTTCACGAGGCCAAAAATTATATATATAATTCCGATCACAATGAACTAGATGCATATGAAAAAAATTAGTGAAACTCCAATTTCAATCGATTCCAATTCCAAGATCCAATATCATCGCATAGCCTATACCATGCCAATGCTTTTCCCCTCAAATATAAATGGAAAACCTTCTTCTTTACTTCATCTCCGGGTAGACCTGCAAGCTTAAACAATCCACAAATTTCTTCCACATATATCAAGTGCATATCATGATGTTCGGTTCCATCTCCTATATAAGGATTAGCCAGCAGTTGTTCTATCATACCCGAAGGAATTTCATATTCAATATTTTCAGTAGGTGAAGTGGTTTGAGGGGTGACTAATTGTGGTTCCGGTTGAGGTGAAGATACCCCAAACAAACCCCTCAAGGGATTGTTTATGATAGTAACAAGTGATAATAAATTTCAGCACGTAGTAATAATTTTTACTTACCAATTTCCACTTACCAAGAGCACTTCACTCCCCGACAATGGCGCCAGAAAAGAGCCTTGATGACCCACAAGTATAGGGGATCAATCATAGTTATTTCGATAAGTAAGAGTGTTAAACCCAACAAGGAGCGGAAGGAAATGACAAGTGGTTTTCAGCATGGTAATATCTGCAAGCACTGAAATTGTAAGTAGCGAGTAGTTAGACTGCAAGATAATTTGTAACGAGCAAGTAATGATAATAGTAAAAAAGTGCAGCAAGGTAGCCCAATCCTTTTGAGGCAAAGGACATGCCAAAACGGTCCCTTATGATAAGCAGAGCATTCTTGAGGGTACAAGGGAATTTCATCTAGTCACTTTCATCATGTTGGTTTGATTTGTGTTTGCTACTTTGATAATTTGATATGTGGGTGGATTGGTGCTTAGGTGCTGTTCTTACTTGAACAAACATCCTACTTGATTAAACCCCTCGCAAGCATCCGCAACTACAAGAAAAGTATTAAGAATATATTCTAACCATAGCATACAACTTTTGGATCCAATCCGTCCCTTACAGAATAGTGCATAAACTAGGGTTTAAGCTTCAGTCACTCTCACAACCCATCATCTAATAACTACTCCACAATGCATTCCCTTAGGACCAAATATGGTGAAGTGTCATGTAGTTGACGTTCACATGACACCACTAAGGGAATCACAACATACATACCATCAAAATATCGAACACATATAAAACTCACATGATTAATTGCAACAAGATTTCTCCCATGACCTGAAGAACAAAAGTAACTACTCACAAATGATAATAATGACTAATATCTTAGCGGTATTAAATAGCATATAGGATCTGAACATATAATCTTCCACCAAATAAACCATATAGTAATCAACTACGAGATGTAATCAACAGTACTAGTCACCCACAAGTACCAATCTATAGTTCTGGTAAAAAGATTGAACACAAGATATGAACTAGGGTTTGAGAGGACATGGTGTTGTTGAGGATGTTGATGGAGATTGCCCTCCCCAAGACGGAAGGGTTGTTGGTGATGATGATGATGACGATGATTTCCCCCTCCTGGAGGGGAGTTCCCCCGGCAAAATCGCTCAGCCGGAGGGCAAAATCCACCTCGAGACGGCGGTGTTTCGTCCCGAAAATCCTCCCCTTATTTTTTATAGGTCAAAATGACTTATATAAGAGAAGATGGGCACTGGAGGTGGGCTGGATTGAGCACAACCCACCAGGGCGCGCCTGGGGGGCCGGACATGCCTTGGTGTCTTGTGCTCACTAGGTGGCCCCCCTCCGGTAGTTATTTGCTCTAGTATTTCTTATTTATTCCATAAAAATTCTGCGTGAAGTTTCAGCTCATTTGGAGTTGTGCAGAATAGGTAGCCTGACGTAGCTTTTTCAGGTCCAGATTTCCAGCTGCCAGAATTCTTCCTCTTTGTGTGGACCTTGCATATTATGAGAGAAAAGGCATTAGAATTACTACAAAAAGCATTATTATGCATAAAAACATTATAAATAACAGTAGGTAAACATGATGCAAAATGGATGTATCAACCTGACGTAAGAGAGGGGTTGTCAAACCTCACGGGTAAAAAGATAGGTAAAATTGTAGTAGATAGGATAAATAGATCTCGCCGGAACGCGAGATAAAATAAGTAAATAAAAATTGCATCAAGGTATTTTTGGGTTTTTGGATTAATAGAACTGAAAATAAAAGCAAGTCAAAATAGATCGCAAAGGCAAATATAAAGAAGAGACCCAGGGGTCGTAGATTTCACTAGTGGCTTCTCTCGAGAAAAATAGCAATGGTGGGTAAACAAATTAGTGTTCGACAATTGATAGAACTTCAAATAATCATGACGATATCCAGGCATCACGTCCAAGATTAGTAGACCGACCCCTGCCTGTATCTACTACTATTACTCCACACATCGACCGCTATCCAGCATGCATCTAGTGTATTAAGTTCATGGAGAAATGGAGTAATGCAATAAGAAGGATGACATGATGTAGGCAAGATCTATTTATGTAGAAATAGACCCCATCTTGTTATCCTTAATAGCAACGATACATACATGTCGGTTCCCCTTTTGTCACTGGGATCAAGCACTGTAAGATCGAACCCATCACAAAGCACCTCTTCCCATGGTAGGAAAATCCGATCTAGTTGGCCTAACTAAACCAAAGATTCAAAGAAGAAATACAAGGCTATAAGTAATCATGCATATAAGAGATCAAAAGACTCAAATAACTTACATGGATAAAAAATAGATATGGTCATAAACTCATAGTTCATCGAATCCCAACAAACACACCGCAAAAAGAGTTACATCAAATAGATCTCCAAGAGACCATTGTATTGAGAATAAAGAGAGAGAGGAAGCCATCTAGCTACTAACTACGAACCCGTAGGTCTACAAAGGACTACTCACGCATCACCGGAGAGGCACCAATGAGGATGATGAATTCCTCCGTGATGGTGTTAGATTGGATCTGTGGTTTCTGGAACTTGTGGCGGCTGGAATTGATTTTCGTCGACTCCCCTAGAGTTTCTGGAATATTTTGGTATTTGTAGAGCAAAGAGGTAGTGCAGGAGGACACCGAGGTGGGCACAACCCACCTGGGGGCCCAGGCGCGCCCTGGGGGGTTGTGCCCCCCTCGGGGCACCCCCAGGTGCATCTCCGGCCCATTGGTTGTCTTCTGGTCCATAAAAATTCCACAAAAAGTTTCATTGCATTTGGACTCCATTTGATATTGATTTTCTACGATGTAAAAAACAAGCAAAAAACAACAACTGGCACTTGGCACCATGTCAATAGGTTAGTCCCAAAAAATGACATAAAATGAATATAAGATGATTGTAAATCATCCAAGAATGATAATACACATATGCAAGATGGTCCAAATGCGACAGTCGAATCAGAGACCGTTCGACGAAACTATGTGTGGTGCCATAATCGCAAACAGTGGTGTAAAAAACCGTCAAAAAGGAGCAAAAAGTTTGTGATGAAGGATGCATCAAACACGGTTCAGATTTTAGTTGTATGTGTGATGCAGGGCATACGTTTCAGTTAAATTAACTATTTGCGATGAGGAGGAACAAAAGAAACGGGCAGCCAGATGAAGGTGTGTGTGATATACATCATACAGTTCACTAGGATGAACTGTGTGTGATTAGGCAACACAATGGAAATGGTTCAACTGAACAAGATGTGTGTGATACGCGGCAAACATGTCCGTAATCAACAATGTGTGCGAAGACCAATAACAACACAGACAATTGCCGCTAATAAGCCATGTGATTTGCTCTGTCTACAGAAGAATAACATGTATATGTCTGTATATATATAAGTGAAATAAACATCCAATTACATAAGTTACTATACAAATCATTCGCACAAACCTAAATAAACAATTGCATGCATTCTAAAGTAGGAGAAACGATCGTCTAGTCATCTACTTCTTGTGACGCTCCCGGCACTTCTCTGTGCTCGATCCCTCATCTGGGGCAGGAAGAAGACACTTCCTCATCTCAACGATCCGCCTGTACATCTTGTAGCTTGTGTACATGTCCTTGGACGCGTACTTGACGTGTTGTTCATCCAGTCTCTCATGCCACACACTATGCCAGGCATTCTTGTCCTTCTTGCTCTCATTCTTCATCTTCATGTAGTAGGGGTCGATGATGGCCGAGGCAAGGTCAACCAAGGAGTTTAGTTTGTTTTTGTCGCTGCCCCGGACCTTGTAGTGGTGCTGCATGTTGACAAGATTCGGGCATTTCAAGCTCGAAACCTTGAGCGCTTTTAGATCGTTGGTGGTGTCAGCCATAGCGAAACTGTAGTCGGAGCTGTTGATAAACCTGGAGAAACGCTCGCAAGGCCTTGTGGCCAGATGGTAGTGATAGATGAGGACGTCATGTCGCACGCACAACTGGGTGATGACAACCTTCTGATCGTGCCTGGCACGACCGATGGTGTACTCGAGGTTGAAGCCGACCACTTGGTACTTGTCCTCGGCAAGGAACTGCTCCATAGTTTGGATGGAGCTCTCCATCGAGACCGGGTCATTCTTGTATACCACCGAGAGGGCCTTCCCCCTCACGTAGGTGTACACTACGTGATGCGTGGTGAACTGCCCATAGTTGTCATCGTCGGCCGCTAGGAGCACCATTGGAGCCACGGGGATCGCTATTGGAACCACTGGATGTCCTCTCTGTATGTGTCGTCGTGGGTGTGCTTATTGTGTCGTGTGACGCGAGAGATGAAGGTAAATGGCCACAGGAATAAATGGGGGCCGGGCGGCCTAGATTTTCTGCGCGTCTGCATGGCAGTTTTTGCAGTGGGTAACTGCATTGTCGCGCCGCGCTCGGCACAACCACATGCACACAAATGTGCATGATCGTGCGTCGGCCCCAAACACTGGCAGCGCGTGTGGAGGGACAAGGGCAGAGCACCCGGAGGGACGTGAGAGCAGAGCGTGCGTGGCGGGACGCGAGCAGAGCACACCGCGGCCGCCTCAACTGCAAGCAACCACACGCATAGAGCAGTTGAACAGACATGAAATGGTCGCCTACAAGCCGGCCGACAGTTGCGTCGCTGCATAGAGAGCAGCCGTGTGCTACGACCTCCGTCTTGGTCTATAGTCCCCTTTATATTTTGTGCCATACTTTGCCCTCAAATTTAACCAACAAAATGTTAATGCATGTTATAAAAATTATATAATTGGAAACAATGTTCAAATACGAATCCAACTATATAATCTTTGGCAACAAGGGTATAGTAGTTAAATCCTACTTATAAACCAGGACAAGGGTATACTAGGTAATTAAATCGCAAACTTTTTTTTATTAACCATATGTGTATGTGGCCTTTCGTCCTCCTCTCGCACGTCTTGTCACCCTGATGCCGCAGATGGCTTACTGCGCAAGCTTGCGCAGCGCGCGGGGGCATTCTTTTGGCCAAACGGTGGCGCCAATGAATCATGGGTGAGCCCGCTCCCGCGCAACCTCGCAGGTTCCCGCGCAAGCTTCCCGCCCGACTCGGTGAAATCCCCCAAAATCCAAATGCTTGACGGCCTGCTATATAAACCCTCACGGCCGGCGAGTCCTGCGTCGCATTTTCCCCTCCCTCCATGTAGCTTATCTCGTCTGCTTCTCCCAAAACCGCCAATGGCACCGGTCCGTCGTCGTCGCTCAGCCACTCCGCCGTCATCAGAGGGTAGCTCTAGCCGGGAGGCTACACCGTGGCGGCGGCACAGTCCCTGGCATAGTGTAGTGCACGTGGCGTCCATGTTGGGTGTGCGCGGAACACCCACCACATGCTCCGCTGCCGCTGCTCGTCGGCAGCTATTGCCGGCCACCATTGCTGCCACACCACCGTTGAAAGCGAGGGCCATCACCCGCTCCGCCGCCGTGGCCCGAAGGCGGGAGGTGGTCGTCATGGCCACCACCCCACTGCCGGCCATCACCCGCTCTACCACCACAGCCCGAAGATGGGAGGTGGTGGTCGCAGCCGCCACCCCATCGTCGGCCGCTGTGGCTACCAGCCCACCGTCAACCGCCGGGGTCATCACCCGCTCCGCCACTGCCACCCGAAGGCGGGAGGCGGAGGTGGATGCCCGCACGTGCGTCAGCGACCTTGTGCGCTACACCGAGTTCCTGTGGGAGGAGGAGGAGCGCCTCGTTGAGCACACAAAGAGCCTTACCGCCGCCGTGGCCATGGCACATTCCGCCTTAGAGGCGAGGAATGAGGAGATCTACGAGGAGAACCACCACTTCGAGAGGGGCCGTCTCGAGCGGCAGAGGGCGTTTGAGGTGAGCATCGCTGAAGGTTCAGCAGCGGGAGGCACCGTATTGCAGTTGCCCAAATCGTCGGTAGGCTCCTCCTCCTCTGTCGCTTACTGAGCGCGCTCAGAAGAGGAGAGGCTGCCAGAAGTAGTACAAAGCCCATCCGTAGTAGTAGTGTTTAGGGGCTATTTTGTTCAGTTCATCTGACTACAGATGTGGTGGAACTGTACAACGTACTTAAAATTAGCTAGTATATAACATAGAACTAGCTATTTCAGTACGTGGTTGGCAACAATTGGTGAAAATATTTGTCGGTTTAGCTGTCGAGTTGAACTTTTTGTATAAAGAACGACTGCTTAATCTATGAATGAAATCTATGCTTAATTTCTGAATTTTAGTTGCAAAATGAGATACTACTAGTGATTTTTAGCTTCATATTTTGACAAATCATAGTGTTACAAGGTTGACAAATGGCAATGTTACTAGATCAACAAATGTCAATCTTTCCAGTTTGACAAATGGCAACATACTGAAAGCACAAGTGCTCCCAGGGTAATTTTGGTAATTAATGTCAACATATCTCTTGTTGGACTAATATTTTCATCTAGTATATTTCAGATGAGTTCAAAAGTGGAGTGGCTTGGACAAGAGGATGTGTAACCCCTTCAAGATGCTAAGGACAAAGATTGGCAAAAGCTCAAGACTCTTCTTTTCATTTTAGTGATCCAAGATCACATTGAGTCCATAGGAAAGCCAATACTATTGAAAGGGGACGAGGTGTTGCTTAATGGCTTGCTTGCTCAAAGTGCTTAGTGATATGATCCAAAGCGCTCAACCACTTTGTCATTTCCACATAGGTCCCAAACCAAAAAGTCAAACTCGCCCCCCCCCCCCCCCGATTTGATCTATCCGGCGCCACCGAGTTCACTTGACATAGCCACTACCAGAAACCCTAATCGGTTTGGTCTCACCGATGGGATCTTGGTCTCACCAAGATGGGCTTGTAAACTCTCTATTTCCTATTGCAACTATTTTGGTCTCACCGAGATATGCAATCGGTCCCACCAAGTTTGGTTGACCAACTCTCTATTTTGCTTATTACCAAAATTGGCCTCACCGAGTTTGTGTAATCGGTTAAACTGAGTTGAGGTTTTACCCTAACCCTAGCACATTGGTCCCACCGAGTTGATCATATCGGTCCCATCGAAAACTCTAACGTTCACATTTTGAACCAAATCGGTCTGACCGAGTTTCTCGATTTGGTCCCACCAAGTTTGGTGAATTGTGTATAACGGCTAGATTTTGTGTGGAGGGTATACATACCCCACCACCCTTCCTTCATTCGTGGAGAGAGCCATCAGAACATGCCTACACTTCCAGCATTCATTTTCTGATAGAGAACCACCTACTCATATGTTGAGACCAAGATATTCCAATTCAACCACAAGAATCTTGATCTCTAGCCTTCCCCAAGTTGCTTTCCACTCAAATCATCTTTCCACCAAATCCAAATCTGTGAGAGAGAGTTGAGTGTTGGGGATACTATCATTTGAAGCACAATAGTAAGGAGTTCATCATCAACACACCATCTATTACCTTTTGGAGAGTGGTGTCTCCTATATTGGTTAGGTGTCACTTGGGAGCCTCTGTCAAGATTGTGGAGTTGAACCAAGGAGTTTGTAAGGGCAAGGAGATCACCTACTTCATGAATATCTACCCAAGTGAGGCAAGTCCTTTGTGGGCGATGGCCATGGTGGGACAAACAAGGTTGCTTCTTCGTGGACCCTTCATGGGTGGAGCCCTCTGTGGACTCACGCAACCGTTACCCTTCGTGGGTTGAAGTCTCCATCAGCGTGGATGTACGATAGCACCACCTATCGGAACCACTCCAAAAATCTCCATGTCTACATTGTGTTTGCTCCCTTCAAACTCCTCCCATTTACCTTCATATGCACTGATTTACATTCTGCTGCTATTCTCTTAGATTTGCATGTGTAGGTTGATTGCTTGACATGTGATAAGTTGCTATGCCAATACTTAAAATTAGGAAAAGGCTAGATTTTTATTTTGTCAAGTAGTCTAAACTCCCCCCCTCTAGACATACTTTCGATCCTACAAGTGGTATCAGAGATTTGGTCTCCATTTGCCTTGATTTCCATAGCTTTGGTGATCATAGCCTTGGTTTCACAACCTAGGAGAGTATGGCGTCAAGCGAGGGAAATTACCAGTGTTGGAAGCATAAGATGAAAATGCATATTCTTGGACATAACCCCGCCGTTTGGTCTATTGTGTGTATTGGCTTGCAAGGCGAATTCTTTGATGGGAGAGAACCGAATCGTGAAGCTACCGCGGAAGAATTGAAGATGCTGCAATACAACGCTCAAGCTTGCGATATCCTCTTCAACGGACTATGCCCTGAAGAATCCAACAAAATCAGTCGTCTTGAGAATGCAAGGGAAATTTGGGATACTTTGATTGATATGTACGAAGGTACCGAGTCCGTCAAGGAATCCAAATTGGATGTGCTTCAAAGTCAGCTTGACAAGTTCAAAATGAAGGATGGTGAAGGTGTCGCTGAAATGTACTCTAGGCTTGCTCTCATCACAAACGAGAGATTGCCGCCTTAGGAAGTGAAGAGATGACAGACAGATTCATAATCAATAAGATCATAAGAGCCTTGGATGGAAAATATGATACAGTATGCACATTGATCCAAATGATGCCCAATTACAAAGATCTCAAGCCAATGTAAGTCATTGGTAGAATTGTTGCTTATGAGATGTCACTCAAGGATAAGGAAGAGCTTCACAACAAGTCTAGTGGTGCTTACAAAGCCTCATGTGATGCTCCTACATCATCAACTGAGAAACAAGTCTTCAATGAGGAGTTGAGCCTAATGGTGAGGAACTTCAACAAGTTCTACAAGAGTAGAAGCAAACAAAGAAGTTCCAAGTCAAGGTCCTACAATGATAAAAGATCTTCTAGTCGTGAGTGTAATTGATACAATTGTGGAAGACCTAGACACTACTCCAATGAGTGTACGGTTCGCTACAAAAGAAAACAAGACTCACCTAAAAGGATAAGTAGAAGAGAAGAATCACCTCCAAGAGAGAGAAGGAGTAGAGATGATCGTTATGACCAAAGAACCTCTCACAGAAGCAAGGATTCAGAAAAGAAGGACAAGTCATCAAGGAGCTACACAAAACGAAGACATCAAGCTCACGCTGGTGAATGGGTATCTGGCTCCGACTCCGACCATCATTCCGAGAGAAGTTATCACTCCGTATCAGAATATACTCAAGATGAAGGTGTTGCTGGTCTAGCACTTGTGACAACCAACTCCTATGACATATTTGACTCACCAAATGAAGGAATTGGAAGATGCTTCATGGCTAAAGGCCCGAAGGTATCACACCTAGAGTATGTTGATTTCAATAGTGATGAAGATGATTTGCTAGGTGATGATGACCTACTTGTTAACAACTCTAGTGATGAAAACTATGATGAACTTGCAATTAATCATGCTAATCAAGATAAAACGAATGACGATGATAAGAAGGAGATTGAGCGTCTAACTAAAGAACTAAACACTCTTAAGTTAGCTCATGAAATTACCTTGGAAGATCATCAAGAGCTTTTAAAGACTCATGAGAATCTACGCTTTGAAAAGCTCAATCTAGAGCAAGAGCATGGGTTCTTAAAAGCAATCAATGATGATCTTCGTAAGAAAAGTTCTTCTTACATTGCCAAGCATTTACTCTTGTCTACTTATATGCCACAAGTAAAATCTAGCAACAAGAGTAAGAAAGATTCTTCTTCTAGTAGTAACAATAATCATGTTAAATCCAATGTTGTTGCTTCCAGTAGTTCTCTTGATTCCACTAATGATACTCTTAGCCAAGTTACACTTGAGCAAGAAAATAGCTTATTGAAGGGAATTATGGAGAAAGGTGTTTACAAGAGCCTTGCCGGAAGTAAACAATTTGAGTAAATTGTACGCAAGCAAGGAAGACACCAGAGGAATCAAGGTGTTGGTTTTGAACTAAAGTTAAATGCCAATGGAGTTGAGTGGGAAGAAGATCAATACCCCAAGACAAAGTTTGTTCCTCAACAAGAGAAGTATGATCCTACTTCTTTCAAGGGAACACAAGCTCAAGATGATCTTCCACCACAAGACCACAAGCAAACAGGCAAGGACAAGCTTCAAGAGGAGATTGATGCATTTGAAGAAGCTCCCAAGGCCTTGGTCAAGTAGGTTCCCAAGACTACATCAAGTTCTACTTCATCAAGTATGACTACAACTCCAAGGATTCCCATCAAGTTGATGTGGATCCCGAAGAAGAAGAACTAGAGAGTTCTTGAGGGTGACTATGCCAATATACTTCACTCATATCATTTTGGAGAGAACAAGTGCAGAAAACTTCCACATCTTGTACTAGTTCAAGGAGTCACAAACCCTCTTGTTGGTAAGACAAGGGGCAAGGCATGAACCTTTGATTAATCCTTGATATTTCTCTTATGTCGATGATCATATGTCTTGGATTTACACTTGTACCTTGCATGCTATCTAACCCTTGTAGGTACTTGGATGAGATCGAATTCATGAGATTGCAACTCACTCACATCCTGAGCAATCTCTACATCACCAGGTCTCTACAATATGGTGGTTGAAGTCAAGGAAGCATGAAACCTTTCAACATATCCTTTGAAAAATTCTATATATCAAATTTCATTTGGTATCAAATTTCATGATCGTCACTTTGGATACACAAGTGCTCCTCCTTGCAATACTAACCCATGTAAGTAGATGAACTCAAACTACAAGTGGTGCTCCCAACTCATTGATGAGCTACATCAACCTTGAGCATCCCACACAAGTTCAACTACATGATCAAGATCAACACCACCACCCAAGGTATGTTATTCCATCTTAGAGAAGCTTTACCCCAAGTCATGGGTCAAAGCAGCTCAACAAGATGTGAATACATCAAATGCTTAAACGAAAAATGGCAACCCCGTTTTGAGCTTAAACGATGAGTATAACCTACGATCAAGTGATCTCACTTGACTCCTCAGTCAATATACTCTAACATAGGTGACTTCATCGCCGACCAATTCTAGATGAAGTTCTCTAATGTTTTCTGTGTTCTTGCATTTTCCTCTTGCATGCTTGTTTCCCCTTTCAAAAAAAACTTCATCTAGATTTCTTCATTTTCTCGGTTATGTTTTGCATTCCCTGCATCCAATTCATTGCAAATCTTTCAGTTAATTCCTTACAAATCTTTGTGAGACTTTATTTGCCTAAGTGAGCTGAGGTGACAACTCACTACTAGGAAAACGCTTATACACAGTAGCATAGTAGTAGCGCTGGAAAGAAGTAAATGCTGCTGCTATCTAGAAGGAGCGCTTTTCCAGGAAAGCGTTACTAGTAACTCCATAGTAGTAGCATTGTGAAGCAGAGACGCGCTACTACTATGTGGGACCAGACGAGGCCACTGACTATTTTCGTAGTTGTAGCGGTGTACAGAAAAAATGCAACTACTAGCAGTTTAGTAGCAGCACTCTTTTTTATGCGCCGCTACTGCTAGTGGGCCCCACTTAGTAGTAGCGCTTTTCCTGGAAAGTGCTACTACTAAGTCCAATAGCAGCAGCGCTACTGCTAGTTGCAGTTGGTGCCACCTTTTCCACCCCCTTCCCCTCCTCTCCCCCACATTGCCCTCTCTACCCCTCCTTTCCCCTCTCCCCTCTCCACTCTAGCTCCACCATTGTTTCTCTTCTTCTATCTTCCTCCTACCTCTCTTCTCTCCTCATTAATGGCACCCTCCTCCATAAATGGCCTCTCTCTTTCTCCTACACCTCTCTTCTCTCCCCCATTAATGCCCCCATTCACCATAATCCCTCTCCATTAGTTAGCTAGCTAGATTCACCTCTCCTCCGAACAACTAGATCTAGCTAGCTATTTAGCCAACCACACGTGCTCCGTTGATTGTTCTCTCTCATCATCTAATTCACTGTGTGCTCTCGGTCTCTCTCGGGAGATATATATATATATATGTGAGTAAAAAGTTGTTCATTTCAAGAATGGGAATATGTGTGTGAATGAGAATATGTGTGTTTGGGATATATAAATATATATATGGAGAGATTTGTGCTAGTGACATGCCCTCGAGTTGCTTATGTTTTGCCGAAATGTCAATTTATTTCCGTTTCGGTGAATTTCGAGAAAACTCATATGTCCTATTTTTAGGCAAGGTCATGCCAAAATTATATATATATATATGACTTTGAAGCATGCATTATTTATTTCATAACCCTTTTGCTTGTTATACCGTGCAGTTGGTCATGAAGGTGAGTGGATGAAAGGTGGAGCGGTACATGCAATCCGCGGTGATGGACATGTATGCAAATAATCGGACTAGGATTAGATGTCCGTGTGCAAGATGCAAGGAAGGAGTCCTTTTGGACCCTTTTGATCATGGCACTTTGAAGGTGCACCTACTGATGAATGGTTTCATGGATGGCTATACTCAGTGGATATGTGAAGAAGATGATGATGATGAGGACGTCCACATGGCAGGGAATAATGACATGGAGCTAGACGAAGAGATGACCAATCGAAAAGAAGACGATGGCACCGGACATGTCGGCGGGGAAGAGTCCGAAAATGACGATAGTGACGGATAAGATTCCGGACACGGCGAAGAAGAGTCCGGACATGGCGGAGAAGAGGCGCCAGTCACGCTGCAGTCTCCGATGCTACTAATTGCAGTCGTGTAGGACCCTCATGTTTGAGACCTCCTTCCCAAGAGTATGACTAGCGAGAGAGCTGCCTCTAGAGAGGAGGCCAAGCTGGCGCAACTTGAAGTAGACTTGAGGACTCCATTGTATGCCGGTTGCGATCCCGAGGTGACCCGCTTGAGTTTCATGCTCGAACTTCTAAAGAGGAAGGCCAAAAACAAGTGGATAGACAAAAGCCTCGATGAGCATTTGAAGTTTATACATAATAAAGTTCTTCCAGCGGGGAACCTGTGTCCTACTAGTGTCGAGGAGGCCAAGAAAATCATTTTCCCTTTTGATTTGCCGCACATTAGGTACCACGCATGCATCAACAATTGCATCATTCATCGGGGGGAGCACGCGGGAAAAACCAGTGTCCAGTGTGCAATGATTCTTGATACAAGAAGGCAGGAAAGAAAGCTCCTCAGAACGTTGTATGGTACTTTCCAATCACTTCCCTTCTGCAGCGGTATTTCATACATCCTAAGGAAGCAAAGCTCATGCGCTAGCACGCGGAGAGGAAGAAGCCCGATGATGGAGATGATCCGAGGCTGAGACACCTCGTAGATGGTAGCCAGTGGAGAGCATTCAACGCCGTATATGGATTTGCTGCAGAAGATCCAAGGAACATTGTGCTTGGTGCGAGTACCGATGGCATGAATCCGTTTGGAAACCAGAACACCAACCACAGCACATGGCCCGTGTTTGTATGGATGTACAACCTCCCCCCATGGAAGTGCATGAAGACAAAGTACATACACATGAGCATGCTAATTCAAGGGCTGAAACAACCGGGAAATAGTATTAACCTTTATATGGGGCTTCTGCAAGAGGAGCTGGACATGTTATGGAAAACACCGGCATGGACATGGGACGCGAGCAAAGGAGAATATTGCCATATGAGAGCCGTGCTGATGACGACGGTGCACGACTATCTCGGTTACGGGTACACCCCAGGCCAGGTGTGCCACGGATACTGCGTGTAGCGACCAGACCTCAAACAGTCTAATCTTTGTGCTCCGGTGTCATCCCTGGATCAGTAATACTGACACCACACAGTACTTGAAGGATTTATAGCAGAGTAGCAATCACACACTTATTACATCGAGTGTCTCAAAAGAGAACTTATTACAATAAATATGGCTTAAGGCCATCTAATAACGATAACAGCGGAAGGCTTGGAAGATAAGTGAGTCCATCAACTCCAACGGCATCACTGAGTATAGAACCACGACCTAAAACTCCTTAATCGTCGTCTGAAAAGTCTGCAACATTAACGTTGCAGCCTGAAAACGGGTCAGCACATGGAATATGCTGGCAAGGTAACACATAGAGAGTAATGGAATGAAACAACTATACTACATGCATATTTGGCTGGTGGAAAGCTCTATGGTTACAGTTTTTGCGTAAAGCCAATTTTTCCCTACTTCAAAGGAATAAATTTAATTACTATCATGGTGGTTGTTAAACATTGAGAATGGTTGACAGCATTCTCAATCCCAATTAAAGTAACATCATTAAACCCCACCAAAATTTACTTTAGTGTAACATGTTGAGATTCACTTGATAATCCAGGTACTAGATACTCAAGATGTCCATAACCGGGGACACGGCTAATCATGATTAGTTTATACACTCTGCAGAGGTTTGCGCACTTTTCCCCACAAGACTCGATCGCCTCCGTTTGTTTTCTCGCACTACATGGTGTTTGAGAAGACGGATGACCGAGACATAGTCTTTCAGAAGCGCTAGCACCTTACGATCGGGTAGACCGTACCACCTACATCCCCTACATCTGCTAGTCTACCACTGTAAGAGTTCGCACAACTTAGTCAACTATGCTAGAGCCCATAATAGCTTGTGGCTGCACACGGAAGTTTCTAGTATGAATAATCTCATGATCCCTTTGAGCCTGGGTGGCGGTCCAAAAGAAAAACAGGCAAGTCCTGGAGTACCTAGGTGCCTCAATCCACCCAGATGTGTGTTTAGGTTGCCACCTTAGATAAACCATTAATTAACAATCTCACATCTGTCATGGATATCACTCACCCAATCCACGTCTACTAGCATAGCATGGCATAACAAGCAAACGTAGAAGTAACTCCCAAAGGTTTGATAATAAACAGGTAATAGGTACTACCTCATCTACTTCCCATCCCACAATTTAATTAGATCCTAATCATGCAATGTGTGAGGATTGATCTAATGCAATAAAACTGGGTTGTAGAAAAAGGTATGATCAAAGTGTTACTTGCCTTGCTGATGATCCGCGAAACCTAGAGATTCAAAGTAACAGGCGGCGCACTCTGGGTATTCTATCGCAGACAAACAAACAAGCATACAATAAGTACTCATCTAATGCACAAGTAAAACTCAAATAGAAGATCTAACCAGAAAGTTCAACTTAAGAACCCTGGTTTGCAAAAAGAATCAAATCGAACGAAGCAAAAGAAATCTAACGGCGAAAGAAAACAACTTCGTTCTATTAATCTGGATCTAGGGCAATTTTTACAGTAGCAAAAACATGTTTAAGTTGATTATTCGGAAAGAGGGTTTCGAGACGAAACTCCAGGCGCTTGAATCGCCTGATTCCGATAAACGAGCGAAAAGTTATACTAAAACGAAAATCGGATCAGAGATCGCGATCAGAAAATAACCGCGGAAAATCTGACGAAAAAGAAAAACGACGAACGGATTTTTTTTAAAAAAAAATAAACGGCACGGATTTCGAGGGCGGCGAACCTCGGGCGACGCGCGGCTCCGGCGGATCGGCGGCGAGGCGGCGGCGGCGGCGGCTGGCGGCGGCGGCGGCGGCTGGCGGCGGGGCGGCTGGTGGCGGGGCGGCGGCTGGCGGCGGCGGCTAGGGTTTGGGGCTGGGGCGGCTGGGCTCTCGGGCCCCGAGGCGGCGCCTTATAAAGGCCTCGGCCAGGCGGAGTCCTGGCCGAGTACGGCCCAAGGTCGGTTCCCTTTTTTTTAAATAATTACGCTCGGAAAAAAATAAAAAGAAATACTAAACGGACTCCAAAAATCCTGAAATAAATTTTCCCGGGTTTCTAAAATCAAGCCCGATAAAGTGAACATTTATCTGGGCCCAAAATGTAATTTTGAAAAACGCGCATTTTTCCTAAATTCAAATAAAAATACCGAAAAACTCCGAAATAAATCTTATTTGATTTTTTATTAAATCCTCAATATTTCTATATTTTGGGAAAGTCATTTTATTCCCTCTCTCATATTTTTGTAATAAAAATAATTGATGATAAAATAAATAAAATCAAACGATCCTGTTTACAAAATTTGAGAAAACTCAAATATGTAAATAACGAAATCCCCAACTCTCTCCATGGGTCCTTGAGTTGCTTAGGATTTTCTAGGATCAAAACCAAAGCAAAATAAAATATGATATGCATTGATGATCTAATGTATAACATTCCAAATTGAAAATTTGGGATGTTACACTGCGGATGCATGAGGTGCATGGATGATAGAACGTCTTAGCAGCTTACGTTGATGAAAGATGGTGGGTCCGGGAAAATCGTGTGCATGGGGCATCATCGTAGATGGCTCGAGAAGGATGACCCATGGAGAAAGCGTGGAGATCTATTCAATGGGTTGGCTGAGCTTCGAGGACCTCCACGTAAGAGGAACGGTGCCAAAATCGACGAGTTGTTGAGAAACTGGGAACAATGCCCCGCGCCGGGAAAGATCAAAAATGCACCGGAACCGCTGCTGAAGGTATGGAAAACGAGGTCTGTTTTTTGGGACTTGGAGTACTGGCCCAATCATGACACACCTCATTGCCCTTATCCAATGCATATCACGAAGAATGTCCTCGAGAGCGTGCTTGGCACACTGATGAACATGCCGGAGAAGACCAAGGATGGGTCGAAGGCAAGGAAAGAATTGGAAGATTTGAAGATCGGGAAAGATCTCCACCGTAAAAAGTTGATGGAGGAGATGGAGACGGAGAAAGAGGAGGGGGAAAGGGGCAGAAAAGTCAACAAGAAGGAGGAGAAATATGGCCCCCCGTCTTGCTTCACCTTAAGTGCGAAGGAGATTGATCAATTCATCAAGTGCCTTATGGGAATCAAAGTCAGATCCGGTTACTGTGGGAAGATGAGCAAATTTATAGACCCCAAAAAGAAAAGGTTTAGCGGGATGAAGTCTCATGACTGTCACGTGATGATGACGCAGATACTCCCGGTTGCCATTAGACGGATAATGGAGAAGCACGTCCGTGACACGCTTAATGGTCTCTGCAACTTCTTCGACGTTATATCTCGAAAGTCCATAAGTGTGAAGCAGATCTGAAGGCTATAGGAAGAGATCGTTGTCATACTATATGAGCTTGAGATTTACTTCCCGCCCGCATTCTTTGACGTCATGGTGCATCTATGTGTCCACATCATGGATGACATCATCGACCTCGGGCTGACTTTCCTTCATAGCATGATGCCGTTTGAGAGGATGAATGGGGTCATCAAAGAATTTGTTCGTAACATGTCCCGTGCAGAAGGGAGAATCGTCCAGGGGTATCTGACGCATGAGTGCGTCTCCTTTTGCGAGAATTATATAAGCGTCGTAGACCCTATTGTTGGTGTGCCCATCAAGAAGCACGATGGGAAGCTCGAAGGAGATGGTCACTACCATAGCCACAGGGAATTGCACGTGGACTACTCGGATAGACGGAACGACTTTGACAGGGCTAACTTAGTAGTGCTACAACACCTAGATGTGGTAGATGATTATGGGGCACAGCACAAAGAAACCATCGCAAAGAAGTACCGTGATAAGGGGATGCTCAAGACGGACAACGAAGTTACTGTACACCACAATGCCACTTCCTTGCACTGGTTTAAACAGCAAGTTCTTGAAAATCCCTCGGAAGAGGGCAGTTTGGACGGATTGCTCATACACGCCTTAGCACATGGCCCCGCACCCAAGCTCACGACATATCAGTCCAACGATATCAATGGGTACACGTTCTACACGGAGGGCAAAGACATGGAAAGTGATTACCAGAACTCTAGGGTGACAATTCAATGCGTGACTGACGCCAACGACACAACTGAGAGATTCTACGGAAGGGTCGAAGAGATTTGGGAGCTTGACTATGCTGGAATGCACGATGCGATGATGTTCCGTGTCAGATGGGCCAAGGACGTCGTAAGAGAAAACAAGTATTTCACCACCATGTCTATACCCGACGCGAAGAGCACTCCCGTGAACTTTAACGTCATCACCAAAAATGAGCCATGTGTACACGCTAAGCACGTGACACAATGCTTCTTCATAACCGACTCGGCCAATCCCAGCCGTGTGGTCGTGAGGAGATCCAAAAGGAGCATCGTCGGAATGGATGGAGTAGCCAACGAGGAAGACTATGACCAATACGGCAACCCGATGAGGGAAGATGATGACGACGATGAAGCATACGTGAAAAGAAGAATCAATACTACATTATCTAAGAAAGATCGTAATCCATGGCTCCGGAAAAGTCACAAGGAGGGGCTCATTCACCCGGGAACGAACAAGAAAGGGAAGAAGCTCAATGTGAAACGTCGTCGACGCAGCTGATCAGAAACCTACATCTATATATATATATATATATATGTATCTATTTTGTGTACGCACTTAAGTAACCATTATCGGTCAACTCATATGTTACCACCACATGCATGGTTCCGATGATATGCGCGCAGGGGGGAGGGCCGGAGATGGCATCGTCGGGAGAAAAAACAAAGACAAAAGGGAGAAAGCAGTACAAAATAAAAAGGAAAGTAAACAGAAAAGAAAAGGAAAATAATAAAAGAAAACAAAATTAAAAACTAGAAAAGGAAAATAATAAAAAGAAAATAAAAAATTGGAACAGTTAGCAGTAGCGCTTGATTGAGAACCAGCGCTATAGCTACTATAGCTATAGCGCTTTGTTCTAGAAAAGCGCTACTACTATGTGCCATTAGCAGTAGCGCTGCTTTACAACGCAGCGCTATAGCTAAGTTAGCTATAGCGCTGGGTTGTAAAGCAGCGCTACTCCTATGTGCCATTAGCAGTAGCGCTACTTTACAACGTAGCGCTATAGCTAAGTTAGCTATAGCGCTGGGTTGTAAAGAAGCGCTACTGCTATTTTGAGTTAACCTCAAATTTGGCCAACCGCCAAGTCCCAATTCTCCCCTAGGCCACTCTCCCCACACCCTCTTCCCCCACTCTGTCGCTGTCGCTGTCGCCCTCGCGCCGTCCGTCGCCGTGCTCGCCCTCGACCGCCGGCCGTCCCCCCTGGACGTCGTCGACCTCGTCGCCGGCCGTCTCCCGAGCCCACGTCGTCGACCACAATGTCGCCCTGCCTCTCCCCTGCCCCTGCGCCCACCCTCGACCTCGCCGCCCCTGCGCCCGCCCTCGACCTCGCCGGCCCTCGTCCTGTGCCCGCCCTTGACGCCACCGCCCTCTCCACCGCCCCGTAAGCCTCTCCCTCTCCTCTCCCCTGCCCTCCTCTCCCTCTCTCTCTAATTTGGAGGTATGAACCCTAGCTAGGAGATGTAGCAGAGAGAGAGGAGATGTATGAACCCTATGAACCCTAGTTTAGTGCAATTTTGTTAAGGGAAATTTACTTTAGGAAATTTAGCTTAGTGCAATTTAGTTTAGGGCAATTTTGTCTAGGGAAATTTAGTTTAGGATATATAAGATTCATATAAATTTATAAAAAACAGTAGCTAAAACAGTAGCAAATTGGTTTTTGTAGGTACAAAAAACAGTAGCTAAAATTTATAAAAAAAATTAGTAGCTAATTAGTTTTTGTAGGTATATAAATTAGCTATAAAAAAGAGTAGCAAAAATTTATAAAAAACATTAGCTAATTAGGGCAGTAGCAAATATAGCTAGGACCAATTTTTTTATCAAATGAGCAAATTTAGCTATGGAAAATTTGTGTAGGGCAAATAAAAACTAGTAGCAAATAAAAACCAGTAGCAAATAAAACCCTAGATGATATTTTAGGAGCATATAGCCTATACAATGTTGTTGTTTTTAACCCTTGGTTAATTTGCTAAGTCATGGAAATTTGTCATATGATGTTATATGAACTTGTGCCAATTGTCGAAAAATATCTGAGTGGCCTATGTTTTGCCGGAATGTTGATTCATTTCTGTTCCGGCAAATTTCAAGCGCTCCATATGTCCACTTTTTAGCAAAGGTCATGCCAAAAATTTCTGTGATTTTCTGCATGACTTGTGCTAGAAACTAGGACATATGGAGTACCCAGAATTTGCCGGAAGGGGAATGAATCAACATTCCGACCAAATATAGGCCCCTTTTTTCTTTTCATTATATCTTTTATTTACAATTGTTGAATAGGAAACATGTCTACCGACGCCGAAGTCACGGGTGGTTCTGCTCGCCTCGAAGACCCCATCAAGGCAGAAAATCACTATTTTGATTACCTGGACGAACACCAGATGGGGTTTCATGGTGGCGGCAGTGGCACGAACCCGGCCAACACCGACACCGGCACTGGCACCGGCACCGACACCACCCCCGAGACTGGCAACGATGCTGTCGTACCCGGTAAAGCACTAAAGAAGAAGAGGACACGAAGACGAAACGAGCTTGGCATCGGACAAATTGTGGTCACTGAGATGCACCCCAAGAAGTTTGATCCAACGGCGCCGGAGGAAGCGCGCTCGTGCTGGGGCAATCAACTTGGATGCATCCTCAGGGAAACCGCCAACATCAACAACGAGAGGTTGAGGCAGATACCACATATGGAGAACATGCTCCTAAAGAAGTTGCACAATAGGTTCTTGTTCCCCGGCCGCAATGAAAACGAATATGAATATCCATGGAACGACATCGCCATGACAAAGATAAACAACAAGGCGGTGGTGACGTTCGCCAACGACTTGTCCTCCTGGAAAGTTCGGGTGAAAAAAGCGATTGCGAAGAATGAACCATGGTTCAAGATTCATGCTGACAATCTGTCAATAACGGAAGAGGACTTTGAAAAATTCAAGGAGAATTGCGCTAAATAAGAAGTCAAGGCAAAGTTGGAGAAAATGAAGGCGCTCCAGGCCAGGAACACGCCTCCCCATCGCCTCGGAAGCCGTGGTTACAAGGGGAAGAGGGACGTATGGGCCAAGGAGGACACCGAACATGAAAGTCACGGAATCCCAGACCCCTTGGCGGAGTTCACCGACCCGCTGGAGCATGACTAGATTAGGGCCCGGTACAAGTGGGACAAAGGAAAAAAGCTCTTTTACACGGACCCGATCACGAGGGACTTCATGAGACTTCTGGTAATTGTTACATTACCACATTATCATATTATAGCTTCCAATCAATTCGATTGCAAGTTTTGTCACATTAGTAAACCATCCACGTTCCTTTTGCAGAAAGAGCAGCACCAAAAGGCAGCCGAAAGCGACGAGTCTTCACAGTCGTCGGCGAGGCCCAAGTGGGACACCCCATTCAACCGGGCCCTGAACATACTGAAGAAGGTCCCGGTGGACAAGCCGCCGTCCTATGGATGTGTGCACGGCGTCGGAGATGTTGGCTCGTGGAAGACGTGCTACCCCGAGGATCTAGACGAAAGAAGGAAGAGACGCTCGGTCGTCAAACAGCAGAGCATCGACGAGAAGGTCAAGATTGCGGTCGATAAGACCAAAGAAGAGTTGCTCGGGGCCGTCAATGTAGCGATCACTAACGCGGTGGTCAGTTTGCTTCCAGCACTATGGGATTTCACGAAGAACAATCCAAATGCATGGCCGGAGGACTTTCCCCTTCCCAGCTTTGTCAGGAGCAATTCGGTGAACACCAGAGCAACAACACCTGATCAAGCAACCGCAAAAGGTCTCGCTCCTATTCGTAGCAGCCCGACCTCCGTCTCTTGCATGGTCGGTGGGCCTTCATCGCTAGCTGAGCTCGACGCCCTCACGGTAATTATGCGTTATACCTTTTTCAGCAGCATGTCTATAGTCTTCCGTTTCAGTTGCCTTTCGGATGTTTGATGTTGCGGAGATGTCTCCTTCATAGGCCGATGAGGGAGTCCTGGATTAGGGGGTGTTCGGATAGCCGGACTATATCCTTTGGCCGGACTCCTGGACTATGAAGATACAAGATTGAAGACTTCGTCCCATGTCCGGGAGGGACTTTCCTTGGCGTCGAAGGCAAGCTTGGCGATACGGATATGTAGATCTCCTACCATTGTAACTGACTCTATGTAACCCTAACCCTATCCGGTGTCTATATAAACCGGAGGGTTTTAGTCCGTAGGACAACATAGACAACAATAATCATACCATAGGCTAGCTTCTAGGGTTTAGCCTCCTCGATCTCGTGGTAGATCTACTCTTGTACTACCCATATCATCAATATTAATCAAGCAGGATGTAGGGTTTTACCTCCATTGAGAGGGCTCGAACCTGGGTAAAACTTCGTGTCCCTTGCCTCCTGTTACCATCCGGCCTAGACGCACAGTTCGGAACCCCCTACCCGAGATCCGCCGGTTTTGACACCGACATTGGTGCTTTCATTGACAGTTCCTCTATGTCGTCACCGTCAGGCTCGATGGCCCCTACGATCATCAATAGCGATGCAGTCCAGGGTGAGACCTTCCTCCCCGGACAGATCTTCGTCTTCGGCGACTTCGCACTGCGGGCCAATTCACTCGGCCGTCTGGAGCATATCGAAAGCTACGCCCCTGGCCGTCAGGTCAGATTTGGAAGTTTAAACTACACGGCTGACGTTCGCAGGGACTTGATCTTCGACGGATTCGAGCCACTGCCGAGCGCGCCGCACTGTCCCGACGAGCATGATCTAGCTCTGCCGCCGAACAGTGCCCTGAAGGCCGCACCCGCATCAACTTCGACCCTTAATTCGGAGCCAACTGCGTCGATCGAGGATGGGCGGTTGGACACCACCTCAGGGGCTGCGATCCCAACGGAGATTGAGCCGAATACCAGCCCCGTACTCTGCGAGACTCGTGACTCCAAGGAGCCAGACTCCTCTCCGGACTCCGAACCCTCCGCGCCCCTGCCGATCGAATCCGATTGGGCGCCGATCATGGAGTTTACTGCCGCAGACATCTTTCAGCACTCGCCTTTCGGCGATATCCTGAAGACACTGAAGTCTCTCTCTTTATCAGGAGAGCCCTGGCCGGACTACGGTCAGCAAGGTTGGGGTACGGACAATGAAGAAATTCAAAGCCCACCCACCACCCACTTTGTAGCCACTGTCGATGATTTAACCGACATGCTCGACTTCGCCTCCGAAGACATCGACGGTATGGACGCCGATGAAGGAGATGATGAAGAACCAGCGCCTACTAGGCCCTAGAAAGCCACCTCGTCATATTAAATATACATGGTGGACACCCCAAAAGAGGGAGATGGCAATGGAACAGCGGAGGATGACCCCTCCAAGAAACAGCCTAAGCGTCGGCATCAGCGGCGCCGCTCAAAATCCCGCCAAAACAAATACGGTGATCCCAGCACGGGAGACAATAATACTCCGGAAAGTGCCGAAGAAAACCCCCTCCAGCAAGATTTAGCACAGGAGGATGGAGAAACCAGCCCTCATGAGAGAGCGGAAGACAGAGAGGTCGAGGACGATAATTATATGCCTCCCTCCGAAGACGAGGCAAGCCTCGACGACGACGAATTCGTCGTGTCAGAGGATCCCGTCGAGCAAGAGCGTTTTTAACGCAGGCTTATGGCCACGGCAAGAAGCCTCAAGAAAAAACAGCAACAACTTAGAGCTGATCAAGATTTGCCAGTCAACAGATGGACTGAAGTCCTTGCGGCCGAAGAGCATAAACTCGAACGCCCCTCCAAAAGCTACCCAAAGCGCAGGTTGCTACCCCCACTAGAGGAGGAAGCACTTGATGCGGCCGACCGGCCACCTCGTGGCCGCGACAGAGAGGCCTCTCGGCCCACCACTCAAGCCGCACCCTGTACCAAGGCACGGGAATATGCGCCGGACTTACGAGACATGTTGGAGGACAAGGCAAGGCAAACAAGATCGATCCACGGATCGCGTGGGTGCCCCACGGCTCGAGATGGTAACCGTCACGCCGGCCACAAATTCGGAAGGGCTGAAGACAGTAGACAAAGCTCATTGGAGCTACATCATGATATAGCCTAGTACAGAGGCGCCGCACACCCACTATGCTTTACAGACGAAATAATGGATCATCAAATCCCCGAGGGTTTCAAACCCGTAAACATCGAATCATATGATGGCAGAACAGATCCTGCGGTATGGATCGAGGATTATCTCCTTCATATCCACATGGCCCGCGGCGATGATTTCCACGCCATCAAATACCTCCCACTCAAGCTTAAAGGACCAGCTCGGCATTGGCTTAACAGCTTGCCAACAGGATCAATCAGTTGTTGGGAGGACCTGGAAGCCGCATTCCTCGACAATTTCCAGGGCACTTATGTGCGACCCCCAGACGCCGATGACCTAAGTCATGTAATTCAGCAGCCAGAGGAATCGGCCAGGCAATTCTGCACACGGTTCCTAACAAAGAAAAATCAAATAGTCGACTATCCGGACGCTGAGGCCCTAGCAGCCTTCAAGCACAATATCCGTGACGAGTGGCTAGCCCGGCACCTTGGACAGGAAAAGCCAAAATCTATGGCAGCACTCACGACACTCATGACCCACTTTTGCGCGGGAGAAGACAGCTGGCTTGCTCGCAGCAACAATATGACCAAGAAACCTGGTAATTCGGACACCAGGGACAGTAGTGGCAGGTCGCGTCGCAACAAGCAGAAGCGCCGCATTAACGGCGACAATGCTGAGGATACGACAGTTAATGCCGGATTCAGAGGCTCTAAATCTGGTCAGCGGAAAAAGCCATTCAAAAGGAATCCTAGGGGCCCGTCTAGTTTGGACCGAATACTCGACCGCTTGTGCCAGATACATGGCACCCCCGAAAAGCCGGCCAATCACACCAATAGGGATTGTTGGGTATTCAAGCAGGCAGGCAAGTTAAACGCCGAAAATGAAGACAAGGGGCTGCATAGCGATGACGACGAGGAGCCCCGGCCGCCGAACAACAGTGGACAGAAGGGTTTTCCCCCACAAGTGTGGGCGGTGAACATGATATACGCAGCCCACGTCCCCAAAAGGGAGCGGAAGCGCGCGTTAAGGGACGTATACGTGGTAGAGCCAGTCGCCCCAAAGTTCAACCCCTGGTCCTCTTGCCTGATCACCTTTGATCGAAGGGACCATCCCACTAGCATCCGTCATGGCGGATTCGCCGCATTGGTTCTAGACCCAATTATTGACGGATTTCATCTCACTAGAGTCCTTATGGACGCTGCAGCAGCCTGAACCTGCTTTACCAGGATACAGTGTGGAAAATGGGCATAGATCCCTCGAGGATTAAGCCCACCAAAATGACCTTCAAAGGCGTAATACCAGGTGTAGAGGCCAACTGTACAGGCTCAGTCACACTTGAAGTGGTCTTCGGATCTCCGGATAATTTCAGAAGCGAGGAGTTAATCTTCGACATAGTCCCGTTTTGCAGTGGTTATCACGCACTGCTCGGGCGAACCGCATTCGCTAAAGTTTAATGCGGTACCACACTATGCATACCTTAAGCTCAAGATGCCAGGCCCTCGAGGAGTAATTACGGTCAATGGAAACACCGAACGCTCCCTCCGAACGGAGGAGCACACGGCGGCCCTTGCAGCGGAAGTACAAAGCAGCCTCTCTAGGCAGTTCTCCAGTCCGGCCACTAAACGACCGAACACCGTCAAGCGCGCCCGGAGTAACCTACAACAAGACCGCCTGGCACGATCCGAGCAGGCATAGCAATGCGGCCCCAACCCCAACCCTTGCAAAAAGGCGACGCCAGTACTTCGCGTACATAACTACGCTCTAGAGATACCATGGGGGAGAGGCACCATGACGACACGCCCAAAACACGCCTTAAACCGTACCAGGGGCTGCCGATTTTTTAATTTTCTCTTACTTTCAGGACTCCATCCTTCGGAAGGCCTGTTCGGTAGTTCAATTACCGCACAAACGATGCAAGAACCAGGGAAGCAGACAAGCCACGCCGCATTACGGAACTCCCAGGTGGTCTCTATCACAAGTAGTATACCTGTTCCGCATACTATTCCGCAGCTTGCCCCTGGAACGGACATGTTAACTAGTCCAACCTTCCACTTATCGCATTATTTGTATCGTTCTGCTTTGGTCGCAGCCCCTTTTTAATAAACAATGCATAGCTTTCGTCTATTTTTGCATTACCTTTTTTTTCTTTATATATGTTCCTTAAATGACATGTTGCACCCGTACACGTTGGTACGGCCAAAATACGCCAGGGGCTTTAGTACCCCTTAATATGGTGTGAGAAGTCCGAACACTTTAACAAGTGCGGCACCCCAAACTTATAGCATTATATGCATCGGCTCCGAATCATGTCTTGGGTCAATAGTTGGGTTTGCCCGGCTCCTATGTTTTGGTGCCTTACGTTCCGCTATATCGGCTAAGGTAGCACTAGGAGAACCACTGCGATTGTGCCCCAGTTGAGCTGGGTCGAGCACCTCAGTGGAGAAAGCTAAAACTGACTGTCATGATGAAGCAAGAGCTGGTCGCTGTTCGAGAGGTTTTTCGAGTCCCTAAAGACTTATGCCTCTTAGGACGAGGAGCCGGCTCTGTCCGGCCAAGGCGTGGATAGCGCCCCAAACTCGGTCTTCCGAATACCAGGGGCTTCGCCGAAATTTAAAATTATAGAATTCTATGGCTAAGTGAGTGTTCACGCATTATAGTCCGATTGCCTTGTTCGTTGGGCTGAGCGCCTCCCTCGAAGGACCCAAACATGGGAAAAAGAGCGCTCAGGTTTATCCCCGAACACCCCAGCACTAGCGGCACGGGGGCAGAAGCCGATGACTCACCATCTCTCGAAATTGATAAACAGCTGCACAGAAGGTAATATTTTAAATTCCAACAGCATTGCTTAGCGCATATAAACAAGTTTTCAGCGCACAGGACAAAACGAGCAAGTTTCACTCAAAAATTACATCCCTAGAACATTCATCCGCCACAAGGCAGGCACCCTTCAGAACATCCTTATAGTAATTCTCGGGCTTGCGATGCTCTTTCCCCGGCGGTGGCCCGTCCTTCACCAGCTTCTCAGCATCCAGCTTGCCCCAGTGCACCTTAGCACGGGCAAGGGCCCTACGGGCACCTTCAATGCAGACGGAGCGCTTGATGACTTCGAGCCTTGGACAGGCCTCCACCAACCGCTGCACCAGACCGAAATAGTTCCCAGGCAGATCCCCTGCAGGCCAGAGCCGAACAATGAGGCCCTTCATGGCCTGTTCGGCCGCCTTGTGGAGCTCGACCAGTTGCTTCAGCTGGTCGCTCAGGGGCACGGTGTGTCCGGCCTCAGCATACTGAGACCAGAACACCTTCTCTGTCGAGCTGCCCTCCTCGGCTCGATAGAATGCGGCGGCATCAGACACACTCCGGGGAAGATCTGCGAACGCTCCTGGAGAGCTCCAGATTCGGGTAAGTAACCAGTAACTCACGTTTATGTGTTTGCTTTGCATAAAGAATGCCTTACCCGCCGCTATCTTCTTCACCTCATCCAACTCCTGGAGGGTCTTCTAGGATTCGGCCTTGGCAGACTTGGCATTTTCAATAGCCACCGCGAGCTCGGACGCTCGCATCTTTGAGTCAAACTCCAAACTCTCATGTTTTTCCATGAGAGCCTGGAGCTCTTGCCGCACCTAGCCAACCTCGGCCTCATACTTCTCCCGCTCGGTGCGCTCCGAGGCCGCCCTCTTCTCGGCCTCGACCAGCGCTTGGTTAAGGGTCGCCACTTTAGACGTGACCCCTAAAATAGCCACGATAATCCTGTCATTCTTTGCAATTGCACCTTTTTATATATTTAAAAACAAGGTATTTCTTACCTTCATTGTCCTCGAGCTGCTTCTTGGCACGCCTGAGCTCTTGCTCGGACCGCTCGAGGTTCTGCTTTAGCGTGTCCACTTCCGCAGTCAGTGCGGCGGACGCAAGCAGGGAAGCCTGCATATGCATATTGACTCATTTTTATTAGACTCCTGCGAATTCTATTTGATCCTCTATTCGGCTTTTCTTCCCGAATGCCAAACAGAGCATCAGGGGCTACTGTCTATGCGGTACTATTATTTACACATTCTTTACTTACCTCAAAGCCTGTCAAAAGGCTAGTACAAGCTTCAGTCAGTCCGCTCTTGGCGGACTGAACCTTCTGGACCACCGCACTCATAATAGTGCGGTGCTCCTCATCGATGGAGGCGCCTTGGAGCGCCTCCAACATATTGTCCGGCGCCTCCGGTTGGACGGGGGCCGCCGGCACGATGGACTTGCTCCTCTTGGAAGGAGGTCCCCCACCGGACTCGGGAAACTTTGAAGGTTCCGGAGCGGTGTCCGGCCTAGAGCTGGACTTGGATCCCTGGGGGGTTTCATCCCCTTTACTCCTGGAGTCCGGGAGGTCGCCTTGCGGCGCCTCCAAGACCACCTCCTCCCGGCTTGGAACTTGTTGGGACAACACTTCGGTGTCGTCCGTAGGGCGGGGGGATGAAGCCATCAGAAGCGAGTTCACGTCCGACGAGTCCAGTGAGCTGCTCGACGACGCGTCGAGCCGGTCTTTGGGTGGGCTGCATAAACATATTCGATGTAAGGGAAAGTTGTGCAATAAACGAATACTATGAATTACTCTGGTATCCGGATACTTACGATTTTGCCAGGGGCTTAGCCCTGGGCTGCCACTCCTCTCCACCGTCGGCGTCGGTGGAGTAGTCCGGAGGAAGGGTTTTCCCTTCTTGGACCCTCCGGCCTCCCTAGAGAGGGCGGCCTTCCTTTTCTTCTCTCCTCCCGCTGGAGGGGAAGAGTTCTCCTCTTCTTCCTCCTCGTCTTCACGGGAGGAATGCGCCTCGGAACCATCGGATGATGGATCCGACACCTCCTGGTGCCGGGCACTCTTTCGAGTCCCCGCGGCCTTTTTCGCGGCCTTCTTCTCCGGCACCACATAGGGCGCCGGAACCAGCAGCTTCGCCAAGCGAGCGTCCGCTGGGCCTTCGGGCAAAGGAGCCGGACAGTTGATCTGTCCGGACGTCACCTGCCAATCCTGTCAAAGGTAAGGGAGCTTAGATCCCGCATGGAGTCAAACTATGAAAAACTGATACCCTGTAAAAGGAAAAAAAAAGTTTACCGCGAGAGCGTGACGCTGCGCACTGAATCCGTGATCCACGGTAGCGGATGCGGGAGCCTCGGCGCCTTTGAAAAGCACCTTCCAGGCATCTTCGTACGTCATGTCGAAGAGCTTGCTCAGAGTTTGGTGCCGCGCCGGGTCAAACTCCCACAGGTTGAAAGCCCGTTGTTGACACGGGAGGATCAGGCGGATGAGCATAACCTGGACTACGTTGAAAAGTTTGAGCTTCTTGTCCGCCAGGGTTTGGATGCATGTTTGGAGTCCGGTCAGCTCTCCTTTTGTACCCCAAGACAGGCCCGTCTCCTTCCAGGAGGTGAGCCGCGTAGGGGGTCCGGATTGAAACTCGGGGGGTGCAACCCATTCGGCGTCGCGCGGCTCGGTGATGTAAAACCACCCCGATTGCCACCCCTTCGGGGTCTCCACAAAGGAACCCTCGAGCCATAGGACGTTGGCCATCTTGCCCACCATGGCGCCTCCGCGCTCCGCCTGGTTGCCGCGCACCACCTTTGGCTTGACGTTGAAAGTCTTGAGCCATAGGCCGAAATGGGGGCGGATGCGGAGGAAGGCCTCACACACGACGATAAACGCCGAGATATTTAGGACGAAGTTCGGGGCCAGATCATGGAAATCCAGGCCATAGTAGAACATGAGCCCCCAGACGAATGGGTGGAGAGGGAAGCCCAGTCCGCGGAGGAAATGGGGGAGGAACACCACCCTCTCATGGGGCCTAGTGGTGGGGATGAGCTACCCCTCTTCGGGAAACCGGTACGCGATGTCGTTAGACATGTATCCGACCTTCCTCAGCTTTTTGATGTGTCCCTCCGTGACGGAGGAGACCATCCACTTGCCTCCCGCTCCGGACATAGCTGGAGAAGGTTGAGGTGGGGAGTGCGGACTTGGGCGCTGGAGCTCGAGTGTGCAAGAATGGATAGGCAAAGGAGGAAGAAGGCATAGGTGAAAAGGTGGATCTTTATCCCCTTATATGGGTGGACGCAACTACATGTCCCCACCAGCCTGGTAAAACTCGCTTATCTCCAAGCACCATAATCAATGGCGCGGTTGGGTTACCCACGCCCGTATTGATGAGAATCCCGGGATAAGGGGACATGATCTCTGCTTTAACAAGACGTGCCGAGGAGCAAAGGAGGAGACCGGACAAGAAAGGCCCTAAAGGAGCCAGAGCTGCTTCAAGCAGCCAGCTGCCTCTGGAGCCCCGGGTGGTAGACATAATACCTATCGAAGGAGCGCAGCGCTTCCATGTCACCGGCCAGCCGATCCTACCTGCGAAAGCGCTAGAGCACATAGTGAAAAATGATCTCAGGAGACTCCATGAAGATGTGCTGGCCAGAGAGAAAAGCCTTCTGGTCGCGGAAAAACCAGGATATCCGCTTTACGCGGCTCAGGTGCCGGGTGGGAGTTTGTACGTCGAGAGATGGCCCGTGAATAAGTTCATCATGCGATTTTACTACATCTACGACATGCTCCACATGACCAAGCTGGATTTCCAGTTCATCCGCATGTATGTGTTGTATTTGAACCACTTCATCAAGGTCGAGAACATCAAATATATCTGTGTCGCGGACCCGTTCAATATGCACGAGAGCTTCTTGGCAGTTTGCAAAGAGCACCGTGACTATGCGAGAAAGTACCTCGGCGAATTCATGATCGCTAATAAGGACAAGGAAGTGATTCTCTTGCCTTATCATCCCACGTAAGTCATCCACACATATCCTTTCGTAAGTGTTAATCATTCCTTTGCAAGCATGGAGGCTAATTTGAGGTGTACTTAATTTGCGCAGTAGGGGGGCGTCCTCATCGTTCTATCCCCGGAATACTCCCATGCGATGTACTTGGACTCATCGAAGAACCTCGGGAAAAAGGATTACAAGCACATAAAGAGTGTTCTCGATAGTGCCATGTTAACCTTCAGCCTGTCTGGTGGATATATCAAGGTGAAAAAGTGTAGGATCACGGGCTGGCTTTCGGTCATAAGACCGACTTCTGTTGCATCCAGCAATTGCACACTAGTATGGCTGATGGATTCTACCTCATGCATCACCTGCTCAAGTACAGAAGGGATAATCAACGCCTTCGCATGTCACCTACTACCAACGATGCCGAGATTGTCAGCTGGGCCACAAGCATAGGAAGGACACCAGATCATCAAATCAGAGCTGAGTTTTATCATGTACAGTGTGAACTTGCCCAAGTGATCATGAAGCAGGCTCAAACCAACAGGGATGTTCTACCATGGGTCAATCATGCGGGAAGATGTCCGAGCACTGCTACTCGCTCAGCGTCTAGACATGAAGCCTTTCAAGAAGCTCGGGTGCTTCCTCCCTGACTATGAAGATTGGACCGACGACATGGAGGGCTGATTTTTGATGACAATGTGTCACCACTGTCTTTCTATGGCAAAACTTTGAATTTATGCACGGCGAAACTATGTGATGTAACTAAACCGTGGTCCTGAACTAGCGTAGATCGCTCTAGTTAATTAGTTTGGGTATGAGGAACTTCGTCATTTATGTTTACTATTGTTTGATTGTATTTTGCTAATTATGCCTCCTTGTTTTCTTAAGTACATTATGTTGCATATTATCGTTCAATTCATCAACTCACGATGCAGGTACACATATGAGAGATGGCGAAGGGCTACTATGTCGTGTATGTTGGGAGGGTTCCAGGAGTCTACAACCACTGGCCAGCCGCTCAGGCCCAGGTGCACAGGTACCCGGGTGCTAGCCACAGAGGGTTCGACAGCAGAGCCGAAGCGAAAAGTAGTTACTTGAGGTGGACACTCCAGCATGAGCAGGGGCGGGACCGCCGGTACTACATAGTCGCGCTCTTGCTCATGTTGATCGCTCTTCTCTTCTACATCATGGTTTAGATAGAGATGATGAAACTTGTGTGTGTGCCATGACCCTGTAGTTGCACTTATTCGAGACATGACATGATCACACTTATGTATTGCTATTTTCAAGATTTGATGATATTTGTGTTGAATGATGATGATGGTATGATGAGACTACTGTATGTCTATGATATGATGAGAATAGTGTATGTTTAGTATGATCTGATGAAACTATTGTATAGAGCCTGTATAAATACACCACAAATACTTAGGGGGTGAGGGTCGGCAAAAGCAGGAACAGGAACATTAGCAGTAGCGCTGGAAAATACCTAGCAGTAGCGCCGGCTTAGCTGCAGCGCTTCACATGAAAAAGCGCTACTGATAACTATCAGTAGTGCTGGTCCAGGAAGCGCTACTTCTAACAATACTCAGTAGTAGCGCTGCCTATACCAGCGCTACTACTACAACTTAGCTGTAGCGCGCTAGAAGTAGCGCTGGACCCAGGCTACTGCTATGCATATTTCAAGCGCTACTACTAGGGTTTTCTGTAGTAGTGACTTTTTTCTCTCTATGTTGAACTCGGACTCACCGGCTTGTTTCTTTCGACCTAACTAAACCACCTTGGTGCCACCAAAGAAAACAACTCGGTGTTACCAATTTCAATGCTGGGAAGACACTTTGCCATTTGCATCCTGCATATTTGTTCCAGCTACCCGCATCACATTCTATATGCGTCTTCGTTATGTGACTCAAGGACCAAACCTATTCGACTCACACTCTAGAGGATCCCTTCTTGGAAATTGATGTCAAAGGGGGGGGGAGAGATCACATCAAAGCTTAATCACATCAAAGGGAGAGAGAGAGACCATATGGGAAGGAAAGATTTCTTAGTCTTCCCATACGCTTGGTATTCTTTTGCTCTGATTTTCTTTTCCCTATCTTCTCCCATTATCCAATATCAGATTCAGGGGGAGAAAGACATCAATGGGAAGGAAATCTTCGAATTCCTTGCATATCTTTACTCTTTGGAGACATGTCTATATCAAATAGAGTACCTACACTAGTAGAAAAAGGGGCTTTGGTCCAGCCAGAAAAGAGCATTAATCCCGGTTGCATTACGAACCGGGACTAATGTGAGCATCAGTCCCGGTTCAAGCGGCGAGGGCACCATACAGGCATTACTCCCGGTTCAAATGGGACCTTTAGTCCCGGTTCGTGGCACAAACCGATACTAATGGTGCAATTTTCAAATCCTACTCCCCCCCCCCGGTGCATCGCCTTTTCAGTTTTGTAAAAAGAAAAGAAAATGATAGAAACTTCAAAATTTAAAATCCTTCGAGAGGTAGTTATGTTACTACATCTACTAGTTAGGAAAATTTAAAAACTTAAATTTGGACATGTTTTGCAAAAAATGTAGGGAAAATGTAAAACGGCTATAACTTTTGCATACGATGTCGGAAAAAAACATATAATATATTTGGAACGAAAATCCGCATCCGATGGAGACGGCCTATGGCATGTTTGCAAATTTTTAGAATCCTCAAATTCTAAAAGGAAAAAAGTTATGCTCAAATTTTAGTTTTTTTTTTGATTTTTTGTTAAATCTAGTCAAACTATGGTCAAACTACTTATTCAAGAAGTATTAGTGTTACTAAATAATTATTCAAGAATATTAGTGTTACTAAATAATTATTTCAGTTTTTTTAAATTTTGGTCAACTATGGTCAAACTGTGGTCAAACTACTTATTCAAGAAATATTAGTGTTACTAAATAATTATTGATTTTTAGAACAATAGTTTCAAACTCAAACAGTGAAATGTGTGACTTCATGCTCAAGCTAAATTCCTGAGGGTTAATAGGATTGCCATCTTACTATTGTCAGGAAAACAACAAGTGCAGACTTGGAAACGAGGGAGAATAGAACCCGGAAGTTAAGCGTGCTCAGGCTGGAGTAGTGAGAGGATGGGTGACCGTTCGGAAAGTTAGATGATTTGGAATGATGAGGGGTGATTAGAGATTAAAGGTTAAATTGAGCAGTGATGAGGGGTGATTAGAGATTAGAGGTTAAAATAATTCAGAAATTTGAAATTCAAAAAAATTCAAAAAAAATTTCAAAAAAAATTTCAAAAAAAATCATAAAATATCCTTTAGTAACCTCCTGTGGAGGGCCTTTAGTCCCGGTTCCAACTAGAACCGGGACTATACTCTTGTGGTTTACTGATTGCTTTGTCAAGTAGGTGTTTCTGTGTTATCTAACCTTATTTACTCAAGTTCATCTTTTCCAAAGCCAGCTCAAGAACAAAAGGTAAGTATATGCATCACACTCATGTGCATGCTGATCTCTTGCTGATGTACATATTGTTTGCAAGGACTAATGAACATGAAGGTATATTTCGTATATCTATATCATTTGCTCTGATGCATATAGCCAAGATACATGTAACTCATTGCTTGCTCTATCATGCTTATGCATTCACATGATCTTACATTCCATATTTACATGATTGCATACATGCAGTGGGGAGCCTATGCATGTTACATGTCTTTCCAAAGCTTTACTTGTTATTCTTCATATCTTTATCTAAAGCTTTGATGTATGTTGTCATCAATTGCCAAAAGGGGGGAGATGGAAAGAACAAGTGCTCCCTTGGTGATTTTGGTAATTAATGTCAACATATCTCCTGTTGGACTAATATTTTCATCTAGTATATTTCAGATGAGTTCAACAGTGGAGTGGCTTGGACAAGAGGATGTGGAACCCCTTCAAGATGCTAAGGACAAAGATTGGCAAAATCTCAAGACTCTTCTTTTTCATTTTAGTGATCCAAGATTACATTGAGTCCATAGGAAAGCCAATACTATTAAAAGGGTATGAGGTGTTACTTAATGGCTTGCTTGCTTAAAGTGCTTAGTGATATGCTCCAAAGCTCTCAACTACTTTCTCATTTCCACATATGTCCCAAACCAAAAAGTCAAACTCGGCCCCACCGATTTGATCTATCCGATGCCACCCAGTTCACTTGACATAGCCACTGCCAGAAACCCTAATCAGTTCAGTCACACCGATGGGATCTCGGTCTCACCGATGGGATCTCGATCTCATCGAGATGGGCTTGCAAACTCTCTATTGCCTATTGCAACTATTTCAGTCTCACGAGATATGGAATCGGTCCCACCGAGTTTGCTTGACCAACTATCTGTTTTGCTTATTACCAAAATCGGTCTCACCGAGTTTGTGTAATCGTTCAAACCGAGTTGAGGTTTTACCCTAACCATAGCACATCGGTCCCACCGAGTTGATCATATCGGTCCCACCGAGAACTCTAACGTTCACCTTTTGAACCAAATCGGTCTGACCGAGTTTCTCGATTCGGTCCCACCGAGTTTGGTGAATTGTGTGCAACGGCTAGAATTTGTGTGGAGGATATATATACCCCTCCTTCCTTCCTTCATTTGTGGAGAGAGCCATCAGAACGTTCCTACACTTCCAGCATTCATTTTCTGAGAGAGAACCACCTACTCATGTGTTGGGACCAAGATATTCCAATCCAACCACAAGAATCTTGATCTCTAGCCTTCCCAGAGTTGCTTTCCACTCAAATCATCTTTCCACCAAATCGAAATCTGTGAGAGAGTTGAGTGTTGGGGAGACTATCATTTGAAGAACAAGAGCAAGGAGTTCATCATCAGCACACCATCTATTACCTTTTGGAGAGTGGTGTCTCCTAGATTGGTTAGGTGTCACTTGAGAGTCTTGATCTGTCTCCAACGTATCTATCATTTTTTATTGTTCCATGCTATTATATTATCTATTTTGGATGTTTACTGGGCTTTAATATGCTCTTTTATATTATTTATGGGACTAACCTATTCACAGGAGGCCCAGTGCCAATTTCTGTAGTTTTGCCTATTACAGTGTTTCGCGGAAAAGGAATACCAAACGGAATCCAAACGGAATGAAACCTTCACGATGATCTTTCTTGGACCGAAAGCAATCCAGGAGACTTGGAGTGGAAGTCTGGAACTCCATGAGGTGGCCATGAGGCAGGAGGGCGCGCCCAGGGGGTAGGCATGCCCCCCACCCTCGTGGGCCCCACGGAGCTCCACCGACGTACTTCTTTCGCCTATATATACCCTTATACCCTAGAAACATCCGGGGGAGCCACGAAACCAGTTTTCCACCGCCGCAACCTTCTGTACCCGTGAGATCCCATCTTGGGTCCTTTTCCGGTGATCTGCCGGAGGGGGAATCGATCAGGGAGGGCTTCTACATCAACGCCATAGCCTCTTTGATGAAGCGTGACTAGTTTACCACAGACCTTCGGGTCCATAGTTATTAGCTAGATGGCTTCTTATCTTTTGATCTTCAGTACAAACTTCTCCTCGATGTTCTTGGAGATCTATTCGATATAATACTCTTTTGCGGTGTGTTGGCCGAGATCCGATGAATTGTGGGTTTATGAACTTGATTATCTATGAATATTATTTGGTTCTTCTCTGAATTCTTATATGCATGATTTGATATCTTTGCAAGTCTCTTCGAATTATTGGTTTAGTTTGGCCTACTAGATTGATCTTTCTTGCAATGGGAGAAGTGCTTATCTTTGGGTTCAATCTTGCGGTGTCCTTTCCCAGTGGCAGTGGTGGCAGCAAGGCACGTATTGTATTGTTGCCATCGAGGATAAAAAGATGGGTTTATATCATATTGCTTGAGTTTATCCCTCTACATCAACTCATCTTGCTTAATGCGTTACTCTGTTCTTATGAACTTTATACTCTAGAAGCATGCTGGATAGCGGTCGATGTGTGGAGTAATAGTAGTAGATGCAGAATCGTTTCGATCTACTTGACACGGGCGTGATGCCTATATTCATGATCATTGCCTTAGATATCTTCATAACTATGCCCTTTTCTATCAATTGCTCTGCAGTAATTAGTTCACCCACCGTAATACATGCTATCATGAGAGAAGCCACTAGTGAAACCTATGGCCCCCGAGTCTCTTTCTTAGTATATTGCATCCCTTTTATTATCGCATCTCGTTTACTACTTTGCAATCTTTTATTTCCAATCTATACAACAAAATACCAAAAATATTTATCTTACTATCTCTATCAGATCTCACTTTCGCAAGTGATTGTGAAGGGATTAACAACCCCTTTATCGCGTTGGTTGCGAGGTTCTTGATTGTTTGTGCAGGTATTAGGTGACTTGTGCGTTGTCTCCTATTGGATTGGTACCTTGGTTCTCAAAACTGAGGGAAATACTTACGCTACTTTGCTGCATCACCCTTTTCTCTTCAAGGGAAAACCAACGCATGCTCAAGAGGTAGCAAGAAGGATTTCTAGCGTCGTTGCCGGGGAGATATACGCCAATTCAATACATACCAAGTACCTATCATAAACTCTTCTCCCTCGCGTTACATTATTTGCCATTTGCCTCTCGTTTTCCTCTCCCCCACTTCACCTTTGTTGTTTTATTCACCCCTCTTCTGTTCGTCTTGTTTCGCTTGCTTCTTGTGAGTTCGTGTGTTAGATCGTTTGTTTCTCCCTCATGGCTTGCCCTCCTCCTCTTCCTTTGTCTCCCTATTTTAAAGTTCTTCACTTCAAACGAAGACAAGGAGAAAACTTAAAAGATGCTCGGTACAGGATGATGGAATCCTATCGTAATTGCACTGTAGAGGGAGATTTCAAGATATTACTTCGCAATTTTTATGTTGGGCTAACCATATTGTTGGGGAACGTAGTAATTTCAAAATTTTCCTATGCACACGCAAGATCATGGTGATGCATAGCAACGAGAGGGGAAGAGTGTTGTCCACGTACCCTCGTAGACCGTAAGCGGAAGTGTTATGACAACGCGGTTGATGTAGTCGTACGTCTTGACGATCGACCGATCCTAGTACCGAAAGTACGGCACCTCCGCGATCTGCACACGTTCGGCTCGGTGACGTCCCATGAACTCTTGATCCAGCTGAGTGTCGAGGGAGAGCTTCGTCATCACGAAGGAGTGATGATGATGATGATGCTACCGTCGCAGGGCTTCGCCTAAGCACTACGATGAAATGACCAAGGTGGATTATGGTGGAGGGGGGCACCGCACACGGCTAAGGGATCAAAGATCAACTTGTGTGTCTATGGGGTGCCCTCTCCCCCGTATATAAAGGAGTGGAGGAGGGGGAGTGCCGGCCCTCTATGGCGCGCCCTAGGGGAGTCCTACTCCCACCGGGAGTAGGATTCCCCCTTCCAAGTAGTAGGAGTAGGAGAGGGGAAAGGAAAGGGGGGCGGCCCCACCCAATTTGGATTGGACTAGGGGGCGCACCTCCCACCTTTTCCCTTCCTCTCCTCTATTCCACTAAGGCCCAATAAGGCCCATATACTCATCGGGGGTTCCGGTAACCTCCCGGTACTCTGGAAAATGCCCGAAGTCATCTAGGCCATTCCGATGTCCAAACATAGGCTTTCAATATATCGATCTTTATGTCTTGACCATTTTGAAACTCCTCGTGATGTCCATGAACAAATCCGGGACTCCAAACTACCTTCGGTACACCAAAACACATAAACTCATAATATCGATCGTCACTGAACATTAAGCGTGCGGACCCTACAGGTTCGAGAACTATGTAGACATGACCGAGACACGTCTGCGGTTAATAACAAATAGCGGAACCTGAATGTTCATATTGGCTCCCACATATTCTACGAAGATCTTTATCGGTCAAACCGCATAACGATATACGTTGGTCCCTTTGTCATCGGTATGTTACTTGCCCAAGATTCGATTGTCGGTATCTCAATACCTAGTTCAATCTCGTTACCGGCAAGTCTCTTTACTCGTCCTGTAATGCATCATTCCGCAACTAATTCATTAGTCACATTGCTTGCAAGTCTTATATTGATGTGCATTACCGAGAGGGCCCAGAGATACCTCTCCGACAATCGGAGTGGCAAATCCTAATCTCGATCTATGCCAACTCGACAAACACCATCGGAGACACATGTAGAGCACATATATAATCACCCAGTTACGTTGTGACGTTTGGTAGCACACAAAGTGTTCCTTCGGTATTCGGGAGTTGCATGATCTCATAGTCATAGGAACATGTATAAGTTATGGAGAAAGCAATAGCAACAAACTAAACGATCATCATGCTAAGCTAACGGATGGGTCAAGTCAATCACATCATTCTCTAATGATGTGATCCCGTTAATCAAATGACAACTCATGTCTATGGTTAGGAAACATAACCATCATTGATTCCATGAGCTAGTCAAGTAGAGGCATACTAGTGACATTATGTTTGTCTATATATTCACACATGTACTAAGTTTCTGGTTAATACATTTCTAGCATGAATAATAAACATTTATCATGATATAAGGAAATATAAATAACAACTTTATTATTGCCTCTAGGGCATATTTCCTTCAGTCTCCCACTTGCACTAGAGTCAATAATCTAGATTACACTGTAATCATTCTAACACCCATGGAGTCTTGGTGCTGATCATGTTTTGCTCATGAGAGAGGCTTAGTCAACAGGTCTGCAACATTCAGATCCGTATGTATCTTGCAAATCTCTATGTCTCCCTCCTTGACTTGATCGCGGATGGAATTGAAGCGTCTCTTCATGTGCTTGGTTCTCTTGTGAAATCTGGATTCCTTTGCCAAGGCAATTGCATCAGTATTGTCACAAAATATTTTCATTGGACCGGATGCACTAGGTATGACACCTAGATCGGATATGAACTCCTTCATCCAGACTCCTTCATTTGCTGCTTCCGAAGCAGGTATGTACTCCGCTTCACACATAGATCCCGCCATGGCGCTTTGCCTAGAACTTGTGACGCCCGGATAATTATGCTACAGTAAACCTACGCTAATGATGCCACGTCACTACGGTTACCGTTGCTAATCTCGCGTTAGTTCGAAACCGATTAAAATTCAAATTAAAAAAAAAACAAACCAAATGGTAAAAGTTTTCAAACATTAAAACTAAAATGTTCGGGTTGTGTTAAATGATGCATAGGTAATTATGGCGGAGAAACCACACTTTTATGAAATGACTAAATACTCTAAAATGAATGAAACTATAGCAAAACAATTATTTAAATGATTTTAAATAATAAGCAAATATTAAACTAGTTTATTTAACCACCAAACTTTTTATGGTGGAGGATTGTTCTCAAACCTTGTTTTAGGAGCTATGGTCATATTTTATAAAGAACTAAAATAAAGTGTGACTAAATAAAGCAGAAAAGAAAATAAATAAAAAGAAAGAAAATAATTAAAAAACAAAGAAAAGGAGGAACCCCCCCCCCCCGCCCCTTGGGCTTCGGCCCACCAGGCCACGACCGACCTGGCCAACGGCCCCAGCCGGCCACCCCCCATTCCCCATATCCTCAATGTCGCAAACCCTAACCCCACCCCGTCGCCCCACTCGCCCCCCACTCGCTCTCCTCCCTCCTCCCCGATCCAGATCGGATCGAGGGAATCGACCCACCCCGCCTCCCTGGCGACGCCGCCACCGTCGGACCTCCACCCTCATCCTTGCGCCCCGTCCCCTCTCCCTCAGCGGCGCCCCTCGCCGCGCCTGCCGCTTCGCCCCCGACGCCCTGCGCCCGGCCTCCGTCGTCCGCTGCTGCCCGGAACGCCGCCTGTCGCAGGATCTCCCTCGTCGGACCTCCCCGACCTCCGTCGAGCCGCTGCCATAGCACCTACGTCCGCGCGGTGAGGGCCACGCCCCTCCTCCCTCTCCCTCGCCCCGTGCTCCCCTCCTCCCATGCGCCCCTGCCCGCCACTCCCTCGCGTCGCACGTGCATGCGCCGGCGCGCACCACGGCGCCCCGCGCGCCTCCCACGCTCTGGCCTTCGAGGCCCACGCCCATAGTGGCCTCACCCTGGCCGCCCTTTGTCCTGCACCCCATGCTACTGGTCCGCTGGCGCCGCCCCGCCTCTGGCTGCGCCCCCGCCGGCCACCGCGACCCCCTGCCTTGCTCGCGCGCCTGTGCACATGGCCGCGCACACACGCGCATGCCACGCCAGCCCGGACCTCCCTCGCCCGCCTCCACTTCCCTGCCCGCACCTGCCGCGCCATGGCCTCGCTTGACCGTTGCCCCCGCTGCACGCTGCTGCTGCTCGGCTTCGCCTGCATCGGCGCTCTGCATCCGCGCCCGCGTCCCTGGATCCCAGTGCTCGCCCGCGTTCTTCGCCCCCCCTCCCCCCCGCGTGCGCGTCCTCCACCGCCCGGGTTCGGCCTCCCACGGGCTCCGCCCCGTTAACCACCTCTCGGGCGCCCGCTCGCGCCCGTTAGGCCTGCTAGGCCTATGACACGAGGGGCCCAACCCCAGAACGTATTTCCTTTTCTTAAAAATAATAATATAAAAATAATAATAATATAATAATAATAATAATAGTGAAAATAAGATTAATTAATTAATCAACTTAATTAATTTTGATTAATTAAACTAATCAAAATGATTAAACTAATTAAATATTAGTTATCTAATTAACCTGGTTAGTTAATTAGCTAATTAATTAGTATGACAGTGGGGCCCATCCCCTAATTAATACTAATTAGGTTAATTAAATTGTTTAATTAAAATGTGTCACTGACCAGTGGGACCCACTGGTCAGGTTGACCAGTCAACCTTGTTGACTGCTGACGTCAGCATGACATCATGCTGGTGTCATAAATACAATTTTGAATTAATTTAAATAATTAATTAAATTCCAAAAATTAATAAAATCTTTAGAAAATCATATATTTTAATCCGTAACTCGGATTAAATTATTTTCAACATGAAAGTTGCTCAAAACGACGAGACGAATCCGGATACGCAGCCCGTTCGTCCGCCACACATGCCTAGCATAGCGAACATGCAACTTTCCCCCTCCGACTCCTCTGCCTAAAAACGCGAAACACCGGGGATAATTTCACGGATGTTTCCCCCCTTCACCGGCACCACCTCGTACTGCGTTAGGGCACACCTAGCTTTACGCTTTGTCATGTCATGCATCGTCATGCATTTGTTTGCATTATATTTATTATTTCTCCCCCCTCTTCTCTCACTAGACACCAACACCCACGCCGCTGCTACCCAGTACGACTACGGTGTTGACGACCCCTCTCTCTTGCCAGAGCAACCAGGCAAGCCCCCCCTTTGATCACCAGATATCGCCTACTCTCCTTTATACTGCTTGCATTAGAGTAGTGTAGCCTGTTACTGCTTCCCGTTAATCCTATTCTGATGCATAGCCTGTCATTGTTGCTACAACTGTTGATACCTTACCTGCATTCCTAAATGCTTAGTATAGGATGCTAGTTTACCATCAGTGGCCCTACATTCTTGTCCGTCTGCCATGCTATACTATCGGGCCGTGATCACTCGGGAGTTGATCACGGGTATATACTTATATACATAATATATGATACTTGTGGTGACTAAAGACGGGTTGGCTCATAGGAGTACCCGCGAGTGATTCACGGATTGGGTCTGAAAGGACGTTTGTCCCGACAGCCCTCTGAGTGGATCTTTGTGGCGAAGCGACAGGGTAGGTTGAGACCACCTAGGAGAGAGGTGGGCCTGGCCCTGGTCGGCCTTCGCGGTTATTTCAAAATAACACGTTTAACGAGATCTTGGTATTTGATCTGAGTCTGGCTACTGGCCTATACGCACTAACCATCTACGTGGGGACAGTTATGGGCACTCGACGTCGTGGTATCAGCCGAAGCCTTCGTGACATCAGCGACTGTGCGGCGCGCGCCGGGTTGGACTGGAACGCCTACTCTTGTATAAGGGAGGCTAGGTCTGCTCACCGGCCGCGTACGCAACGTGCAGGTGTGCAATGGGCGATGGGCCCAGACCCCTGCGCCATAGGATTTAGACCGGCGTGCTGACCTCTCTGTTGTGCCTAGGTAGGGCTGCGACGTGTTGATCTTCCGAGGCCGGGCATGACCCAGGAAAGTGTGTCCGGCCAAATGGGATCGAGCGTGTTGGGTTATGTGGTGCACCCCTGAAGGGAAGTTAATCTATTCGAATAGCCGTGATCTTCGGTAACAGGATGACTTGGAGTTGTACCTTGACCTTATGACAAGTAGAACCGGATACTTAATAAAACACACCCTTCCAAGTGCCAGATACAACAGGTGGTCACTCATAGGGAGACGAAGGGAGGATCATCGGTTAGGATTATGCTATGCGATGCTACTTGGTGAACTTATCATCTACTCTCTTCTCCTGCTGCAAGATGGAGGTTACCAGAAGCGTAGTCTTCGAAAGGACTAGCTATCCCCCTCTTATTCTGGCTTTCTGCAGTTCAATCCACATATGATACCCTTATTCCATTTGATACCAATGCATACATATGTAGTGTAGCTCCTTGCTTGCGAGTACTTTGGATGAGTACTCACGGTTGCTTTGCTCCCTCTTTTCCCCCTTTTCTATACTCGTTTGCTGCGACCAGACGTTGGAGCCCAGGAGCCAGACGCCATCGTCGATGACGACTACTACTACTCGGGAGGTGCCTACTACTACGTGCAGCCCGCTGACGACGACCAGAAGTAGTTTAGGAGGATCCCAGGCAGGAGGCCTGCGCCTCTTTCGATCTGTATCTCAGTTTATGCTAGCCTTCTTAAGGCAAACTTGTTTAACTTATGTCTGTACTCAGATATTGTTGCTTCCGCTGACTCGTCTATGATTGAGCTCTTGTATTTAAGGATGGCAATTTTATCCACGGACATGGATACCCGCGGGTACCCGACCCGAATGGGTAGGGTTTGGGTACATTTTCCTCCCGCAACTTTCTCCTCCCGCAACATTTTCCTCCCGCGGGTATCCGTCTCCTCGACTTTCTCCTCCCGCAACCCTGGAACAGCCGCCGCCGGCGCCAGCCCTCACCACTACGGCACTACTTGTGGTGCAGCACCTCAGTAGCCAACACCACAACTGGACAGTGGCAGGCCAACGCCCCAACTCCATATCCCCTCTACCCATCCATCGCTGCTTCTCCACGCTCGCACGGGAACGACGGCAGGCCGGCGACGGCGGCGAGCCAGCGCAAGGCACTGAGCTACGATGCGGAGCGGCGCGACGTGCAATAGCGCTGCTGCGCGCAGGACCAGGAGCACGACGGCACGACTATGCCGGGAGGCAGCCGCAGTCCACGGCGAGGAGCCTGACCGTGCTGAGGAGGTGATGGCCGCACCAAACAGCCGGCGCTCAGGGTAATAAATCTTTTGTTCTATCAATCCCTCTCTTGTATGTCTAGTGTATCTGTACGTGGGTGTGCAGCTTGTTTTGTTCGTGAATTTCTCCAAAGTACTCCTGTACTTCCGTTTATGGGAGCAATTGGAGCAGACTACTCTTGTACTTCAGTTTACAGTAACAATTTCTGCAAATTACTCTTGTACATCAGTAGCAATTTTCACTAGTTACTAATTGATTCACAGTTCGTATTTGGTACATGGCAAGATCTGTAGTCTGTAGATATGCATGTTAACTAGTAAATTAGATATTGCCACATCAGTGAATTTCAATCTGACATGTAATCTTGGCAGGTCTACCTTATTCCCTAAAAGAATAAAGATAGAAAAATTAATTTAGGTTGGTAGTTACCATTCACTACAACTTAGAGAATAGAGATCACAGTATTATGAAATTTGTACAGTTTATTTATTTATTTTGCCTGAATACAGTCTAGATATTATGTCCTTGTCTCACTTTAACTGAATCTGAAGACTGCTTTTTTTTGCATGTATAGATCAATAGCTTCTCAAGGCCCTGTTGTGGTTAGCCCTGGAAATGTTAACTTAGCTGGCAGCCCAACATCTAACGCTCAAGCTACGAGTGCTGTGGGAGCATCGCAAGGTCTGGCTAGCAATAAAAGAAAGCTCACGTCAATTGTATGGGAAGGTAATTTTGAGAATTTTTTTATTGATGGAGAATGGAAGGCTGAGTGCATGTATTCAATTGGCAATACAGAAATGGGCTGCCAGTGATAATGAGATTGTGCAAAAGATGTCTGAGGAAATAAAACTGAAGTTTGACAAATATTGGAAAGATGTACATGGTCTGATGTCTGTTGCAACTGTTCTTGATCCAAGGTATAAGCTTCATATGCTGCAAGCTCTTTTTGGTTCTCTTTATGGAATGGAATATGCAGCTGTGAAAGTTACTGAAATAAGGAACTTAATGGCTGATTTGTTGGAACAATATCGAGAAGATGATGAGGCCACAGCGACATCAGAGGTTGTTAGCACGGCTGCTGCACAAGTTACTGGAATAGATGATGTAATGAACATATTTGATAAATATATGTCCTCACAGCCTACAATTTGTGCTTCTCAAGTCCGAACTGAAATAGACTTGTACTTGGAAGAGAAAACTATGATTTATGTTGTGCACTTGTGCTAAGTTACTTTGTTAAAATTTGAGAGCTCATGTGTATATTGTGTAGTTGTGTTATGTATTTTCTATACGCGTTGAGAGAACCCGATGGATATCCATACCCGATGGATATTCATCGGGTTTGCACATGGACATGGTTTTACGCCCGTGGATTTTTTCATGGATAGGCACATAATGTCTTCGTGGATTTGGATATGGATTTGATATTGTTCAACCCGAGCCGAACCCGACCCATTGCCATCCTTGTATTCGAGCCTTCGAGGCCCCTGGCTTGTAATATGATGCTTGTATGACTTATTTTATTTGTAGAGTTGTGTTGTGATATCTTCCCGTGAGTTTCTGATCTTGGTCGTACACGTTTGCGTGTATGATTAGTGTACGGTCAAATCGGGGGCGTCACAAAACTGCACCAACTGACAGCTCCACCATTTCATAAAAACACGTATCTGATTTGTGACTTAGAGTCATCCGGATCAGTCTCAAAGATTGCATCGACGTAACCGTTTATGACGAGCTCTTTGTCACCTCCATATACGAGAAACATATCCTTAGTCCTTTTCAGGTATTTCAGGATGTTCTTGACCGCTGTCCAGTGATCCACTCCTGGATTACTTTGGTATGTACCTGCTAAACTGATAGCAAGGCACACATCAGGTCTAGTACATAGCATTGCATACATGATAGAGCCTATGGCTGAAGCATAGGGAACACCTTTCATTTTCTCTCTATCTTCTGAAGTGGTCGGGCATTGAGTCTGACTCACTTTCACACCTTGTAACACAGGCCAGAACCCTTTCTTTGCTTTGATCCATTTTGAACTTATTCAAAACTTTATCAAGGTATGTCCTTTGTGAAAGTCCTATTAAGCGTCTTGATCTATCTCTATAGATCTTGATGCCCAATATATAAGCAGCTTCACCGAGGTCTTTCATTGAAAATTTCTTATTCAAGTATCGCTTTATGCTATTCGAAATTCAGTATCATTTCCAATCAACAATATGTCATCTACATATAATATCAGAAATGCTATAGAGTTCCCACTCACTTTCATGTAAATACAGGCTTCTCCAAAAGTCTGTATAAAACCATATGCTTTGATCGCAGTATCAAAGCGTATATTCCATTCTGGTTGCATCATATACAACTCTTCTTTAAGATATCCATTAAGGAATGCAGTTTTGACATACATTTGCCAAATTTCATAATCATAAAATGCGGCAATTGCTAACATGATTCGAATGGACTTAAGCATCGCTATGGGTGAGAAGGACTCATCGTAGTCAACTCCTTGAACTTGTGGAAAACCTTTTGCAACAAGTCGAGCTTTCTAGACAGTAACATTACCGTCAGCATCAGTCTTCTTCTTGAAGATCCATTTATTCTCTATGGCTTTGTGACGCCCCGAGACCGATGCGCCAGCTGTCTTCCAGTTATTCATTGTTTGTTGTCGTGTCATTCGCTTGCGTGTTGCATCTTGCCATGTCATCATCCGCATTGCATCATCATGTTTTCAAACTTGCATCCGTCCGGGTCTCCCAGTTCTCTCCGTTGTCCGTTCTGAGCCCAGACACACTTGCACGCGCCCGCGGCACGTCCGAAATAGTATTTCATAAGTGGCCGGAAAATGTTCTCGGAATGGGATGAAAGTTGGCATGCGGTGTTGTTTTGTTGTAGGTAGGCCACCTGCCAAGTTTCATCGCATTCGGAGGCCGTTTGATGCCCCAACGGATAACTATAGCGACACTATAGCCGGTTAAACGTCGGACGTTTTCGGTCTCCGGAAACAGTCGCCGGGCCTCTCTCTCTTCTCTTCTCTCGGCCTGAGGCCTTCTGCACAGTCCACTACCTGCCGTCAGGCCCAACCTAGGCCCTCTCATCAGTCCGCGGACCTCCTCGCGCGCGCGTCTGAAATCTGTCCCGGACCCGAACCGGGCAGTCGTCACCGTTGGATCCGGAACATCCCCAAACATCTACAAAACATCACCGTTTTCTTATTTGGACACCCTAGCTATTTATTCTGAAATGTACGATTTTAATCGGATGATCCAAATACCCCTCCTTCCCTATATAAAAACCCCTAGTCCTAACCTAGTCTAACCCTAAAATCTAGGAGTTTTGTCCCTCACCCCGCCGCCGCCGCATCTTCCTCAGGATCCCTCCCGGACCAACCAGCAGCCTCCTCCCCATGATCCACTGTAACACCCTCGATGTGACTATAGCTCCCACGTATCGAGGCACGACTTAGAGACATAATCGCATTGAAGGCATATGTCGCAAGTTAGGCAATCTTCACAAACATCCCATGTAATATAATAATAAAAGGGGAGATAACATAGTTGGCTTACACTCGCCACGTCAATCAAGTACATAAATAACATTACATCATCCAAACACTCATGGCCCGACTACGGCGCCAAAATAAAAGAAAACCCAACATGCGACACGGTCCCAATCACCCCCAACTGGGCACCACTACTGATCATCGGGGAAGGAAACATAGTAACGTTGAGAGTCCTCGTCGGACTCCCACTTGAGCTCATACGCGTCTCCTGGAGCGGAATCATCAGGCCCTGCATCTGGTGTAATAGTAATCTGTGAGCCATAGGGACTCAGCAATCTCGCACCCTCGCGATCAAGACTATTTTAGCTTATAGGTAAGGCAAGATAAATATGAGTGGAGTTGCAGCAAGCGACTAGCAAAATATGGTGGCTAACTTATACGCAGAAGAGAGCGAGAAGAGGAGGCAAAGCGCGAGCGAGAAACTAGAGAGCAACCTGCGCAAACATTACTCCAACACCGTGTCCACTTCCCGGACTCCGCCGAGAAGGGGCCATCACGGTAACACACTCAGTTAATTCATTTTAATTAATTAAGGTTCAAGTTATCTACAACCGGACATTACCAAATTCCCATCTGCCCATAACCGCGGGCACGGCTTTCGAAAGTTCAAATCCCTGCAGGGGAGTCCCAACTTAGCCCATGACAAGCTCTCACGGTCAACGAAGGAATGGACCTCCTCCCAAGACGTTCCGATTAGACTCGGTATCTCGGTAACTCAAGACACTTCGACAGGTTAAAACAAGATTAGCAACACCGCCCGAATGTGCCGACAAATCCCGATAGGAGCTGCACATATCTCTTTCTCAGGGCACACTCAGATGAGCGCTCCATACAACTATAACCAAACCTCGAGTTTCCCCGAGGGGGCGCTGCACAGGACTCTAGTTTGGACCAACACTCAGAGGAGCACTGGCCCGTGGGGTTTAAATACGATGACCCGCGGGCTCCGGAAACCCGAGGGAAAAAGAGGCTAGGTGGCAAATGGTAAGACCAAGGTTGGGCATTGCTGGAAAAGCTTTAATCAAGGCGAAATATCAAGGGGTTCCCATTATAACCCAACCGCATAAGGAACGCAAAATCCGGGAACATAACACCGATATGACGGAAACTAGGGCGGCAAGAGTGGAACAAAACACTAGGCGAGAGACCGAGCCTTCCACCCTTTACCAAGTATATAGATGCATTAAGATAACATGGCAATATAATGATATCCCAACAAGTAAATAAATGTTCCAACAAGGAACGACCTCCAATCTTCACCTGCAACTAGCAACGCTATAAGAGGGGCTGAGCAAAGCGGTAACATAGCCAATCAACGGTTTGCTAGGACAATGGTGGGTTAGAGATTTGACATGGTAATTTGGGAGGCTTGCAAGCAAGTGGTAGGCATCGTAGCATTGGCATAGCAAAAGAGCGAGCAAACTAGCATAGCAAAGATAGTAGTGATTTCGAGGGTATGATCATCTTGCCTGCACAGTTGTCAGAGTTGATTGGATCCTCGAAAGCAAACTCAACGGGCTCCTCGTTAGCGAACTCGTCTCCCGGCTCTACCCAAACAAGACAAACAAGCAACAAGGATACAATCAACCACGTGCAAACTCAAACAACACGATGCAAAGACGATATGCTATGCGGGATGCGATGCGGGATGCAAAATGCAAGATATGACAGGAAATGCATGAACCTGGACTCAACTTGGAAAACCAAGTGTGCCACTGGAAAGATGAGATTAAATCGCTTGAAAACGATATAAAGAACGCCGGAATCGGAGTTACGGTTTGGAAATGGCAAGCGATCCAAAAATGACACCGGTCTGCGATTTACAGCAAGTAGGCATCTAAATGCAATGAGATGAACATGCTACAACACCCAAACATGACAACAAAATACATGGCAGGGATGCATACAAGATGCTTAACAAAAGTCTAGCACTGAGCTATGGCCAATTCATCCATTAACAGGTTCAAACAAGTATGGCAAAAATGCATATGACAAACAGATCTCAGACTTAGTGAAATTAACACTTGTCTGGAATTTCAGATGAGGTAGCCCTCTTCGGAGCCACAAAACTACATGCTACAGGATCTGATCATGGCAAAGTAAAGCATGGCATGGAGCTACTCAAAGAGCTTAACAAAAGTCCTTAGTGACCTTGAGCCAAAAGGGATCAGAAAATACAATTGCAAGCATGTGAACATAGTAAAAACATAATCAGTTTTCAGACTTAGTGAAAACTGGCACATCCTGAAATATAACTCAAGTAGGCATGTTTACGAGCTCGATGCACTCACTACGGTGCAAGTCATGGCAAGGCAAGAATGCACCCATCAAGAAGGCACAAAATGCAATCTAGACATGACAGGAACAATAGCATAGCATGCACGGATCAACTACAACAACATCGGCAAAATTGCAAACAAGTTAACAATCTGACCAGATTCACAAAGTAGCAAAAGTAGAGCTCGATTGACTCACGCTAGGGTGCTCCATAATTGCAAACAAAGACATGGATGGATAGAGAACTACAACATTAACAAAACATCCTTACTGATCATCCTCAAAAGAGGCATGGATCACTAGGAAACAATATGAACATATGGCATCATAAGATAAACAGCTCTAGGACTTGGTGGAATTACTAAGTCCCTGAAAACAGAATTAGCAAGTGCACCACTTTGCAAGCTTGCACTAGTCACCACACACATCCTTAAAATACATGGGTTGCACCTCTGGAGAGATGACAAACCCTTAACAAAACACATGTAGAACTCATGGGCATAGCATGCACATATTAATCATGGCAAAAATGACAAAAGTGCTAAACGGAGTAACAGATCTGGCAATTAACTCAAGTAGCCCTCTTCTAACAGCATTTAGGGCATCAATCTGAGCTCAAATGAAAATGATGCAATGGAATGAAATGATGTACTCTCTGAGATGAACATTTTGATATGCTATATGCATGAATCAGAGCTACGGATGCAAAGTTACGGAGCCGCGAACATGTGCACATGGACTGAAATTCTGGGACTTAGACGAAAATTTGACCTAGGGTTTTTTGGATCTAGATCTCGCGCACGGAAATCGAGGCGGTCCGAGCACTGTAGACCGGCGGGGAAGGAGCTCGCCGGAGCCGGCGTTGGCGGCGGGAGGCGACAGGGCGAGGCCGGCGGCCGGGCGAGGCAGCGGCGGCGGTGCGGGGTGCGGCGTGAGGCGGCGGCGGCGGAGCGCGGCGCGAGGCGGTGGGCGGCTACGGGCCGCGGGGCCGGCCGTGGGCTCCCGGGCCGCGCGGTGGGAGGCGGCGGCGGGTGCCACGTGGCAACACGGGAGAGGACGGCGGCGGTGTCCGGCGCGCGGACGGACGTGTCCGGCGCGCGGAGATGATTTTTAGGGTTTCGGAGGTAGGAGGAGATCCGAAAATCGGGGGGGTGTTTAAATAGGTATAGAGGGAGCTAGGATAGTCCAAATGAGGTGCGGTTTTCGGCCACGCGATCGTGATCGAACGCTCTAGATGATGGAGCCGAGTTTGGTGGGTTTTGGGCCAAATTGGAGGGGTGTTGGGCTGCAACACACACGAGGCCTTTTCGGTCCCTCGGTTAACCGTTGGAGTATCAAACGAAGTCCAAATGATACGAAACTTGACAGGCGGTCTACCGGTAGTAAACCAAGGCCGCTTGGCAAGACTCGGTCCAATCCGGAAATGTTTAACCCCACACACGAAAGAAAGCTAGAAATGACCACTGGAGGAGAACGAAGCGCCGGAATGCAAAACAGACAACGGGGAAAATGCTCGAATGCATGAGACGAACATGTATGAAAATGCAATGCACATGATGACATGATATGAGATGCATGACAACGACAACAACACACGGAGACAAAACCCGAACCCGAGGAACTAAATATAACTTAACGCCGGAAACGGCAAGAGTTGGAGTACAAATTGGGAAAGTTACATCCGGGGTGTTACAACACTCCACCACTACGAAAGGATCTCGTCCCGAGATCTAGGACTGAAAGAACGCCGGGTACTCAGAACGAAGGTGATCCTCGCGTTCCCAGGTAGCTTCACGGTCGGAATGGTGTGACCACTTGACTTAGAGAAATTTGATTGACTTGTTGCGAGTCTTGCGTTCAGTCTCCTCAAGAATAGCAACTGGGTGCTCACGATAGGAGAGATCTTCTTGGAGCTCAATGTCCTCGAAGTTGACGGTGCGGTCAGGAGTCTTGAAGCACTTTTGAAGCTGAGAGACATGGAACACGTCATGAACATTTGCAAAGTTTGAAGGAAGCTCGAGTTGATAGGCGAGGTCGCCTCTCTTGCTGACAATCTTGAAAGGTCCCACGTATCTAGGGGCAAGCTTCCCTTTGATACCGAAGCGACGAGTACCTTTCATAGGAGAGACACGGAGGTAAACATGATCTCCGATCTCGAAAGCCAAATCATGGTGCTTACTATCATAGTAGCTCTTCTGACGGGATTGGGCTGCTTTGAGGTTATCACGAATGACTTTGCACATTTCTTCTGCCTCTGTGATTAAGTCATTACCCAAAAGCTGACGTTCACCGGTTTCAGACCAGTTGAGAGGGGTACGGCACTTCCTGCCATACAGAATTTCAAATGGGGCCTTGCCCGAACTTGCTTGAAAACTGTTGTTGTAGGAGAATTCAGCATAAGGAAGATAATCCTCCCACTTCATGCCGAAGGAGATCACATAAGCCCTGAGCATATCTTCAAGAATCTGGTTGACACGCTCTACTTGACCGCTTGTTTGAGGATGGAAAGCTGTGCTGAAGCGGATGTTGGTGCCCATGGCCTTCTGAAAAGAATCCCAAAACTTTGAGGTAAAGATGCTGCCACGGTCTGAAGAGATCACTTAAGGAATACCGTGCAGAGAGACAATCCGAGAGGTATAGAGTTCCGCCAATTGAGCTGCAGTGATCGACTCTTTGATAGGCAGAAAGTGAGCCACTTTGGTGAGTTTGTCGATGACAACGAATATAGCATCATTGCCACGCTTGGACTTTGGAAACCCAGTCACGAAGTCCATTTCAATGTGGTCAAACTTCCATTCTGGAATGGCAAGAGGTTGGAGGAGACCTGCTGGCCTTTGGTGTTCTGCCTTCACTCTTCTGCATACATCACATTCATTCACGAATTGAGCGATCTCGCGCTTCATTCGAGTCCACCAATAAGCTTGCTTAAGGTCCTGATACATCTTCATGCTCCCAGGGTGGATGGAGAGGAGAGAATTGTGAGCCTCATTCATAATCATTTACGAAGGTCACCTTTGGGTACAACAATACGATCCTCGAAGAAGAGAGTGTCCTTGTCATCAAGGCGGTAGCACTTGTACTTGGACTGACTCTTGGCAATCCCAATCTTCACCTTTTTCACCATAGCATCAAGAAGCTGAGCTTGGCGAATCTGGTCTTCTAAGGTAGGAGAGACTTGAAGGTTGGCGAGGAAACCTTGAGGAACAACTTGCAGATTAAGTTTGCGAAAAGCTTCACAAAGCTCGGGTTGATAAGGCTTGAGAATCAGACTGTTGCAGTAAGCTTTCCTGCTCAATGCGTCAGCAAACACATTGGCCTTGCCTGGAGTATACTCAATACTCGGATTATACTCTTGAATCATTTCGACCCATCGAGTTTGCCTGAGGTTGAGATTAGGCTGAGTGAAGATGTACTTGAGACTCTTGTGATCAGTGAAAATGTCCACTTTTCTTCCCAATAGAAGATGTCTCCAAGTCAAAAGAACATGCACAACTGCCGCCAACTCGAGATCATGAGTGGGGTAGTTCTTCTCATTAGGCTTCAACTGGCGAGATGTATAAGCAACAACTTTCTTCTCTTGCATCAATACTGCGCCAAGACTTTGGAGAGAGGCATCACAAAAGACCTCGTACGGCTTGGATTCATCAGGCGGAGTCAGAACTGGAGCAGTGATCAACTTCTCTTTGAAAGTGTTGAAAGCAATGTCACACTGCGGATACCAAACGTACTTGACGTGCTTCTGAAGAAGATTAGAGAGAGGCTTCGCGATCTTAGAAAAGGTTTCAACGAATCTTCGGCAATAGCTTGCGAGACCGAGAAAACTGCGGAGTTGCTTCACGTTCTGAGGAGGTTCCCAATTCACAATTGCAGACACCTTCTCAGGATTCACGGCAATGCCCTTGGCAGAGATGATATGGCCAAGATAAAGAACCTCATTGAGCCAAAATTCACACTTGGAGAACTTGGCGTAGAACTGATGTTCCCTGAGCTTATCAAGAACCAAACGCAAGTGCTTGGCATGATCTTCCTTGTTCTTGGAGAAAACCAGAATGTCGTCGAGATAGACCAAAACGAAGTCATTGGTGTAGGCATTGAAGATGAAGTTCATCATGCGAGAGAACGTCGGAGGAGCGTTGGCGAGACCAAAAGACATGACAGTGTATTCATATGAACCAAAGCTTGTCCTGAAAGCCGTCTTCGGAATATCTTGCTCACGGATTCGAATCTGATGATAGCCCATACAGAGATCAAGCTTGGAGAATACTCGAGAACCTTTGAGTTGTTCGAATAGCTCATTGATGTTGGGAAGTGGGTATTTGTTCTTGATGGTCTTCTTGTTCACTGGACAGTAATCAACACAAAGTCGGTCTGTTCCATCCTTCTTCTTGACAAAAAGAACACCACAACCCCACGGAGAAGAACTAGGCCGGATGAGACCCATTTTCTCTTGAATATCGAGTTGTTTCTTCAGCTCCTTCAACTCTTCAGGTCCGAGCTTGTAAGGACGTTTGCACCCACGTTCCGTGCCAGGCTCAAGATCAATAACAAATTCAACTGGCTAGTGCGGAGGCATTCCTGGAAGCTCTTCTAGAAAGACGTCTTGATATTCGCAAACGACTGGAATTTGCGAGATGGCATCCAATTCACCCTTCTCATTGAGAGAAAACAGACGGATGGTATTATCTCGAGCGGCAAAGACAATTACATCCTCAGACGAATGAGTCAATTGAATCTGCCTGGCAGCACAATCAAGATGTGCCTTGTGCTTAGAAAGCCAATCCATTCTGAGAATAAGATCAATATCCGAGTTACCAAGAACAATTGGGGAAGAAAGGAACTTGTAGTCACCCAATGTGATAGTAACCTCCGGGACGCAGGTGTTAGCTGTCATCTGCTTGCCCGGTGACACAATTTGCAAGGAACTTTGCAGATACTGATAATCACACTCATACTTTGATGCAAAAGGTTTGGAAATGAAGCAATGCGATGCACCCGTGTCAAAAAGAACTTTTGCAGAAATATCATTAATAGGAAGGTTACCCATGATGACATCTGGTGAGTCCTCTGCCTGAGCTGCATTCACCATATTGACCTTGGCAAACTTGGGGTTATGCTTGACCACAGCTGTACTTGCCGATCTCACAGGAGGAGGAGGAGGAAGACGCCTCTGGTTGAAACACTTGTTGGCATAGTGACCCTTCTGTTGGCACTTGTTGCACGTGACCTCTGAAAGCGGACGGTGATACGGAGCACTCGATCTTGGAGCTTGAGACGAAGTCTTGTTCTGAAAGCCAGGGTTGGGTGGGTGGGAAGAACCACTGGCACCTTTTCTCTTCTGCTGATACGGCTGACGGAACAGAGGAGGAGGAAGCCAATACTTCTGCTGCTTGGCCACTTGAGTAGAGGAAGAAGGAGTAGCATCTCTGACTCGCTTCTTGGAAGCATCACACTTCAACTGAGCAGCCTCTTGCTTCAGTGCCATGTTGTAGAACTTATCGTATCTCAAGGGCTCGAAGAGAACAAGAGCGAGCTGGATATCTTCTCTGAGACCACCCCTGAACTGGTATATCATGCTCTTCTCATTAGGGACGTCCTGCTTGGCAAAGCGGGCGAGCTTCTGGAATAACTTGTTGTAGTCATAGACAAACAAAGAGCCTTGCTTCAGATTGCGGAATTCCTCACGCTTGCTTTCAACCACGCTCTGAGGAATATGATGAGCTCGGAAATCTCGACGGAAATCATCCCAAGTGATAACACGTCCACCTCTGGAGTCCTTGTACTGTTGGAACCATTCTGCAGCTTGATCTTTGAGTTGGAAGGAAGCGAACTTGAAAAGTCCTCAGGCCTGACGTTACTGCAGTCGAAATGCTTACACAGATCCACAAGCCAATCGTCAGCATCGGTTGCCTCAACACAATTGCTGAAAGTCTTTGGCCCGTTAGCAAGGAACTGGTTGATTGAAGCAAAGTGATTCTGATTGCTTCCTTGATTCCCTTGGTTGCCTTGATTGCGCTCTTAAAGAATTTGCATGATCAACTGTGTGTTTGCATTGGTTGTGGCCATCACAGCTTGCCATGCCTCCGGAGGAGGTGGAGGTGGTGGCGGATCAGGATTCGGAGTCGTGCGCATTGGAGGAGCCATCCTGATGAGGTTGCCATCCATTAGCACATTGACACATAAATATTGAAGCTGAATCCAACGAAATGAAAATTGCAACATATAGTCTTCACATCCGAACAAAATGAACGAATGCATTCCTCTTGAAATGGTCACATATCTATAAATTGAGAAGCCACGTAGAATTAAGGTAGAGAAATAAATCAACAAGGTACGGATCAAGAACGAATAATCGGTAAGAAATCCCAATCTCAAACCAATATCCGTGGAAGAAGATCTAGAGCTACAAGAATTCCCACCTATGAAACTCCCGAACCTTTCCGGTTATGCAATCAGGTGTTGGGGATACAGGGGAAGCATAATATTTCACCCAAATCTAGCAAATCCTACATCCAGCTGTATCCATCCTTCAACACATAACCAAGAAAAACTTCGGAAACCATCTACCTCAACCTTCGAAAAGCATCCGTTATACAAGTTATGGCGATACTCCCGAACTCCCGCCCCAGTACTGGGTGGCGTCGAGGTTATCTCACCAACGAACTGCATAAAAGAGATTTTTGATGTCGGCGTACTAAACTCAGGTATTCCAGAATTGCAACGATAAAATTATGATGACAACACCTCAGAGCTCAACTCCCCGGGACACTTCCACTAAACCCCTGACAGGAGGCACCAAGACAATGTTCTCATCATAAAACCATCGCAATGATTCCAAGATACCCGCGTGATCCTAAATTTTTTTTTAGTGAAATTTGAGAAGAGAAGAGTCAAAACTCTACGTCAGGATGCCTTACCAGAGCGATGAGGAGACTGGGAAGTAAAAAGAATTCCTAAACTCTCCGATATATAATTCCTAAAGACTCAAAACATTTTTCTAGACACAACTCGGCCGCTAAAAATGATCAAGCAATGGGGCTCCTAAGGTCGGGGAAGGCTCTGATTACCAACTTGTAACACCTTCAATGTGATTATGTCTCTAAGTCGTGCCTCGACACGTGGGAGCTATAGTCGCATCGAGGGTGTTACATCCACCAACCTCCTTGTTCTGAGAATCGAACCAACCAATGCGCTCCACCAATCATCCAACCCACCATCCAACCATCTCCCTCGTTTTGCGCCGCCGCCCAACCACAGTCGCCCCCGCTCCTCCTCTGCTTCTTGCCCTCGATCCCAAATGGATCGTGTAGCTGCTCGAGGCCCCGAGCAGGAGCGGTCGGCCTCATCCCCTCATCCTGCAGCCGCCAGTGACCAGCAGGAGCTCATCGCCATCATCCTCGCCTGCGCCGCCATGCCTCTTCATCAGCCGCACGGCTCGTCGTTGCATCCCCAGCCCCATGAGGGACCCCTCTGCTTCGAGCCTCGCCCCTGCGCCGTCTTCCCCGCGCGACGCAGGAGATAGGAAACCGGCGACCACCTCGGCAAGCTCCGCCGCCTGACCTCAGAACGACCAGGTCCGGCCTGCCTCCGTCAGCCCCGCCGTGCCTCCATGGACTTCCCCGGCCACCGCATGCTCGTCCTGGAGCTCGTCCGCCTCCCCTGCTTCGGCCTTGTCGTCGAGTGCCGCCTCCGCCCGTTTCCCCGTCCCCGGCGACGTTTGCAGCTATGCCAAGCCGCCGCCGCTGGCTCTGCTTCACCTGAACCGGGGTCCTCGTTCTGCTTCGCCCCGCGCCAAGTCCCCTGCCGCCATGGACGTCCTGACGTAGGAGCTCGCCGTCGATCGTGCTCGACGTCGCCAGCCTCCGGATCCGTCGAGCCCAGGTCTCTCTGGCCTCTCCGTCGCGGGATTCTTCGCGTCCTCCGGTTCATCCAGTTGCCGCCTGCATCGAGCGGGACAACCCCGCGTTGACCCCGTGCTCGATTTGGCAGCGAAGCCGCTCGCTCTGCTTCGACTGCACGCACCTGGGCCGCCTCCCCTTCAGCGATTGACCAAGGCCCATCAACGCCAGGTCACCCAAGGCCCAGGGTGAGCAGCCCCTGGCCCTCTGGTGAGAAGCCCAGTCCGCCTGAGATGCAGCCCAGTTACTATTTTTTTACAGATCTACGAATTTAGTTATTATTCCAGTTAAACAGTTTTACAGAAAAGCCCTTGTTGATCATGCATTTAATAATTTCACAACCGTGCATCAGATCTAAATAAATTATATATGATAGTTGCTTAGAATTTTGCCTAGTTCCATAATATGCCACTTTCTTCCATGTTTAAAATGCTTAAAATGTTGTTTGTTTAAATTTTCTCAAATAACTTGTTAAAATGTTTTAATTCATAACTAAATAATCGTAGCTCCAAACCTAACGAACTTTATATGTAATTGGGGTAGAATTTCGCCTAGTTTAACATGGTGGCCTTGCTTTGCATGTTTAATAACTCAAAAATTGTGTTTAGGGCAGAACAGTACCAAACCTAGTATATGCATATGGGGATTTACCGGAATTATCGTTTGTTGTTTCCGGCCTCATTTAAACTTGCCTAAATAGTTAGTTTAATTTTTCTTCACCCTCTTGCCATGTTTAACAACATTTAATATTGTTGGGTACATAAACGAGATCGAACTAAATAACTTGAACGTGGTGGTTCGTCAATATGCAACGGAGTTGCATATTGAGCTCCACTTAATTTGTAGGATTTCTTGTGCACTTTGCCATGACATGCCCTCTTTAAACCGGACATGCATCATACTTGGTTGTGCATCATGCCATGTTCATATGTTGGTTGTTTTCTATGTTGTGTGCTTCTTTTCGGTGTTGCTTCTTCGGGTTGGTTCCGATAACGTCGCGTTTGTGAGGACCCGTTCGACTATGTCCGTTTGTCTTCTTCATGGACTCGTTCTTCTTCCTTGCAGGATTTCAGGCAAGATGACCATACCCTCGAAATCACTTCTATCTTTGCTTGCTAGTTGCTCGCTCTTTTGCTATGCCTATGCTGCGATACCTACCACTTGCTTATCATGCCTCCCATATTGTTGAACCAAGCCTCTAACCCACCTTGTCCTAGCAAACCGTTGTTTGGCTATGTTACCGCTTTGCTCAGCCCCTCTTATAGCGTTGTTAGTTGCAGGTGAAGATGAAGTTTGTTCCTTGTTGGAACATGGAGATGTTGTTCCTTGTTGGAACATGTTTACTTGTTGGGATATCACAATATCTCTTATTTAATTAATGCATCTATATACTTGGTAAAGGGTGGAAGGCTCGGCCTTATGCCTGGTGTTTTGTTCCACTCTTGCCGCCCTAGTTTCCGTCATATCGGTGTTATGTTCCCGGATTTTGCGTTCCTTACGCAGTTGGGTTATAATGGGAACCCCTTGACAGTTCGCCTTGAATAAAACTCCTCCAGCAAGGCCCAACATTGGTTTTACCATTCGCCACCTAGCCTTTTCTTTCCCTTGGGTTCTGCAGACTCAAGGGTCATCTTTATTTTAACCCCCCCCCCCGGCCAGTGCTTCTCCAAGTGTTGGTCCAACTGAGCGATGTCCGGAGCTACCAGGGGCAACTCTGGACTGGCCCACCCGACGTCTTGCTCATCCGGTGTGCCCTGAGAATGAGATATTTGCATCTCCTATCGGGATTTGTCGACACATCTGGGTGGCTTTGCTGGTCTTGTTTTACCATTGTCGAAATGTCTTGTAACCGGGATTCCGAGCCTGATCGGGTCTTCCCGCTAGAAGGAATATCCTTCGTTGACTGTGAGAGCTTGTGATGGGCTAAGTTCGGACACCCCTGCAGGGATTTGAACTTTCGAAAGCCGTGCCCGCGGTTATGGGCAGATGGGAATTTGTTAATGTCCGGTTGTAGAAAACCTGAAGTTGACCTTAATTAAGATACATCAACTGCGTGTGTAACCGTGATGGTCTCTTCTCGGCGGAGTCCGAGAAGTGAACACGGTGTTGGACTTATGCTTGACGTAGGTTGTTCTAGGATCACTTCTTGATCATAGTTCATCGATCGTGCTTTTGCCTGCTCTTCTCGCTCTCGTTTGCGTATGTTAGCCACCATATATGCTAGTCTCTTGCTGTAGCTCCACCTCATACCTTTTACCCTATCTATAAGCTTAAATAGTCTTGATCGCGAGGGTGTGCGATTGCTGAGTCCCTGTGACTCACAGATACTTCCAAAACCATCTTGCAGGTGCCGTTGAACCGTGCAGATGAGACAACCAAGCTCAAGGAGGAGCTCGATGAAGATCGTGTCCTTTGTGTTGTTTCATTCTAGTTGATCAGTAGTGGAGCCCAGTTGGGGTCGATCGGGGATCTGTGTAGCATTTGGGGTAGTCTTCTTTTATTTTTGTTCCATAGTCGGACCTTGAGTGTATTTGGATGATGTAATGCTTTATTCATGTAATTGTGTGAAGTGGCGATTGTAAGCCAACTATGTATCTTTTCCCTTATGTATTACATGGGTTGTGTGAAGATGACCTCACTTGCGACATTGCTTTCAATGCGGTTATGCCTCTAAGTCGTGCTTCGACACGTGGGAGATATAGCCGCATCGAGGGCATTACAAGTTGGTATCAGAGCCTTCCCCGACCTTAGGAGCCCCCTGCTTGATCGAATCGTTGGCGTTATTGAGTCTAGAAATGTTTCGAGTCATTTAGGATTATATATATATATATATCAGAGAGTTAGGAATTCTTTTTACTCCCCAGTCCCTTCGTCGCTCTGGTGGGGCATCCTGACATAGAGTTTTGACTCTTCTCTTCTCAAATTTCACTAAAAAAATTTAGGATCATGCGGGTATCTTGGAATCGTTCCGATGGTTTTGTGATGAGAACATTGTTCTTGGTGCCTCCTAACATTTAGGGGTTGTGGCAGTGTCCCGGGGAGTTGAGCTCCGAGATGTTGTCGTCACAATTTTATCGTTGCAGTTCTGGAATACCTGAGTTTAGTTTCACCGACATCGAAAATCTCTTTTATGTAGTTGTTGGTGAGATAACCTCGACGCCACCCAGTACTGGGGCGGGAGTTCGGGAGTATTGCCATAACTCGTATAACGGATGCTTTTCGAAGGTTGAGGTAAACGATTTCCGAAGGTTTCTTGGTTATGTGTTGAAGGATGGATACAGCTGGATGTAGGGTTTGCTAGTTTGGGTGAGATCTTATGCTTCCCCTGTATCCCCAACACCTGATTGCATAACCAGAAAATTTCAGGAGTTTATAAGTGGGAATTCAAGTAGCTCTTAGTATATCTTTCCGACAGATGTATGATATGAAATTGGGGTTCGACGTCTAGTGGTCCGCCTATCCACGGTTGGTTTTACAGTGGTCTCGTTGTGTCTTAAAGAGTCCTTGGCTATGCCGACTCGGGGATGCTTCGTATGTCATGTGCACTGCCTTGTACATGATGGTGCTGTATGATCGAGCCCGTGTAGGCCCCACCACAAAAACTTCGGACGAAATTTCTATCATATGTTTGTTCCGGCTTATTCTGCAAGCCAATCCTTTGTTTTGTTTTGAGTTGTGGTATTCGAGTTGCTTCAATGTCAAATGTTGATTCCATACTTTTCCTAAGCGGTGTTCTCATATTTCTATGTGAATACTAATCCTTCTCGATCATCGAGTTTGTCATTTCAACTTCTTGTCAACCGGTGTGTCTCTCCTCAAGTGGATCCGATCACTTCAACATTCGCAAGATCAATTATCAGTTCTTCCCAACGGCGTTTGTTTCATCCGTTCCAAGTTGTCTTTGTTTTCCCACCCTCCCACCCTTGTTTTTCTTAAAGGATTCAGATTTCTTCATCAAGTATCCATCTTATTCATGTGAAGCCTCCCCACTCCTTTTCCGTCAATATTCTTACCCGGTGTTGCTCATGAAGATTCTAACAGAGCCTCAAGTTTATCATTCTTTGTTCTTTTATCTTCCCCGGTGTTCTCAATGCAATCTTTCGATGGTGATCACATCCTTTTCCTTGTTTCAAATGTGTTCTCATGCCAGTGCTCATCATATTCATTCATTTCTCGCTATTCAATTATTCTGGAGTGCTGAAGATATCTCGGAAGGCTTGTCTTATCATTCAAGATCTGTTCAACCTATTTCAAGGTTGTTATCCCATTCAAGCCATTTGAATCAACCAGTGCAATCTCTTTTCAAAATATTTCTACGGTATATCTTTTCAGTGGGCCCTAACCCACAGGTCTTTTCCCAGGATCTTACCTGACTCTTCTAATCTCCCCGGAGTTATTCTCAAATTCATTTCAAAGTTTGACGTAAGAATGAATCATCATCAGTCAAATGTCTTTCACCAAGATCTTTCAAACTCTTTTTACCGTTGGCTCAACCTTTAAATTCGTCATCCCGGAGTATCTCAACAATTCATGGTGGTGTTTTTCGTCATCATTCTCGGATTTTGAAGACCGAAGAAGTGTTTCCTCTAAATCGTGGTCCGTTCTCTTGAAGATTCATGGTTCTAGCCTTTTGCCATCCTCTCATAATTATTTTCGATTGTGAGAATTCTTTTCATCCTTCCGGAGCAATTCAGGAGTATTTTCAGTTTGATCATCCAAAGCCCATCATCTTAGATTTATTCATTCCAGCTTTCAGCTCTCGCTCTCCAAATCTTACCAGTGCATCATTCAAGTTTTCTTTAATCAGTTTGGGATCTCTTCGTTATCTTGCATCTTGATTCGCCCCTTTACTTAGTTCGTTTTCAATTCTTACGGTGGTCCATTCAAGAATTCTATTTCGTTGTTTTTCTATCAATTTATTCATTGTTTCCAAATCCTACCGGTGGATCGTCGAAGACCTTCTCAAGTTTGCGCTATATCTATCTTAATCTTTTTCCACGAGAATAAGTGGTATGCAATCCATGGTTTGTCATCAATTTAATTGGTGAAGGATATGCATAACGTAATTCTTATTATTGTTTCATCCAAGTGATCTAATTCCTTATTCCGGAGGCTCATCAAATTCTCGGTTTAAATTGTTTCATCTTTTCTTTTTTCCGGAGTCCCATGTTTTCCGCAGTATATCATCACGAAGATCCATCTAAATCATTGCAAGGCTTCACCTTGTGTTTTCAATTTCTCTTCCTTCCTACCATTTCTTTTATTACTGGAGTTCTTCATGGAGGCTCTACATGATGGTTCATCAAGGATTTAATTCCTTCTCGAAGTGTTCATTGAGATTCTTTTCAAGGGAGCTCAAGCATTCTTCATCTTGCAATACGGAGTGCAATTCTTTCTGACTTATCTTTTGAGATGGTGTTATGTCTTTCTTGACAATTTCCCTTCATGTTTCATGATTCAAAAGTTGTTAGGAATGAGATATTTTAAATCCACCAATCTCTTCATTTGAGTTATCTTGGTTTATATTTCACCTAAAGCTTTCCCTAAGGATTGTTGCTATTTATGGTGCTTATAAATGACTCAAGTTCTTCATTTATCCTTCCAGTGAGATAAGCTTCTCATCTCCTTGTTCATATCAATCCAATCTATTATTTTTCGTTAGTGGCAGAATTTCACCTCATAGTTTTGAGATGTTTTCCATAAGCCCACAACAAGCTTATCCTTTTTGTTGTTGTTAATCCAATAACTTCGTTCTAGCATATGTTGTAAGCGTGCTCTCTCAAGATCTTGTTTTCTCCTCCGTTCATTCCATTTCATTCTTTCATTTCTTCCGGAGGCTTTGTGATGTTGCTCTCTTCACCCATCATCCCATTTTTGTCAAGTTCATGTTCAATTCCTTCCATTTACAGCCAAAGTGCTGCCCAAATTATATCAGTCTTATTCCTTCTCTACCTTGTTTTAACTGGAGTGTTGTGTCCTCTGCTCAAGTTCTTTTCATCTTATCAAGTCTTGCATCTCATTTCTACCGGAGTGCTTGCATGTAATTCTTGTCCATTGCAACCTTTTCTTATGTCTTTCAACCTACAACGTTCTAGTAATGTACTTTGTTCCTCTTTTCTAATGGAGTGTTTTCAACTTTGTTCATCTCCGTTGTATTCTTCTTTCCAATGGCTTAACCTTTCAAGGTTCGTGGTTTCACTCATTTGTCAAAGAAGCAACTTAGTTTTACCTCTTCTCTTTTCTCTTCCGTTTTCCCTCCGGTGCCATTCTAGATCTCGGGACGAGATCCTCTCGTAGTGGTGGAGTGTTGTGACGCCCCGAGACTGATGCGCCAGCTGTCTTCGAGTTATTTGTTGTTTGTTGCCGTGTCATTCGCTTGCGTGTTGCATCTTGCCATGTCATCATCCGCATTGCATCATCATGTTTTCAAACTTGCATCCGTCCGGGTCTCCCAGTTCTCTCTGTTGTCCGTTCTGAGCCCAGACACACTTGCACGCGCCCGCGGCACGTCCGAAATAGTATTTTATAAGTGGTCGGAAAATGTTCTCGGAATGGGATGAAAGTTGGTGTGCGGTGTTGTTTTGTTGTAGGTAGGCTGCCCGCCAAGTTTCATCGCATTCGGAGGCCGTTTGATGCCCCAACGGATAACTATAGCGACATTATAGCCGGTTAAACGTCGAACGTTTTCGGTCTCCGGAAACAGTCGCTGGGCCTCTATCTCTTCTCTTCTCTCAGCCTGAGGCCTTCTACACAGTCCACTACCTGCCGTCAGGCCCAACCTAGGCCCTCTCGTCAGTCCGCGGACCTCCTCGCGCGCGCGTCCGAAATCTGTCCCAGACCCGACCCGGGCAGTCGTCACCGTTGGATCCGGAACATCCCCAAACATCTAGAAAACATCACCGTTTTCTTATTTGGACACCCTAGCTATTTATTCTCAACCATATGATTTTAATCGGATGATCCAAATACCCCTCCTTCCCTATATAAAAACCCCTAGTCCTAACCTAGTCTAACCCTAAAATCTAGGAGTTTTGTCCCTCACCCCGCTGCCGCCGCATCTTCCTCGGGATCCCTCCCGGACCAACCAGCAGCCTCCTCCCCACGATCCACCAACCTCCTTGTTCTGAGAATCGAACCAACCAATGAGCTCCACCAATCATCCAACCCACCATCCAACCATCTCCCTCATTTTGCGCTGCCGCCCAACCACAGTCGCCCCTGCTCCTCCTCTGCTTCTTGCCCTCAATCCCGAATGGATCGTGCAGCTGCTCGAGGCCCCGAGCAGGAGCGGTCGGCCTCATCCCCTCATCCTGCCACCGCCAGCGACCAGCAGGAGCTCGTCGCCGTCATCCTCGCCTGCGCCGCCGTGCCTCTTCGTCAGCCGCACGGCTCGTCTCTGCATCCCCAGCCCCGCGAGGGACCCCTCTGTTTCGAGCCTCGCCCCTGCGCCGTCTTCCCCGTGCGACGCAGGAGACAGGAGACCGGCGACCACCCCGGCAAGCTCCGCCGCCTGACCTCAGAACGGCCAGGTCCGGCCTGCCTCCCTCAGCCCCGCCGCGCCTCCATGGACTTCCCCGGCCACCGCATGCCCATCCTGGAGCTCGTCTGCCTCCCCTGCTTTGGCCTTGTCGTCGAGCGCCGCCTCCGCCCGTTTCCCCGTCCCCGGCGACGTCTGCAGCTACGCCAAGCCGCCGCCGCTGGCTCTGCTTCACCTGAACCGGGGTCCTTGTTCTGCTTTGCCCCGCGCCAAGTCCCCTGCCGCCATGGATGTCCCGACGCAGGAGCTCGCCGTCGACCGCGCTCGACGTCACCAGCCTCCGGATCCGTCGAGCCCAGGTCTCTCTGGCCTCTCCGCCGCGGGATTCTTCGTGTTCTCCGGTTCATCCAGCTGCCGCCTGCATCGAGCGGGACAACCCCGCGTTGACCCCGTGCTTGATTTGGCAGCAAAGCCGCTCGCTCCGCTTTGACTGCACGCACCTGGGCCGCCTCCCCTTCGGCGGTTGACCAAGGCCCATCAACGCCAGGTCACCCAAGGCCCAGGGTGAGCAGCCCCTAGCCCTCTGGTGAGAAGCCCAGTCCGCCTGAGATGCAGCCCAGTTACTGTTTTTTTACAGATCTGCGAATTTAGTTATTATTCCAGTTAAACAGTTTTACAGAAAAGCCCTTGTTGATCATGCGTTTAATAATTCCACAACCGTGCATCGGATCTAAATAAATTATATATGAAAGTTGCTTAGAATTTTGCCTAATTTCATAATATGCCACTTTCTTCCATGTTTAAAATGCTTAAAATGCTGTTTGTTTAAATTTGCTCAAATAACTTGTTAAAATGTTTTAATTCATAACTAAATAACCGTAGCTCCAAACCTAACAAACTTTATATGTAATTGGGGTAGAATTTCGCCTAGTTTAACATGGTGGCCTTGCTTTGCATGTTTAATAACTCTAAAATTGTGTTTAGGTCAGAACAGTACCAAACCTAATATATGCATATGGGGATTTACCGGAATTATCGTTTGTTGTTTCCGGCCTCATTTAAACTTGCCTAAATAGTTAGTTTAATTTTGCTTCACCCTCTTGCCATGTTTAACAACATTTAATATTGTTGGGTACATAAACGAGATCGAACTAAATAACTTGAACGTGGTGGTTCGTCAGTATGCAACGGAGTTGCATATTGAGCTCCACTTAATTTGTAGGATTGCTTGTGCACTTTGCCATGACATGCCTCTTTAAACCGGACATGCATCATACTTGGTTGTGCATCATGCCATGTTCATATGTTGGTTGTTTACTATGTTGTGTGCTTCTTTCTGGTGTTGCTTCTTCGGGTTGGTTCCGATAACGTCGCGTTTGTGAGGACCCGTTCGACTACGTCCGTTTGTCTTCTTCATGGACTCGTTCTTCTTCCTTGCAGGATTTCAGGCAAGATGACCATACCCTCGAAATCACTTCTATCTTTGCTTGCTAGTTGCTCGCTCTTTTGCTATGCCTATGCTGCGATACCAACCACTTGCTTATCATGCCTCCCATATTGTTGAACCAAGCCTCTAACCCACCTTGTCCTAGCAAACCGTTGTTTGGCTATGTTACCGCTTTGCTCAGCCCCTCTTATAGCGTTGTTAGTTGCAGGTGAAGATGAAGTTTGTTCCTTGTTGGAACATGGAGATGTTGTTCCTTGTTGGAACATGTTTACTTGTTGGGATATCACAATATCTCTTATTTAATTAATGCATCTATATACTTGGTAAAGGGTGGAAGGCTCGGCCTTATGCCTGGTGTTTTGTTCCACTCTTGCCGCCCTAGTTTCCGTCATATCGGTGTTATGTTCCCGGATTTTGCGTTCCTTACGCGGTTGGGTTATAATGGGAACCCCATGACGGTTCGCCTTGAATAAAACTCCTCCAACAAGGCCCAACATTGGTTTTACCATTCACCACCTAGCCTTTTCTTTCCCTTGGGTTCTGCAGACTCAAGGGTCATCTTTATTTTCAACCCCCCCAGGCCAGTGCTTCTCTAAGTGTTGGTCCAACTGAGCGATGTCCAGAGCTACCAGGGGCAACTCTGGGCTGGCCCACCGACGTCTTGCTCATCCGGTGTGCCCTGAGAACGAGATGTGTGCAGCTCCTATCGGGATTTGTCGGCACGTCTGGGTGGCTTTGCTGGTCTTGTTTTACCATTGTCGAAATGTCTTGTAATCGGGATTCGAGCCTGATCGGGTCTTCCCGCTAGAAGGAATATCCTTCATTGACCGTGAGAGCTTGTGATGGGCTAAGTTGGGACACCCCTGCAAGGATTTGAACTTTCGAAAGCCGTGCCCGCGGTTATGGGCAGATGGGAATTTGTTAATGTCCGGTTGTAGAAAACCTGAAGTTGACCTTAATTAAAATACATCAACCGCGTGTGTAACCGTGATGGTCTCTTCTCGGCGGAGTCCGGGAAGTGAACACGGTGTTGGAGTTATGCTTGACGTAGGTTGTTCTAGGATCACTTCTTGATCATAGTTCATCGATCGTGCTTTTGCCTGCTCTTCTCGCTCTCGTTTGCGTATGTTAGCCACCATATATGCTAGTCGCTTGTTGCAGCTCCACCTCATACCTTTTACCCTACCTATAAGCTTAAATAGTCTTGATCGCGAGGGTGAGAGATTGCTGAGTCCCCGTGACTCACAGATACTTCCAAAACCCGCTTGCAGGTGCCGTTGAACCGTGCAGATGACGCAACCAAGCTCAAGGAGGAGCTCGATGAAGATCGTGTCCTTTGTGTTGTTTCGTTCTAGTTGATCAGTAGTGGAACCCAGTTGGGGTCGATCGGGGATCTGTGTAGCATTCGGGGTAGTCTTCTTTTATTTTGGTTCCGTAGTCGGACCTTGAGTGTATTTGGATGATGTAATGCTTTATTCATGTAATTGTGTGAAGTGGCGATTGTAAGCCAACTATGTATCTTCTCCCTTATGTATTACATGGGTTGTGTGAAGATGACCTCACTTGCGACATTGCTTTCAATGCGGTTATGCCTCTAAGTCGTGCTTCGACACGTGGGAGATATAGCCGCATCGAGGGCATTACAGGCTTGCTGATCATCGGGCAAGTCAACCAAAGTCCACACTTTGTTCTCATACATGGATCCCATCTCAGATTTCATGGCCTCAAGCCATTTTGTGGAATCTTGGATCATCATTGCTTCCTCATAGTTCGTAGGTTCATCATGGTCAAGTTACATGACCTCCAGAACTGGATTACCGTACCACTATGGTGCGGATCTCACTCTGGTTGACCTACGAGATTCGGTAGTAACTTGATGATCATCATCATTAGCTTCCTCACTTATTGGTGTAGGAATCATTGGAACTGATTTCAGTGATGAACTACTTTCCAATAAGGGAGTAGGTATAATTACCTCATCAAGTTCTACTTTCCTCCCACTCACTTCATTCGAGAGAAACTCCTTCTCTATAAAGGATCCATTCTTAGCAATGAATATCTTGCCTTCGGATCTGTGATAGAAGGTGTACCCAACAGTCTCCTTTGGGTATCCTATGAAGACACATTTCTCCGATTTGGGTTCAAGCTCATCAGGTTGAAGCTTTTTCACACTGCAGCCCAAACTTTAAGAAACGACAACTTGGGTTTCTTGCCAAACCACAGTTCATAAGGTGTCGTCTCAATGGATTTAGATGGTGCCCTATTTAATGTGAATGTAGCCGTCTCTAAAGCATAACCCCAAAATGATAGCGGTAAATCAGTGAGAGACATCATAGATCGCACCATATCTAATAAAGTGCGGTTACAATGTTCGGACACACCATTACATTGTGGTGTTCTAGGTGGCGTGAGTTGTGAAACTATTCTGCATTGTTTCAAATGAAGTCCAAACTTATAACTCAAATATTCACATCCATGATCAGATCGCAGAAACTTGTTTTTCTTGTTACGATGTTTTTCCACTTTACTCTGAAATTCTTTGAACTTTTAAAATGTTTCAGACTTATGTTTCATTAAGTAGATATACCCATATCTGCTCAAATCATCTGTGAAGGTGAGAAAATAACGATATCCGCCGTGAGCCTCAATGTTCATTGGACCACATACATTAGTATGTATGATTTCCAATAACTCTGTTGCTCGCTCCATTGTTCCGGAGAACAAAGTTTTAGTCATCTTACCCATGAGGCATGGTTCGCAAGTACCAAGTGATTCATAATCAAGTGATTCCAGAAGTCCATCATAATGGAGTTTCTTCATGCGCTTTACACCAATATGACCTAAACGGCAGTGCCATAAATAAGTTGCACTATCATTATCAACTCTGCATCTTTTGGCTTCTATACTATGAACATGTGTATCACTACTATCAAGATTTAGTAACATAGACCACTCATCAAGGGTGCATGACCGTAAAAGATATTACTCATATAAATAGAACAACCATTATTCTCCGATTTAAATGAATAACCGAATTACATCAAACAAGATCCAGATATAATGTTCATGCTCAACACTGGCACCAAATAACAATTATTTAGGTCTAAAACTAATCCCGAAGGTAGATTTAGAGGTAGCGTGCCGACGACGATCACATCGACTTTGGAACCATTTGCCACACGCATCGTCACCTCGTCCTTAGCCAATCTTCGCTTAATCCGTAGCCCCTGTTTCGAGTTACAAATATTAGCAACAGAACCAGTATCAAATACCCAGGTTCTACTACGAGCATTAGTAAGGTACACATCAATAACATGTATATCAAATATACATTTCACTTTTCCATCCTTCTTCTCCGCCAAATACTTGGGGCAGTTCTGTTTCCAGTGACCAGTTCCTTTGCAGTAGAAGCACTCAGTTTCAGGCTTAGGTCCAGACTTGGGTTTCTTCACTTGAGCAGCAACTGGCTTGCTCTTCTTCTTGAAGTTACCTTTCTTCCCTTTACCCTTTTTCTTGAAACTAGTGGTCTTGTTAACCATCAACACTTGATGCTCCTTCTTGATTTCTACCTCCGCAGCCTTTAGCATTGCTAAGAGCTCAGGAATCGTCTTATCCATCCCTTGCATATTATAGTTCATTACGAAGCTCTTGTAGCTTGGTGGCAGTGATTGAAGAACTCTGTCAATGACACTATCATCAAGAAGATTAACTCCCAGCTGAGTCAAGTGGTTGTGGTACCCAGACATTCTGAGTATATGTTCACTGACAAAACTATTCTCCTCCATTTTGCAGCTGTAGAACTTATTGGAGACTTCATATCTCTCAATCCGGGCATTTGCTTCAAATATTAACTTCAACTCCTGGAACATCTCATATGCTCCATGACGTTCAGAACGTCGTTGAAGTCCTGGTTCTAAGCCGTAAAGCATGTCACATTGAACTATCGAGTAGTCATCAGCTTTGCTCTGCCAGGTGTTCACAACATCTAGTGTTGCTCCTGCAACGGGTTTGTCACCTAGCGGTGCTTCCAGGACGTAATTCTTCTATGCAGCAATGAGGATAATCCTCAAGTTACGGACCCAGACCATGTAGTTGCTACCATCATCTTTCAACTTAGCTTTCTCTAGGAACGCATTAAAATTCAACGAAACAACAACACGGGCCATCTATCTACAACAACATAGACATGCAAAATACTATCAGGTACTAAGTTCATGATAAATTAAAGTTCAATTAATCAAATTACTTAAGCACTGCCACTTAGATAGACATCTCTCTAATCATCTAAGTGATCACGTGATCCATATCAACTAAACCATGTCCGATCATCATGTGACATGGAGTAGTTTTCAAGTGAATATCACTATGTTGATCATATCTACTATATGATTCACGTTCGACCTTTCAGTCTTAGTGTTCCAATGCCATATCTGCATATGCTAGGCTCGTCAAGTTTAACCCGAGTATTCTACGTGTGCAAAACTAGCTTGCACCCATTGTATGTGAACGTAGAGCTTATCACACCCGATCATCATGTGGTGTCTCGGCACGACGAACTATAGCAATGGTGCATACTCAGGGAGAACACTTATACCTTGGAATTTAGTGAGAGATCATCTTATAATGCTACCGTCGAACTAAGCAAAATAAGATGTATAAAGGATAAACATCACATGCAATCAATATAAGTGATATGATATGGCCATCATCATCTTGTGCCTTGGATCTCCATCTCCAAAGCACCTTCATGATCACCATCGTCACCGTCTTAACACCTTGATCTCCATCGAAGCATCGTTGTCGTCTCGCCAACTATTGCTTCTATGACTATCGCTGCCGCTTAGTGATAAAGTAAAGCAATTACATAGCGATTGCATTTCATACAATAAAGCGACAACCATATGGCTCCTGCCAGTTGCCGATAACTGTGTTACCAAACATGATCATCTCATACAATAAAATTTAGCATCATGTCTTGACCATATCACATCACAACATGCCCTCCAAAAACAAGTTAGACACCCTCTACTTGGTTGTTGGAAGTTTTACGTGGCTGCTATGGGCTGAGCAATAACTATTCTTACCTATGCATCAAAAACCACAACGCAGTATAGTGATTGCTTTTTGATCTTCAGAAAGAACCATGTTCATTGAATCCGATTCAACTAAAGATGGAGAAACAGACACCCACTAGCTACCTTTGTGCGAAGCACGTCGGTAGAATCAGTCTCGCGTAAGCGTACACGTAATGTCGGTCTGGGCCGCTTCATCCAACAATACCGCTGAATCAAGAATCAACTAGTGATGGCAACCAATATGTATATACCCACACCCAAAACTCCTTTGTGTTCTACTCGTGCATATAACATCTACACTTAGACCTGGCTCTGATACCACTGTTGGGGAACGTAGTAATTTCAAAATTTTCATACACACAGGCAAGATCATGGTGATGCATAGCAACGAGAGGGGAAGAGTGTTGTCCACGTACCCTCGTAGACCATAAGTGGAAGCGTTATGACAACGCGGTTGATGTAGTCGTACGTCTTCACGATCGACCGATCCTAGTACCGAATGTATGGCACCTCCGCGATCTGCACACGTTCGGCTCGGTGACGTCCCATGAACTCTTGATGCAGCTGAGTGTCGAGGGAGAGCTTCATCAGCACGATGGCGTGATGACGGTGATGATGATGCTATAGTCACAGGGCTTCACCTAAGCACTACGATGATATGACCGAGGTGGATTATGGTGGAGGCGGGACCGCACACGGCTAAGGAATCAAAGATCAACTTGTGTGTCTATGGGGTGCCCCCCTCCCCCGTATATAAAGGAGTGGAGGAGGGGGGAGGACCGGCCCTCTATGGCGTGCCCTAGGGGAGTCCTACTCCCACCGGGAGTAGGATTCCCCCCTTCCAAGTAGTAGGACTAGGAGAGAAGGAAGGGGAGGAGAGGGCAAAGGAAGGGGGGCCACCCAATTCGAATTGGTCTAGGGGGAGCGCGTCCCACCTTTTCCCTTCCTCTCGTCTATTCCACTAAGGCCCAATAAGGCCCATATACTCCCCGGGGGGTTCCGGTAACCTCCCGGTAATCCAGAAAATGCCCGAACTCATATGGTACCATTTCGATGTCCAAACATAGGCTTCAAATATATCGATCTTTACGTATCGACCATTTTGAGACTCCTCATCATGTCCGTGATCAAATTTGGGACTCCAAACTACCTTTGGTACATCAAAACACATAAACTCATAATACCGATCATCACCGAACGTTAAGCGTGCGGACCCTACGGGTTCGAGAACTATGTAGACATGACCGAGACACGTCTCCGGTCAATAACAAATAGTGGAACCTAGATGTTTATATTGGCTCCGACATATTATAAGAAGATCTTTATCGGTTAAACCGCATAACGATATACATTGTTCCCTTTGTCATCGGTATGTTACTTGCCCGAGATTCGATCGTCGGTATCTCAATAGCTAGTTCAATCTCGTTACCGGCAAGTATCTTTCCTCATTCCATAATGCATCATCCCGCAACTAACTCATTACTCAAATTGCTTGCAAGGCTTATATTGATGTGCATTACCGAGAGGGCCCAGAGATTCCTCTCCGACAATCGGAGTGACAAATCCTAATCTTGATCTATGCCAACTCAACAAACACCATTGGAGACACCTGTAGAGCACATTTGTAATCACCCAGTTACGTTGTGATGTTTGGTAGCACACAAAGTGTTGCTCCGGTATTCGGGAGTTGCATGATCTCATAGTCACAGGAACATGTATAAGTTATGGAGAAAGCAATAGCAACAAACTAAACGATCATTGTGCTAATATAACGGATGGGTCAAGTCAATCACATCATTCTCTAATGATGTGATCCCGTTAATCAAATGACAACTCATGTCTGTGGTTAGGAAACATAACCATCATTGATTCAACGAGCTAGTCAAGTAGAGACATACTAGTGACATTCTGTTTGTCTATGTATTCACACATGTACTAAGTTTCTGGTTAATACATTTCTAGCATGAATAATAAACAATTATCATGGTATAAGGAAATATAAATAACAACTTTATTATTGCCTCTAGGGCATATTTCCTTCACATATTCCATAGACAACTCTTTGATTTTGCCGCTAAAGGGAATTTTATTGAAATTGATCTCAGTATTGCGTATGAGATTATAGAGGGAATAGTAGGAGTAATATACTCACAAAAGGGACCACATCATACTCAAGAAGGAACCCAAGTATTTGAGAAACTATGTGAAGTAACTAAAAGTTTGCAAAAATCTCTTGAACCACTTAAAAATGTTAGCGGGAACCTTCACCGCATGAATATGTTGATCACTCTTTGCAATAAGCGGTTGGATGCTTTAGATCTAGAAATCTCCCAGTATGAAGGGAAGCATAAGGAACCTCCCGGATCCGAGAATAACCCCATTAATAAGATAAAAATCAAAGATGACAATACCTAGATCTATTCTTGCTTTTATGCCTAGCTAGGGGCGTTAAACGATAGCGCTTCTTGGGAGGCAACCCAATTTTATTTTTGTTCTTTAATTTTTGTTCCTGTTTGGTAATAAATAATTTATCTAGCCTCTATTATGATTATGTTTTTATGTTTTAATTAGTGTTTGTGTTAAAGCCTTTAGGATCTTCTTTGGTGATTGTTGTTCATTCTTGCTGATAAAAACAGAAAGTATGCACTCACGAAAATAATTGTCGTTTTTTTCCAGAGAGCGATAAAATACCAATTCCAACTGCGGTAGATCAATATACAAATTGTCCTGGTATTCCTAATTTTATAGAATTTTTGGAGTTACAGAAGTATTCGAAACCTTTAGATTTCTACAGACTGTTCTGTTTTTGACAGATTCTGTTTTTCGCGTGTTGTTTGCTTATTTTGATGCATCTATGGCTAGTATCGGGGGGTATGAACCATAGAGAAGTTGGAATACAGTAGGTTTAACACCAATATAAACAAATAATGAGTTAATTACAGTACCTTAAAGTGGTGGTTTATTTTCTTATACTAACGGAGCTCACGAGATTTTCTGTTGAGTTTTGTGTTGTGAAGTTTTCAAGTTTTTGGGTAAAGATTTGATGGATTTTGAAACAAGGAGTGGCAAGATCCTAAGCTTGGGGATTCCCAAGGCACCCCAAGGAAAAATTCAAGACTACCGAAATCCTAAGCTTGGGGATGCCCCGGAAGGCATCGCCTCTTTTGTCTTCGTGTATCGGTAACTTTACTTGAGGCTATATTTTTTATTCACCACATAATATGTGTTTTTCTTGGAGAGTCTTGTTTGATTTGAGTCTTTGCTTTTTAGTTTACCGAAATCATCCTTGCTGTACACACCTTTTGGGAGAGACACACATGAATCGGAATTTATTAGAATACTCTATGTGCTTCACTTATATCTTTTGAGCAATACAATTTTGCTCTAGTGCTTCACTTATATCTTTTTAGAGCACGGTGGTGGTTTTATTTTATAGAAATTATTGATCTCTCATACTTCACTTATATTATTTTGAGAGTCTTTTATAACAGAATGGTAATTTGCTTTGGTTATAAAAATTTTCCTAATATGATGGGCATCCAAGATGGGTATAAACAAAACATTCATATAATGTGCGTTGAATACTATGAGAAGTTTGATACTTGATGATTGTTTTGAGACATGAGGATGGTGATATTAGAGTCATGCTAGTTGAGTAATTGTGAATTTGGGAAATACTTGTGTTGAGGTTTGCAAGTCCCGTAGCATGCACGTATGGTAACCGTTGTGTAACAAATTTGAAGCATGAGGTCTTTCTTTGATTGTCTTCCTTATGAGTGGTGGTCAGGGACGAGCGATGGTCTTTTCCTACCAATCTATCCCCCTAGGAGCATGGGCATTATGCTTGGTTTTTGATGACTTGTACATTTTTACAATAAGTATGTGAGTTCTTTATGCCTAATGTTGAGTCCATGGATTATACACACTCTCACCCTTCCACCATTGCTAGCCTCTCTAGTACCGCGCAACTTCCGCCGGTACCATAAACCCACCATTTACCTTCCTCAAAACAGCCACTATACCTACCTATTATGGCATTTCCATAGCCATTCTGAGATATATTGCCATGCAACTTTCCACCGTTTCGTTTATTATGACATGATCCATCATTGTCATATTGCCTTGCATCATCATGTAGTTGACATCTTATTTGTGGCAAAGCCACCGTTCATAATTTTTTCATACATGTCACTCTTGATTCATTGCACATCCCAGTACACCACCGGAGGCACGCATATAGAGTCATATTTTTGTTCTAAGTATCGAATAAATAGAAGTGTGATGATCATCATTATTGGATCATTGTCCCATGTGAGTAAATAAAAAAAGGAGAAAGACAAAATAAAAAAGGGAAGGCCCAAAAAAAAGGGGAAGACAAAAAATGAGAGAAAAAGAGAGAAGGGACAATGCTACTATCCTTTTTCCACACTTGTGCTTCAAACTAGTGATACGTCTCCAACGTACCTATAATTTTTGATTGCTCCATGCTATATTATCTACTGTTTTGGGCAATATTGGGCTTTATTATCCACTTTTATATTATTTTTGGGACTAACCTATTAACCGGAGGCCCAGCCCAGATTTGCTGTTTTATGCCTATTTTAGTGTTTCGAAGAAAAGGAATATCAGACGGAGTCGAAACGGAACGAAATCAACTGGAGAAGTTATTTTTGGAAGGAAACACACCTGATGGACTTGGACCCCACGTCAGGGGAGACACGAGGTGCTCACGAGGGTGGGGGTGCCCCCCCTAGGGCGCCCCCTGTCTCGTGGGACCCCCGTGGCTCCTCCGACGTCCTCCCTGCACCCATATATACCCACGTGACCTAAAACTTCCAGAACACAACATAGATCGGGAGTTCCGCTGCCAGAAGCCTCCGTAGCCACCAAAAGTCAATCGGGACCCTGTTCCGGCACCCTGCCGGAGGGGGGAACCCTCACCAGTGGCCATCTTCATCATCCCGGCGCTCTCCATGACGAGGAGGGAGTAGTTCTCCCTCGGGGCTGAGGGTATGTACCAGTAGCTATGTGTTTGATCTCTCTCTCTCTCTCTCGTGTTCTTGAGACGATACAATCTTGATGTCTCGCGAGCTTTGCTATTATATTTGGATCCTATGATGTTTCTTCCCCCCTCTTCTCTCTTGTAATGAATCGAGTTTCCCCTTTGAAGTAATCTTATCGGATTGAGTCTTTAAAGACTTGAGAACACTTGATGTATGTCTTGCCGTGGATATCTGTGGTGACAATGGGATACCACGTGCCACTTGATGTATGTTAAGGTGACCAACTTGCGGGTTTCGTGACATTGGGAGCCTATGAATAGGGGTTGGCACACGTTTTCATCGTGATTCTCCAGTAGAACTTTGGGGCACTCTTTGAGGTCCTTTTTGTTGGTTGAATAGATGAATCTGAGATTGTGTGATGCATATTGTATAATCATACCCACGGATACTTGAGGTGACATTGGAGTATCTAGATGACATTAGGTTTTTGGTTGATTTGTGTCTTAAGGTGTTATTCTAGTACAAACTCTAGGGCTGTTTGTGACACTTATAGGAATAGCTCAACAGATTGATTGGAAAGAATAACTTTGAGGTGGTTTCGTACCCTACCATAATCTCTTCGTTCGTTCTCTGCTATTAGTGACTTTTGAGTGACTCTTTGTTGCATGTTGAGGGATAGTTATGTGATCTAATTATGTTAGTATTGTTGAGGGAACTTACACTAGTGAAAGTATGAACCCTAGGCCTTATTTCCTATCATTGCAATACCGTTTACACTCACTTTTATCACTTGCTACCTTGCTGTTTTTATTATTTCAGATTACAAATACCTTTATCTACTATCCATATACCACTTGTTTCACCATCTCTTCGCCGAACTAGTGCACCTATACAATTTACCATTGTATTGGGTGTGTTGGGGACACAAGAGACTCTTTGTTATTTGGTTGCAGGGTTGCTTGAGAGAGACCATCTTCATCCTACGCCTCCTATGGATTGATAAACCTTAGGTCATCCACTTGAGGGAAATTTTCTACTGTCCTACAAACCTTTGCACTTGGAGGCCCAACAACGTCTACAAGAAGAAGGTTGTGTAGTAGACATCAACTAGCACCATGATCTTCATGATAGAGAGTCTCTTATTTTGTCACTTTCATATACTAGTGGGAAATTTACATTATAGAACTTGGCTTGTATATTCCAATGATGGGATTCCTCAAATGCCCTAGGTCTTCGTGAGCAAGCAAGTTGGATGCACACCCACTTAGTTTCTTTTGTTGATCTTTCACAAATTTATAGCTCTAGTGCATCTGTTGCATGGCAATCCCTACTCACTCACATTGGCATCTATTGTTGGGTATCTCCATAGCCCATTGATACACCTAGTTGATGTGAGACCATCTTCCTCCTTTTTGTCTTCTCCACAACCACCACTCTATTCCACCTATAGTGCTATGTCCATGGCTCACGCTCATGTATTGCGTGAAAGTTGAAAAGGTTTGAGATTACCAAAGTATGAAACAATTGCTTGGCTTGTCATCGGGGTTGTGCATGATTTGAGTATCTTGTGTGACGAAGATGGAGCATGACCAAACTATATGATTTTGTAGGGATGAACTTTCTTTGGCCATGTTATTTTGAGAGGACATAATTACTTTGTTAGTATGCTTGAAGTATTATTATTTTATGTCAATATTAAAATTTTGTCTTGAATCTTTCGGATCTGAACATTCATGCCACAATAAAGAAAATTACATTGATAAATATGTTAGGCGCATTCCACATCAAAAATTCTGTTTTTATCATTTACCTACTCGAGGACGAGCAGGAATTAAGCTTGGGGATGCCTGATACGTCTCTAATGTATCTATAATTTTTGATTGTTACATGCTATTATATTATTTATTTTAGATGTTTAATGGGCTTTAATATGTTCTTTTATATTATTTTTGCGACTAACCTATTAACTGGACGCCCAGTGCCAGTTTATGTTTTTTTGCTTATTTCAGTGTTTCGCAGAAAAGGAATACCAAACGGAATCCTAATGGAATGAAACCTTCGCGATGATATTTCTTGGACCGAAAGCAAACCAGGAGAGTTGGAGTGGAAGTCTGGAACTCCGTGAGGCGGCCACGAGGCAGGAGGGCGTGCCCAGAGGGTAGGCGCGCTGTAACACCCCGGGTGTCACGCTACAGTAAACTCCCGTTAATGGTGCCACATCATCATAATTAATTTTTGATAATCATCACTTCGTTCCAAACCGACCTCAAATTCAAATTTAAAAGACAAGTCAAATTATTATTTCTTCTAACGGTAAAATAAAAATGTTTGTTGGGTTGCAAATATTCACTAAGGAATATTCATGTAGAAACCAACATCATTTGCCTCACAGATAAATTCCTAGAAAGTTAGTAATGGTCCAACAACAATTATTTTTGGCCTCTTTAAAATAAGCAAATATCTATGCATTTCTGAATGCTGTAAAACCTTGTGTGTGGTCTTAGATTATTGCATAGCATTTATGTGTCAAGTTACATATATAGCAAAGTTCATTCAGCGGACAAGCTAATTGAAATCAATAGCAAAATTGAAAGCAGAATAGATTATGTAAACAAGAGAAGGACTATTGGTACTGGGCCCAACTGCATTAGTGGATTAGCCCCAGCCCGCACCCCCACTCATCCCCAATGTCCTACCACAGTGAGGCAGGGGATCATGGCGGACATCCGACCGGCCATGGCCGCGCCATGGCGCGTGCCAGCCATCCCCTGGTCTTATTGGAGTATAAGGCCGAGCCCCCAAACCCCCCAACGAACCCTACCCTCAATCCCTCTTCCCCGCGCCGCTTCCTTCTCTCCCGAGAAAAGCCGTCGCCGCCGCTCACTATAGCCATGGCCATCGGCCAACCCTCGCCGGCCCAAGGTGTCCAGGAGGACCCTCGTCTTCAACCACGTTGCCTGCGCCCTTGGATCGAGCTCGGGGAACCACGCCGACACCGCCCTCATTAGTTTTCTCCATCATGGCCACCGTGGCCTCACCGTCGATGCCGTCGCTGCGGTCCACCCTAGTCCTCCCCAAGCACGCCAACGGACTCAACGTGAGCTCCTCCCTCGGATCCCCTTTCCCCCCCTTCGATTTGTACACCGTAGTGCCCGAGCTTCCACGTGCGTGTACGTGTGAGCGTACTGCCGCTGCTCTGCCTCTTCTCCTTGCAAGCTGCTGCTGCTCTTCACTGCTGCGTGACACTGCTGCTACTCTCCTACGCTAGCTGTCGCTGCTACTGCTGCCACTGTTTTGCTCTGTTGTTTGCCGCCGGGCTGTTCCACTTGCCACAGCCTACGCTGCTGTCTGCCGCCGCTCGCTCCCTACCGCTGCCTACTACGCTGCTAGTGCTGATGTTGCCGCACACTCCAGAGTGCTACTCCTCTGCACGCAGCCACTCTTGGCTAGCCATGGCCGCCATGGCCTTTGTGTGATGCATGCTAGCCGGCGTGGCTTGAGCCACTTCCAAACGGCTGGCCATTAGATTAGGACTTAATCTTACTTAGCTAACCTCAAACCGGTATTAGTACTAACCTTAGATACTATTTAGTGTATGACTTATGGCCCCCATCACTAATTGGGCTAATTAAACAATCTGTCAAACAAATGGCCCTATGACACATGAGGCCCACTGTCTAGTTTTGACCAGTCAACCCAGGAAATGTTGAATGTTCACCCTGTTGACTCAGCACACCCCTGGCCCCACTGTCAGCCTCTAGTGCACTGCTGGGTTCACTAGACCGGGTGCATCTAGTATTTTAGGTGTATTTTCGAATTAATATTAAATCCAAAAAATTTAGAAAATGTTTAAAACTTTGAAAATTAATATAAAATAAACCATAACTTGGATGAAAATAATTTATACATGAAAGTTGCTCAGAAAAACAAGACGAATCCGAATACACTCTCCGTTCGTCTGCTACACGTCCCTAGCATAGCGAACATGCAACCATCCCCCTCCATTTCATCTGACCGAAAATGCCAAACTTCGGGAAAACATTCCCAGATGCTTCCCCTCATCATCTGTATCACCTAATACTGCATTAGGTCACCCCTAGCACCGCGTATTGCCATGTTATGCTTTGTGATGTTCTGAGTGCTCTGTTATTTATTGTGTTCCCCCTCCGTTACTTCTTTCCGATAGACCCCGAGACCGACGCCGCTGCTACCCAGTACGACTACGGTGTTGACGACCCCTCTCTCTTGCCAGAGCAACCAGGCAAGCCCCCCCTTGATCACCAGATATCGCCTATTCTTCTCTACTACTTGCATTAGAGTAGTGTAGCATGTTACTGCTTTCCGTTAATCCTATTCTGTTGCATAGCCTATCATTGTTGCTACAACTGTTGATACCTTACCTGCAATCCTGCATGTTTAGTATAGGTTGCTAGTACTTCATTAATGGCCCTACATTGTACTCCGTCTGCCATGCTATACTATCGGGCCGTGATCACTCGGGAGGTGATCACGGGTATATACATACATATATACACACTATACGGGTGGTGACTAAAGTCGGGTCGACTCATTGAGTACCCGCGAGTGATTCCGATGTTGGGGGCTGAAGGGCAGGTGGCTCCATCCCGGTAGAGGTGGGCCTGGGTTCCCGAAGGCCCCCGACTGTTACACTGTGGCGGAGCGACAGGGAAGGTTGAGACCACCTAGGAGAGAGGTGGGCCTGGCCCTGGTCGGCGTCCGCGGTTATTTTTAAATAACACGCTAAACGAGATCTTGGTATTTGATTTGAGTCTGGCCACTGGCCTATACGAACTAACCAACTACGCGGGAATAGTTATGGGCACTCGACGTCGTGGTATCAGCTGAAGCCTTCATGACATCAGCGACTGAGCGGCGCACGCCGGGTTGGACCGCGTAACGCAACTTCCTTTGTAATGGAGGCTGCTAGGTCTGCTCTCCGGCCGCCCTCGCAACGTGCACGTGTGCAACGGGCCCAGACCCCTGCGCCATAGGATTTAGACTGGCGTGCTGACCTCTCTATTGTGCCTAGGTAGGGCTGCGACGTGTTGATCTTCCGAGGCCGGACATGACCCAGGAAAGTGTGTCCGGACAAAGGGGATCGAGCGTGTTGGGAAATGTGGTGCACCCCTGCAGGGAAGTTAATCTATTCGAATAGCCGTGATCTTCGGTAATAGGACGACTTGGAGTTGTACCTTGACCTTATGACAACTAGAACTGGATACTTAATAAAACACACCCTTCCAAGTGCCAGATACAACCGGTGATCGCTCTCTCACAGGGCGACGAGGGGAGGATCATCTGTTAGGATTATGCTATGCGATGTTACTTGGTGAACTTACCATCTACTCTCTTCTTCTGCTGCAAGATGGAGGTTACCAGAAGCGTAGTCTTTGATAGGACTAGCTATCCCCCTCTTATTCCAGCAATCTGCAGTTCAGTCCACTTATGATACCCCTTTTCCATTTGGTACCAATGCATACATATGTAGTGTAGCTCCTTGCTTGCGAGTACTTTGGATGAGTACTCACGGTTGCTTTGCTCCCCCTTTCCCCCTTTCTATACCCGATTGCTGCGACCAGGCGATGGAGCCCAGGAGCCAGATGCCACCGTCGATGACGACTCCTACTACATTGGAGGTGCCTACTACTATGTGTAGGCCGCTGACGACGACCAGGAGTAGCTTAGGAGGATCCCAGGGAGGAGGCCTGCGCCTCTTTTGATCTGTATCCCAGTTTGTGCTAGCCTTCTTAAGGCAAACTTGTTTAACTTATGTCTGTACTCAGATATTGTTGCTTCCGCTGACTCGTCTATGATCGAGCTCTTGTATTCGAGCCCTCGAGGCCCCTGGCTTGTAATATGATGCTTGTATGACTTATTTTTATTTGTAGAGTTGTGTTGTGATATCTTCCCGTGAGTCCCCGATCTTGATCGTACACGCTTGCGTGTATGATTAGTGTATGATTGAAACGGAGGCGTCACACGCGCCCCCACCCTTGTGGACCCCATGGAGCTCCACCGACGTACTTGCCTATAAATACCCTTATAGCCTAGAAACACGAGGGGGTCCATGAAACCACTTTTCCACCGCCGCAACCTTCTGTACCCGTGAGATCCCATCTTTGGCCCTTTTCCGGCAATCTGCCGGAGGGGGAATCGATAACGGAGGGCTTCTACATCAACACAATAGCCTCTCCGATGAAGCGTGAGTAGTTTACCACAGACCTTCGGGTCCATAGTTATTAGCTAGATGGCTTCTTCTATCTCTTTGATCTTCAATACAAAGTTCTCCTCGATGTTCTTGGAGATCTATTCGATGTAATACTCTTTTGCGGTGTGTTTGCCGAGATCCGACGAATTGTGGGTTTATGAACTTGATTATCTATGAATATTATTTGGTTCTTCTCTGAATTCTTATATGCATTATTTAATATCTTTGCAAGTCTCTTCGAATTATGGGTTTAGTTTGGCCTACTAGATTGATCTTTCTTGCAATGGGAGAACTGCTTAGCTTTGGGTTCAACCTTGCGGTGTCCTTTCCGAGTGACAGTAGGGGCAGCAAGGCATGTATTGTATTGTTGCCATCGAGGATAAAAAGATGTGGTTTATATCATATTGCTTGAGTTTATCCCTCTACATCATGTCATCTTGCCTAATGCGTTACTCTGTTCTTATGAATTTAATACTCTAGATGCATGCTGGATAGCGGTCGATGTGTGGAGTAATAGTAGTAGATGCAGAATCATTTTGATCTACTTGACATGGACGTGATGCCTATATTGATGATCATTGCCTTAGATATCTTCATAACTATGCACTTTTCTATCAATTGTTCGACAGTAATTTGTTCACCCACCGTAATACATGCTATCATGAGAGAAGCCACTAGTGAAACCTATGGCCCCGGGGTCTCTTTCTTATTATATTGCATCTCTTCTATTATCGTATCTCGTTTACTATTTTGCAATCTTTACTTTCCAATCTATACAACAAAATACCAAAAATATTTATCTTACTATCTCTATCAGATCTCACTTTCACAAGTGACCGTGAAGGGATTGACAACCCCTTTATCACATTGGTTGCGAGGTTGTTGATTGTTTGTGCAGGTACTAGGTGACTTGTGCGTTGTCTCCTATTGGATTGATACCTTGGTTCTCAAAAACTGAGTGAAATACTTATGCTACTTTGTTGCATCACCCTTTCCTCTTCAAGGGAAAACCAACACATGCTCAAGAGGTAGCAAGTCTTCGTCAAGATTGTGGAGTTGAACCAAGGAGTTTGTAAGGGCAAGGAGATTGCCTTCTTTGTGAAGATCTACCCAAGTGAGGCAAGTCCTTCGTGGGCGATGGCCATGGTGGGATAGATAAGGTTGCTTCTTCGTGGACCCTTCGTGGGTGGAGCCCTCCGTGGACTCGCGCAACTGTTACCCTTCGTGGGTTGAAGTCTCCATCAACGTGGATGTACGATAGCACCACCTATCGGAACCCTGCCAAAAATCTCCGTTTCTACATTGCGTTTGCTCCCTCCAAAATCCTCCCCTTTACCTTCATATGCAATGATTTACATTCCACTGCTATACTCTTAGATTTGCATGTGTAGGTTGATTGCTTGACCTGTGATAAGTTGCTAAAATCTACCAAGACTTCAAATTGGGAAAAGGCTAGATTTTTATATTTTCAAGTAGTCTAACCACCCCCCTCTAGACATACTTTCGATCCTACACACACCCAATATGACAAATGCAAATCTTACCAAATTTTTGTAAGTGGTTGCACACGGGTCATACAAAAGAAGCGTTTGCGTTTGAAGAGATGCACAAATCCTGCTCTCACTTTGCACATTGGTGTTCTATCTAAAACGTTTGCGATCAAGAGCTGCACAAATCCTGCTCGGCACATTTTTCCCTTGGCTTCCCGGGGAAGCTGTCGGTTTTCATACAGGTGTTCTAACTAAAATGTTTGCGTTGAGTGTTTTATATTTAAAAACCATTGACGTTTTTTCAAAAGAAATCGTTTGATAAGTCTGTACATTAACAGAGAAAATCGCAAGTTTGCTCACATCATATCTTTCTTATATTCATATGATCGAGATACTGTATTAAACCCAAGAAAAAAACTATTTCCAGCGGAGGCGGCGTGCCGCGCCGTCGTTGTCGTCCTCCAGGAAGCCGTTGTTGAAGTCTTCAATGCAGCACAAAATGTTCTTCACTTATAAATCAAACATCATGTCATCGCGCGATCGACGGGCGGGGCGAGGGAGCACGGTAGCTGGCGGCACTGAGAGGTAGCGGGCGACGGCGGCTTTCCATGCCACTGAGGGGGGCGCACGCATGGGTGGAGGGGCCCGCACGGGCACGGGCGCTGGCGCTGGCATGTACACGAGCTCGTTTGGGTCCACAGAGACCTCGCTGACGCCCGCGGCTTCCAGCTCTATGATAGTGCTCGGCGACCAGCCCGTCAATGCTACGGGGATGGTCGCTGGCGCAGGCACGGGGATGGGAGATGGGACGGGAGCGGGGGCAACAACCGCCGTGGCCAACTCGTTCATATTTTCTATCTCCTCCGGCTCGGAGTCGACTTCACCAAACTTGAATACTAGTGGTAGATGATCCTTCTACGCCATGGCGTTGGTGGAGGTCTGCAGGAGGGAGGAGAATGGGAGGTGAATAGTAAGGTCGCCCGTATTAAGGAGCGGCCCGGGCACCATTAATGGAGTGGAAGGCGGGCGGCCATGGATGTCAAAGGGTGCACTTCCCAGTGAGCCTGCATAGCGTACAACTCGCACGCTTCCTGGTGAGCCTGCGCATTGGAGGACAGCTTGCATGCCTCCTAGTCAGCTTGCGCACCAGACTGCGCTTGCACGCCTCCCATTTAGTCAAGCAGCTTTCCGCACGACACCTCCTATAGCCATTAAAATGAAGACACGTGGTGTCACGTGAATGGTTAACATAACACACATGATTTGAATTATATAAATGTTTGTGATGTTAGAGTGGCAGCTATTTGTTTTAAAATGCCTTCGTTGGCTGTTATTCCAGTGCGCCTTCTCTCAAAATGGACACGAAAAATACCACCGCATCCCGAGTGCCATTCCATGATAGCATGCCAAGTTTCATGAATTTCAGACAAGTTTTGGATTTGCTAGAATTTAAAAACAAAGTATCTCAACGTTTACCAACAATCAACGGTGCCCTGGTGTTTGAAATTCATTCCCATTTCTTGCATGGGACCTAAGCATGCAACCTAGGACACATATTTCAATTTTCAACCAATTTATATGCATTAGAGCATGTGCACCCAGTTCAAATTTGAATTATGCACATAAATGCATTGAAAACTCAATTAATGCATAAAAATATCCAAACGAACCCAGAAAAATCCCAAAAACTGACACAACACTCCTGTTGTTCTATGTTGACACGAGAAATGTTTTGACAGCAATAAGAGGCAATGGATATCACTTCGTAACCAAAGGTGGGATGTTCCCTACCGAAACCATCATGCTTGTTGTGAGAAGCTCCCATTTGTGAGAAGCTTATAACCAAACCTGCCCCAAATGGGACAAAAAATTTACCACAATATGTTGATGCCGCTCCATGATAGCATGCCAAGTTTCTTGAATTTAAGACGAGTTTTGGATTTACTAGAATTTAAAAATCAGGTATCTCAATGTTTGCGACCGAGTGACGATGGCAGGGTGTTTGACATTCATTCACATTTCTTGCATGAGACCTAAGCATGCAACCAAGGACACATATTACAATTTTCAACCAATTTATATGCATTAGAGCATGTGCATGTAGTTCAAATTTGAATTATGCACATAAATGCATCGAAAACTCAATTAATGCATAAAAATCTCCAAACGAACCCCGAAAAATCCCCAAAACTGACACAACACTCCTATTGTTCTATGTTGACACGAGAAAATTTTTGCAAGCAATAAGCGGCAATGGATATCGTTTCGTCCCCAAAGGTGGGACGTTCCCTATCGAAACCATCATGCTTGTTCAGGGAAGCTCTGGTTTGCGAGAAACATATACCCAAACCTTCCCCAAATGGGACAAAATATTTACCACGGCATGTTGATGCCGCTCCATGACAGCGTGCCAAGTTTCATGAATTTCAGACGAGTCTTGGATTTACTATAATTAAAAAACCAGGTATCTCAATGTTTGGAGCTGAGTGACGGTGGCAGGGTGTTTGACATTCATTCCCATTTCTTGCATGGGACCTAAGCATGCAACCAAGGACACATATTTGAATTTTCAACCAATTTATATGCATTAGAGCATGTGCGTGTAGTTCAAATTTGAATTATGCACATAAATGCATTGAAAACTCAATTAATGCATAAAATGTCCAATCGAAACCCAAAAAATCCCAAAAATTGACAAAACACACTTGTTGTTCTATGTTGACACGAGAAAATTTTTGAAAGCGATAAGATGCAATGGATATCGTTTCGTCCCCAAAGGTGGGACGTTCCCTATCGAAACCATCATGCTTGTTGTGAGAAGCTCTGGTTTGTGAGAAGCATATACCCAAACCTGCCCCAAATGGGACAAAAAATTTACCATGGCATGTCGATGCCGCTCCATGATAGCATGCCAAGTTTCATGAATTTCACACTAGTTTTGGATTTACTAGAATTTAAAAACTAGGTATCTCAATGTTTGCGGCCGAGTGATGGTGGTAGGGTGTTTGACATTCATTCCCATTTCTTGGATGGGACCTAAGCATGCAACCAAGGTCACATATTTGAATTTTCAACCAATTTATATGCATTAGAGCATGTGCATGTAGTTCAAATTTGAATTATGGACATAAATGCATTGAAAACTCAATTAATGCATAAAAATGTCCAAATGAACCCCAAAAAATCCCAAAAATTGACACAACACTCCCGTTGTTCGATGTTGACACGAGAAATTTTTTGAAAGAAAAAAGAGGTAATGGATATTGTTTCATAACCAAAGGTGGGACGTTCCCTACCGAAACCATCATGCTTGTTGTGAGAAGCATATACCCAAACCTGCCCCAAATGGGACAAAAAATTTACCACGACATGTTGATGCTGTTGCATGATAGCATGCCAAGTTTCATGAATTTCAGCCGAGTTTTGGATTTACTAGAATGTAAAAACCAGGTATCTCAATGTTTGCCGCCAAGTGATGGTGGCAGGGTGTTTGACCTTCATTCAAATTTCTTGCATGCAACCTAAGCATGCAACCGAGGACACATATTCAAATTTTCAACCAATTTATATGCATTAGAGAATGTGCATGTAGTTCAAATTTGAATTAGGCACATAAATACATTGAAAACTCAATGAATGCATAAAAAACCGCGAAAAATCACAAAAATTGACACAACACTCCTGTTGTTCGATGTAGACACAAGAAATTTTTTTGAAGGCAATAAGAGGCAATGGATATTGTTTCGTAACCAAAGGTGGGACGTTCCCTACCGAAACCATCATGCTTGTTGCGAGGAGCTCTGGTTTGTATGAAGTATATACCCAAACCTGCGCCAAATGGGACAAAAAATTTGCCACGGCATGTTGATGCCGCTCCATGATAGCATGCCAAGTTTCATGAATTTCAAATGAGTATTGGATTTACTAGAATTTAAAAACCAGGCATCCCAATGTTTGCAGTCGATTGACGGTGGTCGGGTGTTTGACGTTCATTCCCATTTCTTGCATGCGACCTAAGCATGCAACCAAGGACACAAATTTGAATTTTCAACCAATTTATATGCACTAGAGCATGTGCTTGTAGTTCAAAATTTATTATGCACATAAATGCATTGAAAACTCAATTAATGCATAAAAATGTCCAAACGAACCCCGAAAAATCCCAAAAATTGACACATCACTCCTGTTGTTCTTTGTTGACATGAGAATTTTTTTGAAAGCAATAAGAGGCAATGGATGTCGTTTCGTCCCCAAAGGTGGGACGTTCCCTACCGAAACCATCATGCTTGTTGCGAGAAGATCTGGTTTGTGAGAAGCATATACCCAAACCTGCCCCAAATGGGACAAAAAATTTACCACGGAATGTTGATGCCGCTCCATGATAGCATGCCAAGTTTCATGAATTTCAGTCGAGTTTTGGATTTACTAGAATTTAAAAACCAGGTATCTCAATGTTTGCGGCCGAGTGATGGTGGCTGGGTGTTTGATATTCATTCCCATTTCTTGCATGGGACCTAAGCATGCAACCAAGGACACATATTTGAATTTTCAACCAATTTATATACATTAGAGCATGTGCATGTAGTTTAAATTTGAATTAGGCACATAAATGCATTCAGAACTCAACTAAAGCTTAAAAAACACCGAAAAATCCAAAAAATTGACACAACACTCCTGTTTTTCGATGTAGACACAAGAAATTTTTTGAAAGCAATAAGAGGCAATGGATATTGTTTCGGAAACCAAGGTGGGATGTTCCCTACCGAAACCATCATGCTTGTTGTGAGAAGGTCTGGTTTGTGAGAAGCATATACCCAAACCTGCGCCAAATGGGGCAAAAAATTTACCATGGCATGTTGATGCCGCTCCATGATAGCATGCCAAGTTTCATGAATTTATGATGAGTTTGGGATTTACTGGAAATTAAAAACCAGATATCTCAATATTTGCGGTCGATTGACGGTGGTAGGGTGTTTGATGTTCATTCCCATTACTTGCATGGGACCTAAGCATGCAACCAAGGACACAACTTTGAATTGTTAGCCAATTGATATGCATTAAAGCATGTGCATATAGTCCAAATTTGAATTATGCACATAAATGCATTGAAAACTCAATTAATGCATAAAAATGTCCAAAGAAACCCCGAAAAATCCCAAAATTTGACACAACACTCCCGTTGTTCTGTGTTGACATGAGAAATTTTTTTGAAAGCAATAAGAGGCAATGGATATCGTTTCGTCCCCAAAGGCGGGACGTTCCCTAGCGAAACCATCATGCTTGTTGTGAGAAGCTCTGGTTTCTGAGAAGCATATACCCAAACCTGCCCCAAATGGGACAAAATTTTTATCATGACATGTTGATGCCGCTCCATGATAACATGCCAAGTTTCATGAATTTCAAACGAGTTTTGATTTTACTAGAATCTAAAACCTGGTATCTCAATGTTTGCTGCAGAGTGACGGTGGCAGGGTGTTTGACATTCATTCCCATTTCTTGCATGGGACCTAAGCATGCAACCAAGGATACATATTTGAATTTTCAACCAATTTATATGCACTAGAGCATTAGAACCTTAAAGAGTGCCCCAAATTTTCTACCGGAGAGTCAAGACGAAAATGTGTGCCAACCCCTATGCATAGGTTCATGGGTGGAACCCGCTAGTTGATCACCAAAACATACATCAAGTGGATCAATAGAATACCCCATTGTCACCACGGGTATCCCACGCAAGACATACGTCAAGTGTTCTCAAATCCTTAAAGACTCAATCCGATAAGATAACTTCAAAGGGAAAACTCAATCCATTACAAGAGAATAGAGGGGGAGAAACATCATAAGATCCAACTATAATAGCAAAGCTCGTGATACATCAAGATCGTACCACCTCAAGAACACGAGAGAGAGAGAGAGATCAAACACATAGCTACTGGTACATACCGTCAGCCCCGAGGGAAAACTACTCCCTCCTCGTCTTGGAGAGCACTGGGATGATGAAGATGGCCACCGGTGAGGGTTCCCCCCTCCAGCAGGGTGCCGGAATGGGTCTAGATTGGTTTTCGGTGGCTACGGAGGCTTCTGGCGGCGGAACTCCAGATCTTTTGTGCTCCTCGAAGTTTTTAGGGTATATGGGTATATATAGGAGGAAGAAGTACGTCGGTGGACCTCCGGGCCGTCCACGAGGCAGGGGGGCGCGCCCAGGGGGGTGGGCGCGCCCCCCACCCTCGTGGGCAGCCCGGGACTCTCCTGGTCCGTCTCCGATATTCCGTGGGCTTCTTCTGGTCCAAAAATAAGTTCGTGAAGTTTCAGGTCAATTGGACTCCGTTTGATTTTCCTTTTCTGCAATACTCTAAAACAAGGAAAAAACAGAAACTGGCACTGGGCTCTGGGTTAATAGGTTAGTCCCAAAAATAATATAAAAGTGTTTAATAAAGACCATAAACATCCAAAATAGATAATATAATAGCATGGAACAATCAAAAATTATAGATACGTTGGAGACGTATCAAGACGACGCCAGTGACAGTGCAAGTAGCGCGGTCGAGAGCGACCAGGATGGTGTTGGGGGCAGTACGTCCAGTTAAGCCCGAATTCCTTCGCTTGAACCTACATGCAAAGACTCTGACATGGCCCCGTAGGGCGTGAGAGCATTTTGGAGGGGGAGCCCCTTGTAATGTGTAAATTAATGTTCTGTATTTTTATGGCCGAACTTGAAGTGTGCTATCGCAAGCTTGTGAGCCCCCGAGCAGGGTTGTCGCTGAGACTTATCTTGATCCTAGCAGGCCTTGAGCGGGTTCTGAGGTTGAAGATGCGCCTTCTTCCTTAGGCGAGTCCTTAGAGGCTTGCGAGGCCCTAGGCCTCCTAATAAGCCGGCGGATCCGTCCGGGAGGGCCATGCCAGGGGCGTCCGGCGGACCGTGGTACAATGTGCACGCGGCAATCTTGCGGCGTGTGCACTCTTGCCCCGAGGGGGTCCTATCCAGGCTGCCCAGAAGCGGCCAACGCTGCCCGCTGACCAGCCCCCGAGGTGCAGGGCACTCGCAAGAGGAGGGTCGGGGGCGCGAGCCTTAAAAACAAAGCACGCAGCCAGAATGCAATAAAACCGACAGAAACAGAGAAAACTCCCCCCCAATTTTTTTGATAACACAGAACAACTTCAACTCTCAATCCGAAAGAAAGAAAGCGATCAAGTTACAGAGAAAGGGGCAAAGGCAAACAACTGCGTCCAACACCTAGCTAGTCTTCTTGTCTTCTCACCAGTGCGGAGCTAAGTGCTTTCACTGGATGTGAGCATAGTCATTGGGGGACAGTGTCGATGGCCAGCGCGGAGCATGGTGCTTCCACTTGGACGTGGGCGGGAGCCCCCGAGGCCGAGGGGCGGCACATTGGAGACTCCGGGGCATGTTGAGTCCCACTCATTATTATGTGAGAGTGTCACAAACGAAGACCTTCATAAGCGTGAGCCTTACTTCATATCGCCTGCCGAGGGCCCTGCCTTGCGCCTCCCCCGACCATCGTTGGGTCGTCTGAAAACCAATACGAGACCAAGGGGCAAGGGGGACGCCAGCGGCGCCCTAGGAGACCACGGGCCCTCTACCGGGGGAAGGGCTCGCCAACGCCTCCCTTGGCAGAGGACCTTCCTCCGCACGACGCCTTGTTCCATGGGGCGCGAGGGGAGCCCGCGTTCAAGCCTTGCCTGCGCAACCCCTAGTACGCCGGTCCAGCTGGGGGCGGGGGCACCGTGCCGGGGTCTCCGCCCGCTGCCGTGGCCTGGTTCACCTGCGGTCCATGGTTAGCGTAAGCATGTCCCTAGGGTATTGGCCGTACCCTGTGGTTGTTGTCGTCGAAGGGTTCGACAAAGCTTCCAGGTAGCTCATGGAAAGCCCCGACTTCCAGTGAATCTCCTGCCCAGCTCGGCTCGGGGAAGGAGTTGGGGTCTTCCTCAGGCGTGTATTCCAGGTCCATCATGCGGGGCACGTAGGCATCAGGGGCGTCTACACTGGGGCCTTCGCCTGGTTGTCCCATACCTTGGATTTCTGGGACCTGCGCCTGGCCCTGGTGGCTGCAGGGTGACACCCCAGCGCGGCCCCGTAGGGGACCTTCAGGGCCTACCCCGGCTGCAGGCGCTGTGGCTGCGGCAGGACGAGCTGCGCCAAGGGCCGTGTTGTTGCAGTCGAATCCTTCGAATGCTCCGTGGGGCGCGCGGGCATGTTGGGGCCTGGCACGCGCCTCCACCACCACCTGAGGGGTGGATAGGGAGCAAAAAGGTGCCACACCCCTGCAGGCGGCATCAAGCAGTTTGGCGACCCGCACCAATAGGGCATCACGGGCGCCCTCCTACAACTTGCAATGCAGCAGCTCTCGCGCCATGATGATCGTGGCCCGCATGTTCGCCTGCTCCCGACGGGTATGTGGCGCCGTCACTGCGGCGTAGCCCAAAGAACGCGCTGAGGCACGCGCATGCCATGGGGCGAGGGCGGGTGGCGCCGGCCCGCGCTGCCCGCGTCCGGTGGAGTTGGGCAGTGTACGAGCCGCCTGGGGCGCGAAGTGGAGGTCTTCCTGGGTGGACGGCATCACCTGGGCGGTCCAAGTGGCCCAGTGCTCGGCATGAGTCCTCTGATCGTCGGCCATCAGGGCTGTCGGGCAACGACGGGCTTCCTGGAGGAAGAGAGGTTCCAACGCACCCCTACCTGGCGTGCCAAATGTCGGATCAGGGGCTCCACAGACCCTTGAGAGGTTCGAACACTAGGGTGCATACGAAGTACTCGTTCTTCCCAACCTGTTGGCCCAACGATTGCACAGCCTAGCTCGACGAACCCGAGGGACAAGAGAAACAACATTTTATCCTGGTTCGGGCCACGTTGCGGTGTAATACCCTACTCTGGCTTTGTGGTGGATTGCCTCGAGGGGCGGAGGATGAACTAGTACAATGGTTGAAATAGCCTCTAGTGAGAAGGCACTACCCATATGCACATGAGACAAACAGAAACATATCACACCACTCAATCAAACAAGGGCATACAAACAATCTAACTACCATTACAAAAGTGCTCGGACTACTACTATATACATGGGGGAATACTACTGATAATATGGTGGTCATCTATAAATTTTGATCGGTGGAAGACTCCATGATATCCGCTCCAGCTTCGTCTTTGTAATCATCATCACTACTATCGGGGTCCGAGTCGGTGTCGTCGATGATGATGTAGTCCTTGGGATGGTCGTCATCTCCTCCTGGCGTGGGGTCTCCCATGAATACTCCTAGCTTCCTTGTTAGGTGGTCATTCTTCTCTACTAGTATTGTGATTTCCTCCTCATATCCATCGCATTTAGACTTGAGTTCCTCTTCAAGCTCCATGTTCCTAGTCATTAACTTCTTCAGATCTATCATGCTTGCACACATTTGGTTCTCCTGGCGACGAATGTGTTGGTTTAACTCCTGGATGAAGGCTGCAATGGACCTGTCCTTCCCGGTGCTGATCATATCCCACTACTCATCTCGGTGCCCACATATCTGGTAGATAGTGTCCTTAAGATCCTTGTGATAAACTTCACGGATGCGTCCCATGGCGATGTGGGCTACCATGCTCTTTCCTAGACTCCAGGTTGGTGCATCATGGGAAAACTCTATGGGCTCAGTAAGTGGCGTGAATGTACTTCCTAGAACTTGAACTCGAATCATCCAATGCTCCTCTTCTAGTAAAGTGGCAGTGTAGGTCCCGGTGAAGCTTGGTATTCCGATGTTCAGGTACCTAGTGACTTCCTTCAAGTGTCGTCCAAAAGGTGTGTCTTCATCCGGTTGTGCAAACTTGTTCCTTGGGTCTGCCATCCTACAGAGTGGAAAATGGGAGAGGAGTCAGAAATGAGTAGAGAAGAGTGACCTATGGCTTAACTTAGTGGTCATGTCCTATAGTTAGCGTGTGCTCTGATACCATCTTGTAGCGATCTGACCTCAAACAGTCAAATCTCTGTGCATAAGTGTCATCCCTGGATCGGTAATGCTCACACACACAGTACTTCGAGGGATTTATCACAAAGTAGCAATCACACACTTGTTACATCGATAGTCTCAAGAGAGAACTTAATACAATAATATGGCTTAAGGTCATCTAAATAAGATAACAACGGAAGGCTTGGAAGATAAAGTGAGTCCATCAACTCCAACGGCATAGCTAAGTGCACGACAAACGACCTAGCGCACCATACTCTTCGTCTGAAAAGTATGCAACATGATATGTTGCAGCCCGAAACGGGTCAGCACATGGAATATGTTGGCAAGATAACACAATAGAGCAATGAACAAGTAAATGCTATCATTACATGCATATATGGCTGGTGGAGGCTCTATGGTTATAATGTTTTTTGCGAAAAGCCAATTCTCCCCTACAAAAAAGGAATATATTTTGTTTAACTATCATGGTAGTTGATAAACATTGAGAATGGTAACCCCATCTCAATCCCAATTAAGCAGTAGTTAACAACCCAACAAATTAATTTAGAGTGATGAGATCAAGATGATAATCCATGAACCAGATACTCGAGATGTCCATAACCGGGGACATGGCTAACCATGATTAGTTTGTACACTCTGCAGAGGTTTGCACACTTTTCCCCACAAGACTCGATCTCCGTTGGATTTCTCGCACTACATGGTGTTTGAGAAACGGATGACCGAGACATAGTCTTTCAGAAGCATTTACTCTGGGTAGATAGTTACACCTACTTTCCCCTACATCTGCTAGCCTACCACTGAAAGAGGTCATGCAACATACTCAACTATGCTAGAGCCCATAATAGCTTGTGGCTGCTGCTACCTCTTGAGCACTACGTTGGTTTTCCCTTGAAGAGGAAAGGGTGATGTAGCAGAGCAACGTAAGTATTTCCCTCAGTTTTTGAGAACCAATGTATCAATCCAGTAGGAGGCCACGCATGAGTCCCTCGCACCTACACAAACAAATAAACTCCTCGCAACCAACGCGATAAAGGGTTGTCAATCCCTTCACGGTCACCTACGAGAGTGAGATCTGATAGATATGATAAGATAATATTTTTGGTGTTTTTATGAAAAAGAGAAATAAAGATGCAAGTAAAAAAATGGCAAAGGAAATAACTAAGAATTGGAAGATTAATATGATGGAAAATAGACCCGGGGGCCATAGGTTTCACTAGAGGCTTCTCTCGAGAGCATAAGTATTACGGTGGGTGAACAAATTACTGTTGAGCAATTGATAGAATTGAGCATAGTTATGAGAATATCTAGGTATGATCATGTATATAGGCATCACGTCCGAGAAAAGTAGACCGACTCCTGCCTGCATCTACTACTATTACTCCACACATCGACCGCTATCCAGCATCCATCTAGAGTATTAAGTTCAAGAGAACAGAGCAAGATGACATGATGTAGAGGGATAAACCCATGCAATATGATATAAAACCCATCTTGTTATCCTCGATGGCAACAATATAATATGTGCCTTGCTGCCCCTACTGTCACTGGAAAGGACACCGCAAGATTGAACCCAAAGCTAAGCACTTCTCCCATTGCAAGAAAGATCAATCTAGTAGGCCAAACCAAACTGATAATTCAAAGAGACTTGCAAAGATAACCAATCATACATAAAAGAATTTAGAGAAGATTCAAATATTGTTCATAGATAAACTTGATAATTAACCCACAATTCATCAGTCTCAACAAACACACCGCAAAAGAAGATTACATCGAATAGATCTCCACAAGAGAGGGGGAGAAATTTGTATTGTGATCCGAAAAGAGAGAAGAAGACATCTAGCTTAATAACTATGGACCCGTAGGTCTGAATTAAACTACTCACACTTCATTAGAGAGGCTATGGTGTTGATGTAGAAGCCCTCCGTGATCGATACCCCCTCCGGTGGAGCTCCGGAAAAGGCCCCAAGATGGGATCTCATGGATACGGAAAGTTACGGCGGTGGATTAGGGTTTTGGCTCCGTATCTGGTAGTTTGGGGGTACGTACGTATATATAGGAGGAAGGAGTACGTTGGTGGAGCAACGTGGGCCCCACGAGGGTGGAGGGCGCTCTTGGGGGGGAGGCCCGCCCCCTACCTCATGCCTTCCTGGTTTATTGCTTGACGTAGGGTCCAAGTCCTCGGGATCATGTTCGTTTCGAAAATCATGTTCCCGAAGGTTTCATTCCATTTGGACTCTGTTTGATATTCTTTTTCTGCAAAACTCTGAAATAGGCAAAAAAACAGCAATTCTGGGTTGGGCCTCCTGTTAATAGGTTAGTCCTAAAAATAATATAAAAGTGTATAACAAAGCCCAATAATGTCCAAAATAGGATATAATATAGCATGGAACAATAAAAAATTATAGATACGTTGGAGACGTATCAAGCATCCCCAAGCTTAATTCCTGCTCGTCCTCGAGTAGGTAAATGATAAAAACAGAAATTTTGATGTGGAATGCTACTTGGCATAATTTCAATGTAATTCTCTTAATTGTGGTATGAATTTTCAGATTCGAAAGATTCAAGACAAAAGTTCAATATTGAGATAGAAATAATAATACTTCAAGCATACTAACTAAGCAATTATGTCTCTTCAAAATGACATGGCCACAGAAAGTTATCCCTACAACATCTTATAGTCTGACTATGCTCTATCTTCATCACACAAAGTATTTAAATCATGCACAACTCTGATGTCAAGCCAAGCAATTGTTTCATACTTTTAGTGTTCTCAAACTTTTTCAATCTTCACGCAATACATGAGCGTGAGCCATGGACATAGCACTATAGGTGGAATAGAATGGTGGTTGTGGAGAAGACAAAAAGGGGAAGATAGTCTCACATCAACTAGGCATATCAATGGGCTATGGAGATGCCCATTAATAGATATCAATGTGAGTGAGTAGGGATTGCCATGCAACGGATGCACTAGAGCTATAAGTATATGAAATCTCAACAAAAAGAACTAAGTGGGTGTGCATCCAGCTCGCTTGCTCACGAAGACCTAGGGCATTTTAAGGAACCCATCATTGGAATATACAAGCCAAGTTCTATAATGAAAAATTCCCACTAGTATATGAAAGTGATAACATATGAGACTCTCTATGACGATCTTGGTGCTACTTTGAAGCACAAGTGTGGTAAAAGGATAGTAGCATTGTTCCTTCTCTCTTTTTCTCTCATTTTTTTATTTGGGCCTTTTTATGGTCTCTTTTTTATTTAGTCCGGAGTCTCATCCCGACTTGTGGGGGAATCATAGTCTCCATCATCCTTTCCTCACTTGGGACAATGCTCTAAAAATGATGATCATCACACTTTTTATTTACTTACAACTCAACAATTACAACTCAATACTTAGAACAAAATATGACTCTATGTGAATGCCTCCGGCGGTGTACCGGGATATGCAATGAATCAAGAGTGACATGTATGAAAGAATTATGAATGGTGGCTTTGCCATGAATACAATGTCAACTACATGATCACGCAAAGCAATATGACAATGATGGAGCGTGTCATGGTAAACGGAGCGGTGGTAAGTTGCATGGCAATATATCTCGGAATGGCTATGGAAATGCCATTATAGTTAGATATGGTGGTTGTTTTAAGGAAGGTATATGGTGGGTGTATGATACCGGCGAAAGGTGCGCGATATTAGAGAGGCTGGCAATGGTGGAAGGGTGAGAGTGCGTATGATCCATGGACTCAACATTAGTCATAAAGAACTCATATACTTATTGCAAAAATCTACAAGTTATCAAAGCAAAGTATTACGCGCATGCTCCTAGGGGGATAGATTGGTAGGAAAAGACCATTGCTCGTCCCCGACCGCCACTCGTAAGGAAGACAATCAATAAATAAATCATGCTACAACTTCATCACATAACGGTTCACCATATGTGCATGCTACGGGAATCACAAACTTTAACACAAGTATTTCTAAAATTCGCAACTACTCAACTAGCATGACTCTAATATCACCATCTCCATATCTCAAAACAATTATCAAGTATGAAACTTCTCATAGTATTCAACACACTCATAAGAAAATTTTATTATTAATCTTGAATGCCTAACATAATTAAAGCAAATTACCATGCTGTTTTGTAGGACTCTCAAAATAATCTAAGTGAAGAATGAGAGAACAATGGTTTCTATAAAACAAATCTACCAACGTGCTCTTAAAGATATAAGTGAAGCACTAGAGCAAAAACTATATAACTCAAAAGATATAAGTGAAGCACATAGAGTATTCTAACAATTTTTGAATCATGTGTGTCTATATCAAAAGGTGTGTACATAAAGGATGATTGTGGAAAACTAACAAATAAAGACTCAAATAATACAAGACGCTCCAAGCAAAACACACATCATGCGGTAAATAAAAATATAGCTCCAAGTAAAGTTACCGATGGAAGTAGACGAAAGAGGGGATGCCCTTCGGGGCATCCCCAAGCTTTGGCTTTTAGGTGTCCTTAGATTATATTGGGGGTGCCATGGGCATCCCCAATCTTAGGCTCTTGCCACTCCTTGTTCCATAATCCATCAAATCTTTACCCAAAACTTGAAAACTTCACAACACAAAACTTAAAGTAGAAAATCTCGTGAGCTCCGTTAGCAAAAGAAAACAAAACACCACCTCAAGGTACTGTAATGAACTCATTATTTATTTATATTGGTGTTAAAACTACTGTATTCCAACTTCTCTATGGTTTGTAAACTATTTTACTAGCCATAGATTCATTAAAATAAGCAAACAACACAAGAAAAACAGAATCTGTCAAAAACAGAACAGTCTATAGTAATCTGCAGATAACGCAAGATCTGGAACCCGAAAATTCTAGAATAAATTGCTGGACATGAGGAATTTATCTATTAATCATCTTAAAAAGAATTAACTAAATATAACTTTCCAAATAAAAATGGCAGCAGTTCTCGTGAGCGCTAAAGTTTCTGTTTTTTTTACAGCAAGATTAAAAAGACTTTCCCCAAGTCTTCCCAACGGTTCTACTTGGCAGAAACACTAATTAAACACAAAAAACGCAGCCAAAACAGAGGCTAGATAAATTATTTATTACTAAACAGGAGCAAAAATCAAGGAATAAAAATAAAATTGGGTTGCCTCCCAACAAGCGCTATCGTTTAACGCCCCTAGCTAGGCATATAAGCGAAGATAGATCTAGGTATTGCCATCTTTGCTTTTAGGGAAGAAAAGAGCAAACTTGCTATCTATGGAATTAATCTTTCTATTTTGATAAAGCACATGGATATTAATGGTAGAAAAAAGATTAAGTACGTTACGGAAATTTGTATCTAAGCTAGCCTTCTTCTCTTTGATAGATTCGTTTTGGTAAGAGAGCAAAAGAGATGTAGATTCAACTTTCTCACTCATGGGGTGCCCAAATATGGTTTTCATCTTTTCATAAGTTCTACGGCATCCCCTTCAAGAAAACCTTCTTCAAATATAGAATCTAGGACATGCTTAAAAGAAGAAGGTAAGGCAACATAAAAGCTTTTTAAGTAAATTTCAATTTGGTATTGAGGCACATAGCTAGCCCTGATCCTTAATAGTCTATCCCAAGCATCTTTCAAAGATTCATCAAGTAAATAACGAAAAATTCCGGAATCATCTTCATCAAAATTATTAAGATTCTCATTGATAACTCCGATAGGTCTTTCCATATCATCTTTATTTATGAGTTTAGCGAGAATAGAAGGATTGTCCAAAGTACTAAAACTCGGGAGAGAACCCCCAACCCATTTTGATTCTGACATAGCGGAAGAAAGATGAGCGAAAAAGAGAAGGCGAATAAAACAGCAAGGGTGAAGTGGGGGGAGAGAAAAACAAGAGGAAATGGCGAATAATGTAATGCGGGAGATAAGGGTTTGTGATGGGTACTTGGTATGTTGACTTTTGCGTAGAATCCCCGACAACGGCGCCAGAAATCCTTCTTGCTACCTCTTGAGCACTGCATTGGTTTCTCTTGAAGAGGAAAGGGTGATGCAGCAAGGCAGCGTAAGTATTTCTCGCAGTTTTTGAGAACCAAGGTATCAATCCAGTAGGAGGCCCTGCATGAGTCCCTCGCACCTACACAAACAAATAAACTCCTCGCAACCAACGCGATAAAAGGGGTTGTCAATCCCTTCACGGTCACCTACGAGAGTGAGATCTGATAGATATGATAAGATAATATTTTTGGTATTTTTACGATAAAGAGATATAAAGATGCAAGTAAAATAAATGGCAAAGGAAATAACTAAGTATTGGAAGATTAATATGATGGAAAATAGACCCGGGGGCCATAGGTTTCACTAGAGGCTTCTCTTCAGAGCATAAGTATTACGGTGGGTGAACAAATTACTGTTGAGCAATTGATAGAATTGAGCATAGTTATGAGAATATCTAGGTATGATCATGTATATAGGCATCACGTCCGAGACAAGTAGACCGACTCCTGCCTGCATCTACTACTATTACTCCACACATCGACCGCTATCCAGCATGCATTTAGAGTATTAAGTTCAAGAGAACAGAGTGACACTTTAAGAAATATGACATGATGTAGAGGGATAAACTAATGCAATATGATATAAACCCCATCTTGTTATCCACGATGGAAACAATACAATACGTGCCTTGCTGCCCCTACTAACACTGGGAAAGGACACCGCAAGATTGAACCCAAAGCTAAGCACTTCTCCCATTGCAAGAAAGATCAATCTAGTAGGCCAAACCAAACTGATAATTCAAAGAGACTTGCAAAGATAACCAATCATACATAAAATAATTCAGAGAAGATTCAAATATTGTTCATAGATAAACTTGATCATAAACCCACAATTCATCGGTCTCAACAAAAACACCGCAAAAGAAGATTACAACAAATAGATCTCCACAAGAGAGGGGGAGAACTTTGTATTGAGATCCAAAAAGAGAGAAGAAGCCATCTAGCTAATAACCATGGACCCATAGGTCTAAAGTAAACTACTCACACTTCATCGAAGAGGCTATGGTGTTGATGTAGAAGCCCTCCGTGATCGATACCCCCTCCGGCGGAGCTCTGGAAAAGGCCCCAAGATGGGATCTCGTGGATACGGAAAGTTACGGCGGTGGAATTAGGGTTCTGGCTCCGTATCTGGTAGTTTGGGGGTACGTAGGTATATATAGGAGGAAGGAGTACGTCGGTGGAGCAACGTGGGCCCCACGAGGGTGGAGGTCGCGCCTGGGGGGGGGGTAGGCGCGCCCCCTACCTCGTGCCTTCTTGGTTGATTGCTTGATGTAGGGTCCAAGTCCTTTGGATCATGTTCGTTCCGAAAATCATGTACCCGAAGGATTCATTCCGTTTGGACTCCGTTTGATATTCTTTTTCTGCGAAACTCTGAAATAGGCAAAAAAACAGCAATTCTGGGTTGGGCCTCCGGTTAATAGGTTAGTCCCAAAAATAATAAAAAATTATATAATAAAGCCTAATAATGTCCAAAACAAGATATAATATAGCATGGAACAATCAAAAATTATAGATACGTTGGAGACGTATCGGCTGCACACGGAAGTTTCTAGCATGAATAATCTTATGATCACTTTGAGCCTGGGTGGCGAACCAAAGGACAACACTGGTATATCCCTAGGTGCCCGCAACCAATCCACCTAGATGTGTATTTAAATATCCACCTTAAGTTAAACATTAATTAACAATCTCACATCTATCATGGATCACTCAAACCAAACCACGTCTACGAGCATATCATAGCAATATGAGCATAACATAGAAGTAACTCCCAAGGTTTGATAATAAAAGGGCAATAGGTTCTACCTCATCATCTACTTCCCAAACCCACATGTTAAGAGATCCTACTCATGCAATGTTTGAGGATTGTAGCTAATGCATAAAAACTAGGTAATAAAAAGTATGATCAAAGTGTTACTTGCCTTGCTGACGATCTACAAACCCTAGAGACTCGTAGTAGCACGCTTTGCACTCCGGAAATTCTATCGCAAACAAACAATAGCATACATAAGCACTCAAGCATAGATGCTAGGGTACAACTCAAATAAGAAGATCCAATCTGAAAGTTCAACTGAAGAACTACAATTTGCAAAAAAAAATCGATCGAATCAGAGCTACGGAACTGAAACTACGGTCAAAAGAATTTCGAAATCAAATCAGCTTGAAACCAAATTTTAAATTATCAAAACCATGTTCACGTTATTTAACCGGAAAGAGGGGTTCGAGACGAAGATTTTGGCATTGGTTTCACTGGATTTGGATGAACGGTTAAAAAGTTACGAGGGTTTGAAGATCAGGGGCTAATCTGCAAAAACAATAATCGCGGATAGGTTCCTGGTCGAAAATAAAAAAGAAAAAAAAATCTATCGGAGGAACTTCCGCTAACAGAGGCAAACGAACAAATTCGCTCGTTAAAACGAACTAGCGAACAAACATTTGTAAAATAATCTAAACTGAGAAAACCGAACCGATCTAAAAAATTGATCTAGAGTTAAAAAAACAAAATGTTTAAACCTAAAACCGAAAAAAAACGGCGGCGATGGGATTCGGGCGGGCGGCAGCGCCTCCGGCGTGGTTTAGCGGGGGGCGGGCCGCGGCATGGGCGGCGGCGGCGCGGGGCGGCGGCTATGCGGCGGCGGCGGCTTGGGACGAGGAGGAGAGGGCGGCGGGGCGGCAGTATTTAAGGGGAGGGGCACGATGGCTTGGGGCAGGGGGCACGCGGCGCGGCTCGGAGTTGGACTCCGGCTGGTGTCCGACGCCGACACGACGGTGGAGGCGATGGCGCAGCGGGCCGGCTAGGCCTTCGGCCTAGTGCAGGCCGGGTATTTTTTTAAAAAATAAATTCCGCCGAAAGGAAAATTCCTAAATAATAAAAAATTCTAAAAATGCCAAAAACAATTTTCACCGTCTAAATAAAATATTAAGAACGAAGTGAATATTTTTCTGGCCTAAAAATGCAATATTTGAAAAATGCATATTTTCTAATTCAAATAAAGTAGCAATAAAACCAAATAAAACTATTTATTTGATTTTAATATTTTTCCTCCAATATTTCTTTTTATTTTGGAGAATCCATTTTATCTCCTCTCTTTTATTTTTCATATTGGAAATATTTTGGAGAGAAAATAAGTAAAACCAAATTGATCCCCTTTTCAAATTTGAGAAAAATTCAAATATGAAAATAAATGAAATCCCTAACTCTCTCTGTGGGTCCTTGAGTTGCTTAGAATTTCTAGGATCAAAACCGAAATGCAAATAAAATATGATATGCAGAAGATGACCTATGTATAACATTCCAAAATGAAAATTTGGGATGTTACAATATCAATCTTTACCTCTCGACCATTTCGAGACTCCTCGTCATGTCTGTGATCTCATCCGGGACTCCGAACAAACTTGGGTCACCAAATCACATAACTCATAATACAAATCGTCATCGAACGTTAAGCGTGCGGACCCTACGGGTTTGAGAACTATGTAGACATGACTGAGACACATCTCCAGACAATAACCAATAGCGGAACCTGGATTCTCATATTGGTTCCTACATATTCTACGAAGATCTTTATCGGTCAAACTGCATAACAACATACGTCATTCCCTTTGTCATCGGTATGTTACTTGCCCGAGATTTGATCGTCGGTATCATCATACCTAGTTTAATCTCGTTACCGGCAAGTCTCTTTACTCTTTCTGTAATACATCATCCCGCAACTAACTCATTAGTCACATTGCTTGCAAGGCTTATAGTGATGTGCATTACCGAGAGGGCCCAGAGATACCTCTCCGATACTCGGAGTGACAAAACCTAATCTCGATCTATGCCAACCCAACAAACACCTTTGGAGACACCTGTAGAGCATCTTTATAATCACCTAGTTACGTTGTGACGTTTGTTAGCACACAAGGTGTTCCTCCGGTATACAGGAGTAGCATAATCTCATAGTGAAAGGAATATGTATAAGTCATGAAGAAAGCAATACCAATAAAACTGAATGATCAACATGCTAAGCTAACAGATGGGTCTTGTCCATCACATCATTCTCCTAATGATGTGATCCGGTTCATCAAATTATAACACATGTCTATGATCAGGAAACTTAACTATCTTCGATTAACGAGCGAGTCAAGTAGAGGCATAGGAGGGACATTCTGTTTTGTCTATGTATTCACACATGTACCAAGTTCCCGGTTAATACAATTCTAGCACGAATAATAAACATTTATCATGATATAAGGAAATATAAATAACAACTTTATTATTGCCTCTAGGGCATATTTCCTTCAGTTTCCCACTTGCACTAGAGTGAATAATCAAGTTCACATCGTCATATGATTTAACACCAATAGTTCACATCTTTATGTGATTAGTTCACATCTCCATGTGACTAATACCCAAAGGGTTTACTAGAGTCAATAATCTAGTTCACATCTCTATGTGATTAACACCCAAAGAGTGATCATGTTTTGCTTTGTGAGAGAAGTTTAGTCAATGGGTCTGCCACATTCAGAGCCGTATGTATTTTGCAAATTTTCTATGTCTACAATGCTCTGCACTGAGCTACTCTAGCTAATCTATCCCACTTTCAATATGTATCCAGATTGAGACTTAGAGTCATCTGGATCAGTGTCAAATCTTGCATCGACGTAACCCTTTATGATGAACTTTTTGTCACATCCATAACCGAGAAACATGCCCTTATTCCCCTAAGGATAATTTTGACTGCTGCCTAGTGATCCACTCCTGGATCACTATTGTACCCTCTTGCCAAACTCATGGTGAGGTACACAGCATAGCATATGTTATAGAACCTATGACTGAGGCATGGGGAATGACTTTTCATTCTCTTTTTATTTTCTGCCATGGTTGGGTTTTGAGTCTTTACTCAACTTCACTCCTTACAACTCAGGCAAGAACTCCTTCTTTGACTGATCCATTTTGAGCTCCTTCAAAATCTTATCAAGGTATGTACTCATCGAAAGTCTTATCAAGCGTCTTGATCTATCTTTATAGATCTTGAATCCCAATATGTAAGTAGCTTCAGTGAGGTCTTTCATTGAAAAATTCTTATTCAAGCATCCTTTTATGCTATACAGAAATTATGTATTATTTGCAATCAACAATATGTCATCCATATATAATATCAGAAATGATACAGAGCTCCCACTCACTTTCTTGTAAATACATGCTTCTCCAAAAGTCTGTATAAAACCATATGCTTTGATCACACTATCAAAGCGTACATTCCAACTCCGAGATGCTTGCACTAGTCCATAAATGGATCACTTGAGCTTACACACTTTATTAGCACCTTTCAGATTGACAAAACCTTCTGGTTGCATCTTATACAACTCTTCTTTAAGAAATCCATTAAGGAATGCAGTTTTGACATCCATTTTCCAAATTTCATAAAATGGGACAATTGCTAACATGATTTGGATAGACTTTAAGCATAGATACGAGTGAGAAACTCTCATCATAGTCAACACCTTGAACTTGTCGAAAACCTTGTGCGAAAATTCGAGCTTTGTAGATAGTAACACTACTATCAACATCCGTCTTCCTCTTCCATTTCATATCAATGGCTCGTCGATCATCGGGCAAGTCAATCAAATTCCATACTTTGTTCTCATACATGTATCCCATCTCAGATTTCATGGCCTCAAGCCCTTTCACGAAATCTGGGCTCATCATCGCTTCCTCATGGTTCATAGGTTCGTCATGGTCTAGTAACATGACTTCCAGAAAGGATTACCGTACCACTATGGTGCGGACTATACTCTTGTTGACCTATGAGGTTCGGTAGTAACTTGATCTGAAGTTTCATGATCATCATCAATAGCTTCCTCACTAATTGGTGTAGGAATCACGGGAACTAATTTCTGTGATGAACTACTTTCCAATTCGGGAGAAGGTACGACTACCTCATCAAGTTCTACTTTCCTCACACTCACTTCTTTCGAGAAAACTCCTTCTCTAGAAAGGATCCATTCTTAGCAACAAAGATCTTGCCTTCGTATTTGTGATAGAAGGTGTACCCAACAGTTTCTTTTGGGTATCCTACGAAGATGAACTTCTCCGATTTGAGTTCGATCTTATTAGGCTGAAGCTCTTTCACATAAGCATCACAACCTCAAACTTTAAGAAACGACAGCTTAGGTTTCTTGCCAAACCATAGTTCATACGGTGTCGTCTCAATGGATTTAGATGGTGCCCTATTTAATGTGAATGCCGCTGTCTCTAATGCATAACTCCCAAACGATAGTGGTAAATCGGTAAGAAACATCATAGATCGCACCATATCTAATAAAGTACGGTTACGATGTTCAGACACACCATTACTCTGTGGTGTTCCAGGTGGCATGAGTTGTGAAACTATTCCATATTGTTTTTAAATGAATGCCAAACTCGTAACTCAAATATTTGCCTCTGCGATCAGATCATAGAAACTTTATTTTCTTGTTACAATGATTCTCAACTTCACTCTGAATTTCTTTGAACTTTTCAAATGTTTCAGACTTGTGTTTCATTAAGTAGATATATCCATATCTGCTAAAATCATCTGTGAAGGTCAGAAAATAATGATACCCACCACGAGTATCAACACTCATCAGACAACATACATTAGTATATCTTATTTCCAATAAGTCAGTGGCTCGCTCCATTGTTTCGGAGAACGGAGTTTTAGTCATCTTGCCCATGAGGCATGGTTCGCAACCATCAAGTGATTCATAATCAAGTGATTCCAAAAGCCCATTAGCATGAAGTTTCTTCATGCACTTTACACCAATATGACCTAAACGGTAGTGCCACAAATAAGTTGCACTATCATTATTAACTTTGCATCTTTTGGCATCAATAGTATTTGTATCAATATGATCAAGATTCAGTAAACTATTTACATTGTATGTAATACCATAGAAGGTTTTATTCATGTAAACATAACAACAATTGTTCTTTGACATAAATGAATAACCGTATCATAATAAACATGATCCAATCATATTTATGCTCAACGCAAACACCAAATAACATTTATTTAGTTCCAATACTAATCCCGAAGGTAGAGGGAGTATGAGATGGTGATCTTATCAACCATGGAATCATTTCCAACACACATTGTCACCTCACCCTCAACTAGTCTTTGTTCATTTCGTAACTCCTATTTCGAGTTACTAATCATAGCAACTGAACCGGTGTGAAATATCTAGGGGCTACTATGAACACTAGTAAAGTTCACATCAATAACATGTATATCATATATACTTTTGTTCACTTTGCCATCCTTCTTATCCGCCAAGTATTTGGGGCAGTTTCGCTTCCAGTGACCATTTCCTTTACAGTAGAAGCACTCAATTTCAGGCTTAGGTCTAGCTTTGGGCTTCTTCATGGGAGTGGAAACTTCCTTGCCATTCTTATTGAAGTTCCCTTTCTTTCCCTTGCCCTTTTACTTGAAACTAGTGGTCTTGTCAACCATCAACATTTGATGCTTTTCTTGATTTCTACCTTCGCCGATTTCAGCATCATGAAGAGCTCGGGAATCGTTTTCGTCATCCCTTGCATATTATAGTTCATCACGAAGTTCCAGTAACTTGGTGATAGTGACTAGAGAACTCTGTCAATCACTATCGTACTTAGAAGATTAACTCCCAGTTAATTCAAGCGATAGTAGTACTCAGACATTCTGAGCACATGCTCACTGGTTGAACTATTCTCCTCCATCTTGTAGGAAAAATACTTGTCAGAGGTCTCATACCTCTCAACTCGGGCATGAGTCAAAAATACCAATTTCAGTTCTTGGAACATCTTCTATGCTCCGTGGAATTCAAAACATCTTTGAAGTTCCGGTTCTAAGCCGTAAAACATGGTGCACTAAACTATCAAGTAGTTATCATACTAAGCTTGCCAAACGTTCATAACGTCTGCATATGCTCCCGCAATAGGTCCGTCACCTAGCAGTGCATCAAGGACATAATTCTCCTGTGCAGCAATGAGGATAGTCCTCAGATCACGGACCCAGTCCGCATCTTTGCCAATATCATCTTTCAACTTATTTTTCTCTAGGAACATATCAAAAAATAAACGGGGAGCTACATCGCAAGCTATTGATCTACAACATAGATATGCAAATACTATCAGGACTAAGTTCCAGATAAATTAAAGTTCAATTAATCATATTATTTAAGAACTCCCACTTAGATAGATATCCCTCTAGTCATCAAAATGACCACGTGATCCATATCAACTAAACCATGTCCGATCATCACGTGAGATGGAGTAGTTTTCAATGGTGAACATCATTATGTTGATCATATCTACTATATGATTCACGTTCGACCTTTCGGTCTCAGTGTTCCGAGGCCATATCTGCATATGCTAGGCTCGTCAAGTTTAACCTGAGTATTCTGAATGTGCAAAACTGGCTTGCACCCGTTGTATGTGAACATAGAGCTTATCACACCCAAGCTTCAAAATATCGGATATCGGGTTCGTATCCGTTTGGCTTCGACATATCGGATATCGGGTGATATATCGGACGATATATAGATATATCGGAGAAACCAAGTCTAGTTTTTTTTCATTATTCTTGTTCAAAACATTCACTTTTAGTAAAAGAAAATGTATGATCTCAATGCTTTAACATAACACTTTTAGATTCCTAGTTTAGTAACTTGTTGATATAGTAACTAACAAGGAAGGACTCACAAAATCCTTACTCCATGATTAAAAACAATATGATATATATGCATTTGTACAAAACATTGTGCATGACTTTGATAATATATAATAAAGTTGTAAATGCATAATGTTATTTCACTGCTTTCTAATAAAAAAATGTTGCCATCTACGTATCATTCTATATTAGTGGACATATCAGACATATTGTGACGCCCCCGATTTGACCGTACACTAATCATGCATGCAAATGTGTACGATCAAGATCAAGGACTCACGGGAAGATATCACAACACAACTCTACAGATAAAATAAGTCATACAAGCATCATATTACAAGCCAGGGGCCTCGAGGGCTCGAATACAAGAGCTCGATCATAGACGAGTCAGCGGAAGCAACAATATCTGAGTACACACATAAGTTAAACAAGTTTGCCTTAAGAAGGCTAGCACAAACTGGGATACAGATCGAAAGAGGCGCAGGCCTCCTGCCTGGGATCCTCCTAACTACTCCTGGTCGTCGCCAGCGGGCAGCACGTAGTAGTAGGCACCTCCGGTGTAGTAGGGGTCATCGTCGACGATGGCGTCTGGCTCCTGGACTCCAGCATCTGGTTGCGACAACCAGAATGAAAGGAAAGGGGGAAAAGGGGGGAGAAAGCAACCGTGAGTACTCATCCAAAGTACTCGCAAGCAAGGAGCTACACTACATATGCATGGGTATCAAATGGAGTAAGGGTATCATATGTGGACTGAACTGCAGAAAGCCAGAATAAGAGGGGGATAACTAATCCTTTCGAAGACTACGCTTCTGGCAGCCTCCGTCTTGCAACATGTAGAAGAGAGTAGACTGAAGTCCTCCAAGTAGCATCGCATAGCATAACCCTAACCGCTGATTCTCCCCTCGTTGCCCTGTGAGAGAGCGATCACCGGTTGTATCTGGCACTTGGAAGGGTGTGTTTTATTAAGTATCCGATTCTAGTTGTCATAAGGTCAAGGTACAACTCCAAGTCGTCCTGTTACCGAAGATCACGGCTATTCGAATAGATTAACTTCCCTGCAGGGGTGCACCACATAACCCAACACGCTCGATCCCATTTGGCCGGACACACTTTCCTGGGTCATGCCCGGCCTCGGAAGATCAACACGTCGCAGCCCCACCTAGACCAACAGAGAGGTCAGCACGCCGGTCTAAACCTAAGCGCCCAGGGGTCTGGGCCCATCGCCCTTAGCACACCTGCACGTTGCGTGGGCGGCCGGAAGCAGACCTAGCCTAGTGGCGTTCCAGTCCAATCCGGCGCGCGCCGCTCCGTTGCTGACGTCACGAAGGCTTCGGCTGATACCACGACGTCGAGTGCCCATAACTGTCCCCGCGTAGATGGTTAGTGCGTATAGGCCAGTAGCCAGACTCAGATCAAATACCAAGATCTCGTTAAACGTGTTAAGTATCTGCGAACGCCGACCAAGGCCAGGCCCACCTCTCTCCTAGGTGGTCGGAACCTGCCCTGTCGCTCCGCCTCAAAGATCCACTCGCGGGTGCTCCTACGAGCCGACCCGTCTTTAATCACCACATGTATCATGTATAAAGTAAATAGTATATACCCGTGATCACCTCCCGAGTGATCACGGCCCGATAGTATAGCACAGCAGACGGACAAGAATGTAGGGCCACAGATGGAAATACTAGCATCCTATACTAAGCAAGTAGGATTGCAGGTAAAGGTATCAACAGTAGTAGCAAGGACAGGCTATGCATCAGGATAGGAATAACGAAATAGTAACATGCTACACTACTCTAATGCAAGCAGTATAGAGGAGAGTAGGCGATATCTGGTGATCAAAGGGGGGGGGCTTGCCTGGTTGCTCTGGCAAGAGAGAGTGGTCGTCAACTCCGTAGTCGTACTGGGTAGCAGCGGCGTCGGTCTCGGTGTCTATCGAGAGAAGAGGGGGGAGAAACAATAAATATATAAGCAAGCATATGCATAGTGATGCATGACATGACAAGTAACGGTGCTAGGGGTGCCCTATCGCGGTATGAGGTGATACTGGTGAAGGGGGGGGAAAACATCCGGGAAAGTATCCCCGGTGTTTCGCGTTTTCGGACAGATGAAACAGAGGGGGAAAGTTGCGTGTTCTCTATGCTAGGGATGCGTGGCGGATAAACGGGCTGCGTATTTAAATTCGTCTCGTCGTTCTGAGCAACTTTCATGTACAAAGTTTTTCCATCCGAGCTACGGTTTATTTTATATTAATTTTAAAAGATTTAAATCATTTTTAGGATTTATTTATTTAATTTAATCAACATTATCCAGAATAGTGTCTGCTGACGTCATCATGACGTCAGCATGACATCAGCAGTCAACAGAGGTGTTGACTGGGTCGCTGACGTGTGGGACCCACTTGTCATTGACTGTTTAGCCTAATCACTGTTTAACTAATCTAACTTCTGTTTAATTAAATTAATTAGTTAGTTAGGTTAATCTAATTATGATTAATTAACTTAATTATTTCCTTAATTAAATAATTAATTTAATTATTATTATTTTAATTATTTTTATTATTAATTCTCTTTTTTTAATAAAGTTCTGGGGGATGGGGCCCCCTTGTCATAGGTACAGGGGGGCGGGCCCAGTTGTCTGTGGCCCCCTGGGCTTAGCGGTTACGGGCGAGCAAAGGGGCGGGGCGCCCGAACGAGCGTGAGCCCGAGAGGCGCTTGGCGCGCGGGGGCACGCCGGCAGCCAGGGCCAGGGGAGACGGGGCTCCGGCGAGCCTCCGGAGCGGCGGCGGCTGGCGTGTAGCGGCAGCGACGGCGCTGCAGAAAGTCGGGTCACAGGGGGGGTAGGCGCGGGCGGCTCCGGGGAGCCACGTCCAGGGAGGGAGTGGAGCTGAGCGGCGGCGCCGGTGAGCGCAGCAGCGGGCAGATGCACGAGCAGGAGCGGCGACGGGGAGTGTCAGCGCGAGCGCGCGTTGCCAACCGCGGTCAGACACAGCAAGGAACGGGCAGGGGGGCACAGCGAGGCGAAGCAGAGGCCGCGGTGTACGGCGGGGTGGCCGCGGGGAAGGCTACGGGGCAAGGGTCGGGCGGAGCTGCGGGAGCACGTGGGCGAGCGAGTCCCGTCGAGGACGATCCCGGTGCGGGGTCAGAGAGGGAGATGGAGGTGGCACTCACAAGGGGTTGCAGGGGACTGGGCAGCGGGGCGCGAGGAGGAAGACGGGGACGCCGGCATCATAGGGGAGGCAGTCCGGCGAGGTGGTCTCCGGCGACGGCGTCGAGCGAAGAGGACGGCGGCGTCGGGCGCGTGGAGGTCGTTCGGGGAGGATTGGTGGAGCGAGGCGGCGGCGATGGCGTTTCGGCGACGGAGTGGTGGGGCGGGGCAGCCCGGTGACGATGGGGCGGCGTCGGGCCCCGGCGTCAGGCTCGGGGGCAAGGGGATCGGGGCGATGTGCGTTGGGGCGCCCCCGATCCAGATCGTGCGGGGGGAGGAGAGTGGGGATCGTGGGGAAGGGGGTTAGGGTTTCGGGGAGAGGCAGGGGGTTAAGCAAGGGTTAGGTGGGCCGGCCTAGTTGGATGGCCAGCTGGGCCGAGGCCCAGTGAGGGGGGGGCTTTTAATTTCTTTTGTTTTCTTCTGTTTTTATTATTTCCCTTTTCTATTTTATTTATTTTAGTTAGTGAAACAGCTTTACAAAAATATAACTCCTACTCCTAAATTAGCATAACAACATAGGCCACCTACTCCAAAAAGTTTGGTGATTATATAAACTAGATTAACATTTGTTTAGTAATTAAAAGCATTTAAAATAATTGTTTTGCTGCTGTTTTACCCATCTCATATTATTTAAACATTTTATGCATGTGTGGTTTTTCCCCCATAATTATCTATGCAATATTTGGTTCACTCCGAACATTTTAGTTTTAATATTTGAAAACTTTTATTGTTTGCCTATTTTTTTAATTTGAATTTGAATCAGTTTCGAACTAACTCGAGATTAGCAACTATAAACGAGGTGACGTGGCATCATTAGCAGAGGATCACTGTAGCTTAATTACCCGGGCGTCACACATATCAGTCGATATTTTGGTCCTTACCAGATGATATGTTTGGGAAATGATATTTACCAAATGATATGTTATGTTTATATCGGTAGAGCCCCAAAAGTGATATATCGGCCTATATATCGGTCGTATCGGCCAAGATTTAAAAGCTTGATCACACCCGATCATCACGTGGTGTCTCGGCACAACGAACTGTAGCAACGGTGCATACTCAGGGAGAACACTTATACCTTGAAATTTAGTGATGGATCATCTTATAATGCTACCTCCGTACTAAGAAAAATAAGATGCATAAAGGATAAACATCACATGCAATCAAAATATGTGACATGATATGGCCATCATCATGTTGTGCCTTTGATCTCCATCTCCAAAGCACCGTCATGATCTCCATCGTCACCAGCTTGACACCTTGATCTCCATCGTAGCGTCGTTGTCGTCTCGCCAACTATTGCTTCCACGACTATCGCTACCGCTTAGTGATAAAGTAAAGCAATTTCATGGTGATTGCATTTCATACAATAAAGCGATAACCATAAGGCTCCTGTTAGTTGCCGATAACTTCTACAAAACATGATCATCTCATACAACAATTTCTACCTCATCACGTTTTGACCATATCACATCACAACATGCCCTGCAAAAACAAGTTAGACGTCCTCTACTTTGTTGTTGCAAGTTTTACGTGGCTGCTACGGGCTTCTAGCAAGAACCGTTCTTACCTACGCATCAAAACCACAATGATTTTTTGTCAAGTGTGTTGTTTTAACCTTAAACAAGGACCAGTCGTAGTCAAACTCGATTCAACTAAAGTTGGAGAAACAGACACCCGCCAGCCACCTGTGTGCGAAGCACCTCGGTAGAATAAGTCCCATGAACGCGGTCATGTAATGTCGGTCCGGGTCGCTTCATCCAACAATACCGTCGAATCAAAGTAAGACGTTGGTGGTAAGCAGTATGACTATTATCGCCCACAACTCATTGTATTCTACTCGTGCATATCATCTACGCATAGACCTGACTTTGATACCACTGTTGGGGAACGTAGCATGCAATTTCAAAAAAGTTCCTACGATCACGCAAGATCTATCTAGGAGATGCATAACGACGAGATGGGGAGAGTGTGTCCACGTACCCTCGTAGACCGAAAGCAGAAGCGTTATGTTAATGTGGTTGATGTTGCCGAACATCTTCATGATCCAACCGATCCAAGTACCGAACGTATGGCACCTCTGTGTTCAGCACACGTTCAGCTCGATTACGTCCCTCGAACTCTTGATCTAGCAGAGGGTCGAGGGAGAGTTCTGCCAACACGATGGCGTGGCGACGTGTTGGTGATGTGATCCGCGCAGGGCTTTGCCTAAGCACTACATGAGTATGAACAGAGGAGTAAACCATGGAGGGAGACGCCACACACGGCTTGGAACAATTTTTGTGTCACCAAGGGATGCCCTGCCCATGTATATAAAGGAGGGAGAGGGAGGAGGCCGGCCCTAGGTGGTGCGCCATAAGCGGGGAGTCCTACTAGGACTCCTAGTCCTAGTAGGATTCGCCCCCCTTCTTTTCCTTCTCATGGAGGGGGAAAGGGGGAAAGGAGAGGAAGTAGGAGAAGGAAAGGGGGTGGCGCCCCCTTCCCTAATCCAATTCGGCCTCCTCCCTTGCGGGGGGCGCACCAGCCCTTGTGGGCTAGTTAGCCTCCCTCCGATGGCCCAAATGGTCCATATCTTTCCCAAGGGGGTTCCGGCAACCGCTCCAGTACTCCGGTATGTACCCGATACACTCCGGAACCCTTCCGGTGTCCGAATACTACCTTCCAATATATCAATCTTTACCTCTCGACCATTTTTAGACTCTTCATCATGTCCGTGATCTCATCCGGGACTCCAAACAAACTTCGATCACCAAAACACATAACTCATAATACAAATCGTCATCGAACGTTAAGCGTGCGGACCCTATAGGTTCGAGAACTATGTAGACATGACCGAGACACATCTCTGGTCAATAACCAATAGAGGAACCTAGATGCTCATATTGGTTCCTACATATTCTACGAAGATCTTTATCATTCAAACCGCATAACAACATATGTCATTCCCTTTGTCATCGGTATGTTACTTGCCCGAGATTCGATCGTCGGTATCATCATACCTAGTTCAATCTCGTTACCGGCAAGTCTCTTTACTTGTTCCGTAATACATCATCCCACAACTAACTCATTAGTCACATTGCTTGCAAGGCTTATAGTGATGTGCATTACTGAGAGGGCCCAGAGATACCTCTCCGATACTCGGGGTGTCAAATCCTAATCTTGATATATGCCAACCCAACAAACACCTTCAAAGACACCTATAGAGCATCTTTATAATCACACAGTTACGTTGTGACGTTTGATAGCACACAAGGTGTTTCTCCAGTATTCGGTAGTTGCATAATCTCATAATCAAAGGAATATGTATAAGTCATGAAGAAAGCAATAGCAATAAAACTGAACGATCAACATGCCAAGCTAACGGATGGGTCTTGTCCGTCACATCATTCTCCTAATGATGTGATCCCGTTCATCAAATGACAATACATGTCTATGGTCAGGAATTTAACCATCTTTGATTAATGAGCTAGTCAAGTAGAGGCATACTGGAGACATTCTGTTTTGTCTATGTATTCACACATGTAGTAAGTTTCCGGTTAATATAATTCTAGCATGAATAATAAACATTTATCATGATATAAGGAAATATAAATAATAACTTTATTATTGCCTCTGGGGCATATTTCCTTCAATAAGTAATCATGTGAATTTGGTATTCGTTTGATATTTTGATGATATGTTTTTTATCGATTCCCTTAGTGGTGTTATGTGCCCGTCAAGTACATGACACTTCATCAGCTTTGGGCCTAAGGGAATGCATTATGGAGTAGTTATTAGGTGATGGGTTGCTAGAGTGATAGAAGCTTAAACCCTAGTTCATGCGCTTGTGATGTCCCCGATTTGACCATACACTAATCATACACGCAAATGTGTACGATCAAGATCAGGGACTCACAGGAAGATATCACAACACAACTCTAGACACAAATTAAAATAATACAAGCTTTATATTACAAGCCAGGGGCCTCGAGGGCTCGAATACATCAACTCGAATACAAATGAGTCAGCGGAAGCAACAAAATCTAAGTACAGACATAAGTTAAACAAGTTTGCCTTAATAAGGCTAGCACAAATTAGCAATGATCGAAAATTCGTCGCCTCCTGCCTGGGACCTCCTAACTACTCCTCGAAGCCGAACTCCACGTAGAACCAACCTTGGGATCCTCTGGCTCCTGGACTCCAGCATCTGGTTGCAACATCCGAGAAGAATGGAAAAGGGGGGAAAGAGGGAGCAAAGCAACCATGAGTACTCATCCAAAGTACTCGCAAGCAAGGATCTACACTACAAATGCATTGGTATATGTGGACTGGACTGTAGAATGCCAGAATAAGAGGGGGAGAAGCTAGTCCTATCGAAGACAACATTTCTGGTAGCCTCCATCTTGAAGCATATAGAAGAGAGTAGCTGGTAAGTCCACCAAGTAGCAACGTATAGCATAAACCTACCCGGCGATCCTCCCCTTGTCGCCCTGTGGGAAAGCGATCACCAGGTTATCTCTGGAACTTATCTGGGTGTGTTTTATTAAGTATCTGATTCTAGTTGTCATGAGGTCGAAATACAACTCCGGGTCGTCCTTTTACGGTGGACACGACTATTCGAATAGATCAATCTTCCCTGCAGGGGTGCACCACATTTCCCAACACGATTGATCCCTCTGGCCGGACACACTTTCCTGGGTCATGTACGGACTCGGAAGATCAACACGTCGCAGCCCTACTTAGGCCTAACAAAGAGGTCACCACGTCGGTCTAAATCCTAAGCGCGCAGGGGTCTTGGGCCCATTGCCATTTGCACTCCTGCACATTGCGAACGTGGCCGGTGAGCAGACCTAGCAACCTCCATTACAAAGAAAGTTGTGTTACGCGGTCCAACCCGGCGTGCGCCGCTCAGTCGCTGACGTCTAGGAGGCTTCGGCTGATACTATGACGCTGAGTGCCCATAATTATTCCCGCGTGGTGTTAGTGCGTATAGGGAAGTGGCCAACTCGTATCAAATACCCAATCTCGTTAAGCGTGTCATTCGAAGTAACCGCAGACGCCGACCAGGACCAGGCCCACCTGTCTCCTAGGTGGTCACAACCTGCCCTGTCGCTCCACCACAAAGTAACACTCGGGGGCCGTCGGGAACCCAGGCCGACCAATACCTGGATGGAACCACCTGTCCTTTCAGCCCCCACATAGGAATCACTTGCGGGTACTCTATGAGTGAACCCGACTTTAGTCACATCATGTAACCTGCATAGTATGTATGTAGGTATATACTCGTGATCACCTCCCGAAGTGACCACGGCCTGATAATATAGCCTAGCAGACGGACAAGAATGTAGGGCTACTGATGAAATACTATCATCCTATACTAGGCATTTAGGATAGCAGGTACCGGTATCAACAATTATAGCAACAATGACAGGCTAAGCAACAAAATAGGAGCTATCGAAACAACAATAGTAGCAAACCAAATGCAAGAATAAGAGAGAAGAGAGTGGGTGATATCTGGTTGATCAAGGAGGGTTTGCTTTCCTGGTTGCTCTGGCAAGGAGGGGTCGTCGTCGATCTCGTTGATCACGGGGGTATCGGCAGCGGTCTTGGGGTCTACCCGAAAGAAGTAACAAAGGGGAAACACAATAAATACACAAAGCAATCAAAACATCACAAAGCATAACATGGCAATACGCGGTGCTAGGGGTGACCTAATGCAGTACTAGATGATACCGATGAAGGGGGAAACATCCGGGAATGTTTTCCCGGTGTTCGGCATTTTTTGGACAAATGAATTGGAGGGGACGAATCGGTGTTCATCATGCTAGGGGCATGTGACAGATCAATGGAGTGCATATACGGATTCATCACATTTTTCTGAGCAACTTTCATATATAAATTATTTTCATCTGAGCTACAGTTACTTTTCTATTAATTTTCAAAGTTTTAAACATTTTCTGAATTTATTTATATTTTGAAATTAAATGGTAAAATAATTTTGTCGCCTAGTGCTATTCTAGCCATAATGTATGATAGTGGGGCCAGGGGGTTGGGTTGACCCAGTCAAAGGTTGACTAGTTAACATATAAACAGTGCAGGAGGCACATGTCATTGACTTGGACATTTATTTTAAGATTGTTTTTCTCTAAACTAATAGTGGGTCCACATGTCATATGGCTAGTAGCTAATCTAACTAGTGCTTGACCCTAAACTAATTGAAGAAGGCCGGCCAGATGCACAGCCAGCCAGAGGCTGTGCACACACACACACGCATAGCACTGGGCCACTCGGCCATGGCTATGGCCAGAACCGAGGCTAGTTCAGGAGCAGCCAACAACTGAAAAGAAGAGCGGTAACGGCTATGGCTAGGAGCAGCAGCAGTAGATAGCAATAGCAGGGAGTAGCAGCAGGTCACAGCAGCTCGTTCCGTAGAGGTAGTAGAGCAACATGGAGCAGAGTAACAGCAAATCATCGCATCAGCAAAGCAAAGGAGGCAGCAGCGGCGGCAACAACACACGAGGGTGGGCGAGCGAGCGTCACGCGCGCATGGACGACGCGAGGGAGCAGCGGGCAGGGGTGCACCGGGCGCGTCGGTGGCTTTGGCCTTGGCCAGCAGTAGCAGCGAGGGTAGGCGCGGCCAGGGGTCGCACGGGAGCGCGGACTGCGGTGCTATGAGAGCGAAGGAGTGCAGAGACGACCATGGCGGCGGCATACGGAATGGATCGAGACCGGAGAAGAGGGGATCCAGAGTAGAAGCTCACCGCGAGTTCGATGATGAGGTCGGGGAGGCGGGGGACGGACCGGAGTAGTGGCAAACGACGCCGGCGCCGGCGATGTACGCGACGAAGATGTGCTCGATGCCGAGCACACGGGGCGGCTCAACTCGATTTGGTGGGCGTAGTAGAAGGAGACGAAGGTGGGGAAGCTCCTGGACAGATTTTCAGACGCCGGGGAAGTCGGTGGCCGTGACGATGACAATGACCATGGCGGCTTTGGCATGGTGGGGTACTGTGAGGGAGAGAGCGAGGCGAGGGTGAGGGAAAAGCATCTAGGGTTTGTCCAGGGCGTGCGGGGTGTTCTTATCCATCACGTGGTTCCGACGGATGCTCGACACGGCGTCAGTCGTCGGCGTGGACGGCGGGAACTCGTCCACCACGCCATGGCCTCACTGACTCTGTACAGAGGTGGGAGGAAAAGCCATTATGGGCTTGGGCTGGCAATGTAGCACTGGGCTACAAGTGCACAGTAGTGCAGGTCTTTATCTTTTTTTATTTTAATTACTGTTTCTAGTTTTGTCCAATATTTCGCAATTACTTTTTGCGGTCGGATGATTTTTGTTAAATGCGAGACTTAGCACATAAATACTAGGCTATCTTATAGGGTTGCACAACAAGGTTTTGAGGTCAATTGGAACTGTTCAAATTTGTACTAGAATTAAAACGTGTTTATTTAATTCCGCTGATCCACTAAAATATTTCTAGGTTAATTTATAAATATATTTAATGTTGATTTCTCTTCGACAAATATCAGGGGATTATTTATAATATTGTAAACATTTTTTTGACCATTTAGAAATGTTTTCTCACTTGCAATTTGAATTTTGAGTTGACATTGAATTTTGGACAAGTGGCAATTAGAATAGTAATGTTGATGAGAAGGCAACCTAGGGGGGAGATTACTGTAGCATGACATCGGGGGTGTTACAACGTTTTTTTCTAAAGGGTTGATTTGGATCCATATGTTTATTGCTATGATTAGATTTTATCTTAATTCTTCTTTCGAAGTTGCAGATGCTTGCAACAGGGGTTAATCATAAGTGGGAGATTTGTTCAAGTAAGAATAGAACCCAACCACGGGTCCATCCACATATAAAATTGTCAAAGTAGCGAACGTGAGTCAGGACAAACATGATGAAAGTGACAAGATGAAATTCCCGTGTGTCGTCAAGAACGTTTAGCTTATTATAAGAGACCGTTACGACTTGTCCTTTGCTACAAAAAGGATCGGGCTACCTTGCTGCACTTCTTTTTACCATTACTATTACTCACTTGTTACAAATTATCTTGCTATCAAACTACTTGTTATTGATAATTTCAGTTCTTGTAGAAAATACCTTGCCGAAAACCGCTTGTCATTTCCTTCTGCTCCTTGTTGGGTTCGACACTCTTACTTATCGAAAGGACTAGATAGATCGCCTATAATTGTGGGTCATCAAGGCTCTTTTCTGGCGTCGTTGCCATGGAGTGAAGCGCTTCTGGTGAGTGGAATTTGGTAAGAAAAAATTTATATTATGTGCTGAAATTTATTGTCACTTGTTACTATGGAAATCATCCTTTAAAGGGTTGTTTGGTGTATATTCACCTTGACCGGAAGCACAAAGAGTTGCTCCACAACCTACTCACTTATACAGAGAGGTGCTATACAAATGGTTTTTAACCCCTTTCCGCGACGGTGTTTTGAACTGTCGCCAAGTGAGTGACTGTGATAGGGGGGGGTCCTTCCCACACGACATAGAAACCATCGGGGATAGGCCCTCCTGGCACACATGCTCAACAAAATGAGGTTGTGTGCGACGGGCGAGCAATGAAATACGATGAAACATGCCCAATCGGTTCCGGTCGTAAGTACATCCAACACAGTCAGTCCCAAACAGTCATTTTCGTTTGTTATGTACATTCCACACAGTCTATCCAAGGAATACGTTTCCGTTCTTATGTACATCCCACATAGTCAATCCAGGGAAAACATTTCCGTTTGTATGTACATCCGACACAGTCAATCCATGGAAAATGTTTCCGTTCGTATATACATCCCACACATTTTATGTATAGCCTCGTGTGTGTGATAGGTGTAACTATCACACACGCTCAGCCTCGGTTAACCGTTTGCTTTATTCAATTACATCACGCATGATTTGATGAAGAAAACTGTATGGCATCGGGCTATCCATGACAAGCTCTTTTACTGCTAGAACCGTTTGAAAGTTTCATGACCCATTTAGCAGGTTTATTAGTTTATAATTAATAATTTCAGTATTACGCAAATTCACATTTCATATCAAACAGTTGTTTGCCAATTTCATATCAGGAACATAAATATATTTTAACATCATAGTACGATAGCAACCCGAAAACAGCACAATACAACTATAGCTAGTTCACCTTCATAAGAACAATATTATAGCAATATATTCATTTCCCTAATTGAGATCATCCAGGCTCGTCTTATCCACCTCTGTTTTTAGTTCAGTAAGAACCTATTTTGCATTGGACAACTAGAAAAGTACCTCCTCCTTCGCCAACACCATCTTAGCAAAGTATGATTTAGAAAATCTGAGCCCATTCTCCATCTTCCACTTTTTTATCCTGCATCAAATATTATTTAGTGTAGACAACACTTTCTCTAAGCCTACCTCTGTTCTCTTCCTCATACATGGTCCAGAGCTTTGCTAGGCACATCTTCAAAGACTTTGGCCACTCTTGATCAACCCACTCCAGGTAAGAACACATTCATTCATCCTATAATATTTAAAACTAGATCAGTAACAATTGTAGGGGAAATGAGTTTCTAGCAACATAGAAAATCACCAAATACATATTTGGATAAACTGAAGAAACATGTTAATTTTGACATATCCTCTCAAGAAGATCAATGTGCAAATGAATTAATTGCTACTGAGACAACAACCAAATTCTGAAACATCAGAAGCTATAATTAACTACATCAACACTACAAGTTCTTAGTCATGTACTATAAATAACAAATTGAACATTTTATGAGGAAGCTAAATATAACTGCAATAGCATAGCGACAATGTTTGGATGACATCAAATTGATACTAACAGGTGTGTACATTCACAAATTTAGTAACATAAAAATAATAGCACTAAGGCCATCCACTGTGTATGCTAAAACTGGGGTAAAGACAACTATTGCTACATTTGGCACCGGCGCCCTGCACTGGCGAGTCGATGCAGCGGAAAAAAAATCAGGGACCCGGACTCCAGAGCACCTAATTGCTCCGATGCCCAGTTCCTTTGTGCCATAAAGATTTAGTATTTTACTGCTTGGCTGCTCGGATGTGTGTACCAAAGTTGGAAGCACAAACTACTGATGTGGTGCCAAATAATTTTCTAATGGGACCGCTGATGAGATGGCAACATTTTTAGATACTAGGTACAAACTGTGATAGTGTCTTAACATCCACAATAACATAGCATAGTGACAGTGTCTGAATCACATCTAACAAATGCTTTGTAACAATGAAAGTGGAGATAACCTTCTCTACACATGCCAGAAACTTCCTCCCAGTGTCCACAGATTCAAACGCAACTAGCTTCACGCATGGAGATTGATGGTGACAACGAGAAGGCAGATCTTCAGCCACCCCGCTCCATTCGTTGCAACTGATGGTCCGAGGGAGCTACAAGAGGAAGAAATGACTCAAATCGATTGCCGGGTTAAAATCCTTCATTCCAAGTCATAACCCGAGAGAGAGAAGAGAGGCATACCCGGGTGGTGAAAAATTCATCGTCTTCGTAGGAACCGTTGTAGAGGTAATTGAAGAAGACCATGGCGACCACGGCGGTAGGATGCGAGATGGCGAGAGCGAGGAAGCAAGCGAGGAAGTGGCTATAGCTTCAGAAGGAAGGACGGAGGAATAAAGGGTAATGTGAATTGTGGTCGGGAAGAAAGGGGGTGCGAAAGGGATATTTCGGCGGTAGGCCAAAATAAATGTGGAGGGAAACTTTGCGCGTGATGCCACCGGACACCATTCACTTTGAACGGTTGTGTGCATCGCAAACAATTCTTCTGCTTTACGCGCATGGAATGAGTTTGATAATTCAAATTTTGGTGGAAATTTCCCTGGGTACTATCCTCATCCACGTCATTGCATGATTTAACATCGCTTGCTAATTTGGGCACACAAAAGAGCGTACAGCACACAGAGCACACTTACTGAATCGAGCAATTCTAGTAATTGAACAGAGCCAGTTGACCTAAACATTGCTCTAACAAAAGACCAGCACTAAAAACAAAGCCCAAGTACACATAATTTTAACAAAGCCGCCGCCGCGCCGGCCTATGCATCGCCGGTGTGAGATGAGACATCGATGACTTGTCCTAGCGACATGCCGCCATTGGTGGACTCCACGTACCCCCTACTGAAGTTGGCTGTGTCCTCGTCCTCGTCCTCGGCGCCGCCCTCATGGTTGTAGTACTCGTAGTAGTGGCCGCGCCAGAGCTCGCATTGGTACTCAACTGCCGATTCCTCGACGAACAAACTCTTCTCTACCTCGACCTCGGCCATGCGCAACTTCTCCTCCCGGCGCTCCTCGATCTCCGCTGCCTCCTGCATATTGATGACCCACAAGTATAGGGGATCAATCGTAGTCCTTTCTATAAGTAAGAGTGTCGAACCCAACGAGGAGCAGAAGGAAATGACAAGTGGTTTTCAGCAAGGTAATGTCTGCAAGCACTGAAATTGTAAGTAACAAGTAGTTTGATAGCAAGGTAATTTGTAACGAGCAAGTAACGATAATAGTAACAAAAGTGCAGCAAGGTAGCCCCATCCTTTTGAGGAAAAGGACAGGCCAAAACAGTCTCTTATGTTAAGTAAAGTGTTCTTGAGGGTACACGGGAATTTCATCTAATCACTTTCATCATGCTGGTTTGGTTTTTGTTCGCTACTTTGATAATTTGATATGTGGGTGGATAGGTGCTTAGGTGTTTTTCTTACTTGAACAAACCTCCTACTTATGATTAACCCCCTGGCAAGCATTCACAGCTACGAGAAAAGTATTAAGAATAATTCTAACCATAGCATTAAACTTTTGGATCCAATCGGTCCCTTACGGAATAGCGCATAAACTAGGGTTTAAGCTTCTTTCACTCTCGCAACCCATCATCAAATAACTACTCCACAATGCATTCCCTTAGTCCCAAATATGGTTAAGTGTCATATAGTCGACGTTAAACATGACACCACTAAGGGAATCACAACATAGATACCATTAAAATATCGAACACATATCAAATTCACATGATTACTTGCAGCAAGATTTCTCCCATGACCTCAAGAACAAAAGTAACTACTCACAAATGATAATCATGCTCAAGATCATAGGGGTATTAAATAACATATTGGATATGAACATATAATCTTCCACCAAATAAACCATATAGTAATCAACTACAAGATGTAATCAACATTACTAGTCACCCACAAGTACCAATCTATAGTTCTGGTACAAGGATTGAACACAAGAGATGAACTAGGGTTTGAGAGGAGATGGTGTTGTTGAAGATGTTGATGGAGATTGCCCTTCCCAAGATGGGAGATTTGTTGGTGATGATGATGACAATGATTTCCCCCTCCGAGAGGGAAGTTCCCCTGGCAGAATCGCTCCGCCAGAGGGAAAAAGTGCTCCTGCCCAAGTTCCGCCTCGAGACGGCGGCGCTTCATCCCGAAATTCCTTTCCTCATTTTTTTCTAGATAAAAATGACTTTTATTCCAAAAGATGGGCACTGGAGGTGGGCTGGGCTGAGCACAACCCACCAGGGTGTGCCTGGGGGCCCAGGCATGCCGTGGTGTCTTGTGCTCACCAGGTGGCCCCCCTCTGATAGTTATTTGCTCAATTATTTCTTTTTTATTTCATAAAAATTCCTCGTGAAGTTTCAACTCATTTGGAGTTGTGCAGAATAGGTAGCCTGACGTAGCTTTTTCAGGTCTAGATTTCCAGCTGCCGAAATTCCCCCTCTTTGTGTGTACATTGAAAACTATGAGAGAAAAGGCATTAGAATTACTCCAAAAAGCATAACTATGCACATAAACATTATAAGTAACAGTAGGTAAACATGATGCAAAATGGACGTATCAACTCCCCCAAGCTTAGACCTCACTTGTCCTCAAAGCGAAAACCAAAATCGAAAAACATGTCCACATGCTTAGAGTGAGAGGTGTCGATAAAAACAAAATACGGACATAGAATCATCATGTGAATTATTATAACAGCAACAAACATTAACATAAAACTTTTATCATATAATTCTCATGAATAAGTAGCAATTCATCACAACATCGAAGTATAAAGCATAAACTATATTAGAAACCAACAAACTATGTTCTCAGTCAACTTTGCAACTACAATTCATCATCTTTTCAGGAAGGGTCACGTGTCGGAGCCTTCAGGCAAGTCCACATACTCAACCATCATATAGTCTTCTATGATTGCTAACACTCACCGCATACACATTAGCAAAACGTTTCAACCGGACACTTAGAAAGATAGGGGCTTATAGTTCTGCCTCCCAACGTATTCACCTCAAGGGTGATGTCAAGAATAATAACTCATGCTACCCATATCCAACTGGATATATTTTCCTAGATCTTTCCTCACCACATGATGCTTGTCAAAAGAGAAAAATAAAAAAGGAATAGAAAGAAGAACTTTGACTCTTGCATAAAAGTAAATACATAAAAGTAAAAGATAAGCCCTTCGTAGAGGGAAGCAGAGGTTGCCATGCGCTTTTTTTGTATGCTCAATCCCTTGGTGCAAAAGAATGTCACGTTATATTGCCCCTTGTGAGAGCAACCTTTATTATGAAGTCTGTCGCTTTTATTCTTTGCCATCACAAGTTCGTACAATGCTAAATTTTCTCTTACACTAAATTATCTAACACTTTTAGAAGCAATTTTTATTGCCTTATTGCACCAATGAAAACTTACTTGAAGGATCTTACTCAATCCTTAGGTAGGTATGGTGGACTCTTGAAAATAAGATTTGGGTTTCAGGGTTTTGCATGCACAAGTAGTATCTCTACTTTGTGCGGAATTCTTGGCTAGCAAAGATGGGGTGCAAGCACCACATGTTGAAGGATCTATGACAATATAACATCTATGTGAATATGAACAAACATAAATCATTACGTTGTCTTCCTTGTCCAACGTCAACAATTTTGGCATATAATATTTTGATGGGGGCTCACAATTATAAAAGATTTCTAGGATAGTGTATTTGCATGTGACTCTTCTCTTCCCTTATTAATTCTTTCATGAATTGCATCATTGACCAATGCTATGTTTGTCAATCTCCAATAGAATTTTCTACTTATACTTTTCCTTATGTGGTGTCATTACTTACCATAAGATTAGCATATGATCGTTTTCATTTATTTCCTTTCTTTTTATTGAACGTGAAAGTAAAGAAAGCAAAACTCAAACTAAACTTTATTATATATCTCGCACATGATTACAAAGATAGATCACTAAGCAAACTCTCGAAAAGAAAGAATTGAACTAAACTTTTATTCATCTAAAGCAAAAGATAACTATGGATAGAACTAAAGTAACTAAAGGCAAAAGATAATGGAGGTGATACGATACCGGGGCACCTCCCTCAAGCTTGGAGAAAGCCAAGAGATTCTCCAATCTATGGATGACGCTCTGGAGGACGATGATGTGCTCTTGCAACAGAATATTTTCATGGGTGAGATATTTATTTTGCACACGAACCGTTTCGATGACCTGAAAGGCTTTGATCTCGGCGGGGGTGAGATGATCATAGTAATGTTTAAGGATATCTTCTTCTTCTTCTTCCTCGGCAGGCCAGGCCTGCTCAACCACCGGTACTTGATCTCCGTTAGCCGCCTTGCTCTTGTACCCTTTGACAGCTTCTACGGGCTCTTCTCTCTTCTGTTCGATCTTCATCAACCATGCATCCTCTTCCACGTTGTTGGAGGAAGAAGAAGACATGATACTGGCTCAACAGATCTGACCAGAAACAGCAAGAAAAGAAAACTGAAGATTTCTCCGCGATAGGGTGGTTAATAGGTTCGGGGGTATATAAAAATTATCTTGGAAAACAAGCAAACGGAATAAAAACGGAGTCGAGAAGGTACCCGAGGTGTGCCAGGCACACACTGGTGTCTTGTGCCCACCAGGATCACCTTCCTGGTAGTTTCTTATTTTCCTAATTTTTTAAATATTCCAAAACTAACGAATTTGTTTTATGGATTTTTCGGAGTCTGTTTACTTACCGTATCACATACATCCTCTTTTTAACGATTCTGGAGTGTTCTCGAAGGTTTCTTTTATGTACTCTTCCAGTGTCATAGTTTGGGTAATATTGCTTTCAACATTAATGGGCGTACTGAAGGAAATATGCCCTAGAGGCAATAGTAATGTTGTTATTTATATTTCCTTATATCATGATAAATGTTTATTATTCATGCTAGAATTGTATTAACTGGAAACTTGATACATGTGTGGATACATAGACAAAACACAATGTCCCTAATAAGCATCTACTAGACTAGCTCGTTAATCAAAGATGGTTATGTTTCCTAGCCATAGACATTTGTTGTCATTTGATGAACATGATCACATCATTAGGGGAATGATGTGATGGACAAGACCCATCCGTTAGCTTAGCATAATGATCGTTAAGTTTTACTGCTATTGCTTTCTTCATGTCAAATACATATTCCTTGGTGTCGGTGTCAAAACCGGCGGATCTCGGGTAGGGGGTCCCGAACTGTGCGTCTAGGTGGATGGTAACAGGAGACAGGGGACACGATGTTTTTACCCAGGTTCGGGCCCTCTCGATGGAGGTAAAACCCTACTCCTGCTTGATTGATCTTGATGATATGAGTATTACAAGAGTTGATCTACCACGAGATCGAAGAGGCTAAACCCTAGAAGCTAGCCTATGGTATGATTGTTGTTCTTGGTCCTACGGACTAAACCCTTCGGTTTATAGAGACACCGGAGGGGGCTAGGGTTACACAAAGTCGGTTGCAAGGAAGGAGATCTACATATCCGTATTGCCAAGCTTGCCTTCCACGCCAAGGAGAGTCCCATCCGGACACGGGACGAAGTTTTCAATCTTGTACCTTCATAGTCCAACAGTCCGGCCAAAGGATATAATCCGGCTGTCCGGATACCCCCTAATCCAGTACTCCCTCAGTAGCCCCTGAACCAGGCTTCAATGACAATGAGTTCGGCGCGCAGATTGTCTTCGGCATTGCAAGGCGGGTTCCTCCTCCGAATACTTCATAGAAGATTTTGAACATGAGGATCGTGTCCGGCTCTGCAAAACAAGTTCAACATACAACCGTAGAGAGAATAATATTTTCACAAATCTAATATGCCGACGCATTCCGCAGTGTGACATCACACCACAACCAGGTCACCATTCGAATCGTTTTTCACAACCAACCTCAGCGTGTTTCGCGAGGCGGTTTCCTTGGCACGTCTTGTCGAAGCAGAGATCAAGTCCCCTTATTACGGGATTCCCATCAATACGGACGTGGGTAACCCAACCGCGCCATCAATTACGGCGCTTGGGGGATAAGCGAGTTTTACCAGGCTGGTGGGGGCACATAGTTTCGTCCGCCCTTATAAAGGGATAAGGGTTCACCTTTTTCTACCCACGCCTTCTTCCTCCTTGCTCATCCATTCTCGCACACTCGAGCTCCAGCGCCCAAGTCCTCATCCTTCTCCTCTACCCTCTCCAAACATGTCCGGAGCAGGAGGCAAGTGGATGGTCTCCTCTGTTACGGAGGGAGACATCAAAAAGCTGCGCGGGGCTGGATACTTAGCCGCGGATATTGCACACCGGCTGCCAGCCGCGGGGAAGATCGTCCCTACCCCGGAACCTTACGAAAGGGTGGTTTTCCTCACCCACTTCATCCACGGACGGGGGTTTCCCCTCCATCCATTCGTCCGCGGCCTTATGTTCTATTATGTGCTGGACTTCCATGATCTAGCTCCGAATTTCATCCTCAACATCTCGGCGTTCATCATCGTGTGCGAGGCTTTCCTCCGCATCCGGCCCCACTTCGGCCTGTGGCTGAAGACCTTCAATGTCAAACGAAGGTAGTAGGCGGCCAAACCGGAATGCGTCGGAGCCATGGTGGGCAAAATGCCCAACGTTACATGGATCAAGGGCTCCTACGTGGAGACCATAAAGGGGTGGCAATCGGGGTGGCTCTACATCACCGAGCCGCGCAACACCAATTGGGTGGCGGCCCCCGAGTTTCGATCCGGAATCCCCACGCGGCTCACTTCCTGGAAGGAGAAGGGCCTGTCCTGGGGCTCATCGGTGGAGCTGGACGGACTCCAGAAGTGTATCCGGAACATGATAGGCAAGAAACTCAAGCTTGTCAACATAGTCCAGGTCATGCTCTTCCGCCGAATCCTCCCGTGTGAACGACGGGCTTTCAACTTATGGGAGTTCGACCCGGCCCAGCACCAGACTCTGCGTGAGCTCTTCAACACGACGCATAAGGACGTCTGGAAGGTGTTGTTCAAGGGCGCCGAGGTCCCCCTCCCCTTACCGAGGACCATGGGCTAAGCGCGACGTGCCCTGCGAATTCGATAAGTTCTGTACACCTCATAGGGTATTTATTTCCCATAGTTTAACCATGTGCAGGGCCTGAGCTCCCATGCCTTTGACAGGACTGGGTGGAGACATCAGAGCAGATTGACTGTCCGGCCCCTCTGCCCGAAGACCCTGCAGACGCTCTCCTGACGGAGATGCGGACTCCGGCTCCTTATGAGGTGCCGGAGAAGAAGATCAAGAAGAAGGCCACGGGAACCCGAAGGAGTTCCCGGCACCAGGTGGTATCGGACTCATCGTCCGATAACTCCGAGATGCACTCCTCCCGTGAAAACGAGGAGGAGGAAGATGACGGTTCTCCCCCTCCAGCCGGGGAGACAGGAAAAGGAAGGTTACCCCAACCGGGGAGGCCGAAGGGTCCAAGAAGGGAAGGACTCTCCTTCCGGACTATTCCACCACCGCCGCTGACAGCGAAGACGAGTGGTTACTCAAGGCCAAGCCCCTGGCGAAGTCGTAAGTATTCGGATACCAGAGTAACTCATAGCGTACTTTTATTGCACTTCTTCTCCTAACGTCGAATATGATCATGCAGTCCGCCTCGAGCCCGCATCGACGTATCCTCGTCGGATGGTTCCTTGGACTCATCGGATATGAATAGCGAGTCACTTCCAACCGCCTCCTCTCCTCGCCCAACGGACAATGTCGAGGTATTGTCTCAAGGGGCACCGAACTGAGGGGAGGTAGTCCTGGAGGCGCCTCAAGGCGACCTTCCGGACTCCAGACGCAAAGGGAGCAAGACTCCCAAGGGCTCCAAGTTCGGCCCTCAGCCGAACACCGCGCCGGAACCTCCAGTGGTTCCGGACTTCGGTAGGCGGCCCCCTACCAAGAGGGGCTAGCCGCCCGTGCCGGTGACCTCTGTCTATCCAGAGGCACCGGACAACCTGCTGGGAGCACTTCGCGGAGCTTCCATCGACGAAGAGCACCACACTATTATGAGTAGGGTGATCAAGAAGGTTCAGTCCGCCAAGAGCGGACTGACTGAAGCATGTGCCAGCCTTCTAACAGGCTTTGAGTTAAGTATTTAAAATATAGAAAAATATTACCGCATAGACAGTAGCCCCTGATGCTCTGTTTGGTGTTCATAAAGAAGAACCAAATAGAGGATCAAATAATATCTGCAGGAGTCTAATACAAGTATGTCTATATGCGTATGCAGGCTTCGCTGCTGACCTCTGCCGCACTGACTGTGGAGGTCGCTGCACTGAAGCAAAACCTCGAGCGGTCCTAGAAAGAACTCGGCCTTGCCAAGAGGCAACTTGAGGAGAACAAAGGTAAGTAATACCTTGTCTATATATATATATAAGATGTTCTTGCAAAATGATAGGATCATCATGGATGTGCCAGGGGCCACGACCGAAGTGGCGACCCTGAAGCGAGCACTGTCCGAGGCCGAAAACAAAGTGGCCGAGGAGCGCACCGAGCGGGAGAAACAAGAGGCACGGGTGGGCGAGGTGCAGTAAGAGCTCCAGGCTCTCGTGAAGAAGCACGAGACTTTGGAGCTTGACTCGAAGACGCGAGAGTCCGAGCTTGTCGCGGCCCTCGAGAGCACTAAGCATGCCAAGACTGAAGCCCAAAAGGCCCTCCAGGAAATTGAGGCGATGAGGAAGATAGCGGCGGGTAAGGCATTCATTATGCAAATCAAGCATGTGAAAGTAAATTACTTGTTACTTACCCGAGTCCGGAGCTCTCCAGGAGCATTCACAGATTTGCCCCGCAGCGTGTCGGATGCCGCAAAGTACTACCAGGCCAAGGAGGGAAGATCGACGGAGAAGTTGTTCTGGTCTCAGTATACTGGGACCGAACACCCGATGCCTGTGAGCGACCAGCTGAAGCAACTGGTCGAGCTGGACAAGGCGGCCGAACATGCCATGAGGGGCCTTATAGTCCGGATGTGGCCTGGCGACTCCGTTCCCAACAGCTACTTCGGCCTGGTGAGGCGGCTTGTTTATGCCTGCCCACGGCTGGAAGTCATCAAGCGGTCCGTCTGCATCGAAGGTGCATGCCGGGCTTTTGCCCGTGCGGAGGTGCACAGGCCAAGATGGATGCCAAGAAGCTGGTGAAGGAGGGGCCGCCGCAGGGCAAGGAGCATCGCCACCCTGAAATGTATTATGAGGGTGTCCTGAAGGGTGCCCGTCTTGTGGCGGACGAGTGTGCGAAGGATGTAATTTTTGAATGAACTTGCTCGTGTGATCCTGTATTATGAAAACTTGTTCATGTGCGCTATGCAATGCTTGTTTGAATTTAAAATATTACCTTCTATGCGACTGTTTATCAAATTTGAGAGATGGCCAGTCGTCGGCTTCTGCCCCCATGCCACGAGTGCTGGGGTGTTCGGGATAAATCTGAGCACTCCTTTTCCCATTGTTGGGTCCTTCGAGGGAGGTGCTCAGCACAGCGAACAAGGCAATCGGACTATAATGCTTTATCACTCACTTAGCCATAGAAGTCTACAATTTTAAATTTTGGCGAAGCCCCTAGTATTCGGAAGGCCGAATTCGGGGCGCTATACACGCCTAAGCCGGACAAAGCCGACTCCTCGCCCTAAGCTGCATAAGTCTTTAGGGACTCGAGACCTCTCGAACAGCGACCAGCTCTCGCCTTACCATGACAGTCAGTTTTAGCTTTCTCCACTGAGGTGCTTGCCCAGATGAACCGGGGCACAATCGCAGTAGTTCTCCCAGTGCTACCTTAGCCGATATAGCGGAACATAAGGTGCCAAAACATGGGAGCCGGGCAAACCCAACTATTGACCCAAGACATGATTCGGAGCTGATGCATATAATGCTATAAGTTCGGGGTGCCACACTGTCGAAAGTGTTCGGACTTCTCACGCCGTATTATGGGGTACGCTTAAGCCCCTGGCGTATTGGCCGTACGAGAGTGTACGGGTGCTGAATGTCATGAATGAACATATATATAAAAAAGAATAGAGAATCCGGTAATAGTCTAGTGTTATGCATTGTTTATTCAAAAAGGTGCGTCGAAGCAGAATGGTACAAGTAGTGCGATAAGCAAAAAATAGGACTATTTGACATGTCCCCTCCGAGGGCAAGCTGAGGAATGGTATTTAAAGCAGGTATTTCACTCGTTATCAGAGACCACCTGGGAATTCCGTGGTGCGACGTAGCTTTCTGCCTCCTTGGTTGTTGTGTCGTGTTTCCGGCAATCATACTGCCGGACAGGGTTTCCAGAGAGTAAAGTCCTGAAAGGGAGAAAAAATAACAAAGTGGGAAGCCCCTAGTGCGGTTGAGCCGCGTTTTGGGGCGTGCCGTAGTCGTTACCCCCCACATATGCCCATGGTATTTTCAATGCGTAATTATGTACGCGTGGCACGAATTTCGCCGTTTGGCTGGGACTGGGGTGGGGGACCCATTGCTATGTGAGCTTGGAACATGCCAGGCGGTCTTGTTGCAGATTACTCCGGGCGCGCTTGACGGTGTCCGGGTGTTTAATCACTGAACTGGTGGATTGCCTGAAGAGGTTGCTTTGTGCTTCTGCTGCGAGGGCTGCAGTGTGCTCCTCCATGCGGAGAGAGCGCTCTGTGTTTCCATTGACTGTGATGACCCCCGAGGTCCTGGCATCTTGAGCTTGAGGTATGCATAATGTGGTATCGCATTGAATCTCGCAAATGCGGTTCACCCGAGCAGTGCATGATAGCCACTGCGGAACGGGACTAAATCGAAGATTAACTCCTCGCTTCGGAAGTTATCCGGGGATCCGAAGACCACTTCCAGTGTGACTAAGCCTGTGCAATGGGCCTCTACACCTGGTATGACGCCTTTGAAGGTCGTTTTTGTGGGTTTGATCCTTGAGGGGTCTATACCCATTTTGCGCACTATGTCCTGATAAAGCAGGTTCAAGCTGCTGCCGCCGTCCATAAGGACTCGAGTGAGGTGAAATCCGTCGATGATTGGGTCTAGGACCAGTGCGGCGAATCCGCCATGACGGATACTAGTGGGGTGGTCCCTGCTATCGAAGGTGATCGGACAGGAGGACCATGGGTCGAACTTTGGGGCGACTGGCTCCAACGCATAAACGTCCCTTAGCGCACGCTTCCGCTCCCTCTTGGGGATGTGGGTTGCCTATATCATGTTCACCATCCGCACTTGTGGGGGGAACCTCTTCTGTCCTCCGGTGTTCGGCGGCCGGGGCTCCTCCTCGTCATCTCTATGTAACCCCTTATTTTTGTTTCTAGCATTTAACTTGCCAGACTACTTGAACACCCAACATTCCCTGTTGGTGTGGTCGGCTAGCTTGTCGGGGGTGCTGTGTATTTGACATGAGCGATCGAGTATACGGTCCAAACTGGATGGGCCCGGAGTGCTTCTTTTGAATGGCTTTTTTCGCTGACCGGGTTTAGAGCCTCTGAATCCGGCATTGACAGTCGTATCCTTGGTGTTGTCGCTGTTGATGCGGCGCTTGTGTTTGTTGCGACGTGACCTGCCGTTGCTATCCTTGGTATCCGAAGTACCATGGTTCTTTGATATATTATTGCTGCGAGCCAGCCAGCTGTCCTCTCCCGCGCAAAAGCGGGTCATGAGTGTCGTGAGGGCTGCCATACATTTTGGCTTTTCCTGGCCAAGGTGCCGGGCGAGCCACTCGTCGCGGATGTTGTGCTTAAAAGCTGCTAGGGCCTCTACATCCGGACAGTCGACGATTTGATTTTTCTTAGTCAGGAACCGTGTCCAGAATTGCCTGGCCGATTCCTCTGGCTGCTGAATTATGTGGCTCAAGTCATCGGCATCTTGTGGTCGCACATAAGTTCCCTAGAAGTTGTCGAGGAATGCGGCTTCCAGATCTTCCCAACAACCAATGGATTCTGCTGGTAGGCTGTTGAGCCAATGCCAAGCTGGTCCTTTGAGCTTGAGTGGGAGGTATTTGATGGCGTGTAGATCGTCACCGCGGGCCATGTGGATGTGCAGGAGGAAGTCCTCGATCCATACCGCAGGATCTGTTGTACCATTGTATGATTCGATATTTATGGGTTTGAAACCCTCTGGGATTTGGTGATCCATTACTTCGTCTGTGAAGCATAGGGGGTGTGCGGCGCCTCTGTACTGGGCTATGTCGCGACGCAGCTCAAATGAGTCTTGTCCGATGTGTTCGGCCCGGCCGGATTTACTTTTACTGTATCCGACATGACGGTTATTGTCTCGCGTAGTGGCGTGCCCTCGTGATCCGTAGATCGATCTTGCGTGTTTTGCTTTGTCCTCCAATATGTCTCGCAGGTCTAGCGTGTTTCCCCATGCCTTGACATTTTTATTTGAGTGGCGTCGGGGTGCGGGCTGAGCTTTTGGCTGAAATGCCTCTCTGTCGCGGAAAGGTAGCCGATCAGCCGTGTCATACGCTGGAGATGTAGGTTTTAATGCTTCCTCCTCCAGTCAGGGTAGCAACCTGCACTTTGGGTAACTCTTGGAGGGGCGTTCGAGTTCATATTCGTCGGCCGCAAGGACTTTAGTCCATCTGTCAGCTAGCAAATCTTGATCAGCTTGAAGCTGCTATTGCTTTTTCTTAAGGCTATTTGCCGTGGCTATAAGCCGGTGCTTGAAGCACTCTTGCTCGATAGGATCCTCAGGCACGACAAATTCGTCATCGTCGAGGCTTGCCTCGTCTTCGGAGGGAGGCATGTAATTATCATCCTCCGCCTCTCCATCTGCCACTCTCTCGGGAGGCTGGCTTCTCCATCCTCCTGCTCTAAATCTTGCTGGAGGGGATTGTCGTCATCTTCAGCACTGTCCAGAGTGCTATTATCTCTTGTGCTGGTATCACCGTTTTTGCTTTGGCGAGACTTAGAGCGGCGCCGCTGTCATCGGCGCTTGGGTTGCTTCTTGGAGGGGTCATCCTCCGCTGTCCCGTCGCCATTGCCTTCATTGGGTGTGTCCACCATGTATATATCATATGATGAGGTGGCTGTCCAGTGCCCTGTGGGCAGTGGTTCCTGTTCGTCTCCTGCATCGTCGTCCACACCGTCGATGTGTAGCGACCCGACCCGAATGGATCAAGCGCTCTGTGCTCAGGTGTCATCCCTGGATCAGTAATGCTGACACCACACAGTACATCGAAGGATTTATAGCAGAGTGGCAATCACACACTTATTACATCGTTGTCTCAAAGAGAACTTATTACAATAAAAATGGCTTAAGACCATCTAAAACGATAACAGCGGAAGACTCGGAAGATAAATGGGTCCATCAACTCCAACGGCATCACTGAGTATAGAACCACGACCTAAAACACCTTACTCATCGTCTGAAAAGTCTGCAACATGAGAAGTTGCAGCCCAAAAACGGGTCAGCACATGGAATATGCTGGCAAAGTAACACATAGAGAGTAATGGAATGAAACAGCTATACTATATGCATATATGGCTGGTGGAAAGCTCTATGGTTACAGTTTTGCGTAAAGCCAGTTTTTCCCTACTGCAAAGGAATAAATTTATTTAACTATCAAGGTAGTTGTTAAACATCGAGAATGGTTGACAGCATTCCGATCCCAATTAAGTGAACAACTAAAACCCAACAATATTAATTAGAAGTAACATGTTGAGATTCACATGATATTCAAGTACTAGATACTCAAGTTGTCCATAACCGGGGACACGGCTAATCATGATTAGTTTGTACACTCTGCAGAGGTTTGCGCACTTTTCCCCACAAGACTCGATCGCCTCCGTTTGGTTTCTCGCACTACATGGTGTTTGAGAAGACGGATGACCGAGACACAGTCTTTCAGAAGTGCTAGCACCTTACATGTGCGGTAGACCGTACCACCTACAACCCCTACATCTGCTAGTCCACCCCGTAAGAGTTCGCACAACTTAGTCAACTATGCCAGAGCCCATAATGGCTTATGGCTGCACACGGAAGTTTCTAGCATGAAAGATCTTATGATCCCTTTGAGCCTGGGTGGCGGTCCGAAAAAAACAGGCAAGTCCTGATAGACATCAGGTGCCTCATTCCACCCAGATGTGTGTTTAAGTTGCCACCTTAGATAAACCATTAAAATTATCAACTCACATCTGTCATGGATATCACTCACCCAATCCACGTCTACTAGCATAGCATGGCATAATAAGCAAACGTATAAGTAACTCCCAAAGGTTTCATAATAATAATACAGGTGATAGGTACTACCTCATCTACTTCCGATCCCACAATTTAATTAGATCCTAATCATGCAATGTGAGAGGATTGATCTAATGCAATAAAACATGGGTTGTAGAAAAGGTATGATCAAAGTGTTACTTGCCTTGCTGATGATCCGCGAGTCCTAGGGTTTCGAAGTAACAGGCGGCGCAATCCGGGTAATCTATCGCAGACAAACAACAAGCACACAATAAGTACTCATCTAATGCACAGGTAAAACTCGAACAAGAGATCGAACCAGAAAGTTCAACTTAAGAACTCCGGTTGCAAAGAAAGAACGAACCGAACAAAGAAACGGAAAACAAACGGCGGAAGAAAACAACTCGGTTCTAGCAAGTTGAAACTAGGTCAAATTTTACCGGGGCAAAAACTTGTTTAAGTTGATTAGACGGAACGGCGGTTTCGAAACGAAACTCCAGGCGCTTGAATCACCTGATTCCGATAAACGAGCGAGAAGATAAACTAGAACGAAGATCGGATCTGAGATCACGATCGCGGAATAAATCCGACGAGAAGAAAAAGAAGAACGGTTATACGAATGGACGTTCGTTAACCTAGAAGAATCCGGTGATCACGTTCGTTAGGACGGACGGTCCGGCGAATGGTCCAAAGGCAACTAAATCGGAAAAGAAAACGAATCCGATCTAGGGTTTCGGAGAAGAAAACCGAAACGAAAAACCGATCTAGAAAACGAATCAGAGGAGAAGAAAAGAATCGGAACGATTAGAAGAAAATGATCCGAGGAAAAGAGACGCAGGCAACCTCCGGCGAGGTCTCTGGCGAGAGGCTCCGGCGGCGTGGCGTAGGGCGGCGACGGCGTGGGCAAGGTGCGGCGGCGGCGCTAGGGCATAAGGGCGGCGGCGCGGGTGTGGGGTGGCGCGGGGTGGGGCGCGGGGTGGGGCGCGGCTAAGGAGGAGAGGGGCTTGGGATTGATGATTTGGAGGGGGTGGGGTGTTGGGGTATTTATATTGGTGAGGGGAGGGGGTTTCTTGGGGTAGGGGACAAGAAATAGAGTAGGAATAGGAAAGAAAGAGAGGAAACGGAGTAGGACTAAAGTCCTACTAGGAATCAAAAAGGGGCGGCGGCGGCTCCTGCCTCTAGCGCCTGGCGCGCGCGATGGCCTGGCGCGGCCGGCTGCCTACGCTGGGGATGCGGTGGCTGGCCTGGGCCTTGGCTCGGCTGGCCTGCTGGTTTTTTTTAAACGGTCATGCGCAGAAAAACATAGAAAAGAAAATCTAAACGGGATCCAAAATTTCTAAAGTAAATTTTCCCCGACTCCTAAAAATGAGCCGAACAAAATGAACTTTTCTACGGACCTAAAATGCAATTTTTAAAACACGCATTTTTCCCTATCCAAATAAAAGCAAACAAACTCCGGCAAACAAAATTGATCTATTTATTAAATCTTCATTTTTCCTAAATTTGGGAAAGTCATATTATTCCCTCTCTCATTTTTGATATAGGAAAATAATTGAAGATGAAATAAATAAATCAAATGATCCTCTTTTCAAATTCTAGAAAACTCTTAAATATGAAAATAACGAAATCCCCAACTCTCTCCGAAGGTCCTTGAGTTGCGTGAAATTTCTAGGATCAACCAAAATGCAAGAAAATATGATATGCATGATGATCTAGTGTATAACATTCCAAATTGCAAATTTGGGATGTTACAAACCTACCCCCCTTAAGATGAATCTCGCCCTCGAGATTCGGGTTGGCTAGAAAATAGGTGAGGGTGGTCCTTGAGCAAATCTTCTTCTCTCTCCCAGGTGGCTTCATCCTCTGAGTGGTGGTTCCACTGAACTTTGCAAAACTTGATAACTTTGCTGCGAGTAACTCTACTGGCATAATCGAGAATCTTGACTGGTTTCTCCTCATATGTTAAGTCATCCTTCAACTGAATCGCTTCAAGCGGCACGGTATCTCTTAGCGGTACCTCCGCCATTTCGGCATGACATTTCTTCAGCTGAGAAACATGGAATACATCATGAACTCCTGGCAGTCCCTCTGGTAATTCCAACTTATAAGCGACTTCTCCCATACGTTGCAAAATCTTGTACGGTCCAACGAAACGCGGTGCTAACTTTCCCTTAACTCCAAAGCGCTTAACTCCTCGAAGTGGGGATACTCGGAGATAAACTCTGTCTCCGGTTTCGTAAACTGTCTCCTTGCGTTTAGAATTTGCGTAGCTCTTCTGCCTGGACTGGGCTACCTTGAGCCTATCACGAATCAACTTAACTTTCCGTTCAGACTCCTTAATCAAATCTAGTCCAAAGAATTGACGGTCTCCAACTTCGTCCCATGACAACGGTGTCCTGCACCTCCTTCCGTATAAAGCTTCGAAAGGTGCCATCTTTAAACTGGTTTGGTAACTATTGTTATAAGAAAACTCCGCATACGGCAAGTTATCATCCCAACTAGATCCATAATCTAGTGCACAAGCTCTCAGCATATCTTCCAAAATCTGATTGACTCTCTTGGTCTGTCCATCTGTCTGCGGATGAAAAGCTGTGCTGAACTCTAGTCTGGTTCCTAAAGTTTCGTGCAACTGATTCCAAAACTTTGAGGTAAATTGGGTTCCTCTATCTTATACGATACTCTTCGGAACTCCATGCAACCAAATGATCCTAGTCATGTATATCTTTGCCAACTTAGCACTGGTGTAAGTGGTCTTAACTGGAATAAAATGTGCTACCTTTGTCAAACGATCAACTACTACCCATATCGAGTCATAGCCTGATTTTGTCCTGGGTAGTCCTGTGATAAAATCCATGCCTATCTTATCCCACTTCCATTCGGGTATCGGCAATGGTTGTAACAATCCTGCTGGCTTTTGATGCTCTGCCTTTACTCTCTGACATACGTCACAAACTGCTACATATGCTACAATATCCTTCTTCATTCCGGTCCACCAGAATGTTTCCTTCAAATCCAAATACATCTTGGTATTCCCTGGGTGAATCGAATATGGTGAATCATGTGCCTCTTGCAAAATCAACTTCCTGATCTCCGGGTCATTGGGCACATAAACACGGTCCTCAAACCATAAGGTATCGTGCTCATCCTCACGAAATCCCTTAGCTTTTCCTTTGCTAAGTTTCTCCTTTATAGCAGCAATCTCTTTGTCAGATTTCTGAGCTTCTCTGATCTTATCCATCAATGTTGACTAAATCTCCAATGCTGCTACATAGCCTCTCGGAACTATTTCCAAACATAGCTCACGAAGGTTTTCTGCTAACTCCTTGGGTATTTTCCCCGTCATTAGGGTATTGACATGGCTCTTACGGCTCAATGCGTCAGCTACTACATTAGCTTTTCCGGGATGGTAATGCAATCTCATGTCATAATCCTTGATGAGCTCCAACCATCTCCTCTGTCTGAGGTTCAACTCCTTCTGCGTGAAAATGTACTTCAAACTCTTGTGATCCGTGTACACCTCACAATGATTTCCAATGAGGAAATGTCTCCACGTCTTCAATGCGTGCACTACGGCTGCTAACTCCAAATCATGCGTGGCATAATTCAACTCATGAGGCTTCAGTTGCCGTGAAGCATACAAAACAACTCTTCCTTCCTGCATAAGCACTGCTCCAAGTCCTCGACGTGAAGCGTTGCAATACACCTCATAATCCTTGGTCTGATCTGGCAAAATCAATACTGGTGAGGTAACCAAACGTTTCTTCAACTCCTGGAAACTAGCCTCACACTCCTCAGTCCATTTGAACTTAGTATCCTTCTTCAACAACTCCGTCATAGGCTTTGCAATCTTTGAAAAGTTCTCAATGAATCTCCGGTAGTATCCTGCGAGTCCAAGAAAACTCCGGATCTCTCCAACTGTTGTTGGTGCTTCCCATTCGGTTACGGTCTCAACCTTTGTGGGGTCAACTGCTATACCTTCTCCGGATATAACGTGTCCGAGGAATCAAACTTCCTTCAACCAAAACTCACATTTGCTGAATTTGGCATATAACTGATGTTCCCTTAGTTTCTCCAAAACCAAACGCAATTGTTCCTTATGCTCCTCTTCATTCTTTGAATAAACTAGAATGTCATCAATGAACACTACGACGAACTTATCCAAAAACTCCATAAACACTTTGTTCATTAGGTTCATAAAATAGGCAGGTGCGTTAGTCAATCCAAATGACATAACGGTATACTCATACAGTCCATATCTTGTGGTGAATGCTGTCTTAGGTATGTCCTGCTCCCGAATCTTCAATTGGTGGTACCCTGATCGCAAATTGATCTTGGAAAACACTTTAGCTCCTTGCAAACGATCAAACAGATCATTGATCATTGGCAGTGGGTACTTATTCTTGATGGTTACTTCATTCAATCCCCGATAATCTACAACCATCCTTAATGATCCATCCTTCTTTTCCACTAGAAGTATGGGTGATCCCCAAGGCGAAGAACTTGGGCGAATGTAACCTTTATCCAATAATTCCTTAATCTGATTCTTAATTTCCACCAAATCCTTTGCTGGCATCCGGTACGGTCGCTTTGATATTGGGCCTGTACCTGGTAATAACTCAATCAAAAACTCAATGTCTCTATCCGGTGGCATGCCTAGTAATTCCTCAGGAAATACATCAGGAAAATCCTTTACCACTGGTACTTCTTCTTGCACAACTCCTGTTAGGCAGTTTACTTGTGTCCAGTTTGGTACATGCCGGGATACATACTTGATCCTTCTCCCTTCGGGTGTGGTAAGAAAAATTGACTTACTAGCACACTCAATATTCCCTTCATACTTTGATAACCAATCCATGACTAATATCACATCCAATCCTTGAGATTCCAATACTATTAGGTCTGAGGGAAACACATAGTTACCAATCCTTAATGGTAACCGATCACACCATCGTCTAGCCATAAACTCCGCTCCTGGTGAGCTTACTAACATGGGTGACCTAAGGGCTTGGGTTGGCAGGTTATACTTATCCACAAATCCCCTTGATATGTATGAATGCGATGCACCAGTGTCAAAAAGAACAAGTGCGGTAAATGACTTAACCAAAAACTTACCGATTACTGCATCGGGTTGATCTTCAACCTCCTCCACATTAACGTGGTTCATCTGTCCCCTATTGAAAGGGTTCGGCTTCTTCCCAGAGCTTCCATTTCCATTTCCATTCTGGCCTTCGGGACATTCATTGGCATAATGTCCGGTCTTGGAACACTTGAAACAGGTGACTTGACTCAGGTCTCTCTTGGTTGGGGTTGATGGGATGGTACGGTTCTGGCCGTTGCTTCCTCCATTCCCATTACCATTCTTGTGGCCATTATGGTTGTGCGAGCTACCTCCTCCATGGGTGTGCTGAAACTGAAATCCCGGTTTAGGGGTAAAGCGGGGCTTCTGCTGGGCTCCAGAGTTATACTTCCCCTGTCCATACTTCCTCTTGCGGTTCTCAATCTGCTGTTGCTTCCCTCAATCATGATGGCACGATCTCCAACTCCTGGTAGTTGTTGAAACTTGCTACCATCAACTGCATGCTTAGCTCATCATTCAATCCTTCCAGAAACTTCTGCTTAGCTGCATCCGTAGCAACGTCATCTGGAGCATAACGTGCTAACTTGCTGAAGTCGTCAACGTACTGGCCAACTGTACTTTCTCCTTGGCGTAAGTTACGAAACTCACGCTTCTTTATGGCCATAGCTCCTGCTGAAACATGGGCAGTGCGGAAAGCTTGCTGAAACTGATCCCATGTGACAGTGTCAACTGGGTAAGTGGCTGTGAAATTCTCCCACCATGCTGCCGCGTGTCCGTCAAGCTGGTGAGCGGCAAACTTCACTTTCTCACCATCCGTTCATCCTGCAGTGGTCAACTCCCTTCCTATCTTGCGGAGCCAATCGTCTGCTACTATCGGCTCGGTGCTACTAGAAAACACCGGCGGATTCAGCCTAAGAAAACGGGCTAAGTGGTCAACAGGTGGTGGTGGTGGTGGGTTGTTGTTCTGCTGGTTCTGGACTAACATCTGCATCAATTGATTCTGTTGCTGGATCAACTGAGTAAGCTCCGGTGGGAATCCATTGTCACGTCTCGGAGGCATCCGAGGGTTTAGAAAAGACGAGAATTAAGAATAGAGTGAGGTCTAAAGGAAAACACTACCCATATGCACATGAGCAAATGCACACAAAATCACTTCAATCAATCAAGGGCTTACAATCGGTCTAAACTATCACAAAAGTGCTCGACTATAATGTTTACATGGGGGAATACTACTACTATCTGGTGGTCATCTAGAAATTTGAACCAGTGGAAGACTCCATGATATCTGCTCCAGCTTCGTCTTCATGGTCGGGTTCACTTGGATCCGAATCGGTGTCGTCGATGATGATGTAGTTGTCCGGACATGCGACGTACTCGTCCTCCTCCTTGGATGCTAACTTCCTCTTGAGTTCTTCAATCTCCTGCTTAAGATCGCCATTGTGTCTTGCTAGAGCTACGATCTCGTCCATGTAGTCCTTGCGTGTAGACTTTAGTTCTCCTTCTAGCTCGATGATCCTTGCCTTCGCATTCTTCAGCTCTATCATATCATTGCACATCTGGTTCTCGTGGCGTCGAATGTGCTGGTTTAACTCCTGGATGAATGATGCAATGGATCTATCCTTCTTGGTGCTGACTAACTCCCATTGTTCATCTCGGCGTCCGCAAATCTGGTAGATAGTGTCCTTGAGATCTTCTTGATAAACTTCTCCAATGCGTCCTATGGTGATATGAGCTGCCATGCTCCTTCCCAGACTCCAGGTTGGTGCATTGAAAACACTATCTATGGGTTTCGTGATTGGCGCGAATGTTCTCCCCGGAACGTGAGCTTGAATCTTCCAGCGCTCCTCTTCAGGCAGAGTGGCATTGAAGGTTCCCGTGAAGCTTGGTAATTCAATATTCAGGTACTTGGTGACTTCCTTCAGGTGAAATCCAAATGGTGTGCCTTCATCCAGTTGAGCGTACTTAATCTTCGCGTTCGTCATCCTAGAAGAGTAGAAAAGATGAGGAGTTAGAAAATGAGAAGAGAATGGTGATCTATGGCTTTAACTTAGTGGTCGTGTCCTACAGTCAGCGTGTGCTCTGATACCATTCTCTGTAGCGACCCGACCCGAATGGATCAAGCGCTCTGTGCTCAGGTGTCATCCCTGGATCAGTAATGCTGACACCACACAGTACATCGAAGGATTTATAGCAGAGTGGCAATCACACACTTATTACATCGTTGTCTCAAAGAGAACTTATTACAATAAAAATGGCTTAAGACCATCTAAAACGATAACAGCGGAAGACTCAGAAGATAAATGGGTCCATCAACTCCAACGGCATCACTGAGTATAGAATCACGACCTAAAACACCTTACTCGTCGTCTGAAAAGTCTGCAACATGAGAAGTTGCAGCCCGAAAACGGGTCAGCACATGGAATATGCTGGCAAAGTAACACATAGAGAGTAATGGAATGAAACAGCTATACTATATGCATATATGGCTGGTGGAAAGCTCTATGGTTACAGTTTTGCGTAAAGCCAGTTTTTCCCTACTGCAAAGGAATAAATTTATTTAACTATCAAGGTAGTTGTTAAACATCGAGAATGGTTGACAGCATTCCGATCCCAATTAAGTGAACAATTAAAACCCAACAATATTAATTAGAAGTAACATGTTGAGATTCACATGATATTCAAGTACTAGATACTCAAGTTGTCCATAACCGGGGACACGGCTAATCATGATTAGTTTGTACACTCTGCAGAGGTTTGCGCACTTTTCCCCACAAGACTCGATCGCCTCCGTTTGGTTTCTCGCACTACATGGTGTTTGAGAAGACGGATGACCGAGACATAGTCTTTCAGAAGCGCTAGCACCTTACATGTGGGGTAGACCGTACCACCTACAACCCCTACATCTGCTAGTCCACCCCGTAAGAGTTCGCACAACTTAGTCAACTATGCCAGAGCCCATAATGGCTTGTGGCTGCACACGGAAGTTTCTAGCATGAAAGATCTTATGATCCCTTTGAGCCAGGGTGGCGGTCCGAAAAAAAACAGGCAAGTCCTGATAGACATCAGGTGCCTCAATCCACCCAGATGTGTGTTTAAGTTGCCACCTTAGATAAACCATTAAAATTATCAACTCACATCTGTCATGGATATCACTCACCCAATCCACGTCTACTAGCATAGCATGGCATAATAAGCAAACGTATAAGTAACTCCCAAAGGTTTCATAATAATAATACAGGTGATAGGTACTACCTCATCTACTTCCGATCCCACAATTTAATTAGATCCTAATCATGCAATGTGAGAGGATTGATCTAATGCAATAAAACATGGGTTGTAGAAAAGGTATGATCAAAGTGTTACTTGCCTTGCTGATGATCCACGAGTCCTAGGGTTTTGAAGTAACAGGCGGTGCAATCCGGGTAATCTATCGCAGACAAACAACAAGCACACAATAAGTACTCATCTAATGCACAGGTAAAACTCGAACAAGATATCGAACCAGAAAGTTCAACTTAAGAACTCCAGTTGCAAAGAAAGAACGAACCGAACAAAGAAACGGAAAACAAACGGCGGAAGAAAACAACTCGGTTCTAGCAAGTTGAAACTAGGTCAAATTTTACCGGGGCAAAAACTTGTTTAAGTTGATTAGACAGAACGGCGGTTTCGAAACGAAACTCCAGGCGCTTGAATCACCCGATTCCGATAAACGAGGGAGAAGATAAACTAGAACGAAGATCGCATCTGAGATCGCGATCGCGGAATAAATCCGACGAGAAGAAAAAGAAGAACGGTTATACGAACGGACGTTCGTTAACCTAGAAGAATCCGGTGATCACGTTCGTTAGGACGAACGGTCCGGCGAACGGTCCAAAGGCAACTAAATCGGAAAAGAAAACAAATCCGATCTAGGGTTTCGGAGAAGAAAACCGAAACGAAAAACCGATCTAGAAAACGAATCAGAGGAGAAGAAAAGAATCGGAACGATTAGAAGAAAACGATCCGAGGAAAAGAGACGTGGGAAACCTCCGGCGAGAGGCTCCGGCGCCGTGGCGTAGGGCGGCGGCGGCGTGGGCAAGGTGCGGCGGTGGCGCTAGGGCACAAGGGCGGCGGCGCGGGTGTGGGGTGGCGCGGGGTGGGGCGCGGGGTGGGGCGCGGCTAAGGAGGAGAGGGGCTTGGGATTGATGATTTGGAGGGGGGGTGTTGGGGTATTTATATTGGTGAGGGGAGGGGGTTTCTTGGGGTAGGGGACAAGAAATAGAGTAGGAATAGGAAAGAAAAAGAGGAAACGGAGTAGGACTAAAGTCCTACTAGGAATCAAAAAGGGGCGGCGGCGGCTCCTGCCTCTGGCGCCTGGCGCGCGCGATGGCCTGGCGCGGCCGGCTTCCTGCGCTGGGGAGGCGGTGGCTGGCCTGGGCCTTGGCCCGGCTGGCCTGCTGGTTTTTTTTAAACGGTCCTGCGCAGAAAAACACAGAAAAGAAAATCTAAACGGGATCCAAAATTTCTAAAGTAAATTTTCCCCGACTCCTAAAAATGAGCCGAACAAAATGAACTTTTCTACGGACCTAAAATGCAATTTTTAAAAACGCATTTTTCCCTATCCAAATAAAAGCAAACAAACTCCGGCAAACAAAATTGATCTATTTATTAAATCTTCATTTTTCCTAAATTTGGGAAAGTCATATTATTCCCTCTCTCATTTTTGATATAGGAAAATAATTGAAGATGAAATAAATAAATCAAATGATCCTCTTTTCAAATTCGAGAAAACTCTCAAATATGAAAATAATGAAATCGCCAACTCTCTCCGAAGGTCCTTGAGTTGCGTGAAATTTCTAGGATCAACCAAAATGCAAGAAAATATGATATGCATGATGATCTAGTGTATAACATTCCAAATTGCAAATTTGGGATGTTACACGATGTCTTCGGAGTCGAAGTCGAGCGTGTCGGTCAAATCGTCGACAGTGGCTACTAAGTGGGTGGTGGGTGGGCAGCGAATTTCTTCGTCATCCGCATCCCAGTCCTGCCGGACATAGTTCGGCCAGGACTCTCCTGACAAGGAGAGAGACCTTAATGAGTTCAGTATGTCGCCGAAGGGCGAGTGCTGAAAGATATCCATGGAGGTGAACTCCCTGATCGACGCCCAGTCGGATTCGATAGTGTTGGGGAACATAGTAATTTCAAAAAAATTCCTACGCACATGCAAGATCATGGTGATGCATAGCAACGAGAGGGGAGAGTGTTGTCTACGTACCCTCGTAGACCGGAAGCGGAAGCGTTAGCACAACGCGGTTGATGTAGTCGTACGTCTTCACGGCCCGACCGATCAAGCACCGAAACTACGGCACCTCCGAGTTCTAGCACACCTTCAGCTCAATGACGATCCCCAGACTCCGATCCAGCATTGTGTCGGGGAAGAGTTCCGTCAGCACGATGGCGTGGTGATGATCTTGATGTTCTACCGTCGCAGGGCTTCACCTAAGCACCGCTACAATATTATCGAGGATTATGGTGGAGGGGGGCACCGCACACGGCTAAGAGAACGGTCATGAAGATCAACTTGTGTCTCGAGGTGCCCCCCTGCCCCTGTATATAAAGGAGTAAGGGGGAGAGGCCGGCTGGCCCTTGGGGCGTGCCAAGGAGGGGGGAGTCCTCCTCCTAGTAGGAGTAGGACTCCCCTTTCCTAGTCCAACTAGGAAGAGAGAAGGGGGAAGGAAAGAGAGGGAGAGGGAGAGGGAAAGAGGGGTCGCGCCCCCTCCCCTAGTCCAATTCGGACTCCCCATGGGAGGGGGCGCGCCACCTCCTGGGCTGCTGCCCTCTCTCTCCCCTCAGGCCCACTAAGGCCCAATACTTCCCCGGGGGGTTCCGGTAACCCTTCTGGCACTCCGGTTTTCTCCGAAATCACCCGAAACACTTCTGGTGTCCGAATATAGCCGTCCAATACATTGATCTTTATGTCTCGACCATTTCGAGACTCCTCGTCATGTCCGTGATCATATCCGGGACTCCGAACAACCTTTAGTACATGAAAATATATAAACTCATAATGAAACTGTCATCGTAACGTTAAGCGTGCGGACCCTACGAGTTCGAGAATAATGTAGAAATGACCGAGACACGTCTTCGGTCAATAACCAATAGCGGAACCTGGATGCTCATATTGGCTCCTACATATTCTACGAAGATCTTTTATTGGTCAGACCGCATAACAACATATGTTGTTCCCTTTGTCATCGGTATGTTACTTGCCCGAGATTCGATCGTCGGTATCTCAATACCTAGTTCAATATCGTTACTGGCAAGTCTCTTTACTCGTTCCGTAATACATCATCCCGCAACTAACTCATTTAGTTGCAATGCTTGCAAGGCTTATAGTGGTGTGCATTACCGAGTGGGCCCAGAGATACCTCTCCGACAATCGGAGTGACAAATCCTAATCTCGAAATACGCCAACCCAACAAGTACCTTCGGAGACACCTGTAGAGCACCTTTATAATCACCCAGTTACGTTGTGATGTTTGGTAGCACACAAAGTGTTCCTCCGGTAAACGGGAGTTACATAATCTCATAGTCATAGGAACATGTATAAGTCATGAAGAAAGCAATAGCAATAAACTAAACGATCAAGTGCTATGCTAACGGAATGGTTCAAGTCAATCACATCATTCTCCTAATGATGTGATCCCGTTAATCAAATGACAACTCTTTGTCTATGGCTAGGAAACATAACCATGTTTGATCAATGAGCTAGTCAAGTAGAGGCATACTAGTGACACTCTGTTTGTCTATGTATTCACACATGTATCATGTTTCCAGTTAATACAATTCTAGCATGAATAATAAACATTTATCATGATATAAGGAAATAAATAATAACTTTATTATTGCCTCTAGGGCATATTTCCTTCAGTCTCCCACTTGCACTAGAGTCAATAATCTAGTTCACATCGCCATGTGATTTAACACCAATAGTTCACATCACCATGTGATTAACACCCATCGTTCACATTGTCATCTGACCAACACCCAAAGGGTTTACTAGAGTCAATAATCTAGTTCACATCGCTATGTGATTAACACCCAAAGAGTACTAAGGTGTGATCATGTTTTGCTTGTGAGAGAAGTTTAGTCAACGGGTCTTCCACATTCAGATTCGTAAGTATTTTGCAAATTTCTATGTCAACAATGCTCTGCACGGAACTATTCTAGCTAATTGCTCCCACTTTCAATATGTATCCAAATTGAGATTTAGAGTCATCTGGACCAGTGTCAAAATTTTCATCGACGTAACCCTTTACGACGAACCTTTTTGTCACCTCCATAATCAAGAAACATATCCTTATTCCACTAAGGATAATTTGACCGCTGTCCAGTGATCTACTCCTAGATCACTATTATACTCCCTTGCCAAAAACAGTGTAGGGTATACAATAGATCTGGTACACAGCATGGCATATTTTATAGAACCTATGGCTGAGGCATAGGGAATGACTTTCATTCTCTCTCTATCTTCTGCTGTGGTCTGGTTTTGAGTCTTACTCAACTTCACACCTTGTAACACAGGCAAGAACTCCTTTTTGACTGTTCCATTTTTAACTACTTCAAAATCTTGTCAAGGTATGTATTCATTGAAAAAACTTATCAAGCGTCTTGATCTATCTCTGTAGATCTTGATGCTCAATATGTAAGCAGCTTCACCGAGGTCTTTCTTTGAAAAAATTCCTTTCAAACATTCCTTTATGCTTTGCAGAATAATTCTACATGATCTCCGATCAACAATATGTCATACATATACTTATCAGAAATGTTGTAGTGCTCCCACTCACTTTCTTGTAAATACAGGCTTCACCGCAAGTCTGTATAAAACTATATGCTTTGATCAACTTATCAAAGCATATATTCCAACTCCAAGATGCTTGCACCAGTCCATAGATGGATCGCTGGAGCTTGCATATTTTGTTAGTACCTTTAGGATTGACAAAACTTTCTTGTTGCATCATATACAACTCTTCTTTAATAAATCCATTAAGGAATGTAGTTTTGTTTATCCATTTGCCAGATTTCATAAAATGTGGCAATTGCTAACATGATTCGGACAGACTTAAGCATCGCTACGGGTGAGAAGGTCTCATCGTAGTCAATCCCTTGAACTTGTCGAAAAGCTTTTGCAACAAGTCGAGCTTTATAGACAGTAACATTACCGTCAGCGTCAGTCTTCTTCTTGAAGATCCATTTATTCTCAATTGCTTGCCGATCAACGGGCAAGTCAACCAAAGTCCACACTTTGTTCTCATACATGGATCCCATCTCATATTTCATGGCTTCTAGCCATTTTGCGGAATCTGGGCTCTCCATCGCTTCTTCATAGTTCGTAGGTTCATCATGATCTAGTAGCATGACTTCCAGAACAGGATTACCGTACCACTCTGGTGCGGATCTTACTCTGGTTGATCTACGAGGTTCAGTAGTAACTTGATCTCAAGTTTCAAGATCATTATCATTAGCTTCCTCACTAATTGGTGTAAGTGTCACAGAAACCGGTTTCTGTGATGTACTACTTTCCAATAAGGGAGCAGGTATAGTTACCTCATCAAGTTCTACTTTTCTCCCACTCACTTCTTTTGAGAGAAACTCCTTCTCTAGAAAGGATCTATTCTCAGCAACAAATTTTCCTTTGGATCTGTGATAGAAGGTGTACCCAACAATTTCGTTTGGGTATCCTATGAAGATGCACTTCTCCGATTTGGGTTCAAGCTTATTAGTTTGAAACCTTTTCACATAAGCATTGCCGCCCCAAACTTTAAGAAACGGCAACTTTGGTTTCTTGCCAAACCACAGTTCATAAGGCGTCGTCTCAACAGATTTTGATGGTGCCCTATTTAACGTGAATGTAGCTGTCTCTAATGCATAACCCCAAAACGATAGTGGTAAATCGGTAAGAGACATCATAGATTGCACTATATCAAATAAAGTACGGTTATGACGTTCGTACACACCATTACGTTGTGGTGTTCCAGGTGGCATGAGTTTGTGAAACTATTCCACATTGTTTTAATTGAAGACCAAACTCGTAACTCAAATATTTGTCTCTGCGATCAGATCGCAGAAACTTTATTTTCTTGTCACGATGATTTTCCACTTCACTCTGAAGTTCTTTGAACTTTTCAAATGTTTCAGACTTATGTTTCATCAAGTAGATATACCCATATCTGCTCAAATCATCTGTGAAGGTCAGAAAATAACGATACCCGCCGCGAGCCTCAACATTCATCGGACTGCATACATCAGTATGTATTATTTCCAATAAGTCAGTTGCTTGCTCCATTGTTCCGGAGAGCAGAGTCTTAGTCATCTTGCCCATGAGGCACGGTTCGCAAGCATCAACTGATTCATAATCAAGTGATTCCAAAAGCCCATCAGCATGGATTTTCTTCATGCGCTTTACACCAATATGATCTAAACGGCAGTGCCACAAATAAGTTGCACTATCATTATTAACTTTGCATCTTTTGGCTTCAATATTATGAGAATGTGTATCACCACAATCGAGATCCAACAAACCATTTTCATTGGTTGTATGACCATAGAAGGTTTTATTCATGTAAACAGAACAACAATTTATTCTCTTACTTAAATGAATAACCATATTGCAATAAACATGATCAAATCATATTCATGCTCAACGCAAACAAAAAATAACACTTATTTAGGTTCAACACTAATCCCGAAAGTATAGGGAGTGTGCGATGATGATCATATCAATCTTGGAACCACTTCCAACACACATCGTCACTTCACCCTTAACTAGTCTCTGTTCATTTTGCAACTCCCATTTCAAGTTACTACTCTTAGCAACTGAACCAGTATCAAATACCGAGGGGTTGCTACGAACACTAGTAAAATACACATCAATAATCTGTATATCAAATATACCTTTGTTCACTTTGCCATCCTTCTTATCCACCAAATACTTGGGGTAGTTCTGCTTCTAGTGACCAGTCCCTTTGCAGTAGAAGCACTTAGTCTCAGGTTTAGGACCAGACTTGGGCTTCTTCACTTGAGCAGCAACTTGCTTGCCATTCTTCTTGAAGTTCCCCTTCTTCCCTTTGCCCTTTTCTTGAAACTAGTGGTCTTGTCTACCATCAACACTTGATATTTTTCTTGATTTCTACCTTCGTCGATTTCAGCATTACGAAGAGCTTGGGAATCGTTTCCCTTATCCCTTGCATATCATAGTTCATCACGAAGTTCTACTAACTTGGTGATGGTGACTAGAGAATTCTGTCAATCACTATTTTATCTGGAAGATTAACTCCCACTTGATTCAAGCAATTGTAGTACCCAGACAATCTGAGCACATGCTCACTGCTTGAGCTATTCTCCTCCATCTTTTAGCTATAGAACTTGTTGGAGACTTCATATCTCTCAACTCAGGTATTTGCTTGAAATATTAACTTCAACTCCTGGAATATCTCATATGGTCCATGACGTTCAAAACGTCTTTGAAGTCCCGATTCTAAGCCGTTTAAGCATGGTGCACTAAACTATCAAGTAGTCATCATATTGAGCTAGCCAAATGTTCATAACATCTGCATCTGCTCCTGCAATAGGTTTCTCACCTTGCAGTGCATCAAAGACATAATTCTTCTATGCAGCAATGAGGATAAACCTCAGATCACGGATCCAATCCACATCATTGCTACCAACATCTTTCAACTTAGTTTTCTCTAGGAACATATCAAAAATAAAACAGGGGAGCTAAACACGAGCTATTGATCTACAACACAGATATGCTAATACTACCAGGACTAAGTTCATGATAAATTAAAGTTCAATTAATCATATTACTTAAGAACTCCCACTTAGATAGACATCCCTCTAATCCTCTAAGTGATCACGTGATCCAAATCAACTAAACCATGTCCGATCATCACGTGAGATGGAGTAGTTTCAATGGTGAACATCACTATGTTGATCATATCTACTATATGATTCACGCTCGACCTTTCGGTCTCCGTGTTCCGAGGCCATATCTGTTATATGTTAGGCTCGTCAAGTTTAACCTGAGTATTCCATGTGTGCAACTGTTTTGCACCCGTTGTATTTGAACATAGAGCCTATCACACCCGATCATCACGTGGTGTCTCAGGTGCATACTCAGGGAGAACACTTATACTTTGATAATTTAGTGAGGGATCATCTTATAATGCTACTGTCAATCAAAGCAAGATAAGATGCATAAAAGATAAACATCACATGCAATCAATATAAGTGATATGATATGGCCATCATCATCTTGTACTTGTGATCTTCATCTCCGAAGTACCGTCATGATCACTATCGTCACCGGCGCAGCACCTTGATCTCCATCGTAGCATCGTTGTCATCTCGCCAATCTTATGCTTCCACAACTATTGCTACCGCTTAGTGATAAAGTAAAGCATTACAACACGATTGCATTGCATACAATAAAGCGACAACCATATGGCTCCTGCCAGTTGCTGATAACTCGGTTACAAAACATGATCATCTCATACAATAAAATTTAGCATCATGTCTTGACCATATCACATCACAACATGCCCTACAAAAACAAGTTAGACGTCCTCTACTTTGTTTTTGCAATTTTTACGTGGCTGCTACGGGTTTTAGCAAGAACCGGTCTTGCCTATGCATCAAAAACCACAACGATAGTTTGTCAAGTTGGTGCTGTTTTAACCTTCGCAAGGACCAGGCGTAGCCACACTCGGTTCAACTAAAGTTGGAGAAACTGACACTCGCCAGCCACCTGTGTGCAAAGCACGTCGGTAGAACCAGTCTCGCGTAAGCGTACGCGTAATGTCGGTCTGGGCCGCTTCATCCAACAATACTGCCGAACCAAAGTATGACATGCTGGTAAGCAGTATGACTTATATCGCCCACAACTCACTTGTGTTCTACTCGTGCATAACATCAACGCATAAAACCTAGGCTCGGATGCCACTGTTGGGGAACATAGTAATTTCAAAAAATTTCCTACGCACACGCAAGATCATGGTGATGCATAGCAACGAGAGGGGAGAGTGTTGTCTACGTACCCTCATAGACCAGAAGCGGAAGCGTTAGCACAACACGGTTGATGTAGTCGTACGTCTTCACGGCCCGACCGATCAAGCACCGAAACTACGGCACCTCCGAGTTCTAGCACACGTTCAGCTCAATGACGATCCCCAGACTCCGATCCAGCAAAGTGTCGGGGAAGAGTTCTGTCACCATGACGGCATGGTGACGATCTTGATGTTCTACCGTCGCAGGGCTTCGCCTAAGCACCGCTACAATATTATCGAGGATTATGGTGGAGGGGGGCACCGCACACGGCTAAGAGAATGATCACGAAGATCAACTTGTGTCTAGAGGTGCCCCCCTGCCCCTGTATATAAAGGAGCAAGGGGGAGAGGCCGGCCGGCCCTTGGGGCGCGCCAAGGAGGGGGGAGTCTTCCTCCTAGTAGGAGTAGGACTCCCCTTTCCTAGTCCAACTAGGAAGAGAGAAGGGGGAAGGAAAGAGAGGGAGAGGGAGAGGGAAAGAGGGGCCGCGGCCCCCTCCCCTAGTCCAATTCGGGCTCCCCATGGGAGGGGCCGCGCCACCTCCTGGGCTGCTGCCCTCTCTCTCCCCTCAGGCCCACTAAGGCCCAATACTTCCCCGGGGGGTTCCGGTAACCCTTCTGGCACTCCGGTTTTCTCCGAAATCACCCGAAACATTTCCGGTGTCCGAATATAGCCGTCCAATATATCGATCTTTATGTCTCGACCATTTTGAGACTCCTCGTCATGTCTGTGATCATATCCGGGACTCCGAACAACCTTCGGTACGTCAAAATATATAAACTCATAATGAAACTGTCATCGTAACGTTAAGCGTGCGGACCCTACGGGTTCGAGAATAATGTAGACATGACCGAGACATGTCTCCGGTCAATAACCAATAGCGGAACCTGGATGCTCATATTGGCTCCTACATATTCTACGAAGATCTTTTATCGGTCAGACCGCATAACAACATACGTTGTTCCCTTTGTCATCGGTATGTTACTTGCCCGAGATTCGATCGTCGGTATCTCAATACCTAGTTCAATCTCGTTACTGGCAAGTCTCTTTACTTGTTCTGTAATACATCATCCCGCAACTAACTCATTTAGTTGCAATGCTTGCAAGGCTTATAGTGATGTGCATTACCGAGTGGGCCCAGAGATACCTCTCCGACAATCGGAGTGACAAATCCTAATCTCAAAAGACGCCAACCCAACAAGTACCTTCGGAGACATCTGTAGAGCACCTTTATAATCACCCAGTTATGTTGTGACATTTGGTAGCACACAAAGTGTTCCTCCGGTAAACGGGAGTTGCATAATCTCATAGTCATAGGAACATGTATAAGTCATCAAGAAAGCAATAGCAATAAACTAAACGATCAAGTGCTATGCTAACGGAATGGGTCAAGTCAATCACATCATTCTCCTAATGATGTGATCCCGTTAATCAAATGACAACTCTTTGTCTATGGCTAGGAAACATAACCATCTTTGATCAACGAGCTAGTCAAGTAGAGGCATACTAGTCACACTCTGTTTGTCTATGTATTCACACATGTATCATGTTTCCGGTTAATACAATTCTAGCATGAACAATAAACATTTATCATGATATAAGGAAATAAATAATAACTTTATTATTGCCTCTAGGGCATATTTCCTTCAGATAGGCACGAGCGCAGGCGGTTCGGAGTCCGTGGTCGGGGAAGAATTCGGCAGTTTGGAGTCACGGTGACGTGAAGGGTAAGGTCAATACTTGGCTCGATCGCCGCTGAGAATGAGGCCTCCGTGGTAGGGCCTATCCACTAGTGCATGGATGGCGCAATTGGCTCCGAATTGAGGGTCGGAGCGGTTGCCACTACGGTCTCCTGAACACTGTCCGATGGTAGAGCTAAATCATGCTCATCGTGACCGTGCAGCGCACTTGGCAGGGGCTCGAATCCGTCGAAGATCAAGTCTCCGCGGATGTTGGCCGTGTAGTTTAAGCTTCCAAACCTGACCTGGTGGCCAGGGGCGTAACTCTCGATCTGCTCCAGATGGCCAAGCGAGTTGGCCCGTAGTGCAAAGACGCCGAATACAAAGATCTGTCCGGGGAGAAAAGTCTCACCCTGGACTGCATCACTATCGATGATCGAAGGAGCAATCAAGCCTAACGATGACGACACAGAGGAACTCTCAATGAAAGCACCAATGTCGGTGTCAAAACCGGCTGATCTCGGGTAGGGGGTCCCGAACTGTGCGTCTAGGCGGATGGTAATAGGAGATGGGGGACACGATGTTTTTACCCAGGTTCGGGCCCTCTCGATGGAGGTAAAACCCTACTCATGCTTCATTGATCTTGATGATATGAGTATTACAAGAGTTGATCTACCACGAGATCGAAGAGGCTAAACCCTAGAAGCTAGCCTATGTTATGATTGTTGTTCTTGGTCCTACGGACTAAACCCTCCAGTTTATATAGACACCGGAGGGGGCTAGGGTTACACAGAGTCGGTTGCAAGGAAGGAGATCTACATATCCATATTGCCAAGCTTCCCTTCCATGGCAAGGAGAGTCCCATCCAGACACGGGACGAAGTCTTCAATCTTGTATCTTCATAGTCCAACAGTCCGGCCAAAGGATATAATCCGGCTGTCCGGATACCCCCTAATCTAGGACTCCCTCACTTGGACTATGAGATTATGCAACTCCCGAATACCGGAGGAATACCTTGTGTGCTATCAAACATCACAGCGCAACTGGGTGATAATAAAGATGCTCTACAGGTATCTCCAAAGGTGTTTGTTGGGTTGGCATAGACGAAGATTAGGATTTTTCACTCCGAGTATCGGGGAGGTATCTCTAAGCCCTCTTGGTAATGCACATCATGATAAGCCTTGCAAGCAATGTGACTAATGAGTTAGTTGCGCGATGATGCATTATGAAACGAGTAAAGAGACTTGCCGGTAACGAGATTGAACTAGGTATGAAGATACCGATGATCGAATCTCGGGCAAGTAACACACCGATGAAAAAAGGAATGACATATGTTGTCATTGCGGTTTGACCAATAAATATCTTCGTAGAATATGTAGGATCCAATATGAGCATCCAGGTTCTGCTGTTGGTTATTGACCGAAGATGTGTCCCAGTCATGTCTAGTCCTCGAGCACCGTTCTTCGTGCCTCAAGCGGAAGCTCTGACTCCTGAAGCATCATGCGATCCGGACCAATAGATAGGCCCTACATTGGCTGGGAATGGCGCTGGAGTGGGGCGACGGGACGTCGGAGGAACTCCTTCATCACCATGGGTGCGGTCAAGCCAAGGTCTTTCAACCTCCGCAGCCGGAGCCAGACGAAGGCAAGGCGGGGGCTCGTAAGCTTCTTGTGAGCCCAGCCGGAGGTGGGAACGGCGGGCGCAGACGGAGGCGAGAGCAAAGGGCTGAGCACTCCGACATCCACATACACCCACCATGTCCGGAACCCACTCGCAGATGGCGGGAGCTCAGAGTCAATCCCTAAGCCGGCCGTCGCCGCCACGGCCTGGAAGCTCAAGCACCCCGAGCATTGCCGGGGGTCAGTCAAGTGTAGCGAGAAGAAATGGCGCAGAAGGGCCACGGAGGCGGCGATGCCCACCATGGCCTCACAAAAAAAGGCGAAGATGGCAAGAAGGGCGACAGATTGGGGATCTAAGTGCAGCAGATGAATCTGGTAATAGGAAAGCACGACATTGAAGAAGGCGGAGAAAGGGGGATCAGACCGGCCCACAGGGCGTCGACGAAGAACTGGACCTCGGTGGCTGCTCTATCGATTGAAGCTCGGGATGCCGGCCAGGCCACCGTGCCTCCCCATTCGTTGAAGCTGGTGGCGAGCGCAAGGTGGACCATGTCCATGCCTTCCTCATTGAGAACCCGCGATCGGCCGACGGCGGGCTCCACAGCAGAAGGCGGGTCGGCTGAGGACATGGGCTTCTTCCCTTTCTCCATCCGGTTCGGCGCCATGATGATGGGGAGGACTGAGCTCAGGTTGGATGGGGAGAGGAAGTTGAGGATCGAGGAAGCGAAGGAGTCGGGGGGTGCATTGCCAGCAAGGGGAAAATAACTGTGTGGGACGTCATGGCCGCCTAGCTAGGGGGATATCAAAGCTGTGTGGGGAAGCGGGGCCGCCAACGTCCAATCGATCGCCAAGTGTCAAGCAGGGCCACAGGCTGTTGGGGCTCGTAGAGCTCCGCACTTGCCCTTTGGTTTCGCCTCTAAGCCAAGCCCGAGAGCGCCTTGGGCCCGGGGGCTACTGTCAGCGTTTTGGGAACGGGGGTCCCCAGACTTGCCTGCCTGCGGCCCGCTGCGTGGGTCCACCAGCGGCCATGTACGACCCCTCTTCACCAGCAAACAATCAAGACCCTCGCGAGGGGCCAAGCCTCACGAGGAAGATGACACAAGACCTCCTCAGGGGCGGCCTCACGAGGTAGGCTCACGAGGGGCGGAGAGATCAAGGCAAGGGACACCTCGCGAGGTTCCTGTCGCAAGCCATGATGACTGGATCTAGGCGGGTGCTAGCGCACGCAGTCTCCTCCTTTAGTCTTTGGTGCTAAAGGGGCAAGCGCATACTAGGAGTCCCAAGGTATCATGCAAAGGTTTACATATCGGTGCACCAAGACCAAGACCAACAAGACGGCAGGACGGAGGACACCGTGGAGCCCAAGACGGCGTCACCACCAGAGCCTTTGGCAGGCGAAGACTACTTTTGTCAGGATAGCTTGTACTAGTTGTCTCCCTTCGAATTTGGCCGTTGTGGGATCCCTTCCCGCTCAATATTTGGGAAGAGGACCAGGGCCTCTGTAAATAGGACTAGCCACCACCACACAAGGGGATCAGATCCAGATCATCCCCAACCACTCAAGTTCACCAAGCACAAGAACACCTCTCCTCGTGAGGCAGCCCAAGAGGGAATCCACCACACCACACTGGAGTAGGGTATTACACCACAACGGTGGCCTGAACTAGTATATATCTTGTGTCTCGCGTTCTTTGGGTTCGTCGAGCTAGGCCGTGAGGTCGTAGAGTGTGCGAGCTAGAGAGGGGGAGAGATCTTTGTGTGCACCCAGTGTTCGAACCTCAAGGGTTTTGCCGGAACCCGAAATCCGACAACAACATCATGCTCCTCTGGTGAGCTAAGAGAGATTTCTTTATGCGGGTTGCACAGACTACCATTTTTATAATTTTTAAAATATCACCTGCTTATGCTTCATGATGTGTAACATTATTGTTAGTCCTATTTTTCCATGTACAAAATAGACTGTCTTGCTCGCTTCACTATTATAACTCTATTTTTTCCCTAGTCATGTGTACTTACAGAAACATTTCAGGATGAAGTGACATCAACACAAAGATCTATGAGCAGTGCGGCACGACTGTTACCAAATGATTATGGATTGGAATTGGAATGTGCTGATGTTCTCGAGCATCAACTAGAGTTGGCAAGACAACGTGTACATGATTCTCAACGTGCAATCAACAAGTTGAGACTAGACTTGTAGGTATTAGATGCAGGAGTCAAAAAAATGAAACGAGACACTGAGGTAACCACGAAGGAATTGGAGATTTTGCAGATTGAAATTTGTGCTAACTGAATCCGGCCAATCCTATTTTCAGAAGAGATTATAGTTCAAATGTTAATTTCTATTGATGTGTGTCCATGATGAATGAGCTTTATTTTCCCAGTGTATGTAATTTGTTATTTGTGTACGCTTTATTATCACTGGTGCCAAACTATAATTCCCGGTGGGTATAATCGGCTATAATTTCTTTATTGTATAGGGTAGGATTATACTACGTTTCTTTGCCTTAGTCTCTTTATTGTATAGTTTATGTTTTTTAGAGACGATAGTATAGAGTAGGATAATTCTTTGAATATGCTATATCATTGAAACGGGGGCCACCATGCCTAAACATTTCCTGGACGCCATACGAACGAACAAACATGTGTAGTCAAAGCAGGCCTTAATTGGGCTAGTCAAAATAATATTTAATGGATCCCAAATGATGTGGCCGACCATAATAACTGCTCTTAGCAGGCCGTTAACAGTCCAAAAGCTCAATAGGGCCGTATAAATGGAAATGGCCGGCGGGCCTCTAGCGGGTGGAAATAAATGTCAATTTTGTATCGGCCCTTTTACTTTCTGGGTCAGTAAGAGGCCGAAAGTGTTTTGGGCTCGAGGTGGCCCAATTTGCAAATTAGGCTTTTAATAGGCCGAAAGTCGCATCGGGCCGAAATTTTTCCCTATGGACCGTGGGCCCCTAATGGACACAAAATTAGGTTGCACAGTCAAAGGCCCAACTGTTGTGTGGGCCGTTAATAGGCCGAAAGACAAAATGGGCTAGAAATTGGCCCATTTACTGAATGGGTCGAGGACAGGCCTAAAGTCACAACGGGCTAGAAGTTGGCCCAACTACGGAATGGGCCAAGAAAAGGCCGAAAGACATTCCGGGCCGTTAACGGGCTGGAACTGATGATCGCCTGCTAACAGGGCGAAAGAAGCTCGGGCCATAATTGGTCCCAAAGGCGTAGTAGGCCATTAACGGGCTGAAACTAACGATGGGGTGGAAATTGTCAAATCTAGAATGGGCTGATTTTGTGTAACTTGTATGGGCCGTGCTTGTGAATGGGCCTGACTCAAGTAGGTCGCTAATGGCCCGACCCGCTTATTTTAACAGGACCGACCTTTTAACCTGAATGGGCCACTATTGGGCCAAGACACGTGTCGACATATCATAGGCGCGTCCCGTCCATTCGGTGGATGAGAACTATCCGAACGTTGGGCCGACACATGGATCTACTAGCGAATGAGAATTTTATGCGTGGAAAATCCCCATCGGTCTGGGCTGTTAACGGGTTATCGGGTCCAAACTGGAACCCGATAGCTTAACGCTGACCCGTTACGGTGGATGCCACGTGTCAGTTACCCTTGACGAAAGCACTTCTATGACGGGAGATTTATCATCATGGAAGTGGACACTTCTATGATGATAATTTTGGTAATGTCATGGAACACTTGTACGATAGCACATGTATGACTATCTTGATTCTGTCAGAAAATCGTCATGGATGTACATGCATGACAGAAAACGTGACCTACTGTGACAAACACGTATCGTCACGAAAGTGTTTTTTTAGTGATTCAAGCTATCATTTGGAGATGATGTTGTTTACCTTTGCTATATTTGTCTGATGTTATGGTTGTTGTACTTATCATGCATTTCCACTACTTATCCAAGACAACAATGGGAGTGGCCACCATTTTCTCCCGAGGTTAGTTTCATCCCTCGGCTTGTACTCCCCCCATCGTTCCATAATGTAGTGCATATTGATCCAGGCCTGAACACTTGTTAGCTTCTAATATTGACTTGTTGCTTGTAGGTACATATGCCCTTGGCAAGGATCCATGCATCAACCCTTTTTGCGTATGGGGTAATGAGATATTCATGAACAAGGATCAAGTGAGGAAACTGATAAGGATTATTAGCAAAAACATATGAATGGTGGCAAGAAAAATATTTGTTTATGGTCTATCCAACACAACAGTGAGCTGTAGGATGGTAACTACAAACTCTACAACCTTCTCTTTTTACTGCCCATAATGAGTTGTTACACAACATTGTCTGAATCTTTTTCATTCGTAGTGGTTCCCTAAGAAGTTCACTCAAGATTACCTCGCAAAGTACATGATTCTTCGACACGCAATGAAGGTTAAGTATTTCATCCAGACTACAATGAGCATCGAGAAGTCCTAATGAAGACAGTGAAGGATGGATAGGCAACCATCACAAGGGGTTGGCATAGAGTCGTGCGTGCATTACACATGGAGGAGGGCAGAATATGGGCATTCCACTTCACCTTCTCTAGCAACCAGAATGTCTTTTGCCTCTCTCTTATAGTCTTTAATACAACAATGGTTCATCATTCTTTACTTGGTACTTCTGTAGTTCTTCAGTATATGTACCTGTGAATCAAATTATGCAATCGTGGTTCAACCTATATTTGTAATAAACATGGTTGGATATTAAATAAGTGATTGCCTACTTTTAAATTAAAAACATGTGATTTCGAAATTAGGGATTACACGGCACACGATTTGCGAAAGCGAAATGTCTGTGATATATGTGGAGATCAGACACATTTCTAGGATCCACTACGTGTGCGATCAATCTCTACTGCAGACACTATCAGCCAAGAAAAAATGTGTGTGATTAACAACAACATCACACATAGTTCTTTCTTATTAAATGTTTGCGATAGTCACCTTAACACACATGCTTCGCAATTATGGACTGTTTGTGATGTTGTGTGCATCGCAAACGTTTGGTCATAGAAGAACGCGTGCGATAGGTCGATCATCCGACGCGGGTATGACGGATGAATCGCGTGGGATGTATTCCAGCTTCGCATACAGTTTTAAAATCATGAACAATTTGTGTGCGCTCTTACATCAAATCATACACTGTTGAGAAAAACTAAATGTGTGTGATTGTCTACTTCTATAATCGTGAACTATTTGTGATGGGTCGCGCATCGTAAATGTAGGACCACAAAATACTGATTGCGAAGGCAATGCGAGCACAAACGAGTAGGGAGTACTGTATATGCATCGAGGCTCCATATCCCCGACGGTTTATGGGTCGTGTGGGAAGGACCCCCCTATCGCAGTCACTGACTTGGCGACGGCTCCGAACACCGTCGCGGAAAGGGGTTAAAAGCCCTTTGTATAGCACCTCGTTGTACCAGTGTTTGTTTGTTTTTCAATCATTTGAGACATGCGAGTCTTGTCTGCTCGGCAAGATGACTAAGACTCCTTTTTCAAGGAGTTGTGAGAGGGCGTCCGAGCTGTTGGAACTTATACATAGTGATGTATGTGGACCAGTGAGCATGACAGCTAGAGTTGGTTTCCAATACTTCGTGACTACCGATGACTTGAGTATATATGGATATCTCTACTTGATGAGGTACAAGTCAGAAACTTTTGAAAAGTTTAAGGAGTTTCATAACGAAGTGGAAAATTAGCTCGGCAAGAGAATCAAACTTCTATGATCTGATTGTGGCGGTGAGTATATGAGCCAGGAGTTTGATGATCATATGAAGAGTCGTGGAATAGTTCCACAACTGACTCCTCCGGGTACACCACAGAGAAATGGCGTGTCGGAACGAAGGAATCAGACTCTTTTGGACATGGTCCAATCAAAGATGAGTCAGTGAAATTTACCCTTGTCATTTTGGGGATACTCTCCAGGAACTACAGCTTTCACACTAAACAGGGCACCATCTAAGTTTGTAGTGAAGGAAATATGCCCTAGAGGGAATAATAAAGTTATTATTTATTTCCTCATATCATGATAAATGTTGATTATTCATGCTAGAATTGTATTAACCAGAAACTTAGTGCATGTGTGAATACATAGACAAACAGAGTGTCACTAGTATGCCTCTACTTGACTAGCTCATTAATCAAAGATGGTTAAGTTTCCTAACCATAGACATGAGTTGTCATTTGATTAATGGGATCACATCATTAGGAGAATGATGTGATTGACTTGACCCATTCCGTTAGCTTAGCACTTGATCGTTTTAGTTTACTACTATTGCTTTCTTCATGACTTATACATGTTCCTATGACTATGAGATTATGTAACTCCCAATTACCGGAGGAACACTTTGTGTGCTACCAAACGTCACAACGTAACTGGGTGATTATAAAGGTGCTCTAAAGGTGTCTCCAATGGTACTTGTTGAGTTGGCATATATCAAGATTAGGATTTGTCACTCCAATTGTCGGAGAGGTATCTCTAGGCCCACTCGGTAATGCACATCACTATAAGCCTTGCAAGCATTGTAACTAATGAGTTAGTTGCGGGATGATGCATTACAGAATGAGTAAAGTGACTTTCCGGTAACGAGATTGAACTAGGTATTGAGATACCCACGATCGAATCTCGGGCAAGTAACATACCGATGACAAAGGGAACAACGTATGCTGTTATGTGGTTTGACCGATAAAGATCTTTGTAGAATATGTGGGAGCCAATATGAACATCTAGGTTCCGCTATTGGTTATTGACCGGAGACGTGTCTCGGTCATGTCTACATAGTTCTCGAACCCGTAGGGTCCGCACGCTTAAAGTTCGGTGACGATCGATATTATCAGTTTTTGTGTTTTGATGTACCGAAGGTAGTTCGGAGTCCCGAATATGATCATGGACATGACGAGGAGACTCGAAATGGTCGATACGTAAAGTTCGATATATTGGACGACTATATTCGAACACCGGAAGTGTTCCGGCTGATTTCGGAGAAAATCGGAGTGCCGGAGGGTTACCGGAACCCCCCCGGGAGAAATAATGGGCCTTAGTGGAGATAGAGAGGGCTGGCCTAGGGCAGGCCGTGCACCCCTCCCCCTCTGGTTCAAATTGGACTAGGAGAAGGGGGTTGGTGCCCCCCTTTCCTTCTCCCTCTCCCCCTTCCTTTCCCCCTCCTAGTAGGAGTAGGAAAGAGGGGAGTCCTACTCCTACTAGGAGGAGGACTCTTCCTGGCGCGCCATAGTGGGCCAGCCGGCCTGCCCCCTTGCTCCTTTATATACGGGGGCAGGGGGCACCTCTAGACATACAAGTTGATCATTGATCCCTTAGCCGTGTGCGATGCCCCCCTCCATCATAATCCACCTCGATCATATCGTAGCGGTGCTTAGGCGAAGCCCTGCGTTGGTAGCAACATCATTACCATCAACACGCCGTCGTGCTGACAGAACTCACCCGTGAAGCTCTGCTGGATCGGAGTTCGTGGGACGTCATCGAGCTGAACATGTGCTGAACTCAGAGGTGCCGTGCATTCGGCACTTGGATCGGTCGGATCGTGAAGACGTTCGACTACATCAACCGCATTCTCATAACGCTTCCGCTTACGGCCTACGAGGGTACGTGGACGATACTCTTCCCTCTCGTTGCTATGCATCACCATGATCTTGCGTGTGCGTAGGATTTTTTTTTTGAAATTACTATGTTCCCCAACAGTGGCATGCGAGCCAGGTTTATGCGTAGATGTTATATGCACGAATAGAACACGAGTGAGTTGTGGGCGATACATGTCATACTACTTACCAGCATGTCATACTTTGGTTCGACGGTATTGTTGGATGAAGCGGCCCGGACCGACATTACGCGTACGCTTACGCGAGACTGGTTCTACCGACGTGCTTTGCACACAGGTGACTGGCGGGTGTCAGTTTCTCCAACTTTAGTTGAACCGAGTGTGGCTATGCTCGGTCCTTGAGAAGGTTAAAACAGCACTAACTTGACAAACTATCGTTGTGGTTTTGATGTGTAGGTAAGAGCGGTTCTTGCTCAGCCCATAGCAGCCATGTAAAACTTGCAACAACAAAGTAGAGGACGTCTAACTTGCTTTTGCAGGGCATGTTGTGTTGTGATATGGTCAAGACATGATGCTATATTTTGTTGTATGAGATGATCATGTCTTGTAACCGAGTTATCGGCAATTGGCAGGAGCCATATGGTTGTCGCTTTTATTGTATGCAATGCACTCACCCTGTAATTGCTTTACTTTATCACTAAGCGGTAGCGATAGTCGTAGAAGCTATAGTTGGCGAGATGACAACGATGCTACGATGGAGATCAAGGTGTCGCGCTGGTGACGATGGTGATCATGACGGTGCTTCGGAGATGGAGATCACAAGCACGAGATCATGATGGCCATATCATATCACTTATATTGATTGCATGCGATGTTTTATCTTTTATGCATCTTATTTTGCTTAGATTGACGGTAGCATTATAAGATGATCTGTTACTAAATTTCAAGGTACAAGTATTCTCCCTGAGTATGCACCGTTGCGAAAGTTCGTCGTGCCGAGACACGATGTGATGATCGGGTGTGATAAGCTCTACGTTCACATATAACGGGTGCAAGACAGTTTTGCACATGCAGAATACTCGGGATTAAACTTGACGAGCCTAGCATATGTAGATATGGCCTCGGAACACTGGAGACCGAAAGGTCAAGCGTGAATCATATAGAAGATATGATCAACATATTGATGTTCACCATTGAAAACTACTCCATCTCACGTGATGATCGGACATGGTTTAGTTGATATGGATCACGTGATCACTTAGATGATTAGAGGGATGTCTATCTAAGTGGGAGTTCTTTAATAATTTGATTAACTAAACCTTAATTTAATCATGAACTTAGTACCTGATAGTATTTTACCTGTCTATGTTGTTGTAGATAGATGGCCCGTGCTGTTGTTCCATTGAATTTTAACGCGTTCCTTGAGAAAGCAAAGTTGAAAGATGATGGTAGCAATTGCACGGACTGGGTTTGTAACTTGAGGATTATCCTCATTTATGGATAGAAGAATTACGTCCTGGAAGCACCGCTAAGTGCCAAACTTGCTGCAGGAGCAACACCAGATGTGATGAATGTCTGGTAGAGCAAAGCTGATGACTACTCGATAGTTTAGTGTGCCATGCTTTACGGCTTAGAACCGGGACTTCAACAACGTTTTGAACGTCATGGAGCATATGAGATGTTCCAGGAGTTGAAGTTAACATTTCAAGCAAATGCCCGGATTGAGAGATATGAAGTCTCCAATAAGTTCTATAGCTGCAAGATGGAGGAGAATAGTTCTGTCAGTGAACATATACTTAGAATGTCTGGGTACCATAACCACTTGACTCAGCTAGGAGTTAATCTTCCGGTTGATAGTGTCATTGATAGAGTTCTTCAATCACTGCCGCCAAGCTACAAGAGGTTCATGATGAACTATAATATGCAAGGGATGAATAAGACTATTCCCAAGCTCTTCGCAATGCTAAAGGCTGCGGAAGTAGAAATCAAGAAGGAGCATCAAGTGTTGATGGTCAACAAGACCACCAGTTTCAAGAAAAAGGGTAAAGGGAAGAAGAAGGGTAACTTCAAGAAGAACGACAAACAAGTTGCTGCTCAGGAGAAGAAACCCAAGTCTGGACCTAAGCCTGAGATTGAGTGCTTCTACTACAAACAGACTGGTCACTGGAAGCGGAACTGCCCCAAGTATTTTGCGGATAAGAAGGATGGCAAGGTGAACAGAAGTATATGCAAGTGGGATACTGAAGGAAATATTCCCTAGAGGCACTAATAAAGTTATTATTTATTCCCTCATATCATGATAAATGTTTATTATTCATGCTAGAATTGTATTAAACGGAAACTTAGTGCATGTGTGAATACATAGACAAACAGAGTGTCACTAGTATGCCTCTACTTGACTAGCTCATTAATCAAAGATGGTTAAGTTTCCTAACCGTAGACATGAGTTGTCATTTGATTAATGGGATCACATCATTAGGAGAATGATGTGATTGACTTGACCCATTCTGATAGCTTATCACTTGATCGTTTTAGTTTACTGCTATTGCTTTCTTCATGACTTATACATGTTCCTATGACTATGAGATTATGTAACTCCCAATTACCGGAGGAACACTTTGTGTGCTACCAAACGTCACAGCGTAACTGGGTGATTATAAAGGTGCTCTACAGGTGTCTCCAATGGTACTTGTTGAGTTGGCATAGATCAAGATTAGGATTTGTCACTCTGATTGTCGGAGAGGTATCTCTGGGCCCACTCGGTAATGCACATCACTATAAGCCTTGCAAGCATTGTAACTAATGATTTAGTTGCGGGATGATGCATTACAGAACGAGTAAAGAGACTTTCCGGTAACGATATTGAACTAGGTATTGAGATACCGACGATCGAATCTCGGGCAAGTAACATACCGACGAGAAAGGGAACAACATATGTTGTTATCCGATTTGACCGATAAAGATCTTCGTAGAATATGTGGGAGCCAATATGAACATCAAGGTTCCGCTATTGGTTATTGACCGGAGATGTGTCTCGGTCATGTCTACATAGTTCTCGAACCCGTAGGGTCCGCACGCTTAAAGTTCGGTGACGATCGGTATTATGAGTTTTTGTGTTTTGATGTACCGAAGGTAGTTTAGAGTCCCGGATATGATCACGAACATGACGAGGAGTCTCGAAATGGTCGAGACGTAAAGATCGATATATTGGACGACTATATTCGGACACCGGAAGTGTTCCGAGTGATTTCGGAGAAAATCGGAGTGTCGGAGGGTGACCGGAACCCCCCGGAGAAATAATGGGCCTTATGGGCCTTAGTGGAGAGAGAGAGGGCTAGCCTAGGGAAGGCCGTGCGCCCCTCCCACTCTGGTCCGAATTGGACTAGGAGAAGAGGGGCGGCGCCCCCCTTTCCTTCTCCCTCTCCCCCTTCCTTTGCCCCTCCTAGTAGGAGTAGGAAAGAGGGGAGTCCTACTCCTACTAGGAGGAGGACTCCTTCTCCTGGTGCGCCATAGAGGGCCGGCCAACCTCCCCCTTGCTCCTTTATATACGGGGGCAGGGGGCACCTCTAGACACACAAGTTGATCATTGATCCCTTAGCCGTGTGCGGTGCCCCCCTCCACCATAACCCACCTCGATCATATCGTAGTGGTGCTTAGGCGAAGCCCTGCGTCGGTAGCAACATCATCACCATCAACACGCCATCGTGCTGACGGAACTCTCCGGTGAAGCTCTGCTAGATCAGAGTTCGTGGGACGTCATCGAGCTGAACGTGTGCTGAACTCGGAGGTGTCATGCGTTCGGTACTTGGATCAGTCGGATCGTGAAGACATTCGACTACATCAACCGCGTTCTCATAACGCTTCCGCTTACGGTCTGTGAGGGTTCGTGGACGATACTCTTCTCTCTCGTTGATATCCGTCACCATGATCTTGCATGTGCATAGGAATTTTTTTGAAATTACTACGTTCCCCAACATGTAGATAAGACACCATATGAGATATGGACTGCGAAGATTCATAGTTTGTCTTTTCTGAAATTCTGGGGATGTGAAGCATATGTCAAGCGACTCCGATCGAACAAGCTTACACCCAAATGGGACAAGTGCAAATTTGTGGGATATCCAAGGGAAACCTTGGGATATTACTTCTACAACCGTGAAGAGGGCAAACTGTTTGTCGCTCGACATGGAGTTTTCCATGAGAAAGAGTTTCTCAATCAGAAAGCTAGTGGGAAGATGGTATGACTCGAATTCGAGAACAACATGAGGACGTTCCGGTGGGCGATCCTATCACACCGGAGTTAGTCAGGGAACCCATAGCGGAGTCGACGCTGATTCCACAGAGGTCAGAAAGGTTGTGAAATATGCACGACTGCAATGTGTTGTTCTTGGAGAACAATAAGCCGACTATGTATACGGAAGCGATGGTGAGCGCTAATTCCGAGTTATAGGTTGAGGCCATGAGATCTGAATTAAAGTCCATGGATGATAATCAAGTTCAGAACTTGGTTGATTTGCCAGATGGCGTTCGAGCCATTCATTGCAAATGGATCTTTAAGGAGAAAACTGACATGGACAGAAATGTCACAGTCCATAAGGCCCAACTTGTCGCTAAACATTATCGACAAGTTCAAGGAGTTGACTACAATGAGACTTACTCACCGGTAGCGATGCCTAAATCAATTCGGATCATTCTTGCTATAGCTACATATTTCGACTATGAGATATGGCAGATGGATGTCAAAACGGCTTTCCTTAATGGAAATTTAACCGAGGATGTGTATATGACACATCCCAAGTGTTTTATCTATCCAAAGAAGTCTAGCATGGTATGCAAGCTTCAGAGATCCATTTATAGATTGAGGTAAGCATCTTGGAATTGGAACATTCATTTTAATGAAGCGGTCATAGAGTTTGGCTTCATAAAAAATGATTGTGATCATTGTGTATTGAAGAAGATCAGTGGGAGCTCAATAGCATTTCTAGTCTTGTATGTGGATGACATACTTTTGATTGGAAATGACATTCAAATTCTTGAAACTATCAAGGACTCATTGAAAAATAGTTTTTCGATGACGGACTTGGGAGAAGCAACATATATTTTCGGAATGAACGTTTATAGAAATAGATCAAGAAGGCTTATTGTATTAAGCCAAAGTGCTTATATTGACAAGGTGTTGAAGAGGTTCAACATGCAAGATGCCAAGAAGGGTGTCTTTCCCACGTCACATGGCATTAGTCTTAGCAAGACTCGGAGTCCTTCGACTTCTGATGAGCGAAGACACATGGATGGGATTTCGTATGCTTCAGCTGTTGGGTCCATCTTGTATGCTATGCTATGCACTCGTCCCAATGTTAGCTTTGCTATTAGCATGGTGGGCGAATACCAGGCTGATCCAAGTGAGAGTCACTGTATAGTGGTTAATAATATCCTTAAGTACTTGAGAAGGATTAAGGATATGTTCCTAATGTATGGAGGTGAGGATGAGCTCATTGTAAAAGTTACACCGATGCTAGTTTCCAAACCAATAGTGATCATAGCCGATCGCAATCTCGGTTTGTATTCATTCTGATCGGAGGAGCAGTGAGCTAGAGGAGTTCCAAGAAAGACACAGTAGCTGATTCTACACCAGAGGCCGAGTATGTTATGGCTTTTGAAGCTGCAAAAGAAGGTGCTTGGGTGAAGAATTTCATTTCTATTATTGGTTTGGTTCAGAGCGCGTCCAATCCTTTGTGATAATAGTGGTGCTATCGCGCAAGTCAAGGAACCTGGAAACCATCATAAAACCCAACACAAACTCATGCGTTTCAACCTTATTTGCGACAAAGTCGAGAGGGGCGATGTAAACATATGCAAGGTACATACGGATGCAAATGTTGCTGATCCATTGCTGAAGCCTCTCCCATGGCCGAAGCATGAGGTGCACATAATTTCCATGGGCATACGGTGCCTAAATAGTTGACTCTAGTGCAAGTGGGATACTATTGGAGATATGCTCTAGAGTAAATCATGTGATGATGATATTTCCCTATGTATTCGTGAGTCTTTTGTATTGCCTTGAACATCATCAATGATATGTATCAATAAGTATGCAACTTGTTTGTGGAACTATGTATTGTATGATGATTGTTCTAATGGTCCCTGGTTGATAAGGTTATGCATACACATATCCTTAACTGGTATACGACTCAGTTGGTGACTATGTTTCACAAGTCATGTGCCTGGAGATGCTAAACTGATAGTATGAACTCGGGGATGGAGATCACCAAGTCAGACAGACCCACTTTGAGACGTAGTGAGATATTGTCATCTGTTTGTCTCAAGTACAATGTCTATGCCATATCCTAGACCCGAGGTCCTCACATTTTCACGGGATGAGGATTGACTCACTTAGGGTCTATCAAACGTTACCCGTAACTGGGTAGTTATAAACATAGGTTTCGGGTGAGTCATGAGACATTCCGCGAGATATGGCTGACCAATATGGGATTTGCACCTCCTATACGGAGAGATATTCTCTAGGCCCTTTCGAGTGATCAGATTTGGAAAGCATGGCCATGTGACTTGGTTTAAGTGTTAACCCAATTCAGGAATCTTATCACAGTTTCGAGAAGAGAGGTCGATCTACCACAACGGTGAAAAGTACTTGCTTTGAGCTCGACAACATATATCATGAGGTAAAAGGAATGTTCCATATGACACATTGTCGAGGTTTGTCAAATGACTTTACGCACAGATGGGAGTTGGCATGTTCTACTAGGAGCCGCTACAAACTATGGACTCTAGTCATGTCCATGTGTACGTGAACCTATAGGGTCGTACACTTAAGGGGCTGCAACCCATTCGGATTGGATCCAGGACTACTGGAATCAGGATCTTTGCCGTCAGCCAGATCTTTGTCATCAGCTAGCTGATGGCAAAGAAGGTCTTTGCCATCACTATACGGAAAGCTGATGGTAAAGAAAGTACTGACGGCAAAGAGCCCGTTTGCCGTCAGCCAGATCTTTGCAGTTAGCTAGCGGACGACATATAAGCTTTGTCGTCAGCCAGCGGACGGCAAAGAGGCAGGGTGGCCCACTAGTGAGAACCACCTAACGGCCACTTTCTATGCTGTCAGCTAGCAGACGGCAAATAAAGTGCTTAAACTGATGTCCGTTAGGTAGACTCTTTCCCATCTACTACCAGATGGCAAACAACCGTGTCCTAACTAAAAATCATACACGCCCACGCTCGGCCACTCTCTCTATCCCCTTTCTCCTCCCCAAGTCCGAGCCACCACCGCCCCGCGCCACCCCCATCGCCGGCCGCCCCGCCCCCGTGTCGCCAATGCCCCGCGCCACCCACATCATCGCACCGCCCCGGTGACCCCCTCTCCACCGCGGCGACCCCCTCTCCGCCCTGCACCAACCCCGTCGCCGCGCCGCCTTGGCGACCCAGCCTCGACCTCGACTGCTACTCGCCCTCAAGTAAGTGTGCCCAGTCTTCATGGTGCCCCAATTGCACTTTTGATGCATTGATTTGGTCATTGTCTCTGCCTAGGGTTCAATATCTGTTATGATCTTTGTGTTATGTTCATATGTACAATTCTAGTTAGTTTTTATTTTCCTGGTACTGTCTGCCCATGATGTGAAAATGATAGCACAATCAAAAGGCCTGCTCTAGGTTATCTCAATATTAGTCTGCTACAACAATTCAATCCTATTGTTGAACATTGCTAAAATGCCAGTCAAGTTTCTAGTTTTCAAAGCAAGGATTCACTGCACAAGTTCTAGTTAGTTTTTGTTTTTGGTTTAGATTGAATGCTCCCACTGGATTGTAGTTGAAGATCCACATCGGTAGTAATAGGTGCGAGAAACACAGAAGATCTGGTGGCTATTATATAGGTTCATAAATTAACGATTTCAGGGTAGTTCAGACTTGTTTCAAAATTTCAGAGTATATTTCCATGTCAAGTTTTTTTAGCTGTTAAGAGTTATGGTCTCGTTCAAGGTGAATACAGTACACTGGGCATAGTCGTGTATATGTTGTTCTTATTTTCATGGCCCTCAAGAAACCATGCTTTATTATTACAGTCAATCTCCACCACTCTTAGATCCTCATATCATGGTTGTTCTCATGATCCCAAAGCAAATAATCTTGGTTGAGATGATTGACCAAAACTAAAACTATCAGGTGATTGTGTGTTAGCAGTTCTGTAAGATACTAGATTAGAGTGGGCACCCTGTTTTTGCTTTACTTCCATTTTGGTAACTCATTTTTGTACTGGGATCTCTCAACCAACACTCCTAGTTTCCTTCTTTTGTTTAGTTGAATGTTTTTATACTGCTAGTTTCCTAGGTTGCTGACCGAAAGAAGTTAAAATAGTTATTATACAAAATTCAACTAAAGTGAACATTTTTTGTCTAGCCCGTGCGAAATGTTGTATGATAATGTGAAATGATAACTTCGTGTAGTTGATTATCTTCTGCTCAAAACTTCTGCTGCTATAGTGTTGTATGATAATGTTGTAAGGGTAGTAACTGGTCTCTTCTGCTACTTATCAGAGATGGGGGGAAGCCGCCACCGCAGGCCCCGCTTTGCCACACCGCAGTACAAGCTGGATGCTTTCGAGTTCTTCAGTATCATACTTGGGACTTCCTCTAGGAGGCAGGTATATAAAGGGAGAGATCTCCCCTTTACGCATCTCATTATGATAACTCTGTTGTTTTCTACATCACTCCTTGTCCCAAATAGCAGAGGCTGCCTGACACTTTTATGAAGATGTTGGATGGCCATCGGCCAAAGAATGTGAAGCTGCGACATGCCGGCAGCGGACTTCGCATGCATTGGGACGTGGAGTTGGTGATCAGGTACGGCCACATGTACTTGTGTCATGGCCGGGAGCAGTTCTACCATGCCTATGACCTGCGGCACGGGTACTTCCTTCTCTTCAGCTACGACAGCGACGCCATGCTCACCGTGAAGGTGTTCAACACGACTATGTGTCAGATGCGCTACCAGTACGACGATGATGCCAGTACGTTCTGCCTCTTCTTCCTCTCCATTTGTCTTTGTCTCACATCGATTGTTAACGGTCATTGTTGCATTTGGTCAGGCAATGGGAGCAGCAGCAGCGACTCTGGCTACAGCCAAAGCAGCAGCGACTCTGGCTGTAGCAAAAGTAGCAGTGAGGATGATCCGGAATGGAGTGGGGAAGAAGAGGAGCAGAGTGGGGATGAGGAGGTGCAGGCTGACGATGGGCAACAAATGGTGGTGGCTGAGTATGACCTAGCGATGGTGCTGGTTGACGATGGGCAAGAGATGGTGGTGGCTGAGGATGACCTAGCGATGGCTGCCTGAAGATGGCCTCGCGATGGAGGTGGTGCCTGAAAGCACAAGTGCTCCCTAGGTGGTTTTGATAATTGATGACAACATATCTCTTGTTGGACTAACACTTCTATCTAGCATGTTTCAGATAAGTTCAACAATGGAGTGGCATGGACTAAAGGTTGTGGGAACTCCTTAGATGCAAAGGACAAAGGATTGGCTAAAGCTTCAAGCTCAAGACTCTTCATTTTACATTTTAGTGATCCAAGATCACATTGAGTCCATAGGAAAAGCCAATGCTATCAAGGAGGGATGAGGTGTTGCTTAATGAGCCTCTTGCTTCATGTGCTTAATGATATGCTCCAAAACTCTCAACTACTTTCCCATATCCACATATGACCTAAACCCTAAGCCAAACTCGGTCCTACCGATTCTTCCTATCCGGCGCCACCGAGTTTCACTTGTCATTAGCCACTACCAAACCCTAGCAATTCGGTTCTACCGATAAGGATCTCGGTCTCACCGAGATGGGACTGCAAACTCTCTGTTACCTATTGTAATATTCTCGGTCCCACCGAGATATGCAATCGGTCCCACCGAGATTGCAATGTAAACCCAGTGTTTCCCCTTTGTAACTTTTCGGTCTCACCGAGTTCCACTCGGTCTCACCGAAAGAGCAAATCGGTCCCACCGAGTTTTCCTGACCAACTCTCTGGTTAGCTAATTACCAAACTCGGTCTCACCGAGTTTGTGTAATCGGTCTCACGGAGATTACGTTATGCCCAAACCCTAACCGAATCGGTCCTACCGAGTTGCATGTCAGTCCCACCGAAATTCCTAACGGTCACTAGGTTTACCATTTCAGTCCGACCGAGTTTTCTGATTCGGTCCCACCGAGATTGGTAAATTGTGTGTAACGGTTGGATTTTGTGTGGAGGCTATATATACCCCTCCACCTCCTTCTCATTGGATGAGAGAGCCATCAGAACACACACACCATTCCTACTCATATGTTCTGAGAGAAAACCACCTACTCATGTGTTGAGACCAAGACATTCCATTCCTACCATATGAATCTTGATCTCTAGCCTTCCCAAGTTGCTTTCCACTCAAATCTTCTTTCCACCAAATCCAAATCCTATGAGAGAGAGTTGAGTGTTGGGGAGACTATCATTTGAAGCACAAGAGCAAGGAGTTCATTACCTACACACCATTTGTTACTTCTTGGAGAGTGGTGTCTCCTAGATTGGCTAGGTGTCACTTGGGAGCCTCCGACAAGATTGTGGAGTTGAACCAATGAGTTTGTAAGGGCAAGGAGATCGCCTACTTCGTGAAGATCTACCGCTAGTGAGGCAAGTCCTTCGTGGGCGATGGCCATGGTGGGATAGACAAGGTTGCTTCTTCGTGGACCCTTTGTGGGTGGTTGCTTCTTCATGGACCCTTCGTGGGTGGAGCCCTTCGTGGACTCACGCAACCGTTGCCCTTGGGTGGAGCCCTGTGTGGACTCGCGCAACCGTTACCCTTCGTGGGTTGAAGTCTCCATCAACGTGGATGTAGGATAGCACCACCTATCCGAACCACGGGAAAAACATCCGTGTCTCCAATTGCGTTTGAAATCTCCAAACCCTTCCCTTTACATTCTTGCAAGTTGCATGCTTTACATTCCGCTGCTCATATACTCTTTGCATGCTTGCTTGATATGTATTGTGTGTGTTGAATTTGTGCCTAAACTCCACTTAAACCGAAAAAGCTTAAAAATTGCAACTTTAGCACGAAGTGTCTAATCACCCCCCTCTAGACACATCTACTTCTAGATCCTACAAGTGGTATCAGAGCTTTGGTCTCCATTGCCTTGGTTTAATCACCATTGGAGGAAGATGGATGTGTCTACTCTAGGGAGTCTTAGACATAGAGTGCCTATTCTTGATGGAAAGTATTTTCATGAGTGGAAAAATGAGATGCTTGTAATCTTCAATCAATATCATTTGAACAAGTATATTGCTAGCCCTTGTGCACCCCATATTGATCCCTTGCATCCTACCCTAGATGAAGATATTGACATGATTCGCAATCTTAGAACTATTGAGCTCATCATTAGAGGATTGCCCAAAAATCTAATTGCTAGTGTGCCTACTCAAGATTGTGCCTATACTATATGGAAATTTCTTGAGGAACGATTTCCCAATCATTCCTTGAAAACTTTGGATGAAATTCTCCATAAATCCATTGCCTTGAGTAAGATGAACTCTAGTGATCCTAGTTTTGGTAAATGTCTTCTTGAACTTGCCAATCTTAAGCATGCTAAAGGAGATGTTGGAATCATTAATGATATCATATTCAAAGCTATGAGAATTCATAAAAGTAACCACCTTGATCATTTATCTAATGATTTGCCCTCTCTAGGAAATGATGAGTCACAAGATCATGATGAACATGAATATTATGATGATGATGATAGTGACTTCGATCTCGACGATGCAATGAGACATTTTGGTCTTATGGCAAATCTTCGGGGATATGAATCAGGAGGAAAGGAATGGGTTCTTGATAGTGGATGTACTGATCATATGACCGGAGATGAAGAGATGTTTCGTGAGCTTGCTGAAAACAACGGCCCTCAAAAATATGTCACCTTTGGTGATAATTCAAAGGGTAAAGTGGTTGGCCTTGGTAAGGTGGCCATCTCACATGATAGTTCCATTCAAAATGTCATGCTCGTTGAATCTCTTGGCTACAACTTACTTTCAGTATCTAGACTTGCTGATTTCGGTTTGAATGTCCTATTTACTGAGGTAGATTGCCAAGTATTTCGTCGAGACAATCATAAAATGGTCTTTACTGGTATGCGTAGAGGTGATCTTTACATTGTCGATTTCTCTAAAAAGGCACAACCTAAAACTTGCTTTGTTGCTAAATCCTCAAAAGGTTGGTTGTGGCATAGAAGACTAGGTCATGTTGGCATGAGAAACCTTGACAAGCTTATTAAAGGAAATCATATCCTTGGAGTTAACGATGTGATATTTGATAAGGATAGACTTTGCAGTGCTTGTCAAGCAGGTAAACAGGTTGGAGGAAGACATCCCGTGAAGAACATCATGACCACAAGGAGGCCACTCGAGCTGCTTCACATGGATCTTTTTGGTCCCAATGCTTACAAGAGTCTCAGTGGAAATTCTTTTGGTCTAGTTATAGTTGATGACTTTTCAAGATTTACGTGGGTGTTCTTTCTTAATGACAAGTCGCAGGTCCAGAAGATCTTCAGAAACTTCGCTAGGAAAGCCCAAAATCAGTTCAATGTGAAGATCAAGAAGGTTCAGAGTGACAACGGAACGGAGTTCAAGAACGCAAATGTGGACACCTTTCTTGACGAAGAAGGGATTTCACACGAGTTCTCGGCTATATACACACCTCAACAAAATGGAGTTGTTGAAAGGAAGAACCGGACGCTCATCAAAATGGCAAGAACAATGCTTGATGAATACAAGACGCCAAAGAACTTTTGGGCAGAAGCGGTTGAGACAGCTTGTCACGCAACAAATCGCTTATATCTTCACAAGCTACTCGGCAAGACGGCATACGAGCTCCTCACCGGTAACAAGCCTCAAGTTGGATACTTTCGAGTATTCGGCTCCAAGTGCTACATTCTTGATAAGCATCGTCGTTCAAAGTTTGCTCCTAAATCTCATGAAGGTTTTCTACTTGGTTATGGATCAAACTCTCACACTTACCGTGTCTACAACAATTTCACCCGAAAGGTTGAAGAGACGGTAGATGTGAAGTTTGATGAATCTAATGGCTCGCAAGTAGAGCAATTGCCAATTGATGTAGGAGACAAAGACCCCTCAGAAGAAATTCAAGACTTGTCTATTGGCAAAATTCGTCCAACAGAGGTGAAGGAGAGTACTTCGTCCGTCCAAGTGGAAGCTTCTACTTCACGACAAGGTGAACCAAGATTCGACACGGAAGCATCCACAAGTGGGCCACACCAAGATGAAGAAAATGAGGAAGTACGGCAAGATGAACATCAACAACCTCCTTCTCCACCACGACAAGAGAACGACGACGTCAACAATGAAGAAGGCCAAGAAGAAGAAGAAGATGAAGAATATGCTCAACAAAGACCCAAGCAAAAGCTCTCACGAGTTCGAGCAAGAATTACCAAAGATCATCCCGTCGAGCAAATCCTCAATGATATACAAACCGGGAGAATCACTCGCTCAAAAACTCGTTTAGCTAACTTTTGTGAAAACTATTCATTCATCTCGAGCATTGAACCAATGAAGGTTGAAGAAGCATTGGAAGATCCGGATTGGATAAACGCTATGCATGAAGAGCTACATAATTTTGAGAGAAACCAAGTTTGGACATTGGTTGAGAAGCCCGACAACAACCACAACATCATTGGTACCAAATGGGTGTTTCGCAATAAGCAGGATGAAGATGGACAAGTGGTTCGCAACAAAGCACGTCTCGTCGCCCAAGGATACACACAAGTCGAAGGTATGGACTATGGTGAGACGTATGCTCCCGTTGCTAGACTTGAGTCCATTCTCATCTTACTTGCCTATGCTATTCACCATAATATCACCTTATACCAAATGGACATTAAGAGTGCTTTTCTAAATGGAGAAATAGAGGAGGAGGTTTATGTCAAACAACCTCCCGGCTTTGTCAATCCTAAGAAACCAAATCATGTTTACAAACTTCACAAGGCTCTTTATGGTCTTAAACAAGCTCCTAGAGCATGGTACAAATGCTTGACCAAGTTCCTTACTACAAGTGGTTTTGAAATTGGTAAAATTGACTCTACTCTTTTTACTAAAAAGGTTAATGGAGAACTTTTTGTATGCCAAATTTATGTTGATGACATCATATTTGGTTCAACTAACCCTCTCTTTAGTGAAAAGTTTGGAAAGCTAATGTCAGAGAAGTTTGAGATGTCTATGATGAGTGAACTCAAATTCTTTCTCGGGTTGCAAATCAAGCAAACTAAGGAAGGTACATTTGTCTCTCAAACAAAGTACACCAAGGACTTATTCAAGAAGTTCAATATGCAAGAATGCAAAGGTATGTCTACACCCATGCCTACTAGTGGACATAATGATTTGACCAAAGATGGTGAACCTATTGATCAAAGGTTTATCGCTCTATGATTGGTTCACTATTATACCTATGTGCTTCACGTCCCGATATTATGCTAAGTGTGCATGTGTGCACGATATCAAGCTGCTCCTAAAGATTGTCATCTTAAGGCTGTGAAAAGGATAGTGAGATATTTAATCCATACACCAAATTTTTGCATTTGGTATCCTAAGAGGTCTTCTTTTGATCTTGTTGGCTATTCCGACTCGGATTATGCCGGAGACAAAGCTGATAGAAAGTCCACTTCGGGTACTTGTCAATTTCTTGGTAGATCCCTTGTATCTTGGTCTTCCAAGAAACAAAACTCGGTATCCTTATCCACCGCCGAAGCGGAATACATTGCCGCTGGTTCATGTTGTGCTCAATTACTTTGGATGACCCAAACTCTTAAAGATTATGGGATTTATGTGAAACATGTTCCACTGCTTTGTGACAATGAAAGTGCTATCAAAATTGGTCATAATCCTGTACAACATTCTCGAACTAAGCATACTGAAGTTCGTCATCATTTCATTCGAGATCATGTTGCTAAGGGTGACATCAATCTTAAGCATGTTCGCACCGATAAGCAATTAGCGGATATATTCACTAAACCGCTTGATGAGAAAGTGTTTTGCAGGTTGAGAGGAGAATTGAACATCATTGATGCTTCGAACTTGGAGTAGAAACTCCATTGGCTACATGCAAGACATGAGCTTATAACTAATCCATGATGTATCTCTTATGATAACTATCTTATGTCTTGGATATATTTGCACCTTGCATGTTGTCTAACCCATGTAGGTACTTGGTTGAATCTAATTCCATGAGATTGCGACTCACTCACATCTTGAGCAATCTCTACATCACCAAGACTCTACACAATGGTGGTTGAAGACAAGGAAGCACAAAACCATTCAAACATATCCTTTGACAAATTCTATGTTGAGCTTCATGATTGTCATTTTTGGATACACAAGTGCTCTTCCTTGCAAGAACTAACCCATGTAGGCAGATGAACTCAAACGCCAAGTGGTGCTCCCAACTCTTGATGAGCTACATCAACCTTGAGCATCCACACAAGTTCAACTACATGAGAAAGAACCACACCACCACCCAAGGTATGTTGTTCCATCTTAGAGAAGCTTTACTCCAAGACATGAGTCAAAGCAACTCAACAAGATGTGAATACATCAAGATGCTTAAACGAAAAATGGTAACCCCATTTTGAGCTTAAACGATGAGTATGACCTATGATCAAGTGTCCTCACTTGACTCCTAAGTCAACATACTCTAACATAGGTGACTATGTCACCGCCCAATTCTAGATGAAGTTCTCTTGTGTCCTTTTCTGAGTTATTGCATTTGTTCCTTGCATATTTGTTTCCTTCTCTCTCAAACAAAAAAAACTTCATCTAGAAACTTTCACTTTTTCCTGTTTGTTTTGTTCTGCATATTTCTGCATCAAATTTCTTGCAAATCCTTCAGCTAATTCATTGCAAATCTTTGTGAGATCTTACTTGACTAGTGAGCTGAGGTGACAAGTGTTTTTCTCTGTGTAAACTCGGTTTCACCGACTTGCAAATTTCGGTCCAACCGAATCTTTTCGGTACCACCGAAATATGCCACTCGGTGCCACCGACTTTGCAATCAGAAAACCAATTTGCCACTTGTTCTACATTTCTTCTGATCTAGCTCCACTCAATGAATCTTGTCCTCCACAAGCATCACAATTTTATCTTCTGCTTTGTGCTGAATCTCAAGGACCAAACCTATTCGACGGATTCCAGGAAAAACCTTCTTGGAAATTGATGTCAAAGGGGGAGAGAGAGATCACATCAAAGCTTGTAGGAGAGAGAGATCACATCAAGGGAGAGAAATGGTCTCAAGGACCAAACCTACAACAGAGAAAGCATTAAGGGGGAGAGAAAGTCTCAAGGATCCCAGATGTTGCTAAGGGGGAGAGAGAGATTTCCAGGGAGAGAAAATACTCAAGGATCCCAGATGCTTGATATTCAAGAGGAGAGATGCCACATGTCTTTTTGGGGGAAAGACATGTTCATATGAACTCATTTGAATTAAGTTCTATTCAGCTCTGATTTTCTGTTTCCTATCTTCTCCCAATATCCCATGTAAGATTCAGGGGGAGCAAGACACCTAAAGGAAAAAGAAATCAACCAAATTCATTGCATATCTTTATTCGTGGGGACATGTTGAATCCAATGTGGTACCTTGTACTCACTCTCTACATGTCATCCCAGTCTTGGTATTCTTGTGGTTTCTTTTGTTTGCTCTGGCTAGTGGACGTACCTGTGTTATCTAACCTTGTTTGTGCATGTTCATTCCATCCTAAGCCAACTCGAGACCACAAGGTAAGTATATGCATCAAAATCATGAGTATGAGGAGTTCTTGCTTATGTACATACTGTTTGCAAGAAGGACTCATGAGCATGAAGGTATTTTTCTTGATAATCTTTTGCTCTGATGCATATGGCCAAGATACATGTAACACATGCCTACTCTGTCATGTTCATGCTCTCACATGCCTCTATATTTCACACTTACATGAGTGCATACATGTAGGGGGAGCCTATGCTTGCTACATGTTCTTCCAAAGCTTTACTTGCTGTTCTTTATATCTTTATCTAAAGCCTTGATGTATGTTGCCATCAATTACCAAAAAGGGGGAGATTGAAAGCACAAGTGCTCCCTAGGTGGTTTTGATAATTGATGACAACATATCTCTTGTTGGACTAACACTTCTATCTAGCATGTTTCAGATAAGTTCAACAATGGAGTGGCATGGACTAAAGGTTGTGGGAACTCCTTAGATGCAAATGACAAAGGATTGGCTAAAGCTTCAAGCTTAAGAATCTTCATTTTACATTTTAATGATCCAAGATCACATTGAGTCCATAGGAAAAGCCAATGCTATCAAGGAGGGATGAGGTGTTGCTTAATGAGCCTCTTGCTTCATGTGCTTAATGATATGCTCCAAAACCCTCAACTACTTTCCCATATCCACATATGACCTAAACCCTAAGCCAAACTCGGTCCTACCGATTCTTCCTATCCGGCGCCACCGAGTTTCACTTGTCATTAGCCACTACCAAACCCTAGCAATTCGGTTCTACCGATAAGGATCTCGGTCTCACCGAGATGGGATTGCAAACTCTCTGTTACCTATTGTAATATTATCGGTCCCACCGAGATATGCAATCGGTCCCACCGAGATTGCAATATAAACTCAGTATTTCCCCTTTGTAACTTTTCGGTCCCACCGAGTTCCACTCGGTCTCACCGAAAGAGCAAATCGGTCCCACCGAGTTTGCCTGACCAACTCTCTGGTTAGCTAATTACCAAACTCGGTCTCACCGAGTTTGTGTAATCGGTCTCACCGAGATTACGTTATGCCCAAACCCTAACCGAATCGGTCCTACCGAGTTGCATGTCAGTCCCACCGAAATTCCTAATGATCACTAGGTTTACCATTTCGGTCCGACCGAGTTTTCTGATTCGGTCCCACCGAGATTGGTAAATTGTGTGTAACGGTTGGATTTTGTGTGGAGGCTATATATACCCCTCCACCTCCTTCTCATTGGATGAGAGAGCCATCAGAACACACACACCATTCCTACTCATATGTTCTGAGAGAAAACCACCTACTCATGTGTTGAGACCAAGACATTCCATTCCTACCATATGAATCTTGATCTCTAGCCTTCCCAAGTTGCTTTCCACTAAATCTTCTTTCCACCAAATCCAAATCCTATGAGAGAGAGTTGAGTGTTGGGGAGACTATCATTTGAAGCACAAGAGGAAGGAGTTCATTACCTACACACCATTTGTTACTTCTTGGAGAGTGGTGTCTCCTAGATTGGCTAGGTGTCACTTGGGAGCCTCCGACAAGATTGTGGAGTTGAACCAAGGAGTTTGTAAGGGCAAGGAGATCGCCTACTTCGTGAAGATCTACCGCTAGTGAGGCAAGTCCTTCGTGGGCGATGGCCATGGTGGGATAGACAAGGTTGCTTCTTCGTGGACCCTTTGTGGGTGGTTGCTTCTTCGTGGACCCTTCGTGGGTGGAGCCCTTCGTGGACTCGCGCAACCGTTGCCCTTGGGTGGAGCCCTGTGTGGACTCGCGCAACCGTTACCCTTCGTGGGTTGAAGTCTCCATCAACGTGGATGTAGGATAGCACCACCTATCCGAACCACGGGAAAAACATCCGTGTCTCCAATTGCGTTTGAAATCTCCAAACACTTCCCTTTACATTCTTGCAAGTTGCATGCTTTACATTCCGCTGCTCATATACTCTTTGCATGCTTGCTTGATATGTATTGTGTGTGTTGAATTTGTGCCTAAACTCCACTTAAACCGAAAAAGCTTAAAAATTGCAACTTTAGCACGAAGTGTCTAATCACCCCCCTCTAGACACATCTACTTCTAGATCCTACAGTGCCTGACAATGACTTCGCGATGGTGGTCGCACCGGTGATCCCACAGCCGGGTGTCATGACCATGCCAATTGTGGTAGAAGACTACCTCCCACTGCCTCCACCGCCTCGCCGCTCTTGGCGCATCGGGATGAGGAAGGATAAGGAGGAGAAGAAGGAGGAGTGAACTATGTCAGGTATGTCACATCTCCAAAATGATCTATATATACTTAGCTTTGTTTCCTCCGAAATACATAAGTTAGCTCTAATAAGCTAAGTTATCGCAAATATGCTTAGTTTCCTAGGTTTGCTCAATAATGACATAAACTTGGCTTACGTGTGTAAAAATGGCATAATTATGCTTAGTTAACTCAAAAATGGCATAATTAGTTAAGTTAGCTCCAAATTACCCTTTTAACCTAGGTTAGCTCCAATATGATCCATTTTACCTAGGTTAGCTCCAAAATGACCAAGTTTACCTAGGTTAGCTCCAATATGATCCATTTTAGCTAGGTTAGCTCCAAAATTACTTATGTTAGCACAAGAATGACCTATACTTACCTTATTTCCCTCCAAATTGACATAATAAGCTTAGTTAGCTAAAAATGGCATAATTACCTATGTAAGCTCTAAAATGACACAAATAAGGAATAAGAAGAAGAAAAACAAGGAAGAGGAGAAAAAGAAAGAATAGAAGAAGAAAGAGAAGAAAAAGAAAGAATGAGAAGGAAAGGGGTAAAAAACTTATTCTTCTTATAGTCTTCTTCTTCTAGTCTTCTTCTCCTTCTTCTTCTTTGCCTTCTTATTATTATTATTATTATTATTATTATTATTATTATTATTATTATTATTATTATTATAGCCTTCTTCTTCTTCTTCTTCTCCAAAATGACCTAAGTTAGCTCTATGTTAGCTCTAATATGCATAGTTACCTAGGTTAGCTCAATAAAGACCTATACTTAGCTGCTTTATATCAAAAACGGCATAATATGCTTAGTTCACTCAAAGATGGCATAATTAACTAGGTTAGCTCCATTTTACCTAAGTATGCTTACTTCTTCTTCTTCTTCTTCTTCATTTTCTTCTTCTTCTTCTTCTTCTTCTAGTCTTCTTCTTCTAACTTTCTTGTTTCCCATTTTGCAGATTTCATCTAATTCACAGAAGCTTGCATGGATGGAGTGCTTATTTTCCCTTTCTGCTTTATTTTGTATTGATGAACTTGCATGGATGGAACTTGTTATATGGATGGATAACGGTGTTGGATGAACAATGTGAAACTTCTGTTTTATGTATGAATGGAACTATGTGTTGGTTATGTATGTATATATGATGAAACTTGTGTGTTGGATATGTCTTCTGTGAAATTTGTGTGTTGAAACTTGTGTGTTCAAATTGAATGAATTTAAGAAAAAACAGAAAAAACAGGGGCTATATAGGATCATTGTTGTCCGCTGGCAGACGGCAAATAGATTTGCCATAAGCCAGCAGACAGCAAAGATGCCACGCGGCAGCTACCTGTGCAACATGGGGGGCTAGACTATTTGGTTATTTTGCCGTCAGCTGGCTGACGGCAAGGTGCAATGGTCTTTGCCGTCTGCCAGCCGACGGCAAAGCACACTGTTAGCCCCATAACGGCCGTAAGCTGCCGTCTAGGACCTTTGTCGTCAGTCGGCTGACGGCAAAGACCATTTCATCTTCGCCGTCCGCCAGCCGACATTAAAGAAGCCTTTGTCATAGCCAATTCAGCTAGACCTGTTGTCGTCTGCTGACGGACGGCAAAGGCCTTTGCCGTCAGCCAGATATGCCTTTGCCGTCTTCCTGTAGTGCTAGTAGAAAATAGCAGTGTACTCCTAGTGGGTTCAAGTGTTGAGCCCACCTTGGAGGTTTATATAAAGGGGAGTGGGCACACCACTTAGGGTTAAACTTTTTCCACGCCCATTCCCATGCTGCGCGACTAGACCTAGCAGTCGGCCGCCCGACGCTGCACCCCGCACGTGTGGATACCTTGGAGGCATCACACTTGTAGTGCTCGGACGAACCGTTCGAGGGATCTACGAGGAACCATTCGTGGGAGATCACCGTTTGTGGGCCTTCGCTATTCGCTGGATATCGGATACGCGAGGAGGAGATGGTCTGTTAGATCGACTACACGCATTAACAACTCTACTTCCACTGCGGTGACTACACATCTAGTGGTAAACCAGATCCCATGATCTATTTCTAGTAGAATGATCTTGGGTGTGCGGTAGAAATTTTTATTTGGCGCTATCGTAGCGTACCACATGTTCCAACACTGTCAACCTGATCCGAGGCACCGCAGCCTTCCGAGGCTTGGACGTGGTCTGCTTGGGCTATTTCTTAGCGGAACTCTCCACCTCCGTGCACATCCGCTTCGAGCTGCGAGTCGCCCGTCCGGTAGCAGTCGGCTGTTGAGCTCCCCTAGCTTGCCACTCGAATCATGTGCGCCTATGAACGGGGTTCCTTGGGGGCCTTGTAGGACAGGGAGGACTCGGCTTCCTTGTCGTCCTCCGATCTTTCATCCTCATCACTTTCGTCTTCTTCGTCATTGTCGTCGGACTCCTATGAGTAGTGGTGCACAGTGTCGCTCGCCACTTCGTTGGGCGACCGGTCGACCACCAGAATCTCCGAGATCATGTTTTGAAAATCCTGAAGGACAAACACATCACAACACTAGAATCAGGTACACAAGGAATAACGCATGGAGAATTCGGTTGAGCACTAGATGCGTACCTCTAGGGGTTGTAGGTCCTTGGAGTACGGGGCACCCTCTTGGCCCCCCCTCGGGTTGTCTCGAGCACAAGTGATTGCTTGGATCCTGGCCCCCACGTCCTTCTTGGCGAGGTCTTCTGGGTGCACACGAGTGGGATCACTTGGCCCTTTGTACATCCACATCGGGTGGGCCCTGGCCTGCAGTAGCTGGATCCGCCGAGTGAGGAACGTCTCTAGCAGATTAAACCAGTTCACGCCGGCATTCACGGCACTAACGAGGGTGATGTCCAAGATACCGATGTTTTCCTTCTCTTACATCGTCACCGAAAGGGACTCGGGAGCCCGCACCCTCTCTACCGAGTATGAGGGGAGACCCGACTGGTTATTCAGCCCGAGGTCGTCTCTACAGTAGAACAAGGTTCCCTGCCACCCCTTGATGGAGTTAGGAAAACTCATTTTAGGAAAGGCGCTGTCGCCCCGGAGCTGGATGCTTGGGCCCCGCATAGCCGGGTGACTCAGGTCTTCTCACTAATCGGTGAATCTTTCTTGATGGCCATCTACCGGCAAGGGAAGACATGCTTGAAGAGACCCCGATGGGGGTGACAACCGAGGAAGTTTTCATAGAGGGAGACGAAAGCTGAGAGGTAGATGATGGTATTTGGAGGGAGATGGTCGAGCCGCTCACCGAAATAATCAAGGAATTCCCAGAAGAAAGGGTGGGGCAGCATCGAGAATCCACTCTCGATGTGGGTGACCAGCAGGATGTGCTCGTCCTCCTGCGCCGCCGGCTCGACCTCCCCCTCGACCAGACGGCGCCACCCATACAGAGGCATGAGTCCCTCCGCCATGAACTCTTCCAGGTGCCTGGCCGAGATGTGCGTAGGGATCCAGTCCCTAGCTGCGCCTCCGGCCGCCACACCGGAGCCGGAGGAGGTGGCTTGGGCAGCCTTCTTTGCCTCCACCTTCGCCATGGAGTCTCTCGCCATTGTTGTGAGGGCTCTAAGTGATCGAGTGGAGTGGAGAAGCGGAGGAGCCGGAGCAGAGAGAAGGGGATCTTGGGCCCTGGCCTCATCCTCCAAATCTTTTATATCTTGAACCAAATCGCGAGCCATATCTACACCACAGATCTCCGGATCAACGGCGCGTGCAATGGAGCATCACATAGAACAAATGCGGCATGTGGCGGATTTTGTACACAAAAAACGAGGCGCTGAGCCCCCACTTTCCCCACTAACCCACGTCGTTACCGCTTCTACATGCGCACACAAAATTCAAATCCTGGGATTTTTGGAGCAAATCAATCTGATAGATTACCGACGATTCCTTTCCTAAAGGACGTATGTCAGTCCGACTGCTCCAACCTTTGCAGGGAACCGTGTACTCGGCCATGCTAAATACCCGACTAAAGTCCTCTTTAGGATCATTATGAGGCAAGCTTTACACCCCTCAGCAGGTTGACTTGGCCCTTTCATTAGGATCCAAGGCGCATGACTCGTAAATCTGGACTCATAGACGACCCGCCCTAGCGTTTCCCCATGATAAGGAGTGGCTTGTCTCCGGAGAAGCAGACCTCTCGCCGGCGTTGCTACTCGAGCTGTAATGGCATGCCCTCACTCAGCCACCAAGTCTATCTCCTTCGAGAGAGAAACGAATACCACTAGATTTTTCTCGGCGATCAACAACACCCGGTCATCTGGGTAACTTGTAGTCCAGAATCCGTTCTGTTTTTGTCCAGGGAACAACAAACCACGACTCGAAAACGTATTCTGACTGCTCTAGTAGCACTCAGACTTAACCGAAGGATCGCCTAGTTTGTCCTATGAAACTTCAACCGATTCGGGGCTTAATAATGAGGTCACCTATTACAGGTAGGGTCAAGGACCCATCATATGGAGCCAACATGCGGCCCCACGCCACTATGGGTTGGTCTTGGACCATACCAGCATTTAGATGCATATATCAGGAAGTGGGCACCTCGACGGCACTCGGACGACCACCCGTCATTCGGCTAGACAACCACTACTCAGACTAAAGATGTGAAGGGACAATGTGGAAGCTGCAACGGCTAAGGGATCCTAAGTCGCCCTTAAGACAGAGTCAAGACTACCGTTACTTGTAACTACTATAGTAGAGGCTCTTTACACATGTAACTGATGCAATCAATGTCATTAAGTGCCCTGGTGACGCAGAGGGCATGGGGCTGCGGTGCACTATATATAAGTTGCATTCCACCTCCTGAGCCAGGGTTGAGCAACCTTTGTAACATTATCCATAAAAACAAAACCAAGCCTCAGGGCACGAGATGTAGGGCTATTACCTCCGCCAAGAGGGGCCTGAACTCGCTAAACACCGAATGTTACACCCGCGCCATAGCTAGGATCTGCCCCTTATTCATACCCCTAGTACTCATTTTCAGGATCGTAACCCCGATAGGTGGTCAATAGACAAAGAGTTAAGCACTATATCTCAGGTATGCCTATTAATGTTGAAACTAACATTATTCAAACCGTGACACGGAAAAATACATCAAATAGACCTTCCAAAACACTCCAGAACCCTAAAAAAGAAGAGGTACATGATACGGTAAGTAAACCGACTCCAAAAATTCCATAAATTAATTTATGACAATTATATAATATTAGAAAAAAATATTAAAAAAAATAAGAAACACCCGAGAAGGTCACCCAGGTGTCCACTAGGTCCCAGGGCGTGCCTGCCCCCCTAGCGTGCCCTGGTAGGTAGCGGGCCCCTAGTGAGCCTTCCTGACTCCATTTTCTTATGGTATACTTGTCTTGGAAGATAAAAATTCTTTATATATACCCCCGGACGTTTTGACCACCGCATCACGAAAATATTCTCTGTTTTGTTTCGTGTTGTTTGTTGTTAGATCTATCAAGTCAGGTATAATGTCTTCTCCCTCCTCCAACAACGTAGAAGACGATGCTTGGCTGTTGAAGATGGAGCTTAGGAGAGAGGAAACAAAGGAGGTCTCCAAGGAGGACAAGGTCGAAGAAGTTGCAGGGGATCAAGCCCAAGAAGGAGGACAAGCCATGCCCATGGAGAAAATTGCGAAAGAGGGAGATATCATTCAACCTTTCTATGGTCATCTCACCCCATCTGAAATTAAAGCCCTATAGGCCTTTGAAATGGTTTACGTTCATAATACATATCACACTCGTGATGTTATTTTGTTGGAAGAGAAAAACATCGCCCTTCGGGGCATCAACCATAGATTGGAGTACACTACTACAGGATGTCGCTAACACGACACTACAATCAGAGACCCTTCGAGAAACTGTGTGCGACGCCATAATCACAAACGGTGCTATATGAAAACCGTCAGAAATGTATAAAACATTTGCGATGATGGATGCATCAAACATGGTTCAGGTTTTAGTTGCCTGTGCAATGAAGGGCATACGGTTCAGTTCAATTAACTATTTGCGATGAGGAGGAACAAAAGAAATGGATAGCCAAATGAAGGCGTGTGTGATACATAGCATACGGTTCACTCGGATGAACTATTTGTGATTAGGCAACACAAAAGAAACGGGCAGCCAGATGAAGGTGTTTGAAATATACAGCATACAGTTCACTCGGATGAACGGTTTGTGATTAGGCAACACAAAAGAAGCGGTCAGCCTGATCAAGGAGTGTGGGATATACGGCATGCGGTTCACTCGAATGAACTGTTTGCGTTGACACAAGAGTACAGAAATGGTTCAGCTTAACAAGACGTGTGTGTTGTGCGATGGGATTGCATGCGGTTCACTTGGCCCTTGTCGTCAGTGTGTGACCTCTGTGGCAACCGTTCGCTCCCCAGGTGCCTCTTCGTGTACCGTGGCAACCGTCCACCGATTCTTCGCCTTTCCCTCTCGATTTGGAACTGCTGTCGCATGCTAGCTCTTCCTACCTCCTCCATTTGCCTTCACCCTTCATTTTGCCATTGTTTGATCATCTTCTCCATGGAGGGAACAAGCTGAAAGTGACCCCGTTATTCTTGCCCTGATCTGAATGATGACGAAGTGGAGAAACTCAATGATCGAAGCGACTTCATCACCTCGGCTAGCATGGCAGGTTCGTTCAAGACCATTCTCGACTCAACTAATAACATCATTACAAGGAACCCAAGGGTTCAGGAGCGGTTTGATCTCCCCTATCTTCTTTGCCGTGACCCTGCTAACTGGCGCGGGGACAAGGGAAGCCTCGCCTTGTGTAAGTTTCTGCCGCTCGATAATGATACGTATGATGTTAAGATGCCATCGCTTGAGGGCAAGGCTTGGGCAGGCAGAAATGGAGATTGGGTTGTTTATATTGGCTACAACTGCGAACGGGAACTTGTGAATGTGTACACTCGTCACCGGGTTCCACTTCAAAAACTCTTAGATGACTGCCCATAGGTTGAGTACACCAGTATTCTAAGTGAGTTCAAATACGATCATGCTGACTATCGTCTATGGAAGATAGCAATTTGTTGAGTTCCCAACCGCTCTTGGGGTTATAAGAATGCTTATGTTGTCGCTATCTTCGACAAGCTTGTTGCCGTCCTTCATCGTTCGACTAGATGGATATTGCTCAAAAAGCAGTTTCTATACACAGATGAGTACTGTGATGCAATTCAATACGAGGGTCTTGTGTTTGCTACCACCACTCATGGAACTGTTTTTGCATGGAATCCTCATGATTTCGGTACATTTGTCTTCCACCGTAATTATAATTGTTTCATCCACATGCATGCGGGTTAGCTAGTTTCCCTTTACTAATTAACCTTCTTGTGTTTCCAAGGTCTAGTGAACATTCCACCACCTATACATGAAAATTTTATTCACGAGAATGAGGATGAGCAGGACCCATATACTCAGTGGCGCGTGGCAACTTATTCCGATGGATGACCTCTTCTTGTCTGTATACGGGGCACTGCTGATGTTACTAAGGAAGCAGGTGTTGCCTCGTATGGTCGCACTCTCCGGACATATTCCAACATCCGTTGCAAGGTATTCGGGATGGATACTAGTGTACTAGCGCCAATACCTTCTCCCTGGTTCAGTATTGAAAGTCTTGGAGGAAACTCGCTCTTCCTTGGACAAAACTATCCAATGATGGTGGAAGGCGATCTAGCTGCTGTTGACACAACGTTACTACCATTTGTGAGAAGCAACTGTATCTATACCTCGGACATTACTATTCTTCCCTACCATCCCAATATGGGTATTGAAATACGCCGCTTCAGCCTGGATGATCAGTCCTGCGTTAGTCTCGAGATTGATAGTAGCTGGCCCTTCCCAGAGAATCACTTCTGGTTCATAGCAAGCGTTTCCAACGCCGACGAGTGGTTGAGCTGAAGTTCATTTCATTGCTTTGTTATTTGTTGTGTGAGAAAAACTTTACTATAATGTTTTGTTGGAAATGATCTATAATCCAACGTGTATCCTCGTTGTCGTTGTGGGTTAATGACTTGTCGTATGTAAACAATGGTACATTTGCATATGCGTCCATGAACTCACGCCTGCTAGTGGTGTCCATATGAATAGTGCTAGTGATCTTAGTTGCAAAAATTAGATAGTGCTAGTGATTTGTAGCTGCATATTTTGATAAAATCGCAGTGTTACAAGGTTGACAAATGGCAATGTTACTAGATAAACAAATGTCAATCTTTCCAGTTAGAGAAATGGCAACATGCCCGAAATGACAGATATGCAAATCTTACCCAATTGTTTGTACGTGGATGCACACGGGTCATGCAAAACAACCGTTTGTGTTGAAGGGATGCAGAAATCCCGCTTGGCACATTTTCCCTTGGCTTCCTGGGGAAGCTGTCGGTTTGCATACACGTGTTCTAACTAAAACGTTTGCGATGAGTGTATTATATTTAAAAATCGTTGACATTTTTTTCAAAACAAAACTGTTTGATAAGTCTGTACATTAAGAGAGCAAAACACAAGTCCGTTCAAACCATATCTTTCATTCAGTCACACTGTGAATTTATATTCATATGATCGAGAATTCAAGATACAGTATTAAATTGCAAAAAAACTATTTCCGACGGCGGCGGAGGCGGCATGCCGCGTCGTCGTGGTCGTTGTCGTCCTCCGGGACGCCGTTGTTGAAGTCTCCAAGGTAGCACAAAATGTTCTTCACTTGTAAATCAAACATCATGAAGTCGCGCGATCGACGGGTGGGCACGGGAGGACGGCAACTGGTGTCGCTCAGAGGTAGCGGGCGATGGCAGCGTCCATGTCGCTGAGGGGGGGGCACGGGCACCGGCATGGGCGCGGCGGGTGCAGCAAAAGACACTGGGACCAGCGCTGCGGTGGGTGGAGGGGCGCACACGGGCATGGCGGATGCAGCCAAACGCACGGGGGCCGCGGCACGGTGGGTGGAGGCGCGCGCACAGGCACGGGCGCTGGCGCTGGCATGTACACAAGCTCGCGCGGGTCCGTGGAGACCTCGCTGACGCCCGTAGCGTCCAGCTCTGCAATAGTGCTCGACGACCAGCCCGTCAATGCTACGGGGGTGGTCGCTGGCGTGGGCGTGTGGATGGGAGCTGGGGCAGCAACCACCGCGACCAGCTCGTTCTGGGCCATGTCCATGAGGCCCCATTCCTCGTTATTTTCTATCTCCTCCGGCTCGGAGTTGACTTCACAAAACTTGAAGACTAGTGGCAGATGATCATTCTAGGCCATAGGAGGTCTGTAGGGGTGAGGGGAATGGGAGGCGAACAGTAAGGCGGCCCGTATTAAATAGCAGCTCGGGCACCATTAATGGAGAGGAAGGCGGGCGACCATGGAAGTAAAAGGGCTCACTTCCCAGTGAGCCTGCGCAGCATAAAGCTCGCATGCTTCCCGGTGAGCCTGCGCATTGGAGGATAGCTTGCACGCCTCTCGGTCAGCCTGCGCACCGGACTGCGCTCGCATGCCTCCCGTTCAGTCAAGGTCAAGCAGCTGTCCGCACTGCACCTCCTACAGCCATTAAAACCAAGACACGTTGTGTCACGTGAATGGTTAATAGAACGCACATGTTTTGAATTATACAAACGTTTGAGATATTAAGTGGCAGCTATTTTTTCAAAATGCCTTTGTTGGCTGTCATTATTCGAGTGCGCCTTCTCTCAAAATTTACACGAAAAATACCACATCATGTCGGGCGCCATTCCATGATAGCATGCCATGTTTCATGAATTTCAGACGAGTTTTGGATTTACTAGAATTTAAAAACCAGGCATCTCAATGTTTCGTCGGCAATCCACGGTTCCCTGGTGTTTGAAATTCATTCCCATTTATTGCATGGGACCTAAGCATGCACCCAAGGACACAGATTTGAATATTCAACCAATTTATATGCACTGGAGCATGTGCATGTAGTTCAAATTTGAATTATGCACATAAATGCATTGAAAACTCAGTTAATGCATAAAAATGTCCAAACGAACCCCGAAAAATCCCAAAAATTGACACAACACTCTTGTTGTTCTATGTTGACACGAGAAATTTTTTGAAAGCAATAAGAGGCAATGGATATCGTTTCGTCCCCAAAGGTGGGACGTTCCCTACTGAAACCATCATGCTTGTTGTGAGAAGCTTTGGTTTGAGAGAAGCATATACCCGAACCTGCCCCAAATGGGACAAATTTTTTAACACAGCATGTTGATGCTGCTCCATGATAGCATGCCAAGTTTCATGAATTTCAGATGAGTTTTGGATTTACTAGAATTTAAAAACCAGGCATCTCAATGTTTTGTCGGCAATGAACAGTGCCCTGGTGTTTGAATTTCATAAACATCTCTTTCACGGGACCTAGAAATAGACCCAAGGACACATAATAGATTTTTCAACCAACCTTAGTGCATTGGAGCATGTGCTTGTAGTTCAATTTTGAATGATGCACATAAAATGCCTAGAAAACCCAGTTAATGCATAAAAATGTCCAAACGAACCCCGAAAAATCACAAAAATTGACACAACACTCCTGTTGTTCTATGTTGACACTAGAAAATATTTGAAAGCAGTAAGAGGCAATGGATATCGTTCCGTCCCCAAAGGTGGGACATTCCCTATCGAAACCATCATGCTTGTTGTGAGAAGCTCTGGTTTGTGAGAAACTTATACCCGAACCTACCCCAAATGGGACAATTTTTTTACCATGACATGTTGATGCCGCTTCATGATAGAATGCCAAGTTTCATGAATTTCAGGCGGGTTTTGGATTTACTAAAATTTAAAAACCAGGCATGTCAATGTTTTGCCGGCAATCAACAGTGCCTTGGTGTTTGAATTTCATTCCCATCTCTTGCATGGGACCAAGATATTCACCCAAGGACACACATGTGATTTTTGAACCAACTTTAGTGCATTGGAGCATGTGCTTGTAGTTCAAATTCGAATTATGCACATAAAATGCCTAGCAAATTTAGTTAATGTATAAAAAGGCCAAACAAACTGTGACGCCCCAAGACCGACACTCCAGAAGACTTCCATATTTTTCGTGACCTCTGTGTGTTTCATTTGTGCTTGCTCTATTTATTTTTGCATTGCATCATTCCATCATGTCATTTAATTTTGTAAAACTCAACTAAATAAAATTCATAGATCATTGATCTATTTAAATTGAGGGAATTCACATGGTGGTTTCTCTTTAAAACATATCCTCCTAATATTTAGGGAGCTATATTAAACCATTTCATTGGCTTGGAATCACACAAAACACATATGCACCGTTCTTCAAATTTCCTTTTATCCTTCTCAACTTCCCCTTCTTCCTGTGGGGCCTTTTAGTAAAAATTGAGTGCCAGTTTTACTTTACCCATAAATGTTCCAATTCTGCCCATAAATCACATCTATTGTGTAGGGTCACCTCCTATAATTTCAACCCATTTGGAGTGCATTTGAATGTGTTTCGCAATTCAAACTTGCCGAGTTAAATCCAAGGGGTGTGGATTTTACTTCCTCTAAAAATCCTTAGGCCATTTTTTTGTCAAATTCCTCGTATTTTTGCGAGTCCAGGAAATTTGTCCTCGTGCTCAAATTCTACCCCTAACCCCTTCCTTTTCTTATCCTTACCTTTGTTTTTTCTGTCATTTGGAGATAAGAGAGAGAGAGAGAGAGGAGCCGAACCAGCCTATTAGGCCACCTACGCCTCCCAACCTCCCGCACCCAGGCTGCCCCAGCTATTCCTAACCCTAGGCCGATTGACCCCCTTTCTTTTCCCTCGACCCTTTCCTCCAGTGCCGCAACCTCCCTCTCCCTCGATCCCCTCTTCTCCCCTCGCGCCGTCACCTTGCACAGGAGAGCGAACCTGATCCCCATGGCCACGACCCTCGCGCCCGGTCCCTCTGCTGGTGAGCTCCGCCGCCTCGCATCGCCCCATCAACGAGCCACCACCCCTCCCCCTCGCGTCCTCGCTGTGGTCCCACGCGCTGCCCGGCTATGCTGCTGCTCGCCGGTGAGCCGTGCCCCGCCACCTCCTCCGCCGCTTCACCTCACAGCCATGGCCGCCACCCGTTCGTCGCCTCCGCCGTAGGAGCCTCACGCCCGACCCCCTCGTCGAGGCCCTGGATGCCCGCGGCCCTGCCTTTTGCACCGACCACCATCGCCGCGGCTGCTCCGTGCTTCTCCACTGACCGACGTCACCGCTGGCGTGCTCCGCCAGGATCCGGTGGATCTTGGCTTCCCCTGTGCTCTGCCGCCCTGCCATGTTCCCGGAGTCGCGGCGCCCTTCTAGCGTCGAGCCACTGCAGTCCCACTTCGCCCGTTGGCTGATTCAACCCTCTACGTGGGCCCCGTGTCACCCCTGCCAGCCCCGTGCTGCTGCTTGCATCCGCCAAGCTCCTCTTTCCCGATTCTCGCCTCTGCCTGCATGCACCTATGATGCTTCTTGCTGTTTGAACCGAAGTCCGCCAAGTTTGACTACGTTTTGCTGCCCCAATCGAGAACACCAAGTACCACGACGAACCATGAAGCCCCACAAGATACCTGGTACCATGATGACCCTGGACACTAGATTCGTCAAGTCCCTCTCCGACTAGTGTACCACTACCGTCGACGAAGACACGTGTTACACAAGTGTCAAGTTCGACTACAACGTGTGTACGCCTACTATCACCAAAGACCCGTGCACGACTACCATCGACCGCGAAGGGCTTGGAGTCATCAAGTACCTCTCTGAACGAACGTGAGCGACTACTTCCACTATGAACGTGAACGAGTACCGTCGCGAGAACAACTACATCCCGTCAAACTCGTTCCGCCCCGAAAACGCATGCTTCAAAGGTATAACATCGAGACAACCGCCATGGATGAATGTTGTGTGATGTATGAGATGAACCCCGTGTTTGCACCGAGCCTATTTGTTTCGTGCACGAACCTCGGTTGGCATGCCACCGACACATGGGACACCCGGTAACCGTCAGCACCCCACCATCTCTTGCGTGTTCCACACATCCACACACTTCTCTTTTGCATCGGTTTCTGAATCAAGTCACCGGAACCGATATGTTGCTGTCGCATCATTTTCGGATTCGCTGCCATGGCACCCCTTTTCATTCCGTGATGGCGACCAAATGCTTCATAACATGTTCTTGTCAACTTTTAACAAAAATTGCATAAAACTTGCACATGTCATCCGCATCATGATAATAACATTTAAAATGTTTAAAATTGTTGTTTACTTTAAATTGCTAAATGTGCATATCGGGATTTTCTGGAATTGTTGTTCGTTGTTCCGGCCTCATTTAAACTTGCCTAAATGTGTAGTTTACTTTTGCTTCACCCCTTGCCATGTTTAATAACCTTTAATATTGTTGGGTACATAAACGGGAGAGAACTAAATAATTGAATGTGGTGTTTGTTGCACTATGCCATGCCATGCCTCATTAAATCGGACATGCATCATACTTGGTTGTGCATCATGCCATGTTTATGTGATGGTTGTTTACTATGTTGTTTGCTTTCTTTCCGGTTGTGCTTCTTCTCGGTAGTTCTCGATATCGTTGTGTTTGTGAGGATTCGTTCGACTACGTCCGTTTGTCTACTTCTTGGACTCGTTCTTCTTCCTCGTGGGATCTCAGGCAAGATGACCATACCCTCGAAATCACTTCTATCTTTGCTTGCTAGTTGTTCACTCTATCGCTATGTCGCGCTACCTACCATTTGTTTATCATGCCTCCCATATTGCCATGTCAAGCCTCTAACCCACCTTCCTAGCAAACCGTTATTTGGCTATGTTACCGCTTTTGCTCAGCCCCTCTTACAGCGTTGCTATTGCTGGTGACGTTAAAGTTTGTTCCATGTTGGAACATGGATATGTTGGGATATCACAATATCTCTTATTTTAATTAATGCATCTATAAAATTGGTAAAGGGTGGAAGACTCGGCCTTTTGCCTGGTGTTTTGTTCCACTCTTGCCGCCTTAGTTTCCGTCATACTGGTGTTATGTTCCTTGATTTTGCGTTCCTTACGCGGTTGGGTGTTATGGGAACCCCTTGACAGTTCGCTTTGAATAAAACTCCTCCAACAAGGCCCAACCTTGGTTTTACATTTGCCTCACCTAAGCCTTTTCCTGGGGGTTTTGCGAGCCCGCGGGTCCTCTTATTTACCCCCCCTCCCCGGCCAGTGCTCCTCTGAGTGTTGGTCCAAACTAGAGCACCGTGCGGGACCGTCCCTTGGCAACTTGGGTTATGTTGGTGCTTGTAAGCTTAGCTTATCCGGTGTGCCCAAAGAACAAGGTATGTGCAGCTCCTATCGGGATTTGTCGGCATAGTCGGGTGGTCTTGCTGGTCTTGTTTTAACTTTGTCGAAATGTCTTGTAACCGGGATTCCGAGACTGATCGGGTCTTTCCGGGGGAAGGAATATCCTTCGTTGACCGTGAGAGCTTGTGATGGGCTAAGTTGGAAACCCCTGCAGGGTATAAACTTTCGAGAGCCGTGCCCGCGGTTATGTGGCAGATGGGAATTTGTTAATATCCGGTTGTAGAAAACTTGACACCTGACTTAATTAAAATGCATCAACCCTGTGTGTAGCCGTGATGGTCTCTTGTCGGCGGAGTCCGGGAAGTGAACACGGTCTTGTGTTATGCTTGAATGTAAGTAGCTTCAGGATCACTTCTTGATCACTTCTAGCTTCTCGTCTGATGCGTTGCTTCTCTTCTCGCCCTTATTTATGTATGTTAGCCTCCATATATGCTTAGTGCTTGCTGCAACGCCATCTCACTACCTTCTCCTACCCATAAGCTTAAATAGTCTTGATCTCGCGGGTGTGAGATTGCTGAGTCCTCTTGACTCACGGATACTTCCAAACAGTTGCAGGTGTCGATGATACCAGAGCAGGTGACGCAACTGAGCTCAAGTGGGAGCTCGATGAAGATCTTGATCGTTGTTTTGTGACTTTTCAAGATGATCAGTAGTGGAGCCCAGTTGGGACGATCGGGGATCTAGCATTTGGGGTTTATCTTCCTTTTTCTGTTAGATTTGACCATAGTCGGTCTTTGAGTGTATTTGGATGATGTATGAATTATTTATGTATTGTGTGAAGTGGCGATTGCAGGACAACTCTTTATACCTTTCTTATTCAGTACATGCGATTGTGTGAAGATTACCCCTCTTGCAATAAAACCACAATGTGTGCGAGATATAGCCGCATCGTGGGCGTTACACGAACCAAGAAAAATTCCAAGATTGAACACAACACTCCTGTTGTTCTATGTTGACACTAGAGAAAATTTGAAAGGAATAAGAGGCAACGGATATCGTTCCATCACCAAAGATAGTACGTTCCCTATCAAAACCATCATGCTTGTTGTGAGAAGCTCTGTTTTATGAGAAGCTTATACCTGAACCTGCCCAAAATGGGACAAAATTTTCACCACGACATGTTGATGCCTCTCCATGATAGTATGCCAAGTTTCATGAATTTCAGACAAGTTTTGGATTTACTAGAATTTAAAAACCGGGCATCTCAACGTTTTGCCGGCAATCAACAGTGCCATGGTGTTTGAATTTCATTCCCATCTCTTGCATGGGACCTAGAAATTCACCCAAGGACACATATGTGATTTTCAACCAACTTTGGTGCATTGGAGCATGTGCTTGTAGTTCAAATTTGAATTATGAACATAAAATGCCTAGAAAACCTAGTTAATGTATAAAAAAGGCCAAACGAACCCCGGAAAATTCCAAGATTGAACACAACACTGATGTTGTTCTATGTTGACACTAGAAATTTTTTGAAAGCAATAAGAGGCAACGGATATCGTCTTGTCCCAAAGTTGGTACGTTCCCTATCGAAACCATCATGCTTGTTGTGAGAAGCTCTGATTTGTGAGAAGCTTACATTCAAACCTGCCCCAAACAGGACAAAATTTTCACCACGACATGTTGATGCCGCTCCATGATAGGATGCCAAGTTTCATGAATTTCAAACGAGTTTTAGATTTACTAGAATTTAAAAACCAGGCATCTCAACGTTTTGTCGGCAATGTGCCCTGGTGTTAGAAATTCGTTCCCATCTCTTGCATGGGACCTAGAAATTCACCCAAGGACACACATGTGATTTTTCAACCAACTTTGGTGCGTTATTGGAGCATGTGCTTGTAGTTCAAATTTGAATTATGCACATAAAATGCCTAGAAAACCCAGTTAATGTTTAAAAAGGCCAAACGAACCCCAAAAAATTCCAAGATTGAACACCACACTCATGTTGTTCTATGTTGACACTAGAAATTTTTGAAAGAAATAAGAGGTAACGGATATCATCTCGTCCCGAAAGGTGGTACGTTCCCTATAGAAACCATCATACTTGTTGTGTGAAGCTCTGGTTTGTGAGAAGCTTATACCCAAACCTGCCCCAAATGGGACAAAATTTTCACCACGGCATGTTGATGCCGCTCCATGATAGCATGCCAAGTTTCATAAGAAAGGCCAAATGAACCCCAAAAAATTCATTCACATTTCTTCCATGGGACCTAAGCATGCACTGAAGGACGCAAATTTGATTTTTCAACCAATCTGTATGCGCTGGAGCATGTGCATGTAGTTTAATTTTGAATTGTGCACCTGAAATGGCTAGAAAATCAGTTTAATGTATGAAATGTCCAAACGAACCCTGAATAATTCCAATTCTTTTACGACACACATACAGTTGCATGTTCATTGCAGATAAAAGGTCTAGCAATTCAAACACCGTCCATTGCCGCTGTGACCCCATTTTGTAATTCAAATCAAGTAGATCCCACATAGTTTATTCTCACCAACTTTGTGAGATGTAGTACAAAATATCTTGGAGTATCGTCAGTGTATAGTACGCCAATGGCTTACACGAGAAGGTGCATCGGCTACAGCCCACAGCCGGCGTGTCAAGCACACTAGCCCGCTCCCCCAAAACTCCCGCCTCTACATCTCTCTCTGCTTCAGTCCCTTGATTCAAATTTTTAGTAGCCCCGACATTTTACTCCCCCCTCTGCATCCATCGCAATCTCAAAAATATCTGCTCGCCCTTGATCCAAATTTTTAGTAGCCCCGCCTTGTTACTCCTGCCTAGTAAATTTTTCAGTTGCCGCAGTATTTCTTCAAACACAACCTCCGCTCACACAGACACACACAACCCTCGAAACCATTGGCAGGTCACCGCCATCGCCGGTGCCTCCATCCTCAACTTCTGCCTGTGTGCCAGGGAGCTCGAGTAGCCAATGGCCAAAAAGAGGTTTATCGCGGCCTTTTCGCCCGATGCCGGTGAGGTGGCCGCCGAGGTGTCCCCGTCGTCCTCCGCGTTCCTGATCTGCCGTCGCCGGTCCCCCGATCCGCCCGCCACCTCACCCCTACTCTGGTTCGAGGACTTCCCCGTCCTCCCCCGGACCCAGCAGCCGACGAAGTCCTACCTCGGGGTCCAGCAGCGGCGGTGGGGGACGTGGGTCACCGAGATTACAGATCGAGAGACCCACACCCACCGGTGGCTCGGTAGTTTCCACACGGCCGAGCTCGCGGCAATGGAGTACAACCACTGGCAGGTCCGCTACCACGGCGCGGCAGCTAGCTCAATTTCCCCTTCGGCACACATCCGGTCCACCTCGTTCCGCTGGAGCCAGGGGTGGTGAGGTCGGCTATGGCGCGGGAGGACCGCGAGGCATGGCAGCATCTCGAGGCCGAGGCCACCGATGAGGCCTACATGCAAGAGCTCCGCCGGCAGCACCCGGAGCTCGTGGAGGTGGAGTGGGCGATCTTTGCCGGCGTGGAGGGCGGCGAGGTTATCGCGCTCTTCTCTGATGACGAGGTTGAAGGCGGCGAGGACGGAGACACGGAGGGTAGGGAGGTTATCACGCTCTCCCTGATGATGAGGTCGAAGGCGGCGGTGACGGTGATGCAGAGGGCATCCAGGTGGGCCCCCAGGACGAGGAGATTGACGTCGACGAGTGGAGGAGTGCCTTCCCCAACGACCTTGATGACGGTATTGGCCCGGACCCGGCTCGCGGCACACCGTACATGACGAGGAAGGATTGGCTCGACCTCTACTTCAACCGAAAGTAGTTCAGCTTAGTTTAAATTTATGTTTGAATGCATGTTACTTTCGGTTGAACCTTCTTTGAACTTGATCAAATTGAAGTTTACAACCTTAAGTTTAGGGTATCGACTAGAAAAGTCCAAAAATTGCTGGAGTATATATATATATCCACTAATGGTTTTAGTCCTTTAACTTTTTAAGGATCGCCTAGAGATGTACTTATGACTTGTTTATTTCAGTTCTTCACAATGTGATGCTCTATATGTGCAACTATTTGCGGTGCAGTTCAATTTCATCAATAATAGTTTCAACAATACCACTATGAATTACGATATTTGGTTGGTGTTAAGGATATTGCAGTTAACATGCCTTTTCATTTTTCAATCGTTGTTTAGCAGGATTGTACTGAATGACTAAATATGCAATCCCAGGCTACATAGCAACAAGGAAGAGTGTTACCTTAGTGTTCTGATGATGTCTAGATATACATGTAATAAAATCTTATGTAGTGGGATGGATGGAATGTTGTACTACATCATTTTTTAATTGTTGTTTAGCTTCTAATATTAACTTGGTTCTTTTAGGTACATATATCATTGCCAAAGATCCACACTTTGACCCTTTTTGCGCATGGGGCAATGAGATATTCATGAACCAGCATCAAGTGAGGAAACTGATAAAGTTTGTTACTAAAATGGGTCAAAAGGTGTCAATCAAACTATTTGTTTACACTTTATGCAAGACAACAGTGAACTGCAGGATGGTAAGTAAGAACCCTATAGCCTTCTTTTTACTGCCTGTAATGAGTTGTGTTAGATGACAATATCTGAATCTTTTTTCTTTTGCAGTGGATCCTGAAGCAGTTTACTCAAGATTACCTCTCAAACTACATGATTGGCAGCCGACCATCACAAGGGGTTGGACTAGAGTCCTGCATGCCTTCTGCATCTAGGAGAGCACAATATGGCCATTCCACTTCACCTTGTTCAGCAACTGGAATGTCTGTCGGCTCTTTCTTTACCATCTATAATATTTGGTGCTTCTGTAATTCTTAAACATATGTACCTGTGAATCGAATAATGGAATTGTTGTTTGAACCTGATGGATATGAATAAAGCTATAGCCTACTTTCAAGTTTAAATTAGGTACAATTTTAAATAGCAGGAATTAAATTAGGGCGAAATTACGTTGTGCGGGTCATTACGGCACACACGGTTGGTAAAACAAAAACGTTTGCGATATACACCATAATCCGAGATGGTTCACAGAGAGGAAACATGTGCAAGCATGCACACAATTGCCATTCGCAAAGCGTGTGTGATGTCAGACACTATCACATACGGTGCGGGAAAAATAAATGTGTGTGATTGTCTACCTATCGTACACGGTTTATAATCATGAACTGTTTGTGATGTGCTAGGCATCGTAAATCTCCCGTGCCTGGAATCTGCCTAGAATCTTCCTAGAAAGCTCACATGCCTAGAATATGCCTGGTTTTAGGCAGAACCACAAAACTCCGACTACGATGGCAATGCGAGCACAAACGAGTAGCAAGGATGAAGCGTTTGGGATATTCGAGATACCAGAAACGGTTATATAGGGACAAATGTATGCATCAAGGCTCCCTATCCCCGACGGTTTCTGGGTCGTGTGGGAAGGACCCCCCTATCACCCACACTCACTTGGCGACTGTTCCAAATTCCATCGCGGAAAGGGGAAAAACCGTTTGTTTAGGACCGACATGCACCAGTGGTACCTACTAAGGCCGAAGTGCGAGCCCACCACTTCATCATCACCACCATCATTGAAGAAACAAACTTCAGCACACGGGTATGGGCACTCCCCTTGGCTTGTGACAAGATTGAGGAGGTGCCCTCGTATTTTATCACCATCACTTCTATTATCTTTACCTATTTTAGTTTGATTCTTAGTTATTTCATGATTTAGTTGAATAAAAGCTTAGGATGATCTATTTTCGAGTGCTAGTTTCATGATATATCCATCTATGTAATTGAGTTGAGATTTATATAATAAAGATTAGTTTGAGTTTTTGCAGCTTTACTTTTATGTTTCAGTCCTAGCAATGCAAATAATGAAAAATATCATATCCTAATCTTATGGAAAGTAATGACATTACATAAGGAAAAGTATACGTGGTAAAATTTATTGAGAGTTGACAAACATATCATTGGTCAATGATGCAATTCATGAAAGAATTAATAAGGGAAGAGAAGACTCACATGCAAATATACCCTCTTGGACATATTTTATGACTATGAGCCCTCATTAATATTTTATGCCAAATTGTTGACGTTGTACAAGGAAGACAACGGAATGAATTGTGTTTACTTATATTCACATAGAAGTAATATTGTCATAGATCCTCCAAGTAGAGATCTAGCCGAAAATCCGCACAAAATAGAGATACTACTTATGCATCGAAAAACCTTTAAACCAATTTCATGTTATGAGAGTCCACTGTACCTACCTATGGATTGAATAAGATCCTTCAAGTAAATTGTCATTGGCGCATAAAGCAATAAAAATGGCTTCTAAATAAGTTTGATATTTTATTGTAAGGGAAAATAAGCGTTTGACAAAGCTGTGATGGCAAAGTAATAGAAGGGAAGGACTGCATAATAAAGGTTGCTATCATAAGGGGCATGTGACATTCCATTGAAGTAAGAGCTTTTACATCCAAAAACAAGAAGTTCATGAAAACCTCTGCTTCCCTCTACAAAGGGCCTATCTTTTACTTTTATGAATTTAATTTTTATGCAATAGTCAATAGTGTTCTCTTCTATTCCTTTTTATTTTTCTCTTTTGCAAGCATCATGTGGTGGGGAAAGATCTAGGCACATATATCCAGTTGGATATGAGTGATCATGAGTTATTATTGTTGACATCACCCCTGAGGTGAATAAGTTGGGAGGCGAAATTATAAGCCCCTATCCTTCTATGTGTCTGGCCGAAATTTTTTGCTCCATATATATGTTGTGAGTGTTAGCAATCATAGAAGACTAAATGATGGTTGAGTATGTGGACTTGCTAGAAAGCTCCGACATGAGACCCTTCCTGAAAATATGATGAATTGCAATTGCATTGTTGACTGAGAACATAGTTTGTTAGTTTTTTTAGAAAATTTTATGCCTTATACTTCAATGTTGTGACGAATTATTACTTGCTTATGAGAAACTTTATGATAATAAATATTGTTGTTATAATATTGATCATGATGCTACTATGTCCGTGTCTTGTTTTTATCGAAACTTCTCTCGCTAAACATGTGGACATGATTTTTGGTATCGGCTTTCGCTTGCGGACAAGCGAGGTCTAAGCTTGGGGGAGTTGATACGTCCATTTCGCATCATGCCTTCATACTATTATTTATAGTGTTTTCAATCAATATAACACTTTATGGATCAATTCTAATGCTTTTTCTCTCATAACATGCAAGGTTTACACAAAGAGGGAGATTGCAGGCAGCTAGAATTCTAGAACTAAAGAAGCTATGTCAGACATACCTATTTTGCACATCTCCAAATTTGCTGAAATTTTGTGGAGATTTATTTTGGAATATATAAATTATTGGTGAAAGGAAATACCAGAGGGGGCCACCTAGGTGCCCACTAGGCACCAGGGCGCGCCTACCCCCCTATCGCCCCCTAGTGGGTAGTGGGGCCCCTGGCCAGCCTCTAGTGCCCATCTTCTGGTATATAAGACCATTTTCCATAGAAAAAATAAGGAGAGGACTTTCTGGACAGAGCACCGCCGTCTCGAGGCGGAGCTTGGGCAGGAGCACTTTTTCTCTCCGTAGAGAGATTCCGCCAGGGATACTTCCCTCCGGGTGGGGGAAATCGAAGCCATCATCATCACCAACAACCCTCTCATCATGGGAGGACCAATCTTAATCAACATATTCATCAGCATCATCTCATCTCAAACCCTAGTTCATCTCTTGTATTCAATCTTTGTACCAAAACCTCATATTGGTACCTGTGGGTTGCTAGTAGTGTTGATTACAACTTGTAATTGATGCTAGTTGGTTTATTTGGTGGAAGATGACATGTTTAGATCCATTATGCTATTCAATGCCCCTCTGATCTTGAGCATGAGTATGTTTTATGAGTAGTTACTTTTTGATACATCTCCGTCGTATCTACTTTTCCAAAACACTTTTGCCCTTGTTTTGGACTCTAACTTGCATGATTTGAATGGAACTAACCCAGACTGACGCTATTTTCAACAGAATTGCCATGGTGTTATTTATGTGCAGAAACAAAAGTTCTCGGAATGACCTGAAACTTCACGGAATGTCTATTTGGAAATAATAAAAAATCCTTGCAAAAGATGAAGACTAGGGGGGCACACCCTAGCCACGAGGGTGGGGGCGCGCCTGCCCCCATAGGGCGCGCCCCCTACCTCGTGGGCCCCCTGGAGCTCCTCCGACCTCAACTCCAACTCTATATATTTGCTTTCGGGGAGAAAAAAAATCAGAGAGAAGGATTCATCGCGATTTACGATACGGAGCCGCTGCCAAGCCCTAAAACCTCTCGGGAGGGCTGATCTCGAGTCCGTTCGGGGCTCCGGAGAAGGGAATCCATCGCCATTGTCATCATCAACCATCCTCCATCACCAATTTCATGATCCTCACCGCCGTGCGTGAGTAATTCCATCGTAGGCTTGCTGGACGGTGATGGGTTGGATGAGATTTATCATGTAATCGAGTTAGTTTTGTTAGGGCTTGATCCCTAGTATCCATTATGTTCTGAGATTGATGTTGCTATGACTTTGCTGTGCTTAATGCTTGTCACTAGGGCCCGAGTGCCATGATTTCAGATCTGAACCTATTATGTTTTCTTCAATATATGAGAGTTCTTGATCCTATCTTGCAAGTCTATAGTCACCTACTATGTGTTATGATCCGGCAACCCCGAAGTGACAATAATCGGGACCACTCCCGGTGATGACCGTAATTTGAGTAGTTCATGTATTCACTATGTGCTAATGCTTTGTTCTGGTACTTTATTAAAAGGAGGCCTTAATATCCCTTAGTTTTCATTAGGACCCCGCTGCCACGGGAGGGTAGGACAAAATATGCCATGCAAGTTCTTTTCCATAAGCATGTATGACTATATTCGGAATACATGCCTACATTACATTGATGAATTGGAGCTAGTTCTGTGTCACCCTAGGTTATAACTGTTACATGATGAACCGCATCCGGCATAATTCTCTATCACTGATCCATTGCCTATGAGCTTTTCATATATTATTCTTCGCTTATTTACTTTTCCGTTGCTATTGCTATCATCACTACAAAATACCAAAAACACTACTTTTCTACCATTACCTTTTGCTATCGTTACCACCATTATCATATTACTTTGCTACTAAATACTTTGTTGCAGATATTAAGTTTCTAGGCGTGGTTGAATTGTGAACTCAGCTGCTAATACTTGAGAATATTCTTTGGCTCCCCTTGTGTCGAATCAATAATTTTGGGTTGAATACTCTACCCTCGAAAACTGTTGCGATCCCCTATACTTGTGGGTTATCAAGACTATTTTATGGTGCCGTTGCTGGGGAGCATAGCTCTATTCTTTGAGTCACTTGGGATTTATATCTGCTTATCATTATGAAGAACTTGGGAGATCCAAAAATCAAGATTTATCCCTCAACTACGAGGGGAGGTAAGGAACTGCCATCTAGCTCTGCACTTGATTCACCTTCTGTTTTGAGTAAGCTTGCGACACCTAAACCTGCTTCTGCTATTCGTTCTGATATGTCGCATGTTATTGATGATGCCACTTCTGCTATGCATGATACTTATTATGAAACTACTTCTACGCTTGATACTACTGCGCCACTTGGTGAATTTCTTGATGAACAACTTGCTAGGGTTAGAGAGAATGAAATTATTGAAACTGATAACATTGATGAAAGTGATGATGAAGACTCTCCCCCTAATAAATATGAATCACCTGTTATCCCTGAGGGTTTTGTTTTTGAAAAGGAAGCTGCTTTAGCTATTTTAGCTTGCAAAGATAGATACGAGCTCAAGAGGTTATTAGCTAAATGGAAGCAGCAATCTCTTAATGCTAGAATGAAACCTAACCCTGCTTTTGCTATTTCACCTATCTGTGTTACTGATAAGGATTATGAATTCTCTGTTGATCCTGATATAATTACTTTGGTTGAATCTGATCCTTTTCATGGCTATGAATCTGAAACTGTTGTGCCACATCTTACTAAATTAAATGATATAGCCACCTTGTTCACTAATGATGAGAAATCTTGTTACTTTTATATCCTTAAAATATTCTCGTTCTCATTAAAGGGTGATGCTAAGATATGGTTTAATTCTCTGGATCCTGGTTGTGTGCGTAGTCCCCAGGATATGATTTACTACTTCTCTGCTAAATATTTCCCTGCTCATAAGAAACAAGCTGCTTTGAGGGATATATATAATTTTCTGCAAATTGAAAAAGAGAGTCTCCCACAAGCTTGGGGGAGGCTTCTCAACTTACTTAATGCTTTGCCTGATCATCCTCTTAAGAAAAATGAAATACTTGATATCTTTTATAATGGACTAACCGATGCTTCCAGAGATTACCTAGATAGTTGTGCTGGTTCTGTTTTCAGGGAAAGAACACTTGATGAAGCTGAAATTCTATTGAATAATATGTTGACAAATGAAAATAATTGGACACTTCCTAAGCCTATTCCTAAACCAACTCCAAAGAAAAGAGGTGTTCTATTTCTCAGTCCTGAAGATATGCAAGAGGCAAAGAAATCTATGAAAGAAAAAGGTATTAAAGCTGAAGATGTTAAGAATTTACCTCCTATTGAAGAAATACACGGTCTTAATTTACCGCCTGTTGAAGAAACATATGATCTTAATCCATTACCTATTTAAGAAACACATGGTCTTGATAACCCGACACAGGTAGTAAAGGTAAATTCTCTCTATAGATATGATAAAGCTGAAATCCCTCTTACTAAGTTTGCTAGCCAATGCTTAGATGAGTTTGATAATTTTATGGTGAAGCAAGAAGATTTTAATGCTTATTTTGGTAGACAATTGAAATACAATTCAAATATTCTTGAACACTTGGGTGATTATATGGCTCATGTCAAAGGTGAACTTAAACTTATTAGTAAACATGCTTCTATGGTTACCACTCAAGTAGAACAAGTACTTAAGGCTCAAAATGATTTGCTCAATGAATTGAATAGTAATAATAATGATTATGTTGTTAGAGTGGCTACTACAACTGGTAGAATGACTCACGAACCTCTGTATCCTGAAGGCCACCCTAGGAGAATTGAGCAAGATTCTCAGAGAAATAATATAGATGCACCTAGTCCTTCTAAAAGAAAGAAAAAGAAAAATGATAGGACTTTGCATGCTTCTAGTGAACCTATTGCTAAAACACCTGAGAATCCAAATGATATTTCTATTTCTGATGCTGAAACACAATCTGGTAATGAATCTGAAACTAGTGATAATGTTAATGATAATGTTCAAGATGATGCTCAACCTAGCAATGATAATGATATAGAAATTGAACCTGCTGTTGATCTTGATAACCCACAATCAAAGAATCAACATTATGATAAGGAAGACTTTGTTGCTAGGAAACATGGAAAGGAAAGAGAGCCATGGGTTCAAAACCCATGCCTTTTCCTCCCAAACCATCCAAGAAAAAGGATGATGAGGATTTTGAGCGCTTTGCTGAAATGATTAGACCTATCTTTTTGCGTATGCGATTAACTGATATGCTTAAAATGAATCCTTATGCTAAGTACATGAAAGAAATTATCACTAATAAAAGGAAGATACCAGAAGCTGAAATTTCCACCATGCTTGCTAATTATACTTTTAAGGGTGGAATACCAAAGAAACTTGGAGATCCAGGAGTACCCACTATACCATGCTCCATTAAAAGAAATTATGTTAAAACTGCTTTATGTGATCTTGGAGCCAGTGTTAGTGTTATGCCTCTCTCTTTATATCGTAGACTTGATTTGAATAAGTTGACACCTACTGAAATATCTTTGCAAATGACTGATAAATCAACTGCTATACCTGTCGGTATTTGTGAGGATGTGCATGTTGTAGTTGCAAACATTACTATTTTAACGGACTTTGTTATTCTTGATATTTCCGAGGACGATAGTATGTCTATTATTCTTGGAAGACCCTTTTTGAATACTGCAGGAGCTGTTATTGATTGCACCAAAGGCAATGTCACTTTTCATGTTAATGGTAATGAGCATACGGTACACTTACCAAGGAAACAACCTCAAGTTCATAGTATCAAATCTATTGGAAAAATTCCATCGATTATATTTGGAGGTTTTGAATTTCCTCTTCCTACTATCAAGAAGAAATATGATATTCTTATTATTGGGGATGGGCATATCCCCGTTGAGGTAACATAGTGTTATTCGAAATTTCTCCGGTTCCATGTTATTCGAAATGAGTTCGTTAACAGGACTTGATCAACCTTGTTAGTGGATTCCTTTTGATGAGCATGAGATGGATGAAACTAGAAGGCACAACCCTCTGTACCCTCTTTTTAATTTCTGTAATTTATATTAAATAAAATAAAAATAGTATTTTTCTGTCTGTTATCTGATTTGTCCATGCAATATAAAAATACCCCGAAAATAGAAGTTCTCCAAATGCCCTGAAATTTAAATATGATTTTTTCTGGAATATTTGAGAATATTTGGCACTAAGAACACAGCACGGGGGGCATCCACCTGGCCACAAGGGTGGAGGGCGCGCCCTACCCCCTGGGTGTACCCCCTACCTCGTGGGCCCACGGTGGCCCTCCTCCACTTATTCCTGCACCCACACACTTCTTCTTCCCCCCACAAACATGATTATCCAGTTCAAACCTGAGTCCAAGCTCATTTTGCTGCCATTTTCGATCTCCTTGCTCAAAGCACCTCTCACAAACTGCTTGGGGGAATGGTTCCTTGGTATGTGACTCCTCCATTGGTCCAATTAGTTTTTGTTCTAGTGCTTTATTCATTGCAAATTTGTGCTACCTAGGTGACCCTGTTCTTGAGCTTGCATGTCAAATTTTTGTGGTGCCAATTAGTTTTGATGCATGATATAGGCTCTAGGCACTTGTAGGAGTAGTTGCTATCAATATTGTTGAGTTTGGTTCACTTTTATTTGAAGTTATTAAAAATTTCAGAAATTTTTCAGAGGAAGAAATATGTTTAGGAAAATGTACCAAGGTGGCTCTTCAAGGAAACAAGAGCCCAGGCTTGCAATGCGTGATGCTGATGATGAGCCACCAAGGGACCCTCCAGTGCGACCCTGTGAATGGCCTTCAGAGGACTTCATGGATCGAGCGGGGATTAAAGACGAATTTAACGCATATTTGCGTAACGCTGATCCTGTGAGCTTCGAGGAAGAAAAATGCCGTCAGTACCACTATCTCACTAGTTCGTTGTAACATCCCAAATTTTCAATTTGGAATGTTATACATTAGATCATCATTGCATATCATATTTTATTGCTTTTGGTTTCAATCCTAGAAATCCTAAGCAACTCAAGGACCCACGGAGAGAGTTGGGGATTTCGTTATTTTCATATTTGAGTTTTCTCAAATTTTGAGAATAGGATAATTTGATTTTATTTATTTTATCATCAATAATTTCTATTACAAAATTATGAGAGAGGGAATAAAATGACTTTCCCAAAATAAAAAAATATTGAGGATTTAATAAAAAATCAAATAAGATTTTATTCTGGAGTTTTTCGATATTTTATTTGAATTTAGGAAAAATATGCGTTTTTCAAAATTGCATTTAGGCCCCAAATAAATGTTCACTTTTTCCGGCTTGATTTCAGAAGTCGGGGAAAATTTATTTCGGGATTTTTGGAGTCCGTTTAGTATTTCTTTTTATTTTTCTTCTGCGCGTAATTATTTTAAAAAAAACGCGCACCGACCTAACCGGGCCGTGTCCGTCTGGGACTCTGGCCCGGCAGGCTTTATAAGCCGGGGCAGCCCAGCCCCGAGCCAAACCCTAGCCCGCGCCCCCGAAACCCGCGCCCGGTCGCCGCCGCCGCCGCCGCCCGACGCTGCCGCCTGGCCGAAGCCGCCGCCCGCCGCCTCTCCGATCCGCCGCCCGAGGTCGCCTTGATTTCCGCGCCCCGGGTTCGTCGGTTTTTTTAGGTTCCGTTTTTTATTTAGATCGGTTTTATTTCCGGTTTAGTCTAAATAACGAGCGTTCGCTCATTCGTTCATTTTAACGAACGTATTCGTCGTTTAGATCCGGTTAACGAATGTTCGTTCGTTAATCTGTTCATCGTTTTTCTTTTTCTCCGATTTTCCGCGATTATTTTCTGATCGTGATTTCTGATCCGATTTTCGTTTTAGTATAACTTTTCATTCGTTTATCGGAATCATGCGATTCAAGCGCCTGGAGTTTCATCTCGAAACCCTCTATCTGTTTAACTAACTTAAACAAGTTTTTGCCACTGTAAAAATTGCCTTAGATCCAGATTAGTAGAACGAAGTTGTTTTCTTTCGCTGTTTGACTTTCGTTGTTTCGTTCGATTTGATTCTTTTTGCAAACCGGAGTTCTTAAGTTGACTTTTACATGTGCATTAGATGAGTACTTATTGTATGCTTGTTTGTTTGTCTGCGATAAAATACCCGGAGTGCGCCGCCTGTTACTTTGAATCTCTAGATTTCGCGGATCATCAGCAAGGCAAGTAACACTTTGATCATACCTCCTACTACCCAGTTTTATTGCATTAGATCAATCCTCAAACATTGCATGATTAGGATCTAATTAAATTGTGGGATGAGAAGTAGTTTAGGTAGTACCTATTACCAGTTTATTATCAAACCTTTGGGAGTTACTTCTATGTTTGCTTGTTATGCCATGCTATGCTAGTAGACGTGGATTGGGTGAGTGATATCCATGATAGATGTGAGATTGTTAATTAATGGTTTATCTAAGGTGGTAACTTAAACACACATCTGGGTGGATAGAGGTACCTAGGTATTCCAGGATTTGCCTGTTTTCTTTTGGACCGCCACCCAGGCTCAAAGGGATCATGAGATTATTCATGCTAGAAACTTCCGTGTGCAGCCACAAGCTATTATGGGCTCTAGCATAGTTGACTAAGTCGTGCGAACTCTTATAGTGGTAGACTAGCAGATGTAGGGGATGTAGGTGGTACGGTCTACCCGATCGTAAGGTGCTAGCGCTTCTGAAAGACTATGTCTCGGTCATCCGTCTTCTCAAACACCATGTAGTGCGAGAAACCAAACGGAGGCGATCAAGTCTTGTGGGGAAAAGTGCGCAAACCTCTGCAGAGTGTATAAACTAATCATGATTACCCGTGTCTCCGGTTATGGACATCTTGAGTATCTAGTACTTGGATTATCATGTGAATCTCAACATGTTACTCTAAATTAATTTTGCTGGGTTTTGTTTAATGATGTTTAATTGGGATTGAGAATGCTGTCAACCATTCTCAATGTTTCACAACCACCATGATAGTTAAATAAATTTATTCCTTTGCAGTAGGGAAAAATTGGCTTTACGCAAAACTGTAACCATAGAGCTTTCCACCAGCCACAGATGCATATAGAATAGCTGTTTCATTCCATTACTCTCTATGTGTTACATTGCTAGCATATTCCATGTGCTGACCCGTTTTCGGGATGCAACGTTAATGTTGCAGACTTTTCAGACGACGATTAAGGAGTTTTAGGTCGTGGTTCTATACTCAGTGATGCCGTTGGAGTTGATGGACTCACTTATCTTCCAAGCCTTCCGCTGTTATCATTATTAGATGGCCTTAAGCCATATTTATTGTAATAAGTTCTCTTTTGAGACAATCGATGTAATAAGTGTGTGATTGCTACTCTGTTATAAATCCTTCAAGTACTGTGTGGTGTTAGCATTACTGATCCAGGGATGACACCAGAGCACAAAGATCAGACTGTTTGAGGTCTGGTCGCTACAGAGATGGTATCAGAGCACACGCTGACTGTAGGACACGACCACGAAGCTAAAGACCTAGATCACTATTCACTCTCTTCTCTTCTGACCTCTCATCTTTTCTACTCTTTAGGATGGCGGATGCAAGGAACAAGTTCACGCAACCGGATGAAGATACACCCTTTGGACGTCACTTGAAGGAAGTCACTAGATACCTGAACATAGGAGTACCAAGCTTCACCGGAACCTACAACGCCACTTTACCTGAAGAAGAGCGCTGGTTCAAGTTCCAGGAAGGACGTCATGCCAGTCACTGAGCCCATAGAGTTTTGTTTTGATGCACCAACTTGGAGTCTAGGAAAGAGCATGGCAGCTCACATCGCCATGGGACGCACTGGAGAAGTCTACTGCAATGATCTCAAGGATACTATCTACCAGATTTGTGGACGACGAGATGAGCACTGGGGGATGATCAGCACAAGGAAGGATAGATCAGTTGCAGCTTTTATCCAGGAGTTAAACCAGCATATTCGATGACAAGAGAACCAGATGTGCGCCGACATGATAGACCTGAAGAAGGCAAGGACAAGAATCAAGGAACTGGAGGAAGAACTCAAGGCTACACGTGAAGATTAAGAAAAAGAAATTGAAGTATTAGTGGACAAGAATGCCGACCTAACAATGAAGATCGGGATATTTATGGGAGGCCCTACACCGGTAGATGAAGACGAAGAACCCAAGGAGATTCTCCCGGAAGACTACATCATCATCGACGATACCGACTTGGATCCAGATGATAGCGATGATGACTATGTTGATGAAGCCGGAGCAGATATCATGGAGTCTGCAACCGAAGAATATTTCTAGTAGACCACCTCATCAGTAGTAGTAGTCCACAATGTAAATATTATAGTTCGAGCACTTTTGCGATAGTTAGATCGATTGTATGCCCTTGTTTGATTAAATGAATGAAGTGAATTGTTTGCTTTTGCCTCATGTGCATATGGGTAGTGTTTTCTCTTTAGACCCCCTCTATTCTTAAATCTCATCTTTTCTAAACCCTCAGATGCCTCCGAGACGTGACCACGGATTTACCTTTCCACCGGAGCTCACTCAGTTGATCCAGCAGCAGAACACATTGATGCAGTTGCTAGTCCAGAATCAGAATCAAGGGAACAACAAAAACAACCCACCACCACCACCACATGTTGATCATTTAGCCCGTTTTCTTAGGCTGAATCCGTCGGTGTTTTCCAGTAGCACCGAGCCGATAGTAGCAGATGATAGGCTCCGCAAGACAGCTAGAGAGTTGACCATCGTAGGATGCATGGATGCGGAGAAGGTGAAGTTTGCCGCACATCAGCTTGAAGGACCCGCAGCATCATGGTGGGAGAATTTCACAGCCACTTTCCCTGTCGACATTGTGACATGGGACCAGTTTTAGCAGGCTTTTCGAATTGCCCATGTTTTAGCAGGAGCTATGGCCATGAAGAAGCGAGAGTTTCGCAACTTGCGCCAAGGAGGACGGACAGTTGGCCAGTATGTGGAGGACTTTATTAAATTAGCTCGTTATGCCCCAGATGACGTTGCTACGGATGCAGCTAAGCAGGAGAAGTTTCTGGAAGGACTGAATGATGAGTTGAGCATGCAGTTGATGGTAGCAACCTTCAACAACTACCAGGAGTTGGTAGATCGTGCTCTTATGATTGAAGGGAAGCAGCAGCAAATTGAAAATCGCAAGAGGAAGTATGCACAAGGAAAGAACAATTCAGGAGCTCAGCAGAAGCCACAATTTACCCCCAGACCGGGAGGACATTTCCAGCATACCCATGGAGGAGGTAGCTCGCACAATCACAATGGCCCCAGGAATGGTAATGGTAATGGAGGAAGCAACGGCCAGAACCGCACCAACCCATCAACCCCAGCCAAGAAAGACCTGAGCCAAGTCACTTGCTTTAAGTGTTCAAAGACTGGACATTATGCCAATGAATGTCCTGAATTACAAAATGGAAATAGCAATGGAAGCTCTGGGAAGAAGCCGAACCCTTTCAACAGGGGACAGGTGAACCACGTTAGCGTGGAGGAGGTTGAAGCTCAGCCTGATGCAGTAATAGGTAAGTTTTTGGTTAAGTCATTTACTGCACTCGTTCTTTTTGATGCTGGTGCATCGCATTCATACATATCCAGGGGATCTGTGGATAAGTATAAACTGTCAACCCAAGCCCTTAGGTCACCCATGTTAGTAACCTCGCCTGGAGCAGAATATATGGCTAGTCTATGGTGTGATCGGTTACCATTAAGGATTGGTAACTATGTTTTTCCCTCAGAACTAATAGTATTGGAATCCCAAGGTTTGGATGTGATATTAGGCATGGATTGGTTATCAAAGTATGAAGGGAATATTGAATGTGCTAGTAAGTCAATTTTGCTTACCACCCCAGAAGGGAGAAGGATCAAGTATGTATCCCCACATGTGCCAAAGAGGACTCAAGTAAATTGCTTAACAGGAGTTGTGCAGGAGGAAGAACCAGTGGTAAAGGAATTCCCTGATGTATTTCCAGAGGAGTTGCCAGGCATGCCACCGGATAGAGACATTGAGTTTTTGATTGAGCTATTGCCAGGCACAGGGACAATATCGAAGAGACCATACATGATGCCTGCAAAGGATTTGGTGGAAATTAAGAAGCAAATTAAGGAGTTACTAGATAAAGGTTATATTCGCCCAAGTTCTTCACCTTGGGGATCGCCAGTACTTCTAGTGGAGAAGAAGGATGGATCGTTAAGGATGGTTGTCGATTATCGAGGATTGAATGAAGTAACAATCAAGAACAAGTACCCACTACCGATGATCAATGATCTGTTTGATCGATTGCAAGGAGCTAAGGTATTTTCCAAGATCGATCTGCAATCAGGATACCACCAGTTGAAGATTCGGGAACAGGATATACCCAAGACGGCTTTTACCACCAGGTATGGGCTGTACGAGTATACCGTTATGTCATTTGGTCTGACTAACGCACCCGCATATTTTATGAACATGATGAACAAAGTGTTTATGGAGTTTTTGGATAAGTTCGTCATACTGTTCATTGATGATATCCTGGTTTACTCAAAGAATGAAGAGGAGCATAAGGAACATTTGTGTTTGGTTATTGGAAAGCTCAGGGAACATCAACTATATGCCAAGTTTAGAAAATGTGAGTTTTGGTTGAAGGAAGTAGGATTTCTCAGACACGTTATATCCGGAGAAGGAATAGCAGTTGACCCCACAAAGGTTATCACTGTGACCAATTGGGAAGCACCAACATTAGTTGGAGAGATCTGGAGTTTTCTTGGACTCGCAGGATACTACCGGAGATTTATTGAGAATTTCTCAAAGATTGCGAAGCCTATGACGGAGTTGTTCAAGAAGGATACCAAGTTCGTATGGACGGAGGAATGTGAGGCTAGTTTCCAGGAGTTGAAGAAACGTTTGGTTACTTCACCAGTGTTGATTTTGCCAGACAAAACCAAGGATTATGAGGTGTATTGCGACGCTTCACGTCGAGGACTTGGAGCAGTGCTTATGCAGGAAGGGAGAGTTGTTTCATATGCCTCACAACAACTTAAGCCTCATGAGTTGAATTATACTATGCATGATTTGGAGTTAGCAGCCGTAGTGCATGCACTGAAGACTTGGAGACATTTTCTGATTGGAAACCATTGCGAGGTGTATACGGATCATAAGAGTTTGAAGTATATTTTCACACAGAAGGAGTTGAATCTCAGATAAAGGAGATGGTTGGAGCTCATCAAGGATTATGATATGAAATTGCATTATCACCCCGGAAAGGCTAATGTAGTAGCTGACGCATTAAGCCGTAAGAGTCATGTCAACACCCTAATGACAGGAGAATTACTAAGGGAGTTAGTCGAAAATCTTCGAGAATTATGTTTAGAAATAGTCCCGAGAGGCTATGTAGCAGCATTGGAGATTCACTCTACATTGATGGATAAAATCAGAGAAGCCCAAAGGACTGACAAGGAGATTGCTTCTATTAAGGAGAAATTAGCAAGGGAAAGGCTAAGGGATTTCGTGAGGACGAGCACGATACCTTATGGTTTGAAGACCGTGTTTACGTGCCCAATGACCCAGAGATCGGGAAGTTGATACTGCAAGAGGCGCATGATTCACCATATTCGATTCACCCAGGAAATACCAAGATGTATTTGGATTTGAAGGATATTTTATGGTGGACCGTAATGAAGAAGGATATTGCGGAGTACGTAGCAGTTTGTGATGTATGTCAGAGAGTGAAGGCAGAGCATCAGAAGCCAGCAGGATTGCTACAACCATTGCCGATACCCGAATGGAAGTGGGATAAGCTAGGCATGGATTTTATCACAGGATTGCCCAGAACACGTTCAGGCTATGACTCGATTTGGGTTGTAGTCGATCGTTTGACAAAGGTAGCTCAGTTTATTCAAGTGAAGACTACCTATACCGGTGCAAAGTTGGCAAAGATATACATGACCAGGATCGTATGTCTGCATGGAGTTCCAAGGAGTATCGTCTCAGATAGAGGAACCCAGTTTACCTCAAAGTTCTGGAAGCAGTTGCACGAAACCTTGGGAACCAGGCTAGAATTCAGTACAGCTTTTCATCCACAGAAAGATGGACAGACCGAGAAAGTCAATCAGATTTTGGAGGATATGCTGAGAGCTTGTGCGCTAGATTACAGATCTAGTTGGGACGACAATCTGCCATATGCAGAGTTCTCTTACAACAACAGCTATCAATCTAGTTTAAAGATGGCCCCTTTCGAAGCCTTGTACGGAAGGAGGTGTAGGACCCCGCTGTCGTGGGATGAAGTTGGAGACCGCCAGTTGTTTGGACCTGACTTGATTAAGGAGTCTAAACAGAAGGTGAAATTGATTCGCGATAGGCTCAAGATAGCCCAGTCCAGACAGAAGAGTTATGCAGATTCTAAATGCAAGGAGACAGTTTACGAAGTTGGAGGTAGAGCTTATCTTCGAGTATCACCACTTCGGGGAACAAAGCGTTTTGGAGTTAAGGGAAAGTTAGCACCACGATTTGTAGGACCATACCGAGTATTGGAACGTATGGGAGAAGTGGCCTACAAGTTGGAATTGCCCGAAGGATTGTCAGGAGTTCATGATGTGTTCCATGTTTCTCAGTTGAAGAAGTGCCACGCAGAGATGGCTGACATACCATTGAGGGATACAGTGCCATTGGAAGCAATCCAGTTGGATAACAATTTGACCTATGAGGAGAAACCAATTAAGATTCTCGAGTTTGCCAGCCGAGTCACTCGCAGCAAGGTTATCAAGTTTTGTAAAGTTCAGTGGAGCCACCACATGGAGGACGAAGCCACCTGGGAGCGAGAGGAAGATTTGCTCAAGGACCACCCTCACCTATTTTCTAGCCAACTCGAATCTCGAGGGCGAGATTCATCTTAAGGGGGGTAGGTTTGTAAAATCCCAAATTTTCAATTTGGAATGTTATACATTAGATCATCATTGCATATCATATTTTATTGCTTTTGGTTTCGATCCTAGAAATCCTAAGCAACTCAAGGACCCACGGAGAGAGTTGGGGATTTCGTTATTTTCATATTTGAGTTTTCTCAAATTTTGAGAATAGGATCATTTGATTTTATTTATTTTATCATCTATAATTTCTATTACAAAATTATGAGAGAGGGAATAAAATGACTTTCCCAAAATAAAGAAATATTGAGGATTTAATAAAAAAATCAAATAAGATTTTATAATGGAGTTTTTCGATATTTTATTTGAATTTAGGAAAAATATGCGTTTTTCAAAATTGCACTTAGGCCCCAAATAAATGTTCACTTTTTCCGGCTTGATTTTAGAAGTCGGGGAAAATTTGTTTTGGGATTTTTGGAGTCCGTTTAGTATTTCTTTTTATTTTTCTTCTGCGCGTAATTATTTAAAAGAAACGCGCACCGACCTAAACGGGCCGTGTCCGCCTGGGACTCTGGCCCGGCAGGCTTTATAAGCCGGGGCAGCCCAGCCCCGAGCCAAACCCTAGCCCGCGCCCCCGAACCCCGCGCCCCGCCGCCGCCGCCGCCGCCCGACGCCGCCGCCTCGCCGGAGCCGCCACTCGCCGCCTTGCCGATCCGCCGCCCGAGGTCGCCTTGATTTCCGTGCCCCAGTTTTTCTCGAAAAAAACCGATCGGTTTTCGTCGGTTTTTTTAGGTTCCATTTTTTTATTTAGATCGGTTTTATTTCTGGTTTAGTCTAAATAACGAGCGCTCGCTCGTTCGTTCGTTTTAACGAACGTATTCATCATTTAGATCCAGTTAACGAACGTTCGTTCGTTAATCCGTTCATCGTTTTTCTTTTTCTTGGATTTTCCGCGATTATTTTCTGATCGCGATTTTTGATCCGATTTTCGTTTTAGTATAACTTTTCGTTCGTTTATCGGAATCAGGCGATTCAAGCGCCTGGAGTTTCGTCTCTAAACCCTCTATCCGTTTAACCAACTTAAACAAGTATTTTCCACTGTAAAAATTGCCTTAGATCCAGATTAGTAGAATGAAGTTGTTTTCTTTCGCCATTTGAGTTTCGTTGTTTTGTTCAATTTGATTCTTTTTGCAAACCGGAGTTCTTAAGTTGAACTTTCTAGTTAGTTCTATTATTTGACTTTTACATGTGCATTGGATGAGTACTTATTGTATGCTTGTTTGTTTGTTTGCGATAGAATACCAGAGTGCGCCACCTGTTACTTTGAATCTCTAGGTTTCGCGGATCATCGGCAAGGCAAGTAACACTTTGATCATACCTCCTACTACCCAGTTTTATTGCATTAGATCAATCCTCAAACATTGCATGATTAGGATCTAATTAAATTGTGGGATGAGAAGTAGTTGAGGTAGTACCTATTACCAGTTTATTATCAAACCTTTCGGAGTTACTTCTACGTTTGCTTGTTATGCCATGCTATGCTAGTAGACATGGATTGGGTGAGTGATATCCATGACAGATATGAGATTGTTAATTAATGGTTTATCTAAGCTGGCAACTTAAACACACATCTGGGTGGATTGAGGTACCTGGGTATTCCAGGATTTGCCTGTTTTCTTTTGGACCGCCACCCAGGCTCAAAGGGATCATGAGATTATTCATGCTAGAAACTTCCGTGTGCAGCCACAAGCTATTATCGGCTCTAGCATAGTTGACTAAGTCGTGCAAACTCTTACAGTGGTAGACTAGCAGATGTAGGGGATGTAGGTGGTACGGTCTACCCGATCGTAAGGTGCTAGCGCTTCTGAAAGACTATGTCTCGGTCATCCGTCTTCTCAAACACCATGTAGTGCGAGAAACCAAACGGAGGCGATCGAGTCTTGTGGGGAAAAGTGCGCAAACCTCTGCAGAGTGTATAAACTAATCATGATTACCCGTGTCTCCGGTTATGGACATCTTGAGTATCTAGTACTTGGATTATCATGTGAATCTCAACATGTTACTCTAAATTAATTTTGCTGGGTTTTGTTTAATGATGTTTAATTGGGATTGAGAATGCTGTCAACCATTCTCAATGTTTCACAACCACCATGATAGTTAAATAAATTTATTCCTTTGTAGTAGGGAAAAATTGGCTTTACGCAAAACTGTAACCATAGAGCTTTCCACCAGCCAAAGATGCATATAGAATAGCTGTTTCATTCCATTACTCTCTATGTGTTACATTGCCAGCATATTCCATGTGCTGACCCATTTTCGGGCTGCAACATTAATGTTGCAGACTTTTCAGACGACGATTAAGGAGTTTTAGGTCGTGGTTCTATACTCAGTGATGCCGTTGGAGTTGATGGACTCACTTATCTTCCAAGCCTTCCGCTGTTATCGTTATTAGATGGCCTTAAGCCATATTTATTGTAATAAGTTATCTTTTGAGACACTCGATGTAATAAGTGTGTGATTGCAACTCTGTTATAAATCCTTCAAGTACTGTGTGTAAGTGCATCTAGTGCCACCCCTAGTTGGTTTTGGAGTATTGACGACAAACCTAGTTGAGGGACTAATGTGTTTGTGAGAATTGTAGGATAACACAGGTAGAAGTCCCTCATTGATTCGGTTTTCCTACCAGAGATGACCCCTAAAAATGTATGAAGACATTGAAGTCAAAGGTGGTTTGTGAAGACATTCACCTTGAAGACTATGACAAGAGAAGACATCGGATGAAGACTATGGAGCGCGAAGACTTAGATCTTTCGTAGTTCTTTTTCTTCTTTGTTGAGTCATAGGAACCACCGTATTGTTAAGTGGGGTCCAAGAGAACCAGTCAGAATGACTGAAGTGATGCTTAACCAAAATCCTATGTCTTTGAGTGAAGACTATGAGAGCGAATCTTGTTCAGAGTTGGACAAGTCAGCTTTGCTTGTAGCCCAAGTAAAGTTGCCGTTTGTGTTTGAAATCTGGCCGTTGGAACACATGTCAGTTCCTTAGTAACCTAGGGTCATTTCAGACAAATCAGGTCGGGTTGCCTAGTGGCTATAAATAGCCCACCCCCTACAACCATAAACGGTTGGCTGCTCAGAGTTAAAGTACGGCTTTTTTCGTTTGAGAGCAACCCACCTCGAAGCCTTTGAGAGAGAATTCCTGAGAGGATAAAGCCCTAACCACCCAGAGCCAAAGAGTGTTAGGCATCACTTAAGTCTTCTTGTCTGTGTGATCTGAAGACTTATTACACTTGAGGACTGTGAATCCTCCAGCTGGTTAGGCGTCGCGTTCTGAGCATCCAAGAGTCATTGTGGATCGCGGTGAACGAAGTCTGTGAAGGTTTGGAAGTCTACCTTGAAGACTGACTAGAGTAATTGGGCGAGGACTGGGTGTCCTTAGCTCAAGGGGAATAAGGTGAAGACGAGGTCTTCTGAGTTGAATATCAGCCTCCCTAACCAGACGTACAGTTGTCACAGCAACTGGAACTAGTCCAACAAATCATTGTCTTCAACGAGTCACCGGTTTCATCCTTCCCTTCCCTTCCCTTTACTTACTGTTGGTTCTAGTGAAGTCATTGTATGATAGCATCACCATTCAACTTCACTAAGTGATTACAAGTACTGATTGGCTTCTCAACATCTTCTTACCTGATCCTTACTGCCTAGCTGCTATTTGTCATTGTGCTTTCACTTCATTGAATACATGACTATGGTTTGCCTAGTGTAGTCTACCTTCCGCTGCATGATAATAGGTTTATTCCTATCATTTGTCTTCGAAACTTACATGTTTTGAAGACTTTCATAAAATCTCCTATTCACCCCCCTCTAGTCTATCACTAGCACTTTCAATTGGTATCAGAGCAAGGTACTCCCTTGTTCTGTGTGATTCGGTTTAACCACCTAGAGTTTTAGCTATGTCGACTGTAGGGATAATTAAAGTCTCCGCTGCATGCCCCGTCCTCGATGGAACTGAATATCCCTACTGGAAGAATAAGATGCGCATGCATCTTGAAGCCATTGATGTCGACCTATGGTATGTCGTCAAGAACGGCGTTCCCAAGGCTGGAGAAGGTGTCACTGCCGCTGATGTCAAGAAGTTCGTTCAACTGGACTCTACTGCCAAGAATATCATCTGTAGTCATCTGACCAAAGGACAGTATTGCCGCGTGAGTGCTTTGGAAACATCTAAGCTAGTCTGGGACTGGCTATCCAAGGTCAACGAAGGCGTCTCAACCCAGAGAGATCAGAGAATCAGTGTCCTTCGCAACCTCTTCAACCGCTTCAAGAGAAATGACAATGAGAATGTCCAGCTCACGTTTGATCGACTCACTGACATCACAAATGAACTTCAAGCCCTCGGCGCTACTGAGATCACCAAGCATGAAGTCGTCAAGACACTCCTGAGATCACTTGACAGTTCGTTTGACACCCTAGCCCTGATGATTCAAGAACGTCCTGATTTTAAGACACTCGATCCGTCTGACATACTTGAGAGGCTCAACACACACGAGTTTCAGCTTTCTGAGAAAAGAGACATCTACGGTCCCAACTATGGGCGAAGTCGTGCCTTGAAGGCAAAGGCTGTCTCCTCATCTGAAGAAGAATCTGATAGCAGTTGTGATGATCCTGAAGACATTGGAAGGGAGCTTGCTATGCTTGTGAAGAAGTTCCAAAAATTCACCAAGAAGAAAGGCCTCAGAAAGTCGTCACGATCAAGCTCAAGGAATGATGAAGCTTCTGCTCATGACTACAAGAAGAGAACATGTCACAAGTGCAAGAAACCTGGCCATTACATCTCTGAGTGTCCACAGTGGGACAATGAGAAGAAGAAGAAGAAGAAGAGCAAGGAGTATGACTCTGACGACAAGAAGAAGAAGAAATACTCAAAATCTTCTTCCAAGTCTTCCTCCAAGTCTTCATCACACAAGAAGAGCTCATCTGGCAAGGCACGTGCGTCTGTTGGGAAGGAAATGGACTTTGAGGATGAGTCCGCTTCTGAGGAGGCGGGGGTGGAGTCTGAGGAGGAGTCCGATTCTGGCATTGCAAGTCTGGCTACAGCATACGTTGCCAAGTCCATCTTCAACACTGAAGAAAATGACTTCATCACCGACACCGATGCAAATGACAAGGACTACTCCGCTCCTTCCTACTGCTTCATGGCACGTGGTGCCAAGGTAAACACACGCACTACTCACTATCAAACATCTAGTGACGATGACTCTGATTGTGGTTCCAAACCCAGCTACAAAACACTTGCTAAAATTGCAACTGAACAACAGAAAACCATGGAACACATTCAAAAACTGTTAGACAAAAGCGATGATCTATTAGACGCTGAAATGACTCGATCTCAGTCCTTAATCGAGGACATAAAAATCTTCACGTTAAGTATGAGGAACTTTAAAGTCGTCATGAAACGCTCTCAACAGCTCATGAAAGGCTTTCCTATGATTATCTTCAAAGGAAGCAAGATCTTGAGAAATTGAGAGCGGCTCATGTAGATCTTCAAAAATAAAACGAGTCACTTCACGCCGAACAGATCAGTTCAGCTCAGGAAGGATTTGCACCACCATGTCTTAAATGCATTGAGCGTGATAACGCTACTTCTGTTGCTGAATGTTCCACTGCTTCTACTGTTGCAATATCTTCAACTGTTGATGTGGAAACTAACCCCTCTGCTGAAGACACCACTGCTATTGCTGATGAGAATGCTAGGTTGAAGACACTGCTTGAAACAGGGATGTACAAAAGTCTCAAAGGGCATCAGACACTATGTGATGTCCTCAAAAGGCAGATCCTGAACCAAAACCCTAGGAAAGAGGGTGTTGGGTTCGTAAGGAAAATGAATGCTGATGGCTCTTACTGGAAACCTTAGCAGTACCCCAAAACCACATGGGTTGCTGCAAAGGAACCTTCAGCAGATCCATCCACTCTATCTGGCTTCACTTGTGCTAACCCCATTGTTATTGATGAATCCTTTGATGCAAACTATAAACTGTTTAAGGATCAGAATGGTGAAGTGTTTGCCAGGTATATTGGTACTATCTGCAGGAATGGACCGCCTATGAAGAAGATCTGGGTGCCGAAAAGGTGTTCGGAGAATCTTCCTGTGAATGTCATCATGACACCACAGGTGAAGAAGACAAACCCCAGACCACATGCTTCATACGGTCCAAAGGCTTCATACAGACAGAGGACTCACCTGAGTCAACACTAATGCAAATGTTTTGCAGGGAAGCCATACTCAGGCCTATGAATATGAGCGCGGTTCATCAAACCGCCATGTCCATGAGACCAAGAACTATTCTGCTTATTCTTATGAATACTATTTTCCACCTGCAAGACTTTTTGCTAGGGCTCCAAAGCCAAAGTTCTCAGATGCTGCACTTAGACTTATTTCTTTGAAGCCACCCCTGAAGATGTGGGTGGCTAAGAAAGCTTAACTCTCTTTTGCAGGGAAAGGTCTCTAGCCGAAAACCAAAATCGTCTGACACTATTGCTGGGGACCTTAAACATCTTGTAGGGCGCAAGATCAAATGCCCAAATGGTCTTACTATGTACTTTGTTTCCGAATCGCTTGCAACTTGCCCTATCAGTCCTAATCTCGATCTAAGCTTTAATAATCCACTGGTTCGTCAAATATTTTTGCTTCACAATTCTCTTCATGAAGCCTATCCCCCTAACTGCACTGTAGGGTACCACACCAGCTGCTTCAGAATGGATTATTGATATTGGGTGTACAAATCACATGACTGGCAAGCGAAGCCTTCTCATGGACTCAACTTTACGTCCATCAGACAAAAGTCACATCACATTTGCTGACACTGGTAAAAGCAAGGTATTGGGTCTAGGTAGAGTTGCAATCTCAAAGGATCAACACATGGATAAAGTCATGCTTGTTGAATCCCTTGGTTTCAACTTAATGTCTGTCTCAATGCTTTGTGATTTAAACATGATTGTGATGTTTGGAAAATATCGTTGCCTTGTACTAATGGAATCTGACAAGTCTCTAGTGTTTGAAGGGTATCCAAAAGATGATTTGTATGTTGTATATTTCTCAGCAGGACCACAACTTGCAGTATGTCTTCTAGCAAAAGCTTCTGAATGCTGGCTCTGGCATCGAAGGCTAGGGCATGCTGGCATGAGGAACCTCCACACCCTTTCAAGGAAGAAGCATGTCATAGGCATCGAGGGCGTCAAGTTCAAGAAGGATCACTTATGCGGTGCCTATGAAGCAGGAAAGATGATGAGGGCCAAGCATCCCTCGAAGACAATCATGACAACGACTCAACCCTTTGAACTGCTACACATGGATCTTTTCGGTCCCACTCATTACTCAACTCTTACTACTACTTCTTGTCTCTATGGCTTTGTCATTGTTGATGATTATTCAAGATATACTTGGGTGCATATAATCCTTTACAAGACTGAAGTGCAGGATGTCTTCAGACGCTTCGCCAATCGATCAATGAACAACTATGGCGCCAAGATAAAGCACATCATAAGTGACAATGGCACTGAATTCAAGAACACTGGCCTAGATACATATCTTGATACTTTGGGCATCACACACGAATTCTCAGCTCCGTACACGCCACAGCAGAATGGCGTTGTCGAACGCAAGAATAGAACACTTATTGAAATGGCTCGGACGATGCTTGATGAATACAAGACTCCAAGAAAATTCTGGCCTGAAGCCATTGACACTGCATGCCATATCATCAATCGTGTTTATCTTCACAAGCTTCTGAACAAGACATCCTATGAGCTCCTTACTTGCAAGAAGCCAAATGTCAGTTACTTCAGAGTATTTGGCGCCAAGTGCTGGATCACGGATGCACATCACACTTCAAAATTTGCACCAAAAGCACATGAGGGTTTTATGCTTGGGTATGGAATGGATTCGCACTCCTACAGAGTCTTCAATCTCTTTCATTACAAAGTGGTTGAAACAGTGGATGTGCGGTTCGATGAAACTAACGGCTCACAAAGAGAGCACTTGCCAAATGTGCTAGATGAAGTTCCATCCAGTGAATCAATCAAACTTATGGGAACTGGAGAAATCATACCTTCTGAAGCTCAACCTGAAGAAGAACTTATCATCTCCGCACCTGATCAACCTGAAGACAATGCTCAGCCTGAAGATAATCCCTCTAACAATGACAATGATCAGCAAGAGCAAAATCTTCGTCCTGTACATCCTCGTGTTGCAAATGAAGTGCAGATTGAGAGAATAACCGATAGCATCAATGCACCCGGTCCACTCACTCGTTCAAGGGCAACACAGCTAGCAAATTTCTGTGGGCACTTCGCATTCGTCTCAATAACAGAACCCAAGAAAGTTGAAGAAGCCTTCATGGAACCTGAGTGGATTCAAGCTATGCAAGAAGAGCTTCAACAGTTTAAGCTGAATAATGTATGGGAACTGGTTAAGCATCCTGATCCTCGGAAGCACAATATAATAGGCACCAAATGGATATATCGCAACAAGCAAGATGAGCATGGTCAAGTTGTCAGAAACAAAGCTCGTCTTGTTGCTCAAGGATACACTCAAGTTGAAGGGATTGACTTCGATGAAACATTTGCTCCTGTAGCTAGACTTGAAGCCATACGCATACTGCTGGCCTATGCAAATCATCATAACATACTTCTATATCAAATGGATGTGAAAAGCGCTTTTCTCAATGGCAAGATTGAAGAAGAAGTGTATGTTGCACAACCGCCTGGCTTTGAAGATCCAAAACATCCTGACATGGTGTACAAGCTCAACAAGGCACTGTATGGCCTCAAACAAGCCCCTCGGGCTTGGTATGACACACTCAAAGACTTCCTCAAGAGCAAAGGCTTCAAATCTGGTTCCCTCGACCCCACTCTCTTCACGAAGACATATGATGGTGAACTGTTTGTGTGCCAAATATATGTGGATGACATTATCTTCGGCTGCACCAATCAGAAATACAGTGAAGAGTTTGGATATATGATGCAAGAGCAATATCAGATGTCCATGATGGGTGAGCTAAAGTTCTTCCTTGGTCTTCAAATACGTCAGCAAGGCAACGGCATCTTTATATCTCAAGAGAAGTATCTCAAAGATTGCCTGAAGAAGTTTGGTATGCAAGACTGCAAAGGCTTCACGACGCCAATGCCAGCCAAACATCATCTGGGTCCCGACGATAATGGTAAAGAGTTCGATCAAAAGGTATATCGCTCCATGATTGGTTCTTTACTTTATCTATATGCATCTAGGCCAGATATTATGCTTAGTGTTTGCATGTGTGCTCGATTCCAAGCGGCACCAAAGGAATCGCATCACTTAGCTGTGAAGCGAATTCTTCAATATTTGGCTTACACCCCAACTCTAGGATTATGGTATCCAAAGGGCTCAGAGTTTGATCTGGTTGGATTCTCGGATGCTGATTATGCTGGTGACAAGGTGGATCGCAAGTCTACATCAGGCACATGTCATTTTTTGGGAGGATCACTTGTATGTTGGTCTTCAAAGAAGCAGAACTGTGTATCTCTCTCCACTGCTGAATCTGAATACATTGCTGTTGGATCTTGCTGCGCTCAGCTTCTGTGGATGAAGCAAACACTCAAAGACTATGGCATTCATCTGAAGCAAGTGCCACTCTACTGCGACAACGAAAGCGCCATCAAGATTGCCAACAACCCAGTTCAGCACTCGAAGACAAAGCACATTGAAATTCGTCATCACTTTCTCAGAGATCATGTTGTGAAGGAAGATATTGATATCATACACGTCAACACTGAAGAGCAATTGGCTGATATCTTCACCAAGCCCTTGGATGAGAAGAGATTTTGCAAGTTACGGTGTGAGCTAAATATCTTGGAATCCTCAAATGTCCTGTGATCAGGCACACACCCTAACACTTATGCATATTGATGACTTAGATGTGCAACACACGAAGTAAAGTATATCTTCAATCAATGAAGACATACATTCTAAGTGTGAATACATTAATATGGAATTTGACTTCGGAGCGCCACGATAATTGTGCGTCGTGTTTGGGTCTAATACTTCCTATACGGTGGGTAACACCACCACAAAATTCGTCTGTTTGAAGTGTTTTACCCATGGTGTTACATTTGCTGTGTCTTCACATTTGGTTTGGCTTCAATCTCAACATTTCTTCATGATTATCTTCATTATGTTGATCATATATATATATACTAGTGTTCTGTCTGCTACAGCATTCATTTATACCTATGTCTTCTTGTTGAATCTTTTGAACTAAGTGAATGTGATCGGACCCTAACCTCTCTATGCTTTCTATCTCAAACTCTATCTCTACAAATCATATGCATTCTATTGAAACTGTCGAATATCTTCTCTGCGTCCTTGGCAGCAGAAGATACAGAGACAAACATTAAGTCCATTTTCAATGCTAATTCCTTCACCTGAAACCCGAAGAAGTGGGAACGACCACCCAACAATCCAGGCATGCGTGGGAACGTGGAACAACCTCCGATATGTTGCATAATGGCCACGCGTTCTTCAGATGTGAATCGCCAGGGGCACCTGTGTAATAATGCCGTGCCGTCCCTGTCCCTATAAATACACTCCTCACCATAGTCATTATCCTTTCTTCCACTCTCGCACGAACCCTAGCGCCACCTCTAGCCCTTGACGACGCCGGCGACGAAGCGCTTAGCTGCCGCGACCTCTCTGACGCCGTCTTCACGCCGGCCGCGGACATCGTCTTCTCCACCGTCACCGTAGGTGTCTTCCATCGCCAAGTTAGGGCATGGACAATCGAACTACTCGGCCTCCTCTTCCACTCCGTCTAGCAGTTCCTTGTGTGGTAAATAAAACTTCCTTTTTACGGCCCCTTTGATCCTATATATTCGTCACTTTCTACCACAAGCAGTTTCTGTTCACATAAGTTGGATCTATCTCATACTGCATCTCATAATATGCCTGGTATGTTCACTTATGCTTCACAAAGTAGTTAGATTCCTCACTTGTACTGATCCGTGGATTCGTACAAATCTGGAACCAACTCCTTATCTATGAGTGAATGTCTTCGCTCGATGAGGTCAATGTCTTCTAAACTGATTTATCTTCAAAATCTTCTAAGAATGCATATGACCTCTTCCCCTTCCCTCGCACCTTAATGCTGTCACAGGTACATGTCCATGGGAGAATCCCTTGGTTCTCATTGTCTGCATTCATTTGCAGAATTCTTACAACATCATATAAATTCTCCCGAAGCCAGTTCCTGTTTATCCAGCAAGCGAAAGCCTTTGAAGCCTTTGAACATATTGAAGCCATTCAGTTTAAAGTTCATGGCTGCAGAAAAATCAGCAAGGAAGGGTGGCAGAAAGCGTCGAGGAGAAACATCAAGAGATCTGCCTGATGACCTCTCAGAGCTGTACAAGACAGATCCTAAAGAGGATTACAATCAACGCAAGACACGAATCCAATGGATTCGACGATATTGGGCAGAACAATGGTTCAAGTACAGGTTTGTAACAAAGGAATATGCTGAGAAGAATGCCATCAAGCGACCATGGGGAGACATCCTATACAGAAATCTTCAACCCAGGTCCAGAGATGAAGCCATTGAACAGGGCTTCTATCCTTGCATGGTCCGTGGACCACAGCCTGCGGATGCTGACCCATCATCACTGCTATGGTGTCGTGACGACAATCTGTTCAAGCGCAATTTCCAGTTTGCCCAGAATTCGGCGAAGCAGAACAAGAAGTCATTGGGACTAGACTTCAACCCTGGTCCCTCTGCTCCCCGTGCTGATGGCACCCGCGACGCTAAACCCAATCTTGTTGGGCCCTTCTACAACCTGGAAGGTCTCATCACTCATATCGTGGTTCAAGGGACAGCTGTGGATGAGCCTGCAGATGACGCTGAATCTGATGAAGCGCCTGCAGCGCCGAAGCCAAAGAAACTATAGCAACCTAAAGCTTCAAAGCCTGCCTCAGCACCAAAAATCTCACGGGCGAAGCCACTGGCTACTGCACCTCCTGAAGACAGTGTGCAGTCTGAAGATTTGTCATGCATCTCCAAGCCCTCGAAAGTCAAGATGCCTCTGCCACACACCAGCCAAGAACTGTTTGCTGCTATTCTACGCAACAATGCCATTGATCTGTCCAGTGATGAAGATCTTGCAGATGACGCTCTTGAGCAACTGATCAAGAGCAAAGAAGAAGCAAAAATCTTCAACAATTTGCCTCTCTTTGACGTGTCAATCATCCACGACTTCATCGATGAGTGGTTTGACACACCCAACCTCAGCTTTGAAGACCTGCAACTTTCCATTGGCCTCAGTGTCGCCTTCCATGGCGCTATTGCTTCAGAGCTAGCTCTAGCTCAGCGCATCGTCGAACTGAAGCAAAAGATTGACTTTGAGAAAGCTCAGTTCAAGAAGCATATGGCCAAGCTCAGCATGCAAGAGGTCAAGAACTTCAAGATCATGCTGCACGATCTCAAAGAAGCCTTTCTCAAGAAGCGTGAAGAAGCTCAAGGTTCTCGTGAGCATATGAAGAGCCTGGCTGACAAGTGTGTGCAAGCCTACAATGAGGATGAGAAGCGCAAGGCCCTTGGGCGTCCTGGCATCGACCCCAGGATGGCTGCAAAGCAGAAGAAGAAGCCTGCTATGGCCGAACACGACGCACCAAGGCAGGAAGCACATCCAATTGTCTTCCCAACAAGCATGACTGGATCGAAGCCAAAAGCCAGGTCTACCGCTTCAGAACTGAAGAAGACGAGGACTGCTGAGGCTGAAGCCAGAAAGAGGAAACATCCTGAAGCCTCTGTTGCTGCTCCCTCCAAGAAGAAGCGGAAGACCAAGAAGGAACGGGCTGCTCCCACAGAGCCCTTTGTTGTTGAACCTATCTCAATGGTTCGCCCTGCATCTACACACCAAGAGCGCCAACTGATTGTCCATGAGCCTGCTTCCACAGAGGCTCATACAGCTGAAGACATTCCAGCAGCTGATCCCACCGCTGCTGAAGACATTGGTCACCATGACAATGTTGACGATGATGTAGTTCTTCCTCAGATCGAGCACCAACAGGTATCATCGCCTGTGCTTACGCACAAGGAACTCATCAGCATTGGTCGTCCTCTGACGCCAATTGCTCAGGATGCATCATGGGCTGATCACCCACAACAACAAGTCACACCACCCCGGCAAGAAGAAGAAGATGACTTTGAGGCCCAGCCAACTCCATCTCCAAAGGCGTCGCCAGCGTTACGCAGGCTTTGCAAAGGACCAAGGTCTCAAGTCTCCGAGTCTGAGGCTAAAGCTGCTAAAGACATTCCTGCTGCATCAGCCGACGACACCCAAGGAGAAGTACATGCCCCTACTCCCCCAACTACTGAAGAAGCTGTTCTCGAGGAGAACGTGTCTATGCCCGACCCTCCAGCTCATCAAGTGGAGGTAGAAAATCTTGACGCTGCCACCACCCACACCAATGAAGCCACTGACGTTGTCATGGCTGAAGCAAATGTGGAGCCTACACCAACCCAAGAACTAGAAGTCAGTGAAGCCAATGATGCTACTGCTTCTGTTCCTGCGCCTGCTGCTGGTCCTCAGTTTGACTATCATATTGAGCATAGGCCTCAGGTATAGAAGCCAATGCCAAGGTTGCCCAGGTTTCTAGGTCCTGCATCAGCACCTGGATCCTTTAATGTCAACGGCTTCAAAGCAGACAACACCTTCTTCAATAGCTCCAAGAACCCCTACTCAAGGGAAAGAATATCTTCTAATCGGTTCTGGAGCTATCCGCAGCGAAGTTATTATTCATGCATTCTGTACAATCAAGGTCGCATCTTCCCTCATATGCGTCTTGACACCGAAGCAATAACTGGTCTGCCCTGCTTGGAAGAAGCTTTGGATTGCTTCAAAGAGATTGGATTGTTGCCTTTCGTCACCGACCAAGAGCACTGGAACGAAGAGTTGTTGCTCCAATTTTATGCCACACTTCATATACGTGGTTACAACAGAGATCCGAAGACTTGGGTCCTTGAGTGGATGACAGGAAATGTTCATCACGAAGCCAAAGCCTTTGATATCATTGAGCTCACTAGTCTGCCCACTCCTGGAGATCTCTATGAACCTGGCTGTCAGCTTCACAGTGAAGCTATGGAGAGCATCTTTCAGAAGCCTGAACCGAACATGAGTCGGATGCTCAGTATGATGAAGCCTTTGCCACAAGATGCTGCATATCCTAAGGAGTTCTTTGTTGAAGACCTTGAGTATCTGCCAAGGACTATCTATCACATTATAAGGTGAACTCTCTGGCCCATCAAAGGACATTCTTCACATGCAAAGCTGGAAGGTGCAATGAAGACTTTGGTCTTCTATATTCTTCATGGCAAATGCTTCAATGCACAAGACTTCTTCATCCGCCAACTTGCTGCATCAGGATCTGATCTTTTTGGCTTGAAGTTCTACGCTCCATGGATAATGCGGCTGATTAAACTCCACTCAGCTATCTCATATCAGCCATCTGCTTGCAATCATTGGATCTTTCTGCCTGATGTGGATATGTCCGTTGAAACCATTTATCAAGAGTCTTCCAAGGAACCTCTTAGTCTTTAGAATGCGGAGCATCAAAGTTTCACTCAGAATATTGAAGGAGTTGAAGCAGTCACTCGTGTTTATCCTCTGGCTGGTACTACACATGCACCTCATCGTGCCCTTACTGAAGCCACTGAAAGCACTATTGCCCAACGACCCAAGAAGCGATCTCATGTTCTCAATGACCGAGAGCTTCTGGTTTCTCTTCATCAGAAACATGATAGGCATCATGACTGGCTGAAGCGCCAAATGCAAAGCCTCTTGCTGGATGTCAACCGCATTCGCAATCTTGCCACCAAGAATGCCTTTGTTGCCCATGAAACATGTCGGCATACATGGAAAGGGCTGACACTTATGTGTTCTGAGGATGATCTTTAAGAGGATGGCTTCTCTGAACGTTTCAAGTTTGACTCCACACCTCCCCGAAGGGCTGTGCTGCGACGAGCTCCCTCTCTTGAAGACTCTGAGTTCTCTTCCTCCGTGGCAACTGTCAATGCCAGAGTGATCGAGGACGAAGATGATGCCACTTCACCGCCCCCTACGTCTACACGCCTCGACACTGCACCAAGTTCTTCTGTACCGCCGAACACCACCGACGACCTTGCTGCTTCACCTACTCATCATGGGGACGAGTAGATGCTCTATGTCTTCAAGCCTTTCTGGTCCTCACTGACAAAAGGGGGAGAAGCATATGAGTTTGATAGTCTTCAAGCGGGTCCATATGGGCGGTTACTTTATGTTTTTCCTAGTGTTTACAACTCTTGTTTTGATACATTTGGTTCTTTGAGTTGTAACACTTAAACTCGATGGTCGTCTGCTACTTATCTGCCACTTTGTTTTGCGATGATAAATTCCGCATGCGTGACGATAAATTCCGCACTTAGATCATTCTGCAGACGTCCATTTTTCATTATGCATGTCATTATCTTCACATACCTTTCATGCATGATGAATTTTCATCATAAGTTGAAGAGGATCTCCACAAGTACAACCTGCCATGTGCATTTGCATTCCAAAAGCAAATTACTTATATGCACATCTTCAGGGGGAGCCCTTGCAACTTATGAAGACAATTCCTTATCCTTTACAATTTCACATATTATATTCCCCGTTGAAAACTTCAACTAGTTTGTCATCAATCACCAAAAAGGGGGAGATTGTAAGTGCATCTAGTGCCACCCCTAGTTGGTTTTGGAGTATTGACGACAAACCTAGTTGAGGGACTAATGTGTTTGTGAGAATTGTAGGATAACATAGGTAGAAGTCCCTCATTGATTCGGTTTTCCTACCAGAGATGACCCCTAAAAATGTATGAAGACATTGAAGTCAAAGGTGGTATGTGAAGACATTCACCTTGAAGACTATGACAAGAAAAGACATCGCATGAAGACTATGGAGCGCGAAGACTTAGATCTTTCGTAGTTCTTTTTCTTCTTTGTTGAGTCATAGGAACCACCGTACTGTTAAGTGGGGTCCAAGAGAACCAGTCAGAATGACTGAAGTGATGCTTAACCAAAATCCTATGTCTTCGAGTGAAGACTATGAGAGCGAATCTTGTTCAGAGTTGGACAAGTCAGCTTTGCTTGTAGCCCAAGTAAAGTTGCCGTGTGTGTTTGAAATCTGACCGTTGGAACACATGCCAGTTCCTTAGTGACCCAGGGTCATTTCGGACAAATCAGGTCGGGTTGCCTAGTGGCTATAAATAGCCCACCCCCTACAACCATAAACGGTTGGCTACTCAGAGTTAAAGTGCGGCTTTTGTCGTTTGAGAGCAAACCACCTCGAAGCCTTTGAGAGAGAATTCCTGAGAGGATAAAGCCCTAACCACCCAGAGCCAAAGAGTGTTAGGCATCACTTAAGTCTTCTTGTCTGTGTGATCTGAAGACTTATTACATTTGAGGACTGTGAATCCTCCAGCCGGTTAGGCGTCGTGTTCTGAGCATCCAAGAGTCATTGTGGATCGCCGGTGAATGAAGTCTATGAAGGTTTGGAAGTCTACCTTGAATACTTACCAGAGTAATTGGGCGAGGACTGGGTGTCCTTAGCTCAAGGGGAATAAGGTGAAGACGAGGTCTTCTGAGTTGAATCTCAGCCTCCCTAACCAGATGTACAGTTGTCATAGCAACTGGAACTGGTCCAACAAATCATTGTCTTCAACGAGTCACTGGTTTCATCCTTCCCTTCCCTTTACTTACTGTTGGTTCTAGTGATGTCATTGTACGATAGCATCACCATTCGACTTCACTAAGTGATTACAAGTACTGATTGGCTTCTCAACATCTTCTTACCTGATCCTTACTGCCTAGCTGCTATTTGTCATTGTGCTTTCACTTCATTGAATGCATGACTATGGTGTGCCTAGTGTAGTCTACCTTCCGCTGCATGATAATAGGTTTATTCCTATCGTTTGTCTTCGAAACTTACATGTTTTGAAGACTTTCATAAAAATCGCCTATTCACCCCCCTCTAGTCGATCACTAGAACTTTCAGTGTGGTGTCAGCATTACTGATCCAGGGATGACATCGGAGCACAGAGATCAGACTATTTGAGGTCTGGTCGCTACATTCGTTTGTGAGGAGGAAAAATGAAGATATGTTATTACCAGAGAGGAGGCAGATGAGTACGAGAGGAGGGCGGAGGCCGCTCGTCGCCACACTGCAGCTCAGGAGGCGATAACCGCTACATCTCAGTACGACCCCAACTATTACTATGGATATCCGCCAGGCCAACCGTGGCCATAGACCAACTTAGGCCAAAAGCCTAAGCTTGGGGGAGTACGTATTTCCCACCGACATTACATTTATGTTCACACACTCATTGCTAGATGTCGGTGCTCATACTTTTTCATTGTAATATCCCTGCTAGTTTATTTCTCTTTTTATGCTTTCTTCTTGTGTGTTTAATAAACCTTAAGAAAAACAAAAAAATTAGTTGTAGCTTTTAATTAGTTTACTTTCCATGCTTGTAGTACTAATTAAAAAGAAAACCCAAAAAGATTTCCTGTTCTTCTTTTGCTTGTTGGGACCTTTCCCGTGTAAATAGTTTTATTTCTTTTCTTTTCTTTGGGGGTCGATAGGAGTAGACCATGATTAAATTGTTGAAGTGGCTCTTATATGCATTATTGTTGATCTAACAAAAGAGCCCATATTGCCTTGTCTTCTCCTGTTTATTGAATGCTTGCAGCTTCCAGCTTAGTCCAATGCACGCGCACTATTATTATTATCCACATCATTCGGTCGTGCAAGTGAAAGGAAATTATGATGATGGACTGACTGAGATGAGAAAAGCTGGTATGAACTCGACCTCTCTTGTTTTTGTAAATATGATTAGTTCATCATTTCTTATTCAGCCTATTATGAATAAACATGTTTGCAATGACAACTAGAGATCATAGTTTCGTGTTCCATGCTTGATCACCTAGGACCTTATAATGGTTTACCCTGCATGGCAACATGCTATTAAAATGGTTGTGATGTGGTATGATAGGGTGGTATCCTCCTCTGAATGATTTAAGTGACTTGACTTGGCACATGTTCACGCATGTAGTTGAAACAAAATCAACATAGCCTTCATGATATTTATGTTCATGGTGGATTATATCCTACTCATGCTTGCATTCGGTGTTGATTAATTTTAATGCATGTTCATGACTGTTGTTGCTCTCTAGCTGGTCTCTTCCCAGTCTTTAGCTAGCCTTCACCTGTACTAAGCGGGAATACTGCTTGTGCATCCAATCCCATAAACCCCAAAGTTATTCCATACAAATCCACCATATCTACCTATATATGGTATCTACCTACCGTTCCAAGTAAATTTATATGTGCCAAACTCTAAACTTCAAATAAATATCCTGTTTTGTATGCTTGAATCGCTCATGTATCAACTAGGGTTGTCTGTATCTTCCATGTTAGGCGAGTTATTCTCAAGAGGAGTAGACTCCGCTCCTCACTCACGAGAAAATGGCTGGTCACCGAGATGCCCGGTCCCATGCTTTATGCAAATCAAATCAAAATAATTGCAAAGAAAACTCCACCTGGGACTCTTGTCAGTTGGAGGCACTCGTTGTTTCGAGCAAGCCATGGATTGATGCTTGTTGGTGGAGGGGGAGTATAAACTTTACCATTCTGTTTGGGAACCGCCTATAATGTGTGTAGCATGGAAGATATCGCCATCTCTTGGTTGCTATGTTGACAATGAAAGTATACCGCTCAAAATATTATTCACCTCTATTTCAAAACCGAGCTCTGGCACCTCTACAAATCCCTGCTTCCCTCTGTGAAGGGCCTATCTATTTACTTTCATGTTGAGTCATCATTCTCTTATTAAAAAGCACTAGTTGGAGAGTACCTCTGTCATTTGCATTCATTACTGTTAGTTTACATTGAGTATGACTTGACCGGATCTCTTTTACCATGAATTACAATGTCTAGTCAGTCCTTGATCCTTAAAGGTGCTCTACATTTATGTTTTGCGGTCTCAGAAAGGGCTAACGAGATACCATCTTGTTATATCATATTATGATTGTTTTGAGAAAGTGTTGTCATCCGAGATTTATTATTATTGCTCGCTACTTGATTATGCCATTGATATGAGTAAACATGAGACCTATGTGTTATTGTGAATATGGTTAGTTCATAATCTTTGCTGAAAACTTGAATGTTGGCTTTACATATTTACAACAACAAGAGCAAACAGAGTTTGTAAAAGTTTTTCTTTATCACTTTCAGTTTATCAACTGAATTGCTTGAGGACAAGCAAATGTTTAAGATTGGGGAGTTGATACGTCTCCGTCGTATCTACTTTTCCAAACACTTTTGCCCTTGTTTTGGACTCTAACTTGCATGATTTGAATGGAACTAACCCGGACTGAAGCTGTTTTCGGCAGAATTGCCATGGTGTTATTTATGTGCAGAAACAAAAGTTCTCGGAATGACCTGAAACTTCACAGAACATCTATTTGGGAATAATAAAAAAATCCTTCCAAAAGATAAAGACTAGGGGGGCCACGCCCTAGCCACGAGGGTGGGGGCGCGCCTGCCCCCACAGGGCGTGCCCCCTACCTCATGGGCCCCCTGGAGCTCCTCCGACCTCAACTCCAAATCTATATATTTGCTTTCGGGGAGAAAAAAATCAGAGAGAAGGATTCATCGCGTTTTACGATACGGAGCCGCTGCCAAGCCCTAAAACCACTCGGGAGGGCTGATCTGGAGTCCGTTCAGGGCTCCGGAGAAGGGAATCTGTCGCCATCATCATCATCAACCATCCTCCATCACCAATTTCATGATGCTCACCGCCGTGCGTGAGTAATTTCATCGTAGGCTTGCTGGACGGTGATGGGTTGGATGAGATTTATCATGTAATCGAGTTAGTTTTGTTACGGTTTGATCCCTAGTATCCACTATGTTCTGAGATTGATGTTGCTATGACTTTGCTATGTTTAATGCTTGTCACTAGGGCCCGAGTGCCACGATTTCAAATATGAACCTATTATGTTTTCTTCAATATATGAGAGTTCTTGATCCTATCTTGCAAGTCTATAGTCACCTACTATGTGTTATGATCCGGCAACCCCGAAGTGACAATAACCGGGACCACTCCCGGTGATGACCGTAGTTTGAGGAGTTCATGTATTCACGATGTGCTAATGCTTTGTTCCGGTACTTTATGAAAAGGAGGCCTTAATATCCCTTAGTTTCCATTAGGTCCCCGCTGCCATGGGAGGGTAGGACAAAAGATGTCATGCAAGTTCTTTTCCATAAGCACGTATGACTATATTCGGAATACATGCCTACATTACATTGATGAATTGGAGCTAGTTCTGTGTCACCTAGGTTATGACTGTTACATGATGAACCGCATCCGGCATAATTCTCTATCACCGATCCATTGCCTACGAGCTTTTCATATATTGTTCTTCACTTATTTACTTTTCTATTGCTATTGCTATCATCACTACAAAATAACAAAAACACTACTTTTGCTACCATTACCTTTTGCTATCGTTACCACTACTATCATATTACTTTGCTACTAAATACTTTGCTGCAGATATTAAGTTTCCAGGTGTGGTTGAATTGACAACTCAGCTGCTAATACTTGAGAATATTCTTTGGCTCCCCTTGTGTCGAATCAATAAATTTGGGTTGAATACTCTACCCTCGAAAACTGTTGTGATCCCCTATAATTGTGGGTTATCACTTTTGTTCTTGAGGACATGGGAGAAGTCTTGTCATAAGTAATCATCTGAATTTGGCATTTGTTCGATATTTCGATGATATGTATGTTGTTGATTCCCTTAGTGGTGTTATGTGAACATCGACTGCATGACACTTCATCATCTTTGGGCTAAGGAAATGCATTGTGGAGTAGTTATTAGATGATGGGTTTCTAGAGTGACAGAAACTTAAACCCTAGTTTATGTGTTATTCCATAAGGGGCTGATTTGTATCCATATGATTAATGCTATGGTTAGGTTTTATCTTAATTTTTCTTTCGTAGTTGTGGATGCTTGCAAGAGGGGTTAATCATAAGTGGGAGGTTTGTTCAAGTAAGATCAGCACCCAAGCACCAGTCCACCCACATATCAAATTATCAAAGTAGTGAATGCGGGTCAAACAAAGATGAAATTCCTGTGTGTCCTCAAGAACACTTACCTTTTTATAAGAGACTGTTCCGGCCTGTCCTTTGCTACAAAAAGGATTGGGGTACCTTGCTGCACTTTTTGTTATTGTTACTATTACTCACTTGTTACAAAATTATCTTGCTATCAAACTACTCATTACCAATAATTCCAGTGCTTGCAGAAAATACCTTGCTGAAAGCCGCTTGTAATTTCCTTCTGCTCCTCATTGAGGTCGACACTCTTAATTATCGAAAGGAATAGATAGATCCCCTATACTTGTGGGTCATCGAAGTTTGTATGGACGAGGTTCAAATCTCGGCCACCGAGGACCAAGCGAAAAAACTCCCCTAGTCAAGGAAGGCGGGAAAAGCTGACCTGAGTCCTTGGATCAGGCTCCCCTAGCGCCTTTACGGCAGTTAGAGCCTGCTATCCCCACCTCCACAAGGGGCAGGCCCAACGTAACCCAGTATACCCCTCCTGCCCAAAGGACGGGTCTACAAGGGGTGGCCTGAGGAGATGGATGTAGCTTTGGTGAGCTCTTCCATCATGGAAGAGCACCGTGCCATCATTAGCACGGAGTTGAGCTACTTCCGGTATGTAGAAGCCGGAATGCACGAGGTCTTCAAGGGCCTCTTCTAGGGCTTTGAGGAATGTTGCATACTCCCCCCTTTTCTCCTACTTTCTATAGATATCTTTAGTTAAGTTTGTCCAGTAGCCCTCTTTGGGAGCGATAGGGAGAAACTGCTCGAAGACTTTCTAAAAAAATATAACACTGCTAGAGTACGCATAACAGTGTAACAACCAGTAGCCCCCGAATCCCAAGTTGGTTTTAAGAAACCAACTTCAGGGTCTCTTAAAGCAATTTGGGACTAAGGATTTTACGAGCAAAAATGCAGTAGCCCCCGAGACTCTGGTTGGATTGAAAGAGCCGACCAAAGGATCAAAATCACCAATAGGGTCCTAATAATCATTATTATGTGCATGCATCGGCTTCGGCTCCGAGATCTAACTCCGAGAAGTTGGCGGAGATAAACCGTAAGATGAAGCGGTCTAAGGAGGACTTCGATCTGATGCAGAAACAGATCAAACAGGCTCAAGGTTAACGGATAGCTGACCCATTGCTAGTGTTAGTTTGTATTTATAACATTTAGCTTGTTCTAATAATGAGTTGTTTTATGCCAGCTGCAACTACGGTGCTTGAGGCCATGAAGGCCGAGCTGAAAAAGTCTCAGCAAGAAGCCGAGCAGCCAAAGGCTGCCACGGCGAAGGCCAACAAGGAGCTGCCCAAGGAAAGGGTAGCCCGCGAAAAGGATGAGACCCAGGTAGTGGAGGCCGAGGAGGACCTGAGGGGAGTGTACACCCAATGTGACAACCTTCAAGCGAACCTAAAAAATAAAGATGCTGAGCTCAAGAAACTGAGCTTGGTGCATGCTGAGGTCCAGAGCCAGGCCTAAGCAGATTGCGAGGTGCTCCAGCAAGTGAAGCAGATCGTTGCTGGCAAGCCTTACTTGCTTTATTTTATTTTTGGTCGCAACAGGTTACCCCAGCTGACCCAATTATGGCGATCCTCAGATGCCTTCATGGATCTCCGACGAGTGCGTTGGATGCCGGCCGCCACTTTGGCGCACTTGAGGGTCACCTTGAGAAGAACGCGTTTGGGGAGCATTTCCAGGCATCGTCGCATCCACTATTGCCCAACGACCAGATGAAGTAGCTGATGGAGCTCTATGACATGGCGAGGCCGACCATGGAGGACCTCTGTGTCAACCTCTGGCCCATGACGGAATTGCCAAGCAGCTTCCTAGGTTTGGTGGATCGACTCCAAGACACCGGCCCCTAGGTCCTTCGCTGGAAGTGGTCGGCTTGCTTGGAGGGTACTTAGCGCGCATATGCCTCCACTAAGACACACTAACATCACATTAATGCTTCGATGGGAGTGGCTTTAGGACCTCCAGCCAGGAAGGACCTGCTACCTCTTGAACATGCGTTGGTTTTCCCTTGAAGAGGGAAGGGTGAAGCAGCAAAGTATCATTAGTATTTCCCTTAGTTTTTGAGAACCAAGGTATCAATCCAGTAGGAGAGTAAACGCAAGTCGCCTAGTACCTGCACAAACAAACAAGAACCTCGCAACCAATGCGATAAAGGGGTTGTCAATCCCTTCACGGTCACTTACGAAAGTGAGATCTGATAAAGATAATAAGATAGATATTTTTGGTATTTTTTTTCCTATAGATTGGAAAAAAATATTGCAAAATAAACGGCGACAGAAATGGCTAGTTGAAGGGAAACTAATGTGATGTAAAGTAGAGCCGGGGGCCATAGGTTTCACTAGTGACTTCTCTCATGATAGCATATATTACGGTGGGTGAACAAATTACTGTCGAGCAATTGATAGAAACACGCATAGTTATGAGAATATCTAGGCATAATCATTGATGTCTACTACACAAACTTCTTCTTGTAGACGTTGTTGGGCCTCCAAGTGCAGAGGCTTGTAGGACAGTAGCAAATTTCCCTCAAGTGGATGACCTAAGGTTTATTAATCCGTAGGAGGCGTAGGATGAAGATGGTCTCTCTCAAGCAACCCTACAACAAAATAACAAAGAGTCTCTTGTGTCCCCAACGCACCCAATACAATGGTAAATTGTATAGGTGCACTAGTTCGGCGAAGAGATTGTGAAACAAGTGGTATATGGATAGTAGATACAGGTTTTTTGTAATCTAAAAATATAAAAACAGCAAGGTAACTAATGATAAAAGTGAGCACGAATAGTATTGCAATGCTAGGAAACAAGGCCTAGGGTTCATACTTTCACTAGTGCAAGTCCTCTCAACAATAATAACATGATTGGATCACATAACTATCCCTCAACATGCAACAAAGAGTCACTCCAAAGTAACTAATAGCGTAGAACGAACGAAGAGATTATGGTAGGGTACGAAACCACCTCAAAGTTATGCTTTCCAATCAATCCGTTGGGCTATTCCTATAAGTGTCACAAACAGCCCTAGAGTTCGTACTAGAATAACACCTTAAGACACAAATCAACCAAAACCCTAACGTCACCTAGATACTCCAATGTCACCTCAAGTATCCGTGGGTATGATTATACGATATGCATCACACAATCTCAGATTCATCTATTCAACCAACACATAGAACCTCAAAGAGTGCCCCAAAGTTTCTACCGGAGAATCACGACAAAAACATGTGCCAACCCCTATGCACAGGTTCATGGGCGGAACCCGCAAGTTGATGACCAAAACATACATCAAGTGAATCACCTGGTATCCCATTGTCACCGTAGATATGCATGGCAAGACATACATCAAGTGTTCTCAAATCTTTAAAGACTCAATCCGATAAGATAACTTCAAAGGGGAAACTCAATCCATTACAAGAGAGTAGAGGGGGGAGAAAACATCATAAGATCCAACTATAATACCAAAGCTCGCGATACATCAAGATCATATCACCTCAAGAACATGAGAGAGAGAGAGATCAAACACATAGCTACTGGTACATACCCTCAGCCCCGAGGAAGAACTACTCCCTCCTTGTCATGGAGAGCACCGGGATGATGAAGATGGCCATCGAAGAGGGGTTGCCCCCTCCGGCAGGGTGCCAGAACGGGTCTAGATTGGCTTTCGATGGCTACGGAGGCTTCTAGCGGCAGAACTCCCGATCTATTGTGCTCCACAATCATTTTAGGGTATATGGAGATATATAGGCAGAAGAAGTACGTCAGGGGCCACGAGGGACCCACGAGGGTGGAGGGCGTGCCCAGGGGGTGGGCGCGCCCCCTGCCTCGTGGCTTCCTCGTAGATCCCCTGATGTGCACTCTAAGTCTTCTGGGCTTCTTCTTATCCAAAAATAAGTTCCATGAAGTTTTAGGTCAATTGGACTCCGTTTGATTTTCCTTTTCTACGGTACTCTAAAACAAGGAAAAACAGAAACTGGCACTGGGCTCTGGGTTAATAGGTTAGTCCCAAAAATCATATAAAATAGCATATAAATGCATATAAAACATCCAAGGTTGATAATATAATAGCATGGAACAATCAAAAATTATAGATACATTGGAGATGTATCAGCATCCCCAAGCTTAATTCCTGCTCGTCCTTGAGTAGGTAAATGATAAAAACAGAATTTTTGATGTGGAATGCTACCTAACATATTTATCCATGTAATTCTCTTTATTGTGGCAAGAATATTCAGATCCATAAGATTCAAGACAAAAGTTTAATATTGACATAAAAATAATAATACTTCAAGCATACTAACAAAGCAATTATGTCTCTTCAAAATAACACGGTCAAAGAAAGTTATCCCTACAAAATCATATAGTCTGGCTATGCTCCATCTTCACCACACAACGTATTCAAATCATGCACAACCCCGATGACAAGCCAAGCAATTGTTTCATACTTTTGATGTTCTCAAACTTTTTCAATCTTCACGCAATACATGAGCGTGAGCCATGGACATAGCATTATAGGTGGAATAGAATGGTGGTTGTGGAGAAGACAAAAAGGGAGAAGATAGTCTCACTCCAACTAGGCATATCAACGGGCTATGGAGATGCCCATCAATAGATATCAATGTGAGTGAGTAGGGATTGCCATGCAACGGATGCACTAGAGCTATAAGTGTATGAAAGCTCAAAAAGAAACTAAGTGGGTGTGCATCCAACTCGCTTGCTGACGAAGACCTAGGGCATTTTGAGGAAGCTCATCATTGGAATATACAAGCCAAGTTCTATAATGAAAGATTCCCACTAGTATATGAAAGTGACAACATAGGAGACTCTCTATCATGAAGATCATGGTGCTACTTTGAAGCACAAGTGTGGTAAAAGGATAGTAGCATTGCCCCTTCTCTCTTTTTCTCTCATTATTTTATTTTATTTTTATTTTTTTAGTTTTTTTATTTGGGCCTTCTCTTTTTTTTATGGACTCTTTTTTTCGGGCTTCTTTGGCCTCTTTTTTTTCGTCCGGAGTCTCATCCCGACTTGTGGGGGAATCATGGTCTCCATCATCCTTTCCTCACTGGGACAATGCTCTAATAATGATGATCATCACACTTCTTTTTACATACAACTCAAGAATTACAACTCGATACTTAGGACAAGATATGATTCTATATGAATGCCTCCGGCGGTGTGCCGGGATGTGCAATGACTCATGAGTGACATGTATGAAAGACTTATGAATGGTGGCTTTGCCACAAATGCGATGTCAACTACATGATCATGCAAAGCAATATGGCAATGATGAAGCGTGCCATAATAACGGAATGGTGGAAAGTTGCATGGCAATATATCTTGGAATGGCTATGGAAATGCCATAATAGGTAGGTATGGTGGCTTTTTTTAGGAAGGTATATGGTGGGTTTATGATACCGGCGAAAGTTGCGCGGTACTAGAGAGGCTAGCAATGGTGGAAGGGTGAGAGTGTGTATAATCCATGGACTCAACATTAGTCATAAAGAACTCACATAGTTATTGCAAAAATCTATCAGTTATCGAAACAAAGTATTACGCGCATGCTCCTAGGGGGAAAGATTGGTAGGAAAAGACCACCGCTCGTCCCCGACCGCCACTCATAAGGAAGACAATAAATAAATAAATCATGCTTCGACTTCATCACATAACGGTTCACCATACGTGCATGCTAAGGGAATCACAAACTTTAACACAAGTATTTCTCAAATTCATAACTACTCACTAGCATGACTCTAATATTACCATCCTCATATCTCAAAACAATCATCAAGTATCAAACTTCTCATAGTATTCAATGCACTTTATATGAAAGTTTTTGTTATATCCCTCTTGGATGCCCATCATATTAGGACTAAATTCATAACCAAAGCAAATTACCATGCTGTTTAGGACTCTCAAAATAATATAAGTGAAGCATGAGACTTCATCTATTTCTATAGAATAAAACCACCATCGTGCTCTAAGAAGATATAAGTGAAGCACTAGAGCAAAGGACAAACTACTCGGAAAGATATAAGTGAAGATCAATGAGTAGTCGAACAATTATGCAACTATATGAAGACTCTCTAACATTTAATAATTTCAGATCTTGGTATTTTATTCAAACAGCAAGCAAAGCAAAATAAAATGACATTCTAAGAATAGCAAACTTCATGTGAAGAAGCAAAAACTTAGGATCAACCGATACTAACCGATAGTTGTTGAAGAAGAAAGGTGGGATGCCAACCGGGCATCCCCAACCTTAGACGCTTGAGACTTCTTGAAATATTATCCCGGGGTGCCTTGGGCATCCCCAATCTTGAGCTTTTGTGTCTCCTTAATTCCTCTCATATCACGATCTCCCTAAATCTCAAAAGCTTCATCCACACAAAACTCAACAAGGACTCGTGAGATAAGTTAGTATAAACCATTGCAAAAACCTTATCATACTCTACTGTAGAAAATCACTAAAATTATTATTCAACACTGCATACTAAATGCCTCTGCATATTTAATAGTCCTATCCTCAAATAGAATCATTAAAGAAGCAAACATATGCAAACAATGCAAACATAACAGCAATCTTCCTAAACAGGATAGTCTGTAAAGAATGCAGCAACATCCATACTTCCCTAGCTCCAAAAATTACGAAAGAAAATTCCAACTGTAGTAAATTTGTCAGATCTTAATATGCAAAAGGTTTCAACATTTTATCACATTCTGACTTTTCTAGGGAATTATTGCAACATCGGTAAACTTTCTGTTTTCAAACAGCAACATGTGGACTTCTAAAATAGGCATAGTAAAGGCTATCAATGCCACTTTTATTGAAATAAATGATGCAAAACATTGTTCTAAATAACGGTAAGCAAATCCTAACAAAATAAATTGACGCTCCAAACAAAACACATATCATGTGATAAATAAAAATGTAGCTCCAAGTAAAGTTACCGATGAACGAAGACGAAAGAGGGGATGCCTTCCGGGGCATCCCCAAGCTTAGGGCATCTCCAGCCGCGTCCCCAGGAAGGCCTCCCCAGGCGTTTTTTTGCGCCGGCACTGAAAAATCGGCCCAGTCGCGCCCCCAGGAGCCCGATTTTCACCGGCTTGGGCCGAAAACAGCGCCGGCGGACCCAGGCCAAACCCGGCACGCTGGGGGGCGCCCGGGGGCGCCGGGGCGAACTGTTTTGGCGCGAAACAGCCGCGGGCCCGCCGCGTCAGCGACTCTACCCTCTTCTCGGCCCTTCGTCGTCCTCATCGCCTCGTTTCCCGCGACGAATCAATGCCAAAGCTGCCGCGCTGCCGCGCCGGTCAGCCTGCGCCATTGATGCCTCATGGGCGGCGCAGTGAAGACCGGATGACGCACGTCCCTCGCCCTCCCTCGCCCGCCACGCGTACTCACGGCGGCTCGCGCACGGGCGGCCCCTCGGCCTATATAAGACGCGCCCCAGAGCACTCGGTGACTCGTACTCTCTCGCCGTCATCGTTCCTGCCTCGCCTCTCTCTCGCCGTCGTCGTTCCTCCTTCTCTCTCTCGCCGTCTCCAGCACCCATGGCCGAGCGCTTCCCAGGCGACGGCGCAGCGGCGAACGGCTTCGGCCGCCGCCATCTTCACGAGAGCAAGGCTCGCCTCCTTTTTGAGGCCGAGTACCCGGTCCTGCCGAACATGCGGGTACCCGGGGCGTGGAGGATCAGCGCCGGCGGCGTTCCGGTGCCCCCGATACCCACTGGCGCGGCGCGGCGTGCGGAGATTGCACGCATCCGCTCGTCCCTGCCGCGTGCGGCGAGGGAGGGGCCACAGTACGTCCCTGACAGCCCGCTCTGGGAGCCCTACTTCCGCCGCCGTCATGCTGAGCAACTCGAGGCCACCAACGGCGTCGAGCCCTCCGGCAGGCTCAACGCCGTCGGCCGGCGTCGGTGGTGGGGCATGCCCGGGCGCACGTTGGAGGCCGTCCTCAAGTACATCGAGGGCGGCAACATGCCGTGCCTCGAGTACCCCGCTCCCCTGTCCTTCACACGCCGCCGGGGAAGCTCCTGGACCCCGAGGCACATGGAGACCGGGGGGTCCTCCTCCTCGTCCGGTGGCTCCCCCTGCCTCCACCTCCGCCCCGTCAAGCCGGAGGCCTAGGGCACGCCTGTCAGCATGCGCACCCGCAGCTCCGGCGTCCGCATCGGTGACAACGCCTCCCCCACCGGCCGCTTCGTCCTCGTCGAGCCCAAGCCGGAGCCCGGCCTCCCTGTGGAGTACGAGGAGATAGCCCGGCGTGGCTTCTCTGACGAGGACGCCCTGCGGTGGGCGCGGGACGACTACCTCCGCGACGAGATGGTCCGGCAGCACCGGGCCCTGGAGGAGATCGCCGCCCGCAAGCGTGAGCGCGAGGACGAGCACGGCGTCATGGTCCTCAGCGACGACGACGACGACGCCCCCGGACCGTCCGACCCGCCGCGCCAACCGGGGGAGGGATGCAGCAGGGACGGCGGAGGCGTCGGCGGGGACGACAACGACGACGATGACGATGACGACGACGACGGCGGTGACTACACACGGTTCTACCGCCTCCTCGGCATGTAGAACCGCGTGGGCGGGCGGCGAGGCGGGCGGCGAGGGAGACGGCGGGGGTAGCCCGCGGTAGTTTTTCCCTTTTTTTGTAACGTATGTTTAAATTTGAACAAACTCGCTGATGTTTGCGTTAAATTTGAGTCGTGTTTGCGCCGTATTTGACTTTTTTAAAATCCCGTGGGGGGCCGCGACTGGGGGGCATCACGCCCCCAGTGCGCGGTTTAGCGCCAGTGCACCCCTAGGGGGCGATTTTTTGCCCCTCCTGGGGGGCCAACGGTTGGAGATGACCTTAGGCTTTTGGTTGAATATTACCTTGGGGTGCCTTGGGCATCCCCAATCTTAGGCTCTTGCCACTCCTTATTCCATAATCCATCGAATCTTTACCCAAAACTTGAAAACTTCACAACACAAAACTTAAAGTAGAAAACTCGTGAGCTCCGTTAGTATTAGAAGATAAATCACCACTTCAAGGTACTGTAATGAACTCATTCTTTATTTATATTTGTGTTAAACCTAATGTATTCCAACTTCTCTATGGTTTATAAACTCTTTTACTAGCCATAGATTCATCAAAATAAGTAAACAACACACGAAAAACAGAATCTGTCAAAAACAGAACAGTCTGTAGTAATCTGGATCAAACGTATAATTCTAGAAATCATAAAATTCTCAAATAAATTTATGGACATGAGGAATTTATCTATTAATCATCTTCAAATATAATTAACTAAATAGCACTCTTCAAATAAAAATGGCAGAAATTCTCGTGAGTGCTAAAGTTTCTGTTTTTTACAGCACGATCAACAAGACTTTCCCCAAGTCTTCCCAACGGCTCTACTTGGCACAAACACTAATTAAAACATAAAAAATCATTCATAACAGAGGGTAGATGAATTATTTATTACTAAACAGGAACAAAAAGCAAGGAACAAAAATAAAATTGGGTTGCCTCCCAACAAGCGCTATCGTTTAACGCCCCTAGCTAAGCATGATGATTTCAATGATGCTCACATAAAAGATAAGAATTGAAACATAAAGAGAGCATCATGAAGAATATTACTAGCACATTTAAGCCTAACACTCTTCCTATGAATAGGGATTTTGTGAGCAAACAACTTATGGGAACAATAATCAACTAGCATAGGAGGGCAAAACAAGCATAACTTCAAAACTTTAAGCACATAGAGAGGAAACTTGATATTATTGCAATTCCTACAAGCATATGTTCCTCCCTCATAATAATTTTCAGTAGCATCATGAATGAATTCAAAAATATAACCAGCACCTAAAGCATTCTTTTCACGATCTACAAGCATAGAAATTTTACTACTCTCCACATAAGAAAAATTCTTCTCATGAATAATAGTGGGAGCAAACTCAACAAAATAATTATCATGTGAGGCATAATCCAATTGAAAACTAAAATCATGATGACAATTCTCATGGATATCATTATTCTTTATAGCATACAAGTCATCACAATAATCATCATAGATAGCAACTTTGTTCTCATGATCAATTGGAACCTCTTCCGAAATAGTGGATTCATCACAAAATAAAGTCATGACCTCTCCAAATCCACTTTCATCAATATAATCATCATAAATGGGAGGCATTCTTTCATCATAATAAATTTGCTCATCAGAACTTGGGGGACAAAAAATATCATCTTCATCAAACATAGCTTCCCCAAGCTTGTGGCTTTGCATATCATTAGCATCATGGATATTCAAGGAATTCATACTAACAACATTGCAATCATGCTCATCATTCAAATATTTAGCGCCAAACATTCTAATGCATTCTTCTTCTAGCACTTGAGCACAATTATCGGAATCCTTATTTTCATGATAGATATTAAAAAGATGAAGCATATGAGGTACCCTTAGTTCCATTTTTTGTAATTTTCTTTTATAGACTAAACTAGTGATAAAACAAGAAACTGAAAGACTCGATTGCAAGATCTAAAGATATACCTTCAAGCACTAACCTCCCCGGCAACGACACCAGAAAAGAGCTTGATGTCTACTACACAACCTTCTTCTTGTAGACATTGTTGGGCCTCCTAGTGCAGAAGTTTGTAGGACAGTAGCAAATTTCCCTCAAGTGGATGACCTAAGGTTTATCAATCCGTAGGAGGCGTAGGATGAAGATGGTCTCTCTCAAGCAACCCTGCAACCAAATAACAAAGAGTCTCATGTGTCCCCAACACACCTAGTACAATGGTAAATTGTATACGTGCACTAGTTCGGCGAAGATATGGTGAAACAAGTGGTATATGGATAGTAGATAAAGGTTTTTGTAATCTAAAAATATAAAAACAGCAAGGTAACTAATGATAAAAGTGAGCACAAACGGTATTGCAATGCTAGGAAACAAGGCCTATGGTTCATACTTTCACTAGTGCAAGTCCTCTCAACAATAATAACATAATTGGATCACATAACTATCCCTCAACATGCAACAAAGAGTCACTCCAAAGTCACTAATAGCGGAGAACGAACGAAGAGATTATGGTAGGGTATGAAACCACCTCACAGTTATTCTTTCCAATCAATCCGTTGGGTTATTCCTATAAGTGTCACAAACAGCCCTAGAGTTCATACTAGAATAACACCTTAAGACACAAATCTACCAAAACCCTAATGTCACCTAGATACTCCAATGTCACCTCAAGTATCCGTTGGTATGATTATACGATATGCATCACACAATCTCAGATTCATCTATTCAACCAACACATAGAACCTCAAAGAGTGCCCCAAAGTTTCTACCAGAGAATCATGATGAAAACGTGTGCCAACCCCTATGCATAGGTTCATGGGGGAACCCACAAGTTGATCACCAAAACATACATCAAGTGAATCACGTGGTATCCCATTGTCACCACAGATACGCACGGCAAGACATACATCAAGTGTTCTCAAATCTTTAAAGACTCAATCTGATAAGATAACTTCAAAGGGGAAACTCAATGCATTACAAGAGAGTAGAGGGGGGAGAAAACATCATAAGATCCAACTATAATAGCAAAGCTCGCGATACATCAAGATCGTATCACCTCAAGAACACGAGAGAGGGAGAGATCAAACCCATAGCTACTGGTACATACCCTTAGCCCCGAGGGAGAACTACTCCCTCCTCATCATGGAGGGCACCGGGATGATGAAGATGGCCATCGGAGAGTGGTTGCCCCCTCCGGCAGGGTGCCGAAACGGGTCTAGATTGGCTTTCGGTGGCTACGGAGGCTTCTGGCGGTGGAACTCCCGATCTATTGTGCTCCCCGATTGTTTTAGGGTATATGGAGATATATAGGTGGAAGAAGTACGTTAGGGGGGCCACGAGGGGCCCACGAGGGTGGAGGGCATGCCCAGGGGGGTGGGCGTGCCCCTTGCCTCGTGGCTTCCTCGTAGATCCCCTGACATGCACAAGTCATCTGGGCTTCTTCTTATCCAAAAATAAGTTTTGTGAAGTTTCAGGTCAATTGGACTCCGTTTGATTTTCCTTTTCTGCGATACTCTAAAACAAGGAAAAAACAGAAAACTAGCACTGGGCTCTGGGTTAATAGGTTAGTCCCAAAAATCATATAAAATAGCACATAAATGCATATAAAACATCCAAGGTTGATAATATAATAGCATGGAACAATAAAAAATTATAGATACGTTGGAGACGTATCAATCATGAACATAGGCATCACGTCCGTGTCAAGTAGACCGAAACGATTCTGCATCTACTACTTTTACTCCACACATTGACCGCTATCCAGCATGCTTCTAGAGTATTAAGTTCATAAGAACAGAGTAACGCATTAGGCAAGATGAGATGATGTAGAGGGATAAACTCAAGCAATATGATATAAACCCCATCTTTTTATCCTCGATGGCAACAATACAATACATGCCTTGCTGCCCCTGCTATCACTGGGAAAGGACACCGCAAGATTGAACCCATAGCTAAGCACTTCTCCCATTGCAAGAAAGATCAATCTAGTAGGCCAAACCAAGCTGATAATTCAAATAGACTTGCAAAGATGTCAAATCATGCATATAAGAATTCAGAGAAGAATCAAATATTGTTCATAGATAAACTTGATCATAAACCCACAATTCATCAGATCTCGACAAACACACCGCAAAAGAATTACATCGAATAAATCTCCAAGAACATCGAGGAGAACTTTGTATTGAGATCCAAAGATAGAGAAGAAGCCATCTAGCTAATAACTATGGACCCGAAGGTCTGTGGTAAACTACTCACACATCATCAGAGAGGCTATGGTGTTGATGTAGAAGCCCTCCATGATCGAATCCCCCTCCGGTAGATCGCCGGGAAAGGTCCCTAGATGGGAACTCATGGGTACAAAAGGTTGCGGCGGTGGAAAAGTGGTTTCGTGGCTCCCCTGGATGTTTTCAGGGTATAAGAGTATATATAGGTGAAAGAAGTAGGTCAGTGGAGCTACGGGGGGGGGCACGAGGGTGGGGGGCGTGCCGCCCTACCTCGTGGCCGCCTCGCTGCTTCCTTGACCTCCACTCCAAGTCTCCTGCATTGCGTTTGTTCCAAAAAAAGATCCTCATGAAGGTTTCATTCCATTTGATATTCCTTTTCTGCGAAACACTGAAATAGACAAAAAACAACATTTTGCACTGGGCCTTCGGTTAATTGGTTAGTCCCAAAAATACAGATATTAGAATAGCATCGAACAATAAAAAATTATAGACACATTGGAGACGCATCAAGCATCCCCAAGCTTAATTCCTGCTCGTCCTCGAGTAGGTAAATGATAAAAACAGAATTTTTGATGTGGAATGCTACCTAACATAATTTTCAATGTAATTGTCTTTATTGCGGCCTGAATGTTGAGATCCAAAAGATTCTAGATAGAGGTTTAATATTGACATAAAAATAATAATACTTCAAGCATGCTAACCAAGAAATTATGTCTTATCAAAATAACATAGCCAAAGAAAGCTCATCCCTACAAAATCATATAGTTTGGCCATGCTTCATTTTCGTCACACAAAATTCTCCCATCATGCACAACCCCAATGACAGGCCAAGCAATTGTTTCATACATAGCCTTTTCAAACTCTTTCAACTTTCACGCAATATATGAGCGCGAGCCATGGGCATAGCACTATGTGTGGAATAGAATATGATGATGGAGGATGTGTGAGAAGACAAAAAAAGGAGAAAGTCTCACAATGACGCGGCTAATCATCGGGCTATGGAGATGCCCATCAATTGATGTCAATGCAAGGAGTAGGGATTGCCATGCAACGGATGCACTAGAGCTATAAATATATGAAAGCTCAACAAAAGAAACTAAGTGGGTGTGCATCCAACTTGCTTGCTCACGAAGACCTAGGGCATTTTGAGGAAGCCCATCATTGGAATATACAAGCCAGGTTCTATAATGAAAAATTCCCACTAGTATATGAAAGTGACAAAATAGAAGATTCTCTATCATGAAGATCATGGTGCTACTTTGAAGCACAAGTGTGGAAAAAGGATAGTAACATTGCCCCTTCTCTCTTTTTCTCCCATTTTGTTTATTTGGGCCTTTTTCTCTTTTTTGTTTTGGATTCTTTTTTTCATCCAGAATCTCATCCCGACTTGTGGGGGAATCATAGTCTCCATCATCCTTTTCTCACTTGGGACAATGCTCTAATAATGAAAATCATCACACTTTTATTTACTTACAACTCAATAATTACAACTTGATACTTAGAAAAAAATATGACTCTATGTGAATGCCTCTGACGGTGTATCGGGATGTGCAATGAATCAAGAGTGACATGTATGAAAGAATTATGAAGGTGGCTTTGCCACAAATACGATGTCAACCACATGATCATGCAAAGCAATATGCCAATGATGGAGCGTGTCATAATAAATGGAACGGTGGAAAGTTGCATGGCAATATATCTCGGAATGGCTATGGAAATGCCATAATAGGTAGGTATGGTGGCTGTTTTGAGGAAGATATAAGGGGGCTTATGTGTGATAGAGCGTATCATATCACGGGGTTTGGATGCACCGGCGAAGTTCGCACCAGCTCTTGAGGTGAGAAAGGGCAATGCATGGTACCGAAGAGGCTAGCAATGATGGAAGGGTGAGAGTGCGTATAATCCATGGACTCAACATTAGTCATAAAGAACTCACATACTTATTGCAAAAATCTATGAGTCATCAAAACCAAGCACTACACACATGCTCCTAGGGGGATAGATTGGTAGGAAAAGATCAATGCTCGTCCCCGACCTCCACTCATAAGGAAAGCAATCAAAGAACACATCATGCTTCAAATTTGTCACACAACGTTTACCATACGTGCATGCTACGTGACTTGCCAACTTCAACACAAGTATTTTTCAATTCCACAATTACTCAACTAGCATGACTCTAATATTACCATCTTTATATCTCAAAACAACTATCATGTATTAAACTTCTCATAATATTTAATGCACTCTATATGAAAGTTTTTATTATACCCATCCTGGATGCCTATCATATAGGACTAATTTTATAGCAAAAGAAAATTACCATGCTATTCTAAAAGAATCTCAAAATAATTTAAGTGAATCATGAGAGATTAATAATTTCTATAAAATAAAACCACCATCGTGCTCTAAAAAGGTGTAAGGGAAGCACTAGAGAAAAATTATCTAGCTCAAAAGATATAAGTGATGCACATAGAGTATTGTAATAAATTCCGAGTCATGTGTGTCTCCCCCAAAAGGTGTGTGTACAGCCAGGATGATTGTGGTAAATTAAAAAGCAAAGAATCGAATCATACAAGACACTCCAAGCAAAACACATATCATGTGGTGAATAAAAATATAGCCTCAAGTAAAGTTACCGATAGATGAAGACGAAAGAGGGGATGCCTTCCAGGGCATCCCCAAGCTTAGGCTTTTGGTTGTCCTTGAATTTTACCTTGGGGTGCCTTGAGAATCCCCAAGCTTAGGCTCTTGCCACTCCTTGTTCCAAAATCCATCAAATCTTTACCCAAAAACTTGAAAACTTCACAACACAAAACTCAACAGAAAATCTCATGAGCTCCGTTAGTATAAGAAAACGAACTACCACTTTAAGGTACTTTATGGAACTCATTATTTATTTATATTGTTGTTAAACCTACTGTATTCCAACTTCTATATGGTTCATACCCCCCGATACTAGCTATAGATTCATCAAAATAAGCAAACAACACACGAAAAACAGAACAGTCTGTAGTAATCTGTAGGTTTCGAATACTTCTATAACTCCAAAAATCCTGAGGAATTAAGACATCCTAAATAATTTGTATATTGATCTACTGTTGTTGAATTGGTATTTTATCACTCTCTAGTAAAAAATGAAAATTATTCTCGTGAGCGCAAACTTTCTGTTTTTTCAGCAAGATCAAATAACAATCACCCAAGAAGATCCTAAAGGCTTTACTTGGCACAAACACTAATTAAAACATAAAAACAAACACTAATTAAAACATAAAAACACAATCATAATAGAGGATAGATGCTATATTTATTACTAAACAGGAACAAAAATAAAATTGGGTTTCCTCCCAACAAGCGCTATCGTTTAACGCCCCTCGCTAGGCATCTATAATTTCGATGATGCTCGCATGAAAGAAAATAATTGAAGCACAAAGAGAGCATCATAAAACACGTGACAAAGGCATCTAAGTCTAACATACTTCCTATGCATAGGCATATTATAGGCAAACAAATTATCATAGCAAGCAAAAACTATCATATGCAAGGAAGCGGAAAGAAATAATAGCAATCTCAACATAACGAGAGGTAATTTAGTAACATGAAAATTTCTACAATCATATTTTCCTCTCTCATAATAATTACATGTGGGATCATAAGAAAATTCAACAAAATAGCTATCACATAAAATATTTTCAACACGATCCACATGCATGCAAAGTTGACACTCTTTCAAAATAGTGGGATTAACATTAACTAAAGTCATGAGCTCTCCAAACCCACTTTTATCAAAAAATTCATAATATTGAACATTCTCCAAATGTGTGGGATCTAAAGTTGACACTCTTCCAAACCCACTTTCAATATTATTGCAAACATTATTATCAATATCGTATTCATCATGGGGCTTAAATAAGTTTTCATGATCATAAGAAGAATCACCCCAATCATGTTCATTGCAACAAGTAGAGGACGTAGCAAAGCTAGCATCCCCAAGCTTAGGGTTTTGCATATTATTAGCACAATTGACATTCGTAGAATTTATAATAACATCATTGCAATCATGCTTTTTATTCAAAGATCTATCATGAATCACTTTATAAAGCACTTCATCACAATTTTCAGATTCATGGATTTCAAGCAAAACTCCATAAAGATAATCTAGTGCACTCAACTCACTAGCAATTGGTTCATCATAATTGGATATTTTAAAAAGATTAGCAAGAGGATGAGGATCCATAACAATAGATATCTAGGAAGCAAAGATGCAAGCTAATAGAAGGAACATGGTAACACAAGCAAACAGAAGGACGAACAGAAGAGGGCGAATAAAATGACAAAGGTGAAGTGGGGGAGAGGAAAATGAGAGGCAAATGGAAAATAATGTAATGCGAGGGATAAGAGTTTGTGATGGGTACTTGGTATGTCTTGACTTGGCATAGATCTCCCTGGCAACAGTGCCAGAATCCTTCTTGCTACCTCTTGAGCATGCGTTGGTTTTCCCTTGAAGAGGAAAGGGTGATGCAGCAAAGTAGCGTAAGTATTTCCTTCAATTTTTGAGAACCAAGGTATCAATCCAGTAAGAGACTACACACAAGTCGACTAGTACCTGCACAAAAAAACAAGAACCTCACAACCAACGCGATAAAGGGGTTGTCAATCCCTTCACGGTCACTTACGAAAGTGAGATCTGATAAAGATAATAAGATAAATATTTTTGGTATTTTTGTTGTATAGACTGGAAAATAAAGATTGCAAAATAAACGGCAACAGAAATGGCTAGTTGATGGGAAACTAATATGATGTAAAGTAGAACTGGGGGCCATAGGTTTCACTAGTGGCTTCTCTCATGATAACATATATTACGGTGGGTGAACAAATTACTGCCGAGTAATTGATAGAAAAAGCGCATAGTTATGAGAATATCTAGGCATGATCATGAACATAGGCATCACATCCATGTCAAGTATACCTAAATGATTCTGCATCTACTACTATTACTCCACACATCGACCACTATCCATCATGCATCTAGAGTATTAAGTTCATAAGAAAAGAGTAACACATTAGGCAAGATGACATGATGTAGAGGGATAAACTCAAGCAATATGATATAAAACCTGTCTTTTTATCCTCGCTGGCAACAATACAATACATGCCTTGGTGCCCCTGCTGTCACTGGGAAAGGACACCGCAAGATTGAACCCAAAGCTAAGCACTTCTCCCATTGTAAGAAAGATCAATCTAGTAGGCCAAACCAAATTGATAATTCGAAGAGACTTGCAAAGATATCAAATCATGCATATAAGAATTCCGAGAAGAATCAAATATTGTTCATAGATAAACTTGATCATAAACCCACAATTCATCGGATCTCGGCGAACACACCGCAAAAAGAATTACATCAAATAGATCTCCAAGAACATCGAGGAGAACTTTGTATTAAGATCCAAAGAGAGAGAAGAAGCTATCTAGCTAATAACTATGGACCCGAAGGTCTGTGGTAAACTACTCACACATCATCGGAGAGGCTATGGTGTTGATGTAGAAGCCCTCCGTGATCGAATCCCCCTCCGGCAGATCGCCGGAAAAGGTCCCAAATGGGATCTCACGGGCATAGAAGGTTGCAGCGGTGAAAAAGTGGTTTTGTGCCTCCCTTGGATGTTTTCAAGGTATAAGAGTATATATAGGCGAAAGAAGTAGGTCGGTGGAGCTACGAGGGGCCCACGAGGGTGGGGGCGCGCCTGCCCCCTGGGCGGGCCGCCCTACGTCGTGGCCACCTCGTTGCTTCCTTGACATCCACTCCAAGTCTCCTGGATTGCGTTTGTTCCAAAAAGATCCTCATGAAGGTTTCATTCCGTTTGGATTCCGTTTGATATTCCTTTTCTGCGAAACACTAAAATAGGCAAAAAACAGTAATTTGCACTGGTCCTTCGGTTAATAGGTTAGTCCCAAAAATAATATAAAAGTGCATAATAAATCCCATTAAACATCCAAAACAAATAACATTATAGCACGGAATAATCAAAATTTATAGATATGTTGGAGACGTATCAGGCTCGCACTCCATAGTAGTTTTTGGCCGGGGTGGTGGACGGTGCTCGGACCACCGAGCCCAGTGTAGCAAAAACACCATGTATTTTTAGCTTGTACTTCTAATGCTTAAGTTTGAATGTTGTTAGAAAAGGAAAAGATTTTTTGTTAATTTGAATGAATTCAGATTTATCTTGTGATGTGCATTATTTTGACTCCTGCGCGACCGTTTAATACGAAAAGTAACCAGATGTCGGCTTCCACCCCCTTGTGGAGGATACAAGGGGTGTTCCTATAGCAATTTAACCCTTAGCCGATGTCTCGGTGCACGAAGGTGGTTCTTGCTGATCGAAACTAGGCAATCAGACTATAATGGCTTTATGACTTTCACTTCGTCAAAGGAGCTTTACTGTGGGGGCGAGGAACTAGCCCCCGGTCTATGAATTATATGGCTTTTGCCGAGGTGTAAACCATTAACCACTTTGGACCTTTTTTAAAAAAATCCCATCGTTTAACACGGATGACGTCCAATGATCTTTGTTTTCACACAGTCATTGGGTCCCTGACCAGTTTATCCTTACCAAGCCAGTGAGTTTTCGGCTTTCTCCACTGAGGCACTTTACCATTTGAGCAGGAAGCGCAATCGCAACGGTTCTCCCTTTACACTCGTAGCCAAATGAACGGGAAACTTAAGAGGTAAGCACATGAGCTGGGCAACCCAATTATTAAACAAAATCATGGTTCAAAATTGATGTATACAATGCAACATATGAGACGCCGAATAAACTATCCAAACTTTAATTTAGGCACGGGTTAAATCTGAGCCCTCGGTCGAGAATTGAGTACATGGTGAAAAAGCTTGTATCGCGACAGTTATCTTTGGCTCAAAGGCAAGAAAGAAAATAACACAAATATATGCGTAGTGACCATGAAGGGTTCACTTTCTTTTGATTTATAAGGTCAACCGTACATGCCGAGCTTTAGCAAAGAAAACTTTTAAAAAGATACACAAAAGAAGGAGGTTTTGTACAAGGCAGTTAGGGTTGGGATTTAAACATCTGCGATTGGCCCTGCCACACGTCTGTGCCTCCGTGCTGTCTAGCAGCATGACCTTGTCCAATCCAAGGTTAAGTAAATTCACGCGCTGTGCCTTCATTGCTATCTCACTGCCTTCGACTAGTGTACCCTGTGAGAGGGGTGGTGCCAGCCATGTTCGGATAGCCTAATGTTGTTTGCAAAAGCCAGTCCCCGTGGGCCTATGATAGTGCCTTGATAATAACCAGGATGGAGATGAGTCGCTGCCCAGCTTAAGCCGAGCAGTGAGCTTATTTGTAATGCTCTACATGCCCCATGGAATTTTAAGCGCAAAGTTATAGACCCGAGATACGTAGTCCTCGGTTAGTAGGGGAAACCCGTGGAGCGCGTACCCCTATTTGAGCGTACGACCTGGCTGCTGAGATGTAGCATGGAGTAATAGTAGTAGATGCAGGCAGGAGTCCATGTACTTGTCTCGGACGTGATGCATGTATACGGGATCCTTTCCTTGGATATCTCCATGATTATTCACGTTTCTATCAATTTCCCAACAGTAATTTGGTTACGCACGGCATGCTATTTTCAAGAGAGAATCCTCTAGTGAAAATATGGTGCCTGAGTCTATTTTAATCATATCTGAAAAATCCAAAAATATTTGCTGCAATTTTATTTACATTATTTTATTTTGTGTTTTTGTTTATCTATCTATCACTACGAGATTTGATCATTGTAATTAACCGCCAAGGGATTGACAGCCCCTTTGTTTGCGTTGGGTGCAAGTATTTGTTATTTTGTGTGTAGGTGTTGTTCACAAGGTGTTGCGTAGTTCTCCTACTAGATTGTTAACATTGGTTCTTAACCAAGGGAAATACTTATCTCAACTGTACTCCATCCTCCTCTCCTTTCAAGGAAATACCAACGCAGCTCACAAGTAGCAGGAAGAATTTCAGGCGCCGTTGTCGGGGAGACATCATCAACATCTATCAAGTACCATGGCATAAACTTTCATCTACTTGAATTTACATTATTTTCCTCTCATTTTCATCTCCCCCACTTCTAATTTTTGTCACAAAAACATAAAAATATTTTCCATTTGCCTTGTTGCTTGTTTGCTTGCTTTTTGCCTTCATGTCAACACTCAAAAACAGGAAATGAGCAAGAAAAGTAAAGACATATGGATCTTCAACCACTTGCTAATATTTTAAAAAGATCTAATTATGTTGAACCAACTGTTAGTGAGTTGAGTGCACTTGATTATCTCTATGAAAGTTTGCTTGAAAATCATGAATCTGAGAACTGCGACGAAGTGTTAAACGAAAAAAAATTACAAAGTGGTTCATGATAGATCCTTCAATGAAAAGCGTGGGTGCAATGATGTTATTATAAATTCTATTAATGTAAATTGTGTTAATGATATGCAAAACCCAAAGTTGGGTATGGTGATTTCGTTATGTCCACTACTCATTCCAATGATCTTGGTTGTGGTGATGCTTCTTATGATCTTGAAAATTTATTTAAGCCTCATGACAAATATGAAATTCACAATAATGTTTGAAATTATATTTAAAGTGGGTTTGGAAGGCTGTCAACTTTAGGGAAAAAATAATCCCAGATATTTCGCGAGTGTTCAATCTCATGAAGTTTTTGATAAAAGTTGGTTTGGAGAGGTCACGACTTTAGTTGATGTTAATCCCACTATCGTGGAAGATTATAAGACTTTTATGCATGTGGATCATGAAGAGACAAATTTATACGATAGCTATATTATTGAATTTGATTATGATGCTACATGTAATTACAATGAGAGTGGAAAATATGGTTGTAGAAATTTTCATGTTACCAAATCATCTCTCTTTGTTTTGAAATACTAACGTTTCCTTCTTCCTATTTGCATATGCTGGAAATTGCTTGTCTTGATAATTTGTTTCCCTATAAAAATGCCTATGCATAGGAAGTACGTTAGACATAGATGTGGTCACAAGTTTTATGATGCTCTCTTTGTGCTTCAATTCGTATCTTTTATGTAAGCATCACTAATATCTGAAGTCTATCTTAATGGCTATAAAGAAAGAGCTTGTTGGGAGACAACCAAATACTTTTTTTCTATTTTTGGAGTGCACACAATTATGCTACTTGTATGGTTGTGTTTTTGAGTTTTAGTTATTGTTTGTGCCAAGTAAAGCCTTTGGGATTATTTGGATGATAGTTGAAAAAAACAGAAACTTTTGCGCCTAGTAGCAGAATTGTTAAAATTCACTGGAGCATGATAAATTTGCATTTTTTACATTTTATTGATATATAAATTTCCACGTAATACTAATTGTTTAGAATTTTTGGAGTTACGTAAGTATAGTCATTCTTCGAATCATTACAGACTGTTATGTTTTTGACAGATTTTGTTTTAGTTGTGTTGTTTGCTTGTTTGACGCACCTATGGATTGTATCTAGGGGTATAAGACATGGTGAATTTAGAATATATTAGGTATTATGCAATAATAAAATATGAATGGGTTTACAATAGTACCTAAAGTGGTGATTTTCTTGTTATACTAATCGATCCCACGAAGGTTTTTGTTGAGTTTTTGTGTGCTAAAGTTTTCATGTTTTGAGTGAGATCACGTTGTATTAAGGAATAAGGAGTGGGAAGATCCTAAGCTTGGGTATGCCCAAGGCACCCCAAGGTAATATTCAGACTCCCAAGCATCTAAGCTTGGGATGCCCCGGAAGGCATCCCCTCTTTCTTCTACCAACCATCAGTAATATTACTTGGAGCTATATTTATATTCATCACATGATATGAGTTTTTGTTGGAGCGTAGTGTATTATATGAGTCTTTGCTTTGTTTGTCTTTTTATTTGCGACAATCATCTTTCATGGACACACCTTTTTGAGACGGAAACACATTATGCGTGATTTGTTAGAATACTCTATGTGCTTCACTTAGATCTTTTGAGCTAGCCAGTTGCTCTACTGCTTCAATTATATTTTCTAGAGCACGATGGTAGTTATATTTTAAAGAAATGGTTTCACTCTCATGCTTCATTTATATCTTTTTGAGAGTTGGATAAATAGTAAATTAGTACGGGTTATGAATTTGGTCCTAATATCATAGGTATTCAAGAGGGATATAATAAAAAAATTCATGTAAACCACTGGATATGATAAGTTTGATTCCTTGCAATAGCTTTGCGATATAAAGATGGTGATGTGTCGGAGGTACTAGTGAATGAATGTGGTTTAGCAAGGATATTGGTGTTAAGGTTTGTGATTCCCGAAGTATGCATGTATATTCTCTCATTATGCTGTGAAGTTGGAGCATGATTTATTATTGCTTGTCTTCCTTGTGAGTGGCGGTCGGGGACGAGCGACGATATTTTACTACCAATCTATCCCCCTAGTGGCATGCATAGTTGTACTTTGCTTCGAGGGCTAATAAACTTTCACAATAAGTATGTGAGTTCTTTATGACTAATGTGAGTCCATGGATTATACGCACTCTCACCTCTGTGCAATTTGCTAGCCTCTTCGATATCGTACATTGCCCTTTCTCACCCTGAGATGTGGTGCAAACTTCGTTGTGCATTCAAACCCCATGATATGATACGCTCTATCACACATTTGCCGCTCAACCACCATTTTGTTTGTGGCTCTACCTATTATGGCATTTCCATAGCCATTTTCAAGATATATTGCCATGCAACTTCGACCGTTCCGTTTTGCATGATCATCTTGCTTTGCATGATCATATAGCTGACACAGTTTTTGTGGCTCAGCTACCGTTCATTATTTTTTATACATGTTACACTAGATCATTGCACATGCTGGTACACTGCTAGAGGCATTCACATGGAGTCATAGTTTATTCTAGTATTGAGTTGTAATTTTTGAGTCGTAAGTAAATAGAAGTGTGATGGTCATCATTATTCATTATTAGAGCGTTGTCCCAAGTGAGGAAAGGATGATGGAGACTATGATTCCCCCACAAGTCGGGTTGATACTCCGGACAAAAAAGAAAAAAGGCCAAAAATAGCCCAAGAAAAAAAGAGAGAAAAAGGAAAAGCAAAAAAAGGAAAAAAGGGGAAAAGGGGAAAAAAGAAAAACGGGATAAAAAGGGAGAGAAGAGTCAAAGTTACTATTCTTTCCACACTTGTGCTTCAAAGTAGCACCATGTTTTTCATATAGAGAGTTTCCTATGCTTTCAATTCCATATAACTAGTGGGAATTTTTCATTGTAGAACTTGGCTTGTATATTACAATGATGGGCGTCCTCAAATTTCTGGGGTCTTCATGAGCAAGCAAGTTGGATGTACACCCACTTAGTTTTCTTTCTGAGCTTTCATAAACTTATAGCTCCTAGTGCATCTGTTGCATGGAAATCCCAGGCTTGTGGGCCCCTCGTGGCGCCTTTTGATCTAATTCTGCCTCTATAAATTGTCAAATATTCCCCATACATTAAGTGCCACCCGAAATGCTTTTTCCGCCACCGCAAGTTTTTGTTCCCACGAGATCGCATCTGGAGGACTCCGCCGACACGCTGCTGGAAGGGAAATCGACCACGGAGGAACTCTACATAAACCATGATCCCCTTCCGATAATGTGTGAGTAGTATACCACAGACCTACACGTCAATAGATAGTAGCTATATGGCTTGTTCTCACTCTTCGGTCTTCATTACAACGTTCTCCTCGATGTTCTTAAAGATCTATTTGATGTAATCACTTTTTGCGGTGTGTTTGTTGGGATCAGATGAATTGTGAGTTTATGATCATCTTATGCATGAATATTATTTGAGTCTTCTCTGAACTCTTTATGCATGATTATTATTGCTATGTATTTCTCTCCGATCTATTGATTTATTTTGGCCAACTAGATTGATTTATCTTGCAACGGGAGAGGTGCTTTGTGATGGGTTCACTCTTTGTGGTGATTTATATCCCAGTGACATAAGGGGAGAATACATGTATTTGTATTGTTTCCATTAAGGGTAAAACGACGGGGTTTCTTCATATTGATTGAGTTTACTTTGTCTACATCATGTCATCTTGCTTAAGGCGCTATACGGTTCTTTATGAACTTAATACTCTATATGCATGCTGGATGGCGGTCGATGTGTGGAGTAATATTAGTAGATGCGGGTCGGAGTCGGTCTACTTGTCTCGGACGTGATGCCTGTATACATGATCATTGCCTTGCATATCGTCATGATTATTCAATTTTCTATTAGTTGCCCAATAATAATTTGTTTACCCACCATATGCTATTTTCAAGAGAGAAGCTTCTAGTGAAAACTATGCCCACCGAGTATATTTTAATCATATATAAAAATCCCAAAATACCTTGCTGCAATTTTATTTACCTTTTTGTGTTTTTGTTTATCTATCTATCACTATGAGAAGTAAACCTTGCAATTAACTTCCAAGGGATTGACAGCCCCCTCGTTTGCGTTGGGTGCAAGTATTTGTTATTTCGTGTGTAGGTGCTATTCACGAGGTTTTAAGTCATTCTCCTACTGGATTGATAACCATGGTTCTTAACTGGGGGAAATACTTATCTCTACTATACTGCATCATCCTCTCCTCTTCAAGGAAATACCAACGCTGCTCAGAAGTAGCAGCTTGCCGGAGGGCAGGAGCCCCTCCAAGATTGGATCTCTCTATGTGTTCTCATCTGTTTCGCATTTCTGTTTTCTAGCCGAAAGTTGTGTCTTATAATTCCAGAGATCCTTAACTCCAATTGGGCTGAAATTTTGAGGGTATTTATCCGGATATTTTCTTTCTTGCGGTAGAAGGACACCCCAACCGATGTACAAGGTGGGCACAAGCCTGCTGGGAGCACCCTGGGTAGGTGACCGGGCCCTTTGAGCTTGTGGGCCCCTCGGGAATCGTCTCATGTTGATTCTTTTTCCCAAAAATCACATATGTTCCAAAATAAATCTCCATTAATTTTTATCGTGTCGTTTGATATAGATTTTCTGCAAAACAAAAACATGCAACAAACAGGAATTAGCACCGGGCTCCAGATCAATATGTTTGTCCAAGGAAATCATATAACTTCTTGCCAAAAGTATGTAAAAGTTGTAGAATATTGGCATGAAACAATGAAAAATTATATATACGATGGAGATGTATCACTCAGGATCTTCGGCATCCTCATTATCAAACATTCCAGCGGGGATGTCGACCTAAGCTGGCATGGCATTAGTGTCGTTGCCCAGGTCGTCGAAGTTATCATGGATGGAGTCGTGGCTTGTGGCTCACGAGTGGATGGTCTAGCTCCCCTTTTCTTTGTCGGTGCCCTTGGGTCGCCTCCTGGGACGTCAGCAGTTCAAGGATTCTCTTTTCTTTTCCTCATCACCCCTAGGTTTCGACACATGTTTAGGGGTTTCGGCCATGTAGATGTCGTGAGTGGAGGTCACGGCCCTGCTGCCGGTATATGAAATGTCACCGACATCTTCATCCATGTATGTTGCCTCTTCGGAGGCGTAGTTGAGAACGTCGGATAAATCCTCAACGGTGGTGACTAGATGGGTGGTGGGTGGGACGTAAATTTCCCTGTTATCGGCTTTACACCCGATCCTATCGTAGACCGAGATCTTATCATCCAAGATTGAGAGTCTCTGGATGCGATCCAACATCTCCTTTAGGTGCAGTAGATTGTCGGTGTCCATGTCCTGGCCGTAAGCCAGGTTGATTTGAATCATGTTTTGTGGGTTGCATGACATAAACTTGTAGCTTGGGCCATCCAGGGTTGAACCATGGCTCCTCTAAAAGGAGATCGGATCCAAGCTTGATGCAAGCTCTGAGGTCAATGTTCGGCGAGGTGGCGATCGCATTCGTGCCTGAAGTTGGATCGGTGCTATGACGATCAGATCCATGCTGGCGGTTGGTTCTGGTGCAAGATCAGCCTCGAGGCCCGAGTTTGAGATGGGTTCTGGGGTCAAGGCTGCGGTTCCCAAAGTGTTCCCGAGCCGATCTATCATCCAACCAGAAAGGGCGAGATCACCACATCATGCGGCGATGTACTCCAAACTCCCGAATGTAACTACTTGGTTCGGGGCAAACTTTTCAATTTGGTCGAGATGACTAGTCGTGTTGGCATGCATAATGATACTACCATTGCCGTCGTCACATTTAATCTACAGATGAGCCATTGATCCTTTTTCTACCACACAGAGCAGCTCTCAATGAAAGCACCAATGTCGGTACTAAAACCGGCAGACCTCGGGTAGGGGGGACCTCGAGCTGTGGATCTCAGATCGATGGGTAACAGGAGATGAAGGGGACAATATTTACCCAGGTTTGGGCCCTCTCAAAGAGGTAAAACCCTACATCCTACTTTGATTGTATTGATGATGATGTATCATGTACAAGCTTGATCTACCTTGAGATCGTATGTTATGTTCTAACCCTAAGGTGAGGAATGGTGAAATCTGTCTCTACGGACAAAACCCCTTAGCCTTTATAGGTACTAGGGGTATCGAGGGTTACACATGGTCAGTTATCAGCTAGGGATACACATGTAGATGGCCGGTGAAATTCTTGAAATGCACACCAAGTCTTTGGTAGAATCCTACTTGATCACGTTGAGATTTGAGGCCTTTGGAATCCTTCCTTGTGTGGTTGGTGGGTTGTGGGCTTGGCCCATGGACTATGGGCCAACTAGGTTGGTACCCCCCTATTCCAGGACACCATAATACTCTATTGGTCATAAAGAAGGCAACAAGGATGGTCTCTTTTTGACGAAAATTGTTAACATTTACCGCCTTGCAGATCGTTTGCTCTCGTTGATTTCTTGCTTGCTCCGTCGAACAAAATTGCCTCCTCCCCTCTCCCCATCCTGGTGTGAGGGGACTTCATCCTCCTTAGGGACCCAGTGAGAGGAATAACAATAATTTTCACTGGCCTAGATCTCAAGTCTTTAATGATCCAATAAATAGCTTTGCCCTTCATGCATTACATCGAGCAGGGGCTCGTTTTACTTGGTCCAGTTGGCAGCTCGACCCCGTCGGATGTGTCATGGACATGGTTTTTTTGTCGACCATCTGGGAGGATAAATTTACTCGTGGTTTACTCATCGTTAACTCCCATACCATCTCTAACCATACCCTCTCTTGGTGGATTCTGGTTCTACTGTGATGCACCCTACTTCTCGCTTTTCAATTTCAATCTAGTTGGTTTTTGAATGATGACTTCTTCCCCCTTGTGATAAACAAATGGTATTTGTTTATGAACCATCACACCAGGTCCTTTGGGATGATTGACAATTGTCACTATTGTTCTCAACGCTTGAGAATCTTCTTGAAAATCTAGGGGGGGGGCAACTTACGCACCAACGCTTTGCGATCAAAAAACTTCTTGTTGCTCAAATTAAGAACTTAGATAATGAGGTTGATGTTGGCAGCCTTGATTCCAGTGGGAGACGTCGCATATATGATGTTGAAGCTAAGTTAGTTGACCTGCACCACACCAAAGAACTTTACTAGAAGCAAAGAGGAAGTTGAACTAGATCTTGAAAGTTGACCATAAGATGACTTATTTCCAGGCCTTGGCCAGTGGGCGGCGATGTCGTTGCTCCAGCAATCATCTCCCCATCAATGGGGTTACTACCTCTTACATTTATGCCATCACTTCTCAAATTTACGAGTTTTATACTACTTTACTTAGCGAACGACCCCCTTATGCTCTTTGGCTCTACCCTTTTTCTGGTGTGGGGACCAACAATTTTTGTATGCTGATAATGCATCCCTAATGCTACGTTTATCTACGGTGGAGGTGGATGAGGCAATATCATCATCAAAATCTAACTCTATCCTTGGGTCTGATCGGTTCTCTATCCCTTTCTCCAACAAGTTCTGGAATTGCCTAAAGTCGCTGATTTGCAAAATTATGGAAGGTTCTACTTGGGAAAAGTAGATACCAAGCGCCTGAATTATGCAATTCTTACCCTGATCCCTAAAGTCAAAGGAGCAGTGACGGTGTCCTGGATTAGGGTGTGCTAACCTAGTCGGCCATGCCCCTCGGGTTGGGCCAATGGGCCCTCATTCGTGCTCAAGATGGACTCCGGAGGCAGCATGCAAGAGGCATGATCGAGACTACCTTGACAGAAGACTTGACGTATACTCCAAGATTTCTCCTCCCGCCTTGCTTCTAGATACTGACCTTGTAACTCTAGATACCCTACCTGGCGTGTATATAAGACAAAGGTTTTATCCTGTAGGGGGGACATCAATGCAACATCATTCACCTTGCCCTAGAGTTTGACCACATCTCACGATCTTGAGGTAGATCAACTCTATACTCGATACATTCCATTAATATAAACGAGAGCAGGATGTAGGGTTTTACCTCCATCAAGAGGGCCCGAACCTGGGTAAAACACCGTCTCTTTGTTCTTGTCATCATCCGTCTGAGATCCATAGCTCGGTAACCCCTACCCCATGGTCTGCCAGTTTTGGCACAGACACTAGCTCTTTCATTGAGAGGTCCGTTGTGCTATCAACAAAAGGATCGATGGGATCGCCGATCAACGTCCCTGAACTAGTAGGGCTGATCTCCATTCCCGAAACGTCGGTCATAAAGATGCCTTCACATAAATTGGAGGCGAAGCATGACCTTTCTCTCCCTCCCGTGGTGGATTCCCCCAAAGATGAAGGGCTGATGTACTTTTTGGAAAGTGAGTCAAACAACGGGCTACCATAGGCAGCCGAGGAAGCTGATCTTCAAATTAGCTCGACCGGACCGACAGCCACAGATCCAACACCAGATGAGAATAATAGGGTTTTGGACCCATGAACCTTAGAGATCGGAACTCGTCCACTAACCTCCCATATGGAGTATCGCCCTAATAACTCTGGCCCACCCGACGTTTGGGATCTGGCCTACGTGCAACAACTCCCTGATGAATTGATTAGGCTGTTCTGGGCTACATTCTTGTTTGTCAAAGACATCAGATTACCTGGACTCTGATATAATCACAGCCTTCTAGCGTGGATGCAAGGATAAAGGTGTTTCAAACGGCCTTGCTCGTCACTGCATTCAAACACTCCCAGAATTATCCAACCTATTGTCCTGGTTTTGCGCCATTGAAGACATGTGGCTAGCAGAACAAAACACGGATTCGATCTATGGATTCTATTTGAAACATGACCGGTCAACACCTCGTCGCGAGCCTCGTAAATAGAACACCTTGAGTGAGTGACCTCGGATGAAGAATAAAACCTTCGGTCACCCTGATAAAACCCTGTACGGATTTTTGGATAAACCATGCCCAATCCATGCTATTGTGATTAACTCCTGCCCGACTCACAACCTTTGTGACTATTGGGTGTTGAGGAAGGTGACTAAAGGGGGACCCACCCTCCTGGCGGGCACCTCCTGCCACACTGAACAGACCTCGAACAAAGATGAGGTTTTGTTGATCTATGAGACCTTCGCGTCCAACAACCATCGCAAACGGGCCCTGCGGGAAATCAATTCAGTCCGGCAGGTGCTGACTCGGGGCGCGTGCATAGACATGTCGATTACCTTTGATGATAACGATCAGCCGAGGTCAACCCCAAACGGGTGTCCCGTCGCGATGGTCCTCAACCCAACCATGCACAGCAGCCGACTACAGAAGATTCTCATGGATGGCGGCCACAACTTGGATTTAATATATGCAGATAAGATGCACATTGAAAAATCACGCGTAGAACAGAGTAGCACCACCTTTAAAGGTATATGATACGTCTCCGTCGTATCTATAATTTTTTATTGTTTCATGCCAATATTATACAACTTTCACATATTTTGGCAACTTTTTATATTATTTATTGGAATAAACTATTGATCCAGTGCCCAGTGTCAGTTCCTGTTTTTTGCATATTTTTTGTGTCGCAGAAAATCCATATCAAACGAAGTCCAAATGCAATAAAATTTTGCAGAGTATTATTTTGGAATATATGTGATTTTTGGGAGTTGGAATCACCACAAAAGGAGGCCCACACAGCCCACAAGACACCAGGGCGCGACCCAGGAGCCAGGCTCGTGGTTGTGGGTTGTGCTCACCTCGTACATCAGTTGGAGCTCTACTTCATGCGCAAGGAAGCTTATATCCGGAAAAAAATCGTGCTAAATCTCAGCTCAATCGGAGTTACGGATCTCCCAGAATATAAAAAATGGTTTTCGGCCAGATTTGGGAAACGCAAAACAGAAGAGAACAGAGAGGGAGATCCAATCTGGGAGGGGCTCCCGCCCCTCCACCGCCATGGAGACCATGGACCAGAGGGGGAACTCTCCTCCCATCTAGGGGGGAAAGGAAGAAAAATAAGGAGGGGAGCTCTCTCCCCCTCTCTCCCGGTGGCGCCGGAGTGCCGCCGGGGCAAGGATCGTGACGGCGATCTACATCGACAATCTTGCTACCATCAACACCAACTTTTGCCCCCTCTATGCAGCGGTGTAACACCTCTTCTCCCTACTGTAATATCTACTTAAACATGGTGCTCAACTCCATATATTGTTTCCCGATGATCTATGGTTATCCTATGATGTTTGAGTAGATCCATTTTGTCCTATGGGTTAATCGTGATCTTGGTTGGTATGATTGTATATTTTATTATAGGTGCTGTCCTACGGTTCCCTCCATCTCACGCAAACGTGAGGGTCCCCCTCTATAGGGTGTTGCAATATGTTCATGGTTTGCGTATTGTCAGTGTTGCGGGGGTGACAGCAGCCTAAACGCAGATAAGTGGGTTATGGCATATGGGAGTAAAGAGGACTTGATACTTGATGCTATGGTTGGGTTTCACGACCTTAATGATCTTTAGTAGTTGCGGATGCTATCTAGGGTTACAATCATAAATGCATATGATCCAAGTAGAGAAAGTATGTTAGCTCATGCCTCTCCCTCATATAAAATTAAAAGAATGATTACCGGTACTTGTTATCGATTGCCTAGGGACAGATGACTTTCTTATTGACAAAAGCTATCCACTTTTATTACCTTGCAATTTATTCATAGTTTAATTCTCACAAAGTACTCATAGTTTTATTATTGCAAAATAGTTCCATGCTTGTTTCCGGTAAAGCAAACGTCAAGTGTGCGTAGAGTTGTATCGGTGGTCGAGAGAACTTGTGGGAATATTTGTTCTGCCTTTAGCTCCTCATTGGGTTTGACACTCTTATTTATCGAAGAAGGCTACAAACGATCCCCTATACTTGTGGGTTATCAGTATAGTCCTCAGACCAGAAGAACGCTATAGCGAAAAATAACCCTACACGTGGTCTTCGGATCCCCAGATAATTACCGCTCCGAGGAGGTCACGTTTCATGTCCCTTGTTTCAAGGGTGGATATCACGCCCTTCTCAGATGGGGTTCTTTCTCTAAATTCGAAGTAGTACCGCACTACGGCTAATGAAGCTAAAAATCTCTAGCCCAAAAGGGATCATTACCATCTCAAGTGACCCCGACAGGGCACTTCAAGCTGAGAATAAGACGGCGTCTCTCGCCCTCGAGACTTTGTCCAAAACCTTCCCGACCAAGGAGCTAACCATGCTACATGGCAAAGTAGACTAGGATGATGCCATCCTCGACAAACGACTGAAGTGTATTCTTTCAAGCCGACCGACGAAATAGTCGAATTCCAAGTACACCCTATGAACCCCGCTAAAATGGCGTCCATGGGGGTGAACCTCGACCCGGAAATTGCGGAGGCCTTGTGCACTTTCCTCGCGGAGAACTGATACGTCTCCAACGTATCTATAATTTATGAAGTATTCATGTTGTTATTTTATCATTCTTGGATGTTTTACAATCATTTTATAGAAACTTTATAACATTTTTTGGGACTAACCTATTGACCCGGTGCCTAGTGCCAGATGTTGTTTTTTGCTTGTTTTTCACATCGCAGAAAATCAATATCAAACAGAGTACAAACACTGTGAAACTTTTTGGAGAATTTTGATGGACCAGAACACCCAGGATGGGCCAGGGCAGCACCCGGGGTGCCCTGAGGGGGGCACAACCCACCAGGGTGCGCCCAGGTGGGTTGTGCCCACCTCGGTGGCCTCCGCACCCCCTCTTTACCCTATAAATTCCAGAAACCCCCAGGGTTAAGCTAGATCAGAAGTTCCACCGCCGCAGGCCTCTATAGCCTCCGAAAACCAATCTAGACCCTGTTCCAGCACTCTGCCGGAGGGGGAAATCATCTCCGATGGCCATCTTCATCATCCCGGCGGCCACCACGATGAGGAGGTAGTAGTCCACCTTCGGGGCTGAGGGTTTGTACCATTAGCTACGTGTTTAATCTCTCTCTCTCTCTCTCCCGTGTTCTTGAGATGTCACGATCTTGATGTATCATGGGCCTTGTTATATAGTCAGATCATATTGTGTGTTCACCTCTCTATCTTGTTGTGATGAATTGAGTTTTCCCTTTGAGATTTCGTTGTTATCGGATTGAATACTTTTATGGATTTGAGAGCACTTGATATATGTCTTGCATATTATTACTCGTGGTGACAATGGGTTGTCATATTGATTCACTTGATATATGTTTTGGCATTCAACTCATGGATTCCGAAGGTGACATTGGGGTAATCTATGCATAGGGGTTGATGCATGTTCTTCTCTTTGTTTCTCCGGTAGAAATCTTGGGGCACTCCTTGAAGTTCTTTGTGTAGGATTGAATATTACGAATCCAAACACCACGAAACTTTTTGGACAATTTGTATGGACCAGAACACCCAGGATGGGCCAGAGCAGCACCTGGGGGTGCCCTGAGGGGAGCACGCCCTCTTTACCCTATAAATTCCGGAAAATTCCAGAAACCCTCGGGGTTAACCTAGATCAGAAGTTCCACCGCTGCAGGCCTCTGTAGCCACCAAAAACCAATCTAGACCCCGTTCTGGCACTCTGTTGGAGGTGGAAATCATCTCCAGTGGCCATCTTCATCATCTCGGCGGCCACCACGATGAGGAGGGAGTAGTCCACCCTCGGGGCTAAGGGTTTGTACTAGTAGCTATGTGTTTAATCTCTCTCTCTCTCTCTCTCTCTCGTGTTCTTGAGATGTCACGATCTTGATGTATCGCGTGCTTTATTAATATAGTCGGATCATATGGTGTTTTCCCCTCTCTATCTTGTTGTGATAAATTGAGTTTTCCCTTTGAGATTTCGTTGTTATCAGTTGAATACTTTTATGGATTTGAGAACACTTGATATATGTCTTGCATATGAATACTCGTGGTGACAATGGGGTATCATATTGATTCACTTGATATATGTTTTGGCATTCAACTCATGGATTCCGAAGGTGACATTGGGGTAATCTATGCATAGGGGTTGATGCATGTTCTTCTCTTTGTTTCTCCGGTAGAAATCTTGGGGCACTCCTTGAAGTTCTTTGTGTAGGATTGAATATTACGAATCCAAATTTGCTTTGGTGTTATTTTAGTACGAACTCTTGGTTAGACCAATCGGAAAGAATAGCTTGGTGTTATTTTAGTACGAACTCTAGGATAGACTGATCGGAAATAATAGCTTTGAGGTGGTTTCGTACCCTACAAACACTTCCGTCTTATGTTCTCCGCTAGATAGGAACTTTGGAGTGATTTCTTCATCGCACTTTGAGGGGTGGTTATATGATCCAATTATATTAGCACTATTGAGAGATTTCACTGGAGAAAGTACGAACCCTAGGTGTCGGGGATATACCCCGCGGTGGCGGCTACATTATTCAAGTTGAGATTGCATAAAATAGGCAAGTGTCATGTCACTGCCAGCATGCACCATGACACTTGGGGGATAATGCAAAGTCATTGTTTTCTCACCTTATTGAAGACCCGACTCATCACATTGTAATGAGCCGGCCCTTGGAGGCTACCAATTGCTCCTGTCAAAATTCAAGGTACACAAGCCTTATTCCATTATATGGAAGGATCCACTGCTTAGTTGGTAAAGCACAAAGCTCTTAACCTTGTGGACGTGGGTTCAAGCCCCATGATGGGGGTTACATCATATGATGTTATTTTCAATGAAGTATATTTATGAAGTCCTAGCTCAGTATTATTTTACTAAGCCGGCCCTTGGGGGTTACACTGGTCGAAGTGTTTTTGAGCATCAGGCAATTACAAGTCCCAAGTTGCTGCAAGCATGACAACCCGACACTTGGGGGCTACATATGATGAATACTCAGTTCAGACTAGTGATTGAGAGGAAGAACATGGATTTCTTCAAAGTGGTAATATTTATATTGAAGCAAGTCTTAAGTCATCACTTTGCTCTGCCTTGGGGGCTACAGGTAATATGGATATGAGGGAGAGAAATCTTCAAAAAAATTAGTTTTGATCCGGCGTCGACAACAATTATGACCCGGTGCCATCAATATTTACAAGCCGTCAATTTTGGATAAATCGGCAAGTTTTACATTTTCAAGCTGAAGGAATATCAATTGAATATTTGAAGACCAATATTTTTTGTCAACTTATTGAAGGCAGACTCAAATGGATTCTTTGTTTACAATATTTCTTCTACAAGAAAATTGATTAGGTGCCGGTTTACAAGAATTCTTAACCCGTTGCACAACCTGTCAAATTTGTTCTTGTGTTTATTTTGCAGCATAAGTTTACCATGGATAAATCCAAGCTAAACTTGGGGGCTAATGTCGGGGATATACCCCGCGGTGTAACCCGGCCGGAAGTATAACCCGGCCGGACTTGGCGATTCACCAGTGACCCGCACTGACCAGACAACTTACAAGCAACCTGACTGAACATTATGACTCACTGGTAACCCGGCGGGCGGGACAGACGGATGACAAGGCCCAAGGCCCAGAAGGCCGGCTCATGTTATGGTGGGCCGGTTTAAGAGGAAAGGCGTGAGGAATATTTCCCTTACAAGGAGTCAAGACCCGGACTTGTATCCAGTTTGTATTAGAAGATAGACTCGTCCTAATCCTAATAGGACTCCACATGTAACCCTCCCCTTCAACATATATAAGGAGGGGCAAGGCTCCTCAAAGGGGGACAAGCAACAAGCAAGAAGATAATCTCTAGGGCTAGACATAAAGAGCCGGTTAACCGGTGACTCCCTCGTGAGAATAATAAGACCTAGCCACAAACAACACATAGGGTTGTTACCGGATGATGTTTCCCGAGGCCCAAAGCTGTCTAAACCCTTGTCTTGTGTGTTGATTGCCTCACGTCTGTTGATTCCGACAAACCCCTTCAAGCTACCACATAGATGCGTTGGCCTCATGACTAAGTCCTCACACTAGGACATCTGTCGTGACAATTCCACGACACTAGGCCTCATTTTCAAGCATTGAAATACCGTTTTTGTGCCCGTTTACTATTTGCTACCTTGCTGTTTTCATTTATTCGGATTATAAAAATATATTTCTACCATCCATATTACACTTTTATCACCATCTCTTCGCCGAACTAGGGCACCTATACAATTTGCCATTGTATTAGGTGTGTTGGGGACACAAGAGATTTCTTGTATTTGGTTGTAGGGTTGTTTGAGAGAGACCACCTTCATCCTACGCCTCCCATGGATTGATAAACCTTAGGTCATCCATTTGAGGGAAATTGCTACTGTCCTACAAAACTCTGCGCTTGGAGGCCCAACACGAGTCTACAAGAATAAAGTTGCGTAGTAGACATCAAGCTCTTTTCTAGCGCCATTACCGGGGAGGATAGGTAAGCGGCACTCAAACCCCGTCAACGAAACTCTTTTTTGGCGGCGTTGCCAAGGAAGTGAGTGCTTAAAGGTATATCTTTAGATCTTGCAATTGAATCTTTTAGTTTCTTGTTTTATCACTAGTTTGGTTTATAAAAAGAAAACCACAAAAAAATGGAATTGAGGTTGCAACATATTATTCATCTTTCTAATGTCTGTCGTGAAAATTATGGAAAGGACAATTGTGCTCAACTGTTAGAAAAAGAAGTTAATAAAATGTTTGGCACAAAATATTTGAATGATGAGCATGATTGAAATGTTGTTAGTATGAATTCTTTGAATATCCATGATGCTAATGATATGCAAAGCCATAAGCTTGGGGATGCTATGTTTGGTGAAGATGATATTTTTAGTCCCCCAAGATTTTATGTGAAAATTTGTTATAATGATTGCATGCCTCCTATTTATGATGATTATAATGATGAAAGTGGATTCGGAGAGGTCATGAATTTATTTAATGATGAATCCACCATTTTGGATGAGGCTTCAATTGACTATGAGAACAAGGTCGCTATCTATGATGATTATGGTGATGACATGTATGCTATACTGAATAATGATAACCATGAAACTTCTCATCATGATTTTAATTTTCGATCACATGATAGTTATTTTGTTGAGTTTGCTCCCACCATTATTGATGGGAATAAATTTGCTTACATGGAGAGTAATAAAATTTCTATGCTTGTGGATCATGAAAAGAATGCTTTATGTGATGGTTATATTTTTGAATTTCATCATGATGCTACTGAAAATTATTATGAGGGAGGAACATATGCTTTTACATATCTCAGTAATATCAAGTTTCCTCTCTATGTGTTGAAAGATTTGAAGTCAAGCTTGTATTGCCTACCTATGCTAGTTGATTCTTGTTCCCATAATTTGTTTAATCACAAAATCTCTATGCATAGGAAGTTGGATAGACTTAAATGTGCTTGCCATGTGCTTCATGATGCTCTCTTTCTGTTTCAATTCTTATCTTTTATGCAAGCATCATTGAAACCATCATGCCTAGCTAAAAGGCATTAAAGAAAAGTTCTTGTTGGGAGACAACCCAACACTTTTACCTACTGTTTTTGAGTGTTCACATGATTAGGATACTGTAGTAATCATGTTTTATTCCTTTGTTTCAATAAAGTGCCAAGTAAAGCCTTTGGGATGGTCTATGTTGATAATTGATTTGATCTTGCCGAAAAACAGAAACTTTTGCACTCAGGAAAATAATTATCATTTTTAACAGACGCCTGATAAAATAATGATTCTTCTTGAAGATTATTAATAGACAAATTTCCCAAGTTTTCCTAATTTTTCAGAATTTCTTGAGTAAAATAAGTATGGTTGGAGTACAGATTACTACAGACTGTTTAGTTTTTGACAGATTTTGTTTTCAATGCATAGTTTGCTTGTTTTCTAGTTTCTATGGCTTATATTGCTCAACATAAATTGTGGAAATTATATGCTAGAGTAGGAATTGTGTGTAAACAATTATCAATCTTGTCTTTTACAGTACCAAAGTGAAATGGTTTGCTCTTTATCATACTGACCTATCTCACGAAGTTCCGTTAAGTTTTGTGTGATTGAAGTTTTCAAGTTTTGGTTGAGATATCGATATGAGGAGAATAAGGAGTGACAATACCCTAAGATTGGGGATGCCCAAGGCACCCCAAGGTAATATTCAAGGAATATCCAATCAACTAAGCTTGGGGATGCCCCGGAAGGCATCCCCTCTTTCGTCTCCAACATTATCGGTAACCTCATTTGGAGCTATGTTTTCATTCGTCACATGATATGTGTTTTGCTTGGAGCATTATTTTATTTTGTTAGGATTTTCATGCTGTTATTTATAATAATGTTCTTCATATTTATTTTCAATAAAAATTCCAAGTGTAGCCTTTGCCATGCTTATTTTGCAAGTTTACATGCTGCTGTTTGAAAACAGAAAGTTTATCGCTGTTGCAAAAACTCCCTAGAAAAGTCAGAGTGTGATAAACTGTTGAAACTTTCTGCAAAATAAGCTCTGATAAATTTTCTACAGTGTGGTAAATGTTCATTATTTTTGGAGTTAAATAAGTATTGATACTCTTGCATTCTTTATAGACTATACTATTTTGGTAGATTGCTGTTATGTTTGCATTGTTTGCATATGTTTGCTTGTTTAATGATTCTATTTGAGGATAGGAGTATTAAATATGCAGAGGCATTCAGTATGCAATGTTGGATAATAATTTTGGTGATTTTCTACAGTAGAGAATGATAAGGTTTTGCGTTGATTTATACTGACTTATCTCACGAGTTCTTGTTGAATTTTGTGTGGATGAAGTCTTTGAGGTTTAGGAAAACCGTGATATGAGAGGAATTCAGGAGACACAAAAGCTCAAGCTTGCGGATGCCCAAGGCACCCCAAGATAATATTTCAAGAATTCTCAAGCATCTAAGCTTGGGGATGCCCCGGTAGGCATCCCACCTTTCTTCATCAACAATTATCGGTTAGTATCAGTTGAGCCTAAGTTTTTGCTTCTTCACATGAGTTGTTCTATTCTTGGAGTGTAATTTTATTTTGTTTTGCTTGCTGTTTTAATAAAATGCTTAGATCTGAAAGTTTTTGAATAAGATAGACTCCTCAAATAGCTACCTATTTACTTAACTACTCTCTTGATCTTCACTTATATCTTTTTTGGTGTAGCTCGTCATTTACTCTTGTGGTTCACTTATATCCTATGTGTAAATCATTGAATGAATTGAATATCATGTAGTTGAAATTATATCATGCCTAGTGGTAGCTTCACATTGGGTTTAGAAAGTGAATCTTTTGAGGCTTGACAATCACAATATTGGCCATACAAGCAATTCATGAATAATTAGTATAAGGAAGAGAACTTTCACATGCAAATACACTATCATGGAAATCTTTTGTGATTGTGAGCCCCCATCAAAATATTATATGCCAAAACGTTGACGTTGGACAAGGAAGACAACGTAATGGTTTATGCTGGTTCATATTCACATAGAAGTTATATTGTCATAAATCCTTCAACATGTGGTGCTTGCTCCCCATCTTTGCTAGCCAAAAATTCCGCACCAAGTAGAGATACTACTTGTGCATCCTAAAACCCTTAAACCCAAATCTTATTTTCAAGAGTCCACCATACCGACCTAATGATTGAGCAAGATCCTTCAAGTAATTTGTCATTGGTGCAATAAGGTAATAAAAATTGCTTCTAAAAGTGTTAGATCATTTGGTTTAAGAGAAAAGTGAGCGTTGTACGAACTTGTGATGGCAAAGAATAAAAGTGACAGACTACATCATAAAGGTTGCTATCATAAGGGCAATATAATGTGGCATTGTTTTGCACTAAGGGGTTGAGCATACAAACAAATAAGTGCATGGCAACCTCTGCTTCCCTCTGCGAAGGGCCTATCTTTTACTTTTCAGTATTTACTTTTATGCAAAGAGTCCATGTTTTTCTCACTATTCCTTTTTATTTTTCTATTTTGGCAAGCATCATGTGGTGAGGAAAGATCTAGGCACATATAACCAGTTGGATATGGGTAGCATGAGTTATTGTTGTTGACATCACCCTTGAGGTGAATACGTTGGGAGGGAAAACAATAAGCCCCTATCTTTCTATGTGTTCGGTTGAAACGTTTTGCTCATGTATATGCGGTGAGTGTTAGCTATCATAGAAGACTATATGATGGTTGGTTATGTGGAGCTCTTACTTAAACTTTGTTGAATAAGTTGAATTACAATTGGTTGGTGACTCAGAACATAGGTCGTTGAGTTTCAAGAGAATTCATTGTTTGAACCTTAACATGTGAATTGGTTGCTACTTTCACATGAGAAATTTTATGAGATAGATTTGTTGTTATGATGCTAGGAAAAGTGATTGAAATTGTCATTGATCAAACTTATGCACTTTGCTAGTATTCACACTTCATAAATTATTTCTTTTATCATTTACCAACTCGACGACGAGTAGGAATTAAGCTTGGGGATGTTGACACGTCTCCAACATATCTATAATTTATGAAGTATTCATAATGTTATTTTATCATTCTTGGATGTTTTACAATCATTTTATAGAAACTTTATATCATTTTTTGGGACTAACCTATTAACCCAGTGCCCAGTGCAAGTTGCGGTTTTTGCAGATTTTTACATCGCAGAAAATCAATATCAAACGGAGCCCAAACACCGCGAAACTTTTTGGACAATTTGTATGGACCAGAACACCCAGGATGGGCCAGAGCAGCACCTGGGGGTGCCCTGAGGGGAGCACAACCCACCAGGGCGCGCCTGGGGGGCAGGCGCGCCCAGGTGGGTTGTGCCCACCTCGGTGGCCTCCTGCACGCCCTCTTTACCCTATAAATTCCAAAAAAGTCCAAAAACCCTCGGGGTTAACCTAGATCAGAAGTTCCACCGCTGCAGGCCTCTGTAGCCACCAAAAACCAATCTAGACCCTGTTCTGGCACTCTGTTGGAGGTGGAAATCATCTCCAGTGGCCATCTTCATCATCTCGGCGGCCACCACGATGAGGAGGGAGTAGTCCACCCTCGGGGCTAAGGGTTTGTACTAGTAGCTATGTGTTTAATCTCTCTCTCTCTCTCTCTCTCTCGTGTTCTTGAGATGTCACGATCTTGATGTATCGCGTGCTTTATTAATATAGTCGGATCATATGGTGTTTTCCCCTCTCTATCTTGTTGTGATAAATTGAGTTTTCCCTTTGAGATTTCGTTGTTATCAGTTGAATACTTTTATGGATTTGAGAATACTTGATATATGTCTTGCATATGAATACTCGTGGTGACAATGGGGTATCATATTGATTCACTTGATATATGCTTTGGCATTCAACTCGTGGATTCCCGAGGTGACATTGGGGTAATCTATGCATAGGGGTTGATGCATGTTCTTGTATTTGTTTCTCTGGTAGACATCTTGGAGCACTCTTTGAAGTTCTTTGTGTTGGATTGATTATTATGACCTGAATTTTCTTTGGTGTTATTATAGTACGAACTCTTGGTTAGATCGATCGGAAAGAATAGCTTGGTGTTATTTTAGTACAAACTCTAGGATATATTGATCAGAAAGAATAGCTTTGAGGATGTTTCGTACCCTACAAACAATTCCGTCTTATGTTCTCCACTAGATAGGAACTTTGGAGTGATTTCTTCATCGCACTTTGAGGGGTGGTTATATGATCCAATTATATTAGCACTATTGAGAGGTTGCACTAGCGAAAGTACGGACCCTAGGCCACATTTTCAAGCATTGCAATACCGTTTTTGTGCCCGTTTACTATTTGCTACCTTGCTGTTTATTTATTTATTCAGATTATAAAAATATATTTCTACCATCCATATTACACTTTTATCAACATCTCTTCACCGAACTAGTGCACCTATACAATTTGCCATTGCATTAGGTGTGTTGGGGACACAAGAGATTTCTTGTATTTGCTTGCAGGGTTGTTAGAGAGAGACCACCTTCACCCTACGCCTCCCACGGATTGATAAACATTAGGTCATCCACTTGAGGGAAAATGCTACTGTCCTACAAAACTCTGCGCTTGGAGGCCCAACACGAGTCTACAAGAATAAATTTGCGTAGTAGACATCAAGAACTAGGACATATTTGCTTGGCACCCTTCTGATATGCTGGGCAAAACACAACTTCAACATATTAAAGAGCTATGAGTCTGTCAAACAAAGACTTCAGCGTTTTTCCGAGCCCAAGCATCCAGCAATGGGCAAGGAGTTGCCTAAACTACTGGAGGCCAGATTCATCTAAGATATAAAAAAGCCCGACTGGTTGGCCGATTTGGTAATGGTACCAAAGAATCATAGGTCTTGGCATTTGTGTGTCGATTTTAAGAACCTCAATAAGGCCTGCCCCAAAGACCCCTTCCCCCTACCCCGTATCGACCAAATTGTAGATGCCACAACATGCCATGACATGTGCTTCCTGGACGCCTACTCAGGATACCATCAAACAAAGATGCAGGAATCTGACCAGGCTACAACAACATTCATTACACCTTACAGGCCATTTTGCTTCAACACGATGCCCTTTGAACCAAAGAACGCTGGTAACACCTACCAACGCCTGATCCAAACATGCTTGGAAAAACACATCGGGAAGACCACCGAGGCCTATGTAGATGATGTGGTTGTTAAAACCAAACACATCGGACAATTAGTAGACAACCTTTGCGACACATTCGCTAGCTTACAAGAGTATCAAATTAAACTCAACCCAGATAAATGTGTCTTTGGACTCCTGGTTGGCAAACTCCTCAGCTTCATTGTATCTAGCCGAGGATTCGAAGCCAATCCGGCAAAAATTCCAGCCTTGGACCAGTTGGAGGTGCTAACACATCTCAAACACATACAAAAGCTGGCAGGTTGTGTGGCGGCTTTGAGTCGCTTCATATCACGACTCAGGGAGAAGGCCCTACCCCTATACAGGCTATTAAAGCAAACAAAAACATTTAAATGGACCAAGGAGGACGCGGCGGCCTTGGAAGACATCAAGGCTCTCCTCACCACCAATGACATCCTGGCAGCACCAAGTGTATGTGAATCGATGATATTATACAAATCGGACACAAACCAGGTGGATAGCACACTTCTCATTATCGAGCGAGACTTGGAGGGTCACAAATTCCATGTTGAGAGGCCCGTTTATTACGTCTCTGGAGTCTTAACTCCGCGCAAGTCACGATATCCTCACTATCAAAAGATAGCCTACGCCATCTTCATGCCATCACAAAAACTTTGACACTACTTCCAAGAGTTGGCATTTGACATCCCGTTAAGTGACATAATTAATAGTAGGGATGCAATGTGGCATATAGCCAAGTGGTCCATAGAGCTCCTACCTTTTTAAATCATCTGCAAACCACGCCCGGGCCATTAAATCCTAGGTGCTGGCCGATTTTTTGGCCGACTGGATGCAGGCTCAACTACCCCGGGAATACAACACCTACTCACATTGGACCATGTATTTTGACGGCTCCAAAGTGCTCGTCGGCCTAGGGGTTGGCATCGTGCTCACATCACCCACGGGGGACAACATTAAATATGTGCTACAAATCATGCACATAGACTCCAACAATGCGTCCAGATACGAAGCCCTCCAGCATGGACTTTGGATAGTAGTCTCCATGGGTTTCAAATGCATGGAGGTCTGAGGTGATTCCAACCTCGCCATCTCGCAAGTCAACATCGAGTTTGAAGCCAAAGACCCGAAGATGACAGCTTACCGGAACGCTGTCATAAAGATCTTGGCCAGGTTCGAGGGGCTGGAATTTCAACACATACCCTGAGATAGCAACCAAGCTGTGGATGTACTCTCCCGAATGGGTGCCAAATGGGATAAGGTCCTGGATAACACCATCCTCGAGTGGATTTTCAAGCAGTCTATAGTCCGAGAAGACAACAAAGGAACGTCAGAGTCAAACGATGTTGGGCAGCATGCCTCGCCCAAAGATGACGAAGGCATAATAGGCGGCTCAGCGGTTCAGCAAACTGCCTCCGCACATGATGTCATGGGAGTCATTGCACCCTGGACCGAGCCGCTCCTCACGTACTTTCTCTGAAAGGAGCTTCCCAACAACCAAACCGATGCACATCATATCATAAGGCAATTAAAGCCTACAAGGTTCACAGAGGAGAGCTTTATAAAATGAGCACCACGGGCGTCCTCCAGTGATGCATGTCTGAGGAAGAAGGACAAATCCTACTTCAAGAGATACACTCTCGCATGAGAGAAGATCACGCCGCTTCTCGGACCCTGATAAGCAAGGCTTTTCGAGCTGGCTTCTATTGGTCAACTACGGGCGCCGACGCGTCGAGGTTGGTACAATGTTGCACAGGCTGTTAGGTATTTGCCAAGCAAAGCCACATGCCCCACGGCCCTTAGTACCATTCCCATCAGTTGGCCTTTTGCGATCTGGGGGCTAGATACCATCAGGCCAATCATGGGTGGATCAAACAAAAACAAATACCTACTTGTCATGGTAGAAAAATTTACCAAGTGGATCGAAGCAAAGCCGGTCTGATGAGGACATCAATACCATTGTTACACCCATAGCCCCTGCTGTTATACATACTGGACCAATTACTAGAGCTCGCGCATGCCAATTGAATTACCAGGTACTGTCGTTTCTTAGTAACGATTCTAATGTTCATGAGAATATGATGCTTCCTAAATTGGATACATTTGTTTTGCTTACAAATGAAGGGCCTAGCTTGGACAAGAAAGATGAACCTTGCAGCAAGTTCAAGCATGGAGATGATGGCATGCACAAGGGGAACAAGAACGGAGTTACAAGCGATGATTCTAGGACTTTGAAGCCACCATAATGATTGCCTGAAGCCTTGGACGAAATATACAAGATACCACTTCATAAATTTTGTCTAGAGGCTATTCTAGGTGCTGCATCACCTTATTATTGAGCCAAGCCCATGTAATTTCGAAATACTTGATTATAGGCTGTTTTAAGAATCCGTGTGTGTGGGGAAACAAGAGTTAGGGTTGGTTTCGGACCCCTCCTCCAAGGGCCACGAAATTCCCCCCTCTTCGTCCATATATACAGCCCTTAGGGAATCCCTTAGATTTCGGGTTTTGTTTATATTAAAAGTTTGCCATAGCTACAACTTCGCATACTTCGTTTGTGTTCAACGACCAGACCAAGGCATCATAGAACCCCACCTTGATCAATAAGGCTTTCATCTTATATTCGCAATATCCATATTGCAATCTTAGTTCCTTGCTTGTTCTTTGTTGGCTTGCAGGAAATAGACCTTCGTGGTCAGGTTGATCATGCTACGGCATGGTCAATAACCTCCTGGAGTTGGCTTAGAGATTGCTAAGGTGCGACGTCCTCGCACATTCGTAGTCGGATCACCAAAGTCTACTCCACCATAAACGATAGCCTACATCTCATCGAAAGATGGGACACCTTTGCCTCTATCAAGTGGTGTCAGATTTCCAGGTTGCTCGGTGAGATTTTACAGTTTTTCGTAGTTTAGATCGAGTCTGTTCTTCATACCTATAGTCCACGAAGAAGCCACAAAAAATTTAGGGTTAGTTCATCATATGGGAACCAGTCTGAGCCTTTGCATAGTCTTTTCAGTATTTTGCTTTGTTTAATTTGTGGTTGCATTGTCGTGTCAAGTTGCTGGTCTTAGCGTCTAGTCCTTTAGAGTTTTGAGTTCTGTCACAATTTGTCACGCTGCCACCGCACCATCTTCATTGCTCCTGCCATATACCACCACCGCTGCCATATCCTACCATCGTTGTCATAAACCACCACTGCTGCCATATACCACCACCATATATCCACCACCAATCCGAGTTGTTTTCATATTAGGTTTGTTTTCGAGATCCATCTATTTTCCGATTTGTGTTTCCTTGCCTGAGTAGGTTTCGAGAGAAAAAAAAGTCTGGAGACCCCGTGGCAGTTTTTAGGCCCAAATTTGGGCGATCAAAAATATGTTTCCTTATCCTATTTTTATTCTTTTTTGAGTCTTTTGATACACGTGCCATCATAGTGATTTTTATTGCACTTTTTGGTCATCACTGCCTTGATTTCTGAAAAAATAGTCAAATTTTTTTTGTGCCTATCCTGTCAATTTGACTTGGGAAGAGTTTTGAGACACTTGCCATTATAGTGATTTTTCACAAAAAAAGAGGAGCGCAAAAAAAGAGTGCCAAAAAAAGAGATCGGAAAAATTCCTAGAGTGTGCTTTTCCCTTGTTTATGTTCCACGTCATGATATTGTTAGTGTTCTAAGGCTCGCGTCTCTAGTACGGTCTAGCCTAGGACCAGCACACTACCGTCGTTGAGCGTTTATTCAACTTTGCATCTCTGAATTGATTATTGCTGACCCTTTTTGCTACCATATTATAAGCCTTCCCAGCTCCACATACATCTACGTCATGCGTTTGACTCTCCCTGGTAATCGCTTATCCATGCTTTGAGAGTTTTGGCTACAACGGTTGCAGATCACCACCTGTTGCTGGGTAAGAACTGGTAAGAATTTGAGATTTTCGTGACGGATTTGTGACACACCGCCACTTTCTAGTAGTTTGTATGATCATATTCTTTTGAGTTTCTCTTGCTACTAACCATGGCAGGACCACAAGGCGACGAGATTGACTGGGACAACATGACGAAGAAGGAGCTTCATGATAAATTTCAGCAAATGTTGAGTCAACAGGTAGAAGACATCATGGCTAGCTTTGTAAAGGCACTGGTGAGGATTGATGACGTTGACAAGACAACTAACACCAAGTTGGATGCCAAGTTCGATGAAGTACCCGCGCATCTTCCACAACCACCACCTGCATCTGCTACATCACAACAACAACATCATCAACAACAACAACAACAACAACAACAATAACAACAACAATAACAACAACAACAACCTCCACATCGTGAAATAGCCCTTCACCGGGCGGGCCATGTTCCCCATTAGCCAGGATAAAATTTGGTGCCGCTGCTACTGCCATTGATGCTTCTGTAGCTCCTGCTACTACTGCAGAGGTGGAGGACTATTATGAGGATGAGGTTGATCAAAATCAGAACTACGTGCAACCACCAGCACCAGGTCGACCCCATGCATATAATCGCAACGGTACGGCTGCAGAACCACCTCAGCTACGAGATTGTGACCTTATTCCCAAGCTGAAATTGAATATTCCACCATTTGAGGGTAGATACATTCCTAATGTATATCTTACTTGGGAGTTATAAATAGAACAACGTTTCACCTGCTTACAATATCCTTAGGATAAACGTGTTGCTGCTGTTTGTGAATTCACTAGTTTTGCTTCTGTTTGGTGGTTTGACCATTGTAGATTATATCATGATAATATCCCTACTACTTGGGCTGCTTTGAAAACCGTTATGCGTACTCGTTGGGTCGCACCATATTATGAACGTGAATTACTTCAAAAACTGCAGCATTTGAGACAAGGAAAAAATTATGTAGAGGAGTATTATCAAGAATTACAAACTGTCATGATTAGATGTGGTATTGTTGAGGATAATAAAGCTTTGCATGCATGTTTATGGGTGGATTAAATAAAGAAATTCAGACCATTCTAGAGTATAATGACTATAATAATATAACTTGTTTATTCCATCTTGCATGTAAACCTAAACGTGAAGTGCAGGATCGACAGGCATTGGCGCGAACTAATTTTTCTGTAGGTCAATCTTCATCATGGACATCACGTATATCCTCCACTTCCACATGTCCTACTGCAGGACCGCTGACTTCAGCCACCAATTCCAACCGAGATACTAGAAAAAAAGGCACCACCACAATCATCTGCCAGGAGTACACCTTCTGGTCCTGCACAGAGCACCATGGCATCAACAGGGCAAACACATGATATTATTTGTCGTTGCTGCAAGGGTGGAGGTCATTATGCGAGAGAATTCCCATCTAAGCGTGTGATGATTGCTACTGAGGATGGTGGGTATGAGTTCGCTAGTGACTATGATGAGGAGACTTTGGCTCTTATTACAAGTGAAGAACACGGTGGAGATGATTCTGATCATGAGACGCAATACATGGATGCTGAAGATGCTGACAGGTATGAAAGTTTAGGTGCTCAACGTGTTTTGAGTGTGAAGGTCGCACAAGCTGAGCAAAATCAGAGGCATAATTTGTTCCATAGAAAGGGGGTTGTGAAGGAACGTTCTGTCCGCATCATCATAGATGGCGGGAGCTGCAACAACTTAGCTAGCATGGAGATGGTGGAGAAGCTCTCTCTCACCACAAGACCACATTCGCATCCTTAATACATCCAATGGTTCAACAACAGCGGCAAGGTTAATGTAACATGTACTGTTCGTATGCATTTTAGTATCGCTACATATGATGATTTTGTTGATTGTGATGTGGTACCCATGCAAGCATGTTCCTTCTTACTTCGTAGACCATGGCAATTCGATAAAAAAAATATACACCATGGTAGAAACAATCACTCATTGGTACGCATCGGTGCTATACAAACGGTTTTTAACCCCTTTCCGCAACGGCATTTGGAACCGTTGCCAAGTGAGTGTGGGCGATAGGGGCGGTCCTTCCCACACAACCCAGAAATCGTCGGGGATAGGTCCTCCTGGCACACACGCTCGGTAAAATGAGGTCATGTGCGACAGGCGAGCACTCAAATACAAAAATACGTACAGTAGTGCTAAAAAATACAATTATACAGGTAAAATCATTTCCAGTCATAAGTACATCCCACACGGTCAGTCACCGCTAAACGTTTCCATTCGTATATACATCCAACACAGTCACTCCAAGGAAAACGTTTGCGCAAGGTGGCGTAACGCAAACCGTTTTCAATAGAATGTCGTGTGTGATTGTTCATTGATCCAACATGGTTTATTCCTAGAAACTGTGTGCGTTGCCTGAGGTCATCGCCCATGGTGTTTTCTCAATAACCGTTTGCAATAGGAAAACCCAATTAGCAAGCTAATTGGCCAATTAGCAAGCTAATTGACCTATATTAATAATCCATTTACTAATCTAATTGAAATTCATATTAAGAACATAATATATTCCATTTCCATATTGAGGAAGCAAGATTTCAAAATTGAAAAACATGATATAGCTACAACACTCAGCTAGCCCATGACACAACTGCACCAGTAGCAAGTTTCACATGCAACATCTAGAACCTTTCGAAATTAGCATCATAGACGGTACATAGAGAGATGCATCCCATCTGGAAAACTGCTGAAGCGGAAGGCGAATATTGAGCCTTCATTCATGTTGAAAGTCTTTGCAACTTTAGGCTAGTGCATGTGGATGATTGACCGTCCATCCTTCTACATCTTTAGGAACGCTTCAATATTGAACCATGGGTGTTGTATGAAAACTTTCCTCGCCTCCTGACCACAGAGGTGGTTTGAGAGGTAATCATTAGTGAAGCCTGAAAACAAGGATGTGCATAAATATCTTCTCTATATTGGAAATGGGGCAAAGGAATAAAAAAAGGCAAGGTATAATAGTTAGTACCATCTTGTAAACATTACTGCTTCCCATTGTTTCCCTGCAACAAATATAAGGTAGTTAGTCATCAGGTTAAGTAAGGGTTCACATGCTATTAGTAAAATATGTTGATGATAAATAAGCACATTGCAGATTCATCAGATTAATTCAAGCCACATTGAAAACCCATTTATCCAAATCAAGCATGATTAAGAACTAGGGAATATAGGACTTGTATATGTTTCTCATGTATTAAGTGCAGCCAAATTCGATTTACTCCTCACATGGTATACAATAACAGAATGCAGCCACAACAATTGAACATCGCATTGCAGACTTGAACCAAGCAACTAACTAAACAGCACAACAAATGAACCAAACGTTAACTGAGCACCACATTGCACAATATAGCATACTCCTAATAGAAGATCAGACAGTTAACCAAACCAATCATGCTTAACAACTTGGAAATATAGCAATTGTATTTGTTTCTCATGTATTTAGTACAGCCAAATTCGATTTATTTCTCACGTGGTATACAATAACAGAATGCAACCACAACAACTGAATATCGCATTGCAGAATTGAACCATGCAGTTAACTAAACACCACAACAAATGAACCAAACGTTAACTGAGCACCACATTGCACAATATAACATACTCCTAATAGAAGATCAGACAGTTAACCAAACCAAGCATGCTTAACAACATGGAAATATTGCACCCTGAAGAATTGAACATCACATTTGCAGAATTGAACCAAGAAGTTAAGTGAACACCACATTGCACGACATATAGAACATATACACTATAGCAGAAGATTGCATGGTAAAAGTAGATAGCACAATTCACTAGAATTTGCTAAGGAAAGGCAGTAGCTAGCAAACTGAACATGGGTCCTTATAGTGAGCTAATAAGACAAGCTACTCGTCATTGTCAGAGATATCGATGACGATTGGCTCCTTAGACATGGAAGAGGGCGAGGCCTCCGTATTGTGGGTGCCCTCGTTGTATTGGTGAGTTGCCTGAGCCGCGTTGGGCACCAACCTGCTGGCTCTCGAGATGAGGTAAGCATGTGCACGCCGAGAAAACACCTCATAGTCTTCGTTGAAGGCACCGACGGTGGCCTCGAGAAAATGCCATGAGTTGTCGTTTAAAGCAGCCAACCACGCCGCGGCGGTGGCGTGCGCGACGTCAATGATGGCCTCGACGGTGCGGTGCTCCTCCAAGATCTAGGGGTCGGCACGAATGGCAACCATCGCGACGTCATCCGCGCATGCGACCACGATTTGCTTCTCCGCTACCAAATGCTCCTTGAGATCCTGGCTATACTGCATGCAGCATGGCTTAGGCTGGCGCTTATTTATTGGAGGGGTCGATGATTTGGGTGGAAGGTGTCACGCTTGCGCCGGCGGTCGGGGCATGTGGGATGTGGAAGGAGGAGGTGGATGGGGGTCGGGTGTGGATTACCTACCTGGATAGGTGAGGCCGAGCAGCGTGAAGGAGGGTCGCGGGCGAGGAGGCCGCGCTGCAAGCTAGGAGTGAAGGATTCAACTTGGAAAGGAAGGCGGAAAAAGGGGAAATGTGGCTTTTGGTAAGGGGGAGGGCGCGGGGAGGTAGATATTTCCGCGGAAGCCAAAAATTTGGAATTGCTTCAGCAAAAAAATACCGCACAAAGTGTCATCAGACACTGTCCCTTATTCAGAGTGATCTGTGGACTGTAGCCGTCACACCTTCTTGCGTAAGCCGTATGCGTACTATACTCCAAGGGTGCTCCAAGCTATTTTGTGCTGCATCTCACACGGTAGGTTATAATAAACTGTGTGTGATCTACTTGATTTTCCCTCTCGATTTGAATTACATAATGCGGCCATAGCAGCCATGGACGGTGTTTGAATTGCTAGACCTTTTATCTGCACTGAACATGCAACTATATGCGTGTCATAAAAGAATTGGAATTATTTAGGGTTCGTTTGGACATTTTTATGCATTTACTGAGTTTTCAATGCATTTATGTGCATAATTCAAAATTGAGCAACATGCACAAGCTCCAGTGCATATAAATTGGTTGAAAAATCAAATCTTTGTCGTTGGGTGCGTGCTTAGGGCCCATGCAAGACATGGGAATGAATGTCAAACACCCTACCACCGTCACTTGGCCGCAAACATTGAGATACCTTGTTTTTAAATTCTAGTAAATCCAAAACTCGTCTGAAATTCATGAAACTTGGCATACTATCATGCAGCGACATCAACATGTCGTGGTAAATTTTTTGTCCCATCTAGGGCAGGTTTGGGGATATGCTTCTCACAAACCAGAGCTTCTCACAACAAGATGGTGGTTTCGGTAGGGAACGTCCCACCTTTGGGGATGAAACGATATCCATTGCCTCTTATTGCTTTCAAATATTTTCACATGTCAACATAGAACAACAGGAGTGTTGTGTCAATTTTTGGGATTTTTCGGGGTTCGTTTGGACATTTTTATGCATTAATTGAGTTTTCAATGCATTTATCTGCATAATTCAAATTTGAACTACATGCACATGCTCTAATGCATATAAATTGGTTGAAAAATCAAATATATATCCTTGGGTGCATGCTTAGGTCCCATGCAAGAAATGGGAATGAATGTCAAACACCAGGGCATGGTCACTCGGCCGCAAACATTGAGATACCTCGTTTTTAAATTCTAGTAAATCCAAAACTCGTTCGAAATTCATGAAAATTGGCATGCTATCATGGAGCGGCATCAACATGCCATGGTAAATTTTTTGTCCCATTTGGGGTAGGTTTGGAGATATGCTTCTCACAAACCAGAGCTTCTCACAACAAGTATGATGATTTTGGTAGGGAACGTCCCACCTTTGGGGACGAAATGATAACCATTGCCTCTTATTGCTTTCAAATTTTTTCTCATGTCAACATAGAATAATAGGAGTGTTGTGTTATTTTTTGTGATTTTTTGGGGTTTGTTTGGACATTTTTATGCATTAAGTGAGTTTTCAATTCATTTATGTTCATAATTCAAATTTGAACTACATGCACATGCTCCAGTGCATATAAATTGTTTGAAAAATCAAATCTTTGTCCTGGGTGCATGCTTAGGTCCTATGCAAGAAATGGGAGTGAATGTCAAACACCCTGCCACCGTCACTCGGCCGGCAAGACGTTGAGATACTATGTTTTTAAATTCTAGTAAATCCAAAACTCATCTGAAATTCATGAAACTTGGCAATGCTATAATGGAATGGCACCCGACATGCTGTGGAATTTTTCGTGTCCATTTTGAGAGAAGGTGCACTCGAATAACAACCAACAAAGGCATTTTGAAAAAATAGCTGGCACTTTAATATCTGAAATGTTTGTATAATCCAAACCATGTGCGTTATGTTAACCATTCACGTGACGCCACGTGTCTTGGTTTTAATGGCTATAGGTTTTAATGGCTCTTGATCGCAAACGTTTTAGATAGAACATCCGTATGCAAAGTGAGAGCAAGATTTGTGCATCTCTTGAACACAAATGATTCTTTTGGATGACCCGTGTGAACCACTTACAAAAAAATTGGTGCGATTTGCATCTGTCATATTGGGTATGTCGCCATTTGTCAAACTAGAAAGATTGACATTTGTTGGTCTAGTAACATTGCCATTTGCCAACCTTGTAACACTGCGATTTGTCAAAATATGAAGCTAAAAATCACTAGCAGTATCTAATTTTTGCAACTAAAATTCAGTATTTAAGCATAGATGGAGGCGAGGAGGCGTGTTCAACCGGGCTTGCAGCGGGCGGCGCAATACTATTTGATTTGACAGTGGGCGGCGCAGTTCCCAATATGGTTTTAATGCAGAAGAGGGAGAAGGTAGCGGTTCCCGAAATGTTGAACGACGAATGATGCATCCTCCATCAATTAGCATCGTGTGAATGCATGAGGAAGTAATGGGAGGAGGACTGAGAAAAGAGGCAGCACGATGTGAATGCAACGCAGTTTGCACGCATATAATTGCGACCCTCCATTCCAATGCATCTACCACATCGTACGCACCTAAGCATTTTCCTAAGCACCTACACTAATAAGCGCAAAAGTGCTCACTCCAGAACCATGGCGGCGATGTGCACGAGTGGCCAGCGGCTGTGCTTGATGGTCCATGACGCCGGCCTGCGGCATGGCACCGTGGATCGTCTCCACACGGTGTTGGAGACTGGCTGGTGGATGGCCACCATCAACGCTAGCTACGACTCTCGGTACGACCAGATGATCGTTCGCACGACCAACAAGTTCACCTTTGTCAAGAAGCTCGCGGACGACATTGCCGTACTCCTCCAGCTCGCACGCCCAGGCTCATCATTGCCTGCCACCCTAATCGGCCTCCATGATCGGAAGCTCTTTCAAGTACTATTGGCTCGATGGGAGGTGCCTCGCCCTGCAAGAAACCATAGACCTACACATCCATGTGTATGAGCGAATTGTGTACATAGGTATCTACAAGGCCAGTGAGGACACTACGACATTGGCCTTCTTCAACCGGCTGGAAGCCTTGGATGCCTTAGCCGAGAAGCACCTTGACCTCGCCACAAAAGCCGCCGCTCCTTAGCCGCGGGACGGTGGCCCGGCACATTGAGTTGAGGAGGAGGAGGTCGTACATTAATGGATGCATGTTTCTTATTGCCTCCTGTGACCAACACTGCGATCGCATCATCGTGGCCTTAATTCTTATTGTGCTATTGCATTCTCGGTCTAGGCATTATAGACATGTGCGATCCATTTTCTCAATTATATGCATCACTGTAACTAGTACTCGATCCGTCAATTTATAAGTTGTGCTGCCAGTGTTTCGGGCTGGCGCAAGATCACGCACGTTCGTGTGCATGCGGTTGTGCCGAGTGCGGCGCGACGATGTAGTTAACCGCTGCAAAAACTGCCATGCGGGGGACGTGGCATTGACCACTGGGTGGCAACAGTCGGTCATCCGGGTGCCCAATAAAGGATGCAAAGAGGGATCCTACATCAGCAAGGACCAGCTTCCCTACTGATAGCTCACCTAACAGAACTCCCGTTACTTTACGACATGTTTCCAAAACATGGACCTCGAGGTTAATTCAACTAACAGGATGGAGCATTATATACATTCAACGCAATTAAATGTTTTCCAAAAAAGTGATATGATTTCTGTGAAACTTATAAGTCATGTATGTCAAATTAACCTGTGTGTACTTGTTCTTGAATTAACCTCTGGGCCTTTTTGCCGCATATCACACACATCTAGCTAAGTTGAACCATTTATGTTCTCTTCCCTAATCGAAAACAGTTCATTCGACTGAACTGTATGCCGTATATCACACACACCTTGATCTGGATGACCGTTTCTGTTGCTTTCTCTAATAGCAAACAGTTCATCAAAGCGAACCATATGCCGTATATCACACACGCATTAATATGGCTGCCCGTTTCTGTTGTTCTATCTAATCGCAAACAGTTCGTCTGGATCAACTGTATGCCCCGCTTCACACACGGAACTAAAATCTGAATTGTGTTTGATGCATCCGTCATCGCAAACATTTTGCACCTTTTTTGACGATTGTTTTACACCGCCGTTTGCGATTGTGCCATCGCACACAGTTTCGTCAAAGGGTCTCTGATCGTAGTGTCGCGTTAGCAGCATCCTGCAGTAGTGACTATACTCTTGTTCATAAGGATAAACATATTACTTTGCTTCCTATGAATCTTGATTCCATCTGGAAAGATGATATTAATCGAGCTAGTAATTCAAAACAGGAGCAAAATAAGAGTGAAAATCAGATAGTGGCAAAAGAATTTGAGCAACAAATGAAACCTAATAATAAACCATCTAGTGTTGCTTCTAAAATTAAATTGAAAAGTGGATGTTTACTTGCCACCAAATCTGATATTGATGATCTAGATTGCAGCAAATCTGTTTGCTATGCTTTTGTGTGCAAACAGGCATTATTTTCATTCAAGGATGTGCCTTCCTCTTTGCCTCTTGCTGTCACTAACATTTTGCAGGAGTTTGCTGACGTCTTTCCACAAGACGTGCCATCAGTATTACCACCTATTCGATGGATTGAGCATCAGATTGACTTAATTACCAGTGCATCACTACCCAACCGTGCACCATATCGTACCAATCCAGAGGAGACGAAGGAGATTATGTGTCAAGTATAGGAGCTGCTCGACAAAGGGTATATACGCGAATCTCTTAGTCCTTGTGTTGTTCCTATTATACTAGTGCCAAAAAAGGATGGTACCTCGCGTATGTGTGTTGATTGTAGAGGCATTAATAATATTACTATACGTTATCTTCATCCTATTCCTAGGCTAGATGATATGCTTGATGAATTGAGTGGCTCTACAATATTCTCCAAAGTTGATTTGTGTAGTGGATACCATCAAATTCGTATGAAATTGGGAGATGAATGAAAAACAACATTTAAAACTAAGTTTGGATTATATGAGTGGTTAGTCATGCCTTTTGGGTTAACTAATGCACCTAGTACTTTCATGATATTAATGAACAATGTTTTGTGTGCTTTCATTGGACGATTTGTGGTAGTCTATTTTAATGATATACTGATTTATAGCAGATCTTTGCAGGAACATTTGGAACATTTATGTGTTGTTTTTATTGCTCTACGTCATGCACGTTTGTTTGGTAGCCTGGGGAAGTGCACCTTTTGCACTGACAGAGTATCTTTTCTTGGCTATGTTGTTACTCCATAGGGAATTGAAGTTGATGAAGCCAAGATTGAAGCTATTGAGAGTTGGCCGCTGCCCAAAACGGTCCCACAAGTCAGGAGTTTTCTTGGTCTCGCTGGATTCTATTGGCATTTTGTGAGAGATTTCATCACCATTGCTACATCTCTCAATGAGCTTACAAAGAAGGATGTGCCTTTTTTTTGGGGTACCACAGAGGAAGAAGCCTTGACGTCATTGAAAGACAAGTTGACAAATGCTCCTTTACTCCAACTTCCTGATTTCTTTTGAGCTTGAATGTGATGCTAGTGGAATAGGATTAGGACGTGTGACAACAAGATGGCAAACCTGTTGCATACTTTTCTGAAAAATTGAGTGGGCCTATTCTGAACTATTCTACCCATGACAAATAATAATATGCAACATTATTTATGGTTTAAAGAATTTGTTATACATTCTGATCATGAATCTTTAAAACTTATTAAAAGTCAAACCAAACTGAATCATAGACATACTAAATGGGTTGAATTCATAGATACTTTTCCTTATGTTATTAAACATAATAAGGGTAAAGAAAATGTTATCGTTGATGCATTGTCTCTTCGCTATACTATGCTTTCACAACTTAATTTTAAAATATTTGGTCTGGAGACCATCAAAGATCAATATGTGCATGATGCTGATTTTAGAGATGTAATGCAGAATTGTAAAGAAGGAAGAACATGGAACAAGTTCATCGTTAGTGATGGATTTGTGTTTCGTGCTAACAAGCTATGCATTCCAGCTAACTCCGTTTGTGTTTTGTTGTTGCAGGAGGCGCATGGAGGAGGATTAATGGGACATTTTGGCTTGAAGAAAATGGAGGATATACTTGCTACACATTTCTTTTGGCCAAAGATGAGACGGGATGTTGAGCGTTTTGTTGCTCGCTGCACTACATGTCAAAAAGTTAAGTCACGATTCACTCGTCATGGTTTATATATGCTTTTGCCTGTACCTAGTGTTCCTTGGTAGGATATATCCATGGATTTTGTTTTAGGATTACCTCGAACAAAGAAGGGGAGGGATATCATATTAGTTGTCATCGATAGATTTTCCAAAATGGCGCACTTCATACCATGTCTTAAAAGCGATGATGCTGCTAATCTGATTTATTCTTTCGTGAAATTATTCGCTTGCATGGTGTGCCAAATACTATTGTTTCTGATCGTGATACTAAATTTCTTAGCCATTTTTGGAGATGTTTATGGGCTAAGTTGGGGACTAAACTGCTTTTTAGTACTACTTGTCACCCCCAAACTGATGCACAAACTGAAGTAGTAAATATAACATTGTCTACTATGCTTAGGGCTATTTTGAAGAATAAGAAGAAAATATGTGAAGAATTCTTGCCTCATACTGAATTTGCTTATAATCATTCGTTGCATTCTACTACTAAGATGTGCCCTTCTAAAATTGTGTAGGGTTTCCTACCTCGTGCACCTATTGATTTGTTGCCTATTCCATCTTCGGAGAAGGTTAATTTTGATTTTAACAATGCATGAGTTAACTAAGGAAAACATTGAGTGTATGAATGCTAAATATAAACTTGCTGGAGATAAGGGTAGAAAACATGTTGTGTTTGCACCTATAGATCTTGTTTGGTTACATTTGTGTAAGGATGGATTTCCTGATGTGTGCAAATCAAAGCTAATTCCACGTGCTGATGGTCCTTTTAAGGTGTTAGAGAAAATAAGTGATAACGATTATAAGATTGAGTTGCCTGTAGATTTTGGGGTTAGTCCCACTTTTAACATTGCAGATTTGAAGCCTTATTTGGGCGAGGAAGATCAGCTTCCGTCGAGGACGACTTCATTTCAAGAAGGGGAAGATGACGAGGACATCCATACCATTTTTACACCCACAACCCCTGCTGCTATACATACTAGACCAATTACTAGAGCTCGCGCACACCAATTGAATTACCAGGTACTTTCGTTTCTTGGTAACGATTCCAATGTTCATGAGAATATGATGTTACCTAAATTGGATACATTTGTTTTGCTTACAAATGAAGGGCCTAGCTTGGACAAGAAAGATGAACCTTGGAGAAAGTTCAAGCATGAATATGATGGCATGTACAAGGGGAACAAGAACGGAGTTACAAGTGATGATTCCAGGACTTTGAAGCCACCATAATGATTACATAAAGCCTTGGACGAGATATACTAGATGTCACTTCATAAATTTTGTCCAGAGGCTATTCTAGGTGCTGCGTCACCTTGTTATTGGCCAAGCCCATGTAATTTCAAAATACTTAATTATAGGCTGTTTTTAGAATCCGTATGTGTGGGGGAACAAGAGTTAGGGTTGGTTACGGAGCCCTCCTCCAAGGGCCACGAAATTCCCCCCTCTTCCTCCATATATACAACCCTTAGGGAATCGCTTAGACTTTGAGTTTTGTTTAAACTAAAAGTTCGCCATGAAGGAAATATGCCCTAGAGGCGATAATAAAGTTGTTATTTATACTTCCTTCTATCATGATAAATGTTTATTATTCATGCTAGAATTGTATTAATCGGAAACTTAGTACATGTGTGAATACATAGACAAACTGAGTGTCACTAGTATGCCTCTACTTGACTAGCTCATTAATCAAAGACGGTGAAGTTTCCTAGCCATGGACAAAGAGTTGTCATTTGATAAATGGGATCACATCATTAGAGAATGATGTGATTGACTTGACCCATCCGTTAGCTTAGCACTATGATCGTTTAGTTTATTGCTATTGCTTTCTCCATAACTTATACATGTTCATATAAATATGAGATTATGCAACTCTTGAATACCGGATGAACACTTAGTGTGCTCTCAAATGTCACAACGTAACTGGGTGACTATGAAGATGCTCTATAGGTGTCTCCGATGGTGTTCGTTGAGTTAGCATAGATCGAGATTAGCATTTGTCACTCTGTTTATCATAGAGGTATCTCTGGGCCCTCTTGGTAATGCACATCACTATAAGCCTTGCAAGAAATGTGACTAATGAGTTAGTTACGGGATGTTGCATTACGTAACAAGTAAATAGACTTGCCGGTAACGAGATTGAACTAGGTATTGAGATACCGACGATCGAATCTCAGGCAAGTAGCATACCGATGACAAAGGGAACAACGTATGCTGTTATGCGGTTTGACCTATAAAGATCTTCATTGAATATGTAGGAACCAATATGAGCATCCAGGTTCCGCTATTGGTTATTGACCGGAGATGAGTCTCGGTCATGTCTACATAGTTCTCGAACTGGTATGGTCCGCAGGCTTAATGTTCGGTGATGATCGGTATTATGAGTTTATGTGTTTTGATGTACCGAAGGTAGTTTGGAGTCCCGGATATGATCACGAACATGACGTTGAGTCTCAGAATGGTCGAGACATAAAGATTGATATATTGGAAGCCTATGTTTGGACATCAGAATGGTTCTGGATGAGTGTGGGCATTTACCGGAGTACCGGGAGGTTGCCGGAACCCCCCGGGGAGTATGTGGGCCTTATTGGGCCTTAGTGGAAAATAGGAAAAGGAAGGGAAAGGTGGAGGGCGCGCCCCCCTAGCCCAATCCGAATTGGGTGGGGGCCGACCCCCCTTCCTTCTCTCCTACTCCTACTAGGGAAAGGGGGGAATCCTACGCCCGGTGGGAGTAGGACTCCCCCTAGGGCGCTGCATAGAGAGGGCCGGCCCTCCCCTCCTCCACTCCTTTATATACGGGGGAGGGGGCACCCCATAGACACACAAGTTGATCTCTTAGCCATATGTAGTGCCCCCCTCCATAGATTTCCACCTCGGTCATATTGTTGCAGTGCTTAGGCGAAGCCCTGTGCTGGTAGCTTCATCATCACCATCATCACGCCGTCGTGCTGATGAAACTCTCCCTCGACACTTAGTTGGATCTAGAGTTCGTGGGACGTCACCGAGCTGAACATGTGCAGATCGCGGAGGTGCCGTACCTTTGGTGCTAGGATCGGTCGGATCGTGAAGACGTACGACTACATCAACCGCGTTGCCATAACGCTTCCGCTTACGGTCTACGAGGGTACGTAGACAACACTCTCCCCTCTCGTTGCTATGCATCACCTAGATAGATCTTGCGTGTGCGTAGGATTTGTTTTGAAATTACTACGTTCCCCAACAGTGGCATTCGAGCCAGGTCTATGCGTAGATGTTATATGCACGAGTAGAACACAAAGGAGTTGTTGTGTGGGTATATACATATTGCTTGCCGTCACTAGTTAATTCTTGATTAAGTGGTATTGTTGGATAAAGCGGCTCAGACTGACATTACGCGTACGCTTACGCGAGACTGGTTCTACCGATGTTCTTTGCACACAGGTGGCTGGTGGGTGTCAGTTTCTCCAACTTTAGTTGAGTGGGATTCAATGAACATGGTTCTTTCTGAAGATAAAAAAGGATTAACTACACCGCGTTGTGGTTTTTGATGCGTAGGTAAGAACGGTTCTTGCTTAGCCCATAGCAGCCACATAAAACTTGCAACAACAAAGTAGAGAATGTCAAAATTGTTTTTGTAGGGTATGTTGTGATGTGATATGGTCAAGACATGATGCTAAATTTTATTGTATAATATGATCATGTTTTGTAACAGAGTTATCGGCAACTGGCAGGAGCCATATGGTTGTCGCTTTATTGTACGAAATGCAATCGCCATTTAATTGCTTTTACTTTATCACTAAGCGGTAGCGATAGTCGTAGAAGAAATAGTTGGCGAGACGACAACAATGCTTCAATGGAGATCAAGGTGTCAAGCCGGTGACGATGGTGATCATGACGGTGCTTTGGAGATGGAGATCAAAGGCACAAGATGATGATGGCCATATCATATCACTTATATTGATTGCATGTGATGCTTATCCTTTATACATCTTATTTTGCTTAGATCGGTGGTAGCCTTATAAGATGATCTCTCACTAAATTTCAAGGTATAAGTGTTCTCCCTGAGTATGCACCACTGCTACAGTTCGTCATGCTGAGACACCACGTGATGATCGGGTGTGATAAGCTCTACGTTCACATACAACGGGTGCAAGCCAGTTTTGCACACGCGGAATACTCATGTTAAACTTGATGAGCCTAGCATATGCAGATATGGCCTCGGAACATTGAGACCGAAAGGTCAAGCATGAATCATATAGTAGATATGATCAGCATAGTGACGTTCACCATTGAAAACTACTCCGTCTCACGTGATGATCAGACATGGTTTAGTTGATATGGATCACGTGACCACTTAGTTGATTAGAGGGATGTCTATCTAAGTGGGAGTTCTTAAGTAATTTTATTAATTGAACTTTAATTTATCATGAACTTAGTACCTGATAGTATTTTGCATGTCTATGTTGTTGTAGATAGATGGCCCGTGCTGTTGTTCCATTGAATTTTAATGCGTTCCTAGAGAAAGCTAAGTTGAAAGATGATGGTAGCAATTACACGGACTGGGTACGTAACTTGAGGATTATCCACATTGCTGCACAGAAGAATTACGTCCTGGAAGCACTGCTAGGTGACAAACCCGCTGCAGGAGCAATGCCAGATGTTGTGAACACCGGGCAGAGCAAAGCTGATGAATAATCGATAGTTCAGTATGACATGCTTTACAACTTAGAAACGGGACTTCAACAATGATTTGAACGTCATGGAGCATATGAGATGTTCCAGGAGTTGAAGTTAATATTTCAAACAAATGCCCGGATTGAGAGATATGAAGTCTCCAATAAGTTCTACAACTGCAATATGGGGGAGAATAGTTCTATCAGTGAACACATACTCAGAATGTCTGGGTACCACAACCACTTGACTCAGCTGGGAGTTAATCTTCCTGATGATAGTGTAATTGACAGAGTTCTTGAATCACTGCCACCAAGCTACAAGAGCTTCATGATGAACTCTAACATGCAAGGATGGATAAGACGATTCCCAAGCTCTTCGCAATGCTAATGGATGCGGAGGTAGAAATCAAGAAGGAGCAACAAGTGTTGATGGTCAACAAGACCACCAGTTTCAAGAAAAAGGGTAAAGGGAAGAAGGGGAACTTCAAGAAGAACGGAAAGCAAGTTGCTGCTCAAGTGAAGAAGCCCATGTCTGTACCTAAGCCAGAGACTGAGTGCTTCTACTGCAAAGGGACTGGTCACTGGAAGCGGAACTGCCCGAAGTATTTGGCGGAGAAGGATGCCAAAGTGAAAGGTATATTTGATATACATGTTATTGATGTGTACCTTACTAATGCTTGCAGTAGCGCGTTGGTATTTGACACTGGTTCCGTTGCTAATATTTGCAACTCGAAACAGGGGCTACGGATTAAGCAAATATGGGCTAAGGACAAGGTGACGATGCGTGTGGGAAATGGTTCCAAAGTCGATGTGATCACCGTCGGCACGCTACCTCTACATCTACCTTCGGGATTAGTTTTAGACCTAAATAATTGTTATTTGGTGCAAGCGTTGAGGATGAACATTATATCTGGATCATGTTTGATGCAAGACGGTTATTCATTTAAATCAGAGAATAATGGTTGTTTTATTTATATGAATAATATCTTTTGTGGTCATGCACCCTTGATGAATGGTCTATTTTTACTAAATCTTGATAGTAGTGATACACATGTTCATAGTATTGAAGCCAAAATATATAAGTTTAATAATGATAGTGCAACTTATTTGTGGCACTGCCAGGTCATATTGGTGTAAAACGCAAGAAGAAACTCCATGCTGATGGACTTTTGGAATCACTTTATTATGAATCATTTGGTGCTTGCGAACCATGCCTCATGGGCAAGATGACTAAGACTCCATTCTCCGGAACAATGGAGCGAGCAACAGACTTGTTGGAAATAATACATACTGATCTATGGTGTTCGATGAGTGTTGATGCTCGCGGCGGGTATCGTTATTTTCTTACCTTCATAGATGATTTGAGAAAATATGGGTATATCTACTTGATGAAACATAAGACTGAAACATTTGAAAAGTTCAAAGAATTTCAGACTAAAGTGGAAAATCATCGTAACAATAAAATTAAGTTTCTACGATCTGATCGTGGAGGTGAATATTTGAGTTATGAGTTTGGTCTTCATTTGAAACAATGTGTAATAGTTTCGCAACTCACGCCACCTGGAACACCACAGCGTAATGGTGTGTCCGAACATCGTAACCGCACTTTATTAGATATGGTGCGATCTATGATGTCTCTCGCTGATTTATCGCTATCGTTTTGGGGTTATGCTTTAGAGCCGGCTGCATTCACGTTAAATAGGGTACCATCAAAATCCTTTGAGATGACACCTTATGAACTGTGGTTTGGCAAGAAACCCAAGTTGTCATTTTTTAAAGCTTGGGGCTGCGATGCTTATGTGAAAAAGTTTCAACCTGATAAGCTCGAACCTAAATCAGAGAAATGTGTCTTCATAGGATACCCAAAGGAAACTGTTGGGTACACCTTCTATCACAGATCTGAAGGCAAGAAATTTGTTGCTAAGAATGGATCCTTTCTAGAGTAGGAGTTTCTCTCGAAAGAAGTGAGTGGGAGGAAAGTAGAACTTGACGAGGTAATTGTACCTACTCCCTTATTGGAAAGTAGTTCATCACAAGAATCAGTTCCAGTGATTCCTACACTAGTAAGTGAGAAAGCTAATGATGATGATCATGAAACTTCTGATCAAGTTACTACTGAACCTCGTAGGTCAACCAGAGTAAGATCCGCTCCAGAGTGGTACGGTAATCCTGTTTTGGAGGTCATGTTACTTGGCCATGACGAACCTACGAACTATGAGGAAGCGATGATGATCCCAGATTCTGCAAAATGGCTTGAGGCCATGAAATTTGAGATGAGATCCATGTAGGAGAACAAAATGTGGACTTTGGTTGACTTGCCCAATGATCGGCATGCCATAGAGAATAAATGGATCTTCAAGAAGAAGACTAACGTTAACGGTAATGTTACTGTCCACAAAGCTCGACTTGTTGCAAAAAGGTTTTGGACAAGTTCAACTAGTTCACTATGATGAGACCTTCTCACCCGTAGCGATGCTTGAGTCTGTCCGAATCATGTTAGCAATTGCCGCATTTTATGATTATGAAATTTGGCAAATGGATGTCAAAACTGCATTCCTTAATGGATATGTTAAAGAAGAGTTGTATATGATGCAACCAAAAGGTTTTGTCAATCCAAAAGGTGCTAACAAAGTGTGCAAGCTCCAGCGATCCATTTATGGACTGGTGCAAGCCTCTCGGAGTTTGAATATACGCTTTGATAGTGTGATCGAAGCATATGGTTTTATACAGACTTTTGGAGAAGCCTGTATTTACAAGAAAGTGAGTGGGAGCTCTGTAGCATTTCTGATATTATATGTGGATGACATATTGTTGATCGGAAATGATACTGAATTTCTGAATAGCATAAAAGGATACTTGAATAAGAATTTTTCAATGAAGGACCTCGGTGAAGCTGCTTATATATTGGGCATCAAGATCTATAGAGATAGATCAAGACGCTTAATTAGACTTTCACAAAGCACATTGATACGTCTCCGTCGTATCTATGATTTTTGATTGATCCATGCCAATATTCTACAACTTTCATATATTTTTGGCAACTTTTTATACTATTTTTGGGACTAACATATTGATCCAGTGCCTAGTGCCAGTTCTTGTTTGTTGCATATTTTTTGTTTCGCAGAATATCCATATCAAACGGAGTCCAAACGGGATAAAAACTGACAGAGAATTTTTTTTGGAATATATATGATTTTTGGGAAGAAAAATCCACGCAAGACAGTGTCCGAGGGAGGCACGAGGCAGGGGGCGCGCCCCTGACCCTCGTGGCCACCCCGTAAGGCGGTTGATGCCCTTCTTTCGCTGCAAGAAAGCTAATATCCGGATAGAGATCGTGTTAAAATTTCAGCCAATCGGAGTTACGGATCTCTGGGAATATAAGAAACGGTGAAAGGGTAAAAATCTGAGAACGCAGAAACAGAGAGAGACAGAGAGACATATCCAATATCGGAGGGGCTCTCGCCCCTCCCATGCCATGGAGACCAAGAACCAGAGGGTAAACCCTTCTCCCATCTAGGGAGGAGGTCAAGGAAGAAGAAGAAGGGGGGCTCTCTCCCACTTGCTTCCGGTGGCGCCGGAGTGCCACCGGGGGCCATCATCATCACCGCAATGTTCACAAACAACTTCACCGCCATCATCACCAACTCTCCCCCCTCTACGCAGCGGTGTAACTCTTCTTTTACCCACTGCAATCTCTACTTAAACATGGTGCTCAACGCTATATATTATTTCCCAATGATGTATGGCTATCCTATGATGTTTGAGTAGATCCGTTTTGTCCTAATGGTTATTTGATGATAGTGATTGGTTTGAGTTGCATGTTTTATTATTGGTGCTGTCCTATGGTGCTCTCTGTGTCGCGCAAGCGTGAGGGATCCCCGCTGTAGTGTTGGGGGACTAATCCACGAGCATCTATGGGACCGGCGGACCGAGTCCCTTTCGGTTCGACGGGGGCAAGGGTCGCACGAAGAGCGGATCGAGGCGAAGCACACGAGCAGTTTACCCAGGTTCGGGCCGCACGGATGCGTAAAACCCTACTCCTGCTTTATGGTTTGTATTGAGTTCTTGCTCGGGAGCGCGGAGTGCTACAGTACACCCCAGCAGCTAACGAGACCGAGCGTGAGTGTTCTCTTCCTCCCCTCCTCTACGTTGCGCATGGGCCTCCTTTTATATGCTCAAGGGGTCACCGACAGGTGGCAATGTAGACAAGGGTAAAAATGGAAAGGTGTTGCGGTTGGTACAGCTACCTGCTATAGTGTATCATACCTAACCCTGATGGCAGGGGACCAGGGCATTAAATGCCCGTCTGCGTCGCCTAAATAGTGCAAAAGGGACCGTCAGGGACGCCACCGCTCGCCACGATGGCAATCTTGTCAGTGCCGCTTGCCACCGCGCACCGCTGGCTGCACAGCCTCCCGCCACGTACGCCTGGAAGAGTCCCAGAGCGACATGTTGGTGGATGTGCTGGAGCGCGGACAAAGAGTGGTGGCTTACTGCGGCAAGCGCCTTGCCGCGGTCGTTGTCTTGTCGCGTCCGGGAGCTTGTCGCTCACCGGGCCTTGCCGGGACGCGTGGCGCATCGTGGCAAGTTCCTTGAGATGCCTTGGTTGGCCTTCCCGGCAAGCTCCTCTTGCCGGGGTCTTGTCTCCTTGGCTTGGATACTTTGTCCTTGAATGGCTCCAAAGGAACCACGGAGGACCTTGGCGGTCACCCGGCAAGCCTTGCCGCGGGATGCTGTGACTGCCCGTGCACAAGTTCGGGATACTAGGGTACCCCTACTCTAGTACACCAACAGGAGCCCCCGGGCCTGGGCCATACACAGTTCCGAGCGCTGTTGGGCCAGGCCCAAAACAGGGCACGGGCACGCACGTCCTGGGTTTCGCCGTATCTCTCCCCGTATCCACCGCGCTCTTCCTGAACAGCACGCGTTGAATGCGGCGCCGTGGGATAGATCGTGGGTGGTTTCTTTATTCGGAAAGGCGGAACGTCCGCCACCTCCCTCTTTATAAGCATGGGAAACAGGGGTAGCTCACCCATTCGCCGGTTGCTACTCCAATCTCGGAAACCTCTGCCGCTCCCTCATCTTCCCAAAGCTGAAAGAGAGCAGCGCCCCGCCCCCCATCGCCACCAGCACCACCAACGCCGTCGACCTCCTCCACCACTTCCGCCATGGCTCCGAGAGCCGACAAAGGGAAGGTTTTGAAGTCGACCGAGGCGCAGCGGCTTGCGGCGCTGCGAAAGGAGCGGGCAATCTTCCCCCCCAAGCTCGCCGCGAGGGAGCTGAGGGAGAATTACTACCACTTCTGGTCGACGGAGACGCGAGCGCATCCGCGCACGAAGGTACTTCCAGCCGCCGCTTGGAAAATGGCTCCAAACGGATATCCTTTCTTCGCCTTGTTCTTCTACTGCGGGCTCTGCCCGCCCTTCTCTGAGTTTTTCTGCGATATTATGAACACCTATGGGTTCCACCTCCTTGACTTCACCCCCAATGCTGTTCTGACCATGGCAGTTTTCGCACATCTCTGCGAAAACTTTGTCGGAGTCTATCCCAATGTAGCCCTTTTTTGCCACTTCTTTATGCCCCGAGTAGAGAAAGGAGAGCCTTTATCCGGCGGAATCGCCTGGATCTCGAGGGCCGGCAAGAAGGACACTTATCTGGAGGGAGAGTCCGCGGCAAGTGGGAGGAATGGAGAGCAGACTGGTGCTGGATTGTCGAGGAGAACCCGCAGCCGTTTACCGCCCGGCGCCAAGCCCCAGTAGCACGCGGGAGCGATGGGAGTGATGTGGCCCAGGAAGACGATAGGCTTAAGATTGCCATCACCCGGATCCAACGCCTCAGGATTGCCGGGCTCACTGTAGGCGCTGTTGGCGCAGATTTTCTTCGCCGCCGCATCGCCCCCCTGCAGGAACGGAGGAGACCCGCCTGGGAATTCAAGAATGCGGCGGATATCATGAGGCTGCGTCCGGGCCTCAACTTCAACTTCACTATTCTGGAGCTTAACACGATGCTCCAGGAGCTGTTCAAGTACGACCCTCAACATCCCGAAGTGTTCAGGTTGCCGAAGGGTGTCGTTCCGCTGTGCAACAACTCCGCGCTCGACCGCATCCGTGCAATGATGCCGCTGTGCGATTCGCATGGAATTGTCCCAACTTGTCAAGAGCCTGCAGACGACGTCGTGCAGGAGTTCTTTGACGGCTTGGTAGAAGTGCCGGTCCGCTCCGACGAAAATGATAGCCTCACCCGTGACACCACCGATGCGGAGATGACACGCATCGCCACTAGGCTGGAAGAGGTGGCGGCAGCCGCAGCCGCTGGCGAATTAGGATTCACCATGGAGGAGGCAGAGGCAGCAGAGGCGGCAAGTCGTGCCGAGTGAGAGGAGCCCGTCGGCGAGAAAGAGCTTGCCGGGCATGACGTTGAGTCGAGCGAGCCCGCCGAGGATACGAGCGGCTCACTGGAGATCAACTCCTCTTCCTCCTCATCTTCAGGCAGCTCGCCGCAAGCAGAGCCTCCATCCCCACCAAGAAGGCGTCTCCGCAAGGCCGGGGACGTAGCGGGGCGGCGGCCGAGTGAACAGTCGCCGCGCCGCGCGACACGCTCCACCGCGGAAAGCACTGTTGCTGCGGGAGCACCTCACGCTGTTGCGGCAACTGGAGCGGGGTCCGCCCGGACCACCGCTTCTGCTCCTGCCGCTTCTCATGCTGCGGCGGCAGCCGGAGCGGGGTCGTCTCAGACCACCGCCACTGTTCCCGCCAAGCGGCCAAGGGAAACTACTCCTCCGCCTCCTCGCGCCGGACATGAGCCGGACTTCGACTTCTTCGCGTTCAGCTCCGACGAGGAAGAAGAAGAGTAAGATTCTCTTGTTGTACTTGTAGTTCTTCAATTCTTGCTGTTTTGTCTTGTATCTCATTTGCTTTACTCTGAACTTATTCCTTTTTAGGACTCTGGCCCAGAGAGCAGCGAAGAGAGCCAAGGTCCCGGTGATTGTCATCGAGGAAGAACCCACCGCGACAGCAGGGGGTGCGTTCGAGACAACCTTGCCGGACCCGGCAACTGTTCTCCAGAGCAGCCCCCAGCGTAAGTATATGGTTCGCTTTCCGCTGTTAGGCGCGCATGGATACTCTTTCTTTGCTGACATTTGACTGTTGGTTTGTGTTGGAGCAGAGCATCCCCACCAGGAGCGCCCGGAGGCCGCCCCCGAAATGCCAAGGGAGAGTCCTCCGGCAAGGGAGAGTTCTCCGGCAAGGGACAGCACCAGCGTCCCCCCGGCGGCGGAGACTACGACTGCTGAACCCAGTACAGGTAATCTTCTCTTCAAAGCTTCCCTTGGGTTCTTCTTCTTTTTGGGTATTTGCTTGACTTTTCTCACTTTTCCGGCCATTAGACCCATCTGCTGCGGAGTCGATGGAGACCGAGGTTGCTGCCGACGACGCCGCTGCCACTGAAGAAGCAGCCGGCGCTGATGATCCCGCCGGCGACGAGGCCGCCAAAGCTGCCGCCGCAGCAGCTGGCGAGGGGTCTGGCGATCGCACTAACGGCCCTGAGGCCGTAGGAGCGCCAGGCGCTACGTCGACCGCCGACCCGTCCGCCGCTGCCGCAGCGCCAGGCTCCGAAGAGCCCCAGCCAGGCTCCGTCCGCTGCTGCCGCGTCTACTTGAAGGTCAGCGATGGCGTCTTCATCAACCTCCCTTGGGCGTCAAGCTCCAGGGCGCCGGTCAAGGGAGAGAGCTTTGATGGAGAGGTGCTCGCCTCCGCTGGGCTGACGCTAGTTGACGCACCGAGCAGCAGCAGCGGCGAGCTTGAGGAGGAGCGGCTGCTGCGGAAGCTGTTGTCGCTCTACCATGCGCGGCAAGCCAAGCTGGAATCCCGCGAGGCGCTTGTCGCGAAGGCGGGAGCAGACATCGAGAAGCATGCGGAGGTGCTCCGGGTCTCAACCAGGAAGCTCTTAGGTCCCTGGCAGAGGAGCGAGAGCAACTCGCCGAAGAGAAGAAGGCCTTCTTCCTCGAGAAGGCCGAAGTTGAAGAGCAACAGCGGCTTGCCGCTGAGAAGCTGTCTTCGCAGGAGGGCGAGCTGGTGCAGCGGAAAGTTAACCTCGACAGCCACGAGGAGGAGCTTGCCGCGCGTGAGCAAAAATTCAGTGGAGCCCTTAAGCAAGCAGAGGATGCTGCCGCAGTTGCCGAGGCCGCCAAGAAGGAGCTGGAGACGAAGGTGGCGCAGCTAGAGGCCGATCTCAAGGCGAGTGGTGAAGAGTTTGCCACGCTCAAGCGTGAGCGGGAGAAGGACGCCCACAGCAACTCAGAGCTGCAGGTTCGTCTCGCTGAGAAGGGCAAAGAGCTTAGCGCCGCCAAGGACTCCAACGCAGATCTTGAGTTGAAGCTGACCACTTTAACCAAGACGCTGGACGGCGCCAGGGAGCAGGAGGTGGCCTTGAAGGAGGGTCTCATGAATGCTGCCGCAGATATCGACAGGGAGCTGGCGCAGCTGGGGGTGGAGGATCTCGGGTATCCCTCTGATGAGAACCTCCAACCCAGCGCCAAGCTCACCTTGTTCTTCAAAGGCATGGCAACGGCCCTCCAGCGGCTCCGGGAGAAGATCCCAAAGCAGCTGGCCGACGAGTCGCGCAAGATCTGCGCGGGAGCTCTTCAAAAGGTGTTGGTGAAGGTGGCCTTCCGCAACCCGGGCCTCAACCTCACCAACGTCCTCAAGACCCTGCCGCCGGATGCTGATCTGGAGGCGCTCAAGACCCTTGTCGCACCCATTGTGGATAAGGTGAGCGGGATCAAGAGGATTGAAGGCGATCGCGTAGACTAGGCCGCCCGTTTTCTTCTTTTCTTGTCGCTGCTGGTCATGTTATGAGAACAATCTGTTAGAGCCGCGACAAGCTACCTTGTAATATAACTCTATTCCGGGTAATGATTGCAATGTTATTCCCTTTACTTGATTCCTCCCTTTGTATGTTTTTGCCCTACGCTTTTAGGAAACTTGCCGGTGCAGGCACCTTAGCCGCGAGCGCTGAGTGCGGGACGTCAGCAGCCTGCTGGCGGTGCCGCTACCGACAAGAAACCTTGTCGCAACTAGTCGCAGCTCACATAAGTTGTTGAGCGGACTCGAAACAAAGTAAGGGCGCAACTAGCTACGAGTTGGTTCCTCCGCGCACAGGTTTTCCATACAAAGTGCGGTCGTTCAAGGGAGATAACATAAAATTTTAAAAAATCTGATTGCTCAAACTTTGGCAACTTAGCTTTTCTGTTGTTTGCTTCTCGATGATGCGAAATTGTTTGCTTCCCGGTAAGGCGAAACTTTCTTGAACGACGCCTGGTCCATACCATTATCTTCTCCTCTCCCCCCGGCAAACTTGTGGGCGAGGGAACCTTCCTTTCCTTGAGAAAAAAGAAAGAGGAGAAAATAAAGATATGGAGCCTTACGGCTCGTTATTGCTTACCGGGGAGTAGGTGCTGCACAAAGTGTCAGATCACATATGCAAAAAATAGAAAGCATGAAATTGACAAGATGTGCGGAGCATATGAGCTTTACTTATGCACGGGGTCTACGCCCGGCTTTGTACAAAGGATTACATGCAACAGCGGCAAGACTTGTACAAAAGGTGGTTGCCGGAACAGGTTCCGGCAACCGCGCCTTACGGGTAAAACTTACGAAGATGCTCAATGTTCCAGGAATTGCTCACCGGAATGCTATCTTCGGTCTCAAGGCGGACAGCGCCAGGCCTAGTGACTCGTTTCACCCGGTAAGGGCCTTCCCACTTCGGCGTCAACTTGTTGGAATTCTTGGCGGACTGAACACGCCGAAGAACAAGGTCGCCTTCCTCGAGACTTCTGGCGTTAACTTTGCGGCTATGGTAGCGGCGCAAAGCTTGCTGGTAGCGAGCAGCTCGTACAGCAGCCTGAAGACGGTCTTCCTTAAGGAGTAGCGCGTCATCTTGTCGCAGCTGCTCTTGCTCAAGCTCATCATAAGCGAGCACTCGAGGGGACCCGTATACGAGTTCCGTGAGGAGAACTGCCTCTGCTCCATAGACTAGAGCGAAAGGTGTCTGGCCAGTGGCTCAATTTGGTGTCGTCCAGATCGACCAAAGAACCACCGGCAGCTCCTCGATCCAGTTTCTTCCGCACGTGTGCAGCCTGTCAAAAGTCTTGGTCTTGAGCCCACGCAGCACTTCAGCATTTGCCCTCTCCGCTTGACCGTTGCTTCTCGGGTGAGCAATAGAAGCGAAGCAGACCTTGGTGCCAAGATCTTGGACGTACTGCATGAAGGTGCGGCTCGTGAATTGCGTACCGTTGTCGGTGATTATCCTGTTAGGGATCCCGAAGCGGCAAACAATCGACCTGAAGAACTTGACTGCTGACTGTGCTGTCACCTTCCTCACTGCTTCCACTTCCGGCCACTTTGTGAACTTGTCGATTGCAACGTACAAGTACGCAAAGCCCCCGACTGCTCGGGGAAAGGGGCCGAGGATGTCGAGCCCCCAGACCGAAAATGGCCAGGATAAAGGGATCGTCTGGAGAGCTTGAGATGGTTGGTGTATCTGCATGGAATGGAACTGGCACGCTTCACACTTGGTTACTTGTGCAATTGCATCCTGGAGGGCTGTCGGCCAAAAGAAACCTTGCCGGAATGCTTTGCCGGCAAGTGCTCTTGCGCCAATGTGGTGACCACATATGCCTCCATGTATCTCTGCCAACATCTTTTGTCCGTCTTCCCGGTGAATACACTTCAATTTCACACCGTTGAGTCTTCTTCTGTACAGTGTGTTGTCGACAAACTGGTACATACTTGACTGCCGGGCTACTCTTTCCGCTTCTTCTTGCTCTTCGGGAAGTTCTCCTGTCTGAAGGAAACGGACAATCTGCTGTGTCCATGCTGGAGCTTGTGGCTCGATAACAAGGACTAAAGGCAAATCTGCTGCTGCGGGAACATCCGCTTCTACGGCGAGAACCGGCGGCTCTGCCGGAGCTTGACGTTCCCCGGCAAGCTTGCCGGAGCAAAACTTGTCAGGAGTTTGTGCTTCAACGGAACAAACCCTAGGGCTTGCCGGAGCAGACTGCTCCTCAGCGCTCTTGGCGTTGATCTTGGGGACCTTCTTGGCGGCGGCTTCGGGAAGCTCTGCCGGAAAATAGTCACCAGAAATCAACTTCCTCTTCTTGCTCTGTCCAGTTGATGGTGTTACAGACGGTTGAGTCAGCTTGAGCACAAAGATCCCTGGTTCCACAGGTAACTTAAGTGCGGCGCACTTTGATAGGCCATCGGCAATGGCGTTCTGAGCTCTTGGAACATGCTCCATCTGTAGGCCATCAAAGTGCTCTTCTAGCTTTCTCACTTCGTCGACGTAGGCTTCCATCAACGTACTCTGATAGCTCTTGTTCACTTGGCGGACGACAAGCTGCGAGTCACCCCTGACAATGAGCTTCTTGATCCCAAGGTCTGCCGCGATCCTGAGACCGGCAAGCAAGCCTTCATACTCTGCAGTATTGTTTGTTGCTTGCTCCTTGGGAAAGTGCATCTGGACTACGTACTTGAGGTGCTCTCCGGTGGGTGCGACAAGCAGCACGCCAGCACCGGCGCCTTGCAGTGAAAAGGCACCATCAAAGTACATCAGCCACTCTTTGCTTGCTTCCTCGACGGGGATGCTCATTTCTGGAATTTCTTCATCTGGTGTTGGCGTCCATTCTGCTATGAATTCTGCCAATGCTCTGCTTTGGATAGTTGAAGTACTCTCAAACTTGAGGCCAAAGCTTGACAGTTCCAGTGCCCACTCAACAATCCTACCTGTCGCTTCTGGATTCTGTAGTATCCTCTTCAGCGGAAAACGAGTGACAACTGTGATCTCATGTGCTTGGAAGTAATGGCGCAGCTTTCTCGAGGCCATGAGAAGGCCGAAAAGCAATTTCTGCACGCCAGAGTACCTTGACCTAGCCCCCTACAGAAGGGAACTGACAAAGTAAATTGGGCGCTGTACCATTCTCTTCTGTATCTCCTCGCGCGTCTGCGCAGATCCATCATTGTCGGGACCAGAGCTTGTCGGGGAAGCCCCCTGCTTGTCGCTGGATGCGCCTGCCATGGTTGCTGGCTCGTCATCTGCCTCCCTCTCTGCTACTAACGCAGCACTAATCACTTGATTGGTTTCCGCTATATACAGCAGCAACTTCTCTTGTGGCTTAGGTGCGACAAGTGTTGGAGTGGAGGACAGGTATCTCTTCAAGTCTTGCAGCGCAGCCTCTGCTTCCGGAGTCCATTTCATTGGACCTGCCTTTTTCAATATTTTGAAAAACGGCAGGGCGCGCTCAGCAGACCTAGAGATAAACCTGCTGAGAGCAGCCACGCAACTGGCAAGTCTTTGTACATCCTTGATGCGCTTTGGTGCTTCAATCTGCTCAATGGCCTTGATCTTGTCGGGATTGGCTTCGATTCCCCGCTGAGACACGAAGAACCCGAGAAGCTTGCCGGAGGGGACTCCAAACACACACTTCTCGGGGTTGAGCTTGAGGCTGATCTTGCGCAGATTTGCAAAGGTCTCGTCTAAATCTTGAATCAGAGTTGCCTTGTCCTTGCTCTTGACCACTATGTCATCCATGTAGGCTTCCACATTTCTGTGTATTTGTGGCTCGAGAGCGACATGGACTACCCTTGCAAATGTTGAACCAGCATTTTTTAAACCGAAAGGCATCCGTATGAAACAGTACGTGCCACATGGGGTGATGAATGCGGTCTTCTCCTCATCCTCTTCTGCCATGAAGAACTGATGGTATCCTGAGTATGCGTCAAGAAATGAAAGCAAGTCACATCCGGCCGTGGAGTCAACAATCTGGTCAATGCACGGCAAAGGAAATGGGTCTTTGGGACAAGCTTTGTTAACATCGGTAAAGTCGATACAAAGTCTCCATTTCCTGTTCGCCTTGCGCACGACTACAGGATTGGCCAACCACGTAGGATGGAGCACTCCTCTGACAAGGCCTGCTGCTTCCAACTTCTTGATCTCTTCTGCGATGAATTGTTGGCGCTCCACTGCTTGCTTCCTGACCTTCTGCTTGACGGGCTGCGCATGAGGACAAACGGCAAGATGGTGCTCAATTACTTTCCTGGGTACACCGGGGATGTCAGACGGTTGCCACGCAAACACGTCGACGTTCGCCTGCGGGAAAGCAATGAGCGCGCTTTCCTATTTAGGGTCGAGAGTGGCACGATGGTGAAGGTACCACCAGTGCCGTCCTCCTTGGCGGACACCTTCTTGGTCTCTGGCGGAGCTGCCATTGTCTTCTTACACTTGCCGGTGGAGCTCGATGGTGCGTCCTCGACGGCAGCACAGCATTCCGAAGAGGTGCGCTTGCCAGAGTGGGCATCAGAACTCTTGCGGGACTTGGTCTTCTTCTTCCCCCCGGGAGCTTCAACGGCAGGTGACTTGCGATCTGTTGCGGCTGCCGCTTCCTGGTAGATCTTGTCGGCGCAGATAAGAGCATCCTTCTTGTCGGCAGGGACAGAGATGACGCTTATCGGGCCTGGCATCTTCAGCATGTTGTATGCGTAGTGAGAGGCTGCCATGAACTTGGCGAGTGCTGGACAGCCGAGTATCCCATTGTAAGGCAATGGAAAATCGGCAACGTCAAAAGTGACCCTCTCAGTCCTGAAGTTCGCCTCGTTGCCAAATGTTACTAGCAACGTGACCTTCCCCTTCGGCTTGCTCCTTCCCGGGTTGATTCCTTGGAATGTGCCGGTCTCTTCAAGCTCGCTGTCAGGGATCTGGAGTTTCTGGAGTACAGCGAAGGAGATCAGGTTCAAGCCAGCCCCGCCGTCAACTAGCATCTTAGTGACCTTGAGGTTGCGGATAGTTGGTGAAACCAACATCGGCAAGCACCCGACCACAGTTGTGCGATCAGGGTGGTCCTCAATATCAAAGATGATAGGTGTGCTGGACCATTTCAGAAGCTTGCGTGACTCGACAGGTGGTTCCGCCGCATTGACTTCCCGCACCCACTGCTTGAGTTGGCAGTGCGAAGTATGCAGAGAAGCACCGCCGTCAACGCACAAGACCTCTGTGGCTTTCAGGAACTCCTGCTCACTGGTCTCGACACCATCCATGTCTTCGTCGTTGTCGTCATCTTCATCCTTGTCGCGGCCGCGGGGAGGTTTGTCTCCTTGCCGCTGCTTGGCCTTGCCGCGGCATCCTCCCCAGCCGGCACGCTTCTTGCCGGATTCTCCAGTGCCTCCTTGGGCCCTCTCCTTGTCGCGTTGCTCGTATTCAGCCTTTTGCTGCTGGGCAAGCTGCTCGACCTTCTTGCAGCTATGGAGGTCATGGCCCTTGGTGCGGTGGATCTTGCAGTACTGCTTGTCGGTGCCGTCCTGCTTGTCGGCGACCGCCACAGCCTGGCAGTTGGTGCATGTGGCAATCTCCTTGCCGGAGCTACCAGCTTTGGCTTTCTTGGCGCCACCTTCGTTGCCGGACTGCTCAATGACTAGCACATCTTTGCCTTTCTTCTTCCTGTTGTTCCGCCGCCGGTTTTTCTTTGTCGGGGCAGCATCCTCGCTATCAGATCCTCCTGCTCCTGTATTCTCTCTGGGGAGTTTCCTCCCTTCCTCAGCACGTGCACACTTGTCGGTCAGGGCATACAGCTCACTGATGTCTCTGATCTTGCACATCACCATCTCCTCCCGCATCCTGTGGTTACGCACGTTCTGATGGAACGCGCTGATGACCGCGGCAGGGTGGACATCTGGGATGTTGTGCTGTACACGGCTGAATCTCTGAATGTACTTGCGCAGGGGCTCTCCTTCCTTCTGGGCGAGCAGATGAAGGTCACTCTCTTGGCCATGAGGTTTGTGGATGCCTGTAAAGGCGCCGACAAACTGATGGCATAGGTCTGCCCAGGAGGATATGGAGTTATCCGGCAAGTGCATGAGCCAGGACCTGACGTTGGGCTTGAGCACCAGCAGGAAGTAGTTGGCAAGGATCTTGTCTTCCCGCCCCCCGGCAGCCTGCACCGCGATGGTGTAGATGTTGAGGAACTCCGACGGATGCGACTTGCCGTCGTACTTCTCTGGTACGTCTGGCTTGAAATTCTTCGTGCTGGGCCACTGGACTTGCCACAGCTCACGAGTAAACGCAGGGCAACCTACCGCGTACGGCAAGTCGCCTGGTTCCCCTGGCGCATGCATGTCGACAGAGGGCCCAGCGCGCTGGTCCGATTGACGTCGCGCTTCTCTTCGGCGCTCGATGCGAGTACGAGCGTCTTCTTGCTGTCGTTCGTGAAGAACTTGGCGCTGATCGCGACGAGCTCGTGGATCTGATGACGCGGTGGAGTCGCTGTCGAGGTGGATCCGGCGAGTCGGTGATCTTGGCCTTCGGGGCGGAGAGTGCACAGTGGTTGCACCCCCACCGGTCTTGTCGCCACCGGCTCGTGCCTGGCTGACTTGCCGCGGCTGCGACGTGCTGCCGTTGAGTGTCGCCGTTGGCGAAGCCGATGAGACTCTGAATGGTGGCCCTCCAGTCGTCGATCTTGTCTGCCGTTGGAGGGTAGTCCAGGAGCAGTTAAGCTCGCGCCAAAGCTTCTGCTGTAGTGGCGGGTGGCGGTGGCGAACGGTGCGAGGAGCGGGATATGCTCAGACTTCTAACTATGTTAGAAGGAGCAGTATCCTGTCCAGGCGACCGTGCCTCGCTCGTGCCAGCATGTTGGTGTGCATGTTGGTCTTGGGCACTCCGAGATCCACCAGCTCGATCTTGGTCCAGCAAACGCATGGTACCGTGAGTACCATGACGCTGCCGGTCCCGCGCCTCCTGAGATGGGCGCGGTGCATGTACGGACGCCGAGGTCTTGTAGTGCGCCCGGTCGTTGTGGGAGCCGGCTACGCCGCCGATGGGCAGCGCAGCCTTGTCCTTGGACCTGGCAGCACTATGAGCTCCCTCGTCGACGCCCGTTCTTCCGCCGGCGTCTGCCCCATCAGCCGTTTGCTCCGGCGGTGGTGGGTTCGGCGCAGACGGAGCAGCCGCCTCCGAAGCCTTCTTCTTCGGCGGCATGTCGATGAAGATGATGAAGATCTAGCTCGTGTGAACGCCGGATCTGGTTCACACAACCTCGACACCCCTGCCTGGCGCGCCAAGGATGTCGGGGGACTAATCCACGAGCATCTATGGGACCGGCGGACCGAGTCCCTTTCGGTTCGGCGGGGGCGAGGGTCGCACGAAGAGCGGATCGAGGCGAAGCACACGAGCAGTTTACCCATGTTCGGGCCGCACAGATGCGTAAAACCCTACTCCTGCTTTATGGTTTGTATTGAGTTCTTGCTCAGGAGCGCGGAGTGCTATAGTACACCCCAGCAGCTAACGAGACCGAGCGTGAGTGTTCTCTTCCTCCCCTCCTCTACGTTGCGCATGGGCCTCCTTTTATATGCTCAAGGGGTCACCGATAGGTGGCAACGTAGACAAGGGTAAAAATGGAAAGGTGTTGCGGTTGGTACAGCTACCTGCTACAGTGTATCATACCTAACCCTGACGGCAGGGGACCAGGGCATTAAATGCCCGTCTGCGTCGCCTAAATAGTGCAAAAGGGACCGTCAGGGACGCCACCGCTCGCCATGATGGCAATCTTGTCAGCGCCGCTTGCCACCGCACACCGCTGGCGGCACAGCCTCCCGCCACATATGCCTGGAATGGTCCCAGAGCGACACGTTGGTGGATGTGCTGGAGCGCGGACACAGAGTGGTGGCTTGCCGCGGCAAGCGCCTTGCCGCGGTCATTGTCTTGTCGTGTCCGGGAGCTTGTCGCTCACCGGGCCTTGCCGGGACGCGTGGCGTGTCGCGGCTAGTTCCTTGAGATGCCTTGGTTGGCCTTCCCGGCATGCTCCTCTTGCCGGGGTCTTGTCTCCTTGGCTTGGATACTTTGTCCTTGAATGGCTCCAAAGGAACCACGGAGGACCTTGGCGGTCACCCGGCAAGCCTTGCCGCGGGATGTTGCGACTGCCCGTGCACAAGTTCGGGATACTAGGGTACCCCTACTCTAGTACACCGACATGTAGGGTTTGCAATATGTTCATGATTTGCTTATGGTGGGTGGCATGAGTGACAGAAGCACAGACCCGAGTAAGTAGGTTGTTTGCGTATGGGATAAAGAGGACTTGATACTTTAATGCTATGGTTGGGTTTTACCTTAATGAAATTTAGTAGTTGCGGGTGCTTGCTAGAGTTCCAATCATAAGTGCATACGATCCAAGTAGATAAAGTATGTTAGCTTATGCCTCTCCCTCAAATAAAATTGCAATAATGATTACCGGTCTAGTTATCGATTGCCTAGGGACAAATAACTTTCTCGTAACAACAAGCTCTCTACTAAAACTAATTTAGTTGTGTCTTTATCTAAATAGCCCCTACTTTTTATTTACGTACTCTTTATTATCTTGCAAACCTATCCAAAAACACCTACAAAGTACTTCTAGTTTCATACTTGTTCGAGGTAAAGAGAACATCAAGCGTACGTAGAGTTGTATCGGTGGTCGATAGAACTTGAGGGAATATTTGTTCTGCCTTTAGCGCCTCGTTGGGTTCGACACTCGTACTTATCGAAAATATGTGCGATCCCCTATACTAGTGGGTTATCGAGACCTTTTTCTAGCGCCGTTGCTGGGGAGCAATAGCGTGGGGTGAATATTCTCGTGTGTGCTTGTTTGCTTTATCACTAAGTAATTTTTATTTGCTGTTCTTAGTTGCTCTGTATCTTTAGTTATGAATATGGAACACGAAATACCAAAAAAATTAGGTTTACTTACTGCTCATGGAGATGAGAAACCTCCTAAAACCCTCGATGCTCGTTATGTGACAAATATTATGTACTACTTTCATAATCCAGAGAAAACCCCATTGAATTTGGTAATGGGAGACACGTTGGATCAACGTGAATACTTTAGGGATTATCGCTTGACTCAAAAAGGGAAACTATTATGGGATCAAATTTATATGTTGAAATGGTATGCTAGGCAACTATGCTTGAGATATGATTATACTCGTTGCTCTAGGATGAAGGCTCCACACCTTCCCTTTTTATGCAAATTTAATGATAATGAAACTTTGGTTTCTTATGCTAGAGGTATATATGACTACTATGATGTGGAACAAATAGAAGAATTTGTTGCTTTTATGGGTGCTTATGAAATTGAATCTATGTTCAAAGAATATGAAAATCTTTATGATGCTGTCTACAGACCTGAAAATTTAGCTATCCTTAAATATTGTTATGAGAATTATGAATACAATTCCAATATTGATGCGTTTATTGAGAAAGTCTCCGCTGTCCTAGAAGAGACTAATATTTTGTAGGAATCTATGGAAGAAGAAATCGATGAAACAGTGAGCTCATTGGATAAAAAAGATGATGAGGAGAGCGAAGAACAAAAGGAGGAAGAGCGGATTAGCTACCCGTGCCCACCTTCTAATGAGAGTAACTCTTCAACTCATACATTGTTTAATTTCCCTTCGTGCTTACCGAAGGATGAATGCTATGATGATTGTTATGATCCCATTGATTCTTTTGAAATATCCCTTTTTGATGATGCTTTCTATGCTTGTGGCCAAGATGCCAATATAAATTATGCTTACGGAGATGAACTTGCTATATTTCCTTATGTTAAACATGAAATTGTTGCTATTGCACCCACGCATGATAGTCCTATTATCTTTTTGAACTCTCCCAACTACACTATATCGGAGAAGTTTGCCCTTATTAAGGATTATATTGATGGGTTGCTTTTTACTACTACACATGATGATTTTTATGAATATAATATGCATGTGCTTGCTGCTCTTACTTGAAATTATTATGAGATAGGAACTATATCTCCACCTCTCTATGTTTCCAACATGATAAAATTGCAAGAAACTGTTTATACTATGCATTGGCCTTTACTTTGTATGCATGAATTGTTCTTTTATGACATGCCGATGCATAGGAAGAGCGTTAGACTTCTTTGTTGCATGATATATGTTGTCTTGTGCTCACTACTAAATTACAAATCATTGCTAATTAAAATTGGCTTTGATATACCTTGTGATCCGGGTGGATTCACTACTTGAGCACTATATGCCTAGCTTAATGGCTTTAAAGAAAGCGCTGCCAGGGAGACAACCCGGAAGTTTTAGAGAGTCATTTATTTCTGTTGAGTGCTTTTATATAGTTTAAAAACAAAAAAATAAAGATGGGAACCCGAAACTTTTCAAAAAGAAAAGCGAAAGTGAGAAAGACAAGCATTGTTGAAGTGGGAGCTAGCCTTGAACTTTGTTCATGCTCACGAAAACTTTGTGAATCTTGATTACAGAAACTTTTCAACAAAAATAATTATCCCCTTGTACAATTCCATTGTATTATAAAAATAATGTGCCAAGGTTTTCCTTTAGGATATTTACAATGCTTGTTGGTTTGTGCGGTGCAGGACAGAAACTTTGGCTGTAGCGTGCGATTTTACATTTTTTACTGGAACGTCAAATGGTTCTGATTCTTTTTGCACTGTCTTTCTATACAAATTGTTTATTTTTCCTAATTTCGGCAGAATTTGTCAAGTATCATAAGTATGGTAAATGTTCAGATTATTACATACTGTTCTGTTTTAGACAGATTCTGTTTTTGATGCATAGTTTGCTTGTTTTGATGAAACTATCGATTTATATCAGTGGATTACGCCATGAAAAAGTTATATTACAGTAGCTAAAATGCAAAAACAAAATATGAATTGGTTTGTAATAGTACTTAGAGTAGTGATTTGCTTTATTATACTAACAGATCTTACCGAGTTTTCTGTTGAAGTTTTGTGTGGATGAAGTGTTCGATGATCGAGAAGGTCTCGATGTGAGAAGAAGGAAGAGAGGCAAGAGATCAAGCTTGGGGATGCCCGAGGCACCCCAAGTAAATATTCAAGGAGACTCAAGAGTTTAAGCTTGGGGATGCCCCGGAAGGCATCCCCTCTTTCTTCAACAAGTATCGGTATGTTTTCGGATTCGTTTCGTTCATGTGATATGTGCAATCATGGAGCGTCTTCTGAATTTAGTTTTCACTTCTCTTTTATGCACCATGCTGGTATGAGATAGTCCTTGGTTTATTTATAGAATGCTCTATTATAACACCCCGAGAATCATGCTACAGTAATCCCCTTCTAATGATGCCTTGTCATCATTGTTACTATTGCTAATCTCACTTTGATTCTATTCCAGTCCAAATCTCAATTTCAAATTAAAGTCAAAAATTCAAACTTGCCAAACATGAAAACTAAAATGTTCATCATGTGCCAAATAATCCACAACTAATATTGGTGGTGAACCAACATTTTTGCAAAGGGTTTGAGTGGCCTAAACTACTTAAAACAGTGACCTAAGCAATAAATTAAATGCCTTTTAATTTATAAAATTGGCAAACTTTTTCAAAAGTCTCACAATATTTTTGTGGCAGTGCACAATAATTCTTTGAAGTTGTTTTGGCCAGTGGCATAATTTTGCAAAGTCATTAGTGACTAAAAGAAAATGCAAACACTGCTAAAAACAAAAAGAAAAAGAAAGGAGAAAGGCCCCTGACTCCCCTGGGCCTCGGCCCACCCCACCTGAGCCAGCCCACCTAACCCCCCCCCCCACGGCCCAACTCCCTACACCGGTTGCCTCCCCCCTCCTTCTTGTTCCTCGGACTCGGCCGCTACAGGGCGCTCCCGCCCACGGTCGGCACCGCACCACCTCGTCGGCGTCGCCCTACGAGAGGATAAGGTCGAGCCCCCCCCTCGACTCCTCGGCCTCCTCCCCACCTACCGCCACTCCCACTCCCCCACTTGCGCCTCTCCTCCCCCATCTCCACCTGCCTTCCCTCGCTCGAGCGCCATCGCCGCCCTCTCGCACCACCGCGGCGAGCGCCACCCCCGCTCCTCTCTGACGAGTCCACATGCCTCCCCGACGTCGACTGCTTCGCCTTCGCCCGCTGGAACGAGCCGGGAGGCCCTCCTCCGTCGCCATCGATGCGTTCCCCTTTCGCTTCGGCCGCCGTCGGCCACCGCCACCGCCTCGCCTCGCCACCATGCCCAACGTCTTCGCCGTCGTCTTCCACATCGATCGGTGCCTGCCATTGGATCCAGGAGGCACCACAGCGCTGGATCCATCTCATCCCCTTCCGCCTCGGCCGCCAATGATTCCCGTCGACCGCGGCCTCCCTCTGCACTCCCGTTCACTCACAGGGCCTCCTTGCGCCCGCATGGTGAGCACCACATGTCCTCCCCCTGCCTCCCCCTCATTCTGCTGCGCATAATGTCATCGTCGTGGACGACCGAACGCAGCTCCGCCGTGCCGCTCATCGTCGTCGCTTCCTTCGATGCCATGACCGTCCGAGCACACCATCGTGCTCGGGGCACTCTAGCGGTGCGGCCTAGCGCTTTACATCGTTTGTGCGCGCACTAGTTCTTCGTTTTCGCCGAGCTACCGTAGACCACCGACGCCAGCGACCTTGCAGCTCCCTATTCCGGCCATCTCCGGTCGGTCCAGTGGCACCACTCGACGCACAGCAGCGTCAGCGTTCGGACGCAGGTGAAAACGTGTGATTTGGCGCTCTGTAGCAAAAATCCGAGCCTCTCCGGCGAACTCGCCACTGCGGAGACCTCACTGGCACAACTCCGGCGCCGACCGCCGACGTGGCACACCTAGGGCCACCCCTGGGTCACTGCCAGCGGGCCCCGCAGGCCCCTTTGACTGGGTTGACCAAGTCAATGTGCTGACTGGGCAGCCCAGTGCCACTGACATGTGGGTCCCGCGCTAATTAACAGGTTTTATAAATAAATAAATTGTTAATTAATTTGTTAAATAGTTTTAATCACTAATTAGTCACTGACTAGTGGGGCCCACATCCCTAACTAACCCTGTTAGTTAGTTTAACCCATTGTTGAGCTAACAGAGGCTGACATGTGGGTCCCACTGGACCCATAGGTCAGGTTTAACCCCAGTCAACCGTCCTGTTGACTGCTGACATCACCTCTACATCATGCTGACGTCATATCCCATTTATGTTATTATTAATAATTCCAGAAAATGTTTAAATCTTTAGAAATTCATAGAAAATAAACCGTAGCTCGGATGAAAATGTTTTCTATATGAAAGTTGCTTAGAAAAATCCAACGAACCCGAATACGCGGTCCGTTCATCTGTCACATGCCCCTAGCATGCTGAACATGGGACATTCCCCCTCCAGTCATCTGTCTGACACAGGTCCGGAACCGGGAAAACATTCCCGGTTGAATCCCCCCTCCACCTATATCGTGTAGCCATACGTTAGGTTACTCCCGGCACAGCTTATTGCCATGTTATGCTTTGTGATGCTATGCTTGCTTTATATTTACTGTTTCTTCCCCCTCTTTTCTCCGGTAGACCCCGAGACCGATGCCGCCCCTGTGATCGACTACGTCGATGACGACCCCTTCTTGCCAGAGCAACCAGGCAAGCCCCCCTTTGATCATCCCGATATCGCCCATTCCATTCTCTCATGCTTGCATTAGTTTTAGTTACTGTTATTATTTGCTCCTATTCTGATGCATAGCCTGTTTATTGTAACCTGCTATTGTTACCTACCTTCTTATCCTAAACTGCTTAGTATAGGTTGGTTAGAGACCCATCAGTGACCCCCCCCCACTTGACCCGACTGCCCCGCTGGATTATTAGAAGACCCGATCAACAAGATCGAAGACCAGGCCCCGACACCTCACGTCACATCACCCCCCTAGTTGTATGACTCTGCAGAGTTACCATCGAGTGCCGAGGGTACATCACTCCTAATGAGATCTCTATAGTGTAGCTATACGGTCGAGGTCATCGAGGGTGATTTCCTCCTTAACCACTTCCGTTACCGCTCTATCGTGCAACCCCTCAAGTGTGAACCTCGAGGGTGGATCCTCTTACGGTCACCTTGATGATAACATTGAGTGGGATTCATCGAGGGTGATTCCTCAGGTTTTCCCCTTGGTGTTAGACACACAGTTACTATGGTTACTATGACTTTACACTATGCCATGTTACTAAAGACGGGTCAACCCTGAGGGGTACCCGCGCGAGCTTAATAGCGAGTGATGTGGAGTCGGGTTGACCTGGAAGGTGCCCGCGAGATACTTACGAGGCGTGGCCGGGCATTCTTAGCCCTTGCCCCAAGTACTCGAGACGGGGCAACGGGGTCACATCTTTCGTGAGTCTCTGCTTGTTACCGCGCGTTCCTAATCCACTATGATTTGGATATTTGATCCGAGGGGCCTCTGGCCTGATAGCACTAACCATCACGTGGGCATAGTATGGGCGTTCTGCGTCGTATGCATCAGCCGAAGCTTAATAGACGTCAGCGAATGAGCGGCGCGCGCCGGGTTGGACTGCGTAAGCGCCTGCCTTGTTGAAGGAGGTAGCTAGGTCTGCTCACCGGCCGCCCACGCAAAGCGCAGGAGTTCCCGGGGAGATGGCCCATGACCCCTAGGGGCACAGGTTTAGTCCGACGTGCTGGCCTCTCTATTAAGCCTCGGTCGGGTTGCGGCGTATTGTTTGGCCGAGGCCGGGCATGACCCAGGAAAGTGTGTCCGACCGGAGTTAATCGAGCGTGGTGGGTAAGTTGGTGCACCCCTGCAGGGAAGAAAACATCTATCGATAGCCTGTCCTACGGTAACGGACACTTGGAGTTGTATCCCGGTCGATACAACTAGAACTGGATACTTGAGATGAGACATGGATATGAGAATTGGATTGTGATGATAACTGGATAGTATGGCTCTGGGATTGCTTTCTCGCAGGGAGTCGAGAAAGGATCTCTGGCTGAGGTTGATAACACTTCTACTACTTTACTTTATGCTACTCTACTCCCTCCTGTTGCTGCAAGATGGTGGTTTCCAGAAGATGCTAGTCTTCGATAGGCTAGGCTTTCCCCTTCCCTTCTAGCATTCTGCAGTTTAGTCCATAGATACAGCCCATTTCCTTTGATACAGATGCATACTTGGTTTAGATCTGATGTAAGTCTGGCGAGTACTTTGGATGAGTACTCACGGTTGCTTTGCTACCTCTTTTTCCCCTATACTCGGTTGTTGCGACCAGATGACGGATCCCAGGAGCCAAACGACGCCACGGATGACTACTACTACCCGGAGGATGCCTACTACTATGTGGAGACTGCCGACGACCAGGAATATAGGTGGCTCCCAGGCAGGAGGCCTTGCCTTTTCGATTGTTGTTGCTTTTGTGCTAGCCTTCTTAAGGCACACTTGTCTAACTTATGTCTGTACTCAGATATTGTTGCTTCCGCTGACTCTTGTGTATTCGAGCTTATGTATTCGAGCCCTCGAGGCCCCTGACTTGTAATATAAAGCTTGTATTATTTTCATTTGTGTCTAGAGTTGTGTTGTGATATCTTCCCGTGAGTCCTTGATCTTGATCGTACACATTTGTGTGTATGATTAGTGTATGGTCATATCGAGGGTGTCACATCTATGCACTTCAATTATATCTTTTGAGTATGGCTTTATAGAATTTTCATGTGCTTCACTTATATCATTTGAAGTTTGGATTGCATGTTTCTCTTTACATAGAAAACCGCCATTTGTAGAATGCTCTTTTGCTTCACTTATATTTGTTAGAGCGTGGGCATATCTTTTGTAGAAAGAATTAAACTCTCTTTCTTCACTTATATCTATTTAGAGAGAAGACAGGAATTAGTCATTCACATGGTTAGTCATAAAATCCTACATAAAACTTGTAGATCACTGAATATGATATGTTTGATTCCTTGCAATAGTTTTGCGATATAAAGATGGTGATATTAGAGTCATGCTAGTGGGTAGTTGTGGATTTGTAGAAATACTTGTGTTGAGGTTTGTGATTCCCGTAGCATGCACGTATGGTGAACCGTTATGTAACGAAGTCAGAGCATGAGGTATTTATTGACTGTCTTCCTTATGAGTGGCGGTCGGGGACGAGCGATGGTCTTTTCCTACCAATCTATCCCCCTAGGGGCATGCGTAGTAGTACTTTGCTTCGAGGGCTAATAAAATTTTGCAATAAGTATGTGAGTTCTTTATGACTAATGTTGAGTCCATGGATTATACGCATTCTCACCCTTCCATCATTGCTAGCCTCTTCGGTACCGTGCATTGCCCTTTCTCACCTCGAGAGTTGGTGCAAACTTCGCTGGTGCATCCAAACCCCGTGATACGATACGCTCTATCACACATAAACCTCATTATATCTTCCTCAAAACAGCCACCATACCGACCTATCATGGCATTTCCATAGCCATTCCGAGATATATTGCCATGCAACTTCCATCATCATCATATACATGACTTGAGCATTCATTGTCATATTGCTTTGCATGATCATAAGATAGCTAGCATGATGTTTTCATGGCTTGTCCGTTTTTTGATGTCATTGCTACGCTAGATCATTGCACATCCCGGTAACCGCCGGAGGCATTCATATAGAGTCATATCTTTGTTCTAGTATCGAGTTGTAATATTGAGTTGTAAGTAAATAAAAGTGTGATGATTATCATTATTAGAGCATTGCCCGCAAAAAAAGGAGAGGCCAAAGAAGCCTGCCAAAAAAAAGAGAAAATAAAAGGGGCAATGTTGCTATCCTTTTACCACACTTGTGCTTCAAAGTAGCACCATGTTCTTCATATAGAGAGTCTCATGAGTTATCACTTTCATATACTAGTGGGAATTTTTCATTATAGAACTTGGATTTTATATTCCAACGATGGGCTTCCTAAAATGCCCTAGGTCTTCATGAGCAAGCAAGTTGGATGCACACCCACTTAGTTTCAGTTTGAGATTTCATATACTTATAGCTCTAGTGCATCCGTTGCATGGCAATCCCTACTTCTCACATTGACATCAATTGATGGCATCTCCATTGCCTGTTTATTAGCCGCGTCGATGTGAGACTTTCTCCCTTTTTGTCTTCTCCACACAACCTCCACCATCATATTCTATTCCACCTATAGTGCTATGTCCATGGCTCACGCTCATGTATTGCGTGAGTGTTGAAAAAGCTGAAGCGCGTTAAAAAGTATGAACCGATTGCTCAGCTTGTCATCGGGGTTGTGCATGATGTGAATATTTTGTGTGGTGAAGATGGAGCATAGCCAGACTATATGATTTTGTAGGGCTAACTTTCTTTGGCCATGTTATTTTGAAAATACATGATTGCTTTATTAGTAGGCTTGAAGTATTATTGTTTTTATGTCAAATGATAGACTATTGCTTTGAATCACTCGTGTCTTAATATTCATGCCATGATTAGATATGTGATCAAGATTATGCTAGGTAGCATTCCACATCAAAAATTATCTTTTTTATCATTTACCTACTCGAGGACGAGCAGGAATTAAGCTTGGGGATGCTGATATGTCTCCGTCATATCTATAATTTTTGATTGATCCATGCCAATATTCTACAACTTTCATATACTTTTGGCAACTTTTTATACTATTGTTGGGACTAACATATTGATCTAGTGCCATTTCCTGTTTGTTGCATGTTTTTTGTTTCACAGAATATCCATATCAAACGGAGTCCAAACAGGATAAAAACTGCCAGAGATTTTTTGGAATATATATGATTTTTGGGAAGAAAAATCCACGCGAGACAGTGTCCGAGGGAGGCACGAGGCAGGGGGCACGCCCACCCCCCTGGGCGCGCCCCTGACCCTCGTGGCAACCCCTTAAGGCAGTTGATGCCCTTCTTTTGCCGCAAGAAAGCTAATATCCGAATAGAGATCGTGTTAAAAGTTCAGCCCAATCAGAGTTACGGATATCCAGGAATATAAGAAACGGTGAAACGGAAGAATTTGAGAACGCAAAAACAGAGAGAGACAGAGAGACAGATCCAATCTTCGAGGGGATCTTGCCCCTCCCATGCCATGTAGACCAAGAACCAGAGGGGAAACCCTTCTCCCATCTAGGGAGGAGGTCAAGGAAGAAGAAGAAGAAGAAGAAGAAGAAGAAGAAGAAGAAGGGGGGCTCTCTCCCCCTCGCTTCCGGTGGCGCCGGAGTGCCACCGGGGGACATCATCATCACCGCAATCTTCACCAACAACTTCACCGCCATCATCACCAACTCTTCCCCCCTCTATGCAGCAGCGTAACCCTTCTTTTACCCATTGTAATCTCTACTTAAAAATGGTGCTCTACTCTATATATTATTTCCCAATGATGCATGGCTATCCTATGATGTTTGAGTAGATCGGTTTTGTCGTAATGGTTATTTGATGATCGTGATTGGTTTGAGTTGCATGTTTTATTATTGGTGCTGTCCAATGGTGCTCTCCGTGTCGCACAAGCGTGAGGGATCCCCGCTGTAGGGTTTGCAATATGTTCATGATTTCCTTATGGTGGGTGGCGTGAGTGACAGAAGCACAGACCCGAGTAAGTAGGTTGTTTGCGTATGGGATAAAGAGGACTTGATACTTTAATGGTATGGTTGGGTTTTACCTTAATGATATTTAGTAGTTGCGGATGCTTGCTAGAGTTCCAATAATAATTGCATATGATCCAAGTAGAGAAAGTATGTTAGCTTATGCCTCTCCCTCAAATAAAATTGCAATAGTGATTACCGGTCTAGTTATCAATTGCCTAGGGAAAAATAACTTTCTCGTAACAACAAGCTCTCTACTAAAACTAATTTAGTTGTGCCTTTATCTAAACAGCCCCTACTTTTTATTTACGTACTCTTTATTATCTTGCAAACCTATCCAAAAACACCTATAAAGTACTTCTAGTTTCATACTTGTTCTAGGTAAAGCGAACATCAAGCGTGCGTAGAGTTGTATCGGTGGTCGATAGAACTTGAGGGAATATTTGTTCTACATTTAGCTCCTTATTGGGTTCGACACTCTTACTTATCGAAAACTATTGCGATCCTCTATACTTGTGGGTTATCACACATACCTTGATAAATTTTTGAAGAAGTTCAAAATGGATCAAACAAAGAAAGGGTTCTTGCTTATGTTACAAGGTGTGAAGTTGAGTCAGACTCAATGCCCTACCACTGCAGAAGATAAGAGAAAATGAAAGTCATTCCCTATGCTTCAGCCATAGGTTCTATCATGTATGCTATGCTGTGTACCACACCTGATGTGTGCCTTGCTATTACTTTAGCAGGGAGGTACCAAAGTAATCCAGGAGTGGATCACTGGACAACAGTGAAGAACATCTTGAAATACCTAAAAAGGACTAAGGATATGTTTCTCGTTTATGGAGGTGACAAAGAGCTCGCCGTAAACGGTTACGTCGATGCAAGCTTTGACACTGATTCGGATGACTCTAAGTCACAAACTGGGTACGTATTTTTATTGAATGGTGGAGCTGTCAGTTGGTGTAGTTCCAAGCAGAGCATCATGGCAAGATCTACATGTGAAGCCGAGTACATAGCTGCTTCAGAAGCAGCAAATGAAGGAGTTCGTATCCGATCTAGGTGTCATACCTAGTGCATCAGGTCCAATGAAAATCTTTTGTGACAATACTGGTGCAATTGCCTTGGCAAAGGAATCCAGATTTCACAAGAGAATGTAGCACATCAAGAGACGCTTCAATTCCATCCGCGATCAAGTCAAGGAGGGAGACATAGAGATTGGCAAGATACATACGGATCTGAATGTTGCAGACCCGTTGACTAAGCCTCTCTCACGAGCAAAACATGATCAGCACCAAGACTCAATGGGTGTTAGAATCATCACAAGGTAATCCAGATTATTGACTCTAGTGCAAGTGAGAGACTGAAGGAAATATGCCCTAGAGGCAATAATAAAGTTGTTATTTAAATTTCCTTATATCATGATAAATGTTTATTATTCAAGCTAGAATTGTATTAACTGGAAACTTAGTACATGTTTGAATACATAGACAAACTGAGTGTCACTAGTATGCCTCTACTTGACTAGCTCGTTAATCAAAGATGGTTAAGTTTCCTAGCCATGAACAAAGAGTTGTCATTTGATAAACGGGATCACATCATTAGAGAATCATGTGATTGACTTGACCCATCTGTTAGCTTAGTACTATGATCATTTAGTTTATTGCTACTGCTTTCTCCATAACTTATACATGTTCCTATGACTATGAGATTATGCAACTCCCGAATATCGGAGGAACACTTAGTGTGCTATCAAACGTCATAACGTAGCTGGGTGACTATAAAGATGCTCTACAGGTGTCTCCGATGGTGTTTGTTGAGTTGGTATAGATCGAGATTAGGATTTGTCAATCTGTTTATCGGAGAGGTATCTCTGGGCCCTCTCGGTAATGCACATTACTATAAGCCTTGCAAGCAATGTGACTAATGAGTTAGTTATGGGATATTGCGTTACGGAACGAGTAAAGAGACATGCCGGTAATGCGATCGAACTAGGTATTGAGGTACCGACGATCGCATCTCGGGCAAGTAATATACCAATGACAAAGGGAACTACATATGTTGTTATGCAGTTTGACCGATAAAGATCTTTGTAGAATATGTAGGAACCAATATGAGCATCCAGGTTCCGCTATTGGTTATTGACCGGAGATGAGTCTCGATCATGTCTACATAGTTCTCGAACCCGTAGGGTCCGCACGCTTAACGCTCGGTGACGATCGGTATTATGAGTTTATGTGTTTTGGTGTACCGAAGGTAGTTCAGAGTCCCAGATATGATCACGGGCATGACCAGGAGTCTCGGAATGGTCGAGACATATAAATCGATATATTGGAAGCCTATGTTTGGACATCGGAATGGTTCCGGATGAGTTCGGGCATTTACCGGAGTACCGGGAGGTTACCGGACCCCCCCCCGGGGAGTATATGGGCCTTATTGGGCGTTAGTGGAAAAGAGGAGAGGAAGGGAAAGGTGGAGGGTGCGCCCCCTAGCCCAATCCGAATTGGGTGGGGTGCTGGCCCCCCTTCCTTCCTTCTCTCTCCCCTTCCTTCTCTCCTACTCCTACTAGGGAAAGGGGGGAATCCTACTCCCGGTGGGAGTAGGACTCCCCCTAGGGCGCGCCATAGAGAGGGATGGCCCTCCCCTCCTCCATTCCTTTATATACGGGGGAGGGGGGCACCCCATAGACACACAAGTTGATCTCTTAGCCGTGTGCGGTTCCCCCCTCCATAGATTTACACCTCGGCCATATCGTTGCAGTGCTTAGGTGAAGCCCTACACCCGTAACTTCATCATCACTATCATCACGTCGTCGTGCTGACGAAACTCTCCCTCGACACTTAGCTGGATCTAGAGTTCGCGGGATGTCACTGAGCTGAACGGGTGCAGATCGCGGAGGTGCCGTACCTTTGGTGCTAGGATCGGTCGGATCGTGAATACGTACGACTACATCAACCGCATTGTCATAACGCTTCCGCTGATGGTCTATGAGGGTACGTAGACAACAATCTCCCCTCTCGTTGCTATGCATCACCTAGATAGATCTTGCGTGTGCGTAGGAATTTTTTTGAAATTACTACGTTCCCCAACATGCCATAGCTACAACTTCACATACTTCATTTGTCTTTAATGACTAGACCAAGGTGTCACAGAACCCCACCTTGATCAATAAAGCTTTTATCTTATATTCGCAATATCCAGATTGCAATCTTAGTTTCTTGCTTGTTCCTCATTTGCTTGTAGGAAATAGACCTTCGTGGTTAGGTTTATCATGCTCCAGCATGGTCAATAACCTCTGGGAATTGGTTCAGCAGTTGCTAAGGTGCGACGTCCTTGCACATTCGTAGTCAGATCATCAAAGTCTACTCCACCATAAACGATAGCCGCCATCTCATCAAACGACAAGACACATTCGCCTGTATCACGGTCACTTTGGCTGAGGCTGTCCAGGTAAGTGGTTTCATCTTTGGGGTGGTACATCATTATGGTGTCCCCCATAGTCTGATCATAGACAACGGAACAAACTTCACGGCTAGAGAGGTCAATGCCTAGTGTGCCAAAATGGGCATTAAGCTCGACTACGCATCCGTTTACCACCCGTAGTTAATGGGCAAGTGGAGCGAGCCAATGGACTAATCCTTAGCGGCATCAAGCCGAGGCTAGTGCGCTCCCTTAAAAAGGCCGACTGCAAATGGGTTGAGGAACTCGATTCTGTCCTATGGGGCTTGCGTACCACAACGAACAGATCTAGGGGATTCACGCTATTTTATGGTGTATGTTGCCGAGGCAGTCCTCCCTTGTGACATCACACACGATGCACCTCAGGTGTGAATTGATTTTTTCCAGGGCAAAAGACACCTTATACCAGAAGATGGGCATCGGGGGGCTTCCAGGTGGCCCACGAGGCAGGGGGCGCGCCCTCCACCCTCGTGGAGAGTGGGTGGACGCCCTATGGTGCTTTCTTCACCCAATATTTTTAATATATTCCAAAACTTACTTTCGTGGAGTTTCAGGACTTTTGGAGTTATGCAGAGTAGGTCTCTAATATTTGCTCCTTTTCCAGCCCAGGATTCCAGCTACCGGCATTCTCCCACTTCATGTAAACCTTGTAAAATAAAAGAGAAAAGGCATAAGTATTGTGACATAATGTGTAATAACAGCCCATAATGCAATAAATATCGATATAAAAGCATGATGCAAAATGGACATATCAACTACCCCAACCTTAGACCTCGCTTGTCCTCAAGAGGAAGCCGATATCGAAAAATATGTCCACATCTTTAGAGATAGAGGTGTCGATAAAATAAAATATGGACATGAGGGCATCATGATCATTCTTAGAATAGCAACATATATATATATATTGTCATATGATTTCTTATGCTGAAGTAATAATCTATTCACAATGTAAAGTATGAATCAGAAACTTCATTGAAAAACTAGCAAACCATAATCTCAGTCATTGAAGCAATTGCAATTTATCATAACATCGGAAAGAGTCAATATAAGAGCTTTCCAGCAAGTCCACATACTCAACTATAATTTAGTCTTTCACAATTGCTAACACTCACACAATACTTATGGGTATGATGTTTTCGTCGGACACAGAGAAAGATAGGGGCTTATAGTTTTTCCTCCCAACCTTTTACCTCAAGGGTAACGTCAACAATAATGCTTCATGAAAACCCACATACAATTGGATATATATATATATATATCAGGATCTTTCCAACACATAGTGCTTGCGAAAGGATAAAGTGTAAAAAGGAAAGGTGAAGATCACCATGACTCTTTTATAAGGTATAAGACAAAAATAAAAGATAGGTCCTTCGCAGAGGGAAACAGAGGTTGTCATGTGCTTTTGTGGTTGGATGCACAAAATCTTAATGCAAAAGAACGCCACTTTATATTGCCACTTGTGATAGGGACCTTTATTATACAGTCTGTCGCTTTTATTTCTTTCATATCACAAGCTCGTATAAAGCTTATTTTCTCCACACTAATAGATCATACATATTTAGAAAGAAATTTTTATTGCTTGCAACAATGACAACTTACTTGAAGGATCTTATTCAATCCATAGGTAGATATGATGGACTCTCATGGCAAAACTGGGTTGAAGGATATCTGGAAGCACAAGCAGTATCTCTACTTGGTGCAAAGAATTTGGCTAGCATGAGGGGGAAAGGCAATCTCAACATGTTGGATGATCCATGACAATATAATTTATTTCGGATATAAGAAAACATAATCCATTACGTTGTCTTCCTTGTCCAACATCAGCTTTTTAGCATGTCATATTTTAATGAGTTCTCACAATCATAAAAGATGTCCAATATAGTATATTTACATGTGAAAACCTCTCTTTCTTTATTACTTCCTATTAATTGCAACGATGACCAAAACTATGTTTGTCAACTCTCAACAACTTTTATTCATCATACTCTTTATATGTGAAGTCATTACTCTCAATAAGATCAATATGATCTCTTTACTTATTTTTATTCTCTCTCTTTTCTTTTATTCCCTCAAGATCATAGCAAGATAACGAAGCCCTCGACTCAAGACTAATCTTTATTATATATAGCCCACGGACTCGATTACATAAATAAGGATCAACACAAAAACTCAAAGCTAGATCATACTAAACTTTCTTCTATTAGATCAAATATAACCAAAAGGATCGAACTAAGAAAACCGGTACATATAGAAGTGTGATGGTGATATGATACCGGGGCTCCTCCCCCAAGCTTGGCAATTGCCAAGGGGAGTGCCCGTACCCATGTATTTATGTCTCTTTCTTCAGAGGTGGTGATGATGCCGTTGTTGATGATGTAGGTTTGTTGTCCATCTTCCAAGGCATCGGCTCACCATCATAGAAGGATGATCGAGTCTCCCGGATCCTGAAGTCTACAGCCAAACTCACCCTCTTGAATCTATATTCATACTCACAGTTTTGGTTTTGGAGGTCATATATCAGGGCTTGAAGGTGCTCGATTTTCTCGTGAAGCTTGAAGATGGTCTCCCCAATGTTATTGGCATCCAGCTTGTGGTTGTTGGTGAACTCCGCGATCATGATGTGGTTGGCGTTGAGTCCATGTTCCACCATCCCCTGGCACTTGAAAACTTGTTGCTCCATTGCTTCGAGTCTTTTCTCCATGTTTTCGGTCCTCCTTGGTCCCTCAACATCGTGGATGTGCAGCACTCCCTCACGCATCTCAATGGTTTCAGGGTGTTGCAGCACCTCTGTGAGGTAGGGGTTGATGACCTTCTCGAAAAATTTGTGCTTGGTGGCGCTTGAAGATGTCATGGTGATCTCGATCTGTTAGAAAAACAGCTTGAAACAAAAGCAGAGGATTTTGTCGTGGTACCATGGTCAAAACCTTCGGGAGATTATATAATGAATTTTTACTGACCAAAAGAAGTATCGTGCAAGAAAATGGAGTCCGGAGGGCACACGAGGTGCCCACGAGGCACCTCGTGTCCCTTTCGGACTACTTCTTATTTTACTATTTTTTAAATATTACAAAACGGAGAAAAACTACTATTAGAACTGTTTTGGAGTCGGTTTACTTACCGTACCACATACCTATTCCTTTTCGGAGTCTGAAACGTTCTGGAAAGTGTCCCTTATGTAGTCCTCCGGGGTTACGGTGTCAATAACATTGGTTTCAACATTTATGGGATTACCTGAGATATAATGGTTAATTCTTTGACCATTCACCACCTTCGGATTTGTGCCTTCGAAGTTGTAGATTTTTATGGCACCAAAATGATAGACCTCCTCGATAACGTAAGGACCTTCCCATTTAGATAGGAGTTTCCCTCTAAAAATCTTAAACGATAGTTGTACAACAGAACATAATCACCTACATTAAACCCATGCTTTGTATCCTTTTGTCATGCCATTTTTTAACTTTTTCTTTAAACAGTTTGGCATTCCCATAGGCCTGGGTTCTCCACTCATCAAGTGAGCTAATGTCAAATAGTCTCTTCTCACTGGCAAGTTTGAAATTATAATTGGCCTCTTTAATGGCCCAATATGCCTTATGTTCTAGTTCGAGAGGTAAGTGACATGCTTTTCTATAAACCATTTTATTCGGAGACATACCCATAGGATTTTTATATGCAGTCTATAGGCCCACAATGCATCATCAAGTTTCTTGGACCAATTCTTTCTAGATCTATTAGCAGTCTTTTGCAAAATTAATATAATCTATCTATTACTCAGTTCTACTTGACCACTAGACCGTGGGTGGTATGGAGATGCAATTCTATGATTAACATCATACTTAGCAAGCATTTTACGAGAAGCACCATGAATAAAATGTGAACCACCATCAGTCATTAAGTATCTAGGGACTCCAAACCTCGGAAAAATAACTTCTTTAAGCATCTTAATAGAGGTGTTATGATCAGCACTACTAGGTGGAATAGCTTCTACCCACTTAGTAACGTAATCAACAACAACTAAAATATGTGTATACCCATTAGAGGAAGGAAACGGTCCCATGTAATCAAAGCCCAAAACATCAAATTGTTCAATAACAAGTGAATAGTTCATAGGCATTTCTTGACGTCTACTAATATTACCAATTCTTTGATATTCATCACAAGACAAGACAAACTTACGGGCATCTTTGAAAAGAGACATCCAATAAAAACCGGATTGCAATACCTTATGTGCAGTTCTATCTCCAGCGTGGTGTCCTCCATAAGCCTCGGAGTGACACTTGCGTAGGATCTGTTCCTGCTCATGCTCTGGTACACAACATCTAATAACACCATCTACTCCTTCTTTATAAAGGTGTGGGTCATCCCAGAAGTAATGTTTTAAATCATAGAAAAACTTTTTCTTTTGTTGGTATGTGAAACTAGGTGGTATAAATTTAGCAACAATGTAATTATAATAATCAGCATACCATGGAGCAGTACGAGAAGCATTTATGACAGCTAATTGTTCATCAGGAAAACTATCATCAATAGGGAGTGGGTCATCAAGAACATTTTCTAACCTAGACAAGTTGTCTGCAACGTGGTTCTCAGCTCCCTTTCTATCAATAATATGCAAATCAAATTCTTGTAGCAAGAGAACCCATCTAATAAGTCTAGGTTTAGCATCTTTCTTTTCCATAAGGTATTTAATAGCAGCATGATCAGTGTGAATAGTTACTTAAGAATCAACAATATAAGGTCTGAACTTATCACAAGCAAATACAACTACTAAAAATTCTTTTTCAGTAGTAGCATAATTTCTCTGTGCACTTTCTAGAGTTTTACTAGCATATTGGATAACATTTAATTTCTTATCAACTCTTTGTCCTAGAACAGCACCTACAGCATAATCATTAGCATCACATATAATTTCAAAGGGTAAATTTCAATCAGGTGGCTGAACAATAGGTGAAGAAATCAAGGCTTTCTTAAGTATTTCAAATGCTTCTACACAATCATCATCAAAGACAAAAGGAACATCTTTTTGTAAGAGATTAGTCAGAGGCCTAGAAATTTTTGAGAAGTCTTTAATGAACCTCTTATAAAAACCGGCATGACCAAGGAAACTTCTTATTCCTTTAATGTCCTTAGGACACAACATCTTTTCAATAGCATCAACTTTAGATTTATCAACTTCAATACCTCTTTCAGAAATTTTATGCCCGAAGACAATACCTTCATTAACCATAAAGTGGCACCTCTCCCAATTCAAGACAAGATTAGTTTCTTCACATCTCTGCAAAACTCGATCAAGGTTGCTTAAGCAATCATCAAAATAACTTCCATACACGGAGAAATCATCCATGAAAACCTCAACAATCTTTTCACAAAAGTCAGAAAATATAGCAGTCATACATGTTTGAAAGGTAGCGGGTGCATTACATAAACCAAAAGGCATACGCCTATAAGCAAAGGTACCGAAAGGGAAAGTAAAAGTGGTCTTTTCATGATCCTCTTTCGACACAGGTATTTGAGAGAAACCAGAATAACCGTCTAGAAAGCAAAAATGTGTATGTTTGGATAATCTTTCTAGCATTTGATCAACAAAAGTTAAAGGGTAATGATCCTTTCTAGTAGCTTTATTTAATTTGCGGAAATCAATTACCATTCCATAACCTGTAACAATTCTTTGTGGGATCAATTCATCTTTATCATTAGGAACAAGAGTAATACCTCCCTTCTAGGGACACAATGGACAAAACTTACCGACTAACTATCAGCAATAGGATAAATTATACCTGCCTGCAGAAGCTTTAGTATTTCATTTCTTACCACTTCTTTCATCTTAGAATTTAACCATCGTTGCTGATCAACAACCAGTTTAGCGTCTTTCTCCAACTTTATTTCGTGCTGGCATAGAGTGGGACAAATGCCCTTAAGATCATCAAGAGTATATCCAATAGCAGCATGGTGCTTCTTCAGAGTTTTCAATAATTTATCTTCTTCCTGCTCTGAAAGGTTAGCTCTAATAATAACAGGATATATCTTCTTTACTTCAAGATAATAATATTTAAGAGTATTAGGTTATGGTTTAAGCTCAAACAGGAGATCACCCTTGGGTGGAGGAGGATCCCCTAGAATTTCAACAGGCAAGTTGTGTTTCAAAATAGGCCCCTGTTTAAAGAATACTTCATCTATTTCCCTTCTTTCATTCATAAACATATCATTTTCATGGTCTAGCAAATATTGTTCTAAAGGATCATTAGGAGGCAAGAAAATAGAAGCAAGACCAATAATTTCATCTTTACTAGGCAATTCTTTATCATGGGGTTGTCTACGAAATTTAGCAAAATTCAAATCATGAGACAAATCCCCTAAACCAATAGTAGCAATATCCTTTTCGCAATCTATCTTAGCATTAATAGTATTCAACAAGGGTCTACCAAATATAATGGGATAAAAGGCATCTTGTGGGGAACCAAGAACAATAAAATCAGTAGGATATTTAATTTTCCCACACAAGACTTCAACATCTATAACAATCCCAATTGGTAAAATAGTATCTCTATTGGCAAGCTTAATAGTAACATCAATATCTTCTATCTCAGCAGGAGCAATATCATGCATAATTTCTTTATATAAAGTATAAGGTATTTCACTAACACTAGCACCCATATCACATAAGCCATGATAACAGTGATCTCCTATTTTAACAGAAACAACAGGCATGCCAACAACAGGTCTATGTTTATTTTCAGTATCGGGTCTAGCAATTCTAGCAGCTTCATCACTGAAGTAAATTACATGCCCTTCAATATTATCGACCAAGAGATCCTTAGCCATAGAAATACTAGGTTCAACTTTAATTTTCTCATAGGGTGTAGGTGTTCTAGCATTACTCTTACGAACCACAGTTGAAGCTTTAGCATGATCCTTTATTCTAACAGGGAAAGGTGGTTTCTCAATATAAGTGGTAGGAACAATAGGATCAACATTATAAGTGATAGTATTTTCTTTAAATTAGTAGGTTCAACTACTTTTACTTCAATGGGAGGATGATATTTAAACCACTTCTCCTTAGGGAGATCAACATGAGTAGCAAATGATTTACAGAAAGAAGCTACTATCTCAGAGTCAAGTCCATATTTAGTTCTAAATTCATGAAAAGCATCGGTATCCATAAAAGATTTAACACAATCAAACTTATGTGTTATACCTGACACCTTACCTTCGTCGAGTTCCCGATCTTCAGAGTTGCATTTAATTCTTCCAATAAATCCCATCTAAATGCAATAGTCTTCATCATAAAAGAACCAGTACAAGAAGTATCGAGCATGGAACGATTATTGAGAGAAAGCCGAGCATAAATTTTTTGATTAATAATTTCTCTTAAGAGCTCATGATTGGGGCATGAATATAACATTGACTAAAGCCTCCCCCAAGCTTGACCGATACTTTCTCTTTCACGAGGACAAAAATTATATATATAATTACGATCACGATGAACCAGATGCATAGGATAAAACTTCTGATGAAATTCCAATTTCAATCGGTTGTAGTTCCATCATCCAATATCATCACATAGCCTAAACCATGTCAATGACTTTCCCTTCAAAGATAAAGGGAAGACCTTCTTCTTGATAATATCCTCGGGCATATCTGCAAGCTTAAATAATCCACAAACGTCATCCACGTAGATTAGGTGCATATCGGGATGTAATGTTCCATTTCCTGTAAAAGGATTAGCTAGCAGTTTCTCTATCATACCCGAAGGAATTTCAAAGTAAACATTTTCAGTAGGTTGAGAAACAACTCTTTGTTCTATTGGTCGGGGTGAAGATACCCCGAACAAGCCCCTCAAAGGATTATTTTCCATAGTAACAAGTGACAGTAAATTTCAGCACACTATATAAATTTTTCCTTACCAAATTCCACCTACCAAAGGCGCTTCACTTCCCGGCAACGGCGCCAGAAAAGTGTCTTGATGACCCACAAGTATAGGGGATCTATCTTAGTCCTTTTGATAAGTAAGTGTATCGAACCCAACGAGGAGCAGAAGGAAATGATAAGAAGTTTTCAGTAAGGTATTCTCTGCAAGCACTAAAATTATCGGTAACAGATAGTTTTGTGATAAGGTAATTTGTATCGGGTAACAAGTAACAAAAGTAAACAAGGTGCATCAAGGTGGCCCAATACTTTTTGTAGAAAAGGACAAGCCTGGACAAACTCTTATATAAAGGAAAGCGCTCCCGAGGACACATGAGATTTATCGTCAAGCTAGTTTTCATCATGCTCATATGATTCACGTTCATTACTTTGATAATTTGATATCTGGGTGGACCGGTACTTGGGTACTGACCTTCCTTGTACAAGCATCCCACTTATGATTAACCCCCCTCGTAAGCATCTGCAACTACGAAAGAAGAATTATGGTAAACCTAACCATAGCATGAAACATATGGATTCAAATCAGCCCCTTACGAAGCAACACATAAACTAGGGTTTAAGCTTCTGTCACTCTAGCAACCCATATCTACTTATTACTTCCCAATGCCTTCCCCTAGGCCCAAACAATGGTGAAGTGTCATGTAGTCGACGTTCACCTAACACCACTATAGGAAAGACAACATACATCTCATCAAAATATCAAACGAATACCAAATTCACTTGACTACTTATAACAAGACTTCTCCAATGTCCTCAGGAACAAATGTAACCACTCACAAATCATATTCATGTTCATAATCATAGGGGTATTAATGTGCATAAAGGATCTGAACATATAATCTTCCACCGAATAAACCAACTAGCATCAACTACAAGGAGTAATCAACACTGCTAGCAACCCATAGGTACCAATCTAAGGTTTTGAGACAAAGATCGGATACAAGAGATGAACTAGGATTTGAGAGGAGATGGTGCTGGTGAAGATGTTGATGGAGATTGACCCCCTCCCGATGAGAGGATCGATGGTCACGATTTTGCCTTCCCGGAGGGATGTTTCCCCGGCAGAACAGCTCTGTCGGAGCCCTAGATTGGTTCCGCCTCGAGATGGCGGCGCTTCGTCCCGAAAGCTTCCTTCTGATTTTTTCCCGGGAAAAAGACACCTTATACCAGAAGATGGACATCGGGGGGCTTCCAGGTGGCCTATGAGGCAGGGGGCGCGCCCAGGGGGTAGGGCGCGCCCTCCACCCACGTGGATAGTGGGTGGCCCCCCTCTGGTGCTTTCTTCGCCAATATTTTTAATATATTCCAAAACTGACTTTCGTGGAGTTTCAGATCTTTTGAAGATGTGCAGAATAGGTCTCTAATATTTGCTCCTTTTCCAGCCCAGGATTCCAGCTGCCGGCATTCTCCCTCTTCATGTAAACCTTGCAAAATAAGAGAGAAAAGGCATAAGTATTGTGACATAATGTGTAATAACAGCCCATAATGCAATAAATTTTGATATAAAAGCATGATGCAAAATGGATGTATCATGCATGTATGAGGAGCTAGATGCCAAGATCGACCGGAAAGATGCCCTTGATGCTCTCGAAGAAGAGTGCAATGTGGCACACATGAGGTCAGCTATCTATCAATAGGAGGCACGACACTACCACAATAGTGAGGTCTGTGCAAAGGACTTCAACACCAGGGACCTCATCATGAGGCTACATCTCGAAAAGCAGAAGCACAAACTCTACCATAGATGGGACATGTCGTTCATTATTAACCAAGTGCGAATCGGAGGAGCTTACCGAATTCGAGATCCAGAGGACGGCTAACAAGAACCCAACCCCTAGAACAAGGCGCTACTCCGACGCTTCTACAGTTGACACCCCGTGCACGACTAATGTACATAACTTGCACCTTTTTCTTTGTCTTTATTTTTTCCACCTCGGAACTTCCTTAAATGATCTCGAAGGATGCACTACAAAAAAAACACATCTGTGACATTTTGGGCCGAACGAAAATTATTTCTGTCATGCTTATGACACTTCTATGACGATAATTGTGACAAAACCCGGTATCATCATATATGTGGTGGGCTCCTACTTCTATGAAAAAAAATCATGACAGGAAATGGGCTTTTCGTCTTGGGCGGGCCGGAGATGCAGCTGCATGACATTCTTTGGGCCGTCCATGACAGAGAAAACCATGGTAGAAGCGAGGGTGAGGAAAATATCGGTGGAGTTCCCAGTTACGGTGGGTGGTCCGGGGCCGAGCGATGTGCGTTTCTCTCGTACGTACATGCATGTGTGCGAGGCGTTGCGCTCTAACTGAACTCGGGCGATTGCACTGCAGGCTATGCGTTACTGAACCCGACCGAGCGATCGATCGCTTGCTATTAACTGAAGCCTAGTGATTCCTTTGCTACTGGTGCTAACTGAAGCCGATCGATGCTGCATCTTGATGAACAGTGAGCATTGTTGGGGGGTTGGATGAACAGGACACCGTCGTAGAAGAGGCCGTTGCTGCTAGATGAAGTGTACCCCAATCGATAGAGCCGGTGGATGAACAGGACCCCGTGGAGGGCTGGTTGAATAGGACCCCATGGAGGGCTGGTTAAACAGTAGCCGGTGGACGGCTGGTTGAACAGTAGCCGGTGGAGGGCTGGATGAACAGTAGCCCGTGGAGGGGTGGTTGAACAAGACCCCATGGAGAGGGCTGGTTGAACAGTAGCCGGTGGATGCTGGATGAACAGGAGCTCGTGGATGAACAGTCGTAGGTGGAGGCTGGAGGAGATCGATGGTGGATGAATAGTAGCCCGTGGAGGCTGGAGCAGGTCGACGGTGGAGATGAACAGTATCCTGTGGAGTCCCGTTTTGTGGTACGCCACACCCCTCCCGATGAACAGGACCCCAATTTTGACCGTAGCACTCCAACATAAGTCTGCTTCCTCCGTTTTGTGGTACACCACACGCCTCCCGATCAACAGGACTCCATTTCGACCGTAGGAGGTCTGTTTCCTCCGTTTTGCGGTACACCAGACCCCTCCCGATGAACATGATACCGTTTTGACCGTGGCCGGTCGAACACAAGGTTGTTTCCTCCGTTCTACGGTATGCCAGGCCTTGTTTCCATCGGTTGTTCCATCCAAGCTGGTTGGCTCCCGATGAACAACACGCGGTCCGTTGCCTCTCGATGAACATGACGCATTTCGGTGCCTCCCCATGAACACGACGATGGCATAGTTTCTTTGGTCCGACCCAGCCACAGCCATGTACATGAGCCCAGGCCATACGTATGCACAAGTAGGCGTTCGAGACCCCGCCCGTATGTACGTACATGGTCGTTTTTACTTTCTTGCACCCTGGCCGCTGTACGTACGTGCACATGCAACGTGCGCGCCTCTACTATGACAAGTGCCCTTCCTTACACGACCACGGTTCATCGCTGCAGCCTGCAGACAGACCGATTGTATGTACGTACACGTTCACGACCAGAATGACAATGCTACGTACGCTTCGACCGGGTGGGTCCTGACTGTCAGGCACTTCCTCGTGTGCGAGGATGTAGCAGGTGGGTCCCAGCCGTAAGGGGGGGAAACGTTTTTTTCGTGAAATATGGTGGCCTGTCCGGTGGGTCCCTGCTATCAGGTGGAGGAATCATTATTTTTCGCGTAATAAGGAGGCACTTCCTTGCTGCGGCTGTGGATCCACCTGTCAGCCTCTCCACGTGCAGTACTCTTCCGATGGAAGTCGTTCATTGACCATGTTGACCACGCCGCGCCGAGAGCACCAAGGTGGTTGACGCCGGCGAGGCCTAGGAAGGGAACGACGCGGAGCCGGGGAAGACACGGCAATGGATGCCCACGTGGAGTGGAGTACGAGGGTTCACTTGTTCGGCTGCGGTGTGAGGCTGCCATCGCAGCAGGGCCTGGCCAGCGGTGGTAGTAGTAGGGGGATGTGAGGCCTCCGCAGGAGCACAGTCGGCCATGGGAGGCAGGAGCGGGCTGCATGACCGGCGCTGCTTTGGGCGGCTGGAGCAAGAAGACCAGAGGTTGAAGAAACACGATGGCCGTTGAATGGACATCGTACGGTCACTACCGCTAGAATTGTTTATATTGACTAAGTTGACAAAGCCCTTGGTACGCGTCAACTTAGTAGGCCCACAGGTCAGCCTCCGAATCAGTGCGCCCCAGATGTCAGGGGGAGGAATCATTTTTTGGGCGGGTGAACCTAGAATATCCGAGATTGAAGAAGAAGCACGATATCCGTTGGATGGACATCCAACGGCCATTGTTGCTAGAAACGTGTGTTTCCTATAAGTTGATAAAGCCTTGCATACGAGTCAAGTTATTTTTTTAGGGGACGCCTCAACTTAGTAGGCCCACAAGTGTGTGGCAGAGAACTTATAGCCCATTCGAGATTTGTAAGAATGTACATCCCATTTTTGAATTCTAATGGAATTTACTACAACCCATTTTCTAGCTATGACAACGATTAATAATTTCAACCAACCGTTCGAAACATAATTCAATAAAATTTCCCACATTTCGATGGGATCCAAAATATTTTTATCCCTAAATTTCTATTCAGATTAAGTACAATTTCAATATAAATTTGTCTTACGTAAAAATCCAACGAAACATTGCGCGGGCAACAATTAATGAAATTAAAACTTTCAAAATACAAAAATAATATTTTATAAACTAATGACCTGTTTGGTGCATTTTTTAGTTACAACCCAGTTTTTATAATTAAATCCCATTTATTATTTCTTAAAGCCCTTTTTTCTTGTTAAGCCTAATGCATCCCTCCGAGGAAAGATTTGGAGCCCAGTGGGGTGGAGAATAAGAAGTTGACCTTGCCTGAGTATTCCTCAAAAAAAGTATAGCTAGGCTAGCCATTTTCAGCTTGAAAAAAATTAATATCTGGGCTGGATATCTGGCCTGGGCTAGATGGGCCACAACCCGCCTAGTTAATGCCTTGCTCTGCTCTGAACAACAACGAAAACATCGCTCTTGTCTAAAAAAATGAAAACATCGCTGAAGAAAAACTCTTCAGTGCTCACACCTCAAAAACACAAATACTGCTCGAGCTGCTTGGTCCCAGCTGTCGACCACTCCTTGCGCAATTCTCTCGTTTATTGACTACATAGGTTGACAATTGTGTTGGACTGTGATGTCAGGAAACCAGGAAGAAGCAAAAAAAATTACAGTTGTAGTATCTAATAAGGAGGCACTTGCGTACGTGCGGCTATGGCCCTGGTGGGTCCCCACTATCATCCTATCCAAGTAAAGTCATCTCCTCATTCCTCATATCTGTTGACCATGTTGACAACGCAAGATGGCGGCGCCACGCCGAGCACAACAACTCAAAGGACGACGGAGAGGGCCTCGCGGGCCCTACGGTTGGTCTGATACAGCGTCCGCTGCTCATTCGGGAAGCCAGGATCATAGGGCCAGATGTCCGCGGTGACATTGTTGTTCGCTTGTTCACCGGTGCTCGTTGACGAGACGGAGGTTGCAGCACAGGTCCTCCAGCGTTGGTAGCTCTTCTGCCATTAGGGCGTCGAAGTGCGGCCACACTTGCTCTATGGTGAACACGGCATGAACCGGCTTAGACAGTGGCGCCGGCTCCTGGTCGGAAGCTACATCCATCATCTGATTGTCGTCGCTCAGCTCAGCGAGCTCGCTGGCGAGCCAGCATGTCCGGCTGCTAGACCGACCCACTGGCAAGCACGAGTCTGACTGCCCTAGCCCACCCAGACTGACTCCCTTGCCCGCGTGCGCTTTCGGCCCGAAACAGTTAGCGCTGCCTGCCCCGCTTCCCGGCGCAGGTGATTGTTCCACCTTCAAACGACACAAGTGTCGTCGGTCCGTCTGCCGCGCACATTAATGATAAGTGGTTGCCGAGGCGGCTACTCCGGCACCACATGTTCGTCCCTCCGCCGCCCACCATTGCTATATAAACTGCTGCGCCGGCCATAGCTGCAGTCATCCGCCTCCGTTCCCTTTCTCCTGTCCACACCACTACTACCCACCATGGCTTCCTCGTGCTCCAGCGCTCTTCGGGAATGGCGGATGATGGACCGCAAGGAGATGGCAACCATTGCTGCCGACTGCCTGGCCGGCAGGCAGCCAGAGGACGACGACGTCCCAATGGAGAACATGCTAGTCGACGATCCAGCGCCAACCCCCTCCTCCGCGCCATCCTCGCCGGTGCATCACACCATGACCATTGGCGAGGCCCGTTCCCAATACATGGACACGGTGAGGCAGAAGCGTGAGGAGCAGTTCTGGGAGGTGCAGGCCGATGCCACCTACAACCACATTCACCTCTAGGAGCACCTGCAGGGTGGACCAAGAGGCACTGCTCGACTCGTACCACTCCACCCACGAGGACCGCCTCGAGCGGTGACGGTACCACATGCGGGTGGCGGAGGCTGCGGCCGCCTACAAAGAGGGTCATGAAGCGGGCAAGGTGTTGTTTGGCGAGACCGAGGACGAGGCAGAGGACAATGAAAGCTCCCACGAGTCCCCACTCCGCTGGTGTCGACGAGGCCCTGCTCCGCCGAGGCCCCGCAGAGCCAACAACGAGGCAGAGGACACCGTTCGCTCCGCCGAGGCCCCGCCCCACCGGCACCGAGGTGGAGGCCCTACCAAGCTTCAAAATATTGGATATCAGGTTCGTATCGGTTTGGCTTCGACATATCGGATGTCGGATATCGGCTGATATATCAGATGATATATATGTAGACATAGCGGAGAAAACATGTCTAGTTTTTTTTGCAAGATTCTTGTTCAAAATATACATTTTAGTAAAAAAAAGTGTATGTTGTGAATGCATTAACATAACATTTTTAGATTCCTAGTTCATTAATTTGTTGTTTAAGAAACTATTAAGGAAAGATTCATAGAGTCCTTACTCTGTGATTTAAAACAATACAATATATATGCAGTTGTAAGAAACACTATGCATGGCTTTGATAATATATAATGAAGTTGTAAATACCGGGCTAGATATCGGCCATACCGTTGATATTTCGGTCCATATCGTATGATATGTTTGAAAATGATATGCTAAGTTTATATAGGTACAACCCCAAAAGTGATATATCAGCCTATATATCGGTTGTATCAGCCTAGATTCAAAAGATTGGGCCTTACTCCGCCGAGGCCCTCCCCGCCAACAATGAGGCAGAGGACATCGTCGGCTCAGCCGAGGCCCACCCTGCCGGCGACGAGGGGGACGATTTCCCCTTCTCCGCCGAGGTGTCGCCCCGCCGGCAACGAGATAGAGGACATCGCCGACTCCATCGAGGCCCTGCTCCGCTGCCAACGAGGCTGCGCCACACAGAAAATGAGGAAGAGTAGAACACGGTACGTCACCGCCGCTCGGGTCCAAGTAAGGCCATCGCTGCTACCCTCTGGTTGAAGCCAAGCTAGGCGGGTTGACCGTTGACAGCCGATTAGCTTCTTGGCGGCGACGTGGAGTCGGAGAGCTATGTTTGAGAAGGACGCTGCTTCTACTTAACTGTTGGTGTAGTTGGCTCACTAACACGTGGGCCCAACAAGCATCTGGGCCACATGTCAGTTATGCAACCGCACCTGAAGTTAAGTCACTGAAGCTCAATCCGCTAGACAAGAAGCTTTTGTTCGACTCAGCAGGACAGAGGTGGGTAGCTTCGGTTAATTAATTATACCTCTAGCATACCCATTTTTAGTTGAAGAATGTACGAAATGTAATGAAATCCGGCATGTTTATATGAAATCTGACCGTTCATGAATGAATTTAGTTTGATTGGTTCAAATTCTTGTATCACTGGCATTGGATGAACATGCAAAACAAAACATACTAGCATTATTCCCAGGGTGATCACCTCGTTTGCAGCAATTTCACTTGTACTCCCTCCGGTCCTTTTTAGTCTGCATACAAGTTTTATCTGCAGTCAAAGTATCTCTACTTTGACCGGAGTACAAAGAGTTTGAGCAGCTTTTTAGCGTTCCTATACATTGCAATCAAACACACAGGCCTGACAATTTATAGAGGACATTCAAAACAATCGATGATTATGCATCTCAGCGATTCACATGTCAGAGCCAATATTTACTTCACAACTAAAGAATAAAGAAAAATAGATCGATGCTGCTGACAGCAAAGGGCGTCCCATTCGAAAATATCAAATGCATGTCTTCTTGCTAACATCAATGAGCAAAATTTGATAAGGTTGTCCCATTCCAAAATTCCAAATGCTTGTTGTTTTGCATACATCAATGAGCAAACTTTGACAAGGTTTTCCCATTCCAAAATATCAAATGCCTACGACTGTGGAATGGGCAGGGTTTGCCATCAGTTCGGACATTGACATGCCACCTCGTGCTAAATAAACCAGTTGCTCTTTTTGTGCAGTTCCACCAAGATCAACCAAATTCGCGCGTAGCTTGTATGATTTCGCCCTTATATGTTGCAACGTGTTGAACATATGGGCACCTCCTTTCTTGGGATGGAAATGAATGGTTCGATGTATTCATAAACATTTTGTGCAGATCGCATTGAAATCAGGCTGAGAACCCCTGTTTGCACAAATACAAAAAAAGTGATTAGCATAGAGCAAATTGTACTATGAATTGACAGTTTAAACAGGAACCTACATGGTCCATATAGAGCACACTTTTAAAAAATGGAACTCACCGGAAAGAATCCTAGAACAACATTGTACTTGCGCACCACAGCAAAAAGATGGACATATGTCAGTCCTTCTGAGCTGAAGTTAGTTTGGTCTTGTGGGGATTAATGTAACCATCCTTCAACTGCTCCTTCTGATGAGAAGATAGACAAGGCTTCTTCATCCTGGCATAATCGGAACTAGTCACTTGACGTACTCCATATTCTTCTTCAGAGGAGGATAATCCTGTTGTGCAAAGACAAGAGGACAACTAAATGCTAGCATCTCTGTTTTCTCAGAAAAAAGGAAAGGAAATATTTAAAACAGCACAGATGAAGCACTTCTCAAGGACAATACTACTTTCTCATGATAGAGATGACAAAGCTCAATCATATGGATGAAATCCATGGGCGAGTACCAACCTTTGTCAAGAGGCTTATTGTGTAGAGCATACAGATCAAGCACTTCTGCGGAACCATCTATTGTTATCTACTGTGGTTGCCATGCTTACTATATACTCCTCGATTAGTTTAATGTTTCCAACATCATCTTGCGCAGCTCCACTAAAATATATGGTATCTTCAAAGAAGATCCTTGTTTGCACAAGTAGAGATAATTACATATTACATTAAGAGTGGCATCAAATCAGTGGCAAAACAATTCCTCATTCCAGCCATAGCAATAAATTAAGATGCAAAACTATATCATTACTTGTGTCATCACAGTTCTAGTGCTTCATTACAACACTGGGAGTTGATTTTTGTTTTTCTTCCGCTTGTTCTTCCCTTCATCACTTGGTTCAATAATAGACAAGCTTCGCCTTCAATGTAAGATTTTGCATGTCAATTAAGGAGCACAAGTATAGCACTAAACAACGACATCAATTTTCTGATGAAAGTGGCAAAATACAGGCCAACAGTTGTGAAATATCCTTATATTACCTCAATGGGATATTACGGTGCACATACATATTGGAAGTCTTGTCTCCATTTGTGAAGTTCACTAAAATCAAGCAACATTACCTTACAAGTAGCACAACAAATGAAAGCACACTGCACAATCATGTGAAAGAAAGATAGTACTGACCTCTCATGACGCGGAATTCAAACAACACACAAGAAGAAGATCTGAACTAAATTTGCCAACACAGATAGGAAGTAAGATCTCCTCTTGTGCAGTTCCACTAAGACCAAGCAATCAAGCAGCATTGTCGGTGTGACATTTTGGTTGAACTGCACAAAACATTCTTAAAACGAAAGTGTTTTGTGCAGTGCAACAAAAGGTCGCAATAGCAACGAGGTGAAGTAGATAACCCTGTTTACACAGACGTGCAAAGGAAACAGCTAGTGGTCAATAACGGTGGATGACATAGAAGCCAACAAAAAGAAGCATCTAACATATCTAAATGGGAAAGAAAGCAAGACAGTATCATTTCTTAAATGGTGGCATTGATTAATATTAACAAAGAGATTATATTAACAATAAAATTCGTTAAACATGTAATTTGCTTGTAACTGTGGCATTGCATTAATTTTCCAGCGACATTATTAGAGGGTGTTTGTTACAGGACTTTTTGGTGTAGGGACTAAAAAAAGTCCTTGTCAGTCCCATCTAAACCAAACAGGAGGAACTTTTAGGGACTAAAAGTGGGCATTTGGGAGTAAAGAAAGAAGACCCCGAGGGAGAGTCTTTTTGGGACTTTTTCCAATAGTTGCCCCTGGCCCGCATCACACCTTGTCTCTATAAGTTCATTACTAGGGGTAGCATGGTCTTTTAGCATGTTATTTAATAACCTCTAGTGCATGTTTATTCCCTGGAACAAAGCAGGTAGGGACTAGGGACTTTTTAACCAAACAGGGCCTTAGACTAACAACAGCTAAAGAGTTGCACGGGACAGTGGACGCACCAGCACCATGTGCATCTACCGATGTATGAAGCGGTGATGCACAGTCTATTGCAACCAAGAACAAAAAACCATGGAGCATATCTGTGTTAGTCCTAGTTTTGTTATCTTTAGAAACCTTTCCCTATGTGAACACAACATATCTAGTCATGCTCAAACTCTACAGCCTTGTCCCCCAAAATAAGAAGATCACTTCGTTACAGATGTGCGTACTGCGTTTGTCATTGTTTTCCCTTTTCGACCAATGTAGGTGCTGGATAGCCAGTCTGTACTAGTACTTTCCCCCCTTCCTTTCCTCTTTGAACCATGTCCTAGATTCATGCTATACAACTTTCCCCACTACGTTCACCCGTTCCTTTCCTCTTTGAACCACGTCTTAGATTCATGCTATACAAATTTCCCCACTACTTTCCCCCCTTCCTTTCCTTTTTGAACCATGTCTTAGATTCATGCTATACAACTTTCCCCCATTCCTTTCCTCTTTGAACAACGTCCTAGTTTCATTCTGTACAAGTTTCCCCACTACTTTCCTGTTTGATCCAACACCTAGATTCGAGTGCAGAAGCGGAAAAAGCCCACTTGCCGCGCCGTTGGTGGATTCCCTCCCGTGCCGACGGCGACAGCGTTAAGCCTCCTTCCCTTCCCAGCGGACGGATCCTGCCGGCTCTTTAACCAGCAGTGAGGGAAGAGAGAGAGGTCAACGAAGTCTTGTTTGGATCTGAAGTGGGTGAGAGAGTGTGAAGAGAGCAACTACAAGCCCTGAGGCTCCCACATGTATATCGGTGGTGAACCAACTTTTTTTCCAATGTGTCTAAATGGCCTAAAATAGCTAAAGCTGAGAGTTAAAAACAAGAAATAGAAAAGGGAGAGAGAGAGAGAGAGCAAACTCCTCCCTGGACCGAACCCACCTGGGCCGGCCCACCTAAACCACTCCAGGAGGCCGGCCCACTCTCCCCCCATTCCCCCTGGTTGCCTCCTTCCCCGCGCACTGCTCCTCCGACCGAGCGGGACAGAGCATGTTCGTTGCCGTCCAACCACCTCGCCGGGAGAGGATAAAGCCCCGACCCCTTGGGCTCCCCTCTCCCCTCCCACTTGCCCTGCCGCCCCCACTCACCCCAGTCCATATCCCCCCTCCCCTCTCGAGCTCTCTCCCTCTCCTCCGAGCGCGGTCGCCGCCGTCCTCCATTGTTGTCACGGCCACCCGCGGCCCCGCGCCCGCTGACCCTGTCGGTGAGCCCCGCGGGGGTCGACTCCTTCGACCGGTGGCCTCCGCTGGAGCTTGGAGGGGCAGCAGCATCGGATCCCCTTCGTCCCCATCTCCGGCTGCAGTCGTTCTTCTTCATCTTCGGCGACACCTGCTGCTGCTACTAAGCCTCTCACTGGCCTCCATGTACCGCGCGGTGAGCTCCTCCCTCCCTCCTTTCCTCTCTCCGGCCTCTCCCATAGCCATAGCTCGCCGCTTCTGCTGTGGCCGGACATAGCGCCGCCGTCGAGCTCCTCCTCGTGGCCACGCTCGCCGATGAGCTCGTCCGAGCTCGCAGTCGTGCTTAGCACGCGTGTAGGGCCCCGTAGCGCTAGCTAGCTCGCTTCGCCATGCCCTGTAATACCGGTTCCGCCCATGCCTGAACTCTGGCGTCCTCCTCGCCATGTGCCGTCGTCGTTTTAGGCCTCCCCGAGGCCAACCGTTAGCGCCATGTGACGCTCCTCGCTCCCCTCTTTCGAACGCCACCTCGCGTGTGCCAAACAGTGGCCGGAGCACGTTTTCCGACGAGTTCCGAGGCCACGCCACTATAGGTTTGGTCGCCGGCGTGATTCCGGCGCCGACGCCGACGAGGCTAACCTGGCGCTGACGTATGGGGCCCGTTGAGCCACTGACGGGTGGGCCCAGTTGACTCGTTGACTGAGTCAACCCACTGACATGTGGGGCCGAGTCAATAAAACGATTTTGATAAATAGAAAATCTGTTAATTAAATTGATTAATTAATCTATTCACCAATTAGACGCTGACAGTGAGCCCCGCTTGATAATTAGTATTAGATTAGTCCAATTAACACGGTTTAATTAGTCCAGCCACTGACCAGTGGGTCCCATCGGACCCACAGGTCAGGTTTGACCCTGGTCAGTCGTCCGTTGACCTGCTGATGTCACTGTCACATCATGCTGACATCATATATCATTTTATGTAAATAAAATAAATCTAGAAAATAAGAAAATCATTAGAAATTCATAGTAATTAAACCGTACCTCCGATGAAAATGTTTTCTATATGAAAGTTGCTCAGAAAAATCCAACGAATCCGAATACGCGGTACGTTCATCTGTCACATGCCCCTAGCATGTCGAACATGGAACTTTCCCCCTCTTTTCCTTTGTCCAAAATCCACCTAACGTCGGGAATTCATCCTCGGATGTTTATCCCCTCCGTCTGCAACGTCTAGTACTATGTTAGGACAACCCTAGCTCTGCCTATCGTCTTGTTATGCCTTGTGATGCGTTGTTTGCTCTGTATTTACTATTTCTTCCCCCTCTTCTCTCAGGTAGAACCCGAGCCCGATGTTGCCCCTGTGATCGACTACGTCGACGACGACACTTCTTCTTTTTCAGCCGAGCTTCCAGGCAAGCAACCCCCCCCCCCTTGAGCATTCCGATATCGCCTATTTCTTTCCCTCTCATGCTTGCATTAGAACTGCTACTGCTTTCTGTATGATCCTACTCTGATGCATAGCCTGTTGTTGTTACCTGCTTTCATACCTTACCTGCTTATCCTAAACTGCTTAGTATAGGTTGGTTAGTGATCCATCAGTGACCCCCACCTTGTCCCAGTTTCCTTGCTTTATGTTCGATGACTCGATCAACGTGATCGACATCTAGGCCCCGACACCGCACATCACTTTCCCCTTTTGTTGCTCAACTCTGCAGAGTTACCATTGAGTGCCGAGGGTGGAACCTCATACATCACACCTGATGAGATCTCTGTAGTGTAGCTATCTGGTCGTGGTCATCGAGGGTGATTTCCTCCTTAACCACTTCCTTTATGGCTCTGTCGTGCAACCCCTCAAATGTGAACCTCGAGGGTGGATCCTCTTACGTTCACCTTGATGATAACATCGAGTGGAATTCACCAGGGGTGATTCCTTGGGTTTTCCCCTTGGTGTTAGACACACAGTTACTATGGTTACTATGACTTTGCACTGAGGCATGTTACTAAAGGCAGGTCGGCCCTGAGGGGTACCCGCGCGAGCTTAATAGCGAGTGATGTGGACTCGGGTTGACCTGGAAGGTGCCCGCGAGATACTTACGAGGCATGGCCGGGCATTCTTAGCCCTTGCAGCAAGTACTCGAGACGGGGTGACGGGGTCACATCGATCGTGAGTCTCTGCTCGTTACCGCGTGCTCCTAATCCACTACGATTTGGATATTTGATCCGAGGGGCCTCTGGCCTGATAGCACTAACCATTACATGGGCATAGTATGGGCGTTCTGCGTCGTATGCATCAGCCGAAGCTTAATAGACGTCAGCGACTGAGCGGCGCGCGCCGGGTTGGACTGGTAAGCACCTGCCTCCTTGAAGGAGGTTGCTAGGTCTGCTCACCGGCCGCGTACGCAACATGCAGGAGTTCTCGGGGAGATGGGCCATGACCCCTGCGGGCATAGGCTTAGTCCGGCGTGCTGACCTCTCTATTAAGCCTAGGTCGGGTTGCGACGTATTGTTTGGCCGAGGCCGGGCATGACCCAGGAAAGTGTGTCCGGCCAGAGTTAATCGAGCGTGGTGGGTAAGTTGGTGCACCCCTGCAGGGAAGAAAACATCTCTCGATAGCCTGTCCTACGGTAACGGACACTTGGAGTTGTATCCCGATTGATACAAGTAGAACTGGATACTTGAGATGAGGAATGGATATGAGAAATGGATGGTGATGAGAAATTGATTGTGATGAGAAATGGATAGTATGGCTCTGGGATTGCTTTCTCGCTGGGAGTCGATAAAGGATCTCTGGCTCTGGGATTGCTTTCTTGCTGGGAGTTGATTTGTACTCTTCTATATGCTGCAAGATGCTTGATGATGCTAGTCTTCGATAGGCTAGGCTTTCCCCTTCTCTTCTGGCATTCTGCAGTTTAGTCCACAGATACAACCCATTCCTTTGATACAGGTGCATACTTAGTTTAGATCTGATGTAAGTCTTGCGAGTACTTTGGATGAGTGCTCACGGTTGCTTTGCTACTTCTTTTTCCCCCATACCCGATTGTTGCGACCAGATGACGGATCGCAGGAGCCAGACGACACCACTAATGACTACTGCTACCCCGAGGGTTCCTACTACCACGTGGAGACCGCTGATGACTTGGAGTAGTTAGGAGGCTCCCAGGAAGGAGGCCTTGCCTTTTCGATCGTTGTTGATTTTGTGCTAGCCTTCTTAAGGCAAACTTGTTTAACTGATGTCTGTACTCAGATATTGTTGCTTCCGCTGACTCTTGTGTTTTCGAGGTTATGTATTCGAGCCCTCGAGGCCCCTGGCTTGTAATATAAAGCTTGTATTATTTTAATTTGTGTCTAGAGTTGTGTTGTGATATCTTCCCGTGAGTCCTTGATCTTGATCGTACACATTTTGCGTGTATGATTAGTGTATGATTGAATCGAGGGCGTCACAAGTTGGTATCAGAGCCGACTGCCTGTAGGTAGCCCCCTTTCGAACTCCTTGGCCGAAGTTGAGTCTAGTCCCTAAGAAAACTTTTACTAACATTGGCTGTGTGTCTTACGGGCCCACATCACCATTGGGTGGTATTAGGATCTTTTATTCCTCATCTATACTCTACAAGATGCGTTGAACACAGCACCTCTTGAGGGAATTGAAAAGATTCCAGTTGTTCGCGACTTCCTAGATGTCTTTCTAGAAGAACTTCCAGGAATACCTCCTGGCCGGGCTGTTGAGTTCGTCATGGATTTGAAACCAAGCACTGTTCCTATCGCCAAATGACCCTACAAGATGCCACCTCATGAGCTCCTTGAACTTAAGGAGGAAATCGAAAAATCTCTTCGCAGTGGTTTCATTCGTCCAAGTTCCTCTGCTTGGGGAGCACCTTCTCTCTTTGTATATAAGAAGGATGGAACGAACCGTTTGGTCCAAGACTATCATCCTATCAACCAAGCTACAATTTAGAAAAAATATCCGCTTCCTCGGATCAATGATCTGTATGATCAACTTGCTGGTTCAACAATATTCTCTAAACTCGACTTGAGGTTGGGTCACCACCCGATCCGTGTTCGTGAAGAGGATATTCCAAAAACCGCATTCGTCACTCATTATGGTTCTTACGAGTACACCGTCATGTCTTTCGGCTTGACCAATGCTCCAGCCACATTCTCTCGTCTGATGAACTACATATTCATGGATTACCTCGACAAGTTCGTCGTAGTCTATCTGGATGATATCCTGGTATATTCAAAGAACAAAGAAGAACATGCTGAACATCTTTGACTTGTTCTAGAGAAGCTTCGAGCACATCAACTTTATGCCAAGTATTCCAAGTGCGAATTCTGGTTACCCGGAGTCACCTACCTTGGTCATGTCATCTCCAAAGACGGTATTGCCGTCAACCCAGAGCGCGTTCAGGATATTCTTGACTGGACCCCTCCGAAGACTGTCAAGCAAGTCAGAAATTTTCTCGGTCTAGCCATCTATTGTCTCCGCTTTGTCGAGAACTTCTCCAAGATCACCAAGCCACTGACCAATCTGCTTCACAAAGGCGTTAAGTTCGATTGGACAGACAAATGTCAGGAAAGTTTCTAGGCACTCAAAGACAAGCTGACATCTGCCCCAGTGCTTGCTCCCCCTGATTCTCGCAAGGACTTTGCCATCTATTGCGATGCTTCACGTCAAGGATTAGGCTGTGTCCTAATGCAAGAGCACAGAGTGATTGCTTATGCCTCTCGTCAAGTGCATCCTCATGAAGAGAACTACCCAGTTCATGACCTTCAGCTTGCTGTGGTTATCTATGCATTGAAGCTATGGCGACAGTACCTTCTCGGTAATCGTTGCGAGATCTTCACTGATCATCAGAGTCTGAAGTATTTGTTTACTCAGCCAGATCTGAACCTCCGTCAGCAGCGATGGATGGAAGCTATTGCTGACTACAACTGCGGTATATCCTATACCCCTGGTAAGGCTAATGTAATGGATGCTGCCCTGAGTCGTAAGTCTTATTGCAATAATCACATGGTCTACAAAGCTCAACCCCGCCTTTATGAAGAGCTATGCAAGCTGAACATTCAACTAGTTCCACAGGGTTCTCTGAATAACCTTGTCCTAGAACCAACTCTTCTGAAAGCAATTAAGTCTGCTCAAGCCAAAGATGCTCATGTTGATCTGATGAAAAAGGATCTTGCCTTAGAGAAATCCAGAGCTTTCTCACTTGGTGAAGATGGAACCTTATACTTCAGAGATCGCATTGTCGTACCCCGGTTCGAGCTTATGACAAAGAAGGTGATGAAAGAAGCGCACGATACTCCTCTCGCTATTCATCCGGGAAGTACCAAGATGTATCTAGACATCCGTCACAAGTACTGGTGGTCTAATATGAAGCAAGACATTGCTCGATATATTGAATAATGTGACGTTTGTCGTCGCGTCCAAGCAGAACATCAGAAACCGGCTGGACTTCTGCAACCGCTTCCGATTCCTGAATGGAAGTGGGATAAGATTCAGATGGACTTTGTCACTCGCCTTCCCAAGTCTCGAAAAGGTAATGATGCTATCTTTGTCGTCATCGACCAATTCTCAAAGGTTGCTCACTTTCTGCCAGTCAAGGAGACTATCACTGCTAGTCAATTAGAGAACTTGTATATCTCCAGAATTGTGTCACTCCATGGCATTCTGAAGGAGATCAGTTCAGACCGCGACAGTATTTTCACTTCTAAGTTCTGGGATAGTTTCCAAGAGGCAATGGGAAATTATATTACCTGGAGCACTACTTATCATCCCCAATCCCAAGGCCAAGTCGAGCGAGTCAATCAAATTCTTGAAGACATGCTTTGGGCTTGTGTTATTTCTTTCGGCAAGAAGTCGGAAGAATCTCTCCCTTATGCGGAGTTCTCTTATAACAACAGTTATCAAGCCAGCTTGAAGATGGCACCCTTCGAAGTGCTTTATGGACGTAAGTGTTGAACCCCTCTGAATTGGTCAGAAACTGGGGAACGGACGCTCATTGGTCCAGACATTATTCAACAAGATGAAGAGCAGGTTCACATTGTCCGGGATAATCTCAAAGCGGCCCAGTCCCGTCAGAAGAGCAACTATGACTGGAAACACCGGGGTTCAACTTATCAACCCGGTGAACAAGCTTATCTGCAAGTCACTCCGTTGAGGGGCACTCATCAGTTCGGAGTCAAGGGCAAGCTAGCTCTGCGCTACATTAGTCCCTTCCGCATCCTCGCCCGTCGTGGACTAGTGGCTTATCAATTGGAGTTGCCACCTCAGTTCTCTCACGTCCATGATGTCTTCCACGTGTCACAACTTCGTCGATGCTTCAAGGATCCGGAACGTGAAGTGGATCCGGAATTGATTGAAGTTCAAGATGATCTGACATACAAGGAGCATCCGATCTGCATTCTTGAAGAAGCTGAACGTCGAACACGTCAGAAGGTTACCAACTTCCTCAAGGTGCAATGGTCAAATCATTCTAAAGATGAAGCCACTTGGGAACGCGATGATAACCTCCGTGCTGAATACCCCGACCTGTTCCCTTCTACCTCTTAATTCTCGGGACGACAATTTCTTTTAGAGGAGGAGAGTTGTAACACCTCGGTGTAATGATGCTATAGTAACCCCTGGGGCTAAGTTAATATTTTTGCTAAACATGTGCCTGATCATTATTGTCTCATGTTCTTTCAAATTCCAGTTGAATTCAAAATTTCTCAAACATGAAAACTAAAATGTTCATCATGTGGATATTATTCTTCTGGTAATATTGGTGGTGAACCAACTTTTTTTCCAATGTGTCAAAATGGCCTAAAATAGCTAAAGCTGAGAGTTAAAAAAATAGAAAAGGGAGAGTGAGAGAGAGCATACTCCTCCCTGGACCGAACCCACCTGGGCCGGCCCACCTAACCCACTCCAGCAGGCCGGCCCACTCCCCCCCATTCCCCCTGGTCGCCTCCTTCCCCGCGCACTGCTCCTTCGACCGAGCGGGACAAAGCTCGTCCATCACCGTCCAACCACCTCGCCGGCCTCGCCGGGAGAGGATAACGCCCCGACGCCTCGGGCTCCCCTCTCCCCTCCCACTTGCCCTGCCGCCCCCACTCGCGCCAGTCCCTATCCCCTCTCCCCTCTCGAGCTCTCTCCCTCTCCTCCGAGCACGGTCGCCGCCATCCTCCGTCGTTGTCACGGCCACCCGCGGCCCCGCGCCCGCTGACCCTGTCGGTCAGCTCCGCGGGGGTTGACTCCTTCGACCGGTGGCCTTAGGTGGAGCTCGGAGGCGCGGCACCACCGGATCCCCTTCGTCCCCATCTCCGGCTGTCGTCATTCTTCTTCATCTCCGGCGACGCCTGCTACTGCTACTAAGCCTCTCACCGGCCACCGTGTGCCGCGCGGTGAGCTCCTCCCTCCCTCCTTTCCTCTCTCCGGCCTGTCCCCGTAGCCGTAGCTCGCCGCTTCTGCTGTGGCCGGACATAGCGCCACTGTCGAGCTCCTCGTCGTGGCCACGCTTGCCGATGAGCTCGTCCGAGCTCGCAGTCATGCTCAGCACGCGCGTAGGGCCCCGTAGCGCTAGCTAGCTCGCTCCGCCGTGCCGTGTAATGCCGGTTCCACCCATGCCCGAACTCTGGCGTTCGTCTCTCCGCGTGCCGTTGTCATTTTAGGCCTTCCCGAGGCCAACAGTTAGTGCCACACGACACGCCTCACTCCCTCTTTCGAACGCCACCTCTCGCGCGCAAAACGGTGGCCGCAGCATGTTTTCTGACGAGTTCCGAGGCCATGCCGCTGCAGGTTTGGTCATCGGCGTCATTCCGGCGCTGACGTCGGCGAGGCTGACCTGGCGCTGACGTATGGGGCCCGTTGAGCCACTGACGGGTGGGCCCAGTTGACTCGTTGACTGAGTCAACCCACTGACATGTGGGGCCGAGTCAATAAAACGATTTAGATAAATAGAATATCTGTTAATTAAATTGATTAATTAATCTTTTCACCAATTAGACACTGACAGTGAGCCCCGCTTGATAATTAGTATTAGATTAGTCCAATTAACATTGTTTAATTAGTCCAGTCACTGACCAGTGGGTCCCACAGGACCCACAGGTCAGGTTTGACCCTGGTCAGCCATCTGTTGACCTGCTGATGTCACTGTGACATCATGCTGACGTCGTATATCATTTTATGTAAATAAAATAAATCCAGAAAATAAGAAAATCTTTAGAAATTCATAGTAATTAAACCGTACCTCCGATGAAAATGTTTTCTATATGAAAGTTGCTCAGAAAAATCCAACGAATCCGAATACGCGGTCCGTTCATCTGTCACATGCCCCTAGCATGTCGAACATGGAAGTTTCCCCCTCTTTTCTTTTGTCTGGAATCCACCTAACGTCGGGAATTCATCCTCGGATGTTTATCCCCTCCGTCTACAACGTGTAGTACTAAGTTAGGACAACCCTAGCTCTGCCTATCGTCTTGTTATGCCTTGTGATGCATTGTTTGCTCTGTATTTACTGTTTGTTCCCCCTCTTCTCTCGGGTAGACCCCGAGACCGATGTTGCCCCTATGATCGACTACGTCGACGATGACACTTCTTCTTTTTTAGCAGAGCTTCCAGGCAAGCTGTCACACCCTAGTTAGTTCAAGCATTAGAGTGTGCTTCATGTTTAAATTCCTTTTAAATTTGAAATGGGGAAGACAGAACCCCCAGCACCCCCCTGGAAACAACTAGGGTTTACTAAAATTATTTTCAATGAACCTGAAATGCCCTTCTAAAAAGTTCACTCTCTTTGTCTTGGGTTAGAACCTCTGGCAAAATTGGTGCACAATTTTCTAGGTCAACAGACGGTCATTGAATTAAATCATGAGTATTTGAATTTGGGCATTTAAATGCTATAAAATAATTTAAATGCTCACATAATTATGGAAATAAGTGTGGGCTGTTGGAAATATTCCAAACAGAGCCCACAATTATTTTCAGGATTTTTGGAAACGTTTTAGTATTTCTAATAAAGCCCTAAAGTTACAGAATAAATAAAAATAGAAAACAGAAATTAAAAGAGAGGGAGAGAACTTACCTGGCCGCAGCCCATCAGCCGGCCCACCTGGTGGCCCAGCGCTGTGCTAGCCCGTGCCAGCCAGCTGCTTCGTCCCCGCCAGGCAGGCAGAGAGCTGACGCCGGCGAGCACGAGCTCGCCACGGCGCCAGCAGCTTGCCACGTCACACGCCTGGACGCTGGATAGGCTCCACGTCGCCGCCCCGACCCCGCGAACACCTCACACGCCCCTCTGTCTCTCTCCATCGCTCTCCCGCACCATGGCCGACGCACCTGCCGCCGTCTCTCCGCCGTAGTCGCGCCCTCCGTCGTCCCCGCGCCGAGCCACCGTGTCCAGAAGCTCCCCCGCCCTCCACTCCTTCGAGCAAGCCGAGCCCCGAGCACTTGCTTGCCCCGTAGCCTCTGCAACAACCTCACCCGACTCCGTCATCGCCGGAGATCCTCTCCGTCGACGCCACCGCATCAGCTCATCCCCGACAGCGCCGTCCATTTCTGCATGACCGCCGTGAGCCCAGCTCCGTCCTCCCCCTCTCCATTAACCCCCTCCTACACCGTGTGCACCGTACCACGCTCCCCCGAGCACCCACCGATGCCGAGCTCGTCGCCGACGTGTCTCCGTCCACCCACCGGCCACACCATTGCGACCAACGCACTCACCGCACCCGCAGGAGCCCGTAGCACCATTCCATGTGCCTCGCCGTGCCCCGCAGCCTCGGTTCCAGCCTCGCCCGAACTCCGGCGGCTGCCAAGGTCGTCGCCGGCGAAGTTTCCGGCCACCCTAGCTCCACCCACTGCCACCACTCGATGCGGCTTGCTCCCAGCTATGCGTAGATGCTCTCCGCCTCATTTTGGTTGCCGGAGCATGAAACCCGCAGCCCTCCGCCGCGTCTGGCCTCGCCGGCGGCTTAACGCCGGCGGGTTTGACCCGTTGACCTTGACTGGGTGGGCCCAGGTTGACTCCCCTGAGTCTATGACAAGAGGGCCCCCCCCCCTCTGCTAATTAAGCCAGATTAGTTTTAACTAATTTTAGTTAGTTTATATAACTGCTGACACGCGGGACCCACTGGTCAGGTTGACCTGGATGTCCCCGTTGACCACTGCCGTCACCCTGACGCACTGCTGACGCAATAACTAATTTCTGGATTTATTTTTATATAGAAAATTCCAGAAAATAGTCAAAACTTCTAAAAATCATAGAAAATCAACCATAGCGCCAAATGCAAAGATTTATATATGAAAAATGATCAGAAAATTCAATCTATCCATCTTTAATGGTTTCATGCATGACAAAACGAGTTAACCTTGTTGTTTAAGAAGAATAGGGTAATGCACTAATAAGGCCATGTTTAATGAGCTAATATTTGAATCTTTGATTCAAATAAGTTCACCCCCTTCTGTTTTAGCTTGCATTAGGCCAAGACACCTTCATCTTGCCATGTCATAGCATGCATCATATTATTGCATATTGCCATGTGTTGATTATGTTTCGGTGTGTCTTTCGTGGTAGGTTCTGCCTCCGAGGATAACCCCGAGTATCCGTCTGAAGGGCAGTACTCTACTACCTCTACAACAGGCAAGCAACCCATTGATCATTCTGATACAACCCATGTTCTCACTTCTGCTCCTGTTTACTACATTAAGACAACGCGATTCAAACTGTTGTGTGCTACGGTAGTTGAACCCTTATCCTCTGCATGACATGTCATTGCCACAGTAACTAGATGAAACCCACTAGCATGTGTAGGAGTTGATTGATCCTTGTATGTGATTCCTACCTTGTTATGCCTGCTATGCTTAGAGTTGTGTCAGGTCTGGTTCATCTGGGTGATGAGCTAGAGTGATATGATTATGTCGGTAACCTGAGGGATGTGTTGAACATGTTTTGGTAAAGGTATCGATGAGAGGCCATGTAGGAGTACATGGTGGGTTGTTTCATTGAGACCGTCCATAAGAACTGAGATCTGTATGCGTGATTTAAGATTCAGTTACTACCACACATTGGGCCCTGAAATACGACCCCGCTCGACTTACTGACCCATCTCGTCCTCTGTCCAGGAGTTGCAACTAGTTTTTGGTGTTTGTAGGTTATGTGTTGGCGGCCGTGCGTAGCGCTGACCCTAGGGGTGGGCTATGATGTGGTAGATACACCGTGGCACGGTGTACCGAGTCGCACGTTTGGTGTCTCGGGAACCCTGCACACATCGTTTGGGGCCATTGAGGACACCCCGGCCGGATTTCCTTGCGGAAGGAACCTGAATAGGCGATAAACCTGGACTAGAGACTTGTGAGGTTAGTCAGGTCGTGGTCTACACCCACGTCGGTTTTCTCTTGAAGTCTGCCGAGCACATGTCGTGTGCAGACGCTAAGTGGTGGAAAAATGTGTGACGCAGTACACCCCTGCAGGGTATAAAACTATTCGAATACCCGCGTCCGCGGTAAAGGACTACTTGGTTGCCTATACAGTTCATAGACAAGTTAATGGATACTACTAAAAGACTCAAGATAAGTGTGAGTACCGAGGATGGCCCTCTCGTAGGATGACGAGGGAGGATCCCCGGTGGAGTATTGTGTTGGTGAGTAGTGGACTCGTGTGCGAAAACTATTTTACTAGTGAAGTTCCGTAGGATAGCTTAGCCAAGAGTCAAAGCTGGCTTGCTGCAATAACCCCACCACCTTCTTGAGAATGAGCATGTATAGTAGGTTCTGATGTAAGACTTGCTGAGTACCTTGTACTCATGTTTGCTTATTTATTGTTTTCAAACGACAACACCGCCCCCTCCGATGGGTTTTATGTAGACCTTGATGTCGACGAGTGACTAGCCACCCAGGTGGTGATCCTGGCCATGGAGGGCCCTATGTAGATAGACAGGCTTCGAGAAGCCTTCTTTCTTTTTAGTGTCTGTACTCAGACTAGCTGCTTCCGCTTGTGCTTGTATGATTGTATAACTTGAGTGTCGGGTCATGTGACCCCTATCTGTATGAACATGTTATGTATGGCTCTCTGGAGCCTTTAAATAAAGTACTTGAGTTGTAGAGTTTTGTTGTGATGCCATGTTGTATGTACTCATATCGGGCATATTGTGTGTATGATTGAAATGCTTGGTATGAGTGGGATCCGACAATCTAGTTGTTTATCCTTGGCAGCCTTTCTTATGGGGAAATGTAGTCTAGTGTTCCTTGAGCCATAGTAGTCCGCTACAGCCCGGTTCACCGGAGTCCTGCTAGCCCAGCACTACTACGCAGGACACTTGACTGGCCGGCATGTGATTCACGTCGCTCCTATGTCTGTCCCTTCGGGGAAATGTCACGCAGTGACATCCGGAGTCCTTCCTAGCCTGCTACAGCCCGGGCTTCCCCGGAGTCCTGTTAGCCCAGTCCTACAGCCCGGAATCACTCGCTGATGACCGACATGCTCGATGTGATTCATGTATGCCTGTCTCCATAGGTCTGTGCCGCTTTGGGTTCATGACTAGCCATGTCGGCCCGGGTTCTCTGTCATATGGATGCTAGCGACACTATCATATACGTGAGCCAAAAGGTGCAAACGGTCCCGGGCCATGGTAAGGCGACACCCGTGGGATACCGTGCGTGAGGCCGCAAAGTGATATGAGGTGTTACCGGCTAGATCGATGTGACTTGGAATCGGGGTCCTGACAGCGTTGGCATCAGAGGCGGACTGCATGTAGGTTCGTTGAGCCAAACTGGTCGATGTCGAGTCTAGAAATGCTTTAGTTATATGTAGGGGAATTGATTGTGGAAGGGAACGTAAGGCTATTTTACTCCTTTACCTTATGCCCTCTGATATGAGTCATTCTCTTCTCATTCAACGTGGGTTAAGGACTAGGCTCTCTTCTTCTATCAGGTTCACATGTTACTAATCCGTAGTAGCTTATAGGATTGTTGTTACAAGCCTCAGTATAGTTTCTACTACTTTTAGTATGTTGCTAATTGGATCAGAACCTTGATATGATGTTGTTGAGTGGTATTGCAAACTGTTGTGGATGTCTCAAATCTTTTTCTGAGCATTTACAGCTGTTATGCTGTCCAATTTTCCCTAGAAATCCTAATGTCTTTGCATTGTGGTTGTGCTTTCAGATGGCCAACCGTGCTCAAAATCAAGTGGTTCGCCTGACCTGGTGCCTCGACGTGCCCGGTCATACTGCTATGTTAGTCCGGGTAATGATCGAGACATGTTACCGTTGGTATCCCGAATACACTGTCGAAGAGCAGTTCCGAGACTTTAATCAAAGCCAATATTTCTGCACCGTCAGGATATTTCCTTCTTATCCAGGATCTACCGAGCCCCTTCACTGTTCCTATGGACTCAGGGTTACTGTTGAGATGGCTATGCAGGATGCTGCCTATTCCATGATGACCATCATGCGAGTCCGGACTGGCCTGCTTCTGAACACCGACTTCCGTTACATGCCAGCTTCACTTCCGGGAGTGCAAGGGTATCTTCAGGCTATCTATGCTGACTCCACTCAGGAGGACTCATTAACTCGTACCACTGCCGAGATGCTCGAAGATAAGGACCGAGAGAATCGGGCCCTAAGGTTGGAGCTTTTTAATACCCGTGCTGATCATTGGGCCACATTGACTCGGTTTGCACCTGCGGTGCAAGCTGGATGTATGGATACAAGGGATCTGTATCCTGTGAGATCTGCTCTGCCAGACATGGTGGATTGGCATGATGTGGGAGGCATCACCCCACCTCGTGGTCCCCGCAGGCCACCGTTTGTTGGTCCAAGACCTCATCCTAGCCCCTATGGTCCACAAGCTCCTTAGGACCATCTGTTCCCGAATGATCACGTTGAACTTCCAGGCTATGGAGGTGACTTCTATGAGGACTACTACGGAGCTGTCTGAGTTAGTAGTAGTACCACTAGTATTGTAATAGTTGTATCTTCACTATCCTGCGTTGTAACATCCCAAAATTCTAAATTTTGGAATGTTATAAATATATAGATAGATTTGATTGATTGTTTGATTGATTGTCTAAAAGTGAGTGAATTCGAATTCTTTTCAAATACAAAACCCTAGAGAGAAGATGACATGACTTCTTCCATTTAAAATGAAAAGGGTGTTTGAAAAATATTTTAATTCCATTGGGAAATATTTCCAATTCTGGAACTTTATGCAACTCAATGATTTTCACGAGAGAAGATAAAATGACTTCTTCAAATTATGAAATATGAGCTAGGAGTTTCAAAGAATTAAATTCAAAGTTCTTTTGAATTTATTTATTTTTCAAATTGGAATACATTAGATCATCATGCATATCTTATTTTCTTGCTTTTGGTCGATCCTAGAAATTTCACGCAACTCAAGGACCTTCGGAGAGAGTTGGAGATTTCGTTATTTTCTTATTTGAGAGTTTTCTCGAATTGCAAAAGAGGATCATTTGATTTATTTATTGCATCTTCAATTATTTTTCTGACGTCAAAAAAATTATAAGAGAGGGAATAATATGACTTTCCCAAAATATAGGAAAATGAAGATTTAATAAATAGATCAAATTTCGTTTTCCGGTGTTTGTTTGTTTTTCTTGGATAGGGAAAAATGCGCGTTTTCGAAAATTGCATTTTAGGTCCGGAGAAAAGTTCATTTTGTTTGAATCATTTTTAGGAGTCGGGCAAAATTTACTTTAGTAATTTTGGAGCTCGTTTAGATTTTCTTTTCTATGTTTTTCTGCGCGCGAAATCTATTAAAAAAAACTGAGCAAAGACCAGCCGGGCCTAAGGCCCAGCCAGCCACCGCCCCAGCCGCTGCGCCCCTGCGCCCAGGCGCGCGCCAGCGCAAGGCCAGCCGGCCGCCGCCTCTTCCCTATGACGAATCCTAATAGGATTCTAGGCATAGCCCCCCCTTCCCTTGTGTCATTATTCCTAGTCCTACTCCGTTTATTCTTTCCTATTCTTAGTCTATTTCCTATTCCTACTCTATTTCTTGTCCCCTACCCCAAGTAAATCCCCCCCTCACCAATATAAATACCCCAACACCCCCCCTCTAAACCCATCAAACCCCAAGCCCCAAGCCCTCCACCGCACCCATGCCGCGCCACCCCACACCCGCGCTGCCGCCCTTGTGCCCACGCCGCCGCCGCACCTTGTCCACGCCGCCGCCGCCCTACACCACCGCCGCCGCCGCCCTAGCAGGCCGCCGTCGCCACCGTTCGCCCCGCCTCGCCGGAGGTAGCCCCGCGCCTCTCTTTTTTTCCCCGCGGTTCGGTTCTTTTAAAATAAACCGTTCCGGTTTTCTTTTCTGGTTTTTCTCTCCGATTTTTCGTTTCGATCCTTTCTTCTCCGAAACCCTAGATCGGATTCGTTTTCTTCTCCGATTTAGTTGCCTTTGGACCATTCGCCGGACCGTTCGTCCTAACGAACGTGATCACCGGATTCTTCTAGGTTAACGAACGTCCGTTTGTATAACCGTTCTTCTTTTTCTTCTTGTCGGATTTATTCCGCGATCGCGATCTCAGATCCGATTTCTTTCTAGTCTTTCTTCTCGCTCGTTTTTCGGAATCAGGTGATTCAAGCGCCTGGAGTTTTGTTTCGAAACCGCCGTTCCGTCTAACCAACTTAAACAAGTTTTTGCCCCGGTAAAATTTGACCTAGTTTCAACTTGCTAGAACAGAGTTGTTCTTCCGCCGTTTCTTTTCGGTTTCTTTGTTCGGTTCCTTCATTCTTTGCAACCGGAGTTCTTAAGTTGAACCTTCTGGTTCGTTCTCTCGTTCGAGTTTTACTTGTGCATTAGATGAGTACTTATTGTGTGGTTACTATTGTTTGCTTATGATAGATTGACCGGAGTGTGACGAGTAGATCTATCACGAGTTTTTAGTGCGAATCATCTTCATCAACATTGCAGGCAAGTTCACACTTTGATCATACCTTTTCTACAACCCAGTTTTATTGCATTAGATCAATCCTCACACATTGCATGATTAGGATCTAATTAAATTGTGGGATGGGAAGTAGATGAGGTAGTACCTATCACCTGTATTATTATGAAACCTCTGGGAGTTACTTCTACATTTGCTTATTATGCCATGCTATGCTAGTAGATGTGGATTGGGTGAGTGATATCCATGACAGATGTGAGTTGATAATTTTAATGGTTTATCTAAGGTGGCAACTTAACACACATCTGGGTGGATTGAGGCACCTGATGTCTATCAGGACTTGCCTGTTTTTTTGGACCGCCACCCAGGCTCAAAGGGATCATAAGATCTTTCATGCTAGAAACTTCCGTGTGCAGCCACAAGCCATTATGGGCTCTGGCATAGTTGACTAAGTCATGCGAACTCTTACGGGTAGACTAGCAGATGTAGGGGAAAGTAGGTGTACCGGTCTACCCACATGTAAGGTGCTAGCACTTCTGAAAGACTGTGTCTCGGTCATCCGTTTCTCAAACACCATGTAGTGCGAGAAACCAAATGGAGGCGATCGAGTCTTGTGGGGAAAAGTGCGCAAACCTCTACAGAGTGTACAAACTAATCATGATTAGCCGTGTCCCCGGTTATGGACATCTTGAGTATCTAGTACTTGAATATCATGTGAATCTCATCACGTTAATTCTAATTAAAGTTGTTGGGTTTTTAATCACTTAATTGGGATTGAGAATGCTGTCAACCATTCTCAATGTTTAACAACCACCATGATAGTTAAATAAATTTATTCCTTTGCAGTAGGGAAAAATTGGCTTTACGCAAAAACCTTATAACCATAGAGCTTTTCCACCAGCCAAATATGCATGTAGTGATAGGCTTTATTCATTTTCTCTATGGTGTGAATTTGCCAGTACATTCAATGTACTGACCCGTTTCGGGCTGCAACGTCTTATGTTGCAGGTTTCTTACGACGAGTAAGTGATACGTTAGGGTTACGATTTCTACACTCAAATTTGCCGTTGGTGTTGATGGGAATCCACAACCTTGTTGCTTCCGCTATTTGGATTGAGGTAATAGTATTTACGTTACTTTATACATGTGATTTACCTCTGTTATAAATCCTTCGAGTACTGTGTGTGTCAGCATACCGATCCAGGGATGACACATAAGCACAGAGACTTGATCCATTCGGATCGGGTCGCTACAAGATGGTATCAGAGCACATGTTGACTGTAGGACGTGACCCTAGAAACTGGCAAGCCCATAGCAAAGATTTTTTCTCTACAACTTTCCCCTTTAAAAAAGATCTTTTACCTCTCTTCTCTTCTGAGCTTATTCAAAATTCCCTTTAGTGAGACCATACCCCTTTCCCCTTTTGACCACACAAGGATTCGACTGAAGAGATCACTCCAAGAAGTACAAGATATCGGACAACTAAGACCACTTCGGAATGAAGAGTATTTTCCGTGCATATGAATAATGGAAACTACAATGGTTGAAGGCCGAAGACAAGTAGAATTGGATGGCTCTGAAGAATTCCCAGATTTGTATGACCGAGGAAAGCTACCCTTATGGAACTTGGCAGATTATGGAAGTTGTCAATACCCAAGATCAAGGTGTATCGGAGAAAGACTGAAACAAGGAGTATGAGAACTCGAAGTTTTGTCAAAGAAAACCCTAAGGCAGGAGATATCAATTATGGAATGATAGCTCATGGGAATGACAAGAGCAGAAACACGGTTATCCGTGATGTCATCGCCCGCTAATGCTATTGTCACCGTGCTGAGTTAAGGATGCATTTCATCAGAATGGATTTGATGGAAGAAGGCTGATGGAGCACCGATTAGTAAGATGAAGTTTTAACCTTAGCCGGTGTATCACCAGGATCTGGAGTAGTACATCAAGAAGTTTAAAATGGAGCTCCAGGAAGTCGTATTAGACAAGGAAGTATTTCATGAGGAACTCAGGATCCTGAAGATGAGAGTAGCCAAGATGGAGGAGCTACAACCTCGAGATACCGGAGAATTGTCAGGAACTGAAGGACAGTATGGCCATGGTTCATGTGAAGGATGTTGAAACCAGAAGTTTGAAGTGCAACTCCGGAATATTAAAGGATGTCACGAGAGATTTCACGTCAACAGAGATTGATCTGGCAAAAGAACTTGAGAAAGACAAGCATGATCGGAAGAAGCCATTGGAGGCATGAACAAGACTTGAAGAGTTTGGCGACGTTGACCATAGAAAACCAAACCCCTATTATACACCTACGTTAGATGCGACGTTTGTGAGCTGTCATTTGTTTGATGTTTTCGACAGCCACAATAAAATCTGTCTTTTCAAAACTTTTGTTTGTATTGTGTGCATTCCTCTCTCTTGATCTCTCTTATCTCACCCCAAACACATGGACCCAATAGATGATGAATGCAGATGAGCTTGTATTTTCTAGACCAATGAGTCAATTGGAGACAGACCGATGGATTCAGAACATGGAGGATCACATGAAGAATAACCCTGTAGTCGGAAAGGATATGACCCAGCATGCTTTTCAGTGCTTTGAAAGAGGTGCTGCTACTTGGTGGAGGATGTACCAAACCATCAATAGATGGCAAGGAGTAACCACTTGGAAAGAATTTAAGTTGACTTTGCTAAAGTCACAGTTTGTGTCCCAGAAGTTGAAGCCTTATGGTAAAGACATGAAGAAACCTTGTGCATGCAAGATTTGTGGAGAAATCGGACACAACCATAAAGAACACAAGGATGAATGCCCTAATTGTGAAGGAAGTCACCCAGCTGAAGAATGCCCAACTAGGCAGATCATTTGTTTCTTGTGTGAAGGGACTACCCACTATCCTGCTCAGTGTCACATTTACCCCTTGGTACAAAGAACCATCCAGCAAAAGAAAGAAACAACGAGAGGAGCCCTTATGGAAAGTTTAGAAGAACCCGTGATGAAGGAAGATGTGGAGGACACACCCAAAGAAGAGCCAATTAAACCCTGCACTAAGTCATGCTATTCATGTGGAGAAGAAGGACACATCTCCCAAAATTGTATGAATGGGAATTTAGTAGAATTCCCGACAGAGGAAGTAGAGTATGACCCACTGGAAATAAAAGCCCTTATTGGAATGGAAAAGTCCAGAAAGAGAAGTAGATTGGATTCCGGGAAGGATCTGAGTCATGTCATCTGTTATGGGTGCAAGGAGTCAGGGCACTACCTCAACAAATTCCCAAAAAGGAAACCTCGATAATTGTCAGAAGTAATATGTTTTAGTTGTAATAAAGCAGGGCACTTTGCCAGAGATTGCCCAAAGGAGAAGGAGACTTGTGATAAGTAGTTGAGTTGTAACAGAAGAAATATTGTCGTAGTAGTGAGGACATTTTCCTTTATATTGAGGTATTGAGTTGAGGCATGTAATGGAAAAACAGGAGATTGTAATAATTTGAGAATCAATAAAGTAGCATCGTTGGTACTGATATGGATGTTATGAGTTGTTACTCTATGAAGGAGAATTTTGGCCATTCTGAGGATAAGAGAAATATGGTCTATGGAAGATTTGTGCATTTTAAGGGTGGTAGTACCCTGTAATGGATTTCGGACAAAATAAATACGAGTTTTGTCTCGATATGTGTGATACCCCAAGAGTATGTGGGATGAAGTTGGAGACCGTCAGTTGTTGGGATCAAATGTGATCAAGGAGTCAGAAGAGAATGTTAAGTTGATTCGAGATAGACTGAAAGTAGCTCAGTCCAGGCAGAAGAGTTATGTAGACTCAAAAACTCAAGGAGGTAGTCTATGAAATTGGAGACAGAGCATGTCTTCGTGTGTCCCCTCTGCGAGGAGTTAAACGAATTGGAGTTAAGGGAAAGTTAGCCCCGAGATTTGTAGGACCATACCGAGTTTTGGAGCGTATGGGAGAAGTGGCCAACAAGTTGGAGTTACCCGAAGGACTGTCAGGAGTTCATGATGTGTTTCACATTTCCCAGTTGAAGAAGTGCCATGCAGAGATGGCCAATATTCCCCTGTAAGGACGCTTGACCCTGGAAAGGATAATGATGTTCCACGAAGTGGAATACGGACTTCATAAGTATAAGTTTTTACCTTGGTATGAGGGATATCCCACGAGGATGAAGAGACGAAGTACTATTGGATATAAAGGAGGTATGATGTTGGAAATATGGATCAATGGAAAACTCCATGATGAGTCTGAGTAAACATGTCCTAGTTTGGAGCCAATAGAAGGAAGGAAGAAAGTACAATTGGATGGATTTAAGTATACTGGGAAAGCTGGAAGTTGGATGTTGGATTAGAGATCCGCTGCCCCGATGAAGAGTTCAAGGTTTGCAAGTGATGAGATGGGCCATAACCCACAGGCCCCAGGACCTGCCAAGAAGCAAGCACACTCTTGCTGAAGGAAAAACCCTGGAAGAGGATATGCCCTTATCGATAGACGATTTTATAGGAGTTTACGCAAAACCTGAGAGTTGTGAAGGAACGATAGATGTTTGTCTGGCTTGTAGAATCTATGGATTTATCCGAACTTGGTTCGTCGACAAGAGAAATTCTGCAATGCTTGTGAGGATGACCGAGTGTTAGAATGCGAGATTCGCTAAACTATATACATGGTAATGATTTGGGTGCGGGATGGATTGATCACCATACCGACTTACTCTTATTATTCGCCTTGCTATATGGAATGGTAAATCTGAGTGACTTACCTATAGTAGAGAGACGACGATGTCAAAACCTTGTTTAAGCCTTAGAATGGTATAGGTATTTTTTCCTTGTACAAGGCAGCTTTGTCAACCGTAGGTTATACGGTGAGGATCAACCCAGACCCATTTCCTGCAGGAGAAACCATAAATGGTTGACCACCATGAGGTATCGATAGCTGTTTAGTTTTGGCGCCAGACCCGTCAGCTAAGAAGACCCAATCTCGAAATAATCTTACCAAGGTGAAAGGACAAAAGAATTGAGGAAAAGGTTATGTCATCACCGGAAGAGCCCAGAGATAGGAATTAAACTGAAGATCTGAGAAGACCGGCCCTGTCAAAAATAAGGATGGAGTATATGAGTATTGATGGGACCGTAACAATGATTCTAAGGGTGGTAGCACCCCAGACACCGTGTGATGCTCAATAGATTTTGAGGAGACCCCCAAACCCTAACCTTTTCTTGCTAGCCTCTCCGAATCTCGAGGACGAGATTCATTTAAGGTTGGTAGGTTTGTAACATCCCAAAATTCTAAATTTTGGAATGTTATAAATAAATAGATAGATTTGATTGATTGTTTGATTGATTGTCTGAAAGTGAGTGAATTCGAATTCTTTTCAAAAACAAAACCCTAGAGAGAAGATGACATGACTTCTTCCATTTAAAATGAAAAGGGTGTTTGAAAAATATTTGAATTCCATTGGGAAATATTTCCAATTCTGGAACTTTATGCAACTCAATGATTTTCACGAGAGAAGATAAAATGACTTCTTCAAATTATGAAATATGAGTTGGGAGTTTCAAAGAATTAAATTCAAAGTTCTTTTGAATTTATTTATTTTCAAATTGGAATACATTAGATCATCATGCATATCTTATTTTCTTGCTTTTGGTCTATCCTACAAATTTCACGCAACTCAAGGACCTTCGGAGAGAGTTGGAGATTTCGTTATTTTCTTATTTGAGAGTTTTCTCGAATTGGAAAAGAGGATCATCTGATTTATTTATTTCATCTTCAATTATTTTTCCGACGTCAAAAAAATATAAGAGAGGGAATAATATGACTTTCCCAAAATATAGGAAAAATGAAGATTTAATAAATAGATCAAATTTCGTTATCCGGTGTTTGTTTGTTTTTCTTGGATAGGGAAAAATGCGCGTTTTCGAAAATTGCATTTTAGGTCCGGAGAAAAGTTCATTTTGTTCGACTCATTTTTAGGAGTCGGAGAAAATTTACTTTAGTAATTTTGGAGCTCGTTTAGATTTTCTTTTCTGTGTTTTTCTACGCGCGAAATCTGTTAAAAAAACTGAGCAAAGGCCAGCCGGGCCTAAGGCCCAGCCAGCCACCGCCCCAGCCGCTGCGCCCCTGCGCCCAGGCGCGCACCAGCGCAAGGCCAGCCGGTCGCCGCCTCTTCCCTATGCCGAATCCTAATAGGATTCTAGGCATAGCCCCCCTTTCCTTGTTTCGTTATTCCTAGTCCTACTCAGTTTATTCTTTCCTATTCTTAGTCTATTTCCTATTCCTACTCTATTTCTTGTCCCCTACCCCAAGTAAATCCCCCCCCCTCACCAATATAAATACCCCAACACCCCCCCTCTAAACCCATCAAACCCCAAGCCCCAAGCCCTCCACCGCACCCACGCCGCGCCACCCCACACCCGCGCCGCCACCCTTGTGCCCATGCTGCCGCCGCACCTTGTCCACGCTGCCGCCGCCCTAGCAGGCCGCCGTCGCCACCGTTCGCCCCGCCTCACTAGAGTTAGCCCCGCGCCTCTCTTTTTCTTCCCCGCGGTTCGGTTCTTTTAAAAGAAACCGTTCCGGTTTTCTTTTCTGGTTTTTCTCTCCGATTTTTCGTTTCGATCCTTTCTTCTCCGAAACCCTAGATCGGATTCGTTTTCTTCTCCGATTTAGTTGCCTTTGGACCGTTCGTCCTAACGAACGTGATCACCAATTCTTCTAGGTTAACAAACGTCCGTTCTTATAACCGTTCTTCTTTTTCTTCTCATCGGATTTATTCCACGATCGCGATCTCAGATCCGATTTTCTTTCTAGTCTTTCTTCTCGCTCGTTTTTCGGAATTAGGTGATTCAAGCGCCTGGAGTTTCGTTTCAAAACTGCCGTTCCGTCTAACCAACTTAAACAAGTTTTTTCCCCGGTAAAATTTGACCTAGTTTCAACTTGCTAGAACCGAGTTGTTCTTCCGCCGTTTGTTTTCGGTTTCTTTGTTCGGTTCCTTCTTTCTTTGCAACCGGAGTTCTTAAGTTGAACCTTCTGGTTCGTTCTCTCGTTCGAGTTTTACTTGTGCATTAGATGAGTACTTATTGTGTGGTTACTATTGTTTGCTTACGATAGATTGACCGGAGTGTGACGACTAGATCTATCACGAGTTTTGAGTGGGAATCATCTTCATCAACATTGCAGGCAAGTTCACACTTTGATCATACCTTTTCTACAACCCAGTTTTATTGCATTAGATCAATCCTCACACATTGCATGATTAGGATCTAATTAAATTGTGGGATGGGAAGTAGATGAGGTAGTACCTATCACCTGTATTATTATGAAACCTTTTGGAGTTACTTCTACGTTTGCTTATTATGCCATGCTATGCTAGTAGACGTGGATTGGGTGAGTGATATCCATGACAGATGTGAGTTGATAATTTTAATGGTTTATCTAAGGTGGCAACTTAACACACATCTGGGTGGATTGAGGCACCTGATGTCTATCAGGACTTGCCTGTTTTTTTTAGACCGCCACCCAGGCTCAAAGGGATCATAAGATCTTTCATGCTAGAAACTTCCGTGTGCAGCCACAAGCCATTATGGGCTCTAGCATAGTTGACTAAGTCGTGCGAACTCTTACGGGTAGACTAGCAGATGTAGGGGAAAGTAGGTGTACCGGTCTACCCACATGTAAGGTGCTAGCGCTTCTGAAAGACTGTGTCTCGGTCATCCGTTTCTCAAACACCATGTAGTGCGAGAAACCAAACGGAGGCGATCGAGTCTTGTGGGGAAATGTGCGCAAACCTCTGCAGAGTGTACAAACTAATCATGATTAGCCGTGTCCCCGGTTATGGACATCTTGAGTATCTAGTACTTGAATATCATGTGAATCTCATCACGTTACTTCTAATTAAAGTTGTTGGGTTTTTAATCACTTAATTGGGATTGAGAATGCTGTCAACCATTCTCAATGTTTAACAACCACCATGATAGTTAAATAAATTTATTCCTTTGCAGTAGGGAAAAATTGGCTTTACGCAAAAACCTTATAACCATAGAGCTTTTCCACCAGCCAAATATGCATGTAGTGATAGGCTTTATTCATTTTCTCTATGGTGTGCATTTGCCAGTACATTCAATGTACTGACCTGTTTCGGGCTGCAACGTCTTATGTTGCAGGTTTCTTACGACGAGTAAGTGATACGTTAGGGTTACGATTTCTACACTCAACTTTGCCGTTGGTGTTGATGGGAATCCACAACCTTGTTGCTTCTGCTATTTGGATTGAGGTAATAGTATTTACGTTACTTTATACATGTGATTTACCTCTGTTATAAATCCTTCGAGTACTGTGTGTGTCAGCATACCGATCCAGGGATGACACGTAAGCACAGAGACTTGATCCATTCGGATTGGGTCGCTACACGCGTGACTTGTGGAATATGACTTTGTGTGTAATCAATTCCGGAGGTGTAGACAAATAATGTATAGGAGCTTGGAATGCCTCCGATGAGATGTAACGTCTTTCATCACAGTTGTACTGTAGCCTGGGCTTGTACTAAACTATGTATGATGTGTATGACCGTTGGTATATATATGGCAGTTTTATATTACCATGACATACGGATGAACATCTCTGCATTCCTTGTTATCCATTACATTTTGCACTTCCTTGCTAAGTTTGATCCATCCTTATCTAAACCGTTGTCTTGTTTTGTCCTAGGATGGTCAACACCCGCAGCAACCCTGCTGCCCCGGAGCAGGGGGAAGCCAGTGCAGCTAGGGGTGAAAATCTGCCTCACCCGCCTTCTCTGGCCGAAGTAATGCTGGAGGCGGAAAGAAACAAGCGTGATACTAACCGCCTGCTGGAGCGGATTGAGCAGAACACTACACGCCATCCGCGAAATGATTTGGTGTCAATCAATGATTTTATCAAGCTGTACCCACCAAAGTTTAACCATTCCGTCGAGCCCCTCGACGCGGATGACTGGCTTCGCAGCATCACCCACAAGCTACGTTCTGCCAACGTAGCCGAAGCCGACAAGGTTACCTACGCTGCCTACCATCTCGAAGGCCCTGCTAGCCTCTGGTGGGAAAACTTTGAAGCTATGCGCCCGGTCGGCCAAATCACTACTTGGGCTGAATTCAGTGAGGCTTTCCCTGAGCATCACATTCCGGAAGGTCTCATGGATCGCAAGAGGGAGGAATTTTGCAATTTCACCCAAGGAAGATTGACTGTGGATGCATATAGTCGTGAATTTGGGAATCTGGCACGTTATGCCCCTGAAGAGGTATCTACTGATGCTAAGAAGCAGGCAAGGTTCCGCAAGGGACTTAGCCCTGAGCTTCGCCGCGATCTTCGTCTGCACGAGTGCACCTCCTTTCAGAAGTTGGTCAATAAGGCCATCAGTGCTGAGACAGGCCAGACTGATTATGACGCTTCACGCAAGCACTCCCATGATTTTGGCTCTTCATCCGGCTCTGGAGCTCAGAAGCGCCGGGTATGGATCCCAAGCACGGCACTGCCACCCAGGTTCATCCCGAGGCCATCCTTTGAGGCGCCTCATCCCAACCAGCAGTTTGCACTGCCCAAGCCCTATGGTGGCCCCGCTGCTAATGCTGCTCCACGCCCCAATGTTGTGACATGCTTCAAGTTTGGAGAGCCGGGTCACTATAGCTGGGAGTGTCCCCAGAACAACAACCCCAATCAAACTGGAAAGTCCGTTGGTCGTGGTAAGCCAGCGGGAAAGACATTCTACGCCAAGCCGGTCACCACTGCCCGTGGCCATGTCAACTATGTTTCAGCCGAGGACGCTCATGAGGATCCTAACGTCGTTCTTGGTACGCTCCTTGTTAACTGCCATCCGGCATCTGTTCTTTTTGATACTGGAGCATCTCATTCATTCATATCCGAGAACTATGCTCGATTGCATAACAAGACATTCTGTGACATGCCCACTTCCATGGTAAATCAAACTCCGGGTTCCAAATGGCAAACCTCTAGGGTAAGCCATGGGAACGAAATTCTTGTCGATAGACTTGTCTTCCTTGCGTCCTTAATAGCTCTCAAGTCCTCGGACATAAACATCATCTTGGGTATGGACTAGATGTCAGCCCATTATGCTAAGATTGATTGTGCCACTAGAACCGTTCAACTTACTCACCCATAGGGCAAGACAGTCAATGTCTTAACTCAAGTGGCCAAGCGCCAACTTTACTCCCTAAATGCCAACCCCCTTCCAGACCTTGAGGATGTTCTGGTAGTTCGAGACTTTTCGGATGTCTTCCTAGAAGAACTGCCAGGTGTTGCACCTGACAGGGATGTCGAGTTTGTGATAGACCTTGTTCCAGGAACCATTCCACTTTCTAGGAGACCCTACAAGATGGCACCCTTAGAACTAGCCGAGCTTAAGAACCAACTCGATGAGTCCTTGAAAAAGGGTTTCATCCGTCCTAGTTCCTCTCCTTGGGCTTGCCCCGTCCTCTTCGTCAAGAAGAAGGATGGAACGGATCGAATGGTTGTAGATTACCGACCTGTCAACTTGGTCAGCATCAAGAACAAGTATCCGCTTCCCAGGATCAACGATCTGTATGATCAGCTCACTGGGTCCTCAGTCTTTTCCAAGATGGATTTGAGGTTAGGCTACCATCAGATCAAAATCAGAAATGGGGACATTTCCAAAACGGCCTTTGTTACTCGTTATGGCCAATACGAGTACACCGTTATGTCCTTCGGTTTAACCAATGCCCCAGCTACCTTCTCCCGGTTAATGAACTCGGTCTTTATGGAATATTTGGATAAATTCGTCGTAGTATACCTCGATGACATACTCATCTACTCCAAGAATGAAGAGGAACATGCCGAACATCTAAGGCTGGTATTGATGAAACTTCGAGAGCATCGCCTCTATGCCCAATTCTCCAAGTGTGAATTCTGGTTGCCAGAAGTGACCTATCTAGGCCATGCAATCTCTGGTAAGGGTATTGCTGTCAATCCCGAGCGAGTTCAAGCCGTCCTTGATTGGACTCCACCTGAGATGGTCAAGCAAGTTCGGAGCTTCCTTGGCTTAGTGAGCTATTGCCGCCGCTTCGTCAAAAATTTCTCCAAGGTTGCTAAACCTCTAACTGAACTCCTCAAGAAAGATAAAAAGTTCGAGTGGACTCCACAGTGCGAGTTCAGCTTTCAGGAACTGAAAAGACGCCTGACATCTGCTCCCGTACTGATACCACCAGATTTCTCCAAGGACTTTCTTATCTATTGCGACGCCTCGCGACAAGGACTAGGTTGCATACTCATGCAAGATTGTCAGGTAATTGCCTATGCTTCACGGCAATTACATCCACATGAAGAAAATTATCCCACACATGATCTAGAGCTTGCAGCTGTAGTCCATGCACTTAAACCTTGGCGACATTACCTCCTCGGTAACCATTGCGAGATCTTCATCGATCACCAAAGTTTGAAATATATCTTCACCCAAAAAGATTTGAATCTCAGGAAAAGACGTTGGGTCGAGTTGATCTCAGATTACGACTTAGAAATAACTTACACCCCGGGCAAAGCCAATGTCATGGCTGATGCACTAAGTCGTAAGTCCTATTGTAACAACCTGATGTTACAACAAAGTCAACCACTTCTCCATGAGGAATTGCGTAAGCTTAATCTTCACATTATTCCTCGAGGGTTTCTATCCACCCTGGTCTCGAAACCTACCCTTATGGATCAAATCTTAGCTGCCCAGAAGCGTGATAAGGGCATATCCTGGATTAAGGAAAACATTGCTAGTGGAGTTGCTAAATGTTTTTCCATGGATAAGCGGGGTGCTGTCTTCTTTGAGAACCATTTGGTGGTTCCCAAGAAACAACATCTACGCCAGTTGATCTTTAAGGAAGCTCATGAATCCCCTCTCACCATTCATCCCAGTAGTACTAAAATGTATCAAGACCTACGCCAGAGGTTTTGGTGGACTAGGATGAAATCGCTCAATACATTGCTAATTGCGATGTTTGTTGTCATGTTAAAGCAGAGCATCAACGGCCTGCTGGCACCCTTCAACCTTTGGCTATCCCCGAGTGGAAATGGGATAAAATCAGTATGGATTTCATCACTGGATTTCCCAGGACCAAAAGAGGGAATAATGCCATCTTCATCGTGATCGCCCGTCTTTCCAAAGTAGCCCACTTTCTACCTGTTCGTGATAGTATCACCACTAGCCAGCTAGCCGATTGATACATCTCCCGAATAGTGTCTCTTCATGGTGTTCCATTGGAAATTAACTCGGACCATGGGAGTCTTTTCACCTCTCGATTTTGGGAAAGTTTCCAAAATGCTATGGGAACTCGTCTCTCCTTTAGCACTGCCTTCCATCCTCAATCAAGTGGTCAAGTAGAGCGAGTCAATCAAATTCTGGAAGATATGCTCCGAGCCTCTGTCATTTCGTTCGGAATGGGTTGGGAGAAATGCCTTCCATTCACGGAGTTTGCTTACAACAATAGTTATCAAGCTAGCTTGGGCAAGGCTCCTTTCGAAGTTCTCTATGGACGAAAATGTCAAACGCCTCTTAACTGGTCAGAAACCGGGGAAAGACAACTCTTTGGCCCAGATATGATTCAGGAAGCAGAAGAATAGGTTCGCGTTATTCATGAGAAATTGAAAACAGCCCAATCTCGTCAAAAGAGTCATTATGATCGTAAACATAAGCCTATGACTTATGAAGTCGGCGAGAAGCCTTACCTTCGGGTTACTCTGTTAAAGGGAACCCATCGTTTCGGTATCAAAGGCAAATTGGCTCCTCGTTACATCGGACCTTTTCGCATTCTTGCCAAACGAGGAGAAGTTGCCTACCAATTGGAACTACCTTTGCATCTTTCCAGAGTTCATGATGTCTTCCACGTTTCTCAACTCAGGCGTTGCTTCGCGGATCCTATCCGTGCAGTGGACCACGAGACGCTTGATCTACAAGATAACCTCTCATATCGGGAATATCCCGTTTGTATCCTTGATCAAGCCGAGCGTACCACTCGACGCCATAACATCAAGTTTCTCAAGGTTCAATGGTCACACCATTCTGAGAAAGAAGCCACTTGGGAAAGGGAGGATCGTTTTCGACTCGAGTACCCCACCTTCTTTCCGAAGGATCCTAAATCTCGGGACGAGATTCTTTTGAGTGGGGGTGAGTTGTCACACCCTAGTTAGTTCAAGCATTAGACTGTGCATCATGTTTAAATTCCTCTTAAATTTGAAATGGGGAAGACAGAACTCCCAGCACCCCCCTGGAAACAACTAGGGTTTACTAAAATTATTTTCAATGAACCTGAAATGCCCTTCTAAAAAGTTCACTCTCTTTGTCTTGGGTTAGAACCTCTGGCAAAATTGGTGCACAATTTTCTAGGTCAACAGAAGGTCATTGAATTAAATCAGAAGTATTTGAATTTGGGCATTTAAATGCTATAAAATAATTTAAATGCTCAAATAATTCTGGAAATAAGTGTGGGCTGTTGGACATATTCCAAACAGAGCCCACAATTATTTTCAGGATTTTTGGAAACGTTTTAGTATTTCTAATAAAGTCCTAAAGTTACAGAGTAAATAAAAATAGAAAACAGAAATTAAAAGAGAGGGAGAGAACTTACCTGGCCGCAGCCCATCAGCCGGCCCACCTGGCGGCCCAGCGCTGTGCTGGCCCATGCTAGCCAGCTGCTTCGTCCCCGCCAGGCAGGCAGAGAGCTAACGCCGGCGAGCGTGAGCTCGCCACGGCGCCAGTAGCTTGCCGCGTCACGCGCCTGGACGCTGGATAGGCTCCACGTCGCCGCCCCAACCCCGCGGACACCTCACACGCCCCTCTGTCTCTCTTCCTCGCTCTCCCGCACCATGGCCGACGCACCTGTCACCGTCTCTCCGCCGTAGTCGCGCCCTCCGTCGTCCCCGCACCGAGCCACCGTGTCCAGAAGCTCCGCCGCCCTCCACTCCTTCGAGCAAGCCGAGCCCCGAGCGCTCGCTTGCCCTGCAGCCTCTGCAACAACCTTGCCCGACTCCGTCATCGCCGGAGATCCTCTCCGTCGACGCCACCGCACCAGCTCATCCCCGACGGCGCCGTCCATTTCTATGTGACCGCCGTGAGCCCAGCTCCGTCCTCCCCCTCTCCATTAACCCCCTCCTGCACCGTGTGCATCGTACCACGCTCACCCGAGCACCCGACGTGTCTCCGGCCACCCACCGGCCACACCATTGCGACCAACGCACTCACCGCACCCGCAGGAGCCCGTAGCACCATTCCACGTGCCTCGCCGTGCCCCGCAGCCTCGGTTCCGGCCTCGCCCGAACTCCGGCGGCCGCCAAGGTCGTCGCCGGCGACGTTTCCGGCCACCCTAGCTCCACCCACTGCCACCACTCGATGCGGCTTGCTCCCAGCTATGCGTAGATGCTCTCCGCCGTCATTTAGGTTGCCGGAGCACGAAACCCGCAGCCCTCCTCCGCGTCTGGCCTCGCCGGCGGCTTAACGCTGGCGGGTTTGAACCGTTGACCTTGACTGGGTGGGCCCAGGTTGACTCCCCTGAGTCTATGACAAGTGGGCCCCCCTCTGCTAATTAACCCAGATTAGTTTTAACTAATTTTAGTTAGTTTAAATAACTGCTGACACACGGGACCCACTGGTCAGGTTGACCTGGACGTCCCCGTTAACCACTGACGTCACCCTGACGCTCTGCTGACGCAATAACTAATTTCTGGATTTATTTTTGTATAGAAAATTCCAAAAAATAGTCAAAACTTCTAAAAATCATAGAAAATCAACCATAGCTCCAAATGCAAAGATTTATATATGAAAAATGATGAGAAAAATTCGATCTATCCATCTGTAATGGTTTCATGCATGAAAAAACAAGTTAACCTTGCTGTTTAAGCAGAATAGGGTAATGCACTAATAAGGCCATGTTTAATGAGCTAATATTTGAATCTTTGATTCAAATGAGTTCATCCCCTTCTGTTTTAGCTTGCATTAGGCCAAGACACCTTCATCTTGCCATCTCATAGCATGCATCATATTGTTGCATATTGCCATGTGTTGATTATGTTTCGGTGTGTCTTTCGTGGTAGGTTCTACCTCCGAGGATAACCCCGAGTATCCGTCTGAAGGGCGGTACCCTACTACCTCTACAACAGGCAAGCAACCCATTGATCATTCCGATACAACCCATGTTCTCGCTTCTGCTCTTGTTTACTGCATTAAGACAACACGATTCAAACTGTTGTGTGCTACGGTAGTTGAACCCTTATCCTCTGCATGACCTGTCATTGCCACAGTAACTAGATGAAACCCACTAGCATGTGTAGGAGTTGATTGAGCCTTGTATGTGATTCCTACCTTGTTATGCCTGCTATGCTTAGAGTTGTGTCAGGTCTGGTTCATCTGGGTGATGAGCTAGAGTGATATGATTATGTCGGTAATGTGAGGGATGTGTTGAACATGTTTTGGTAAAGGTATCGATGAGAGGCCATGTAAGAGTACATGGTGGGTTGTTTCATTGAGACCGTCCATAAGAACTGAGATTTGTATGCGTGATTTAAGATTCAGTTACTACCACACATTGGGCCCTAAAATACGACCCCGCTCGACTTACTGACCCATCTCGTCCTCTGTCCAGGAGTTGCAACTAGTTTCTGGTGTTTGTAGGTTATGTGTTGGCGGTCGTGCGTAGCGCTGACCCTAGGGGTGGGCTATGATGCGGTAGATACACCGTGGCACGGTGTACCGAGTCGCCCGTTTGGTGTCTCGGGAACCCTGCACACATCATTTGGGGCCGTTGAGGACACCCCAGCCGGATTTCCTTGTGGATGGAACCTGAATAGGCGATAAACCTGGACTAGAGACTTGTGAGGTTAGTCAGGTCGTGGTCTACACCCACGTCGGTTTTCACTTGAAGTCTACCGAGCACATGTCGTGTGCAGACGCTAAGTGGTGGAAACATGTGTGACGAAGTACATCCCTGCAGGGTATAAAACTATTCGAATAGCCGCGTCCGCGGTAAAGGACTAGTTGGTTGCCTATACAGTTCATAGACAAGTTAATGGATACTACTAAAAGACTCAAGATAAGTGTGAGTACCGAGGATGGCCCTCTTGTAGGATGAGGAGGGAGGATCCCCGGTGGAGTATTGTGTTGGTGAGTAGTGGACTCATGTGCGAAAACTATTTTACTAGTGGAGTTCCGTAGGATAGCTTAGCCAAGAGTCAAAGCTGGCTTGCTGCAATAACCCCACCACCTTCTTGAGAATGAGCATGTATAGTAGGTTCTGATGTAAGACTTGCTGTGTACCTTGTACTCATGTTTGCTTATTTATTGTTTTCAGATGACAACACCGCCCCCTCCGATGTGTTTTATGTAGACCTTGATGTCGACGAGTGACTAGCCACCCAGGTGGTGATCCTGGCCATGGACGGCCCTATGTAGATAGACAGGCTTCGAGAAGCCTTCTTTCTTTTTAGTGTCTGTACTCAGACTAGCTGCTTCCGCTTGTGCTTGTATGATTGTATAACTTGAGTGTCGGGTCATGTGACCCCTATCTGTATGAACATGTTATGTATGGCTCTCTGGAGCCTTTAAATAAAGTACTTGAGTTGTAGAGTTTTGTTGTGATGCCATGTTGTATGTACTCATATCGGGCATATTGTGTGTGTGATTGAAATGCTTGGTATGAGTGGGATCCGACAATCTAGTTATTTATCCTTGGCAGCCTTTCTTATGGGGAAATGTAGTCTAGTGTTCCTCGAGCCATAGTAGTCCACTACAGCCTGGTTCACCGGAGTCCTGCTAGCCCAGCACTACTACTCAGGACACTTGACTGGCCGGCATGTGATTCACGTCGTTCCTATGTCTGTCCCTTCGGGGAAATGTCACGCGGTGACATCCGGAGTCCTGCCTAGCCTGCTATAGCCCGGGCTTCCCCGGAGTCCTGTTAGCCCAATGCTACAGCCTGGAATTACTCGCTGATGACCGACATGCTCGATGTGATTCATGTATGCCTGTCTCCATAGGTCTGTGCCGCTTTGGGTTCACGACTAGCCATGTCGGCCCGGGTTCTCTGTCATATGGATGCTAGCGACACTATCATATACGTGAGCCAAAAGGCGTAAAACGGTCCCGGGCCATGGTAAGGCGACACCCGTGGGATACCATGCGTGAGGATGCAAAGTGATATGAGGTGTTACCGGCTAGATCAATGTGACTTGGAATCGGGGTCCTGACACAAGCAACCCCCCCCCTTGAGCATTCCGATATCGCCTATTTCTTTCCCTCTCATGCTTGCATTAGAACTGCTACTGCTTTCTGTATGATCCTACTCTGATGCATAGCCTGTTGTTGTTACCTGCTTTCATACCTTACTTGCTTATCCTAAACTGCTTAGTATAGGTTGGTTAGTGATCCATCAGTGACCCCCACCTTGTCCCAGTTGCCTCGCTTTATGTTCGATGACTCGATCAACGTGATCGACGTCCAGGCCCCGACACCGCACATCACTTTCCCCTTTTGTTGCTCGACTCTGCAGAGTTACCATCAAGTGCCGAGGGTGGAACCTCATACATCACTCATGATGAGATCTCTATAGTGTAGCTATCCGGTCCTGGTCATCGAGGGAGATTTCCTCCTTAACCACTTCCGTTATGGCTCTGTCGTGCAACCCCTCAAGTGTGAACCTCGAGGGTGGATCCTCTTATGTTCACCTTGATGATAACATCGAGTGGAATTCACCGGGGGTGATTCCTTGGGTTTTACCCTTGGTGTTAGACACACAGTTACTATGGTTACTATGACTTTGCACTGAGGCATGTTACAAAGGCGGGTCGGCCCCGAGGGGTACCCGAGCGAGCTTAATAGCGAGTGATGTGGACTCGGGTTGACCTGGAAGGTGCCCGCGAGATACTTACGAGGCGTGGTCGGGCATTCTTAACCCTTGCAGCAAGTACTCGAGATGGGGTGACGGGGTCACATCGATCGTGAGTCTCTGCTCGTTACCGCGTGCTCCTAATCCACTACGATTTGGATATTTGATCCGAGGGGCCTTTGGCCTGATAGCACTAACCATCACGTGGTTATAGTATGGGCGTTCTACGTCATATGCATCAGCCAAAGCTTAATAGATGTCAGCGACTGAGAGGCGCGCGCCGGGTTGGACTGGTAAGCACCTGCCTTTTTGAAGGAGGTTGCTAGGTCTACTCACCGGCCGCATATGCAACGTGCAGGAGTTCCCCGGGAGATGGCCCATGACCCCTGGGGGCATAGGCTTAGTCCGGCATGCTGACCTCTCTATTAAGCCTAGGACGGGTTGCGGCGTATTGTTTGGCCGAGGCCGGGCATGACCCAGGAATGTGTGTCCAGCCGGAGTTAATCGAGCGTGGTGGGTAAGTTGGTGCACCCCTGCAGGGAAGAAAACATCTATCGATAGCATGTCCTATGGTAATGGACACTTGGAGTTGTATCCCGATCGATACAACTATAAGTGGATACTTGAGATGAGGAATGGATATGAGAAATGGATGGTGATGAGAAATTGATTGTGATGAGAAATGGATAGTATGGCTCTGGGATTGCTTTCTCGCTGGGAGTCGAGAAAGGATCTCTGGCCGAGGTTGATAACACTACTACTTTACATTATGTTGATTTGTACTCTTCTGGATGCTGCAAGATGCTTGAAGATGCTAGTCTTCAATAGGCTAGGCTTTGCCCTTCTCTTCTCGCATTCTGCAGTTTAGTCCACAGATACAACCCATTCCTTTGATACAGATGCATACTTAGTTTAGATCTGATGTAAGTCTTGCGAGTACTTTGGATGAGTACTCACGGTTGCTTTGCTACTTCTTTTTCCCCCATACCCGATTGTTGCGACCAGATGACGGATCCCAGGAGCCAGACGACACCACTGATGACTACTGCTACCCCGAGGGTGCCTAATACCACGTGGAGACCGCTGATGACTTGGAGTAGTTAGGAGGCTCCCAGGCAGGAGGCCTTGCCTTTTCGATCGTTGTTGATTTTGTGCTTGCCTTCTTAAGGCAAACTTGTTTAACTTATGTTTGTACTCAGATATTGTTGCTTCCGCTGACTCTTATGTTTTCGAGCTTATGTATTCGAGCCCTCGAGGCCACTGGCTTGTAATATAAAGCTTGTATAATTTTAATTTGTGTCTAGAGTTGTGTTGTGATATCTTCCCATGAGTCCTTGATCTTGATCATACACATTTGCGTGTATGATTAGTTTATGATTGAATCGAGGGCGTCACATAACATGCACACAATTTTGGGCACTCGTATTCGACCTAAGTCAGTGTGCCACCGTATCTCTTACTACTCCCTCCGTCTAGGTGTAATCAGCCATGTAGATGTCGTTTTAGCTACCATGCAGGGCCACGTATGAACTCGCATGCAAGCCGACTTTCATTTCTTGACTGATCAACGCGTAGTTGCGCTCCATACATTGGGTTTCCGGGGGAGATAAAAAGGCAAACTAAGCGTTGGTTACATTGCTTAGTTCCAAACGCCTAACCTTGCCTGGTTAGGCTAAACTGTTCTTGCTAAGGATCCAAATGCTCCCTAAGTAACTCGCACGATATTCCTATTCTATGAACCTGTGTGTGTGTGTGTGTGCGTGTGTTCGTGTGTGTGTGTGTTTAATAGTATGTGTGTGTTAGAGAGAGCGACACATCGACCTACTCCTACAGAGAGATGGTGTGTAGTGTACGATTTAGCCGCGAGAGTCGGTGCATCCTCTTCCGGGCGTCCTGTCGGGACAGGCGGACCGCTGCCACGCCCGCTCCAGACCAGCTTGGCCCACCCAAAGCCCATCCATCGCCCACGCGCGCTTCCTGCCCTAAACGGTTAGCATCGCTCTAAAGAATCGGTGCCGCATTCATGCCTGGGCAGAGCGGACACGACCTCTCACTGGCGCCTGCGTTGAAGAGAGAAGCGGGTTTAAGAGTTATGGTTGCTTCGTCCGTCCAACTTACTACTGGGTCTATGTGATTTAACAGCTCATTGGTCATTATTACTGACGTGGTAGGACTGCTGGATGTCCCACATTTTCGGTGAAAGGAGGTACTACTAGATTACAATTTTCTCCATTCTTACATCGAAGGAGTGCGAGGGCGGTGAAAACACGCGGGCTCAGTGATTACACGGCCCACCTCACATTATCACCATTTTTTTGGATGCCGTGCAACACCTAACTCTTTACATAGTACTACTACTAGTATAGTATGTATTGTACTTTATTAGCTAGATAAATTTGTACAATGCTACGAAGCTTCCAGCTTCTGTTTCGTGTATCTTGCATCCAAGGTTTCCCGTTGCAACATTTCATCAAATACAAAGGAAACTAACATGCATGCTATTGCATCTCAATGATTGACAGATCATTGCGAATATGTACTCCCTCCGTTCCAAAATAAGAGTCTCAACTTTATGCAAACTTTGTACTACTACTAAAGTTGACACTTATTTTGGCACTAAGATAGCTAAAGAAAAAACGATCCATGCAGTCCCTAGCCCTTGAGCCTAGCCACAATGGGTAGTAACATAGACTAGTAACATGCCCATGTTACTAGTCTATGTTACTACCTCTATAGTGAGGAGTAACATATGTGTGATAACATGTAACACTTCATTTATTAGGCTATAGACGCATCTTTCCTTAATATGTGTGATGTTACTCATACTACTAGTAACTAGCTATGTTACTACTTTCCTCTCTTTCTTCATTTATTGCTTGCCACATCATCTACTTTATCTAGATATGTGTGATGTTACTACCTATGTTACTCCCACTATGGGTAGTCTGAACCATAAACCCTCACCAGGCTTTAATTTACTGGCAACGTTGGAGCTTCCGAAGAGATGAAGTTCCATCGGATCATTTTGTGTAGTTTCACCAAAATCGAGATGAGCATCCCTATGGAAAATAAATTGAAGAAGCGTGATTAGAATAAGATGACTGGGACTAGTTGATGAGACATAAACTCATCACAAATACAGTACGTAGAAGCCAGTAGAGGTATGTGCGGGGCAAAGAAGTAGAGAAATATCCACATGGAGTGATGTGGGCAGCTGGAGCAGTGGTGCAAGACGGATGTAAAGGGAGTTGTACTTGAGGGATGTTAGGACGTAGCTCAACCTAGAGGAGGGCGGCGGGAGGTAGCAACTGCCCATGTCGCGGCAGTGAGCAACAGACGAAGGCAACCTTACCGGCTTTGTGAGAGAGAACGGCGGGGACCCTTGGTCGGGACGTGCCGATAGTGGGTTTTCGCCGTCGGTGACTGCAACCGCATCTACACTAAGGATCCACCCCTTCTGTAGCGACCAGACCTCAAACGGTCCGATCTCTGTGCTCCAGTGTCATCCCTGGATCAGTAATGCTGACACCACACAGTACTCGGAGGATTTATAGCAGAGTAGCAATCACACACTTATTACATTGAGTGTCTCAGAAGAGAACTTATTACAATAAATATGGCTTAAGGCCATCTAATAACGATAACAACGGAAGGCTTGGAAGATAAGTGAGTCCATCAACTCCAACGGCATCACCAAGTATAGAACCACGACCTAAAAACTCCTTAATCATCATCTGAAAAGTCTGCAACATTAACGTTGCAGCCCGAAACGGGTCAGCACATGGAATATGCTGGCAATGTAACACATAGAGAGTAATGGAATGAAACAGCTATACTATATGCATATTTGACTGGTAGAAAGCTCTATGGTTACAGTTTTGCGTAAAGCCAATTTTTCCCTACTTCAAAGGAATAAAATTTTAATTACTATCTTGGTAGTTGTTAAACATTGAGAATGGTTGGCAGCATTCTCAATCCCAATTAAGCATCATCATTAAACATAACCCAACAAAATTAATTTAGAGTAACATGTTGAGATTCACATGAAAATCCAAGTACTAGATACTCAAGATGTCCATAACCGGGGACACGGCTAACCATGATTAGTTTATTACACTCTGCAGAGGTTTGCGCACTTTTCCCCACAAGACTCGATCGCCTCCGTTTGGTTTCTCGCACTACATGGTGTTTGAGAAGACGGATGACCGAGACATAGTCTTTCAGAAGTGCTAGCACCTTATGATCGGGTAGACCGTACCACCTACATCCCCTACATCTGCTAGTCTACCACTGTAAGAGTTCGCACGACTTAGTCAACTATGCTAGAGCCCATAATAGCTTGTGGCTGCACACGGAAGTTTCTAGTATGAATAGTCTCATGATCCCTTTGAGCCTGGGTGGCGGTCCAAAAGAAAACAGGCAAGTCCTGGAATACCCAGGTGCCTCAATCCACCCAGATGTGTGTTTAAGTTGCCACCTTAGATAAACCATTAATTAACAATCTCACATCTGTCATGGATTTCACTCACCCTATCCACGTCTACTACCATAGCATGGCATAATAAGCAAACGTAGAAGTAACTCCCAAAGGTTTGATAATAAACAGGTAATAGGTACTACCTCATCAACTTCCCATCCCACAATTTAATTAGATCCTAATCATGCAATGTGTGAGGATTGATCTAATGCAATAAAACTAGGTAGTAGAAAAGGTATGATCAAAGTGTTACTTGCCTTGCTGATGATCCGCAAAACCTAACGATTCGAAGTAACAGGCGGCGCACTCCGGGTATTCTATCGCAGACAAACAAACACGCATACAATAAGTACTAATCTAATGCACGGGTAAAACTCAAATAAGAGATCTAACCAGAAAGTTCAACTTAAGAACTCTGGTTGGCAAAAAGAATCAAATCGAACGAAGCAACGAAAGACAAACGGCGAAAGAAAACAACTTCGTTCTACTAATATGGATCTAGGGCAAATTTTACAGTAGCAAAACCTTGTTTAAGTTGATTAAACGGATAGAGGGTTTCGAGACGAAACTCTAGGCGCTTGAATCGCCTGATTCCGATAAACAAGCGAAAAGTTAAATTAAAACGAAAATCGGATCAGGAATCGCGATCAGAAAATCGCGGATTTAAACCGAGAAAAAGAAAAACGACGAACGCTGATTTTTTTCTCTATTTTTCGGCACGGAAAACGAGGCGCGACGAACCTCGGGCGGCGGGATCGTCGGCGGCTCCGGCGGCGTGCGCGGATTGAGGCGGGGCTGATGGCCTGGGGCGGCTCGGGCCGGCGCTATTTAAAGGCTGCCCCCGGGCAGTGTCCCGCTCGGGTACGGCCCGAAGTCGGTTCGTTTTTTTAATTATACCGCTCGGAAGAAAAATAAAAAGAAATACTAAACAGACTCCAAAAATTCCGAAATAAATTTTCACGGGCTTCTAAAATCAAGCCGCACAAGGTGAACATTTATTTGGGCCCTAAATGTAATTTTCAAAAACGCATTTTTTTCCTAAATTCAAATAAAACACCGAAAAACTCCGAAATAAAATCATATTTGATTTTATTATTATATCCTCAATATTTCTTTATTTTGGGGAAGTCATTTTATTCCCCCTCTCATATTTTTGTAATAGAAATAATTGATAATAGAATAAATAAAATCAAATGATCCTATTCTCAAAATTTGAGAGAACTCAAATATGAAAATAACGAAATCCCCAACTCTCTCCGTGGGTCATTGAGTTGCGTAGAATTTCTAGGATCAACCAAAATGCAAAATAAAATATGATATGCATGATGATCTAATGTATAACATTCCAAATTGAAAATTTGGGATGTTAAAAACCTACCCCCCTTAAGATGAATCTCGCCCTCGAGATTCGGGTGGCTTCCTCTCGTTCCCAGGTGGCTTCATCCTCTGAGTGGTGGCTCCACTGAACTTTGCAAAACTTGATAACCTTGCTGCGAGTAACTCGGCTGGAAAACTCGAGGATCTTAATTGGTTTCTCCTCGTAGGTCAAATCGTTATCCAACTAAATAGTTTCCAAAGGCACTATGTCTCTCAATGGTATGTCGGCCAGCTCCGCGTGACATTTCTTTAACTGAGAAACGTGGAACACATCATGTACTCCTGACAATCCTTCGGGCAATTCCAACTTGTAGGCCACTTCTCCCATACGCTCCAAAACTCGATATGGTCCTACAAATCGTGGTGCTAACTTCCCTTTAACTCCAAAATGCTTTATTCCCCGAGTGGAGATACTCGGAAATAAGCTCTGTCTCCGACTTCGTAAACTGTCTCCTTGCATTTAGAATCTGCATAACTTTTCTGTCTGGACTGGGCTACCTTGAGCCTATCGCGAATCAATTTCACCTTCTGTTCAGACTCTTTAATCAAGTCAGGACCAAACAACTGGCGGTCTCCAACTTCGTCCCATGATAACGGTGTCCTGCACCTCCTTCCGTACAAAGCCTCGAAAGGGGCCATCTTCAAACTGGTTTGGTAACTGTTGTTGTAAGACAACTCTGCTTATGGAAAATTATCGTCCCAACTAGATCCATAATCTAGCGCACAAGCTCTCAGCATATCCTCCAAAATCTGATTGACTCTCTCGGTCTGTCCATCTGTTTGTGGATGAAAAGCTGTACTGAATTCTAGCCTGGTTCCCAAAGTTTCGTGCAACTGCTTCCAGAACTTTGAGGTAAACAGGGTTCCTCAATCTGATACGATACTCCTTGGAACTCCATGCAGACATAAGATCCTGGTCATGTATATCTTTGCCAACTTAGCACTGGTATAAGTGGTCTTTACTGGGATGAAATGAGCTACCTTCGTCAATCTATCAACTACAACCCAAATCGAGTCATAGCCTGAACGAGTCCTGGGCAATCCCGTGATAAAATCCATGCCTAGCTTATCCCACTTCCATTCGGGTATTGGCAATGGTTGTAACAATCCTGCTAGCTTCTGATGCTCTGCCTTTACTCTCTGGCATACATCACAAACTGCTACATACTTCGCAATATCCTTCTTCATTCCGGTCCACCAGAAAATATCCTTCAAATCCAGATACATCTTGGTATTTCCTGGGTGAATTGAATACGGTGAGTTGTGTGCCTCTTGCAAAATCAACTTCCTGATCTCCGGGTCATTGGGCACATAAACACGGTCTTCAAACCATAGGGTGTCATGCTCATCCTCACGAAATCCTTTAGCTTTTCCTTTGCTCAGTTTCTCCTTTATAGCGGCAATCTCTTTGTTAGCTTTCTGAGCTTCCCTGATTTTATCCATCAAGGTTGACTGAATCTCCATTGCTGCTACATAACCTCTTGGAACTATTTACAAACATAGTTCACGAAGATTTTCGGCTAACTCCCCTGGTATTCCTCCCGTCATTAACATATTGACATGGCTCTTACGGCTTAATGCATCAGCTACTACATTAGCCTTTCCGGGGTGATAATGCAATTTCATATCATAATCCTTGATAAGTTCCAACCATCTCCTTTGTCTGAGATTTAACTCCTTCTGTGTGAAAATGTACTTCAAACTCTTATGATCCGGGTACACCTCACAATGGTTTCCAATGAGAAAATGTCTCCATGTTTTCAAAGCATGCACTACGGCTGCTAACTCCAAATCATGCGTGGCATAATTCAACTCATGAGGCTTCAGTTGTCTTGAGGCATATGAAACAACTCTCCCTTCCTGCATAAGCACTTCTCCAAGTCCTCGACGTGAAGCGTCGCAATACACCTCATAATCTTTGGTCTGGTCTGGCAAAATCAACACTGGTGAGGTAACCAAACGTTTCTTCAATTCCTGGAAACTAACCTCACATTCCCCTGTCCATATGAACTTGGTATCTTTCTTCAACAACTCAGTCATAGGCTTCGCAATCTTTGAGAAATTCTCAATAAATCTCTGGTAGTATCCTGCGAGTCCAAGAAAACTCCGGATCTCTCCAACTGTGGTTGGTGCTTCCCACTTGATCACGGTTTCAACTTTAGAGGGATCTACTGCTATACCTTTTCCTGATATAACATGTCCGAGGAATCCTACTTCCTTCAACCAAAACTCACATTTGCTGAACTTGGCATATAATTGATGTTCCCTGAGCTTTCCAAGTACCAAACGCAAATGCTCCTTATGTTCCTCTTCATTCTTCGAATAAACCAGGATATCATCAATGAACACTATGACAAACTTATCCAGAAACTCCATAAACACTTTGTTCATCATGTTCATAAAATAGGCAGGTGCATTAGTCAGACCAAATGACATAACGGTATACTCATACTGCCCATACCTAGTGGTAAAAGCTGTCTTCGGAATATCCTGTTCTCGAATCTTCAACTAGTGGTATCCTGATCGCAGATCGATCTTGGAAAATACCTTAGCTCCTTGCAATCGATCAAATAGATAATTGATCATTGGTAGCGGGTACTTGTTCTTGATCGTTACTTCATTCAATCCTCGATAATCAACAACCATCCTTAACGATCCATCCTTCTTCTCCACTAGAAGTACTAGCGATCCCCAAGGTGAAGAACTTGGGCGAATATATCCCTTATCCAGTAACTCCTTAATCTGCTTCTTAATTTCCACCAAATCCTTTGCTGGCATCCTATATGGTCTCTTTGATATTGGACCTGTGCCTAGCAATAGCTCAATCAAAAACTCAATATCTCTATCCGGTGGCATGCCTAGCAACTCCTCTGGAAATACATCAAGGAAATCCCTTACCACTGGTACTTCCTCCTGCACAACTCCTGCTAGGCAATTTACTTGAGTCCTCTTTGGCACATGCAGGGGTACATACTTGATCCTTCTCCCTTCTGGGGTGGTAAGCAAAATTGACTTACTAGCACATTCAATATTCCCTTCATACTTTGATAACCAATCCATGCCTAATATCACATCCAATCCTTGGGATTCCAATACTATTAGGTCCGAGGGAAAACCGTAGTTACCAATCCTTAATGGTAACCGATCACACCATAGACTAGCCACATACTCTGCTTCGGGCGAGGTTACTAACATGGGTGACCTAAGGGCTTGGGTTGGTAGGTTATACTTATCCACAAATCCCCTTGAGATGTATGAATGCGATGCACCAGTATCAAAGAGAACGAGTGCAGTAAATGACTTAACCAAAAACTTACCTATTACTACATCGGGTTGAGCTTCAACCTCCTCCACGCTAACGTGGTTCACCTGTCCCCTGTTGAAAGGGTTCGGCTTCTTCCCAGAATTTACATTGCTATTTCCATTTTGTAATTCAGGACATTCATTGGCATAATGTCCTGTCTTCGAACACTTAAAGCAAGTGACTTGGCTTAGGTCCTTCTTGGCTGGTGTTGAGGGGTTGGTGCGGTTCTGGCCGTTGCTTCCTCCGTTGCCATTACCATTCTTGGTGCCATTGTGATTGTGCGAGCTACCTCCTCCAGGGGTATGCTGAAAATGTCCTCCCGGTCTAGGGGTAAAACGTGGCTTCTGCTGAGCTCCTGAATTGTACTTTCCTTGTCCATACTTCCTCTTGCGGTTCTCAATCTGCTACTGTTTCCCTTCAATCATAAGAGCACGATCTACCAACTCCTGGTAGTTGTTGAAGGTGGCTACCATCAACTGCATTCTCAACTCGTCATTCAGTCCTTCCAGAAACTTCTCCTGCTTAGCTGCATCTGTAGCAACGTCATCTGGTGCATAACATGCTAATTTACTAAATTCCTCCACATACTGGCCAACTGTCCGCCCTCCTTGGCGCAAGTTGCGAAACTCACGCTTCTTCATGGACATAGCTCCTGCTGAAACGTGTGTAGTACGAAAAGCCTGCTGAAACTGGTCCCATGTGACAGTGTCAACTGGGAAAGTGGCTGTGAAATTCTCCCACCATGATGCTGCGGGTCCTTCTAACTGATGTGCGGCAAACTTTACCTTCTCCGCATCTGTGCATCCTGCTATGGTCAACTCCCTAGCTGTCTTGCGGAGCCAATCATCTGCTACTATCGGCTTGGTGCTACTGGAAAACACCAGCGGATTCAGCCTAAGAAAACGGGCTAAGTGGTCAACAGGTGGTGGTGGTGGGTTGTTGTTGTTGTTCCCCTGATTCTGATTCTGGACTAGTAACTGCATCAATGTTTTATGCTGCTGGATCAACTGGGTGAGCTCCGGTGGAAAGGTAAATCCGGGGTCACGTCTCGGAGGCATCTAAGGGTTTTTAGAAAAGATGAGATATAAGAATAGAGGGGGTCTAAAGAGAAAACACTACCCATATGCACATGAGGCAAAAGCAAACAATTCACTTCAATCAATCAAAAAAAGGCATACAATCGATCTAACTATCACAAAAGTGCTCGGACTACTATATTTACATGGTGGACTACTACTAATGATGAGGTGGTCTACTAGAAATATTCTTCGGTCATTGACTCCATGCTATCTGCTCCAGCTTCATCAACATAGTCATCATCGCTACTATCTGCTTCTGAGTCGGTGCCGTCGATGATGATGTAGTCTTCCGGGCTAATTTCCTGGGGTTCTTCGTCTTCATCTACTTGCGTAGGGTCTCCCATAAATATTCCAATCTTCTTGATCAGGTCGTCATTCTTCTCCACCAATACTTCAATTTCTTCTTCATAATCTTCTCGTGTAGCCTTGAGTTCTTCCTCCAGTTCCTTGATTCTAGTCTTTGCCTTCTTCAGGTCTATCATGTTGGCGCACATCTGGTTCTCCTATCGTCGAATGTGCTGGTTTAGCTCCTTGATAAAAGCTGCAATTGATCTATCCTTCCTGGTGCTGATCATCTCCCAGTGTTCATCTCGGCGCCCAAAAATCTGGTAGATAGTATCCTTGAGATCCTTGCGGTAGACTTCTCCAATGCGTCCCATGGCGATGTGAGCTGCCATGCTCTTTCCTAGACTCCAAGTTGATGCATCAAAAGAAAACTCTATGGGCTCAGTGACTGGCATGAACGTCCTTCCTGGAACTTGAACTTGAATCATCCAGCGCTCTTCTTCAGGTAAAGTGGCGTTGTAGGTTCCGATGAAGCTTGGTACTCCTATATTCAGGTATCTAGTGACTTCCTTCAAGTGACGTCCAAAGGGTGTATCTTCATCCGGTTGTGTGAACTTGTTCCTTGCATCCGCCATCCTAAAGAGTAGAAAAGATGAGAGGTCAGAAGAGAAGAGAGTGAATAGTGATCTAGGTCTTTAGCTTAGTGGTCGTGTCCTACAGTCAGCGTGTGCTCTGATACCATCTCTGAAGCAACCAGACCTCAAACGGTCTGATCTCTGTGCTCCGGTGTCATCTCTGGATCAGTAATGCTGACACCACACAGTACTCGGAGGATTTATAGCAGAGTAGCAATCACACACTTATTACATCGAGTGTCTCATAAGAGAACTTATTTGTCGGGGGACTAATCCACGAGCACCCATGGGACCGGCGGACCGAGTCCCTTTCGGTTCAGCGGGGGCGAGGGTCACATGAAGAGCGGATCGAGGCGAAGCACACGAGCAGTTTACCCAGGTTCGGGCCGCATGGATGCGCAAAACCCTACTCCTGCTTTGTGGTTTGTATTGAGTTCTTGCTCGGGAGCGCGGAGTGCTACAGTACACCCCAGCAGCTAACGAGACCGAGCGTGAGTGTTCTCTTCCTCTCCCCCTCCCTCCTCTACGTTGCGCATGGGCCTCCTTTTATATGCTCAAGGGGTCACCGATAGGTGGCAACGTAGACAAGGGTAAAAATGGAAAGGTGTTGCGGTTGGTACAGCTACCTGCTACAGTGTATCATACCTAACCCTGACGGCAGGGGACAAGGGCATTAAATGCCCGTCTGCGTCGCCTAAATAGTGCAAAAGGGACCGTCAGGGACGCCACCGCTCGCCACGATGGCAATCTTGTCAGCGCCGCTTGCCACCGCGCACCGTTGGCTGCACAGCCTCCCGCCACGTACACCTGGAAGGGTCCCAGAGCGACACGTTGGTGGGTGTGCTGGAGCGCGGACACAGAGTGGTGGCTTGCCGCGGCAAGCGCCTTGCCGCGGTCGTTGTCTTGTCGTGTCCGGGAGCTTGTCGCTCACCGGGCCTTGCCGGGACGCGTGGCGCGTCGCGGCAAGTTCCTTGAGATGCCTTGGTTGGCCTTCCCGGCAAGCTCCTCTTGCCGGGGTCTTGTCTCCTTGGCTTGGATACTTTGTCCTTGAATGGCTCCAAAGGAACCACGGAGGACCTTGGCGGTCACCCGGCAAGCCTTGTCGCAGGATGCTACAACTGCCCGTGCACAAGTTTGGGATACTAGGGTACCCCTACTCTAGTACACCGACAGGAGCCCCCGGGCCTGGGCCATACACGGTGCCGAGCGCTGTTGGGCCAGGCCCAAAACAGGGCACGGGCACGCGCGGCCTGGGTTACGCCGTATCTCTCCCCGTATCCACCGCGCCCTCCCCGAACAGCACGTGTTGCATGCGGCGTCGTGGGATAGATCGTGGGTGGTTTCTTTAGTCGGAAAGGCGGAACGTCCGCCCCCTCCCTCTTTATAAGCATGGGAAACAGGGGTAGTTCGCCCATTCGCCGGTTGCTACTCCAATCTCGGAAACCTCCGCCGCTCCCTCGTCTTCCCAAAGCTGAAAGAGAGCAGCTCCCCGCCCCCCATCGCCACCAGCACCACCAACGCCGTCGACCTCCTCCACCACTTCCGCCATGGCTCCGAGAGCCGACAAAGGCAAGGTTGTGAAGTCGACCGAGGCGCAGCGGCTTGCGGCGCTGCGAAAGGAGCGGGCAATCTTCCCCCCATGCTCGCCGCGAGGGAGCTGAGGGAGAATTACTACCTCTTCTGGTCGACGGAGACGCGAGCGCATCCGCGCACGAAGGTACTTCCAGCCGCCGCTTGGAAAATGGCTCCAAACGGATATCCTTTCTTCGCCTTGTTCTTCTACTGCGGGCTCTGCCCGCCCTTCTCTGAGTTTTTCTGCGATATTATGAACACCTACGGGTTCCGCCTCCTTGACTTCACCCCCATTGCTGTTCTGACCATGGCAGTTTTCGCACATCTCTGCGAAAACTTTGTCGGAGTCTATCCCAATGTAGCCCTTTTTCGCCACTTCTTTATGCCCCGAGTAGAGAGAGGAGAGCCTTTATCCGGCGGAATTGCCTGGATCTCGAGGGCCGGCAATAAGGAAACTTATCTGGAGGGAGAGTTCCGCGGCAAGTGGGAGGAATGGAGAGCAGACTGGTGCTGGATTGTCGAGGAGAACCCGCAGCCGTTTACCACCCGGCGCCAAGCCCCAGTAGCACGCGACAGCGATTGGAGTGACGTGGCCCCGGAAGACGATAGGCTTAAGATTGCCGTCACTCGGATCCAACGCCTCAGGCTTGCCGGGCTCACTGTAGCCGCTGTTGGCGCCGATTTTCTTCGCCGCCGCATCGCCCCCCTGCAAGAACGGAGGAGACCCGCCTGGGAATTCAAGAATGCGGCGGATATCATGAGGCTGCGTCCGGGCCTCAACTTCAACTTCACTGTGCTAGGCTTCGTCATGCAGGAGTTCTTTGACGGCTTGGTAGAAGTGCCGGTCCGCTCCGACGAAAAGAATAGCCTCACCCGCGACACCACCGATGCAGAGATGACACGCATCGCCACTAGGCTGGAAGAGGCGGTGGCAGCCGCAGCCGCGGGCGAATTTGGATTCACCGTGGAGGAGGCAGAGGCAGCAGAGGCGGCAAGCCGTGCCGAGCGAGAGGAGCTCATCAGGGAGAAAGAGCTTACCGGGCATGACGTCGAGTCGAGCGAGCCCGCCGAGGAAACGAGCGGCTCGCTGGAGATCAACTCCTCCTCCTCCTCATCTTCAGGCAGCTCACCGCAAGCAGAGCCTCCATCCCCACCAAGAAGGCGTCTCCGCAAGGCCGGGGACGTAGCGGGGCGGCGGGCGAGTGAATAGTCGCCGCGCCGCGTGACACGCTCCACCGCGGCAAGCACTGTTGCTGCGGGAGCACCTCACGCTGCGGCGGCAACTAGAGCGGGGTCCACCCGGACCACCGCTTCTGCTCCTGCCGCTTCTCACGCCGCGGCGGCAGCCGGAGCGGGGCCGTCTCAGACCACCGCCACTGTTCCCGCCAAGCGGCCAAGGGAAACTACTCCTCCGCCTCCTCGCGCCGGACGTGAGCTGGACTTCGACTTCTCCGCATTCAGCTCCGACGAGGAAGAAGAAGAGTAAGATTCTCTTGTTGTACTTGTAGTTCTTCAATTCTTGTTGTTTTGTCTTGTATCTCATTTGCTTTACTCTGAACTTATTCCTTTTTAGGACTCTGGCCCAGAGAGCAGCGAAGAGAGCCAAGGTCCCGGTGATTGTCATCGAGGATGAACCCACCGCGACAGCAGGGGGTGCGTCCGAGACAACCTTGCCGGACCCGGCAACTGTTCTCCAGAGCAGCCCCCAGTGTAAGTATATGGTTCGCTTTCCGCTGTTAGGCGCGCATGGATACGCTTTCTTTGCTGACATCTGACTGTTGGTTTGTGTAGGAGCAGAGCAGCCCCACCAGGAGCGCCCGGAGGCCGCCCCCGAAATGCCAAGGGAGAGTCCTCCGGCAAGGGAGAGTTCTCTGGCAAGGGACAACACCAGCGTCCCCCCGGCGGCGGAGACTACGACTGCCGAACCCAGTACAGGTAATCTCCTCTTCAAAGCTTCCCTAGGGTTCTTCTTCTTTTTGGGTATTTGCTTGACTTTTCTCACTTTTCCGGCCATCAGACCCATCTGCTGCGGAGCCGATGGAGACCGAGGTTGCTGCCGACGACGCCGCTGCCACTGAAGAAGCAGCCGGCGCTGATGATCCCGCCGGTGATGAGGCCGCCAAAGCTGCCGCCGCAGCAGCTGGCGAGGGGTCTGGCGATCGCACTGACGGCCCTAAGGCCGCAGGAGCGCCAGGCGCTACGTCGACCGCTGACCCGTTCGCCACTGCCGCAGCGCCAGGCTCCGAAGAGCCCCAGCCAGGCGTCTACTTGAAGGCCGGCGATGGCGTCTTCATCAACCTCCCCTGGGCGTCAAGCTCCAGGGCGCCAGTCGAGGGAGAGAGCTTTGATGGAGAGGTGCTCGCCTCCGCTGGGCTGACGCTAGTTGATGCGCCGAGCAGCAGCAGCGAGCTTGAGGAGGAGCGGCTGCTGCGGAAGCTGTTGTTGCTCTACCGCGCGCGGCAAGCCAAGCTGGAATCCCGCGAGGCGCTTGTCGCGAAGGCGGGAGCGGACATCGAGAAGCGCGCGGAGGAGCTCCGGGTTCTCAACCAGGAAGCTCTCCGATCCCTGGCAGAGGAGCGGGAGCAACTCGCCGAAGAGCAGAAGGCCTTTTTCCTCGAGAAGGCCGAAGTTGAAGAGCAACAGCGGCTTGCCGCTGAGAAGCTGTCTGCGCAGGAGGGCGAGCTGGTGCAGCGGAAAGTTAACCTCGACAGCCACGAGGAGGAGCTTGCCACGCGTGAGCAAAAATTCGGCGGAGCCCTTAAGCAAGCAGAGGATGCTGCCGCAGTTGCCGAGGCCGCCAAGAAGGAGCTGGAGACGAAGGTGGCGCAGCTGGAGGCCGATCTCAAGGCGAGTGGTGAAGAGCTTGCCGCGCTCAAGCGTGAGCGGGAGAAGGACGCCCACATCAACTCAGAGCTGCAGGTTCGTCTCGCCGAGAAGGGCAAAGAGCTTAGCGCCGCCAAGGACTCCAACACAGATCTTGAGTTGAAGCTGACCACTTTGACCAAGACGCTGGAGAAAGTGGAGCACTGGATGGAGGGTCTCGTGAATGCTGCCGCAGATATCGACAGGGAGCTGGCGCAGCTAGGGGTGGAGGATCTCGGGTATCCCTCTGATGAGAACCTCCAACCCAACGCCAAGCTCACCTTGTTCTTCAAAGGCGTGGCGACGGCCCTCCAGCGGCTCTGGGAGAAGATCCCAAAGCAGCTGGCCGACGAGTCGCGCAAGATCTGCGCGGGAGCTCTTCAAAAGGTGTTGGTGAAGGTGGCCTTCCGCAACCCGGGCCTCAACCTCACCAACGTCCTCAAGACCCTGCCGCCGGATGCTGATCTGGAGGCGCTCAAGACCCTTGTCGCACCCATTGTGGATAAGGTGAGCGGGATCAAGAGGATTGAGGGCGATCGCGTAGACTAGGCCACCCGTTTTATTCTTTTCTTGTCGCTGCTGGTCATGTTATGAGAACAATCTGTTAGAGCCGTGACAAGCTACCTTGTAATATAACTCTATTCTGGGTAATGATTGCAATGTTATTCCCTTTACTTGATTCCTCCCTTTGTATGTTTTTGCCCTACGCTTTTAGGGAACTTGCCAGTGCAGGCACCTTAGCCGCGAGCGCTGAGTGCGGGACGTCAGCAGCCTGCTGGCGGTGCCGCTACCGACAAGAAACCTTGTCGCAACTAGTCGCAGCTCACTTAAGTTGTTGAGCGGACTTGAAACAAAGTAAGGGCGCAACTAGCTACGAGTTGGTTCCTCCGCGCACAGGTTTTCCATACAAAGTGCGGTCGTTCAAGGGAGATAACTTAAAAATTTTAAAAATCTGATTGCTCAAACTTTGGCAACTTAGCTTTTCTGTTGTTTGCTTCCCGGTAAGGCGAAACTTTCTTGAACGACGCCTGGTCCATACCATTATCTTCTCCTTTCCCCCCCGGCAAACTTGTGGGCGAGGGAACCTTCCTTTCCTTGAGAAAAAAGAAAGAGGAGAAAATAAAGATATGGAGCCTTACGGCTCGTTATTGCTTACCGGGGAGTAGGTGCTGCACAAAGTGTCAGATCACATATCCAAAAAATAGAAAGCATGAAATTGACAAGATGTGCGGAGCATATGAGCTTTACTTTTGCACGGGGTCTGCGCCCGGCTTTGTACAAAGGATTACATGCAACAGCGGCAAGACTTGTACAAAAGGTGGTTGCCGGAATAGGTTCCGGCAACCGCGCCTTACGGGTAAAACTTCGGTCTCAAGGCAAAACCTCGATGTTCCAGGAATTGCTCACCGGAATGCAATCTTCGGTCTCAAGGCGGACAGCGCCAGGCCTAGTGACTCGTTTCACCCGGTAAGGGCCTTCCCACTTCAGCGTCAACTTGTTGGAATTCTTAGCGGACTGAACACGCCGAAGAACAAGGTCGCCTTCCTCGAGACTTCTGGCGTTAACTTTGCGGCTATGGTAGCGGCGCAAAGCTTGCTGGTAGCGAGCAGCTCGTACAGCAGCCTGAAGACGGTCTTCCTCAAGGAGTAGCGCGTCATCTTGTCGCAGCTGCTCTTGCTCAAGCTCATCATAAGCAAGCACTCGAGGGGACCCGTATACAAGTTCCGTGGGGAGAACTGCCTCTGCTCCATAGACTAGAGCGAAAGGTGTCTGGCCAGTGGCTCGATTTGGCGTCGTCCTAATCGACCAAAGAACCATCGGCAGCTCCTCGATCCAGTTTCTTCCGCACTTGTGCAGCCTGTCGAAAGTCGTGGTCTTGAGCCCACGCAGCACTTCAGCATTTGCCCTCTCCGCTTGACCGTTGCTTCTCGGGTGAGCAACAGAAGCGAAGCAGACCTTGGCGCCAAGATCTTGGATGTACTGCATGAAGGTGCGGCTCGTGAATTGCGTACCGTTGTCGGTGATTATCCTGTTAGGGATCCCGAAGCGGCAAACAATCGACCTGAAGAACTTGACTGCTGACTGTGCTGTCACCTTCCTCACTGCTTCCACTTCCGGCCACTTTGTGAACTTGTCGATTGCAACGTACAAGTACTCAAAGCCCCCGACTGCTCGGGGAAAGGGGCCGAGGATGTCGAGCCCCCAGACCGAAAATGGCCAGGATAAAGGGATCGTCTGGAGAGCTTGAGCTGGTTGGTGTATCTGCTTGGAATGGAACTGGCACGCTTCACACTTGGTTACTTGTGCAGTTGCATCCTGGAGGGCTGTTGGCCAAAAGAAACCTTGCCGGAATGCTTTGCCGGCAAGTGCTCTTGCGCCAATGTGGTGACCACATATGCCGCCATGTATCTCTGCCAACAGCTTTTGTCCGTCTTCCCGGTGAATACACTTCAATTTCACACCGTTGAGTCTTCTTCTGTACAGTGTGTTGTCGACAAACTGGTACATACTTGACTGTCGGGCTACTCTTTCCGCTTCTTCTTGCTCTTCGGGAAGTTCTCCTGTCTGAAGGAAACGGACAATCTGTTGTGTCCATGCTGGAGCTTGTGGCTCGACAACAAGGACTAAAGGCAAATCTGCTGCTGCGGGAACATCCGCTTCTACGGCGAGAACCTGCGGCTCTGCCGGAGCTTGACGTTCCCCGGCAAGCTTGCCGGAGCAAAACTTGTCGGGAGTTTGTGCTTCAACGGAACAAACCCTAGGGCTTGCCAGAGCAGACTGCTCCTCAGCGCTCTTGGCATTGATCTTGGGGACCTTCTTGGTGGCGGCTTCGGGAAGCTCTGCCGGAAAATAGTCACCAGAAATCAACTTCCTCTTCTTGCTCTGTCTAGTTGATGGCGTTACAGACGGTTGAGTCAGCTTGAGCACAAAGATCCCTGGTTCCACAGGTAACTTAAGTGCGGCGCACTTTGATAGGCCATCAGCAATGGCGTTCTGAGCTCTTGGAACATGCTCCATCTGTAGGCCGTCAAAGTGCTCTTCTAGCTTTCTCACTTCGTCGACGTAGGCTTCCATCAACGGACTCTGATAGCTCTTGTTCACTTGGCGGACGACAAGCTGCGAGTCACCCCTGACAATGAGCTTCTTGATCCCAAGGTCTTCCGCGATCCTGAGACCGGCAAGCAAGCCTTCATACTCTGCAGTATTGTTTGTTGCTTGCTCCTTGGGAAAGTGCATCTGGACTACGTACTTGAGGTGCTCTCCGGTGGGTGCGACAAGCAGCACGCCAGCACCGGCGCCTTGCAGCGAAAAGGCACCATCAAAGTACATCAGCCACTCTTTGCTTGCTTCCTCGACGGGGATGCTCGTTTCTGGAATTTCTTCATCTGGTGTTGGCGTCCATTCTGCTATGAATTCTGCCAATGCTCTGCTTTGGATAGTTGAAGTACTCTCAAACTTGAGGCCAAAGCTTGACAGTTCCAGTGCCCACTCAACAATCCTGCCTGTCGCTTCTGGATTCTGTAGTATCCTCTTCAGCGGAAAACAAGTGACAACTGTGATCTCATGTGCTTGGAAGTAATCGCGCAGCTTTCTCGAGGCCATGAGAAGGCCGAAAAGCAATTTCTGCACGCCAGAGTACCTTGACCTAGCCCCCTGCAGAAGGGAACTGACAAAGTAAACTTGGTGCTATACCATTCTCTTCTGTATCTCCTCGCGCGTCTGTGCAGATCCATCCTTGTCGGGACCAGAGCTTGTCGGGGAAGCCCCCTGCTTGTCGCTGGATGCGCCTGCCGTGGTTGCTGGCTCGTCATCTGCCTCCCTCTCTGCTACTAACGCAGCACTAACCACTTGATTGGTTGCCGCTATATACAACAGCAACTTCTCTTGTGGCTTAGGTGCGACAAGTGTTGGAGTGGAGGACAGGTATCTCTTCAAGTCTTGCAGCGCAGCCTCCGCTTCCGGAGTCCATTTCACTGGACCTGTCTTTTTCAATATTTTGAAAAACGGCAGGGCGCGCTCAGCAGACCTAGAGATAAACCTGCTGAGAGCAGCCACGCAACCGACAAGTCTTTGTACATCCTTGACGCGCTTTGGTGCTTCAATCTGCTCAATGGCCTTGATCTTGTCGGGATTGGCTTCGATTCCCCGCTGAGACACGAAGAACCCGAGAAGCTTGCCGGAGGGGACTCCAAACACACAATTCTCGGGGTTGAGCTTGAGGCTGATCTTGCGCAGATTTGCAAAGGTCTCGTCTAAATCTTGAATCAGAGTTGCCTTGTCCTTGCTCTTGACCACTATGTCATCCATGTAGGCTTCCACATTTCTGTGTATTTGTGGCTCAAGAGCGACATGGACTACCCTTGCAAATGTTGAACCAGCATTTTTTAAACCGAAAGGCATCCGTATGAAACAGTACGTGCCACATGGAGTGATGAATGCGGTCTTCTCCTCATCCTCTTCTGCCATGAAGATCTGATGGTATCCTGAGTATGCGTCAAGAAATGAAAGCAAGTCACATCCGGCCGTGGAGTCAATAATCTGGTCAATGCGCGGCAAAGGAAATGGGTCTTTGGGACAAGCTTTGTTAACATCGGTAGAGTCGATACAAAGTCTCCATTTCCCGTTCGCCTTGCGCACGACTACAGGATTGGCCAACCACGTAGGATGGAGCACTCCTCTGACAAGGCCTGCTGCTTCCAACTTCTTGATCTCTTCTGCGATGAATTCTTGGCGCTCCACTGCTTGCTTCCTGACCTTCTGCTTGACGAGCCGCGCATGAGGACAAACGACAAGATGGTGCTCAATTACTTTCCTAGGTACACCGGGGATGTCAGACGGTTGCCACGCAAACACGTCGACGTTCGCCCGAAGGAAAGCAATGAGCGCGCTTTCCTATTTAGGGTCGAGAGTGGCACTGATGGTGAAGGTACCACCAGTGCCGTCCTCCTTGGCGGACACCTTCTTGGTCTCTGGCGGAGCTGCCATTGTCTTCTTACACTTGCTGGTGGAGCTCGATGGTGCGTCCTCGACGGCAGCGCAGCACTCCGAAGAGGTGTGCTTGCCGGAGTGGGCATCAGAACTCTTGCCGGACTTGGTCTTCTTCTTCCCCCGGGAGCTTCAACGGCAGGTGACTTGCGATCTGTTGCGGCTGCCGCTTCCCGGTAGATCTTGTCGGCGCAGATAAGAGCATCCTTCTTGTTGCCAGGGACAGAGATGACGCTTATCGGGCCTGGCATCTTCAGCATGTTGTATGCGTAGTGAGAGGCTGCCATGAACTTGGCGAGTGCTAGACGGCCGAGTATCCCATTGTAAGGCAATGGAAAATTAGCAACGTCAAAAGTGACCCTCTCAGTCCTGAAGTTCACCTCGTTGCCAAATGTTACTGGCAACGTGACCTTCCCCTTCGGCTTGCTCCTTCCCGGGTTGATTCCTTGGAATGTACCGGTCTCTTCAAGCTCGCTGTCAGGGATCTGGAGGTTCTGGAGTACAGCGGAGGAGATCAGGTTCAAGCCGGCCCCGCTGTCAACTAGCATCTTAGTGACCTTGAGGTTGCGGATAGTTGGTGAAACCAACATCGGCAAGCACCCGACCGCAGTTGTGCGATCAGGGTGGTCCTCAATATCAAAGATGATAGGCGTGCTGGACCATTTCAGAAGCTTGCGTGACTCGACAGGTGGTTCCGCCGCATTGACTTCCCGCACCCACTGCTTGAGTTGGCGGTGCGAAGTATGCAGAGAAGCACCGCCGTCAACGCACAAGACCTCTGTGGATTTCTGGAACTCCTGCTCACTGGTCTTGACACCATCCATATCTTCGTCGTCGTCGTCATCTTCATCCTTGTCGTAGCCGCGGGGAGGTCTGTCTCCTTGCCGCTGCTTGGCCTTGCCGCGGCGTCCTCCCCGGCCGGTGCGCTTCTTGCCGGATTCTCCAGCGCCTCCTTGGGCCCTCTCCTTGTCGCGTTGCTCGTATTCAACCTTTTGCTGCTGGACAAGCTGCTCGACCTTCTTGCAGCTCTGGAGGTCATGGCCCTTGGTGCGGTGGATCTTGCAGTACTGCTTGTCGGTGCCGTCCTGCTTGTCGGCGACCGCCACAGTCTGGCAGTTGGTGCATGCGGCAATCTCCTTGCCGGAGCTACCAGCTTTGGCTTTCTTGGCGCCACCTTCGTTGCCGGACTGCTCAATGACTAGCACATCTTTGCCTTTCTTCTTCCTGTTGTTCCGCCGCCGGTTTTTCTTTGCCGGGGCAGCATCCTCGCTGTTAGATCCTCCTGCTCCTGTATTCTCTCCGGGGAGTTTCCTCCCTTCCTCAGCACGTGAACACTTGTCGGCTAGGGCATACAGCTCACTGATGTCTCTGATCTTGCACATCGCCATCTCCTCCCACATCCTGCGGTTATGCAAGTCCTGATGGAACGCGCTGATGACCGCGGCAGGGTGGACATCTGGGATGTTGTGCTGTACACGGCTGAATCTCTGAATGTACTTGTGCAGGGGCTCTCCTTCCTTCTAGGTGAGCAGATGAAGGTCACTCTCTTGGCCATGAGGTTTGTGGCCGCCTGTAAAGGCGCCGACAAACTGATGGCATAGGTCTGCCCAGGAGGATATGGAGTTGTCTGGCAAGTGCATGAGCCAGGACCTGACGTTGGGCTTGAGCACCAGCGGGAAGTAGTTGGCAAGGATCTTGTCGTCCCGCCCCCCGGCAGCCTGCACCGCGATGGTGTAGATGCTGAGGAACTCTGACGGATGCGACTTGCTGTCGTACTTCTCTGGTACGTCTGGCTTGAAATTCTTCGTGCTGGGCCACTGGACTTGCCGCAGCTCACGAGTAAACGCAGGGCAACCTACCGCGTACGGCAAGTCGCCTGGTTCCCCTAGCGCATGCATGTCGACAGAGGGCCCAGCGCGCTGGTTCGATTGACGTCGCGCTTGTCTTCGACACTTGATGCGAGTACGAGCGTCTTCTTGCTGTCGTTCGTGAAGAACTTGGCGCTGATCGCGACGAGCTCGTGGATCTGATGACGCGGTGGAGTCGCTGTCGAGGTGGATCCAGCGAGTCGGCGATCTTGGCCTTCGGGGCGGAGAGTGCACAGTGGTTGCACACCCACCGGTCTTGTCGCCACCGGCTTGTGCCTGGCTGACTTGCCGCGGCTGCGACGTGCTCGGCTGCCGTTGAGTGTCGCCGTTGGTGAAGCCGATGAGACTCCGAATGGTGGCCCTCCAGTCGTCGATCTTGTCTGCCGTTGGAGGGTAGTCCAGGAGCAGTTGAGCTCGCGCCAAAGCTTCTGCTGTAGTGGTGGGTGGCGGTGGTGAACGGTGCGAGGAGCGGGATATGCTCGGACTTCTAACTATGTTAGAAGGAGCAATATCCCGTCCAGGCGACCATGCCTCGCTCGTGCCAGCATGTTGGCGTGCATGCTGGTCTTGAGCACTCCGAGATCCACCATCTCGATCTTGGTCCAGCAAACGCATGGTACCGTGAGTACCATGACGCTGCCGGTCCCGCGCCTCCTGAGATGCGCGCGGTGCATGTACAGACGCCGAGGTCTTGGAGTGCGCCCGGTCGTTGTGGGAGCCGGCTACGCCGCCGATGGGCAGCGCAGCCTTGTCCTTGGACCTGGCAGCACCGTGAGCTCCCTCGTCGACGCCCGTTCTTCCGCCGGCGTCTGCCCCATCAACCGTTTGCTCCGGCGGTGGTGGGTTCGGCGCGGACGGAGCAGCCGCCTCCAAAGCCTTCTTCTTCGGGAGCATGTCGATGAAGATGATGAAGATCTAGCTCGTGTGAACGCCGGATCTGGATCACACAACCTCGACACCCCTACCTGGCGCGCCAAGGATGTCGGGGGACTAATCCACGAGCACCCATGGGACCGGCGGACCGAGTCCCTTTCGGTTCGGCGGGGGCGAGGGTCGCACGAAGAGCGGATCGAGGCGAAGCACATGAGCAGTTTATCCAGGTTCGGGCCGCACGAATGCGTAAAACCCTACTCCTGCTTTGTGGTTTGTATTGAGTTCTTGCTCGGGAGCGCGGAGTGCTACAGTACACCCCAGCAGCTAATGAGACCGAGCGTGAGTGTTCTCTTCCTCTCCCCCTCCCTCCTCTACGTTGCGCATGGGCCTCCTTTTATATGCTCAAGGGGTCACCGACAGGTGGCAACGTAGACAAGGGTAAAAATGGAAAGGTGTTGCGGTTGGTACAGCTACCTGCTACAGTGTATCATACCTAACCCTGACGGCAGGGGACAAGGGCATTAAATGCCCGTCTGCGTCGCCTAAATAGTGCAAAAGGGACCGTCAGGGACGCCACCGCTCGCCACGATGGCAATCTTGTCAGCGCCGCTTGCCACTGCGCACCGCTGGCTGCACAGCCTCCCGCCACATACGCCTGGAAGGGTCCCAGAGTGACACGTTGGTGGGTGTGCCGGAGCGCGGACACAGAGTGGTGGCTTGTCGCGGCAAGCGCCTTGCCGCGGTCGTTGTCTTGTCACGTCCGGGAGCTTGTCGCTCACCGGGCCTTGCCGGGACGCGTGGCGCGTCGCGGCAAGTTCCTTGAGATGCCTTGGTTGGCCTTCCCGGCAAGCTCCTCTTGCCGGGGTCTTGTCTCCTTGGCTTGCATACTTTGTCCTTGAATGGCTCCAAAGGAACCACGGAGGACCTTGGCGGTCACCCGGCAAGCCTTCCCGTGGGATGCTGTGACTGCCCGTGCACAAGTTCAGGATACTAGGGTACCCCTACTCTAGTACACCGACATTATTACAATAAATATGGCTTCTGGCCATCTAATAATGATAACAACGGAAGGCTTGGAAGATAAGTGAGTCCATCAACTCCAACGGCATCACTGAGTATATAACCACGACCTAAAAACTCCTTAATCGTCGTCTGAAAAGTCTACAACATTAACGTTGCAGCCCGAAACGGGTCAGCACATGGAATATGCTAGCAATGTAACACATAGAGAGTAATGGAATGAAACAACTATACTATATGCATATTTGGCTGGTGGAAAGCTCTATGGTTACAGTTTTGCGTAAATCCAATTTTCCCTACTTCAAAGGAATAAAATTTTAATTACTATCTTGGTAGTTGTTAAACATTGAGAATGGTTGACAGCATTCTCAATCCCAATTAAGCATCATCATTAAACATAACCCAACAAAATTAATTTAGAGTAACATGTTGAGATTCACATGAAAATCCAAGTACTAGATACTCAAGATGTCCATAACCGGGGACACGGCTAACCATGATTATTTTATTACACTCTGCAGAGGTTTGCGCACTTTTCCCCACAAGACTCGATCGCCTCCGTTTGGTTTCTCGCACTACATGGTGTTTGAGAAGACGGATGACCGAGACATAGTCTTTCAGAAGCGCTAGCACCTTACGATCGGGTAGACTGTACCACCTACATCCCCTACATCTGCTAGTCTACCATTGTAAGAGTTCGCACGACTTAGTCAACTATGCTAGAGCCCATAATAGCTTGTGGCTGCACACGGAAGTTTCTAGTATGAATAGTCTGATGATCCCTTTGAGCCTGGGTGGCGGTCCAAAAGAAAACAGGCAAGTCCTGGAATACCCAGGTGCCTCAATCCACCCAGATGTGTGTTTAATTTGCCACCTTAGATAAACCATTAATTATCAATCTCACATCTGTCATGGATTTCACTCACCCAATCCACGTCTACTAGCATAGCATGGCATAATAAGCAAACGTAGAAGTAACTCCCAAAGGTTTGATAATAAACAGGTAATAGGTACTACCTCATCTACTTCCCATCCCACAATTTAATTAGATCCTAATCATGAAATGTGTGAGGATTTATCTAATGCAATAAAACTGGGTAGTAGAAAAGGTATGATCAAAGTGTTACTTGCCTTGCTGATGATCCGCAAAACCTAACGATTCGAAGTAACAGGCGGCTCACTCCGGGTATTCTATCGCAGACAAACAAACAAGCATACAATAAGTACTCATCTAATGCATGGGTAAAACTCAAATAAGAGATCTAACCAGAAAGTTCAACTTAAGAACTCCGGTTGGCAAAAAGAATCAAATCGAACGAAGCAACGAAAGACAAACGGCGAAAGAAAACAACTTCATTCTACTAATCTGGATCTAGGGCAAATTTTACAGTAGCAAAACCTTGTTTAAGTTGATTAAACGGATAGAGGGTTTCGAGACGAAACTCTAGGCGCTTCAATCGCCTGATTCCGATAAACGAGCGAAAAGTTAAACTAAAACGAAAATCGGATCAGGAATCGCGATCAGAAAATCGCGGATTTAAACCGAGAAAAAGAAAAATGACGAACCTTGGGCGACGGGATCGTCGGCGGCAGCGGCGGCGGCTCCGTTGGCGCGCGCGGATCAAGGTGGGGCTGATGGCCTGGGGCGGCTCGGGGCGGTGCTATTTAAAGGCTGCCCCCGGGCGGTGTCCTGCTCGGGTACGGCCCGAAGTCGGTTCGTTTTTTTAATTATTCCGATCGGAAGAAAAATAAAAAGAAATACTAAACGGACTCCAAAAATTTCGAAATAAATTTTCACGGGCTTCTAAAATCAAGCCGCACAAGGTGAACATTTATTTGGGCCCTAAATGCAATTTTGAAAAACGCATTTTTTCCTAAATTCAAATAAAACACCGAAAAACTCCGAAATAAAATCTTATTTGATTTTATTATTAAATCCTCAATATTTCTTTATTTTGGGAAAGTCATTTTATTCCCTCTCTCATATTGTTGTAATAGAAATAATTGATGATAAAATAAATAAAATCAAATGATCCTATTCTCAAAATTTGAGAGAACTCAAATATGAAAATAACGAAATCCCCAACTCTCTCCGTGGGTCATTGAGTTGCGTAGAATTTCTAGGATCAACTAAAATACAAAATAAAATATGATATGCATGATGATCTAATGTATAACATTCCAAATTGAAAATTTGGGATGTTAAACCTTCCCCCGGCGGACGTGATGCGCCAGGATGTTAGAGATGTGGCCACAATAGTTTTGTGCGAGAGAGTGTGAAGAGAGCAACCCCAGCAAGCAACTGTGTAGGCTCGTCCTGCCTATGTATATAGTGGAGCGGTTTCCTTTTCTGTCCATATGAACCTATTTATATTGCGTACGTGCCACTAAAGAAAAAAAACTTTATTTATAAAAGACTCGGCACCTACTACTCGTTTTCCTATAAACCTTGTGCTTGGCATCTCCAAAATATTAACCTAGTGATTGCCTCTTCGCCTCTCCGGGAAGTCGAGCAATAATAGTAATGCAGTATATATCGTTCTGGCTGTATGAGACCGAATGAATTGATGCATGTCCACCACATGGGCAAGGGTCGAGGGGCAAGGGAGAGTGCGTACTATTACGTCTGTTTCAATATGGACTACATACGAAGCAAAATGAGTGAACCTACACTCTAAAATACGTCTATATACATAAGTGTTTGGAGTATGTACTAGTAGTTCATATTGAAATCTACTAAAGGACATATATTCCAAACAATATGATAATCTCTCTAACCAAGGTAGGGACGAGGAGTAAACGGAGGGAGTAGTAAAATTTTCTCCTCGTCCTGTGAGCCACCGCGTGCGTGGGCGAGGGAGCGGGCGTAAGGCTTAGTACTACTAACTCCGTCCTGGTTTATGGGTCACCTTTGTAGTTCATGCCAAATTTTTACCAAATATTTAGCTAACAAAATGTTAGTGCATGTCAACAAAAATTATATCATTGGATTCATATTTTGACATAGTTTACAATGATATAATTTTTGGTAACATGCACGAACGTTTTGTTAGTTCAATCTATAGTCAAAATTTGACAAAATATACAATGGGGACCAATAAACCAATATAGTACAATGAGTAGTAGTAAGCAAGCTTCACCTCATCCTGCGAGCCACCGTGCCCATGGGCGAGGGAGACGGTGTAGTAAGCAAGCTTTTCCTCGTTCTGTGAGTTGACGGGACACATCAAAAGTAATACATGCAGAGCATCTCGAGTGTATAGAACCATGCCTCTAAGGTAGGCCCCACATGGATTGCCTCTTTTTCAACATAACGCGTCACGTCACAATTTGTTTGTCCACCCATGGTAGACGATCCTCCATCAAGTGGACAACCAGTACACGTGTCAAATTACCACGTGGGCTGCCTTTTCGTACAGAAATGATCTCCACCGTACACCTGCGCGGGTGTGTTTGGGAAAGATACGGGAGTACGTGCGCCGTGCGTGCACCTCTTCTCTTCATGCACGTCCCCCACCTACGTGGGTGTGTGTGAGAGAGATACAAACATACACAGATGGCGTGTGCGTTCATGAGTGTTTTTTGTTTGGGGTGGGGTTGATTTCGTGAATGTATCTGTGGGAATATGTGTCGATGACATCTCAAACAAATTTTTGCTTGCAATGTGTGTGAAATAGAGGCCTATCCATATCATATATAGAGGGGGTGATCCACGAGAAGAGAAGGAGGGGTCATAGATATCGATAGAGTCAAAGAGAGGATCAAGTGGGTGGGTGCGAGATCGATGAAGAGAGCCATCGAAATTGTGTGTGTGCAAGTCAAAGATATAGGGCGACTGACCAGCCGGAATGTCAGAGTGCATAGGGAGACATGACTAGAGAACTCGATCTATCGGTGTGTGTGTGTGTGTGTGTGTGGAGGGGTGTTGGGGGAGGGGGGAGGCAGAGGCCTAACTAGAGAGGTAGAACGACTCGTATATGTGTTGAGAAGGAGAGACCCAGCTATGTCTTGAGGGAGAGCGGTCGATAGCCATACATAACTGAAGGACGGGAAATAGGTTGGGACAGAGAGAGAGAGAGAGAGAAGAAAGAGAGAGAGAGAGGGAGGGAGAGGGATAGAGTGCTAAATGGGTGATGGAGTTGCTTCTCGAAGATGGTGGGAGAGGCCTACTAGACAAACTGAGGGTAGAACTACAATATTATCAATAAGAGTGGCGATGTGTTTCTGTGTGTGCCTGTGCATGATAGATCTGTCGGGATGCATGGATGGATGATGAAGGGGAACCATGTGTTTCGTAAGCAGACCTAACTAGATTAGTAGATCAATTGTTGTTTGTCCGAGGAAGGGAGAGACATAACTAATTAGGTAGATCGATCGATGCGTGGGGAAAATGAGTTATAAGGACCTAGCTAGCTATATGTATAGTGGCAGATCGGTCGGTGTACATCCATTTGTTAGAGGCAAAGAAGGCCTAGCGAGACAGATAGACAGTGAGAATGGAGACATGAGGTGGTGCGAGAGGCCGAGCTACTAGCTAGATAGGTGGAGGAGTGTGCGATTGTGAGATTGATGAAAAGAGGGGCGAGAGTTTACACGTGTGTGGGACTGTATGGGAGACACGAGGCATGGACACAAAAAGGAGGAGATGGAAGGTGCGTGTGTATGTTGTAGGCATACATCGCTGGAGAGGTTTATCGATCAGTGTGTGTCGGAAAGGAGTTGTGGAGACTGTGGGAGAACGACCTAAAGAAAAAAATGAATGTGCACGATGGATAGAATGTTGAGGGAGGGGGAGGGCGAGGAGAGTGTGTGCCGGTGTGTGTAAACGAGAGAAAGTTAGTGCTAGCTACAAAGGTTAGAGGATTCGATGGGTGTAAGAGACTAACAAAGATCATAATTTGTTATGAAAGTGGATTCATATATTTGAATAGGACATCATAGTGTTATAAACATACGCATGCATGAATATAGTAGTGATACACATGTTGTAGTTTTGCACATGTTATACCATAATGTGATAATGCATGGCGTTTGCAACTCACAGCTAAATGTCGAACAATCTAAACCATACTATACATCAAACAATCTCACATTTTATTTGAATTTGTGATAATGTGTGGCATTTGCAGCTTACAACTAAATATCGAACAATCTAAACAATACTATATATCGAAGAATCTCACATTTTATTTGAATTTGTGGTAATGTGTCGTCTTTGCAACTCACATCTAAATACTTGTAGGCGTAGGGGCGGGGCACCATACATTATGTGATAAACACATTATACATATGAGACATGGTTTAGATTATGAAGATCTAGCTAGAGCTTGAAATGTACTGTGATTTGAAAAACAACATAAAGTGGACTCAAGAATTCGAGTTCGAGTTCATATAGTACACATAGTTCATAACTAACTCGAGAGTAATCATGTGCTGTGTTGTGAAGATAATACACAAATGATGGTTTAACTTGACAATAATGATGATTGTAGATCTTATTAAAATACAGAAACGAATTCAAATGATTTGACTTCACAACAATCATTATTCTAGATCTTATTCTAATAGAGAAACGAATTCAAATTTAGTTCATATTGAAGCGGTAGTATATACGTTTGGAATGCACTAAAACATTCATTTGAGTAGCAGGTTGCACGCATTATACATGTAGAGAAATATTTTAATTGAACATAACATGAATTCAAAGTTTTGAATGACATTTGTAGTACAAATTGATTTGGTACAGTACACGGACTAGACTCTCTTGTGTGCTGCGAATTGATTTCTTTTTGTTTTTTCATCGACGGAAGTACAAATTGATTTCGTACAGTACATGTTAGGATTGTCCGGAAATTTCAACCCGGGCCTTGTTACCCCAAAATATTTAAGATATATCTTTGTCTCGTTGTGCTCCAACAACTCCCTCCATCTCAACACACGCCTTGCTATTCCAAAATTACAACTCCCGCGAAAACTCCCACCTCTTGTGAAATCCTGACATGCAAAATGCTCGTGATACCCCTGAACCGAAAGAAAAGCCTAGGTCAAATTGGTGGGGGTACTTTTATAACTTACCCCACATTTCGGACAAGCGCGTCCCTAAGACATGGTTCCCCACTCCCATCCCATCCGCCCACCCATTCATACACCAAGGCCACGAAAACCAGCGAAGCCCCACACCCTCCTCCGTCTGCCACCCAGCTGGAGCCTCTTCCCCGATGATGTCCTCCACAGCAACACCTCATCGTCTCTCATCCACCATACTAGATGAGGATCCATCGTCAATCTCGTCATCCCACCGGTTGAGCCACCCCGTCCTCCACCTTCATGGAGCTGCCCCGACGTTCCCCTCGTCTTTTGCGCCACCTCCATTCCCACACCATCGTCTTCACTTGCACCACCAGTAGAGCATCATCATCACCGTTTCCTCAGACGAAGCTGAGGCCTAATCGGCACCACCAAAGACGTTGTACACTAACCGCTACATTTTCTTCTTGATTCGATCTCACGGCGCTGCCGGCGCTCGGTCTCGAGCCGACACGGCGCGGCTCCATCCACGGCGGGGTCGCCGGCCACTTCCTCCACGGCGTCACTCCCTCGACAGTGATATCCACATCAGTAGGAGCTGCAGCTGCTTTAGCTCCCGCTCGCGCTGCTGCTCTGCTCTTGCTCTCGGTCCCCTGCTTGGTCTGCTCTTGCTATTGCTCTTGCTCGCGCCGCTGCTCTCGCTCTTGCTCTTGCTTGCGATACTGCTCCGATTTAGCTACAATTCAGTCAACTGAATCCACTTTTGGGTCAGTCGATTTTCAGGGGGTGGGGGTGCTCGCCGTATTTAAGGAAGAACCAGCCGCAGCAGGGAGGGGGGCTCGCCAGAGAGGTACCCCACTATCTATCTCAGTGTTCAGGGTGGGGGCGGTGGTCGCCGGCGGTGGTGGGGTAATGGCGTGGGGATCGCCGGAGAAAAAGTTCGGCACGGGGGGCCTAGAGGGATGGCCGGGGTGGCGACGGACCGATGGTGGGGAGTGGTTTCGGGGCGGGCGGGGCGGCGCACAGCCGGCCGCGGGCGGTGGGGGGCGGCTGTTTGGCCAGCGGTGGCTGGCGGCTCAGGGGGGTGGAGGTTCAAGATGAACTGCAGGCCCTTTAATTAGTATTCAACGGCAGGAAAATCGACTGACCAGAGATGAAAAAGCCAGTCGACTAACATGTAGCCTCAACTCTAGTGCGTTCAATTTCGACAACAAAATTCAGTTTTGATAGTTAAGTTCAGTTCCGACAGTTAAATTCAGTTTCGACAGATAAGTTCAGAGATGAGGGGCTGATGTATTTTACATCTAGCATTTTGTGGTTATGTATTTTACGTCATCTATTGGATATGATATTAGAATTCCACTCAGGTTAACATTGTCTCTCCTATCCTGCTTCAGCCTCGGTGTCAACTGCTCCAACGACGAAACCCTCCATCACAGCGGAGCAGTACCCCGGGCTCCATCTCAAGATGCCTAAGATCTTCTTCCCCTCCTCCGACAGCCAAGTCAGCCGGATCATCCTCACTGACCAACCCAATCACGCGGAGATCGACATGGCTTCGCCAAAGAGGTTGTACACTTGTTGCATCTCTTTTTTACTCTACATGTTATATATATTGTCCACTAAGCACACGCAGTAACGTGAAATACGATTAGTTTCTCCTACTATATGACAAGCAGTGAGGTACCACGCAACTTAGCTATCTGTGATGGACTCTCTTGAACGCCACTATTATTAATCGCTGCACATTTGAGTTGTGCATTTGTTGATGGGCCTAGGAGTTGAGCTAGTAGGGCAGTGGCCTGGGTCCAAAGTAGTAGAAGTATCACAAAAACATTTTTTGAGTGTAGGCTTTTCCTTTCTCAAGCCTACCTGCTAGAATCGCCAGTGCTTGAAAGGAAAAGGGAAGGAAAAACATAGGAATTGGAAAGTTTCCTACGGTACTACTATTCATGCATTTGGTTCAAAGTAATGGAGCAAAGGAAAACTGTAGGATTTGTTCCTTTAGTGTCTCCATGAAAGAAAAACCGTAGGAATTTTAATATCCGCTTGTCCTCCCTTTTAAATTCCTATTCATGTAGCACAAGACTAAGAGATAGTAGCATAATAGCATTATAACCGTACATTTTCTTGTGGTTTGACTTAATCTCACCATGCTTCCTTGCATCCTGTGATCTTCCAATGCTTGTGAACCGAACACCTAGATTGGCAGAAATCCTGTGTTTTTAAATTCTCTATTTTGCACATGCATTCCTATCCTATTACTGTGTATTTCCTATCCCTGCGTTGTTAGAATACTCCAATTCAAACGAGCCCTTACAGAATTACTTCTCTTATAGATATTTGTCAAAGAAAACCTTGTGTGGTTTGTCCCGCTCCTGCTACATCGTCGTCCACCCTAGCTCAGCTGCTCCAACGACAGAAGGGTCCAGCACAGCAAGGATTCGGCCTCCAGACTATCTTTCACCGCCTCAAATCTTCTTCCCCACTGCTGGTAGCCATGACAACTGCATTACCATCATCAATCAAGCAGATGACCTCGAGGATTACACGGGTGCGCAAGAGAGGCCACACTCTTTCGTGTGTGCTTACGTTATGCATCACTTAATATTACATGCTACTTTACCATCCTGTTCACCGATTAGACTCTGAGTCAGCTCCAAACTAATGGTCAAACTTGAGTTTTTAAATGGTTGTGGGGTACATATCGGGGCCGCAATCAATAGTATCTATCTACTATCTGGTTAATCTCTCGTGTCTACTATGAGTTTCATGTTAGGTGGTAAACAAACAGTAAAGAAGCCATTTTCTTTATTTTTTAACTGAAGCAATTATCTGCCTGCTATCATTGTTTTGGGTCTATCCACAGGTTGCTACCATCACTCTGGATTTCCGCATGCACTCCTTACATAATCTCACTATGTTTTATTCCTATGCATGTAAGTTATTGTACACAATGGAACTGAACATGTAGAGCAAAAGAGACGAGCCTTGCGTGGCAATAAAATTTCATGCAGACATCGCTCCATGGTAGGCGCAAAGGCGGCCCCCCTCCTCCCATTTCGGATGGTAATCGAGAGGAAGATATCTGTTCTGAGGGGGATTCAGAAGGAGAAGACCACTCCTATTTACCCCCTGAGGTCTTTGCTCTAACTTGACATGCTGGTGTTGGTTATGTCATGCATATGGTGCCTTGCATTGCTTACTTTATACATCAAATATGTCATCTTGTTAGTTTAGACATGCTATGTGTGAATGCCATATGTTTAGTTTATTCATCATTTATGTGAATTATGCAACGCCATCTTGTTTAGCCAGGCATCATATATGTGAATTTTGCAATGTCATCCTACTTATCAGGTCATCTTATATGTGAATTATATCAGACATCCTTTTTTTCATTACATATTACATTTGTCAACAATGTTAGTACATTCAACTACTCTTCGTGTGCATCAGCCATTTGACACGGTGATGGAAAATTCTGTAGTGGAAACAAGGTCGTCAGAGCAGACTATGCTATCTGACGAAGCGCATATCTCGCTGGTTACAGATAGCTTCTCAAAGGAGGATTCAGAGACAGATGACCAGTCCTATTTCCCCGCCAAGGTGTAAGCTCTAACTTGGCAGGGTTATGTTGCCCATATCGTGCGTATGCTGTCTTGCATTGCTATGTCATTTGATTAGTTTAGACATGCTTTGTGTGAATGCCACCTTTTTAGTGTCTAATTACCATATATGTGAATTATGCATTGCCATCTTGTTGCAAGACAATATATATGTGAATTATGCACTGCTATCTTGTTGCAAAGGCATTATATATGTGAATTATCCAATGCCATGTTGTTTAGCCAATAATCATGTATGTGAATTATATCATGCTATCATTTTTTTGTATTACGTGTTCCATTTTTCGACAACATTTGTGTATTCAACTACTCTTCCTGTGCATCAGCCATTTGAAGCGGTGATGGAAGTATTTGGAGTGAAAACAAGGTATTCAGAGAAGACAATGCTACCTGCCGAAGCAGACATCTTGCTGGTTACAGAGAGCTCCTCAGAGGAGGATTCAGAGACTGATGACCTATCCTATTTCCCCCCTGAGGTCTATGCTCAAACTTGGCACGGTTATATTACCCATGTCATGCATGTTGTCTTGCATTGCTCAGTTTTTACATCATATATGGATTGCCATCTGCTTACTTGCTTACTATATAATCGTATATTTGAATTATATCATGCCATCATGTTTACATACACAGCATGTATCTGAATTATGGCTTGGCAACCCATTTAATAAACACATCATATAGTTATATCATCTCATCCTATTTAGTGTTTACAGTCATCATATTTTGAATTATGTCATTCTATCCGTGAATTATATCATGCTATCATGTTTCCATAGGCGGCATGTATGTGAATTATGGCATGCCAACCTATTTAATAGACACATTATATAGTTATATCATGTCATCATGTTTACATAGTCATCATATTTTGAACTATGTCTTTCCATCATTTTTAGTTAGCCCTCATAATGTGAAATTGTGTCATGCTATCCTGTTTAGTTAGACATCATATATGTGAAATTATGTCATGCTATCCTGTTTGGTTAGACAACATAAATGTGAATTATTTCATGCCCTATTTTATTCCTCATTGTCCATTGCACCTGTCTTATCATACAATGTATGTACATTCCATTACTTTTCTTGTTTATCAGTCATTTGAATTGGAGAGGGTGATGGTAGTATCTAAGGGAGTAACAACATGGTCTTCAGAAAAGATAGTACTATAACTTGATGAAGATAGAACCACGGTTGTACTTGCCCAAGAACCAGTCCCACCACACATAACCCGGACTCTCACAAATTGTACCCCTACCTAGTTGGAAACAGAAACAACTACTCCCCTTCTAACCCCAACCCCAGCATATAGTAATCCAGTTCCAGTTGACACAGCACCATCTCCACCACATAGCACCCAAACACGATCAGTTAGTAAGGCAACTTCAGTGCCCAAAGCACGAGGACCACCACTCCGAATCCTAACTCGACGCTTAAAGGAGAAGAAGAATTGTTCTCAGGTCAGGTTCTGTAGCTATGGTTCATACTCCTTTGCTCTTGCATCACTATATTTACTCATACCAACTATTTTCAAATTTAAAGGATGGAATTGAAACTCCAATGGCGCAATAGGTATGTTTTAAACTTGTTTCTTTAACTGGTTTGCTGTTGTAACTTGCTCTATGTTGATATCAGTTTCTATTGAATAAACAGTTATGTTATCATTCCATGCACATTACAAGTGTTGTTATTCCTCTATAGTTTCCCACACTTATATTCTGTCTATTCTACTTTCTCTTGAACAAATATTATTTGAATTTTGCCTCTATCTTGATTTGGCAACAAAAACTATAATGATATAGACCATAAAGTGATCATGGTACATAGGTATATGTTTGTTTCATGTTGTTATCCTGTCCACCTTATTACTGAACTGATTTACCAAAATGAGTTTCATATACAACATGGTAAACCTGTGATGTGTCTACTTGTTTCTCTTTTAGAATGTGGACAAAATATTGGAGAATAGTACCCCGTTATGCAATGGTAAAGGAAGTAATGCAGATAAGGTTCAACATAGTGAGACATCCCTGTTGGTCTTCGAGAAAGCTGATAAAAATTATCTTGACGACAGTGAGAGAACCCAAAAGTCATGTCTTGATGTAGTGTTCGAGTTACTGGCCACTACTGCTGGCACAAGCTCTTTGAACTCACTGCCTGAATCAGCTCGTCTTCTTGAGTCTCAACTTCAAGTCGATCAGATGTGCTGCGACAGGAAGCTGAAGGACTAAGGAAGTCCCTGCAGAATTCAGATGCATACTTTCTGGTGCAACAACAAGCGCTGGAGGATTTAAGCGCCAAACAAGAGAAAGTTAATAAGCTTGCTAAGCATCTTGCCAGCATTATGGGTACCCAGGATATTGTTTCTTGAGATCTTCTAAAGTGGTTTCAGTTATGGACTTGTTTTGTTGCGGTGTTTATATGCACTGGTCGCCAACTTTGACAAACAGTGTATATGATATGCTGCGTTGTTCCCTATATTTGCACTGGTGGCGAACTTTGATGCCCAGTGGATGTAATGTGTGTAATAGCTGTGATAGCCTAGCATAAGTTGCTTGCTTATTTATTTCCTTGTTGTCTTGTTTATTTGTTTGCTTGTAGTCAATGCAATTCTTTTTCCGCAGTTTGGCCACAATAACCTATTTTTTAAAACTAGGCCATAATAACCATGGGCTACATATTTACTGGAGTTACCATGGGCCTCTGGGCCGTAGAAACAATGGGCCTCCTATGGGTCATAGCATCAATGGGCCTTATACGGGTCGTATGATCGATCGGCCAAACATGGGCCAATAACAGACCGCATTATGGGCCGAAAACTGGCTAGATTTGGAATCTTCCATTCATGGGCCGACAATAACGGGCCGTCGTTAATCGGCCGTATTTGATGACGCTATGAAAACGGCCCAACGGATTAATGGGCTGCAAACGGGCCGATTGTAACCACGGGCTGAATTAGGCCCACAAGCAGAAAAGGCCAGTAACGGGCCATAAGTAACCGAATGCTGGAAATAAGCCCAAGAATAAATGGGCCCTGAGAAGGCCGAAAAATAACACGAGTTGGAAACGGGCCAATGGAATAATGGGCCGTTAGTGGGTATGAAGCGATACACTGTTCATTGCGGGCCAGATTGACTATGGGCCGTTAATGGGCATCCTTATATCGATTTCGACCGAAATCACTCACTCTTTCTAGTGGCATACTTGGTTTGCCAAGTTGATGCATTGATCATCTTTTTCCTTCTGGAGTACCAATATGCATAGCACATCATACCTTGAATTCCATGACATGTCTTGCATCATGTTGCTTGTGCATTGCACCGTGATTGACTGTTGTTCCATTGCTTGTGTTCTTGCTTTGGGTAGATCCGAGAGATGAGTTCGTGAATGAGTAACCTGTTGAGTACGCTAACGAGCAGCAAGCTTTCGACAACTCTGGGAACTTTGTAGGCAAGATGACGATTACCCTCGATATCACTTCTATCTTTGCTTGCTAGTTGTTCGTTCTATTGCCATGTCACGCTACCTACCACTTGTTTATCATGCCTCCCATATTGCCATGTCAAGCCTCTAACCCACCTTCCTAGCAAACCGTTGTTTGTCTATGTTGCCGCTTTTACTCAGCCCCTCTTATAGCGTTGCTAGTTGCAGGTGCCTTGCATGTTTGTTCCATGTTGGAACATGGATATGTTGGGATATCACAATATCTCTTATTTAATTAATGCATCTATATACTTGGCAAAGGGTGGAAGGCTTGGCCTTTTGCTCGGTGTTTTGTTACACTGTTGCCACCTTAGTTTCCGTCATACCTATGTTATCTTCCTTGATTTTGCATTCCTTACGGGGTTGGGGTTATGGGACCCCCTTGACAGTTCGCTTTGAATAAAACTGCTCCAGCAAGGCCCAGCCTTGGTTTTAACATTTGCCTAACCTAAACTTTTTCCTAGGGAGTTATAAACCCGATGGTCATCTTTATTTAACCCCCCCCCCCCGGGCCAGTACTCCTATGAGTGTTGGTCCGAAGCGAGTAGACTGCGGGGCCACCTCGGGGAAACTTGAGGGTTGGTTTTACGCGTGGGATGTCTCCTCCGGTATGCCCTGAGAACCAGATATGTGCAGCTCCTATTGGGATTTGTCGGCATAGTCGGGCGGTCTTGCTGGTCTTGTTTTACCATTGTCGAAATGTCTTGTAACCGGGATTCCGAGACTGATCGGGTCTTTTCTGGAGAAGGAATATCCTTCATTGATCGTCAGAGCTTGTGATGGGCTAAGTTAGGACACCCCTGCAAGGTATAAACTTTCGAGAGCCGTGCCTGCGGTTATGTGGCAGATGGTAATTTGTTTATATCCGGTTGTAGAGAACTTGGCACTTGACTTAATTAAAATGAATCAACCGTGTGTGTAGCCGTGATGGTATCTCTTCACCGGAGTCCGGAAAGTGAACACGGTTTGGGTTATGTTTGAACGTAAGTAGTTCAGGATCACTTCTTGATCACTTCTAGCTTTACGACTGTTGCGTAGCTTCTCATGTTACTCTTGTATTCATATGTTACCCACCATATTTTCTTAGCGCTTGCTGCAACTCCACCTCATTAACTTATCCTACCCATAAGCTTAAAAAGTGTTGATCTCGCGGGTTTTGAAATTGATGAGTCCTCGTGACTCACAGATACTACCAAAACAATTGCATGTGATGATGATACCAGTGCAGGTGGTGCTACCGAACTCAAGTGGGAGTTCGACGAGGGCCTTGGTCGTTACTATGTTTTGTCTCTTGATGATCAGTAGTGGAGCCCAGTTGGGACAGTCGGGGATCTAACATTTAGGGTTATCTTTTTTTCATTTGGATTTGTCCGTAGTCGGACTATGTGTGTACTCTGAATGATGTATGACTTAGTTGATATTTGTGTGACGTGGCGATTGTAAGCTAACTCTATTTATCCCTTTCTTGTTCGTTACATGGGATTGTGTGAAGATGGCCCTTCTTGTGACAAAACCACAATGCGGTTATGCCTCTAAGTCGTGCCTCGACATGTGGGAGATATAGCCGCATCGTGGGCGTTACACATATGGAGCCATTTCTCTACGTAGGCGTTTGGAGCACCGCCCCTTTGGAGGAGAAGTTAGATGACTTGGGGCTGGAGTACGAGGGGCTCACTTTCAATTAGAGGAAGGAAGCGTTACCAGTGAAGCTGGCATCGCCCCCGGTGCATCGGGAGTAATGGCCACCCTTGAGCCATTATGACTCTCCAGGAAAAACTTTCTCACTTCCTAAATAAGGGCTATATCTTTGACCTTGTTGAAAAGGGGGTCCTCTTCTTGAGAGTGCAATTCCAGCTCAGGTGTCGTACTACTTACACCATAAAGCTAACATCTACATCTCTATTCGAAGAGTCGGTACATGCTACTTCTTGAGCTTGCGTTGATTTTTCCCTTGAAGGGGAAAGGGTGATGCAGGAAAGTAGAGATAAGTATTTCCCTGAGTTAAGAAACAACGTATCAATCTAGTAGGAGGCACAAGCATGTCCCCAATATATGCACCAGCACAAACTAACAAACACTTACACTCAACGCAAAAAATGTGTTGTCATTCCCTTCATGGTCACTTGCAAGAGTGAGAGCTAATAGATATAGATATAAAAGATAAGTAAAAGGCAAAATAAAGTAAATATACATAAATTGCAGCAAGGTATTTTTGGGCTTTTGGTTCTGTAGATCTGAAAATATACGATGGAAAATAGACCCGAGGGCCATAGGTTTCACTTGAGGCTTCTCCCTTGAAGAAAACATGCGGTGCGTAAACAAATTACTATTGAGCAATTGATAGAAAAGCGCAAACTGATGACGATATCTAAGGAAATGATAATGAATATAGGCATCATATCCGTGACAAGTAGACCGGAACGATTCTGCATCTACTACTATTATCCACACATCGACCGCTATCCAGCATGCATCAAGAGTATTAAGTTCATCAGAATGGAGTAATGCCTTAAGCAAGATGACATGATGTAGAGGGATAAACTCAAGCAATAAGATATAAACCCCATCTTTTTATCCTTAATGGCAACAATACAATATGTGCCTCGCTTATAACGCCCCGAGACCGTTGTGCCAGGTGTCCTCCAGTTATTCGCTGTTGTTGCCTTGTCTTTTGTTAGCGTGTAGCATCTTTTCATGTCATCATCCGCATTGCATCATCATGTTTTCAAAACTTGCATTCGTCCGGGTTCCCCCAGTTCCGTTCGTTGTCCGTTCTGAGGCCAGACTCACTTGCACGCGCCCGCGGCACGTCGAAATATTATTTTATTAGTGGCCGGAAAATGTTCTCGGAATGGGATGAAAGTTGGCATGTGGTGTTGTTTTGTTGTCAGTAGGCCGCCCGCCAAGTTCCGCCGCGTTCGGAGTTCGTTTATTAGCCTAACCGTTATACTATAGCGGCAGTATAGCCGGTCAAACGTCAGACGTTTCCGGTCTACAGAAGTAGTCGCCGGGCCTTTATCTCTTCTCTTTTCTCAGCCTGAGACCTTCTACACAGCCCACTACCTACCGCCAGGCCCTGAAACCCCCTCCTTGCACAGTGCATCGGCCCCTCGCGCGCGTCCGAAAGCTATCCCGGACCCGACCCGGACCGTCGCCACCATTGTGTCCGGATCATCCCCAAACATCTACAAAACGTCTCCGTTTTGTTAATTGGACTTCCTAACATATTTTTCTTGACCGTCCGATTACGATCGAAGGGACGAGTTAACCCCTACCCAGATATCCTCAGGTTATATATTCTAGCCAAACCCTATTTTCTAGGGATTCCCCTTGCTGCCGCCGCCACTCTTCCTGTCTCCTCCTCATTGGGATCTCCGCCCGATCCACCTGCTCCTCTCTTTCCGCGCCTGACCAACCCTCCATCCCGATGTACCCACCTCCTTCCTCGGCCCCTGCCCGGCAATCCAGCCCCAGGAAGCAGCAGCGCCCGAGCGCTCCTCTCCTCTCCGGTGCGCCCCTCCACACCGGCGCCGGGAACGGAACCCCGTGCCCGGATCTCACCACCGGCCGCACGCGCCTCTGCTTCGAGGACCTCCTCGTCCCCAACCAGGAGCACCGTCCGGTCCCAAGCTCCTCCGCCATGGACGTCGGGTCCCAAGGTCGTGCCTCTCCTCCTCGTCACCTTCCCCTCCCTCCGTTTTCCCCTGCCATGGCCTCTCTCCTCACGATCTCCCTCTTGTGCTGCACCAGGGAACGCCATGGCCGCCGCACCATGGAGCCACATCGACCCGAATCCGGCTGGAAATAGTACGAGCCTGTGCCTTCCCCGCCTCGGATCGGGTCGTCCCCGCGCCAAGTTCGTTGCTTCGCCTCCAGCCCTCGTGCACGCGGCTCCACTACATCGCCTGCGTCCTCGCGTCCTCTGCTTCCCCTGCGTCGCCCCCTATCTTCTTCCTCGTCCTCGTTCAAGCAAAGAACGAGCTCACTGCCGCCTCACTCGTTGACTGCTCGATGACCACGCTTGGGCCGCAACCGCGTGATCTGGCCCAGCGCCTCCTCACCTCGCGGCTGGACCGCACCAAGTCAGCCTCCCTGCTGCAAGCCGCTCCATGGGCCAAGGCCTTGAAGGCCCATTGTGAGCAGCTCCCCAATCTGCCCAGATTCAGCCTGCCTATGTTTTTTTCGTGCCCTGTGAATTTGTCTAATTATCCGGAGACTACCTGTTTTACAGAAAACCCCTCATAGTTCATGCATATAATAACTTATTAACTATGCACCATATGTAAAAACTTAATATATGAAACTTGCTTAAAATTGTGTCTAGTTTCATAATATGTCACTTTCATCCATGTTCAAAATGTTTAAAATGTTGTTTGCATATATTTGCCCCTATGCCATGTTAAAAATGCTTTAATTCATAACTAAATAACCGTAACTCCGATTTTATTAAACTTTATATGTAAATGGGGTAGAATTTTGCCTATTTTAACATGGTGGCATCATCTTGCATGTTTAATAACTATAAAATATCGTTTAGGCCAGAACAGTACCAAACCTAATATATGCATATGGGGTTTTCTCGGAATTGTTGTTCGTTGCTTCCGGCCTCATTTAAACTTGACTAGATAGGTAGTTTTACTTTGCTTCACCCTTTTGCCATGTTTAACAACATTTAATATTGTTGGGTACATAAATGAGATCAAACTAAATAACTTGTATGTGGTGTTTTGTCAATATGCAACGGAGTTGCATATTGAGCTCCACTTAATTTGTAGGGTTGTTTGTGCCTTTTGCCATGCCATGCCTCATTAAACCGGACATGCATCATACTTGGTTGTGCATCATGCCATGCTTATGTGGTGGTTGTTTACTATGTTGTTTGCTTCTTTCCGGTGTTGCTTCTTTGGGTTGGTTCCGATAACATCGCGTTTGTGAGGAATCGTTCGACTATGTCCGTTTGTCTTCTTCAGGGAATTGTTCTTCTTCCTTGCGGGATTTCAGGCAAGATGACCATACCCTCAAAATCACTTCTATCTTTGCTTGCTAGTTTCTCACTCTTTTGCTATGCCTATGCTGCGATACCTACCACTTGCGTATCATGCCCCCCATGTTGTTGAACCAAGCCTCTAACCCACCTTGTCCTAGCACACCATTGTTTGGCTATGTTACCGCTTTGCTCAGCCCCTATTATAGTGTTGTTAGTTCCACGTGAAGTTTGGAGCTTGTTCCTTGTTGGAACATGATATTTTGTTAGGATATCACAATATATATTATTTACTTAATGCATCTATACACTTGGTAAAGGCTGGAAGGCTCGGCCTTATGCCTGGTGTTTTGTTCCACTCTTGCCGCCCTAGTTTCTGTCATATCGGTGTTATGTCCCCGGATTTTGCGTTCCTTACGCGGTTGGGTTATAATGGGAACCCCTTGACAGTTCACCTTGAATAAAACTCCTCCAGCAAGGCCCAACCTTGGTTTTACCATTTGCAGTAACAACCTATAACCTTCCCTTGGGTTTTCGCGAGCCCGACGGTCATCTTTATTTTAAACCCCCCGGGCCAGTGCTCCCCTGAGTGTTGGTCCGAAACGGGCAGCCTACGGGGCCACCTCGGGGCAACTCGAGGGTTGGTTTTACTCGTAGCTTGACCTATCCGGTGTGCCCTGAGAACGAGATATGTGCAGCTCCTATCGGGATTTGTCGGCACAGCGGGTGGTCTTGCTGGAGTTGTTTTACCATTGTCGAGGATGTCTTGTAACCGGGATGCCGAGTCTGATCGGATTATCTTGGGGGAAGGAATATCCTTCGTTGACCGTGAGATCTTGTGATCAGCGCATCGGGCGGCTTTGCTGGTCTTGTTTTACCTATCGAAATGTCTTGTAACCGGGATTCCGAGTCTGATCGGGTCTTCCCTCTAGAAGGAATATCCTTCGTTGACCGTGAGAACTTGTGATGGGCTAAGTTGGGACACCCCTGCAGGGATTGAACTTTCGAAAGCCGTGCCCGCGGTTATGGGCAGATGGGAATTTGTTAATGTCCGGTTGTAGAAAACCTGAAGTTGACCTTAATTAAAATACATCAACCGCGTGTGTTACCGTGATGGTCTCTTGTCAGCGGGGTCCGGGAAGTGAACACAGTGTTGGAGTTATGTTTGACGTAGGTTGTTCTAGGATCACTTCTTGATCATAGTTGTTCGACCGTGCTTTTGCCTTCTCTTCTCGCTCTCATTTGCATTGTTAGCCACCATATATGGTAGTCGCTTGCTGCAGCTCCACCTCATGCCTTTTACCCTTCCTATAAGCTTAAATAGTCTTGATCGCGAGGGTGTGAGATTGCTGAGTCCCCGTGACTCACAGATACTTCCAAAACCAGCTTGCAGGTGCCGTTGAACCGTGCAGATGACGCAACCAAGCTCAAGGAGGAGCTCGATGAAGATCTTGCCCTTTGTGTTGTTTCGTTCTAGTTGATCAGTAGTGGAGCCCAGTTGGGGTCGATCGGGGATCTGTGTAGCATTTGGGGTAGTCTTCTTTTATTTTGGCTCCGTAGTCGGGCCCTGATTGTATTTGGATGATGTAATGCTTTATTCATGTATTTGTGTGAAGTGGCGATTGTAATCGAACTATGTATCTTTTCCCTTATTGTATTACATGGGTTGTTTGCGAAGATTACCTCACTTGCGACATTGCTTTCAATGCGGTTATGCCTCTAAGTCGTGCTTCGACACGTGGGAGATATAGCCGCATCGAGGGCGTTACAAGTTGGTATCAGAGCCTTCCCCGACCTTAGGAGCCCCCTACTTGATCGAATAGCTGGCGTTGTTGAGTCTAGAAAAATGTTTTGAGTCTTTTAGGAGTTATATACCGGAGAGTTAGGACTTCTTTTTACTCCTCAGTCCCTTCGTCGCTCTGGTGAGGCATCCTGACGTAGAGTTTTGACTCTTCTCTTCTCAAATTTCACTAAAACAATTTTTTTAGGATCACGCGGGTATCTTGGAATCATTCCGATCAATTTGTGACGAGAACATTGTTCTTGGTGCCTCCTATCATTTAGGGGTTGTGGCAGTGTCCCAGGGAGTTGAGCTCCGAGGTGTTGTCGTCACAATTTTATCGTTGCAGTTCTGGAATACCTAAGTTTAGTTTCGCCAACATCGAAAATCTCTTTTATGCAGTTGTTGGTGAGATAACCTCGACGCCACCCAGTACTGGGGCGGGTGTTCGGGAGTATTGCCATAACTGATGTTTTTTCAAAGGTTGAGGTAGACAATTTCCGAAGTTTTCTTGGTTATGTGTTGAAGGATGGATACAGCTGGATGTAGGATTTGCTAGATTTGGGTGAGATATTATGCTTCCCCTGTATCCCCAACACCTGATTGCATAACTGGAAAGTTTCGGGAGTTTATAAGTGGGAATTCAAGTAGCTCTTAGGATATCTTTCCGACAGATGTATGATATGAAATTGGGGTTCGACGTCTAGTGGTCCGCCTATTCACGGTTGGTTTTACAGTGGTCTCGTTGTGTCTTAAAGAGTCCTTGGCTATGCCGACTCGGGGACGCTTCGTATGTCATGTGCACTGCCTTGTACATGATGGTGCTATACGATCGAGCCCGTGTAGGCCCCACCACGAAAACTTCGGACGAAATCTCTATCATATGTTTGTTCCGGCTTATTCCGCAAGCCAATCCTTTGTTTTGTTTTGAGTTGTGGTAGTCGAGTTGCTTCAATGTCAAGTGTTGATTCCATACCTTTTATAAGTGGTGTTCTCATATTCCTACGGGAGTACTAATCCTTCATGATAATCGACATTGTCATGACAATCCTTTTCAACCGGTGTGTTTCTATTCAAGCGGATCCGTTCATTTTCAATATCCGCAAGATTCAATCTCAGCTTTCTCAACGGTGTTCATTTCATCCATCCCAAGTTGCCTTTGTTTTTCCCGCCCTCCCTCCCTTGTTTTCTTTAGGGACTCAGATTTCTTATTCAAGTATACTTTATTGATGGGAAGCCTCTCCATTCCTTTTCCGGCAATTTTCTTATCCGGTGATGCTCTTGAAGGTACTAACGGAGCCTCAAGTTCATCATTATTCATTTTTTTCTTCTCCGGTGGATTTAATTCAACATTTATGGATCTTATCCTTTCCTCGTTTCTAATACCTTCTCATACCGGTGCACCTCACAATAATTCACTTCTTGATATTCATTTGTTACGGAGTGCTCAAGATATCTCAGAAGGCTCGTCTTTTCAGTCAAGATCCGTTAAACCTATTTTGAGGCGGTTATCTCATTCAAGCCATTTAATTAAACCGGTGCGTTCTCTCTTTTAAATTGTTCTACGGTGTATCTTTTGAGTGGGCCCTAACCCACAGGTCTTTTCCCCAGGATCTTACCTGACTCTTCTAATTTCCGGAGTTATTCTCATATTCATCTCAAAGTTTGACGTAAGAATGATTTATCATCAGTCAAATGCCTTTCTCCAAGATCGGTTAAATTCTTTTCATCGTTGGCTCAACCTTTTCCATTCTTCATTCCGGAGTGCCTCAACAATTCTTGGTGGTGTTTCTCGTCGTAATTCTCAGATTTTGAAGACCGAAGAAGAGTTTTTCCTCCATATCTTATCCGTTCTCTAAAAGATTCGTGATTCTAGCTTGTTGCCATCCTCTCATAATTGTTTTTGATTGTGAAAATTCTTTCCACCCATCCAGAGCATTTCATTAGTTGTTTTCCATTTATTTCCTCCGAAGGCCATCTTTTCAAATATTATTCATTTCACCTTTCAGCTCTCGCTCTCCAAATCTTCCTGGTGCATCATTCAAATATTTCTCTAATCAAGCTTCTTCGTTCATTTGCTAACCCTTCCTGGTGTTCTTTATCTTTTCCTCGGTCATTTTAATTCTTATGGTGGTTCTTCCAAGATTTTTGTCTTCCTTCATTTATCATATTAATTCTTTCGTTGTTTCATTCTACCAGTGGTTCGTTGAAGACCTTCTCAAGTTTGCGCTATATCTATCTTAATCCTTACTACGTGAATAAGTAGTGTGCCAAAACTATTGTTGGTCATCAATTTAATTGGTGAAGGATAAGCATAATGTAATTCTTATTCTTGTTTCATCCTAATGATTAATTCCTTATTCCGGAGGTTCTTCAAATTCCCTATTTCAATTGTTTCATCTTTCTTTTCTGGAGTTCCGAGGTTTTCCGTTTTATGTCACCACGGAGATCCATCTAAATCATTACAAGGTTTCACCTTGTGTCTTCAACTTCTCTTTCCTTTTGTTTGATCATCCTTTTATTACCGGAGTTCCTCATGGTGGTTCATCAAGGATTCTTTTCATTCTTCAATTGTTCTTCAAGATATCTCTCGAAGCTATGATCCGCCAAGATATACTTCAAGTTTTCTTCTTCTTGCAATCCGGAGTGCAATTCTTTCTACCATATTATTGGAGGTGGTATTATGTCATTCTTGATAATTTGAGTTTATGTTTCATGATTCACATGTTGTCAAGGATGAGATATTTTAAATCTAGCAACCTCTTCGATGGAGTCATCTTGTGTCATGTTTCACCTAAAGCCTTCCCTAAGGATTGTTGCTATCTATGGTGCTCATAAGTGACCCAAGTTCTTCTTTTATCCTCCCGGTGAAATAGCTTTCTCGTCTCCTTGTTGATATCAATCCAATCAAATCTTTTTTCGTAAGTGGCAAGTTGTCACCTCATAATTTTGAGATGTCCTCTCTAAGTCCATATCAAGCTAATCCTTTTCGTTGTTGATAATCCAACAACTCCGTTCTAGCCTTTGTTGGAAGCGTGCGCTGCCAAGATCTTGTTTTCTACATCGTTCATTCCATTCCTTTCTCTCATTTCTTCTGGAGACATTGTGGTGTTGTTCTTTTCACCCATCATCTCGTTTTGTCAAAGATCATGTTCTTTCCTTTGCTTATCCATTCAACCGGAGTGTCATGTGTTCATTCCAGTTCAATCATCTGATCAAGTTTTACCTCCATTCTCAACCGGAGTGATGTCTGAAATCTTTCTTGCCCCTTGTTCCATTTTTTGCAATAGTTCCGGAGGCATTGTGTTATTGTTTTCGTCAAGTATCATCCCATCTGCTCAAATTAATGTTCAATTCCTTCCATTTACAGTCAGAGTGCTGTCCATATTATATCAGTCTTATTCCTTCTCTATCTTGTTTAACCGGAGTGTCGTGTCCTCTGCTCAAGTTCTTTTCATCGTATCAAGTCTTGCATAACTTCTCAACCGGAGTAATGCTCGAAGTTGTTCTTCCTTGTCCCTCTTTTCTAACGGAGTATTTTCAACTTCGTTCATCGCCTTGTATTCTTTTCTCAAAATGGCTTAACCTTTTCAAGGTTCGTGGTTTCAATCGTTTGTCAAAGAAGCAACTTAGTTATACCACTTCTCTTTCTCTTCCGTTTTCCCTCCGGTGCCATTCTAGATCTTGGGACGAGATCCTCTCGTAGTGGTGGAGTGTTGTAACGCCCCGAGACCGTTGTACCAGGTGTCCTCCAGTTATTCGCTGTTGTTGCCTTGTCTCTTGTTAGCGTGTCACATCTTGTCATGTCATCATCCGCATTGCATCATCATGTTTTAAAAAAGTGCATTCGTCCGGGTTCCCCCAGTTCCGTCCATTGTCCGTTCTGAGGCCAGACTCACTTGCACGCGCCCGCGGCACGTCCGAAATATTATTTTATTAGTGGCCGGAAAATGTTCCCGGAATGGGATGAAAGTTGGCGTGTGGTGTTGTTTTGTTGTCAGTAGACCGCCCGCCAAGTTCCGTCGCGTTTGGAGTTTGTTTATTAGCCTAACCGTTATACTATAGCGGCAGTATAGCCGGTCAAACGTCGGACGTTTCCGGTCTCCGGAAACAGTCGCCGGGCCTTTCTCTCTTCTCTTTTCTCAGCCTGAGGCCTTCTACACAGCCCACTACCTACCGCCAGGCCCCGAAACCCACTCCTTGCACAGTGCATCGGCCCCTCGCGCACGTCCGAAAGCTGTCCTGGACCCGACCCGGACTGTCGCCACCGTTGTGTCCGGATCATCCCCAAACATCTACAAAACATCTCCGTTTTGTTAATTGGACTTCCTAACATATTTTTCTTGACCGTCCGATTACGATCGAAGGGACGAGTTAACCCCTACCCAGATATCCTAAGGTTATATATTCTAGCCAAACCCTATTTTCTAGGGATTCCCCTAGCTGCCGCCGCCACTCTTCCTGTCTCCTCCTCATCGGGATCTCCGCCCGATCCACCTACTCCTCTCTTCCCGCGCCTGACCAACCCTCGATCCCGATGTACCCTCCTCCTTCCTCGGCCCCTGCCCGGCAATCCAGCCCCAGGAAGCAGCAGCGCCCGAGCGCTCCTCTCCTCTCCGGTGCACCCCTCCACTCCGGCGCCGGGAGCGGAACCCCGCGCCCGGATCTCGCCACCGGCCGCCCGCGCCTCTGCTTCGAGGACCTCGTCGTCCCCAACCAGGAGTACCGTCCGGTCCCGAGCTCCTCCGCCATGGACGCCGGGTCCCAAGGCCGAGCCTCTCCTCCTCCTCACCTTCCCCTCCCTCCGTTTTCCCCTTCCATGGCCTCTCTCCTCACGATCTCCCTCTTGTGCTGCACCAGGGAACGCCATGGCTGCCGCACCATGGAGCCACATCGACCCAGATCCGGCCGGAAACAGGACGAGCCCGTGCCTTCCCCGCCTCGGATCGGGTCCTCCCCGTGCCAAGTTCGTTGCTTCGCCTCCAGCCCTCGTGCACGCGGCTCCACTACTTCTCCTGCGTCCTCGCGTCCTCTGCTTCCCCTACGTCGCCCCCTGTCTTCTTCCTCGTCCTCGTTCAAGCAGAGAACGAGCTCGCTGCCGCCTCATGCGTTGACTGCTCGATGACCACGCTTGGGCCGCAAGCGCGCGATCCAGCCCAGCGCATCCTCACCTTGCGGCTGGACCGCACCAAGTCAGCCTCCCTGCTGCAAGCCGCTCCACGGGCCAAGGCCTCAAAGGCCCATTGTGAGCAGCTCCCCAATCCGCCCAGATTCAGCCTGCCTATGTTTTTTTCGTGCCCTGCGAATTTGTCTAATTATCCGGAGACTGCCTGTTTTACAGAAAACCCCTCATAGTACATGCATATAATAACTTATTAACTATGCACCATATGTAAAAAACTTAATATATGAAACTTGCTTAAAATTGTGTCTAGTTTCATAATATGTCACGTTCATCCATGTTCAAAATGTTTAAAATGCTGTTTGCATATATTTGCCCCTATGCCATGTTAAAAATGCTTTAATTCATAACTAAATAACCGTAACTCCGATTTTATTAAACTTTATATGTAAATGGGGTAGAATTTTGCCTAGTTTAACATGGTGGCATCATCTTGCATGTTTAATAACTATAAAATATCGTTTAGGGCAGAACAGTACCAAACCTAATATATGCATATCGGGTTTTCTCGGAATTGTTGTTCGTTTCTTCCGGCCTCATTTAAACTTGACTAGATAGGTAGTTTTACTTTGCTTCACCCTTTTGCCATGTTTAACAACATTTAATATTGTTGGGTACATAAATGAGATCAAACTAAATAACTTGTATGTGGTGTTTTGTCAATATGCGACGGAGTTGCATATTGAGCTCCACTTAATTTGTAGGGTTGTTTGTGCTTTTTGCCATGCCATGCCTTATTAAACCGGACATGCATCATACTTGGTTGTGCATCATGCCATGCTTATGTGGTGGTTGTTTACTATGTTGTTTGCTTCTTTCCGGTGTTGCTTCTTCGGGTTGGTTCCGATAACGTCGCGTTTGTGAGGAATCGTTCGACTACGTCCGTTTGTCTTCTTCAGGGACTTGTTCTTCTTCCTTGCGGGATTTCAGGCAAGATGACCATACCCTCGAAATCACTTCTATCTTTGCTTGCTAGTTGCTCGCTCTTTTGCTATGCCTATGTTGCGATACCTACCACTTGCTTATCATGCCCCCCATGTTGTTGAACCAAGCCTCTAACCCACGTTGTCCTAGCACACCGTTGTTTGGCTATGTTACCGCTTTGCTCAGTCCCTCTTATAGCGTTGTTAGTTGCAGGTGAAGTTTGGAGCTTGCTCCTTGTTGGAACATGATATTTTCTTGGGATATCACAATATATATTATTTACATAATGCATCTATACACTTGGTAAAGGGTGGAAGGCTCGGCCTTATGCCTAGTGTTTTGTTCCACTCTTGCCGCCCTAGTTTCCGTCATCGGTGTTATGTTCCCGGAAATTGTGTTCCTTACGCGGTTGGGTTATAATGGGAACCCCTTAACAGTTCGCCTTGACTAAAACTCCTCCAGCAAGGCCCAACCTTGGTTTCACCATTTTCACTAACAACCTATAACCTTCCCTTGGGTTTTCGCGAGCCCGATGCTCATCTTTATTTTAAACCCCCCCCCCCCCCCGGGCCAGTGCTCCTCTAAGTGTTGGTCCGAAATGGGCAGCCTGCGGGGCCACCTTGGGGCAACTCGAGGGTTGGTTTTACTCGTAGCTTGACCTATCCGGTGTGCCCTGAGAACGAGATATGTGCAGCTCCTATCGGGATTTGTCGGCGCATCGGGCGGCTTTGCTGGTCTTGTTTTACCTGTCGAAATGTCTTGTAACCGGGATTCCGAGTCTGATCGGGTCTTCCTGCTAGAAGGAATATCCTTCGTTGACCATGAGAGCTTTTGATGGGCTAAGTTGGGACACCCCTGTAGGGATTGAACTTTCGAAAGCCGTGCCCGCAGTTATGGGCAGATGGGAATTTGTTAATGCCCGGTTGTAGAAAACCTGAAGTTGACCTTAATTAAAATACATCAACCGCGTGTGTTACCGTGATGGTCTCTTCTCGGCAGGGTCTGGGAGGTGAACACGGTGTTGGAGTTATGTTTGACGTAGGTTGTTCTAGGATCACTTCGTGATCATAGTTGTTCGACCGTGCTTTTGCCTTCTCTTCTCGCTCTCATTTGCGTTGTTAGCCACCATATATGCTAGTCGCTTGCTTCAGCTCCACCTCATGCATTTTACCCTTCCTATAAGCTTAAATAGTCTTGATCGCGAGGGTGTGAGATTGCTGAGTCCCCGTGACTCACAGATACTTCCATAACCAGCTTGCAGGTGCCGTTGAACCGTGCAGATGACGCAACCAAGGTCAAGGAGGAGCTCGATGAAGATCTTGCCCTTTGTGTTGTTTCGTTCTAGTTGATCAGTAGTGGAGCCCAGTTGGGGTCAATCGGGGATCTGTGTAGCATTTGGGGTAGTCTTCTTTTATTTTGGCTCCGTAGTCGGGCCCTGATTGTATTTGGATGATGTAATGCTTTATTCATGTATTTGTGTGAAGTGGCGATTGTAACCCAACTATGTATCTTTTCCCTTATTGTATTACATGGGTTGTTTGCAAAGATTACCTCACTTGCGACATTGCTTTCAATGTGGTTATGCCTCTAACTCGTGCTTCGACACGTGGGAGATATAGACGCATCGAGGGCGTTACATCGCTACCCCTACTATCACTGGGTGAGAACACCGCAAGATTGAACCCATGACAAAGCACATCTCCCATTGCAAGAAAAACCAATCTAGCAGGCCAAACCAAATCGATAGATCGGAGAGAAATACAAATCTATCTTAATCATGCATAAAAGAGTTCATAAAAGACTCAAATAATGTTCATAGATAATCTGATCATAAATCCACAATTCATCGGATCTCAACAAATGTATCGCAAAAGAACATTACATCAAATAGATCTCCAAGAAGAACGAGGAGAACATTGCATTGAAGATCAAAGAGAGAGAAGAAGCCATCTAGCTACTAGCTATGGACCCTTAGGTCCGTGGTAAACTACTAACGCATAATCGGAAGGGTAGCAAGATTGGTGTAGAGGCCCTCCGTGATCGAATCCCCCTTCAGTGGAGTGCCGGAAAAGGCCCCAAGATGGGATCTCACGAGAATAGAAGCTTGCGGCATAGGAAAAGTATTTTCGACGTGCCCTTTGATGTAAGAGGAATATTTGGGAATTTATTGTGCTAGAGTTAGGGTTACGACAGCCACGTGGGGCCCACAAGCATAGGGGGCAGCCCGCTGGGGTGCGCCCCTAGGGCTATGGCCTCCTCTTGGCTCTTCTCCTCCTCCTGAAGCTTCCTAGGTGTCTTTTGATACAAGAAAAATCATCATAAAGTTTTATTCCGCTTGGACTCCGGTTGGTATTGATTTTCTGTATAAGACAAAAACAAGGAAAAAACAGCATGTGGCACTGGGCACTAGGTTAATAGCTTAGTCCCAAAAATAATATAAAATAGCATATTAATGTTTATAAAACATCCAAAATAGATAATATAATAGCATGGAACGATAAAACATTATAGATACGTTGGAGACATTTTAGTACACTATAGATCAAATGCTAAGATAAACTCGAGGAAAATGAGGGATGCAGTAAAAACTTATTATTTTGGCGGGATCGTAATAGGATAGTCTAGCGCGAAACTATCGCCAGGCAATGTCCTCCGCCGACCCTTGATAGATGCCGGCCAGCGCTGCCCAAAGACTCTTTGGTCATAGAACCTCCCCGAATGGTCCATGAAGGATCATCTGTCCTATTGAACTCGCACAATAAGTGAGGACGTTGCCAAAGTGGTTGGACTCTTTGGTCTATCGCCGTGGCCATTACGTCAACGATGGTCAGACCGATGCACATCAGCTGCATCACCTGAGCCGCCAGCTGAGTTACCTCGGTGCTCTCCTCCGAGGTTAGGCCCTTTGGCCTCCAGCTGTACCGCTTCTTCAAGGGCTCTATGGAAAACAAGGGAAGTCCGAGCCAGACTGGCTCCAAGAGAGGGACGTCATCTATGTAGAACCACTCGGTTGGCCAGATGCCGCGATCCTCCCAAGGTGTGCCTGGCGGTTTTTCAGTCCCCTCGATTCGACAAAATTTGTTTTTCCTGATCTCATATAACTTCTCGGTAGGGGAACATGACATTATGCAGAAATACTTTCGGCACAACTCAGAGTGTGCCTCATATCCAAGGTGCATCTCATTGAGGGCAACGTACCCCGCAATATGTAAAATAGCATTGGGCGTAAGGTGATGAAGCTGTAGCCCGTAGAACTCCAGCAGACCCGAAGGAAGGGGTGAATGGGAAACCCTAAACCACGCAATAAAGAGATGAAACATACCCTCTCGCCCTCTCATGGTGACGGGTGATTCTCCGCGTACACTTGACCATTCATGGATATTAATCCTGCGCGGGTCGATGTTCAGATCTGAATCTGGCATAAAACCTTGCTTGGCTAGACGTTCCAGGTGAAGGCGTGAGATAGCACAACTGCCCCAATCACCTCTGACAGGGCTGTTAGGGTGACTTGAGTATCCTGCGTTGCTCGCCATGGGAACCTCCCGAGGATGGGCTTCGAGAGAAGGGGTCTCTTGTTCAAGTGGCTTTGAAAGGAAATATTTGATCGGTGCGGTAAATTTGCACGACTAGCCCATGAATATAAAGGGGAAGAGGCAGACGCTTCCATATTTCACCATAAAGCGACTCGCTTCCACGTAAAGGTACGGTTGCCAAGGTTAGAGACTGAAGCGACGTGTGGCGAGTCTGGGTCCACATGGCAGGACCATTTGATGTCTGAAGATTACTTAGATGGGAAAATCGTCTGTCGAGCCAAAGACTCTGGATCCAAAGTAAAGCAAAGTCGTCTTCGGCGTCAAAGACCCGTTCAAGGGCTACTGACGGTGTCCTGGATAAGGGGTGCTAACTTAGTCGGCCCATGCCCCTCAGGTTGGGCCGATGGGTCCTCATTGGTGCTCAAGATGGCCTTCGGAGGCAGTATGCAGGAGGCGTGATTGAGACTACCTTCACCGAGGATTGAGTATACTCCAAGATTTCTCTTGCCTCCTTGCTCCTAGATACTAACCCTAGATACCGTACATGGCGTGCATATAGGCCAAGGGTTTTATCCCACAGGGGGACATCAATGCAACATCATTCACGTTACCCTAGAGTTAGACCACATCTCACGATCTCGAGGTATATCAACTATGTACTTGATACATCTCCATTAATATAAACAAGAGCAGGACGTAGGGCTTTACCTCCGTCAAGAGGGCCCGAACCCGAGTAAAACTGATGGAAATATGCCCTACAGGCAATAATAAAACAGTTATTGTTATATTTCCTAAATGAAGATAAAGGTTTATTATTCATGCTGGAATTGTATTGACTGGAAACTTAAATACATGTGTGAATACATAAACAAACACCGTGTCCCTAGTGAGCCTCTACTTGACTAGCTCGTTGATCAAAGATGGTGAAGGTTTCCTAACCATGGACATGAGTTGCCATTTGATAACGGGATCACGTCATTAGGAGAATGATGTGATGGACAAGACCCATCCGTTAGCTTAGCATAATGATCGTTCAGTTTTATTGGTCTGGATTTCTTCATGTCAAATACATATTCCTTCGACTATGAGATTATGTGTGACGCTCTCAATTCAATCGTACACTAATCATACACGCAAATGTGTACGATCAAGATCAAGGACTCACGGGAAGATATCACAACACAACTCTAGAAACAAGTTAAAATAATATGAGCTTTATATTACAAGCCAGGGGCCTCGAGGGCTCGAATACATAAGCTCGAATACACAAGAGTCAGCGGAAGCAACAATATCTGAGTACAGACATAAGTTAGACAAGTTTTCCTTAAGAAGGCTAGCACAAAAGTAACAACGATCGAAAAGGCAAGGCCTCCTGCCTGGGAGCCTCCTAACTACTCCTGGTCGTCGGCGGCCTCCATGTAGTAGTAGGCACCCTCCGTGTAGTAGTGGTAGTCATCGTCGAAGGTGGCGTCTAGCTCCTGGGCTCCACCATCTGATTGCAGCATCCGAGAAGAATGGAAGGTGGAAAAAGGGGAGCAAAGCAACCGTGAGGACTCATCGAAAGTACTCGCAAGCAAGGATCTACACTACATATGCATCGGTGTCAATGAAAAGGGTAGTATATGTGGACTGAACTGCAGAATGCCAGAAGAGAAGGGGGAAAGCCTAGCCTATCGATGACTAGCATCTTCAACCAGCTCCAAGCATCTTACAGCATCAGAAGAGATAAGAGTAGCATAAAGTAAAGTAGTAGTAGTGTTTCAACCTCGGCCAGAGATCTTTTCTCGACTCCCTGCTAGAAGGCAATCCCAGAGCCATACTATCCATTTCTCGTATCCATGTCCCATCTCAAGTATCCAATTCTAGTTGTTTTGATTGGGATACAACTCCAAGTGTCAGTTACTGTAGGACGGGCTATCGATAGATGTTTTCTTCCATGCAGGAGTGCACCAACTTACCCACCACGCTCGCTTAACTCTGGTCGGACATACTTTACGGGGTCATGCCCGGCCTCGGCCAAACAATACACCGCAACCCGACCTAGGCTTAATAGAGAGGTCAGCACGCCGGACTAAACCTATGCCCCCAACGGTCATGGGACATCACCCTGGGAACTTTTGCATGTTGCATGGGCGGCCGGTGAGCAGACCTCTTCAAAAAAGAGGTGCTTACTAGTCCGACCCGGCGCACGCCGCTCAGTCACTGACGTCTATTAAGCTTTGGCTAATGCATACAACGCAGAACGCCCATACTATGCCCATGTGATGGTTAGTGTTATCAGGCGAGAGGCCCCTCGGATCAAAAATCCAAACCATTAGTGTGTTGGTAGTGCGGTCACGAGCAGAGACTCACGAAAGATGTGACCCCGTCGCCCCATCTCGAGGACTTGCAGCAAGGGCTAAGAATGCCCGGCCACGCCTCGTATTCAACTCTCGGGTACCCTCCAGGTCAACCCGTCTCCACATCACTCGCGGGTACCCCTCAGGGTCGACCCGCCTTTCCAAGTAACAGTTGTAAAGTCCAAGTATCTGTGTGTCCAAACATCAAGGGGAAACTCTGAGGAACCACCCCTGGTGGATTCCATTCGATGTAATCATCAAGGTGAATGTAGGAGGAACCACCCTCGAGGTTCACACTTGAGGGGTTGCACGAAAGAGTCGTATCGGAAGTGGTTAAGGAGGAACCACCCACGATGACCACGACCAAATAGCTACCCTATAGGATTAACATCAGAAGTGTTGATGAGGTGTCACCCTCGGAACTCGATAGTAACTCTGCAGAGTCGTACAACTAAGGGGGTTGATGTGCGGCGTCGGGGCCTGGACGTCGATCATGTTGATCGAGTCATCGGACATAAAGCGGGGCAACTAGGACAAGGTGGGGGTCACTAATGGATCTCTTACCATCCTATACTAAGTAGTTTAGAATAAGCAGGTAAGGTACGAAAGTAGGTAACAAAAACAGGCTATGCATCAGAGTAGGATCATACAGAAAGAGGTAGTAGTTCTAATGCAAGCATGAGAGGGAAAGAAATGGGCGATATCAGAATGCTCAAGGGGGGTTTGCTTGCCTGGAAGCTCTGCTGAAAAAGAAGAAGTGTCGTTGACGTAGTCGATCACCAGGGCATCATCGGCCTTGGGGTCTATCGGAGAGAAGAGGGGGAAGAAACAGTAAATATAAGCAAACAGATGCAACAATAAGCATGACATGACGATATGTAGAACTAGGGGGTGTTCTAACGCAGTACTACACACTGCAGACGGAGAGGAAAACATTCGAGGATGAATTCCCGGCATTAGACGGATTCCGTATAGGTGGAAGAGAGGGACGATTCCTTTGTTCAGCATGATAGGGCCATGTGCAGCTGAACGGACCGCGCATTCGGATTCGTAGGATTTTTTGAGGAACTTTCATGTAGAAAACATTTTCATCAGATTTACGGATTAATTTATATGAATTTTCAAAGATTAAAATATTTTCTGGAATTAATTAAACTAATAGAAAGAAATTACTACGTCAGCATGACATCATTGCGACATCAGCAGTCAACAGGATGGCTGACCAGGTCAAACTGACCAGTGGGTCCCAACTGTCATAGACATAGGGGCTAACAACTTTTTATTTTAACTAAGCAGAGTTAATTAGCTACTGGACCCCACCTGTCAGTGACACATTAGCTAACTAATTAATTTTAAATATAAAAAAACGTTTTAATTAGAGGATTCAGCAGTGGGGCCCGCACGTCAGTGGCTGGGGGCTACCCAGTTAGCACAGTTGACCAGGTCAATTAGTCAATAGGGGCGGGGGCCCCACTGGCAGTGACCCAGGGGGTGGCCCCAGGTGTGCCTGCTCAACGGAGCCACCGGAGTAGCTCTGGCGAGCTCGTGCACAACGGCCGAACACCGGCGAGCGTCGAGATTCGTCTACTGGACACCAAATCGAGCGTTGTTTCTTGCGTTCGAATGAGGAGAGTGCCCCGCGTCTAACTACGTCACCGGAACGCGCGGGGATGGCCGGAAACAACGCCGGTGATGAGTGCGGTGGACAACAGTTCGGGCGCGGATGGGGATCGTGCTATGGGGCTTCTTTCGATGCGTGTTTGGGGCCGAACAGACGAGCACGTCGAGGCGCATCGAGGGGGTAGTGGTGGCTCGTGCGGGGATGGCCGGAAGTGAGTTCCTCATCGACGACAGCGGCGGCGGCTTCGGGCGCTCGACGGAGTCGATGTTGCGGGGTGCGGCAAGACAAACTAAGGGCATAGGTGGATCCACCGCGAGCCCCTGAGCGTGACGCGGGGCTTGGTTGAGCTCGACGGTGTCATTAGTGATGGCGAGGAGCTCAACGGCGGGGCCTAGCTTCGGTAGCTGCGGTTAGTGAGTTTGAGACGGAGGCAACCTACGTGAGAGAGGGAAGAGGAGGGCAAGCTCACTGAGAGGGTGCACAAGGGCCCGGCGGTGGGTTTAGGAGCTGCAGCAGGCACCGTCATTGAAGAAGATGGCAGTGAGCCGAGGAAGAAGACGATGATGGGGTGGGCGCTGTAGGGGCGGCGAGCTCGATTCCGTGGTCGGAGAAGACGTCGCGGGGCATGGCGTCGCTCGGGGACTCATCAGAGACGGGCTGGGACAACGGTGGCCGCAGCACGGCGCCGCGGTCATGGGCGCGCACAGGAGGAGGGATCTGGCGAGTGGGCGAGGCGGAGAGGACCAGGGAGGGGGCCCAAAGGGGAAGTAGGTGATCTAGGGTTGGCAGTGGCGTCACCGGCGACCTTATCCACACGGGACGACAGCGGATGGCCGGCACGTGGCCATCCCGGCCATGCGCGGCCGCACGGCATCCACGGCGCCCCTATGAACAGAGGAGGGAGACAGGGGCACTGGTGGGATGGGCTGTGCCGGGCCTTAGGCCAGAGGCCAGGTAGGCCTTTTTTCCTTTTTTTCATATTATGTCTTTATTTATTAACAGAGAGAAAAAGGGAATTATTTTGTCAACTGTTTCACTTAAGAAAAATTTGGGATGTGCCCCATTAAATCCTTGGTGATTATAGACAGTGCCACAAATATTTTGCAGACCGGAAGAATTCATTTGGTATTTTCATAAATAGGATAGCATTTAAAAATGCTGAATTGGTGTTGTTATAATTGCTAATGCTCATCTTTGCACAAAAGTGATGGTGTGTTCCTTAACAAATAATTGTCATGGAATTTTTGACAAATGAGGAATATTTTTCCAGCAAATTCAAACTTCACTTGAATTTGAATTGACTAGAATTTCAAATGGGATATTGATCAAAGGTGATTAAGCACTATTTGGAAAAATGATTAGTTTAATCATAGAGGGTTACTATAGCATGACATTGGGGGTGTTACAAATCTCCTCCACTACAAGAAATCTTGTCCCGAGATTTAAGTGCGGAAATAAAAAGTAACTTTGGGAGATCTGACCCTTATAGGGTTAATTATCTGGTGAACAATTCAGGGAATGTGGCAGAAGTATCTCTCGAGTTGAAACTTAATAAAACATCAAGAGCAAAATATGAAGGTACAATAGGAAGTTTCAAGCGAATGGACAAATGATCGATACCTGAATAGAGTGTGAGAAGGGGGTTCAGAGCATCCGGAATAGATAATCTCTCGGACGGTGGCTCGTGAAAACACAGAAAGCCAAGAGCAAATGATACTTCGGAATAAAGGATATACAGGAGAGTCAGGTTCCAATCCTGTGGAATTGTGGGTTATGAGCCCACCATGTGGGTTAAAAGTAGAAGGGGTGATGACGTTTTGGATGATCATGTAAGCAAGGCATGTCAGAGGATAGACTATCGGTTATGTTGGCAACAACATTGGTACCAAGGGTGAGGGACGAAGAGAACCACTTTCCTGCTCGTTGAGACGAGGCAGACCAATAGGTAAAGTTCTCGTCCAACAATGGTTACTGGAATGTCATCAACCATAGTAACAAGGTCTTAATGACAAAATGGTACAACGAGGTGCTTACCTAAGCAGGGAATTATCACTGCTCAGCTAAGTCAAATTACAAGAAAGGTTAAACAAACAGTGGAAAGGAAAATGTGATTATCAGATTAAACAGAACAATGGAAAGGAAAATGTGTTTAAACACATCTTTCAACGGTATATCCTTCCCAAGAGCAAGCAGAGCATGATGTCCATGATAGGACATAACATAGAAAACCCTTTTTAGGAAAGGGGATAGAATCTTCATGACATTACCCATACAACGGTGTTTGGATAATTGATCAAGAGAAAAGAAAAAAATAGCATTGCGCTTCAAATATTCTTGTTGATGAACAGAGTGCCACAAACAGGCTTCGAGATAGCATTGACATGGTCTTCAAGCAAAGATCGGACTTTGGATACACCAAGGATCCATCGAAACAACTTATAAAATATGTCGGACAATTTTAACAAGAAAAAGACGAGGATGGGTCCCACAGGCTCAACAATAATTCATCGAGGGGCAAGGAGGGTATTTCTCATCATGAATTCGATTGATAACTTGGAAGAGCTTAGAATGTTGATGATGATCACGACATATTTGTCGAGAGGTTTCATGAAGATGTAATCGATCGGTGATGACATCAATTCAAAGGAATTATGAAACGAAAGGTTATGGGAACCACGGGTACGACACAAACTCAGAATCAAGCTTGTTGTTCAAGGTGAAATGATACAACGAGGAAGATCGACGTAAGCTTAGCTTGTCGTCCAAAGTTGTGCTCCGGGAAGAAGGACCCGTTAGCACAGTTAAAATTAGTTCGATAATGATATAGCCGATCAGGCTAGGAATGATGTGATGGAGTATCATTCCAATGAGAATACACAATATCCTCGAGATAACAAGGGGCAATACTCGAGGTAGATGAAAAATAGAGGCTGGACAGATGAAATGATCTGCAGAAGACAAGTATTTTAACTTGTCAAGGAAATGGAATCAAGGAGAAAATATGGTCGGAACCATGATTGCAAAGGATCAATTTACAGATGCAAGATGAGCTTATACTAAGGGAACATTTGATTATAAGAGGAGCTTCCATGATAAGATCGACATCGTGCCTATGGGCATGAACACAAAGTTCAAGGTCGACTCCCACTTCAATGCATAACGTCTCATTTACTTCTCGCTTTTGATGAAGTTGTAGTGTAGAAATTTTTTATCCGGCGTAACACCAGTAGAGTATGACCCATAGAAATTTCCAGGTTCACACAAGTTAGGGAAAGCATTAGTTCAACCCGTCGGGGCATCTTAGGAACATTTGCAAAAACTTCAGAGATAATTAACTAAAGATTGGAAGCAGAGCATGGTTGACAAAGCAGAGAATACAATTTACCAAAGGCAATATGTATCAGGGGAAGAGTGCACAAAATTTGAATATGAAGGACACTGGCAGATCTGATGTGAGTATCAGTACTCAATCAGAAGGAGGAAATAATGCAAGGGCATTGGATTATACAAATGTATGAATAATTTGAAAGTTTAATTAACAAAGGAATTATGATTATAAAAATGAATGATCAGAAGCAGACGCTCTAATCAAATGATGGGCAAGTTGAATAGAATTAGAACGGCAATCAACCAAGGTTTGATTTACCGAGATGCAACTCATATAAATAATGACGTATGAGCCGAAAGGATGAATTCTAGGATTCGACTAATTCGCAACAGATTGAATCAAGGGACTCAAATGGCATAGACAAAGGATGTCAACGAAGATTGCTAAACATATGGAATTAACCATTATGCAAGCAGCCAAGAATTTCAAGAGCGATAAGCTAAGGAGGATTCTCGGGAGATCACTTAGTATTTCAAAGTATTTTAGGAATCACATGAACCACTGAGGATGAACGAATCCCTAATAATCGTGAGGAGTTATCCGTAGTGCGGAAAGAAACTGCAAGGCAGTAGGCTCAAAGGATTCTCGGAACAACGGAAGGTATTCTGGGGTATCTTGTGAAAACAAGGGAGACTGGGAATAAAGATACAAATGGCAAGGATGTGTAGTTATCCACGGGGATTTATCAGCGATAGGGAACTGCAAAAACAGGGGGCTCAAGGGTCTCAGGAGATTCGAGGGGTATCATCGGAGTCTTCTGATGATGACGTGCCATCTTCTGGAACGAGGGGGGGCTCTTCGGGAGAAAGCGGTTTTGAGAACCTAGGGTTAGATTTAGTAAAGTATTTAACCCGAATAGACGAGAGATCAGAGTCCCAGAGTATAGAGGAGGAGTAAAAGATCCTAATACCACCCAATGGCGACGTGGGCCCGTAAGACACACAACCAATGTTAGTAAAAGTTTTTCAATGACTAGACTCAACTTAGGCCAAAGAGTTGGAAAGGGGATACCTACAGGCAGTCGGCTCTGATACCAACTTGTGACGCCCTCGATTCAATTTTACACTAATCATACACGCAAATGTGTACGATCAAGATCAATGACTCACGGGAAGATATCACAACACAACTCTAGACAGAAATTAAAATAATACAAGCTTTATATTACTAGCCATGGGCCTCGAGGGCTCGAATACATAAGCTCGAATACACAGGAGTCAGCGGAAGCAATAATATATGAGTACAGATAAGTTAGACAAGTTTGCCTTAAGAAGGCTAGGACAAAAGCAACAATGATCGAAAAGGCAAGGCCTCCTGCCTGGGAGCCTCCTAACTACTCCTGGTCGTCGGCGGCCTCCACGTAGTAGTAGGGACCCTCCGTGTAGTAGTGGTAGTCATCGTCGAAGGTGGCGTCTGGCTCCTGGGCTCCACCATCTGATTGCAGCATCCGAGAAGAATGGATGGAGGTGGAAAAAGGGGAGCAAAGCAAGCGTGAGTACTCATCCAAAGTACTCGCAAGCAAGGATCTACACTACATATGCATCGGTGTCAATGAAAAGGGTAGTATCTGTGGACTGAACTGCAGAATGCCAGAAGAGAAGGGGGAAAGCCTAGCCTATCGATGACTAGCATCTTCAACCAGCTCCAAGCATCTTGCAGCATCAGAAGAGATAAGAGTAGCATAAAGTAAAGTAGTAGTAGTGTTTCAACCTCGCCAAAGAGATCCTTTCTCGACTCTCTGCGAGAAAGCAATCCCAGAGCCATACTATCCATTTCTCGTATCCATGTCTCATCTCAAGTATCCAGTTCTAGTTGTATCGATTGGGATACAACTCCAACTGTCCGTTACCGTAGGACAGGCTATCGATAGATGTTTTCTTCCCTCCAGGGGTGCACCAACTTCCCCACCACGCTCTCTTAACTCTGGCCGTTCACACTTTACGGGGTCATGCCCGGCCTCGGCCGAACAATACGCCACAACGCGACCTAGGCTTAATAGAGAGGTCAGCACGTCGGACTAAACCTATGCCCATACGGGTCATGGGCCATCGCCCCGGGAACTCCTGCACGTTGCATGGGCGGCCGGTGAGCAGACCTCTTCAAAAAGGCAGGTGCTTACCAGTCCAACCCGGTGCGCCGCTCAGTCGCTGACGTCTATTAAGCTTTGGCTGATGCATACGACGCAGAACACCCATACTATGCCCACGTGATGGTTAGTGCTATCAAGCCAAAGGCCCCACAGATCAAAAATACAAACATTAGTGTGTTGGTAGTGCGGTCATGAGCAGAGACTCATGAAAGATGTGACCCCGTCGCCCCGTGTCGAGGACTTGCGTCAATGGTTAAGAATGCCCGGCCACGCCTTGTATTCAACTCTCGGGTTCCCTCTAGGTCAACCCGTCTCCACATCACTCGCGGGTACCCCTCAGGGTCGACCCGCCTTTCCAAGTAACAGTTGTAAAGTCCAGGTATCTGTGTGTCCAAACATCAAGGGGAAACTCCGAGTAACCACCCTCAGTGGATTCCACTCGATGTAATCATCAAGGTGAACGTAGGAGGAACCACCCTCGAGGTTCACACTTGAGGGGTTGCACGAAAGAGCCGTATTAGAAGTGGTTAAAGAGGAACCACCCTCGATGACCCCGACCAAATAGCTATCCTACAGGATTAACATCAGAAGTGCTGATGAGGTGTCACCCTCAGCACTCAGTAGTAACTCTGCAGAGTTGTACAACTAAGGGGGGTGATGTGCGGTGTCGGGGCCTGGACGTCGATCATGTTGATCGAGTCATCGAACAGAAAGCAGGGCAGCTGGGACAAGGTGGGGGTCACTGATGGATCTCTGACCAACCTATACTAAGCAGTTTAGAATAAGCAGGTAAGGTATGAAAGCAGGTAACAAAAACAGGCTATGCATCAGAGTAGGATCATACAGAAAGCAGTAGCAGTTCTAATGCAAGCATGAGAGGGAAAGAAATGGGCGACATCGGAATGCTCAAGGGGGGTTTGCTTCCTGGAAGCTCTGCTGAAAAAGAAGAAGTGTCATCGATGTTTTCGATCACCGGGCATCATCGGCACCGGGGTCTACCGGAGAGAAGAGGGGGAAGAAACAATAAATATAAGCATACATATGCAACACTAAGCATGACATGACAATATGTAGAACTAGGGGGTGTTCTAACATAGTACTACATGCTGCAGATGGAGGGGAAAACATCCGAGGATGAATTCCCAGCGTTAGACGGATTCCAGACAGGTGGAAGAGAGGGGACGGTTCCATGTTCAACATGCTAGGGGCATGTGATAGGTGAACAGACCGCGCATTCGGATTCGTTGGATTTTTTTGAGCAACTTTCATGTAGAAAACATTTTCATCGAAGTTACGGATTAATTTATATGAATTTTCAAAGATTAAAGTATTTTCTGGAATTAATTAAGTTAATAGAAAGGAATTACTACGTCAACATGAAATCATTGCGATGTCAGCAGTCAACAGGACGTCTGACCAGGTCAAACAGACCAGTGGGTCCCAACTATCATAGACATAGCGGCTAACGCCTTTTTATTTTAACTAAGCAGAGTTAATTAGCTACTGGACCCCACCTGTCAGTGACTCATTAACTAACGAATTAATTTTAAATATAAAAAACGCTTTAATTAGAGGATTAAGCGATAGGGCCCGCACGTCAGTGGCTGGGGCCTACCCAGTCAGCACTTTTGACCAGGTCAACTGGTCAAAAGGGGGCGGGGGCCCCACTGGCAGTGACCCGGGGGGTGGCCCCAGGTGTGCCAGCTCAGCGGAGCCGCCGGAGTAGCTCCGGCGAACTTGCCCGCAGTGGTCGAACGCCGGCGAGCGTCGGGATTCGTGTACGGGACACCAAATCAAGCGTTGTTTCTTGCATTCGAACGAGGAGAGTGCCCCGCATCTAACTACGTCGCCGAAACGCGCGGGGATGGCCGAAAACAACGCCGGTGACGAGCGCGGCTGACGGCAGTTCGGGCGCGGACGGGGATCGCGCTACGGGGCTCCTTTCGATGCGTGTTTGGGGCCGAACAGACGAGCGCGTCGAGGCGCATCGAGTGGGTAGTGGTGGCTCGCCCGGGGATGGCCGGAAGTGAGTTCCTCGTCGACTGGAGCGGCGGTGGCTTCGGGCGCTCGACGGAGTCGATGTTGCAGGGTGCGGCAAGACAAACTATGGGCACGGGCGGCTCCACCACGAGGCCTTAAGCGTGACGCGGGGCTCGGTTGAGCTCGACGGCGTCAGTAGCGACGGTGAGGAGCTCAACGGTGGGGGTGAGCTTCGGCGGCTACGGTGAACGAGCTTGAGAGGAAGGCGGCCTACGTGAGAGAGGGAAGAGGAGGGCGAGCTCACCGAGAGGGCGCATGAGGACCCGACGGTGGGTTTAGTAGTTGCAGCGGGCATCGGCGTTGAAGAAGACGGCGGTGAGCCGAGGAAGAAGACGGCGATGGGTGGGTGCTGTAGGGGCGGCGAGCTCGAGTCCGTGGTCAGAGAAGACATAGCGGGGCACGGCGGCGCTCGGGGACTCATTAGAGAGGGGCGGGGACAGCGGTGGCCGCGGTCAGCAAGGCGTCGCGGCCACCGGCACGCACGGGAGGAGGGATCTGGTGAGTGGGGGTGAGGCGGAGAGGACCAGGGAGGGCGCGCGAAGGGGATGTAGGCGATCTAGGGTTGGGAGGGGCGTCGCTAGCGACCTTATCCGCGCGGGATGGCAGCGGATGGCCGACACATGGCCATCCCGGCCATGTGCGGCCGCACGGCATCCACGGCGCCCGTGTGAACAGAGGAGGGAGACAGGGGCACCTTGTGGACTGGGCCGCGTTTGGCCTTAGGCTGGAGGCCAGGTAGGCCTTTTTCTTTTTATTATATTCTGCCTTTATTTATTAACAGAGATAAAAAGGTAATTATTTGGTCAACTGTTTCACTTAAGAAAAATTTGGGATGTGCCCCATTAAATCCCTGGTGATTATGAACAGTGCCACAAATATTTTGGAGACCAAAAGAATTCATTTGGTATTTTCAATAAATAGGATAGCATTTAAAAATGCTGAATTGGTGTTGTTATAATTGCTAATGCTCATCTTTGCACAAAAGTGATGTTGTGTTCCTTAACAACTAATTGTTATGGAATTTTTTACAAATGAGGAACATTTTTCCAGCAACTTTTGAGCAACTTCGAACTTCACTTGAATTTGAATTAACTGGAATTTCAAATGGGATATTGATCAAAGATGATTAAGAACTATTTGGAAAATGATTAGTTTAATCACGGAGGGTTACTGTAGCATGACACTGGGGGTGTTGCATTATGTAACTCCCAGACACCGGATGAATACCTTGTGTGCTATCAAACGTCACAACATAACTGAGTGATTATGAAGATGAATGAAATATGCGCCAGAGGCAATAATAAAGTTGTTATTTATATTTCCTTATATCATGATAAATATTTATTATTCATGCTAGAATTGTATTAACCGGAAACTTGATACATGTGTGGATACATAGACAAAACAAAGTGTCCCTAGTATGCCTCTACTTGACTAGCTCGTTAATCAAAGATGGTTAAGTTTCCTGACCATAGACATGTGTTGTCATTTGATGAACGGGGTCACATCATTAGGAGAATGATGTGATGGACAATACCCATCTGTTAGCTTAACATAATGATCGTTAAGTTTTATTTCTATTGCTTTCTTCATGACTTATACATATTCCTCTGACCATGAGATTATCCAACTCCTGAATACCGAAGGAACACCTTGTGTGCTATCAAACGTCACAACGTAATTGGGTGATTATAAAGATGCTCTACAGGTGTCTCCGAAGGTGTTTGTTGAGTTGACATAGATCAAGATTAGGATTTGTCACTCCGAGTGTCGGAGAGGTATCTCTGGGCCCTCTCGGTAATGCACATCACTATAAGCCTTGCAAGCAATGTGACTAATGGGTTAGTTACGGGATGAAGCATTAAGGAACGAGTAAAGAGACTTGCCGGTAACGAGATTGAACTAGGTATGATGATACCTACGATCAAATCTCAGGCAAGTAACATACCGATGACAAAGGGAGTGACATAAGTTGTTATGCAGTTTGACCGATAAAGATCTTCGTAGAATATGTAGGAGCCAATATGAGCATCCAGGTTCAGCTATTGGTTATTGACCGGAGATGTGTCTCAGTCATGTCTACCTATTTCTCGAACCCATAGGGTCCACATGCTTCATGTTCGAACACGATTTGTATTATGAGTTATGTGATTTGATGACCGGAGTTTGTTTAGTGTCCCGGATGAGATCACAGACATGATGAGGAGTCTCAAAACAGTCGAGAGGTAAATATCGATATATTGGAAGGTTATATTCGGACACCGGAATGGTTCCGAAGTGTTTCAGGTATTTTTAGGAGTACCGGGAGGTTACCGGAACCCCCTTGGGAAGTAGCGGGCCTTAATGGGCTTTAGTGGAAAGGAGAGAGGGGCCTTAAGGCTTGGTCGCGCACCCCACCCCCCCCCAGGCTGGTCTGAATTAGACAAGGAGGGGGCGGTGCCCGCTCTTTCCTTCTCCCCTCTTCCTCCTTCCCTCCTTCTCCATGTTGGAATAGGAAAACGGGGGCCGAATCCTACATGGACCGGGAGTCCATGTAGGACTCCCCCCTTTGGCGCGCCCACCTTGGGTCAGCCTCCTCTTCCCCCCTCCTTTATATACATGGGAGGGGGCAACCCAAAGGCGCACCAAGTCTTGGCTAAGTCGTGTGCGGTGCCCCCCTCCACAGTTACACACCTCGGTCATACCGTCATAGTGCTTAGGCGAAGCCCTGTGCCGGTAACTTTATCATCACCGTCAACACACCGTCGTGCTGATGGAACTCTCCCTCGTCCTCAACTGGATCAAGATCTCGAGGGACGTCATCGTGCTGAACGTGTGCTAAACACGGAGGTGCCGTACGTTCGGTGCTAGGATCAGCTGGATCACGCAGACATTCGACTACATCAACCGCGTTACTAAACGCTTCCGCTTTTGGTCTACAAGGGTACGTGGACACACTCTCCCCTCTCGTTGCTATGCATCTCCTAGTTAGATCTTGCATGATTGTAGGAATTTTTTTGAATTATTACGTTCCCCAATAGTGGCATTAGAGCCAGGTCTATACGTAGATGTTATATGCACGAGTGGAACACAAAGAGTTGTTGGCGATAATAGTCATACTGCTTACCACCAACGTCTTACATTGATTCAGCGGTATTGTTGGATGAAGCGGCCCAGACCGACATTACATGATCGTGTTCATGAGACTGGTTCTACCAATGTGCTTCACACACAGGTGCCTGGCGGGTGTGTGTTTCTCTAAATTTAGTTGAATTGAGTTTGACTATGGCTGGTCCTTGTTGATGGTTAATACAACACACTTGACGAAAAATCGTTGTGGTTTTGATGCGTAAGTAAGAACAGATCTTGCTAGAAGCCCATAGCAGCCACGTAAAACTTGCAACATTAAAGTAGAGGACGTCTAACTTGTTTTTGTAGAGCATGTTGTGATGTGATATGGTCAAGACGTGATGAGACATAAATTGTTGTATGAGATGATCATTTCTTGTTAAAGTTATCGGCAACTGGCAGGAGCCTTATGGTTGTCTCTTTGTTTCTTAAGATGCAAGCGCCATATAATTGTTGTCAAACTGGCAGGAGCCTTATGTATGAGATGCAAGTGATAGCAATAGTTGCAAAAGCAATAGTTGGCGAGACGACCATGTGACGACACATTGATAGAGATCAAGATGATGGAGATCATGGTTTCATGCCGGTGACGATGGAGATCCTGACGTTGTTTGGAGATGGAGATCAAAGGCACAAGATGATGATGGCCATATCATGTCACATATTTTGATTGCATGTGATGTTTATCATTTATGCATCTTATTTTGCTTAGTACGGCGGTAGCATTATAAGATGACCCCTCACTAAATTTCAAGGTATAAGTGTGCTCCCTGAGTATGCACCGTTGCTACAGTTCGTCGTGCCGAGACACCACGTGATGATCAGGTGTGATAAGCTCTCACTACAATGAAAGACACATCCGTGACATTTTGGGCCGAACGAATTTTTTTTCTATCATACATATGACACTTCTATGACGATAATTGTGACAAAACCCGGTATCATCATAGACGTGGTGAGCTCCTACTTCTAAGACAAAAAATCATGACAGAAAATGGGCTTTTCGTCCTATGCGGGCCGGAGACGCAGCTGCATGACATTCTTTCGGCCGTCCATGACGGAAAAAACCGTGGTAGAAGCGAGGGCGAGGAAAATTTCGAGGAGTTCCCGGTTACGGTGGGAGGTCGGGGGCCGAGCGATGCGCGTTTCTCTCGTACATGTACGCGCATGTGTGCGAGGCGTTGGCTCTAACTGAACCCGAGCGAGGCGTTGGGCTCTAACTGAACCCGAGCAATTGCAGGCTACGCATTACTGAACCCGAGTGATCGACCGATGGCTGTTAACTGAACCCGATCGAGCGATTCCTTCGCTACTGCTGCTAATTGAAGCTGATCGATGCTGCCTCCGGATGAACAGTGAGCGTTGCGGGGGGTGGGGGGTTGGATGAACAGTTCCTGGTGGGGGTGGATGAACAGGACCCCGTGGTGTTACCTCTGGATGAACAGGACCCCGATCGATCGAGCCGGTTGGGGCTGGATGAACAGGACCCCGTGGAGGGCTGGATGAACAGGACCACCCCGTGGAGGGCAGGATGAACAGTAGACGGTGGAGGGCAGGATGAACAGTAGCCCGTGGAGGGGTGGTTGAACAGGAGCCCGTGGAGAGGGCTGGTTGAACAGTAGCCAGTGGAGTAGCGCACGGTGGAGGCTGGATGAACAGGAGCCCGTGGATGAACAGTCGCAGGTGGAGGCTGGAGGAGGTCGACGGTGGGTGAATAGTGGCTCGTGGAGGCTAGAGGGGGTCAACGGTGGAGATGAACAGTATCCCGTGGAGTCCGGTTTTGCGGTACGCCACACCCCTCACGATGAACAGGACCCCTGTTTCGACCGTAGGAGGTCCGTTTCGTCCGTTTTGCAGTACGCCACACCCCTCCCGATAAACTGGACCCCCGTTTCGACCGTAGGAGGTCCGTTTCCTCTGTTTTGCGGTACGCCAGACCCCTCCCGATCAACAGGACCCCGTTTCGAACATAGGAGGTCCGTTTCCTCCATTGTGCGGTACGCTAGGCCTCGTTTCCATCGCCTGTTCCGTCCAAGCCCTCCCGATGAACACGACCACACATTCCGTTTCGACCCAGCTGGTTGGCTCCCACACGTTCCGTTGCCTCCCCATGAACACGACGCATTCCGTTGCCTCCCCATGAACACAACGACGATGATGTTTCTACATTCCGACCCAGCAATGTACACGAGCCCTGGTCGTACGTATGCACGAGTAGGCGTTCTAGACCCTGCCCGTATGTACACATACGTGGCCGTATTTTCTTTCTTGCACCCTGGCCGCTGTACGTACGTGTACATGCTACGTGCGCGCCTCTACTACGACACGGGCACGCCTCTACTACGACACGTGTGCGCCTCTACATCGACCAGTATGTATGTACACGTTCGCGACCAGAATGACAACGCTACGTATGCTTCGACCAGGTGGGTCCCGACTGTCAGGCACTTCCTTGCCTGTGAAGATGTAGATGGTGGGTCCCAGCAGTCAGGGGGCGAATCATTTTTTTGCACGGACGCACTTCCTTGCGTGCGAAGATGTAGCTGGTGGGTCCCAGCAGTCAGGGGGAAACGTTTTTTTCGCGAAATACAATGGCCCGTCCTGTGGGTCCCAGCTGTCAGGTGGAGGAATCATTATTTTCCGCATAATAAGGAGGCACTTCCTTGCTGCGGCCGTGGACCTAGCTGTCAGCCTCTCCACGTATAGTCCACGTCTGACGGAAGTCATTGCTTGACCACCTTGACCACGCCGCGCCGAGAGCACCAGGGCGGTGGACGACGGCGAGGCCTAGGAAGGGGACGACACGGAGGCAGGGAAGACTCGTTAGTTGTTTCCCACACGGAGGGGAGTACGACTGTACCAGGGTTTACTGGTTCGTCTGCCGTCGCCGGAAAATAACAGCAGGTGTGGGTGAGTAGAGGGATGGCTAGGCCAGCGATGGGAGTACGGTCGGGCGGTGAGGCCTGCGTGGCAGCACAGCCGGCCGGGAGGAGGAGGGAGCAGGCAGTCCCGTCTGCGCTTGTTTGAGCGGCTGGAGCAGGAAGAGTAGAGATTGAAGAAGCACGATGGCCGTTGGATGGACATCCAACAGTCAGTGCTTGTGCGTCAACCTTTTTTTAGGAAAGCCTCAAATATGTGGAAAACAGCATACAACCCATCTGCCATTATTTCTAATAATTTACAGCCCATTCGCTAATTCTTAAGGTTTTTTTGGAACCCGTATTCTTTTTGTTAGCATTACAGCCCATATTGTGGCAACGGTTAAAAAATTATACGAAATTTTGCATATTTCGGTGCGGTCCGAACTGTTTTAATCCCGAAATTTTGACTCACATTCAAACTGATTTTAAAAATAAATGTATGTCAATATAAAATCCAACAAATTCTCCACACATAAAAATTAATGTAATTTAAAATCTTGAAATGAAAAAAAAGATATTTGAAACTAATTGCCAGTTTGATGTGTTTTAAAAATGTACAGCCCATTTTCTCATTACTGATGGGCCATTTTCTCGGCTAGCCGAATGAAAGCTCTCCTTGGCTTGAAAGATTTGCAGCCCAACAGGCCTGACAAAGCGACTTACTTGGCAAATCACAAAAAACTGTGCTGTGGCCGTGGACCGAGCTGTCAGCCTCTCCACGTACAGTACTCTTCCGATGGAAGTCGTTCCTTGACCACGTTGACCACGCCGCGCGGAGAGCACCACGGCGGTGGACGACGGCGAGGCCTAGGAAGGGGACGACGCGGCAGCGGAAGCCCGTGCGGAGAGGACTACGAGGGTTCACTGGTTCGGCTGCGGTGTGAGGCAGTCGTTGCCGCAAGGCCTGGCCAGCAGTGGGAATAGTAGGGGGCGGTGAGGCTTCTGCGGCAACACAGCCGGCCACGGGAGGCAGGAGCATGCGGCACGACCGGCGCTGCTTTGGGCTGCTGGAGCAAGAAGACCAGAGGTTGAAGAAGCACTACGGCCGTTGGATGGACATCGTACGGTCACTGGAGCTAGAATCATTCATATTGACTTAGTTGACAAAGCCCTTCGTCCCCGTCAACTTAGTAGGCCAAGCTGACAGCAGGGGGAACGTTTTTTTCGCGATATACAGTGGCCCGTCCGGTGGGTCCCAGCAGTCAGGGGGGAACGATTTTTTTGCAAAATACTGGTGGCCCGTCCGGTGGGTCCCAGCAGTCAGGGGGGAACGATTTTTTTGCAAAATACTGGTGGGTCCCTGCTATCAGGTGGAGGAATCATTATTTTCCGCGTAATAAGGAGGCACTTCCTTGCTGCCGCCGTGGACCCAGCTGTCAGTCTCTCCACATACAGTCCACGTCCGATGGAAGTCATTCCTTCCATGTTGACCACGCCGCGCCGAGAGCACCAGGGCGGTGGATGACGGCGAGGCCTAGGAAGGGGACGACGCGGAGCCAGTGAAGACGCGGCAGTGGATGCCCACGCTAAGAGTATTAGGGTTCACTCGTTCGGCTGCTGTGTGAGGCTGCCATCGCCGCAGGGCCTGGCCAGCGGTGGGAATAGTAGGTGGCGGTGAGGCCTCCACGGCAGCACAGCTGGCCACGGGAGGCAGGAGCAAGCGGCACGACCGGCGCTGCTTTGGGCGGCTGGACCAAGAAGACCAGAGGTTGAAGAAGCACTACGACCGTTGGATGGAAATCGTACGGTCACTGCAGCTAGAATCGTTTATATTGACTAAGTTGACAAAGCCCTTGGTACGTCAACTTAGTAGGCCCACAGGTCAGCTTCCGAAACAGTGCGCCCCAGATGTCAGGGGGAGGAATCATTTTTTAGGAGGGTGAAGCTAGAATATCCGAGATTGAAGAAGAAGCACGGCATCCATTGGATGGACATCCAACGGCCACAGCTGCTAGAACTGTGTGTTGACTATAAGTTGACAAAGCCTTGCATACGCGTCAACTCTTTTTTTTAGGGGACGCATCAACTTAGTAAGGCCAGAAGTGTGTGGCAGAGAACTTATAGCCCATTTGAGATTTGTAAGAATGTGTAGCCCATTTTTGAATTCTAATGGAATTTACTACAGCCCATTTACAGTTTGTTAAAAGTACAGCCCATTTCAACCAGCCGTTCAAAACAGAATTCAATAAAATTTCCCACATTTTGATGGGATCCGAAATATTTTTATCCTGAAATTTCTAGATAGATTAAATATAATTTCAATATAAATTTATATTATGTAAAAATCCAACAAAACATTGCGCTCGCAACAATTAATGAAATTAAAATTTTCAATATCCAAAAATAATATTTTATAAAGTAATCACGTGTTTTGTGCATTTTTTATAGTTACTACCCAGTTTTTATAATTACATCCCATTTATTATTTCTTAAAGTCCATTTCCTTGTTAAGCCTAATGCATCCCTCCTAGGAAAGATTTGCAGCCCAGCGGGGCGGAGAATAACAACTTGACCTTGCCTGCGTATTCCTAAAAAAAGTATAGTTGGGCTAGCCATTTCAGCTTGAAAAAAATTAATATCTGTGCTGGATATTTGGCCTGGGCTAGACGGGCCACAGCCCGCCCAGTTAATACCTGCAGCGATGTTTTCGTTGTTGTTCAGAGGTATCTGGCCTAAACATCGAAAAACACTGCAGTGCTCACACCTCAAAAACACAAATACTGCTCGAGCTGCTTGGTCCCAACTGTCGGCCGCTTCTTGTGCAATTCTCTCGTTTATTGACTATTACTACATAGGTTGACAATGGTGTGGGACCGTGATGTTAGGAAAACAGGGGGAAGCAAAATAAATAACTCCAGCGAGTGCTTCCACCTCTGCCTCGTTGTCTCCCGTGGAAACCCCTTTCCTCCTTTTTTTTGCTCGGGCAAGGACCAATGCATGCAGCACGTCCATGCGGTTATTAGGCAAGAAATAAAAGCGCTTTGCATGCTATGAATTACGATGGCCTGCATGGGTAGCTAATAAGGCATCCTCTTAACTGCTGTGATTAAATGTTGTGTTTAGAAGAGAGAAATATTCTCCTTTTCCACCAATCTGCTTGCACCTAGGTCGTGATGCACCTTCTAATACGACTTATTCATCTAGACGGAGGGAGTATAGTTTTATACATATATATATAATATGGAGGCACTTGCGTACGTGAGGCTATGGACCTGGTGGGTCCCCATTGTCATCCTCTCCAAGTAAAGTCATCTCCTCGCCCGCGCGCGCTTTCGGCCCGAAATAGTCAGCGCCGCCCGCCCCGCTTCCCGGTGCAGGCGATTGCTCTGCCTTCAAACGACACAAGTGCCGTCCGTCCATCTGTCGCCCACATTAATGATACGCGGTTGCCGAGGCGGCTACTTCGGCGCCACACGTCCGTCCCTCCGCCCGCCCACCATTTCTATATAAACTGCTGCGCCGGCCATAGCTATAGTCATCCTCATCCGTTCCCTTTCTCCTATCCACACCACTACTGCCCACCATGGCTTCCTCGCGCTCCAGCGCTCTTCAGGACGGGCGGACGATGGACCACAAGGAGATGGCAGCCATTGCTGCCGCCGGCTGGCCGGTAGGCAACCGGAGGACGACGACGTCCCAATGGAGAACATGGTAGTCGATGATCCGGCGCCAACCCCTCCTCCGCGCCATCCTCGCCGGTGCATTGCACCATGACCATCGGCGAGGCCCGTGGCCAATATATGAAAAGTGTGAGGCAGATGCGTCAGGAGCAGTTCCGGGAGGCGCAGGCCGACGCTGCCTACAACCATCATTTCCTCCAGGAGCACCTGCAGGCGGAGGAGCAGATCGCCGCGGAGCGGGAGGAGCAGGAGGCGCTGCTCGACTCGTACCGCTCCGCACGCAAGGGCTACCTCGAGCGCTGGCAGGAGCTCATGCGGGTGGCGGAGGCTGTGGCCGCCTACAAAGAGGCTAGCAAAGAGGGCGATGAAGCAGGCGAGGCGCTGTTTGGCGAGACCGAGGACGAGGCAGAGGACAATGCTGGCTCCGCGAGTCCCCGCTCCGCTGGCGTGACGAGGCCCTGCTTCGCCGAGTCCCCGCGGCGCCAACAACGAGGCAGAGGACACCGCCGGTTCCGCCGAGGCCCCGCCCCGCCAACAACGAGGCAGAGGACATCGCCGGCTCAGCCGAGGCCCCACCTTGTCGGCAACGCGGGGGAGGATTTCCACCGCTCCGCTGAGGCGCCACCCGCCAGCAACGAGACAGAGGACATCGCTGGCTCTGCCGAGGCCCCGCCCCACTGCCAACGAGGCCGCGCCACACAGAAAACAAGGAAGAGTAGAACACGGTAGGTCACCGCCGCTCGGTTCCAAGTAAGGCCACTGCTGCTACCCTCCTGTTGAAGCCAAGCTAGGCAGGTTGACCATTGACGGCCGGTTAGCTTCTTGGCGGCGAAGTGGAGTCAGGGAGTTCTGCTGGAGAATAACGCTGCTTCTACTTAACTGCTGGTGCAGTTGGCTGACAAACACGTGGGCCCAACAGGCCACATGTCAGTTACGCAACTGCACCTGCAGTTAAGTCACTGAAGCTTTTGTTTGGCTCAGCGGGACACAGGTGGGTAGCTTCGGTTAATTAATTATACCTCCAGCGCACTGCTTTTTAGTTGAAGAATGTATGAAATGTAATGAAATCTGGCATGTTTATATGAAATCCGACCGTGTATGAATGAATTTATTTCGATTAGTTCGAATTCCTGTATCACTGGCATTGGATGAACATGCAAAACAATATGTACTAGCATTATTCCCAGGGTGATCACCTCGTTTGCAGCAGTTTCACATGTACTCCCTCCGGTCCTTTCTAGTCTGCATACAAGTTTTGTCTGTAGTCAAAGTACCTCTACTTTGACCAATCTTATACAAAAAAGTATGCACTTTCACAATGTGCGAAGTAAAAAGGAACAGAAGGAGTACAAAGAGTTTGAGAAAGTTTTTAGCGTTTCTGTACATTGCAATCAAACACACAGGCCTGGCAATTCATAGAGAACATTCAAAACAATCGATGATTATGCATCTCAGCGACTCACATGTCAGAGGCAATATTTACTTCACAACTAAAGAATAAATAAACAAATTGATCGACGCTGCTGATAGCAAGGGCGTCCCATTCGAAAATATCAAACGCATGTCTTGCTAAAATCAATGAGCAAAATTTGACAATGTTGTCCCATTCCAAAATATCAAATGCCAACGATTGTGGAATGGGCAGGGTTTGCCATTAGTTCGGACATTGACATGGCACCTCGTGCTAAATAAACCAGCTGTCCTTCTTGTGCAGTTCCACCAAAATCATCCAAATTCGCGCGTAGCTTGTATGATTTCGCCCTTATATGTTGCAACGCCTTGAACTTATCGGCACCTCCTTTTTTGTGGTGGAAATGACTGATTTGATGTATTCATGAACATTTTGTGCAGTTCCCATTGAAATCAAGCTGAGCACCCCTATTTCCACAAATACAAAAAAGTGCTTAGTATAGAGCAAACTGTACTATGAATTGACAGTTTCAACAGGCACATACATGGTCCATGTAGAGCACACTTTTACAAAAATGGAACTCACCAGAAAGAATCCTAGAACAACATTGTACTCGCGCATCACAGCAAAAAAACGGAGATTTTGTCAGTCCTTCTGAGCTGAAGTTAGTTTGGTCTTGTGGGGAGTAATGTATCCATCCTTCAACTGCTCCTTCTGATGATAAGATAGACAGGGCTTCTTCATCTTGGCATAATCGGAACTAGTGACTTCACGTACTCCATATTCTTCTTCAGAGGAAGATGATCCTGTTATGCAAAGAAAAGAGGACTACTAAAGGCTAGCATCACTGTTTGCTCGAAAAAAAGGAAAGGAAATATTTAAAACAGCACAGATGAAGCACTTCTCAAGGACAATACCACTTTTTCATGATAGTATCTAAACAGTAGCACAACACCAATAGAGATGACAAAGCTCAATCATATGGATGAAATCAGTGGGCGAGTACCAGCCTTTGTCAGGAGGCTTATTGTGTAGAGCATACAGATGAAGCAATTCTCCGGAACCATCTATTGCAATCTACGGTGGTGGCCATGCTTACTATATACTCCTCGATTAGTTTTATGTTTCCAACATCTTCTTGTGCAGTTCCACTAAAATATATGGTATCTTCAAAGAAGATCCCTGTTTGCACAAGTAGAGATAATTACATATTACATTAAGAGTGGCATCAAATCAGTGGCAAAACAATTGCCTGTTCCAGCCATAGCAATAAATTAAGAAGCAAAACTATATCATTACTTGTGTCATCACAGTTCCAGTGCTTCATTACAGCACCGGGAGTTGATTTTTGTTTTTCTTCCCCTTGTTCTTCCCCTTCATCACTTGGTTCAATAACAAACATGCTTCGCCTTCAATGTAAGATTTGGCATGTCAATTAGGGAGCACAAGTATAGTACTAAACTTAATTTTCTGATGAAAGTGGCAAAATACAGGCCAGCAGTTGTGAAATATCCTTATCTTACCTCAATGGGATATTACGGTGCACATACAGATTGGAAGTCTTGTCTCCATTTGTGCACTTCACTAAAATCAAGCAACATTATCGTACAAGTAGCACAACATATGAATGCACACTGCAGAATCATGTGAAAGAGGGCTAGTACTGACCTCTCATGATGCGGAATTCAAACAACTCACAAGAAGAAGATCTGAACCAAATTCTCCTTAACGAATAGGAAGTAAGATCTCCTCTTGTGCAGTTCCACTAAGATCAAGCAATCAAGCAACGTTGTCGGTGTGACATTTTTGTTGAACTGCACAAAACACTCTTAAAACAAAAGTGTTTTGTGCAGTGCAACAAAAGGTCACAATGGCAACGAGGTGAAGCAGATAACCCTGTTTACACAGAGGTGCAAAGGAAACAATTAGTGGTCAATAACGATGGATGACACAGAAGCCAACAAAAAGAAGAATCTACCTTATCTAAATGGGAAAGAAAGGAAGACAGTAGCATTTCTCAAACGGTGGCATTGATTAATATTAGCTTCAAGATTATATTAACAATAAAATTTGTTAAACATGTAATTTGCTTTTAACTATGGCATTGCATCAATTTTCCAGCGGCATTATTAGAGGGTGTTTGTTTACAGGGACATTTCGGTGTAGGGACTAAAAAAACTCCGTGTCAGTCCCATCTAAACCAAAGAGGAGGGACTTTTAGGGACTAAAAGTGGGCATTTGGGACTAAAGAAAGAAGACCCCGACGGAGTCTTTTTGGGACTTTTTCCAACAGTTTCCCCTGCCACGCATTGCACCTTGTCTCTATTAGCTCATTACTAGGGGTAACATGGTCTTTTAGCATGTCATTTAATAACCTCTAGTCCATGTTTAGTCCCTGGAACCCAGCAGGTAGGGACTAGGGAGTTTTTAACCAAACAGGGCCTTAGATTAACAACAGCTAATGAGTTGCACAGGACAGTGGACGCACCAGCACCATGTGCATCTACCGATGTACTGTGGTCATGCAGAGTCTGTTGTAACAAAGAACAAGCAATCAAGGAGGATATTTGTGTTGGTCCCAGTTTTTTTATCTTTAGACGCCTTTCCCTATGTGAGCGCATCAAATCTAGTCCTGCACAAACTCTACAGCCTTGTCCCTTCCTTTCCTGTTTGAACTAGTACTTTCTCCCCTTCCTTTCCTCTTTCAACCACGTCCTAGATTTATGTAATACAACTTTCCCCACTACTTTCTCCAATTCCTTTCCTCTTTGAACCACGTCCTAGATTAATGCTATACAACTTTCCCCCTTCATTTCCTCTTTGAACCACATCCTAGATTCATGCTATATACAACTTTTCCCACTACTTTCCCCCACTCCTTTCCTCTTTGAGACACGTCCTAGATTCATGGTATACATGCAGCTAGAGCAATGCATGTGGAGTAACTAAATTATACCTTAAGGTTCTTGGGGCATGGTTCGGTGGGCGACGGGACGGCGGCGAAGAAGAAGGGGTCGGAGGCCCTCCTGCGCCGCCGCTGGGTGGAAAGTGAACAGTTGCGCCGGTAGTCCCTCGCCGACAGCGACAGTGTTAAGCCTCCTTCCCTTCCCAGCGGACGGATCCTGCCGGCTCTTTGAGTAGCAGTGAGGGGAGAGAGAGGCCAATGAAGTCTTGTTTAGATCTGGAGAGGGCGAGAGAGTGTGAAGAGAGCAACTACAAGCGCTGAGGCTCCAGCGAGAGAGGGCGAGAGAGTGAGTGAACAAGCTAACCAGCTACACAACCCTCCCGTTATGTTCAACGAGAAGGAAATAACCTTTTTATACATTCCCGCATTCGTGTGACAAGCATGCCATGTTTTTTTGTGTGTGCGGGAGTCATTGGGATTTCAATCATAATCGTGACATGTGGCTTTGGTGGTAAGACTATCCACAGTGGTGCAGAAATAATGCAGCCTTAGTCACCTTACCTCTCTCCACGTAGTACGTTGGGTCCCACCAGTCAGAGGGTGAAACAAACAAATTAATAAGAAAAATTAAAAGCGCCAGCGGTGTATCTTACCTCACACATCTCGCTACTTCTCGGGAACACTGTCCAATTGATCCCTCTATTCGCTCACGTACTATTTTAAGTGAATCCTTATTATAACATGCACACAAATTTTGGCCACTTGTATTCGACTTAAGTTAGTGTGCCACCGTATCTCGTATACTTACTACTCCCTCCGTCTAGGTGTAATAAGTCACGTTAGAAGGTGCAACGGGACCAAGGTGCGTGCGTGTGCGTGTGTGTGTGTGTGTGTTTAACACCATGTGTGTGTAGTGTACGATTTTAGCCGCAAGAGTCGGTGCATCCTCTCGTTTCTGGGCGTGTCCGGTAGGGACATGCGGATAGCTGCCACGCCCACTCCTGACTAGCCTGGCCCACCCAATGCCCCTCCATCGCCCGCGCGCGCTTCCTGCCTGAAACGGTCAGCATCGTTCCAAAGAATCGGTGCCGCATTCATGCCCGGGCAGAGCGGACGCGACCTCTCACTGGCGCAAGAGTGATGGTTGCTTCATCCATCCAACTTACTGTTGGGTCTATGTGATTTGACGGCTCATTGGTCTTTATTACTGAGGTGGTAGGACTGCTGGATGTCCCACGCTTTCGGCGAAAGGAGGTATACTACTACTACTAGATTATAATTTTCTCCATTCTTACAGCGGAGGTGTGCAAGAGCAGTGAAAACACGCAATCTCAGTGATTACATGGCCCACCTCACACTATCACCGTGCGACACCTAACTCTTTACATAGTACTCCCTCCATTCCTAAATATTACTAGATGAGTCCCTGCGCGTTGGCGCGGAACATCGGTATATCTCTCTGCGCAAAATTATCGATTTCATAGAACAAAAAAAACTCAATAACCGCATGACAAATGTGGTAGCCAAACTAAATAAACTCCCACCATCATTTAGATCACCCTACGTAAGGAAAAAAGATCAACCAACTAAACTCCTACTGCATAATGGGATTATATTTTTCTTTTTGACATGTTAATGGGACTTAAAAGCTCACTTACATGCATGCTACCGGTGCATGCTTGCATGCAGACATGTTGATGTGATTTAAAACCCACTCACATGCATGTGGCACGGTATTTCTGCATGCTTGCATGTGGCTTAGTGCGGAGCCTCTCAACGTCAAGATCAGACGGCTATTATGGACTGATTTACTTCATCTAACGGCTACATCAATTTTGATGACGTGGCTCAAGGAGAGGATAGAGAATTCCTAGTAGTGGGGGCTAGCTAGTACTAGTAGATATAAGTCTTTGTAGAGATTCCACTACATATGGAACAAAATGAATGAATCTACACTTAAAATGCATTTATATACATCCGCATGTGGTTCATGGTGAAATCTCTACAAAGACTTATATTTAGGAACGGACGAGGTACTAGTATAGTACGTACTGTAATTTATCAGCGAGATAAATTTGTACAATGCTATGAAGCTTCCAGCTTCTGTTACATGTATCTTGCGTCCAAGGTTGCCCGTTGCAACATTTCATCAAATACAAAGGAGACTAACATGCATGCTATTGCATCTCAATGATTGACAGATCATAGAAAATATGTACTCCAACCATTCGAAAATAAGTTTCTCAACTTTGTGCAAACTTTAGTAAATTTTACTACTACTAAAGTTGACACTTATTTTGGAACAGAGGCAGCTAAAGAAAAAAACGATCCATGCAGTCCCTAGCCCTTGAACCATGAACCCTGACCAGGCTTCAATTTGCTGGCAACGTTCGAGCTTCCTAATAAATGAAGTTTGCAACCTTTTTACCATCGGATCATGTTGTGCAGTTTCACCAAAATCGAGATGAGCATCCCTGTGGCAAAGAAATTGAACAAGCGTGATTAGAATAAGATTACTGGGACTAGTTGATGAGACATAAACTCATAACAAATACAGTACGTAGAAGCCAGTAGAGGTATGTGCGGGGCAAAGAAGTAGAGAAATATTCATAGGAGTGATGTGGGCAGCTGGAGCAGTGGTGCAAGCCGGCTGTAAAGGGAGTTGTACCTGAGGGACGTAGCTCAACCTTCAGGAGGGTGGCGGGAGGCGGCAACTGCCCACGTCGCGGCAGTGAGCAAGGGATGAAGGCAACCTCACCGGCTTTGTGAGAGAGAACGGCGCGGACCCCTAATCAGGACGTGTCGACAGTGGGTTTTTGCCATCGGCGACGGCCACCGCATCTACACTAAGCATCCACCTCTTCCCCAAGCAGACGTGATCCACCGGGATGTTAGAGATGTGGCCACAGTCGTTTTGTGTGAGAGAGTGTGAAGAGAACAACCCCGGCAAGCAACCGTGTAGGCTGGCCCGTCCTGACTATGTACTCCTTTTCTCTCCATATGAACCTATCATATTGCCTACGTGCCACTGAAGAAAAAAAACTTTATTTATAAATGACGCGGAACCTACTACTCGTTCTCCTATAACCTTGCGCTTGGCATCTCCAAAATATTGACCTTGCGATTGGCTCTTCGCCTCTTCGGGAAGTTGAGCAATAATGGTAGTGCAGTATATATCATTTTGGCTATATGAGACCGAATGAATTGCTGCACGTCCACCACATGGGCGAGGGTCGAGGGGCAAGGGAGAGTGCTACATACGGAGCAAAATGAGTGAATCTACACTCTAAAATACGTCTATATACATCAGTGTTTGGAGTATGTACTAGTAGTTCATATTGAAATCTACTAAAGGACATATATATTGCAAACAATATGATATAATCTCTATAACCAAGGTAGTCAGGACAAGGAGTAAACGAAGGGAGTAGTAAATTTTTCTCCTCGTCCTACGAGCCACCGCGCGCATGGGCGAGGGAGCAGAGCGGGCGTAAGGCGTAGTAATCAAGCTTCACCTCATCCTGCGAGCCACCGCACCCGTGGGTGGGGGAGACGGCATACTAAGCAAGCTTCTCCTCGTTCTGCGAGTTGACGGGAGACATCAAAAGTACTCCAGTGTATAGAGCCTTGCCTCTAAGGTAGGCCCCACATGGTTTGCCTCTTTTTTAACATAACACGTCAAGTCACAATTTGTTTGTTCACCCGTGGTAGACGATCCTCCCTCCACCAAGTGGACACGTGCCAAATTACCACGTGGGCTGCCTTTTTCGTACATAAATGAGCTCCATCGTGTACCCGCATGGGTGTGGTTGGGAAAGAGACGGGATTACGTGCACCGTGCACGCACCTCTTCTCTTCATGCACATCCCCCACCTACGTGGGTGTGTGTGAGAGATACAAACCGCGTTCATGAGTGTTTTTTGTTTTGGGGTGGGGGTGGGGTGGGGGGTTGATTTCGTTAATTATTTGTGGGAGTATGTGTCTATGACATCTCAAACAAAATTTTGCATGCAATGTGTGTGAAATGGAGGCCTATCCATATCATACATAGAGGGTCGGGCAATCCACGAGAAGAGATGGAGGGGTCATAGCTATCGATAGAGTCGAAGAGAGGATCAAGTGGGTGGGTGCGAGATCGATGAAGAGAGCCATCGAAATTGTGTGTGCGTACAAGTCAAAGATATAGGGCGACTGGCCTACCGGAACGTTAAAGGGCACATGTCAAGTTTGTGTGTGGCAGGGAGACATGACTAGAGCGCTCGATGTATCGGTGTGTGTGGGGGGGAGGGGCGGTGGGAGGGGTAGGCAGAGGCCTAACTATAGAGGTAGAATGACTCGTATATGTGTTGAGAAGGAGAGACCCAGCTATGTCTTGAGGGAGATCGGTCGACATCCATACATAATTGAAGGACGGGAAATATGATGGGAGAGAGAGGAGAGAGAGAGGGAGGGAGAGGGAGGGAGAGGGGTAGAGTGCTGGATGGGTGATGGAGTTGCTTCTTGAAGATGGTGGGAGAGGCCTACTAGACATACTGAGGGTGGAACTGCAATGTTATCAATAAGAGTGGGGATGTGTTTCTGTGTGTGCCTGTGTGTGATAGATCTGTCGGGACGCATCCATGGATGATGAAGGGGAACCATGTGTTTGGTAAGCAAACCTAACTAGATCGGTAGATCAATTTTTGTTTGTCAGAGGAAGGGAGAGACACAACTAATGAGGTAGATCGATTGACGTGTGGGTAAAAATGAGTTATAAGGACCTAGCTAGCTATATGTATAGCGAGAGATCAGTCGGTGTACGTCCATTTGTTAGAGGCAAATAAGTCCCAGTGAGACGGATAGACAGAGAGAATGGATCTAGGAGGTGGTGCGAGAGGCCCAACTACTAGCTAGATAGGGAGAGGAGTGTGCGGTTGTGAGAGCGATGAAAAGAGGGGCGAGAGTTTACACGTGTGTCTGACCATATGAGAGACACAAGGCAAGGACACATAAAGGAGGAGATTGAAGGTGTGTTTGTATGTTGTAGGCAGGCATCGCTGGAGAGGTTTATCGATCGGTGTGTGTCGAAAAGGAGTTGTGGAGACTCTGGGAGAACTACCTAAAGAAAAAAAATGAATGTGCCCAGTGGATAGAATGCCGAGGGAGGGGGAGGGCAAGGAGGGCGTGTGCATGCACGAGAGAAAGTTAGTGGTAGCTACAAAGGTTAGAGGATTGTGTGGGTGTAAGAGACTAACAAAGATCATAATTTGATATGAAAGCGGATTCATATATTTGAATAGGAGATCATAGTGTTTTAAACATTGCATGCATGAATATAGCGGTGATACATGTGCTGTGCACATGTTATACCATAATGTGATAATGCATGGTGTTTGCAAGTCACAGCTAAATGTCGAACAATCTAAACCATACTATACGTCAAACAATCTCACATTTTATTTGAATTTGTCATAATGTGTGGCGTTTGCAGCTTAGAACTAAATATCGAACAATCTAAACAATACTATATATCGAACATTCTCACATTTTATTTGAATTTGTGATAATGTGTGGTGTTTGCAACTCACATCTAAATACTTGTAGGAGTAGGGGGTGGGGCACCATACATAATGTGATAAATACATTATACATATGAGACATGGTTTAGATTATGAAGATCTAGCTAGAGCTAGAAATGTAATGTGATTTGACATCAAAATAAAGTGGATTCAAAAAATCTAGTTCGAGTTCATATAGTACACATAGTTCGTATGTAACTTGAGACTAATCGTGTGGTGTGCTGTGAAGATAATACACAAACGATGGTTTAACTTGACAATAATGATGATTGTAGGTCTTATTAAAACAAAGAAACGAATTCAAATGCTTTGACTTCACAACAATCATTACTGTAGATCTTATTCAAATAGAGAAACGAATTCAAATTTAGTTCATATTAAAGCGGTAGTATATTCGTTTGGAATGCACTAAAACGTTCATTTGAGTAGTAGGTTGCATGCATTATACACGTAGCGAAATATTTTAATTGAACATAACATGAATTAAAAGTTTTGAATGACATTTGTAGGGCACATTGATTTGGTACAGTACACGTTAGGCTTGTCCGGAAATTTCAACCCGTGCCTTGTTAGCCCAAAATATTTAGGCCTTCTTTGGTTCATAGGATAGGAATAGGAAAATCATAGGAAGTGAGATGACATGCATGTCAATTCCTATAGAGAAAAAGATGTCATTTGGTGCATAGGATAGGAGTTTTTCCATTGAGTCTAGGCTAATGTTTTTTTTCCTCCAAACCATGAAGGATTGATTCCTATCCTACATAGGAATAGGAATCCGTTCCTACAAACCAAAGGGCTTCAAAGGAATTTTTCCTTTGCAAATCCTATCCTATAGAATTCCTACAATAATCCTACAAACCAAAGGAGGCCCTAAGATATATCTTTGTCTCGTTGTGCTCTGACAACTCCCTCCATCTCAACCCGCGCCTTGCTATTCCGAAATTACAACGCGCGCGAAAACTCCCACCTCCTGTGAAATCCCGACACACGAAATGCCCGTGGTACCCCTGAACCAAAAGAACCGCCTCAAATCGGTGGGGGTACTTCCGTAACTTACCCCACATTTTGGACAAGCGCGTCTCTAAGCCAGGGTTCCCCACTGCCATCCCATCCGCCCACCCATTCGTACACCGAGGCCGCAAAAACCCGCGAGGAAACCCCACACCCTGCTCCGTCTGCCACCCAGTCGGAGCCTCTTCCCCGACGATGTCGTCCACAACAACACCTCGACGTCCCTCATCCACCGTACCGGATGAGGATCCGTCGTCGATCTCATCGTCCCGCCGGTTCAGCCACCCCGTCCTCCACCTCCAAGGAGCTGCCCCGACGTTCCCCTCGTCTTTCGCGCCACCTCCATTCCCACACCGCCGTCTTCACCTGCACCACCGGAAGAGCATCATCACCGTTTCCTCAGATGAAGTTGCGGCCTAATCAGCGCCACCAAAGAGGTTGTACACTAATCGCCACATTTTCTTCTTGATTCGATCTCACGGTGCTGCCGGCGCTCGGTCTCGAGCCGACACGGCGCGGCTCCATCCACGGCGGCGTCGCCGGCCACTTCCTCCATGGCGTCGCTCCCTCGGCGGCGACGTCCACATCAGTAGGACCTGCTGCTGCTTTAGCTCTCGCTCGCGCTGCTCCTCTGCTCTTGCTCTCGGTCCCCTACCTGGTCTGCTCTTGCTATTGCTCTTGCTCGCACTGTGGCTCTCGCTCTTACTCTTGCTTGCGATGCTGCTCCGATTTAGCTACACTTCACTCAGATGCCGCTGGGGTGAAGGAAGAACTAGCCACAGCGGGGAGGGGGGCTCGCCCGAGAAGTACCCCACTATCTATCTTAGGGTTCAGGACGGGGGCGGTGGTCGCCCGTGGTTGCGGGGCGTTGGCGGGGCGGCGGCATGGGGATCGCCAGAGAAAAAGCTCGGCAGGGGGGGCTAGAGGGATGGCCTGGGCGGCGGTAGACCGGCGGTGTGGAGTGTTTTCGGGGCGGGCGGGGAGGCGCACCGCGGGCGGCGGGGGGCTGCTGTTTGGCCGGCTCAGGGGGGTGGAGGTTGAAGATGAACCGCAGGCCCTTGATTTCGTATCCAACGGCTGCAAAATCGACTGACCAGAGATGAAAAAGTCAGTCGAGCGACGTGTAGCCTGACCTTGCTAGTGCGTTCAGTTTCGACAGGAAAATTCAGTTTCGACAGTTAAGCTCAGTTTTGAAAGTTAAGTTCAGTTTCGACAGTTAAATTCAGTTTCGACAGTTAAGTTCGGAGATAAGCGGCTGATGTATTTTACATCTAGCACTTTGTGGTTATGTATTTTACGTCATGTATTGGAGATTCTATTAGAATTCCACTCAGGTTAACGTTGTTCATTGTCTCTCTTGTCCTGCTTCAGCCTCGGCGTCGTACAACTCACCGGAGCTGCTCCAACGACGAAACCCTCCATCACAGCGGAGCAGTACCTCGGGCTCCATCTCCAGACGCCAAAGATCTTCTTCCCCTCCTCCAATAGCCAAGTTAGCCGGAGCATCCTCACCGGCCAACCCAATCACGCTAAGATCGACATGGCTTCGCCAAAGAGGTTGTACACTTATTGCATCTCTTTTTTACTCTACATGTTATATATATTGTCCACTGAGCACACGGATTTGTTCCTTTAGTGTCTCCTTGAAAGAAAAAATGTAGGAATTTTAATTTTCAATTGTCCTCCTTTTCAAATTCCTATTCATGAAGCACAAGACTAAGAGATAGTAGCATAATAGCATTATAACCGTACATTTTCTTGTGGTTTGACTTAATCTCACCATGCTTCTTTGCATCATGTGATCTTCCAATTGTTGTGAATCAAACACCCAGATTGGCAGAAATCCTGTGTTTTTAAATTCTCTGTTTTGCACATGCATTCCTATCCTATTCCTGTCTATTTCCTATCCCTGCATTGTTGGAATCCTCCAATTCAAATGAGCCCTTACAGAATTACTTATCTTACAGATAGTTGTCAAAGAAAACCTTGCGTGGTTTGTCCCGCTCCTGCTGCGCCATTGTCCACCCCAGCTCAGCTGCTCCAACGACAGAAGGATCCAGCACAGCAGGGATCCGGCCTCCAGACTGTCTTTCGTCGCCTCAGATCTTCTTCCCCGCCGCTGGCAGCCATGAAAACTGCACTACCATCATCAACCGAGCAGATGACCTCGAGCACTACACGGGTCCACAAGAGAGGTCGCACTCTTTTATGTCTCCTTACGTTATGCATCGCTTAATATTACATGCTACTTTATCGTCCTGTTCACCGATTAGACTCTAAGTCAACTCCAAACTAATGGTCAAACTTGAGTTTCTAAATGGTTGTGAGGTACACATTGGGGCCGCTATCAATAGTATCTATCTACTATCTGGTTAATCTCCGGTGTCTACTATGAGTTTCATGTTGGGTGGGAAACAAATAGTAAAGAAGCCATTATCTGTATTTTTTAACTGAAGCCATTATTTGCCTGCTATTATTGGTTTTGGGTCTATCCACAGGTTGCTACCATCACTCTGGATTTCTGCATGCACTCCTTACATAATCTCACTATGTTTTATTCCTATGCATGACAGTTATTGTAAACAATGGAACTGAACATGTAGAGCAAAAGAGACGAGCCTTGTGTGGAAATAAAATTTCATGCAGACATCGCTCCATGGTAGGCGCAAAGGCAGCCCCCCTCCACGTATTTCGGATTGTAATCGAGAGGAAGCTATCTGTTCTGAGGGGGATTTAGAAGGAGAAGACAACTCCTATTTACCCCCGGAGGTCTTCGCTCTAACTTGGCATGCTGATGTTGGTTATATCATGCATATGGTGTCTTGCATTGCTTACTTTATACATCAAATATGTCAGCTACTTAGTTTAGACATACTTTGTGCGAATGCCATCTGTTTAGTTTATTCATCATTTATGTGAATTATGCAACACCATCTTGTTTAGCCAGGCATCATATATGTGAATTTTGCAATGCCATCCTGCTTAGCCAGTCATCTTATATGTAAATTATATCAGGCCATCCTTTTTTCCGTTACATATTACATTTGTCAACAATGTTATTACATTCAACTGCTCTTCGTGTGCATCAGCCATTTGACACGGTGATGGCAAATTCTAGAGTGAAAACAAGGTCTTCAGAGCAGATTATGCTATTAGACGAAGTGCATATCTCGCTGGTTACGGATAGCTCCTCAGAGGAGGATTCAGAGACAGATGACCAGTCCTATTCCCCCCCGAGGTGTATGCTCTAACTTGGCAGGGTTATGTTGCTCGTATCGTGCGTATGGTGTCTCGCATTGCTATGTCATTTGATTAGTTTAGACATGCTTTGTGTGAATGCCACATGTTCAGTGTCTAATTACCATATATGTGAATTATGCATTGCCATATTGTTGCAAGTCATTATATATGTGAATTATACAATGCTATCTTATTGCAAAGGCATTATATATGTGAGTTATGCAATGCCATGTTGTTTAGCCAATCATCATGTATGTGAATTATATCATGCTATCATTTTTTTGTATTACATGTTCCATTTGGCGACAACATTTGTATATTCAACTACTCTTCCTGTGCATCAGCCATTTGAAGCGGTGATGGAAGTATCTGGAGTGAAAACAAGGTATTCAGAGCAGACAATGCTACCTGCTGAAGCAGACATCTTGCTGGTTACAGAGAGCTCCTCATATGAGGATTCAGAGACTGATGACCAGTCCTATTTTCCCCCTGAGGTCTATGCTCAAACTTGGCAGGGTTATATTACCCATGTCATGCATGTTGTCTTGCATTGCTTAGTTTTTACATCATATATGGATTGCTATCTGCTTACTTGCTTACTATATAAATCATATATTCGAATTATATCATGCCATCATGTTTACACAGTACATACACATCATCTATCTGAATTATGGCATGGCAACCCATTTAATAAAGACATCATATAGTTATATCATCTCATCTTGTTTAGTGTTTACAATCATCATATTTTGAATTATGGCATTCTATCCGTGAATGTATGTGAATTATGGCATGCCAACCTATTTAATAAACACATTATATAGTTATGTCATGTCATCATGTTTACATAGTCTCATATTTTGAACTATGTCTTTCCATCTTTTTTAGTTAGCCATCATAATGTGAAATTGTGTCATGCTATCCTGTTTAGTTAGCCATCATATATGTGAAATTGTGTCATGCTATCCTGTTTGGTTAGACAACATAAATATGAATTATTTCATGCCCTCTTTTATTCCCCACTATCCATTGCACCTGTCTATCATACAATGTCTATACTTTCAATTACTTTTCTTGTTTATCAGCCATTTGAATTGGAGAGCGTGATGGCAGTATCTAAGGGAGTAACAACACGGTCTTAAGAAAAGATAGTGCTACCACTTGATGCAGATAGAACCACGGTTGTACTTACCCAAGGACCAGATCCACCACACATAACCCAGACTCTCGTAGATTGTACCCCTACCCAGTTGGACAGAGAACCAGCTACATGTGATAGCCTGGCTTATTAGGGATGATAGACTACTCATATCAATATCGAATTCCTTCTTTTCCGGGAGCCCATTCGGATAGAACTCCAAAGTTAAGCATGCTCAGCTTGGAGTAGTGTCAGGATGGGTGACCGACTGGGAAGTTGCTCCCGGGTGCACATGAGTGAGGACAAACTGCGCAGAAAAGACTAGTATTGATCTGTGGGGCCGGTCTAGATCCCGCCAGGAGTAATGACCACCGGCGGGTGTGTCCGGGGGGTTACAAGTTGGTATCAGAGCTGACCCTCGCGGTTATACGGATGGTTGCAGACAGGTGCGTGGTCATGTTATTCATGACGTTTGTGACCCGTCGTGGCACCCGGCATGGCACATGTACCGGACTGGAAGCATAGATGTTTGTGCCAAGAGGGAACGTTCCTGTGGCCCGACGAGGACATCGATTCCTCTGAGTGGGAGTGTATGTGATAGCCTGGCTTATTAGGGATGATAGACTACTCATATCAATAAGGAATTCCTTCTTTTCCAGGAGCCCATTCGGATAGAACTCCAAAGTTAAGCGTGCTCAGCTTGGAGTAGTGTCAGGATGGGTGACCGACCGGGAAGTTGCTCCCGGGTGCGCATGAGTGAGGACAAACTGCGCAGAAAAGACTAGTATTGATATGTGGGGCCAGTCTAGATCCCGCCAGGAGTAACGACCACCGGCGGGTGTGTCCGGGGCGTTACACTACACCCCTTCTAACCCCAACCCCGGCAGATAGTAACCCAGTTCCAGTTGAGACAGCACCGTCTCCACCATAGAGCACCCAAACACGAGCAGTTAGTAATGGAACTGCAGTGCCCAAAGCACGAGGACCACCACTCCGAATCCCAACTCAACGGTTAAAGGAGAAGAAGATTTGTTCTCAGGTCAGGTTCTGTAGCTATGGTTCATACTCCTTTGCTCTTGCATGACTGTATTTTATCATACCAACTATTTTCAAATTTGAAGGATGGAATTGAAACTCCAATGGCGCAACAGGTATGTTTTAAACCTATTTCTTTAACTGGTTTGCTGTTGTAACCTGCTCTATGTTGATTTCAGTTCCAATTGAATAAATAGTTATGTTCTCATGTCATGCACATTACAAGTGTTGTTATTGCTCTATAGTTACCTACACTTATATTCTGTCTATTCTGCTTTGTCTTGAACAAATATTATTTGAACTGTGTCTCTATCTTGATTTGGCAACAAAAACTAGAATGGTATAGACGATAAAGTGACCATGGTACATAGATATATGTTTGTTTCATGCTGTTATCCTGTCCACTTTACTACTGAACTCATTTACCAAAATGAGTTTCATATACAACATGGTAAACATGTGATGTGTCTGCTTGTTTCTCTTTTAGAATGCGGACAAAATATTGGAGAACAGTACCACGTTATCCAATGGTAAAGCAAGTAATGCGGATAAGGTTCAAGATAGTGAGACATCCCTGTTGGTCTCCAAGAAAGCTGATAAAAACTATCTTGAGCACAGTGAGGGAACCCAAAAGTCCTGTCTTGATGTAGTGTTCGAGTTACTGGCCACTACTGCTGGCACAAGCTCTTCGAACTCGCTGCCTGAATCAGTTCGTCTTCTTGAGTCTCAAGTTCAAGTTCAAAGACATTGATCAGATATGCTGCGACAGGAAGCTGAAGGACTGAGGAAGTCCCTGCAGAGTTCTGATGCATATTTTCTAGTGCAATAGCAAGCGCTGGAGGATTTAAGCGCCAAACAAAAGAAAGTTAATACGCTTGCTAAGCATCTTGCCAGCATTATGGGTACCCGGGTTATTGTTTCTTGAGATCTTCTGAAGTGGTTTCAGTTCTGAATTTGTTTTGCTGCGGCGTTTATTTGCGCTGGTCGCCAACTTTGACAACCAGTGTATATGATATGCTGCTTTGTTCCCTATATTTGCACTGGTGGCAAACTTTGATGCCCAGTGGATGTAATATGTGTAATAGCCGTGATAGCCTAGCGTTAGTTGATTGCTTATTTATTTCCTTGTTGTCTTGTTTATTTGTTTGCTTGTAGTCATTGCAGTTCTTTTTCTGCGGTTAGCTAGTGGCTGCAATAACCTATTTTTTGAAACTAGGCCACAACAACCATGGGCTAATATTTACTGTAGTGACACTGGACCTTCTACTGGCGTAGAAACAGTGGGCCTTCTATGGGCCGTAGAAACAATGCGCATTCTACGGGCCATAGAAACAATGGGCCTTCTGCGGGCCGTATTATCAATGGGCCTTATACGGGCCATATAATCGATTGGCCAAACATGGGCCAAACAGACCACATTATGGCCGTAAACGGGCTAGAGTTGGAATCGTCCGTTCATGGGCCGACCATAAATGGCCATCGTTAATAGGCCGTATTTGATGACGCTATGAAATTGGCCCAACGTATTAACGGACCACAAATGGGCCGATTGTAACCACGGGCTGAATTTGGCCCACAAGCAGAAAATGACAGTAACGGGCCGTAAGTAAATGAATGCTGGAAATGAGCCCAAGAATAAATGGGCTTTGAGAAGATCGAAAGATAACATGGGCTGGAAACGGCCCAACGGAATAACGGGCCGTTAATGGGTATAAAATATACACTGTTCATTACGGGCCAGTTTCACCACGGGCCGTTAATGGGTGTAAAGTGATACACTCTTCATTACGGGCCAGTTTCACCACGGGCCGTTAGTAGGCCAAGAGTTACATAGGGCCTCATATGGGCAGAAAGACATCATGGGCCATACATGGGCCAGAAGTGAAAACGGGCTGGAATCATATTGGATGGCCCAGATGACGCTACTGGGCCTAATTCGGATAGGGTGTAACGGGCCTTGGGTTAGCGGGCTGTAAATGGGCTATATTTGAACAGGTCGTTAACAGGCTTTCCATGGGCCGGCCCGCCAGCTTTTGACCAAGTCAAACGGGCCGGCCTTTTCACAGGAATGGGCCTCTGTTGGGCCGTGCCATGTGTCGACGTATCATAGGCGCCTTCCGTCCAATGAGTGGTTGACATCTGTCCCAACGATGAGCCGACACGTTTTTCCTCCAGCCAATGATGATTTTACACGTGGAAAATCTCCATTGGACGGGGCTGTTAACGGGTTATCGGATCCAAAACCCGACCCGATAGCTTAACGGCGTTCTGTTACGGTGGATGCCATGTGTCGGTCACCCTTGACGAAAGCACTTCTGTGACGCGCGATTTATCATCATGGAAGTGGAGACTTCCGTGATGATAATTTTGGTAATGTCATGGAACACTCCTACGACAGCACAGGTATGCCTATCTTGATTCTGTCATAAATTTCTCATGGATGTACATGCATGACAAAAAAAGCGACCTACTGTGACAAACATGTATCATCACGGAAGTGTATTTTTTTGTAGTGTCTACGTTCACATACAACGGGTGCAAGGCAGTTTTGCACACGCGGAATACTCGGGTTAAACTTGACAAGCCTAGCATATACAGATATGGCCTTGGAACACTGAGACCGAAAGGTCGAACATGAATCATATAGTAGATATGATCAACATAGGGATGTTCACCATTGAAAACTACTCCATCTCACATGATGATCGGACACGGTTTAGTTGATATGGATCACGTCATCATTTAGATGACTAGAGGGATGTCTATCTAAGTGGGAGTTCTTAAGTAATATGATAATTGAACTTTATTTTATCGTGAACTTAGTCCTGATAGTATTTGAAAATTATGTTGTAGATCAATAGCTCACGTTATAGCTCCCCGTTTATTTTTGATATGTTCCTAGAGAAAAATAAGTTGAAAGGTGATAGTAGAAATGATGCGGACTGGATCCGTGATCTGAGGATTATCCTCATTGCTGCACAGAAGAATTATGTCCTTGATGCACCGTTAGGTGACAGACCTATTGCAGGAGCAGATGCAGACGTTATGAACGTTTGCCAAGCTCGGTATGATGACTACTTGATAGTTTAGTGCGCCATGCTTTACGGCTTAGAACCGGGACTTCAAAGATGTTTTGAACGCCACGAAGCATATAAGATGTTCCAAGTGCTGAAATTGGTATTTCAGACTCATGCCCGAGTCGAGAGGTATGAGACCTCTGACAAGTACTTTGCCTACAAGATGGAGGAGAATAGCTCAACCAGTGAGCATGTGCTCAGAATGTCTGAGTACTACAATCGCTTGAATAAAGTGGGAATTAATCTTCCAAATAAGATAGTGATTGATAGAGTTCTCTAGTCACTATCACCAAGTTACTGGAACTTCGTGATGAACTATAATATGCGAGGGATGACGAAAACGATTCCCGAGCTCTTGCGATGCTCAAATCAGCGAACGTAGGAATCAGGAAAGATCATCAAGTGTTGATGGTTAACAAGACCACTAGTTTCAAGAAAAGGAGCAAAGGAAAAGAAAGGGAACTTCAAGAAAGAATGGCAAGCAAGTTGCCACTCCCGTGAAGAAACCCAAAGCTAGACCTAAGCCTGAAACTGAGTGCTTCTACTACAATGGGAATGGTCACCGGAAGCGGAACTACCCCAAATACTTGGCGGATAAGAAGGATGGCAAAGTGAAAGGTATATTTGATATCCATGTTATTAATGTGTACTTTACTAGTGTTCATAGTAACCCCAGGGTATTTGATACCATTTCAGTTGCTAAGATTAGTAACTCGAAATAGGAGTTGCAAAATGAACATAGACTAGTTAAGGGCGAGGTGACGATGTGTGTTGGAAGTGATTCCAAGGTCGATAAGATCACCATTGCACACTCCCTCTATCTTCGGGATTAGTGTTGGACCTAAATAAATGTTATTTGTTGTTTGCATCCAGCATGAATATGATTGGATCATGTTTATTGCGATACGGTTATTCATTTAAATCAGAGAATAGTTGTTGTTCTATTTACATGAATAAAACCTTCTATGGTCCTACACCCAATGTAAATGGTTTATTGAATCTTGATCATAGTGATACACATATTCATAATATTGATGCCAAAAGATGCAAAGTTGATAATGATAGTGCAACATATTTGTGGCACTGCCGTTTTGATCATATTGGTGTAAAGCGCATGAAGAAACTCCATGATGATGGGCTGTTGGGATCACTTGATTATGAACCATTTGATGCTTGCGAACCATACCTCATGGGTAAGATGACTAAACCTCCGTTCTCCGGAACAATGGAGCGAGCCACTGACTTATTGGAAATAATGCATACTGATGTATGTGGTCCGATGAGTGTTGAGGCTCGTGGCGGGTATCGTTACTTTCTAACATTCACGATTGATTTGAGCAGATATAGGTATATCTACTTAATGAAACACAAGTCTGAATCATTTTGAAAAGTTCAAAGAATTTCAGAGTGAAGTGGAGAATCATCGTAACAAGAAAATAAACTTTCTGTGATCAAATATTTGAGTTACGAGTTTTGGCCTTCATTTAAAACAATGGGGAATAGTTTGACAAGTCATGCCACCTGGAACACCACAGCGTAATGGTGTGTCCGAACGTCGTAACCGTACTATATTGGATATGATGTGATCTATGATGTCTACCGATTTACCACTATCGTTTTGGGGTTATGCATTAGAGACAGCTGCATTCACGTTAAATAGTGCACCATCTAAATCCGTTGAGACGACACCATATGATATGTGCTTTGGCAAGAAATCTAAGCTGTCGTTTCTTAAAGTTTGGGGTTGCAATGCTTATGTGAAAAAGCTTCAACCTGATAAGATCGAACCCAAATCGGAGAAATGTGTCTTCATAGGATGCCGAAAGGAGACTGTTGGGTACACCTTCTATCACAGTTCCGAAGGCAGGATATTCGTTGCTAAGAATGTATCCTTTCTAGAGATGGAGTTTCTCTCGAAAGAAGTGAGTGGGAGGAAAGTAGAACTTGATGAGGTAATTGTACCTTCTCCCGAATTGGAAAGTAGTTCATCACACAAATCAGTTCTAGTGATTCCTACACAAATTACTGAGGAAGCCAATCATGATGATCATGAAACTTCAGATCAAGTTACTACCAAACCTCGTAGGTCAACCAGAGTACGGTCCACACCAAAGTTGTACGGTAATCCTATTTTGGAGGTCATGTTACTTGACCATGATGAACCTACGAACTATGAGGAAGCAATGATGAGCCCAGATTTCGACAGATGGCTTGAGGCCATGAAACCTGAGATAGAATCCATGTATGAGAACAAAGTGTGGACTCTGGAGGACTTGCTCGATGATCGGCAAGCCTTTGAGAATAAATGGATCTTCAAGAGGGAGACGGATGCTGATAGTAGTGTTACTATCTACAAAGATCGACTTGTCGAAAAGGGTTTTGACAAGTTTAAGGTGTTGACTATGATAAGATTTTCTCACTCGTATCGATGCTTAAAGTCTCTCCGAATCATGTTAGCAATTGCCACATTTTATGAAATTTGGCAAATGGATGTCAAATCTGCATTCCTTAATGGATATCTTAAAGAAGAGTTGTATATGATGTAACCGGAAGGTTTCGTCGATCCTAAAGGTGCTAAAAAAGTGTGCAAGCTCCAGCGATCCATTTATGGACTGGTGCAAGCCTCTCGGAGTTGGAATATATGCTTTGATATTATGATCAAAGCATATGGTTATATACAGACTTTTGGAGAAGCCTGTATTTACAAGAAAGTGAGTGAGAGCTTTGTAGCATTTCTAATATTATATGTGGATGACATATTGTTGATTGGAAATAATACAGAATTTCTGGATAGCATAAAAGGATATTTGAATAAGAATTTTTCAATGAAAGACCTCGGTGAGGCTGCTTACATATTGGGCATCAAGATCTATAGAGATAGATCAAGACGCTTGATAAGATTTTTCAATGAGTACATACCTTGCAAGATTTTGAAGTAGTTCAAAATGGAACAGTCAAAGAAGGAGTTCTTTCCTAGATTTCAAGGTGTAAAGTTGAGTAAGACTCAAAACACGACCACGCCAGAAAATAGAAAGAGAATGAAAGTCATTCCCTGTGCCCCAACCATAGGTTCTATAAAGTATGTTATGCTATGTACCAAACCTATTGTGTACCTTGCCATGAATTTGGCAAGGGGGTACGATATTGATCCGGGAGTGGATCACTGGACATCGGTCAAAATTATCCTTAGAAGACTAAGGAGATATTTCTCGCTTATGGAGGTGATAAAGAGTTCGTCGCAAAGAGTTGCATCAATGCAATCTTTAACACAGATTCGGATGACTCTGAGTCTCAATCTAGATACATATTGAAAGTGGGAGCAATTAGCTAGAGTATCTCCATGTAGAGCATTGTAGACATAGAAAATTTGCAAAATACATACGGCTCTAAATGTGACAGGCCCATTGACTAAGCTTCTCTCACAAGCAAAAAGTGATCACACCTTAGTACTCTTTGGGTGTTAATCACATAGTGATGTGAACTATATTATTGACTCTAGTAAAACCCTTTGGGTGCGATGTGAACTAATCACATAAAGATGTGAACTATTGGTATTAAATCACATGACGATGTGAACTAGATTATTGACTCTAGTGCAAGTTGGAGACTGAAGGAAATATGCCCTAGAGGAAATAATAAAGTTGTTACTTATATTTCCTTATATCATGATAAATGTTTATTATTCATGCTAGAATTGTATTAACCGGAAACTTGATACATGTGTGGATACATAGACAAAATAAAGTGTCCCTAGTATGCTTCTACTTGACTAGCTCGTTAATCAAAGATGGCTAAGTTTCCTGACCATAGACATGTGTTGTCATTTGATGAACGGGATCACATCATTAGGAGAATGATGTGATGGACAAGACCCATCCATTAGCTTAACATAATGATCGTTAAGTTTTATTGCTATTGCTTTCTTCATGACTTATACATATTCCTCTGACCATGAGATTATCCAACTCCTGAATGCCGGAGGAACACCTTGTGTGCTATCAAAAGTTACAACATAATTGGGTGATTATAAAGATGCTCTACAGGTGTCTCCGAGGGTGTTTATTGCGTTGGCATAGATCAAGATTAGGATTTGTCACTTCGAGTGTCGGAGAGGTATCTCTAGGCCCTCTCGGTAATGCACATCCCTATAACCCTTGCAAGCAATGTGACTAATGAGTTAGTTACGAGATAAAGCATTATGGAACGAGTAAAGAGACTTTCCAGTAATGAGATTGAACTAGTTATGGTGATACCGACGATCAAATCTCGGGCAAGTAACATACCGATGACAAAGGGAACGATGTATGTTGTTATACGCTTTGACCGATAAAGATCTTAGTAGAATATGTTGGAGCCAATATGAGCATGCATGTTCTGCTATTGGTTATTGACTGGAGATGTGTCTCGGTCATGTCTACATAGTTCTCGAACCCGTAGGGTCCGCACGATTAACGTTCGATGACGATTTGTATTATGAGTTATGTGATTTGATGAACAAAGTTTGTTTGGAGTCCTGGGTGAGATTATAGACATGACAAGGAGTCTCAAAATGGTCGAGAGGTAAAGATCGATATATTGGAAGGTTATATTCAGACACAGGAATGGCTCCGAAGTGTTTTGGGTATTTTTCGGTGTACCAGGAGGTTACCGGAACCCCCCGGGGAAGTAGTGGGCCTTAATGGGCTTTAGTGGAAAGGAGAGAAGGGCCTCAAGGGTTGCCCCCCCATGGCTGGTCCGAATTGGCCTAGGAGGGGGCAGCGCCCCCCTCTTTCCTTCTCCCCTCTTCCTCCTTCCCTCCTTCTCATTGTTGGAATACGAAAGGGGGGGCGAATCCTACTTGGACCGGGAGTCAAAGTAGGACTCCACCTTTGGCGCCCCCCCCCCCTTGGGCCGGCCTCCTCTTCCCCCCTCTATATACGTTGTCGGCATTTTGGGAACTGGGGTCCCCAGACTTGCCTACCTGCGGCCCACAGCGTGGCTCCACCAGCGGCCCTGCACGGCCCATCTTCACCAGCAAACACTCAGGACCCTCGCGAGGGGCCAAGCCTCGCGAGGCGAACGATGCAAGACCTCCTCAGGAGCGGCCTCACCAGGCTGGCTCGCGAGGGCCGTAGAGATCAAGGCAAGGGACACCTCGCGAGGTTCCTGTGAAGTAAGCCATGACGACTGGAGCCAAGCGGGCGCCAGGCAGGCGCCAGCGCGCAGTGTCCTCGTTTCCACTATGGTGCTAAGGAGGCAAGAACAGGCGAGGAGTCCCGAGGCATCAGGCAAAGGTTTCCATATCGGTGCGACAAGACCAGGACCAGTAGGACAGCAGGATGGAGGTCACCATGGAGCCCAAGACGGCGTCACCACCAGAGCCTTTGGCAGGCGAAGACTACTTTTGTCAGGATAACTTGTACTAGTTGTCTCCCTTCGAATTTGGCCGTTGTGGGATCCTTCCCGCTCAATATTTGGGAGGAGGACCAGGGCCTCTATATATAGGACTAGCCACCACCATAGAGAGGGGAGAGCTGATCCAGATCATCCCCAACCAAAAAAGTTCACCAAACACAAGGACACCTCTCCTCAGGAGGCTGTTCTTCCCTTATAACTATTCATCCTCATCCTAAGAGGCAATCCACCACACCACACTGGAGTAGGGTACTACACCGCAACGGTGGCCCGAACCAATATAAATCTTGTGTCTCCTGTTCTTTGGGTTCATCGAGCTAGGCCGTGAGATTGTGGAGTGTGCGAGCTAGAGAGGGGGAGAGATCTTTGTGCGCACCCTAGTGTTCGAACCTCAAGGGTTCTTGCCGGAACCTGAAATACGTCATTTGGCGCGCCAGGTAGGGGTGCGCCGGAGCTTCTCCTCCGCTAGTTGATCCGCCGACACTCTGCGGTTCCGATGTCCGGTGACCCGAGGACTAATGTCGACCACTGGGCGGCATGGCCGGCCCGGGCGGCGCCGTCCGCCCAAGAAGACCTCAACACTGCACCCCAGGCGGCACGCGCGCCGCCGAACGCTGCGGGGCATGGGCGGCGCGGTTAGACGCCATCCATCCTTACTCCAAGACAAGCATGGGCAGCTGCAAGGGCCTCAAGCCATGCTGCGGCCACGGCGCCACACACCCGACGGAAGAAAGCGAACATGAGGGCCACGCTCACGGTGGCTCGAGAGCTGCTGTGGTGCTGGCTGATGGAGAGTAGCCGGGACGCATTGCTGGAGCGCGTCGCCGAGCGACTGGACGTCGTGGCCTCGGGGGCGCCGCCTTTCTGCTCCCTGCTCACGCTCAAGCGACGGCCAGATCGCATGGCGGGCCTCGCCGCGCCCGCGTGCCCCCAGGAGCGCCAGGAGGCTTCATCGACACCGGCGCGATCAGCAACACCAGGCGCCCAATCGCACCCGCACCTCCTACGATGATCACGGGCACGAGCGTTGCCACCCACGGCCCTAGCGGAGCGCCGCCCTACCATCCTCAGGGCGGCGCGCTGGGCCTGGCAACATGGAGCGTGGGGCACTTCGGCGAGGTCTTCGGGGCGATGCCCCCGGAGGCCTACGTGCCCCGCATGATGGACCAGGAGTATGCGTAGGAAGACGACCCTAGGTCGTTCCTCGAGCCAGGCTGGGAGGAGGAGGCGCTAGAAGCTGAGGCCATCCAGGAGCCCCCGGGGAGCCTCGCCAACTGTGTCGGTGTCAACAGCTACAGGGTACCACTAATCTCTCAGGAGCAAGCTTATGCTAACCATGGGTCACAGGAGGATCAGGTCACAATGGCGGACGGCGGCCCCAGCTCAACGGCCTCCATCCTGCCAGGAGGGGCACACTAGGGGCTATAGGGGAGGGGCCGGGAGCCAGGTCCCTCCCCGCATCGTGCGGAGCAGGGTGTCCCCCGGAGGTAGGCCCTCTGCCGGGAGGTGCTCATGAGCCTACCCCCGGTAGAGGACCCGTGGTCGCCGAGGGTGCCGCTGGCGTCCCCTTTGCCCCTTGGCTACGTCCTGGTTTCCGGTCGCACCAACAGTCACTGAGGGCGACACAAGGCGGGGCCCTCGTCTGGAGATATGAAGTAAGGCTCGCCCCTGTGAAGATCTCCGCTCGTGACACTCTCACGTAATAATGAGTGGGGCTGTACACACCCAGGAGTCTCAGGAGTGCCGCCCTCGGGCATCGGGGGCTCCCTCCCACAACTAGTGGCAGCACTTAGCTCCGCGCTGGTGAGAAGACAACAAAACTAGACTAGGTGCCAGACGCGGCCATTTTCCTTTGACCTCTTTTTCTGTAGCCCTGTTCTAGCATTGGATTTAAGTTTGAAGTTGAATTTTCATCTGTATGCGTGGGGGGTGGCTTTTCTCGTTTGTTCGATTTCTTGCAATTCGTTTCCTTACCTTGGTTCGGAGTTCGCACCTGCTGCACACGCACGCTGCACGCACGCCCTTCCATGGCTGGCTCCTGCTTCTCACGAGGCCCTCTCGGGCGTATCGGCAGGCCCCTCAGAAGCTCATGACCCTGCAAGCCGGTCGGGAACTGGCCCTGACTAAGGTAAAACTGCAGCGGTAAGTTCGCCGTAGGACTCACGGGCTCATAAAAACACATTTCAGGCTTGGCCAAAGAAATAGAGGATATAATCTGTTTACATGAGGGGCTTCCCCTCCCAAAATGCTCTTACAACTTTCGGGGCCATGCCCAAATTTTCACTTACAGGGTCATCAATGAGGAAGCACGGCCTCAATCGGACATATCGCTCACTGCGTCCTCCGAGTCGCCCTCAGACGCGTCGCTGGCGTCGTCGTCATCATAGCTGGCATCACTGTCCTCGTCGTCGGCATCACCACCACCATTGCCGGCATCGCCCGCACCATCGTCGACCACGTTGCCTTCATCCATAGTGACCACCATCGTGTCATCGTCGGACATGAAGGCCCTGACTAGAGCGTCCACATTGTCCTCCACCCAGCATGTCAGGTCGCCTCGGATGGCCTCGGGCATAGGGGAAATGGCAGCGTCGAAGTCGAAGTTGGGGTAGGTGTTCTGGAGGTGGCTAAAGACGCGGGAGAACGCACGCTTGAGCAGGCCGCGGCTCCTCTCCTCAACAAGCACGCGAGCCCTCTTGGATCGATTCTCCAGGCGTGTCACCACATCGGTGAAGAAACGGAGGTGGCTGGCGTAATCATTCGAGTGGGGATGAGGTGCATCCTCGTCGCAGATGACGCCCAGCGCGGCGTTGGCTCTGATCCTGAGGCTTTGGAGCATGGGGGCGTGCTCGCACTCCAGCGTCCGCCGCCGGAGCGCTTCCTCCCTACTCTACTGCGCGGAGGACTCAGTGCTGGCAACCCGCTGCTGAAGGGAAAGCAGCTCGGCATGAGTGGAAGCCAGCTCAGCTTGCACTGAGGTCAGGGCGGCTGCGGCTGCTTTCTCATGATGTTCCGCTTAAGCCAACCCTGGCATGAGGGCATTAGTCCTACCCACCACTTGGGCCTCCACGAGCTGCAACTTCAAGTCGTACATGCCCTCAAGATCCTCGCGAGCCTCGGCCACCCAGCGGTCGACCTACTCCTAAGCCCTGGCCTGGTGCGCACCGACAGCCTCCTACGCTTGAGCGACTTGGCGCTCGCTCGTCTCCAACCACTCAAGATCAAGGCTGCGCTCCGTGGCTTCCGGCGCCAGCGCTTCCTCGCGCTTCAGGATCTCTTCCTCCTCGGCAGGCGTCCCCTTCTTCGACGCTAGGGAGGCCTTGGGCACCTCCACTTGCTGCTCCAAGGAGGCACTCCAGGCCTGGAGCTCCCAGGCGTGTTTCTCTGCGATCTCGCGGCAACGATCGGTTTCCCGGCTTCTTCCAAGGCTCGAGCGCAGGCCTCTCGCGAGGCTGCAAGAGACGCCTCGGCCTTTGCATTGTCAAGCTCGCGCTGGTGCCACCCGAGGTTGATGGCCACCTTCAGCTTGTGCCGCTCTCCAATCGCCGAAGACCCTCGGCCTTGAGCCGTGGGTCTACATCTGCAAGTTCTCCACCAAGCCAGCTCATCGCGCCCATCGCCTCCTGAAATAGCTCGTGGCGGACGACACTCCGTTCGTGCGTAGACTTGAGCGCACGGCCGATTCCGTCCTCCGTAGCAGGGGTCGCTGAAGGTGCCTGAAGTGGCTCGCTCCCTCCCAGCAGGGGGCCGAGGGCTGGCACTTCCCCGGTCATCATCTGGGCCACGGCAAAGGCCTGGACGGGGGAGGGTCCAATGCTCGAAGTAGAAGCCAAGACCGAAGCCATCCAACCGCTGCCCACGACTAGAGCAGGAGCCCTTGGCACGCTCGTCGCACCCCCGACAAGGCCATGAAGAAGAGACGGCAGGAGCGCGGGCTTGAGGCGCCAGGCTTGCGCGTCTGCCTCTCCGGCCGACCTCCCACCAGAGGCAGCATGCTGGCCTGGGGCGCTCAAGGCCAGCGGGAGACTCGATGCAGGAGGGGATCACTCCCCCGAAGGCTTCACGGGTCACGGCCTTAGCAGATGGGGTCCTGAAGAGCCACCGTCAGGAAGGGAAGCAGCACCCGAGGAATTACAAAGATAAGGTACTTACTCTTCTATGGCGATATACTTCCTCTGCTTCAACGGCCGGAAGACGCCACTGCTGCAGCTTGGGGACCCCTTCCTTTTGCGGAGCGCATCGAAGTTCCCGTGGAGTCGACCGAAGCGTTGGACGTGGTGACCAGGGCAGGGCGCGCTGGTGAAGTGTCCGAGGAGGTGACCTCAGGAGCGCCAAGCTGGGGAGAGCCATCGAGTTCCGCCTCACCGCGGCCTCCACAGGCCTCGGGAGCTTCGACCTCAGGAGCAGCGAATTGTGTCGCCCCCTCAACTGCCACCCCGGAGCTAGAGTTACGGGCTCTCGAAGATGACACCTCGGGAATCGCGGGCGGCTTCGACACCCCGGCACCCGCGTCTCTGGCCTCCGGTGGTGCTTACCCCCTGCATCCACTCTTGGGGCAAGTTTGGCACCAGCGACAAGGAGGGGAACCACGGTGACGGGGTTCTCGCGGGGCCCATCAAGGCTAACTAGACACAGCCCCTGTCGATGTCAAAACCGGCGGATCTCGGGTAGGGGGTCCCGAACTCTGCGTCTAGGCCGGATGGTAACAGGAGGCAAGGGACATGAAGTTTTACCCAGGTTCGGGCCCTCTCGATGGAGGTAAAACCCTACGTCCTGCTTGATTAATATTGATGATATGGGTAGTACAATAGTAGATCTACCACAAGATCGAGGAGGCTAAACCCTAGAAGCTAGCCTATGGTATGATTATTGTTGTCTATGTTGTCCTACGGACTAAAACCCTCCAGTTTATATAGACAGCAGATAGGGTTAGGGTTACATAGAGTCGGTTACAATGGTAGGAGATCTACATATCCGTATCGCCAAGCTTGCGTTCCACGCCAAGGAAAGTCCCTCCCAGACACGGGACGAAGTCTTCAATCTTGTATCTTCATAGTCCAGGAGTCCGGCTGAAGGTATAGTCCGGCTATCCGAACACCCCCTAATCCAGGACTCCCTCAGTCCCCATTCGTCAAAGGGGGGCATCTACCCCATGAACTCCACCTTGTTCGATTAGTAGTACAAGAGATAGCCCACCGGTGGCTTATCAGCTGGTGAGGGGTCGCCCGCTAGGACCTCGAGGACCGTTCTTCGTGCCTTGGCCGGACAGAGCCGGCTCCTCGCCCTAAGCGGCATAAGTCTTTAGGGACTCGAAAAACCTCTCGAACAGCGACCAGCTCTCGCTTCATCGTGACAGTCAGTTTTAGCTTTCTCCACTGAGGTGCTCGACCCAGCTCAACTAGGGCACAATCGTAGTGGTTCTCCTAGTGCTACCTTAGCCGATATAGAGGAACGTAAGGCACCAAAACATAGGAGCCGGGCAAACCCAACTATTGACCCAAGACATGATTCGGAGCCGATGCATATAATGCTATAAGTTCGGAGTGCCGCACTTGTTAAAGTGTTCGGACTTCTCACACCATATTGAGGGGTACTAAAGCCCCTGGCGTATTTTGGCCATACCAACGTGTACGGGTGCAACATGTCGTTTAAGGAACATATATAAAGAAAAAAAGGTAATGCAAAAATAGACGAAAGCTATGAATTGTTTATTAAAAAGGGGCTGCGATCAAAGCAGAACGATACAAATAATGCGATAAGTGGAAGGTTGGACTAGTTAACATGTCCGTTCCAGGGGCAAGCTGCGGAATAGTATGCGGAACAGGTATACTGCTCGTGATAGAGACCACCTGGGACTTCTGTAATGCGGCATGGCTTGTCTGCTTCCCTGGTTCTTGCATCATTTGTGCGGCAATTGAACTGCCGAACAGGCCTTCCGAAGGATGGAGTCCTGAAAGTAAGAGAAAATTAAAAAATCAGCAGCCCCTAGTACGGTTTAAGCCGTGTTTTGGGCGTGCCGTGATGGTGCCCCTCCCCCATGGTATCTCTAGAGCGTAGTTATGTACGCGAAGTACTAGCGTCGCCTTTTTGCGAGGGTTGGGGTTGGGGCCGCATTGCTACGCCTGCTCGGATCGTGCCAGGTGGTCTTGTTGTAGGTTACTCCGGGCGCGCTTGACGGTGTCCGGTCGTTTAGTGGCCGGACTAGAGAACTGCCTGGAGAGGCTGCTTTGTACTTCCGCTGCAAGGGCCGCCGTGTGCTCCTCTGTTCGGAGGGAGCGTTCGGTGTTTCCATTGACCATAATTACTCCTCGAGGGCGTGGCATCTTGAGCTTAAGGTATGCGTAGTGCGGTACCGCATTGAACTTAGCGAATGCGGTTCGCCCGAGCAGTGCGTGATAACCACTGCGAAACGGGACTATGTCGAAGATTAACTCCTCGCTTCGGAAATTATCCGGAGATCCGAAGACCACTTCAAGTGTGACTGAGCCTGTACAGTTGGCCTCTACACCTGGTATTACACCTTTGAAGGTCGTTTTGGTGGGCTTAATCCTCGAGGGATCTATGCCCATTTTCCGCACTTTATCCTGGTAAAGCAGGTTCAAGCTGCTGCCGCCGTCCATGAGGACTCTAGTGAGATGAAATCCGTCAATGATTGGGTCTAGAACCAATGCGGTGAATCCGCCATGACGGATGCTAGTGGGATGTTCCCTTCGATCAAAGGTGATCGTGCAGGAGGACCAGGGGTTGAACTTTGGGGCGACTGGCTCTACCGCGTATACGTCCCTTAACGTGCGCTTCCGCTCCCTTTTGGGGACGTAGGTTGCGTATATCATGTTCACCGTCCGCACTTGTGGGGGAAAACCCTTCTGTCCACTGTTGTTCGATGGCCGGGGCTCCTGAAAGTGCAACTATCCCTAGGTGGATTTGGTAATTCATAACAACAGATAGCTCATTGAGCTAATGCTATTCCAAGATGATTATTTCAGGAAAGCTCAATGATTGGCATGGCATGGATATGAATGTGGAACCCTCAAAATGCTAAGGACAATGGATTGGCTCAAGCTCAAAAGCTCAAGACTCTTCATTTCATATTTTAGTGATCCAAGATCACATTGAGTCCATAGGAAAAGCCAATACTATCAAGGAGGGATGAGGTGTTGCTTAATGAGCCTCTTGCTTCATGTGCTTAATGATATGCTCCAAAACCCTCAACTACTTTCCCATATCCACATATGACCTAAACTCTAAGCCAAACTCGGTCCTACTGATTTTTCCTATCCGGCGCCACCGAGTTTCAATTGTCATTAGCCACTGCCAAACCCTAGCAATTCGGTCCTACCGATAAGGATCTCGGTCCCACCGAGATGGGGTTGCAAACTCTCTGTTTCCCTTTCGTAACTTTTTGGTCCCACCGAAAGAGCGAACCGGTCCCACCGAGATTGCAATGTAAACTCAGTGTTTCCCCTTTGTAACTTTTCGGTCTCACCGAGTTCCACTCGGTCCCACCGAAAGAGCAAATCGGTCCCACCGAGTTTGCCTGACCAACTCTCTGGTTAGCTAATTACCAAACTCGGTCTCACCGAGTTTGTGTAATCGGTCTCACCGAGATTACGTTATGCCCAAACCCTAACCGAATTGGTCCTACCGAGTTGCATGTCAGTCCCATCGAAATTCCTAACGGTCACTAGGTTTACTACTTCGGTCAGACCGAGTTTATTTATTCGGTCCCACCGAGATTGGAAATCTGTGTAAAGGTTGGATTTTGGGTGGAGGCTATATATACCCCTCCACCTCCTTCTCATTCTATGAGAGAGCAACCAGAACACACACATCATTCCTACTCATATGTTCTGAGAGAAAACCACCTACTCATGTGTTGAGATCAAGACATTCCGTTCCTACCATATGAATCTTGATTTCTAGCCTTCCCAAGTTGCTTTCCACTCAAATCTTCTTTCCACCAAATCCAAATCCTGTGAGAGAGAGTTGAGTGTTGGGGAGACTATCATTTGAAGCACAAGAGCAAGGAGTTCATTACCTACACACCATTTGTTACTTCTTGGAGAGTGGTGTCTCCTAGATTGGCTAGGTGTCACTTGGGAGCCTCCAACAAGATTGTGCAGTTGAACCAAGGAGTTTGTAAGGGCAAGGAGAACGCCTACTTCGTGAAGATCTACCGCTAGTGAGGCAAGTCCTTCGTGGGCGTTGGCCATGGTGGGATAGACAAGGTTGCTTCTTCGTGGACCCATTGTGGGTGGTTGCTTCTTCGTGGATCCTTCGTGGGTGGAGCCCTCCGTGGACTCGCGCAACCGTTGCCCTTGGGTGGAGCCCTGTGTGGACTCGCGCAACCGTTACCCTTCGTGGGTTGAAGTCTCCATCAACGTGGATGTAGGATAGCACCACCTATCCAAACCACGGGAAAAACATCCGTGTCTCCAATAGCGTTTGAAATCTCCAAACCCTTCCCTTTATATTCTTGCAAGTTGCATGCTTTACTTTCCGCTGCCAATATACTCTTTGCATGCTTTCTTGAATTATGTGATGATTGCTTGACTTGTCCTAAAATAGCTAAAATCTGCCAAGAACTAAAAGTGGGAAAAGGTTAAGTTTTTATTTGGTCAAGTAGTCTAATCACCCCCCCTCTAGACATACTTTCGATCCTACAAGTGGTATCAGAGCCTTGGTCTCCATTTGCTTGATCTCCATAGCTTTTGGTGGTCATAGCCTTCGTTTCAAAACCTAGGAGAGTATGGCGTCTAGTGAGGGAAATTATCACCGTAGAGGTCCTTACTTTGATGGTACTAATTTTGCTAGTTGGAAGCATAAAATGAAAATGCATATTCTTGGACATAACCCCGCCGTTTGGGCTATTGTGTGTGTTGGTTTGCAAGGTGACTTCTTTGATGGGAAAGAACCAAACCGTGAAGCTACCGCGGATGAGTTGAAGATGTTGCAATACAATGCTCAAGCTTGTGATATTCTCTTCAACGGATTGTGCCCCGAAGAATTCAACAAAATCAGCCGCCTTGAGAATGCAAAGGAAATTTGGGACACTTTGATTGATATGCACGAAGGTACCGACTCCGTCAAGGAATCCAAGTTGGATGTGCTTCAAAGCCAACTTGACAAGTTCAAGATGAAGGATGGTGAAGGTGTCGCCGAAATGTACTCTAGGCTTGCTCTCATCACAAATGAGATTGCCGGCTTAGGAAGTGAAGAGATGACCGATAAATTCATCATCAAGAAGATCCTAAGAGCCTTGGATGGAAAATATGATACCGTGTGCACATTGATCCAAATGATGCCCAATTACAAAGATCTCAAGCCAACGGAGGTGATTGGAAGAATTGTCGCTCATGAGATGTCACTTAAGGATAAAGAGGAACTTCACAACAAATCAAGTGGTGCCTATAAAGCCTCATGTGAAGCCCCTACATCATCAAGTGAGAAACAAGACTTCAATGAAGAATTTTGCTTAATGGTGAAGAACTTCAACAAGTTCTACAAGAGTAGAAGCAAAGATAGAAGCTCCAAATCAAGGTCCTACAATGACAAAAGATCTTCTAGTCAAGAACGAAACTGCTACAATTGTGGAAGACCCGGACACTATTCCAATGAGTGTACGGCTCCCTACAAGAGAAGAGAAGATTCTCCAAAAAGAAGAAGCAAAGGATCACCACCAAGAGAGAGAAGGAGTAGAGATGATCGTTATGAGCGAAGATACTCACGGAGAAGCAAGGATTCAGAAAGGAAGGAAAAATCATCAAGGAGCTACACAAGACGAAGACATCAAGCTCATGTTGGTGAATGGGTATCCGGCTCCGACTCCGACAGCCACTCCGAGAGAAGTTATCACTCCGACTCCGAAGATACTCAAGATGAAGGTGTTGCCGGTCTAGCACTTGTGTCATCCAACTCCTACGACATATTTGACTCACCAAATGAAGGAATTGGAAGATGCTTCATGGCCAAAGGTCCTAAGGTAACACACCCCGAGTATGTTGATTTCAATAGTGATGAAGATGACTTGTTAGGTGATGATTTGATTGGTGACAACTCTAGTGATGAATACTATGATGAAAAACCAATTAATCATGCTAATCAAGATAAAACGAATGACAATGATAAGGAGAAGATTGAGGCTCTAACTAAAGAACTAAAAACTCTTAAGTTAGCTCATGACACTATCTTCGAAGATTATCAAGAACTTTTAAGGGCTCATGAGAAGCTACGCTTTGAAAAGCTCAATCTTGAGCAAGAGCATGAGTTCTTAAAGGCAATCAATGATGATCTCCGCAAGAAAAGTTCTTCTTACATTGCCAAGCATTTACTCTTATCCACTTACATGCCTCAAGTCAAGTCTAGTAACAAGATTCTTCCTCTAGTAGTAACAATGATCATGCTAAATCCAATATTGTTGCTTCTAGTAGTTCTCTTGATTCCACTAATGATTCTCTTAGCCAAATTACACTTGAGCAAGAAAATAGCTTATTGAAGGGAATTATAGAGAAAGGAGTGTACAAGAGCCTTGCCAGGAGTAAGCAATTCGAGGAAATTGTGCGCAAGCAAGGAATGCACCGGAAGAATCAAGGCATTGGTTTTGAACAAAAGTTCAATGCCAATGGAGTTGAATGGGAAGAAGATCAATACCCCAAGACGAAGTTTGTCCCTCAACAAGAGAAGTATACTTCTTTCAAGGGGACACAAGCTCAAGATGATCTTCCACCACAAGACTACGAGCACAAAGGCAAGGACAAGCTTCAAGAGGAAATTGATGCATTTGAAGAAGCTCCTAAGACCTTAGTCAAGTGGATTCCCAAGACTACTTCAAGTTCCACTTCATCAAGTACGACTACAACTCCAAGGATTCCCATCAAGATGATGTGGATCCAAAAGAAGAAGAACTAGAGAGTTCTCGAGGGTGACTCCGCCAACATACTTCACTCTTATCATTTTGGCAAGAACAAGTGCAATCAACTTCCACATCTTGCACTAGTTCAAGGAGTCACAAACCCTCTTGTTGGTAAGACAAGGGACAAGGTAACCTAAAGTTTTCATGGACATCATCTTTTGTGTGCATCACTCTATGTCTATTGATATCCTTGTTTGTTCCTTGTGGGACTAACCCATGTAGGTATTGAAAGTGCAACTCACTCAAATGGATAGCTCCAAGAGATCTACATCAACATTGAGCATCCACATCTTCAATATCTACATGAAGTCATCATCGACAAAACCCAAGGTTAGTTCATCCCTCTTAGGGGGGGTATCACATCTAGGGGGAGCTTTACTCTAAGACTTGAGCTAAAGCAACTCTAAAGATGTGAACAATACAATGCTTTATGTAAAAGTGGTAACCCCACTTGAGCTTAAACGATGAGTATGACCTACGATCAAGTGTTCTCACTTGACTCCTAAGTCAATATACTCATATATAGATGACCTAGTCATCGCAAATTGCTTGATAGATGCTAGAATTGGTTGTGCATGCTTTGCCACATATTTCATTTGCTATCTTATTGTGTGAGCATGTTTGTTGCATATTTTACTCATTCGAGGACATCCACTTGTTGCTTTGATTGTTTGGCTTTATCTTCTTTTGCTAAGTGGATGGACAAGAATGCCTAAGAACCTCCTCCAGCTATCTATGCTTTTCTCGTCTCAAACTCTATTCATGCTGCATCACAAAACTTGATCAAGTCAGATTCGAAACACTCTGTGTGAGGAGCGCTCGGAGTCCCCGATTCGTCATAGACTTAAACTTCCAAAACCTCTTTATGAATCTCGGTCCGACCGATACTCCATTTTCGGTCCTACCGAGTTCATTAAGTTGATCTAGGTTTTTGATCTCGGTGCAACCGATTTGAACTTTTCGGTCACACCGAGTTGCAATAACTGCACACAGTTTTGCATCTCGGTGCCACCGAGTTGTTCCACTCGGTCACACCGACAGGGTCGGGCTATATATAGTGACGGGCCGAATTTTGGAAATTTCTCCGAAACCTCCTCGCCCGCGCGATAGCCTACTCTGCCCTCGAGGTTTCCGGATCATCTCCTCACCGCCAGCAGCCTCCAGTCGCTGGTCTTCGCCGCCGTCAACGGATTTCTGCCCCGCCGTTGCTGCCGTAGCAAGTCCACGCCGAACTAGGGTATGGACTTGATCATTGTGCTATTCCTCAATCTGATTCCTAGCACATTGTGATTATCATGAATCTTTCCACGATTGATAAACTTCTATCTAGTCAAAACGCTCGTAGATTAGGTTTAATTCGAAAATTTTAGGGTTAGGTTTCCGCCGAAACCATCTCGGACCCACCGAGTTGAAAAACTCGGTCCCACCGATCTGGCTTTTGCCATTGCACAAGTTAAACTCGGTCTGACCGAGAATAACTTATCGGTGCGACCGATTTTGGAATTCTGTGAAACCCTAGCAGTCTCGGTGCCACCGAACTGTGACTCGGTCTGACCGAGTTCACCAGTTCTGGTGCCAAAACTGCTTCGGTGTCACCGAGTTTGAAAATCGGTAGATCCGAGATGCTTTCTGTGGAAAACTAAAACTAAGTTTTTGAATTAATCTTTTGCAAAAATCTCTGTTTTTTTGTGATGCTCATCCACTCTATCTCTTCTATAATCTATTCACAGGGTCAGCAGTCAGTTTGCAACATGTCTGATCAAAGTGACAGCCAGAACCTCTCAGAGCAGCAAGTCGTGATGAGTGAGGGCACTAGCCCCTCAAGTTCTTCTGATGATGGCAGCAGGAGCACACCCAGCAATCTGCCTAAGGCTGCCACACGTCAAAGGAAGAAGAGAACGTCTGATTCTGAGGATGAAGACTATGTGGCAGAGGAAGAGGCCACTTCCAAGAGGATTGAGCCAGCTCAAGGCTCAAAGACAGGCCTGAAGATCAAGAGGCCAGCAGGCAGGCAGCCCATGTCTAAGGCTAGAGCATCAACTGAGAAGACTGCACCTGCTCCCATTGAGCCCACTACTGGTGAGGGCAAGAAGAGGAAAGAGAGAGTGAAGAAGACTGTAGCCAAAGTGCTTGGGAGAGCCTCCATCATGGTAGAAGAGGAGGAGGAAGAAGAGGTTGCTGCACCAGCACCCAAGGCAGCCAAACTTATGGGAGATGCCATAAGGTCAGGGAAAGCTGCATCCAAGCCCAAGGAAGCTCCTAAGGCTGCACCTAAGCCTAAGACAGCTCCAAAGAGAAACACAAGGAGTATACCTGCTGTAGAAAAGAACAAGGCCCCAGTGCCTGAAGCTATTGAAGAAGAGGAAGAGAGTGTCCTTTGGAAGCTCAAGCCCAAGATCCCAGACCACAACGATGCTCATCCTGTGGCTGAGGACATGAAGCTCAGGAGAGACTCAGGGCTCAGGAAATGGAGGGAAGCAGATCCATATGCTTCTAGGAGAAGGACTGCCGTGGACTACAGATTTCACACAAAGGAGCAACAAGATTTTTATGAGACTGTTTTGCTTGACAAGAAGCCAATCATTTGTGACATGAGATGGGTCGACTGGACCTATATCAAGGAGAATGAAGAACACTATCCAGGAGTTTAGGACAGCTTCAGAGCGTGTGGAGTAGAGGACTTTGTTGGGCAGAAGCTCACAAAGTGGAACGAGGAACTCATCATGCAGTTCTACTCCACAGCTCACTTTTATCCGGATGGAAGGATTACATGGATGTCAGAGGGTACAAGGTACCAATCTACAGTGGCTGAGTGGGCACAGATCATCAATGCCCCAGAAGAGCAAGATGAGGACTTGGACATCTATGCCAAGAAGAAAATGGACCATAACTCCATGTCCAACATGTACAAGGAAATTCCCAATGAAGCTCTTGACTCATTCAAGTTTGGCTCAGTGCACTATCTGCTCTCAGGATTGCCTACTATCAATTGGATACTAAGGCACACTCTGTTGCCTAAGTCTGGAGATCACAAGATGATCAGAGGTCACGCAATCAACCTGCTTCATGTCTTTGATGTGCCTCAGAAATTCAAGGTCATGAGTCTCATTGTGGAAACCATTAAGAGGACAGCTGCAGATCAGAAGAGGAGCTGTGGATATGCCCCTCAGATTCAGGAGCTCATCAACTCCAAGATGGGCAAGAGCATATATCTTTTGGATAAGGAACACCTGCCCATCCGTCCAGATTTTGAGAACAATGAAGTTGTGATGACAGAGAATGAGCCATCGTCTGCACAAGCATTTGCAAAGAAGGAGAAGGCGAAGAAGGAGAAAGCTGGCAGGATGCCTACTCAAGAGGAGGCATCTGAGTACTTCTTGAAGACCAAACAAGAGCAGCTCAGTTACTTGATTGCATCCTCGCTGAGAATTGAGCAAAGTATAGCCAACCTCACCAAAAATCAGCAGAGCCTAGAGAGGATCATGGAACAGAAGTTCTATGACATGGATGTCAAGGTAACAGAAGTCCAGTCTGTAGTGGAGCAGCTCCAGGAGGACATGAATGAGAGGAGAGGCAGGACCACAACTCATGCTTTTTTCTAGAGTGCCACGAGGTCCAAGGTCGTCTGCACTGCGAGTTGCTGACACCGGAGCTACAACATCTGCACCAGCCACAGCCTCAGCTCCAGCGTCTACCTCAGCTCCAACTCCAGCGACTACTTCAACATCTACTGAAGCCTTCGTCCTTGGAGTGATCCGGACTCCACCACCACCTGAAGATCAAGCCTGAGCGACGACTTAGCACTATGCATTTTCTAGGAACTTTTTGGTAACTTGTTGCCAAAGGGGGAGAAGATGTATAGATCATAGGCTTCGAGAGAGAGAGTGTTGCTTTTCTCTCTTGTTTTATTTGGTGGTCTTTTCGAACTTTTTCTGCTTTTGAGTGCTTGATACTATGTCATTATTTGTGAGACATCGATGATCATGTGTTTGATCATAAGCTACACTTAATGTTTGCTTAATGCTTGCTTAAATATTATCATGCTATCTATCGTTTGTGATCATTCACTATTCTTGATGATGAGTGCATGTATTTCATTCTTATCATTTTGAGCGCTCCACCAAGATGTATGTGACATGGAAGAGTAACCCATGACTCTAACTCTTTGTGCATTTGCAGTCCAAAGCAAATTTTATATATGCACAAATTTAGGGGGAGCTCTTACTTATCACATACTTCTCAAAGCGACGATATACTTCATGCTTATTATCATTTGTCGGAGCTTTGATCTATATGTTGTCATTAATTACCAAAAAGGGGGAGATTGAAAGTGCAACTATCCCTAGGTGGTTTTGGTAATTCATAACAACATATAGCTCATTGAGCTAATGCTATTCCAAGATGATTATTTCAGGAAAGCTCAATGATTGGCATGGCATGGATATGAAAGTGGAACCCTCAAAATGCTAAGGACAATGGATTGGCTCAAGCTCAAAAGCTCAAGACTCTTCATTTCATATTTTAGTGATCCAAGATCACATTGAGTCCATAGGAAAAGCCAATACTATCAAGTTGCTTAATGAGCCTCTTGCTTCATGTGCTTAATGATATGCTCCAAAACCCTCAACTACTTTCCCATATCCACATATGACCTAAACTCTAAGCCAAACTCGGTCCTACCGATTTTTCCTATCCGGCGCCACCGAGTTTCAATTGTCATTAGCCACTGCCAAACCCTAGCAATTCGGTCCTACCGATAAGGATCTCGGTCCCACCGAGATGGGGTTGCAAACTCTCTATTTCCCTTTCGTAACTTTTCGGTCCCACCGAAAGAGCGAACCGGTCCCACCGAGATTGCAATGTAAACTCAGTGTTTCCCCTTTGTAACTTTTCGGTCTCACCGAGTTCCACTCGGTCCCACCGAAAGAGCAAATTGGTCCCATCGAGTTTGCCTGACCAACTCTCTGGTTAGCTAATTACCAAACTCGGTCTCACCGAGTTTGTGTAATCGGTCTCACCGAGATTACGTTATGCCCAAACCCTAACCGAATCGGTCCTACCGAGTTGCATGTCAGTCCCACCGAAATTCCTAACGGTCACTAGGTTTACTACTTCGGTCAGACCGAGTTTATTTATTCGGTCCCACCGAGATTGGAAATCTGTGTAACGGTTGGATTTTGGGTGGAGGCTATATATACCCCTCCACCTCCTTCTCATTCGATGAGAGAGCAACCAGAACACACACATCATTCCTACTCATATGTTCTGAGAGAAAACCACCTACTCATGTGTTGAGATCAAGACATTCCATTCCTACCATATGAATCTTGATTTCTAGCTTTCCCAAGTTGCTTTCCACTCAAATCTTCTTTCCACCAAATCCAAATCCTATGAGAGAGAGTTGAGTGTTGGGGAGACTATCATTTGAAGCACAAGAGCAAGGAGTTCATTACCTACACACCATTTGTTACTTCTTGGAGAGTGGTGTCTCCTAGATTGGCTAGGTGTCACTTGGGAGCCTCCGACAAGATTGTGGAGTTGAACCAAGGAGTTTGTAAGGGCAAGGAGATCGCCTACTTCGTGAAGATCTACCGCTAGTGAGGCAAGTCCTTCGTGGGCGTTGGCCATGGTGGGATAGACAAGGTTGCTTCTTCATGGACCCTTTGTGGGTGGTTGCTTCTTCGTGGACCCTTCATGGGTGGAGCCCTCCGTGGACTCGCGCAACCGTTGCCCTTGGGTGGAGCCCTGTGTGGACTCGCGCAACCGTTACCCTTCGTGGGTTGAAGTCTCCATCAACGTGGATGTAGGATAGCACCACCTATCCGAACCACGGGAAAAACATCCGTGTCTCCAATAGCGTTTGAAATCTCCAAACCCTTCCCTTTATATTCTTGCAAGTTGCATGCTTTACTTTCCGCTGCCAATATACTCTTTGCATGCTTGCTTGAATTATGTGATGATTGCTTGACTTGTCCTAAAATAGCTAAAATCTGCCAAGAACTAAAAGTGGGAAAAGGTTAAGTTTTTATTTGGTCAAGTAGTCTAATCACCCCCCGCTAGACATACTTTCGATCCTACAGCTCCTCGTCGTCATTGCTATGCATCCCCTTGTCTTCATTTTCAGTGTTTAACTTGCTTGCCTGCTTGAACACCCAACAATCCCTGTTGGTGTGATTGCTCGGCTTTTCGGGGGTGCCATGTATCTGGCACAAGCGGTCGAGTATTCGGTCCAAACTGGACGGGCCCCTAGGATTCCTTTTGAATGGCTTTTTCCACTGACCGGATTAACAGCCTCTGAATCCGGCATTAACTGCCGTATCCTCAGCATTGTCGCCGTTAATGCGGCGCTTCTGCTTGTTGCGACGCGACCTGCCACTACTATCCCTGGTGTCCGAATTACCAGGGTTCTTGGTCATATTGTTGCTATGAGCAAGCTAGCTGTCCTCTCCCGCACAAAAGTGGGTCATGAGTGTCGTGAGTGCTGCCATAGATTTTGGCTTTTCCTGTCCAAGGTGCCGGGCCAGCCACTCATCACGGATATTGTGCTTGAAGGCTGCTAGGGCCTCAGCGTCCGGACAGTTGACTATTTGATTTTTCTTTGTTAGGAACCATGTCCAGAATTGCCTGGCCGATTCCTCTGGCTGCCGAATTACGTGACTTAGGTCATCGGCGTTTGGGGGTCGCACATAAGTGCCCTGGAAATTGTCGAGGAATGTGGCTTCCAGGTCCTCCCAACAACTGATTGATCTTGTTGGCAAGCTGTTAAGCCAATGCCGAGCTGGTCCTTTAAGCTTGAGTGGGAGGTATTTGATGGCGTGGAAATCATCGCCGCGGGCCATGTGGATATGAAGGTGATAATCCTCGATCCATACCGCAGGATCTGTTGTGCCATCATATGATTCGATGTTTACGGGTTTGAAACCCTCGGGGATTTGATGATCCATTATTTCGTCTGTAAAGCATAGTGGGTGTGCGGCGCCTCTGTACTGGGCTATATCATGACGTAGCTCCAATGAGCTTTGTCTACTGTGTTCGGCCCTGCCGAATTTGTGGCCGGCGTGACGGTTACCGCTTCGAGCCGTGGGGCGCCCACGCGATCCGTAGATCGATCTTGTTTGCCTTGCCTTGTCCTCCAACATGTCTCGTAAGTCCAGTGCATATTCTTGTGCCTTGGTACGTGGTGCGGCTTGAGTGGAGGGCCGAGAGGCCTCTTTGTCGCGGCCACGAGGTGGCCAGTCGGCCGCATCAAGTGCTTCCTCCTCTAATCAGGGTAGCAACCTACGCTTTGGGTACCTTTTGGAGGGGCGTTCGAGTTTATGCTCTTCGGCCGCAAGGACTTCAGTCCATCTGTCGACTAGCAAATCTTGATCAGCTCTAAGCTGTTGCTATTTTTTCTTGAGGCTTCTTGTCATGGCCATAAGCCTGCGTTGAAAATGCTCTTGCTCGACGGGATCCTCTGGCACAACGAATTCGTCATCGTCGAGGCTTGCCTCATCTTCGGAGGGAGGCATATAATTATCGTCCTCGACCTCTCTGTCTGCCGCTCTCTCATGAGGGCTGGTTTCTCCATCCTCCTGTGCTAAATCTTGCTGGAGGGGGTTTTCTTTGGCACTTTCTGGAGTATTATTGTCTCCCGTGCTAGAATCACCGTATTTGTTTTGGCGGGATTTTGAGCGGCGCCACTGACGTCGGCGCTTAGGCTGTTTCTTGGAGGGGTCATCCTCCGCTGTTCCATCGCCATCTCCCTCTTTTGGGGTATCCACCATGTATATGTCGTATGACGAGGTGGCTTTCCAGGGCATAGTAGGCGCTGGTTCTTCATCATCTCCTTCATCGGCGTCCATACCGTCGATGTCTTCGGAGTCGAAGTCGAGCATGTCGGTTAAATCATCGACAGTGGCTACAAAGTGGGTGGTGGGTGGGCTTTGAATTTTTTCATCGTCCGTACCCCAACCTTGCTGACCGCAGTCCCGCCAGGGCTCTCCTGATAAAGAGAGAGACTTCAGTGTCTTCAGGATATCGCCGAAGGGCGAGTGCTGAAAGATGTCTGCGGCAGTAAACTCCATGATCAACGCCCAATCGGATTCGATCGGCAGGGGCGCGGAGGGTTTGGAGTCTGGCTCCTTGGAGTCACGAGTCTCGCAGAGTATGGGGCTAGTGTTCGGCTTAATCGCCATTGGGATCGCAGCCGCCGAGGTGGCGTCCAACCACCCATCCTCGATCGGCGCAGTTGGCTCCGAATTAAGGGTCGAAGCTGATGCGGGTGCGGCCTTCAGGGCACTGTTCGGCGGCAGAGCTAGATCACGCTCGTTGGGACAGTGCGGCGCGCTCGGCAATGGCTCGAATCCGTCGAAGATCAAGTCCCCGCGGACGTCAGCCGTGTAGTTTAAACTTCCAAATCTGACCTGACGGCCAGGGGCATAGCTTTCGATCTGCTCCAGACGGCCAAGTGAATTGGCCCGCAGTGCGAAGCCGCTGAAGACGAAGATCTGTCTGGGGAGGAAGGTCTCACCCTGGACTGCATCGCTATTGATGATCGTAGGAGCCATCGAGCCTGACGGCGACGACACAGAAGAACTCTCAATGAAAGCACGAATGTCGGTGTCAAAACCGGCGGATCTCGGGTAGGGGGTCCCGAACTGTGCGTCTAGGCCGGATGGTAACAGGAGGCAAGGGACACGAAGTTTTACCCAGGTTCGGGCCCTCTCGATGGAGGTAAAACCCTACGTCCTGCTTGATTAATATTGATGATATGGGTAGTACAAGAGTAGATCTACCACGTGATCGAGGAGGCTAAACCCTAGAAGCTAGCCTATGGTATGATTATTGTTGTCTATGTTGTCCTACGGACTAAAACCCTCCAGTTTATATAGACACCAGATAGGGTTAGGGTTACATAGAGTCGGTTACAATGGTAGGGGATTTACATATCCGTATCGCCAAGCTTGCCTTCCACGCCAAGGAAAGTCCCTCCCGGACACGGGACGAAGTCTTCAATCTTGTATCTTCATAGTCCAGGAGTCCGGCTGAAGGTATAGTCCGGCTATCCGAATACCCCCTAATCCAGGACTCCCTCAGCCCCCATTCGTCAAAGGGGGGCATCTGCCCCATGAACTCCACCCTATTCGATTAGTAGTACAAGAGATAGCCCACCGGTGGCTTATCGGCTGGCGAGGGGCCGCCCGCTAGGACCTCGAGGACCGTTCTTCGTGCCTCAAGCGGAAGCTCTAATTCCTAAAGCCTCATGCGATTCGGGCCAACTGACAGGGCCCACATTGGCTGGGAATGGCGCTGGAGTGGGGCGACGTGACGTCGGAGGAACTCCTTCATCACCATGGGCACGGTCAAGCCAAGGTCTTTCAACCTCCTCGGACGATACCAGATGAAAGCGAGGCGGGGGCTCGTAAGCTTCTCGTGAGCCCAGCTGGAGATGGGGACGGTGGGCGCAGATGGAGGGAAGAGCAAAGAGCTGAGCACTCCGACATCCACATACACCCACCGCGTCCGGAACCCGCTTGTGGACCGCAGGAGTTCAAAGTCAATCCCCGAGCTGGTTGTCGCTGAGGCAGTCCTGGACTAAGGGGTCCACGGGCGTCCGACCTCTTGGATATGGGCCAGATTGTTGGGCCATGAAGATACGAAGACCGAAGACTCTACCCGTGTCTAGATGGGACTCTCCTTGGCGTGTAAAGCAAGCTGACCAACTATGAAGATTCCATTCTCTATAACCGATCTTGTGTAACCCTAGATCCCTCCTGTGTCTATATAAACCGGAGGGCTAGGTCCGTAGATAGATCTGGATAATGATAATAATAGCCAAGCTAGACTTTTAGGGTTTAGCCATTACCATCTCATGGTAGATCAACTCTTGTAATACTCACATTCATCAAGATCAATCAAGCAGGAAGTAGGGTATTACCTCCATAGAGAGGGTCCGAACCTGGGTAAACATTGTGACCCCCGTCTCATGTTACCATCGATCCTAGACGCACAGTTCGGGCCCCCTACCCGAGATCCGTCGGTTTTGGCACCGACATTGGTGCTTTCATTGAGAGTTCCACTGTGCCGTCCTCAAAAGGTTTGATGGCTCCTTCAATCATCTACAACGATGCTGTCCAAGGGGAAGTCTTCCTCCCCGGACAGATCTTCGTGTTCGGCGGCTTCGCACTGCGGGCCAACTCGCTTGGCCATCTAGAGCAGATCGAAAGCTACGCTCATGGCCACCAGGTCAGATTTGGAAGCTTGAGCCACATCGCAGATATTCGTGAAGACTTGATCGTCGACGGATTCGAGACCACGGCAGCCGTTCCCAGCCACCACGATGAATATGACTTAGATCTGTCATCGGGCCATACGCAAGAAATTGTACCTAAAACCGTGCTGGCCTTAAATCCGGAGCAGGTCGCGCCATCTGAGGACAGGAAGCTCAACCCCGCCATGGAAGCCGCAAACTCCACGTCGTTGGAGCCACACACTGACTTAACTTCAAGTAACATCTGTGTCACCGGAGCTACGGACTCGTTTCCGGTTATAAGTTCCGAACTATGTACGTCCGCGCATGTCGAGCATGATTGGTCATCGATTGCTGAATTCAGCGCCGCGGACATCTTCTGGCACTCGCCTCTAGGCGACGTGCTAGACTCATTAAGAGCACTATCTTTAGCGGGAGGCTCACAACCGAATTGTGTCCGACCCAAACCGGAGGGTGATGATGGAGAATTTCACTTCCCACCCACCGCCCACTTCATAGCCACTGTCGAAGTCTTAACTGACATGCTTGATTACGGCTCCGATGACATCGACGGTATGGATGATGATGCCGGAGAAGAGGAGGGCTAGAACCCGTCGTTCACCGGACGCTGGACGGCCACTTCCTCGTATGATGTATACATGGTGGATGCACCCAAGGAGAACAGCAGCGATGACAAAAAAGATCCAGTTGAGGATAAACCTCTTGAGATACAATCGAAGTGCCAGCGTCAGCGGCGCTGCTCTAAGTCATGCCGCGGTAAACATAGCAACACCAGCACAGGAGAAGATAACACTCTGGAAGGTGTCGAAGGCAACGAAGACCCCGTTGACGCAGCTACCGAACAGGATGAGCGAGAATATGGGCAGGTTAGCCCTGGTAAACAGGCCATGCACGAAGACTCGGAGGACAGTAATTATCTTTCTCTCTCCGAGGATGAGGTGTGCCTCGGCACTGAGGATTTCATCATGCGTGAGTATCCTCTTGAGCAGGAGCGCTTCAAACGCCAGCTAATAGCCACTGCAAGGAGCCTGAAGAAGAAGCAGCAGCAGCTTCAAGCTGACCAAGATATGCTCAACGATAAATGGACCGATCTCCTAGAAGCCGAAGAATACGGCCTCAAGCACCCAGCCAAAAGCAACCCGAAGCGCAAATTGCTACCTTAGTTTGACGACGAGGCATCGGAACACATAACACCATCGCACAATGCGGCTGACCGACCACCACGTGGTCGGGATAAAGCGGCAACTCAAGCCGAACACCAGTCTGCCCCACCTCATCGCAAAGGCAGAGGTAAATTAGCTCACGGTCATACATACAACCTTCGACAGGACCTGAACAATAAAGCAGCATATACCAGATAGATCTATGGATCGTGAGGACGTGCCCCGACACGCGATGACGGCCATATATTCGGACGTGACAAACCTAGTCATGCGCGGGCTGAAAGCCGCACATGGACCCCATCAGAGCTATGTCGTGATATGGCCCGATATAGAGGCGCCGCACACCCTCATTGCTTCACAGACGAAGTCATGGAACATGAATTCCCAGAAGGGTTCAACCCCGTGAATATAGAATCATACGATGGAACCACACACCCCGCGGTATGGAACGAAGACTTCATTCTCCATATTCATATGGCCCGCGGCGATGACCTCCATGCCATTAAATACCCCCCCCCCCTCAAACTCAAAGGACCAGCCCAACACTAGTTGAATAGCCTACCCGAAAATTCCATCGGCAGCTAGGGGGACTTGGAAGAAGCCTTCCTTGATAACTTCCAACATACATATGTTCGACTTCCGGACGCTGATGACTTAAGCCATATAGTTCAATAGCCTGGAGAGTCCGCCAGGAAATTCTGGACTAGGTTCTTAACCAAAAAGAACCAAATTGTCGACTGTCCGGATGGTAAAGACCTAGCAGCCTTCAAACACAGCATCCACAACGAATGGCACGCCCGTCACCTCGGCCAAGAGAAACAATATTCCATGGCGGCCCTCATGGCACTCATGACCCGCTTTTGTGCAGGCGAGGATAGTTGGCTGGCCCGTAGCAAAAACAATGCAAGCGACGCCAACACCCCTGATGCTAAAAATAGCAACGACAAGTCTCGACGCAACAAATACAAGCGTCGAAACAACAATGACAACACCGAGGATACGACGGTCAATGTCGGATTCAGTGGCTCTAAGTCCAGTCAGCGGAAGAAGCCGTTCAAAAAGAACAATTTAGGCTCATCTAGCTTGGACCGCATACTCGATCGTCCATGCCAGATTCATGGCACCCCAGACAAACCACCCAATCATACCAATAGGGATTCTTGGGTTTTTAAACAGCCCCGCAAGTTAAATGCTAAAAACAAGGATACAGGATTGCAAAGCGAAGATGACGACGAGGAGCCCTGGCCGCCGAACATAGGGGGACAGAAGAAGTTCCCCCCTTAGGTCAAAACGGTGAACATGATATACGGTACCCACATCCCCAAGAGGGAGCGCAAGCGCGCGCTGAGGGACGTCTACGCGATAGAGCCAGTCGCCCCAAAATTTAATCCATGGTCGTCATGCCCGATCACTTTTGATCATCAGGATCATCCGACCAGTATCCGTCACGGTGGTTCAGCCGCACTGGTCCTGGACCCAATAATTTATGGGTTCCACCTGACGCGAGTCCTAATGGACGGTGGCAGGAGCCTCAACTTGCTCTATTAGGATACAATGGGCAAAATGGGCATTAACCCATCGTGGATAAAGCCCACAAAGACTACCTTTAAAGGAGTCATACCCGGTGTAGAGGCCCGCTGTACGGCCTCGATCACACTAGAGGTTGTCTTCGGATCTCCGGACAAATTCCGACGCGAGGAGTTAATCTTCGATATCGTCCCCTTTCGCAGCGGCTACCATGCACTGCTCGGACGAACCGCATTTGCTTGATTCAACATGGTGCCACGCTATGCTTATCTCAAGCTCAAGATGCCCGGACCACGCGGCGTCATAACAGTCAATGGAAACATGGAACGCTCCCTCTGCACCGAGGAGCACACCGCTGCCTCAGCGGAAGAGGTACAAGGCGGCCTTTTCAAGCAGAACCTCAATTCGGCGGTCGATCCCTCGTACACTGTTAAGAGAGTCCAAACCATCCTGCAGAAGGATAGCTCGGCTCGTCAAGAGCTTAACTAGCAATTTGACCTCCATCCCAGTCCTGACCAAGCGGCGGAATTGTACCGCGCATACATAATTACGCACTAAAAGTACCATGGACACGGATGGAGGCATAGTCAGCTTGTGATCTGCAATACGGCTCGACCGCCCCAGACACACATAATTTCAATATTTCCTTTTTTCTTTTTTCTTTTTCTCTTTTTCACAGGCCTTTCTTGATGGCTTGACCATCAACTCTTTTCGAAGGATAAAAATACCAAGGCGACAAGAAGCATGGACGTACTGGGGAATCTTTAGGTGGTTTCTCTAACGATCCCTTTACCTGTTTTCAGGACCCACACGCAGCTCTCCCTTGGTTAAGGCATAGTAAATATCCTTCTTCTTATCGCACTACTTGTATAAATGCGCTTTAACGCTCCAAGGAAATTATAATAGAAACAGTTTGCGGCCCAAAATTTACTGGTCTAGCCTACCACTTGTTCTTCTTTTTCTTCCTTTTTGTCTTTTCTTTTCTAGTAACTTTATCAGATAACACCCATACACTCTAGTGCGTTTCAATTTGCCAGGGGCTTCATAGCGCCCCACAACATGGCAACAAAAGTCCGAACACTGTTACAGTACAGTTCGGCACCCCGAATTTAGCACTATATGCATTGGCTCCAAATCATGTCTTTGTTCAATAGTTGGGTTGCCTGGCTCCTGTGCTTACTACCTTACGTTCTGCTGTATCGGCTAGGGTAGTAAGGGGAGAACTACTGCGATTGTGCCATGGTTTACCCAAGTGAGCACCTCAGTAGAGAAATCCGAAAACTGACTGTCATGATACGGCGAGAGCCGGTCGGCTCTTTGGAGGTCTCAAATCCTTAGAGGTTTTTTCCGCACTACACGAAGGATTGGTACTTACCCGATCAAGTGTTTACAGCATCCTAGTCCGGATACTAGGGGTTGCACCTATATTTCTATTTGTCAAACTCCTATGGCTAAGTAAGGGTGCTAAAGCCGTATAGTCTGATTTCCTGGTTCGTCGTGCTAAACACCTCCTTCAAGGACCAAACAACTGGATCAAGAGTGTTTAGATTACATCCCGAACACCCTCGTATTTCCTACGTGGGGGCGGAAGCCGACGACTGGACAACTCTCAGATTTCACATAACACGGCCGCACAGGAGGAGAAATTTTTCAACAAAACATTACATTACATAGCGATTTTGTTTCATCATACAAGGCAAAGACAACATGAATGTATTCATTCGAAAATAATGTCTTGCGAACATTGCGTTGCTACAATGCGAGACCCCTCCAAGACATCTGCGAAATACCGCTCGGGCCTGTGGTGCTCCTTGCCCTCTGGCGGCCCCTCGGTCGTTAGCTTGACGGCGTCCATCTTTTCCCACCACACCTTGATGTGGGCGAAGGCAATGCACGCACCTCAATGCAAGCCGATCGCTTGACGACGTCCAGCCGAGGACAGGCGCTCACCGGCCGCTTCACAAGACCGAAGTAGCTGCCGGGCATAGCTTCGGAAGGCCACAGTCGAATTATCAAATCCTTCATGGCCAGTTCGGCAACCCTATGCAGCTCAACCAGCTGTTTTAGCTGATCGATGAAGGACACGGGATGCTCTGGTGCAAGGTATTGCGACCAGAATAGTTTCTCCATTGAGCTCCCTTCTTCGGCCCAGAAGAACTCCGCGGCGACGGACACACTGCACGCAGATCTACAAATACCCCTGGAGAACTCCGAATCCGGGTTAGTAGGAAATATTTCTTGTTCACATACTTGCTTTGCATACTAAATGCCTTACCCGCTGCGATCTTCTTGGCCTCCTGGATCTCCTGGATGGCACCCTAGGCTTCAACCCGGGCCGCTTCCGCGCTTTGGCGAGCCTTCGGGAGTTCGGCCTCTCGAGCCGAAGCATCTCCCTCCAAGGCCTCATACTTCTTCATAGCATCTTGGAGCTCTTGCTGGACCTCGTTCAGCCTGGCCTTAACCTTCTTACGAGCGGCCTGCTCCTTGACAACTTTCCCCTCGGCTTCGGCCAGGGCCTCGACCTCGGTCGTCGCCCTACACATATCAGGACACTATAGTCAGTATACATCATTTATTCTTTTCGAAGAAACAGCGAGTCAATACATACCTTGGTCTCTTCAAGCTGCTTCCTCGCCTGGCCGAGCTCTTCTTCGGCCCGCTCCAGTCTCTGCTTTAGTCCGGAGACTTCGGCAGTGTGAGCGGTCGCGGCCAGCAGCGATGCCTGCTTATTCACATCAGACATAGTTTGGTTAGTTTCCTACGAAATTTAATTGATCCTATGTCCGTCTTTTCTTTCCGAACACAAGACAGTGTCTCAGGGGCTACTGTCTATATTGGTATTTTCTCGGTTAATGCTGCTTACCTCAAAACCTGTTAGCAGGCCGCTACAGGCTTCGGTCAGTCCGCTCTTGACGGACTGAACCTTCTCAATCATTGTACCCATAAGGATACGGTGTTCTTCCACAATGGAAGCTCCCCATAGCGCTTCCAATAGATTATCCGGCGCCTCTGGTTGGACAGAGGTCGCCGGCGGGACGGGCACACCTCCTTCTCTTGAAGGAGGTTGCTTATCAGACTTCAGGGCCATATGGGTCTCCGGATACGTGCTCAGAGGGGGGCCGAATTGAGCACGACCCCCATCGTCAGTCTCCATAGGTGTCACTTCCCCCATGTGTCCGGCGGCCAATGTGTCGCCCTCCAGCGCCGCCATTATGGCCTCCTGAACCTCTCCCTGGCCTGGGAAGGTCCTTTGGGACAGCACCTCGTTGTCTCCCTTGGCCTTGGGAGAGTAAGCGGCCGGTGGTGTCTCGCTAGCCATTTCCTTTGAGTCCAATGAGCATCTTGATGAGGATCGCTGGGAGCTGTCGTGGGCCAGACTGCAATAACATGATTAAACCATATAAAATACAATAAGGTGGAATGGCCGGATAAATGGACATGTATGGGTTCTTAATACTCAAGATACGGCCAGGGGCTTGTTCCGGGGGCGTCGCTCCGTACTGCTGTCGACGTCCCACGCGGAGCTGAACACGAGAGGGCCTTTCCCCTTCTTGGGTGTCTCCTCCTCCAGATTTGTGGAAGCCGCCCTCTTCTTCCTCCCCCCATCAGGGGGAGAATCGCTCTCCTCCTCCTGCTCCTCATCGTCGTTGTTGGTGTCAAAACCGGTGGATCTCAGGTAGGGGGTCCCGAACTGTGCGTCTAGGCGGATGGTAACAGGAGGCAGGGGACACGATGTTTTACCTAGGTTCGGGCCCTCTTGATGGAGGTAAAACCCTACGTCCTGCTTGATTAATATTGATGATATGGGTAGTACAAGTGTAGATCTACCACGAGATCAAGGAGGCTAAACCCTAGAAGCTAGCCTATGGTCTGATTGTTGTTCCTACGGACTAAAACCCACCGGTTTATATAGACACCAGAGAGGGCTAGGGTTACACAGAGTCGGTTATAATGGTAGGAGATCTACATATCCGTATCGCCAAGCTTGCCTTCCACACTAAGGAAAGTCCCTTCCGGACACGGAACGAAGTCTTCAATCTTGTATCTTCATAGTCCAGGAGTCCGGCCAAAGGTATATTCCGGCTATCCGGACACCCCCTAATCCAGGACTCCCTCGGTAGCCCCAGAACCAGGCTTCAATGACGACAAGTCCGGCGCGCAGATTGTCTTCGGCATTGCAAGGCGGGTTCCTCCTCGAAGTACTTCAAAGAAGATTTTGAACACAAAGGTAGTGTCCGGCTCTGCAAAATAAGTTTCCACATATTGCCATAGAGAGAATAATATTTACACAAATATAATCTGCTGACGTATTCCATAGCGTGACATCACACCACGGCCAAGTCTTTATTTGAATCGTTTTACTATTCCACCTCAGCGCGTTTAGCGAGGTGGTTTCCTTGGCACGTCTTGTCAAAGCATAGATCATGTCCCCTTATTCCGGGATTCTCATCAATACGGGCATGGGTAACCCAACCGCGCCATTGATTATGGTGCTTGGGAGATAAGCGAGTTTTACCAGGCTGGTGGGGACGCATAGTCGCGTCCACCATATAAGGGGATAAGGATCCACCTTTTCATCCACGCCTTCTTCCTCCTTTGCCTATCCATTTCCGCGCACTCGAGCTCCAGCGCCCAAGTCTGCACACCCCACCTCAACCTTCTCCAGCCATGTCCGGAGCGGGAGGCAAGTGGATGGTTTCCTCCGTCACGGAGGGATACATCAAAAAACTGAGGAAGGCCGGATACTTGTCTAACGACATTGCGCACCGGCTTCCCGAAGAGGGGCAGCTCATCCCCACCCCCAGGCCCCATGAGAGGGTGGTGTTCCTCCCCCATTTCCTCTGCGAACTGGGCTTCTCTCTCCACCCATTTGTCCGGGGGCTCATGTTCTACTATGACCTGGATTTCCACGATCTGGCCCCGAACTTTGTCCTCAACATCTCGGCGTTTATTGTCGTGTGCGAGGCTTTCTTCCGCATCCACCCTCATTTCGGCCTATGGCTCAAGACTTTCAATGTCAAGCCGAAGGTGGTGCGCGGCACCCAGGCGGAGTGCGGAGGCGCCATGGTGGGCAAGAGGCCCAACGTCCTATGGCTCGAGGACTCCTTCGTGGAGTCCCTAAAGGGGTGGCAATCGGGTGGTTTTACATCACCGAGCCGCGCGACCCTGAATGGGTCGCAGCCCCCGAGTTCCGATCCGGACCCCCTACGCGGCTCGCCTCCTGGAAAGAGACGGGCCTGTCATGGGGTAAAAAAGGAGAGCTGACCGGACTCCAAACATGCGTCCAAACCCTGGTGGACAGGAATCTCAAACTTGTCAACGTAGTCCAGGTTATGCTCATCCGCCGGATCCTCCCGTGTCAACAACGGCTTTCAACCTATGGGAGTTTGACCTGACGCAGCACCGAACTCTGAGCAGGCTCTTCGACACGATGTACGAAGATGCCTGGAAGGTGCTTTTCAAGGGCGCCGAGGCCCCCGCATCTGCTACCGAGGATCGCGGATTCAGCACGCAGCGTCACGCTCGTGCGGTAAGCTGTTTTTACCTTTTACAGGGTATTAGTTTTTCATAGTTTGACTCCATGCGGGATCTAAGCTCCCTTACCTTTGATAGGATTGGCAGGAGACGTGCGAACAGATCAACTGTCCGGCTCCTTTGCCCGAAGGCCCAGCAGACGCTTGCTTGGCGAAGCTTCTGGTTCCGGCACCCTATGTGGTGGCGGAGAAGAAGGCTAAGAAGAATGCCACGGGGACTCGAAAGAGTGCCCGACGCCAGGAGGTGTCGGATTCATCATCCGACGACTCCAAGGCGCACTCCTCCCATGAAGACGAGGAGGGGGAAGAAGAGACCTCTCCCCCTCCAGCGGGGGAGGGAAGAAAAGGAAGGCCGCCCCAACTGGGGAGGCCGAAGGGTCCAAGAAGGGGAAGACCCCTCCTCTGGACTATTCCACCAACGTCGACGACGGCGAAGAGGAGTGGCCGCACAGGGCCAAGCGCCTGGCGAGATCGTAAGTATCCGGATACCAGAGTGATTCATAGTATTCCCCCATTACACAGCTTTTCCTTATGTCGAACATGTTTATGCAGTCCACCCAAAGACCGGCTCGACGTGTCGTCGAGCGGTTCCCTGGATTCGTCAGATGTGAATTCGCTTCCGACGGCTACCTCCCCCCATCCTACGGACGACGCCGCGGTGGCGTCCCAACAGGTTCCAAGCCAGGAGGAGGTGGTCCTAGAGGGGCCGCAAGGCGACCTCCCGGACTCCAGATGTAAAGGGGATAGAACCCCCAAGGGCTCCAAGTCCGGCCTTGAGCCGGGCACCGCATCGGAACCTTCAACGGTTCCGGACTCCGGTAGGCAGCCTGCTTCCAAGAGGAGCAAGCCTACCGAGCCGGCGACCTCCGTCCAACCGGAGGCACCGGACAATTTGCTGGAGGTGCTTAACGGCGCCTCCATCGACGAGGAGTACCGCACTATTATGAGTGCGGTGATCAAGAAGGTTCAGTCCGCCAAGAGCAGACTGACTGAAGCATGTGCCAGCCTTCTATCAGGCTTTGAGGTAAGTAAAGAATATGTAAAAATATTACCGCATAGACAGTAGCCCCTGATGCTCTGTTCGGCGTTCGGAAAGAAAAGCCGAATAGAGGATCTAATAACATTCGCAGGAGTCTAACATAATCAAGTCAATATGCGCATGCAGGCTTCGCTGCTGGCCTCCACCGCACTGACTGCGGAGGTGGATGCGCTGAAGCAAAACCTCGCGCGGTCCGAGAACGAGCTCGGCCATGCCAAGAGGCAACTCGAGGAGAAGGAAGGTAAGTAATACCTTGCGCAAGTATATAGAGAAGATGTGGTTGCAAAAAATGACAGGATCAACGTGCTATTATAGGGGCCACGACCGAGGTGGAAACCCGTAAGAAAGAGCTGTCCGAGGCCGAAAACAGAGCGGCCGCGGAGCGCACAGAGAGAGGGAAGCAGGAGGCGCGGGTGGAGGAGTTGCGGAAAGAGCTCCAGGCTCTCGTGAAAAAACACGAGAGTTTGGAGCTTGACTCAAAGACGCAAGCATCCGAGCTTGCGGCAGCCCTCGAAAGCACGAAGTCTGCCAAGGCCGAAGCCCAGAAAGCCCTCCAAGAAATTGAAGCGATGAAGAAGATAGCGGCGGGTAAGGCATTCATTATGCAAAGCAAGCACGTGAAAGTGAATTACTTGTTACTTACCTGAGTCCGGAGCTCTCCAGGAGCATTCGCAGATTTGCCCCGTAGTGCGTCTGATGCCGCCGCCTACTACCGATCCAAGGAGGGGAGCTCGACGGAGAAGGTGTTCTGGTCTCAGTATGCTGAGGCCGGACACCTGGTGCCTTTGAGCGACCAGCTGAAGCAAATGGTCGAGCTCCACAAGGTGGCCGAACAGGCCATAAAGGGCATCTTAGTTCGGCTTTGGCCTGGAGGGGCTCTGCCTGGGAGCTACTTCGGGCTGGTGAGGCGGCTGGTGGATGCATGTCCACGGCTTGAAGTAATCAAGCGCTCCGTCTGCATCGAAGGTGCCCGTAGGGCGCTTGCCCGTGCTAAAGTGCACTGGGGCAAGATGGATGCGGAGAAGCTGGTGAAGGACGGGCCGCCGCCGGGCAAGGAGCATCGCTTCCCGGAAGCGTATTATGAGGGCGTCCTGAAGGGTGCCCGCCTTATAGCGGATGAATGCTCCAAAGATGTAATTTTTGAGTAAACTCGCATTTGTGATCCTATACGCTTGAAAACTTGTTCATATGCGCTAAGCAACACTTTTGAATTTAAAATATTACCTTCTGTGTAGCCATTTATCAAATTTGAGAGATGGCGAGTCGTCGGCTTCTGCCCCCATGCCACGAGTGCTGGGGTGTTCGGGATAAACATGAGCGCTCTTTTTCCCATTCTTGGGTCCTTCGAGGGAGGCGCTCAACACAACGAACAAGGCAATCGGACTATAATGCTTGAACACTCTCACTTGGCCATAGAATTCTATAATTTTAAATTTCGGCGAAGCCCCTAGTGTTCGGAAGACCGAGTTCGGGGCGCTATCCACGCCTAGGCCGGACAAAGCCGACTCCTCGCTCTAAGCGGCATAAATCTTTAGGGACTCGAAAACCTCTCGAACATCGACCAGCTCTCGCCTCATAATGACGGTCAGTTTTAGCTTTCTCTACTGAGGTGCTTAGCCCAGCTCAACTGGGGAACAATCGCAGTAGTTTCTCCTAGCCGATATAACGGAACGTAAGGTACCAAAACATAGGAGCCGGGCAAACCCAACTATTGACCCAAGACATGATTGGGAGCCGATGCATATAATGCTATAAGTTCGGGGTGCCGCACTTGTGAAAGTGCTCGGACTTCTCACACCTTATTGTGGGGTACTTAAGCCCCTGGCGTATTGGTCATACCAAAGTGTACGGTTGCAACATGTCATTAATGAACATATATTAGTAAAAAAGGTAATGCAATAATAGACGGAAGCTATGCATTTTTTATTTAAAAAAGCTGCGGTCAAAGCAGAACGATACAAATAGTGCAATAAGCAAAAGATGGGACTATTTAACATGTCCTTTCCAGGGGTGAGCTGCGGAATGGTATGTGAAACAGGTATACTGCTTGTTATAGAGACCACCTTAGAGTTCCATAGTGTGGCGTAGCTTTCTGCTTCCCTGGTTGTATCGTTTGTGCGGCAATTGTACTGCCGGACAAGCCTTCCAAAGAATGGAGTCCTGAAAATAAGAGAAAATTAAGAAATCGGCAGCCCCTAGTGCGGTTTAAGCCGCGTTTCGGGCGTGCCGTGGTGGTACCCCTACCCCTGTGCCCATGGTATTTCCAGAGTGTAGTTATGTACGCGCAACACTGGTTTCGCAAGTTCGCGAGGGCTGGGGTTGGGGCCGCATTGCTACGCTTGCTCGGAACGTGCCAGGCGGTCTTGTTGTAGGTTACTCCGGGTGCGCTTGATGGTGTCCAGACGTTTAATGGCCGGACTGGAGAATTTCCTTGAGAGGATGCTTTGTACTTCCGCTACGATAGCCGCCGTATGCTCCTCCGTTCGGAGAGAGCGTTCTTTGTTTCCATTGACCGTGATGACGCCTCGAGGGCCTGGCATCTTGAGTTTGAGGTATGCGTAGTGTGGCACCGCATTGAACTTGGCAAATGTGGTTCGCCCGAGTAGTGCGTGATAGCCACTGCGGAACGGGACTATGTCGAAGATTAACTCCTCGCTTCAGAAATTATCCGGAGATCGGAAGACCACTTCAAGTGTAACTGAGCCTGTACAGTTGGCCTCTACACCTGGTATGACGCCTTTAAAGGTCGTTTTAGTGGGCTTAATCCTCGAGGGGTCGATGCCCATTTTCCGCACTGTATCCTAGTAAAGCAGGTTCAGGCTGCTGCCGCCGTCCATAAGGACTCTAGTGAGGCGAAATCCATCAATAATTGGGTCTAGAACCAATGCGGCGAATCCGCCATGACGGATGCTAGTGGGGTGGTCCCTTCGATCAAAAGTGATTGGGCAGGAAGACCATGGGTTGAACTTTGGGGCGACTGGCTCCATCGTGTATACGTCCCTTAGCGCACGCTTCCGCTCACTCTTGGTGACGTGGGTTGCGTATATCATGTTCGCCGTCCGCACTTGTGGGGGAAAACCTTTCTGTCCACTGTTGTTCGGCGGCCGGGGCTCCTCCTCGTCATCGCTATGCAGCCCCTTGTCTCTGCTTTTGGCATTTAACTTGCTTGCCTGCTTCAACACCCAACAATCCCTGTTGGTGTGATTGGCTAGTTTTTCGGGGGTGCAATGTATCTGGCATGAGCGTTCGAGTATTCGGTCCAAACTAGACGGGCCCGGAGTATTTCTTTTGAATGGCTTTTTCCGCTGACTGGGTTTAGAGCCTCTGAATCCGGCATTAACTGCCGTATCCTCAGCATTGTCGCTGTTAATGCGACGCTTTTGCTTGTTGCGACGTGATCTGCCACTGCTGTCCTTGGTATCCTAATTACCAGGGCTCTTGGTCATGTTATTGCTGCGAGCTAGCCAGCTGTCTTCTCCCGCGGAAAAGCGGGTCATAAGTGTCATGAGGGCTGCCATAGATTTCGGCTTTTCCTGTCCTAGGTGCCGTGCAAGCCACTCGTCACGGGATGTTATGCTTGAAGGCTGCTACGGCCTCTGCGTCCGGACAGTCGATGATTTGATTTTTCTTGGTTAGGAACCGTGTCCAGAATTGTCTGGCCGATTCCTCTGGCTACTTAATTATGTGGCTAAGGTCATCGGCGTCTGGTGGTCGCACATAAGTGCCCTGGAAATTGTCGAGGAATGCGGTTTCTAGGTCCTCCCAACAACCAATTGATTCTGCTGGCAAGCTGTTAAGCCAATGCCGAGCTGGTCCTTTAAGCTTGAGTGGGAGGTATTTGATGGTGTGTAGGTCATCACCGCGGGCCATGTGGATATGAAGGAGATAGTCCTCAATCCATACCGCAGGATCTGTTGTGCCATCGTATGATTCGATGTTCACAGGTTTGAAACCCTCGGGGATTTGATGATCCATTACTTCATCTGTGAAGCATCGTGGGTGTGTGATGCCTCTGTATTGGGCTATATCACGACGCAGCTCAAACGAGCTTTGTCTACTGTGTTCGGCCCGGCCGGATTTACTGTATCCTGAGTGGCGATTACCGTCTCGTGCCGTGGGGCACCCACGCGATCCGTAGATCGGTCTTGTTTGCCTTGCCTTGTCCTCCAATATATCTCGTAGGTCTGGCGCATTTTCCCGTGCCTTGGTATTTTCTGAGCGGTGCCGGGGTGTGACTTGAGTGAAGGGCCAGGAGGCCTATCTGTCGCGGCCACCGGGTGGCCGGTCGGCCACATCATGCGCTAGTGATGTAGGTTTAGGTGCTTCCTCCTCTAATCGGGGTAGCAACCTGCGCTTTGGGTAGCTCTTGGAGGGGCGTTCGAGTTCATACTCTTCGGCCACGAGGACTTTAGTCCATCTGTTGGCTAGCAAATCTTGATCAGCTCTAAGTTGTTGCTGTTTTTTCTTGAGGCTGCTCGCCATGGCCATAAGCCTGCGTTTGAAACGCTCTTGTTCGACGGGATCCTCCGGCACGACAAATTCGTCATCGTCGAGGCTTGCCTCGTCTTTGGAAGGAGTCATATAATTATCGTCCTCGACCTCTCTGTGTGCCGCTCTCTCATGAGGGTTGGCTTCTCCATCCTCCTGTGCTGAATCTTGCTGGAGGTGGTTGTCTTCGGCACTGTCCGGGGTGTTATTATCTCTCGTGCCGGAATCACCGTTTTTGCTTTGGCGGGATTTAGAGCGGCGCCGCGGACGCCGGCGCTTAGGCTGCTTCTTGGAGGGGTCATCCTCCGCTGTTCCATCGCCATTGCCTTCTTTTGGGGTGTCCACCATGTATATATCATATGACGAGGTGGCTTTCCAGTGCCCTATAGGCGCTGGTTCTTGATCGTCTCCTGCATCGGCGTCCATACCATCGATGTCTTCGGAGTCGAAGTCGAGCATGTCGGTTAAATCATCGACAGTTGCTACGAAGTGGGTGGTGGGTGGGCTTTGAATTTCTTCATCATCCGCATCCCGACCTCGCTGACCATTGTTTGGCCAGGGCTCTCCTGATAAAGAGAGAGACTTTAGTGAATTCAGAATATCGCCGAAGGGTGAGTGCTGAAAGATGTCCGCGGCGGTAAACTCCATGATCGGCTCCCAATCGGGTTCGATCAGTAGGGGCGCGGAGGGCTCGGAGTCTGGAGAGGAGTCCGGCTCCTTGGAGTCATGGGCTTCGCAGAGAATAGGGCTGGTGTTCGGCTCGATCGCCGTAGAGATTGCAGCCCCCGAGGCGGTGTCCAACCACCCATCTTCGATTGGCGCAGTTGGCTCCGAATTAAGGGTCAGAGCCGATGCGGGTGCGGCCTCCAGGGCACTGTTCGGCGGCAGAGCTAGATCATGCCCATCGTGACAGTGCAGCGTGCTCGGCTGCGGCTCGAATCCGTCGAAGATCAAGTCTCCACGGAGGTCGGCAGTGTAGTTCAAACTTCCAAATCTGACCTGATGGCCAGGGGCGTAGCTTTCGATCTGCTCCAGATGGCCAAGCAAATTGGCCCGCAGTGCAAAGCTGCCAAATACGAAGATCTGTCTGAGGAGAAAAGTCTCACCCTGGATCACATCGTCGTTGATGATCGGAGGAGCCATCAGGCCTAAAAGTGATGACAGAGAGGAACTCTCAATGAAAGCACCAATGTCGGTGTCAAAACCGGCGGATCTCGGGTAGGGGGTCCCGAACTGTGCGTCTAGGCGGATGGTAACAGGAGGCAGGGGACACAATGTTTTACCCAGGTTCGGGCCCTCTTGATGGAGGTAAAACCCTACGTCCTGCTTGATTAATATTGATGATATGGGTAGTACAAGAGTAGATCTACCACGAGATCAAGGAGGCTAAACCCTAGAAGCTAGCCTATGGTTTGATTGTTGTTCCTACGGACTAAAACCCTCTGATTTATATAGACACCGGAGAGGGCTAGGGTTACACAGAGTCGGTTACAATGGTAGGAGATCTACATATCCGTATCGCCAAGCTTGCCTTCCACGCCAAGGAAAGTCCCTTCCGAACACGGGACGAAGTCTTCAATCTTGTATCTTCATAGTCCAGGAGTCCGGCTGAAGGTATAGTCCGGCTATCCGAACACCCCCTAATCCAGGACTCCCTCAGTCGTCGTCTTCGGCGGCGGAGGAGCGGGTCTTGTCTTCAGACGTCACATCCGAAGCACCCTTACGGCGGGGGCCACTTCGGACCCCATTGGCCTTCCCCTTGGCCTTCTTCTTCGGCGCCTTATAGGGCGCCGGCACCAACATCTTTGCTAGACACGGGATGACTGGTTCTTCAAGTAGCGGAGCCGGACACTGGATCCTCTTCGCCCTCTCATCCATTCATGAAGAAGCGGTGATAATAAAAGGTCAGATATAATCCTTGAAACAAGCAAGTAGAGGATGCATAAAAAACATACATCATTGGCGAGGTGGTTAATGTCGTGCCCGTGGTCGGAGTATGTGGCTGGCGGTGTCTCGTTGCCCTTGAAGAGCAACTTCCAGGCATCTTCATGAGTGGTTTCGAAGAGCCTCTTTAGGGTATGGTGCTTCTTCGGATTGACCTCCCATAAAGGGTGACTTTGGCTTTGGCACGGGAGAGTACGGGGAACTAGCATCACCTGGATTACATCGACGAGCTTGATATCTTTTTCCACCATGCTTTTAACGCGCATCTGCAGCGCTATCAGCTCGTCTGACGAAGACCAATTCGGGATCTTCTCAACACAGGAGGTGAGTCGCATGGGAGCGCCGGAGTTGAATTCAGCAGCTGCGGCCCAGGTGGCGGTGCGGGGTTCTGTGATGTAGAACCACTGTTTCTGCCATTCCTTGACAGTCTTCACAAAAGGGCCTTTTGGCCAGGAGACATTGGTCAGCTTGCTCACCATGGCGCCTCCGCACTCCGCATGCTGGCCATCCTCCACCTTCGGCTTCACGTTGAAAACCTTGAGCCACAGCCCGAAGTGGGGTTGGATGCGGAGGAAGGCCTCACACACGATGATGAATGCCGAGATGCCGGGCTAGACTTTTAGGGTTTAGCCATTACGATGTCGTGGTAGATCAACTCTTGTAATACTCATATTCATGAAGATCAATCAAGCAAGAAGTAGGGTATTACCTCCATAGAGAGGGCCCAAACCTGGGTAAACATTGTGTCCCCCGTCTCCTGTTACCATCGATCCTAGACGCATAGTTCGGGACCCCCTACCTGAGATCCGCCGGTTTTGACACCGACAGTCGCCGCCACGGCCTCGAAGCTCAGGCACCCTGAGCATTGTCAAGGGTCGATCAGGTGCAACGAGAAGAAATGGCACAGAAGGGCCACGGAGGGGGCGATGCCCACCATGGCCTTGCAGACAAAGGCAAAGATGGTGAGAATAGCAATAGATTGGGGATCTAGGTGCAGCAGATGAATCTGGTAATGGGAAAGCACGGTGTTGAAGAAGGCGGAGAAGGGGGGACCAGACCGGCCCACAGGGCGTCGACAAAGAACTGAACCTCAGTGGCTCTTCTATCGACAGAAGCTCGGGAAACAGGCTAGGTCGCCATCCCTCCCCATTCTTTGAAGTTGGTGGCAACCACAAGGCGGACCTTATCCATGGCCTCCTCATTGGGCACCCGCGATCGGCCGACGGCAGGCTCGACGACCAAATGCGGGCTGGTTGAGGACACGGGCTTCTTCCCTTTCTCCTTCCGGCTTAGCGCCATGGCGATGGAGAGGACTAAGCTTAGGTTGGATGGAGGGTGGCTAAGGTTCAAAGTAGCGGAGGAGTCGGGGAGTGCGTTGCTAGCAAGGGGGAAATAACTGTGTAGGACGTCGTGGCCGCCTAGCCGGGCGGATATCAAGGCTGCGTGGTGAAGCGGGGCCGCCCACCTCCAATCGATCACCACGCGTCGAGCGGGGCTGCAGGCTATTGGGCCCGCGGCGCTCCGCGCTTGCCCATTTTCTTCGCCTCAAAGCCAAGCCCGAGCGCGCCTTGGGCCCGGGGGCTACTGTCGGCGTTCTGGGAACGGGGGTCCCCAAACTTGCCTGCCTGCGGCCCACAGCGTGGCTCCACCAGTGGCCCTGTACTGCCCATCTTCACCGGCAAACACTCAAGACCCGCGCGAGGGGCCAAGCCTCGCAAGGCGAACAATGCAAGACCTCCTCAAGACTGGCCTCACCAGGCTGGGTCGCAAGGGGCGGAGAGATCAAGGCAAGGGACACCTCGTGAGGTTCCTGTGAAGTAGGCCATGATGACTGGAGCCAAGCGTGTGCCAGGCAGGCGCCAGCGTGTAGTGTCCTCGTTTCCACTATGGTGCTAAGGAGGCAAGAATAGGTGAGGAGTCCCGAGGCATCAGGCAAAGGTTTCCATATCGGTGCGACAAGACCAGGACCAGTAGGACAGCAGGATGGAGGTCACCGTGGAGCCCAAGACGGCGTCACCACCAGAGCCTTTGGCAGGCGAAGACTACTTTTGTCAGGCTAACTTGTACTAGTTGTCTCCCTTCGAACTTGGACGTTGTGGTGTAACATCCCAAATTTTCAATTTGGAATGTTATACATTAGATCATCATGCATATCATATTTTATTTTGCTTTTGGTTTTGATCCTAGAAAATCCTAAGCAACTCAAGGACCCACGGAGAGAGTTGGGGATTTCGTTATTTACATATTTGAGTTTTCTCAAATTTTGTAAACTGGATCGTTTGATTTTATTTATTTTATCATCAATTATTTTTATTACAAAAATATGAGAGAGGGAATAAAATGACTTTCCCAAAATATAGAAATATTGAGGATTTAATAAAAAAAATCAAATAAGATTTATTTCGGAGTTTTTCGATATTTTTATTTGAATTTAGGAAAAATGCACGTTTTTCAAAATTGCATTTAGGGCCCAGATAAATGTTCACTTTTATCGGGCTTGATTTTAGAAACCCGGGAAAATTTATTTCAGGTTTTTTGGAGTCCGTTTAGTATTTCTTTTCATTTTTTTTCCGAGCATAATTTTAGAAAAAAAACGGAACCGACCTTGGGCCGTACTCGGCCAGGACTCCGCCTGGCCGAGGCCTTTATAAGGCGCCGCCCCGGGGCCCGAGAGCCCAGCCGCCCCAGCCCCACACCCTAGCCGTCGCCCCGCCGCCAGCCGCCGCCGCCGCCTCGCCGCCGATCCGCCGGAGCCGCGCGTCACCCGAGGTTCGCCGCCCTCGAAATCCGTGCCATTTTTTTAAAAAAAAATTCCGTTCGTCGTTTTTCTTTTTCGTCGGATTTTCCGCGGTTATTTTCTGATCGCGATCTCTGATCCGATTTTTGTTTTAGTATAACTTTCGCTCGTTTATCGGAATCAGGCGATTCAAGCGCCTGGAGTTTCGTCTCGAAACCCTCTTTCCGAATAATCAACTTAAACATGTTTTTGCTACTGTAAAAATTGCCCTAGATCCAGATTACTAGAACGAAGTTGTTTTCTTTCGCCGTTAGATTTCTTTTGCTTCGTTCGATTTGATTCTTTTTGCAAACCAGGGTTCTTAAGTTGAACTTTCTGGTTAGATCTTCTATTTGAGTTTTACATGTGCATTAGATGAGTACTTACTGTATGCTTGTTTGTTTGTCTGTGATAGAATAACCGGAGTGCGCCGCCTGTTACTTTGAATCTCTAGGTTTCGCGGATCATCAGCAAGGCAAGTAACACTTTGATCATACCCTTTTCTACAACCCAGTTTTATTGCATTAGATCCATCCTCACACATTGCATGATTAGGATCTAATTAAATTGTGGGATGGGAAGTAGATGAGGTAGTACCTATTACCTGTTTATTATCAAACCTTTGGGAGTTACCTCTGCGTTTGCTTCATGCCATGCTATGCTAGTAGACGTGGATTGGGTGAGTGATATCCATGACAGATGTGATACTGTTAATTAATGGTTTATCAAAGGTGGCAACCTAAACACACATCTGGGTGGATTGAGGCACCTGGGTACTCCAGGACTTGCCTGTTTTTCTTTTGGACCACCACCCACGCTCAAAGGGATCATGAGATTATTCATACTAGAAACTTCCGTGTGCAGCCACAAGCTATTATGGGCTCTAGCATAGTTGACTAAGTTGTGCGAACTCTTACAGTGGTAGACTAGCAGATGTAGGGGATGTAGGTGGTACGGTCTACCCGATCGTAAGGTGCTAGCGCTTCTGAAAGACTATGTCTCGGTCATCCGTCTTCTCAAACACCATGTAGTGCGAGAAAACAAACGGAGGCGATCGAGTCTTGTGGGGAAAAGTGCGCAAACCTCTGTAGAGTGTAATAAACTAATCATGATTAGCCGTGTCCCCGGTTATGGACATCTTGAGTATCTAGTACCTGGATTATCAAGTGAATCTCAACATGTTACTCTAAAGTAAATTTTGGTGGGGTTTAATGATGTTACTTTAATTGGGATTGAGAATGCTGTCAACCATTCTCAATGTTTAACAACCACCATTAAATTTATTCCTTTGAAGTAGGGAAAAATTGGCTTTATGCAAAACTGCAACCATAGAGCTTTCCACCAGCCAAATATGCATGTAGTATAGTTGTTTCATTCCATTACTCTCTATGTGTTACCTTGCCAGCATATTCCATGTGCTGACCCATTTTCGGGCTGCAACGTTAATGTTGCAGACTTTTCAGACGACGATTAAGGCGTTTTAGGTCGTGGTTCTATACTCAGTGATGCCGTTGGAGTTGATGGACTCACTTATCTTCCAAGCCTTCCGCTGTTATCGTTATTAGATGGCCTTAAGCCATATTTATTGTAATAAGTTCTCTTTTGAGACACTCGATGTAATAAGTGTGTGATTGCTACTCTGCTATAAATCCTTCGAGTACTGTGTGGTGTCAGCATTACTGATCCAGCGATGACACCGGAGCACAGAGATCAGACTGTTTGAGGTCTGGTCACTACATGTGGGATCCCTTCCCGCTCAATATTTGGGAGGAGGACCAGGGCCTCTATATATAGGACTAGCCACCACCATAGAGAGGGGAGAGCTGATCCAGATCATCCCCAACCACACAAGTTCACCAAACACAAGGACACCTCTCCTCAGGAGATTGTTCTTCCCTCATAACTGTTCATCCTCAGCCTAAGAGGCAATCCACCACACCACACTGGAGTAGGGTATTACACCACAACGGTGGCCCGAACCAGTATAAATCTTGTGTCTCCCGTTCTTTGGGTTTGTCGAGCTAGGCCGTGAGATTGTGGAGTGTGCGAGCTAGAGAGGGGGAGAGATCTTTGTGCGCACCCCACTGTTGGAACCTCAAGGATTTTGCCGAAACCTGAAATCCATCATTTGGCACGCCAGGTAGGGGTGCACCGGAGCTTCTCCTCCGCCAGTTGATCCGCCGACACTCCGCGGTTCCGATGTCCGGCGACCCGAGGACTAACGTCGACCGTTGGGCGGCATGGCCGGCCCAGGCGTCGCCGTCCACCCAAGAAGACCTCAACCCTGCACCCCAGGCGGCACGCTCGCCGCCGAACGCTGCGGGGCGCGGGTGGTGTGGTCAGACGCCATCCACCCTTACTCCACGACAAGCGCGGGCAGCTACAAGGGCCTCAAGCCATGCTGCGGCCATGGCACCGCACACCCGACGGAAGAAAGCGAACATGAGGGCCGCGCTCACGGTGGCTCGAGAGCTGTTGTGGTGCTGGCTGATGGAGAGCGGCCAGGACGCATTGCTGGAGCGCGTCGCCGAGCTACTGGACGCCGTGGCCTCGGGAGCGCCGCCTTTGTGCTCCCTGCTCACACTCAAGCGATGGCCAGATCGCATGGCAGGCCTCGCCGCGCCCGCGTGCCCCCAGGAGCACCAGGAGGCTTCATCGACACCGGCGCAATCAGCAACACCAGGCACCGAATCGCACCCGCACCTCCTCCGATGATCGCGAGCACAAGTGTTGCCACCCGTGGCCCCAGCATAGCGCTGCCCTACCATCCTCAGGGCAGCGCGCTGGGCCTGGCAACATGGAGCATGGGGCACTTCGGCGAGGTCTTCGGGGCGACGCCCCCGGAGGCCTACGTGCCCCACATGATGGACCAGGAGTATGCGCAGGAAGACGACCCTAGCTCGTTCCTCGAGACAGGCTGGGAGGAGGAGGCGCTAGAAGCTGCGGCCTTCCAGGAGCCCCCCGGGAGCCTCGCCAACCGTGTCGGCGTCAACAGCTACAGGGTACCACTAATCTCTCAGGAGCAAGCTTATGCTAACCATGGGTCGCTGGAGGATCAGGTCACAACGGCGGACGACGGCCCCAGCTCAACGGCCTCCATCCTGCCAGGAGGGGCGCACTAGGGGCTGTAGGGGAGGGGCCGGGAGCCAGGTCCCTCCTCGCATCGCGCGGAGCAGGGCGTCCCCCGGAGGTAGGCCCTCTGCCGGGGAGGTGCTCGTGAGCCTACCCCCGGTAGAGGACCCGTGGTCGCCCAGGGTGCCGCTGGCGTCCCCTTTGCCCCTTGGTTACGTCCTGGTTTCCGGTCGCACCAACGGTCATTGAGGGCGACGCAAGGCGGGGCCCTCGTCTAGAGATATGAAGTAAGGCTCGCGCCTATGAAGATCTCCGCTCGTGACACTCTCACGTAATAATGAGTGGGGCTGTACACACCCTGGAGTCTCAGGAGTGCCGCCCTCGGGCATCGGGGGCTCCCTCCCACAACTAGTGGCAGCACTTAGCTCCGCATTGGTGAGAAGACAACAAGACTAGACTAGTGCTGGACACGGCCATTTTCCTTTGACCTCTTTTTCTGTAGCCCTGTTCTGGCATTGGATTTAAGTTTGAAGTTGAATTTTGCGTGGGGGTGCCTTTTCTCGTTTGTTCGATTTCTTGCAATTCGTTTCCTTACCTTGGTTCGGAGTTCGCACCTGCTGCCTCCCCCTCACGAGCGCCTCGCGAGCAGGGGCTGGGCGCGGCACACGCACGCTGCATGCACGCCCTTCCATGACTGGCGCCCGCTTCTCGCGAGGCCCTCTCGGGCATATCGGCAGGCCCCTCAGAAGCTCATGACCCAGCAAGCCAGTCGGGAACTGGCCCTGACTAAGGTAAAACTGCAGTGGTAAGTTCACCGTAGGACTCACGGGCTCGTAAAAACACATTTCAGGCTGGCCAAAGAAATAGAGGAGATAATCAGTTTACATGAGGGGCTTCCCCTCCCAAAATGCTCTTACAACTTTCGGGGCCATGCCCAAGTTTTCACTTACAGGGTCATCAATGAGGAAGCACGGGCTCAATCGGACATATTGCTCACCGCGTCCTCCGAGTCACCCTCAGATGCGTCGCTGGCGTCGTCATCATCATAGCTGGCATCACTGTCCTCGTCGTCGGCATCACCGCCACCATTGCCGGCATCGCCCGCACCATCGTCGACCACGTCGCCTTCATCCACAGTGACCACCATCGCGTCATCGTCGAACATGAAGGCCCTGACTAGAGCGTCCACATTGTCCTCGACCCAGCACGCCAGGTCGCCTCGGATGGCCTCGGGCATAGGGGAAATGGCGGCGTCGAAGTCGAAATTGGGGTAGGTGTTCTGGAGATGGCTAAAGACGCGGGAGAACGCACGCTTGAGCAGGCCGCGGCTCCTCTCCTCAACAAGCATGCGAGCCCTCTCGGATCGATTCTCCAGGCGTCTCACCACATCGGTGAAGAAAAGGAGGTGGCTGGCGTAATCGTTCGAGTGGGGATGAGGTGCATCCTCGTCGCAGATGGCGCCCAGCGCGGCGTTGGCTCTGATCCTAAGGATTTGGAGCATGGGGGCGTGCTCGCGCTCCAGCGTCCGCCGCCGAAGCGCTTCCTCCCTACTCTGCTGTGCGGAGGACTCGGCGCTGGCAACCCGCTGCTGAAGGGAGAGCATCTCGTCACGAGTGGAAGCCAGCTCACCTTGCACTGAGGTCAGGGCAGCTGTGGCTACTTTCTCGTGATGTTCCGCCTAAGCCAACCCTGGCCTGAGGGCATTAGTCCTACCCACCACTTGGGCCTCCACGAGCTCCAACTTCAGGTCGTACATGCCCTCAAGATCCTCGCGAGCCTCGGCCACCCGGCGGTTGACCTACTCCTAAGCCCTGGCCTCGTGTGCACCGACAGCCCCCTACGCTTGAGCGACTTGGCGCTTCCTCGTCTCCAACCACTCAAGCTCAAGGCTGCGCTCCGTGGCTTCCGGCGCCAGCGCTTCCTCGCGCTTCAGGATCTCTTCCTCCTCGGCAGGCGTCCCCTTCTTCGACCCTAGGGCGGCCTTGGGTGCCTCCACTTGCTGCTCCAAGGAGGCGCTCCAGGCCTGGAGCTCCCACGCGCGTTTCTCTGCGATCTCGCGGCAAAGATCGGCTTCCCGGGCTTCTTCCAAGGCTCGAGCGCAGGCCTCTTGCGAGGCTGCAAGAGACACCTCGGCCTTTGCATTGTCAAGCTCGCGCTGGTGTCGCCCGAGGTTGATGGACACCTTCAGCTTGTGCCGCTCTCCAATCGCCAAAGACCCTCGGCCTCGAGGCGTGCGTCTACATCCACAAGTTCTCCACCAAGCCGGCTCATCGCGCCCATCGCCTCCTGAAAGAGCTCGTGGCGGACGACACTCTGTTCGTGCGTAGACTTGAGTGCACGGCCGATTCCGTCCACCGTAGCAGGGGTCGCTGAAGGTGCCTGAAGCGGCTCACTCCCTCCCAGCAGGGGGCTGGGGGCTGGCACTTCCCCGGTCATCATCACCGTCAACACGCCGTCATGCTCACGGAACTCTCCCTCATCCTCAATTGGATCAAGAGCTCGAGGGCCGTCATCATGCTAAATGTGTGCTGAACACGGAGGTTTCGTTCGTTCGGTGCTAGGATCGGTTGGATCGCGAAGACGTTCGACTACATCAACTGCATTACGAAACGCTTCCGAAAGTGTTCGGACACCGGAAGTGTTCCGGAGGGTATCGGGTACATATAGGGTCACCGAAAGGGGTTCCGGGCACCCCCGGCAAAGATATGGGCTTAATGGGCCAAGGGAGGTACAGACCAGCCCACAAGGGGCTGGTGTGCCCCTCCACTAAGCCGTCCAGCCCTAGGGAAAGGAAAGGGGGACGGCGAGTCCCTCCTTCCTTCCCCTCCTCAAGGGAGAAAGGAAAGGGGGGCACCTCCCCCTTCCTTCCCCTGGTGCCAATACAAGGAAGGGGGGCGAACCAGGGCAGGAGCCCAAGTGGGATTCGGCCCCATTTGGGGGCGCCCTTTGGCCTCTCCCTTCTCCCTCCCACCTATATTTATGATGAGGGGCACCTAGAATACATAACATCAATTGTTAGCCTTGTGCGGCGCCCCCCCTCCATAGTTTACACCCCGGTCATATTCTCGCGGTGCTTAGGCGAAACCCTGCGTGGATCACTTCACCATCACCGTCACCACACCCTCGTGCTGACGGAACTCATCTACTACCTTGACACCTTGCTGGATCAAGAAGGAGAGGGACGTCACCGAGCAGAACGTGTGCAGAACTCGGACTTGTTGTACGTTCGGTGCTTGATCGGTCAGAGCTAGAAGAAGTTCGACTACATCAACCGCGTTGTCAAACACTTCCGCTTTTGGTCTACGAGGGTACGTAGACACACTCTCCCTTTGTTGCTATGCATCTCCATGGATAGATCTTTGCGTAAGCGTAGAATTTTTTGTTCTTCCATGCAATGTTTCCCAACAAAAACACCGTCTCTCTGTTCCTGTTACCATCCGTCCGAGATCCACAGCTCGGGAACCCCTACCCCGAGGTTTGTCGGTTTTGATACCGACAAGTGGATAACATTCGTTTGCTTAGACCTATTGCTCTTATCAATAATATTGCTAAATTCCTATCTAAGGCCTCCGCCACTATACTTTCCCCTATTGCCCACAAACTCGTTATTAAAACATAAACAACCTTCACCAATGGTAGGTTTATTTCAGATGGTATCTAGGTCCTGCATGAGCTACTACATGACCTTCATGCTAGCGGGTGGGAGGTGGTCGTGCTCAAATTGGATTTTGAGAAAGCATATGATTTTGTTCGCTAGACCTTCCTTAGGGATGTTCTTATGTCCAGAGGCTATGTCCCCTCTCATGCTCACCGCCTGATGTACTTGGTTTGTGGTGCACATACCACCATCTCTATCAATGGGGTTGTCGGTCCCTTCTTTAAAAACAGTCGTGGTCTTAGGCAGGGAACCCCATCTCACTGATCCTCTTTAACTTTCTTCTGACGCCTTGACCAAGATACTCTTCAGTGCAGCTAATGCTGGACATATCTCTAGCATCGTGACTAACCTTTTCCCTACAAGTGTCACACATCTTCAGTATGCTGATAACACGATTATCCTAGTTGGAAAAAACGATCTCCAGCTTGCCAACCTCAAATTCATCCTCTTGTGATTCAAATTGTTTTTCTGGCCTCAAATTAACCTTAGTAAGAGTGAGGCGTTTGTGTTGGGATGCCCTCACCAAGAGAAGATTTGAATAGTTAACCTTCAGAACTACGAGCTTGGTTCATTTCCTACTACTTCCACTACAAAAAAAGACACATCTGTGACATTTTGGGCCGAACGATTTTTTTTCTGTTATACATATGACACTTCTATGACGATAATTGTGACAAACCCCGGTATCATCATAGATGTGGTGGGATCCTACTTCTATGACAAAAAATCATGACAGAAAATGGGCTTTTCGTCCTGGGCGGGCCGGAGACGCGGCTGCATGACATTCTTTGGGCCGTCCATGACGGAAAAAACCGTGGTAGACGCGAGGGCGAGGAAAATTTCAGGGAGTTCCCGGTTACGGTGGGAGGTCGGGGGCCGAGCGATGCGCGTTTCTCTCGTACACGTACGCGTGTGTGTGCGAGGCGTTGGCTCTAACTAAACCCGAGCGAGGCGTTGGGCTCTAACTGAACCCGAGCGATTGCACTGCAGGCTACGCGTTACTGAACCCGAGTGATCGATCGATGGTTGTTAACTGAACCCGATCGAGCGATTCCTTCGCTACTGCTCCTAACTGAAGTCAATCAATGCTGCCTTTGGATGAACAGTGAGTGTTGCGGGGGGGTTTGGATGAACAGTTTCCGGTGGGGGTGGATGAACAGGACCCCGTGGTGTTGCCTCTGGATGAACAGGACCCCGATCGATCGAGCCAGTTGGGGCTGGATGAACAGGACCCCGTGGAGGGCTGGATGAACAGGACCACCCCGTGGAGGGCTGGATGAACAGTAGCCCGTGGAGGGGTGGTTGAATAGGAGCCCGTGGAGAGGGCTGGTTGAACAGTAGCCGGTGGAGTAGCGCACGGTGGAGGCTGGATGAACAGGAGCCCGTGGATGAACAGTCGCAGGTGGAGGCTGGAGGAGGTCGACGGTGGATGAACAGTAGCTCGCGGAGGCTGGAGGGGGTCGACGGCGGAGATGAACAGTATCATGTGGAGTCCCGTTTTGCGGTATGGCACACCCCTCCCGATGAACAGGACCCCCGTTTTGACCGTAGCGCTCCAACACAAGTCCGCTTCATCCGTTTTGCGGTACGCCACACCCCTCCCGATCAACAGGACCCCCGTTTTGACCGTAGGAGGTCCGTTTCCTCCGTTTTGTGGTACGCTAGACCCCTCCCGATCAACAGGACCCTGTTCCGAACATAGGAGGTCCGTTTCCTCCGTTGTGCGGTACGCCAGTCCTCGTTTCCATCGCCTGTTCCGTCCAAGCCCTCCCGATGAACACGACCACGCATTCCGTTCCGACCCAGCCGGTTGGCTCCCACGCGTTCCATTGCCTTCCCAAGAACACGACGCATTCCGTTGCCTCCCCATGAACACGACGACGCTGTTTCTCTGTTCCGACCCAGCCATGTACACGAGCCCTGGCCGTACGTATGCGCGAGTAGGTGTTCGAGACCCCACCCGTATGTACACACATGTGGCCGTATTTTCTTTCTTGCACCCTGGCCGCCTCTACTAGGACATGTGCGCGCCTCTACATCGACCCGTATATATGTGCGTACACGTTCGCGACCAGAAGACAACACTGTGTACGCTTTGACCAGGTGGATCCCGACTGTCAGGCACTTCCTTGCGTGTGAAGATGTAGCTGGTGGGTCCCAGCAGTCACGGGGGCGAAATACGGTGGCCTGTCCGGTGGGTCCCGCTGTCCGGTGGAGGAATAATTATTTTGCACATAATAAGGAGGCACTTCCTTGCTGCGGCCATGGACCCAGCTGTCAGCCTCTCCACGTACAGTCCATGTCCGATGAAAGTCGTTCCTTGACCACGTTGACCACGCCGCGCCGAGAGCACCAGGGCGGTGGACGACGGTGAGGCCTAGGAAGGGGACGACGCGGAGTCGGGGAAGACGCGGCAGTGGATGCCCACGCGTAGAGGAGTACGAGGGTTCAGTGGTTCGCTGCGGTGTGAGGCTGCCGTCGCCACAGAATAACAGGGGGTGTGGGTGAGTAGAGGGATGGCCTGGCCAGCGGTGGGAGTAGTAGGGGGCAGTGAGGCCTCCGCCGCATCGCAGCCGGCCACGGGAGGCAGGAGCACGAGGCACGACCGGCGCTGGTTTGGGCGGCTGGAGCAAGGAGACCAGAGGTTGAAGAAGCACTACGTCCGTTGGATGGACATCGTACGGTCACTGGAGCTAGAATCGTGCATATTAACTAAGTTGACAAAGCCCTCCATCCCCGTCAACTTAGTAGGCCCACAAGTCAGCCTGCCACTATACTGGGTCCCAGCTAACAGGGGGAGTATTCATTTTTTTTGTGCGTAATAAGGAGGAACTTCCTTGCGTGCGAAGATATAGCTGGTGGGTCCGAGCTGTCAGCGGCGGTAACGTTTTTTCGCAAAATATAGAGGCCCTTTCGGTGGGTCCCTGATGTCAGGTGGAGGAATCATTATTTTTCGGTGGGTCCCTTCCTTGCGTGCGGCCGTGGACCCAGCTGTCAGCCTCTCCACGTAAAATCCACTTCAGATGCATGTCGGTCGTTGACCACGTTGACCAGGCCATGCCGAGAGCACCAGGGCGGTGGACGACGGCGAGGCCTAGGAAGGGAACGACACGGAGGCAGGGAAGACTCGGCAGTTGTTTCCCACGCGGAGGGTAGTATGACTGTACGAGGGTTTACTGGTTCGTCTGTCGTCGCTGGAGAATAACAACAGGTGTGGGTGAGTAGAGGGATGGCTAGGCCAGCGATGGGAGTACGGTGGGGCGTGAGGCCTGCGCGGCAGCAGAGCTGGCCGCGGGGAGGAGGGAGCAGGCAGTCCCGTCGGCGCCTGTTTGAGCGGCTGGAGCAGGAAGAGCAGAGCTTGAAGAAGCACGACGGCCGTTGGATGGCCATCCAACAGTCACTGCTTGTGCGTCAACCATTTTTTAGGAAAGCCTCAAATCTGTGGAAAACAGCATACAGTCCATCTGCCATTATTTCTAATAATTTACAGCCCATTTGCTAATTATTAAGGTTTTTTTTTGGAGCCCATATTCTTTTTGTTAGCATTACAGCCCATATTGTGGCCACGGTTAAAAAATTATACGAAATTTTGCATATTTCGGTGCGGTCCGAACTGTTTTTAATCCCGAAAATTCGACTCACATTCAAACTGATTTTAAAAATAAATGTATATCAATATAAAATCCAACAAATTCTCCATGCATAAAAATTAATGTAATTTCAAATCTCGAAATGAAAAAAAGATATTTGAAACTAATTGCCGGTTTTATGTGTTCTAAAACTGTATAGCCCATTTCTCATTACTAATGGGCCATTTTCTCAGCCAACCGAATGAAAGCTCTCCTCGTCTTGAAAGATTTGCAACCCAACAGGCCTGACAAAGCGACTTACTTGGCAAATCACAAAAAAAACTAGGCTGTGGCCGTGGACCCAGCTGTCAGCCTCTCCCCGTACAGTACTCTTCCGATGGAATGTCGTTGACCACATTGACCACATGCGCCGAGAGCACCAAGGCGGTGGACGACGGCGAGGCCTAGGAAGGGGACGACGCGGAGCCGGGGAAGACGCGGCAGTGGATGCCCACGCGGAGAGGAGTACGAGGGTTCACTGGTTCGGCTGCGGTGTGAGGCTGTCGTCGCCCCAGGGCCTGGCTAGCGGTGGGAGTAGTAGGGGCGATGAGGCCTCATCGGTAGCACAACCGGCCACTGGAGGCAGGAGCAGGCAGTCTCCCCGGCGCTGGTTTGGGCGGCTGGTGTAAGAAGAGCAGCGATTGAAGAAGCAGCAGGACCGTTTGATTCAAATCCAACGGTTACTGCTGCTAGAATCGTTTGTTGACTAAGTTGACAAGCCCTGCGTACGCGTCAACTTAGTAGGACCAGAGGTCAGCCTCCCAACCGGTGCGCCCCAGATGTCAGTGGGAGGAATCATTTTTTTCACGTAATAAGGAGGCAGTTGATTGCATGCGGCCAGGCCAGCGGAGGGAGTAGGGTGGGCCGGGGAAGCTTGCACGGCATCACAGCGGGCCACAAGAGGAGGGAGCAGGCAGTCCCACCAGTGCTAGTTTAGGCGGCTGGAGCAGGAAGATCAGAGATTGAAGAAGCACGTGGCCGTTGGATGGACATCCAACACTAACTGCTGCTAGAATCGTGTGTTCACTGACAAAGCCTTGCGTAAACAGGTCAGCCTCGAAATATGTGGCGCGTACTGCCCATTTTCTATTATTTTTATAATTTTTACTCATTTTCTAATTCATATGGAATTTATTGCAGCCCGTTTTCCATTTTTAGAATTGCTGGCCATTTTCTGGTCAGTACCAGGGTCAAAAAATTAACTAAATATGTGGGAAATTTTGAAAATTCACAAATTTTTGCTGGGGAACGAAATATTCTTAATCCAAAAATTAATAGCCATACTAAAACAAATTTAAAAATAAATTAGTACTATGTCATGTTAAATCCAATGAAATACGTATAAGATATCAGTGAAGAACAAAAACAAAAAAAGAAACTTAGAACCCATTTGCTATAATTTTTTTGGAATTTTCAACCCCTTTTGATATTACTTTTAACAGACATTGACCATACTCTTAAGCCAGGCCGGAATGCATCCCTCCTCGTCTTGAAAGATTTGCAGCCCAGTAATTCGGAGAAAACAAATAGGCCTAGCTTGGGTATTCTTCAAAAAGAAATATTGGGCTACCTATTTTCCCAAAGAACTAGTGCATGAGCATTTAGCTTTATTTATTTATTTACTTATTTATGTTTAGGGGACCATGAGCATGTACCTGGGCCGGATTCATGTGAGAGCCTCCCTTCCATTTAATTATGGGCTTCTCTATTGGGCCTTCATCAGTGGGCTGCATGTTATCAACAAGTGGAAAATGTGTTCCGAGTTTCAAAAAAAATTGTGTTCCATATGATAAATAGTATGTGCTACATACGGTACAGGGCACTAAAGGATCGAACCGTGCAACAACTTTCAAAACATTGTGTTTGTCGTTCTAACAACACATTTATTCAACCAACAGACGAAATACACTACTGATTGTACATTGAAAATAGCAGCAGCAGCAACCAGGGCTGGGGGTGCAACAGAAGCAGTAAGCAGACCAGAAGAGTGAAGACGCAGCTCTCTCTTCCAAACCAAACATCAGCCATCATTACAAAAGGGCTACCAAAAAAGAACAAGTGTATGCATCAAACTAAATAAAGATCCTACAACACCAAGTGTACGCATCTAACTAACTGGCTCAGTTAGACGTTACTATTTATTAAGCTCTGGAGATTGGCTGACGGCTTGAAACGGATGGGTGCCTGGCGGGGGAAATTCCAGCCAGCAGGTCGAAGTCTGATACGTGCGACCCTCTCTCCTACATTGGGCTGCAGAGTGTGGCGGCACATATCAGGGTATGGTGCATGCAGAGACGCATGGTACGTTGTGTACACACAGTTTTGCCTGATGAAAGAAACCACGCTGCCATCATGATCCTTGCCGTCGGTTATCTCCTGGTTAATCGGATAATTCAGTCCGACAAAAAGAGAGCATGTACCAAGGCTACTTACCAGCCTCCAGTCAAAATTTCCTGAAGGCCCAGAGAAGCTGGGATCCTGCTCAAAGACCTTGCAGTGATTGTGATTGTATTCCGCAAAACAACACGTCTGGTACGTGCGAACGATCATCAATCTTTCGCCATCGTCTGATCGAGCCAGGAACCACCTGCAACTGCCATGCCACTTTTCTTTGAAAGGTTCTGGGATTAGGAAGGGTAGGGACACCAGGCGGCCTACAACATCATATCAAGTTGGAGTCAAATAAAAAAAGGGCTCTTGGTTTAGTCAATCTTAAGAACAGCATGTTATGAGCATGAATATTTTTTCATCAAATGTTGACAGTAATATAAGCAAGCCATCATGATATCATAGGAAAGTAACATACTGCTGTAACAGCCATTTGTAGCGATGACTGGAGTAGGCCAGCAATACGTCTAGCCATAGAAGGAGTCGACAGCGTAAATGAAGCCCTTGTGTTCAATGGCATCATAGAACCATGGAGGATGTATGATCCTGCGATGGACGTGCAGATTTATCCACTTACCGCAGTGACCTGTCAGATAGGCGAGACCGTGGTAGAAGAACGCAATTAGCCTGAAGTCTTTATAATTCGCAGATCTTATGGGCACTTGGCAGATTACAGCCTTGAGCAAATAAACTTGGTATCATGTTGGCTACTGTAAGATTCCGAGTATTCTGGGCCGCGGTGCCAAAGCAGTGCAGTGTTAATCTAAGGAAGGGGGATCAATCGCCGGGTGTAGACCTCCACGAGCATCCAGCTGCCGCGACCATCGACGAGCACCATCCAAGACATGTTCATGCCGACCTAGTACATATTGTTAATGTAGTTGAGGCTGACGGGGATCGGATCGCAGTCAACGGGGTTGATGCTCGCCACCCTACGATCGTTATGCTGCATGACACGCCATTTCTGAAGATCAGGCGGCATCAGCAAGCAAGGAGCTGCCTTAAAAAGCTCTGGCCTGAGGGCTTTGAGTAAACGATATAGCCCCGACGAGCACGCGAAACAATGAGCTTGATTACCTCTGTGGGGAGAAAATTCCAGCCACTCTTTCGGCGGACGCTGCTCGGTTCTGCCATTGTTAGTGCTTGGGTTTTGGACACGGGGGGGAGACGCCTTAGCGGGGATGGAAGATTGGACGAGATTATGTGCGGACAAAGATGGAGAAGTGAATATGTGCTGCGGGAAGTGGACAGGTGATGATGACTACAGCACGCCGCTTGACTTACGAGACACATACCAGCAGCGTAGGGTCATGTCGATGCCAGACAACTTGCTTGAGTGATCACAGTACTAGTACTCCCTACAATGCTACGCCCTAACTTGCTTGAGTAGAGTAGTAGAGTAGGACTCTACTCTACTACTAGCACCGGAGGAGTAGTATATTCTAATCTAAAATAGTTACAAACTTCAATGCCCGAGCGTGGAACGACTACGAACCGTGCTCAAAGACCGTGTCTACGTGGTGTTTGGACATGGGCGACAACCTCAACGCCAACGGTGCTACTCCCGTTGCACCGTATGTGTTTCTGTCCTTCCTGTTCGAAATCGTGGTAGAATTCATGTTTCTACTTTGTATCCTACTACTATGCTAGTCCACATGATTAGTTTCATCTCTGTTATAGCCGTCATGATTTATTTTGTGCTTATTCAGATTAAATCTCGTAGTAACTTGCTCATATATTCAACTGGCGCAACGTCCCCTACAGCCACTCCCATTTCATGGACGGCCTGGTCGATGTTGGAATTTTGCTAGTAGGCCTTTATAAGGTGAGATCTTCTACCACTTGTATGAGCATGAGAAGAGGAGACCTACACGCGCACTCCTCCTCCTCGCTCGCCTCGCCACGCCACACCTCGTCACGACGCGCCGCGGGTTGTGGGATTGAGCCGAGCCGAGGACAGAGCTACACTCCCACGACCTACCCGGCCCACACTATATAGTTTCTCACCACCGTTCCAGATCATTGTGCCGCCAAGCAAGTCTTCTCCATCCCTCCTTTCGGTGTGCACCGGGAGAAGGGACAACAGGCCTCCGGAACCCCGCCTCTCGTGATCCTGTACGGGAGAGGGGCGATCAGGTTTTTGGGGAGCGCACTCGCGCGACTGCTGGCATCGACGACTTCGCGAACGACGACTTCTTCCCCGACCTCGGCAACCTCATCCTCGACATGGGCGACAACGTCAACGCCGGCAACCAGTGATATACAGGGTGTAGGAAGCGGTTTGGGAATTTGCATGCCTTTCCAACCAGTGAGATACTCTGTACAAAGTATGACAGAGAAATAACCACAGAGAAGGAAGCTAAAAGTAAACTATCAAACGAGCATTTTTTTTCATTTGTTTTGCATTGAATCGTTTCACAGGCTTGACTAGTGTTGTTTTTCTACTTTTACAAAAACCGCATCGTAATGTTAAAACGTGCATTTGCACGTACATAAGTAATAGTAGTACTCCCTCCGTCTAGGTGTATAAGTCTTCCCTCCTTCTTGGTCACGGTGCACAACCAAAGATGACTTATTGACTTAGACGGAGGGAGTAGCACAGTCTGCAAGCATATATCGAGAGAGACGTGTAGTGCGATAGTATATAGTAAAGTTTGTGCTATATGCGCGTACTTGCAAAATGTCTACGAATACACAAGGTTTCCAAACTTTCCCTTTTACATACTTAATTAAGGACGCTAAAAATTCCTGAACGTTCGGGATTTATCATTTGCGTCCCAAAACTAATGAGATCGCCTTACGAAACAAAAATTATACTCCTCCTAAAAGCCACGACGCTCGGCGGAGCGCTTGCGGCATGCCACGAGTGCCCTGGTGCGCGGCCGTTTCCCAGCGCGTGGACACAACGCCTCGTCCTCAGCCTCGCAACTCGCGAGGTGCTGATTGGCGGCTTGCCGCCGGGCGAGCGCGATCTCACCAGTGTGGTGATCCGGTGCCAACAGGTACTCCTCCTCGCTGGAAGCGTGCACCCGGTCCACGTACCGCCAAGCGTAGATGAGGCGCTTGGGCCCGACTGCACTCAGGGCATCAGCACAGGCGTCCTCCGCCACCCTCACGGCCCTCACACGAGCCTTCTGCCAAAGAGCCAATTGCCTGACTCTCTCGGACGCGACATAGGCCTCCCAGGCAGCTTGTTCCGCGGTGCGCTTCTCTCCCTCGGCCTTCTTCTCCGCCTCTATTTTGGCGTGCTCTGCTGGAGGCAAAGCCTCCCACAAGGCGACATCCATTTCTTTCCAAAGCTCCTCAAGGCTGGGGGGCTCGGCGGGCGGCGCGACGTTCTCCTCGTAGCGGGGAGCCGACGCGTCCTCCGGCTCACGTGCTCGCGAGATTGGAACGCCGGCGCGTCGAGGTGAGGAGCGGAATGCCGATGCGTCCTCCTCGACTAGTGGTGGCAAGGAACGGAACGGCAACACGTCGCGTAGCGGCGAGGAGCGGAACACCGACGCGTCCTCCTCGACTAGTGGCGGCGAGGAACAGAACGGCGACGCGTGACCGTCCGCGTGGTGCAGCGAGGGGCTCCTAGGGCTTGGGAGGGGCGATGCCATGGTGGTCGACGTGAGAGGGAGGGGGCAGAGCTAGCGATGAACGTGAATGTGAGGGGGAGGAGATAGCGATGTCATGGGAGGCGCAGTATTTATAGCGAGCAATGGCACACCTACGTAAGATATGGACTGAGCTGCACTGACTTAACTGCCGGTCCAGTTGTGTCACTGACATGTGGGCCAGACCCCTGTTGGGCCCATATGTCAGTGACCGAATGCACCTGCAGTTAAGTAACTGCTACGTGGGCATATTTGTTGGAGTAAATTATGGGGCAGCGAAGGGGTGGAAATATTGCTGGTCACAACGGATTGGATGAGCGTGGGGGGAGGAGAGTCATGCATGAAGATTTTTTCACACGGGGTGGAGTGGTGGGACCGCCGGGGGGAGAAGGAGAGTTTGGTAGGCATATTGTTTCCACACATGGAGAGGAAAAAATTTGGAGATGAACGGGCTTCCTGCAGGTATGGGGAACGGTGCATAATAAGTCATCTTGCATGCCGGGCTAGGTATAGTCTCAAGTCATTAAAAACAAACACGCCCCACACATGTTCTTATTTCAAGGTGCACTAAATTATTGCATGCGATGATTAAGGCTGGCCATAATGGTGGTATCTTAGCTGGTATCATGCACACGGGAATAGAAAACATGCTGATGTGGCAAAGAATTAAAGAAGAGAGGGGGCTTAGAGTAACTAGTGTTCATGCATGCATTGGTAAACACATTTTTTTGTGGAGAACGACAGCACTAGTTGAGTACTTTTGCAGACTTCAAAAACTATTCCACAATGTGTCAACATTCATAATGTCAAATCAATATTTTTACACTCATTATAAAACGTAGTTCTTATACTCATTATAATCAGTACTCCCTCCGTCTAGGTGACCAAGTCATCTTAGATTGTGCACTATGACCAAGGAGGAGGGGAAAACGAGAGATCTTAATGTTTATTTGCTAATTAATAGCATTGCATGCAATGAACTAACCACTGTGTGTCGTGTTTGGTAGTCTCAAGTCATTAAAAGCATGCACACCCACATCTCCTATTGGTTGATATGTCAAGAAAAAGAAACAAGGTAGAAGTTAATGCACCGTGCCTAAGTGTTTTGGGAGTATTGTAGATATTGATATTTTTAGTATAAATTTGGTCGTGGGATTTCATTGATGCATGTCAAAGCATTGACAGGTCTGCTATGCGTGACCTGAAGATGAAAGCGTTGAGCATCTCGAAGTTGATCAGCAATCTTAAATTGTCAAAGATTAGCCGTTCGGCCAATAAGGTGGCACATTTAATCGCTAAGTATAGCTTTGACAATAGATTAGATGGTATTCTTGTAAATAACGTACCGCCCTGTGTGGTGAATATTGTATCGAATGAGTGTACTGGTGTGGCTGGTTAATTAATATAAGGTGGTGTTCAAAAATAAGTATAAATTTGGTCAAACACTTTGCAAACGGTTGACGGGAGTAAAAAGGACCAGAGGGAGTATCATGCATGCGGAGTAGGCAAAAAAATTGCTTGTCTAAAAAAGAAAAAAAAATTGCTCATTTATAGCTGGTCGAAGTCTCAAAGGGCGCGACCGCGCGAGGGAGGCCGAGGTCGTGGGAGGCGCGAGGTTTGACGGAATTAAGTGAAGTTACATCCACGCGCCGGCATGGCGTGCGAACAGGCAGAAGCTATACCGTCAGGCCTACGATATGGGTCTAGTACACATGACATCTAGTGGGTCTCACATAGTTCTCGAGAACTCTTTGGGGGCTTGCAGCCGTTTATCCACCGGGCAAGCCAGCAACCCCACGCCGTTCGCATGCCCTACTCGTCCCCGTCTTCTACCTTACAACAGTTTGCTCCCAGTCGTCCCGTCCTTTCACATTAGTTCGCTCCCAGTTTTTTTTTGCAGGGTACAACAGTTCAACTTCTCCTAGCCCTCCTCCAAAATCCATGGCCTCCCAGATCTCCATGGTCGCCATTGAGTACCAGGTTAGAGCCATCACCGGCGATCAGTTCATCGTCATCTATACACGTGGATCCAAGACGGTGAAAGCATGGCTTGCTCGCTTCCTACGCATGTTCAACAGTTCAATGGATGAGTGGGTCGCTGGGCTAGATGTTGAGTACACCACAGTCCTGGGACGAGAGAAGGATCTAAAGGACGAAGAGAGGAAGAAGCCCGCCATGATCCAGGTTTGCCAGGATTTTAAGAACTTCCTCAAGGACAAAAGAGTGAAATTCGTTACTGTAGGCTTTAAGAACGACAGTGACGTCCTGCGTCGGATAGGTCTCGTTGTAGGCCAGCCCTTCGATCTCCAGAAGGCAAGCCTGGTGTTCTCCTCTCAACCTTCAATGTTGACCCTGGCAGCAGCCATGATTGATCCTTCGTACGCTAAACTGAAGAAACCTCATCACGAGTTTCATCATGCATGGGAGTCGAAGACATTAGATGAAGATCACATCATGTACGCAGCAATGGATGCCTACCTTTGTTTCAATATCTACAAGGGTTGGATGAAGAAGCAGAGCCTAGTGTCCGGTTCAACCAAAGAAGCGTCGGCGAAGAGGAAGAGGAAGAGGGACGAGGACGAAGTCGAGGACGTGGACTCAAACTCCAAGTAGGTGGCAGTGCCGTCGCTCATGCTGGTTCTACTGCAGTGTCAAGCGGACTAGTTGCTTACTAGTTTATTTTCAAGGGTGTGTTGTGCTGAGGCCCTAGCAGAACTATGTTTATGTTCTTTCTCGTTATTTGAACTCTTTAGTACGTACAGTAGTACTAGTACTATGTCTTACTACTGTTCTTCTTGAAGTTGGTACTACTACTCGTATCTTCGTGTTCCTACTGTACTTAATACGTTCGTACTAGTAGTATAATTTGGGTCAGTTGATTTGTGAAAGAAGTTCGACGGAGCAAAGGAAGAAGACGGTAGAAGAGGTGGAAGAAGCCCTTCTAGCCATCCATGTTGCATCAAACGGCTCACATGAGTCGACTGACCCAAATTGCTCCTTCAGATTGCAGGATCCACGTGGCATTCAAGGTCTCGAAGGTAGATTCCGCGTCCGCACCCGGTTTGCGGGCTCGACGCATGTGCGACCGGCTTCCGCCGCGACAGCCACCATGCGCGCCTCCTCCGCGCGGGCGGAGACGACAATGACACGCCAGTTCCTCCTCGCCGGCATGCTGGAGCACGCGCTCGTCCTCCTCTTCGTACGCTGCGTCCAAAGACGCGGCTCCACCAGCTACTCGCGTGCTTGGTAGCGCGGCTGCATCGCGAGGAGGGACTGCAGACGATGTGAGCGGGCGAGCTTCGGCTTCATGGCACAGGGATGGCGGCGACACGGCGGTGATGGGTGAGAAATTGTTGGCCAGAGCAGGCAGGCGCCGGCATGCGCAACAGCGGCGGCGGCATATTGATGAGTGCACGTGTGGGAGCTTACTTTAGTTTTATATATAAGGTTGGTCAAACTTAAAAGAAAATTGTACTAGTACACGTAAACATTAGACTTAGGCAGCGCTTTTATTAGTTACTAGCTTATGTTCTTGCCCATTGTGACCAGCCTTAGTACCACGGCCATGATACGGAATCATGTGCAAGCGCATGAACCGTGACCGCGCGGTCGATCGAACGGTGTGTCACCGGGTCACGATCGAAGGACATCCACCGAACCTTTTTTTTGTGTGTGAAAACAATCCTCGAATATTACTCAACTTTTTTTTCCTGTGAAAGTTCTTGACGCTGCAATATTTCCATATATTTGAATTTAGCTCCAGTTCGTGTTTATTGGATTTGGACGTTTTAGGTGCGCCCTAGTTTTTTCTAATACTGATTTTGTGTGTGTGACTGAGAGAGAACGTGTCTATGTGTCCATATGTGTGTTGTGGCGGAAGGGCAATGTGGAGACGGTGTGCGTGTGATACAGACATAGAGAGGTGTGAATGTGCAAATGATCGTGCATGAGTGAGACATGGACAGATGTCGATACGTTGTGTATACATGAGAGAACGGTCTTCTAGTTTACTTGTGTGTGTGTGAGAGAGAGAGAGGGAGAGAGAGACAGAGAGAGGAGCATCCGTAACACAACAACCATCTCTCACGATTCGTCCGTCCCTCGCATGGTCGCATGCAACACATGCATCAACGCGCACATTTTGACACCCTCACCCGGCCCCTGCCCACCTCAAGGCCCGCACAATCTCTTCGTGAATACCCATTTCTCTCCTTAGGTTTCTTTTCTCTCAATATCTGACACACACACAGAGAGACACACGCACCACAACACACACACACACACTCCCCGAGCACACAATTCATCCCCATCCAAGGTTATACGGCGACCACTCTCGCTTGTACTTCTTTGCACCCCAACATGCACAACACCTCAATCTTCAAAGAGGGCAACGAGCAGATCGAAGGCGGCGACCACACCGAACTAGAGAATGCGGGGTCATTTGGAAGCAGGGTGATGTGACGACGGCTGACTGACTCCTCCCCCCACCCTCTCTCTCTCTTGCACAAAATTACCAATCCCTCTCTCCCCCGCACAAAATTGTCAATCCCTCAACCCATGAGATCCTTCCCCTCTCGTCCATGTTTTTCCTGCTCTCTCATCAAACATGTTGTCTCTTCTCCTTCCATGTATACAGAATCCAGATGCACACGCATCTCATGTATATTACATGTATGCATCTTTCTCACAGACCTAACTTCTTCCTCTCTCTATCTCTCTCTCTCTTTGTCTCGTTAGGTTTGTCTCCTACTCTCTCATCCACATACATACAATCTCTCCCGCCCTATCTGCTCCATCTTCAAAAGCTCTCTCTGCACATTTCATTCACACATTGGGATATGTCAAAATGTTGCTTCTATAATGGCTGATGTAGAGTTATGGTTGTTCATGTTGCATCCTACAAAGTAATAACTATGAAATGCATTTAGATTCTCATTTGACTGGGATTATGTGAGTTTGAGCATGTTGTGAAGTACTATAGACCTTGTATACATCTTGGGATTCGACAATGATTGTAACTATTGAATTGTATAGACCATTACATTCGAAGTCAATAGCCTAATATATTTATTTCACAATTTCAACAAATGATTAGTTCACTACAAACTAAGAAAACAAATGTGCACTCCCTCCATTTTTATTTAAGTCCGCGTATTAGCATTGGTCAAAGTCAAGTTTTGTAAACTCTCAGAAAGCTTATAACAAAAAATATTAACATATACAATAACAAATAAATACCATTAGATTCATTATTGAATGTACTTTCACATCATACATATTTGTTATGGTAAATGTTTATATTTTTCTATAAACTTGGTCAAACTTTAGGAAGTTTGACTTCTGTCAAACCTAATATGCAGAGTTTACTACTACTACTCGCTAGTTTCTTAGCCGAATCACTCAACACGCCACACGAGGAGTCCAGTGTCACAAAATTTTGAGGTCGGCGGGAAAATCTCCCGCGACCCTGATTCGAGCAGTGGGAAGTTACCATCATAGCCTTCGGAACAGGCCTACGGATGACGCTTGGTAGGGGGCTGTTTTCGTAACTTCAGGTTCACCCTACCCAGCCAACCCCACCCCGGCACCTAGAGTAGTACACCTGAATACTCCCCAATTTCTATCCCCACCGCAAAATAGACTTCTCCATGGCACCGCAGCCTTCCTGCTCCTCCCCTTTACATCGGCACACTCGTCCACCACAGCGCATCTGCCTCATCGACGACCTCGTACGCTGCACTGGAGCCGGTCCACCGTCGTCGTCGTACACAGAGCCTCTTCCCCGGCATCGTCTTCCACGGTCTTGGATCTGCTTCCCGGAAGCCGACGCCAAGCGCAGAAGTACCACCATCGTGGACAATGAACTGACTCCCGTTGCCGACCATGACTCACAGAGGCCGTCGCAACCATCGTTCTCCTCCTTGATTGGTAATGTGTGTATTGAATCACTTAGCAGTACATGTGCACTTCCAATTTTGTTCATACCTACCCTTCAAATTCCCTGGGTGCTATTGTTCCCGTAAAAGTAATTGGTTATAGCCTCCATTGTCCAACAGAATATCAGCTTGTAATTGTGCGCCGCTCCTGTATCGCGCTATGCTTGGGTAGGTTTTTCATCTGCAACCAGTAGTGTGGCAAATGATGGAAAGGTTTTTAGAACTAGAAAAATGCCCATGCATTGCACGCATCAAGATGCATTTGTATGAGTAGTTTATCTTGTTGGAGATGCTGTAACATGGCAGACGAGTGCTTTAATGTTGCCCACAAGATGCGCGAGTATTACTAGTAGTATATTTTTCTTGCCATGTTGAGATTTTAAAACCACGAGTGCGAACATGCAGAGGAGCAATGAATACCAAACACGGGATATTCGGGACATCTTCAAGTAGCGTGCCAAGTTAAAGAGGAGCTGCACTGAACCTGTAAAACGAGCTTTAGTAAGTAACACCCTTTCAATTACTTTCGTGTAGCCTCGTGTTATTCGATGTGTATATGTTGTAGTTTCTATTTCTCTTAAGCGTGGTGTTCTTCGATGTGTAATAAGAAGAGTCTTAATCGTCCTAATGCTTTCGTTTTTAGCTTGATGTAGGAAGTGGGTGTTCTCACCTTGTAGTCTGTTTTTATTTATTTTTTCCTTTCGAATTCACTTCTATGAGTTCCGTTTATTTGGCTTCTACTAAATGGATCTAGGTTGCTCTGAGTATTGATCTAAAAAAGAAGTAACTTCATGTCAGGATGCAGTTCCTGCGAGGAGGGGAGTATGGTCAACCTCGAGATCGTGTTTCCAAAATGAGGCTGGATTACACACAAGGTGCCAGTTCCCTAATGATGCTGGATTAGACACAAGGTGCAAATTCCCAGATGATGTTGGATTACACACAAGCCAGGTGGAGTCGTCAGTTGTTCGTGTCCTCGTGGCATTAGTAAAGGCTGAAAGAAAGCGTGCAGCAGCCCTTGAGAATGTAGCTGAGTTCCTGAAGAAGGGAAAAGAGCAATCAGATGCTCTCTTCACCCAAGTCAAAGAAGAGATGGAAGAAGCCAGAAATAAGCTAGCAGAGGCAGAGCAGGCTAGGCGTCTCCTGCTATCTAAAACTATTGTCAATACAAAATTTCCTTCATAATAGGTAGGTTCAAATGTTTATCTAGTCAGCATGCCTGTTGTGATGTCCGTGCATCTACTGATGTGGCACAAAATGTTTTTTTGGGTCATGTAATAACAGCAATTACTTTCCAAACAATAACAGAGGAAGCATTGGACATGGTATAGTTCACGCGGAAGCCCGTCATTCCAAGTTCAACTTCCACATCAAACTCATGTTCACAGATATCTGCACATTCATACATAATGTCCATAACCATGATTCACTTCAAAGCCAAAAAATGTGAGGAGAGTTATAGATAAAGAAAATCCTCTACTAGTTCCTGCTACTAGTGCGAGCACAACAAGTCAAGACCATGCATAAATTAATTATATTTTAGTCATTTTTGTGTTCTAAAATGCCTGCCGGTTCGCGGAAGGACGTGTTGCCGGCACACGCGCGGATTCAATGAAGGCAGGCGGGGCAGTCTTAAGCTGGTTGCATGCGGCGAGGAGGCGTGCTCAGCCGGGCCTGCAGCGAGTGCGGCCCTCTTGGCCGGCGCGCCGGTTCAATGCCTGCGCTATCAGAGGTCGCGTCCGTGTCAGAGAAATCACTCCCTCCAGTCCTTTTTGTTTGGGTATAACAAAATCTCGGTTTCCATTCACATTTTAGTGGTAGGAGTTATGCGTGTGTGTCTGTGAGAGAGAGAGGAGACGTTAGTCGGGGTTGTCTGATCGGTAAACAAATGAATAATGTTAGTCTGGGATGGAGAGGAAAAGGAGACCGCAACAAATGTTATGTCTATAGGAGAGATAGAGAGAGTAATTTTAGTGGTATGAATCATATGTAGAGACATATAGGGTGTGTGAGAGAATCCCATAGAGAGAAAGACAAAGTGAAAGACGAGTGGAGACTGTGTGTTTGGTGGTGAAAAAGAAAGCTTAGGTACCGAGTGATACTAGAGAACAGTAGAGACATGAGAGATAATGAAAACCGTGTAATTTATAATGATAGGGAGAGTGTGACACTTCTCAAGGGAGACGTCGAGAGACCATGTTTGCGAGGATAGGAGCAACATGAAGTGAGCGTGCGGGTGAGCTGGAGAAAAGAGAGTCATAGCTACCTGAAGGAGCATGCATGCGAGAGAGATGGGCATGAAAGGAGTGAACAAAAAAGGGATTCAAATATTTGAATTCGAGATGATGATACATGTAATCCATACTCGAACCAAAATTGATCTATCAAACATGCATATTCATATGAATTCACGCATATCTATGTTATTTAATATATAGATATTACTGATCCATACATTTTAGTAGAACATAATTTGGTTAAATTTTTTTGAATTCAACCTTAAGATTTCGAGATCGTTGTATTTGTAAATCATATTATACATATAAAGGAGCAGAATTCTTTGTTGTGCTTTTGAAAGTATATATAAAAAATGATTTATATAGAATGTAATTCCAATTGAAAATGGATCCCGCCCGAAAAAAATAGAATACAAACGGGATTCGAATTGAGTTGGCACGGTAAATGTGCACTCTGCAAAATTTGAATGAAGCGGGGAAAGTCGCAGTAACCGCCCGAAACCAAAATCTGCGAGATGGAAATCACTACTGCCTATCCCTGCCACGCAAAGCCTATATGCTGGATTTCTATAGGTTTCGATAGGGGTAGGTTTGTAATTTCACCCAAACATGACGTAACCGCCTCTCACCCGGATTCATACACGGTGGGCGCCAAAACACAGTGTGTCCTCGGTCGAAATCGACTCCCTCCCCGATTCATATTCATACACAGTGGGCGCCAATAACAAACTCTCGTCGGCAAATATTCGGTGTATGCGAGATTACCATCCTATCCCCAACCGACTAGTGTTGTTGTGACGTAGTAGAAATTTGAAACGGGGGCTAAGTTTGTAAATTTCCTCACATTTGAGACAAGCGCGCCCTGAATACATGGTTCCCTCCTTCCTCTCTACCTCCCTTTTCCCCATTCGTACTCCGTGGGCGCCAAAACACCCTCTCCACCCCACCCTCCTCCGTCCGCCGCCATCTGCCACCTCATCCACCGCCGTCCTCCTCCACCATGCCGGAGCTGATACCCCGATGCCGCATCCATTACAAGAGATCGACCTCTCTCATCCACTGCTTCGGACCGGGATCCTTGCATCCCGTCCTCTCGCTTCATCCCTGCCGTCGTCCACCTTGCCGGCACCGCTCCTACGACCGTCTCGTCCACCGCGCTCCGCTGCCACCGTCTACCCTCCTAGATCTTCTTCCACGACGCCGACAGCCATCGCTACCGCAGCACCGTCAAATTCTCAGCAGATGCGTACACGGCACCGCACCAGAGGTGGTACTCTTTCGTATCTGCTCAACTTATTTATCGCAGCAAGAAAATAGATCGCCAATGCTTTACTCTGATTTCTTGTCTTGGTTTCGAAGTTGCCTTTGTCCGGTTTGCACCTTCAGATCCGCCATGGCACGTTCAACACCATACTCGCAATGCTTATGGTTTTCCCCTTTTATATTCCACACTAGTTAAATCACAGTAGACTAAATTTCAAAATTGGGTCAGTCGATTTTTCAGAGCTCGCCAGAGTTCGCCGGTGCGATCGAAGGGGCTAGGGTGGGGATGGTGGTTGTGGGGGGCGGTGGTGGGGCCTCGTCGAATGAAGAAAACTCGACGCGGGTGGGGCGGGGGTGGGGGTGGCGGAGGAACATAGGTGGTGGGGCCAGTGGTTCGGCCGGCGGCCCGTGCGGTGTTCTGTATGGGAAGCACAGTATGTTCCTTGTCAGGAAGGGGAGCAGGGACATCTGCAGTCAATAGCTGATAGAGCTGGCTTGTACATGATCGATAGGCTTTCAATTACTAGCAGCAATACAACACCGTAATTTCCATCCAGTTCCACTTTCCCGATTTATATATCCTGGTTATGGTGTACCCTTGTTATGTACACGGGGCTGTTTGGTTTGAGACTAAATTTGCCTAAGGTTGCCACACCTAAGGTTAGGCAAGTTTGACCAACTTGGGTGGATGTTTGGTTCAAGCCACACCTTAGGCAAGCCACCCTAGGGCCCCACATCACATACACACAAAAAGTGTGGCAAGATTCCCTTAGGCTTGCCAACTTGTGGCTCTCATTTTGAAGAACTAACCTTAGGAAAGTGTGGCAACATTGTATGGCAAAGTGTGGCATGGTTAGGCCTAGAACCAAACAGCCCTATGATTTGCCTAGTTGTTGTGTGCTCTTGTTATCATGGTTTGGTAATAAACTCTCTATACAGTATATTATGAACCTATCATCTGCCAGCTATCCTTACTTCTGGAGCCTATTTTTTGTGTACTTGTGCCAGATTATATAAATGCACGCACCATATTACAGCACACGTGAGCTCTCTCATCAGAATCCAGTGATAGCACACAAGTGTTTACAGGGGCGCTCCTATATTAGAATATCATCTGCATTACAAAGATAATCTCACAACTATTTATGTTTTCATGGTTCTTAGATATTATACGCAATTACAACGAATATCAGAATCCGCGCATTAGAAGAATATTGTGGAACACTGCAATGACTTACAAAATTGGCAGCAGGGCATTAAGTGCCATTCTGGAAGCAATGAAACTCGTACGCTCCCCACCTGTTGATTCTTGTTCAGAATATCATCCTAATGACTATTCTAACCTCGAGGAGTCAAAGGCAGATGGCCTATCCTGTTCACCCATCAAGGTGCCTGTTCTAATTTGGCAAGGTTTTATTGATTGCGCGTATCTTGCATATGTTGTCTTGCATTTCTTCTACTTTGTTGCACCGACATCTGCTTAGTTTACTCATCATATATGTCGATATGCCATGCCCATCCATTATCAATACATATTCCATCTGTCATCATACCATGTTTTTCCACTCAAATGCTGTTCTTGTGCATTAGACATCAAAAAGGAAGAGGGTGATTGCCGAACCTGAAGGAGCACCAGCAAAGTCCTTGAAAAACGTGGTGGTGCCGGAGAAATCAGACAGCACCCCACTTATATTGGTTGTACAACCAGTGACACAAAATGTAGGACCGACTCCAGTAGACTGTACCCATACTTCACTGGCCACACCACTAGCCCCACCACACAGGACCTGCACTCCAGCAAAAGGTATACCGATTTCATTTGCCATAGCACAAGTTGTACCACAGAAAAATCCCACTCCAGCAAAAAGTACAGCAAGTCCACCGGCCGAAGACCTATCCCAACTGTAGAGACGGCCAATTCCTGCAGATTGGAACCCCATTCCATTTATTCGCAGTTTAAAAGATAATGCTTTCAATGTTCGTAGGGACTACGTGCATATATTCCCATCAGGGGAAGATTATTGTGAAGACAAACACCATTTTCACATCTTCCTATCCAACTTACGTGTAAGTGCTATTATTCGTGGCTATTATTTTCAGTTTTCTGCTGATTAAACACATCAATGATTTACATTACATTGTTGTAACTAGGCGAGGGTCAATCTGGATAGTCATGACGAGCAAAGCTTCCTTATGCTTTTCAAGGAAGCATTGCAGCAGTATTGGTGTTACCTGAGGAAATCACACTTTGATGGCAAGTCTATAAACGAAATTCTGGTGAAGTCTCCTGTGCTAAATTTAGAAGACATTGAATGGAAAAACCTTGTTATGCACTGGTCTCGTTCTGAGGATGAGGTACTGTCTATGAAATCACATGACAATTTGAACTTCTACTTTTCCGCATGTGCCTTACGGATCTTTTTTGCAGGAAATCTGCTCGAAGAAGAATTCCGGTTTGACAAGAATGACAGGATATCGCAAATATGCTGCCCGCTGCTTTGCTCTTCTTAGTATCTGTTGTCCTGTATCACTGTACTTGCATACATACCTGGTTCATTATGTGACAGCAGTATGCATGATAGCTTGCATATCAATTGTTCGCTCCAAATTATCTGATCTATATGAATGGTTACATTAGTGTAGAATATATCCAATGCCAATGTTTTTTTAGCTCTTCATTGTTCTTGTAAGTACATGCTGTCCTTTATCAGTGTACTTATAATGACAGGTAGTTGTTCATGTACCATCACTCTGCAGCTTATTTTCCTTTGCCCTCCATTTTCTACACATCAGATCTATATTTACTCTTACCATAAGGTTGGTACTGAAGAAGTTTAGCTGTGCATTGCTCTTGGTTGTACCTTTTGCCTGTATCGCTGCACTTACATTTATAGCTACTTGGTTATGTAGCATCACTCTTCATCTTATCTTAAATATTCTCCATTTTTTCGTATATTATCACATCTATATTTACTCTTAACAAAATGTAGAATAAAGGCAATGCTTTTGAAGAAGATTCTGTGGTAAACTTCTTGAATTGCCCCCCCCCCCCCATCAACATGGACAAGCCTTTATAGAGCCTGTCTTCACCAATAATGTAAGTTTGTCCATCTCAAGCCTTCAAACTTTGTTGTATATATTTGGTTAAGCATGACTGCAACAGCTATTTATTTTTGGTGTTTGCATCAAATTGCTTGTTTAAAGTTTATTATTTGTAGTTCATAAACAAAAGTTCGTCCTTTCTCAATTTAAGTTTTCAGTTGTACAACCAAGTTCCTTCTTCATACCATGTAAATTAAACTATACAGAGCAAGTGATCTTCTTTTGCACTGCATGTATGCTTCTGTTCTACATCTGTAATCCAGTGGTGTGCTGAACCTACCCACTACAGCACAATGTCATATTCTGCAATGTCTTAACTATGAAAAATGTCATATCATTCTACTATTATTTAAACCGTCTCTTTATTTGCCAATCTGAAATGGTATAAATTGACAGCACACTAACCATTGATACTTATGAGTTCTTGATCTGTAATCCAGTGGTGTCATGAAGCTGCCAACTCCTTCACAATGTCATTTCCTGCCATGTCTTGACCTGAACAATACCATATTGTGTTAATGCAAATTTAAACTGTGTCACTTTATTCGTCAGTAAGAAATGTGATGAATTGTCAGCACTGATACTTTTATGTGCAAAAACCTGTCATCTGTCTGCTTGTTTATCTTTCAGAGTGAGGAAGATATAAGTGTTGAACAAGCGCAGTCTCATCATCTTGCTCAGCTGCTTGTGCTACAGCTCCTCAGCAGGGCTAACCTTTCTTGAACTCTATTGAAGTGATGTCGGTTTTGTATATTATTTTGTCGGCGTGTTTATTTGCACTGGTGGCGATCTTTGATGCCCAGTGTATGTAATCTGCTGTCTGCTTGTGCTTTATTATCATAGTGGTGAACTTTGATACCCAGTGGATGTAATATGCCATAATTTCTTTATTGTATAGTATAGGTTTTTTTCTTATTCACGATGTTGCAGTTATTTTACTGTATATATATCCTGTCTTCGCAGTAAACCGGCCAAACCGTAAAATTATGGTACATAATCGGGTCGTCATGCAATCATGATGTAGGTTGGGCCTGAAACGTGCCGATTAGCTCACGGGCCGGCAGCAGCCTGAAATGAACCCCGGCCCATGATTGTGCGAATCAAATCATGGGCTTTTAACAGGCCGAAAAATTGTCTCGATCCTTGTTTGGCCCAATCAGATATCGGCTGCGAGCAGGCCGGATGCAAACCGGGCCGTAGTTAGGCCCAACTATATGACGGGCTTTTAACAGGATGAAATTAATATAGGGCCGAAATGTTAAACGGGCCCTTAACAGACCAAAACTAATATCAGGCCGAATTACTAAGTGGGCCTTTAGCAAGTGGGCCCAAAAGCATAGTGTCCAGTTGACGGGCCAAATCTGATATGGGCCATAATTAGGCCCAAAACCTCTTAAAGGGTCGGACCTGATCTGGGCCGTAATTTGGCCCAGAACGTGGTAGGCTTTTAACGGGCCGGATCTCATATGGGCCACTATTAGGCCCGGAGCGTGGCAGGCCATTAATAGACCGTATCAAATATGGGCCGGCATTTGCCCCAAAACATGGCAGCCAGTTAACGGGTCGGCCTACTAGGGTCCTCAAAATCTTGTGGGCCTACAGCTGGGCCAGCCCATTAATGTCGGCGAAATCTCGTGGGCCTTTAGCTGGGCCGGCCCATTATGATCCGCAAGAATTTTGTGGGCCTTTACCTGGGCCGGCCTATTATGGCACACAAAAATCTTATGGGCCTTTACCTGGACCGGCCCATTATGGCCCACGAAATCATGTAGGCCTTTAGCTGGGCCAGCCCATTATGGTCCGCAAAATCTCATGGGCCTTTAGCTGGGCTGGCCCATTATGGTCCGCAAAATCTTGTGGGCCATTAGTTGGGCCGGCCCATTTAAACTTGTTGGGCCGTGCCACGTGTCGATGTATCATAGGCGCCTTCTGTCCAGTGAGTGGATGACATCTGTCCTGACGATGAGCCGACACGTGTTTCCTCTAGCCAATGATGATTTTACACGTGGAAAATCCCCATTCATCGGGGCTGTTAACGGGTTATCCGATCCAAAACCCGACCCGATAGCTTAACGGCGTTCCGTTAAGGTGGATGCCACGTGTCGGTCACCCTTGACGAAAGCACTTATGTGATGCGTGATTTATCGTCATGGAAGTGGACACTTTCGTGATGATAATTTTGGTAATGTCATGGAACACTTCTACGACAGCACAGGTATGACTATCTTGATTCTGTCATAAATTTTTCATGGATGTACATGCATGACAAAAAAAGCGACCTACTATGACAAACACATATCATAACGGATGTGTATTTTTTGTAGTGTTCCTAGGGGTTCTGTTTTCTCCATTAAAACTTTTGGCTACCAAATTCTGACCCATGGAGAATAAAGTGGGCCTGTGTGATAGACCCTAGAGAGGGCACCACCAATCCTTGAGAACAAAGGTGATTCTGATAAACTGTTGTTTATCTAGCCTTCCTACTTTCATCATGGGGTTTTATCGCCTATTTGATAGCAATTGATACGTCTCCAATGTATCTGCAATTTTTGATTGCTCCATGCTATATTATCTACTGTTTTGGACATTATTGGGATTTATTATCAACTTTTATATTATTTTTGGGACTAACCTATTACCCGGAGGCCCAGCCCAGAATTGCTATTTTTTTGCCTTTTTTAGGGTTTCAAAGAAAAGGAATATCAAACGGAGTCCAAACGGAACGAAACCTTCGGGAATGTGATTTTCTCACCGAATACAACTCACGAGACATGGACCCTATGTCAAGCCAACTAACAGGAGGCCACGAGGTAGGGGGCGCGCCTGCCCCCCCCCCCAATCGTGCCCTCCACCCTCGTGGGCCCCTGTTGCTCCATCGAGGTACTTCTTCCTCCTATATATACCCACGTACCCCCAAATGATCAGATACGGAGCCAAAACCCTAATTCCACTGTCGTAACTTTCTGTATCCACGAGATCCCATCTTGGGGCCTGTCCCGGAGCTTCGTCGGAGGGGGCATCGATCACGGAGGGCTTCTACATCAACGCCATAGCATCTCTGATGGAGTGTGAGTAGTTTACTTCAGACCTACGGGTCCATAGTTAGTAGCTAGATGGCTTCTTCTCTCTTTTTGGATCTCAATACAATGTTCTCCCCCTCTCTTGTGGAGATCTATTCGATGTAATCTTCTTTTTGCGGTGTGTTTGTTGAGACCGATGAATTGTGGGTTTATGATCAAGTCTATCTATGAATAATATTTGACTCTTCTTTGAATTCTTTTATGGATGATTGGTTATCTTTGCAAGTCTCTTCGAATTATCAGTTTGGATTGGCCTACTAGATTGATCTTTCTTGCAATGGGAGAAGTGCTTAGCTTTGGGTTCAATCTTGTGGTGTCCTTTCCCAGTGACAGTAAGGGCAGCAAGGCACGTATTGTATTGTTTCCACCGAGGATAACAAGATGGGGTTTTCTTCATATTGCATGAGTCTATCCCTCTACATCATGTTATCTTGCTTAAGGCGTTACTCTGTTTTTAACTTAATACTCTATATGCATGCTGGATAGCGGTCGATGAGTGGAGTAATAGTAGTAGATGCAGGCAGGAGTCGGTCTACTTGTCTCGGACGTGATGCCTATATACATGATCATACCTAGATATTCTCATAACTATGCTCAATTCTTTCAATTTCTCAACAGTAATTTGTTCACCCACTGTAGAATACTTATGCTCTCGAGAGAAGCCACTAGTGAAACCTATGGCCCCCAGGTCTATCTTTATCATATCAATCTCCTACTACTTAGTTATTTACTTTGCATTTATTTTACTTTGCATCTTTATCATAAAAATACCAAAAATATTATCTTTATCATATCTATCAGATCTCACTCTCGTAAGTGGACCTATAGGGATTGACAACCCCTATTTGCGTTGGTTGTGAGGATTTATTTGTTTGTGCAGGTACGAGGGACTTGCGTGTAGCCTCCTACTGGATTGATACGTTGGTTCTCAAAAACTGTGCAAAATACTTACGCTACTTTGCTGCATCATCCCTTCCTCTTCGGGGAAAACCAACGTAGTGCTAAAAGAGGTAGCAAGAAGGATTTCTAGCGCCGTTGCCAGGGAGGTCAATGCAAAAGTCAACATACCAAGAACCCATCACATACCCTCATCTCCCGCATTACATTATTTGCCATTTGCCTCTCGTTTTTCTCTCCCCCAATTCACCCTTGCTGTTTTATGCGCCCTCTCTCTCTATCCTCCCTCTCTATTTGCCCTTTTTGTTTGCTTGTTTGTCGCGATGGCTTAGGATAATACTAAATTTGGTGATCTTCACCTTAAAAGATTAGTAGAGGTCGAAAGCAATGTTAGGAGTTTCATGGTTTTGCAATTTGAACATAATAGTTTCTTTAGAAACGAGCTTAAAGAACAGAAAAGTTTTATGGGTTTTATGAATAAAGAGATTGATGATATGTCTAAAGAATTTGATGGTTTAAGATCCCAACTTGCTCATCTTGAGAAATTAACTGCTGAAATTTCGGATAAGCAGGCTACCTTAGTTAATAAGATGGCCACTAAACCGAGTTGCTATGAAAATAATGATGAAGATCTAAAAGTAATTGGTGTGTCCCCTATTAAATCTTTGTTTTTCAATATGAATCTTGATAATAATGGGACTGAATATGATCCACCTTTACCTAGAAGGCGTTCCAAGAATTCTGAATCTTTTGATCTTGATGCTAAATTTGATAAAAGTATGATTGAAGAAATTAAAACCCTAGATGTTGCTAAACCCACCATTATTGATTTCAAGGAATTTAACTATGAAAATTGCTCTTTGATTGATTGTATTTCCTTGTTGCAATCCGTGCTAAATTCTCCTCATGCTTATAGTTAAAATAAAGCGTTTACTAAACATACCGTTGATGCCTTGATGCAATCTTATGAAGAAAAACTTGAATTGGAAGTTTCTATCCCTAGAAAACTTTATGATGAGTGGGAACCAACTATTCAAATGAAAATTAAAGATCACGAATGCTATGCTTTATGTGATTTGGGTGCTAGTGTTTCCATGATTCCAAAGACTTTGTGTGATTTGTTAGGTTTCCGTGATTTTGATGATTGCTCTCTAAACTTGCACCTTGCGGATTCCACTATTAAGAAACCTATGGGAATAATTAATAATGTTCTTATTGCTGCAAATAGGAATTATGTGCCCATAGATTTTATTGTTCTTGACATAGATTGCAATCCTTCATGTCCTAATATTCTTGGTAGACCTTTCCTTAGAACGATTGGTGCAATTATTGATATGAAGGAAGGAAATATTAAATTCCAATTTCCGTTAAGGAAAGGCATGGAACACTTTCCTAGAAATAAAATTAAATTACCTTATGAACCTATTATGAGAGCCACTTATGAATTGCCTACCAAAGATGGCAATTCCTAGATCTATTCTTGATTGTTATGCCTAGCTAGGGACGTCAAACGATAACGCTTGTTGGGAGGCAACCCAATTTTATTTTGATTCCTTCCTTTTTGCTCCTACTTAGTAATAAATAAATTATTTAGCTTCTGTTTTGGTTGTGTTTTTTTGTGTTTAATTAGTGTTTTTGCCAAGTAGAACCGTTGGGAAGACTTGGGGAAAGTCTTGTTGAACTTGCTGTAAAAAACAGAAACTTTAGCGCTCACGAGAACTGCTGTCATGTTTATTTGGAAAGTGATATTTAGTTAATTATTTTTGCAGATGATTAATAGATAAATTCCTCACGTCCATCAGTTTATTTTAGAATTTTTGGGGTTCCATATCTTGCACTGGCTACAGATTACTACAGACTATTCTGTTTTTGACAGATTCTGTTTTTCGTGTGTTGTTTGCTTATTTTGATGAATCTATGGCTAGTAAATTAGTTTATAAACCATAGAGAAGTTGGAATACAGTAGGTATAATACCTATATAAATAAATAATGAGTTCATTACAGTACCTTGAAGTGGTCTTTTTGTTTTCTTTCGCTAACGGAGCTCACGAGATTTTCTACTTCAAGTTTGTGTTGTGAAGTTTTCAAGTTTTGGGTAAAGATTTGATGGATTATGGAACAAGGAGTGGCAAGAGCCTAAGCTTGGGGATTACCATGGCACCCGCAAGATAATCTAAGGACACCTAAAAGCCAAAGCTTGGGGATTCCCCGGAAGGCATCCCCTCTTTCGTCTACTTCTATCGGTAACTTTACTTGGAGCTATATTTTTATTTACCACATGATATGTCTTTTGCTTGGAGAATCTTGTATGATTTGAGTCTTTTCTTATTAGTTTACCACAATCATCTTTGCTGTACACACCTTTTGAGAGAGCCGTATATGATTTGGAATTTGTTAGAATACTCTATGTGCTTCGCTTATATCTTTTGAGTTATATAATTTTACTCTAGTGCTTCAGTTATATCTTTTAGAGCACGGTGGTGGATTTGTTTTATAGAAACTATTGATCTCTCATGCTTCACTTAGATTATTTTGAGAGTCTTAAATAGCATGGTAATTTGCTTAAAATCCTAATATTCTTGGTATGCAAGATTAATAATAAAAATTCTCTTATGAGTGTGTTGAATAGTATGACAAATTTGATACTTGATAATTGTTTTGAGACATGGAGATGGTGATATTAAAGTCATGCTAGTTGAGTAGTTGTGAATTTGAGAAATACTTGTGTTGAAGCTTGTGATTCCCGTAGCATGCACGTATGGTGAACCATTATGTGATGAAGTCAGAGCATGATTTATTTATTGATTGTCTTCCTTATGAGTGGCGGTCGGGGACGAGCGATGGTCTTTTCCTACCAATCTATCCCCCTAGGAGCATGCGCGTAATACTTTGCTTTGATAACCTGTAGATTTTAGCAATAAGTATATGAGTTCTTTATGACTAATGTTGAGTCCATGGATTATACGCACTCTCACCCTTCCACCTTTGCTAGCCTCTCTAATACCGCGCACCTTTCGCCGATATCATACACCTACCATATACCTTTCTCAAAACAGCCACCATACCTACCTATTTTGGCATTTCCATAGCCATTCTGAGATATATTGCCATGCAACATTCCACCGTTCCGTTTATGACACACTCCATCATTGTCATATTGCTTAGCATCATCATGTAGTTGACATAGTATTTGTGGCAAAGCCACCGTTCATAATTCTTTCATACTTGTTAATCATGCATCATTGCATATCTTGTTCTAAGTATCGAGTTGTAATTATTGAGTTGTAAGAAAAATAAAAGTGTGATGATCATCATTATTAGAGCATTGTCCCAAGTTAGGAAAGGATGATGGAGACTATGATGAGGACATCAATACCATTGTTACACCCACAGACCCTGCTGCTATACATACTGGACCAATTACTAGAGCTCGCGCACGCCAATTGAATTATCGGGTACTTTTGTTTCTTGGTAACGATTCTAATGTTCATGAGAATATGATGCTGCCTAAATTGGATACATTTGTTTTTCTTACAAATGAAGGGCCTAGATTGGACAAGAAAGATGAACCTTGGAGCAAGTTCAAGCATGGAGATGATGGCATGCGCAAGGGGAACAAGAACGGAGTTACAAGTGATGATTCAAGGACTCTGAAGCCACCATAATGAGTGCATGAAGCATGGAACGAAATATACAAAATGCCACTTCATAAATTTCGTCCAGAGGCTATTCTAGGTGTTGCGTCACCTTAGTATTGGGCCAGGCCCATGTATTTTCGAAGTACTTAAGTATAGGATGTTTTTAGAGTCCGTATGTGTGGGGAAACAAGATTTAGGGTTGGTTTCGGGCCCCACCACCAAGGGCCACGAAATTCCCCCTCTCTCCTCCATATATACAGCCCTTAGGGCATAGTTTAGACTTTGGGTTTTGTTTAGATTAAAAGTTCGCCATAGCTGCAACTTCGCGTACTTCGTTTGTGTCCAACGACCAGACCAAGACGTCACAGAACCCCACCTTGATCAATAAAGCTTTCATCTTATATTCGCAATATCCAGATTGCAATCTCAGTTTCTTGCTTGTTCTTCGTTTGCTCGTAGGAAACAGGCCCTCGTGGTCAAGTTGATCGTGCTCCGGCGTGGTCAATAACCCCTCGGAGTTGGTTTAGCGATTGCTAAGGCGCGACGTCCTCGCACGTTCGTAGTCGGATCGTCAAAGTCGACTTCCTCTAAAACGATAGCCACCATCTCATCGGAAGACGGGACACCTTTGCCTCTATCAGACTATGATTCCCCCACAAGTCTGGATGAGACTCCGGACGAAAAATAAAAAAAGAGAAAGAAAAGAGGTCATAAAAAAGAGAAAAGGCCCAAAAAATGAGATAAAAAGAGAGAAGGGACAATGTTACTATCCTTTTACCACACTTGTGCTTCAAAGTAGCACCATGATCTTCATAGTAGAGAGTCTCTCATGTTATCACTTTCATATACTAGTGGGAATTTTTCATTATAGAACTTGGCTTGTATATTCCAATGATGGGCTCCCTCAAAATTGCTCTAGGTCTTCATGAGCAAGCAAGTTGGATGCACACCAATTTAGTTTCTTTGTGAGCTTTCATATACTTATAGCTCTAGTGCATCGTTGCATGGAAATCCCTACTCACTCACATTGATATCTATTGATGGGCATCTCCATAGCCCACTACTAGAAAAAGGGCTATAGATGGGATTGACACTAATGGCGCACTAGACAAGTGGTGCGCCATTACTATATACTAATGGCGCACCACCTTCTAATACGCCATTGGAGTTGAAACTACTAATGGCGCACCTGGCCCAGGGTGCGCCATTAGTATCAAAAAAAATTTGAACTAGTGCGCCTATCCAAACATACTAATGGCGCATCCAGACACAGTGCGCCATTACTAGTTGTAACTAGTAATGGCGCACCTGTCGGAAAGTGCGCCACTAATGTTGTTTTTTTTATTATATTTTTTATTCCTTTTTTTGCAAAACTACTAATGGCGCACTATTCCACCGTGCGCCATTACTAGTTTAAACTAGTAATGGCGCACTGTGGAACAGTGCGCCATTAGTATGTTTTTTTTTGCTCGAGCAGAAATCAAAAAAAATACTAATGGCGCACCAGGGTGAGGTGCGCCATTAGTATGGATGTACTTATGGCGCACCGAGGGGTGGTGCGCCATTAGTATTGTGCCGCCCCCATCCATATTTCCTCCCCGGCCCAAACCTATCCCCTCTCTCTCCCTCGCCCTCGCCCTCGATCCCCTTCCCCTCTCCTCCCCCGACGCCGCTGCCCCACCGCCTCGACGCCGCCCCGACGCCGCCTCGATGCCCCGACGCCGCCCCGACGCCGCCTCGATGCCTCGACGCCTCGACGCCGCTGCCCCGCCGCCTCGACGCCGCCTCGACGCCGCCTCGACGCCGCCCCGACGCCACCGAGGAGCACGACCTGGCATAGCCGCACGGCGTGCTTGGGCTACCCCACCCTCCTCTTCTTCATCGACGGCGTGCCCAGGGACTACTCCGGCAAGAGGACCAAGTGAGCAATTTCTGCAGATCCCCAATTCCCTCCCTGTTCCCGCTCCGCAGCTGCTGAGAATTTTGTTTTTGCTTTCCTGCAGGGACGCCATTGTCACTTGGATCGGCAAGAAGCTGGGCCCTGCGGTGCAGAACCTCACCGCCGTCGATGAGGCCGAGAAGATCGTCACCGGCGACGACGTGGCCGTGCTCGCCTTCCTCGACCACCTCTCGGTACGCAATGCGCCTTCTCCAGTGGCAGCAAAGTCAAACAAACCCAAAATTGGTTCAGTTGCAAACCATGTTACCCACATTGACCCAAAATTGGTTGAATTGCAAACCATGTGACCCAGATTGACCCAAGAATACAATGCTTGAATTGTGGCCAAACCGAGAACATGTGGCCATGTTACCCAAAATACAGTGCACCTAGTTTTCCCAATGCCTTTATTCTTCTGCTTGCTCACTACTAGATGAAATGTCAACCTGCATTTTCCATTTCCATGTTCTGAGAACAAATCCGAAATGTGCTCGTATGTTTAGCTCTCGGTATTCAATGCACCTTCTCCAAGCACAGCAAAGTCCAGCAACACAACCTGCTTCAACTGCATCCATTACAAGCATAGTGTTCCTTTACAAGCATAGTAGAGCATAGTATGGATTCTAATGTTCAACTCTGACTAAACAGGTTTTGCAAACGGTCTTTTACTGCACTTGACTGAAGAAGTAGGTGTCTGCTATATCCTGCACTTGAGGTGAGTTGTGTTCTCAGGTTTACATTGCAATGGGCACTCTTCTTGTAAACACAAATTCAGATTTATATACTATATGCTGGCATGACTGTCTTCATTAGGCAGGACAGTGCAGTAGTTGATGTATCTTGGGTTGATTATAAAGTTGCTTGGGTTTAATATTACCCAGCATGATGATGTATCAATGTAGCATTAGCATATGATCCAAGTTCTAGTACTGCTAGTAAATAGCTAATACAGTTAATGAAGAAGAAGAAAAACTGCTAGTACAGTTAATGAAGAAGAAAAAAAACCGCTACTACTGCTAGTAAATAGCATCAGACTGAATGTCTTTTATATAAGGTACTGCTAGTAAATAGCTTCTTCTATATACTAATTTGCATCAAAGTGTAGAACAAAGCATTAGACTGAATAACTAACAGTGGGTAATTAACCTAACTATTCATTTTTCCTTAGGTTAATATTAAAATGTCCAGTGTATATATATTTGAAAATGATTGCTGCTAGATGTTAATTTGCTGGTACTAGCTAGAATTTGGCACTGAAAAGCAAAAGCAAAAGCTAATTAACTACTGGGTAATAGCACTGGTACCAGGTAGCTAAAATATGTGATCTGAAACACTGAGAGCAGAAACACTTACTACATACATATGCTCAAGAAACACTTACTAACCAGAAAAGTTTTTGACTTGAAATGTTAATAGCACAGAGAGCACCACAAGTTAAACACCTCAATCTATTAGTATTTGTCTGCATTTTCTCACATTCTTCTTGTATCTGATCCAGTATTGCTTGTAGTGGTTTGTCCAAAATGTTGAATGATACTGCTTGGAGATGCATATATTGTTTCACCTCTTCACATGCCAATGTATTTTCCATGTTGTGATGTGAAGACAAACTCGCTACTCGCGGTCTCGAGACTTGTAATATAATGTTCTATCTTTGTTCGGTCTTTTCAATTCGGAGACTAATATGATGAATTGTATTCAGAGACTAATATGATGAATTGTATTCAGAGACTAATCTTCTATTGTATTCGATGAATCTGTTGTTGATGCGTGCTGTCTATATTTTGTCCAATTATACATTTTGTAACTTGTGCAAAAAACAGAAAATAAAAAAATAAAAAAACCTAATATTCATACTAATGGCGCATCACATCACAGTGCGCCATTAGTATGCCGAAGTTACTAATGGCGCATCTTGTTGTTGTGCGCCATTAGTATGCCAAAGCACCTGGGTATACATGGCCCCCTGGGAGGCATACTAATGGCGCACTGTTGTATATACTAATGGCGCATCTGAGGTCGGCCATTAGTATACCAGATACTAATGGCGCACCAGTGGTGCGCCATTAGTAAAATATACTAATGGCATGGCACTAATGGCGCACCACTAATGCGCCATTAATGGCCAAATTAGGTGTGCCATTAGTAGGCCTTTTCCTAGTAGTGGCCCGTTGATATGCCTAGTTGATGTGAGACTATCTTCCCCTTTTTGTCTTCTCCACAACCACCACTCTATTCCACCTATAGTGCTATATCCATGGCTCACGCTCATGTATTGCGTGAAGATTGAAAAAGTTTTGAGAATGTCAAAAGTATGAAACAATTTCTTGGCTTGTCATCGAGGTTGTGCATGATTTAAATATTTTGTGTGGTGAAGATAGAGCATAGCCAGACTATATGATTTTGTAGGGATAACTTTCTTTAGCCATGTTATTTTGAAGACATAATTGCTTTGTTAGTATGCTTGAAGTATTATAATTTTCTATGACAATATGAACTTTTGTCTTGAATCTTTCGGATCTGAATATTCATACCACAATTAAGAAGAATTACATTAAAATTATGCCAAGTAGCACTCCGCATCAAAAATTCTGTTTTTATCATTTACCTACTCGAGGATGAGCAGGAATTAAGCTTGAGGATGCTTGATACGTCTCCAACGTATCTATAATATTTTATTGCTCCATGCTATATTATCTACTGCTTTGGACATTATTGGGCTTTATTATCCACTTCTATATTATTTTCGGGACTAACATATTAACCGGAGGCCCAACCCAGAATTGTTGTTTTTTGCCTGTTTTAGGGTTTCGAAGAAAAGGAATATCAAACGGAGTCCAAACGGAATGAAACCTTCGGGAACGTGATTTTCTCACCGAACACAACTCAGGAGACTTGGACCCTACGTCAAGGCAACTAACAGGAGGCCACGAGGTAGGGGGCGCGCTTGCCCCCAGGCGCGCCCTCCACCCTCGTGGGCCCCCTGTTGCTCCACCGACGTACTTCTTCCTCCTATATATACCCACGTACCCCCAAACAATCAGATACGGAGCCAAAACCCTAATTTCACCGCCGTAACTTTCCGTATCCACGAGAACCCATCTTGGGGCATGTTCCGGAGCTCTGACGGAGGGGGCATCAATCACGGAGGGCTTCTACATCAACACCATAGCCTCTCCGATGAAGTGTGAGTAGTTTACTTCAGACCTACGGGTCCATAGTTAGTAGCTAGATGGCTTCTTCTCTCTTTTTGGATCTCAATACAATGTTCTCCCCCTCTCTTGTGGAGATCTATTCGATGTAATCTTATTTTTGCGGTGTGTTTGTTGAGACCGATGAATTGTGGGTTTATGATCAAGTCTATCTATGAATAATATTTGAATCTTCTCTGAAGTCTTTTATGTATGACTGGTTATCTTTGCAAGTCTCTTCGAATTATCAGTTTGGTTTGGCTTACTAGATTGATCTTTCTTGCAATGGGAGAAGTGCTTAGCTTTGGGTTCAATCTCGCGGTGTCCTTTCCCGGTGACAGTAAGGGCAGCAAGGCACGTATTGTATTGTTGCCATCAAGGATAACAAGATGGGGTTTTCTTCATATTGCATGAGTCTATCCCTCTACATCATGTCATCTTGCTTAAGGCATTACTCTGTTTTTAACTTAATACTCTAGATGCATGCTAGATAGTGGTCGATGAGTGGAGTAATAGTAGTAGATGCAGGCAGGAGTCGGTCTACTTGTCTCGGACGTGATGCCTATATACATGATCATACCTAGATATTCTCATAACTATGCTCAATTTTGTCAATTGCTCAACAGTAATTTGTTCACCCACCGTAGAATACTTATGCTCTCGAGAGAAGCCACTAGTGAAACCTATAGCCCTCGGGTCTATCTTTATCATATCAATCTCCTACTACTTAGTTATTTACTTTGCCTTTATTTTACTTTGCATCTTTATCATAAAAATACCAAAAATATTATCTTTATCATATATATCAGATCTCACTCTCGTAAGTGGCCCTATAGGGATTGACAACCCCTAGTTGCGTTGGTTGCGAGGATTTATTTGTTTGTGCAGGTACGAGGGACTTGCGTGTAGCCTCCTACTGGATTGATACGTTGGTTCTCAAAAACTGAGGGAAATACTTACGCTACTTTGCTGCATCATCCCTTCCTCTTCGGGGAAAACCAACGCAGTGCTAAAAGAGGTAGCAGCAATCATGATAGTTTCGACAAGGATTACAAGGCTTTTTATTGGAACTCCTCTGATAACAATAAGAAATACCAGATGGTTAAATAAAAATTGATGTGCAAACCAAGAGAATTGGGAGCTAGGGATTAAGAGCACTATTGTAATGAAAAAATGCGTATTTATAATGGACCAGCGAACCCCCTTTGGATCTAAATTATGAAATCTAAATATTTTTGATATTTTTGGGACTCATCATCATTTTATTGTAGTGCTCACAATTGCTCGCAAATTTGGAAATCTATAATGAACGAGCGAGTTGAATTTTGTGGCCTCCTTAAGTTTGTGGTTTGCTTCGACACGTCTACTCGTTTTTGGCTGGAATGGTGGCATGGGGAGGGGGGCCCTCTGCCACCTTTTTCCAACTCTATTTTTATATATTTCTAACTAGTTATCTCCACTTTGGAGCTGGCTACAAATAAGCAGGAGCTGGGGTTGCGCCGGGTTCTGTCCAGTTGGCCAACTCGCAGGAGTTGACTGCCCCTTTGCTGGTGCTCTTGTAGACTCTGAATCAACTCGTTTGACCTCATTCCCACTTGGGCAAGTTCTTTGTTAAATCCATTTATGCTAATCTTATCTCTAGACCGTGTGATGAATGATTCAAGGAAATTTGGCAAGCACGGATTTCCCCTAAAGATTAAAATCTTTCTTTGGCGGGCCAGCGATCAAATTAGTAAGAGAAATATCACGACAACTGTTGGCTGATCTCTTTTTGGAGAGTCTGAAAACACTAAACATGTCTTGTTTAATTGTGACTTAGCCTTCTTGGGCTAGAGATGAGTTCAATCATGGCTGAACACTAACTGGAACCCGACTTGTGTTGATGAGCTTTTAGCAAAATCTTTCGAATCATTCGGACTAGTTTATTTGTGTTTACTGGATGTCATTTGCAACATTTACTTGGTGCTTTTGCACAACTAGGAACAAGTTTACTATTGAACATGGTTGATTGTCTCTTTGAAATGGTTGCCATATTACGTCAATGGAAGCCTCTCGATGCACTCGTGAATGATGATGTCATCGCTTCAATAATTTCCAAGATCGCCTCTGCAATCGCCTTGTGTCCTGCTCGTTCGATGTTGACGCCCCGTGGAGCGTAATTTCATTTGATAGCTTTCAGAATCCATGTGTTTGTTGGCCTGTGTGCCTGTCTTTCCATCTAAATTGGTTGTACTTGGCTTAAGTCTGTAAAACTCTATGTCACTCACTACTGCAAGATGCTGCTAACGCGACACTATGATGAGAGACCCTTCGAGAAACTATGTGCGATGCAATAATCGCAAATGGTGGTGTATGAAAACCGTCAAAAAAGGTGAAAACGTTTGCAATGGAGAATGCATCAAACACGGTTCAGATTTTAGTTGTGTGTGCGGTGAAGGGCATACGGTTCAGTTCAATTAACTGTTTGCAATGAGGAGGAACAAAAGAAATAGGCAGCCAAATGAAGGCGTCTGCGATACACAGCATACGGTTCACTCGGATGAACTGTTTGTGATTAGGCAACACAAAAGAAATGGGCAGCCATATGAAGGTGTGTGCGATATACATCATAGCGTTCACTCGGATGAACTGTTTATGATTAGGGAACACAAAAGAAACGTTCAGCCAGATCAAGGTGTGTGCGATATACGGCATGCGGTTCACTCGGATGAACTGTTTGCGTTGACACAAGAGAACAGAAATGGTTCAACTTAACAAGACGTATGTGTTGTGCGATGGGATTGCATGCGGTTTACTCGGCCCTTGTCATCAGTGTGTGACCTCTGTGGCAACCGTTCGCTCCCCAGGCGCCTCTTCGTGTACCGTGCCAACCACCCACCGACTCTTCGCCTTTCCCTCTCAATTTGGAACTGTTGTCGCACGGTAGCTCTTCCTCCCTCCTCCATTTGCCTTCACCCTTCCTTCTGCCATTGTTTGATCGTCTTCTCCATGGAGGGAACAAGTCAGAAATGACCCCGTTATTCTTGCCCCGATCTGAATAATGACGCGGTGGAGGAACTCATTTATCGCTGTGATGTCATCATGATACGTCCATTTTGCATCATGCTTTTATATCGATATTTATTGCATTATGGACTGTTATTTCACTTTATGTCACAATACTTATGGCTATTCTCTCTTATTTCACAAGGTTTACATAAAGAGGGAGAATGCCAACAGCTGGAATTCTGGGCTGGAAAAGGAGCAAATATTAGAGACCTATTCTGCGCAACTCCAAAAGTCCTGAAACTCCACGAAACATCTTAAAATAAATAAAGAAAAATCCTCGCCAAAGATGAAGGCCAGGGGGCCCACACCCTTCTCACGAGGGTGGGGGGCGCCCCCCCTAGGGCGCGCCCCCTACCTCGTGGGCCCCCTGATGGCTCTCCGACGTCCATCTTCTCCTATATGAAGTCTTTCGATGAGAAAATAAGAAGGAACTTTTCGGGACGAGACTCCGCCGCCACGAGGCGGAACCTTGGCGGATCCAATCTAGAGCTCCGGCAGAGCTATTCTGTCGGGGATACTTCCCTCCCGGAGGGGGAAATCATCACCATCGTCATCACCAACGCTCCTCTCATTGGGAGAGGGCAATCTCCATCAACATCTTCACCAGCACCATATCATCTCCAAACCCTAGTTCATCTCTTGTATCCAATTCTTGTCTCAAATTCCGGGATTGGTGCTAGTAGGTTGCTAGTAGTGTCGATTACTCCTTGTAGTTGATGCTAGTTGGTTTATTTGGTGGAAGATCATATGTTCAGATCCTATATGCATATTATTACCCCTCTGATTATGAACATGAATATGCTTTGTGAGTAATTACGTTTGTTCCTGAGGACAAGGGAGAAGTCTTGCTATTAGTAGTCATGTGAATTTGGTATTCGTTTGATATTTTGATAAGATATATGTTGTCTAGCCTCTAGTGGTGTTATGTGAACGTCGACTACATAACACTTCACCATTATTTGGGCCTAGAGGAAGGCATTGGGAAGTAATAAGTAGATGATGGGTTGCTAGAGTGACAGTTAAACCCTAGTTTATGCATTGCTTCGTAAGGGGCTGATTTGGATCCACATGTTTCATGCTATGGTTAGGTTTACCTTAATACTTTTGTTTTAGTTGCGGATGCTTTCAATAGAGGTTAATCATAAGTGGGATGCTTGTTCAAGTAAGAACAGCACCCAAGCACCGGTCCACCCACATATCAAATTATCAAAGTATCTAACGCAAATCATATGAACATGATGAAAACTAGCTTGACGATATTCCCATCTGTCCTCGGGAGCGCTTTTCCTTATATAAGAGTTTGTTCCGGCTTGTCCTTTGCTATAAAAAGGATTGGGCCACCTTGCTGCACTTTATTTTCTTTTGTTACTTGTTACTCGTTACAATTTACCTTATCACAAAACTATCTGTTACCACTTATTTTAGTACTTGCAGAGAATACCTTGCTGAAAACCGCTTATCATTTCCTTCTGCTCCTCGTTGATTTTGACACTCTTACTTACCGAAAGGACTACGATAGATCCCCTATACTTGTGGGTCATCAAGACTCTTTTCTGGCGCCGTTGCCGGGGAGTGTAGCGCCTTTGGTAGGTGGAATTTGGTAAGGAAAAATTTATATAGTGTGCTGAAATTTACTGTCACTTGTTATCATGGAAAGTAATTCTCTGAGGGGATGGTTCGGGGTATCTTCACCCCGCCCAGTAGAGCAAAGAGTTGCTCCTCAACCTACTGAACCTATTGAAAATGAAACTCTTTTTGAATTTCCTTTGGGTATGATGGAAAGACTGCTAGCTAACCCTTTCACAGGAGATGGAACAAAGCATCCTGATGAGCACTTAATATATGTGGATGAAGTTTGTGGATTATTTAATCTTGCAGGTATACCCGATGATGTTGCTAAGAAGAAGGTCTTCCCTTTATCTTTGAAGGGAGACGCATTGATATGGTATAGGCTATGTGATGATATGAGATCATGGGACTATAAAAGATTGAAGTTGGAATTTCAACAAAAGTATTACCCTATGCATCTTGTTCATCGTGATCGCAATTATATATATAATTTCTGTCCTCGCGAAGGAGAAAGCATCGCTCAAGCTTGGGGGAGGCTTAAATCAATGTTATATTCATGCCCCAATCATGAGCTCCCGAGAGAAATAATTATGCAAAGTTTTTATGCTCGGCTTTCTGAAAACAATCGCACCATGCTCGATACTTCTTGTGCTGGCTCTTTTATGATGAAGACTATTGAATTTAGATGGAATTTATTGGATAGAATTAAATGCAACTCCGAAGATTGGGACCTCGACGAAGGTAAGGAGTCAGGTATGACACTTAAGTTTGATTGTGTTAAATATTTTATGGATACCGATATTTTTCGTAAGTTTAGCACTAAATATGGACTTGACTCTGAGATAGTAGCTTCTTTCTGTGAATCTTTTGCTACTTATGTTGATCTCCCTAAGGAGAAGTGGTTTAAATATCATCCTCCCATAGAAGTAAAAGTAGTTGCACCTATTAAAGTTGAAGAATAGACTGTCACTTATAATGATCCTATTGTTCCTACTTCTTATGTTGAGAAACCACCTTTCCCTGTTAGAGTAAAGGATCATGCTAAAGCTTCAACTGTTGTTCATAAAAGCAATATTAGAACAGATACACCTCCTAAGCAAGTTAAAGTAGAACCTAATATTGCTATTGTTAAAGATCTCTTGTCTGATAATATTGATGGGCATGTTATTCAGTTCGAAGGTGAAACTGCTAGAGTTGCTAAACCTTGTGATAAAGATAAACATAGACCTGTGGTAGGTGTACCCGTTATTTCTGTTAAAATAGGAGATCATTGTTATCATGTCTTATGTGATATGGGTGCTAGTGCTAGTGTAATACCTATTGACTTATATGAAGAAATTAAGAATGAAATTGCACCTGCTGAGTTAGAAGGTATTGATGTCACAATTAAACTTGCCAATAGAGATACTATTTCACCAATTGGAATTGTTAGAGATGTTGAAGTCTTGTGTGGGAAAACTAAATATCGTGCTAATTTTCTTGTTCTTAGTTCCCCAAAAGATAGTTTTTGTCCCATTATATTTGGTAGACCCTTCTTGAACACTGTTAATGCTACCATAGATTGCAAAAAGAATATTGTTACTATTGGCTTGGATGATATGGTTCATGAGTTTAATTTCTCTAAATTTAGCAAACAACATCGTGAGGAAGAATTGCCTAGTAAGGATGAAATTATTGGTCTTGCTTCTATTGCCGTACCTCCTAGTGATCCTTTAGAATACTATTTGCTAGACCATGAAAATGATATGTTCATGAATGAAAGAAGGGAAATAGATGAAGTATTCTTTAAACAGGAAGCTATTCTGCAACATAACTTGCCTGTTGAAATTTTAGGGGGTCCTCCTCCACCCAAGGGTGATCCCGTGTTTGAGCTTAAACCTTTGCCTGATAATCTTAAATATGCTTATCTTGATGAAAATAAGATATATCCTGCTATTATTAGTGCTAACCTTTCAGAGCATGAAGAAGAAAGATTATTGAAAACTCTGAAGAAGCATCGTGTTGCTATTGGATATACTCTTGATTATCTTAAGGGAATTAGTCCCACTCTATGTCAACATAAAATAAATTTGGAAGCAGATGCCAAACCAGTTCGTGATCCTCAATGACGTCTGAATCCTAAAATGAAAGAAGTGGTAAGAAAAGAAATACTCAAGCTTCTGGAGGCAGGTATAATCTATCCCGTTGCTGATAGTGAGTGGGTAAGTCCTGTCCATTGTGTCCCTAAGAAGGGAGGCATTATTGTTGTTCCTAATGATAAAGATGAATTGATTCCACAAAGAATTATCACAGGTTATAGGATGGTAATTGATTTCTGCAAATTAAATAAAGATACTAAGAAAGATCATGACCCCTTACCTTTTATTGATCAAATGCTAGAAAGATTATGCAAACATACACACTATTGCTTTCTAGATGGTTATTCTGGTTTCTCTCAAATACCTGTGTCGGCTAGAGATCAATCAAAGACTACTTTTACATGCCCTTTTGGTACTTTTGCTTATAGACGTATGCCTTTTGGTTTATGTAATGCACCTGCTACCTTTCAAAGATGCATGATGGCTATATTCTCTAAATTCTGTGAAAAGATTTGCAAGGTTTTCATGGACGATTTTTCCGTCTATGGTTCCTCTTTTGATGATTGCTTGAGCAATCTTGATCGAGTTTTGCAGAGATGTGAAGAAACTAATCTTGTCTTGAATTGGGAAAAGTGCCACTTTATGGTTAATGAAGGAATTGTCTCGGGGCACAAAGTTTCTGAAAGAGGTATTGAAGTTTATAAAGCCAAGGTTGATGCTATTGAAAAGATGCCATGTCCCAAGGACATCAAAGGTATAAGAAGTTTCCTTGGTCATGCTGGATTTTGTAGGAGGTTCATTAAGGACTTCTCAAAAATTTCTCGGCCTCTGACTAATTTATTGCAAAAAGATATACCAGTTGTCTTTGACGGTGATTGTGTAGAAGCATTTGAAATACTTAAGAAAGCATTAGTCTCTGCACCTGTTGTTCAGCCACCTGATTGGAATTTACCCTTTGAAATTATGTGTGATGCTAGTGATTATGCTGTAGGTGCTGTTCTAGGGCAAAGAGTTGATAAGAAATTAAATTTTATTCATTATGCTAGTAAGACTCTAGATAATGCTCAAAGAAATTATGCTACTACTGAAAAAGAGCTTCTAGCAGTTGTATTTGCTTGTGATAAGTTCAGACCTTATATTGTTGATTCAAAAGTAACTATTCACACTGATCATGCTGCTATTAAATACCTTATGGAAAAGAAAGATGCTAAACCTAGACTTATTAGATGGGTTCTCTTGCTACAAGAATTTGATTTGCATATTGTTGATAGAAAGGGAGCTGAGAACCCTGTTGCAGACAACTTGTCTAGGTTAGAGAATGTTCTTGATGACCCACTACCTATTAATGATGACTTTCATGATGAACAATTAAATGTTATAAGTACCTCTCGTAGTACTCCTTGGTATGCTGATTATGCTAATTATATTGTTGCTAAGTTTATACCACCTAGCTTCACATAACAGCAAAAGAAAAAGGTTTTCTATGACTTGAGACATTAATTTTGGGATGACCCACATCTTTATAAAGAAGGAGTAGATGGTGTTATTAGACGTTGTGTACCTGAGCATGAACAGGAACAGATCCTACGCAAGTGCCACTCCGAAACTTATGGAGGACACCACGCTGGAGATAGAACTTCACATAAGGTATTGCAATCTGGTTTTTATTGGCCTACTCTCTTCAAGGATGCCCGTAAGTTTGTCTTGTCTTGTGATGAATGTCAAAGAATTGGTAATATTAGTAGACGTCAAGAAATGCCTATGAATTATTCACTTGTTATTGAACCGTTTGATGTTTGGGGCTTTGATTACATGGGATCTTTTCCTGCCTCTAATGGATACACTCATATTTTAGTTGTTGTTGATTACGTTACTAAGTGGGTAGAAGCTATTCCAACTAGTAGTGCTGATCATAACACTTCTATTAGAATGCTTAAATAAGTTATTTTTCCGAGGTTTGGAGTCCCTAGATATTTAATGACTGATGGTGGTTCACACTTTACTCATGGTGCCTTCCGTAAAATGCTTGCTAAATATGATGTTAATCATAGAATTGCATCTCCTTATCACCCACAGTCTAGTGGTCAAGTAGAGTTGAGCAATAGAGAGCTCAAATTAATTTTGCAAAAGACTGTTAATAGGTCTAGAAAGAATTGGTCTAAGAAACTTGATGATGTATTATGGACATATAGAACTGCATATAAAAATCCTATGGGTATGTCTCCGTATAAAATGGTTTATGGAAAAGCATGTCACTTACCTCTCGAACTAGAACATAAGGCATATTGGGCTATTAAAGAACTCAACTATGATTTTGAACTTGTCGGTGAGAAGAGGTTATTTGATATTAGCTCACTTGATGAATGGAGAACCCAAGCTTATGAAAATGCCAAGTTGTTTAAAGAAAAAGTTAAAAGATGGCATGACAAAAGGATACAAAAGCGTGAGTTTAATGTAGGTGATTATGTATTGCTATACAACTCTCGTTTAAGATTTTTTGCAGGAAAACTTCTCTCTAAATGGGAAGGCCCCTACGTTATCGAGGAGGTCTATCGTTCTGGTGCCATAAAAATCAACAACTTCGAGGGCACAAATCCAAAGGTGGTAAATGGTCAAAGAATTAAACATTATATCTCAGGTAATCCCATAAATGTTGAAACCAATATTATTGAAACCGTAACCCCGGTGGAATACATAAGGGACACCTTCTAGACCGTTTGAGACTCCGAAAAGGAATAGGTATGTTGTACGGTAAGTAAACCGACTCCAAAACAATTTTTAAGGCAATATTTCTTCGTTTTGGAATATTTAGAAAAATAGAAAAATAAGTAGCAATCCGGGAAGGACACGAGGGCCCCACGAGGGTGGTGGGCGCGCCCTACCCCCTGGGCGCCCCCCCCCTACCTCGTGAGCACCTCGTGTGCCTTCCGGACTCCGTTTTCTTGCACGTTACGTATTTTGGTCGGTAAAAATTCATTATATAATCTCCCGGGGGTTTTGACTCCCGTATCACGCAAATTTCCTCTATTTTTGTTTTCGAGTTGTTGCTGCTGCAGATTAGAGCAAGATGTCTTGTCAAGAGTCAATCGAGGAGAGCCGGGTATCTAATCCGGCACCGGAACCAAGGGCAAATAGCGACGCTGACCACTTTGGGCCAGCAACGGAGGAAGAGATGGAGGCTGACTTGATGAGAGTAGATGCCATGGAGGATCAAGAAGTCACCTCTCACCTTCGAGCTGGGTTCACGATGGGGAAACTACAGAGCTCAGCTATTCCAAACTTGGTTATCCCTTCTAATGTTAGATTTCTTTCTTATGAAAATATGAAGAGGAGTGTCACTTGTTCTCCCGCAGCTATGCAACACCCTTGGGTGCAAGGAGCTTTAGCTGTCACAGGAAAGCTTCGTAAAGAAATAATGGACCTCAAACAGCAAGTCAATAAGCTCTAGGAGGAGAACCGCATCCTGAGGGGAATCATCGCCAAGAATATTACACCGACAACAAAGAAGGAGACATAATCACATGGGTATGGGCACTCCCCTTGGTAACTACCAAGCTTGGGGGAGGTGCCCCGGTATTGTATCACAATCACAACCTATCTTTATCGTTTTTCTTAGTTCGATCCTATTAGTAGTATCTTGATCTAGTAGAATAAAGTTTATGGCATGATCTAGTTTTGAGTTTGCTTTATGATCTTTCTTTGTAATCGAGTCCGTGAGCTATATATAATAAAGATTAGTGTTGAGTCAATGGCTTGATTATTGTGCCATGATCCTGGGTGAATAAAAGAAAATAGAAAAAGAATAAAAAGAAACAAAAAGTTCATATTGATCTTATTGAGAGTAATGACTTCACATAGAAAGAGTATGATGATTAAAAGTTGTTGGAAGTTGGCAGACATAGCTTTGGTCATTGTTGCAATTAATAGGAAGTAATAAGGAAAGAGAGGTTTTCACATACAGATATATTATCATTGACATCTTTTATGATTGGGAGCACTCATTAAAATATGACATGCTAAAGAGTTGATGTTGGACAAGGAAGACAACGTAATGAATTATGTCTTTCTTATATCTGAGATAAAGTATGTTGTCATGGTTCCTCTAACTTGTTGAGCTTGCCTTTCCCCCTCATTCTAGCCAAATTCTCAGCACCAAGTAGAAATACTACTTGTGCTTCCAAAATCCCTAAACCAGTTTTGCCATGAGAGTCCACCATATCTACCTATGGATTGAGTAAGATCCTTCAAGTAAGTTCTCATCAGTGCAAAGCAATAAAAATTGCTCTAAATATGTATGATTGATTGGTGTGGGAGAAATAAGCTTTATACGATCTTGTGATGTGGAAGTAATAAAAGCGACGGACTGCATAATAAAGGTTCATATCACAAGGGGCAATATAAAGTGACGTTCTTTCGCATTGAGATTTTATGCATCCAACCATAAAAGTGCATGGCAACCTCTGCTTCCCTCTGCGAAGGGCCCATCTTTTATTATTATCTTCTACCTTCTGCAAGAGTCATGGTGATCCTCACCTTTCCTTTTTCATTTTATCCTTTGGCAAGCTCAGCATGTTGGAAAGAACATGATATATATATATCTAATTGGATGTAGGGAGCATGAACCATTATTGTTGACATTACCCTTGAGGTAAAAGGTTGTGGGGCAAAACTATAAGCCCCTATCTTTCTCTATGTCCGATTAAAACTCCGTAACCACAAGTATTGCGTGAGTGTTAGCAATTATGGAGGACTAAATGATAGTTGAGTATGTGGACTTGCTTTTTAGCTCTGACATAGACTCTTTCCAATGTTATGATAAATTGCAATTGCTTCAATGACTGAGATTATAGTTTGTCAGAGCCCAATAAGGTTTATGATTTATACTTTTGCATTTTGAATAGATCATCACTTGAATATAAGTAATGATATGACAAAATCTATATATGTTGCTGTTATGAGAATAATCATGATGCCTTCATGTCCGTATTTTATTTTTATCGACGCCTCTACCTCTAAACATGAGGACATATTTATTGTTATCGGCTTTTCGCTTGAGGACAAGCGAGGTCTAAGCTTGGGGGAGTTGATACGTCCATTTTGCATCATGCTTCTATATCGATATTTATTGCATTATGGACTGTTATTTCACTTTATGTCACAATACTTATGGCTATTCTCTCTTATTTTACAAGGTTTACATAAAGAGGGAGAATGCCGACAGCTGGAATTTTGGGCTGGAAAAGGGGCAAATATTAGAGACCTATTCTGCGCAACTCCAAAAGTCCTGAAACTCCACGGAACATCTTAAAATAAATAAAGAAAAATCCTCGCCAAAGACGAAGACCAGGGGGCCCGCACCCTTCTCACAAGGGTGGGGGGCGCCCCCTCCCCTAGGGCGCGCCCCCCTACCTCGTGGGCCCCTGGTGGCTTTCCTACGTCCATCTTCTCCTATATGAAGTATTTCCATGAGAAAAAATAAGAAGGAACTTTTCGGGACGAGACTCCGCCGCCATGAGGCGGAACCTTGGCGGATCCAATCTAGAGCTCCGGCAGAGCTGTTCTGCCAGGGATACTTCCCTCTCGGAGGGGGAAATCATCACCATCATCATCACCAACGCTCCTCTCATCGGCAGAGGGCAATCTCCATCAACATCTTCACTAGCACCATCTCATCTCCAAACCCTAGTTCATCTCTTGTATCCAATTCTTGTCTCAAAGTCCGGGATATGTGCTAGTAGGTTGCTAGTAGTGTCGATTACTCCTTGTAGTTGATGCAAGTTGGTTTATTTGGTGGAAGATCATATGTTCATATCCTATATGCATATTATTACCCCTCTGATTATGAACATGAATATGCTTTGTGAGTAATTACGTTTGTTCCTGAGGACAAGGGAGAAGTCTTGCTATTAGTAGTCATGTGAATTTGGTATTTGTTTGATATTTTGATAAGATGTATGTTGTCTAGCCTCTAGTGGTGTTATGTGAACGTCGACTACATAACACTTCACCATTATTTGGGCCTAGAGGAAGGCATTGGGAAGTAATAAGTAGATGATGGGTTGCTAGAGTGACAGAAGCTTAAACCCTAGTTTATGCGTTGCTTTTGTAAGGGGCTAATTTGGATCCACATGTTTCATGCTATTGTTAGGTTTACCTTAATACTTTTGTTGTAGTTGCGGATGCTTGCAATAGAGGTTAATCATAAGTGGGATGCTTGTTCGAGTAAGAACAGCACCCAAGCACCGGTCCACCCACATATCAAATTATCAAAGTATCGAACGCGAATCATATGAACGTGATGAAAACTAGCTTGACGATATTCCCATGTGTCCTCGGGAGCGCTTTTCCTTATATAAGAGTTTGTTTCGGCTTGTCCTTTGATACAAAAAGGATTGGGCCACCTTGATGCACTTTATTTACTTTTGTTACTTGTTGCTCGTTACAATTTACCTTATCACAAAACTATCTGTTACCACTTATTTCAGTACTTGCAGAGAATACCTTGCTGAAAACCGCTTATCATTTCCTTCTGCTCCTCGTTGGGTTCGACACTCTTACTTATCGAAAGGACTACGATAGATCCCCTATACTTGTGGGTCATCACATCACCTCGACTAGCATGGAAGGTTCGCTCAAGACAATTCTCGACTCAACTAATAACATCATTACAAGGAACCCAAGGGTCCAGGAGCGGTTTGATCTCCCCTATCTTCTTTGCCGTGACCCTGCTGACTGGTGCGGGGATGAGGGAAGCCTCGCCTTGTGTAAGTTGATGCCGCATGATAATGATACGTATGATGTTAAGATGCCATCGCTTGAGGGCAAGGCTTGGGTAGGCGCAAATGGAGATTGGGTTGTTTATATTGGGTACAACTGCGAGTGGGAACTTGTGAATGTGTACACTCGTAACCAGGTTCCACTTCGAAAAATCTCATACGAATGCCCAGAGGTTGAGTACACCGGTATTCTACGTGAGTTCAAATACGATCATGCTGACTGTCGTCTACGGAAGATAGCAATTCGTCAAGTTCCCAACCGCTCTTGGGGTTATAGGAATCCTTATGTTGTCGTGATCTTCGACAAGATTGTTGCCATCCTTCACGGTTCAACTCGATGGATATTGCTCAAAACTCAGTTTCCATACACGGATGAGTACTGTGATGCAATTCAATACGAGGGTCTTGTGTTTGCTGCCACCACTCGTGGCACTGTTTTTGCATGGAATCCTCATGATTTCGGTACATTTGTCTTCCACCGTAATTATAATTTTTTCATCCACATGCATGCGGTTTAGCTAGTTTCCCTTTACTAATTAACCTTCTTGTGTTTCCAAGGTCCTGTGAACATTCCACCACCTGTACTTGAAAATTTTATTCACAGGCATGAGGACGAGTAGGACCCATATACTCAGTGGCGCCTGGCAACTTATTCCGATGGATCACCTCTTCTAGTCTGTATACGGGGCACTGCTGATGTTACTAAGGAAGCAGGTGTTCTCTCGTATGGTCGCACTCTCCGAACCTATTACAACATCCCTTGCAGGGTATTCGGGATGGATACTAGTGTACTAGCGCCAACACCTTCTCCCTGGTTCAGTATTGAAAGTCTTGGAGGAAACTCGCTCTTCCTTGGACAAAACTATCCAATGATGGTCTAAGGCAATCCAGCTGCCGTTGACACAACATTACTACCATTTATGAGAAGCAACTGTATCTATACCTTAGACATTACTATGCTTCCCTACCATCCCAATATGGGTCCTGACATAGGCCGCTTCAGCCTCGATGATCAGTCCTGCGTTGGTCTTGAGATTGAAAGTAGCTGGCCCATCCCAGAGAATCACTTCTGGTTCAAAGCAAGCGTTTCCAACGCCGACGAGTGGTTGAGATGAAGTTCATTTCATCGCTTTATTACTTGTTGTGTGAGAAAAACTTTACTAGAATGTTTTGTTGGAAATGATCTATAATCCAACGTGTATCCTCATTGTCGTTGTGGGTTGATGACTTGTTGTATGTAATCAATGGTACATTTGCATATGCGTCCATGAACTCAAGCCTGCTAGTGGTGTCCATATGAACAGTGCTAGTGATTTTAGTTGCAAAAATTAGATAGTGTTAGTGATTTGTAGCTGCATATTTTGACAAATCGTAGTGTTATAAGGTTGACAAATGGCAATGTTACTAGATAAACAAATGTCAATCTTTCCAATTTGAGAAATGGCAACATACCCAAACTGACAGATATGCAAATCTTAACCAATTGTTTGTACGTGGTTGCACACGGGTCATGCAAAACAACCGTTTGTGTTGAAGGGATGCAGAAATCCTTCTCGGCACATTTTCCCTTGGCTTCCTGGGGAAGCTGTCGATTTGCATACGGGTGTTCTAACTAAAATGTTTGTGATGAGTGTTTTATATTTAAAAACCATTGACACTTTTTTCAAAAGAAAATCATTTGATAAGTCTGTACATTAAAAGAGAAAAACGCAAGTTCGTTCAAACCATGTCTTTCATTCAGTCACACTGCGAATTTATATTCATATGATCGAGAATTCGAGATACAGTATTAAACCCCAAAAAAAACTATTTTTGGCGGCGGTAGAGGCGGCATGCCGCGCCGTCGTTGTCGTTGTCGTCCTCCGGGACGTTGTTGTTGAAGTTTTCAAGGCAGCACAAAATGTTCTTCACTTGTAAATCAAACATCATGTCGTCGCACGATCGACAGGCAGGGCGTGGGAGGACGGCAACTGGTGCTGCTGTAGCGGTCGACGGCAGTGTCCCATGCCGCTAGGGGGGGCTCACGGGCATGGGCACGGGCGCGGTGGGTGCAGCCAAACGCACGGGGACCGGCGCCACGGTGGGTGGACGGGCGCGCACGGGCGCGGCGGGTGCAGCCAAATGCACGGGGGCTAGCGCCACGGCCGGTGGAGGGGCGCGCACGGGCACAGGCGCTGGTGCTGGCATGTACACGAGCTCACGCGGGTCCGCGGAGACCTTGCTGATGCCCGCGGCTTCCAGCTCTGCGATAGTGCTCGGCGACTAGCTCGTCAATGCTACGGGGATGGTTGCTGGCGCGGGCGCGAGGATGGGAGCTGGGACTGGAGCAGGGGCAGCAACTGTCGCGGTCAGTTCGTTATGGCCATGTCCATGAGGCCCATTCCTCCTTATTTCCTATCTCCTCCAGCTCGGAGTCGACTTCACCAAACTTGAAGACTAGTGGCAGATGATCATTCTGTGCCATGGCGGTGGAGGTCTGCGGGGGGGAGGGGAATGGGAGGCGAACAGTAAGGCCGCCCATATTAAACAACGGCTCAGGCACCATTAGTGGAGAGGAAGGCGGGCGCCCATGGAAGTCAAAGGGCTCGCTTCCCAATGAGCCTGCACAACATACAGCTCGCATGCTTCCCGGTGAGCCTACGCATTCTAGGACAGCTTGAATGCCTCTTGGTCAGCCTGCGCACCGGACTGCGCTCGCACGCCTCCCGTTCAGTCAAGGTCAAGCAGCTATCCGCCCGGCACCTCCTACAGTCACTAAAACCAAGACACATGGCGTCACATGAATGGTTAACAGAACGCACATGGTTTGAATTATACAAATGTTTGAGATATTAAAGTGGCACCTATTTTTTCAAAATGCATTTGGTGGCTGTCATTATTCGAGTGCGCCTTCTCTCAAAATGGACACGAAAAATACCACATCATGTCAGGTGCCATTCCATGATAGCATGCCAAGTTTCATGAATTTCAGACGAGTTTTGGATTTACTAGAATTTAAAAACCAGGTATCTCAATGTTTTGTTGGCACACAACGGTGCCCTGGTGTTTGAAATTCATTCCCATTTATTGCGTGGGACCTAAGCATGCACCCAAGGAGACAGATTTGATTTTCAACCAATTTATATGCACTGGAGCATGTGCATGTAGTTCAAATTTGAATTATGCACATAAATGCATTGAAAACTCAGTTAATGCATAAAAATTTCCAAAAGAACCCCAAAAAATCACAAAAATTGACACAACACTCCTATTGTTCCATGTTGACACGAGAATTTTTTTGGAAGCAAGAAGAGGCAGTGGATATCGTTTCGTCCCCAAAGGTGGGACGTTCCCTACTGAAACAATGATGCTTGTTGTGAGAAGCTCTGGTTTGTGAGAAGCATATACCCAAACCTGCCCCAAACGGGACAAAAATTTTACCACGGCATGCTGATGCCGCTCCATGAAAGCATGCCAAGTTTCATGAATTTCAGACGAGTTTTGGATTTACTAGAATTTAGAAACGAGGCATCTCAATGTTTTGCCGGCAATCAACGGTGCCCTGGTGTTTGAAATTCATTTCCATTTCTTGCATGGGACCTAACCATGCACCCAAGGACACAGATTTGATTTTTCAACCAATTTATATGCACTAGAGCATGTGCATATAGTTCAAATTTGAATTATGCACATAAATGCATTGAAAACTCAGTTAATGCATAAAAATGTCGAAATGAACCCCAAAAAATCCCAAAAACTGACACAACACTCCTTTTGTTCTATGTTGACATGAGAAAAATTTTGAAAGCAATAAGAGGCAATGGATATCGTTTCATCCCCAAAGGTGAGACGTTCCCTATCGAAACCATCATGCTTGTTGTGAGAAGCTCTGGTTCGTGAGAATCATATACCCGAACCTGCCCCAAATGGGACAATTTTTTTAACACGGCATGTTGATGCCACTCCATGATAGCATGCCAAGTTTCATGAATTTCACACAAGTTTTGGATTACTAGAATTTTAAAACCAAGCATCGCAACGTTTTGCCGGCAATCAACAGTGCCCTGGTGTTTGAATTTCATTCCCATCTCTTGCATGGGACCTAGAAATTCACCCAACGACACAGATTAGATTTTTCAACCAACCTTAGTGCATTTGATCATGTACTTGTAGTTCAAATTTGAATTATGAACATATAATGCCTAGAAAACCCAGTTAATGCATAAAAATGTCCAAACGAACCCCAAAAAATCACAAAAATTGACACAACACTCCTGTTGTTCTATGTTGACACTAGAAATTTTTTGAAAGCAATATGAGGCAATGGATATCGTTTCATCCCCAAAGGCGGGACATTCCCTATCGAAACCATCATGCTTGTTGTGAGAAGCTTATACCGAACCTGTACGAAATGGGACAATTTTTTTACCACGGCATGTTGATGCCGCTCCATGATAGCATGCCAAGTTTCATGAATTTCATACGAGTTTTGGATTTACTAGAATTTAAAAACTAGGCATCTCACCATTGTGCCGGCAATCAACAGTGCCCTGGTGTTTGAATGTCATTCCCGTCTCTTGCATGGGACCTAGAAATTCACCCAAGGACACACATGTGATTTTTCAACCAACTTTAGTGCATTGGAGCATGTGCTTGTAGTTCAAATTTGAATTATGCACATAAAATGCCTAGAAAACCCAGTTATTGTATAAAAAGGCCAAACGAACCCCGAAAAATTTCAAGATTGAACACAACACTCTTGTTGTTCTATGCTGACACTAGAAATTTTTTTAAAGCAATAAGAGGCAACCGATATCGTCCCATCACCAAAGGAGGTACGTTCCTTAACGAAACCATCATGCTTGTTGTGACAAGCCCTAGTTTGTGAGAAGCTTATACCCGAACCTGCCCCAAATGGGACAAAATTTTCACCACGGCATGTTGATGCCGCTCCATGATAGCTTGCCAAGTTTCATGAATTTCAAACGAGTTTTTGATTTACTAGAATTTAAAAACGAGCAATCTCAATGTTTTGCCGGCAATCAACAGTGCAATGGTGTTTGAATTTCATTCCCATCTCTTGCATGGGACCTAGAAATTCACACAAGGACACACATGTGATTTTTCAACCAACTTTAGTGAAATGGAGCATGTGCTTGTAGTTCAAATTTGAATTATGCACATAAAATGCCTAGAAAACCCAGTTAATGTATAAAAAAAGGCCAAACGAACCCTAAAAAATTCCAAGATTGAACACAACAGTCTTGTTGTTCTATGTTGACACTAGAAAATTTTGAAAGCAATAAGAGGCAGCGGATATCGTCCCGTCCACAAAGGTAGTACGTTCCCTATTGAAACCATCATACTTGTTGTGAGAAGCTCTGGTTTGTGAGAAGCTTATACCCAAACCTGCCCCAAATGGGACAAAATTTGCACCCCAGCATGTTGATGCCGCTCCATGATAGTATGCCAAGTTTCATGAATTTCATACGAGTTTTGGATTTACTAGAATTTAAAAACTAGGTATCTCAACATTTTGCTGGCAATCAACAGTGCCCTGGTGTTTGAAATTCATTCCCATCTCTTGCATGAGACCTAGAAATTCACCCAAGGACACACATGTGATTTTACAACCAACTTTAGTGCATTAGAGCATGTGCTTGTAGTTCAAATTGGAATTATGCACATAAAATGCCTAGAAAACCCAGTTAATGTATAAAAAAGGCTAAACGAACCCCGAAAAATTCATTCACATTTCTTCCATGGGACCTAAGCATGCACTGAAGGACACAGATTTGATTTTTCAACCAATTTGTATCCATCGGAGCATGTGCATGTAGTTTAATTTTGAATTGTGCGCCAGAAATGGCTAGAAAACCAGTTTAATGTATGAAATGTCCAAACGAACCCTGAATAATTCCAATTCTTTTATGACACACATACAGTTGCATGTTCACTGCAGATAAAGGGTCTAGCAATTCAAACCCCTTCCATTGTCATTGTGACCCCATTTTGTAATTCAAATCAAGTAGATCCCACATAGTTTATTCTCACCAACTGTGTGAGATGTAGTACAAAATATCTTGGAGCACCATCACTGTATAGTACGCCTATGGCTTACGTGAGAAGGTGCGTCAGCTACAGTCCACAGCCGGCATGTCAAGCACACTAGCTTGCTCCTCCAAAACTCCCGCCTCTACATCCCTCGCAATCTCGAAAATATCTACCGCCTGGAAGGTTTTAATGTTGGATAGCACACGATTAGTATGTGTGGACCGTGTGCGATGTTTGTTACTCCCGCTCTGCTTCAGTCCCTTGATTCAAAGTTTCAGTAGCCCCGGCATTTTACTCCCGCCTCTGCATCCCTCGCAATCTCAAAAATATCTGCTCGCCCTTGATCGAAATTTTCAGTAGCCCCGCCTTATTACTCCTGCCTAGTATAATTTTCAGTTGCCGCAGTATTTCCTCAAACAAAACCTCCGCTCACACAGACACACACAACCCTCGAAACCATTGGTAGGTCGCCGTCATCGCTGGCGCCTCCATCCTCAACCTCTGCCTGTGTGCCGGGGAGCTCGAGTAGACAATGGCCAAAAAGAGGTTTATCATGGCCTTTTCGTCGACGCTGGCGAGGTGTCCCCGTTGTCCTCTGCGGGCCCGATCCACCATCGTCGGTCCCCTGATCCGCCCGCCGCCGCGCCCCTACGCCGGTTCGGGGACTTCCCCGTCCTCCCCCGGACCCGTCAGCCGACGAAGTCCTACCTCAGGGTCCGGCAACGGCGGTGGGGGACGTTGGTCACCAAGATTACAGATCGAGAGAGCCACACCTGCCGGTGGCTCGGTAGCTTCCACATGGCCGAGCTCGCGGCCATGGAGTACGACTGCTGGCAGGTCCGCTACCATGGTGTGGCGGCTAGGCTCAATTTCCCCTTCGACACACGTCCGGTCCACCTAGTTCCGCCGGAGCCAGGGTTGGTGAGCTCGGCTATGGCGCGGGAGGACCGCGATGCGTGGGAGCGTCTTGAGGCCGAGGCCGCCGACGAAGCCTACATGCAAGAGCTCTGCCGGCAGCACCCGGATCTCATGGAGGCAGAGCGTGCGATCTTTGTCGACACGGAGGGCGGCGAGGTTATCGCGCTCTCCTCCAATGACGAGGTCGAAGGTGGCGAGGACGGCGGCGCCGAGGGCAGCAAGGTTATCGCGCTCTCCTCTGATGATGAGTTCGAAGGCGGCGGCGACGGCGGCGCGGAGGGTGTCGAGGTGGGCCCCGAGGATGAGGAGATCGACGTCAATGAGTGGAGGAGTGCCTTCCCCAGCGACAGTATTGACGATATCCAGGAAATGATCATTATATAGGCATGACAATATCCAGGCAATGATGACGATATCCAGCGAATGATCATTATATAGGCATGATGTCTAAGATTAGTAGACCGACTCCTGCTTGCATCTACTACCATTAATCCACACATCGACCGCTATCCCGCATGCATCTAGTGTATTAAGTTCATGGAGAAACGGAGTAATGCAATAAGAACGATGACATGATGTAGACAAGATCTATTTATGTAGAAATAGACCCCATCTTGTTATCCTTAATAGCAACGATACATACGTGTCAGTTCCCCTTCTGTCACTGGGATCAAGCACCTTAACATCGAACCCATCACAAAGCACCTCTTCCTATGGCAAGAAAAATTGATCTAGTTGGCCTAACTAAACCAAAGATTCGAAGATATACGAGGCTATATGTAATCATGCATATAAGAGATCAAAAGACTCAAATAACTTTCATAGATAAAAACATAGATCCGATCATAAACTCAAAGTTCATCGGATCCCAACAAACACACCGCAAAAAGAGTTACATCAAATAAATCTCCAAGAGACCATTGTATTGAGAATCAAGAGAGAGAGGAAGGCATCTAGCTACTAACTACGAACCCGTAGGTCTACAAAGGACTACTCACGCATCATCGGAGAGGCACCAATGAGGATTATGAACCCCTCCGTGATGGTGTTAGATTGGATCTGTGGTTTCTGGAACTTGCGGCGGCTGGAATTGATTTTCGTCGACTCCCCTAGAGTTTCTGAAATATTGGGGTATTTATAGAGCAAAGAGGTAGTGCGGGAGGCCACCGAGGTGGGCACAACCCACCTGGGCACGCCTAGGGCCCCTGGCGCACCCTGGTTGGTTGTGCCACTCGGGGCACCCCCCCCCCCAGGTGCTTCTCCGGCCCATTGGGTGTCTTTTGGTCCATAAAAATTCCACAAAAAGTTTCACTGCATTTGGACTCTATTTGATATTGATTTTCTGTGATGTAAAAAACAAGCAAAAAACAACAACTGGCACTTGGCACTATGTCAATAGGTTAGTCCCAAAAAATGATATAAAATGATTGTAAAATATCCAAGAATGATAATATAACAGCATGGAACAATCAAAAATTATAGATACGTTGGAGACGTATCAGCATCCCCAAGCTTAATTCCTACTTGTCCTCGAGTCACTAGTACGCGTTGGTGCTATACAAACGGTTTTTAACCCCTTTTCGTGACGGTTCATAGAGAGGAAACGTGTGCAAGCATGCACACAGTTGCCATTTGCAAAGCGTGTGCTATGTCAGACAATATCACAAATGGTGCGGCCAAACTAAACGTTCATGTTAGTTGCCTTATCGTACACGATTCACAACCATGAACTATTTTTGATGAAGTATGCATCGTAAACGTTGCACCACAGAATAGCTAGTGCGATAGTTGTCGTGTATGATGATGTTACGACGGTCTAACGTTTCGTAATCCTGTCCGACACGCGTACGACGATTAGCTAATCTTATTAATAGTGAACCGTTTGTGATGGGCCGTGCATCGTAAACGTAGCACCACATAATACTGACTGTGATGGCAATGTGAGCAGAAACGAGTAGGAGTACTGTAGGGCACTACTAGGAAAAGGCTTATTAGTGGTGCACCTGTTTTGGCCATTAACGGCACACTACAGGTGTGCCACTATCATCACGCCACCAGTAACATATACTAATGTCGCACCCCTAGTGCGCCATTAGTATACCAGACTATAGTGGCGCACCAGGCAGTGCGCCATTAGTAAGTCACACGGTGTGCCATTAGTATGCCTCCCAGGGGGGCATATTTACCTTGTGCTCTGGGTTACTAATGGGCACTAATAGATAATGCGCCACTAGTATTTTTTATAGCAGTGCGCCACTAATGTGATGTATGTAGGTTTGTCGGGCCACTAATATATGTAGCACCCACAATGTGGCTATATCTCCCACGTGTCGGGCACGACTTAGAGGCATAGCCGCATGGTAGGTTTGTTGCAAGAGGGGTAATCTTCACACAATCCCATGTACTGAATAAGAAAGGGATAAAGAGTTGGCTTATAATCACCACTTCACACAAATACAGGTTAAACATACATCATACAAAATACAATCAAGGTCTGACTATGGAACCAAAATATAAGAAGACAGGCCAATTACTAGATCCCCTATCGTCCCAACTGGGACTGATCGAACGGAAAAGACACAAAACAACGACCAAGATCTTCATCAAGCTCCCTCTTGACCTCGGTTGCGTCACTTGCACTGATATCATCGACACCTGCAACTGTTTGGAAGTATCTGTGAGCCACGAGGACTCAACAATCTCACACCCACGAGATCAAGACTATTTAAGCTTATGGGTAGGAAAGGGTAGTGAGGTGGAGCTGCAGCAAGCACTAAGCATATATGGTGGCTAACTTACGCAAATAAGAGAGAGAAGAGAAGCAACGCAACGGTCGATAATCTAGAAGTGATCAAGAAGTGATCCTGAAACTACTTACGTACAAGCATAACTCCAAAACCGTGTTCACTTCCCGGACTCCGCCGAGAAGAGACCATCACGGCTACACATGCGGTTGATGCATTTTAATTAATTCAAGTGTCAACTTCTCTACAATTGGACATTAACAAATTCCCATCTGCCCATAACCGCGAGCACAGCTTTCGAAAGTTCAAACCCTACAGGGGTGTCCCAACTTAGCCCATCACAAGCTCTCACGGTGAACTAAGGATATTCCTTCTCCCGGGAAGACCCGATTAGTCTCGGAATCCCTATTACAAGACATTTTGACAATGGTAAAACAAGACCAGCAAAGCCACCCGATGTGCCGACAATCCCGATAGGAGTCGCACGTATCTCGTTCTCAGGGCAACACCGGATGAGACTAGCTACGAGTAAAACCAAACCTCAAGTTTCCCCGAGGAGGCCCCGCAGGCAGCTCGGTTTGGACCAACACTTATAGAAGCACTGGCCCAGGGGGTTAAAATAAAGATGACCCTCAGGTTGGCCGACCCAAGGGAAGGGTAATAGGTTGTTAGGAAAATGTAAAACCAAGGTTGGGCCTTGCTGGATGAGTTTTATTCAAAGCGAACTGTCAAGGGGTCCCCATAACACCCAACTGCGTAAGGGACGCAAAATCAAGGAACATAACACCGGTATGACGGAAACTAGGGCGGCAAGAGTGGAACAAAACACCAGGCATAAGGCCGAGCCTTCCACCCTTTACCAAGTATATAGATGCATTAAATTAAATAAGAGATATTGTGATATCCCAACATATCCATGTTCCAACATGGAACAAACTTCAGCTTCACCTGCAACTAGCAACGCTATAAGAAGGGGCTGAGCAAAAGCGGTAACATAGCCGAACAACGGTTTGCTAGGAAAGGTGGGTTAGAGGCTTGACATGGCAATATGGGAGGCATGCTATAGCAAGTGGTAGGTAGGGCGACATAGCAATAGAGTGGACAGCTAGCAAAGCAAAGATAGAAGTGATTTCGAGGGTATGGTCATCTTGCCTGAGATCCCGCAAGGAAGAAGAACGAGTCCATGAAGAAGGCAAACAGACGTAGTCGAACGAATCCTCACAAACGCGACGTTATCGGAACCAACCCGAAGAAGCAACACCGGAAAGAAGCAAACAACATAGTAAACAACCATCACATAAGCATGGCATGATGCACAACCAAGTATGATGCATGACCGGTTTAATGAAGCATGGCATGGCAAAGTGCACAAACAACACTACAAATTAAGTGGAGCTCAATATGCAACGGAGTTGCATATTGAAGAAAACACCACATGACTTATTTAGTTCTCTCTCATTTAGGTACTCAACAATATTAAATGTTGGTTAGCATGGTAAGAGGTGAAGCATATGAAAACTACCTATCTAGGCAAGTTTAAATGAGGCCGAAACAACAAACAACAAGTCCGGAAACTCCTCATGTGCATATTTTAGGTTTGGTACTGTTCTGTCCTAAAGCATATTTTAGTGTTGTTAAACATGTAAGATGAATGCACCATGTTAAACTAGGCATTTTTCTACCCCATTTACATATAAAGTTTATTAAATTTGGATCTACGGTTAATTAGTTATGAATTAAATCATTTTAGCATGTTATTTAAGAAAATTAAAGAAAACATCATTTTAAACATTTCAAACATGGATGAAAGTGGCAAATTATTAATATACATAAAATTCTAAGCATTTTACATATATAGAACATTTTAAACCGATGCACGGTTTGTGAGTAATTATATGCATGAAGTTAGAGGGTTTTTCTGTAAAACTATAATTCCCCGGTTAAATAGCAAAATCACAGAACTAGGAAAAAACTGCACTAGGCCGAAACTAGCTGGCCCAACAACAGGAATAAAAGGTGGGGCACTGGGGGAGTTCTCGCCATGGGCCAAGCCCAGTCGGTGAGGAGGCCGCAACAGAAGTTGGGCTGGGCCTGAGGCTGAGCGAGGCCCACCAGGGCGAGGGGGCGGCCTGGACGTCGTCCTCGTCTCGCGCCCACACGAGCAGAGGACCATGGCGGCGGCGTAGCAATGCTCCAGCGAGGGAGGGTCCGGTAGCGCTCGCGAGGACTAGAACGGGTTGCTGGGTGGCGGATCCGGCCTCGGGGCGCCAGATCCGGTCGGCGGCGAGGCCAGACGGCAGGGAGGCACGGATCTCCACCGACGACGACGACCTGCGGGAGAGAGAGGATGAAGCAGGGAGGAGAGGGACAGGTCGGGGAGGAGGGAGAGGGCGATGGGGCTCCTGCCTGGGGTTCGCCGGCAAGGGTGGTGGCTCCGGCAACGTCGCTGGTGAGGACGGGGCTGGACTTGTCGCCGGCATGAGGAGGAGGTCGGGATCCAGGTTCCTCCGACGAGCGAGGCAGTGACGAGCTCAGGTGTGCGCAGGCTTGCGACGGGCGGCTTCGGGCCCAGATCGGCAACGGCGGGCCAGATGCGGGCCTGCAGGGCCGCGGCGAAGTGGGGCGTGGGGAGGACGTGTGGCGCCTTCCCGTTGGCTGCGGGCGTCTGCGTGGCGGCGGCTGGCCACTAGGAGCCCGCCATGTGGCGCTGGAGGGGTGGCCAGCGACGGATTTGAGGTGGGAGGTGGCGGCTAGAAGGTGGAGGTGGCGGCTGCGGGTTGGGGCCCAAATTTCGAGGAAGATGCGACGGCTGGAGGTGGGAGGAGGCTAGAAGGGGTAGGTTTAGGGGATAGGGATGCCCAAAATGGCAAGCGTGGCTGCTTAAATAGGAAAGGGGCTAGGGTTTAGGTAGGTTTTCGGACCCTCGGATCGCGATCGTGGGGCCCCAGACAGAGGAAGACTAGATGGACCGCGGGTCGGCTGTGCATAGTGCGATGAGCTGAGAGGAGAGAAGAGAAGGTAGCCCGGCAACGGTTTTCGGAGACCGAAAACGTCCGACGATTTGACCGACTATATTGTCTCTATAGTTAACCGTTGGGGCATCAAACGGACTCCGAATGCGATGAAACTTGGCAGGCGACCTACTAACAACATAACAACACTGCAAGCCAACTTTCATCCCATACCGAGAACATTTTCTGGACACTTATAAAAATACTATTCCGGACATGCCGCGGGCGCGTGCGAGTGTGTCTAGGCGCAGAACGGACAACGGAAGGAATGGGGAGACCGGGACGGATGCAAGTTTTGAAAACATGATGATGCAATGCACATGATGACATGACAATATGCAACACGCAAGCGAATGACATGGCAACGACGGTGAACAACTGGGAGACACCTGGCGCATCGGTCTCGGGGCGTCACAACACTCCACCCCTACAAGAGGATCTCGCCCAAGATCTAAGGATGGCACCGGAGGGAAAACGGAAGAGGAAGAGAAGAGTTAAAACTAAGTTGCTTCTTTGACAAATAAGTGAAACCAAAGAACCTTGCGAGGTTGAACAAATTGAAAGAAAGAATACAACGGGGATGAACGAAGTTGAAGGCACTCCGTTAGAAAAGAGGAACAAGGAACATTACTAGAACCTTGTAGGTTGAAAGACATGAGAAAAGTGTTGCAATGGGCAAGAAGTACATGCAAGCACTCCGGTAGGAACGAGATGTACATGGAACGATAAAGATCAATTACGACAACAGTCCAGTTGGAAAAGGAAGTAAAGAATATGAGCTTGGTAAAATGAAAGCGCTTGGATGAGAGTCCGGTTAGACAAGGAATGATAGCCACAACACTCCGGTTAAAACAATATAGAAAAAGGAATAAGAATGATAAATTTTGGGCAGCACTCCGACTGAAAATGAAAGGAATTGAATATGAACTTGGGAAGATTGGATGATACTTGATGAAATCAACAACACACTGTCTCCGGAACTATTGAAAGAATGGCACAATGGGTAAGAAAGATTTCAGACGGCACTCCGGTTGAGAAGGGAGGCAAAACTTGATAAGATGAGAGAACTTGAATGAAGGACACGACAATCTGGTTGAATGGATAGACAAAGGAAAAAACATGATCTTGGCAAAACGAGATGATAGGTGAAGAAAGCAACATCACAAAGACTCCGGGAGAAAGAATGGAAGATATATTGTTGGGATAAAAGGGACGGAAAAGAATAATGACAACTCCTGTCAAAATTGAATTTGAAGAGCATCCTTGCAAAGAAGGATTGAACGGAGTTGTTGGAAGATCAATATGAAAAGAGTGAGATTGTTGTGGGATTATGGAAAACGTCTCAAAATTATGAGGTGAAATTCTGCCATTAACATAAACAATATATTTGGATTGATTTCAACAAGGAGACTAGAACTTATTTCACCGGGTGGATAAATGAAAAACTTGGGCCATTTATAAGCATCATAAATAGCAACAATCCTTAGGGAAAGCTTTAGGTGAAATATAACCCAAGATAACTCCAATGAAGAGATTGATGGATTGAAAAGATGTCTTGACCGAAGAGAAAATGATGGATTTAGATATGTCACTCTTGAAAACTTGTGAATCATGAAACATGAAGGGAAATTGTCAAGAGTGACATAACACCACCTCAAAACATAAGGTAGAAAGAATTGCACTTCGGAATGCAAGAAGAGGAATACTTGATCTCCTCAAAACAAAACATGTGTTTTGCACCACGTTTAATTTTGAGAATAAAGCTTGGCGGATCTTAACTTCGAGAGGAAAATCTTGAGGATTATTGAAGAATGAAAGGAATCCTTGATGAACCAACATGAAGAAACTCTCGAAGAACTCCGGATAGATAAAAGAAGGTCACAAGAAAAAGAATCTTGAAAAGAATAAGATGAATCCTTGCATTGATTAAATGGAGCTTCGCGATGATATAACCAAGAAAAAACTTGGAACTCCGGAAAGAATGATGAACAAATGAAATCAAGAATTTTGATGAACCTCCGGAATAAGGAATTAATCCCTTGGATGAAACAATAATAAGAATTACGTTATGTGTATCCTTCACCAATTTAAATTGATGACAAGCAACGGATTTGGCATACTACTTATTCTCATAGAAAGGATTATGATAGATATAGCGCCAACTTGGGAAGGTATTGATGGAACCACCGGTGGGATTTGGAAACAATGAATGAATTGATGTGATAACCAAGGAAGGGAACTCTTGAACGAAGCACCGTAAGAATTGAAAATGGAAGTAGCAAAGGCATAATTCACCAGGAAGAATTGGAAAACGAATGAAGATACTTGAGGGAATTTAGATACGAGAAAACGAAGAGATCATGAACTGATAATAGAATACTTGAATGATGCACCGGTATGATTTGGAGAACGAGAGTTAAAAGCTGGAATGAATACTTCTGAGATGATGGGCTCTTGAGAAACAAACTGAAAAGTCTCCTGATTTGCTCCGGAAGGGTGAAAAGAATTCTCACAATCGAAAATAATTATGAGAGGGTGGCAACAAGCTAGAACCATGAATCTTCACGAGAACGGAGCAAGATTTAAGAGAAACTCTTCTTCAGTCTTCAAAAGCAGAGAATGACGATGGGAAACACCACCATGAATTGTTGAGACACTTCGTAATAATGAAGAATATAAAGGCTGAATCCGCAGTGAAAATAATTTGAAAGATCTTGGAGAAAGACATTTGACTGATGATAATTCATTCTTACGTCAAACTTGGAAAAGAATTTGAGAGTAACACCGGGAAAATAGAAGAGTCGGGTAAGATCCTGGGAAAAACCTGTGGGTTAGGGCCCACTCAAAAGAAACACCGTTGAAAAGATTGCTTGAAAAGAGAGATTGCACCGGCTGAATTAAATGGCTTGAATGAGATAACCTCCTCGAAAGAGCTTGAACGAATGCGGAGTGGAAACACGAATCTTCGCGATATCTTCAGCACTCCGAAACAGTTGAGTAGCGAGAAATGGATGATTAAGAGGTGCACCGGCATGAAAAAAACATTTGAAACAAGGAAAGGATACGATCGTCAAAGCTTGAATTGAATCCACCGGAGAAGAAAAGAGAATGAAGAATGATAAACATGTAGAGCATCTTCATGAGAATCACCGGGTAAGAACATTGATTGAAAAGAATGAAGATACTTCACATCCAATAGATGGATACTTGATTAAGAAATTTGAGTCCTTGAAGAAAAAGAAAGGATGGGAGGGCGGGAAAACAAAGGCAACTTGGGCAGATGGAATAAACACCGTTGAGAAAACTTAGAATTGATCTTGCGGATATTGAAAACGATCGGTTCCACTTGAAGAGAAACACACCGGTTGAAAAGGATTGACATGACAATCTCGATTATCATGAAGGATTAGTATTCACATAGAAATGTGAGAACGCCACTTAGGAAGAATATGGAATCAACACTTGACATTGAAGCAACTCGAATACCATAAACCAAAACAAAAACAAAGGATTGGCTTGCAGAAAAAGCTGGAACAAACATATGATAGAGAGTTCGTCCGAAGTTTTAATGGTAGGGCCCACACGGGCTCGATCGTACAGCACCATCATGTACAAGGCAGTGCACATGACATACGAAGCATCCCCGAGTCAGCATAGCCAAGGACTCTTTAAGACACAACGAGACCACTGTAAACCAACCGTGGATCGAACCCCAATCTCATATCATGCATCTGTCGGAAAGATATCCTAAGAGCTACTTGAATTCCCACTTATAAACTCCCGAAACTTTCTGGTTATGCAATCAGGTGTTGGGGATACAGGGGAAGCATAATATCTCACCCAAAACTAGCATTTCCTACATCCACCTATATCCATCCTTCAACACATAACAGAGAAACCTTCGAAAATCGTGTACCTCAACCTTCGAAAAGCATCCGTTATACGAGTTATGCCAATATTCCCGAACTCCCGCCTCAGTACTGGGTGGCATCGAGGTTATCTCACCAACAACTGCATAAAAGAGATTTTTGATGTCGGCGAACTCAGGTATTCCAGAACTGCAATGATAAAATCGTGAGGACAACACCTCGAAGCTCAACTCCCCGGGACACTGCCACAACCCCTAAATGTCAGGAGGCACCAAGAACAATGTTCTCGTCACAAAACCATCGGAACAATTCCAAGATACCCGCGTGATCCTAAAAAAATTCATGAAATTTGAGGAGAGAAGAGTCAAAACTCTACGTCAGGAGGCCTCACCAGAGCGACAAAGGGACTGAGGAGTAAAAAGAATCCTACTCTCCGATATATATAATCCTATAAGACTCAAAACATTTTGTTCTAGACTCAACAACGTCAGCGATTCGATCAAGCAGGGGGCTCCTAAGTCGGGGATGGCTCTGATTACCAACTTGTAACACCCACAATGCGGCTATATCTCCCACGTGTCGGGGCACGACTTAGAGGCATAGCCGCATGGTAGGTTTGTCGCAAGAGGGGTAATCTTCACACAATCCCATGTACTGAATAAGTAAGGGATAAAGAGTTGGCTTACAATCGCCACTTCACACAAACACAAGTTACACATACATCATACAAAATACAATCAAGGTCTGACTACGGAACCAAAATATAAGAAGACAACCCCAATTGCTAGATCCCCGATCGTCCCAACTGGGCTCCACTACTGATCGAATGGAAAAGACACAAAACAACGACCAAGATCTTCATCAAGCTCCCTCTTGAGCTCTGTTGCGTCACCTGCACTGGTATCATCGACACCTGCAACTGTTTGGAAGTATCTGTGAGCCACGAGGACTCAGCAATCTTGCACCCGCAAGATCAAGACTATTTAAGCTTATGGGTAGGAAAGGGTAGTGAGGTGGAGTTGCAGCAAGCACTAAGCATATATGGTGGCTAACTTACGCAAATAAGAGCGAGACGAGAAGCAACGCAACGGTCGAGAATCTAGAAGTGATCCTAAAACTACTTACGTACAAGTATAACTCCAAAACCGTGTTCACTTCCCGGACTCCGCCGAGAAGAGACCATCACGGCTACATACGCGGTTAATGCATTTTAATTAAGTCAAGTGTCAAGTTCTCTACAACCGGACATTAACAAATTCCCATCTGCCCATAACCGCGGGCACGGCTTTTGAAAGTTCAAACCCTGCAGGGGTGTCCCAACTTAGCCCATCAGAAGCTCTACGGTCAACGAAGGATATTCCTTCTCCCGGGAAGACCCGATCAGTCACGGAATCCCGGTTATAAGACATTTCGACAATGGTAAAACAAGACCAGCAAAGCCACCCAATGTGCCGACAATCCCGATAGGAGTCGCACGTATCTCGTTCTAGGGCAACACCGGATGAGACTAGCTACGAGTAAAACCAAACCTCAAGTTTCCCTGAGGTGGCCCCGCAGGCAACTCGGTTCGGACCAACACTTAGAGAAGCACTGGCCCGGGGGGGTTAAAATAAAGACGACCCTCGGGTTGGCCGACCCAAGGGAAGGGTAATAGGTCGTTAGGAAAATGTAAAACCAAGGTTGGGCCTTGTTGGATGAGTTTTATTCAAAGCGAACTTTCAAGAGGTCCCCATAACACCCAACCGCGTAAGGGACGCAAAATCAAGGAACATAACACCAGTATGACGGAAACTAGGGCAGTAAGAGTGGAACAAAACACCAGGCATAAGGCCGAGCCTTCCACCCTTTACCAAGTATATAGATGCATTAAATTAAATAAGAGATATTATGATATCCCAAAATATCCATGTTCCAACATGGAACAAACTTCAGCTTTGCCTGCAACTAGCAACGCTATAAGAGGGGGCTGAGCAAAAGCGGTAACATAGCCGAACAACGGTTTGCTAGGAAAGGTGGGTTAGAGGCTTGACATGGCAATATGGGAGGCATGATATAGTAAGTGGTAGGTAGCGCGACATAGGAATAGAGCGGACAGCTAACAAAGCAAATATAGAAGTGATTTCGAGGGTATGGTCATCTTGCCTGAGATCCCGCAAGGAAGAAGAACGAGTCCATGAAGAAGGCAAACAGACGTAGTCGAACGAATCCTCACAAACGTGACATTATCGGAACCAACCCGAAGAAGCAACACCGGAAAGAAGCAAACAACATAGTAAAGAACCATCACATAAGCATGGCATGATGCACAACCAAGTATGATGCATGACCGGTTTAATGAAGCATGGCATGGCAAAGTGCACAAAACAACACTACAAATTAAGTGGAGCTCAATATGCAACAGACAGAAGGAACGGGGAGACCGGGACGGATGCAAGTTTTGAAAACATGATGATGCAATGCACATGATGACATGATATGATGCAACACGCAAGCGAATGACATGGCAACGACGGTGAACAAATGGGAGACACGTGGCACATCAGTCTCGGGGCGTCACAATATAGCCTCGTATTTCTTCCAATCTTTGGTTCAGTTAGGCCAACTAGATCAATTTTTCTTTCCATAGGAAGAGGTGCTTTGTGATGGGTTTGATGTTACGGTGCTTGATCCCAGTGACAGAAGGGGAACCGACACGTATGTATTGTTGTTATTAAGGATAACAAGATGGGGTTTATTTCTACATAAATAGATCTTGTCTACATCATATCATCGTTCTTATTGCATTACTCCGTTTCTCCATGAACTTAATACACTAGATGCATGTTGGATAGCGGTCGATGTGTGGAGTAATGGTAGTAGATGTAGGCAGGAGTCGGTCTACTAATCTTGGACATCATGCCTATATAATGATCATTGCCTGGATATCTCATTCATGAACCAGCATCAAGTGAGGAAACTGATAAAGATTGTTACTAAAATGGGTCAAAAGATGTCAATCAAACTATTTGTTTACACTTTATGCAAGACAACAGTGAACTGTAGGATGGTAAGCATGAACCCTGTAGCCTTCTTTTTACTGCCCGTAATGAGTTGTGTTAGATGACAATAACTGAATCTTTTTTCTTTTGCAGTGGATCCTGAAGTAGTTTACTCAAGATTACCTCTCAAACTACATGATTGACGGCCGGCCATCACAAGGGGTTGGAATAGAGTCCCGCATGCCTTCTGCATCCAGGAGAGCACAATAGGGCCATTCTGCTTCACCTTGTTCAACAATTGAAATGTCTGTCGCCTCTTTCTTTACCATCTATAATAGTACAAGTATAGAACCCTGGTACATCATTCTTTATTTGGTGCTTCTGTAATTCTTAAACATATGTACCTGTGAATCGAATAATGCATTGGTTGTTTGAACCTGATGGATATGAATAAAGCTATAGCCTACTTTCAAGTTTAAATTAGGTACAATTTTAAATAGAAGCAATTAAATTAGGGTGAAATTACGTTGTGCGGGTCATTACGGCACACATGGTTGGTAAAACACAAATGTTTGTGATATACACCATAATCTAAGACGGTTCACAGAGAGGAAACGTGTGCAAGCATGCACACAATTTCCGTTTGCAAAGCGTGTCTGATGTTAGACACTATCACATACGGTGCAGGAAAACTAAATGTGTGTGATTGTCTACCTATCGTACACGGTTTATAATCATGAACTGTTTGTGATGTGCCAGGCATCGTAAATCTCCCGTGCCTAGAATCTGCCTAGAAAACTCCTGTGCCTGGAATCTGCTTGGTTTTAGGCAGAACCACAAAACTCCGACTGCGATGGCAATGCGAGCACAAACGAGTGGCAATGATGAAGCGTTTGGGATATTCGAGATATCGGAAACGGTTATACAGGGACAACTGTATGCATCAAGGCTCCCTATCACCGACGTTTTCTGGGTCGTGTGGGAAGGACCCCCTATCGCCCGCACTCACTTGAAGACGGTTCCATATGCCGTTGCGGAAAGGGGTTAAAAACCGTTCGTTTAGGACCGACGCGCACAAGTGACTATCGTTTGATGGATGACTTTGGTCAGTTTGGCTTTATTTATCCGCGTATTTTGTAACAGCTCCATTATGTACTGCTTTAGGAAAGCCAGTGAGGCAGCGGCTGACTATGCTGACCTATTTGGTTCTGCGCAAGGCTAGTTCCCTATGAAATATTTGAGAATTTCGGTTCATTATCGGTGTCTCACTAATGCGGAGTGGAAACATGTAGAGTAGCACTTAGAGAAACAGTTGACCAGTTGGCAAGGCAAGTTACTCTTCGTTGGAGGACGTCTGGTCTTGATAAATTTTTTCCTCACAAATATGGTTCTCTATATGCTTTCCTTTGTCCAACTCCCTAAAAGAGTTGCAAAGGCTGGATTATTTCAGTTCCAGATTCTTTTTGTCCTTCATAGTCGACTCTATGTATCAGGCGCTCATGCACTTAGAGGTCCCATTGGATAATAACACGAAAATATAAAAGCCCAAGATTTCACTAAAAGTTAAAATTTTCATGTGGTATCTTTGGAGGGGAGTTATGCTAACGAAAGACAACCACGCCTATCACAACTGGCAAGGAAGCAAAACGTGTAGTTTTTTTACTCACAACGAGACAATCAAACACCTCTTTTTCCGGTGTAAGTTTGCGCGTTCTATATGGCCAGTCATTCAAATAGCGTCCAATTTGTATCCGACCACAAGTGTTGCCAATACTTTTGGTCATTGGTTGGATGGTATTTCAAATAGGTTCAGAACGCTAATAAGGGTGGGAGCGTGTGCCTTGCTATGGTCGCTATAGCTATGTAAAAATAATTTGACATTTAATGGCAAAAACTCTGCTCCTTTGCAGATAATTTTTCGTTGTATACGCTACCTTCGTACGTGGTCTATATTAGATCGAACGGAGTACCAACCATTATTCAAAGTGGTGTGTATGCGGCTAGAACGGGTGGTTGGGGAGGTTTTCACCCAACATGGGTGGCAGCATAATCTCCGGATCGGTCCACCACCTCCTTAGACATACACGTAGTGTTGGGGAAATCCAACTCGGTGCCCAGGCTCATTTGCTCCCATTCAGGAAAAAAAATCAAAACAAATACTAGAAAAATTCAAAAAAAAATCCAATTTTTTGTGTGGTAGATAATTTGATGCGTGAGGTCCGCTCCAAATTTCAACTCATTTGGATATCTGAACAGCTCTCGAGAAAAACGACAAATCGGGTCAGAACAGTGTGTGAATAGTAAACTTTTTTACAGACCCCGGTTTTGTGTTTTTTGCGGAGAGCTTCTCAGAGGTCCAAATAAGTTGAAATTTGGAGCGGACCTCACGCATCAAATTATCTACTACACACAAAAAATGGAATTTTTTTTTAATTTTTCTAGTATTTGTTTTGACTTTTTTCGTCAATGCAGGTGCAGCTGAGCTTGGGAGCAGAAACGTCGCATCCGAAGTGTTGGCCTTTTACAACTTTATTGGTGCCGATACATTGTTTTTTCCTTCTTTTGTCAGACCGTTCGTGATTGGCTGTGTGCATTTTGGTCGTGTAGAGGCCGGGTATTACTTATTATACTTTGTATCCGTTTGATGCTATATTTTAAGTTAATAAAAGCGTCCTTTATTAGAAATATCCATTATGTACGCAGCACCGTCGAGACCACCATTGACATACGCATGAAGCGCTCCCCATGCGAAAGAAGCACATTGTGGATGGACAAGTTCGCAATACAATGATCGATGTATTGATGGGGTGTTGGTGCACGTATATATAATTACAGGGTAGGCCTCCACCTCAACTATACAGGACTAGGAGGTGGGCCATAACATGAATATACATGGAACACAAAATATATACTGAACACCCCCTCACGGTCAAAGCATCGCCAGAGACACAGAGACTGGACCGAAACTCCTTGAAGACGGGAGTAGGCAATCCCTTATTCATCACATCAGCAAACTATTGCGACGTCAGAACGTGGAGAACCCGAACATGGCCAAGGACAACCTGCTCGCGCACGAAGTGAATATCGAGCTCAATATGCTTCGTACGTCGATGGTGCATCGGGTTGGCGGAGAGGTAGACCGCGCTGACGCTATCGCAATAGACAAGAGTGGCCTTGTGAACATCACAAAGCAACTCCAGGAGTAGCTGACGAATGCAAGAGCACTCGGCCACGGCGTTAGCCACAACCTGATACTTTGCCTCGGCGCTGGAGTGGGAGACCATGGGGTGCCGCTTCGATGACCAGGAGATCAACGAGGGCCCAAGGTAGACACAATAGTTAGATGTGGAGCGTCGAGTGTCGGGGCAGCCGCCCCAGTCGACATCCGAGTAGGCAACAAGGTCGGTGGAGGTGGAGGCCATCAGGGTGAGTCCCAAGGACATGGTGTCGCGTATATAACGGAGGATACGCTTCACCAAAGTCCAGTGAGAGTCTCTCGGAGCATGCATGTGGAGGCACACCTGCTGGACAGCGTACTGCAAGTCGGGTCGAGTAAGCGCGAGGTACTGTAAAGCACCAACAATGGAGCGATAGAATGTTGCATCGGATGTGAGAGACCCCTATAGAGCAGAGATCTTCGCCTTCATGTCTACGGGGGTGGGTGCCGGCTTGCAGTTAAGCATACTGGCATGCTCCAGAAGCTCGTGGGCATACTTCTGCTGATGCAGAAAGAAGCCGTCAGCTCGACGGACCACCTTGATGCCGAGGAACAAGTCCTTGAGGGCGAACTCGTCACAAAGACGAGCTGTCAGCCGCTGAAGGAGATTGGGGGCGGACACCGTGAGGATGATGTCGTCGACGTAGAGCAGCAGATATGCAATTGTAGGTCCCTGATGATACACGAAGAGTGAGGCATCGGAGCGAGTGGATAGAAATCCCAGAGACTGCAGGAAGGCTGTGATACGCTGGTACCAAGCCCGAGGCGCCTGCTTCAACCCGTACAAAGAACGGGAAAGTAAGCACACGAAGTCTGGATGCTCGGCATCAGCGAAACCGGTGGGCTGCTCACAGAACACCTGCTCAGCGAGATGGTCGTGCAAGAAGGCGTTGGAGACATCCAACTGGTGCACAGGCCAGGCGCGCGAGACCGCCAACTGGAGCATGGCGCGGATCATGCCCGGTTTAACAACCAGGGTGAAGGTGTCGGTGATGTGCACGCCTACGCGCTGCCGAAATCCACGAACCACCCACCGAGCCTTGTAGCGCTCGGGAGAACCGTCCGGCGGGTCTTCTGGCGAAAAAAACCACTTGCCAGTGATGATGTTGGCACGAGGGGGCGCGGAACAAGCTACCATGTGCAGTTGCGCTATAGGGCATCGAACTCCTCCTGCATCGCAGCGAGCCAATGAGGATCCGAAAGGGCAGCGCGAGCGGAGGCAGGAATGGTTGATGGCGTCGATGTCGAGGCGGCGCACACATACTCATCGGAGGAGTAGCACGTGCTTGGCCGAAGCACACCCTCCCGGGTGCGGGTCGTGACGCCTAGAGGCAGGGGCCGCGGCGACGACGGGGGCGGCGGCGGCGGCCACAATCGAGCCGGCGACTAAGGTGGCGACAGGCGAGGAGGAAGTCGAGCCCATCGCCGGGGTGGCGGGTGGGGTGCCCGCCAGCTCAACCTCGTAGGAGGGAGACGGGGACCGGGAACCCAGTCAAGGTGCTTGTGCACATATATATATAATTACAGGATAGGTCTGAACCTGAACTATACAGGACTAGAAGATGGGCTACAACACGAATATAAATGCAACACAAAATATATACTCAACACACACGTCATATTGTAATTGGCTCTCACATCTTGGCAGGGCTCTGAAGTTGGCAAATCGGGTTTATGACATTCTCTACAGTGTGCCTTCTCGTTTGCCTATTGCAGTACTATTTTTTAGTAAAACGGAAGGAGCTATCAAATTCGAACGGGGCGTGTGGTCCAGGTGATAGGCTGGAAAAAATGGGTGTGAATCAGTAGATGCTTGTGCTTTAGTGCAGGGAAACATGGATGGAAGCTTCAACGCCAAGGAAGGGACAAATCCCTGGCCCTGGGTGACAAAATAAACGATACTACCTACTACTCCAGAGAAATACCCTAGTGCTCCATTCCGTGGATGGTCTGGCGCAATCAATGGATTGTTTCCCCACGAAGGTAGGCGCGGTATGTGCGTCTTTGCTTCAAATGTTGCTTGGCGTTGAAGCGTGATTCATGTACTACTACTACAGTACTGTCCATTAAGTGAAGAACCGTTTGAGAGAGACACAACGAGCGATTTGCTTGGCAATAAACAATTGATGCATGCATGCATGTAGTATGTGCTGGACTAGTACTACTGAGTTGGCTACACTAGTAGTACATTGTTTTTGAAACGAAGCTACACTACACTGTTGAGGTCAGGAGACCCATGTTTTACAACAAGTAGTGAACCCACCCTCCCTTTGGTTGGAAAATAAACTGTAGAAGACGCGCAAGCTAGCCAAGCTAGGTGCACAACTGTAGAAGATGAACAACTTTCAGGAAGAAAGAAATAAAGAAAGAAAAATGAATTTGTTGTGGCTACGACTATCCAAGCAAGCAGCTAGCTAGGTGCACCTGACGTTCCTCCCTGGCCCTCCGTAGTAGAAGTAGTTCCCCCATACGGCGTTGACGCCGCCCTGGATGTCGTAGCAGTTGGGGTGGTCGGCGGTGACGTGGAAGGTGGTGAGCGGGATGAGGCTGTTGTCCCAGTCCACCACCTCCAGGTTGCGGAAGTAGGAGGAGCGGCCGAAGCCTTCCCCGGGGAAGTGCCCGCTCCCCATCTGCGTGGCCGTGTGCGACCCCTCGGTGCGCGTGTCCACCACCTCGCCGCCGAACTGCACCATGCTCGCGTGCGACGCCAGGTGGCTGAACAGGAAGCTAGGCCAGTAACCCACCAGCTCCCCCGACCCGAACTCCAGCCACCAGTTGCCGTGGTTGGGGTCTTTCCAGATCAGGAGGCTGATGTCGAACTGGCCGCCTTTGTAGCCGGAGGTGGGCGAGATGGCCGCCCCCATGGCGATCCGGCTGTTGGTCTGCACGAACCCTGAGCACAGCAGGTTGTAGCACCCCGTCGTCTGGTACGCGTCCGTCTGCATGCCATGCCATGCAAATTCAAACCCTTTTCTTTTCTTTTCTTTTCTTTTACCAGACAGACGATCGATCCATCCATGGATCGAGGAGAAAGGGCTTACCGTCCAGTAAGTGAAAAACCTGGGCGAGTTGTCCCCATACAGCTGCGGGCTCACCTGTCACACAAAACAGCAAGCAGCTGTTAATTATATGTTGTTGTTGTTGTCCCTGCCATCCGCAACCGAGAGCAGAGACCAGAGAGGAATGGATGATGCTCAAATCGCAAATGTACCTGCCATCCGGCCTCGATGGTGTTGAGATCGTTGCTGAAGGTGCCGCCGATAACCCAGATCTGCGACAGGCTGAACTCCGTCGGCGTGCTCACCTTGGGCGCCCACACGTTGATGCTCGCACGCGCGCCGTAGTACTCGTCGCCGGCAACGTACCCCACCGCGTGCTGCATACACACACATACACACCATTTCAACAACCAACCATCCATCCGCTGATGAGTTACTAGTGTTACTGTCTTATTAATGTTACCCCTGCTGCTCCACTGCAGTTAATTACTACTCCCTCCGTCCTAGGACGTTTTTTGACACTACGTTAATGTCAAAAAGAAAAGAAAAGAAACATACTCAGATCAATTAATCTGCACCTAGCGAGAGCCAAAATGCAGACGAAGAAGCGACACCCGGGTCAATGCTCTCTGCGGATGTTAGCTGGAAGGAGTAAAAGCAACGGCAAACCAATCAAATCCATGAGGTTAAAAGCTGTGCGCTGAATCTATGTCCTCGCAGTGGATGGCATCATGCCACCGCTCTGCTCGATATCACGTTTTACCCAACTTTTTCGGATGCTCTGCTTTTTGAGCATCATTTAGCGGAGGTGCAATTTCATTCAGCAACCAAGACAAGATTTACAGGCTACAGTAACTTGAATTCAGGTCGTGCTTACAATGTACTCCCTCCGTGAAGAAATATAAGAGCGTTTACTAAGTACTATAGTAGTATGGCATGACAAGACACAAGAGTAGACTACGGACCTCGTGGCCGCCGGCGACCGTGTCACGCCGTACTCTGGCCGTGGGCACCCTTCCGAACCTCCTCACGGAGCTGGCGCGGAGGACGTCGGCCTCCGTAATCCTCCTCACCGGGACGGACCCCTCCGGGCACGACGCGCCGGACACCGCCCAAAGCTGCACTCCGGCGTCCGCCGAGTGATTGGGGCGGCGGTGGTGTCCACTCGGTTGCACCGGCGGGCCCTGCGACAAAACGACCAATCGAACAAGAGCCCAAGACTTGGTTAACTAATCAATCTACATGCTGGCTTTCCCTTGGCTTTGAAATGGAAATAAATAAATAAAATTAACAATAGCTGCTAACGAGATGGATGCATTACCAGTGGTCTCTGGCCGCGCAGCCTGGGGTGGTCGAACGCCGGCTGCAGGTGCGCCGGCACGCAGTCGATGAGGTCGCCGTCGGGGCTCTGCCATGAACCAACGAGCACCACGGTTAATTTCTCTCGGCCACCCACCCACCGCAAAAAAAAAAAAAAAAAAAAAAAATCTCTCTCGGCCACGACCGAGACCGAATTGCAGCAACACTGTCACTGGCAGTAGGGCGATCGAGGAGACATGCCTGAATGGTCCGGAGAGACGGCTTGTTGAGCCTTGTGAGGAGCGTCTGGACCCGCCTGTACCTCCGGAGCTCCTCCCCCGGCCCGAACGTCACGTTAGCCGCCGCCGCACACTTGCCAAGAAGCGCGACATGAAGCAGCAGCAGTAGCAGGACAAGGGCAGCAGCAGTGGGATGTGATGGAGATGGAGATGGAGATGGAGAGTAGGGTGCAGCCATCAGTGTGGGATTCTGTGCCTGTGAAGCTTCTTGCACGGCGGCGTCTTGTCGCTGCTGCTGATGCTCCTGTGCGAGGAATACATTGGCTGGCTGCTCGGTGCCTGCCGCTTGTTGCTGGGGAGTTGGGACTAGTACTCGCCACAAAACCTGTCCACTCCAGCCAGTACTGGCAGTGGCAGCTCAGCTCAGAGCTAGCGAGCGCGGCCTCGTTCGCACGCAATCAATCCCTTTTCCCAAAGAAGAAGAAGAAGAAGGAGAAGGAGAAAGAGGAGGGGGAGGAGCACTCGTCCTCCCGCTAAGCAAAGATCTCTCCCTCCGAGGCCCCCGCGAGACGGAGCTATATATCCATCACCATTCTTATTCATAGGTGCTTATGGTTAGGATGGAGGGTGTTGGGATTAGCTAGGGGGGGCGGGCCGACAAAGCATGGGGCTTTGCATGAGGCAATTGAGTTGAGAGGGGGAATAATAATAATAATAATACTCCTCTCCTAGTGTAGGGGTGGGGCCGGGCCGGGGTGCGCTTTGGTAAAGAGAAGGGGAGGCGCCCTGCCCCAAGTGGACTGGAGTGCCCATCCAATGCAATGGAGTGCTGCTGCTGCCTTTGGGCTCTCTGCAATGAGTAGCAGCAGCAGGTCTCGAACCAGGTGTGTAAATTTGCAAGGAAAGCAATGCCATGGCATGGCATGCACTCAGCGTATGCACCGCAAAGAAAACAACTCATGTCATGTGTTTCGCTTTTAGGTAAAGCAAGCACTACGTTTAGAGCATACCGGATGAGTACGTATGCTAAGGGGCTACAACTACTCTCTCCGTTCGGAAAAACTTGTCCCTTAAATGGATGTATTTTGCATCAAATTAGTGTTAGATATATTCATTTGAGAAACAAGTTTGGGACAAGCTTTTCCGGACAGAAGGAATACAACGCAGATTGCCAAATGACTGGCCCATTTCAAAGGGATCGAGCACAAAAACAAACGATATTAATCCAAAATGAACTAAATTTGTTGGCTTAATTTTGATATATTGCATTCAACACACGAAATTTAACAAACTACCAACTAACCAAATAAAATCTAAACTAAACCAGGGGAGGTGACCTCGTAGGCATTGCCTCTGAGGTCACTCACACATTCATCGTCATCATCGCCGCCGTCGTTGTCGTCGTCCTTTCAGTGACAGAAGGCCCGTTACACGTCACAGCATCCCTGACTGGACTCCGCGTAACCCTGTCCATCGTTGCCTTGAAGCCGTGCCAAACGCTCGGAATCTGAGGACCTGGTCGGTGAGCCTACGATGGTGACGGCGGGTGGTGGTCTTCCAGTGGTCCTGCACCAATCCAGGGCCCATGCCTCCACGGAGTGGGGTCCGTGGCACCCATGGTGGTCGTCCATCATCGTTAACGACGCCCGAGACGTCACATTGCGCCGCTCTCAGAGCTCAGCCTCGAAGAGTGTCGACAGGTGATCGTCGATATCAAAGCTAAATCCACCTCCTAAATTGCTCAGCCAGGGGATAAAGCACTCCACTCACTTCACGCAAACACGGTAATGCAATTTACCTAGGTTCAGGCCACCGATGAGGCGTAACATCCTACTCATGTTCTTCTGTTCTTGGTGCCTATTGATTTGGAAACGCCTTACAAGTGGCCTCTCCCTCTCCTTATATAGCATCTCCGAAAGACCTCCTACAGCCACCGTCGGCTGACTCCTGCGAGCCCCTCGGGATTGGTTGCAATTGGTGGCAGCCTCTGAAACATCACATCACCTTGCCCTGGGCACGCCATGGCCGCCAACGTTAGCTGACTCCAACAGGTCTTACCAATCTTGGTCATATTTTAAGCCGAACCAAACCATCTCTCTTGTGCCCCATCACGCCCACGGTAGTCCTAACTAGATGGAGCAAGCTTGAGCAGCTATAGTGATGTAGGGTGGAATCCCAATTTGATGATCTTTGCACACTTGGAGGGGAAAAGGGGGAGAACAACAAGAACAACAAGAGTAATCACTCAAACAAACCCAAATCACACATCCACTAGAATAGCATGCGTGAGATCCACAAGCATAACATGAACAATCAAAGGAAAATAGCACAAAGGTAAGGTTCTTCTCAAGTCCAAAGGAGATGAGGTCTTGATGATAGTCTCCTCCAAGAGGAGGTATTGATATCCACTCGGGGATCTTCTCCTAAGAGGTCTTGATCTCCAAGAGGAGGGGTAGATGAGCAAAGCTCTGTCTAGATAATCTCATATACTTTGCTAACCCTAGCTAGGAGGAGGGGGTTTATATATAGTGTGGCAAGAGATAAGAGAGGAGGAGAGGGAATACAAGGGCCTCTGGCCCGGTTATGTAGCCGTCGGGCTAGATGTCTGGGCTGGGGGCTAGATGTCCGACAGCTCAAGAAGCGCCGGATGTCTAGCCTGGTGCTACTCGCAGTACTGATGACCTTGGTCCGGATTTTTGGGGCTGTTGGGCCGAATGCCCGGCTCCTGGAGCTCTACCAGCACTGTTCTTCTACTGCTGCTACTATCTTCAGGCCGAATGTCCAGCCGTTGTAGCATTCCAGCGGTTCCTTTCGTCGAGCTTCTTTGTCCTTGTCTGTGGTGGCTTGGTCGTCATTCCGATATCTCCAAGGGGGTCTTCTTCGTACCTAAGCACACATAGCATCTCCGTTTGAGGTAGTAGCCATGTCTCACGTGGTTCATATGGAAGTTCATTAAGGAGAGATGTCACCTCAGTCCTGATAGTTCTTGCATGTGCTTGTGTCATCGATCCATTTGGCACTTGGGGAGGCGAAGGTAGGTCCATGTGGATGACCATGGGATGCTCCGCATCATATCCCCCCCGGGAAATATCCGTCCTCGGATCAAAAACTTCATCACTGTGCAAGGGAGATAGATCCTTTACATTGATGATTCATTCATGTTGTACTTGTCGTGCGGGAGGTCGATCTTGTACACATTGTTGTTATAGCATTCGAGCACCTTTAATGGTCCACTAGTGCAAGGTCGTAGCTTGGACTTGCGCTCGTTGGGGAAGCGTTCTTTGCGGAGGTGTAATCACACAAAATCTCCGAGGTTGAACACCACTGGGTGTTTTTTGATGTTGTCCTTGGTAGCGAGGTGGTCTTCTTGGTTCTCGATCGTGCAACGTGTATCTTCATGCACCTTCTGGAGGTAACTTGCTCGTGCGCTCGCGTCCATGTTGGTTCTCTCTTGTAGTAGTAGAGGAAGGATGACCAATGGTGAAAATGGGTTGAAGCCGTAGACAACCTCGAAGGGGGACCTGTTGGTTTTCGAGTGTCGTGCTCGATTGTAGGCATACTCGGCAATGGGAAAGCAGTCTTTCCACTCCATGATGTTCTTCTTGATCAAGACACGGAGGAGAGTAGAGAGGGTACAGTTGGTGAGCTCCGTTTGGTCGTTTGTTTGCGGATGATGCGCTGAAGAGTAGGAGCTTGATTTCGAGTTTGGTGCTATTTGCGATCTATGTTGGGATTTTTCCTGAAGAGGAAGGGTGAAGCAATAGAGTAGCGGGAAAGCATTTCTCTCAATGAGAACCAAGGTTATCAACCAATAGGAGAACCATGCGAATGATGGGGAACGTTGCACAAAAATCAAAAAATCCTACAAATCACCCAAGATCTAATCTAGGAGATGCATAGCAACGAGAGGTGAGCGTGTCTATGTACCCTTGTAGACTAAAATCGTTAGCATTGTAATGCAGTTGGTGTAGTCGTACTCGTCGCGATCCGATCATAATCCAATCCGATCTAGTGCCGAATGGACGGCACTGATAACCCACAAATATAGGGGATCACAACAGTTTTCGAGGGTAGAGTATTCAACCCAAATTTATTGATTCAACATAAGGGGAGCGAAAGAATATTCTCAAGTATTAGCATCTGAGTTGTCAATTCAACCACACCTAAAAGACTTAATATCTGTAGAAAAGTATTTAGTAGCAAAGTAATATGGAAGTAACGGTAACAGTGGCAAAAGTAACAGTAGCAGTTTTGTAGCAATCGTAACAGTGGCAACGGAAAAGTAACTTAGCAAAGATCAATATGAAACGAGCTCGTAGGCAATTGATAACCCACAAGTATAGGGGATCGCAACAGTTTTCGAGGGTAAAGTATTCAACCCAAATTTGTTGATTCGACACAATGGGAGCCAAAGAATACTCTCAAGTATTAGCAGCTGAGTTGTCAATTCAACCACACCTGGAAACTTAATATCTGCAGCAAAGTATTTAGTAGCAAAGTAATATGATAGTAGTGGTAACGGTAACAAAAGGTAACAGTAGTGAAAGTAATGTTTCTGGTATTTTGTAGTGATAATAGCAATAGCAACGGGAAAGTAAATAAGCGAAGAACAATATATGGAAAGCTCATAGGCAATGGATCGGTGATGGAGAATTATGCCGGATGCGGTTCATCATGTAACAGTCATAACCTAGGGTGACACAGAACTAGCTCCCGTTCATTGATATAATGTAGGCATGTATTCCGAATATAGTCATACGTGCTTATGGAAAAGAACTTGCATGACATCTTTTGTCCTACCCTCCCGTGGCAGCGGGGTCCTTACAGAAACTAAGGGATATTAAGGCCTCCTTTTAATAGAGTACCGGAACAAAGCATTAACACATAGTGAATACATGAACTCCTCAAACTACGGCCATCACCGGTAAGTATCCCGATTATTGTCACTTCGGGGTTAATGGATCATAACACATAATAGGTGACTATAGACTTGCAAGATAGGATCAAGAACACTCATATATTGATGAAAACATAATAGGTTCAGATATGAAATCATGGCACTCGGGCCCTAGTGACAAGCATTAAGCATAGAAAAGTCATAGCAACATCAATCTCAGAACATAGTGGATACTAGGGATCAAACCCTAACAAAACTAACTCGATTACATGATAGATCCCATCCAACCCATCACCGTTCAGCAAGCCTACGATGGAATTACTCACACACGGCGGTGAGCATCATGAAATTGGTGATGGAGGATGGTTGATGATGATAATGGCGACGGATTCCCCTCTCCGAAGCCCCGAACGAACTCCAGATCAGCCCTCCCGAGAGGTTTTAGGGCTTGGCGGCAGCTCCATATCATAAAACGCGATGATTCTTCTCTCTGATTTTTTCTCCCCGAAACACAATATATAGAGTTCGAGTTGGAGTCGGAGAGGCACCAGGGGGCCCACGAGGTAGGGGGGCGCGCCCTAGGGGGGCAGGTGCGCCCCCTGGCCTTCATCTTTTGCAGGTATTTTTTATATTTTCCAAAAAGTTGCTCCGTGAAGTTTCAGGTCATTCCGAGAACGTTTGTTTCTGCACATAAATAACACCATGGTAATTCTGCTGAAAACAGCGTTAGTCCGGGTTAGTTCCATTCAAATCATGCAAGTTAGAGTCCAAAACAAGGGCAAAAGTGTTTGGAAAAGTAGATACATTGGAGACGTATCAGCAATGGATCAATTTTCGATAATTATGTCGGATGGCATTCATCATGCAACCGTTATAACATAGGGTGACACGGAACTAGCTCCAATTCATCAAGATAATGTAGGCATGTATTCCGAATGTAGTCATACATGCTTATGGAAAAGAACTTGCATTACATCTTTTGTCCTAGCCTCCCGTGGCAGCGGGGTCCTATTGGAATCTAAGGGATATTAAGGTGTCCTTTTAATAGAGTACCGAACAAAAGCATTAGCACTTAGTGAATACACCAATTCCTCACACTACAATCATCACCGGGAAGTGTCCCGACTATTGTTACTCTGGGGTTGCCGGATCATAACACGTAGTAGGTGACTATAACTTGCAAGATAGGATTAAGAACACAAATATATTCATGAAAACATAATAGGTTCAGATCTGCAATCATGGCACTCAGGCCCTAGTGACAAGCATCAGGCATAGCAACATCAATCTTAGAACATAGTGGATACTAGGGATCAAACCCTAACAAAACTAGCTTTATTACATGGTAAATCTCATCCAACCCATCATCGTCCAGCAAGCCTATGATGAGATTACTCATGCACGGCGGTGAGCATCATGAAATTTGTGATGGAGGATGGTTGATGATGACGATGGCGACGATTTCCCCTCTCCGGAGCCCAAAACGGATTCCAGATCTGCCCTCCCGAGGAAGAGCAGGAGGTGGCTGTGGCTCCGTATCGTAAAACATGATGAATCCATCTCTCTGTTTTTTTCTTCTTGAACGTGAATATATGCAGTTGGAGTTGAGGTCGGCGGAGGTCCGTGAGACCCACAAGACAGGGGGCACGCCCTAGGGGGGTGCCCTCCACCCTTGTGGAATGGTGGTGGGTCCCCTCTAGTTGATTCTTTCGCCAATATTTTTTATTTATTCCAAAATAATCTTCGTGAAGTTTCAGGTCAATCTAAGAAATTTTATTTCTGCACAAAAATAACACCATGGCAATTCTGCTGAAAACAGCGTCAGTCCGGGTTAGTTCCATTCAAATCATGCAAATTAGAGAACAAAACAAGGGCAAAAGAGTTTGGAGAAGTAGATATGATGGAGATGTATCAACATCCCCAAGCTTAACACATTGCTTGTCCTCAGGCAATTCAGTTGACAAACTGAATGTGATAAAGAAAAACTTTTACAAACTCTGTTGATCTTGTTGTTGCAAATATGTAAAGCCAGCATTCAAGTTTTCAGCGAAGATTATGAACTAACCATATTCACAATAATGTTTAGGTCTCATATTTACTCATATCAATGGCATAATCAACTAGCGAGCAATAATAATAAATCTCGGATGACAACACTTTTTCAAAACAATCATGATATGATATAACAACATGGTATCTCGCTAGCCCTTTCTAAGACTGCAGAACATAAATGCAAGACACCGCTGAAGATCAAGGACTGACTAGACATTGTAATAAATGGCAAAAGAGATCCAATCATAGTCATACTCAATATAAATTAATAGCAATGCATACAAATGACAATGGTGCTCTCTAACTGGTGCTTTTTATAAGAGGATGATGACTCAACAATAAAAGTAAATAGATAGGCCCTTCGCGGAGGGAAGCGGGGATTTGCAAAGGTGCTAGAGCTCGAGTTTTTGAAACAGAGATAAATAATATTTTGAGCGGTATGCTTTCATTGTCATCATAACAACCAAGAGATCCTGATATCTTCCATACTAGATACATCATAGGCACTTCCCAAACAGAATGGTAAAGTTTATACTCCCCCACCACCAACAAGCACATTCCACGGCTGGTCCGAAATAACGGGTACCGTCCAACTAACAACAGTCCCAGGGGAGTTTTGTTTGCAATTACATTTTGATTTGATTTGAGTATGGGACTGGGCATCTCGGTTACCAGCCATTTTCTCGTGAATGATGGGCGGAGTCCACTCATCATGAGAATAACCCACCTAGCATGGAAGATATTGACAACCCTAGTAGCTAGATGAGTGATTCGAGCATACAAAACAGATTATCATTTGAAGGTTTAGAGTTTGGCACATGCAAATTTACTTGGAACGGCAGGTAAATACCACATATAGGTATGTATGGTGGACTCATATGGAACAACTTTGGGTTTATGGAAGTGGATGCACAAGCAGTATTCCCGCTTAGTACAATTGAAGGCTAGAAAAAGAATGGGAAGCGACCAACTAGAGAGCAACAACGGTCATAAACATGCATTAAGATTAACCAACATTGAGTGCAAGCATGAGTAGGATATAAATCACCATGAACATAAATATCGTGGAGGCTATGTTGATTTTGTTTCAACTACATGCGTGAACATGTGCCAAGTCAAGCCACTCGAATCATTCAAAGGAGGATACCATCCTATCATACTACATCACAACCATTTTAAAATCATGTTGGCATGCAAGGTAAACCATTATAAAATCCTAGCTAATTAAGAATGGCATGAGTAACTATAATCTCTAATTGTCATTGCAAACACGTTTCATTCATAATGGGCTGAATTAGGAACGATGAACTAATCATATTTATAAAAACAAGATAGGATGAGTTCATACTAGCTTTGCTCATCTCAATCATTTCATCATATATCATCATTATTGCCTTTCACTTGCACGACCGAACGGTGTGGATAATAATAATAGTGCACGTGCATTGGACTAAGCTGGAATATGCAAACAGTTATTCAAAGGAGAAGACAAGGTAATATGGGCTCTTTGTTAGATCAACAATAATGCATATGCGAGTCACTCGACATTTTCATTATGTTCTTCTCCTCTCGACCCCCAAAGAAAAGAAAATAATTTCAAAGAAATAGACTAAAATGTTTTCGGAGTTTTTGATTTTCTTCAGAAAGTAAACAAGAACCAGAAAAAATATTTACACGGGAAAGCCCCCAACAAGTAAAAGAAGAACGAGAAATATTTTTGGGTTTTATTTAATACTATTACTAAGCATGGAAAGAAATAAGCTACAACTAATTTTTTTGTTTTGCTAAAGGTTTTTCAAACACACAAGAAGAAAGAGAGAAAATAAATAAACTAACATGGATAATACAATGAAAAAGTATGAACGTCGACAACTCGAATGAGTGTGTGAACATGAATGTAATGTCGGTGAGAAATACATACTCCCCCAAGCTTAGGCTTTTGGCCTAAGTTGGTCTGAGACCACTCATGTCCCGGATTGTATCCCAAATCATAGTTGGGGTTGTAATGTGCTGCAGCAGCTATTGCTTAGCGAGCTGCTTCTTGGAGGCAAGCGGCCTCCGCTGTTCTCTCATACTCATTCACCTCCTCTCTAGTTATAAAATATCTCCCATTTACCTGAAAGTTAAAGAAGGAGCCGGAAGGGTAACATGGACCACACGTCATCTGTCAAAGATTAGTCGGTACTGGAGGGACTGTTCATTCGTCTCAAGAAACTGGTAGCGTACCATAGCATTATAATCTAGAAAAGCGGGTGGCAACTCAATGTCATTCCCTCTTATGGGTACACCAAGGTAATTAGCTAAATGAGTTGCATAAATCCCACCAAATAAATCTCCCTCTTTAGCATTAAGTTGTAACCTCCTCGCAACAATAGCCCCCAAGTTATATTGCTTATCCTCTAACACCGCACACTTGAGAACACTAAGATCTAGAACGCAAAGGTGGCAACGATCATGTTTGCCGTTAATGCACCTACCTATAAAGAGAGCAAAATAACGTATGGCAGGAAAGTGAATGCTCCCTATGGTAGCTTGTGTGATATTTCTAGTTTCTCCCACAGTGATGTTAGCAAGGAAATCATTGTATTCAGATTTGTGAGTCTCACTATGAATGCCCCACTATGGGGTTTTGCAAGCAGTATTAAAATCTTCAAGGTGCATGGTATATGATTCATCATCAAGATCAAATAAAACAATATTGGTATTGCGCTCAGATGAAAATTCAAACCTCCGAACAAAGGAACCGGTGAGGTAATAGTATTGTCGTCACTTATCTGATACGAAGCCCTCAAGATCAGTATTCTGTACATACGCATCAAATTCATCCTTGAAGCCTGCATGAATCATAAATTCATCCGACGACCATTCATAAGGCCGCACTTGAGCTTCCCTTGGTGGTTCAAGGACCAGCTCACGTATCGCGAGCCTCGATGCTTGCTTCCTTGAAGAACCACCTTGGTACATTTTACTAGACATTTTTCTTCCTCTGTGAATTTGTTGAAATTTTTAGTGACTCAAAATAAAAGTGAACCAAAATCAACAAAATTGATAACAACTACTCCTACAAGTGCCTAGAGTCTATGTCGTGCATCAAAACTACTTTGGACCATATAAATTTGGCATGCAAGCTCAAGAAAAAGTCACCATAGCAACAAAAATTTGCAATAAATAAAGCACCAGAACAAAAACTAATTGGACCATTGGAAGAGTCACATACCGAAGAACAATCCCCCGAAGCAATTTTGTGAATGGAGCTTTGAGCAAGGAGATCGAAAATGGCAACAAAATGAGCAAGAACACTGGTTTGAGCTACATCATGATTTTTTTCTGGAGGAAGACGAAGTGGATGGGTGCTGGAATAAGTGGAGGGGACCCACATGGGACCCACAAGACAGGGGGCGTGCCCAGGGGGTAGGGAGCGCCCTCCACCCTTGTGGACCACTGGTGCATCCCCCTGGTGTATGTTCAGTGCAAAAATTATCAAATATTATATAAAAAATCATACTAAATTTTCAGGGCATTTGGAGAACTTTTATTTTCGGGACATTTTTTATTTCACGGATAATTCATAAAACAGATAGAAAATACTATTTTTCTTTATTTATTCTAAATAATAGAAAGTTTGGCACATTTTTTCGGGACATTTTTTATTCTAATCATCCTAAAGGCAAATCTTGGCACATTATTTTTATGATACAATGGATTTATACAAGGGGTAATTATTTTTGTTGAAAAGTTTTTGTAATCGAGATACACAAAGTTTCCATGGGCATGAACAAAGTTCAAGGATATCCCTCACTTCCACGGTGCTCTTCTTTCTCACTTTCACTTTTCTTTTTGTGAAGTTTTAAGTTCCCCTCTATATTTTTGAAACTTTATAAAATCACACAACAGAACAAAATGACTTCCTAAAACTTCCGGGTTGTCTCCCTGACAGCGCTTTCTTTAAATCCATTAAGCTAGGCATAAAGTGCTCAAGTAATGGATCCACCTGGATCCCAAGGTATATCGAAGCCAATTTTAATTAACAATGATTTGGCATTTAGTAGTGAGCACAAAGCAACATATATCATGCAATGACGAAGTATAACTCTCTTTCTATGCATCAGCATGTCATAAAAGAGCAATTCATCCACATCTAGTAAAGGCCATACATAGCATAAACAATTTTATCGTGTTGGAAACATAGAGAGGTGGAGATATAGTTCCTCTCTCATAATAATTGCAAGTAGGAGAAGCAAGAACATGCATATTATATTCATCAAAATCATCATGTGCAATGGTAAAAGGCAACCCATCAATGTAATTATTAATAGGTGCAAACTTCTTTGATATAGTGTATTTTGGAGAATTCAAAAAGATAATAGGACTATCATGTGTGGGTGCAATAGCAACAATTTCATGTTTAACATAAGGAACCATAGAAAATTCATCTCCATAAGCATAATTCATATTGGCATCAAGGCCACAAGCATAGTAAGCATCAAATTCATCAAAATTGATTTTTTTTAAATGAATCAAAGGGATCATAGCAATTATCATTGCATTCATCCTTCGGTAAGCATGCAGGGAAATTAAACAATGTATGAGTTGAAGAGTTACTCTCATTAGAAGGTGGGCACGAGTAGCTAATCCACTCTCACTAAAGGAATCAGGAACTTTGCCATCTTCCATGGTGGACGACAAAGGCAGGCATGGCGGACAGCAAAGATGAAATGGTCTTTGCCATTCGCCAACAGATGGCAAAGGAACTGGACGGCAGACGTGTCAGCTACATGCCGTTAGTGGCTTAACGGTGTGCTTTGCCGTCTGCTGGTAGATGACAAAGACCTTTGCATATTTGCCGTCCGCTGGCAGATGGCAAAGACCTTTGCATATTTGCCGTCTGTCAGTGGATGACATAGCTGTCCACGTGGCAGCACCTGGGGGGCTGGCCTATTTGATTTCTTTGCCGTCCACTGGCTGACAACAAAGATGCAATGGTCTTTGTCGTCTACCCGCAAACGACAAAGCAACCATATAGGCCAACACAGTGCCCCGAGGTTGCACAGGTAGCTGCCACGTGGCATATTTGCCATCTGCTGGCTGACGGCAAAGCTCTTTGCCATCTGCCAGCAAACGACAAAGAGCCCGTATAGCCCCTGTTTTTTTTCTTCTAATTTTCTTTAATTCATTCAATTTCACATATATGAAAATACTTTCGACAAGCATACCAACACATATACATACCAACTCATATCCCTGCCATATGTATATGATCATCAAACACATATACATAGCAAATCAAAAGTCCGTATGCAACATATATAGCTAGCCAACATATCCAACAACAAGCATACAATGGTTTCATCCATAGATACATATATAGGTAGGAAGTTTCACATTGTTCATCCTACAAAATCAAAACAAGAAGGAAGCATAAAGAGAAGAGTAGACTCCATCAACGCAAGCTTCCTCATCTAAAGCAAATCTACAAATTGGGAAAGAAGAAAGTTAGAAGAAGAAGACTAGTTAGAAGAAGAAGAAAAAGAAGAAGAAGAAGAAGATATTTTCTTCTCTTTCTTTTTCTCCTGTCCTCTTCTTTATCATCATCTTCTTCTAACTAAGGTAGGTTAAAATGCCATTTTATTGCTAAGCTAGGTAAAATGCCAAGTGTAGGTCATTTTAGAGCTAAGCTAGGTAAATAGATCATTTTGGAGCTTAGTAAGGTTATTATGTCATTTTCGAGGAAAATAAGCTAAGTCTATATCATTTTGGAGGTAACAAAGATTATCATGCCATTTTTGACCTACGTATGCTAAGTATGTCATAAATGAACTGAAGAAGCTAAGTATAGCTCATTTTTATCTAACTTAGGTAATTATGCCATTTAGGAGGAAAATAAGCTAAGTATCCATTTGTAAAGCAAAACACATGTGATGAAGATTGCAACTAAGGTAACAATTGATCCAACGACATAATGATACCAAGCCTCAGTATCAATGGCATATTTTCTAATCTTCTTAAGCTTCAGGTGCATTGCATCCATCTTCAAGCGCATTGTATTCATCTTCATCTTGTGATCATCGACGACATCGGCAACATACAACTCCAATGTCATCTTCTCTTCTTCAATTATTTTAATTTTTTCTTTCAAATACTCATTTTATTTTTCAACTAAATTGAACTTCTCCACAAGAGGGCCGGTTTAAAATTACAGTTCACATACCTCCTAGATTAAATGATCTTTATGTCAACTTGATGGCCATAATTGTCATAAATGCGAAATGCAACAAATAGTTATGAAAGAGAATTTACCACATCCGAATCATAAAGCGGGCGAGGGCCGATGGGGACGGACATCAAGACCATGGCACTATGTATAAGAAACAATCATACAAAGTAAGAAAATTATACATACTAACTATATAAATCATACAAGTAACTATATAAATCAAGTACAACATAAAAAATTGAATACATAATAATAATCAGGACCGTCGGGTTCAATAAATGCTCCGAGATCAATAAATGCATCATCATCATCACTATCGGTAATGATGTGCTCATGATCATCATTAATAAATGCATCATCATCATGTGGAAGGCCACCTTTACGTAATCGGTCAAGCATTGACAGGTCATCCGCAGCAGTAACCTCTTCTCGTTCAGGCTCTTGTTTCGGCTCAGGGGTGAAGTCGGGTTCACTGTCGCTGTCTACTTCAATGTTATGGGATGAAGTAGAGCGGTTCTTGAAATGTTTTTGGAATGACGTGTTTCTTGGAAGAATTCTCCTTCATATGTGTCTGGGTTAATGTGAGGTTCATAATCCTCTTCATTGGGGGGAGGTGGTCTAACATGTGGCGGCACTTCATAAACAACATCTCAACCATTGAGATTTGGATCACTTTGACAAGCCCATGGTAGATAGAAAACTTGGGTTGCCCGTTGAGCCATAATATAGACATCGGGAACATCCAAATGGGTGCTTTGTTTGATTTCCACTAGCCCTAAGAGCATCTCCCGCCGTTGGCCCCCTAGGGGGAGCCTAAAATCGCCGCCTGGGGATGAGCCGGCGCAAAAATGGGCCTGGGGGCGAGTTGGTCCCCAGCCGCCGGCCGCAGGGCCGCCCCCATGTGCGATTAAATAAAAAAAAAGTATAGCAAATTTTGGCACAGTTCGGCGAAGTTCGGCTAAACACGACACATTTCGGCCAACTTGGGCATATATTTGGACAAAGTTCGCCGATTTTCATTACATAGCAAATATATAATAAACTAATCTAAAAGAAACTTGCTGAACACCGAGTAGTCGCCATCGTCGCCGCCATCCTCATCGTTGGCCTTCTCCTCCTTGACGTGGGCGCCCCTGCTGGACCCGGCGTCGCCATGGCAGACTGGTGGCGGCGGCGGCGCGTCATCATCGTCGCTGTCGTCGATGATGATGACTCCTCCTTCGTCGCGGCCCCGGTGGTGCTCCGTGAAGCGCTGCAGGGTGGCGCACTAGCGCTCCATCGCCATCTTGAGGGAGTCCTGGCGTGCCTATTCAAGGGCCGCGTCGTCGTCGTGCTCGACCTCGCCGTGCTCCGTCTTCACGGCAGCGAGCCCCAGCTCCATCTTTGGCTTGACGAAGCACGGAGGAGGAGCCGACGAGGAGGCGTGCCGGCCACCCTCATTGATGATGATGCCGGCGCTGCGAGTGCACCGGCCGAGTGGCGACTCCGCCGCGGGCTCGGCCTTGACGCCGAGCAGCGCCGGAGTGCCAGAGGAGTGCGAGGAAGAGCGCGAGGAGGAGGAAGAAGAGGAGGAGCCGAACCTCCTTGGCGCCCATGGCCCGTCGCGTCGGTAGTGTGCCTGGGCGGCCGCCCTCGCCGGGGGGTACGCCAACGGCGGGTCGTTGCCGCTCTCGAGGTGCGTTAGCACGCCCTCGAGTATGCGGCCGGGGACGCCCCACCACAGGCAGCGCCCTTCGCTGTTCTTCATGCCGCTGACCACCGCCGCGCCGTTGGTGGACACCAGCCACTGCTGCTCACGGCGCTCGAAGTACGCCGCCCAAGCCGCATGGTTGTCAGCGGCATACTGGGGGAGGGAGAGTTGAGCGGTGGTGAGGGAGGCGCGCACGACGTCGACCTCCTCGGTGAAGTACCCGGGTTTGGCCACTGCGTCGGGCAACGGGGGAATGGGCACTCCACCGTTGCTGAGCTTCTAGCCCGTCGGCCCGGCGCGCATGTCCGGCGGCGCCGGGATGTTCGCCTGGAACAGGAGCCAAGACTCTTGTTCGCGGAGCGAGCGGCGGCCGAAGCCGTTGGCTGCCACCTCATCTCCGAGGAAATGCTTGGCCATCGGGAGAGGGAGGGAGAGCGAGGGCTCGACGGCGGCGCTCGGGAGAGCGGGGCTCGGTGGCGGCTCTCGGGAGAGGCAGAGCTCGGCTGCTAGGGCGGCTAGGGCTAGGGCTGGTGTGGCTAGAGGCGAGGGAAGCCGCCGGCTTTATATAGCCGCACGATGCCCGTGTGTACGCGTGCGAGGGAGGGGAGGCATCGGCGCCGTCCCGTGACGCGACGCCCGTGAGGAATCAATGGTAAGGTTGACCGGCGGCAGCCTTGCCAGTGATTCCCCGCGGGAAACCGAGGCGTGGGGGGAAGACGACGCGCGGTGTCGCTGATGCGGCGGGCCTGCGGCTCTTTCGCGCCAAAACCGCTCGCCCCGGCGTCCCCGAGCGCCCCCCAGCGCACCGGGTTCGGCCTAGGTCCGCCGGCGCTAATTTCGGCCCAGGCCAGTGAAAACCGGGCTCTTGGGGGCGCGACTGGACCAATTTTTTTGCGCCGGTGCGAAAAAATCGCCTGGGGAGGCCTTTCTGGGGGCGCGGCTGGAGATGCTCTAAGTGTTCATGAGTCCTTCTAGTCTCCTTCGGATGGAACCAATAAAATTTGAAGACTACGACCTTTGGTGGGTTTGCACCATAAAATTTAAGTTCATAAATTGCTTCAACTCTTTGACAATACTCGGTATCTCCTTCGCCGATAGCAGAGACACAACAATTTGTAGACTTTCGGTCGGCCATAGATAGCTATTTGCCATAGGTACAAACTTGATACCCGTTGATGTCGTATTTGTCAAATGAACGGACCTTAAAGTCAAAACCATTAGCGACTTGTCTCAATTTGGTGTCCATTAACTCTGAATTATCCTACAAGTTTAATATGAAAGGGATTGTTGCATTAGCCACAAATTAGATGAACAAATGAAATTGTCTACTGGAAATTACCGTTTGTTTGAACCAAGAGATGAAACCGGGATAGCCACCTCCATGCTTTGCCAGAAGCTCATACTCTTCGACGGAATCCTTTTGGATCACCGCTCCATACGAGAATTTGGCGACGTATCGACTTTATCAAATTTATCCGGGAATAAGAGCAGTTCAAAGGAATTAGAAGTTGCAAAACAATGTACCGAGAACTTACTCGATGTACGGCCGCACTTTTGTTAGGTTGGTGAAGATATACAACGAAATGATCAGCCATTCTTCTAAATCCAACGTTATGGAATTAGAAGCACCGGCTGGTGCGAGATCCCCTTTGAATAGGCTGAGGTTGGATCCACCTTTTTTAGGTCCGTCAGCATTGTACCGAGGCTTCAGATTATGCAAATGACGATTTTTGGCTTCTTAGTGTGCTGTCACGAAGTTTGCCGCCTCCTCAGTAATGGATGCCTCAGCCATCAATGCTTCAATTCTACGTTTATTTTTACATTTTGCTCATAGCATCTTCTGCATCCTCTCAGTGGCGTAGCACCAATGATTTTGCACGGCCCCCCAATCTTGCCTCGGTTGGGAGATGCAAAATCAAGTGCTGCATTGGATTAAAGAAGCCCGACGGAAGGAACTTCTCTAACTTGCAAATCAACTCGAAGCCAACTCTTCCATTTCATCTAGCAGGCAAGGTGATAGTTCTTTCGCACAAAGAACATGGAAGAAATAGCTCAATTTTGCCAGTACTAGCCATTCATCCTCAGGGATGAAGCCACGCAATATCACCGACATTACCCGTTCAATCCATATGTGCCAATCATGACTCTTTATACCAAATGACTTCAATTTATCAAGACTCGCTCCCCTATTTAGATTCGCTGCATACCCATCGGGGAACATCAAATGCTGTTGCACCCACAAGATAATTTCCCTCATAGCTGGCCTTCCAAGATTGAACCATGCCTTTGTCTTCGTCCAATTCTTCTTTCCTTTCGGTTCTTTCATGTTTGGTAACGGCCTATCAAATAGAGCCTCTAGATCGACTCTAGCCTTAGTATTATCCTTTGACTTCCCATCTATGCCGAACAATGTACCAAAAGGTGCCTCGGTGATGTGGGCAAAGGAGGTCTTTGAAGTAAGGCATATCCCACAAGCATGTCTTGTGAGTCCAGGCGTGTTTTGAATTATACCCCTTGAAATACCCTGGACGCTCTGGATCTGGCTCGAGAGCGTTTACCTGATCCAGGGTCTCCTGGCCTCTCAATGCAGGTGGTGCAGAGTTTTTGACAACTCTACCTCTAATGAAGTTCTTCTTGTCTTTCCTGAACTTATGGCGAGGATCCAGGAACTGTCTATGCATGTCGAAGCTAGAAAACTGGCGACTGGCCTGAAGCCAACGAAACTCAAGAGCTCCCTTGCATGTGGGGAATGAGAACCTTCCATGCACACACCAGCCAATGAATAGTGCATACGCTAGCAAGACATGCGTCGAGTACATGTACCAGACACGCATTATAAAGTTCCGTTTGCTAAAGGCATCGTATGTCTTGAACCCATTATCCCAGGCTTCTTGCAATTCGTCCTTCAGCGGCTGCATGTACACTTTCTATTCTTCCCCGGATAGTTGGGCCTGGAATTATCAATGTCAGGAAAATGTTCTTTCTTTGCATAATCTATCCGGGGGGAGGAGATTGAGTGGAAAGACAAATACGAGCCAACAACTCTATTGGGCTGCCGTCAGACCAAACACACTGAACCCATCTGTGCTGATGCCGACTCGAGGATGCCTCGGATCTGCCGCTTTGTCATCATGTAATGCATTGAAGCTCTTCCATGCTTCACTGTCCGATGTGTGCACCATCATCAGCTTCCCATATGCATCTAGTTTGGTTCTTTTTCCTGTTTTGTGCCATGTCATCTGTCTGGCCGTCTCTTTGACCATGAAAAGACGCTAAAGTCTTGGTATGATTGGCATATACCAAAGAACATTAATGGGGATTTTGGTCCACGTCTTCTCACCCATACCGTTGTCTACCACAACATACCTGGATGACTTTCAAATGGGACAATAGTTCAAGTACGCATGCTGAAGCCTAAATAAGGCACATCCTTTCTCACAGGCATGTATCTTCTCATAGGGCATCTTAAGAGCACGGAGGATTTCGTCTGACTGGTACATGTTTGCAGGTAGTACATGGCCTTTGGGTAGAAAATGTCCAAATACTATCATCATTGCGTCGTAGCATTGTCTGCCCAAGTTGAACTGAGCCTTCAGAGCCATTATTTGTGAGATGGCATCCAGCTGACATAGCTCGGTGTGCTCGTGGAGAGGACATTTTGAAGACTCCAACATTTCATTGAAGGCCTTTGCAGATTCCTCCATCTCATCGTCCGAGTCCCGAGCATCATCAAAGTCTTGCACCATGTCTTGCATCCTGGTACCATGCTCGTCGGTGCGACGATGAAGCACGTCAGCTCTCGCACGTTGGGCAGACTCGCCATGAAATGTCCACACCGTATAATCTGGCGTAAAACCCCACTTCTGTAGGTGTTTTCCCATTTCATCCTCTGTCCTCTTGTGCCAATTGTTGCACCTGGCACAAGGGCACCATGTTGTCCTCTGGCCATTTGCAAATGTGGCTCTCAGAAACCCCTTGGTTTTTATTAACCATTCAATGGTCATGTCTTTCTGACTAGTGTGACTGGTGTACATCCATGCACGATCAGTCATCTTGCCTAGCTACTGGACACATAAGAAATATATATATCAGCATGTATATATTCATTAGTTAATGGAGTTTATTACTTTTATTACGTCCATGCAACTTAGATGCTAATAGGTAAAGATAGGTCCTAATCCCACCCAAGTATGTGTAGATTGGGTTCATTTTCCCAAGCTCTGTTCCAGATCCGACGCAAAATTTCAGCAGCACCTCCCCGTTGTTCTCCTGATACATGTCTTGGCAATAAGTAGAGAGGATGTGTACCCGAAGAACAACAGGGAGGCACTGACGAAATTCTGCATCGGATCCGGAGCAGAGTATATGGGAAAAAAACCCAATCACACATACTCGGGCTATCCATGGATAACATTGGACCACTCGAAAGAATCATAGTTATAAATATGAAAATGCATGCATATTTATAGATGTAACCCTTTCGAACGGGAGACGCATAGTGGTCATGCATACTGATGATTGAAGACACCTATAGCTAGCAAGTTTCATTGGCACGAAGACTAGAACAGGGCAAATGAGGGGGGAGGAGGAGGAGATGTCATTTGTGCTCACCCATGAACGCAGGGGCAGAGCTCGTCGAACACTAGAACCTCATAGCGACGAAATAACTGCACATTTAAATCGAAAGATGAGTAACATAGCAATTTTGTTTATTCTGTCAACCTAACTAAATATTTACAACATGACGAGTGGGTTAGGGGGTTCCTTGGCGTTGATGGAACCCTAAATAGCAAGTATCATTGGTGCGAGATACGTGTGGCACTCGGCGTTGAACACTAGATCCACATCCCACAAGTGAAGCCGGTGCCCGGCGTCCCACAACAATAGTTCTGGTGGCCGATGAAGGTCGAGCACCTTGGCGAATTGTTTGGCAGCCTCTACGATGAGGATTAAAGCCAAATTTTGAAATTTTAAACAACCAAACTGACTTTAGTCAGTTTGGATGTTTCAAGTTTCAACACTTGCCTTTTAATCGTCATCATAGAGGCTGCTAGACAAATTCGTAATGGTGTTCGACAGCCATCGACGCAGAGAACTGTTGTTGTGGGACGCTGGATGCCGGCGTCACTTGTGGGACGTGGATGTAGTGTTCGACACCGACGACCACATGTATCTCGCACCGACGATACTTGCTATTTAGGGTTCCATCGATAACAAGGAACCCCCTAACAACGTTGTCATTTCTTCTTCTTCTTCTACTTATTCTTCTTTTTTCAATTTTTTCTTCTTATAATTATCTAAACCTAAATCTAGCACTAACCTAATCCTACCACTATAACCTAAACCTAAACACAAATAACAGTAGAAAAAAACAAAAAAAATCACCTTGGCTCCAGCGGTGGTGGAGGAGGCGGAAGGCATCGGGCGGGGCGAGCGCCGGGGCGGCGGGGTGGCACGCCGGGGCGGGGCTGGCGCCGGGGCAGCGGTGGCAGGGCGGCGAGCCGGGGTGGGCCGGGCACCAGGGCGGTGGCGGTGCGGCAAGCTGTGCCGGGTGGCGGGGGCGGGGCAGCGCACCGGTGCGGGACGACGGGGGTAGGGTGGTGGGGCGATGGGGCGGGGCGGGGCGACGGTCGGGGGCGGCGACGCGGGTGGTTAAGGCCAGGAGATCGAGATAGAGGGGGGAGAGATATGGGTGGGGGCACGGGTGCGGCCCTTTTCTACTAGTAGGTCACAGCTCTTTGCCGTGTGCTAGTGGGGTGGAACCGGGGGAAACGACCGTTAAAACGGTCAGTTTCTTTGCCTTTGCTGGCGGACAACAAAGAAGCCATCCGCTAGCAGACGGAAAAGAAACTGTCCATTAAGTCGTCCTCGTAAGCCCGCCACCCACCCTCTTTGCCGTCAGCTACTGGACGGCAAAGCTTCTTTGCTGTCCGCTAGCAGATGACCAAGAACTGGATGATGGCAAAGCCTACCTTTGCCACCTGCTGCCTCTTTGACATCCGCTTTCTGGTGGCTAATCGCAAAGCCTTCCTTTGCCGTCTGCGAGCTGACGGCAAAGAGGCGGCGGACGACAAATCTGCTGATTCCAGTAGTGTCTTCCTCCTTTTGTTCTTCGCTCTCCTCATCGTCTTTCTCATCCAATGAGCTCACAGTTTCATCAATTGCTTCTTCTTCCATAGACTCCTGCAAAATATTAGTCCCTTCTTGGACACCGGAGAAGTCCTCAATATATGGTTTAATATAAGAATTAGAAGAATAATTTTCATAGCAATATTTAAGTATGGTAATAAAAATTATTTGTAAAGAGTAGCATCATACTTTTCATTCAAAGAAAAAAATTTGTCCCATTTGGGGCAGGTTTCGGTGTAAACTTCTGACAATCCAGAGCTTCTCACAACAAGCCTAATGGTTTCGGTAGGGAGCGCTCCACTTTTGGGGACGAAACGATATCCGTTGCCTGTTATTACTTTCATAATTTTTCTAGTGTTAACATAGAACAATAGGAGTGTTGTGTTAAATTATGGAATTTTTCGGGGTTCATGTGGAAATTTTTATAAATTAACTGGGTTTTCTAGGCATTTTATGTGCATAATTCAAATTTGAACTACATGCACCTGCTCCAATGCATATAAATTGGTTGAACAATCAAATATGTGTCCTTGGGTGCCTGCTTAGGTCCCATGCAAGAAATGGGAATGAATTTCAAACACGCTGCCACCGTTACTCGGCCGCAAACATTGAGATACCTGCTTTTTAAATTCTAGTAAATCCAAAACTCACTGAAATTCATGAAACATGGCATGCCATCATGGAGTGGCATCAACATGTCGTGGTAAATTTTTTGTCCCATTTAGGGCAGGTTTGAGCATAAGCTTGTCACAAACCAGAGCTTCTCACAACAAGCCTGATGGTTTTGGTAGGGAACGTGCGACCTTTGGGGATGAAACGATATCCATTGCCTCTTATTGCTTTCAAATATTTTTCTAGTGTGAAGATAGAACAACAGGAGTGTTGTCTTAAATTCTGGTATATTTTCGGGTTCGTTTGGACATTTTTATACATCAACTGGGTTTTGTAGGCATTTTATGTGCATAATTCAAATTTGAACTACATGCACATGCTCCAGTGCATATAAATTTGTTGAAAATCAAATCTGTGTCCTTGGGTGCATGCTTAGGTGGCATGCAAGAAATGGGAATGAATTTCAAACACCCTGCCACCGTCACTTGGCCGCAAAATTTGAGATACCTGCCTTTTAAATTCTAGTAAATCCAAAACTCGTCTAAAATTCATGAAACTTGGCATGGTATCATGGAGTGGCATCAGCATGCCCTGGTAAAAAATTTGTCCGATTTGGGGCAGGTTTGGGTATAAACTTCTCACAAACCAGAGCTTCTCACAACAAGCTTGATGGTTTCGGTAGGGAACGTGCCACCTTTGGGGATGAAATGATATCTATTGCCTATCATTGCTTTCAAAAAATTTCTAGTGTCAACATAGAACAACATGAGTGTTGTGTTAAATTATGGACGGTGTTCATTTGGACATTTTTATACATTAACTGGGTTTTCCAGGCATTTTATGTGCATAATTCAAATTTGAACTACATGCACATGCTCCAGTGCATACAAATTGGTTAAAAAATCAAATCTGTGTCCTTGGGTGCATGCTTAGGTCGCATGCAAGAAATGGGAATGAATTTCAAACACCCTGCCACCGTCACTCGGCCGCAAACATTGAGATACATTCCTTTTAAGTTCTAATAAATACAAAACTCGTCTAAAATACATGAAACTTGGCATTCTATCATGGAGCGGCATCAACATGCCATGGTAAATTTTTTGTCCCATTTGGGGTAGGTTTGGGTGTAAACTTCTTACAAACTAGAGCTTCTCACAACAAGCCTGATGGTTTCGGTAGGGAAGGTGCCACCTTTGGGGACGAAACGATATTCATTGCCTCTTATTGCTTTCCTAATTTTTGTAGTGTCAACATAGAACAACAGGAGTGTTGTGTTAAATTATGGAATTTTTCGGGGTTCGTTTGGATATTTTTATACATCTACTGGGTTTTCTAGGCATTTTATGTGCATAATTCAAATTTGAACTACATGCACATGCTCCAGTGCATATAAATTGGCTGAACAATCAAATCTATGTCCTTGGGTTGATGCTTAGGTCCCATGCAAGAAATGGGAATGAATTTCAAACATGCTGCCACCGTCACTCGGCGGCAAACATTGAGATACCTGCTTTTTAAATTCTAGTAAATCCAAAACTCGTCTTAATTCATGAAACATGGCATGCTATAATGGAGCGGCATCAACATGTCGTGGTAAATTTTTTGTCCCATTTGGGGCAGGTTTGGGAATAAGCTTGTCACAAACCAGAGCTTCTCACAACAAGTCTGATGGTTTCGGTAGGGAACATGCGACCTTTGGGGACAAAACGATATCCATTGCCTCCTATTGCTCTCAAAATTTTTCTAGTGTCAAGATAGAACAACAAGAGTCTTGTGTTAAATTTTGGGATTTTTTGGAGTTCATTTTGATATTTTTATACATTAACTTGGTTTTCCAGGCATTTTATGTGCATAATTCAAATTTGAACTACATGCACATGCTCCAGTGCATATAAATTTGTTGAAAAATCAAATCTATGTCCTTGGGTGCATGCTTAGGTCGCATGCAAGAAATGGAATGATTTTCAAACACCTTGCCACCGCCGCTCGTCCGCAAACATTGAGATACCTGCTTTTTAAATTCTAGTAAATCCAAAACTCATCTGAAATTCATGAAACTTGGCATGCTACCATGGAGTGGCATCAACATGCCGTGGTAATTTTTTTTCCATTTGGGGCAGGTTTGAGTGTAAACTTCTCACAAACCATAGCTTCTCACAAGCCTGATGGTTTCGGTATGGAACATGCCACCTTTGGGGATGAAATGATATTCGTTCCCTCTTATTGCTTTCAAAAAATTTCTAGTGTCAAGATAGCACAACGGGAGTGTTGTGTTAAATTATGGAATTTTTCGGGGTTTGTTTGGATATTTTTATACATCTACTGGGTTTTCTAGGCATTTTATGTGCATAATTCAAATTTGAACTACATGCACATGCTCCAGTGCATATAAATTGGCTGAACAATCAAATCTATGTCCTTGGGTTGATGCTTAGGTCCCATGCAAGAAATGGGAATGAATTTCAAACACGCTGCCACCGTCACTCGGCGGCAAACATTGAGATACCTGCTTTTTAAATTCTAGTAAATCCAAAACTCGTCTTAAATTCATGAAACAAGGCATGCTATAATGGAGCGGCATCAACATGTCGTGGTAAATTTTTTGTCCCATTTGGGGCAGGTTTGGGAATAAGCTTGTCACAAACTAGAGCTTCTCACAACAAGTCTGATGGTTTCGGTAGGGAACGTGCCACCTTTGGGGATGAAACGATATCCGTTGCCTCTTATTGCTTTCAAAATTTTTCTAGTGTCATCATAGAACAACAGAGTGTTGTATTAAATTATGGATTTTTTCGGGGTTCAATTGGACATTTTTATACATTAACTGGGTTTTCTAGGCATTTTATGTGCATAATTCAAATTTGAACTACATGCACATGCTCCAATGCATACAAATTGGTTGAAAAATCAAATCTGTGTCCTCGGGTGCATTCTAATGTCGCATGCAAGAAATGGAAATGAATTTCAAACACCCTGCCACCGTCACTCGGCCGCAAACATTGAGATACCTGCGTTTTAAGTTCTAGTAAATCCAAAACCCGTCTGAAATTCATGAAACTTGGCATGCTATCATGGAGCGGCATCAACATGCCGTGGTAAAATGTTTGTCCCATTTGGGGCAGGTTTGGGTATAAACTTCTCACAAAGCAGAGCTTCTCACAACAAGCCTGATGGTTTCGGTAGGGAACGTGCCACCTTTGGGGACGGAACAATATCTGTTGCCTCTGATTGCTTTCAATTTTTTTCTAGTGTCAACACAGAACAACAGGAGTGTTGTGTTAAATTATGGATTTTTTCGGGGTTCGTTTGGACATTTTTATACATTAACTGGGCTTTCTAGGCATTTTATGTGCATAATTCAAATTTGAACTACATGCACATGCTCTAGTGCATATAAATTGGTTGAAAAATCAAATCTGTGTCCTTGGGTGCATGCTTCGGTCCCATGCAAGAAATGGGAATGAATTTCAAACACCCTGCCACCGTCACTCGGCAGCAAACATTGAGATACCTGCTTTTCAAATTCTAGTAAATCCAAAACTCGTTTGAAATTCATGAAACTTGGCATGCTATCATGGAGCGGCATCAGCATGCCGTGGTAAATTTCTTGTCCCATTTGGGGCTAGGTTTGGGCATAAGCTTATCACAAACCAGAGATTATCACAACAAGCCTGATGGTTTCGGTAGGGAACGTGCCACCTTTAGGAAAAAAATGATATCCGTTGGCTCTTATTGCTTTCAAAAATTTTCTAGTGTCAACATAGAACAAGAGGAGTGTTGTGTTAAATTATGGAATTTTTTGGGGTTCGTTTGGACATTTTTATACATTAACTGGGTTTTCTAGGCATTTTATGTGCATAATTCAAATTTGAACTACATGCACATGCTCTAGTGCGTATAAATTAGTTGGAAAGTCAAATCTGTGTCCTCGGGTGCATGCTTTGGTCCCATGCAAGAAATGGGAATGAATTTCAAACACCAGGGCACTTTTGATTGCTGGCAAAATGTTGAGATACTATGTTTCTAAATTCTAGTAATCCAAAACTCGTCTGAAATTCATGAAACTTGGCATGCTATCATGGAATGGCACCCGACATGTTGTGGTATTTTTCATGTCCATTTTCACCGAAGGCGCACTCTAATAACAGCCAATAAAGGATTTTGAAAAAATAGCTGCCACTTTAATATCTCAAACGTTTGTATAATTCAAATTGTGTGCGTTCTGTTAACCATTCATGCGATGCCACGTGTCTTGGTTTTAATGGCTATAGGAGGTGCCTTGCGGACAGCTGCTTGACTGAATGGGAGGCGTGCGAGTGGAGTCCGCTGCGCATGCTGATCGAGAGGCGTGCAAGATATGGTTTGAACGAACTTGCGTTCTTTTCCCTTAATGTACAGACTTATCAAACGAATTTCTTTTGAAAAAAATGTCAATGGTTTTTAAATATAAAACACTCATCGCAAACGTTTTAGTTAGAACACCCATATGCAAACCGACAACTTCCCTAGGAAGCCAAGGTAAAATTTGCCGAGCAGGACTTGGGCAGCTCTTGATCACAAACGTTTTAGTTAGAACACCCGTATGCAAACCGATAGCTTCCCTAGGAAGCCAAGAGAAAATGTGCCAAGCAGGATTTGTGCATCCCTTCAACGCAAACAGTTGTTTTGGATGACCCATGTGCAACCACGTACAAACAATTTGGTAAGATTTGCATCAGTCATATTGGGTATGTTGCCATTTGTCAAACTGGAAAGATCGACATTTGTTGATCTAGTAACATTGCCATTTGTCAATCCTTGTAACACTATGATTTGTCAAAGTATGCAGCTAAAAATCAATAGCACTATCTTATCTTGCAACTAAAATTCAGTAATTAAGAATAGATTTCATTCATAGATGAAGCAGTCATTCTTCATACAAATAGTTCAACTCGGCAGCTGGACCGACCAAACGTTTCCCCAATTGTTGCCAACCACGTACTGAAATAGCTAGTTCAACTATATATACTAGCTAATTTTAAGTACGTTGTATAGTTCCACCACATCTATAGACAGATGAGCTGAACAAAATGGCCCCTAAATACTACTACTACAATGGAGGGGCTTTGTACAACTTCCGGCAGCCTCTCCTCTGTCGAGCACGCTCAATATGAGGCAGAGGAGGAGGATCCTACCGACGAGCTGGACAACTCCAATATGATGCCTACCGCTGCTACAAAATAAACTTTTGTGGTTTAATTACCTACTATACCCCTGTCCTGGTTTATAAGTAGGATTTAACTAATAAAATATGAATGCATGTCGCCTAACATTATATAGTTGGATTCATATTTGAACATAGTTTCCAATTATATAATTACTATAACATGCATTAACATTTTGTTGGTTAAATTTAAGGGCAAAGTATGGCACATAATATAAAGGGGACCGAAGACCAAGACGGAGGTAGTAGCACACATCCACTCCCTATGTAGTAAGGCAACTATCGGCCGGTTTGTAGGCGACCATTTCCTGCGTGTTCAACGGCTCTATGCATGTGATTGCTTCTGGTTGAGGCGGCCGTGGCGCACTCTGCTCTCACATCCCTCCGGATGCTCTCCCCTCGACCGTCCACGTGCGCTGCTTGTGTTAGTGGCTGGCACACGATCACCCACGTTCGTGTGCATGCAGTTGTGCCGAGCACGGTGCGACAATGCAGTTACCCGCTGCAAAAACTACCATGCGGACGCACCAAGAATCTAGGCCACCCGAGCCCCTTTTATTCCTGCGGCCATTTACCTTCATCTCTCGCATCACACGGCACAATAAGGACACCCACAATGACGCATAAAGAGAGGACATCCATCTGTTCCAATGGCGCTCCCCGTGGCTCCAATGGCGCTCCCAGTAGCCAACGACAACAACAACGGGTAGTTCACCACGCATCACGTCACGTGAGGGGGAAGGCTCTCTCGATGGTGTACACAAACGATCCGGTCTCGGTGGGGAGATCCATCCAAACTGTTGAGCAGTTCCTTGCCGAGGACACGTACCAAGTGGTCGGCTTCAACCTCGAGTACACCATGGGTCGTAGCGGGCACGAACAGAAGGTTGTCGTCGCCTAGTTGTGTGTGCGACATGACGTCCTCGTCTACCACTACCACCTAGCCACAAGGCCTTGCGAGCATTTCTCTAGGTTTTAAAAATAGCTCCGACTCCAGTTTTGCTATGGTGGACACCACCAACGATCTAAGAGCGCTGTAGGTTTCGGGCTTGAAATGCCTGAATCTTGTCAACATCCAGCACCACTAAAAGGTCTATGTTAGCGAAAACAGCAAACTGTACTCCCTGGTTGACCTTGCCTCGGCGATCATCGACCCCTACTACGCGAAGATGAAGGAAGAGAGCAAGAAGGACAAGAACGCCTGGCACAGTGTTTGGCATGAGAGACTGGATGAACAACACGTCAAGTACGCGGCCAAGGACGCGTACACAAGCTACAAGATGTACAGGCGGATCGTTGACATGATAAATTGTCTTCTTCTTGCCCCATATGACGGATCGAGCCACATACTAGTGGCGGGAGCGTCACAAGAAGTATATGACTAGACGATCGTTTCTCATACTTTAGAATCCATGCAATTGTTTCTGGAGGTGTGTGCGAATGATCTGTATAGTCACTTATGTAATTGGATGTTTATTTCAGTTATATATATACATGTTATTCTTCTGTAGACAGAGCAAATCACATGGCTTATTAGCCACAATCGTCTGTGTTATTATTGATCTTCACACACATTTCTGATTACGGACCTATTTGCCGCGTATCACACACATCTTGTTGAGTTGAACCATTTACATTGTGTTGCCTAATCACACACAGTCCATCCTAGTGAACTGTATGCCATATATCGCACACACCCTCATCTGGCTGCCCGAATCTATTGTTCTGCATCATCACCAACAATTATTCTGGATTAACCATTTGCCACTTATCACAGACGAAAATCTAATATGAACCTTGTTTGATGTCGCCGCCATCGCAAACGTTTTGCACCTTTTTTGACGGTTTTTTACACCACCGTTTGCGATTATTGCATCGCACACAGTTATGTCGAAGGGTCTCTGATTTGACTATCATGTTTGGACCATCCTGCAGTGGTGCCGATTTAGTTCAAAATGTGAATGTTAGGATTCTCTGTGGGACTGACATGATCAAATCGGTGGGACCGATGTGCTAGGGTTAGGCAAAAACCTTATCTCGGTGTGATTGATTGCATGAACTCGATGGGGCAGAATTCAGCAATGAGCATACAGAGAGTTGGTCAGGCAAACTCGATGGGACCGATTTCTTATTTCGGTGAGACCGAAATAATCGCAATAGGCAACAGAGAGTTTGCAGGGCCATCTCAGTGAGACCTAGATCCCAATCGGTGAGACCGAACTGATTAGGGTTTCTGGCTATGTCTATGTCAAAGCAACTCAGTGGCGCCGGATAGATCAAATCAGTAGGGCCGAGTTTTACTTTAGGTTTAGGATATATTTGGAATTGACAAAGTGGTTGAGGGCTTTGGAGCATATCACTAAGCACTTTGAGCAAGTAGACCATTAAGCAACACCTCATCCCCTTTTAATAGTATTGGCTTTTCCTATGGACTCAATGTGATCATGGATCACTAAAATAGAAATGAAGAATCTTGATCTTTAGCCAACCTTTATCCTTAGCATTTTGAAGGGGTTCCACATCCTCTTGTCCTTGCCAGACCATTGTTGAACTTTCTGAAATATACTAGATGAAGATATTAGTCCAACAAGAGATATGTTGACATTAATTACCAAAACCACCCAGGGAGCACTTGTGCTTTCAATCTCCCCCTTTTTGGTAATTGATGACAACATACATCAAAGCTTTAGATAAAGATATGAAGAGTAACAAGTAAAGCTTTGGAAAGACATGTAACATGCATTGGCTCCCCCTACATGTGTGCAGTCATGTAAAGATAGAATATGAGAGCATGTGAATGCATAAGCATGTCAGAGAAAGCAATGAGTTACATGTATCTTGGCTTTATGCATCAGAGCAAATGGTGTAGATACATGAAGTGTACCTTCATGTTAATGAGTCCTTCTTACAAACAATATGTACATCAGCAAGAGATCATCATGTGCATGAGTGAGATGCATATACTTACCTTGTGGTCTTGAGCTGGCTTTGGTCGAGATGAACTTGAGAAAATAGGGTTAGTTAACACAAGAACACTACTAGTCAAAGCCAGTTCGGAAAAGCCACAAGAGTACCAAGACTGGGATGACATGTAGTGAGTGAGTACTTAGTACTCTATTTGGATAAAGGCATGTCCCCAAGGATTAAAGATATGCAATGAATTCTAAAGATTTTCTTCCCTTAGATATCAACTCTTTCCCCCTTGAATCTGACATAGGATAATGGGAGAAGGTAGGCTAATAGAAAATCAGAGCAAAGCAATCATAATTAGAGCAAGAAATGGTACAAGCATACATCAACATGTCTTTCCCTCTTAAAGACATGTGACTTCTCTCCTCTATTGTTAATAAGCATCTGGAGAAGCTAAGATGTGCTTTCTCTCCCATGTGATAGGCTTTGATGTGCTCTCTCTCCCCCCTTTGACATCAATTTCCAAGAAGGGGTCTTCTAGAGCATGAGTCAAATAGGTTTGGTCCTTGAGTTACAGTACAAAGCAGCATGTAGTTTGATATGCGAGTAGAGGATAAGAATCATCGAGTGGAGGTGGAGAAGAAATGACATTTGCAATGACAAAAGTTTTCTTAGTAGTGAAATCGGTAACACCGACCCATTTTCATCGGTGACACCGAGTTGGCAGTGTCATAGATGATGCATATCAGTCAAATCGGGTTGGTCCATGTCAGATGTACGGATGAACAGTCTAGAATGTATTATTATAATTCGGTCTAGCCGATAGGCATAATTCGGTGAAGCCCAGTTCAATGCAGAGGAAAAAATTTGTCAGCTTAGCTCACTTGGAAAGTAAGATCTCAAAAAGATTTGCAAAGAATTAACTAAAGGATTTGCAATAAATTAGATGCAGAGAAAAACAGATAAAAATAAATGAAATCTAGATGATGTTTTTTTGAAAAGGGGCACAAACAAGCAAGAAACTCAAGCAAAACATAAAACAAAGAAACACTAGATAACTTCATCTAGAAGTGGTCGGCGACAAAGTCACCTATGTTAGAGTATATTGACTAAGGAGTCAAGTGATAACACTTGATCATAGGTCATACTCATCATTTAAGGTCAAAATGGGGTTACCATTTTTCGTTCAAGAACTTTGATGTATTCACATCTTGTTGAGTTGCTTTGACCCATGACTTGGGGTAAAGCTTCTCCAAGATGGAATAACATACCTTAGGTGGTGGTGTTGATCTTGATCATGTAATTGAACTTGTGTTGGATGCTCAAGGTTGATGTAGTTCATCAAGAGTTGGGAGCACCACTTATAGTTTGAGTTCATCTTCCTACATGGGTTAGTCTTGCAAGGAAGAGCACTTGTGTATTCAAAATGACAATCATGAAACATGATACCAAATGAACTTTGATATATAGAAATTGTCAAAGGATATATTGAGTGGATTCATGATTCCTTGTATTCAACAACCATATTGTAGAGACTTGGTGATGTAGAAATTGCTCAAGATATGAGTGATTTACAATCTCATAGATTTGGGCTCATCCAAGTACCTACAAGGGTTAGATAACATGCAAGGGTACAAGTATAGATCCGAGACATATGATCATCATCATATGAAAAATATCAAGGATTAGTCAAATAGCTCATGCCTTGCGTGTATCCAAATGGAGTTTCTACTCCAAGTTTGAGGCATCAATAATGTTCAATTCACCTCTCAAACGGCAAAACACTTACTCATCAAGCGGTTTGGTGAATATATCCACCAATTGCTTGTCGGTACGAACATGCTTAAGATCAATGTCTCCTTTAGCAAGATGATCTCGAATGAAATGATGAAGAACTTCAATATGCTTAGTTCGAGAATGTTGCACGGGATTGTGAGCAATCTTAATGGCACTCTCATTATCACAAAGCAATGGAACATGTTTCACATGTATCCCAAAATCCTTATGGGTTTGGGTCATCCAAAGTAATTGAGCACGAACCGGCGGCAATGTATTCCGCTTTGGCGGTGGATAAGGATAACGAGTTTTGTTTCTCGGAGGACTAAGACACAAGAGATATACCAAGAAATTGACATGTACCCAAAGTGGACTTTCCATCAACCTTGTCAACGGTATAGTCCGAGTCGGAGTAGCCAACAAGATCAAAAGAAGACCTCTTAGGATACCAAATGCCAAAGTTTGGTGTATGAATTAAGTTTCTCACCATCCTTTTCACAGCTTTAAGATGACACTCTTTAGGGCCGCTTGATACCGTGCACACATGCACATGCTTAGCATACTACCGGGACAGGAGGCACATAGATATAACAATGAACCAATCATAGAGCGGTAAACCTTTTGGTTAACCGGTTTGCCATCCTTAGTCAAGTCAAGATGTCCACTAGTAGGCATGGGTGTTATCCGCGGCAGATGTCCTCGTAGGACTTAGTCGTGAGGCCATCACGTCAAGTGGTAGATCGAAGGGGTTAAGTGGACATGAAGGACATGAGGGTTTATACAGGTTCGGCCCCTCTTGTAGAGGTAATACCCTACGTCCTGTTTTGGGTGTATCGATTATGATCTCGAGACTTAGGTGCGCTAGGCCAACCCTAAAGATCGAGAGATTGTAAGTTATCCCTTCTAACCCGGGGCCCCCCTTTATATATACAGGTAGAGGTCTGGGTCGCACATGAGAATCCAAGCTGGGAATGAGTCCTCAACTTGTTCCCTAAGTAAAGAAAATATATACACGGCGGTTTACAAACAGGCCTAGGCCAGCACGTGATGAGCCAACTAACGGTGTCCTGGACTAGGGGGTACTCACCTCTTCGTCTCCCGACCAGCTGGATCAGGCTGAGGACCCCCATGGCGGTTTACTTATGGGCCACTTCGAGCAGCCCATGCCGCATACAAGGAGGATTCGACAAGACTTGGCGCCCAAGACAAGGACTCCTCTAAACCCTAGGCCTCGGGTGTGATATATAAACCGACGCCAGGCTACTCAATAGATCATCTCATATTCATTACTACAATCTCGTGGTAGATACCTGTACTATGTACTATCCCCATATGAATACAATCAAAAGCAGGACATAGGGTTTTGCCTCCATCAAGAGGGCCCGAACCTGGGTAAAATCCCGTGTCCATGTTACCATCGCTCCAAGACGCCTAGCTTAGGACCCCTACTACGAGATATGCCAGATATAGAACTGACATTGGTGCTTTCATTGAGAGCATGCTGGCAGTAGCCACAGTGCGATGGGAATTCAGATCGTCTTCGGCGCGATCTACGCATCGGAGCCGAGCTTTATGGTCGATGTCGACATCTTTGTCGGCGGCTCAACTGGCCACCTCGGCTGGACTGAGGACGACGATCCATGTCAGATCATCAAGATCAAACGGATACTTTCATCATCATCAGCTCAAATCTCAACCGAGACCATGGAAAAGTCGTCCATGGAGCACGGGGGCTCATCGTCAACATTGCCCCCGCGTGATCACACAGTTTTTTCTATATAGCAGACTTGTTTTTGCTGCCACCATCTCCTCGGAAGTCGATTTGATGAACCCTTTGGTGGAATTGTGCGGAATTGAGTATACAACAACCCTATAAAATTTCGTTGCCTTCTGATGGAGGAATCTCCAGTGATCTATGATATACTGGAGGCCTGTCGAGTCTGGACGGGAATCTAGGCGAGTTTAGGGCGTGGTCTCCTGAGCCTAGCTCGGAGGTTGTTTGGAAGATCCAACCATTCAAACTGCAAGAACCTTCCGATTAGTGCATAACTTTTCGGATAAGTTTTCTTCGCGAATACGAATCCGACCTGAGTTCATCTTTCTTCATGAACGGGATATTGGACAACCTTTTTTGGAAGAATCTCTTTCTAGGGTATTGTGCATTGTTCTTAAACACGTGCCCATAAAATTTTAACCCTTCTCTTAGATATTCTTCACCATCATGCTGGTGTTAAACCAGTCCGGCAACATTGCTCCATATCTGCCGACTTGCGTTAGACACGTCGTTGCTTTGTTGAGCCGAGCTCAACTTCTTTGAATCGTCATCTTGGCGAGCCAAACAAGAGTTCGGCATCGCGAAGGATAAATCATCACCAACATCTCTGCCCCATGGATTACACGGAGCAGGCACACCAGCATCGTCACATGGCCACTTCATCAAGCCGACATTGACCGCATCACAAGTCATGACCTGCATTGGCATGGCCGCGCTGTTGCTTCCTCAAGCCGATGTCCATCATGCCGAACTGCTTCAACACCTCGGCTGACATGGCAGCTGCAACATCTCCTTACTGATCCGCTACTTCGCCTCGGCTAGACCAGGGGCTTCGCCATCTCTTCATCAACCTACTATGAAGACTTCGGCGTCACGAGCCGACCAGCTTCGTCACGTTAGCTGGACCGGGGGCTTTGCCTCGGTGAGCCAACCTTTGCCAGCATCACCATGCTATCACTTCATTGCCCATCAGGCAATGGGTCTGCGGATTGAGTCCCAATTTTGGGAGTAACCTTTCTTCAGATTGCTACAACAGATAAACCAGGTGCTATTAGTCCTAGTAATTTTTTCTTCCTTGGGTTTACTTTTTCCGAGGAATTATTACTCTAGTTTGTTCCAGCATCTGTACACAGGTCTATCAAGTGATGGCCTCATTAACGATGGTTGCGTGATGGTTCGACCAGTTTCTCGTTCGCAGTTCGGAGAACGCCTCATCGGGGACTCAGGCCGCCCTGTGAATACATACTTTTTCACGCCAGCGCCCTGCACCGACATTGGCTTCGAAGCCAGGCCACATCTCTTTAAAAAAATTATTTTGCGTAAATTAATTATGTGAGGTTTTTCTTCTATATTTATATTGTTATTTTTTCAACTGCACTATTTGACATGTGTAGGTAATCGACTTTGACTGTGTCACGCGGTCACTTCGGCAAGCCGACGCCGTCGTCCCAATCAGTGTAAATCGGCTCGCGTGATAACCTTGTTGGTAGAATTGCCATACCGACATGTTCGGTTGCCTCGGGGACTTCAGCATTGCTGAGAGAGCTCTACCTCATCGAGTGTTTGGCACATGAGCCATATTTCTTTTATTACTCACTTTGGATAAATTATTAATTATGCAACAATTTTTTTCTTATTATTACTATTATCTCCGTCTTGCACTATTTTCTGTGCACATGTAAATGATCCGGGTTGGGCAGCGCTGTCACCTCGGCGTAACGACGTACCATGTCACCTCGGCTGGACCGGGGCTTCGTTATCACTTCATTAACCCACAGCAGGGACTTCGGCGTCATACTGTCGGCCTGCTTTGTCGCCTCAGTCGGATAGGAGGTTCCACCCTGCCACATTAGCCGTGCTATGTCGCCGCTACGGAGTGCCGAGCTTTTCGCTCCGCCACCTCGGGACCGGCCTGGGGGCTGGGACCTTGTCCCGCCATAAGCTCGGGCCACGCATCGACACCGAGCACATTAACCAGCTAAGTCGCTTCCATGCTCAGTTTTTTAATTCTTGTTCGGTTCGACCAAACATTATATTTACTAGGAAAATTGCCCGTGCGTTGCAACGGGATACAAAATTCACATACCCCTCTGCCCAATAGCACGGACATCTGCTGCTTCGTCTGTCCATGATTCTTGGGATTCTGCTTTAGAGACGTAGATGAATATATATTTAAAAAAGAAACATAAAATGGTGCAACATATAGCTTTCGTCAACCTCGAGTTTTGGGACCCTCAGATCAAAACTCAAGTGAACTGTCCAATTCACCGATTCTCCATCACCTCGTGTTCTCCAAAAACACATCATGCCGGCAAAAAGTTCCAACCGACTGAATCCCCGGTCAATCCAGGGTGGCAAATCGGAGCACAGATCGAGGGTGATGTTGGTCGGTCGGAAAATCATGACGTCTATATCTTATCTTACACGGTAATGTTTACACTAATACAATAATACCCATGTAAATCCCCTTTAAAATGCATGAACAGAAAGAAAATAGAGAAAGAAAGGAAACGATGTGTAGAAAACATATACGACAGAAAAAGAAGAAGAAAATTGCAAGCTTGTTTGGAATGCCACGTCAAAACTAATAGCTCGGCCAAAGTACAGTCAAGAAACACGAACCCCACCTGGTATCCCATCATCATCCTCTTTCCTCTATCCTCTTGCTCACCTTTGCCAGCTCCGGCTCTAACTATAAATAGGCTGACCTTTTTATCTTTGCGGTATGAGAAGAGCGCAGCAGGTGGTGGAGCGTGTGAGGCCGGCATGTTGTTTGCCAATCTTCAGGCCGCATGCATGAGAAGGTGTCGCCGCCCCCGACGCCGGTCCTCTATCCCGGGCACGAACGGTAGTGTTCCAGCCACGAGAACGTTGCCCGACGTTGACTCGGGGTCCTCTGCCCCGTCTCAACCTCGTCCTCCCCGCTCGGCCAAGGAAGCTTAGTCCGGCCAGCTTCTCTATGCAGCGCACAATCTCCTCTTCCAATTATGAAGAAGAGCCCACAAACACTGTCTTTATCATGGAGCGTTCCCCCACACAATTTCCTCTTCCTTTAATGACCAGCACACAATTTCCTCTTCCTTTAATGACCAGACAACAACTTCCTCTTCCTTTAATTACAATCAAGCTTGCCCACAAATCCCCAGCTTCCACGTTGGTACAAGTTGCACGCACGTATCTAAACTGGTACTATTGAATCTATTGTAGCGAGGTGGTACTAAAACACAAACAGAAACTTGCTCAGTTGGTCGTAGCCTTACGGATTACATGGTAAGGTCATGAGTTCAATTCTTAGTATATGACACAACATGCTCCAATATTTTTACAACTCCCAGTGTAGGTGGGCCGACGGTCATGCGAGGCCCAAGTCCAGGAGCGAAACATCTTTCATGTTTAATAACGTACACGCAGGTTAGAATAGTACCACCTCGCATATAATAAAAATATGATATGGGTGAGGTGAATGGACCAAAAACAGACGAAATTACGGTGGTAAGAAGCAATAGCCCCTTTATTAGTAGGTATAAATGTTAAAATATATTTGTGAAAAATGAGGTTCATTAAAAACCACTTTTCTTTGCCTGTGTTAACTGGGGCTCTTAAATTTATATTAGCCATTTTATAATAAGTGTTCTTCTTCTAAGTCGTTGCAAAGTCTTTTTCTACCACTCCTTTCTCGACTCGAGTGTGCGGTCAATAGCCGAATAGCCTGTTTTCTCTCTAATGCCGCTCGAGTTTATTTCGCTAAACTAGCTTAACAAGCAGTGCTCCGCCTTCGGGATAGGAGGTTGCAGCCGTAGGCTGAACCTCTTGAAGTCTTGAGATCGTATGTGTCATATTAATGCACGACAACAACACAAAAGTAAGACCAATTTTTGGATTGGCACCAAATGACTTGATTTAGTTCGGGCCTAAAGTTTTTACTGAAGTTTTTTGGTTTTCCAAGCCCATGACACTTTTAAACTATCTGTGTGTTTCCAACATATGTCTCGCAGTGCAACGCCGGACACCTTTAGCGTCTCGGCAAAAAACATTCTCAGATATTCCTATATATGCATCGGTTTCGAATTGTGTCTTCAGTCAGTAGTTGGGTTGCCCGGCTCCTGTGCTTGCCTCCTATGTCCCACTTTGTTCGTCTAGGTGTGCAAAGGGAGAACCACTGCGATTGTTCCTCCAGCTCGAATGGTTAAGCAGCTCAGTGGAGAAAGCCAAAAACTGGCTGTCATAATGGGCCTAAACTGGTCAGTGATCCGATGATGGTGTCAAACTATAGATCGATACTGATTACCCCGTGTTAAACGATGGGCCTTCCATAACATTGGCCGAAGTGTTAATGGCTAGACTTCGGTCGGTGCTGAACACTAATCGATGGCTCGTAGCTAGCTTCCCCACTTTTAAGCTCCTATGACTAAGTGAAAGTTCTAAAGCCCACATATCTGATTGCCTCATTTCCGCTAACATAACCACCTTCGGGCACTGAGACATCAGCTAAGGGTTTCTTTTTTATTGTGAAACACCCTGCGTAGCATCTACAAGGGGGTGGAAGCCAATGATGGGCCACTTTCAACTGATAAACGGTCACAACAGAGTCAAAATAAACATATCATCGGCTTCTGTATTTAATATACGAGGGTTGCCTTCCGTAATCATTGTTATACAACCATAAATATGCATCATTTTGACTTAAGATTTTAGCCAAGCTGGGTTGCCTGGCTCTTGTGCTTACCTGTACGTTCCCGATTGTTCGGCTATGCAGTAAAGGGAGCACCTCTGTGATTGTTACTACCAGGTCATCCGAGTTTGTACCTCAGACTGGGTGAAGTCGAAAGCTAGCGACCTTGAAGGATATAATTGGTCGGCAACGACAGAAGTGAAAATTTAGGTTCGCTAAAGACCACATAGTTCGGGAACTTTCCCGAAACTAAATCCTCAATAATTTCCTCCCGCATTGATCGGAGGTGAGGTTTCATGATCATGGTCGGCATGACAACCCAAAGAAAGGAACCAATAGCGGGACTATTTTCTTTGGAAGATATTTCTTACATTAAATAGTAATATAATAGTCTCTCCGCATACCTTTGTTTATAAAACCGTATGGCCAGATTGCCTTGTTTGTCGTAAATCTTTGCCCTAATAAAGGCTTTATAAAGTGGGACAAACACTCCCCGACTACTGGTCGAGGAGGTTGAAGATGATGGTCGGTCAACAAAGCTTTGTACAGTGCGGATCCGAGCATTAATGATGTAGAGTACTTGGATACATAGAATCTTTACACATAATTTGTGATTTTACTCTGGATATCGATCTTTAATTCGGCCACCCGTGCTCGCATTAAGGCTCGGGGCTACTAGGCTTTGGGCTTATCATTTACGAATATTAAAGGGGCACATCGATCCCCCGATCTGGCGTTGCCACCCGACCAGTGTCTCGTGGGCTACTGCATTGCCTATTCAATGCAGAAAATTCAAAGTGCTCAGTGTTCGGCTTGACCGAACTATGGGCAAAAGTGTCTTTGGACAACAATAGGTACCAACTGGGAATTATCCGGCATCAAGCTAATATTGCGGCGACTTCTCAAAACCCTCTCTCAAGGGCACGTCCGCCGATCACTATCTCCTCTAACGTGCATCTCGGATTTTAGGCCGACACGCACCTTGAGGGCTACTGGCTATATATCTCGTCAGTAAATAAATTGCATCAATCAGAAATAAAATTCGCAAACAATCAGCCCAAACCCGAGGTGGTGCATCACCTCGGATATAGTCCAATATAAAGCTCGAATACAAGTGGCTGGCTCCATAGAGGGCATTTCCGGCATTAAGCTCGGTTGAATTCCTTCAACCTTTTCGAGCCAAGGTGATCTATGGCACCTCGGATACAGTCCGGCGTTGGAGCTCGGATATAGTCCGGTGTTGGAGCTCGGATGCAGTCCAGCGTTGGAGCTCGAACGTGAGAGGACACACTACAAAAAAAGACACTTCCGTGATGATACGTGCTTGTCACAGTAGGTCACGTTTTCTGTCATGCTTGTACATCCATCAGAATTTTATGACAGAATCAAGATAGTCATACCTGTGCTGTCGTAGAAGTGTTCCATGACATTACCAAAATTATCATCACGGAAGTGTCCACTTCCATGATGATAAATCATGCGTCATACAAGTGCTTTTGTCATGGGTAACCAACACGTGGCATCCACCGTAACGGGACACCGTTAAGCTATCGGGTCCGGTTTTGGATCCGATAACCCGCTAACAGCAACGACCAATGACGATTTTCCACGTGTAAAATTCTCATTGGCTGATGGAACCACGTGTCAGCTCTGCGTTGGCATGTGTCACTCATCCAATGGGCGAGATGCGCCTATGATACGTTGACACGTGGACCGACCCCAAAGTGGCCCATAAAGATTTAAATGGGCCGGCCCAACTAAAGGCCCACAAGATTTAGCAGGCCATAATGGGCCGACCCAGCTAAAGGCCCACAAGATTTTGTAGACCATAATGGGCCGACCCAGCTAAAGGCCCAACATTCTCAGTTAAGGCCCGTACAACTAGTGTTAAATCGTTCGATCAACGGCCCGTCCTAAACTTGTCATCATTGCGGCCCATGGTCACTTCTGGCCCGTTAACAGTCCACTAAGAATTTGGGCCGAATTACGGCCCGATGTTTTTTTGGCCTGTTAAAGGTCCTGCTTCATTTGGGCCCATTTATAGGCCATTGAAACTTTCGGCCCATAAACGACCGTGAAGGATATGGGTCATATTCGGCCAGGTCTAACATTCGGCCTGTTAGAGGCCCACTACAGATTTGGGACACTTTTAGCCTGTTTTGACTTTCGGCCTGTTAACGTCGAACAAAATCCATGGGCCATATGTGGTCCAACGCCACGTCGGGCCTACTAACGGCCCATATAAAAATGACACTTATCAAGCCCGACCAAACTTTCGGCCTATTAAAGGCCAGTGTAGTTGGTCGGCGCATTTACGGCTGATAACCCACAAGTATAGGGGATCAATCGTGGCCTCTTTTGATAAGTAACAGTGTCGAACCCAACGAGGAGCTAAAGGTAGAACAAATATTCCCTCAAGTTCTATCGACCACCGATACAACTCTACGCGCACTTGACGTTCACTTTACCGGAAACAAGTATGAAACTAGAAGTACTTTGTAGGTGTTTTTGGGTAAGCTTGCAAGAAAGTAAAGAGCACGTAAATAAAAGCTAGGGGCCGTTAAAGTAAGGACACATCTAAAGTAAAGAGCTTTTGTCAACAAGAAGGTTATTTGTCCCTAGGCAATCGATAACAACACTGGTAATCATTATTGCAATTTTATTTGAGGGAGAGGCATAAGCTAACATACTTTCTATACTTGGATCATATGCACTTATGATTGGAACTCTAGCAAGCATCCGCAACTACTAAAGATTCATTAAGGTAAAACCCAACCATAGCATTAAAGCATCAAGTCCCCTTTATCCCAAAGGCAAACAACCTACTTACTCGGGTCTGTGCTTCTATCACTCACGCCACCTACCATAAGAAAATCATAAGCATATTGCAAACCCTACAGCGGGAATCCCTAACGCTTGCGCGACACGGAGAGCACCATAGGACATCACCAATAATAAAACATACAACTCAAACCAATCACGACCATCAAATAGCCATTAGGACAAAACAGATCTACTCAAACATCATAGGATAGCCATACATCATTGGGAAATAGTATACAGCGTTGAGCACCTTGTTTAAGTAGAGATTACAGCGGGTAAGAGAGAGGTTACACCGCTTCATAGAGGGGGAAAGAGTTGGTGATGATGGCAGTGAAGTTGTTGGTGAAGATGGCGGTGATGGTGATGGCCCCGGCAGCGCTCCGGCGCCACCGGAAGCAAGGGGGAGAGGGCCCCCCTTCTTCTTCTTTTTCTTCCTTGACCTCCTCCCTAGATGGGAGAAGGGTTTCCCCTTTGGTCCTTGGCTCCCATGGCGTGGGAGGGGCGAGAGCCGCTCCGAGATTGGATCTATCTCTCTGTCTCTCTCTAGTTCTGCGTTCTCTTCTGGCTCTGTTTCACCGTTTCGTATATATATATATATGGAGATCCGTAACTCCGATTGGCCTGAAACCTTCGCCGTGATTTTTTTCCGAACATTAGCTTTCTTGCGGCAAAAGAAGAGCGTCAACCGCCTTACGGTGGGCTCACAAGGGTAGGGGCACGCCCTAGGGGGGGGGGCGCCCCCCTGCCTCGTGACCACCTCGGGCACTGGTTCGCATTGATTTTCCTTCCAAATTTTCCCTATTTTCCAAAAATAAGCTCCATCCGTTTTTATCCTGTTTGGACTCTGTTTGATATGGATATTCTGTGAAACCAAAAACATGCAACAGATAGGAACTGACACTGGGCACTGGATCAATATGTTAGTCCCAAAAATAATATAAAAAGTTGCCAAAAAGTATATGAAAGTTGAATAATATTGGCATGGAACAATCAAAAATTATAGATACGACGGAGACGTATCAGCATCCCCAAGCTTAATTCCTGCTTGTCCTCGAGTAGGTAAATGATAAAAAAGATAATTTTTGATGTGGAATGCTACCTAGCATAATCTTGATCATATGTCTAATCATGGCATGAATATTAGGACACGACTGATTCAAAGCAATAATCTATCCTTTGACATAAAAACAATAATATTTCAAGCATACCAACCAAGCAATTATGTCTTATTGAAATAACATAGCCAGAGAAAGCTCATCCCTACAAAATCATATAGTCTGGCTATGCTCCATCTTCACAACACAAAGCATTCACATCATGCACAACCCTGATGACAAGCCAAGCAATTGTTTCATACTTTTGACGTTCTCAAACCTTTTCAACTTTCACACAATACATGAGCGTGAGCCATGGACATAGCACTATAGGTGGAATAGAATATGATGATGGGGGTTATGTGGAGAACACAAAAAATGAGAAAGTCTCACATCAACTAGGCGTATCAGCGGGCTATGGAGATGCCCATTAATAGATATTAATGTGAGGAGTAGGGATTGCCATGCAACGGATGCACTAAGAGCTGTAAGTTTATGAAAGCTCAAACTAGAAACTAAGTGGGTGTGCATCCAACTTGCTTGATCATGAAGACCTCGGGCATTTGAGGAAGCCCATCATTGGAATATACAAGCCAAGTTCTATAATGAAAATTCCCACTAGTATATGAAAGTGATAACTCAAGAGACTCTCTATATGAAGAACATGGCGCTACTTTGAAGCACAAGTGTGGTAAAAGGATAGTAACATTGCCCCTTCTCTCTTTTTCTCTCAATTTTTTTTGTTTTTTGTTTTTTGTTTTTTTGGGCCTTCTCTTTTTTTGGCCTTTCTCTTTTTTTATATTTTTTATTTTTTTCGTCCGGAGTCTCATCCCGACTTGTGGGGGAATCATAGTCTTCATCATCCTTTCCTCACTGGGGCAATGCTCTAATAATGATGATCATCACACTTTTATTTACTTACAACTCAATATTACAACTCGATATCTAGAACAAAGATATGACTATATGAATGCCTCCGGCGGTGTACCGGGATGTGCAATGATCTAGCGTAGCAATGACATCAAAAAACGGACAAGCCATGAAAACATCATGCTAGCTATCTTACGATCATGCAAAGCAATATGACAATAAATGCTCAAGTCATGTATATGATGATGATGAAAGTTGCATGGCAATATACTCAGAATGGCTATGGAAATGCCATGATAGGTAGGTATGGTGGCTGTTTTGAGGGAGATATTGAGGCTTATGTGTGACAGAGCGTATCGTATCACGGGGTTTGGATGCACCGGCGAAGTTTGCACCAACTCTCGAGGTGAGAAAGGGCAATGCACGGTACCGAAGAGGCTAGCAATGATGGAAGGGTGAGAGTGCGTATAATCCATGGACTTAACATTAGTCATAAAGAACTCACATACTTATTGCAAAAATCTATTAGTCATTGAAACAAAGTACTACGCGCATGCTCCTAGGGGGATAGATTGGTAGGAAAAGACCATCGCTCATCCCCAACCGCCACTCATAAGGAAGAATATCAATAAACACCTCATGCTCCGACTTCGTTACATAACGGTTCACCATACGTGCATGCTACGGACTTGTAAACCTCAACACAAGTATTTCTCAATTTCACAATTACCCGACTAGCATGACTCTAATATCACCATCCTTATATCGCAAAACTATTGCAAGGAATCAAACATATCATATTCAGCGATCTACAAGTTTTATGTAGGATTTTATGACTAACCATGTGAATGACTAGTTCTTGTCATCTCTCTAAATAGATATAAGTGAAGCAAGAGAGTTTTAATTCTTTCTACAAAAGACATGCCCACGCTCTAAAAAATATAAGTGAAGCAAAAGAGCATTCAACAAATGGCGGTTGTCTAGGTGAAGAGAAACAGGCAATCCAAACTTCAAATGATATAAGTGAAGCACATGAAGCATTCTATAAAGCCATACTCAAAAGATATAAGTGAAGTGCAAAGAGCATTCTATAAATCAACCAAGGACCATCTCATACCAGCATGGTGCATAAAAGAAAATTAAAAACCTAAATGCAAAAGACGCTCCAAGACTTGCACATATCGCATGAACGAAATGAATCCGAAAACATACCGATACTTGTTGAAGAAAGAGGGGATGCCTCCCCAGCATCACCAAGCTTAGACGCTTGAGTCTCCTTGAATATTTACTTGGGGTGCCTTGGGCATCCCCAAGCTTGAGCTCTTGCCTCTCTTCCTTCTTCTTACATCGAGACCTTCTCGATCATCGAATTCATCCACACAAAACTCCAACAGAAAACTCGGTAAGATCTGTTAGTATAATAAAGCAAATCACTACTCTAAGTACTGTTTAAAACCAATTCATATTTTGTTTTTGCATTGTTTCTACTGTAATATAACTTTTTCATGGCTTAATCCACTGATATAAATTGATAGGTTCATCAAAACAAGCAAACTATGCATCAAAAACAGAATCTGTCTAAAACAGAACAGTCTGTAGCAATCTGAACATTCACCGTACTTATGTTACTTGAAAAATTCTGCGAAAAATTATGAAACATAAAAAATTTGTACAGAAAGACAATGCAAAAAGAATCAGAACCATTTGACATTCCAGTAAAAAAAAATAAAATTCACGCATTACAGCCAAAGTTTCTGTCTTGCACCGCACAAACCAATAAGCATCGTAAACATCCTAAAGGCAAACCTTGGCACATTATTTTTATAATACAATGGAATTGTACAAGGGGATAATTATTTTTGTTTAAAAGTTTCTGTAATCAAGATTCACAAAGTTTCCGTGAGCATGAACAAAGTTCAAGGCTAGCTCCCACTTCAACAATGCTTGTCTCTATCACTTTCACTTTCCTTTTTGAAAAAGTTTTGGGTTCCCCTCTTTATTTTTGTTGTTTTTAAACTATATGAAAGCACTAAACAGAAATAAATGACTCTCTAAAACTTCCGGGTTGTCTCCCTGGCAGCGCTTTCTTTAAAGCCATTAAGCTAGGCATATAGTGCTCAAGTAATGAATCCACCCGGATCCCAAGGTATATCAAAGCCAATTTAATTAGCAATGATTTGTAATTTAGTAGTGAGCACAAAGTAACATATATCATGTAATGACGAAGTCTAACTCTCTTCCTATGCATCGGCATGTCATAAAAGAACAATTCATGCACACAAAGTAAAGGCCAATGCATAGTATAAACAGTTTCTTGCAATTTTATCGTGTTGGAAACATAGAGAGGTGGAGATATAGTTCCTCTCTCATAATAATTGCAAGTAGGAGCAGCAAGCACATGCATATTATACTCATCAAAATATCATGTGTAGTAGTAAAAGGCAGCCCATCAATATAATCCTTAATAAGTGCAAACTTCTCCGATATAGTGTAGTTGGGAGAATTCAAAAAGATAATAGGACTATCATGCATGGGTGCAATAGAAACAATTTCATGTTTAACATAAGGAACTATAGCAAGTTCATCTCCATAAGCATAATTCATATTGGCGTCTTGGCCACAAGCATAGCAAGCATCATCAAAAAGGGATATTTCAAGAGAATCAGAGGGATCATAACAGTCATCATAGCAATCATCCTTCGGTAAGCACGAAGGGGAATTAAACAATGTATGAGTTGAAGAGTTACTCTCATTAGAAGTTGGGCACGGGTGATCAATCTGCTCTTCCTCCTTTTGTTCTTCGCTCTCCTCCTCATCTTTTTCATCGAATGAGCTCACAGTTTCATCAATTTCTTCTTCCATAGACTCCTACAAAATATTAGTCTCTTCTTGGACAGCGGAGTATTCCTCAATATATTGTCTAACATAGGTACTAGAAGCATAATCCTCATAACAATATTCAAGTATAGCAAAATTTTCAGATTTGTAAAGAGTAGCATCATACTTTTCAATCAAATAAGCAATTTCAAAAGCACCCTTAAAAGCAACAAATTCTTCAATTTTTTGAACATCATAGTAATTATAAACACCCTTAGCATATGAAGATAAGATTCCATTATCAATAAACTCACATTGGTAGAGAAGGTGTTTCTTAGGGTTTTCAGAACAACAAGTAAAATAATAATAATAGCATAAATTCCAAGCATAGTATTAATTTGATGCTGTAAAAGTTTCCCTTTTTGAGATATTCGGTGTCGCACATAACAAGCATGCTCATCTAAAGATTTTCCCTCAACTAAGCTAGTTGGGGTTTCAGCACGAGCACATAGGGATCGAAGATGATCCAAGTAATAAGCTTCAACAGTGTGATAGATTTTGAGTGGTTCTTCAACCATTGGTTCAGTAGGTAAAACTATTTTTTTGGTATTTTGCGTTTCCTACCCATAACTAAAGATAGAAAAAAACTAAGAACATCAAATAAAAATTACTTAGTGATAAAGAAAACAAGCAAACACGAGAATATTCACCCCACGCTATTGCTCCCTGGCAACAGCGTCACAAAAAGGTCTTGATAACCCACAAGTATAGGGGATCAATTGTAGCCTCTTTCGATAAGTAAGAGTGTCGAACCCAACGAGGAGCTAAAGGTAGAACAAATATTCCCTCAAGTTCTATCGACGACCGATACAACTCTACGCGCACTTGACGTTCGCTTTACCAGAAACAAGTATGAAACTAGAAGTACTTTGTAGGTGTTTTTGGGTAAGCTTGCAAGAAAGTAAAGAGCACGTAAATAAAAGCTAGGGGCTGTTAAAGTAAGGACACAACTAAAGTAAAGAGCATTTGTCAACAAGAAGGTTATTTGTCCCTAGGCAATCGATAACTAGACCGGTAATCATTATTGCAATTTTATTTGAGGGAGAGGCATAAGCTAACATACTTTCTCTACTTCGATCATATGCACTTATGATTGGAACTCTAGCAAGCATCCGCAACTACTAAAGGTTCATTAAGGTAAAACCCAACCATAGCATTAAAGCATCAAGTCCCCTTTATCCCATACGCAAACAACCTACTTACTCGGGTTTGTGCTTCTGTCACTCACGCCACCCACCATAAGCAAATCATAATCATATTGAAAACCCTACAACGGGAATCCCTCACGCTTGCGCGACACGGAGAGCACCATAGGACAACACCAATAATAAATCATACAACTCAAACCAATCACGATCATCAAATAGCCATTAGGACAAAACAGATCTACTCAAACATCGTAGGATAGCCATACATCATTGGGAAATAATATATAGCGTTGAGCACCATGTTTAAGTAGAGATTACAGCGGGTAAGAGAGAGGTTACACCGCTGCATAGAGGGGGAAAGAGTTGGTGATGATGGTGGTGAAGTTGTTAGTGAAGATGACGGTGATGGTGATGGCCCCGGCAGCGCTCCAGCGCCACCGGAAGCAAGGGGGAGAGGGGGCCCCCTTCTTCTTCTTCTTCTTCTTCTTCCTTGACCTCCTCCCTAGATGGGAGAAGGGTTTCCCCTCTGGTCCTTGGCTCCCATGGCGTGGGAGGGGCGAGAGCCCCTCCGAGATTGGATCTATCTCTCTGTCTCTCTCTGGTTTTGCGTTCTCTTCTGGCTCTGTTTCACCGTTTCCTATATATATGGAGATCCGTAACTCCGATTGGCCTGAAACCTTCGCCGTGATTTTTTTCCGAATATTAGCTTTCTTGCGGCAAAAGAAGAGCGTCAACCGCCTTACGGTGGGCTCACGAGGGTAGGGGCGCGCCCTAAGGGGGGGGCGCCCCCCTGCCTCGTGACCACCTTGGGCACTGGTTCGCATTGATTTTCCTTCCAAATTTTCCATATTTTCCAAAAATAAGCTCCATCTGTTTTTATCCCGTTTGGACTCCGTTTGATATGGATATTCTGCGAAACCAAAAACATGCAACAGACAGGAACTGGCACTGGGCACTGGATCAATATGTTAGTCCCAAAAATAATATAAAAAGTTACCAAAAAGTATATGAAAGTTGAATAATATTGGCATGGAACAATCAAAGATTATAGATACGACGGAGACGTATCGACGGCCCGTTTGAATTTTGGGCTGTGGACGATCCGCATTTTAAATGGGCCACCATTTCGGCCTGCTAAGACCAGTGGGTTATTTGGCATAATCAGGGCCCAATCTTACTTTCGGCCTACTAAAGGCCCATTTTTTATGGGCTCGAGATATTTACACATGTTAACGACCTATTATTACTGAGGGCCCAAATTATATTTAGGCCTGTTAAAGGCCCACTATGGGCACGGGCCAACCAGAAAAATATGAAAGCTTATGCTGATTTAGGCCCAGAATCATTTTTAGCCCAATTGGAATGGGCTCGACGAATGTTGGCATGTTGGGCTCCTACGAAGCTTTCGGCCGAATATATTACTAAGATAAACCTACACTATACAAAAATAGCATTGTAATTACTGCAACCTTTGGCAGCATCATAAATGTTGTATCACAACAAAATAAATTCCAACCATACAACAAAATGCTTGTTGGCATAAAGTTTATAGTCCTTGCAGATAAAAGCACCATCAGATGTATAGAAGCACATATCGTTTGACTTGAGTGCTTATGTTTCAGGCTGTAGAATCTGATGGAGCAGCACGATCTTCCCCTTTTTTCTGCCATTGCTCTTGAACAACGAAGCAAATGTCTGATAGTCTGGTTTCAAAACCATTCATATCTTCACGACATTTGTCAACCACTATTTTTGTTTCCGACACAACGTCCATTACGGATTGGACTTGTGTCTGGAGCACAAATATATCACTCTGTCTAGCCAGAAGATTTTGTTCTGTTGGTGATTTTGGACGAGGTTACCTTGACAACCAACCCAGAATTACATAGGAAGGTGCTTTTTGCACTGTTAGTGGAGAGATACTGACACACTACATAAAGAGGTGACATTGTGCATGTGGTAGCCTCATCACCTTCAGGTGGTTGTGGCTGTTCAATCATTTTTTCCATAGCTTGCTGAAAGTTTGAACTTGTAGATTACTGTACAAGATAAGTTACTAATGAGACAAAAACAAACAAAGTAGGTTTCACGTTTATACATAAATTATTTTGGTGAACTACTGTAATACATTATCATGTATTGTAGTGCCAACTACACAATAAAATCACTTTCGGAACATATGTCCATGTAGCATGCCTATGTTATCGTCTATTTCCTTACATTCTTTGACATCTAAGGATAAAGAGACATGGTTTAAAGTAGGATAAAGAGACATCATTCATATCATGGGCAAACAGATATAAAAAAAACATGGTATTGTATCATTGTGTGCGCAGGTGAACATCACAACTAGACTACAGATCAAGACCAAAAGAATACCCTTCATCTCTTTTAAACCATGTAAGGTGAAATGATACGTTAAGACAACTGTGTATAAAAGTGAATAGAGTAACTGACATTGGTTGCAAATGAAGCAGTTAAATGAACACATCATATTACCAATCATTTCAAAGGTAGGAGGAGTAAGGACTTACAACAGCGGCCTCAACTGGTGTTCTCATGCACTTCATCTTGCTAGTGTGGCAATCCTTGAAGATTTGCACTGCATTCGGTTCAAGTTCTTTTTGGTCCGCACGGGTTTTCCTCCGTATTCGGAACAAGTCAATATAGATACGATAATATGGCACCGAAAAAAGAAGGAAGGAGCAGCTATTTACAAGAGCCTCGCAGTGTGGAATATAGCTACGAGATCCTGTTGTCTGTCGGAATTTCACTTTAGAACGGTTGGTCTTGTTCTTCAAACAGTTAGCTTAGAAGAAGATATACTTGTAAGGCACATACAAAAATACAAGTTCAATATGTGGTCTGATCAAATACATATACCCTACCTGATACTTTGGATCAGACCAGTGTTTAACAAGGGTTGTCCAGTCTTCATCTGTAATATATTCCACTGGAGATGTTTGGGCGATTTCATTGTTAGCCTTGTCTTCAAAGTGAGATTTTCTATGGTGGTACCGATACTGTCGCAGAGCAGACTGAAAAACATGAGTGCATGCTTGTTCAGTTGCATCATCTTTCGGATCCAACTTGAACCTCATCTGTTGAAAAAAGAATGTGAGTCTTATTAGGAGGAAGCTAGAAAGTATGACATAGAGCAAGACAATATTACAAATTGCGATGAATAACATTACTTACGGATAAATGGTCAAGGAAGGTGTTAAACTGGGTATTGTCTTTCTCATTCCTGTGCTGTATCCATGTTGGGAGGATACGTGCATGACACCTAACGGCAATGGCTGCCTCTGATACTAACTTGGCTGACTCTGTAGCATCACGTGTACTTTTTAAACCTGCCTCAAAATGGATCTCCATTCTTCCTCCTTTAGATTTTGTTAATCTGTCAAGCATTATCCTTGATGTCTGTTTCCGCTTGCGCCATGGTGCTAGTTCAACAATGAATATGGAAAGTGCTAGTGCACATCAAACTGTGAGAGTACATACAAAGGAGCATGCAACTGCAACTTGATTCGATCAGGTACCGTCTTGGTGTTGGCCCTCATGAGGTTCATCTGATCTTGCCAAGTCCTATTGTGTCCGCAGTGCTTCAGAAGTAGTGTTAGGTGTGAATGCAGCTTGGGAACTGTCCAGTTCCGGAGCAAACGAACGAGTAACTCGTTGAGATGCTGGTACAGTTGAAGTGGATGCTGCAGCTGGTGGAGCAGGTGATACTGTGTTTGTAGATTTAGCCGGTGGACTTGGACCTTCTACTACCCTATAAGTACCAGTAGAATCTCGAGGGAAGATCCTTTTCCATTTCACCCGACGAGTAACACCATTCCCTACTATATTATTTTCCTTGCTCTTTTTTGACTTTGCCATGTCAAGGCATACCCACAACACAAAATAATAAAATCGCTCTTCAGAACTCATTGATGCATGATACAGACACGCAATACTTTGATGTAAGACAACCGTATGAGGATGAAATATGTAAGAAAAACAGGACGACATGACATACTCACAGCTACGATGTGTAAACTAAGTAGAAGGATTTTCAAGAAAATAGAAGTAATGAAAGCTAGACACCATATGAAAGATGCAACCAATATCACTCTGCCTAGTTAAAAGTGTCATTTTGAAAAATTAGAAGCAGTACATCATAGAAATCAATGCAAGATGCAACCACTATCAAACTGCCATGTTAAAAGCGTCCAATCATGAGTGACTGATGCAGGATACACAACAGCAGTACTTTGATGTAAGAACATGGTATGATTGATAGATGCAGTGTATTCTAGATATAGAAAGGCATGTCATATGCACATGTATAACGTATAAACTCAGCAGGTGCAATTTAATTAAAATAGAAGAAATACTTGCTAGACAACATATGCAACATGAAACCAATTATTACACTGTCAACTTAGAGCAAGCACCTGCGATGGTGGAGTACGGGAGATGAACTCGTCATGTGGACTTGGGACTTCAACTTCATTAGCAGTAGCAGTGGCAAATCTAGTGAGTCTCTGTTAGCGTCGGTCCGGAGGACCACCAACATCCCCTAATTTACTCTTTTCCTTCCTATTTTCTGATATTGCCTTATGATGTAAAAACCAAAAGAAGATGAATAAAATTAGCTCTGCATAACTGGTTGATGCATTATACAGACGAACACTACTTTGACGTAAGGTAAGCGCAGGATAGGAGGATGGAATATATACAAAAAAAGATAGCATTGCATATTCAGACGTACAATAGGAGGATGGAATATGTATGAAAAACAGTAAGCATGAGGCGTTTCAAAAAAATTATAAGAAATGAAAGCTAGGCACCATATGAACATGCAATCAATATCACTATCAGGTAAAAAGTGTCTCTTCGTAAGTGCCACTTCAAGAAATTAGAAGCAATACAAGCTAGAAGATAATGCAAGATGCAACCTACATCACACTCCCAAGTTAAATGTGTCTTATGGGTAAGTGATCATTGCAGGTATAAGTTGTAAGCTACGTGGATGCAATTCAAGAAAATTAGAAGCAATACAAACTAGACATCATATGGAACACGCAACCACATGTAACAGTTCCAAGTTAGAACAAGCACCTGTGATGGTGGAGTAGGGGAGATGTGCTCATCATCTACACGTATGTTCTAGAAACAGGAACATGTGTCATATTCAAAGGCATTATGTGTAAAGTAAGCAGATGCAATTCAACAAAGTTAGAAGCAATACAAGCTAGACATCATACGCAACATGCAACCACATATAATAGTGCCAAGTTAGAGCAAGCACCTATGATGGTGGAGTAGGGGAGATGTGCTCATCATCTACAAAGCTACGTTGACTGTCTAGCCTTACGTTGTCTTGCGAATCTTGTTTTGAGGATGGCGGAGTAGAATCTGTAGAGACCCTCCGTTTCAGTTGCTCGAAAGGACCACCATCATCCAATGCCTTACAAATTTCCTTCCTCTTTATTGATTTTTCATTGTGACGTCAAACCGACAAGAAAAAGGAATAAAATTCGCTCTTCAGAACTCATTCATGCATGATACTGACGAACACTACTTTGATGAAAGGCAAAGTCATTATACGAGGATGGAATATGTACAAAAAACTGGACGGCTTGACATATTCACACCTATGATGTGGTAAATAAGAAGAAGGCACTTTGACAAATTAGAAGCATTGCAATCTACACACCATATGGAAGGTGCAATCAATATCACTCTGCCAAGTTAAAACTGTCTTGTCATAGGTGGCGTTCATCAAACTAGAAGCACTACATGCTAGAAATCATATTCAAGACACAAACCAATATCACAGTGCCAACTTAAAGGTGTCCCATCATATGTGACTAACGCAGGATACACATGAAGAGTAGTTTCATGTAAGAACATGGTGTGATAGACAGATATAGTATGTACCAAAAACAGAAAAGGGTGTCATATTCACACGTATCATGTGTAAGCTAAGCTGATGCAGTTTACACTAATTAGGAGCAATACAAGCTAGACACCATACGCAACATGCAACTAGATATCACACTGCCAAGTTAGAGCAAGCACCTTTGATGGTGGAGTAGGGGCGCAGAGACTTGGAACTTGTAATGCACTAGCAGTACAAGGACAATCCGTACAGATGCTCCGTTTAAGTTGCTGCAGAGGACCACCATCATCGCCTTCCTTACTCTTTTCCTTCCTCTTTTTTTATTTTGCCTTGTCAAGTCAAACCCACAAGAAAAAAGGAATAAAATTTGCTCTTCAGAACTCATTGATGCATGATACTGATGAGCACTACTTTCATGTAAGACAGACGCATGATAGGAGGATGGAATATGTATGAAAAACAGGACGACATGACATATTGACATGTATGATGTATAAAGTGTAAACTAAGCACAAGGTGTTTGAACTAGTTAGAAGCAATGCAAGCTAGAAACCATATGAAAGATGAAACCAGTATCACTCTGCCAAATTAAAAGGGTGGCCTAACAATTGTATTTGACCAAATTAGAAGCAATACTTCCTCCGTTGGACAATGTAGTGCCTATAGATTTTTCTGAAAGTCAAACTTTGTGAACTTTGACTAAGTGTATAGAGAAAACTGTCTACATCTACAATACTAAACATGTACAATCTGAAAATACAACTCATTATGTATCCAATGATGTGCATTTGGTATTCTAGATGTGCCTATTTTTCTCTAGGCGTGTCATATTCACATGTATAATGTGTAAGCTAAGGAGATGCAATTTAACATATTAGGAGAAATACAAGCTAGGCTCCATATGCAACATGCAACCAGATATCACACTGCCATGTTAGAGCAAGCACCTGGGGTTGTGGAGTAGGGGAGATGAGATTTGGAACTTGCACTGTAGTAGGAGTAGCAGGAGAATCTGCGGAGATCATCTGTGTCGGTTGCTCCAGAGGACCACCATCATTTCGTGCCTTCGTCCTTTTAGATTTTGCCTTGTCAAGTAAACACACAAGAAAAATGAATGAAATTCGCACTTCCAAATTTGTTGATGCATGATACTGACGTACACAACTTTTATGTATGGCAACCACATTTTAGGAGGATGGAATATGTACGAAAAACACTCAGCAGAAGGCATTTCAACAAATTGGAAGCAATGCAATCTAGACACCATATGAAAGATCCAACCAAAATCACTCTACCAAGTTAGATGTGTCTCATTATAAGTGGTACTTCAACAAATTAGAGGCAATGCATTTTTGAAATGATATGCAAGATGCAACCAATATTACACTGTCAACTTGAAGGTATCTCGCCAAAAGTGATTGACGAGGGATACAGAAGAAAAGTAGTTTGATTAAGAACATGGTTAATAGAAAGACGTAATATGTACCAAAAACAGGAACGCATGTCATATTCGCAGGTATAATGTGTTAACTAAGTAGATGGAATTTACCCTAATTATAAGCATAACAAGGTAGACACCATATGCAACATGCAACCACATATCACACTGCCAAGTAAGAGCAATCACCTGCGATGGTGGTGTGGGGGAATTGCGGTCATCAATTAGAGGGCTACGTTGATTATCTTCATTTAGCCTTGCTGTTTCTTGAGAATCATGTGGGGAGGATGACACTGCATTCTTTAACCAAGTAGTGTGTCTCACAGTAACCCACCGGAGTGACTGTCTCGTTATAAGTGATTGATGAGGGATACAAAAGAGCATTAGTTTGATGTATGAACATGGTTAATAGACATATGTAGTAGTATCAAAAAAAGGAAGGCATGTCATTATCAAAGGTATAATGTGTAAAGTAAGCTGACGCAATTTAACCAAATTGGAAGCAATACAAGCTAAACACTATATGGAACATGCAACCACATTTGACAGTGCGAAGTTAAAGCAAGCACTTGGTATGGTTGTGTATGGCAATTGAGATCATCAACTACAGAGCTACGTTTACTGTCTCCATCTGCTGGCACTGCACCCTTTAGAGTGCTGGGACGCTTAGTGCTTATCTTCGAATTACACTGGAGCAACTTCTGTCTTTTCTTTTTTGTATTCATCAACACCGGTCAGAGTCTGAAATACCCATACATAAAAAAACAATAGTGTGAGTATGGGTGAAGTGTGTGCACAAGTAGTATAGTTTAAAGGTAGCAGATAGCAGGTCGGTGAGAAATAAATGACGGGAGACATATGACAGATGTACAACATGCATGGCACACGAAATTACTAGATTCTAGGATTTTGAAATATGAGCACAGGGATGGCTGCGAAATGCAGATGCTCCTCCAGCACACCACAACGTGTGGCCCTATGAAAACAAGAGTTGACTAAAAACAAATAGGACAGTCCATTTTTTCCGCACCATCCTATGTACAAAGAATGGGAAGATCGCCTTCATCTACCTCCAGCCAGTCAGTGTTACGATCTTCCTCGAAACGCTAGTGACCACCGGCCCAGTCCCCTACCTCCGCCCTCCCCTCGAACTCACCGCACCGCCGTGCTTGGCACCGCTCCCCGACCATCCCTTCAAGCCCCGCCGACCTCCAGATCGGGTGCAAGCAGCTCCTGCACCCCGCACCCTATGATAGACACCGATGCGCCGCTTCCCTGGCGAACATGCGGACTAGGTGCTCCGCGCGCCTAAGCGGGTGATGCTTCTTTTGATTGCGATTCGACTAACCCTGAATTGAAATCCAGGCGGGCTACTTACCTCTAGCAAAGGTGAAATAGTAAATGGGAGGAAATCTTATGCATTTAGTATCACGAAGAAGATGCAGTACGAAGTGCTCAACTAGTTTCTTTCGTGGGATGAATACGGTGTGAGCAGAGATGTAAGATTTGCACGAATAAGGGAAGAGGAGTACCTCTTTCTGCTGGCAGTGCTATGTCCTCCTTCTGTTTTTCCACTGATCTTCTTGTGGTTTGCTGGAAATGAGAAGTTGTTGATGACGGTGGACCCTTGGATGAACCCATGACCAAGTTGTTGAGTGTGGTGCAGTGGTCGTCTTTCGGCGGCGGGGAACCATATCTGAGGCAGCGAACGATAGCATAGCGGGAACAGCTCCGATGCTGTGGACGATTACGATAGTGGAGCGGCAGCGGTGAGGCATAGGACGGCGCGGTCAAAGTGGTTCTGGTATGGCGCACGTCGGCATCGGTGTCGTGGAGGCAGCTCTACCTCGGCTTCAGCTGCTAAGTCCTTGAGGGCGTTGCGGTTGTAGTTGCGTTGGGTGACGATGTCAGGGTACCGGCTCCGGCATGATGGAGGAGGGCGGCGGTGGATTGGGCGTGATAGGGTGGAGGACGGAGGATGCTGGAGTTTCACGGCTGGTGGAGAGGGCGTTTTGGTGCCCGCGAAGTATGAATGGGGAAACGGAGGGAGGGGGAACTAAGGGTGAACAATGTTTCGGTTTGGGACGCGCTTGTTTGAAATTTGGGGAAAGTTACAAACTTTGGCCCCATCTAAAATTTCAGACATATTGCGGGTTGGGGGTAGGATAGTAGTCTCAGGTGTCCCAAATGGTGGGCGGGATAGATTTCAGCCGAGCGCATGGGTGTTTAGGTGCCCACGGCATATGAATGCTTCTCGGAGGCGGTTGAGACTGGCGTGTTGGTGAATTTAAAAACCTACCCTAGTTTAGACCTTTGGACATCGGGCCAATAGGCTAGACATGCCAGAGTCAGGACAGTAATTTCCTACCACCAAACATTAGTCTCGCATGGTTTAGTGTGACCAGAGGCTTAGTTGGCGTTTCGTTCAATATTTGGGAGCAGAAGCATTAACATTTTCGGTTCTCTTGAATTGAACTTTCAGGATATGTCAAACTTCACAAATCTTTACTCTTGAAAATCCTAAAACTATGATTATTTTGGAATGGAGGGGGTACATTTGAATATACATTGTACACGAGTATATATTAAAAAATATGCAACTTACCTCAGTTCATGCATGGTTCCAGATATAATCTCCTTGGTTGCAAAAAAATAGTTAGACATGCGTATGAATATATAGCATGTTCAAACGCACAACAAAGATTGATGCCCACTTTTAGATCTGATTTACAAATGCCATTATCTTGGGTTAAAATAGATGAATGCACTTCCTATGAATCGAATCTTCAAAACCCTCTTTATGTTGAATTCAACATGTATTCTGTTTCGTAGCTAGCAATTTGGAATGTATCCATGTAAGTGACAAATATATAAAGTGCTTCACACTAACAACACGGATTGCACTAATTAATGTTTATATATGAATTACAAAAGCAATGCATTGCCTGTATTTCAAACTGCTCACTCTATGGATCAATAATATGAAATAAACACATGCATATGTTAGAATTCAATAGAGTATGGGTGTCTGATAGACCGATTTTTGTTCATACGCAAATTGCAAAATTCATGATCTAATCCAAAAATAATAATGCCATTTATATTTTAATTTAATGCGTAGAACCGCCTTTTACACGTAGATGTACTATGCCTCGGCCCATTCTCACAAACATGCTATATCTCTCTCTATCTAACACATAAGTGCACACACTTTATATACATCAGCATTTCTCTTTCACACATGCTCACAATCTCTCCCGGGGTGTCGGGGTGTCTCACGCACACACTCCCTCTATATATCTCTCTCTCTAACTACTATGTACCACTCTTTTCACTAATCTCAGTTAGAAAACACTATTTCTCTCACGTGCATATATACACACGCACGATCTCTACTAGCCCTCTATACGCACATATATGTGCCTACGTGTCTCCCGCACGCACATTATCTTTTGGCCTCTCTCGCACACATTGCCCCCCGGACACACCTCTCTCTTAGTAGCTGGCAGATATGATTCCATCAGATCATTCGGTAGGATATCCCTGACTGTTAGGCTGGATGGCAATACGAGGCAATGTTTTACCCAAGTTCGGACCCTTGGAGTTGAGGAAAAAGCCTACTCCTGGTACTAATATTAGTGATAAGGGTGTGTACAAAGTACATGTGAATACCAGGCATTGTGCGTGTGTGTATACTATCGACGAACTAGCCCCGAGGCTTCTATAACATACTCGGTGCCTCGGGTTACAAATCATATATAGTTGGCTTATCACCAGCGGGGATAGAGTCCTCCACGACTCTGGTAGCTTCATGTTGTACGCCGAGTCCTGCACATGGGTCTTCATATAATGCGTCTCGGTCCAACCTATGCGGCATAGGATGGAACCGACCCATGAGTCCTCATGTTGACACACCACAACTAGAAATGGTGTGCCCACCCCAACTTGAAATGATGTGCCCACCGCAGCACACACGCAATCAGCCACTAAGAAAATAAGCATATACGATAGGACAATGTTATACATGAAAGTTAATTGCATGGTGCATCCAAAAATATTTGTCCTGCATTGTGAATATTGATATTTTTTCCTAAAATATTAGTCACGGGAAAGAGAAACGAAGGGCATATCTCTCCTTGTCTCCACCGGACCCCCCCTCTTTCTACACCACTTTCACATACGCGCACAAACTATCTCTCGGCCCTCTAAAAGTATGCATGCCCATGACACATTCACGCGTGACGGTCACTGTGTTTCAAGCGAAAGCACTATACAGTCGGTGGACTTCAGAATATGCTCATTACATTCACCGTATATATTCTCATGGTGATCATACGGTATCTAGCTCAGGATACGTCTCCGTATTTTGTTGATGACACTAACGGACATTGTATTTGATGCGTGCTTTGTATTCTGTTGATGACACTTACGGTCATTGTATTGGAAGCGAAAGCACGATATGGTCTGTGGACTTCAGAATAAGCTCATCACGGTCAGCACATACATTTTGTGGTGCTAACCAACCTGTGTTTGGATGGTTAGGAGGACAGTGGTTTCTCGAGACTACCATGGTTAAAGTCCTGGTGCTCGCATTTATCCTGGGTTAATTTCAGTATTTTTCTAGCGATGTGCATTCAGTGAGAGGAGACGTTTCACTCGACTACGAGCCACCTATGGTGACTTCGTAAAATCTCAAGATCATATGTTGGCTCACTCTCTCGAAGGTGCTCATAGGGGTAGGGTCTGCGTGTGTGCGCTTATAGCGGTGAGTGCTTGCGCCTATATATGAGCGCTTGCGTCTGTACCGTGTTAAAAAAATACATGTCATTATTATACGTTCACTGGCTCACCCGTACAATTCTGTGTTTTGTTGATGACACAATCAATTGACCAGTCAAACGTTCCACGTGGCGCAACTAGTGTTGCACCATAGGGGCGCGTAACCATGGGGCCCACCTGTCAGCGTATATATGAAAGAAAGAAATGGTAGTTTGAGTCTGTACTGTATTAATAAAATACATTTTAGGGTGATCATACGGTCACTGGCTCACAATACAGCTCCGTAATTTGTTGATGACACGATCAATTGACCAGTCAAACGGTCCACATTCAGCAGTGCACATTACCATAGGGCCCACCCGTCAGCGCATATATGAAGGACAGAAATGTTAATAAATTAGTTATCGGTGGGGATTCGAAGTCGTGAGACCTCTTGTTGGCAGTCGCCCGCAGTGGGGGGGGGCACGGTGATTGGGCGGTGGCGTGGGGATTGCCAGAGAAAAAGCTGGGCGGGGGGGGGGGGGGGGGGGGCTAGAGGGATGGTCGGGGCGGCGGCGGACCGGTGGTGGGGAGTGGTTTCGGGGCGGGAGGGGCGGTGTGGCCGCGCGGGCCGGCCGCGGGTGGTGGCGGCCGTCGGTTCGGCCGGCGATGGATGGCGGCTCAGGGGGTGGAGGTTGAAGATAAACTGCAGGCCCTTGATTTCGTATCCAACGGCTGGAAAATATACTGACCATAGATGAAAATGTCAATCGACTGACGTGTAGCCTCACCCCGCACATACACATGCACGCACGCAACACTCGCACGCATGAAGGCATGCAACACTGACACATACACATAACGAACACACGCTCGCATGCAGGCGTGCAACACTGACACTTACACATGCACTCTGATAACCCACAAGTATAGGGTATCACAACAGTTTTTGATGGTAGAGTATTCAACCCAAATTTATCGATTCGACACAAGGGGAGCCAAAGAATTTTCTCAAGTATTAGCAGCTGAGCTGTCAATTCAACCACACCTGGAAACTTAGTATCTGCAGCAAAGTATTTAGTAGCAAAGTAATATGATAGTAGTGGTAACGGTAGCAAAAGTACTCAAAAGATATAAGTGAAGTGCAAAGAGCTTTCCATAAATCAACCATAGACTATCTCATACCAGCATGGTGCATCAAAGAAAAGTGAAAACTAAATGCAAAAGACGCTCGAAGATTTGCACATATCGCATGAACGAAACGAATCCAAAAACATACCGATACTTTTTGAAGAAAGATGGGATGCCTTCCGGGGCATCCCCAAGCTTAGACGCTTGAGTCTCCTTGAATATTTACTTGGGGTGCCTTCAGCATCGCCAAGCTTGAGCTCTTGCCTCTCCTTCTTCTCCTCACATCGAGACATCCTCGATCTTCGAACACTTCATCCACACAAAACTCAACAGAAAGCTCGGTAAGATCCGTTAGTATAATAAAGCAAATCACTACTCTAAGTACTGTTGCAAACCAATTCATATTTTGTTTTTGCATTATAGCTACTGTAATATAACTTTTCCATGGCTTAATCCATTGATAGGAATCGATAGTTTTATCAAAACAAGCAAACTATGCATCAAAACAGAACCTGTCTTAAACAGGACAGTCTGTAGTAATCTGAACATTCACCATACTTATGGTCCTCCAAAAATTCTACCAAAATTAGTAAAAATAAACAATTTGTATAGAAATACAGTGCAAAAGTTTTAGAACTGTTTGACGTTCCAGTAAAAAATGTAAAATCGTGCACTACAGCCCAAGTTTCTGTCCTGCACCGCACAAACCAACAAGCAATGTAAACAACCTAATGGCAAACCATGGCACATTATTTTTATTCTAAACTTTATAAAAGCACACAACAGAAATAAATTACTCTCTAGAACTTCCGGGTGGTCTCCCTGGCAGCGATTTCTTTAAAGCCATTAAGCTAGGCATATAGTGCTCAAGTAGTGAATCCACCCGGATCCCAAGGTATATCAAAGCCAATTTTAATTAGCCATGATTTGGCATTTAGTAGTGAGCACAAAGCAACATATATCAAGCAATGACGAAGTCTAACTCTCTTCCTATGCATCGGCATGTCATAAAAGAACAATTCATGCACACATAGTAAAGGCCAATGCATAGTATAGACAGTTTCTTGCAATTTTATCATGTTGGAAACATAGAGAGGTGGAGATATAGTTCCTCTCTCATAATAATTGCAAGTAGGAGCAGCAAGAACATGCATATTATATCTATCAAAATCATCATGTGCAACGGTAAAAGGAAACCCATCAATATAATCCTTAATAAAGGCAAACTTCTCCGATATAGTGTAGTCGGGAGAATTCAAAAAGATAATAGGACTATCATGCGTATGTGCAATAGCAACAATTTCATGTTTAACATAAGGAACTATAGCAAGTTCATCTCCATGAGCATAATTCACATTGGCATCTTGGCCACAAGCATAGAAAGCATCATCAAAAAGGAATATTTCAAGAGAATCAACGGGATCATAACAGTCATCATAGCAATCATCCTTCGGTAAGCACGAAGCAAAATTAAACAATGTATGAGTTGAAGAGTTACTCTCATTAGAAGGTGGCCACGGGTGATCAATCCGCTCTTCCTCCTTTTGTTCTTCGCTCTCCTCCTCATCTTTTTCATACAATGAGCTCACAATGTCATTAATTTCTTCTTCCATAGACTCCTGCAAAATATTAGTCTCTTCTTAGACAGCGAAGAGTTTCTCAATAAACGCATCAATATCAGCATTGTATTAATAATTCTCATAGCAATATTTAAGGATAGCTAAATTTTCAGGTCTATAAACCAAATCATCATAATCTTCAAATTCTTTAAACAAAGATTCAATTTCACATGCACCCTTAAAAGCAACAAATTCTTCTATTTGTTCCACATCATAGTAATCATATATACCTCTAGCATAAGAATCCAAGGTTTCATTATCATTAAATTTTCATGAAAAGGGAAGGTGTGGAGCCTTCATCCTAGAGCAACAAGTGTAATCATATCTGAAGCATAGTTCCCGAGCATACCAATGCAACATATGAATTTGATCCCATAATAGTTTCCCTTTTTGAGTCAAGCGATAATCCCTAAAGATTCCACGTTGATCCAACGTGTCTCCCATTACATAATTGAATGGCATTTTCTCAGGATTATCAAAGTAGTACATAATATTTTTCACATAACCAGCATCGAGGGTTTTAGGAGGTTCCCCATCTCCATGAGTACACCTAATTTTTTGGTATTTCGTGTTCCATATCCATAACTAAAGATATAGAACAACTTAGAATAGCAAGTAAAATTACTTAGTGATAAAGCAAACAAGCACACACGAGAATATTCACCCCACGCTATAACTCCCTGGCAACGGCGCCAGAAAAAGGTCTTGATAACCCACAAGTATAGGGGATCAATTGTAGCCTCTTTCGATAAGTAAGAGTGTCGAACCCAACGAGGAGCTAAAGGTAGAAAAAATATTCCCTCAAGTTCTATCGACCACAGATACAACTCTACGCACGCTTAACGTTTGCTTTACCTAGAACAAGTATAAAACTAGAAGTACTTTGTAGGTGTAACGGGATAGGTTTGCAAGAATATAAAGAGCACGTAAATAAAAACTAGGGGCTGTTTTAGGTAAAGAAGCAATAAATTTAGTTATAGCGAGTGTGGAAAAGTGGTGGTAGGAGTTGCGAAATTGTCCCTAAGCAATTGACTACCTTACTAGACCGTTAGCAACTTTTATGTGGGAGAGGCCACTTCTAGCATGTCATCCCTGACTTGGAATTCTATGTACTTATGATTGGAACTATTAGCAAGCATCCGCAACTACTAACATTCATTAACGTAAAACCCAACCATAGCATTAAGATATATTGGCCCCCCTTCAATCCCGTATGCATCAATTTCTATTCTAGGTTGAAGCTTCTGTCACTCTTGCCCTCCAATACATAGTCCTATCAACATACAACTAACCCTACTGTGTGATCCACATTCGTGCTCATATGATGGGCACCAAACAACAGCAGCATAACCACAAGCAAATTAAACCAATCATAGCAATTCACCAATTACCGATAGGACAACGAAAATCTACTCAGACATCATAGGATGGCAACACATCACTGGATAATAATATGAAGCATAAAGCACCATGTTCAAGTAGAGGGTACAGCGGGTTGCAGGAGAGTCGACCGCTGTAGATAGATGGGGGAAGGTGATGGAGATGTTGGTGAAGATGATGGAGGTGTTGGTGTAGATTGCACTGATGATGATGGCCCCGGCGCCGTTTCGGCGCCACCGGGAGAGAGGGGGAGAGAGCCCCCTTCTTCTTCTTCTTCCTTGACCTTCTCCCTAGATGGGAGAAGGGTTTCCCCCCTGGTCCATGGCCTCCATGGCATAGGAGGGGCGAGAGCCCATCCGAGATTGGATCTGTCTCTCTCTGTTTCTGCGTTCTCGAATTCTGCCCTTTCACTGTTTCTTATATATCCGGAGATCTGTAACTCTGATTGGATTGAAACCTTCGCCCATATTTTCTCTGAAAATTAGCTTTCTTGCGGCCAAAGAATAGCAGCAACCGCCTTATGGGGAGCCCACGAGGGTAGGGGCGCACCCAAGGGGGCAGGCGCACTGTCACGCCCTCGATGCGGCTATATCTCCTACGTGTCGAAGCATGACTTAGAGGCATAACCGCATTGAAAGCAATGTCGCAAGTGAGGTAATCTTCACAAGAACCCATGTAAATAAATAAAGGGGAAAGGTACATAGTTGTCTTACACTCGCCACGTCACACAAATACATAAATAAGTCATTACATTCATCCAATACACTCAGCTGGGTCCGACTACGGAACCAAAAAGAAGATCAACCCCCAAATGCGACAAAGTCCCTGATCGCCCCAACTGGGCACCTCTACTGATCATCTAGGAAAGACACGTAGTAATGGCGAGAGTCTTCATCGAACTCCCACTTGAGCTCGGTCATACCATCTGGAACGGTATCATCGGTCCCTGCATCTGGTTTTGGAAGTAAACTGTGAGTGACGGGGACTCAACAATCTCGCACCCTCGCGATCAAGACTATTTAAGCTTATAGGTAAGGTAAAGGTATGATGTGGAGCTGCAGCAAGCGACTAGCATATATGGTGGCTAACATATTCGCAAAAGAGAGTGAGAAGAGAAGGCAAAATCACGGTAGAACAACTATGATCAAGAAGTGACCCTAGAACAACCTACGTCAAGCATTACTCCAACACCATGTTCACTTACCGTACTCCGCCGAGAAGAGACCACCACAGTTACACACACGGTTGGTGCATTTTAATTAAGTTAAGTTTTAGGTTATCTACAACCGGACATTAACAAATTCCCATCTGCCCATAACCGCGGGCACGGTTTTCGAAAGTTCAAATCCCCGCAGGAGAGTCCCAACTTAGCCCATCACAAGCTCTCACGGTCAACGAAGGATATTCCTTCTCCCAAGACAATCCGATCAGACTCGGCATCCCGGTTACAAGACATCCTCGACAATGGTAAAACTAAACCAGCAAAGCCACCCGAATGTGCCGACAAATCCCGATAGGAGCTGCACATATCTCGTTCTCAGGGTACAACGGATTGTCCAAGGTTCCGGTAGGCCAGCCCAGAGTTGCCCCTGGTGGCCACTGGCAGATGACAGGTTGGACCAACACTTAGAGGAGCACTGGCCCGGGGGTTTAAATAAAGATGACCCTTGAGTCCGCGGAACCCAAGGGAAAAAGAGGCTAGGTGGCGAATGGTAAAACCAATGTTGGGCCATGCTGGAAGAGTTTTATTCAAGGTGAACTGTCAAGGGGTTCCCATTATAACCCAACCGTGTAAGGAACGCAAAAATCTAGGAACATAACATCGATATGACGGAAACTAGGGCGGCAAGAGTGGAACAAAACACTAGGCATAAGGCCGAGCCTTCCACCCTTTACCAAGTATGTAGGTGCATCAAGATAAACAAGATAATATGGTGATATCCCAACAAATAAACATGTTCCAACAAGGAACAATCTCCAATCTTCACATGCAACTAGCAACGCTATAAGAGAGGCTGAGCAAAGCGGTAACATAGCCAAACAATGGTTTGCTAGGACATGGTGGGTTAGAGGTTTGAAATGGCAATATGGGAGGCATGATAAGCAAGTGTTAGGTATCGTAGCATAGGCATAGCAAAAGAGCGAGCATCTAGCAAGCAAAGATAGAAGTGATTTCGAGGGTATGGTCATCTTGCCTGCAAAGTTCTCAGAATTGCCTTGATCCTCGTAAGCATACTCAACGGGCTCCTTTTTCACGTACTCGTCTCCCGGCTCTACCAAAACAAGAACAACAAGCAAAAGGAACACAATCAACCACGTGCAATGCTCAAACAACATGATGCAAACAAGGTATGGTATGCGGGATGCGGTATGTGATGCATATGCAAGATTTGGAAAGAAATGATTGAACCTGGCCAAAACTTGGAAATCCAAGAGTGCCACTGGAAAGAGGAGTTGATTTCGGTTGAAATCAATATAAAGATCACCGGAATCGGATGCACGGTTTGGAAATGGCAAGCAAAACAAATATGGCACCGGTCTGCGATAATCAGCAAGTAGCCATCTAAATGCATCAAGATAAATATGCTACAACACTCAAACATGACAACAAAATAGATGGAAGGGATACTCTCATGATGCTTAACAAAAGATGAACACTGAGCTACGGCTAATTCACTCATTAACAGGTTCAAACAAGCATGGCAAAAGTGCAAAAGATAACATGTTTCAGACTTAGTGAAATTAACACAAGCCTGGAATTTATCATCAGGAAGCAATCTTTAGAGCATGAGAACTATATGCTACAGGAACATATCATGGCAAGGCAAGGCATGGCATGAAGCTAATCAAAGCATATAACAAAAGTCCCTTAGTGACCTTGAGCCAAAAGGGATCATAAAATACAATTGCAAGCATGTGAATATAGCAAAAACATAAACAGATTCAGACTTATCGAAAAACTGGAGCATGCAAAACAGATTAACAAGTAGGCATGTTTACGAGCTCGATGCACTCACTACAGAGCATGGAATGACAAACTAAGCATAGATCCATCAAGAAGACATGGCATAGATGCTAGACATGGCAAGAACAACATCATAGCATACACGGACCAATAGCAACATCCTCGGCAAAATCGCTAAACATGCCAACAATCTGCCAGGAACATTTTATAGCAAAAGTAGAGCTCGATTGACTCAAGCTAGGGTGATCATAAATGCAAACAAAGACATGGATGGATAGATCACCACAATATTAACAAAACATCCTTACTGATCATCCTCAAAAGAGGCACGGATCACTAGGAAACAACATGAACATATGGCATAAAGACAAAAATAGGACAAGGACTTAGTGAAATTCTAAGTCCCTGAAATCAGCATCACTGAGTAAGCTACTTTGCACGCTTGTGCTAGTCACCACGAATATCACAAAAATACATGGCAAGCACCTCTGTAAAGATAACATGGCATACAACAAAACACATGTAGAGCTCAGGATCATAGCATGCACACATTAATCATGGCAAAAATGACAAAAGGCCATTTGCTGAAACAGATCTGGCATATTCCTCACATAGCCCTATTCCAACAACATTTTGGGCATCAAGATGAGCTCAAATGAAAATGATGCAATGAGATGAAATGACGTACTCGTCGAGGCGAACATTTTGATATGCTACACGCACGAATCGGAGCTACGGATGCGGAGTTATGACATGTCAAAGATTGCAACAAATCTAGGGTTTCGAGGATAAAAGTCAACCGATTCCCGATGTGGATCCGGTTTGCACGCGGATCGTGGTTCATCACCGAAGTCGCCGGAGCTCGCCGGAGAAGAAGAAGCAGCAGTCGGGCCGAGGTGCGGCGAGGAGGAGGCCGGCCGGCACGGCGCGCGAGGGCGGCGCTGTGCACGGGGCGGCGGGCGTTGGTGGTAGGGCGGCGGTTGCCGGTGGACGGGGCGGCGGGCACCGGTGGCAGCCGCGTCGGTGGTCGGCAGACGTAGGTGGCGGGCGGTGCCGGCGCGGGAGGACGAAGGCGGGCGACGGCGGACTCCGGATGGCGGTGGTGGGCGCGCGGGCCTCGGGGGCCCTCCGTGGGCCGGGCGGGCCGCGGCGCGGTGGAGGCCGGCGGTGCCACGTGGCGTGAGATGAGTGGCGGGGCGAGGCGTGTCCGGCGCCGGCGGACAATCTCCGGCGCGGAGAGAGGCGGGGAGCTAGGGTTAGGGGGTGTAGGGATCCGAAAATGAAATGGAGGGGTCTTTATATAGGCGTAGAGGGAGCTAGGAAGCTCCAAATGAAGTGCGGTCTTCGGCCACGCGATCATGATCGAACGCTCTAGACGATGGGAGAGGTTTAGGTGGGTTTTGGGCCAGTTTGGAAGGGTGTTGGGCTGCAACACACACGAGGCCTTTTCGGTCCCTCGGTTAACCGTTGGAGTATCAAATGAAGTCCAAATGGTACGAAACTTGACAGGCGGTCTATCGGTAGTGAACCAAGGCCGCATGACAAGTGTCGGTCCAATCTGAAAACGTTTAGTGCCCGCACATGAAAAAGAGGTAGAAAGGACCACCGGAGGACATAGGAGCGCCGGAATGCAAAACAGACAACGGGGAAAATGCTCAGATGCATGAGACGAACACGTATCCAAATGCAATGCACATGATGACATGATATGAGATGCATGACAAAGACAACAACACACGGAGACAAAATCCCGACAACAAGGAAATAAAATAACTTAGTGCCGAAAACGGCAAGAGTTGGGATACAATTAAGGTAAATTACATCCGGGGTGTTACACGCGCCCCCTGCCTCGTGCCCCCCTCGGGAACCTTCTCGCGTTGATTCTTCTTCCCGTATTTCATAAATATTCCAAAAATATTCTCCATCTGTTTTTATTCCATTTGGACTCCGTTTGATATGGGTTTTCTGTGAAACATAAAACATGCAACAAACTGGAACTGGCACTGGGCACTGGATCAATATTCTAGTCCCAAAAATAATATAAAAAGTTGCCAAAAGTATATGAAAGTTGTATAATATTGGCATGGAACAATCAAAAATTATAGATACGACAGAGACGTATCACACCCCGGTCGTAGCGCCGCAGTAGTAGTAAATGAGCGATAAGGGGTCAAATCACAAAGCCCCACCTTTCCCGCATTAAGCTGGACGGACGGAGCAACCATCATTTCACTCTAGGGCGCAAGAGCATAAAGAAAAGAGCAAACCAATGATGTGTGCGGCAGCTACCTAGGGAAACCTAGGGTAGGGGGCTCCACTACAAATCCATTTTTTAAAGCGCCTCCACTACAAATCCGCTTCTCCCTCGTCCTCTTGAAGAAAACCGATGATGCGTGTGGCGGTAGGGTTTGTAGGAGTACTACAACGTGCGGGGCCACGTCGTAGTAAACGGGAGAGGGATTGAGTTTGAGTTGACGCCTTAATATGTGTGGGCCGCTTGGTTTTATGGGAACGAGGCAACATTTTGGTTTCGGGGACCAGTGGAGATATACGTACAAAAAAATAGTGTTGCTGAGAGTAAGCGTGAGGAGTTCCTTAACCTCAAGAAAGGCAACATGCCTGTTTACCAATACAATATCCTGTTTTAGAGGCTCGCTCTCTTCACTAAACAAGATAGCTCTCGTCCTTTTTGAGCCGACCAAGTATGATGAATTCTACAACATGGCACTAAAGCAAGAAGCTGCTCAGCTCAAGTGCGATGCTTCTAAGAAGAGAGTCAGGGATGCAACTCCATCTTCTTCTTCAACTCAAGTGGCAGCTAAGCAACAGAAGTTCTGGTTGCCTCGTCCTCCTCCATTCCGTCAGCCTTATCAGCGGAAGAGTAAATGTGGGAGAATGGATCTTCCCAGCCACCCAACCCGGGCTATCAGAACAAAGCTCCGTCTTATGCTCCAAGGTCAAGTGCTCCTTATCACTATCTGCTCTTAGAGGTTACTTGCAACAAGTGTCGGCAGAAAGGGAACTATGCGAACAAATGCTTCAACCAAAGGCGCCTTCCGCCTCCTCCTCCTGTGAGATCTGCCAGTAATGCAGTGGTCAAGCACAATCCCAAGCATGCTAAGGTCAACATGATGAACGCAACTCAGGCAGAGGAGTCTTCAGAAGTGATCATGGGTAACCTTCCAGTTAACTCCATTCCTGCTAAAATTCTTTTTGATACTGGTGCATCGCATTGTTTCATGTCAAGACCATTTTTTGCCAACAATGAATTCACTGCCTCTCATTTGGGCAAATCCATGGATATCGTTTCTCCGGGTAAACGGTTGAGTGCCAGTTTGGTGGTTCCAGATGTTTCTATCAAGATGGGAGACTATAGATTTCTGTCTTCTCCAATGGTCCTTGGTGACTCAGATATTGATCTAATTCTCGGCATGGACTGGCTCTCTAAGCACAAGGCTCAGCTTGATTCTGCTACGAGGCACTGCTACGAGGCAGATTCAATTGACACACTTGTCTGAGGATGTGATCATCTATGCCACTCGTCATGATACCATTCGACTGTTTTCTCTCAATGAGAAGGGCGAGTTGAATGCCATCTCTCAGATTCCAGTCGTTTGTGAATATCAAGACGTCTTTCCAGAAGAACTTCCAGGGATGCCTCCTCGCTGGCTAGTTGAATTCGTCATCGATCTTGAGCCTGGCACGGAACCTGTTTGCAAACATCCTTACAAGATTGGACCAGAAGAGTTGAAGGAGCTGAAGAAACAACTCGATGAACAAGAGCATATGGGTCTGATCCGACCGAGTTCTTCTCCATGGGGTTGTGGTGTTTTTTGTCAAGAAGAAGGATGGCACGGACTGACTTTGTGTCGACTACCGCCCATTGAACAAGAAGACAATAAAGAACAAGTACCACTTCCCAACATCAATGAGCTTTTCGAGCAACTTAAAGGTGCCCAAGTTTTCTCCAAGCTTGACCTCCGTATGGGCTATCATTGGATTCGCATTCGTGAACAAGATATCCCCAAGACAACATTCAGAACAAGCTATGGTTCTTACGAATACACTATCATGTCTTTCGTCCTTGTCAATGCTCCTCCAACATTCTCTCGCATGATGAAATTCATATTCAACCCTTACACAAATGATTTCGTCTTGGTGTATCTCGATTGGTCTTTTCCAAGAACAAGGAGGATCATGCCAAGCATTTGAGATTGTTGCTGGACAAACTCAGAGAACATCAGTTCTATGTGAAGTTTTCAAAGTGTGAGTTTTGGCTCGATGAGGTTCTCTACCTTGGCCATATCATCTCCACCTAGGGCATTGCTGTTAATCGGAGAAGGTGTCTGCAATTGTGAATTGGGAACTGCCTCAGAATGTTAAGCAGCTCCGAAGCTTTCTTGGGATTGCAAGCTATTGTCGAAGATTCATTGAGAATTTCTCTAAGATTGCAAAGCCTCTTTCCAACCTCCTCCAAAAGCATGTGAAGTATGTCTGGACGCCTGAATGTGACTTTGCTTTCAACACCCTTAAAGAGAAGCTAGTCACAACTCCTGTTCTGACTCCTCCTGATGAATCCAAACCATTCGAAGTTTTCTGTGATGCTTCCCTGCAAGGTCACGGTGCTGTGTTAATGCAAGAGAAGAAAGTTGTGGCTTATACCTCTCGCCAGTTGAAGCCCAACGAAAAGAACTACCCCACTCATGACCTCGATTTGGCGGCAGTTGTCCATGCTCTTTTAACATGGAGACATCTCTTGTTGGGAAGGAAAGTGGACATCTTCACTGATCATAAGAGCCTCAAGTACATCTTCACTCAGCCCAACCTCAACCTCAGGCAGACTCATTGGGTCAAAATGATTCAAGAGTATAAACCGAGTATTGAATATACTCCAGGCAAGGCCAATGTTATTGCAGATACTTTGAGCAGGAAGGCTTACTGCAACAGTTTGATTCTCAAGACCTTCCAACCGGACCTTTGTGAAGCTTTTCGCAAACTTAATCTCCAAGTTGTTCCTCAAGGATTTCTTGCCAACCTCCAAGTCTCTCCTACATTGGAAGATCAGATTCGTGAGGCACAACTTCTTGATGCAATGGTGAAGAAGGTGAAGAATGGGATTGCCAAGAGTCAACCCAAGTACAAGTGCTATCGCCTTGATGACAAAGATACTCTATTCTTCGAGGATAGAATTGTGGTTCCTAAGGGTGATCTACGTAAATTCATTATGACCGAGGCTCACAATTCCCTTCTATCCATTCATCCTGGTAGTACAAAGATGTACCATGACCTCAAGCAGTCGTATTGGTGGACTCGAATGAAGCGAGAAATTGCTCAGTTCGTGAATGAGTGTGATGTCTGCAGAAGAGTGAAAGCAGAACACCAATGGCCAGCTGGTCTCCTCCAACCTCTTGCCATTCCAGAATGGAAGTTTGACCATATTCAGATGGACTTCGTGAATGGATTTCCCAAGTCCAAGCGCAGAAATGATGCTATCTTTGTTGTCATCGACAAGCTTACTAAAGTGGCTCATTTTCTTCCTATCAAAGAATCTATTATAGCAGCTCAGTTGGCAGAGCTATATACCTCCAGGATTGTCTCTTTGCACGGTATTCCGCAATTAATATCTTCAGATCATGGAAGCATCTTTACTTCTAAGTTCTGGGACTCCTTTTAGAAGGCCATGGGCACCAGCATTCGCTTCAGCACAACCTTTCATCGTCAAACTAGTGGCCAAGTTGAGCGAGTCAATCAAATTCTTGAAGATATGCTCAGGGCTTGTGTCATTTCCTTCGGTATGAAGTGGGAAGATTGTCTTCCACATGCCGAGTTCTCCTACAATAACAGCTTCCAAGGAAGTTCGGGCAAGGCGCCATTCAAGATTCTCTATGGCAGAAAGTGTCGTACTCCTCTTAATTGGTCGGAGACTGGTGAACGCCAACTTCTTGGCAATGACTTAATCACAGAAGCTGAAGAAATGTGGAAAGTCATCCGTGAAAATTTCAAAGCCGCGCAATCGCGCCAGAAGAGTTACTATGATAGCAAGCATCATGACTTGGCTTTCGAGATAGGAGACCATGTCTACCTCTGCGTCTCTCCAATGAAAGGTACTCGTCGCTTCAGTATGAAAGGGAAGCTTGTCCCTAGATACGTGGGTCCTTTCAAGATCATTGGCAAAAGAGGCGATCTCTCCTATCAACTTGAACTCCCGTCCAACTTTGCAAACATGCATGATGTGTTTCACATGTCACAGCTTCGCAAGTGTTTTCAAGACTCCTGACCGCACCATCAACTTCGAAGAGATTGATCTCCAAGAAGACATGTCTTATCATGAGCATCCCGTTGCTATTCTTAAAGAAACCGAGCGCAAGACTCGCAACAAGTCTATGAAATTCCTGAAAGTGAAGTGGTCACACCATTCCGACCGAGAAGCCACCTGGGAACGCGAGGATCACCTCCGTTACGAATATCCGGAGTTCTTTCAGTCCTACATGTCGGGACGAGATCCTTTCATAGTGGTGGAGTGTTGTAACACCCCGGATGTAACTTGCCATAATTGTACTCCGTCTCTTGCCATTTTCGGCTCTAAATTATGAAATTCCCTCGTGGTTGGGTTTTGTCTTCGTTTTGCATTTTTTTCATGTCATGCATTTCATATCATGTCATCATGTGCATCGCATTTGCATACGTGTTCGTCTCACGCATCCGAGCGTTTTCCCTGTTGTCCGTTTTGCAATTCGACACTCCTACGTCCTCCGGTGCCCCCTTTTGTCTCTTTTCGTGAGCGGGTGTTAAAATTTCTGGGAATGGACCGAGATTTGCCAAGCGGCCTTGGTACACCACCGGTAGACCACCTGTCAAGTTTCGTGCCATTTGGAGTTCGTTTGATACTCCAACGGTTAACCGGGGAAGCGTAAAGGCCTCGTGTGTGTTGCAGCCCAACACCGCTCCAAAGTGGCCCAATAACCCTTCCAAACCTATCCCATGTCCTCCACCGTCGGATCACGATCGCGTGGCTGAAAACTACACCTCATTTGGACATGTCCTTCTATGTATAAATATGTGAACCCCTCTCCAAATTCCGGGTCCAAAACCCTAAAAATCGCTCCCGCCGCCACCGGACATGTCCGCCGCCCGCCAGACGTTTTCGCGCCACCGCTCCACACCAATGGATGCGTGACACGTGGCGCATCTGCCGACCCCGCGTCGCCGGCCCGCCAGGCCCGGGACGGGCCCCCGAGCCGCGCGCTCCTCTGCCGCCCGCGCCTCCCAGATCCGCGCGCCCCGCCGCCGATTCACCGCTCGCCGCCTACTCCGGCCGTCGCAACCGCCCGCCGTGCGCCACCTCTCGCCTCACCGGCCCCACTGCCTCGTGTCGACCGCCGCCGCCTGCGTGCGCCGCCCTGCGCCGCCTCCTCTCCGGCTCCAGCCCCCACCGGCGAGCTCCTCCGCACCGCCCTCGTCGCCGGACCTCCACTCCTGCCACCGTCCCCGTCGTCTCCGGCCACTCCTCCGGTGAACCTCGAACCACGCGCGCCAGATCTGGATCCAGATCCATGGTTGACCTCATTTTTTCTCCACTAAGTCATTTTATTTTGCATTCTGAAGCCCTGTTCAACATGCCATAACTCTGTGACCGTAGCTCCGTTTTGTGCATGCAATATATCAAAATGTTCATCATGATGTGCTCTTCATTTTGTTCCATTGTGACATGCTTGTTTGATTCCATCTTGATGCCCAAATCATTGATGCAAGATTGCTATAAAATGTTAGGTGTTGATTCTTAGCAGAGTATGAGCATTTGTCATTTTTGCTACATTTGTTGTGTGCTGCATATGGGCATGAGCTCTACATATGTTTTGGGCTATGCCATGCCATATTTACAGGGGTGTATGCCATGTATTTTTATGATCAATGTGGTGTCTAGCACAAGCATGCAAAGTAGCTCTCGTGATATTGCTGATTTCAGGGACTTAGAATTTCACCAAGTCATTGCTCTGTTGTTATTTTTATGCCATGTATTCATGTTGCTACAGAGTGATCCATGCTTGTTTTGAGTATCTTCAGTAAGGATAATTTGGACATATGGTTGTGATCTATCCATCCATGTCCCTGTTTGCAATTATGGAGTGCCCTAGCATGACTTAATCTTGCTCTACTTTTGCTATAAAATGTTCCTGGCAGATTCTTTACATGTTAATCAATTTTGCCATGGTTGTTGTAGTTGATCCATGCATGCTATAAACTTGTTCTTGCCATGGTTAGCTTCATGAACATGCCATCTTGCTGATGCTATGCTTATCTTGTCATGCAATGCCTTGTGTTGAGTGAATTGAGCTCGCAAAGAAGCCTTCATAACTCTGTTTATGCCATGCTCAGTTTTCTGCTAAGTCTGAATCTATTAACGAACTTGCTATGTTTACATGGGTGCCATCATATCTTCTGATCCTTTTTGGCTTATGGCCAGTAAGGAACTTTTGTTCTATGCTTTGAGTGGATTCATTACGTGCCTTTGTTTGCTATGTTCTGTTCCCGTAGAATGTTGTTTGCTTGCTCTAAACATTTCTTCCTGATGTTAATTCCTAGGATGTTATTTTCACTAAGTCTGTGATGCTGATATCTTTTGCACTTTTGCCATGCTTGTTTGAACCAGCTCTTGTCTGATTTAGCCGAAGCTCAGTGTTCATCTTTTGTCAAGCATCTTGAGTAGATTACTGCCATGTGCTTTTTTGCTATGTTGGAGTGCAGTAGCTTAATTTCTTATTGCATTCTAGATGGCATCGTGTTGTTAATCACAAAATTGTGCCGTTATAGTTTTGCTTGCCATTTGCAAACCGTGCATCCGATTCCGGTGATCTTTATATCGATTTCGACCAAAATCAACTCATCATTCCAGCGGCACGCTTGGTTTGCCAAGTTGAGGCCTGGTTCAATCTTTTCCTTCCGGAGCTCGCATATGCATTGCATATCACATCCCGCATGTGATGCCATGTTTTGCATCATGTTGCTTTCGCATTGCACTGTGATTGATTATTGGTCCTTTGTTTATATTCTTGCCTTGGGTGGAGCCGGGAGACGAGTTCATGATAGAGGAACCCGTTGAGTACGCTTATGAGGATCAAGCTTTCGTCAACTCGGAGAACTTTGCAGGCAAGATGACCATACCCTCGAAATCACTTCTATCTTTGCTTGCTAGTTGCTCGCTCTATTGCTATGCCGCGATACCTACCACTTGCTATATCATTCCTCCCATGTTGCCATGTCCAGCCTCTAAATCACCTTTCCTAGAAAACCGTTGTTTGGCTATGTTACTGCTTTGCTTAGCCCCTCTTATAGCGTTGCTAGTTGCAGGTGAAGATGGAGTTTGTTCCTTGTTGGAACATAGTTATTATTGGGATATCATTTTTATACCTTGTTTACTTTAATGCATCTATATACTTGGTAAAGGGTGGAAGGCTCGGCCTTATGCCTGGTGTTTTGTTCCACTCTTGCCGCCCTAGTTTTCCGTCAAATCGGTGTTATGTTCCTTGATTTTGCGTTCCTTACGCGGTTGGGTGTTATGGGAACCCCTTGACAGTTCGCCTTGAATAAAACTCCTCCAGCAAGGCCCAACCTTTATTATACCATTTGCCACCTAAGCATTTTTCCCTTGGGTTCTGCAGACTCAAGGGTCATCTTTATTTTAAACCCCCGGGCCAGTGCTCCTCTGAGTGTTGGTACGAAATGGGCAGCCTGCGGGGCCACCTCGGGGCACCTCGAGGATTGGTTTTACTTGTAGCTTGACCTATCCAGTGTGCCTTGAGAACGAGATACGTGCGACTCCTATCGGGATTTGTCAGCACATCGGGCGGTTTTGCTGGTCTTGTTTTACCATTGTCGAAATGTCTTGTAATCGGGATTCCGAGACTGACCGGGTCTTCCCGCTAGAAGGAATATCCTTCGTTGATCATGAGAGCTTGTGATGGGCTAAGTTGAGACACCCCTACAGGGTTTTGAACTTTCGAAAGTCGTGCTCGTGGTTATGGGCAGATGGGAATTTGTTAATGTATTGTTGTAGATAACTTTTACTTAACTTAATTAAAATGAATCAACCGCGTGTGTTGCTGTGATGGTCTCTTTTCGGCGGAGTCAAGGAAGAGAACACGGTCTCGTGTTATTCTTGAACGTAAGTAGTTTCAGGATCACTTCTTGATCTTTATAGCTTCACGACCGTGCTTTTCTTCTCTTCTCGCTCTCATTTGCGTAAGTTAGTCACCATATATGCTAGTGCTTGCTGCAGCTCCACCTCACTACCTCTTTTCCTACCTTAAGCTTAAATAGTCTTGATCGCGAGGCTGTGAGATTACTGAGTCCCTGTGAGTCACAGATTACTTCCCAAACAGATGCAGGTGCCGATGATGCAAGTGCAGGGGACGCGACCGAACTCAAGTGGGAGTTCGACGAGGATTCGGGACGTTAGTATGTTTCCTCTCCGGACGATCAGTAGAGGAGCCAAGTTGGGGCGATCGGGGATCTAGCATTTGGGGTTGTCTTTCTTTATTTGGTTCCGTAGTCGGACCTTGATTGTATTCCGGATGATGTAATGCTATATTTATGTATTGAGTTAAGTGGCGATTGTAAGCCAGCTCTTTATCCCTTTCTTATTCAGTACATGGGATGTGTAAAGATTACCCCTCTTGCGACATGCCTACTATGCGGTTATGCCTCTAAGTCGTGCTCCGACACGTGGGAGATATAGCCGCATCATGGGTGTTATAGAAGATACGGCGGCCGTGCCTCCCTCCGCAGAGAAAGGAGGCAGCAGCGCCCGCATCTTCCCAGCCCGGTCGTCCTTGCGGGGCCAAGAGGAACATCACTGCGTGAAATCAGCCCCCATGGCCCCGCTGGCTCCTGAGGTGCCGGCGCTTGGCGCGGCTGACGAGGTCCCAGGTGCTCCGGAACTCGTGGTCTCCCAAGCCCTGGTGACGGTGTCGCTTCCTCCCACTGCAACACCTCCAGTCCCTTGTTCTTCTGCTCCTCCTGCTGTCTTGGAGCTTGCCCTTTCGGAGATGACCCAGCTACAGGAGGATCTCCTGAGCGCGGACCCACGCCTGGTGGCCGGGCGTCTGGAGTTGGCCTCTGGCTGGCTTCACTCCGACCTGGCAGTTCGCGCGGCGCTGGGCCAGGCTGCTGCGGCTTCCGAGGAGGAGAAGCAAGGAGCCGCTAGCGCTGCAGCCGATCGTGAGGCGGCGTTAAAAGACGCCAAGGCCGCCCGTGACCACTACCAAGTGCTGGAGGGCGAGTTGCAGAGCCTGCACGACAAGCACGCCGAAGAGGCACGCTGCCGCCAAGCAAAGGAGGAGAAGATGAAGGCCCGGGAGGAAGCCGTCAACAACCGTGATGCTGAGCTGGCGGAGCTGGGGAAGAAGCAGGCCACCGAGCGCAACCGGTTGGAAGATTTGGAGCGGAAGATGGGGGCGAGGGAGGCCGATCTTGATGCCAAGGCGCGAGTCCAGGCCGAAGACCGCGTGGCCTTCACCGATCTTGAGAAGAGGTCTCGCAAGGCGCTGAGGACACTCTACGAGCACGGCTTGGAGAAGCCGCTGGACACCGACAAGGATGGCCCCGCCCAGCTGCTTACTCTCGTGGTGAAGGCGCGTGAGGAGGTTGTTGATGGCCTCAGTCCCATGGCGGAGGTAGAAGCTCGCGTCCTGTCTTCAGCCGCACTGACTCATGTCTTCAGCCATCTGCACCTCCGCGACGCCAGCGCTCGCCTTGACGAGCTGCTAGAGCCTGTGGCTGAAGATCAATGCAAAGCTGCCGCCGCGGCTGTACAAGGTCAAGTGAAGGCCTTGCCGGGGAGGTTACGTGGCTTTGTCTCCGATCCTTTGTCTGGCGACGCCGCAGGTCCTGCGGCTGGTGGTGAAGGTGAGAACATCGTTGCCCACGAGGGAGCACCTTCCACAGGCGATGCGATATCCAGGGGTGACTTGCGGTTATTCTTCCCGTTTCGTTCCTGCGACATGTATCAGGCCTCATGGAGGCGTTTAGACTTTTCATTTGGCATTGTGAGAACAATATGATTGTAATATTTGCTTCAAGGTTTTGCGATTTCCTTCCTATTTGCTTTGCGTTCTGCATCGGCAGAGCCCGACCCCGGTCATACCTCAACCGCCATTGGGCCGACCGGAGACTAAGACGAACCAAGTAGTGAGGGGCTACGTGACCAGTTAGACTCCTGAGTCATGATGCTCAAGAGTCCCCCTTGACGCACAAACAGCATATAGGGAGAGTTCGTGAGGATAGATCAATGTTCTATGTCGGCAGAGCCCGGCCACGCGCATACCTCAACCGCCATTGGGCCGACCGGAGACCAGGACGGACCAAGGAGTGAGGGGCTACGTGACCAGTTAGGCTCCTGAGTCGCGATGCTCAGGAGTCCCCCTTAACATGCAAACAATTTCCATACCTGCCCTCGCCGAGGCCTCGGGAGGGGTGCGCGACGCCCAGGTCCGGGGGACCTGGTTGGGTGGCGTGCACTTGGGCGTGACCCGAGCGCAGCCCCCGTGCCCAGCCTCCTCGTTGGTCTCTCCCAAGGGGGGCGTTGTGGTGAGGCTGGGCACTGAGCTCTGGGCTCCCTGACGTTGGTACGACCGTGGGGCCGCCCTCAGTTGTTTATCACCAGCGCGGAGCATAGCGCTTTCGCTTGTGCATGGGCATAGCCGCTCCTCGACAGTGTCAACAGCCAACATGGAGCATGGTGCTTCCACTTGGGCATGGGATGGGGGCCCCCCTCCGGGAGGAGCCCCCGGGGCGTGTACAGCCCCGACCTGACACGTGGCTTGCACGGCAGAGCTGCGAGGTGTATCTGGGCACTCGTGAGCCAGCACGGGACTCACGAGGCCCTACCTCAAGGTGGGTTGCGCCTGGTCTTGAGTCTTGGTGACTATATGTCCCTGCAAGGCAGTTAGATGCAAGCACTCTACGTCCTCAGGTCCCGGCCCTCGAGCGAGCTCAGCCGCCGCTGGTATGCCAGGTCGTGATGCCGTGGTCAGGGCCAGGGGGTGAGGGCTGAGAGCCAATAAGAGCTCCTGAGTCGCGATGCTCAGGAGCCCCCCTTTTAACGTGCAAGCGAATTGCATAGGATGAACAGACCCATGGCAGGCAGCAATTGGGCAGGTGACAGCAGTTGGCAGGTTAAGCATGGAGAGCAGATCAATTTGGATAAATGCAGGAAAATGCGTGCCACCGGGTCCGGCCCGAGCGGCTTGGGGATGATGCAGCCCAAGGGGCGCCCCCAACAAGGTAAGCTAAAGATGTAAGCAAAAGGGATACATGCCATAGGGATGGACCCACGCGGCCTGGGAATAATGCAGCCCGAGGGGCGCTCCCACCTAAACGAGCTTGGAAGATGTCACCTGGTTCTGTAGACGAAGTAGAGTTGGTGCAGCTGATGGCGTGCGTTGAAGAAATGACTCCTCATGAGCCGCCAGAACCCTGAGCCTCGGGATGCTCTGTGGCTCGGGAGGTTCTATGAAGACCGTCTCCATTTCCTCCAGAGTGGCATGGTACCTGGCTTCCTGAGCCGCCAGGACACGTCGCATGTTGCGCTGATAGGCCGAAGCCACGCTCGGCAAGCCAAAGGACATATGAACGTAGCTGTGCGGCAGGCCCTCGCAGCGGCGCATATGCGAAGGCCAGAAACGCTCCTGATATGGGGCCCTGTTGAGTCCTGGGACGTCGATGCAGACACGCAGCCCAGCATCCTCACCAGGATGCGGAGCTGCGCCTCGTGGGCGGCTGTCGCCGCGCATGGTTCTCGCTTCTTGCAGTTCCTGGGTGGTCTTGGTGATGAACTCCTGAGTGGTGGGCACTCCTTGCCCTGAGCTCTCCTGAGGGTCACGTGCCGCGAAGCACGCCTCCAAGTGGTGCCCAAGCGCCTCCCTCGTGAGGTTGACAAGGTCTGAGGCCCTCCAGAAGAGAGCCCCCAAGCCTTGCCTGAGGAGGGCGCCGGGCGCGCCTTCCTATGCGATGGAGGGAGGCGCCCCTGGAGCGGGCGCTGGTCCTGACGAGGCTCCTGTTGTGACGCCATCCTCCTGAGGTCCTGCATGGCGCGGCTGCTTCTTCTTGGGGATGGCCTCCAGAGGGCCTTCATTTCTGCTGTCGGAGTCGTCGATTGCTGCGGCTTCAAAGGCGCACTCGAGGGAGCACACCGCATCCCTCTCTTCACACGGGACCATGATGATTCCTCTGCTTCCTGGCATCTTGAGAACGTTGTAGCAGTGATAAGTGACTGCCATGAACTTGGCCAGGGCTGGATACCCGTGGATGGCATTGTACGGCAGGCGGATGTGCGCGACATCAAAGCTGATGAGCTCGGTGCGGTAGTTCTTGCACTCCCCGAAGGTGACGGGCAGGCGGACCTGCCCTATCGGTGTGGTGGAGCCGTTAGTCACTCTTGAGAAAGGCTTGGTGGGTTGGAGCTGTTCATAAGGCACTTGGAGGTTGTCGAACGTGTCGGCGGACAGGACGTTCAGCCCTGCACCACCGTCGATGAGGGTCTTGGTGACCTGCACATTGCTGATGACTGGGGAACACAACATAGGGAGGGCGCCAGCGGTGGCTGCGCACTTGAGCTGATCCACCGAGTTGAAAGTGATGGTGCATTGGGACCACCTGAGCGGGCGCATGGCCTCGAGTTTGGGGAACACCGTGTTCACCTCGAGAGCGAACTATTTGAAGGTGCGCTGAGAGGCTGGGGCCTGGGCGCCGCCCAAGATGCAGGCGATCGCACGCGGCTCCTGGAAGCCCCCAGCCCCTCATCCTGGTGGTGGTCGTCGTTCCTTCTTGGTGGCGGCAGCGGGGGAAGACTGGCGTTGCCCTGGGGGCGATCTTCACGCGGCGGGTCCCTCTAGGCGCCCTCGTGAGGCTGGTCCTGCCAGCAGTCCTCACGAGGCCGGTCACGCCACTCCTGGCATGGGCCATGGTCGTCCCAGCATCCGCCTCCATGTCCTCCTCCGCGGCCGTAGCCCAGGTCGTTGCACTCGGGGCATCGACTGTAGCATCCTTCTCGTATGGTTCTGAGCTCTTGACAGTCGCTGGTGTTGTGGGTGTTCAGGTTGTGGAAGGCGTAGAACGGTCGGCCGTTCTTGGATGACTCGGGTTGATCTCTGCCCCGCTTGATGTCGGGCTCCGCTGCGAGCACAGCTGCCTCCTTGCGCTACACGTCCTTGGCCTTGGCCTTCTTCTCCTCCGCGCCCATGGCTGGCAGCTCAAGGAGAGAGAGGCGCCCCTCCTCAGCTCTTGCGCACTTGGTTGCCAGGTTGAACAACTCCTGAGATGTGTAGAGCTCCTCGTGGATGGCAAGCTCTTCCTTCATCTTGACGTCACGGACGGCATCGGAGAACGCTGAGGTGATGGCCTCGTCCGTGACCTTGGGGATCTTAAGGCGGGTGTTGTTGAAGCGCTGGATGTACTTCTGGAGGGTCTCTCCTAGCTGTTGCCTGATGCGGCGTAGATCACCCGTGGCCAGTGGGCGGTCGCGAGTGCCCTGGAAATTGGCGACGACGCGGTCTCGCATCTCGTCCCAAGAGGAGATCGAGCCGTGCTGCAGGTTCAGGAGCTAGGAGCGAGCTCCATCCTTGAGAGCCATGGGAAACCAGTTCGCCATGACCTTTTCGTTGCCGTTGGCTGCTTCGATGCTCAGCTCATAGAGCTACAGGAACTCTGTGGGGTCGGCGGTACTGTCGTAGCGAGGAGGCAGATCCGGCTTGAACTTGACCGACCAGGCGACGCTACGCAGCTCGGGGGTGAAGGCGCAGCAGCCAGCCGTGGTTGTCGGGGCCTGCTTTAGAGGTGGAGCTTGGTCTTGACGAGGTCCATGCTGCACCGCTGCTGGAGGTGCGCGGTCTTGACGAGGTGGCGCGGGGAGCATAGGTGCAGCTTCTCGCGGCCGCGGAATTTCTTGGCAGCTTCTCTCTTCGCGCGCGGGCGCCGGGCGCGGCAGATCACGCCGCAGAGCCGCGCGCCTTGGTGCCAAGGCGCCGTCTTGGGGCTGAGGTGGTGGAGGCACGCAATGAGCCCCGTCGCCCGCGGCTGGTTGAGGGGGAGACAGAGAGTGGGATGACGCCGGAGAGCCCCCTGCAGCGCGGACGAGCTTGGTGATGCGGTCGAGCCACTCCTCATAGAGGTCGTCGACGGGGCGGTAGCGCAGGAGCTCGTTCTCCGCGAGGAGCGCGGCCCGTTCCTCCATGGGAGCGTGGTGCGCGTGAGACGAAGAACCGGCAGGGGTCAGCGATGGAGTGGCGATGCAGTCGTCTTACCGCACCGAAGGATGCTACGAGGACACCTGCTGCTCGTTCCCCACCGGGCCGGTGGCAGCGTTGGCGGCGGGAGATGGAGAACGGCAATGTGGCCCGCTGACGGAAGCCGTCTGAGCAACACGGGCGGTGAGGGCAGCTCGATGCTCAGCTCGAGCACAGCGAGCGTCCGCCATGGAGACGACGGAGCGACGAACTGATGGAAGGGAAGCTACGGCGCACCCCTACCTGGCGCGCCAAATGTCGAATGTGGGGTTTCGGCAAACCCTTAAGGTTCGAACACTGGGGTGCGCGCGAAGTCTTTCCTTCGTACTGATCTACGCCCTAGCTCGCTAAGATCTCACGAAAGAACTCGACGAACTCGCAACACAGAGAGACACGAGGTTTATACTGGTTCGGGCCACCATTGTGGTGTAATACCCTACACCAGTGTGGTGGTGGTGGATTGCCTCCAGGGCATATGATGAACAGTACAAGGGAAGAACGACCTACTGGGGTTGAGGTGTTCTTGTGAGTAGGCTCTCGATCAGGTTGGATCAAGCTAAGATGAGATGAGATGCGATCAACTCAGCTCAGCTCAGCTACCCCTACTATGGTGGCTAGCTCTACTTATATAGGCCCTGGTCCTCTTCCCAAATATCGAGCGGGAAAGGAGCCAACAACGGCGGGCGAATTTGAAGGGGGACAGCTAGTACAAGCTATCCGGATAAAAGTGGTCTTCGCCTGCGAAAGGCTCTGGTGGTGACGCCAGCTTGGGCTCCACGATGACCTCCATCTTGCCTTCCTCCTGGTCTTGGTCTCGTTGCACCAATATAGCAACCTTTGCCTGATGCCTCGGTACTCTTCGCCTGCACTGGCCTCCTTAGCACCAAAGAGGAAATAAGGACGCTGCGTGCACTGGCGCCCTCCTAGCACCCGCCTAGTGTCGTGCGTCATGGCTCACGTCACGAGGACCTTGTGAGGTTTGCCCTTCCTTGATATCTCCGTTCCTCGTGAGCCTGCCTGGCCAGGCTACTGCAGAGGAGGTCTTGCATCTTCCGCCTCGCGAGGTATGGACCCTCGCGAGTATCTTGGATGATTTGTTGGTGAAGATGGGTCGTACGGCTTACTGGCTTGGCCACGACGTGGGCCGCAGGCAGGCAAGTCTGGGGACCCCCGTTCCTAGAACGCCGACAATCTATCATAGAGTTCGTACTAGAATAACACCTCAAGACACAAATCAACCAAAACACTAATGTCACCTAGATACTCCAATGTCACCTCAAGTATCCATGGGTATGATTATACGGTATGCATTACACAATCTCAGATTCATCTATTCAAACCAACACAAAGTACTTCAAAGAGTGCGCCAAAGTTTCTACTGGAGAGTCAAGAGGAAAACGTGTGCCAACCCCTATACATAGGTTCATGGGCGGAACCCGCAAGTTGATCACCAAAACATACATCAAGTGGATCAATAGAATATCCCATTGTCACCACAGGTATCCCACGCAAGACATACATCAAGTGTTCTCAAATCCTTAAAGACTCAATCCGATAAGATAACTTCAAAGGGAAAACTCAATCCATTAAAAGAGAGTAGAGGGGGAGAAACATCATAAGATCCAAATATAATAGCAAAGCTCGCGATACTTCAAGATCGTACCACCTCAAGAACACGAGAGAGAGGGATCAAACACATAGCTACTGGTCCATACCCTCAGCCCCGAGGGAGAACTACTGCCTCCTCGTCATGGAGACCACTGGGATGATGCAGATGGCCACCAGAGAGGGATTGCCCCCTTTGGTAGGGTGCCGGAATGGGTCTAGATTGGTTCTCGGTACCTACGGAGGCTTCTGGCGGCGGAACTCCCGTTCTATTCTCGTCTCTGATAGTTTTAGGGTATATGGATATATATAGGCGGAAGAAATACATTAGGGGAGCCACGAGGGGCCCATGACGGTGGAGGGCGTGCCCAGGGGGTGGGCGCGCCGCCCTGCCTCGTGCTTTCCTCGTTGATCCCCTGACGTGCACTCCAAGTCTCTTGTATTGCTTTCTTTCCAAAAATAACTTTTCTGAAGGTTTCATTCCGTTTGGACTCCGTTTGATATTCCTTTTCTGTGAAACACTAAAACAAGGGAAAGAGAGAAACTGGCACTGGGCTCTAGGTTAATAGGTTAGTCCCAAAAATCATATAAAATAGCATATAAATGCATATAAATCATCCAAGGTGGATAATATAATAGCATGGAACAATCAAAAATTATAGATACATTGGAGACGTATCAGCATCCCCAAGCTTAATTCCTGCTCGTTCTCGAGTAGGTAAATGATAAAAACAGAATTTTTGATGTGGAATGCTACCGAACATATTTCTCTAAATAATTCTTCTTTATTGCGGCAAGAATATTCAGATCCATAAGATTCAAGACAAATGTTTAATATTGACATAGAAATAATAATACTTCAAGCATACTAACTAAGAAATTATGCCTCTTCAAAATAACATGGCCAAAGAAAGTTATCCCTACAAAATCATATAGTCTGGCTATGCTCCATCTTCACCATACAACGTATTCAAATCATGCACAACCCCGATGACAAGCCAAGCAATTGTTTCATACTTTTAATTAATCTCAAACTTTTTCAATCATCATGCAATATATGAGCGTGAGCCATGGATATAACGCTATAGGTGGAATAGGATGGTGGTTGTGGAGAAGACAAAAAGGAGAAGATAGTCTCACATCAACTAGGCGTATCAACGGGCTATGGAGATGCCCATTAATAGATATCAATGTGAGTGAGTAGGGATTACCATGCAACGGATGCACTAGAGCTATAAATGCATGAAAGCTCAACAAAAGAAACTAAGTGGGTGTGCATCCAACTTGCTTGCTCACGAAGACCTAGGGCATTTGAGGAAGCCCATTGTTGGAATATACAAGCCAAGTTCTAAAATGAAAAATTCCCACTAGTATATGAAAGTGACATCATAGGAGACTCTCTATCATGAAGATCGTGGTGCTACTTTGAAGCACAAGTGTGGAAAAAGGATAGTAGCATTGCCCCTTTTTATTTTCTTTTTTCGGCCTTTCTCTTTTTTTGGGACAATGCTCTATTATTGATGATCATCACACTTCTATTTATTTACAACTCAATGATTACAACTCGATACTAGAACAAAGTATGACTCTATATGAATACCTCCGACGGTGTACCGGGATGTGCAATGACTCAAGAGTGACATGTATGAAAGAATTATGAATGGTGGCTTTGCCACAAATACAATGTCAACTACATGATGATGCAAAGCAATATGACAATGATGTAGTGTGTCATAGTAAACAGAATGGTGGAGAGTTGCATGGCAATATATCTCGGAATGGCTATGGAAATGCCATAATAGGTAGGTATGGTGGCTGTTTTGAGGAAGGTATATGGTGGTTTTATGATACCGGCGAAAGGTGTGCGGTATTAGAGAGGCTAGCAATGGTGGAAGGGTGAGAGTGCGTATAATACATGGACTCAACATTAGTCATAAAGAACTCACATACTTATTGCAAAAATCTATTAGTTATCGAAACAAAGTACTACGCGCATGCTCCTAGGGCGATAGATTGGTAGGAAAAGACCATCGCTCGTCCCCGACCGCCACTCATAAGGTGGACAATCAATAAATACATCATGCTCCGACTTCTTAACATAACGGTTCACCATACGTGCATGCTACAGGAATCACAAACTTCAACACAAGCATTTCTAAAATTCACAACTACTCAACTAGCACGACTCTAATATCACCATCTCCATATCTCAAAACAATTATCAAGTATCAAACTTCTCTTAGTATTCAATGCACTCTGTATGAAAGCTTTTATTATATCCCTGTTGGATGCCCATCATATTAGGACTAAATTCATAACCAAAGCAAACTACCATGATGTTGAGAGACTCTCAAAATGATATAAGTGAAGCATGATAGTTCATATATTTCTTCAAAATAAAACCACCGCCGTGCTCTAAAAAGATATAAGTGAAGCACTAGAGCAAAAGACAAACTACTCAAAAAGATATAAGTGAAGATCAATGAGTAGTTGAATAATTATGCAACTATGTGAAGACTCTCTAACATTTAATAATTTCAGATCTTGGTATTTTATTCATATAGCAAGCAAAAAAAGAAAATAAAATAATGCTCCAAGCAAAACACATATCATGTGGTGAATAAAAATATAGCTCCAAGTAAAGTTACCGATGAACGAAGACAAAAGAGGTGATGCCTTCCGGGGCATACCCAAGCTTAGGCTTTTGGTTGTCCTTGAATATTACCTTGGGGTGCCTTGGGCATCCCCAATCTTAGGCCCTTGCCACATCTTATTACATAGTCCATCGAATCTTCACCCAAAACATGAAAACTTCACAACACAAAACTTAACAGAAAATCTTCGTGAGCTCCGTTAGTAAAAGAAAACAAACCACCACTTCAAGGTACTGTAATGAACTCATTCTTGATTTATATTGGTGTTAAACCTACTGTATTCCAACTTCTCTATGGTTTATAAACTCTTTAACTAGCCATAGATTCATTAAAATAAGCAAACAACACACGAAAAACAGAATCTGTCAAAAACAGAACAGTCTGTAGTAATCTGCAACTAACGCAAACTTCTGTAACCCCAAAAATTATAAAATAAATTTATGGAAGTGAGGAATTAATCTATTAATCATCTTCAAAAATAATTAACTAAATACCACTATCCAATAAAAAATGGAAGCAATTCTCGTGAGTGCTAAAGTTTCTGTTTTTTACAGCAAGATCAACAAGACATTCCCCAAGTCTTCCCAATGGTTCTACTTGGCACAAACACTAATTAAAACATAAACACTCAGTCATAACAGAGGTTAGATGAATTATTTATTACTAAAAAATAACAAAAAGCAAGTAACAAAAATAAAATTGGGTTGCCTCCCAACAAGCGCTAACGTTTAACGCCCCTAGCTAGGCATGATGATTTCAATGATGCTCACATAAAAGATAAGAATTGTAACATAAAGAGAGCATCAAGAAGAATATGACTAGAACATTTAAGTCTAACCCACTTCCTATGCATAGGTGTTTTGTGAGCAAACAATGTATGGGAGCAATAATCAACTAGCATAGGAAGGCAAAACAAGCACAACTTCAAGGTTTTCAACACATAGAGAGGAAACTTGATATTATTGCAATTCCTACAAGCATATATTCCTTCCTCATAATAAATTTCAGTAGCATCATGAATGAATTCAACAATATAGCTATCACGTAAAGCATTATTTTCATGATGCATAAGCATAGAATTTTTATTACTCTCCACATAAGCAAATTTCTTATGAATAGTAGTGGGAGCAAACTCAACAAAATAACTATCATGTGAGGCATAATCCAATTGAAAACTAAAATCATGATGAAAAGTTTCATGGATATAATTATTCTTTATAGCATACAAGTCATCAGAATAATCATCATAGATAGCAACTTTGTTCTCATAATCAATTGGAACCTCTTCCGGAATAGTGGATTCATCACCAAATAAAGTCATGACCTCTCCAAATCAACTTTCATCAATATAATCATCATAAATAGGAGGCATGCTTTCATAATAATAAATTTGCTCATCAAAACTTGGGGGACAAAAATTATCATCTTCGTCAAGCATAGATTCCCCAAGCTTAAGGCTTTGCATATCATTAACATCATGGATATTCAAGGAATTCATACTAACAACATTGCAACCATGCCCATCATTCAAATATTTAGTGCCAAACATTTTAATGCATTCTTCTTCTAACACTTTGACACAATTTTCCTTTCCATCATACTCACGAAAGATATTTAAATGATGAAGCGTGTGAGGCAAACTTAATTCCATTTTTTTGTAATTTTCTTTTATAAACTAAACTAGTGATAAAACAAGAAACTAAAAGACTCGATTGCAAGATCTGAAGATATACCTTAAAGCGCTAACCTCCTCGGCAATGGCGCCAGAAAAGAGCTTGATGTCTACTACACAACCTTCTTCTTGTAGACGTTGTTGGGCCTCCAAGTGCAGAGGTTTGTAGGACAGTAGAAAATTTCCCTCAAGTGGATGACCTAAGGTTTATCAATCCGTAGGAGGCGTAGCATGAAGATGGTCTCTCTCAAGCAACCCTGCAACCAAATAACAAAGAGTCTCTTGTGTCCCCAACACACCCAATACAATGGTAAATTGTATAGGTGCACTAGTTCGGCGAAGAGATGGTGATACAAGTGGTATATGGATAGTAATATAGGTTTTTGTAATCTGAAATTATAAAAACAGCAAGGTAACTAATGATAAAAGTGAGCACAAACGGTATTGCAATGCTAGGAAACAAGGCCTAGGGTTCATACTTTCACTAGTGCAAGTCCTCTCAACAATAATAACATAATTGGATCACATAACTATCCCTCAACATGCAACAAAGAGTCACTCCAAAGCCACTAATAGCAGAGAACAAACGAAGAGATTATGGTAGGGTACGAAACCACCTCAAAGTTATCCTTTCTGATCGATCTATTCAAGAGTCCGTAGTAAAATAACATGAAGCTATTCTTTTCGTTCAATCTATCATAGAGTTCGTACTAGATACTCCAGTGTCACCTCAAGTATCCGTGGGTATGATTATACGATATGCATCACACGATCTCAGATTCATCTATTCAAACCAACACAAAGTACTTCAAAGAGTGCCCCAAAGTTTCTACTGAAGAGTCAAGAGGAAAACGTGTGCCAACCCCTATGCATAGGTTCATGGGCGGAACCCGCAAGTTGATCACCAAAACATACATCAAGTGGATCAATAGAATACCCCATTGTCACCACAGGTATCCCACGCAAGACATACATCAAGTGTTCTCAAATCCTTAAAGACTCAATCCGATAAGATAACTTCAAAGGGAAAACTCAATCCATTACAAGAGAGTAGAGGGGGAGAAACATCATAAGATCCCACTATAATAGCAAAGCTCGTGATTTATCAAGATCGTACCACGTCAAGAACACGAGATAGAGGGATCAAACACATAGCTACTGGTACATACCCTCAGCCCCGAGGGAGAACTACTCCCTCCTCGTCATGGAGAGCACCATGATGATGAAGATGGCCACCGGAGAGGGATTGCCCCCTCCGGCAGGGTGCCAGAACGGGTCTAGATTGGTTTCGGTGGCTACGGAGGCTTCTGGCGGCGGAACTCCCGATCTATTCTCGTCTCCGATAGTTTTAGGGTATATGGATATATATAGGCAGAAGAAATACATCAGGGGACCCACGAGGGGCCCACCAGGGTGGAGGGCGCGCCCAGGGGGTGGGCGCGCCCCCTGCCTCGTGCTCTCCTTGTTGATGCCCTGACGTGCACTCCAAGTCTCCTGTATTGCTTTCTTTCCAAACATAACTTTTCCGGAGGTTTCATTCCGTTTGGACTCCGTTTGATATTCCTTTTCTGTGAAACACTGAAACAAGGGAAAAACAGAAACTGGCACTGGGCTCTGAGTTAACAGGTTAGTCCCAAAAATCATATAAAATAGCATATAAATGCATATAAAACATCCAAGGTTGATAATATAATAGCATGTATTAATAAAAAATTATAGATACGTTGGAGACGTATCAACTACTCCGTTTGTGTTCACACGACCTCATCCGCTGCCCCATCAACAATTTCATGATCTCCGTCTGTGCTATTGCTGCGGAGCTTGACCCTGTGCCTCCTCTGGAGAAGGTGTGGGTCCTTGTCTATGGCTTGCCTAGTGGTGGCAGGGCGGCGCCGAGGGGTGGCAAGCTTGTGCACATCCTCAAGGCGATTTCCGAGCCGGTGGGCAAGTTGGTGAATGCTGACGTGGCGACCTTCGAGGATGATGGCCCTGCCCGCATTGAGATCCTCTGCCCTGCTCCGGCAAGGATTGGTGGTCTGTCCATGATATTCTACTTCGGCACTTAGGGGAAGCGTCTCACCTTCGAGCTTGAGACTCCGGTTCCAGAGGATCTGCTTGGGCCAGTCCCCGCTACCACTGTGCCTCGCATGGGTGATGGGCATGGTGGGTATGGGGCCTCGTCTGGTGGGACCTCTTCTAGTGAGGATGACGATGATGATTATGACGAGGTTCCTCCAGCTCCGTCTAATGGGCGACATAGCCCGATTTCTGCTGGTGGTGGGTTTTCCTGTCCTGCTGGGATGGCTTCTTAGGTGGAGTCGGGGGTAGGTCTACGGTCGTGGCTGCCCCTCCCCCTGTCGCAACCCTGGTAGCTGACCTGGAGGTCGTGGAAGAGGACGTGGTGAGTGTGTGTAACACCCCGTGACCGATGCGCCAGGTGTTTTCTAGTTATTCGCCGACGTTGCCATGTCATTTGCTTGCGTGTTGCATCTCCTAATGTCATCATGCGCATTGCATCTTCATGTTTTCAAAGCCTGCATCTGTCCGGGTTTCCCTAGTTCTTTCTGTTGTCCGTTCTGAGCTCAGACACACTTGCACGCGCCATGTCCGAAATAGTATTTTTAAGTGGCTGTAAAATATTCTCAGATTGGGTTGAAAGTTGGTGTGCGGTCTTACTATAGTGTAGATAGACCGCCTGTCAAGTTTCATCGCATTCGGAGTTTGTATGATAGCCCAACCGTTAAACTATAGCGGCAGTATAGCCGGTCTTTTCATCGGACGTTTTCGGTCTCCGGAAACCCTGCCGGGCTGCATCTCTCCCCTCTTCTCTCGGACCAACCCGCTCTCCACAGTCCACCTAGGCCCAGCCTACCCTCTCTGCACAGTGCATCGAACCCCTCACGGGCGCGTCCGAAATTGTCCCCGACCCGACCCGGGCAGTCGTCACCGTTGTGTCCGGATCATCCCCAAACGTCTACAAAACGTCTCCGTTTCTTATTTAGACTTTCCTAGCCTATCTATTCTCGACCGTCGGATTTTGATCGGATGAGCTAACTCCCTTCTTTTCCATATATATATAGTCCAACCCCTACCCAAATTAGACAAATCCCTAATTTCTAGGGATCCTCCCGAGCGCCGCCACTCTTCCTGTCTCCTCCTCATCGGGATCCTCCTCGATCCAAAATCCCTCCTCTGTTTTCCGTGTCTGTCCAACCCCGCTCCTCCTCCCGATCCCCATGAATCCTTCTTCCTCGCCCTCGCGCTCCCGGAGACGGTCAGCGCTCGCAGCCCCTCGCGTCCGCGCGCCCGCAAAGCAGTAGTAGCAGTCGAGCGCCCCATTCCCCTTCTTGCACCTCGATCCAGAACGCCGCCGATGGCCTCTACCACCACGACACCGCTGCTGGACCAGCAGGTCCCCTACCTCGTTGTCCAGCCGACGCCGGCGATCGGAACCCCGCCGAAGATGAGCACCTCCGTCCTTTTCCCTCCCCTTCTTTCTCCCGTCTTCTTCTCATTCCTCTGTTTTCCTCCTCTTAGTATCTCATCTCTCTCTCGTTCTGTCTCTCTGTGCTAGGATGCAGCGTCGCCCATGGCCTTGTCTCCGGCCAGAACGAGCCTTCCCTGGTGCTCCCTCGACCCACGCCGCCTCGGATCGATCGACCCAGACCGGTTCCAGCTGTCTCCGCCGTCTCCTGCCGTCGACGCCGTCTACTTCAGGTCGTTGCGCGGCACGCCAAGTCCCTGCCTCGCTGCCAAGACCTCGCCGGAGCCCTCGATGTCCACAGCCGCAGCCCCTTGCTCCTCCGCAACCTCGAGCTTGGTGCCGTCCTCTGCTCCCGCATCGCTCGTACCTCGACCCGTCGATCTCCATGCCCCGCCGCCGGCCTTTGCTCGCTCTGCGAGCAAAGGAGCTTGAACTGCTCGCACTCCTGTACCCGCACGAGGACCGCATCACCGTTGACCGCAGTTCTGCGTGTAGGGCCCGGTCGCGCCATCGCCTTGCCTCTGCAGCCTGCCTCCCGAGCTCCTCCCGCACCGATCCCCGACGCCAGCGCCCTTGCCTGTGCAGCTACGCCGCCGCCTACCTTCGACCAACACTGAAACAAGACGACGAGCGCCGCGCCGTGTGCGTTGACTTCTCCAGCGAGGCCCAGCAGCATCCTCCGTTCCCTGGGCCGGCCCTTCTCCTCCTCTGCTCCATCCAGCTGGGCCGAGGCCCATGGTGAGAGACCCCCCAGCCCCTCCTGTGCACTGATGGGTCAACCAGATCCGGCCCATATCCTGTTTTTTACATAGAACATTTTCCTATTTTTCCCAGAGAACGTCAGTTTTGCAGAAAAGACCCTCATGTTCATGCATTTAATATCTCACAAACCATGCATCGGATTAAAATAAGTTATATATGAAACTTGCTTAGAATTTTGTGTAGATTAATAATATGCCACTTTCATCCATGTTTAAAATGTCTAAAATGAAGTTTGTTTAAATTTTCTCCTATGTCATGCTAAAATGCTTTAATTCATAACTAAATAATCGTAGCTCCAAATTTAATAAACTTTATATGTAAATGGGGTGGAAAAATGCCTAGTTTATCATGGTGGTTTTACGTTGCATGTTTGACAACTCTAAAATATGGTTTAGGGCAGAACAGGACCTAACCAAATATATGCACATGAGGAGTTTCCGGATTTGTTGTTTGTTGTTCCCGGCCTCATATAAACTTGACTAGATAGGTAGTTTTGCTTTACTTCACCTCTTGCCATGCTAACCAACATTTAATATTGTTGAGTACCTAAACGAGAGAGAACTAAATAAGTCATGTGGTGTTTTCTTCAATATGCAACTCCGTTGCATATTGAGCTCCACTTAATTTGTAGTGTTGTTTGTGCACTTTGCCATGCCATGCTTCTTTAGACAAGACATGCATCATACTCGGTTGTGCATCTTGTCATGTTGATGTGATGGTTGTTTACTATGTTGTGTGCTTCTTTCCGGTTTTGCTTCTTCGGGTTGGTTCCAATAACGTCGCGTTTGTGAGGACCCGTTCGACTACGTCCGTTTGTCTTCTTCATGGACTCGTTCTTCTTCCTTGCGGGATTTCAGGCAAGATGACCATACCCTCGAAATCACTTCTATCTTTGCTTGCTAGTTGCTCGCTCTTTTGCTATGCCTATGCTACGATACCTACCACTTGCTTATCATGCCTCCCATATTGTTGAACCAAGCCTCTAACCCACCTTGTCCTAGCAAACCGTTGTTTGGCTATGTTACCGCTTTGCTCAAGCCCTCTTATAGCGTTGTTAGTTGCAGGTGAAGATTGAAGTTTGTTCCTTGTTGGAACATGGAGATGTTGTTCCTTGTTGGAACATGTTTACTTGTTGGGATATCACAATATCTCTTATTTAATTAATGCATCTATATACTTGGTAAAGGGTGGAAGGCTCGGCCTTATGCCTGGTGTTTAGTTCCACTCTGGCCGCCCTAGTTTCCGTCATATCGGTGTTATGTTCCCGGATTTTGCGTTCCTTACGCGGTTGGGTTATAATGGGAACCCCTTGATAGTTCGCCTTGAATAAAACTCTTCCAGCAAGGCCCAACATTGGTTTTACCATTTGCCATCTAGCCTTTTCTTTCCCTTGGGTAGGCCTGCCGAAGGGTCATCTTTATTAAACCCCTGGGCCAGTGCTCCTCTGAGTGTTGGTCCAACCTGTCAGCTGCCGGTGGCCACCAGGGGCAACTCTGGGCTGGCCTACCGGAACCTTGGACAGTCCGGTGTGCCCTGAGAAAGAGATATGTGTAGCTCCTATCGGGATTTGTCGGCACATTCGGGTGGCTTTGCTGGTCTTGTTTTACCATTGTCGAAATGTCTTGTAACCGGGATTCCGAGTCTGATCGAGTCTTCCCGCTAGAAGGAATATCCTTCGTTGACCATGAGAGCTTGTGATGGGCTAAGTTGGGAGACCCCTGCAGGGTTTTGAACTTTCAAAAGTCGTGCCCGCGGTTATGGGCAGATGGGAATTTGTTAATGTCCGGTTGGAGAAAACCTGAAGTGGATCTTAATTAAAATACATCAACCATGTGTGTAGCCGTGATGGTCTCTTCTCGGTGGAGTCCGGGAAGTGAACATGGTGTTGGAGTTATGCTTGACGTAGGTTGTTCTAGGATTACTTCTTGATCATAGTTGTTTGACCGTGCTTTGCCTTCTCTTCTTGCTCTCTTTTGCGAATAGGTTAGCCACCATATATGCTAGTCGCTTGCTGCAGCTCCACATCATACCTTTACCTTACCCATGAGCTTGAACAGTCTTGATCGCGAGGGTGTGAGATTGCTGAGTCCCCGTGACTCACAGATACTTCCAAAACCCTCTTGTAGGTGCCGTTGAACCGTGCGGATGACGCAACCAAGCTCAAGGAGGAGCTCGATGAAGATCTTGTCCTTTGTGTTGTTTCGCTTCCGGTTGATCAGTAGTGGAGTCCAGTCGGGACGATCGGGGATCTGTGTAGCATTTGGGGTAGTCTTCTTTTATTTTGGTTCCGTAGTCGGACCTTGTTTGTATTTGGCTGATGTAATGCTTTATTCACGTAATTGTGTGAAGTGGCGATTGTAAGCCAACTATGTATCTTTCCCTTATGTATTACATGGGTTGTGTGAAGATTACCTCACTTGAGACATTGCTTTCAATGCGGTTACGCCTCTAAGTCGCGCTTCGACACGTGGGAGATATAGCCGCATCAAGGGCGTTACAAGTTGGTAATCAGAGCCTTCCCCGACCTTAGGAGCCCCTTGCTTGATCGAATCGCTTGTGTTATTGAGTCTAGAAATGTTCTGAGTCATTTAGGAATTATATATATCGGAGAGTTAGGAATTCTTTTTACTCCCCAGTCCCTTCGTCGCTCTGGTGAGGCATCCTGACGTAGAGTTTTGACTCTTCTCTTCTCAAAATTCACTAAAAAAAATTTAGGATCACGCGGGTATCTTGGAATCGTTCCGATGGTTTTGTGACGAGAACATTGTTCTTGGTGCCTCCTATCATTTAGGGGTTGTGGCAGTGTCCCGGGGAGTTGAGCTCTGAGGTGTTGTCGTCACAATTTTATCGTTGAAGTTCTGGAATACCTGAGATTAGTTTCGCCGACATCGAAAATCTCTTTTATGTAGTTGTTGGTGAGATAACCTCGACACCACCCAGTACTGGGGCGGGAGTTCGGGAGTATTGCCATAACTCGTATAATGGATGCTTTTCGAAGGTTGAGATAAATGATTTCCGAAGGTTTCTTGGTTATGTGTTGAAGGATGGATATAGCTGGATGTTGGATTTGCTAGATTTGGGTGAGATATTATGCTTCCCCTGTATCCCCAACACCTGATTGCATAACCAGAAAGTTTCGGGAGTTTATAAGTGGGAATTCAAGTAGCTCTTAGGATATCTTTCCGACAGATGTATGATATGAAATTGGGGTTCGACGTCTAGTGGTACGCCTATTCACGGTTGGTTTTACTGTGGTCTCGTTGTGTCTTAAAGAGTCCTTGGCTATGCCCACTCGGGGACGCTTTGTATGTCATGTGCACTGCCTTGTACATGATGGTGCTGTACGATCGAGCCCGTGTAGGCCCCACCATGAAAACTTTGGACGAAATCTCTACCATATGTTTGTTCCGGTTTATTTTGCAAGCCAATCCTTTGTTTTGTTTTGAGTTGTGGTATTCGAGTTGCCTCGAAGTCAAATGTTGATCCCATACCTTTACTAAGCGATGTTCTCATACTCTGATGTGAATACCAATCCTTCTTGATAATCGAGATTGTCATCTCAATCCTTTTCACCGCCTGTTTCTTTTCAGGTGGATCCGATCATTTCAACATTACCAAGATCAATTATCAGTTCTTCTCAACGTTGTTTGCTTCAATCGTTCCAAGTTGCCTTTGTTTCCCCACCCACCCACCCCTTTTTCTTCAAGGACTCAGATTTCTTCATCAAGTATCCATTTTATTGATGGGGAGTCTCTCCATTCCTTTCCGTCAATGTTCTTACCCGGTGTTGCTCATGAAGATGCTAACGGAGTCTCAAGTTAATCATTCTTCATTCTTTTTCTTCTCTAGTGAATCCAATTCAAGCTTTGTGGATCATATCCTTTTCCTCGTTTCAAATGCCTTCTCATACCGGTGCACCTCTTAAACATCTACTTCTCGCTATTCATTTGTTTCGGAGTACTGAAGATATCTCGAAAGATTCGCGCTGCCATTCTCAATCGTTCAAGATACTTTGAGGTTGTTATCTCTTTCAAGCCATTTAATTCAACCGGTGTATTCTCCTTTTCAAGTAATCATTCAACGGTGTATCTTTTGAGTGGGCCCTAACCCACATGTCTTTTTCCAGGATCTTATATGACTCTTCTATTTTCCCGGAGCTATCCTAAATTCTTTTGAAGTATGACATAAGAATGTTTTGTCATCAGTCATATGTGTATTTCTCCAAGATCTTTAGAATTCTTTTCACCATTGGCTCAACCTTTCCAGTATTCATTCCGGAGTATCTCAACAATTCATGGTGGTGTTTCTCGTCGTAATTCTCAGATTTTGAAGACCGAAGAAGAGTTTTTCTTAAATCTTGCTCCATTCTCTTCAAAATTCATGGTTCTATCTTGATGCCATCCTCTCATAATTGTTTTCAATTGCGGGAATTCTTTCCACCTATCCGGAGCAATTCAGGAGTCTTTTCAGTTTGATTCTCCGGAGCCCATGATCTCAGAATTATTCATTCCAGCTTTCATCTCTCGTTCTCCAAATCTCACTGGTGCGTCATTCAACTATTCTCTTAACAGCTTGTGATCTATTCGTACACATGTATCTAAATTCTCTCAGGTATCTTCATTCGCTCTCCAATTCTTCCCGGTGAAATGTGCCTTTGCTACTTTCATTTTCAACTCTTACGGTGGTTCGTTCAAGATTTATATTCCTTCATTATCATATCAATTTATTCGTTGGTTAAATGCTACCGGTGGTCCATTGAGTTTATGCTATATCTTTCTTAATCCTTTGCAACTGGAATAAGTAGTATGCCAAATCTGTTGTTTGTCATCAATTTGAATTGGTGAAGGATACGCATAACATAATTCTTAGTCTTGTTTCACCCAGATGATGGATTCGTTCCTCCGGAGTTTGGTCACAATAACTAATTCTCGTTGTAAATTGTTCATCTTATCTTTTTTCCCGGAGTTCCAACCTCTTTCAATTATATCGCCATGGAGATCCATCTAATCATTGCAAGGATTCAACTTGTGTTATCAACTCCTCCTTCATTCCATTTTGATCATCCTTTTGTTACCGGAGTTCTGCACAAAGGTTCTACATGATGGTTCATCAAGGAATTAATTCCTTCTTGAAGTGTTCATCAAGTTTATTTTCAGAGGTGCTCAAGCATTCTTCATCTTGCTATCTGGAGTGCAATTCTTTCTACCATAATATCAGAGGTGGTATTATGTCATTCTTGATAATTTGAGTTCATGTTTCATGATTCACATGTTGTCAAGAATGAGATATTGTAAATCCATCAATCGCGTTATTGGAGTTATCTTGGGTTATATCTAACCTCAAGTTTTCCCTAAGGATTGTTGCTATTATGGTGCTTATAATTGACCCAAGTTCTTTTATTCTCCCAGTGGTATAAGTTCCTCATCTTCTTGTTCATATCAATCCAACTTATTCTTTCTGTTAGTGGAAGAATTTCACCTCATAATTTTGAGATGTCTTCTATAAGTCCATATCAAGCCTATTCTTTTCATTGTTGATTTCCCAACAACTCCATCCAATCCTTCTTTTTAAGGATGCTTTTCAAATTCAACTGAGCTAGAAGATGTCATTTTCTTCTCAGTTGTTTCCTTTCCAACGATCCAACTTCTATTCTTTCATTCTGGAGGCATTGTGATGTTGCTCTCTTCACTCATCTTCTCGGATTATGAGGACCATGTTCTTTTCGTGCTTATCCAGTTAACCGGATTGTCATGCCCTCTTTTCAAGTTCTTACCATTCTGTCAAGTTTTGGCTCCCTTCTCAACCGGAGTGCCGTCTGAAATCGTTCTTACCCCTTGTTACATTCATTCAATAGTTTCGGAGGCAGTGTGTTGTGATTTCATCAAGTATCTTCTCATCTTACCAAGTTCTTATTCAATTCCTTTTCTTTTCAATCGGAGTGCTGCTCGAAGTTGTTCTTCCTCGTCTCTCTTTTCTAACAGAGTGTTTTCAACTTCATTCATCTCTGTTGTATTTTTTTCTTGAAATGGCTTAACCTTTTCAAGATTCTTTGGTTTCACTCATTTGTCAAGAAGCAACTTAGTTTTACCTCCTCTCTTCCTCTTCCGTTTCCCTCCGGTTCCATTCTAGATCTCGGGACGAGATCCTCTCGTAGTGGTGGAGTGTTGTAACACCCTGTGACCGATGCGCCAGGTGTCTTCCAGTTATTCGCCGACGTTGCCATGTCATTTGCTTGCGTGTTGCATCTCCTCATGTCATCATGTGCATTGCATCTCCATGTTTTCAAAACCTGCATCCGTCCGGGTTTCCCCCAACTTTTTCCGTTGTCCGTTCTGAGCCCAGACACACTTGCACGCGCCCGCGGCATGTCCGATATAGTATTTTTAAGTGGGCGGAAAATGTTCTCGGATTGGGTTGAAAGTTGCCGTGCGGTCTTATTATAGTGTAGATAGACCGCCTGTCAAGTTTCATCGCATTCAGAGTTCGTTTGATAGCCCAACCGTTAAACTATAGCGGCATTATAGCCGGTCTTTTCGTCGGACGTTTTCGGTCTCCGGAAACCCTGCCGGGCTGCATCTCTCCCCTCTTCTCTCAGACCAACCCGCTCTCCACAGTCCACCTAGGCCCAGCCTACCCTCTCTGCACAGTGCATCGAACCCCTCACGGGCGCGTCCGAAATTGTCCCGAACCCGACCTGGACAGTCATCACCGTTGTGTCCGGATCATCCCCGAACGTCTACAAAACGTCTCCGTTTCTTATTTAGACTTTCCTAGCCTATCTATTCTCAACCGTCGGATTTTGATCGGATGAGCCAACTCCCTTCTTTTCCATATATATATAGTCCAACCCCTACCCAAATTAGACAAATCCCTAATTTCTAGGGATCCTCCCGAGCACCGCCACTCTTCCTGTCTCCTCCTCATCGTGATCCTCCCCGATCCAAAATCCCTCGTATGTTTTCCGTGTCTGTCCAACCCCGCTCCTCCTCCCGATCCCCATGAATCCTTCTTCCTCGTCCTCGCGCTCCCGGAGACGGTCAACGCTCGCAGCCCCTCGCGTCCGCGCACCCGCAAAGCAGGAGTAGAGTCGAGCGCCCCACTCCCCTTCCTGCACCTCGATCCATAACGCCACCAGCGGCCTCTACCACCACGACGCCGCCGCTGGACCAGCAGGTCCCCTGCCTCGTTGTCCGGCCGACGCCGGCGATCGGAACCCCGCCGACGATGAGCACCTCCGTCCTTTTCCCTCCCCTTCTTTCTCTTGTCTTCTTCTCATTCCTCTGTTTTCCTCCTCTCGGTATCTCATCTCTCTCATTCTCTCTCTCCGTGCCAGGATGCAGCGTCGCCCATGGCCTTGTCTCCGGCCAGAATGAGCCTTCCCCGATGCTCCCTCGACCCACGCCGCCTCGGATCGATCGAGTCAGACCGGTTCCAGCCGTCTCCGCCGTCTCGGGCCGTCGACGCGGTCTACTTCAGGTCGTTGCGCGGCACGCCAAGTCCCTGCCTCGCTGCCAAGACCTCGCTGGAGCCCTCGATGTCCGCAGCCGCAGCCCCTTGCTCCTCCGCAACCCCGAGCTTGGTGCCGTCCTCTGTTCCCGCATCGCTTGTACCTCGACCCGTCGATCTCCATGCCCCGCCGCCGGCCTTTGCACGCTCTGCATCGAGCAGAGGAGCTTGAACTGCTCGCACTCCTGTACCCGTGCGAGGACCGCATCACCGTTGACCGCAGTTCTGCGTGTAGGGCCCGGTCGCGCCATCGCCTCGCCTCTGCAGCCTGCCTCCCGAGCTCCTCCCGCACCGATCCGCGACGCCAGCGCCCTTGCCTGTGCAGCTACGCCGCCGCCTACCTTCGACCAACACTGAAACAAGACGACGAGCGCCGCGCCGTGTGCGTTGACTTCTCCAGCGAGGCCCAGCAGCATCCTCCGTTCCCTGGGCCGGCCCTTCTCCTCCTCTGCTCCATCCAGCTGGGCCGAGGCCCATGGTGAGAGACCCCCCAGCCCCTCCGGTGCACTGATGGGTCAACCAGATCCGGCCCGTATCCTGTTTTCTAAATAGAACATTTTCCTATTTTTCCCAGAGAACGTCAGTTTTGCAGAAAAGACCCTCATGTTCATGCATTTAATATCTCACAAACCATGCATCGGATTAAAATAAGTTATATATGAAACTTGCTTAGAATTTTGTGTAGATTAATAATATGCCACTTTCATCCATGTTTAAAATGTCTAAAATGATGTTTGTTTAAATTTGCTCCTATGTCATGCTAAAATGCTTTAATTCATAACTAAATAATCGTAGCTCCAAATTTAATAAACTTTATATGTAAATGGGGTGGAAAAATGCCTAGTTTATCATGGTGGTTTTACGTTGCATGTTTGACAACACTAAAATATGGTTTAGGGCAGAACAGGACCTAACCAAATATATGCACATGAGGAGTTTCCGGATTTGTTGTTTGTTGTTCCCGGCCTCATATAAACTTGACTAGATAGGTAGTTTTGCTTTACTTCACCTCTTGCCATGCTAACCAACATTTAATATTGTTGAGTACCTAAACGAGAGAGAACTAAATAAGTCATGTGGTGTTTTCTTCAATATGCAACTCCGTTGCATATTGAGCTCCACTTAATTTGTAGTGTTGTTTGTGCACTTTGCCATGCCATGCTTCTTTAGACAGGACATGCATCATACTCGGTTGTGCATATTGTCATGTTGATGTGATGGTTGTTTACTATGTTGTGTGCTTGTTTCCGGTTTTGCTTCTTCGGGTTGGTTCCGATAACGTCGCATTTGTGAGGACCCGTTCGACTACGTCCGTTTGTCTTCTTCATGGACTCGTTCTTCTTCCTTGCGGGATTTCAGGCAAGATGACCATACCCTCGAAATCACTTCTATCTTTGCTTGCTAGTTGCTCGCTCTTTTGCTATGCCTATGCTACGATACCTACCACTTGCTTATCATGCCTCCCATATTGTTGAACCAAGCCTCTAACCCACCTTGTCCTAGCAAACTGTTGTTTGGCTATGTTACCGCTTTGCTCAAGCCCTCTTATAGCGTTGTTAGTTGCAGGTGAAGATTGAAGTTTGTTCCTTGTTGGAACATGGAGATGTTGTTCCTTGTTGGAACATTTTTACTTGTTGGGATATCACAATATCTCTTATCTAATTAATGCATCTATATACTTGGAAAAGGGTGGAAGGCTCGGCCTTATGCCTGGTGTTTTGTTCCACTCTGGCCGCCCTAGTTTCTGTCATATCGGTGTTATGTTCCCGGATTTTACGTTCCTTATGCGGTTGGGTTATAATGGGAACCCCTTGACAGTTCGCCTTAAATAAAACTCTTCCAGCAAGGCCCAACATTGGTTTTACCATTCGCCACCTAGCCTTTTCTTTCCCTTGGGTAGGCCTGCCCAAGGTTCATCTTTATTAAACCCCCGGGCCAGTGCTCCTCTGAGTGTTGGTCCAATCTGTCAGCTGCCGGTGGCCACCAGGGGCAACTCTGGGCTGTCCTACCGGAACCTTGGACAATTCGGTGTGCCTTGGGAAAGAGATATGTGAAGCTCCTATCGGGATTTGTCAACACATTCGGGTGGCTTTGCTGGTCTTGTTTTACCATTGTCGAAATGTCTTGTAACCGGGATTCCGAGTCTGATCGGGTCTTCCCGCTAGAAGGAATATCCTTCGTTGACCGTGAGAGCTTGTGATGGGCTAAGTTGGGACACCCCTGTAGGGTTTTGAACTTTCGAAAGCCGTGCCCGCGGTTATGGGCAGATGGGAATTTGTTAATGTCCGGTTGGAGAAAACCTGAAGTGGATCTTAATTAAAATACATCAACCGCGTGTGTAGCCGTGATGGTCTCTTCTCGGCGGAGTCCAGGAAGTGAACACGGTGTTGGAGTTATGCTTGATGTAGGTTATTCTAGGATCACTTCTTGATCATAGTTGTTCGACCATGCTTTGCCTTCTCTTCTCGCTCTCTTTTGCGAATAGGTTAGCCACCATATATGCTAGTCGCTTGCTGCAGCTCCACATCATACATTTACCTTTCCCATGAGCTTAAACAGTCTTGATCGCGAGGGTGTGAGATTGCTGAGTCCCCGTGACTCACAGATACTTCCAAAACCCTCTTGTAGGTGCCGTTGAACCGTGCGGATGACGCAACCAAGCTCAAGGAGGAGCTCGATGAAGATCTTGTCCTTTGTGTTGTTCCGTTTCCGGTTGATCAGTAGTGGAGTCCAGTCGGGACGATCGGGGATCTGTGTAGCATTTGGGGTAGTCTTATTTTATTTTGGTTCCGTAGTCGGACCTTGTTTGTATTTGGCTGATGTAATGCTTTATTCATGTAATTGTGTGAAGTGGCGATTGTAAGCCAACTATGTATCTTTCCCTTATGTATTACATGGGTTGTGTGAAGATTACCTGACTTGCGACATTGCTTTCAATGCAGTTATGCCTCTAAGTCGTGCTTCGACACGTGGGAGATATAGCCGCATCGAGGGCATTATAGTGTGGGGATGGAGGTGCGCCCTTCGTCGTTGCCGCGCTCGCCTGGGGTGGTTTGCTACTCGCGTTCGCCGGGGTCGCCCCTTCCCCTGCATAGGAGTCCCCGGACTTGGAACCGCCTCCACCCTTGGACCGGGTCATGGTAACCCCTACCGTGGTGGGCTCCAGGCTTCGAGTTGGGGCATCCCCGCTGATGGCCGCATGGCAGAGTGCGAGGCTCAGCTAGTCCCGGGTCCTCCTGGATGGCCGGGTCCGGACAATCCAGGAGAAGGCCGCCTTGCGGGCGGCTACTCGCGACTTGTCTTCAGGTACACCCACCATCCCTTCTGATCCTTCATGTTCCGGTTCTCGGTTTTCTATGCTTGGTTCTGCTCCATTGCCCCATCTGGCAGAGGTGGCTACCAATAGTGGCATTGTGTTTTGTGGCGAGAAGGGGCCCATCCTTGAGGAGATTTCTACTATTTGCGCCAAGGAGCGGCTCGATGGGGCGTTGGCTGAAGGCCATGCTTATGCTACACGTGGTGATCCCAGCACCCCGGTGCACACCGACCCTGGTCATAGAGAGACTAGGGAAGGTGCGGCGCCCCTTGTGGAGTCTGTGTTGGAGACGCCCCTGGCAGCCCCCCACTCGGTGAGGGCGCTGCGTGGGCATCCCCCCACATGTCTCAATCCCACTGAACACCGAATAGAGTTGTGTGGGTCTGGTTCCATGTCCGCTTCCCTCTCACCGGAGAAATCCACTGCCCCTCCTACGCGGGGGCGTCGTGGCAGCCCGGTGAAGCCATCCCCTCGACCCGCGATTGACGGGCAGGCTAGCTCGGCCTTACTTGCAGGGCCTAGGGATTCCACTGAGGTTATTAAATGAAGCTCCTATGTCAGAACATTAGGGGCTTGGCCTCTCTGGCCGGCGGCGCCAGCTCATTGAATATTTGCAGCAAGAGGAGATAGACATTCTCGGTCTTCAAGAGACGATTTGCCAGTACTTTAGTATGCACGAGCTCCAGGGGCTCTCTTGCCACCAGTTTGCCTGGCAGTGGTTGCTTGCTACGGGTCAATCTGGGGGCATTTAGCTCGGAGTCAGGGAGGATGCTTTCTCGGTTGAGGATATGGACCGAGGGGAATTCTTCCTAAGCATGTCCATCACCGGACGACAAGTCCACTTCAGTTGGGAGGTGATTTTTATCTATGGTCCTGCGGATCATGGGCGCTCAGCTACCTTCCTTGCCGAGCTGAAAGATAAGGTACAGAGGTGCACCACTCCAGTAGTGGTGGCTGGGGACTTCAATCTCATTAGGTGGGCTTCTGATAAAAGCTCACCTAATGTTGATCAGGTCAGCATGTGTCTATTCAATGACTGTATTGCGAACCTTGCGCTTTGTGAGATAGCCTGCGTAGGGGCTAGGTTCACTTGGACAAATAAGGAGGCGGACCCCATTCGGAGTGTCTTAGATCGGGTCTTTGTGTTGGCCTAGTGGGAAGTGGTGTTCCCATTGTGCTCACTCAAAGCGGTCATTTGGGTTGGCTCCAACCATACCCCCTGCTTTTCACGTCTGGGGATGAGACCCCCCATAGGACCCATCGCTTCCGCTTTGAGACATCCTTGCTGGAGCAACCGATTTTCTTTGAGCTGGTTTGTGACCGTTGGCTAGAGGCGGCCGCGTCCCCACCTCATGTGTTTTGTGTTGTGGATGTCTGGCACCACTGTGCTAAATTGGCTTGTCAGGCCATGAGGGGCTGGGGGCAAACATTGGCACTGACATCTGGGCCCGTAAAGGGGCCCTTCTAGATCAGATTAAGGTGCTGGATGGCCTTGCAGACGGGCAGGGCCTGTCTCCTGATGATTGTCTTAGGAGATACTCCCTTGAGGCCTCGCTCATGGACATCTACAAGAGCATGGAGCTATTCTGGTAGCGCCGAGGGGGCCGGAACTGGCTCCTTAAGGGGGATGCGACACTCCCTACTTTCATGCGATTACTAATGGCTGGAGGAGGAAATGTGCCCTCCCTTTCCTCTGGGATGGGGATGCCCTTTTGGAGGAGGAAATTAGACTTCCATAAGGTGTATGATCGTCTGGAATGGTCCTTTTTGAGGTTGGTGATGCAGCGACGAGGTTTTGACGAGAGGTGGTGTTCCTGGACCATGCGAGTGATTAGATCTAGTAACACGGCGATCAACATCAATGGTGAAGTGGGACCCTTTTTCTAGGCTTCTAGAGGGGTAAAGCAAGGGGACTCTATCTCCCCTGCTTTTCAACCTCGCAGTTGATGCCCTTGCGGGCATCCTAGATAAGGCCAAGTTAACCGGCCACCTTAAGGGTGTAGTTAGTCACCTCATCACGGATGCGGGGGGGGGGGGGGGGGGGGGTTACTCACTTGTAGTATGTGGATGACACCCTGATTATGGTGGAAGGCTCGGACTCGGACATTTTTAATCTTAAGTTCCTTCTTCTCTGCTTTGAGGAAATTTCTGGACTGAAGATTAACTTTGATAAGAGCGAGGTGGTGGTCCTTGGCTACTAAGAGGCTGAGCAGCTTCGGATCGTGGACAACCTCAACTGTAGGTTGGCGTCATTCCTCATATCCTACTTGGGGATGCCCCTGGCTGAGTCCAGGATTTTGGTGAGTGGGTATGATCCGCTTGTGGGACGAGTAGCGTCCCGTGCGGAGCCCTGGTGTGGTAGGTTCACTTATAAAGGCAGCAAAATTGTCCTCATTAGCTCTAACCTTGCCAGTCTCCCAATGTATATGATGGGGATGTACATCTTGCCCGAAGGTCTACATAGCTCCTTCGACAAGGAGCTGGCTAGGGTCTTCTGGCAGGGAGGGGATGGTCGGCCCAAGTACCATATGGTGAAGTGGGCTGACATATGCTTACCGAAGGACCGAGATGGGTTGGGCATCCCTGCGTCTTGCCGGATGAACGTTGCGCTTATGCTGCATTGGGTTTGGTGGATCTTGCGGGGAGTTGGGGGTTTGTGGCTGCAGCTGATTGAGTCCAAGTACTTGCAAGGACAACCCCTCCTGTCTTGCTCTCACTCGGCTGGGTCCTAGTTCTGGAAATCTATTCAGGCCATCAAGGAAGGGATTAGGCTGGGTTTGCGTTTCTCGGTTGGTAATGGGTTTGGGACCTAGTTTTGGTTGGACCCCTGGCTGGAGGGCGAGCCTCTCCGCTTGCGGTTCCTGAGGCTTCTTGCGATTTGTGCCGACCTGACCATCCTTGTTTCTGCGGCTGCTTTGGATGAGGGATGGAACATTGCGTTTCGCCACTCATTCAGACCAGATGAGGTACGGGAATGGACATACCTGAGGGAAGTAGTCCCTCTTCGTCTGTCCTAGGACCCTGAAACTATTTCTTGGAGCCTTTCTCCTTTGGGCGAATTCTTCGTTAGTTCCGCCTACCAGGCATTATTTCGTGTGCTGGTTCTACAGTGGCTATCCCCACTGTGGAAGGTATCGATGCCCTTGAAGATTGAAATCTTCAGTTGGCAGCTTCTACGAGATCGTCTCCCTTCAGGGACCGAGGTGCTGAAATGCCATGGTCCGGGCAATGGCCTTTGCCCTTTGTGCCATGTCCTGGAAAATGGAACGCACATTTTGTTTTCTTTCGTAGCAGCGCAGACAATTTGGTGCTTTGTTCGTGGACATTCTTTGGGCTGTCCATGATGGAAAAAACCGCGGTAGAAGTGAGGGCGAGGAAAATATCGGGGGAGTTCCCGGTTATGATGGGTGGTCAAGGGCTGAGCGATGCACATTTCTCTTGTACGTACACGCGTGTGTGCGAGGCGTTGCGCTCTAACTGAACCTGAGCGATTGCACTACCTACGTTACTGAACCCGAGCAATCGATCCCTTGCTGTTAACTGAACTCGAGTGATTCCTTCGCTACTACTGCTAACTGAAGCCGATCGAGCCCTGCTGCCTCCTTCCCTTGATGAACAGTGAGTGTTATTGGGAGGAGGTTTGTATGAACAGTTCCCGGTGGGCGGTTGGATGAATAGGACCCCGTGGTAGTAGAGGCCGTTGCCGCTGGATGAACAGGACCCCGATGGAGCCGGTTGGGGGTGGATGAACATGACCCCGTGGAGGGCTGGTTGAATAGTAGCCGGGGGAGGGCTGGATTAACAGTAGCCCATGGAGGGCTGGTTGAACAGGCCCCCGTAGAGAGGGTTGGTTGAACAGTATTCGGTGGAGGAGCCATGGAGGCTGGATGAACAAGAGCCCGTGGATGAACAGTAGCAGGTGGAGGCTGGAGGAGGTCGAAGGTGGATGGACAGTAGCCCGTGAAGGCTGGAGGAGGTCAATGGTGGAGATGAATAGTACCCCGTGGAGTCCCATTTTGCGGTATGCCACACCCCTCCTGATGAACAGGACCCCCATTAGAACGTAGCGCTCCAACACAAGTCTGTTTCCTCCGTTTTGCGGTACGCCACACCCCTCTAGATCAACGGTACCCCATTTCGACCGTAGGAGGTCCAAGAGAAGTCCATTTCCTCCGTTTTGCGGTAAGACAGACCCCTCCTGATGAATAGGATCATGTTTCGACCGTGGCCGATTGAACAAAAGGGTGTTTCCTCCGTTCTGCGGTATGCCAGGCCTCGTTTCGATCGGCTGTTCCGTCCAAGACGGTTGGCTCCCGATTAACACGATGTATTCCGTTGCCTCCCGATGAACACGACCCATTCCTTTGCCTCCCCATGAACATGACGACGATGGAGTTTCTCCGTTCTGACCCAGCCATGTACACGAGCCCTAGTCATACGTATGTGCGAGTAGGCGTTCAAGACCCCGCCCGTATGTACGTACATGGCCGTATTTACTTCCTTGCACCCTGACCACTGTATGTACGAGTACATCCTACGTGCGCGCCTCTACTACGACATGTGCCCACCTCTACTATGACACGTGCCCTTTCTTACACGGCCACGATTAGGCTGTGGTCTGAGGCTGTCATCGCCGCAGAATAACAGGGGGTGTGGGTGAGTGGATGGCCTGGCCAGCAGTGGGAGTAGTAGGGGGCGGTGGGGCCTCCGCGGCATCACAGTTGACCATGGGAGACAGGAGCACGGCATGACCGACGCTGGTTTGGGCGGCTGGAGCAAGAAGACCAGAGGTTGAAGAAGCACTACGACCGCTGCATGTACATCGTACGGTCACTGGAGCTAGAATCGTTCGTATTGACTAAGTTGACAAAGCCCTTCATCCCCGTCATCTTAGTGGGCCCACAAGTCAGCCTCCCACTATGGTGGGTCCCAGCTAGCAGGTGGAGTATTCATTTTTTGTGCGTAATAAGGAGGCACTTCCGTGCGTGCGAAGATACAACTACTAGGTCCAACCTGTCAGTGGGGGGAACATTTTCTTCACGAAATACAAAGGCCCTTCTTGTGGGTCCCAGCTGTCAGGTGGAGGAATCATTATTATGCGCGTAATAAGGAGGCATTTCCTTGCGTATGGCCGTGGTCCAGGCGGCGGTAGAGGAAGAAGATGAGAGATTGAAGATGGATTCCGGTCGTTGGATGTAAATCCAATGGCTAACGATGTCAGAATAATCTGTTGACTAAGTTGACAACAACTTGCGTTGGCTTCAACCTATTGGCCCACAATTTAGCCTCCAAAAATGTGGCACGTATTCAACCCATTTTTTCAGAATTTACAGTCAATTTGATCTCTTTTTTTAGAATTACAGTCCATTTCCTGGGCTGGGTGAACATATAATGTAGCTTCCATGCGACCCATTTTTTTCCTAAAAATTAAAGGCCATTTGCACTTTCTCGAAATACACGATTTTGCTGGGCTGATTCTAATTATAATGTTCGGTTGGGCGCAACAATGTTATCAAAAAATAAATAGGGGCTGAGCATTTTGCTATAAATATATTTACATATTAAGTGATTTATTATTACATTGGTCCTTAAATCTTACCAAGCTTTTGTGCACAATCACCAGGATTTTCGTTGCCAAAAAAATCCAGGATTTTATTGTTAAGAAATTATTTTTATAAGTTAATAAGATGTGGGATATTCTTTTCTTACATATGTAAGTATCTGTTGAATATATGATAACAATAACAATAATATGTAATAACATATAAAATAATCTAAATATATATAATATAGTTAGAAGGGAAACATAAGTTGGACCAGGCATTCTATATAGAAAAATAGAACAGACCTCTGCATCTTCTTCAAAAAAAATACATAAATTGGGCTACCGATGTTTCAGGAAAAATATAACCTCGGATGGGAGGTCCATAGGCCATTCGATACATGACGGCCCTCAAGAAAATCCAAACCGACAAGTTGTGGGATGTGCATGTTAAAATAGAAAGCCTAGACGAGGCAGCCCACAACCCAGCTGATACTTGCTGCCCCAGTTATAATTAATGATACCTGCCAGCTCCCCGGCTTCGTTGTGAATTTATCTATTTTAGTAACTACGTTGAAGCACCTAAAAATGTAACTATGTTGACAAATCCATGGGCCCCAACGTCAATATAAAATTAGGAGGAAGTATTTTTTCAATGAGGCACTTGCTTGCGTATGGCCATAAACCTGTTGGGTCCCGACTGTTTGCCTCTCCATGTATAGTCCTCTCCAGATTCCTCTCGTTTGTTCAGCATGTTCACAACGGCAGAAAGCGGCGCCGCGGAGAGCGCACAAAGGCGCAAGAGGAGATAGGACCACTTGAGGCAGTGCCTTATTTGAAACAAAGGTACTGAACTAGCCCAGTGGACAAGTGACACTTCCCGACAGCTGTTCTGCCCGGGTTCGATTCCACCTGATGCAAGGAAAATATCTCCAAATGTTTTTCCTCTGCCATTATTGACATGTGGGTCCCCATTGTCATCTACACACACCACATCCAACACTTGCCAAAACTTCGTCCCTCGCTTTCTCTGTTTTTCGCACAATCGACATTGTGTGGGCATTTTGAAAATAGCATATCTTTTTGACTGTGCATCATATGAAGATGTGCTATGCATGAATGTTGATCAGCATGATGTTAATTGGCTGGTAGTTCCATTTTCGACCATGAATAAAACATCCAACATGTTGTTATCCATGTTTTAAAAGGCCGTGTTAATATAAATGCTCTACCTCTGAAAGTTGTAGTTTCTTATCTGAAACTGAAACTTGCAGTTTCTTCTCTGAGGATCACATTATCTGCACTTTTATACTGCTATGAAACTACATTTTTTAAATGCTAAAAATATATCTCTAGAATTCACAAAATAATTCATATCTCAATACTGCAAATCTGAAATTCAAAAGATATTCATATTTGAAAGTACTCTCAAAATACACAACACAAAACACAATTCAAAACTTGCAAATACTGACAACCCTAAGCTCCCACCACCGCTCTCTCATGATCGCATTCGGTGAACCTGTTTGCTCCATGGCCCAGAGGAGCAACTATATGTACTCCCACGCGACAGCCTTCGGGAGTATCGCCACTTTTTTGCTCTGTTGTAGACATTTGGCCATGGATGTCGCCGCCGCTAGTTGGTCCTTGTTGTCAAACCAAGATTGTATCTCCAACATCCTAGCTAGCTTCACAGGGTCACCGCCTGTGGTCCTCACGTATCGGTTATGCTCCTCCAACTATCTACTTCTCCATAGCACCTTGTTTTGGATTAGAACAAGAGAGGAGCAATGCTTGTTTTGGATTAGAACAGGAGAGGAGCAATGCTTGTTTTCGACTGGAACAGGAGAGGAGGGGCGGTGGTTTTGAAATGGAAGAGGAGAGGAGCGGCACTGGATTTAAATTGGAACAGGAGAGGAGCGGCGGTGGAGAGGAGAGGAGCAACGCTGGTCTTGGAAGTATTTTTTTTTGTTTTGCGTATTTTGGGTCAAAGTTTGACAACGTACTATATTTGACAAGCAAAATGTGAATGCATGTCACCAAAAATAGTATTGTTTGGTTCGTATCTGCTGTACTTTCAAATTATATTATTTTTGTAATGAATAACATATATTTTATTTGTGAAAATCATGGCCAATTATGATCCAGAATAAAAGGGAGACTAGTTAATGTGGGGTCGCTTTCTTAATTGAAGGGTAAATTGATTTTGATTTTGATCCAGTCACAGCGCGCCGGCCCTCTCGTCTAATCCTAAATCGCTGCCAGATGCTCCTCTCCCTCTTCTCCGTTGCAAAACAACCTCCTCTCCTCTCCATCATTTCCATTCCAAAACCACCGTCTCGCCTCTCCCTCTTCTCCATTGGAAAACCACCTCCTGTCCTCCCCATCATATCCATTCCAAAACCACCGTCTCGCCTCTCCCTGTTCTCCATTCCAAAACCACCCCCTCTCCTCTCAATCATCTCCATTCCAAAACCACCATCTCGCCTCTCCCTCTTCTCTATTGCAAGACCACCGTCTCTCCTCCCATCTTCCAAAGATAGCACCAGACCATTCAGAAGGACATCTATGGAGAGGATGCAGCAGCGAATCAGGAAGATCGCCGGTGGCGACCAGGCAAAGTTAGCTAGGTTGAAGGAGATCCTTACTTGGTTTGACAATGAGTGGGCGATTTCGAGGACGGTGAGGGCCATGTGGCAATGTATGCGAAAGAGCGAGACGACGGCGAAGAGGGCGGCGATGTACTCCTCGATGGCAGTCCCGCCGCAGTCCTTTGAGTTCATCGAGTATCTCCTCTAGGCGATGGAGCAGACAGATTTACCCGAGGCGAAAGTCAGGTGGAGGTAGTGGGCGTACAAGTTAAAGGTCGAGCACCCAGAGGGTAACGAATCAATCGAGTACGGTGTGCCATTCGTGAGGGTGCAGACCCACCGGAGCCACATCAGTATTCGTTCTCCCACGGCAAGAGGAGGCCGGATGGCACGATGACGCTTCCCCTCCGTTCTCCACGGTTCCCTCGACGCTCGCCTCGTTCCAATGGTGGCGGTAGGGTTTAAGGTAAGCTTCGCACTAACCTAATCTTCCATCTGCTCATGCTTACAATCAGTGTGACAGCTAATGAAAATCATGCTTACAATCAGTCTCTGAGTACTACGCCAATCACCCTAAAATATCTCTGGACCTTTGGGTCAAAGTTGTGACACTATGTACACATAAAGAAAAATAGTTTGGTGCTTATTTCAGAAAAGAGTACTCCCTAGAAGACTGCAATATAAGCTACTATTATTGGGTTAGAGGATTTGCTGCTGAGAAAGATTCGTCCACAAAGAGCGCCACACATCCCACTGGTGGTGGTGGATCCAATGCATGCATGGAGCATGGTTGGTGTCGGTTATTTTTACTTGGCACACCTCGCACTCTGCATATATGCCGGTTCCATCTATTCATTTGTGTAGTTCCACCAAAATGCAGCTGAATAACCCTGTTTGCATAGATTATGAAAAAGCATGATTACATTATAGTGGCACCAGTTGATGAAACATACACTAATAAATAGAAGAAAATATTGCGATAGTATCATAGTATGCCATGCTGCAAGGGCGAGATGGGCCCTGCGACGCTTCATACGGTACGCCTCATACTGGAAATCGACCAAAGTCTCCCCGATACACCTTCTGCTAGTGATGAACATCAGTGTACAATGGTAGTACAAGGAGGGGCCTTGAGACAATCAAATCTCTATTTTTGTGCAGATCAACTAAAATTAGGCACCCCAGTTTGCAGAAATGCTTAAACATTAACAATGGGACTAGTTGATGAAACATATACTAACAAAGATAAGCACTTTCTTTATCTACATTGGAAATGAAAAGATAGAGGGGACACTCGCTCTATTTTAACTATATTATTACTTCATTTTATCAGTGGCACTAGGGTCGAGCAGGTGGCAAACGAGGAGTACCGTGCGTCGCAAGGATGGAGGTCGAGGGTGCTTAGACTGGGATGCTAAAGCTGGCTCTTTGAGTCCCTATCTTCCCCCCTGAAGTTTATGTGGTAGCATTTGGGTTGTAATCCAAACTTGGTCGAGCTGGTGCTGCATCGACGTACCTTCCTAACTTATGTGGCAAACTTATCTCCATCTAGTACTTTGTGCGTTCTAGTAGTAGTTGCATAACTGCCCGTTTACACTAAGATGTTGTGGTTGGGTTTCTTTAATGAAATCGGAGGAAAACAGTGGCACTAGTGGTGCCAAAACATTGCCTCAAATTAATATTGTCACTAGATTAAGGTGCAAAATAATAACATTACTGCTTTATCATGGCAGTGCCAAGACAGTAGCACAAGAGCGGACGCAACATGCAGGATCTTGGGCAAACGGTCAGAACAAAAAGGAACATACCTCGTGATGGGAACAATATCTACAATCAATGCCATTGTAGAAGAGATGAAACCAGTCACCAACACGGATGATTCAATTCATGGGACCATTCGGTGCAGTTCACCTAAAATGAAGCAATGTCCCATGAGCTAGCAGCTTCTTCTTCATTTATTTTTTAAGAAAAGGGCTCCAGCCCCTGGTTCGATTTCCATTAGAAAACGAAACCCACAGAGCTTCTTCTTCATTAATTGCAATAAAATTGAGCAACATCAAGGTTGGTTGCGAAGCTCCTAGAATGTTCAACTATAATTTGGATATCATTTGTGCAGTTCAGCTAAGATCAAGCGTGAAATGTATATCTCTGTTTGCACAAAAAAGATGGAAAGGAGGGTGAGTAACAAGTGATGAAACATAGTACATCAAATGAAAGGAAGCATGTTCCTTATCTGAATGGCAATCCTACAAGGACAGTAGCAATTTCTAAAGCAGCATCATTGCTAGATATTAGTCTGGGCATTAGGATTAACTATGACAACCGTTAAATACAACAATACTTTATTGGTGCCATTGATTCATTTTACCAGCAACATTACATTAACAGCTGCTACCGAGTTGGTACTTGGGCATGGGAGAGTAGGCGGACCAAGACAGTTGCATTTCTGACGAAAAGATGCAACTTATCTTAATGGCAAATTTAGCAGGACATGAAAAAAAGTGCCATTGATTCATATTACTGGATGCATTACATTGAAAACAACATTAGTTTCACGTGTCCTTACTTTTAACAGTGCAACTACTACATTTTACCAGTGGCATTACATAAGAGTGTCTCGGGGCAACAAACATCAGAACATGATATCTGGGTTGGTCCCATTTTTGTTCGATATAGCCACCTTATACTATGTGAGGCTAGCAAATCTATTACTGGACTTACTCTGTTGACTTGTCCCCAAGTCCCCACTCTCTTTCCTTTTTCAACCAATATATTGGGTTATATTGAGTTTGTACTGCGTTTCCCTTTATTTCCCTATTAGACCAAGAGAGCAGTTGGATAGCCAGTCTCTGCTACTTTTCGCCCCCATCATTTCCTCTTTCGACCAAGTCCTAGATTCAGGTAACAAATCTTCCCCCACCCCCTTTCTTCCTTGTTTGAACCAGGTAGTACTAGATTTGAGTGCATGAAGTAGTTTTACCTCTTAATAGTAAAACTTTAGGCGGCTTTCGAACAGCCGATCGATCATATCTATAAGGAGGCCAGAGCAATAGTAAAAGATACAAATGCAGCGATGCCAGGAGCTTGGGAAGTAGAGCAAGGCCTGTTTCAAAGGAAGTTAAACCTGAGGGTTGCTGGGATGTCGCTAGGTGGGCGACGGGAGGCCGGATCTTCCCACACTACGGCAGCAAGGAAGAAGGGATCGGAGGCCCTCCCTAGAAAGCTGTGCTTGGGAGAGAACGACAAGGCACGTTGATCGGGACGCTCCAACAGTGGGTAAGAGCCGTCGTCGAGGATGATCGCATGAACGTTGCACCTTCTCACCTTCCCCGGTGGAGAGGATCCGGCTGGATCTGTGACCAGCAGTGAGCAGAGAGAGAGAGAGAGTGGGCAGCGCTGTCATGTTTAGATCTATAGAGGACGGGACAGTGTGAAGAGAGAAACACTAGCAAGCAAGCGCGGAGGCTCCTGCCTATATAATGGAGTACTACTAGTTTTCTTTTGTCTACCAGAGCCGGCTTGACCTTGTCAATGATTGTCAAGAAGTCTTCGTGCACGTGCCTCGGAGGCGCAGTTGTCGTCATGTTGATCTGAAGCATCGGATTATAACATATAACATGAAAAAATGCCACATGACCAGAAACCATAATCTCACTGCCCAAAGGAGACAACAACATGAATCCCGACGAACAAACTAGACGAGGATCAGAGTTGAAATTAAAGATAAACTCGTAGAAAAGGGGTCCGTCGATATATGTCCTTGTAGGGACCCGACCTCAAACAGTCAAGTCTCTGTGCTTCCGTGTCATCCATGGATCGGTAATGCTGACACACACAGTACTGGAAGGATTTATAACAGAGTAGCAATCACACACTTATTACATCGAATGTCTCAAGAGAGAACTTAATACAATAAATATGGCTTAAGGCCATCTAATACGATAACAGCGGAATGCTTGCAAGATAAAGTGAGTCCATCAACTCCAATGGCATAGCTGAGTGCAGGACAAGGGCCTAGCAAACCTTACTCCTCGTCTGAAAAGTCTGCAACATGATACGTTGCAGCCCAAAAATGGGTCAGCACATGGAATATGCTGGCAATGTAACACAGTAGAGTAATGAACAAATAAATGCTATCACTACATGCATATATGGCTGGTGGAGGCTGTATGGTTAATATGTTTTGCGAAAAGCCAATTTTTCCCTACAACAAAGAAATATTTTTTTATTTAACTATCATGTTTGTTGAAACAACATTGAGAAGGTTCCTCCAACTCAATCCCAATTAAAAGTAATTATCAACCAACAAAATTTATTCAGAGTGATGATATCCATATGATAATCCAAGAACCAAATACTCAAGATGTCCATAACCGGGGAAACGATTACCATGATTAGTTTGTACACTCTGCAGAGGTTTGCCCACTTTTCCCCACAAGACTCGATCTCCTCCGTTGGATTTCTCGCACTACATGGTGTTTGAGAAACGGATGACCGAGACAAAGTCTTTCAAAATTACTAACTCTTTACTCTGGGTGGACAGTTACACCTACTTTCCCCTACATCTGCTAGCCCACCACTGAAAGAGGTCATGCAACATACTCAACTATGCTAGAGCCGATAATAGCTTGTGGCTGCACACGGAAGTTTCTAGCATGAATAACCTTATGATCCCTTTGAGCCTGGGTGGCGGACCATAGGATGATCACATGGGTACTCCGGGATATCCTAGGACAACACTAGATTCTCCAGGTGCCCACAAGCAATCCACCCAGATTTGTATTAAAGTTGCCACCTTAAGTTGAACCATTAATTAACAACTCACATCTGTCATGGATACACTCTAACCCATTCCACGTCTATGAGCATAGCATGGCAATATAAGCGTAACGTAGAAGTAGCTCCCAGGGGTATGATAATAAAACAGGTAATAGGTTCTACCTCATCATCTACTTCCCAGACCCACATGTTAAGAGATCCTACTCATGCAATGTGTGGGGGTTGTAACTAATGCATAAAAACTAGGTGATAAAGGGGTATGATCAAAGTTTTACTTGCCTTGCTGACGAGCTGCAAATCCTAAAGACTCGTAGTAGCACACTTCGCACTCCGGGTGTTCTATCTCAAACAAACAATAGCATACATAAGCAATCAAGCAAATATGCATGGGTATATCTCAAATAAGAAGATCTAACCAAAAAGTTGAACTGAAGAACTCCGGTTTGCAAAAAGAATCTAATCAAACGGAGCAACGAAACTCAAACTGCGAAAGAAACAAGACCCGATTACTAATCTGGACTAAAGTCAAATTTTACTGTACCAAAATCTTGTTCAAGTTGGTTAAACAGAAAGAGCGCTTCGAGACAAAGACCTAGGCGCTTGAATCGCCTGATTTGAATAAACGAGTGAAAAGATAAACTAAAACTAAGATCAGGGCAGAAATCGCGATCGAGAATAATCGCGGAAAAACCCTGGAAAAAGAAAAACTGACGAACAGGCTAACGAACGAACGTTCGCTGTGTGTGACTAACTGATGAATGACGTTCGTTAAAACGAACATACAGACGAACGTCCGTGGAATAAATAAACCGACAAAAAAACCGAACCGAACTAATCTAAAAAACAAATCTGATTTTCGAAATAAAACCGATCGGTTTTAAAAAAACGGTGGCTACCTCGGCGTTCGTGACGACAGCGGCGGCTACTCCGGCGGCGGCGGGGGCATGGATCGAGGCGGGCGGGGCTAGCGGCTAGGGTTTGGGGCGTGGGTGTGCTGCGGTGGCGGGACGGGCCGAGGGGGGTCGCGGGGGCGGCTTATAAGGCCGACCGGTCGAAGTCCAGGTCGGATACGGCCCGGTAAGGCGGTAACTTTTTTTTAAAATATTCCATGAGGAGAAAAAAAGAAAAGAAATACTAAACAGACTCCAAATATCCTAAAATAAATTTTCCCCGTCCTCTAAAAACATAGCGGACAAAGTGAACATTTATTTGGGCCTCTAATGCAATTTTGAAAAACGCATATTTTTCCTAATTCAAATAAAATAGAGATAAAACCCAAATAAAATATATAAATTGATTTTAATATATTTCCTCCAACATTTCATTTATTTTGGAGAAGTCATATTATCTCCTCTCATATAATTTTAATATGAAATATTTTCAGAGAGAAAATAATTAAAACCAAAGTGATCCTTGTTTCGATATTTGAGAAAAGTTCAAATATGAGAACTAGGAAAATCCCCAACTCTCTCCGAGGGTCCTTGAGTTGCTTAGGATTCTGAGGATCGCAAAACGAAATGCAGTAAAGTATGATATGCATGAATGACCTATGTATAACATTCCAAATTGAAAATTTGGGATGTTATAATCAACCTACCCCCCTTGAGATGAATCTCGCCCTCGAGATTCGGGATGGCTAGAAAATAGCCGTGGGTGGTCTTTGCGTAGATCATCCTCTCTTTCCCAGGTGGCTTCATCCTCGGTACGGTGGCTCCACTGAACTTTGCAAAACTTGATAACCTTGCTGCGAGTAACTCGGCTAGAAAATTCGAGAATCCTGACTGGTTTCTCCTCATATGTCAAATCGCTGTCTAACTGAATTGCTTCCAGGGGCACTGTATCTCTTAGAGGAATATCGGCCATCTCAGCATGGCACTTCTTCAACTGAGAAACGTGAAACACATCATGAACTCCCGACATTCCTTCGGGTAACTCCAACTTGTAGGCAACCTCTCCCATACGTTCCAAAACACGGTACGGCCCTACAAATCTCGGGGCTAACTTTCCTTTAACTCCAAAACGCTTAACTCCTCGCAGAGGTGACACTCGTAGATATACTCCGTCTCCGATTTCATAGGATACCTCCTTGCGTTTTGAGTCTGCATAACTCTTCTGTTTGGACTGAGCGTCCTTCAGTCTATCTCGAATCAGCTTAACCTTCTCTTCAGACTCCTTAATCAAATCCGGTCCAAACAACTGGCGGTCTCCAACTTCATCCCACATCAACAGTGTTCTGCACCTTCTTCCGTACAGGGCTTCAAACGGTGCCATCTTCAAACTGGCCTAGTAGCTGTTGTTGTACAAGAACTCCGTGTAGGGTAAATTATCATCCCAACTAGACCCGTAGTCCAGAGCACAAGCTCTCAACATGTCCTCCAGAATCTGATTGACTCTTAGTCTGTCCATCTGTCTGTGGATGAAAGGCTGTACTGAACTCTAGCCTTGTTCCCAAAGTCTGGTGCAACTGATGCCAAAACTTTGAAGTAAACTATGTTCCTCTATCTGATACGATGGTCCTCGGAACTCCATGCAGACATACGATCCTGGTCATGTATATCTTGGCCAACTTAGCACTTGTATATGTGGTTTTCACTGGGATAAAGTGAGCTACTTTGGTCAACCGATCCACTACTACCCAGATAGAATCATATCCCGATCGTGTCCTGGGTAATCCGGTGATAAAATCCATGCCAAGTTTATCCCACTTCCATTCGAGTATCGGCATAGGCTGCAGTAATCCTGCTGGCCTCTGATGTTCTGCCTTCACTCTCTGACATATATCACATACGGCTACATACTCGGCAATATCCCTCTTCATTCCAGTCCACCAGAAACGCTCCTTCAAATCCAAATACATCTTGGTGTTTCCGGGGTGTATCAAGTATGGTGAGTCATGAGCTTCCTATAATATCAACTTCCTGATCTCTGCATTGTTGGGCACGAATATACGGTCCTCAAACCACAGGGTGTCGTGCTCATCCTCACGAAAACCTTTGGCTTTGCCTTCACTCATCTTCTCCTTTATCTCGGCAATTTCTTTGTCATCCTTTTGAGCTTCACGAATCTTTCCCAACAATGTAGACTGAACTTCCATTGCTGCAACAAAACCTCGAGGAACAATCTCCAAACTAAGTTCCCTAAGATCCTCGGCTAATTCCCTTGGCAAACCTCCTGTTACTAAGGTATTGGCATAACTCTTCCAGCTCAAAGCATCTGCTACGACATTGGCCTCTCCTGGATGATAATGCAATTTCATATCATAATCCTTTATAAGCTCCAACCATCTCCTTTGCCTGAGGTTCAACTCCTTCTGTGTGAAAATGTACTTCAAAATCTTATGATCCGTGTACGCATCACAATGGTAACTAATAAGAAAATGTCTCCAGGTCTTGAGTGCATGCACTACCACTGCCAACTCCAAGTCATGTGTGGCATAATTTAACTCATGTGGTCAAAGTTGTCATGAGGCATACGAAACAACTCTTCCGTCCTGCATAAGTACTCCTCGAAGTCCTAAACGAGATGCGTCGCAATAAACTTGGAAATCCTTGCATATACCGGGCAGAATTAGCACTGGGGCTGTAGTCAGATGTTTCTTCAACTCCTGGAAACTGGCCTCACATTCTTCTGTCCATTTGAACCTGGTGTCCTTCTTCAGCAACTCTGTCATGGGCTTCGCAATTTTAGAGAAATTCTCAATAAATCTCCGGTAATATCCTGCTAGTCCAAGAAAACTGCGGATCTCTCCAACTAAAGTGGGTGCCAACCACTCCGTGACAGACTGAACCTTGGTAGGATCCACTTCTATACCCTCTCCTGATATAACATGTCCAAGAAATCCAACTTCCTTCAACCAAAACTCGCATTTGCTGAACTTGGCATACAACTGATATTCTCTGAGTTTTTCGAGAACTAAACGCAAATGCTCCTTGTGTTCCTCTTCATTCTTTGAGTATACTAAAATATCATCAATGAACACAATGACTAACTTATCCAAGAACTCCATGAACACCTTGTTCATCATACTCATGAAATAGGAAGGGGCATTAGTCAATCCAAATGACATAACCGTATACTCATATAGCCCGTACCTTGTGGTGAAAGTTGTCTTAGGTATATCCTTTTCTCGAATCTTCAGCTGGTGGTATCCTGATCGCAGGTTGATCTTCAAAAACACTTTAGTTCCTTGCAGTTGGTCAATCATATCATTAATCATTGGCAGTGGGTACTTGTTCTTGATTGTCACTTCATTCAATGCCCGATAATCAACAACCATTCTCAGAGACTTATCCGTCTTCTCAACCAATAGCGCTGGGGCTACCCATGGTGATCAACTCCATCGGATGTAACATTTCTCCAATAACTCCTTAATCTGTTTCTTGATCTCCTCTAGATCATTCGCGGGCATCCGGTATGGTCTCTTTGATATAGGCCCGGTGCCTGGCAACAACTCTATCAAAAACTCGATGTCTCGATCTGGCGGCATGCCTGGTAACTCCTCTGGGTATACATCTGGGTAATCCTTCACAACAGGAACTTCCTCCTGAACAACTCTCGTGAGAGAATTTACTTGGGTCCTCCTTGGCGCATGCTGGGATACATACTTGATCCTTTTTCCCTCCGGGGTAGTGAGCAAAATCGACTTACTGGCACAATCGATGTTTCCTCCATACATCGACAGCCAATCCATTCCTAGTATCACATCCAACCCTTGCAACTCCAGAATTATCAAGTCAGAGGGGAAAACATGACTACCTATGGTTAATGGCATATGAAAACATCCACTGCTTGCCATATACTCAGCTCCGGGTGAGGTTACTAGCATAGGTGTCCTAGGAACTTTAGTGGGCAACTTATACTTATCCACATATCCCCTTGATATGTATGAATGCGATGCACCAGTATCAAAAAGAACGATTGAAGTAAACGACTTAACTAAAAACTTACCGATAACTACATTTGGTTGCTCTTCAACCTCCTCCATGTTCACGTGGTTCACTTGTCCTTTGTTAAATCGATTGGGATTCTTCCCAGAGCTCCCATTACCATTTCCATTCTTCACTTCAGGGCACTCAATGGCATAGTGTCCAGTCTTCCCGCACTTGAAACAAGTAACGTGGCTTAGGTCCCTCTTGGCGGGTGTGGCTGCATTGGAGCGGTTCTGTTTGCTGCTTGCTCCATTCCCATTCCCATTCTTTGGGCCATTAAGATTATGAGAACTTCCTCCATTGTGAGTGTGGCCTGCATGGTTATGGGTAAGCCCTCCCGAGTTCGGCGTAAAGCGAGGCTTCTGTCGAGCTCCTAAATTGTACTTTCCTTGTCCATATTTCCTCTTGCGGCTCTCTATCTGCTGCTACTTCCCTTCGATCATGAGAGCTTTATCTACCAACTCTTGGTAGTTGTTAAATGTTGCCACCATTAACGACATACTCATCTCATCATTCAACCCTTCCATTAACTTCTCCTGCTTCGCGGCATCTGTGGCCACATCATCTAGGGCATAGCGGGATAACTTACTAAACTCATCCACGTACTGCCCCACATTATGGTTCCCTTGGCTTAAGTCGCGAAACTCACACTTCTTCATGCTCACAGCTCCAGTTGAGACGTGGGCTGTGCAGAATGCTGGCTGAAACTACTCCCAAGTGACATTGGCTATAGGAAAAGTGGGTGTGTAATTCTCCCACCATGAGGCTGCTGGTCCACCCAATTGGTGTGCGGCAAAACGCACCTTCTCAGCATCTGTGCAACCTACGGTGGTCAACTCTCTTCCAATCCTGCGCAGCCAATCATCAGCAACTATTGGCTCGGTGCTACTAGAAAACACCGGCGGCTGCAACCTTAGAAAATGGGCTAAGTTGTCAACTAGAGGAGGTGGCGGTGGGTTGTTGTTGTTGTTGTTGTTGTTGTTGTTGTTGCCTTGGTTCTGAACTAACAACTGCATCAAGGCATTCAGCTGCTGGATCAACTGAGTGAGCTCCGGTGGGAAAGCAAAATCGGGGTCACATCTCGGAGGCATCTGATGGGTTTAGAGGGAAGAGATTAGAATATAATGAGGTCTAATGAGAAAGCACTACCCAAATGCACATGAGACAAACATAGTCATTTCATATCACTCAATCAATCAAGCAAGGGCATACAATTGATCTAATTATCGTTATAGTTCTCGGACTACTTAATATTTACATGGGGGAATACTACTAATAGTATGGTGGTCTACTAGAAATTTTGATCGGTGGAAGACTCCATGATATCCGCTCCAGCTTCGTCTTCATAGTCATCATCACCACTATCAGGGTTAGAGTCGGTGTCGTCGATGATGATGTAGTCTTCAGAACGAATCTCTTTAGGTTCATTGTCTTCTCCTCCTGGCGTGGGGTCTGCCATGAAAACTCCTAGCTTCCTTGTCATGTCGTCATTCCTCTTCACAAGTATCATCATTTCCTCCTCATATCCATCGCGTGTAGACTTAAGCTCCTCTTCTAGCTCTATGATCCTGGTTATCGCCTTCTTCAAATCTATCATGCTTGCGCATATTTGGTTCTCCTGGCGATGAATGTGATGGTTTAATTCCTGGATGAATGCTCCAATGGACCTGTCTTTCCTGGTGTTGACCATCTCCCATTGCTCATCTCGGCGCCCACATATCTGGTAGATAGTTGTAACACCCCGGATGTAACTTGCCATGTTTGTAACTCCAACTCTTGCCATTTTCGGCTTTATGTTATGAGATTCCCTTCGTGGTTGGGTTTTGTCTTCGTTTTGAATTTTTTTCATGTCATGCATTTCATATCATGTCATCATGTGCATCTCATTTGCAGACATGTTCATCTCATGCATCCGAGCATTTTCCCCGTTGTCCGTTTTGCAATCCGACACTCCTACGTGCACTGGCGTACCCTTTTATCTCTTTTCGTGAGCGGGTGTTAAACATTTTCGGAATGGACCGAGATTTGCCAAGCAGCCTTGGTACACCACCGCCAGACCGCCTGTCGTCATTTGGAGTCTGTTTGATGCTCCAACGGTTAACCGGGCAACCGCAAAGGCCTCGTGTGTGTTGCAGCCGAACACCCCTCCAAAATGGCCCAAAAACCCACCTAAACCACTTCCATGTCCTCCGTCGTCGGATCACGATCATGTGGGTGAAAACTACACTCCATTTGGACACTCCTACCTCCTCCTGTCTATAAATATGTGCACCCCGTCCAAATTCACGGTCCAAAACCCTAGCCCCGCTCCTCTGCGCCGCCAGACACGTCCGGATTGGGCCGGACGCGTCCGCGCCGCCACCCGCAACCAGTCTCCGCCCGCCATGTGGCTCCTCGCTGACCACCGCTGCCGAAGCCCGCCGAGCCCATCGCCGGCCCCTGCGGGCCCCGTACGCCGCCGCCTGTGCCCCGCCGCCTCCTCCGCGCCTGCGCCTCAACGCCGGCCGCCGCCTCCGCCCTGCTCCTCCATGCCGGCCGCCGCTCAGCCATCGCCGCCCTGCGCGCGCCACCTCGACATTTGCGCCGCCCTCGCTCAGGCCTCCTCCGACGCGGATCCGACGATCTCCCTCTCCGGTCATCTTCTCCACTGACTCCGGTGACATCACCACGGTGAACCTCGAAATACGTGCAACCCTAGATTTGTTTTCTAGGAGGTTAAAATTCCACCAAGTCCTTATCTCTATAACATTTTATGCCTCTGTTCATTGCCTCATATCTCCATGACCGTAGCTCCTTTTCATGCATATTATATAGAGAAATGTTCATTGGGAGATGCTCTTCATTTCATTCAATTGTGGCATGCTTTTTTGACTTCATCTGGGTGCCCAAATCATTGATGCAAGAGTGCTATAAATTGTTTACTATTGCTACTAATCAGTTTAGGGTGATTTGTCATTTTTGCCACATTTGATGTGTGCTTCATATGGGCATGAGATCTACATGTGTTTTGAACTATGCCATGCCGTCTTTACAGGGTGCTTGCCTTGTATTTTTTTGATCAATTTGGTGACTAGCACAAACATGCAAACTAGGCTTCGTGATATTGTTGTTTTCAGTGACTTAGGATTTTGCTAAATCCTTGGTCTGCTGTTATTTTGATGCCATGTAAACATGATGCTAGAGTGAGATCCATGCTTGTTTTGAGTTGCTTCAGTAAGGACGTTTTGAACATATGGTTATTCTCTATCCATCCATGCCCCTGTTACAATTATGGAGTGCCCTAGCATGTCTTAATATTGCTCCACTTTTGCTAAAAATGTTCATGGCCGATTGTTTACATGTTAATCAATTTTGCCATGGTTGTTGCTAGTGATCCATGCATGCTATGAGCTTGCTCTTTCCATGGTTAGCTTCATGAACATGTCATCTTGCTGTTGTTATGCTTGTTTTGTCATGCAATGCTTTGTGGTGAGTGATTTGAGCTCGCAAAGTTTCCTTCATAATTCTGTTTATGCCATGCTCTGTTAATAAAACTTGCCATATTCACATGGGTGCTATCATATCTTCTGTTCCTTTTTGGCTCATGTTCAGTAAGAGAATTATGTTCTATGCATTTAGTAGAATCATGACATGCCTTGTATTTCTATGATATGTTCTCGTAGCATGTTGTTTGCTTGCTCTAAACATGGTTTCCTGATGTTATTTCTAGCATGTTAGTATTTTCACTAAGTCTGTGAAGCTGATATCTTTTGCACTTTTGCCATGCTTGTTTGAACCTGCTCTTGTGTGATTTAGCCGTAGCTCAGTGTTCATGTTTTGGCAAGCATCTTGTTTACATCACTGCCATATACTTTGTTGTTATGTTGGAGTGCAGTAGCTTAGTTTCTAGTTGCATTTTAGATGGCATCGTGCTGTTAATCGCAGAATTGTGCCATTCTTGTTTTGCTTGCCATTTGTAAACCGTGCCTCCGTTTCTGGTGATCCTTATATCGATTTAGACCGAAATCATCTAATCTTTCCAGCGGCACACTTGGTTTGCCAAGTTGATGCCTTGGTCATTATTTCCCTTCCGGAGCACGCATTTGCATTGCATATCATGTCTCGCATATCATGCCATGTTTTGCATCATGTTGCTTGTGCATTGCACCGTGATTGATTGTTGGTCATTTGCTTGTGTTCTTGCTTTGGGTAGAGCTAGGAGACGAGTACGTGACCGAGGAACCTGTTGAGAACGCTTACGAGGATCAAGCTTTCGGCAACTCTAAGAACTTTGCAGGCAGGATGACCATACCCGCGAAATCACTTCTATCTTTGCTTGCTAGTTGTTCACTCTATAGCTATGCCATGCTACCTACCACTTGCTATATCATGCCTCCCATATTGCCATGTCAAGCCTCTAACCCATCTTTCCTAGCAAACCGTTGTTTGGCTATGTTACCGCTTTTGCTCAGCCCCTCTTATAGTGTTGCTAGTTGCAGGTGAAGATGAAGTTTGTTCCATGTTGGAACATGGATTTGTTGGGATATCATTATTATCTCTTATTTACTTTAATCCATCTATATACTTGGTAAAGGGTGGAAGGCTCGGCCTTATGCCTGGTGTTTTGTTCCACTCTTACCGCCTTAGTTTCTGTCATACCGGTGTTATGTTCCTTGAATTTGCGTTCCTTACGCGGTTGGGTGTTATGGGAACCCCTTGACGGTTTGGTTTGAATGAAACTCCTCCAGCAAGGCCCAACCTTGGTTTTACCATTTGCCACCTAAGCCTTTTTCCCTTGGGTTCCGCGAACTCGAGGGTCATCTTTATTTCAAAACCCCCGGGCCAGTGCTCCTCTTAGTGTTGGTCCAAACTGGGTGATGTCCGGCTCCCCCTGGGCAACCAGGGTCTATGCCAACCCGACGTCTTGCCCATCCCGGTGTGCCCTGAGAACTAGATACGTGTGACTCCTATCGGGATTTGCCAGCACATCGGGTGGCTTTGCTGGTCTTGTTTTACCATTGTCGAAATGTCTTGTAACCGGGATTCCGAGTCTGATCGGGTCTTCCTGGGAGAAGGAATATCCTTCATTGACCGTGAGAGCTTGTGATGGGCTAAGTTGGGACACCCCTGCAGGGTCTGAACTTTCGAAAGCCATGCCCGCGGTTATGGGCAGATGGGAATTTGTTAATATCAGGTGGTAGAGAACTTGACACTTAACTTAATTAAAATGAATCAACCGCGTGTGCAGCCGTGATGGTCTCTTTTCGATGGAGTCCGGGAAGAGAACATGGTCTTGTGTTATGCTTGAACGTAAGTAGTTTCAGGATCACTTCTTGATCATTTATAGCTTCTCAACCATGCTTTGCTTCTCTTCTCACTCTCATTTGCGTTTGTTAGCCACCATATAAGCTAGTGCTTGCTGCAGCTCCACCTCACTACCCTTTCCTACCCTTAAGCTTAAATAGTCTTGATCTCGCGGGTGTGAGATGGCTGAGTCCCCGTGACTCACATATACTTCCAAACAGATGCAGGTGATGATGATGCCAGTAGAGAGGACGCTACCGAACTCAAGTGGGAGTTCGACGAAGACTTGGGTCGCTATTATGTTTCTTTCCGGATGATCAGTAGAGGAGCCCAGTTGGGGCGATCGGGGATCTAGCATTTGGGGTTGTCTTTCTTTATTTTGGTTCCGTATACGGACCTTTGATTGTACCTTGGATGATGTATGGATTATTTATGTATTGTGTGAAGCGGCGATTGTAAGCCGACTCTTTATACCTTTCTTATTCAGTACATGGGATGTGTAAAGATTACCCCTCTTACGACAGACCTACCATGCGGCTATGCCTCTAAGTCGTGCCCTGACATGTGGGAGATATAGCCGCATTGTGGGTGTTAAAATAGTGTCCTTATTCTCCTTGTGGTAAACTTCGCCGATGCGTCCTATAGCAATGTGGGCTGCCATACTCTTGCCTAGACTCCAGGTTGGTTCATCAAAGGAAAACTCTATGGGTTTAGTGACTGGCGTGAACGTCCTTCCTAGAACTTGAACTCGATTCATCCAGCGCTCCTCTTCTGTTAAAGTGGCGGTATAGGTCCCGGTGAAGCTTGGTATTCCAATGTTCAGGTACCTAGTGACTTCCTTCAAGTGTCGTCCAAAAGGTGTGTCTTCATCCGGTTGTGCAAACTTGTTCCTCGAGTCTGTCATCCTAAAGAGTAGAAAATGGAGAGGAGTTAGAAATGAGTAGAGAAGAGTGGCCTATGGCTTTTCTTAGTGGTCGTGTCCTACATTCAGCGTGTGCTCTGATACCATCTTGTAGCGACCCGACCTCAAACGGTCAAGTCTCTGTGCTTCTATGTCATCCCTAGATCGGTAATGCTGACACACACAGTACTCAAAGGATTTATAATAGAGTAACAATCACACACTTATTACATAGAATGTCTCAAGAGAGAACTTAGTACAATAAATATGGCTTAAGGCCATCTAATACGATAATAGTGGAAGGCTTGGAAGATAAAGTGAGTCCATCAACTCCAACGGCATAGCTGAGTGCACGACAACGGCCTAGCGAACCTTACTCCTTGTCTGAAAAGTCTTCAAAATGATACGTTGCAGCCCGAAAACGGGTCAGCACATGGCATATGTTGGCAATGTAACACAGTAGAGTAATGAACAAATAAATGCTATCACTACATGCATATATGGCTGGTGGAGGCTGTATGGTTAATATGTTTTGCGAAAAGCCAAATTTTCCCTACCAGAAAGGAATGTTTTTTTATTTAACTATCATGGTAGTTGAAACAACATTGAGAAGGTTCCTCCAACTGAATCCCTATTAAAAGTAATTATCAACACAACAAAATTTATTAAAGTGATGAGATCCATATGATAATCCAAGAACCAGATACTCAAGATGTCCATAACTGGGGACACGGCTAACCATGATTAGTTTGTACACTCCGCAGAGGTTTGCGCACTTTTCCCCAGAAGACTCGATGTCCTCCGTTGGATTTCTTGCACTACATGGTGTTTGAGAAACGGATGACCGAGACACAGTCTTTCAGAACCACTAACTCTTTACTCTAGGTGGACAGTTACACCTACTTTCCCCTACATCTGCTAGCCCACCACTAAAACAGGTCATGCAACATACTCAACTATGCTAGAGGCCATAATAGCTTGTGGCGGCACATGAAAGTTTCTAGAATGAATAATCTTATGATCCCTTTGAGCCTGGGTGGCGGACCGTAGGATGATCACACGGGTACTCCGGGATATCCTAGGACAACACTTGATTCTCCAGGTGCCCGCAAGCAATCCACCCAGATGTGTATTAAAGTTGTCACCTTAAGTTGAACCATTAATTAACAACTCATATCTGTCATGGATACACTCAAACCCAATCCATGTCTACGAGAATAGCATGGCAATATAAGCGTAACATAGAAGTAACTCCCAGGGGTTTGATAATAAAAACAGGTAATAGGTTCTACCTCATCATCTACTTCTTAGACCCACATTTTAAGAGATCTTACTCATGCAATGTGTGGGCGTTGTAACTAATGCATAAAAACTGGGTGATAAAGGGGTATGATCAAAGTGTTACTTGCCTTGCTGACAATCTGCAAATCCTAAAGACTCGTAGTAGCACGCTTCACACTCCGGGTGTTCTATCGCAAACAAACAATAGAATACATAAGCAAACAAGCAAAGATGCATGGGTAAATCTCAAGTAAGAAGATCTAACCAGAAAGTTCAACTGAATAACTCCGGTTTGCAAAAAGAATCAAATCAAACGGAGCAACGAAACTCAAACTGGGAAAGAAACAAGATCCGATTACTAATCTGGACTAAAGTCAACTTTTACAGTACCAAAATCTTGTTCAAGTTGGTTAAACAGAAAGAGGGCTGAGAGACGAAGACCTAGGCGCTTGACTCACCTGATTCCGATAAACGAGCAAAAAAGATAAACTAAAACTAAGATCAGGTCAGAAATCGCGATCTAGAATAATCATGAAAAAACCCTGGAAAAAGAAAAACTGACGAATAGGCTAACGAACATTCGCTGTCTATGACTAACGGATGAACGGCGTTCGTTAAAACGAACGTACGGACGAATGTCCGCAAAATAAATAAACCGATGGAAAAACCGAACCGATCTAATCTAAAAAAACAAATCTGATTTTCGAAATAAAACCAATTGGTTTTAAAAAACGGCGGCTACCTCGGCGTTCGTGACGACAGTTGCGGCTACTTCGGCGGCGGCAGCGGCACGTATTGTGGCGGGCGGGACTGGCGGCTAGGGTTTGGGGCGCGGGTGGGCTGCGGCGGCGGGACGGGCTGCAGGGGGGTTGTGGGGGTGGCTTATAAGGCCGGCCGGGTCGAAGTCCAAGTCGGACACGGCCCGGTAAGGCGGTAACTTTTTTTAGATATTCCGATGTGCAGAAAAACAAAGAAAAGAAATACTAAACAGACTCCAAAAATCCTGAAATAAATTTTTGCCGTCCTCTAAAAACGTAGCGGACAAAGTGAACATTTATTTGGGTCTCTAATGCAATTTTGAAAAACGCATATTTTTCCTAATTCAAATAAAATATCGATAAAACCCAGATAAAATATATAAATTGATTTTAATATTTTTCCTCCAACATTTCATTTATTTTGGAGAAGTCATATTATCCCATGTCATATAATTTTAATATGAAATATTTTTGGAGAGAAAATAATTAAAACCAAAGTGATCCTTGTTTCGATATTTGAGAAAAGTTCAAATCTGAGAACTAGGAAAATCAAATCTGAGAACTAGGAAAATCCCCAACTCTCTCCGAGGGTCCTTGAGTTGCTTAGGATTCCAAGGATCACAAAACGAAATGCAATAAAATATGATATGCATGAATGACCTATGTATAACATTCCAAATTGAAAATTTGGGAGGTTACAGTCCTAATTAACATAGCGGGCTTGACCTAGATGGCAGCCGAGTAGTCTTCGTGCATGTGCCCCCAATGACCAGCTCCTTGGAGGAACTCAGTTGTCATTGTTTAACCCTCGCAGTGATCCAAAGCACATGACACCTAATATTGCGAGATGATAAGAAACCCTTTTTTAGATTTCTCATCAGAACTACAGCCCTGTACAACACAACCTGCACGATATGTAGATGATAGCCAATCCAGGTGTGTCTGGTGGAGTCTGGTCACATGCATGGACGAACTGATCTTCCGTGGCATGCAGGGATCGTCTAGGAACCAACGTCTATACAGCACTTGTCTAGTACTATCGCTCATCTCTCTCTTCTATTAACGCACCCAACTTGCGGGGCCGGGGAGTGTGCCTATGGACGGTTCTCAATTACAGTCCCAGATGTGTGTGCAAAGGCAATGTGACACGCATTCCATTCAGAGAGCGGCGTGCCAGACCGACTGACCGTCTAGGGTGCGACATGAACGCGACAGGTGTGTTGTATACTCCATACATGTGTACCGCCGTCTTCTTGAGGCTTTGCTCCATGGCACAATCCATGGATACAAAATTAGTATACCGTACTATTTAAAAGTCGAGGGAAGGGCTTTTCCCGCGTGGTAGGCGTGGCAGTTCCGCCTAGTCGGTTTGACAGAGACGCGAGAAGACGAGGGAGTAGGCTTCTGCAAACATAGGGTGTGTGATTTGATAGCGAGTTACTGTTGGACAGGTGGGGCCCCGTGATTTGACTTGCCATTATCATTTTTACTGCGGTGCACCGACTGTCGTGATTCTCTAGATTCCTGACCACCTCCATGGTATACAGGTGCCTCTCCCAATGCTCCACCATGTAGAGGCTGGCTCTTGCATGAGAGCGCACTCCTCCACTTTTTCCTTGCTTCTTTCCTCCACATATGCAGAAATTCCATGTAAGTAGGCTTATAGCCCACTATTGTACTTGCTCGTACAGGTACTAAGCTTGCCACATAGGCATAAAGTCCGATGTGGCAAGTAAATTAAGAAGAGAGAGACTAGTTTGGTGACCCCAGGAAGAAACGGTGCTAAGCGCGTGTACCTAGGTGAAAATACAATTTTGAGTCTATAGCTAATTAAATGAAGCAAACTTAGCAACAAAAAACTAAGCACCTATGCACTGGGGACTTGAGTTGCTAAGCCATTTAATGCCCTTAGCACCTTACCTAAGCACCATTTCATTGGAAGAGGTCACTCCTTGGAAAATGCCATAAACACTACGAAGAAAGAGATAGAGAGAAGTAAAAAAATACTCTTATATCCAACCTTATAGCTAACCTTGTGGTATGAGTGAATACATGATGACTATGTATGACATGCCAACATCAGATAGCCTAACACATCGTGTTAAATCTCCAAGGGCATGACCGCGTGAGTGAGGCGACGGTCGTGGTAGGTGCGACCATGATACGGGCTGCTGGCAGCCCTTGGATCTGAGATCGAACGGTCGCATGATAAGTTGCTGAAAATTTGTAGAATAACCCTCCAGGGTAGGATATTCACCCATAGGTCTAGAATCACGCCACGCAACCATTCGATCTCAGATCCAAGGGATCTTCGAAGCCCGTATCATGCGAGAATGAAAAGTTTCATATCACCTGTAATTTTCCCAACGCTTGACATGACATCAAAAGCCATTTAATTGGGCGTTGAGTAACCACGACATCTAATTGGGCCCCCATAGTACTGTGCATGAATCCATTTATCCATCGGGAAAGCCACTACCCTGCCGTTGGCACGCCCACTCAGCATTTTTACAATTGAAAAACCGCTGGCAGTTCGCTCCTACTCGTCCCCGGACGTCCTTTAATATTACGACAGTTCGCTCCTAGTCGTCCCGTCCTTTCACATTACGGCTGTTCTACTAACCCTAGCCCTCCTCCCAAATCCATGGCGTCCCAAATATCCATGATCAGCAGTGTGTACAAGGTTAGAACCATCACCGGGGATGAGTTCGACGTCATCTACACTTGTTCTTCCATGATGGTGAAAGGATGCCTTGCTTGCTTCAGACGCACGTTTGAAAACTCAAATGATGAGTGGGTCGCTGGGCTAGACGTTGAGTACACCACAACCCTGGGCAAAGATAAGAATCTAAAGGAGGAAGAGAAGATGAAGCCCGCCGTGATCCAGGTTTGCGTGCATGACTTATGCTTAGTCTACCACATATGCCATGCCGACGTTGAGTGCGAGGAATTTAGGAACTTCCTTAAGGGCGGCCGAGTCAAATTCCTTACTGTACAATTTATGAACGACAAAAGAGTCCTGGATTGGATTGGCCTCGTTGTAGGCAACCCCTTCGACCTCCAGAAGAATGGGCTGGTGCCCTCCCCTGATCAGCCTTCAATGCTAACCCTACCAGGAGCCATGGTTCATCTATCGTACGGTAATATGAAGAAACCTCCGCACATGTTTCATCGTGCATGGCAGTGAAATGTACTAGATATAGACCACATCCACTACCCTGCAATGGATGGTTACCTTTGTTTCAATATCTACAAGGGTTGGATGAAGATCAAGAGCCAAGTTTGCGGTTCAAGCAAAGAAGTATCGGCCAAGAGGAAGAGGGACAAGGACGTGGACGAGGACTCCGAGTAAGGTGGCAGTGTTGTTGCTCATGGTGGTTCTAATGCAATGTCTACCAGATTAGTTGCTTAGTTTAATTTCAGGTGTGCTTAGTTTTATTTGAGGGGTGTGTTGTGCTGAGCCCACAGTAGAACTCTGTTGTGTTTCTTCTCATTACTTTAACTCTTCAGTATGTACAAACTTGTACTTCTTACATTTCATCTTTTAGTTGGTATAGTACTAACACTCATTTCTTCACATTATATATGTACAATATATATGGACAACATCATATAGCCAACAGTTTAGTTGTCATAGAATTTCAGGGTGCTTAGTTTTGTCAAAGAATTTCAGGGTGCTTAGTTTTATTTGAGTGGTGTGTTGTGCTGGAAACCATTATTGTGACTCAAATCTCTTTTGCCAAGTTATAATGACATAAATACCGATGGAGCAACATGCCAATTCTCCATCTATCTCACTACAGTAAAATAAAGTGTGGGGCCTACTTGATCCCAATAGAGTTCTTATTTTCCTGTAAAATTATTCGCTCGGTTACTCCTGACAAGCGGGGAAACACTTATCATTGTGAGAATCGGCTTATTTTTTTCATATAACATGGTCAACGGGTTTGCCGTGAAAATAACAATGTCTAATGGCATTTTTGGGCACACATCTAACTTAACGATGGCATTTGTGAGTGATACGTCTCCAACACATCTATAATTTTTGATTCTTCCATGCTATATTATATTCTGTTTTGGACATTATTGGGCTTTATTATACACTTTTATATTATTTTTGGGACTAACCTATTAATCGGAGGCCCAACCTAGATTTGCTATTTTTTTTGCCTATTTTAGGGTTTCGCAGAAAAAGAATATCAAACGGAATCCAAACGGAATGAAACCTTCGGGAACGTGATTTTTGGAATGAGTTGGATGCACACCCACTTAGTTCCTTTTGTTGAGCTTTCATATACTTATAGCTCTAGTGCATCCGTTGCAGGGCAATCCCTACTCACTCACATTGATATGTATTGATGGGCATCTCCATAGCCCGTTGATACGCCTAGTTGATGTGAGACTATCTTCCTTCTTTTTTGTCTCCTCCACAATAACCATTCCATTCCACCTAAAGTGCTATATCCATGGCTCACGCTCATGTATTGCATGAAGATTGAAAAAGTTTGAGAACACCAAAAGTATGAAACAATTTCTTGGCTTGTCATCGGGGTTGTGCATGATTTAAATACTTTGTGTGGTGAAGATAGAGCATAGCTGGACTATATGATTTTGTAGGGATAACTTTCTTTGGCCATGTTATTTTGAAGAGACATAATTGCTTAGTTAGTATGCTTGAAGTATTATTATTTCTATGTCAATATTGAACTTTTGTCTTGAATCTTTTGGATCCGAATATTCATACCACAATTAAGAAGAATTACATTGAAATTATGCAAAGTAGTATTCCACATAAAAAATTCTGTTTTTATCATTTACCTCCTCGAGGATGAGCAGGAATTAAGCTTGGGGATGCTTGATACGTCTCCAATGTATCTATATTTTTGGTTGTTCCATGCTATATTATATTCTGTTTTGGACATTATTGGGCTGTATTATACACTTTTATATTATTTTTGGGACTAACCTATTAACTGGAGGCCCAACCCAGAATTGTTGTTTTTTTTTTTGCCTATTTTAGGGTTTCAAAGAAAAAGAGAATATCAAACGGAGTCCAAATGGAATGAAACCTTTGAGAATGTGATTTTCGAAACGAACATGATCCAGAGGACTTGGACCCTACGTCAAACAATCAGCAAGGAAGGCACGAGGTAGGGGGGCGCGCCTACCCCCACCCCCAGGCGCACCATCCACCCTCGTGGGCCCCCTATTGCTCCACCGATGTACTCCTTCCTCCTATATATACCTACGTAACCCCAAACTACCAGATACGGAGCCAAAACCCTAATTCCACCGCCATAACTTTTTGTATCCACAAGATCCCATCTCAGGGCCTTTTTCGGAGCTCCGCCGGAGGGGGCATCGATCATGGAGAGTTTCTACATCAACAACATAGCCTCTCCGATGAAGTGTGAGTAGTTTACTTCAGACCTAAGGGTCCATAGTTATTAGCTAGATGGCTTCTTCTCTCTTTTTGGATGTCAACACAAAGTTCCCCCCCTCTCTTGTGGAGATCTATTCGATGTAATCTTCTTTTGCGGTGTGTTTGTTGAGACCGATGAATTGTGGGTTTATGATGAAGTTTATCTATGAACAATATTTAAATCTTCTCTGAATTGTTTTATGTTTGATTGGTTATCTTTGCAAGTCTCTTCGAATTATCCGTTTGGTTTGGCCTAATAGATTGATCTTTCTTGCAATGGGAGAAGTGCTTAGCTTTGGGTTCAATCTTGCGGTGTCCTTACCCATTGACAGTAGGGGCAGCAAGGCACGTATTGTATTTTTGCCATCGAGGATAACAAGATGGGGTTTATATCATATTGCATGAGTTTATCCCTCTACATCATGTCATCTTGCTTAAAGCGTTACTCTGTTCTCTTGAACTTAATACTCTAGATGCATGCTGGATAGCGGTCGATGTGTGGAGTAATAGTAGTAGATGCAGGCAGGACTCGGTCTACTTGTTTCGGACGTGATGCCTATATACATGATCATACCTAGATATTATCATAAGTATGCTCAATTCTGTCAATTGCTCAACAGTAATTTGTTCACCGACCGTAAATACTTATGCTCGTCAGAGAAGACACTAGTGAAACCTATGGCCCTCGGGTCTATCTTCTATCATATTAATCTTCCAATACTTAGTTATTTCTTTTGCCATTTATTTTACTTGCATCTTTTATTTCCCTTTATCATAAAAATACCAAAAATATTATCTTATCATATCTATCAGATCTCACTCTCGTAAGTGATCGTGTAGGGATTGACAACCCCTTATCGTGTTGGTTGCGTGGATTTATTTTTTTGTGTAGGTGCGAGGGACTCATGTGCGGCCTCCTACTGGATTGATACCCTGGTTCTCAAAAATTGAGGGAAATACTTACGCTACTTTGCTGCATCACCCTTTCCTCTTCAAGGGAAAACCAACATAGTGCTCAAGAGGTAGCAGTGAGATATCTAATTGCATTTTTGAGCAGGCATCTCACGGATCGATGGCATTTTTGAGGAGTTGTATCTTCTAATGGAAAAACTGAGTAGTGATACACAACTACTGGCATAAATAGCAAGAACCCAAGAATTAAATAGGTATGCTAATTTCTTTAATAGAATTAAGCACCCCATTTAAGCACGTACTAGCTTTTTTAATAGTACTATATGCATAATTTGGCGATGAGCGCTCTCTATATGTACCACCTTTTTTCTTTAATTTCCTCTTGTTAGTTTTTTTCCATGGTGCAATCCATCGTTACTACTACTGTACAAAAGTATACATTTTTTAAAATGGCTAGAGGACGGGGTAGTCTAGCTTGGTCGGTTTCAAGGGAGGCGAGGGTCTTTATGATTTGATGGCTCATTACTTCTGGAAGGTGGGGCCTTGTGATTTGAATGCTCGTATAAATGTGCCGACGACCTGAGGAGGAGCAAAGAACGATGCAGTATACTCAAGTTTTCCAAAGTGCAATATGGCGATAAAAATGTTCTAATTTGTTAGTGATCTCATTGTTAGCATTGATCTATTCATGCCTCACACAGAACATGACACATGCGGCGAAACACCCGAAGCAAAAGAAGAAACATAGGAGAAAAATAACAAGGAAGATTATCACCCCCAAAAAAGAAGATGACGCACACACAAGTCTGGGGCGCTGCTCTCTACTACATGAAGGGTTCCAGGCCACGGAGTCGTAAATTCTTCTTCATCGCCTCCACGACCTCCATCTCCTTGCGCGTCTCCTCCGCCATCTTCTAAATTATGTCCATGACGCGGGATTTCTCGATGCGAGCCTTCATCATCTGTTCCATGCCTGCATTACATACCTTGACAGTAGCCGGGTGCTCGATGCGGAGCTTCGCCAACTCCTCCTTTTGTTCCATGACGAGGGCCTTCAGCATCTTCATCGAGGAACAACTATTCTCATGCAACTTCTTCCAGCCGGCGTTCTCCTCCTTTTGTAGGTCGATCTCATGGCAGAGCTTCGCCTTGTCCTTCTGAAGTTGCAGGATTTCGCCGGTTGCCTTCTTCTCCGAGGCAATGATCTTCTTCAGCAGCATCACTAAGCCGGCGGTCAACTCTTCCTGCTCATTGAGCTCAACGTGCATGTCGTTGAGGCTCTCCTTCAGCAGCTCCACCTAGCCATGGATGAACTCCTTCTTCTTATTGAGGTGCTTATTGAGCTAATCGGGCATGCCCGCATGTTCGGCTCCACGGCTAGGGCGCTCCTCGGAGCCATCGCCTGCCCGTGAGAGATCTTTCGAGGTCTCCGCGAGGAGGCAAGCCCTCTTTTTTTCTACAGCCTTGGTTGCCACTCCCTTGTTACAATTATTTCTCGACCTAGAGCTCTGCACACCGGCCATGTCAAGGACGGATGAAGGACTTATGAGGAGGGAGGTAGAGTAATTTTCGGTTAGGTAGTTCCCCTTTTTATAACCTAAGTACTAGCACTAGTACTAAAACCTGCATAGTGGGAACACGTTCAGGTTTGGTACGTACTAGTAGGTGTGAGCAGGCTTGTACTTAATTGTAGCACTAGTACTTTGGAATGTGATGGGAACAAGGTAAACATTAATTGATGGTTTTGGTTTCGAGGCCCGAAACGGCTCCCGATGAGTTTAATGGAACATAAATTTCAAGTACTCCCTCTATCTCAGTTTAAGGCTTGCACGTGTATCTAGGTCGTCAGTGTAACTTATATAAAATAAATTATTTAACATAAAAATATATCATTAAAAAAATAAAATATTTGAAGTTCAAATGTGGTCGCACAAGTCAGTGATGTAACTGGTCGTACATGTCAGACCAAGCCGATGCGTGTCCCTTCGGTGAGACACGGGTCCGACCGACCGTCTGTTGGTGCGACCGACCATAAAGTATTACGCGATGGTGGCTTTGATTGATTGTCACGACCAAGCATTCTAAAACTAGTGATAAATCAATTACCATATTTTTCCAAACGACCAAGTATTTTCATAGGAATACAATACATATAGGTCAAGGTTGCAAACCGACATGCCGTTGCAAGTTCATTGTAGCATCAACCGACTACTAGGTCACTGCATAGCTGGCAGGGAAGGAGGGCAGCTCACCTCGCCTAGGATGCTTGCCTAGCGGCGCCGCCACAACTGGTCCCAGGATTTGGCTTCTCATACTGCCCATTTGAACAGTTGCACCGGCTGCTCATGCCATTGCGTAGGCATGTGTTCTCTTTCCTCCGTAGTCGACTCCGTGAATATGATCTCTGCCATTAGCCCTAGCTCAAAATCAACGCGACGTTGCCAGATGCTGACATCCCTCAGCATCTATCCCCTGAGATCGACTTGTGCCTCCGCCTTGTGTTGCGCCAGGCGTAACTCCTTGGAACTTCTCTCGAATCGATGCGACGCTTCCTCGATCCGATTTCCCCTTCCTTCCCACCACCTGAAACGCAGCCCTGGCATGTCCTCCGGTGCCACCGATCTGTGATTCCAGAGCAATGGATCCCCTCTAAAACACATGTGGGTTTCGCTCAAAGGCGGCAGTGCTGCTGGCCGCAGCGAGAGGGTAGCCCGTGGGATCCTAGGATCGAAGGGATTATCCATGACAGGATCTAGTGGGCGAGGCAGCGAGGCAAGCCTAGGCGCTGGGAGAGACCTACGAGGCTAAGATAAAGATAGTACTACTCCACTCCATCCATATTTAAATACAAAGGCCACCAACGGTAGCCCTGGCAAAAATTGGTCATGCTGCCTGCGTCCTGGTTTATTGGCCCCCTTTTTTTGTGCCACTTTTTATGACATGCATAAATATTATGTTACATAAAAATATGGTCAAAAATTGGCACAAAATACGAAGGAGACCAATGGAAGTAGCGAACCATGATTTAACTACTCGCTTGCATGCAGTGGAGTAGTAATGTCTTTCTTCCTCCCTCACGTCCACTCAATTTGCATGCGCTGTATTAATTGACCATGAATGAAGGGAAGGACTTTACACGAGTCAAATTATCACATGGAGTGGATCTTCGTACAAAAATGTGTCCCCCCTTGTACCCGCGTGTGCGTGGCATGCGTGCACATCTTCGCTTCGTGCATGTACCGCCAGTGTGCCTCAGAGAGGACGAGTACATTCTTCTGGAACCAACAACACGTCACTGTGATCAATACACAAGGAGGTCGCGACAATGCCTCCACTTGTGCCACGTGGCTTCATGAATTGTAAAAGAGACACTGTATAGCGTGCCATTGGAATTCTAATTTACGTGTTTTGCACGTACTCGAAGTACTAGTAAGGTACATGTGCATTGCACGCATCAGATTTGGCAACCAAAATATGAATAAATACCACACTATAGCATGTAGATTTGAGTCATATAAGCCTGATGTAGACGTTCGTTTAATTCATTCATCTCATTCAAAATCAATTAGTTTTTATAAAAAATCTAGGGCCTCTTTGATTCGTAGGATTTCCAAAACGCGGGAATAGGAAAAACATGGGATTAGAGTGGAATGTCGTCTTGAATCCTACAGGATTGTTCGAGTTTTTGATTGTGCATAGAAAAATGCAGGATTCTTTCAAAGAGGTTTGAGTGGATGGGATGTTTCCTATGAAATCTAGTGCAAATGAATCCTATGGTTTACAATCCTACGAATCAAACAACCAAGATAGGAAAAATTCCTAAGGATTAGAATCCTCCAAAATTCCTTTTGAGAATCCTTTGAGTCAAAGAAGGCCCTAATCTATTTTATGATTCATAGAATTGTGCATTGTAAAGCATAGAGTAAAAACAAATAATGGCAATTCAACTAGAAAAAAAGTTTGGGCGGTTATGATACGGAAGATTCTAGAACAAAGGAGAAGCACTTGAGTTTTGAGGTTTGTGCATTATGCTTAAGTTCAACCATGGAGTATGCTAGATTGTACATGTGGCAAAATCCGGTGGGGGCTAGATGATGGTGCCAGGGGCCAAGTGGAGGGAGACTATGTAGGAGTGCACAAGTGCGAGATCGATATTTAAAGAGAGGGGGCGAGAACATGCGCTGTTGCGCACAGTGGCGGAGCCATGAAAAATAAATGAGCTAGGGGGCCAAGCATTGCTAATACTTTACGAGGAGGGCCAATTCATCAACGTAAACCATTTTACCAGCAATTTTCTAATGATCACATTCATATTAGCCTCGATATATAGTGATGTTAGGGGGGCAGGGCCCTTGCTGCCCCCTGTCTTCGCCACTGTGCGCGCGTCTGAGAGATGAAGCGGAAGGTATGGATGATGAGAGGGGGCGTTGGATATATAATTAATGTGGGTGTATTAGCTATGTAATCCTATATTGAGAGGTATAGATTGATCTATGTGGACGTAGGAAAGAGGGTGAGACCTCACTAGATATATAGATTGATCGGTTTGTGTGGAAAACTGTGAAATTCCTAGCTATATACACACACATAGAGGAACATCGATTGTTGCACATGCACGTGGGAGATAAAGAATGCTTGATTTGATGGAGAGGGGGAGGTGTGTGTGTGCATGCATGGGAGACCGACCTGAAGAAAAATATCGCATGTGTGCGATGGATAATGCCGACTGGTAGTGTCTGGTACAATTATAAAGAGAAGACGACTGTGTGGGTGTAAAAGACCAAGTGAGGTCATAATCAATGTAAAGTTGAATTCAAATATTTGAATAAGAGATCATGATGTTTGAAACCCATGCATGCATGAAGATAACTAAGATATGCGCGGTGTGGTTTGGAAACGAGCATGTTGTACTGTATACACATTAAACAAGGTCAGACTGATTTGAATTTGAGATACTGATGGCAGATATCATTTGGCCACATTGCCTCCGTTCATGGACACACTATTCTAACTGGAGATGATGGGTGGCTTTCGCATCACATATCTATATCTATACACCTATATATATATATGATATTTTATATTTTTTATATAGTGTGTGGATAACTTTAACTTTGAAAGATGGTCATTGGATGAAGCCAATCCGATCGTGCAGATATGGAAATTTCAGAATTACTGGCCATTGGATATCATCTAGATTCCACCAGATTTGGACACATGTACAATCTAGAAGACTCCATGGTTGAACTTAAGGATAATGCACAAACCTCAAAACACAATCACTTATTCTTTGTTCTAGAATATTCCGTATCACAATTGCCCAAATGTTCTCTACATGATTTTCCATTATTTGTTTTACTTTATGCTTTACAACGCACAATTCCATGAATCTTAAAATAGATTAGCTTTCTTATAAAAGCTAGATGATTTTGAATGAAATGAATTATAAGAATTAAATGAACATCTACATCATGCATATATGACTCAAAGCTTACATGCTATAATGTGGTATTTATTCACAATTTGGTTGCCAAATCACATGCGTGCAATGCACCTGTACCTTACTAGTCTAAATCGTGTTTGTGTGTGTGTGTTGTGCATGGTAAACACATTGTACGTAGTATCATACATGGTTTAGATTCCGAACATCTAGCTAGAGCATACATGTACTATGATTTGAATTCAACATAAAATGGATACATATATTTGAATTTGAGATCGTATGTACAAGTAGTTTGTATTTATATAGGAATTTACTTCTCCTATATTCATGTCATGTGTTGTGAAGATAATATTTAGATGGTTGTACAATCCCATTCAAACAGGGAAAATGTACTCAAATTTAGTCCATATGCTAGACAACACACACAGTTTTTTTATTGTTCAGGGAAGTGCAAATTATTTTGGTACTGTACACGTTATGTTTGTTGTCCCAATTTTTTAGTTTTTTTGTTGTATTTCAATGCATTTCTAGTAATATAGTAAAACGGGACATGGCTCTCTCTAGTGATGAGGTGTGAATTGTCTTTTTTTGGTACACGTTAAGCTTGTTCTCCCGAAATTTCAAGGCGCGCCTTCTTATGCTGAAATTTCAAGCTAGTATCTCTGTCTATCATGTTGCGAAACTCCCGCCTCTTCAACCCGCACCTTGTTAACCCAAAATATTTAAGATATATCTTTGTCTCGTTGTGCTCCAAAAACTCCCTCCATCTCAACCCGTGCCTTGCTATCCCAAAATTACAACGCGCGCGAAAACTCCCACCTCCTGCGAAATCCCGACACGTGAAATGCCCGTGATACCCCTGAACCGAAAGAACCTCCTAGCTCATATCGGTGGGAGTACTTTTGTAACATACCCTACATTTCAGACAAGCGCGTCCCTAAGACATGGTTCCCCACTCCCATCCCATCTGCCCACCCATTCGTACACCAAGGTCGCGAAAACCCGCGAAGCCCCACACCCTCCTCCGTCCGCCACCCAGCCAGAGCCTCTTCCGCGACGATGTCGTCCACAACAACACCTCGACGTCCCTCTTCCATCGTACCGGATGAGGATCCGTTGTCGATCTCGTCGTCCCGCCGGTTTAGCCACTCCGTCCTCCACCTCCAAGGAGCTGCCCCGACGTTCCCCTCGTCTTTCGCACCACCTCCATTCCTACACTGTCGTCTTCACCTGCACCACCGGAAGAGCAGCATCATCACCGTTTCCTCGGATGAAGCTGAGGCCTAATCGGTGCCACCAAAGAGGTTGTACACTAATCGCCGCGTTTTCTTCTTGATTCGATCTCACAGTGCTGTCGGTGCTCGGTCCCGAGCCGACATGGCTCGACTCCATCCATGGCGGCGTCGCCAGCCACTTCCTCCATGGCTTAGCTCCCTCGGCGGCGACGTCCACATCAGTAGGAGCTGCTGCTGCTTTAGCTCTCCCTCGCGCTGCTGCTCTGCTCTTGCTATCGTTCCCCTGCATGGTCTGCTCTTGCTATTGCTCTTGCTCATTCTCTTGTAGGCGCTACTGCTCTCGCTCTTGCTTGCGATGCTGCTCCAATTTGGCTACACTTCAGTCGACTGAATAAACTTTTGGGTCAGTCAATTTTCAGGGGGTGGGGGGCTCGCCGGAGTTAAGGAAGAACCAGCCGCAGCGGGGAGGGGGCTCGCCGGAGAGGTACCCTACTGTCTATCTCAGGGTTCGGGTGGGTGCGCTAGTCCCGGCGGTGGTGGGGCGGTGGCGTGGAGATCGCCGGAGAAAAAGCTCGAAACGGGGGGCTTAGAGGGATGGCTGGCGCGGCGGCGGACTGGCGGTGGGGAGTGGTTTCGGGGCGGGCCGGGTGGCGCACTGCCGGCCGCGGGCGGCGGGGGGGGGGGGGGGGGGGCAGTTTGGCTGGTGGTGGCTTGCGGCTCAGGGGGTGGAGGTTGAAGATGAACTGCTACACGACCTGCTGCCCCGGCTCTCGCATGCGCTGCTGCTACTGCTTTTGTGCTACTAGTGCATTCAGTTTCGACAGTAAAATACAGTTTTGACAGCAAAATTCAGTTTCGACAGTTAAGTTCAGTTTCGATAGTTAAATTCAGTTTCGACAGATAAGTTCGGAGATGTGCGGCTGATGTATTTTACATCTAGAACTTTGTGGTTATGTATTTTACGTCATCTATTGGAGATGCTATTAGAATTCGTACAACTCACCGGAGCTGCTCCAAGGACAAAACCCTCCATCCCAATGGAGCAGTACCCCAGGCTCCATCTCCAAACGCCTAAGATCTTCTTCCCCTCCTCCGACAGCCAAGTCAGCCGGAGCATCCTCACCGACCAACCCAATCACGCTGAGAACGACATGGCTTCGCCAAAGAGGTTGTACACTTGTTGCATCTCCTTTTTACGCTACATGTTATATATATTGTCCACTGAGCACACGTAGTAACGTGAAATATGATTATTTTATCCTACTATATGACAAGAAGTGATGTACCATGCAACTTAGCTATCCGTGATGGACTCTCTTGAATGCCATCATTACTTATCTCTGCGCGTTTGAGCTGTGCATTGGTCGATGAGCCTAGTAGTTGAGCTAGTAGGGCAATGGCCTGGGTCCAAAGTAGTAGAATTAGCAGAAAACATTCTTTGAGTGTAGCCTTTTCCTTGCTCAAGCCTGCCTACTAGAATCGCCAATGCTTGAAAGGAAAAGTGAAGGAAAAACATAGGAATTGGAAAATTTTCCTATGGTACTACTATTCATGCATTTGGTTCAATGGAATGGAGCAAAGGAAAACTGTAGGATTTGTTCCTTTAGTGTCTCCTTGATAGAAAAACCGTAGTAATTTTAATTCCCCTTGTCCTCCTTTTCAAATTCCTATTCATGAAGCACAAGATTAAGAGATAGTATCATAATAGCATTATAACCGTACATTTTCTTGTGGTTTGACTTAATCTCACCATGCTTCTTTGCATCCTGTGATCTTCCCATTCTTGTGAACCAAACACCAAGATTGGCAGAAATCCTATGAATTTTAATTCCGTGTTTTGCACATGCATTCCTATCCTATTCCTGTCTATTTCCTACCCCTGCATTGTTAGAATCCTCAAATTCAAACAAGCCCTTACACAATTACTTCTGTTACAGATATGTGTCAAAGAAAACCTTGTGTGGTTTGTCGTGCTCCTGCTGCGTTGTGTTCCACCCCAGCTCAGCTGCTCCAATGATGGAAGGGTTCACCACAGCAGGAATTCACTCTCCAAACTGTCTTTCGCCGCCTCAGATCTTCTTCCCCGCCGCCGGCAGCCATGACAACTGTATTACCATCATCAACTGAGCAGATGACCTTGAGGACTACACGGGTCCGCAAGAGAGGTGGCACTCTTCAGTGTTTGCTTACGTTATGCATGGCTTAATATGATGACATGCTACTTTATCGTCATGTTCACCTATTAGACTCCGAGTCAGGTCCAAACTAATGTTGAAACATGAGTTTTTAAATGGTTGTGGGGTACATATTGGGGCAGCAACCAGTACTATCTGTCAACTATCTGGTTAATCTAAGGTGTCTACTACGAGTTTGATGTTGGGTGCAAACAAACATTAAAGGAGCCATTATCTGTATTTTTTAACTAAAACGATTATCTGCCTACTATCATAGGTTTTGGGTCTATCCACAGTTTGCTACCATCACTCTGGATTTGTGCATGCACTCCTCACATAATCTCACTATATTTTATTCCTATGCATGTCAGTTATTGTACACAATGGAACTGAACATGTGCTACCTCTTGAGCACTGCGTTGGTTTTCCCTTGAAGAGGAAAGGGTGATGCAGCAAAGTAGCGTAAGTATTTCCCTCAGTTTTTGAGAACCAAGGTATCAATCCAGTAGGAGACTAGACGCAAGTCCCTCGTACCTACACAAACAAATAAGAACCTCGCAACCAACGCGATAAAAGGGTTGTCAATCCCTTCACGGTCACTTACAAGAGTGAGATTTGATAGAGATAATAATAATAAGATAAATATTTTTGGTATTTTATGATATAGATTGGAAAATAAAGATTGCAAAGTAAAATAGATAGAAATAGCTAGTTGACGGGAGATTAATATAATGGAGAATTGACCCGGGGGCCATCTTCATATCTCAAAACAATCATCAAGTATCAAACTTCTCAAAGTATTCAATGCACTTTTTATGATAGTTTTTATTATACCCATCTTGGATGCCTATCATATTAGGACTAATTTCACAACCAAAGAAAATTACCATGCTGTTCTAAAGGACTCTCAAAATAATATAAGTGAAGCATGAGAGATCAATAATTTCTATAAAATAAAACCACCACCGTTCTCTGAAAGATATAAGTGAAGCACCAGAGCAAAATTATCTAGCTCAAAAGATGTAAGTGAAGCACATAGAGTATTCTAATAAATTCCAACTCATGTGTGCCTATCATATTAGGACTAATTTCATAACCAAAGAAAGTTACCATGCTGTTCTAAAGGACTCTCAAAATAATATAAGTGAAGCATGAGAGATCAATAATTTCTATAAAATAAAACCACCACCATGCTCTGAAAGATATAAGTGAAGCACCAGAGCAAAATTATCTAGCTCAAAAGATGTAAGTGAAGCACATAGAGTATTATAATAAATTCCAACTCATGTGTGTCTCTCCCAAAAGGTGTGTACAGAAAGGGTGATTGTGGCAAACTAAAAAGCAAAGACTCAAATCATACAAGACGCTCCAAGCAAAACACATATCATATAGCCTCAAGTAAAGTTACCGATAGAAGAAGACGAAAGAGGGGATGCCTTCCGGGGCATCCCCAAGCTTAGGCTTTTGGTTGTCCTTGAATTTTACCTTGGGGTTCCTTGGGAATCCCCAAGCTTAGGCTCTTGCCACTCCTTATTCAATAATCCATCAAATCTTTACCCAAAACTTGAAAACTTCACCACACAAAACTTAAACAGAAAATCTCATGAGCTTCGTTAGTATAAGAAAACAAACGACCACTTAAGGTACTGTAATAAACTCATTATTTATTTATATTGGTGTTAAACCTACTGTATTCCAACTTCCGTATGGTTCATAACCTCCGATACTAGCCATAGATGCATCAAAATAAGCAAACAACACACGAAAAACAGAATCTGTCAAAAATAGAACAGTCTGTAGTAATCTGTATGTTTCGAATACTTCTTTAACCCCAAAAATTCTTAAATAAACTGATGGACCTGAGGAATTTATCTATTAATCATCTGCAAAAAGAATCGACCTAATCTCACTCTCCAGTAAAAAAATGGCAGCAAATCTCGCGAGCGCTAAAGTTTCTGTTTTTTACAGCAAGATCGCTAAAACTTTCCCCAAGTCTTCCAAAAGGTTCTATTGGGCACAAACACTAATTAAAAGCATAAAACCACATCTAAAGAGTGGCTAGATGAATTACTTATTACTAAACAGAACCAAAAAGAAAGAAACAAATATAAAATTGGGTTGCCTCCCAACAAACGCTATCGTTTAACGCCCCTAGCTACGCATAAAAGCAAGAATAGATCTAGGTGTTGCCATGGTAATGATAAGGTAAATCGTGAGAACTCATCTCATACTCCCTACGTACAGCAGCAATCTTTCTTTGTGGCAAGCAAAAGTAATCAAAAGGGCTAAATTTAATGGGACAAAAGACCCCAAGATCATGCTCGGGGGGTATTGGTTCCTCCTTTGGCCCCTCATATTGCAGAACCAAATCACCATTATAAGCATTCTTTTGGCAAAAAGTCATGAGCATTTGTTCAAGGCAAAAACCTAACCCATTATTGTAGATAGGAAAACTATCATTAAGTTCAGAGGTCCTGTCAACAATAACATCAGTAGGAACCTTTTTTCTAAGGTTTTCATTAAAAGCAACATGATCTAAAGATCGTAAACGCATAATGTCTTCTTGATAAAAAAAGATTGCTTCTATGGGAGGACAGCCGGCATCCACCCTATAATGCGCAAAAATTTCATTGCCCTCTTTATTATAAATCTGAACTCACGAGCTAAAAAGATGGTCGCTGCTCGCTTAACAGAAGAATGCTCAATATTAGAAAATTCTAGGAAAATCCTTTGTATGGAAGGATGCATATGTAAAAATTTTCTTTCAAGTTCAACTATGAGCAAAGATATAGCATCCGCGAGACTACTAGTTTTATGAAGAATAGACCCGCTCATCGTGGGCAAAGCATTGGCATAAGTAAAGAAATCTTTAATAACTCCCTTCCCAATAATATTACCGCTACCAATCTGAAACTCTTTAGTGTGTAAAATAGTAGGATTTTCAAGAGGATCATCGATAGCATCAAAGTTTTCCATATTATTATCCTTATCAACTATAACCTTCCTAGTTTCAGACATGATGGCAACAAATTGCAAAAAGAATGAGCACACAGAAGGCAGGAAGGGAAAAGAGGGCGAATAAAACGGCAAGGGTGAAGTGGGTGAGACGAAAACGAGAGGCAAATGGCAAATAATGTAATGCGAGGGATAAGAGTTTGTGATGGGTACTTGGGCCTTGACTTGTGCGTAGATCTCCCCAACAACGGCACCAGAAAACCTTCTTGCTATCTCTTGAGCACTGCGTTAGTTTTCCCTTGAAGAGGAAAGGGTGATGCAGCAAAGTAGCGTAAGTATTTCCCAAAGTTTTTGAGAACCAATGTATTAATCCAGTAGGAGACTACACGCAAGTCCCTCGTACCTGCACAAACAAATAAGAACCTCGCAACCAACGCAATAAAGAGGTTGTCAATCCCTTCACGGTAACTTACGAGAGTGAGATCTGATAGAGATAATAATAATAATATAAATATTTTTGGTATTTTTATGATATAGATTGGAAAATAAAGATTGCAAAGTAAAATAGAAAGAAATAGCTAGTTGATGGGAGATTAATATAATGGAGAATTGACCCGGGGGCCATAGGTTTCACTAGTGGCTTCTCTCAAGATAGCATAAGTATTACGGTGGCTGAACGAATTACTATCGAGCAATTGATAGAAAAGTGTATAATTATGAGAATATCTAGGCATGATCATGTATATAGGCATCACGTCCGCGAGAAGTGGACCAAAACGATTCTGCGTCTACTACTATTACGCCACACATCGACCGCTATCCAACATGCATCTAGAGTATTATGTTCATAAGAACAGAGTAACACATTAAGCAAGATGACACGATGTAGAGGGATAAACTCAAGCAATCTGATATAAACCCCATCTTTTTATCCTCGATGGCAACAATACAATACGTGCCTTGCTGCACCTGCTGTCACTGGGAAAGGACACCGCAAGATTGAACCCAAAGCTAAGCACGTCTCCCATTGCAAGAAAGATCAATCTAGTAGGCCAAACCAAACTGATAATTCGAAGAGACTTGCAAAGATAACCAATCGTACATAAAAGATTTCAGAGAAGAATCAAATATTGTTCATAGATAAACTTGATCATAAACCCACAATTCATCGGATCTCGACAGAGACACTGTAAAAAGAGTTACATCGAATATATCTCCAAGAAGATCGACGATAAGTTTTTATTGAGATCCAAAGAGAGAGAAGAAGCCATCTAGCTAATAACTATGGACCCGAAGGTATGAAGTATACTACTCACACATCATTGGAGAGGCTATGGTGTTGATGTAGAAGCCCTCTGTGATTGATTCCCCCTCCGGTGGAGCTGCGGAAAAGGCCCAAAGACGGGATCTCTTGGGTACAGAAGGTTGCGGTGGTGGAAATAGGATTTCGTGGTGCTCCTGGATGTTTTCGAGGTATATGGATATATATATATATATACATATATATATATATATAGGAGGAAGAAGTAGGTCGGTGAAGCTACGAGGGGCCCACGAGTGTGGGGGCGCGCTCAGGGGGGTAGGCGCGCCTCCTTGCCTCGTGGAGTACTTGTTGATTTCTTGACGTCCACTCCAAGTCCCCTGGATCACGTTTGTTCCAAAAATAACTCTCACGAAGGTTTCATTTCGTTTGGATTCCGTTTGATATTCCTTTTCCGTGAAACATTGAAATAGGCAAAAAATAGCAATTTGCACTGGGCCTCGGGTTAGTAGGTTAGTCCCAAAAATAATACAAAAGTGTATAATTAAGCCCATAAACAACCAAAACAGATAATATAATAGCATGGAACAATAAAAAATTATAAATATGTGTGAGATGTATCAAGCATCCCCAAGCTTAATTCCTGCTCGTCCTCGAGTAGGTAAATGATAAAAACAGAATTTTTGATGTGGAATGCTACCTATAATAATTCTCAATGTAATTTTCTTTATTGTGGCATGAATGTTCAGATCCGAAAGATTCAAGACAAAAGTTCAATATTGACATAAAAATAATAATACTTCAAGCATACTAATAAAGCAATCATGTCTTCATAAAATAACATGGCCAAAGAAAGTTATCCCTACAAAATCATATAGTCTGGCTATGCTCTATCTTCACCACACAAAATATTTAAATCATGCACAACCCCGATGACAAGCCAAGCAATTGTTTCATACTTTTGGTGTTCTCAAACTTTTTCAATCTTCATGCAATACATGAGCGTGAGCCATGGACATAGTACTATATGTGGAATAGAATGGTGGTTGTGGAGAAGACAAAAAGGAGAAGATAGTCTCACATCAACTAGGCGTATCAACAGGCTATGGAGATGGCCATCAATAGATATCAATGTGAGTGAGTAGGAATTGCCATGCAACGGATGCACTAGAGGTATAAGTGTATGAAAGCTCAAAAAGAAACTAAGTGGGTGTGCATCCAACTAGCTTGCTCACGAAGACCTAGGGCATTTTGAGGAAGCCCATCATTGGAATATACAAGCCAAGTTATATAATGTAAAATTCCCACTAGTATGTGAAAGTGACAACATAGGAGACTCTCTATCATGAAGATCATGGTGCTACTTTGAAGCACAAATGTGGAAAAAGGATAGTAACATTGTCCCTTCTGTTTTTTTGTCTCGTTTTATTATTTGGGCCTTCTTTTCTTTCGTCCGGAGTCTCATCCCGACTTATGGGGGAATCATAGTCTCCATCATCCTTTCCTCACTTGGGACAATGCTCTAATAATGATGATCATCACACTTTTATTTACTTACAACTCAAAAATTACAACTCAATTCTTAGAACAAAATGTGAATGTATGATGCCTCCGGTCGTGTACCGGGATGTGCAATGACTCATGAGTGACATGTATGAAAGAATTATGAACGGTGGCTTTGCCACAAATACGATGTCAACTACATGATCATGCAAAGCAATATGACAATGATGAAGCATGTCATAATAAACGGAATGGTGGAAAGTTGCATGGCAATATATCTCGGAATGGCTATGGAAATGCCATAATAGGTAGGTATAGTGGCTGTTTTGAGGAAGGTATATGGTGGGTTTAAGGTACCGGCGAAAGTTGCGTGGTACTAGAGAGGCTAGCAATGGTGGAAGGGTGAGAGTGCGTATAATCCATGGACTCAACATTAGTCATAAAAAACTCATATAATTATTGCAAAAATTTATTAGTTATCAAAACAAAGTACTACGCGCATGTTCCTAGGGGGATAGATTGGTAAGAAAGGACCATCGCTCTTCCCCGACCGCCACTCACAAGGAAGACAATCAATAAATAAATCATGCTCCGACTTCGTCACATAACGGTTCACCATACGTGCATGCTACGGGAATCACAAACTTTAGAAAAAGTATTTCTCAAATTCACAACTACTCAACTAGCATGACTCTAATATCACCATCTCCGTATCTCAAAACAATCATCAAGTATCGAACTTCTCATAGTATTCAATGCACTTTTTATGATCGTTTTTATTATACCCATCTTGGATGCCTATCATATTAGGACTAATTTCATAACCAAAGAAATTACCATGCTGTTCTAAAGGACTCTCAAAATAATACAAGTGAAGCATGAGAGATCAATAATTTCTATAAAATAAAACCACCACCATGCTCTGAAAGATATAAGTGAAGCACCAGAGCAAAATTATCTAGCTCAAAAGATGTAAGTGAAGCACATAGAGTATTCTAATAAATTCCAACTCATGTGTGCCTATCATATTAGGACTAATTTCATAACCAAAGAAAGTTACCATGCTGTTCTAAAGGACTCTCAAAATAATATAAGTGAAGCATGAGAGATCAATAATTTCTATAAAATAAAACCACCACCATGCTCTGAAAGATATAAGTGAAGCACCAGAGCAAAATTATCTAGCTCAAAAGATGTAAGTGAAGCACATAGAGTATTATAATAAATTCCAACTCATGTGTGTCTCTCCCAAAAGGTGTGTACAGAAAGGGTGATTGTGGCAAACTAAAAAGCAAAGACTCAAATCATACAAGATGCTCCAAGCAAAACACATATCATGTGGTGAATAAAAATATAGCCTCAAGTAAATTTACCGATAGAAGAAGACGAAAGAGGGGATGCCTTCTGGGGCATCCCCAAACTTAGGCTTTTGATTGTCCTTGAATTTTACCTTGGGGTTCCTTGGGCATCCCCAAGATTAGGATCTTGACACTCCTTATTCCATAACCCATCAAATCTTTACCCAAAACTTGAAAACTTCACAACACAAAACTTAAACAGAAAATCTCATGAGCTCCGTTAGTATAAGAAAACAAACCACCACTTAAGGTACTGTAATGAACTCATTCTTTATTTATATTGGTGTTAAACCTACTGTATTCCAATTTCTGTATGGTTCATAACCTCCGATACTGGCCATAGATGCATCAAAATAAGCAAACAACACACGAAAAACAGAATCTGTCAAAAACAGAACAGTCTGTAGTAATCTTTATGTTTCGAATACTTCTGTAACCCCAAAAATTATTAAATAAAATGATGGACGTGAGGAATTTATCTATTAATCATCTGCAAAAAGAATCAACCTAATCTCACTCTCCAGTAAAAAAATGGTAGAAAATCTCATGAGCGCTGAAGTTTCTGTTTTTTACAGCAAGATCGCTAAAACTTTCCCCAAGTCTTCCCAAAGGTTCTATTTGGCACAAACACTAATTAAAATCATAAAACCAAATCTAAACAGAGGCTAGATGAATTATTTATTACTAAACAGAACCAAAAAGAAAGAAACAAAAATAAAATTGGGTTGCCTCCCAACAAGCGATATCGTTTAATGCCCCTAGCTACGCATAAAAGCAAGAATAGATCTAGGTGTTTCCATAATAATGATAAGGTAAATCGCGAGAACTCATCTCATACTCCCTACGTACAGCAGAAATCTTTCTTTGTGGCAAGGAAAAGTAATCAAAAGGGCTAAATTTAATGGGACAAAAGTCCCCAAGATCAAGCTCGGGAGGTATTGGTTCCTCCTTTGGCCCCTCATATTGCACAACCAATTCACCATTATAAGCATTATTTTGGAAAAAGTCATGAGCCTTTGTTCAAGGGAAAAACCTAACCCATTATTCTGGATAGCAAAACTATCTTTAAGTTCAGAGATCCTGTCAACAATAACATCGGTCGGAACCTTTTTTCTAAGGTTTTCATTAAAAGCAACATGATCTAAAGATCGTAAACGCATAATGTCTTCTTGATAAAAAAAGATTGCTTCTATGGGAGGACAGCCGACATCCACCGTATAATGCACAAAAATTTCATTGGCCTCTTTATTATAAATCTGAAATCATGAGCTAAAAAGATGGTCGCTGCTCGCTTAACAGAAGAATGCTCAATATTAGAAAATTCTAGGAAAATCCTTTGTATGGAAGGATGCATAGGTATAAATTGTCTTTCAAGTTCAACGATGAGCAAAGATATAGCATCCGCGAGACTACTAGTTTTATGAAGAATAGACCCACTCATCGTGGGCAAAGCACCAGCACAAGTAAAGAAATCTTTAATAACTCCCTTCCCAATAATATTACCGCTACCAATCCGAAACTCTTTAGTGTGTAAAATAGTAGGATTTTCAAGAGGATCATCGATAGCATCAAAGTTTTCCATATTATTATCCTTATCAACGATAACCTCCCTAGTTTCAGACATGATGGCAACAAATTGCAAAAAGAATGAGCACACAAGAGGCAGGAAGGGAAAAGAGGGAGAATAAAACGGCAAGGGTGAAGTGGGTGAGACGAAAATGAGAGGCAAATGGCAAATAATGTAATGCAAGGGATAAGAGTTTGTGATGGGTACTTGGTATGTCTTGACTTGTGCGTAGATCTCCCCGGCAACGGCACCAGAAATCCTTGTTGCTACCTCTCGAGCACTGCGTTGGTTTTCCCTTGAAGACGAAAGGGTGATGCAGCAAAGTAGCTTAAGCATTTCCCAAACTTTTTGAGAACCAGTGTATCAATCCAGTATGAGACCACATGCAAGTCCCTCGTACCTGCACAAACAAATAAGAACCTCGCTACCAACGCAATAAAGGGGTTGTCAATTCCTTCACAGTCACTTACGAGAGTGAGATCTGATAGAGATAATAATAATAATTAGGTAAATATTTTTGGTATTTTTATGATATAGATTGGAAAATAAAGATTGCAAAGAAAATAGGTAGAAATAGCTAGTTGTCGGGAGATTAATATAATGGAGAATTGACCCGGGGGCCATAGGTTTCACTTGTGGCTTCTCCCAAGATAGCATAAGTATTACGGTGGCTGACCGAATTACTGTCGAGCAATTGATAGAAAAGTGCATAATTATGAGAATATCTAGGCATGATCATGTATATAGGCATCACGTCCGCGAGATTAGACCGAAACGATTCTGCATCTACTACTATTACTCCACACATCGACCGCAATCCAACATGCATCTAGAGTATTAAGCTCATAAGAACAGAGTAACACATTAAGCAAGATGACATGATGTAGAGGGATAAACTCAAGCAATATGATATAAACCCCCATCTTTTTATCCTCGATGGCAACAATACAATACGTGCCTTGCTGCCCCTGCTGTCACTGGGGCAGCAAAATTGAACCCAAAGCTAAGCACTTCTCCCATTGCAAGAAAGATCAATCTAGTAGGCCAAACCAAACTGATAATTCGAAGAGACTTGCAAAGATAACCAATCATACATAAAAGATTTCAAAGAAGAATCAAATATTCTAAATAGATAAACTTGATCATAAACCCACAATTCATCGAATCTCGACAAACACACCGTAAAAAGAGTTACATCGAATAGATCTCCAAGAAGATCGAGGAGAACTTTGTATTGAGATCCAAAGAGAGAGAAGAAGCCATCTAGCTAATAACTATGGACCCGAAGGTCTGAAGTAAACTACTCACATATCATTGGAGAGGCTATGGTGTTGGTGTAGAAGCCCTCCGTGATTGATTCCCCCTCCGGCGGAGCTCCGGAAAAGGCCCCAAGATGGGATCTCTTGGGTACAGAAGGTTGCGGCGGTGGAAATAGGGTTTCGTGGTGCTCCTGGATGTTTTCGGGGTATATGGACATATATAGGAGGAAGAAATAGGTCGGTAGAGCTACGAGGGGCCCACGACGGTGGGGGCGCGCCTCCATGCCTTGAGGCCTCCTCGTTGATTTCTTGATTTCCACTCCAAGTCCCTTGGATCACGTTTGTTCCAAAAATAACTCTTCCGAAGGTTTCATTCCGTTTGGATTCTGCTTGATATTCCTTTTTTGCGAAACACTGAAATAGGCAAAAAAACAACAATTTGCACTGGGCCTTAGGTTAGTACGTTAGTCCCAAAAATAGTATAAAAGTGTATAATTAAGCCCATAGACATCCAAAACAGATAATATAATAGCATGGAACAATCAAAAATTATAGATACGTTGGAGACGTATCAACATGTAGAGCAAAAGAGACGAGCCTTGCGTGGCAATAAAATTCCATGCAGACATCACTCCATGGTGGGCGCAAAGGAAGCCCCGCTTCACCCATTTTGGATTGTAATAAAGGGGAAGATAACTGTTCCGAGGGGGATTCAGAAGGAGAAGACCACTCCTATTTACCCCCTGAGGTCTTCGCTCTAACTTGGCATGCTGATGTTGGTAATGGCATGCATATGGTTCCTTGCATTGCTTACTTTATACATCAAATATGTCATCTGCTTAGTTTAGACATGCTTTGTGTGAATGCCATCTGTTTAGTTTCTTTATCGTATATGTGAATCATGCAATGCCATCTTGTTTAGCCAGGTATCATATATGTGAATTTTGCAATGCCACCCTGGTTAACCAGTCATCTTATATGTGAATTATATCATGCCGTAAATTTTTTATTACATGTTAAATTTGTCAACAATTTTAGAACATTCAATTACTCTTCCTGTGCATCAGCCATTCGGCACGATCATGGAAAAATCTAGAGTGGAAACAAGGTCTACAGAGCAGACACTGCTATCTGACGAAGCGCATGTCTTGCTGGTTATGGATAGCTCCTCAGAGGAGGATTTAGAGACAGATGACCAGTCCTATTCCCCTCCCCCAAGGTGCATGCTATAACTTGACAGGGCTATGTTGCTCATATCATGCGTATGGTATCTTGCATTGCTATGTCATTTGCTTAGTTTAGACATGCTTTGTGTGAATGCCACCTGTTTAGTGTCTAATTACCATATATGTAAATTATGCAATGCCATCTTGTTGCAAGACATTATATACGTGAATTATGCAATGCTATGTTGTTACAAGGCACTATATATGTGAATTATGAAATGCCATGGTGTTTAGCCAAGCGTCATATATGTGAATTATATCATGCCATCCTTTTTTGTATTTCTCATTGCATTTGTCGACAATGTTTGTATATTCAACTACTCTTCCCGTGCATCAGCCATGTGAATTGGTGATGGAGAAATATGGCGTGAAAACAAGGTCTTCAGAGTAGACAATGCTACCTGCTGAAGCAGATATCTTGCTGGTTACAGATAGCTTTTCATAGGAGGATTCAGAGGGAGATGACCAGTCCTATTATCCCCCTGAGGTGTATGCTCAAACTTGGCAGGGTTATATTACTCATATCATGCATATGTTGTATTGCAATACTTAGTTTTTACATCATATACACAATATTGAATGCCATCTCCTTAGTTGAGACATCATATATGCGATTGCCCTCTGCTCACTTCCTTAGTATATAAATCATATATTTGAATTATATCATGCCATGATGTTTACATAGACAACATGTATATGAATTATGGCATGCGAGCCCATTTTCTAAAGACATAATATAATTATATCATCTCATCCTGTTTACATAGTCATCATATTTTGAATTATGTCATTCTATCCGTGAATTATATCATGCCATCACATTTCCATCAACGGCATGCTTGTGATTTATGGCATGCCAACCACTTTCATACACACATCGTATAGTTATATCATGTCATCCTGTTTACATAGTCATCATATTTTGAAGTATGTCATTCTATCATGTTTAGTTAGCCATCATACATGTGAAATTGTGTCATGCTATCCTGTTTAATTAGGCATCATATAAGTGAAATTATCTCCTGCTGTTCTGTTTGGTTAGACAACATAAATGTGAATTATTTCATGCCCTGTTTTCTTCCCTACTATCCATTGCACCTGTCTATCTTACAATGTCTGTACATTCAATTACTTCTCTTGTTTATCAGCCATTTCAATTGGAGATGGTGATGGCAGCGCCTGTGGGAGTAAAAACATGGTCTTCAGAAAAGATCGTGCTACCTGTCGATGCAGATAGAACCACGGTTGTACTTCCCCAAGAACCAGCCCCACCAGACATAACCCAGACTCACGTAGATTGTACCCCTACCCAGTTGGACAAAGAAGCGGCTACACCCCTTCTAACCCCAACCCCAGCAGATAGTAACCCAGTTCCAGTTGACACAACACCGTCTCCACCATAGAGCACCCCAACACGAGCATTTAGTAAGGCAACTGCAGTGCCCAAAGCAAGAGGACCACCACTCCGAACCCCAAGTCAACTCTTAAAGCGGAAGAAGAATTGTTCTCAAGTCTGGTTCCATAGCTAGGGTTCATACTACTTTGCTCTTGCATCACTGTATTCACTCGTACCAACTAATTTCAAATTTGAAGGATGCAATTGAAACTCCAATGGCGCAACAGGTATGTTTTAAACCTATTTATTTAATGTATTTGCTGTTGTAACTTGCTCTATGTTGATTTTAGTTTCAATTGAAATAAACGATGATGTTCTCATGACATGCACATTACAGGAGTTTTTATTGTTGTGTAGTTTCCCACACTTATATTTTTGTCCATGCCGCTTTGCCTTAAATAGATATGATTTGAGCTATCTCTATCTTGATTTGGCAACATAAACTAGAATGATCTAGACCATACAATAACCATACTACATATGTATGTTTGTTTCATGTTGTTATCCTGTCCACCTTACTATAGAACTGGTTTACCAAAATGAGTTTCATATACAACATGGTAATCTTGTGATGTGTTTGTTTGTTTGTTTCTCTTTTAGAACGCGGATAAAATATTGGAGAAGAGACCCTGTTATGCAATGGTAAAGGAAGTATTGCAAATAAGGTTCAAGATAGTGAGACATCCCTGTTGGTCTCCAAGAAAGATGATAAAAACTATATTGAAGACACTGAGATAACCCCGAAGTTCTGTCTTGATGTAGTGTTCGAGTTACTGGCTACTACTGCTGGCACCAGCTCTTCGAACTCGCTATCTAAATCGGTTTGGCTTCTTGAGTCTGAACTTAAAGTTGAAAGACATCGATCAGATGTTATGTGACAGGAAGCCGAAGGACTGAGGAAGTCCCTACATACTTTCTGTTGCAATAGCAAGTGCTAGAGGATTTAAGCGCCAAACAAGAGAAAGTTAATAAGCTTGCTAAGCATCTTGCCAGCATTATGGGTACCCAAGATATTGTTTCTTGAGCTCTTCAGAAGTGGTTTTAGTTCTGGACTTGTTTTGCTGCGACGTTTATTTGCACTGGTCGCCAACTTTGACAACCAGAGTATATGATATGCTGCTTTGTTCCCTATATTTGCATTGGTGGCAAACTTTGATGCACAGTGGATGTAATATGTGTAATAGCCGTGATAGCCTAGCGTAAGTTGTTTGCTTATTTATTTCCTTGTTGTCTTCTTTATTTGTTTGCTTGTAGTCAGTGTAGTTCTTTTTCTGCGATTTGCTAGTGGCCGCAATAACCTATTTTTTAAAACTAGGCCACAACAACCATGGGCTACATGTTTACTGTAGTTACCATGAGCCTCCTATGGGCCATAGGAACAATGGGGCTTTTACGGGCCATAGCATCAATGGGCCTTCTACGGGCCTTATGATCGATCGGCCAAACATGGGCCAATAACAGACTGCATTATGGGCTGTAAACAGGCTAGATTTGGAATCATCCGTTCATGGGCCAACAATAATGGGACGTCGTTCATTGTCCATATTTGATGACGCTATGAAAATGGCCCAACGGATGAACGGGCCGCAAATGGGCTGATTGTAACCACGGGCTAAATTTGGCTCACAAGAAGGAAAGGCCAGTAACGGCCTGTAAGTAACCGAATGCTGGAAATGAGTCCAAGAATAAATGGGCCCTGAGAAGGACGAAAGATAACACAGGTTGGAAACGGCCCAATGGAATAATGGGCCATTAATGGGTATAAAGTGGTACACTGTTCATTGCAGGCCAGATTCACCACGGGCCGTTAATGGACCTAGAGTTACAAATGGCCTTGTATGGGCCAAAAGACGTCATGGGCCATACATGGGCTGGAAGTTACAATGGGCTGGAGTCATATTGGACATCCCAGATGAAGCTATTGGGCTTAATTCCAATAGGCCGTAGCGGGCCCTCAGTTAGCGGGCCGTAAATGGGCTATATACGAACATGCCGTTAACAGGCTTTCCGTGGGCCGGCCCGTTACCTTTCGACCAAGTCAAACGGGCTGGCCTTTTCACCGAAATGGGCCTCTATTGGGCCGTGCCATGTGTCAATGTATCATAGGCGCCTCATGTCCAATGAATGGATGACATTTGTCCCAACGGTGAGCCAACACGTGTTTTCTCCGGCCAATGAGAATTTTACACATGGAAAATCCTTATTGGTCCGGGCTATTAGTGGGTTATCGGATCCAAAACCGGACCCAATAGCTTAACGGCGACGCATTATGGTGGATGCCACGTGTCGATCACACTTGACGAAAGCACTTCCATTACGCGCCATTTATCGTCATGGAAGTGGACACTTCTGTGATGATAATTTTGGTAATGTCATGGAACACTTCTACAACTGCACAGGTATGACTATCTTGATTATGTCATAAAATTGTCATGGATGTACATGCATGACAGAAAATGTGACCTACTGTGACAAACATGTATCACCATGCAAATGTATTTTTTTTGTAGATACATCTGTTGTATGTGTTTCCATAGTTGTGAAACCAAGGTATCAATCAAGTAGGAGAACCAACCAACACTATGTAAACGGTACCTGCACACAAAGAACAAATACTTGCATCCTGAAAGCACAAGTGCTCCCTGGGTGGTTTTGGTAATTAATGTCAACGTATCTCTTGTTGTACTAATAATTTTATCTAGTATATTTCAGATGAGTTAAATAATGGAGTGGCTTGGACAAGAGGATGTGGAATCCCTTCTACATGCTAAGGAGAGAAGATTGGCAAAAGCTCAAAATCTCAAGACTCTACATTTACATTTCAGTGATGCAAGATCACATTGAGTCCATAGGAAATCCAATACTATTAAAAGGGGATGAGGTGTTGCTTAATGGCTTTCTTTCTCAAAATGCTTAGTGATATGATCCAAAGCCCTCAAACACTTTCTCATATCCACATATGTCCCAAACCAAAAGTCAAAGTCGGCCCTACCGATTTGTTCCATCCGGCGGCACCAAGTTTACTTGACATAGCCACTGCCAGAAACCCTAGTCACTTCAGTCTCACTAATAGGGATCTCGATCTCACCGATATGGGCTTGCAAACTCTCTGGTTACTATTGCAATAATTTCGGTCTTACTGAGACTTGTAATCAGTCCCACCGAGTTTGCTTGACCAACTCTCTAGTTAGCTTATTACCAAAATCGGTCTCACCGACTTTGTGTAATCGGTCAAACCGAAATGAGGTTTTACTCTAACCCTAGCACATCGGTCCCACCGAGTTTATCATATCGGTCCAACCGAAAAGCCTAACGTTCACATTTTGAACTGAATTGGTTTTGCCGAGTTTTATGATTCGATTCCACCGAGTTCGGTGAATTGTGTGTAATAGTTAGATTTTGTGTGGAGGCTATAAATACCCCTCCTCCCTTCCTTCATTAGTAAGGAGAGCCATCAGAAAGTGCCTACACTTCCAGCATACATTTTCTGAGAGAGAACCACATACTCATGTGTTGAGACCAAGATATTCCATTCCAACCATATGAATCTTGATCTCTAGCCTTCCCAAGTTGCTTTCCACTCAAATCATCTTTCCACCAAATCCAAATATTTGAGAGAGAGTTGAGTGTTGGGGAGACTATCATTTGAAGCACAAGAGCAAGGATTTCATCATCAACACACAATCCGTTACCTTTTGGAGAGTGGTGTCTCCTAGATTGGTTAGATGTCACTTGGGAGCCTCCGTCAAGATTGTGGAGTTGAACCAAGGAGTTTGTACATGCAAGGAGATCGCCTACTTCATGAAGATCTACCCAAGATAGGCAAGTCCTTCGTGGGCAATGGCCATGGTGGGATAGATAAGGTTGCTTCTTCGTGGACCCTTCGTGGGTGGAGCCCTCCGTGGACTCGCGCAACTGTTACCCTTCATGGGTTGATGTCTCCATCAACATGGATGTACGATAGCACCACCTATCGGAACCACACCAAAAATCTCCGTGTCTCCAATTGCTTTTGCACACTCCGATCCCATCCCTTTACATTCTTGCAAGTTGCATGATTTACTTTCCGCTCCTCATATACTCTTGTCATGCTTTTATTGAAATGTATTGTGAATGTTTAAACCTGTGCTAAATCTCTACCTTAACTTGAAGAAAAGAAAAATTGCTACTTTTATTTGCTAAGAGTCTATTCACACCCCCTCTAGACACATCTTCTTGATCCTTTCAATTGGTATAAGAGCACTGGTCTCCATTGTTTTGCTTTAATCACCACTGGAGGAAGATGGATGAGTCTATGTTGGGGAGTCTTCGACATAGAGTGACTATACTTGATGGAGAGTTCTTTCATGAGTGGAAAATTGAGGTGCTTGAGATTTTCAATGAATATCACTTGAACAAGTACATTACTACTCCTTGTGCGCGCCTTGTTGACCCCTTGCATCCTACCCTTGATGAGTCTATTGACATGATCCGTAATATTAGAACTGTCAATTTAATCACTAGAGGATTACCTAGAGACTTGATTGCTAGCTTGCCTGCTCTTGATTGTGCTTACACCATATGGAGATTTCTTGAGGAACGATTTCCAAACTATTCCTCGTGAAACTTAGATGAAATTATTCATAAGTCTATTGCCTTGAGTAAGATGAATTCCAATGATCCTAAGTTTGGTGATTGTCTATTTGAGCTTACCAGTCTCATGCGTACCAAAGGAGATGTTGGAATCATTAGCATTTTCATCTCCAAAGCCATTAGAATTCATAAAGATGATTATTGTGATGACCATTTATCTAATGAATTACCCTCTCTTGGAACTGATCCATCACAAAACGATGTTGAACATGGATACTATGATGAGGATGATGATAGTGACTTTGATCTCGACGAGTCTATGAGACACTTTGGTCTAATGGAAATCTTCGTGGCTACATGGCTAGAGGAAAGGAATGGGTTCTTGATAGTATATGTACCGATCACATGACCAGAGATAAGGGTATGTTTCGTGAGCTCGCTGAAAACGACGTCCCTCGAAAGTATGTCACTTTTGGAGACAACTCAAAGGGTAAGCTGGTTGGCCTTGGTAAGGTGGCCATCTCACATGATAACTCCATACAAAATGTTATGCTCGTTGAGTCCCTTGGCTATAATTTGCTTTCCGTATCTAGACTTGCTGACTTTGGTTTCAATGTCCTATTTACTGAAGTAGATTGCCAAGTGTTTCATAGAGATAATCATAAAATGGTCTTTACCGGTTTATGTAGAGGTGATATTTACATTGTAGATTTCACTAAGAAGGCTCAACCTAGAACTTGCTTAATTGCTAAATCTTCTAAAGGTTGGTTGTGGCATAGAAGGTTAGGTCACATGGGCATGCGAAATCTTGATAAGCTTATTAAAGGTGATCATATCCTTGGAGTGAAAGATGTTATATTTGACAAGGATAGATTGTGCAATGCTTGTCAAGCAGGAAAACAAGTTGGAGGAAGTCACCCCGTGAAGAACATTATGACCACGAGAAGACCGCTCGAGCTACTTCATATGGATCTCTTTGGCCCAATGCCTACAAAAGTTTTGGTGGAAACTCATTTGGTCTAGTTATGGTTGATGATTTTTCAAGATTTACGTGAGTGTTCTTTCTTGATGATAAATCGCAGGTCCCAAAGATCATCAAGAACTTCGCTCGGAAGGCCCAAAATCAATTTGAAGTGAAGATCAAAAAGGTTCGAAGCGAAAATGGAACGGAGTTCAAGAACACAAATGTGGATACCTTTCTTGGCCAAGAAGGGATTTCACACGAGTTCTCGGCTACGTACACACCTCAACAAAATGGAGTTGTTGAGAGGAAGAACCGGACTCCTATTGAGATGGCGAGAACGATGCTTAATGAGTACAAGACTTCAAAACACTTTTGGGCGGAAGTGGTTGAGATAGCTTTTCATGCAACAAATCGCTTGTATCTACACAAGCTACTCGGCAAAACGGCATATGGGCTTTTCATCGGTAACAAACCCCAAGTTGGATGCTTTCGAGTATTCGGCTCAAAGTAATACATTCTTGATAAGAATCATCGTTCTAAATTTGCTCCTAAATCTCATGAGGGTTTCCTACTTGGTTATGGCTCAAACTCTCACACTTACCATGTCTACAACAATTTCACCCAAAGGGTGAAGAGAGGTAGATATGAAGTTTGATGAATCTAACGGCTCACAAGTAGAGCAATTGCCAATTGATGTAGGAGACAAAGACCCTTTGGAAGAAATCCAAGACTTTTAAGGAGAGTACCTCATCCATCCAAGTGGAAGCTTCTACCTCACGATAAGGTGAACCAAGAGTTGACATGGAAGCATCCACAAGTGGGACACTCCAAGATGAAGAAAACGAGGAAGTACACCAAGTTGAACCTCATCAACCTCCTTCTCGACCTCGACAAGAGAACGACAACGTCAACAACGAAGAAGGACAAGAAGAAGAACGAGATGATAAAGAAGATGCTGCACCCCAACCCAAACAAAAGCTCCCACGAGTTCGAGCAAGGGTTTCATGAGACCATCCCGTTGAACAAATCTTCAACGATATTCGAACAGGGAGAATCACTCGCTCTAAAACTCGTTTGGATAATTTTTGTGAACATTATTCATTCATCTCTAGCATTGATCCTATGAAGGTTGAAGAAGCATTCACTACTGCAGGATGCTGCTAACGCGACACTATGATCAGAGACCCTTCGATGAAACTGTGTGCAAATCCATAATCACAAATGGTGGTGTAAAAAACCCGTAAAAATGTGCAAAATGTTTGCGATAGAGGATGCATCAAAAACAGTTCAGATTTTAGTTGCGTGTGCGATTGTGGGCACACAGTTTAGTTCAATTATCCGTTTGCGAAGAGGAGGAACAAAAGAAACGGGCAGCCAGATGAAGGTGTGTGCGATGTACAACATACGGTTCACTTGGATGAAGTGTTTGTGATTAGGCAACACAAATGAAACGGTCATCCAGATCAAAAGTGTGTGTGATATACGACATGCGGTTCACTCGGATGAACTGTTTGCGTTGAGACATGAGAACAGAAACAGTTCAAATGAACAAGATGTGTGTGATATGAGGCAAACAGGTTTGTAATCAGAAATGTGTGCGAAGAACGATAACAACACAGACTATTACTGCTCACAAGCCGTGTGTGTTGTGAGCAAACGATTGCTGGTATACAATTATGAGTGATTGATGAAAACATCACCGATGGGTTCCATTGTTTAGTCCGTGTGCGATGTGATTTTCTTTGTCCGCACAACATCTACACTTTGTCTATAGAGCATCAACATATATACTTAAAATGACAGCACTGCGTAACCAAATTAAGCATACAACTACACAAGTAACTACACACATAACATTTCCACACACCAAAGAAAGCAATTACATGCATACTAAACTAGGAGAAACGAGGATCTAATCATCTACTTATTGTTGCGATGACGCTTGCCATTGCTCTGCTTCCGGTTGGATCCCTGGCCGTTTTGGGGAAGGAGGCACTTCCTCATGTCAACGGTCCTCCTGTATGTGTCGTAGCTTGTCTACGCCTCCCTGGCCACGTACACGACGTGAGTTTTCTCGAGTTTCTCCATCCAGGCCGAGTGCCAGGCACTCTTGTCCTTGTTGCACGAATCCTTCATGTCTCTGTAGTAGGGGTAGATGATGGCCTCGGCGAGGTGAACCAGTGATTCCTTCTCATGCTCCTTGCTACCCCAGATCTTGTATTGGCCCTGGATGCCGACAAGATTTTGGCAGGCGATTCCTGAATTCTCGAGCCCCTTTACATCGTTGGTGATGTCTACTGTAGCGAACATGTAGTGGGGGCTGTTGAGAAACCTGGCGAAACGATTGCAAGGCCTTGTGGCTAGGCAGTAGTGGTAGACAAGGACATGGTGGCGCATGCACATCTGGGTGACGGCGACCTTGGGACGAGAGCTGGCACGAGGGCGGGTGTACTCGAGGTCGAACCCGACCACCTTGTACTTCTCCGCGAAAAGCAACAAGTCCATGATGTGGATGGAGTGCTCCACCCAGACCGGGTCGTTGGTGTACACCACCAAGAGGTCCATGAACCTCCTGTGGGTGTCCACCATGGTACGCATGGTGAACTGCTGCTCGTCGTCGGCAGCCACTCGGAGCACCATTGGAGCCGTGCAGGATACCCTCTAAGAATTTCTCATGGAGGGTGTGCTTCTGCCAATGGTCGAGGGTGATCGAAAGGTTGAAGAGACACAAGGGTAGGTTAAATGGCCTCTGTAATAAATGGGGGCTGGCCGGCCTGTAATCGCCACGCCTTATCACGACGTTCATAGCGGAGGATTCCAGTGCACGCTTGACAACACCGCACCGCACGCGTGGGCTCGAAGAGGCGCCAAATGTATCGTCGATGATCCTATTCCTGCGCTACCGCGCTGTTTACCGAGCAAGCTTCCCGCCGGCTAGTTTGGCCACGCGTTGGCTAGAAGAGGGACAAATCGTGGGCGTTTATTGGCAAAAACCTTTCTAAAAACGAAGTGTGTGGAATGACATCAGTCATAAGATTAACCTTCGGTGATGAGGTCAAAGTTACACAGAAGGGTGATGATGGACACTTGAGTGCGATAATTAATTTTGCGCTCTAAAGTGCACATGGTGGAAGAAACCAATTGTGTGCAGTAATGTCGAAGATCGCAGTCGAGTTAGCTATACAGATCGTGTGCTGTGAGATCAACAAGGTAAATTGATTCGAGAATGGTTAATAAATTCTAAGACCATTGCATATTATGGTCAAAATAGTGCTAGCAATATACGAGTCTCATACAATGCCATTTCAACGATTGTACCACAAAAGCTTGAAATGTTACAAGGTTCAAATTCCAGAGTTATATGGCTCAAATTCCAAGATTACAAGGTTCAAACTGATATTAGAAATGAAATTTAGCTCATCAGCTGAAACACTCGCGCTGATCCACCAAACAGGGATATCAGAGAGGTTCCAGCTAATATCACCGCTTCTAAGTCTGGCTTCAAAACCTCACGAATTTTGCAAAGGGGTCAGCCACTGAGAAGTCATGTATGGGGTTGACACGATGACTTCTGATTACTCTATCATCTGAAGTTCCAAAATGAAATTTAGCATTTTTGGAGCCTACTCCATTATGCCGCTGGCGCCAGCGCTAATGTTGGGGATATCGCTTATCGGGAACTTATCGGTCGACCCATGATAAGGGGTAAATCGGCAAGTTTATCGGCATATCGGCCGATTTATCGCCATATCGGCATATCGGCCGATTTATCGCCATATCGGTTGATTTATCGGCCGATTTATCTTATCGGCCAGACAACGATAAGCGATAAATTGGCCGATTTATCGGAATATCGGAAGATATCTTGAACAGTGGCCGGCGCTGATCAACAAACCATTCATTTTTGCGAAATAAATGTAGGGTAAACCTCATTTCCTTCAGCACCCTTGCTCTGAGAACAAAGAACCTGGCGAATATAATCTCCGGTAAGGTCCCTCGGTATGAGTTCAAAGTAATTTCTGAGAGATGCAGATCTAGGCATTAGACGTGATTGTTATATTGTAAGACATTATCTACCATTGGGCCTAATCTTATCTGCAAAGTAAGAAATGTGTTAGTGCCTACATTCAGTTTTGAACATTACTACATGCCTAGCTATTTGGTTTGCAGGATTTG